>NW_028295811.1:2942083-5884166 GCF_964341445.2 Mesoplodon mirus
GTGTTCATGGAGCATTGTGATGACAATGATATGGAGCATTGTGATGAGAAGGCCATGAAGCATTCTGATGACATTCGTCATGGAGCTTTTTGATGACAAGGGCATGGATCATTGTGATTACAGTGATCTTGGAGCATTGTGATGAAAAGGGCATGGATTATTGTGATGAAAAAGGCATGGAGCCTTGTCATGACAGGGTTCAAGGAGCATACTGACGACAAGTGTCAGGGAGCATTGTGATGACAAGTGTATTGAGCATTGTGATGACAAAGATCATGGAGCATTGTGATGAGAAGTCCATGGATAATTGTGATGATGAGCGTCATGGGATTTTGTGATGATAAGTGTTATGGAACATTGTGATCACAAGGGTTTGGAGCATTATGATGACAGAGGTCATGGAGAATATTGATTTCATTGTGATGACAATAGCCTGTAGCATTATGATGATGGGCATGGTGCATTGTGATGACAGGGTTCATGGAGCATTGAGATGAAACGGGGCATTGAGCATTGTGTTTACAGGGGTCTTGGAGCATTGTGATGACAAGATCATGGAGCATTGTGATGAGAAGGCCATGGAACATTCTGATGACATGCGTCATGGAGCTTTGTGATGACAAGGACATGGAGCATTGTGATTACAGGGGCCTTCAGCATTGTGATGACAAGTGTCATGGAGCCTTGTGATTACTAGGCCGTGGAACATTGTGATGGCAGGTGTCATGGTGCATTGTTATGACAGAGGTAATGGAGCATTGTGATGAGAATGACATGGAACATTGGTCTGAAATGTTTCATGGATTATTGTGATGAGAGTGGGCATGGAGCATTGTGATGACAAGGGTACGGAACACTATGATACATGGGTCATGCAGGATTGTAATGACAAATGCCTGGAGCATTGTGATGAGAAGGGCATCGAGCATTGTGATGACAAGTGTCATGGAGCTTTGTGTTGACAAGGGCATTGAGCAATGTTATGAGAGGGTTCATGGAGCATTGTGATGACAATGACATGGAGCATTGTGATGCCAAGGGTCATGGAGCTTTGTGATGACAAGTCATGGAGCATTTTGATGACAACGGCATGGTTCATTGTGATGAGAAGGGAAGGGAGCATTTTGATGACCGTGTCATGCAGCAAATTGATGAAAAGTGTAATGGAACATTTTTATGGCAGGGGTTATAGAACATTGTGATGTCAGGGGTCTTGGAGCTTTAGGATGAAAAGGGTCATGGAAAATTTTGATGACAGGGTTTATGGAAAATTGTGATATCAGGGGTCATGGAACTTTGTGATGATAAGCGGATGTAGCATTGTGATGACAGAGTCATGGATCATTGTGATTACAGGGGTGAGGGTGTATTGTGATGACTAGTGATGGAACACTGTGATATAACTGGTGTGACAGCATTTTGATGAGAAGTGCATGGAGCATTGTGATTAAAATTTTTATGGAGCATTGCAATGACAAGGTTGTGGACCATTGTGATGAAATGCCCGGGGCACATCGTGATGACAATGGTCATGGAGCCTTGTTCTGACAAAGACATGGAGCATTGTGATGACAAGAGTCACAGATAATTGTGATGAAATGTTCATGGAGCATTGTGGTTTCAAAGGTCACAGAGCCTTGTGATGATGCGGGCAGGGACCATTGTGATGACAAACGTTATGAAGTTTGTGATGATTGGGGTCATGGAGCATTGTGATGAAAGGGGTCATGGAGCATTGTGAGGACAAGGGCATGGAGCACTGTGATGACAGGGGCATGGAGCATTGGTCTGACAAGTTCCATAGATTATTGTGATGACAGTGGGCATGGTGCATTGTGAGGACAAGGGCATGGAACATTGTGATGAGAAGGTCATCGAGTATTGTGAAGACAGGTGTCAGGGAGCATTGTGATGACATATGTCATGGTCCATTGCGATGACAATGGCATGGAGCATTGTGATGCCAAATGTAATGGAGGATTGTGATGACAAATATAATGGAGCATTGTAATGACTAGGGCTTGGAGCATTATGATGACAAGGGCCAGTGAAAATTTTCATGACAAGGTCGTGAAGCATTGTGATGACAAGTTCATGTAGAATTTTGCTGACAAAGGCATGGAGCATTGTGATGACAGGTGTCATGGAGCACTGTGATTAAAAACATCACAGAGCATTGTGAATACAGGGGTCATGGAGCATTGGGATGACAAGGGCATGGATCATTGTGATGACAAGGGTCATGGAGCATTGGGCTGAAAATGTTCATGGATTATTGTGATGACAGGGGTCATGGATCACTCTGATTACAGGGGACTTGGAGCATTGTGATTACAAGAGTCCCGGATCACTGTGTTGTCAGGTGTCATGGAGTGTTGTGATGACAGTGGTCATGGAGCATTGTGATGATATTGGTCATGGAGCATTGTGATGAGAATGTCATGGAGCATTTGGCTGAATATATTCATAGATTATTGTGATGACAGGGGTCATGGAGCATTGTGATGACACGGGAGTGGAGCATGGTGATAACAAGGTCCTGGAGCGTTGTGATGAGAAGACCATGGAGACTTGTGATGACAAGTCTCATGGAGCATTCTGATGAAAAGGGGCATGGAGCATTGTGATTACAGGGGTCTTGGGGCATTGTGATGACAAGTGCATGGAGCATGGTGATGACAATGTCCTGGAGCATTGTGATGAGATGACCATGGAGAATTGTGATGACAAGTCTCATGGAGCATTCTGATGAAAAGGTGCATGGATCACTGTGACTACAGGGGTCTTGGAGCATTGTGATGACAAGGGCAGGGAGCATTGTGAGGAGAAGGCCATGGAACATTCTGATGACATGTGTCATGGAGCTTTGTGATGACAAGGGCATGGAGCTTTGTGATTACAGGAGTCTTGGAGCATTGTGATGACAAGGGTCATGGAGCCTTGTGATGACAAGGCCGTGGAACCCTGTGATGGCACGGGTCATGGAGCATTGTTATGACAGAGGTAATGGAGCATTGTGATGAGAAGGGCATTGAGCATTGGTCTGAAATATTTCATGGATTATTGTGATGAGATTGGATATGGAGCATTGTGATGAGAAGGGCACGGAACACTGTGATACTTGGGTCATGGACGATTGTAATGTCAAGGGCATGGAGCATTGTGATGAGAAGGGCATCGAGCATTGTGATGACAAGTGTCATAGAGCTTTGTGATGACAAGGGCATGGAACAATGTGATGAGAGGGTTCATGGAGCATCATGATGACAATGACATGGAGCATTGTGATGCCAACGGTCATGGAGTTTGTGATGACATAGTTCATGGAGCATTTTGATGACAAGTGTGTGGTGCATTGTGATGAGAATTGCAGGGAGCATTTTGATGACAGGGTCATGCAGCAATTTGATGAAAAGTGTAATGGAATATTTTGTTGACAGGGGTTATAGAACATTGTGATGCCATGGTTCATGGAGCTTTGGGATGAAAAGGGTCATGGAGCACTTTGATGACAGGGGTTATGGAACATTGTGATGTCAGGGTTCATGGAACATTGTGCTGATAAGGGGATATAGCATTGTGATGATAGGGGTCATGGAACATTGTGATAACAGGTGTGAGCGAGGATTGTGATGACTAGTGATGGAACATTGAGATATCTCATGAGAGAGAGCATATGGATGAGAAGTGCATGGAGCATTGTGATTACAAGGTTCATGGAGCATAGCGATGACAAGTTTGTGGATCATTGTGATGAAAAGCGCAAGGCACATTGTGATGACAAGGGTCCTGGAGCATTGTACTGACACAGGCATGGAGCATTGTGATGACAAGGATCACAGAGCATTGTGATGAAAAGTTCATGGAGCATTGTGGTTACAATGTTCACAGATCCTTGTGATGATGCGGGCATGGACCATTGTGATGGCAAACGTTATGAAGCATTGTGATGACTGGAGTCACGGAACATTTTGATGAAAGGGGTCATGGAGCATTGTGATGACAAGGGCATGGAGCATTGTGATGACAGGGGCATGGAGCATTGGTCTGACAATTTTCATAGATTATTGTGATGACAGTGGACATCGTGCATTGTGATGACAAGGGCATGGAGCATTGTGAAGACAAGGGAATGGAGTATTGTGAAGACAGGTGTCAGGGAGCATTGTGATGACATATGCCATGGTCCATTGCGATGACAATGGCATGGAGCATTGTGATGCCAAATGTAATGGAGGATGTGATGACAAATATAATGGAGCATTGTGATGACTAGGGCTTGGAGCATTATGATGACAAGGGCCATTGAGAATTTTCATGACAGTGTCGTGAAGCATTGTGATGACAAGGTTTTTGAGCATTGTGATGAGAAAACCATGGAGCCTTGTGATGACAAGTCTCATGGAGCATACTGATTAAAAGGGGCATGGAGCATTCTGATTACAGGGGTGTTGGAACTTTGTGATAACAAGGGCATGGAGCATTGTGATGACAAGGGCATGAAACATTGGTCTAATAAGTTTCATGGATTATTGTGATGACAGTAGGAATGGCGCATTGTGATGACAAGGGCATGGTGCATTGTGATGACCAGGTCATTCAGTATTGTGAAGAGAGGTATCAGGGAGCAATGTGATGACATTTGTAAGGGCCCATTGTGATGACAATGGCATGGAGCATTGTGATGCCAAGTGTCATGGAGGATTCTGATGACAAAGTTAATGGAGCATTGTGATGACAATGGCTTGGAGCATTGTGATGACAAGGGTCAGGGAGCATTGTGCTGACAAGTGCATGGAGCATTGTGAGGAGGAGGCCATGGAGCATACTGATGACATGCGTCATGGAGCTTTGTGATGACAAGGGCATGGAGCATTGTGATTACAGGGGTCTTGGAGCATTGTGATGAAAAGGGCATGGTTCATTGTGATGAAAAGGCATGGAGCCTTGTCATGACAGGGTTCAAGGAGCATACAGATGACAAGGGTCAGGGAGCATTGTGATGACAAGTGTATTGAGCATTGTGATGACAAAGATCATGGAGCATTGTGATGAGAAGTCCATGGATAATTGTGATGATGAGCATCATGGGGTGTTGTGATGATAAGTATTATGGAACATTGTGATCACAAGGATTTAGAGAATTATGATGACAGAGTTCATGGAGAATATTGATTTCATTGTGATTACAATAGCCTGAAGCATTATGATGATGGGCATGGTGAATTGTGATGACAGGTTTCATGGAGCATTGAGATGAAAAGGGGCATGGAGCATTGTGATTACAAGGGTCTTGTAACATTGTGATAACAAGGGCATGGAGCATTGTGATGAGAAGGCCATGGAACATTCTGATGACATGCGTCATGGAGCTTTGTGATGACAAGGGCATGGAGCATTGTGATTTCAGTGGTCTTAAACATTGTGATGACAAGTGTCATGGAACCTTGTGATGACTAGGCCGTGGAACATTTTGATGGCAAAGGTCATGGTGCATTTTTATGACAGGGGTAATGCAAGATTTTGATGAGAAGGGCATGGAACATTGGTCTGAAATGTTTCATGGATTATTGTGATGAGAGTGGGCATGGAGCATTGTGATGACAAGGGCCCGGAGCACTGTGATACATGGGTCATGCAGGATTGTAATGACAAAGGCATGGAGCATTGTGATGAGAAGGGCATCGAGCATTGTGATGACAAGTATCAGGGAGCTTTGTGATGACAAGGGCATGGAGCAATGTGATAAGAGGGTTCATGGAGCATTGTGATGACAATGACATGGAGCATTTTGATGCCAAGTGTCATGGAGTTTGTGATGACAAGTCATGGAGCATTTTGATGACAAGGGCATGGTGCATTGTGATGAGAAAGGCAGGGAGCATTTTGATGGCCGGGTCATGCAGCAATTTGATGAAAAGTGTAAAGGAATATTTTGATGGCAGGGGTTATAAAACATTGTGATGTCAGGGGTCTTGGGACTTTGGGAAGAAAAGGGTCATGGAGCATTTTGATGACAGGTGTTATGGAACATTGTGATGTCAGGGGTCATGGAACATTGTGATGATAATGGGATGTAGCATTGTGATGACAGGGTCATGGAACTTTGTGATTACAGGGGTGAGGGAGTATTGTGATGACTAGTGATGGAACATTGTGATATCTCTGGTGAGAGAGCATTTTGATGAGATGTGCATGGATCATTGTGATTACAGGGATCTTGGAGCATTGTGATGAAAAGGGCAAGGATCATTGTTATGAAAAAGGCATGGAACCTTTTCATGACAGGCTTCAAGGAGCATACTGACGACAAGTGTCAGGGAGCATTGTGACGACAAGTGTATTGAGCATTGTGATGATAAAGATCATGGAGAAATGTGATGAGAAGACCATGGATAATTGTGATGATGAGCGTCATGGGGTGTTGTGATGATAAGTGTTATAGAACACTGTGATCACAAGGGTTTGGAGCATTATGATGACAGAGGTCATGGAGAATATTGATTTCATTCTGATGACAATAGCCTGAAGCATTATGATGATGGGCATGGTGCATTGTGATGACAGGGTTCATGGAGCATTGAGATGAAAAGGGGCATGGAGCATTGTGATTACAAGGGTCATGGAGCACTGTGATGACAAGGGCATGGAGCATTGTGATGGAAAGACCATGAAACCTTCTGATGACATGCGTCATGGAGCTTTGTGATGACAAGGTCATGGAGCATTGTGATGTCAGGGGTCATGGTACATTGTGATGATAAATGGATGTAGCATTGTGATGACAGGGTCATGCAACATTGTGATTACAGGGGTGAGGGCGTATTGTGATGACTAGTGATGGAACATTGTGATATCTCGTGTGAGAGAGCAGTTTGATTAGAAGTGCATGGAGCATTGTGATTACAAGGTTTAGGGAGCATTGCAATGGCAAAGTTGTGGACCATTGTGATGAAGTGCACGTGGCACATTGAGATGGCAATGGTCATGGAGAATTGTTCTGAAAAAGACATGGAGCATAATGATGACAAGGGTCACAGAGAATTGTGATGAAAATTTCAGGGAGCATTTTGGTTAAAAAAGGTCACAGAGCCTTGTGATGAAGCGGGCATGGACCACTGTGATGACAAACGTTATGAAACATTGTGATGACTGGAGTCACGGAGCATTGTGAAGACAGGGGTCATGTAGCTTTGTGATGACAAGGGCATGGAGCATTGTGATGACAGGGGCATGGAGCATTAGTCTGACAAGTTTCATGGATTATTGTGATGACACTGGGCATGGTGCATTGTGATGACCAAGGCCTGGAGCATTTTGATGAGAACGTCATGGAGTATTGTGAAGACAGTTGTCAAGGAGCATTGTGATGACATATGTCATGGTTCATTGCGATTACAACGGCATGGAGCATTGTGATGCAAAATGTAATGGAGAATTGTGATGACAAATATAATGGAACCTTTTGATGATTAGGGCTTGGAGCATTATGATTTCAAGGGCCATTGAAAATTTTCATGACAAGGTCGAGAAGCATTGTGATGACAATGTCCTGGAGCATTGTGATGGCAAAACCATGGAGCCTTGTGATGACAAGTCTCATGGAGCATACTGATGAAAAGGGGCATGGAGCATTGTGATTACAGGGGTCTTGCCACATTGTGATGACAAGGGCATGGAGCATTGTGAGCAGAAGGCCAAGGAGCTTTCTGATGACATGCGTCATTGAGCTTTGTGATGACAAGGGCATGGAGCATTGTGATTACATGGGTTTTGGAGCATTGTGATGAAATGGGCATGGATCATTGTGATGAAAAAGGCATGGAGTCTTGTCATGACAGGGTTCAAGGAGCATACAGACAACAAGTGTCAGGGAGCATTTTGATGACAAGTGTATTGAGCATTGTGATGAGAAGACCATTGATAATTGTGATGACGAGTGTCATGGGGCATTGTGATGACAAGTGATAGGGAATATTGTGATCACAAGGGTTTGGAGCATTGTTATGACAGAGATCATGGAGCATTTTGATTTCATTGTGATGACAATAGCATGAAGCATTATGATGATGGGCATGGTGCATTGTGATGACAGTGTTCATGGATAATTGTGATGAAAAGGGGCATACAGCATTGTGATTACAGGGTTCTTGGAGCATTGTGATGAGAAGTGTCATGGAGCTTTGTGATGACAAGGCCATGAAACATCGTGATGGCAGGGGTCATGGAGCATTGTGATGACTGGGGTAATTGAGCATTGTGATGGCAAGGGCATGGAGCACTGTGATGAGAAGGACATGGAGCATTCTGATGACATGTGTCATGGAGCTTTGTGAAGACAAGGGCATGGAGCAATGTGATGAGAGCGCTCATTGGGCATTGTGATGACAATGACATGGAGCATTGTGATGCCAAGGGTCATGGATCTTTGTGATGACAAAAGTCAGGGAACATTTTGATGGCAAGGTCGTTGTGCATTGTGATGAGTAGGGCTTGGAGCATTCTGATGACAGTGTCATGGAGCAATTTGATGAAAAGTGTCATGCAACATTTTGATGACAGGTGTTATGGAACATTGTGATGTCACGTGTCAACGAACACTGTGATGATAAGTGCATGTAGCATTGGGATGACAGGAGTCATGGAACATTGTGATGACAGGGGTGAGGGAGTATTGTGACAAATAGTGATGTAGCATTGTGATATCAGTGGTGAGAGAGCATTTTGATGAGAAGTGCATGGAGCATTGTGATGACAAATTTTAAGGAGCATTGTGATGACAAGATTGTGGAGCACTGTGATGACAAGCGCATGGTGCACTGTGATGACGTGTCATGAGGCATTGTGCTGACAAGCGCATGGAGCATTGTGATGACAAGCGTCAAAGAGCATTGTGATGAAAAGTTCATGGAGCATTGTGGTTTAAATGGTCAGAGACTGTTGATGACGACGGCATGGACCATTGTGATGACAAAGGTCATGAAGCATTGTGATGACGGGAGTAACGGAGCATTGTGATGACAGGGGTCATGGAGCATTGTGATAACAAGGGCATGGAGCATTGTGATGACAAGGGCATGGAACAATGGTCTAATATGTTTCATGGATTATTGCAATGACATTTGGAATGGCCCATTGTGATGACAATGGCATGGAGCATTGTGAAGCCAAGTGTCATGGAGAATTCTGATGACAAATGTAATGGAGCATTGTGATGACAATGGCTTGGAGCATTGTGATAACAGGGGTCAGGGAGCATTGTGCTGACAAGTGCATGGAGAATTGTGATGAGAAGGGTCATGGAGCATTCTGATGACAAACTTGTGGAGGATTTTGATGAAAATGGCCTGGACCATTGTGATGAAAACGGCATGGGGCATTGTGATGAAAACGGCATGGAGCCTTTTCGTGACAGGTTTCAAGGAGCATTCTGATGACAAGTGTTAGTGAGCATTTTGATTTCAAATGTATTGAGAATTGTGATGACAAAGGTCATGGAGCATTGTGATGAAAATGGCATGGAGTATTGTGATGTCAGGCATCATGGAGCTTTGGGATGACAAGTGTTATGGAACATTGTGATCACAAGGTTTTGGAGCATTGTGATGACAGAGGTCATGGATCATTTTGATTTCAAGGAGCATGGAGCATTGTGATGAGAATGGCAGGAAGCAATGTGATCCCAAGGTTCATGGAGGATTGTGATGACAATGGAAATGGAGTATTGTGATGACAAGTGCATAGAGTATTGTAATGACAAGGTCATGTAGCATTTTGCTGACAAAGGCATGGAGCATTGTGGTGACCGGTGTCATGGAGCACTGTGATGACAAGCGTTACTGAGCATTGTGAATAAAGGGGTCATGGAGCATTGGGATGAAAAGGGCATGGATCATTGTGATGACAAGGGTCATGGAGCACTGGGCTGAAAATGTTCATGGAGTGTTGTGATGACAGGGGTCATGGAGCATTGTGATGACAAGGGAATGTAGCATTGTGATGACAAGTGTCCCGGATCATTGTGTTGTCAGGTGTCAAGGAGTGTTTTGATGACAGTGGTCATGGAGAATTGTGTTGATATGGGCTATGGAGCATTGTGATGAGAATTTCGTAGAGCATTGGGCTGAAAATGTTCATGGATTATTGTGATGACAGGGGTCATTGAGCATTGTGATGACAAGGGAATGGAGCACTGTGATGACAAGGTCCTTGAGCACTGTGATGTGAAGACCATGGAACCTTGTGATGACAAGTCTCATGGAGCATTCTGATGAAAAGGCGCAGGGATCATTTTGATTACAGGGGTCTTGGAGCATTGTGATGACAAGGGCATGGAACATTATGATGAGAAGGCCATGGAGCATTCTGATGACATTCGTCATGGAGCTTTGTGATGACAAGTGCAAGGAGCATTGTGATCACAGGTGTCTTGGAACATTTTGAAGAAAAGGGCATGGATCATTGTGATGAAATAGGCATGGAGCCTAGCCATGAAAGAGTGCACGGTGCATACTGAGGTCAATAGTCAGAGAGCATTGTGTTGACAGGGTATTGAACATTGTGTTGACAAAACTCATGGTGCATTGTGATGAGAAGCCCATGGATAACTGTGGTGCCCAGCGTCATGGGGCATTGTGATGACAAGTGTTATGGGACATTGTGATCACAATGGTTTGCAGCATTGTGGTGACAGATGTCATGAAGCTGTTTGATTTCATTGTGATGACAATAGCATGAAGCATTATGATGATGGGCATGGTGCATTTTGATGACAGTGTTCATGGAGCATTGTGATGAAAAGTGTCATGGAGCATTGGTCTGACAAGTTTCTTGGATTATTGTGATAAGAATGGGCATGGCACATTGTGATGACAAGGTCATGGAGCACTGTGATGACAAGGTCATGGATTATTGTGAAGAAAGGTGTCAGGGAGCATTGTGATGAAATATGTCATGTTCCAGTTTGATGACAATATCATGGAGCATTGTGATGCCAATTGTTATGGAGGATTGTTGTGACAAAGTAAAGGAGCATTGTGATGACAAGGGCATGGAGCATTGTGATATCAAGGGCCATTGAGAATTTTAATGCCCTGGTCGTGAAACATTTTGATGAAAAGCGCATGGAGCTTCCTATGACAGGGGTCATGGAGCATTGCGATGACAAGTGCAAGGAGTATTGTGTTGACAAGAGCATATAACATTGTGATGTGAAGTGCCATGGAGCATTGTAATGACAAGGACGTGGAGAATTGTGAGGACAAGGGACATTGAGATTTGAGATGACAAGGCATGGAGCATGGTGATGGCAAAACCGTGGAGCATTGTGATGAGAAGACCTTGGGTAATTGTGATGTCGAGCATCATGGAGCACTGTAATGACAAGGGGCATGAAGCATTGTGATGACAGTTGTCAGGGAGCAATGTGATGACAGGGGTCATGGAGCAATGTGATGACAAAGGCATGGAGCATTGTGATGACAAGGGCATGGAGCATTGCAATGTCAAGAGAATGGAGAATTGTGATGACAAGAGCATGTAACATTTTGATGAGAAGTGTCATGTAGCATTGTGATGACAAGTACTTGGAGAATTTTGATGACAAGGGACATGGAGCATTTTGATAACCAGGGCAAGGATCATTGTGATGACAGGGGCCATGAAGCATTATTATGACAGAGGCCATGGTGCACTCTGACATAAGATATCACTTATGAAGGGAATGTAAACATGGCTACATATGAACTGATTTAGGGAAGAGAACAGAGTCTCAGATTTAGAAAACACTCTAACGCTTGCTTAAGGGGAAAGACAGGTGGGGAGATGCACAAAACAAAAGATTGATATTAGCAAATGTACCGTTCCATAATCCAAACACAAAAGAGAGAAGCCCTACTCCTTCCTCAGTGAACGGAACTCAACATCCCTATTCACCCCAGAGAAATATATCTGACTAGTAAGAATTATAAAACCTATGTATTGATATGTCTCCGTAAGGTAACTAAGTGTGTCTAGTATGACATAAACATGGCAGGGAGAATCAGCTCAAACCTAATATAAAAATGAAATTCAAAACAAAACATAAAAACAGAACAATTCTTACACAATACCTTCAGGGTCGCTGATGAAACCTGGAATGACCCTATCTAAAACGACAGCTGGATGTGGCATAAGGCTGGACACTTGGGACTGAGAGGATTGGTGAGATTGGGTGAGCAAATGTAGACCCTTTAAAGCAATAATGTGTGGCACCCATCCCATGGGTCCCAACAGGCCAGGTTTAAGGTCATATTACTACAGCTATAATATGTACGGGAACCCTAGAGAATGGACACAGTGTGAATACGAAAGGTTTCTAAAACTCAACGAATAGTCCGTCTCCTGCTGCTCCCATTTGACTTTCCAACTGCTTTACTATCAATCTCCCAACTTGGAGAGACAGCACCTTTAACCTCTTGGTTCGCACAGGTTGCCAATTTGGAAGAGGATGAAAGGGAAGAGGGAGACCAGTGAGAGAGTAGCTGTTAGACATTTGTACGGGCACATGTCACTCTTACTTCACGGGAAGAAGAAGAAATAACCAAAGACTCAGCCACCCACCGGGAACCAGTATAGGTTCTGAACCAAAATATTGGACGTGCGTTCAGCTCACAAAAAAAAAAAGAGTTAAATAATGTAGCTCAGTGCACAACAATTCACAAACAGGCAGAGTAATAAAGGACAACTATCGTCCAACAATCTGTTGAGGGAAGGCAACGAGTCGGACTTGAAAGCGAGGCAGAATAGCAGGAAACAGATTTCAAGAGGTACATTGGAATCGCATTTAAGGCACAGGAAGAGGGGCACAACATCGACAATGATGCACTTGGCCAAAAAGGGCGTATGAATTTTCTCCTGAATATATTCAGGAGAAAACGCATACGCACTTTTTGGCCAAGCAAGCATGCTGGCAATGCAAATCTGCACTACAAAGTATCACTTCCCCCTTGTCAAAAGGTACATCCACAAAATGGGTAAAAACCAAAAAGGCAAGACAGGCCCTGGAGAACAGGGAGCCTTGTTATGCTCATGGGAGGGATGTAAATTGCCAACTGCCTCTCTGGAGGAGTGCATTGTGTTCCCTAAAACAAGTAAACAACAGAGCTACAGAGCCAAGGGTACTTTCAGTCTGGGGAATATACCTTGGGAAAATTGAAAATCAATAAGACAGAGCCACCCCAAAATTTAGGGCTGCACTGATTACAAGAACCTCAACTTGGGTACAGCTTAAATATCCCAGGAAATATAAATATGGTTTAAAATATTTCGGTAGTTACGTATGATGGAATATCCCTCAGCCATGAAATCAATGTCATAAGACCAGTAGCAGCAAAATGAGTGGATTCAGGTACGATGATTCTAACTGAAATAAGTCACACAGATAAAGAAACTTATCATAAGATATCACTTATGAAGGTCCCCTAAACATGGCTACACATGAACAGAGTTAGGAAAGCGAACAGAGACTCACATTTAGAAAACACTCTTATGCCTGCTTAAGGGGGAATATGAGGTGGGGTGCTGCAGAAAACGAGCGTTTGATATAACCACACGTACCATTTCAAAAACCAACTATGGAATAGACAAGACCTACCTACACCATCCTCAGTGCAAGGGTCTCAAAACCCCATATTTCCCGCAGAGGAATATATCTGACTAGTAAGAATCTTAAAATCTATGTATTGATATGTCTCCATAAGGGAAACAACTGTGTCTAGACAGGCATAAACATGGCAGCGAGAATCAGCTCAAACCCACTATAAAAAGGAATTTCAAAAACAAAACAAAAAAACAGAGAAATTCTTTACAATTCCTTCAGGGTCTCTGATGAAACCTGGAATGTCCCTGTCTACAATGACAGCTCGATGTGGCATAAGGCTGGACACTTGGGACTGAGAGGATTGGTGAGATTGTGTGAACAATTGCAGACCCTTTAAAGCAATAATGCATGGCACCCATTCCATGGGTTCTAAGTCTCCAGGTTGAAGGGATTATTACTACAGCTATAACATGTACGGGAAACCTAGAGAATGGACACACTGTGAATACAAAAGGTTTCTAAATCTCAACGAATAGTCCCTCTCCTGGTGCTCTGGTTTGACTTTCCAACTGCTTTACTATCAATCTCCCAAATTGGAGAGACAGCCCCATTAACCTCCTGGTTCTCACAGTTTGACAATTTGGGAGAGGATGAAAGGGAAGTGGGAGAACCAATGAGAGAGTAGCTGTTAGGCACTTGGACGGGCATATGTCACTCTAATTTCCCGGCAGGAAGAAGAATTAACCAAAGTCTCAACCACACACTGGGAACCAGTATAGCTCCTGAAACAAAACTTTGGACTTGCATTCAGCTCACAAAAAACGAGTTGAAAAATGGAGCTCAGCGGCAGAGCAATTCACAATTAGGCATAGTAATAAAAGCCAACTATCGTCCAGAAATCTGTTGAGGGAAGGCAACGAAGCGGACTTGAAAGTGAGGCCGAATAGCAGGAAACAGATTTCAAGAGGTACGTTGGAATCGTCTGTAAAGCACAGGAAGAGGGGCACAACTTCGACAATGATGCACTTTGCCAAAAAGGCCGTATGCATTTTCTCCTGAATATATGCAGGAGAAAACGCATACACACTTTCTGGCCAAGCAAGCAAGCGGGCAATGCAAATCTGCACTACAAAGAATTATCACTTCCCACTGGTCAAAAGGGACATCCAAAAAATGTGTAAATACCAGAGAGGCAAGACAGGCCCTGGAGAACAGTGAGCCGTTTTATGCTGATGGGCGGGATGTAAATTGCCAACTGCCTCACTGGAGGAGTGCACTGTGTTCCGTAAAACAAGTAAACAACAGAGCTACAGAGCCAAGGGCACTTCCAGTCTACGGAATATACCTTGGGAAAACTGAAAATCAATAAGACAGAGCCACCCCCAAATTTAGGGCTGCACTGCTTACAAGAACCTCAACTTGGGTACACATTAAATATCCCAGGAAATATAAAAATGGCTCCAAAAATTGTGGTACTTACGTACGATGGAATATCCCTCAGCCATGAAATCAATGTCATAAGGCCAGTAGCATCAATATGAGAGGATTCAGGTATGGTGATTCTAAATAAAATAAGTCACACAGGAAAAGAAGCTTATCATAAGATATCACTTATGAAGATCCTGTAAACATGGCTACACATGAACTGAATTAGGAAAGAGAAGAGTGTCTCACATTTAGAAAACACTTTTATGCCTGTTTAAGGGGGAAGGAGAGGTGGGGTGATGCATAAAACCAGTGTTTGATATAAGCACAGGTACCATTCCAAAAAGCAACTATGGAATAGACAAGACCTACCTATACCTTCCTCAGTGAAAGGGATACAAATCCCCATATTTCCCGCAGAGGAATATATCTGACTACTAAGAAACTAAAAACCTATGTATTGATATATCTCCGTAAGGGAATCAAGTGTGTCTAGACTGGCATAAACATGGCAGCGAGAATCAGCTCAAACACACTATAAAAAGGAATTTCAAAAACAAAACAAAAAAAGAGGGACATTCTTTACAATTCCTTCAGGGTCTCTGATGAAACCTGGAATGTCCCTGTCTACAATGACAGCTCGATGTGGCATAAGGCTGGACACTTGGGACTGAGAGGATTGGTGAGATTGGGTGAGCAAATGCAGACGCTTGAAAGCAATAATGCATGGCACCCATTCCATGGGTCAGAACTCTCCAGGTTTAAGGGAATATTACTACAGCTATAAAATGTACAGGAAACCTAGAGAATGGACACACTGTGAATACGAAAGGTTTCTAAAACTCAACGAATAGTCCCTCTCCTGGTGCTCCGGTGTGACTTTCCAAGTGCTTTACTATCAATCTCCCAACTTGGAGTGACAGAGCCTTTAACCTCCTGGTTCTCACAGTTTGCCAATTTGGCAGAGGATGAAAGGGAAGAGGGAGAACCAATGAGAGAGATGCTGTTAGGCATTTGGACGGGCATATGTCACTCTTATTTCCCGGCAGGAAGAAGATTTAACCAAATTTGCAACCACCCTCCGGGAAGCAGTACAGGTTGTGAACCAAAATTTTGCACATGGGTTCACCTCACAAAACATGAGTTGAAATATGGAGCTCAAGGGCACAGCATTTCACAAACTCGCAAAGTAATAAAGGACAACTATCATCCAAAAATCTGTTGAGGGAAGGCAACGAGGCGGACTTGAAAGCGAGGCAGAATAGCAGGAAACAGATTTTAAGAAGTACGTTGGAATCTCCTGTAAGGCACAGGAAGAGGGGCACAACTTCGACAATGATGCACTTGGCCAAAAAGGGCGTATGCATTTTCTCCTGAATATATGCAGGAGAAAACGCATACGCCATTTTTGGCCAAGCAAGCAAGCAGGCAATGCAAATCTGCACTACAAAGAAGTATCACTTCCCACCATTAAAAAGGGACATCCACAAAATGTGTAAATACCAGAAAGGCAAGACAGGCCCTGGAGAACAGGGAGAATTTTTATGCTGATGGGCGGGATGTATATTGCCAACTGCCTCTCTGGAGGAGTGCATTGTGTTCCCCAAAACATGTAAACAACAGAGCTACAGAGCCACGGGCACTTCCAGTCTAGGGAATATACCTTGGGAAAATTGAAAATCAATAAAACACAGCCACCATCAAATTTAGGGCTGCACTGCTTACAAGAAACTCAATTTGGGTATACCTTAAATATCCCAGGAAAGATAAAAATGGTTCAAAAAATTGTGGTACTTACGTACGATGGAATATCCCTCAGCCATGAAATCAATGTCATAAGACCAGTAGCAGCAAAATGAGTGGATTCAGGTACGATGATTCTAAGTGAAATAAGTCACACAGAAAAAGAAGCTTATCATAAGATAACACTTATGAAGATCCTGTAAACATGGCTACACATGAACTGAGTTAGGAAAGAGAACAGAGTCTCACATTTAGAAAACACCCTTATGCCTGCTTAAGGGGGAAGGAGAGGTGGGGTGATGCATAAACCAGAGTTTTATATGAGCACAGATTCCGTTCCAAAAACCAACTATGGAATAGACAAGACCTACCTATACCTTCCTCAGTGAAAGGGACTCAAAACCCCATATTTCCCGGAGAGGAATGTATCTGACTATTAAGAATCTTAAAACATATGTATTAATATGTCTCTGTAAGGGAATCAAGTGAATCTAGAGAGCCATAAACATGGCAGCGAGAATCAGCTCAAACCCCCTATAAAAAGGAATTTCAAAAACACAACAAAAAAACAGGGAAATTCTTTACAATTCCTTCAGGGTCTCTGATGAAACGTGGAATGACACTGTCTACAATGACAGCTTTATGTGGCATAAGGCTGGACACTTGGGACTGAGAGGATTGGTGAGATTGGGTGAGCAAATGCAGACCCTTTAAAACAATAATGCATGGCACCCATTCCATGGGTCCCAACTCTCCAGGTTGAAGGGAATATTACTACAGCTATAACATGTACGGGAAACCTAGAGAATGGACACACTGTGAATACAAAAGGTCTCTAAAACTCAACGAATAGTCCCTCTCCTGGTGCTCCAGTTTGACTTTCCAACTGCTTTACTATCAATCTCCCAACTTGGAGAGACAGCCCCTTTAACCTCCTGGTTCTCACAGGTTGCCAATTTGGCAGAGGATGAAAGGGAACAGGGAGAACCAATCAGAGAGTAGCTGTTAGGCATTTGGACGGGCATATGTCACTCTAATTTCCCGGCAGGAAGTAGAATTAACCAAAGTTGCAACCACCCACAGGGAACCAGTATAGGTCTTCAACCAAAATATTGGACTTGCATTCACCTCACAAAAAACGAGTTGAAAAATGGAGCTCAGTGGCAGAGCAATTCACAAACTGGCAGAGTAATAAAGGACAACTATAGTCCAGAAATCTGTTGAGGGAAGGCAACGAAGTGGACATGAAACTGAGGCCGAATAGCAGGAAACAGATTTCAAGAGGTACGTTGGAATCACTTGTAAAGCACAGGAAGAGGGGCACAACTTCGACAATGATGCACTTGCCCAAAAATGGTGTATGCATTTTCTCCTGAATATATGCAGGAGAAAACGCATACACCCTTTTTGGCCAAGAAAGCAAGAAGGCAATGCAAATCTGAACTACAAAGAAGTATCACTTCCCACCAGTCAAAAGGGATATCCACAAAATATGTAAAAACCAGAAAGGCAAGACAGGCCCTGGAGAACAGGGAGCCTTGTTATGCTCTTGGGCGGGATGTAAATTGCCAACTGCCTCACTGGAGGAGTGCATTGTGTTCCCTGAAACAAGTAAAAAAAAGAACTACAGAGCCAAGGGCATTTCCAGTCTAGGGAATATACCTTGGGAAAACTGAAAATCAATAAGACAGAGCCACCTTCAAATTTAGGGCTGCACTGCTTACAAGAACCTCAACTTGGGTACACCCGAAATAACCTAGGAAAGATAAAAATGGTTCAAAAAATAGTGGTAATTACGTACGATGGAATATCCCTCAGCCATGAAATCAATGTCATAAGACCAGTAGCAGCAAAATGAGTGGATTCAGGTACGATGATTCTAAGTGAAATAAGTCACACAGAAAAAGAAGCTTATCATAAGATATCACTTGTGAAGATCCTGTAAACATGGCTACACATGAACTGAGTTAGGAAAGAGAACAGAGTCTCACATTTAGAAAACACTCTTATGCCTGCTTAATGGGGAAGGAGAGGTGGGGTGATACATAAAACCAGAGTTTGATATAAGCACAGGTACCGTTCCAAAAACCAATTACGGAATAGACAAGACCTACACATTCCTCAGTGAAAGGGACTCAAAACCCCATATTTCCCGCAGAGGAATATATCTGACTAGTAATAATCTTAAAACCAATATACTGATATGTCTCTGTAAGGGAATCAAGTGAGTCTAGAGAGCCATAAACATGGCAGCGAGAATCAGCTCAAACCCCCTATAAAACGGAATTTCAAAAACACAACAAAAAAACAGGGAAATTCTTTAGAATTCCTTCAGGGTCTCTGATGAAACGTGGAATGACCCTGTCTACAATGACAGCTGCATGTAGCATAAGTCTGGACACTTGGGACTGAGAGGATTGGTGAGATTGGGTGAGCAAATGCAGACCATTTAAAGCAATAATGCATGGCACCCATTCCTTGGGTCTCAACTCTTCAGGTTGAAGGGAATATTACTACAAATATAACATGTACGGGAAACCTAGAGAATGGACACACTGTGAATACGAAAGGTCTCTATAACTCAACGAATAGTCCCTCTCCTGGTGCTCCGGTTTGACTTTCCAACTGCTTTACTATCAATCTCCCAACTTGGAGAGACAGCCCCTTTAACTTCCTGGTTCTCACATGTTGCCAATTTGGCAGAGGATGAAAGGGAAGAGGGAGGACCAATGAGAGAGTAGATGTTAGGCAATTGGACGGGCATATGTCACTCTAAATTCCCGGGAGGAAGAAGAATTAACCAAAGTTGTAGCCACCCTGGGGAACCAATATAAGTCCTGAACGAAAATTTTGGACGTGCGTTCAGCTCACAAAAAAACGAGTTGAAAAATGGAGCTATAGGGCAGAGCAATTCACAAACTGGCAGAGTAATAAAGGACAACTATCATCCAAAAATCTGTTGAGGGAAGGCAACGAGGCGGACTTGAATGTGATGCAGAAAAGCAGGAAACAGATTTCAAGAGGTACGTTGGAATCGCCTTAAAAGCACAGGAAGAGGGGCAAAACTTCGACAATGATGCACTTGTCCAAAAACTGCGTATGCGTTTTCTCCTGAGTATATTCAGGAGAAAACGCATACGCCCATTTTGGCCAAGCAACAAGCGGAAAATATAAGTCTGCACTACAAAGAAGTATCACTTCCCACCGGTCAAAGGGACATCCACAAAATGGATAAAAAACAGAAATGCAAGACAGGCCCTGGAGAACAGGGAGCCTTGTTATGCTGATGGGCGGGATGTAAATTGCCAACTGCCTCTCTGGAAGAGTGCATTGTGTTCCCTAAAACAAGTAAACAACAGAGCTACAGAGCCAAGGGCACTTCCAGTCTAGGGAATATACCTTGGGAAAATTGAAATTCAATAAGACAGAGCCACAACCAAATTTAGGGCTGCACTGCTTACAAGAACCTCAACTTGGGTACACCTGAAATATCCCAGGAAAGATAAAAATGGTTCAAAAAATTGTGATACTTACGTACGATGGAATATCCCTCAGCCATGAAATCAATGTCATAAGACCAGTAGCAGCAAAATGAGTGGATTCAGGTACGATGATTCCAAGTGAAATAAGTCACACAGAAAAAGAAACTTATCATAAGATATCACTTATGAAGATCCTGTAAACCTGGCTACACATGAACTGAGTTAGGAAAGAGAACAGAGTCTCACATTTAGAAAACACTCTTATGCCTGCTTAAGGGGGAAGGAGAGGTGGGGTGATGCATAAAACCAGAGTTTGATATAAGCACAGGTACCGTTCCAAAAACCAACTATGGAATAGAAAAGACCTACACATTCCTCGGGGAAAGGGACTCAAAACCCAATATTTCCCGCAGAGGAATATATCTGACTAGTAAGAATCTTAAAACCTATGCATTGATATGTCTCCGTAAGGGAATCAAGTGTTTCTAGACTGGCATAAACACGGCAATGAGAATCAGCTCAAACCCACTATAATAAGGAATTATAAAAACAAAACAACAAAACAGGGAAATTCTTTACAATTCCTTCAGGGTCTCTGATGAAACCTGGTATGAACCTATCTACAACTACAGCTTGATGTGGCATAAGGCTTGATACTTGGGACTGAGAGGATTGGTGAGACTGGGTGAGCAAACACAGACCGTTTAATGCAATAATGCTTGGCCTCCATTCCATGGTTCCAAACTCTCCAGGTTGAAGGGAATATTACTACAGCTAAAACATGTACGGGAGACCTAGAGAATCGAAACACTGTGTATAGAAAAGTTTTCTAAAATTCAACTAATTGTCCCTCTCCTGGTGCTCCAGTTTGACTTTCCAACTGCTTTACTATCAATCTCCCAACTTGGAGAGACAGCCCCTTTCTCCTCCTGGAAAACACAGGATGCCAATTTGGCAGAGGATGAAAGGGAAGAGGGAGAACCAATGAGAGAGTACCTGTTAGGCATTTGGACGGGCACATGTCACTCTAATTGCCTGGCACGAAGAAGAATTAACCAAAGTCTCAGCCACCCAACGGGAACCAGTATAGGTCCTGAACCAAAAGTTTGGACTTGCGTTCAGCTCACAAAAACGAGATAAAAAATGGAGCTCAGGGGCACAGCACTTCACAAACTGGCAGAGTAATAAAGGACAACTATCGTCCAAAAATCTGTTGAGGGAAGGCAACGAGGCGGACTTGAAAGCGAGGCAGAATAGCAGGAAACAGATTTCAATAGGTACGTTGGAATCGCCTTTAAAGCACAGGAAGGGGGGCACAACTTCGAAAATGATGCACTTGGCCAAAATGGGCGTATGCATTTTCTCCTGAATATATTCAGGAGAAAACTCATACGCACTTTTTGGCCAAGCAAGCAAGCGGGCAATGCAAATCTGCAGTACAAAGAAGTATTCCTTCCCACTGGTCCAAAGGGACATCGGCAAAATGTGTAAAAACCAGAAAGGCAAGAGAGGACCTGGAGAACAGGGAGCCTTGTTATGCTGATGGGCGGGATGTAAGTTGGCAACTGCCTCTCTGGATGAGTGCACTGTGTTCCCTAAAACAAGTAAACAACAAAGCTACAGAGCCAAGGGCACTTCCAGTCTAGGGAATATACCTTGGGAAAACTGAAAATCAATAAGACAGAGCCACCCCAAAATTTAGGGCTGCACTGCTTACAAGAACCTCAACTTGGGTACACCTGAAATATCCCAGGAATGTTAAAAAATTTACAAAAAATTGTGGTACTTACGTACGATGGAATATCCCTCAGCCATGAAATCAATGTCATAAGACCAGTAGCAGCAAAATGAGTGTATTCAGGTTTGATGATTCTAAGTGAAATAAGTCACACAGAAAAAGAAACGTATGATAAGATATCAATTATGAAGATCCTGTAAACATGGCTACACATGAACTGAGTAAGGAAAGAGAACAGAGTCTCACATTTAGAAAACACTCTTATGCCTCCTTAAGGGGGTAGGAGAGGTGGGGTTTTGCATAAAATCAGAGTTTAATATTAAAACAGGCACCGTTCCAAAAACGAAATACAGAATAGACAAGATCTACACCTTCCTCAGTGAAAGGGATTCAACAACCCATACTTCCTGCAGAGGAATATATCTGACTAGGAAGAATCTTAAAACCTATGTATTGGTATGTCTCCTTAAGGGAATCAAGAGTGTCTAGACTGGCATAAACATGGCAGTGAGAATCATCTAAAACACACTATTAAAAGGAATTTCAAAAAAAAAAAACAAAAATTCTTTACAATTCCTTCAGGGTCTCTTATGAAACCTGGAATGACCCTATCTACATGACAGCTGGATGTGGCATAAGGCTGGACCCATGGGACTGAGAGTATTGGTGAGAATGTGTGAGCAAATGCAGACCCTTTGAAGCAATAATGCATGGCACCCATTCCATGCTTCCCATGTCTCCAGGTTGAAGGGAATATTACTACAGCTATAACATGTACGTGAAACCTAGAAAATGGGCACACTGTGAATACGAAAGGTCTCTAAAACTCAACGAATAGTCCCCCTTCTGGTGCTTCGATTTGACATTCCAACTGCTTTACTATCAATCTCCCAACTTGAAGAGACAGCACCTTTTACCTCCTGGTTCTCACAGGTTGCCAATTTGGCAGAGGATGAAAGGGAAGAGGGAGAACCAATGAGAGAGTAGCTGTTAGGCATTTGGACGGGCACGTGTCACTCTTAAATCCCGTGCGGAAGAAGAATTAACCAAAGTCTCCGCCACCCACCGGGAACCAGTAGAGTTCCTGAACCAAAATTTTGGATTTGCATTCAGCTCACACAAAAGGAGTTAAAAATTGGAGCTCAGGGGCACAGCACTTCACAAACTGACAGAGTAACAAAGGACAACTATCGTCCAAAAATCTGTTGAGGGAAGGCAACGAGGCGGAGTTGAAAGCGAGGCAGAATAGCAGGAAACAGATTTCAATAGGTACGTTGGAATCGGCTTTAAAGCACAGGAAGAGGGGCACTACTTCGACAATGATGCACTTGGCCAAAAAGGGCGTATGCGTTTTCTCCTGGATATATCCAGGAGAAAACGCATACGCCCTTTTTGGCCAAGCAAGCAAGCGGGCATTGCAAATCTGCACTCCAAAGAAGTATCACTTCTCACCAGTCAAAATGCATATCCACAAAATGGATAAAAACCAGAAAGGCCAGACAGGCCCTGGAGAACAGGGAGCCTTGTTATGCTGATGGGCGGCATGTAAATTGCCAACTGCCTCACTGGGGGAGTGCATTGTGTTCCATAAACAAGTAAACAACCGAGCTACAGAGCCAAGGGCACTTCCAGTCTAGGGAATATACCTTGGGAAAACTGAAAATCAATAAGACAGAGCCACCCCAAAATTTAGGGCTGCACTGCTTACAAGAACCTCAACTTGGATACACCTTAAATATCCCAAGAAAGATTAAAATGGTTCAAAAAGTTGTGTTACTTACATACGATGGATTATCCCTCAGCCATGAAATCAATGTCATAAGACCAGTAGCAGCAAAATGAGTGGATTCAGGTACGATGATTCTAAGTGAAATAAGTCACACAGAAAAAGAAACTTATCATAAGATATCACTTATGAAGTTCCTGTAAACATGGCTACATATGAACTGAGTTAGGAAAGATAACAGTTTACTGAATCTTATCATAAGATATCACTTATAGTGGGAATGTACACTTGGCTATGAATGATCTGAATTACAAACACAACAGAGTCACACACTTAGAAAATAATATTCTCCCTGCTTAAGAGGAAAGGTGAGGTGGGTTGATGCATAAAACCACAGTTTTAAATTAGCACAGATACCGTTACATAAACCAAGTATGTAATAGACATCACCTACTCCCCGCACAATGAACTCGACTCAACACCCCCTATTCATTGCAGAGGAATATATCTGACTCCAAGAATTTTAAAACATATGTATTATCATGTCTCCATAAAGGAGTCGTGTGTGTGTATAATGGCATGAACACAACACTGTAATTCAGCTAAACACCCTTATAAAAATAAATTTCAAAAGCAAAATGCAAAAACAGCGAAACAGAGGGAAAGCCTTAAGAATTACGTTCAGGGCCTGTGATGCAACATGGATTGTCCACCTTTACACTCACAGCTGAATGAGACATAAAACTGGACACTTGGGGCTGACAAGATTGTTGAGGTTCTGTGAGCAAAAGAACACCACATTGAGCAATACTGTGTACTACCCATTCTAGTGGTCCCAACTCTCCAAGTTTGAGGGAATCCTCCTACAGTTAAAGCATGCATGGGAAACCCAGTGGATGGTACACTGTGTAATTGGGAAAGTTTTCTAAAAGGTACCTCATTTTTCCATTTGTCGTGCTCGGCTTCACCATTCCATCTGCATTACTAAAAATCTCCCCACTTGGAGTGTCAGCGCCTTTACCCTCCTGTTATGCACAGTTTGCAAATTGTGCAGAGGATGAACAGGAAGAGGGGAAACAAATGAGAGATTAGCTGTAGGTGTTTGGATGGGCACATGTCACTCTAGTTTCCCATCAGGAAGAATAATTAACCAAAGGCTCAGCCTGATACCCCGGAACCAGACTAGGGCCTACAGCCATGTTGCGGTATTGCAGCCAGCTCACAAAGAGGCGAGTTGAAAAATGGAAATCAGGGGCACAGCAATTCACAAACTTGCAGAGTTATAAAGGACAACTATCATCCAGAAATATATTGAGGTAAGGCAGTGAAGAGGATTTGAATGCAAGGCAGAATTGAAGGAAAGAGATTTCAAGAGGTAGATTGGAGTTGTCTTTAAAGCACTTGAAAAGCGACAGAATTTCGACAATGTTGCCCTTGGCCAAAAAGGGATTATGTGTATTTTCTTGAATAAATTCGGGAAAAAATGCATATGCCCTTTTTGGCCAAGCAAGCCCTCAGGCATTGCAAATCCACACTACATAGAAGTGTCCCTTACCTCCAGTCAAAAGGGCCATCCACAAATAGTGTAAAAACCACAAATGCAGGACAGGCCATGGAGAAAAGGGAGCCTGGTTACGCTGATGGTCAGGATGTAAATCGCCAACAGCCTCTCTGGAGAACTGTATGTTGTTTTCTAAAACAGAGCTACAGAGCATAGCACACTTCCACTCATGGTCGTGTATTTTGGGAAAACTAAAAATCCACAACACACAGCCAGCCCAAAGTTTAGGGCTGCTTTGTTTACAAGAACCTCGACTTCGGTACACTTTAAATATCCCAGGAACGGGAAAAATATGGATATAGATGTTGCGGTACTTATATACAATGGAATGTCACTCAGACATAAAATCAATGTCATAAGGCCAATAGCAGCATAATGAGTGGCTTTAGGTACGATGATGCTCAGTGAAATGAGCCACAAAGAAAAAAAAATATTGTAATATATCACTTATAGAGGGAATGTAAACATGGCTACACATGAACTGAATTTCAAATGTGAACAGAGTTACACATTTAGAAAACACACTTATTCCTCCTTAAGGGGAAAGGTGACGTGGGGTGATGTGTAAAAGCAGAGTTTGAAATTAGCACAGATCCCATTCCATATACCAAATATGTAATAGACAAGACCTACTCCTTTCTCAATGAACTGGACACAAAACACCCTATTCACTGAAGAGGAATATATCTGACTGGTAATAACCTTGAAACCTATGTATTTATATGTCTCCATAATGGAATCAAGTTTATGTAGATTGGCATAAACACAGATCAATGGAACAGGACAGAAAGCCCAGAGATAAACCTACATACCTATGGCTATCTCATCTATGACAAAGGAGCTAAGGATATACAATGGAGAAAAGACAGTCTCTTCAGTAATTGGTGCTGGGAAAACTGGACCCCTACACATAAAAGAATGAAATTAGAACACTCCATAACACCATACACAAAAATAAACTCTAAATTGTTTAGAGATCTAAATATAAGACCAGACACTATAAAACACTTAGAGGAAACCATAGGCAGAACACTCTATGACATAAATCACAGCAAGATCCTTTTGGACCCACCTCCTAGAGAAATGGAAATAAAAACAGAAATCAACAAATGAGACCTAATGAAACTTAAAAGCTTTTACACAGTACAGGAAAACATAAACAAGATGCAAAAACAACCCTCAGAATGGGAGAAAATATTTTCAAATGAAGCAATTGACAAAGGATTAATCTCCTAACTTTACAAGCACCTCATGTAGCTCAATATCACAAAAACAAACAACCCAATCCAAAAACGGGCAGAAGACCTAAATAGACATTTATCCAAAGAAGATATAAAGATAACCAAGAAACACATGAAAGGATGTTGAACATTACTAATCATTAGAGAATTCTAAATCAAAACTACCCTGAGGTATCACCTCACAGCAGTCAGAGTGGCAATCATCAAAAAAATCTACAAAACAATAAATGCTGGAGAGGTCTTTATTGGAGAAAAGGGAACACACTTGCACTGTGGGTGGGAATGTAAATTGATATGGGCACTAGGGAGAACAGTACGGAGGTTCCTTTAAATAACTAACAATAGAAGTACCATATAACACAACAATCCAACTACTGGGCATTTGCCTTGTGAAAACCATAATTCAAAAAGAGTTATGTAGAAAAATGTTCATTGCAGCTCTATTTACAATAGTCAGGACATGGAAGCAACCTAAGTGTCCATCGACAGATGAATGTTTAAAGAAGATCTGGCACATATATACAATGGAGTATTACTCAGCCATAAAAAGAAGCAAAACTGAGTTATTTGTTCTGAGGTGGATGGACTTAGAATCTGTCCTACACAGTGAAGTAAGTCAAAAAGGGAAAAACAAATACTGTATGTTAACAGAGATATATGGAATCTAATGAAGAAAAAAAAAGATTTTGAAGAAACTAGTGGCAGGACAGTATTAAGGACACAGACATAGAGAAAGGACTTGAGGACACCGGAAGGGGGATGGGTAAGCTGGGACGAAGTGAGAGAGTGGCATGGACATAAATACATTACCAAATGTAACACCGATAGGTACTGGGAAGCAGCCACATAGAACAGGGAGTTCAGCTCGGTGCTTTGTGACCACATAAAGGGGTGGGATATGGGGTGTGAGAGGGAGATGCAAGAGGGAGGGGATCTGGTGATATTTGTATATGTATAGCTCATTCATTTTTTTATACAGCAGAAAGGAACACTCCATTGTAAATCAATTACACTCCAATAAACGTGTAAAAGGAAAAAAAAAAGAAAGCACAGGGATAAACCTCCACATCTATGGTCACCTAATCTATGACAAAGGAGGCAAGACTATACAATGGAGATAAGACAGTCTCTTCAATCATTGGTGCTGGGAAATATGGACAGCTACATGTAAAAGAATGAAATTAGAACACTCCCCAACACCATACAAAAAATATATTCAAAATGGATTAGAGACGTTAATGTAAGACCGGATAGTATAAAACTCTGAGAGGAAAACTTACGAAGGATACTCTGACGTAAATCACAGCAAGATCTTTTTTGATCTACCTCCTATAGTAATGAAATAAAAAAGAAAACTAAACAGATGGGACCTAATGGAACGTAAAAGCTTTTGCAAAGCAAAGGAAACTACAAACAAGTCAAAAAGACAACCCTCAGAATGGCAGAAAATATTTTTAGACGAATCAATGGACAAATGATTAATCTCCAATATATATAAACAGCTCATGCAGCTCAATATTAATAAAACAAACAACCCAATACAAAAATGGAAGAAGATATAAATAGACATTTCTTCCAAGAAGACATAGAGGTGGAGAGTACGCACATGAAAATCTGCTCAATATCACTAATTATTAGAGAAATGGAAATGGAAACTACAATGAGGTGTCATGTCACACCTGTTAGAATGGGCATCAACAGAGAATCTACAAACAACAAATGCTGGAGAGGGTATGGAGGAAAGGAACCTTCTTCCACTATTGTTGGGAATGTAAATTGATACAGTCTCTATGGGGAACAGTATGGAGGTTCCTTAAAAAAGTAAAAATAGAATTACCATATAATCCAGCAATCCCACTACTGGGCATATACCCAGAGAAAACCATAATTCAAAAAGACACATTCACCACAATGTTCACTGCAGCACTATTTACAAAAACCAGGTAATGAAAGCAACCTAAGTGCCCACAGACGGACGAATGGATAAAGATGTGGTACATATATACAATGGAATATTACTCAGCCATACATAGGAATGAAATTGGGTCATTTGTAGAGACCTTAATGGATCTAGAGACTGTCATACGGAGTGAAGTAAGTCAGAAAGAGAATAACAAATATTGTATATTAATGCATATATGTGGAACCTAGAAAAATGGTACAGATGAACCGGTTTGCAGGGCAGAGATAGAGACACAGATGTAGAGAACAAACATATGGACACTAAGGGGGAAACACCATGTGAGAGTGGTGGTGGGATGAATTGGGAGACTGGGATTCACATATGCACACTTATATGTATAAAATAGATATCCATGAAGAACCTGCTGTTTAAAAGTAATAATTTAAAAAAATAAAAATAAATAGCATTTAATAAAAGAAAACAGAAAAAAAGTATTTCCCTTCACATAGACGACTTTATATTAATGTAATATTTCCATGTTTATATCTGCAAATTAAAAAAAAGAGGAATAAATAAAATCTACCTTGAACCAAAAAGAAAAAAAAGAAAAAAAAAAAAAAAAACAGAACCCACCAGTTATACAGAGGAAAATCGTATCAGGGCACTTGCTCCAGTTGTAAAAAATTCTTAAGTTGGTCAGAGGTGGGAAATCGTCTCCCATGCACTCAGCAGAGCTCCCCCCGACAAGGAGCATCCTCATTGCAAAGCTGGGGGACTGTGTCGAGGCGTCTGTGAGTAAATGTGAGCTGAGCCCCAGTCCTGCTGCAGCTGAACTCTTCCCACCCTTTCCAGGTAAAACACCTGAATATGTACAAGCACTTGCAAGCCTAGAGGAAGGGCTGTGGAGCCACACCAGCGACAGCACGCAGGCCGACTTGGTGCCTGCAGGCCAGTCAGGATGGTCCTGGCTCCAGATGCTCTTCTGGAAGCTTTCCATTTCCCTGCCTGAGATACCCCTCCTGCCACGGCCCCCACTGCTTTTTTACTTCCTCACCTCTGCCTGGGGAGAAATTCAAGCGGCAGGTATGGATGACACATCCTCTTCTTTAGCAGGTGGCAGCCTAGCAACTCCTATGGAAAGTCCAGAAGAGCCCCACTCACACTGGGCCACCCACAAAGCCACGGCCCCTCACTCCCTACCAACACCCCAGCCCCGACACTGCTGACGGGGCAGAGAATATGGCGTCAGGCACAGCTACAGGGGCTCTTGCTGACTGGAGAGGTGTTTATATTGACCTCAACACAGGCACACCTGGGGAGGGCAGGCAGGCAGTGTCAGGCTGCCCAAATCAGCCAATCCTCACCCCTCAGGGGCTCACAGTAGCAGAAAATGAACCTTGCTAAATGGGCCAGGCCCAAGGAACAGGTGTGGGCCCTAGAGAGTCAGGCTAGACAAGGGGCTGCAGCTGCGGCTTGTTTTCTTATCATTTTATCTGGTCCATGAGTGAAAAACAACTTCAAGAAGACCCTATCCTAATGAGAGGAACCCAGGAGTCAGGGAGAGGAGTGATGGTGGGTGGAGACAGAGGCCTGGTGCCCTGGCTGCAGTGGAAGTGTCTGGAAGACAATGCAGAGAGAGACTGCACAGAGTGATAGCCAGGGTCACAGACCTGTCAGAGCTGCTGTTTGTTAGTTCAAGTCCTGCTCTGAGGTGTTCTGTGTCAGCTGTGAGCGACAGGTGAGCTGGGGGTTCTCTGCAAGGTGGGCTATGTGCACAGTTTCTGTGTGTCCAGCCTTGCTTGGGTACCTGCCCAGGGGAGCTCTGTATCCTGGGAAGGGCCTGACTATGAGAGCCCCATGGGCTGCTGGGTAGCTGCACAGGTGAGCTCCATACCCAGGAAGGGACTTGAACACGAGAGCCCCGTGGGCTGTAGGGATGGGTGGTGCAGCTAAGGTGAGCTCCATATACTGGGATTGGCCTGACCACGAGAGCCCCATGGGCTGCTGGAGACCTGGTAAAGGATATCAGGACAGTCAGTGAAGCCACTGAGGATATACATCCAGTAGCTCCTATTTCCTACACCCTGCTGCTCATTCAACCATCCACCAGGCCATGGCATTCTGTATTAGATTTCAATGATGCCTTCTTCTGTATTCCATTCATCTCAGAGTCACAAGAATTTTTGGCTTGTGAGTGGCAGGACACAACATGCAACAAAACCAATAATGTTGGGCCGTCCTGCCCCAACGGTACAAAAATCCCCACACCATCATTGGGGAAATGACCTCTAAAGACCTAAACGTTCTACCTCTGTAAAAGGAACCCTCCTTCAATATGCAGATGACATTCTGATCGCCAGGCCTACTAAAGACGCCTCTGAACTACCTAGCCAAGAAAGGATAGAAGGTGTCCAAGAAAAAGGCTCAAATATCACAGAATCAAGTGACATGCCTGGGCTTCATTCTCACAGATATTCAGAGAAACGCATCCCACGATAGGGAAGAAGCCATTTGCAGCCTTACCTCTTCTAAAAGTAGAAGACAGCTTAGGGGTTCCTGGGGAGGCCAAGGTTTTCTGCATCTGGATCCCTAACTACAGTCTAATAGCTGGGCCTCTACATGAAACACTGACACGAAAAGATGATGATCCTTTTGTATAGAATCCAGAAGCGGCCTTTCAAGAATGGAAAGAGCAGTCAATTCAGACCCTTGCCCAGGAACTCCCTAATTTAGCTAAACCCTTTGACCTTTACATACCCGGTCAATGGTTAATTGCCCTTGGAGCCTTAGTGCAAAAACTGGGACCACCTGAAATGGAGCAACACAAGAATGCCCTTCAGGTATGATAAACTATGGTCACCAAGGCCTTTGCCCACTGACCCATCAGGCCATGATACTGGGGTATCTAAAAAGCTGGAAATCAGCAGCCTGCAAGGCCAGCTCCCTCCTAAGGGAAAAGGACCCCACGTCGTGATCCTAACCATCCATCATGCCCTGAAGTTGCAGGGGTCGCTCTGTGGACACACTGACTTCGAGTGAGGAGGCCCACCAACTCCAACCTCCAGAGAGACAAATGGGGGCAACGGGCCCCCAAGATGACTCGTGTGACCATCACTTGACCTGGAGTTTCTCTCAGAAAACAAGAAGACTGTGCCGCGAAAGAGCAGACTACTGCTTGCAGGACTTACTGCACCCAGAGGGGAGCTAATAAGCTTGGCGGGGGAAACGTATATCACGCTTTCACCATAGAAAACCCTACAGACACCGCGGTGATGGTGGCCAATATGACCGCCTGGACTGCTGGCTACTTCTAAAGGCCGTTGACTCAGTGGACGTCATGGTCCTGGATCACCACTGACCCTGGACTGTCTGGGAGTTGTGCGGGCAGGGTTCTGACACATGGTGTTGTTTGTACATTAATTCAGGGACCTAATTAAAGAAAGCACAGACTACTGGTCAGAGCATCTAGGCTGGCAAAAACCGTCAGCCTAAGGTCGCCAAACAAATGTGGGGTGGGGTGAAACCTGCCACCACAGCATCTCTGCGCATCTCTTTCCTGGACCCTTAAAGGTCATTAGAATCTATAACACTTCCAATGCTGGTGCTCATGCGGACGAGAAGTGAGGCAGGAGGCCTTGGGACAATCAACCTCACCTGGAGGCTGGTGGGGAGACGTTTTGCCCCTCCCCTCAGGTACCAGGGCTCCCACCACAGCATGAAGCAGTTACAAAAGAGGGGTCTGCACCCTCAACACCCCAAGAATGAGGAACAGAACAAAAAGCAGAGGAGAGGTTTATCTCCGGCAACGTTCATTAAAAATTCCTGGGAGATAAAAAGAGAATCTTGGCAATAAAATAAAGTCTAACCTGCTTTTCCTTTGTGCTTTGTCTAATTTCACGTGCTCCTAGGGTTCCGCATGCAGAGGTCCCACACCCGGCACTTCAGACCCGATTTCCTAGTGCAGAATGGCTGGGTCGACACCTCAGCTAGTGGGGTCACATGTGGACTCCACAGCATAGAGCCTGAGCTGCAGCCAACCCAGCCCTCGAGGGCTCCATCCCCTCCCTCCCACTGACGCTGCTGGGATCCCTACACAGCAGCCTAGCCCACAGCCCGTGGGGGACTGCACGCTCTCACCTCTCCATTCTGTTTTCAAAATAATGTTTCCTTTGCTTCTGAAGCAAACTCAGTCTTGATCTCTTGGCTCCAATGACACTGGGCACGGGGACTCCTGTTGGGGTCCACACTGGAGGATCAGTAACAGAATTTGAGAACATTGTAACTTCAATGAACAGATGTGTGAGCCAAACTGTAGTTAACATAGAGCAGTGTATAATGCTCGGGTAAAATAAGATGTTTCTAAGACTTACATTTGATATTTCCATTACTTTACTATAAGCAAGTTCAGTGAAGACGTCTGTCTTATTTGTCAGGTCAACATTAGAGAAATGAAGTGATTTATTTCCATGGATGTACATCGAATACTCTTGGCTGAAGCTTCAATCTTGTTTTGAATGCTTTTCCATTGAAAAGGATACCTCTCTTTCAGCTCCCCCATTTCTGAGAAGTATAAAATCTTATAATTTATTATTACCAAAGGGGAAAGGTAGGAAAAGGGATAAATTAACAGTTTGGGATTAACACATACACACTGCTATGTATAAAATAGATCATCAACAAGGAACTACTGTATAGCACAGGGAACTACACTGAATATTTTGCAATAACCTATAAGGGGAAATAATCTGAAAATGAATCGATATTTTTATTGACATCATCTATCAATGACAGATAAAATGTAACCTAAGCAAGGCCGATGGTGAACGCTTCTGACCCTGAAGATTTCAATCATCTAAAGTTTGGGCTCTGCCTATTTCCCAAGGCCTTTAATGGACATACGTGTAGCTGTAGCTTAAAAATTCCCCAGTTTGGGGTACGGGGAGGCACTGATTTGGAAAAATCCCTGGTGTTCTCCTTCCATTCACGGGACCCTTCCTACAGCTAAAACATGCCTGTCACACCTACAGGATGGTACACCGTTTGATCGGAAAGAGTTTGGAAAGGGCACCTCATCTCCTCATCGCCTGGTGCTCGGGTTCACCCCTCCAGCATATTTCCAAACAATCTCCTAACTTGGGGATATCAGCACCGTTAACATCCTGTTGCACACAGTTTGGAATTTGTCCAGAGGATGAAGCGGAAGGATGAGAAAAATTTAGAGACAAGTCTTAGGTGTTCGGACAGGCACATGCCACTCTAATTTCCAATCTGGAAGACAAATTCATCAAAGGCTAGAATTGCCCACGGAAACAGAATAGGGCTAGAGGAAATCCCGCTGTTTTGTGTCCAGTTTCCAAAAACACAAGTTGAAAAATGGAACTCAGGGGCACTAAAATTCATGAAACTGCAGAGTTGAAAATATCTATCATCAAAAAATGTCTTGAGGTAAGTCACAGAAAAGGAGTTGTAAGCAAGGGAGAGTGGCAGGAAACAGATTTGAAGAGGTAGAAAGGACTCCGCATTAAAGCACAAGAAAAGGGGCTGAACATCGCCAATGATGCAGTTGGCCCAAAAGGGCGTATGCATTTTTTCTGAATATATTCAAGTAAAGGCCATACACACTTTTTATCCAACCAAACAGGTGTGCACTGGAAATCAATACTACAAAATGTATCACTTCACATCAGTCAGATGGGCCATCCACATAAAGTGTAAACACCAGAAATGCAGGACAGGGCGAGGAGAAAAGGGAGCCCTGTGAGGCTGATAGTGGAAATGTAATTTGCCAATGGCCACTCTGGAGAAGTGTATTGTGTTTGCTAAGACATCTAAAAGATGAGCTACAGAGCATAGTGCAATTGCACTCATGGGAGTATACCTTGGGAAAAACATAAATGGACAGAAAACAGGCACCCCAACGTTTACCACCTCTCTGTTAAAAGGGCCTCCACTTGGATATAACCTAAATGTCCCTGGAAGGATAAAATGGATAAAAGAGATGGAGTACTTATGTAGAGTGGAATATTACTCATCCCGAAATCAATGAAATAAGGCCAGTTGGAACAACTCTGGAGGAGTTACATACGATCATTCTAAGTGACATATGTCAGAAAGAAAAAGACACATATCATAAGATGTCACTTAAAGGTGGAATCAAACATGGCTACACAAGAAATAAACTACAAAACAGAAACATAGTCAAATATGTAGAAAATAGACATAAGGCTGCTAAATGGGAAAGGTGGGGAATGGTGAGGTATTATCCAGGAGGTTGAAATTAGCAAAGATACCATTCCAAGTACCAAATTGAATAACTGACAAGGCCTACACTGTACCTCAAAGAACTGCACTCAGCCCACTCAAGTCACTGGACAATAATACATATGACTCGTAAGCATCTGAAAAATAATTTATTGTTGTCTCACAGTACATGAATCAAGTGGATGTACAGCAGCAAAAAACAGAGCTTTGAAAATCAGCTGTAACCAATATAAATTTAAAAATATTTATAAAAACAGTGAGACAGACAAAAATTCTTACAACTTTTGTTGAAGGGCTACGATGTAACATGGATTGAACACATGTAGACCCACAGCAGGATGATATAAAAGGCTGGAAGCTATGCACGCTAAGAGATGTTAGAGAGGCTGGGTGAGGAAATGCAGACCTTTTAAAGTAATACTGCCTGGTACCCATTCCATGGGTCCCAAATCGGCAGGTTCAAGGGAATCTTCTGTCAGCGAAAACATGCCTGTGAAACCGAGATGAATGTACACCATGTGCTCAGGAAAGGTGTCTAAAATGCAACTCATTTTTGATCTCCTGGTGCTGGGGTTCGCCATTCCAGCCACATTATTAACAATCTCCCCTCTTGGAGAATCAGCACCTTTAACCTCCTGTTTCACACAGTTTGCAATTTGTGCAGAGGATAAATGAGAAGAGGGGGAACCAATGAGAGATTAGCTGTAGGAGTTTTGACAGGCACATGTCACTCTAACTTCCCATTAGGAACAAGAATTAACCAAAGGCTCAGCCTGCCTCCTCAGAACCAGAATATGGCCAGAAGCAATCCAATGGTTTGGCGGCGAGCTCACAATAAAAGCGAGTTGCAAAATGGAGCTCAGGAGCAGACAGTTCAAAGACCTGCAAAGATATAAATGATAACCAACGTCCAAAAATATATTCAGGTAAGGCAACGAAGTGGATCTGAATGAGAGGCAGAATTGCAGGAAATATTTTTCAAAAGGTAGATTGTACTCACATTTAAAGCATATGAAAAGCAGCAGAATTTCTAAAATGATGCAGTTGGGCAAAAGGGTGTATGCCTTTTTTTCGTGAATATCTTCAGGAAAAAAACACATACAGAGTTTTTGGCCAACCAAGCAAGTGGGAAATGCAAATCCGCACAATAAAGAAGTCTCAATTTCCACTGCTCAGAAAGGCCATCCAAAAAATGTGTACAAACCCGAAATGCTGGAGAGGCCATGGAGAACAGGGAGCCTAGTCACGCTGATGGGTGGGGTATAAATATCCAAGAGCCACTCTGAAGAAGTGTATGCTGTTTCCTAAAACATTTAAATACAAAGCCCCCGAGCAAAGGGGACTTCAACTCATAGACATATAACTTGGGAAGACTAAATATCGACAACACACAGGCACCCCAAAGTTTAGGGCTGCTCTGCATACAAGAACCTCAACTTCGGTACACCTAAAATATCCCAGGAAAAAGACAAATGCATAAATAAATTGTGGTAATTTTGTAGAACAGAATATCACTCAGAGGTGCAATCAATGTCATAAGGCCAGTAGCAGCATAAAGAGTGGATTTAGGTATGATGATTCTAAGTGAAATTAGTCACACAGAAAAAGAATCTTATCATAAGATATCACTTACAGAGGGAATGTCAACATCACAACGCATGTACTGAATTAAGAAAGAGAACAGAGTCTCACATTTAGAAAACACTCTTATGCCTGTTTAATGGGAAAGGAGAGGTTGGGTGATGCATAAATCCAGAGTGTGATATTAGCACAGGTACCATTCCATAAACCAAATAGAGAATAGACGAGACCTACCCCTTCCTCAGTGAACAGAACTCAAACCCCCTATTCCCCACAGAGGAATATATCTGAATAGTGAGAATCTTAAAACCTATGTATTGATTTGTCTCCATAAGGGAATAGAGTGTGTCTAGACTGGCATAAACACGTCAGTGAAAATCAGCTCAACCCCATTATAAAAATGAATTTCAAAAACAAACAAAAAAACAGCGAAATTCTTACACAATTCCTTCAGGGGTTCTGATGAAACCGGGAATGACCCTATCTGCAAAGACAGCTGGATGAGACATAAGGCTGGACACTTGGGACTGAGAGGACTGGTGAGATTGGGAGAGAAAATGCAGACCCTTTAAAGTAGTAATGCATGCCACGATTCCATGGATCCCAAATCTCCAGGTAGTAGGGAATATCACTACAGTTATAACATGTATGGGAAACCTAGAGAATGGACACCCTGTGATGGTGAAAGGTTTCTAAAAGTCTCCTAATTTTTCCTCTCCTTGTGCTCCAGTTTGGCATTCCAACTGCTTTACTATCAATCTCCCAACTTAGGAGAGCCAGCCCCTATAACCTCCTGGTTCGCACAGTTTGCTAATTGTGCAGAGGATGAAAGGGAAGAGGGAGAACCAATCAGAGAGTAGATGTAGGCATTTGGACGGGCACATGTCACTGTAAATTCCCGTCAGGAAGAAGAATTAACCAAAGCCTCAGACACCTGCAGGGAAGAGTATAGCCACCCCTGGAACAAGTATAGGTCCTGAAGCAAAATTGTGGATTTGCGGTCAGCTCCCAAAATTGGGATTTGAAAACTGGAGGTCACGGGCACAGCAATTCACAAACCTTCAGTTATAAAGGACTACTGTCTTCCAAAAATCTGTTGAGGGAAGGCAACGAAGCTGACTTGAAAATGAGGCAGAATTGCACAAAACATATTACAAGAGGTAAATTGGAATCGCCTTTAAAGCACAGGAAAAGCATCACAACTTCGACAATGATGCAGCTGGCCAAAAAGGGTGTATGCGTTTTCTCCTGAATATATTCAGGAGAAAACGCATACGACCATTTTGGACAATCAAGCAAGCACGCAATGCAAATCCACACTACAAAGAACTGTCACTTCCCAAGGGTCAAAAGGGACATCCGAAAATCTGTAAAAACCAGAAAGGCAAGAGGGAGATGACAAGGGCATGAAGCAATAAGATCCAAAGTGTCATGAAGGATTGTGATGACAAGCACATGGAGCATTGTGATGACAAGATTATGTAGCATATTGCTGACAAAGGCATGGAGCACTGTGATGACAAGGTTCATGGAGCACTGTGATGACAAGTGTCACGGAGCATTGTGATTACAGGGGTCATGAAGCATTGGGATGACATGGGCATGGAGCATTTTCATGACAAGGGTCCCGGATCATTGTGTTATCAGGGTTCATGGATCATTGTGATGACAGGAGTCATGGAGCATTGTGATGACAGGGGTCATGGAGCATTGTGATGAGAAGGTCAAGGAGCATTGGGCTGAAAACGTTCATGAGTATTGTGATGGCAGGGGCCATGGAGGCTTGTGATGACAAGGTACTGGAGCACTGTGAAGAGAAGACAATGGAGACTTGTGATGACAAGTCTCATGGAATATTCTGATGAAAAGGGGCATGGAGCATTGTGATTACAGGGGTTTTGGGGCATTGTGATGACAAGGGCTTGGAGCATTGGGTTGAGATGGCCATGGAACGTTCTGATGACATGCATCATGGAGCTTTGTGATGACAAGGGCATGGAGCATTGTGATGAAAAAGGCATGGAGCCTTGTCATGACATGGTTCAAGGAGCATACTGAGGACAAGTGTCAGGGAGCATTGTGATGACAAGTGTATTGAGCATTGTGATGAAAAAGGTCATGGAGCATTGTGATGAGAAGACCATGTATAATTGTGATGACGAGCATCATGGGACGTTGTGATGATAAGTGTTATGGAACATTTTGATCACACGGATTTGGAGCATTGTGATGACAGAGATCATGGAGAATTTTGATTTCATTGTGATGACAATAGCATGAAGCATTTTGATGATGGGCATGGTGCATTGTGATGACCGGGTTCATGGATCATTGAGATGAAAAGGGGCATGGAGCATTGTGATTACAGGGGTCTTGGAGCATTGTGATTAGAAGGGTCATGGAGCCTTGTGATGACAAGGCCATGGAACATCGTGATGGCAGGTGTCATGGAGCATTGTTATGACAGGGTTAATGGAGAATTGTGATGGCAAGTGCATGGAACATTTTGATGATAAGACCATGGAGCATTCTGATGACATGCGTCATGGAGCTTTGTGATGACAAGTTAATTGAGCAATGTGATGAGAGCGTTCATGGAGCATTGTGATGACAATGACATTGAGCATTTTGATGAAAATTTCATGGAGCATTGTGGTGACAAATTTCACAGAGCCTTGTGTTGATGAGGGCATTGACTTTTGTAGTGACACAGGTCATGGAGTCTTGTGATGAAGGGACACACGGAGCATTGTGATGACTGGGGTCATGTAGCATTGTGATGACAGGAGCATGGTGCATTGGTCTCACAAGTTTCATGGATAATTGTGTTGACAGTGGCCATGGCACATTGTGATGACAAGGGCATGGAGCATTGTGATGACAAGGTCATGGATTATTGTGAAGACAGGTGTCAGGGAGCATTGTGATGGCATATTTCATGTTCCATTGTGATGACAATGGCATGGAGCATTGTGATGCCGAGTGTTATGGAGGATTGTGATGACAAAGGTAATGGAGCATTGTGATGACAAGGGCTTGGAGCATTGTGATGACAAGGGCCATGGAGCATTGTGATGACAAGGGCATGGAGCATTGTGATGACAACGGCCTTTGAGAATTTTGATGAAAAGCTCGTGAAGCATTGTGATGACAAAGGCATGGAGCTTGCTATGACAGGGGTCATGGGACATTGCGATGACAAGTGCATGGAGAATTGTGATGACAAGAGCATGTAACATGGGGATGAGAACTGTCATGGAGCATTGTGATGACAAGGACATGAAGAATTGTGATGACAAGGGACATGGAGCATTGTGATGACCAGGGCATGGAGCATTGTTATGGCAAGACCGTGGAGCACTGTGATGAGAAGACCATGGATAATTCTGGTGATGAGCATCATGGAGCACTGTAATGACAAGGGACATGGAGCATTGTGATGATAGGTCTCATGGAGCACTGTGATGACAGGGGTCATGGATCATTGTGATGACCAGGGTCATGGAGTATTCTGATGACAAGCTTGTGCAGTATTGTGATGACAAAGCATTTAACACTGTGATGGGAAGTGTCATGGAACATAGTGATGCCAAGAACGTAGAGAATTATGATGAAAGGGAACATAGAGCATTGTGATGACCAGGGCATGGAGCATTGTGATGTCAAGACCGTGGAGCACTGTGATGAGAAGACCATGGATAATTGTGATGACGAGCATCATGGAGCGCTATAATGACAAGCGGCATGGAGCATTGTGTTTACAGGGGTCTTGGAGCATTGTGATGACAAGGGCATGGAGCATTGTGAAGAGAAGGCCATGAAGCATTCTGATGAATGTGTCATGGAGCACTGTGATGACAAGTGCATGGAGCATTGTGATTACAGGTGTCCTGGAGCATTGTGATGAAAAGGGCATGGATCATTGTGATGAAAAAGGCATGGAGCCCTGTAATGATAGAGTTAAAGGAGCATACTGACGACAAGTGTCAGGGAGCATTGTGATGACAAAGGTTATGGAGCATGGTGATGAGAAGACCATGGATAATTGTGATTATGAGCATCATGGGGTGTTGTGATGAGAAGTGTTATGGAACATTGTGATCCCAAAGCTTTGGAGCATTGTGATGACAGAGGTCATGGAGCATTTTGATTTCATTGTGAGGAAAATAGCCTGAAGCATTATGATAATGGGCATGGTGCATTGTGATGATAGGATTAATGGAGCTTTGAGATGAAAAGGGGCATGGAGCATTGTGATAAAACGTGTCTTGGAGCATTGTGATGAGAAGTCCATGGAACATGCTAATGACATGCGTCATGGAGCTTTGTGATGACAAGGGCATGGAGCATTGTGATTACAGGGGTCTTGGAACATTGTGATGACAAGTGTCATGGAGCCTTGTGAATGACAAGGCCGTGGAACTTTGTGATGGCAGGGGTCATGGAACATTGTTATGACAGGTGTAATGGAGCATTGTGATGAGAAGGACAGGAAGCATTGGTGTGAAATGTTTCATGGATTATTGTGATGAGAGTGGACATGGAGCATTGTGATGACAAGAGGACGGAACACTGTGATACAATGGTCATAGATGATTGTAATGACAAGGGCATGGAGCATAGTAATGAGAAGGGCATCGAGCATTGTGATGACATGTGTCATGGAGCTTTGTGATGACAAGGGCATGGAGAAATGTGATGAGAAGGTTCATGGAGCACTGTGATGACAATGACATGGAGCATTGTGATGTCAAGGGTCAAGGAGATTTGTGATGACAAAAGTCACGGAGCATTTTGATGACAAGGGCATGGTGCATTGTGATGAGAAGGCCAGGGAGAATTTTAATGACAGTGTCATGCAGCAATTTGATGAAAATTGTAATGGAATATTTTGATGACAGTGGTTATAGAACATTGTGATGTCAGGGGTCATGGAGCTTTGGGATGAAAAGTGTCATGGAGCATTTTGATGACAGGGGTTGTGGAACATTGTGATGTCAGGTGTCATGGAACATTGTGATGATAAGGGGATGTAGCATTGTGATGACAGGGGTCATGGAACATTGTGATTACCGGGTCTTGGAGCATTGTGATGAGAAGGGTCATGGAGCCTTGTGATGACAAGGCCATGGAACATCGTGATGGCAGGGGTCATGGAGCATTGTTATGACAGGGGTAATGGAACATTGTGATGGCAATGGCATGGAGGATTGTGATGAGAAGGCCATGGAGCATTCTGATGACATGTGTCATGGAGCTTTGTGATGACAATGGCATGGAGCAATGTGATGAATTCGATCATGGAGCATTGTGATGAAAATGACATGGAGCATTGTGATGCCAAGGGTCATGGATCTTTGTGATGACAAAGGTCATGGAGGATTTTGAAGACAAGGGCGTTGTGCATTGTGATGAGAAGGGCAGGGAGCATTGTGATGACAGGGTCATGGAGAAATTGGATGAAATGTGTCATGGAACATTTAGATGACAGGGGTTATTGAACATTGTGATGCCAGGGGTCATGGAGCATTTTGATGAAAAGGTTTTGGGAGCATTTTGATGACAGGGGTTATGGAACATTGTGATGTCAGGGGTCATCGAACATTGTGATGATATGTGCATGTACAATTGTGATGACAGGAGTCATGGATCATTGTGATGACAGGCGTGAGTGAGTATTGTGACGAATAGTGATGTAACGTTGTGATATCAGTGGTGAGAGAGCATTTTGATGAGAAGTGCATGGAGCATTGTGATGACAAGTTTTATGGAGCATTGTGATGACAAGATTGTGGAGCACTGTAATGACAAGCACATGGTGCATTTTGATGACATGTGTCATGGAACATTGTGCTGACAAGCGCATGGAGCATTGTGATGACAAGTGTCATGGAGCATTGTGCTGAGAAAGGCAGAGAGGATTGTGATGACAAGAGTCAAAGAGAATTGTGATGAAAAGTTCATTGAGCATTGTGGTTAAAATGGTCACAGAGACTGTTGATGACGAGGGCATGGAACATTGAGATGACACAGGTCATGAAGCATTGTGATGAATGAAGTCACGGAGCATAGTAATGACAGGGGTCATGGAACAATGTGATAACAAGGGCATGGAGCATTGTGATGACAGGTGTCATGGAGCACTGTGATGACAAGCATCACGGAGCATTGTGAATACAGGGGTCATGGAGCATTGGGATGACAAGGGCATGGATCATTGTGATGACAAGGGTCATGGAGCATTGGGCTGAATATGTTCATGGAGTATTGTGATGACAGGGGTCATGGAGCATTTTGATGAGAAGGTCATAGAGCATTGGGCTGAAAATGTTCATGGAGTATCGTTATGACAGGTATCATGGAGCATTATGATGACAAGTTCCTGGAGCACTTTTATGAGAATAAAATGGAGACTTGTGATGACAAGTCTCATGGAGCATTCTGATGAAAAGGGACATGGAGCATTGTGATTACAGGGGTCTTGGAGCATTATGATGACAAGGGCATGGAGCATTGTGAGGAGAAGGCCATGGAGCATTCTGATGACATGCGTCATTGAGTTTTGTGACGACAAGAGCATGGAACATTGTGATTACAGGGGTCTTGGAGCATTCTGATTAAAAGGGCATGGATCATTGTGATGAAAAAGGCAAGGAGACGTGTCATGACAGGGTTAATGGAGCAGACTGATGACAAGTGTCAGGGAGCATTGTGATGACAAGTGTACTGAGCATTTTGATGACAAAAGTCATGGAGCATTGTGATGAGAAGACAATGGATAATTGTGATGATGAGCGTCATAGGGTTTTGTGATGATAAGTGTTATGGAACATTGTGATCACAAGGGATTGGAGCATTGTGATGACAGAGGTCAAGGAGCATATTGATTTCATTGTGATGAAAATAGCCTGAAGCATTATGATGATAGGCATGGTCCATTGTGATGACAGGGTTCATGGATCATTGAGATGAAAAGTGTCATGGAGCATTTTGATTACAAGGGTCTTGGAGCATTGTGATGACAAGGGCATGGAGCATTGTGGTGACAGGGCCATGGAACATTCTGATGACATGCGTCATGTAGCTTTTTCATGAAAAGGACATGGAGCATTTTGATTAGAGGGGTCGTGGAGCATTATGATGACAAGTGTCATGGAGCCTTGTGATGACAAGGCCGGGGAACATTGTGATGGCAGGTGTCATGGAGCATTGTTATGACAGAGGTAAAGGAGCATTGTGATGAGAAGGGCATGGAGCATTGGTCTGAAATGTTTCATGGATTACTGTGATGAGAGTGGGCATAGAGCATTGTGATGCTAAGGGCATGGAACACTGTGATACATGGGTCATGCAGGATTGTAATGACAAGGTCATGGGGCATTGTGTTGAGAAGGGCATCGAACATTGTGATGAGAAGTGTCATGGAGCTTTGTGATGACAAGGGCATTGAGCAATGTTATGAGAGGGTTCATGGAGCATTTTGATGACAATGACATGGAGCATTGTGATGCCAAGGGTCATGGCGCTTTGTGATGACAAAGGTCATGGAGCATTTTGATGATAAGTGCATGGTGCAATGTGATGAGAAGGGCAGGGAGTATTTTGATGACAGGGTCATGCAGCAATATGATGAAAAGTGTATTGGAACATTTTGATGACAGGGGTTATAGAATATTGTGATGTCAGGGGTCATGGAACATTGTGATGATAAAGGGATGTAGCATTGTGATGACAGGGGTTATGGGACATTGTGATTACAGGGGTGAGGGAGTATTGTGACGACTAGTGATGGAAAACTGTGATATCTCTGGTGAGAGAGCTTTTTGATGAGGATTGTATGGAGCATTGTGATTACAAGGTTTATGGAGCATTGCAATGACAAGTTTCTGGACCGTTGTGATGAAAAGTGAATGGAACATTGTGATGATAAGGGTTATGGAATATTTTTCAGACAAAGGCATGGAGCATTGTGATGACAATGGTCACGGAGCATTGTGATGAAAATGGAATGGGGCATTGTGATGAAAAAGGCATGGAGCTTTTTCGTGACAGGGTTCAAGGAGCATTCTGATGACAAGTGTCAGGGAGCATTGTGATGACAAGTGTACTGAGAATTGTGATGACAAAGGTCATGGAGCATTGTGATGAAAAGGGCATGGAATTTTGTGATGACAAGCATCATGGAGCATTGTGATGACAAGTGTTATGGAACATTGGGATCACAAGTGTTTGGAGCATTGTGATGACAGTGGTCATGGATCATTTTGATTTCAAGGAGCATGGAGCATTTTGATGACAAGGGCATGAAGCAATGTGATCCCAAGGTTCATGGAGGATTTTGATGACAATGGAAATGGAGTATTGTGATGACAAGCACATAGATCATTGTAATGACAAGGTCATGTAGCATTTTGCTGACAAAGTCATGGAGCATTGTGATGACATGTGTCATGGAGCACTGTGATGACAAGCGTCATGGAGCATTGTGAATACAGGGGTCATGGAGCATTGGGATGACAAGGGCATGGATCATTGTGATGATAAGTGTCATGGAGAATTGGGCTGAATATGATCAGGGAGTATTGTGATGACAGGGGTCATGGAGCATTGTGATGACAGAGGTAATGAAGAATTTTGATTTCATTGTGCTGACAATATCAAGAAGCATTATGATGATGGGCATGATGCATTGTGATGACAGGGTTCATGGAGCATGGAGATGAAAAGGGGCATGGAGCATTGTGATTACAGAGGTCTTGGAGCACTGTGATGACAAGGGCATGGAGCATTTTGATGAGAAGGCCATGGAACATTCTGATGACATGTGTCATGGAGCTTTGTGATGACAAGGGAATAGAGCATTGTGATTACAGGGGTCTTGGAGCATTGTGATGACAAGTGTCATGGAGCCTTGTGATGACAAGGCTATGGAACATCGTGATGGAAGGGGTCATGGATCATTGTTATGACAGGAGTAATGGAGCATTGTGATGAGAAGGGCATGCAGCATTGTGATTAAAAGTTTTATGGAGCAATACCTTGACAAATTTGTGGACCGTTGTGATGAAAAGTGCGTAGCACATTGTGATGACAAGTTTCATGGAGCATTTTTCTGACAAAGGCATGGAACATTTTGTTGAAAAGGGTCATGGAGCATTGTGGTTATAAATGTCACAGAGCCTTGTGCTGACGCGGGCAAGGACCATTGTGATGACAAATGTTATGAAGCATTGTGATGACTGGAGTCACGGAGCATTGTGATGACAGGGGTCATGGAGCATTGTGATGACAAGGGCATGGAGCATTGTGGTGACAGGGGCATGGAGCATTGTTCTGACAAGTTTCATAGATTATTGTGATGACAGTGGACATGGTGCATTGTGATGACAAGGGCATGGATTATTGTGATGAGAAGTTCTTGGAGTATTGTGAAGACAGGTGTCAGGGAGCATTGTGATGACATATGTCATGGTCCATTGCAATGACAATGGCAGGGAGCATTGTGATGCCAAATGTAATGGAGGATTTGGATGACAAATATAATGGAGCATTGTGATGACTAGGGCTTGGAGCTTTATGATGACAAGGGCCATTGAGAATTTTCAAAACAAGGTCGTGAAGCATTGTTATGAAAATGTCCTAGAGCACTGTGATGAGAAATCCATAGAGAGTTGTTATGATAAATCTCATGGAGCACAGTGATGAAAAGGGGCATGGAGCATTGTGATTACAGGGGTCTTGGAACATTGTGATGACATGGGCATGGAGCATTGTGAGGAGAAGGCCAAGGAGCATTCTGAAGACATGATTCATTGAGCTTTGTGATGACAAGGGCATGGAGCATAGTGTTTAAAGGGGTCTTGGTGAATTGTGATGAAAAGGGGATGGATCATTTTGATGAAAAAGCCATGGAGCCCTGTCATGACAGGATTCAATGAGCATACAGACAACAAGTGTCAGGGAGCATTTTGATGACAAGTGTATTCAGCATTGTGATAACAAAGGTCATGGAGCATTGTCATGAGAAGACCATGGATAATTGTGATAACGAGTGTCATGGGGCACTGTGAGGACAAGTGTTATGGAACATTGTGATCACAAGGGTTTGGAGCATTGTTATGACTGATGTCTTGGAGCATTTTGATTTCATTGTGATGACAGTAGCATGAAGCATTATGATGATGGGCATGGTGCACTGTGATGACAGCGGTCTTGGAGCATTGTGATGAGAAGGGTCATGGAGCCTTGTGATGACAAGTCCACGGAACATCGTGATGGCAGGGGTCATGGAGCATTGTTATCACAGGGGGAATGGAGCACTGTGACGGCAAGGGCATGGAGCATTGTGATGAGAAGGCCATGGAGGTTTCTGATGACATGTGTCATGGAGCTTTGTGATGACAATGGCATGGAGCAATGTGATGAGAGTGTTCATGGAGCATTGTGATGACAATGACATGGAGCATTGTGATGCCAAGGGTCATGGATCTTTCTGATGACAAAGGTCATGGAGCATTTTGATGACAAGGGCGTTGTGCATTGTGATGAGAAGGGCAGGGAGCATTGTGATGACAGGGTCATGGAGCAATTTGATGAAAAGGTTCATGGAACATTATGATGACAGGTTTTATGGAACATTGTGAAGATAGGGGTCATGGAGCATTATGATGAAAAGGGTCATGGAGCATTTTGAAGAAAGGGGTTATGGAGCATTGTGATGTCAGGGGTCATCGATCATTTTGATGATAAGTGCATGTAGCATCGTGATGACAGGAGTCATGGAACATTGTGATAACAAGGGTGAGGGTGTATTGTGACGAATAGTGATGTAACTTTGGGTTATCTGTGGTGAGAGAGCATTTTGATGAGAAGTGCATGGAGCATTGTGAATACAAGGTTTATGGAGCATTGTGATGACAAGATTGTGGAGCACTCTGATGACAAGCGCATGGTGCATTGTGATGACATGTGTCATGGAGCATCATGATGAGAAGCGCATGGAGCATTCTGATGACAAGGGTCATGGAGCATTGTGCTGAGAAAGGCATAGAGCATTGTGATGACAAGGATCAAAGAGCTTTGTGATGACAAGTCTCATGGAGCATACTGATGAAAAGGGGCATGGAGCATTGTGATTACAGGGGTCTTGGAGCACTGTAATGAAAAGTGCATGGAGTATTTTGATGAGAAGACCATGGAACATTCTGATGACATGTGTCATGGAGCTTTGTGATGACAAGGGCATGGAGCATTGTGATTAGAGGGGTCTTGGAGCACTGTGATGACAAGTGTCACGGAGCCTTGTGATGACTAGGCCATGGAACACTGTGATGACAGGGGTCATGGAGCATTGTTATGACAGTGGTAATGGAGCATTGTGATGAGAAGGGCATGGAATATTGGTCTGAAATATTTTATGGATTATTGTGATGAGAGTGGGCATGGAGCATTGTGATGACAAGGGCAGAGAACACTGTGATACATGGGTCATGCAGGATTTTAATGACTAGGGCATGGAGCATTGTGATGAGAAGGTCATCGAGCATTGTGATGACAAGTGTCATGGAGCTTTGTGATGACAAGGGCATGGAGCAATGTGATGAGAGGGTTCATGGAGCATTGTGATGACAATGACATGGAGCATTGTGATGCCAAGGGTCATGGAGCTTTGTGATGACAAGTCAAGGAGCATTTTGATGACAAGGGAATGGTGCATTGTGATGAGAAGTGCAGGGCGCATTTTGATGACCGGATCATGCAGCAATTTGATGAAAAGTGAAATGGAACATTTTAATGGCAGGGGTTTTAGAACATTGTTATGTCAGGGTTCTTGGAACTTTGGGATGAAAAGGGTCATGGATCATTTTGATGACAGGGGTTATGGAACATTGTTATGTCAGGTGTCATGGAACATTGTGATGATAAGGGGATGTAGCATTGTGATGACAGGGTCATGGAACATTGTGATTACAGGGGTGAGGGAGTATTGTGATGACTAGTGATGGAACATTGTGATATCTCTGGTGAGAGAGCATTTTGATGAGATGTGCATGGACCATTGTGATAACAAATTTCATGGAGCATTGCAATGATAAGATTGTGGACCGTTGTGATGAAATGTGCGTGGCACGTTCTGATGACAATGGCCATGGAGCATTGTTCTCACAAAGAAATGGAGCATTGTGATGACAATGGTCACAGTGAATGGTGATGAAAAGTTCATGGAGCATTGTGGTTACAAATGTCACAGAGCCTTGTGATGATGCGGGCATGGACCATTGTGATGACAAACGTTATAAAGCATTGTGATGACTGGAGTCACGGAGCATTGTGATGACAGGGGTCATGGAGCATTGTGATGACAAGGTCATGGAGTATTGTGATGACAGGGAATGGAGCATTGGTCTGACAAATTTCATAGATTATTGTGATGACAGTGGGCATGGTGCATTGTGATGACAAGGGCATGGAGCATTGTGATGAGAAGGTAATGGAGTATTGTGAAGACAGATGTCAGGGAACATTGTGATGACATATGTCATGGTCCATTGCGATGACAATGGCATGGAGCATTGTGATGCCATATGTAATGGAGGATTGTGATGACAAATATAATGGAGCATTGTGATTATTAGGGCTTGGAGCATTATGATGACAAGGGCCATTGAGAATTTTCATGACAAAGTCGTGAAGCATTGTGCTGACAAGATCCTGGAGCATTTTGATGACAAAACTATGCAGACTTGTGATGACAAGTCTCATGAGCATACTGATGAAAAGGGGCATGGAGCATTGTGGTTACAGGGGTCATGGAACATTGTGATGACAAGGGCATGGAACATTGTGAGGAGAAGCCCAAGGAGCATTCTGATGGCATGCGTCATTGAGCTTTGTGATGACAAGAGCATGGAGCATTGTGATTAAATGGGTCTTGGAGCATTGTGATGAAAAGGGCATGGATCATTGTGATGAAAAAGGCATGGAGCCTTGTCATGACAGGGTTCAAGGAGCATACAGACAACAAGTGTCAGGGAGCATTTTGATGACAAGTGTATTGAGCATTGTGATGACAAAGGTCATGGAGCATTGTGATAAAAAGGGCATGGAGTATTGTGATGACAGGCATCATGGAGCGTTGTGATGACAAGTGTTATGGAACATTGTGATCACAAGGGTTTGGAGCATTGTGATGACAGAGGTCATGGATCATTTTGATTTCAAGGAGCATGGAGCATTGTGATGACAAGGGCATGAAGCAATGGGATCCCAAGGTTCATGGAGGATTGTGATGACAATGGAAATGGAGATTTGTGATGACAAGCGCATAGAGCATTGTAATGACAATGTCATGTAGCATTTTGCTGACAAAGGCATGGATCATTGTGATGACATGTGTCATGGATCATTGTGATGACAAGTGTCATGGAGCATTGTGAATACAGGGGTCATGGAGCATTGGGATGACAAGGGCATGGATCATTGTGATGACAAGTGTCATGGAGCACTGGGCTGAAAATGTTCATGGAGTGTTGTGATGACAGGGGTCATGGAGCATAGTGATGTGTAGGGAATGGAGCATTGTGATGACAAGAGTCACAGATCATTGTGTTGTCAGGAGTCATGGAGTGATGTGATGACAGTGGTCATGGAGCATTGTGATGATATTAGCCATGGAGCATTGTGATGTGTAGGTCGTGGAGCATTTGGCTGAATATATTAATGGCTTATTGTGATGACAGGTGTCATGGAGCATTGTGATGACAAGGGAATGGAGAATGGTGATGACAAGGTCCTGAAGCATTGTGATGAGTTGACCATGGAGACTTGTGATGAAAAATCTCACGGAGCATTCTGATGAAATGGGGCATGGAGCATTGTGATTACAGTGGTCTTGGAGCATTGTGATGACTAGGGCAGGGAGCATTGTGATGAGAAAGCCATGGAGCATTCTGATGACATGCTTTATGGAGTTTTGTGATGACAAGGACAAGGAGCAATGTGATTACAGTGATCTTGGAGCATTGTGATGAAAAGGGCACGGATCACTGTGATGAAAAAAGCATGGAGCCTTGTCATGGCAGGGTTCAAGGAGCATACTGACGACAAGTGTCAGGGAGCATTGTGATGACAAGTGTATTGAGCCTTGTGATGATAAAGGTCATGGAGCATTGTGATGAGAATACCATGGATTATTGTGATGATAAGCGTCATGGGGATTTGTGATGATAAGTGTTATGGAACATTGTGATCACAAGGGTTTGGAGCATTATGATGACAGAGGTCATGGATAATTTTGATTTAATTGTGATGACAATAGCCTGAAGCATTATGATGATGGGCATGGTGCATTGTGATGACAGGGTTCATGGACCATTGAGATGCAAAGGGTCATGGAGCATTTTGATTACAGGTGTCTTGGAGCATTGTGATGACAAGGGCATGGAGCATTGTGATGAGAAGGCCATGGAACATTCTGATGACATTTGTCATTGTTGCTTTGTGACGAAAAGGGCATGGAGCCTTTTGATTATAGGGGTCTTGGAGCATTGTGATGACAAGGGTCATGGAGCCTTGTGATGACAAGGCCGTGGAACATTGTGTTGGCAGTGGTAATCAGCATTGTTATGACAGAGGTAATGGGGCATTCTGATGAGAAGGGCATTGAGCATTAGCCTGAAATATTTCATGGATTATTGTGATGAGAGTGGGCATGGAGCATTGTGATGACAAGGGCACGGAACACTGTGATACATGGGTCATGGAGGATTTTGATGAAAAGGGCATGGAGCATTTTGATGAGAAGGGCATCGAGCATTGTGATGACAAGTGTCATGGAGCTTTGTGATGACAAGGGCATGGAGCAATGGAATGAGAGGTTTCATGGAACATTTTGATGACAATGATATGGAGCATTGTGATGCCAAGGGTCATGGAGCTTTGTGATGACAACGGTCATGGAGCATTTTGATGACAAGCGTGTGGTGCATTGTGATGAGAATGAGAGGGAGCATTTTGATGACAGGGTCATGCAGCAATTTGATGAAAAGTGTAATGTAACATTTTGATGACAGGGGTTACAGAACATTGTGATGCCATGGGTCAAGGAGCTTTGGGCTGAAAAGTGTCATGGAGCATTTTGATGACAGTGGTTATGGAATATTGTGATGTCAGGGGTCATGGAACATTTTGATTACAGGGTTGAGGGAGGATTGTGATGACTAGTGATGGAACATTGTGATATCTCAGGTGAGAGAGCATTTGGATGAGAAGTGCATGGAGCATTGCGAATACAAGATTTATGGAGCATAGCAATGACAAGGTTGTGGATCATTGTGATGAAAAACGCGTGGCACATTGTGATGACAAGGGTCATGGAACATTGTTCTGACAAAGGCATGGAGCACTGTGATGACAAGTGTCACGGAGCATTGTGATGAAAATTTCATGGAGCATTATGGTTACACAGGTCACAGAGCCTTGTGATGATGCGGGCATGGACCGTTGTGATGACAAACGTTATGAATCATTGTGATGACTGGAGTCACGGAGCATTGAGATGACAGGGGTCATAGAGCATTGTGATGACAGGGACATGGAGCGTTGTGGTGACACTTTTCAGAGATTATTGTGATGACAGTGGACATGGTGCATTGTGATGACCAGGGCATGGAGCATTGTGATGAGAAGGTCATGGAGTATTTTGAAGAGAGTTGTCAGAGAGCATTGTGATGACATATGTCATGGTCCATTGCGATGACAATGGCAGGGAGCATTGTGATGCCAAATGTAATGGAGGATTGTGATGACAAATATAATGGAGCATTGTGATGACTAGGACTTGGAGCATTATGATGACAAGGGCCATTGAGAATTTTCATGAAACGGTAGTGAAGCATTGTCATGACAAGGTCCTGGAGCAGTGTGATGAGAAAACCATGGAGCCTTGTGATGACAAGTCTCATGGAGCATACTGATGAAAGGTGCAAGGAGAATTCTGATTACAGGGTTCTTGGAACATTGTGATAACAAGGGCATCGAGCATTGTGATGACAAGGGCATGGAACATTGGTCTAATAAGTTTCATGGATTATTGCGATGACAGTTGGGATGGTGCATTGTGATTACATGGGTCTTGGAGCATTGTGATGACCAGGTCATGCAGTATTGTGAAGAGAGGTGTCAGGGAGCATTGTGATGACATATGTAATGGCCCATTGTGATGACAATGGCATGGAGCATTGTGATGCCAAGTGTCATGGAGCATTGTGATGACAAAGGTAATGGAGCATTGTGATGACAATGGCTTGGAGCATTGTGATGACAAAGGTCAGGGAGCATTGTGTTGACAAGTGCATGGAGAATTGTGATGACAAGGGTCATGGAGCATTCTGATGACAAGCTTGTGGAGTATTTTGATGACATTGTCATGGAGCATTGTGATGAAAACGGCATGGGTCATTGTGATGAAAATGGCATGGAGCGTATTTGTGACAGGGTTCAAGGAGCATTCTGACGACAAGTGTCAGGAAGCACTGTGATGACAATTGTATTGAGAATTGTGATGACAAAGGTCATGGAGCATTGTGATGAAAAGGGCATGGAGTATTGTGATGACAGGCATCATGGAGCGTTGTGATGACAAGTGTTATGGAACATTGTGATCACAAGGGTTTGGAGCATTGTGATGACAGAGGTCATGGATCATTTTGATTTCAAGGAGCATGGAGCATTGTGATGACAAGGGCATGAAGCAATGTGATCGCAAGGTTCATGGAGGATTGTGATGACAATGGAAATGGAGTATTGTGATGACAAGCGCATAGAGCATTGTAATGACAAGGTCATGTAGCATTTTGCTGACAAAGGCGTGGAGCATTGTGATGATATGTATCATGGAGCTCTGTGATGAAAAGCGTCACGGAGCATTGTGAATACAGGAGTCATGGAGCATTGGGATGACAAGGGCATGGATCATTGTGATGACAGGGGTCATGGAGCATAGTGATGTGTATGGAATGGAGCATTGTGATGACAAGAGTCCCGGATCATTGTGTTGTCAGAAGTCATGGAGTGTTGTGATGACAGTGGTCATGGAGCATTGTGATGATATTGGCCATGGAGCATTGTGATGTGTAGGTCGTGGAGCATTGGGTTGAATATGTTAATGGATTATTGTGATGAAAGGGGCCATGGAGCATTGTGATTACAAGGGAATGGAGAATGGTGATGACAAGGTCCTGGAGCATTGTGATGAGATGACCATGGAGATCTGTGATGACAAATCTCACGGAGCATTCTCATGAAAAGGGGCATGGAGCATTGTGATTACAGGGGTCTTGGAGCATTGTGATGACTAGGGCATGGAGCATTGGGATGAGAAGGACATGGAGCATTCTTATGATATGCTTCATGGAGTTATGTGATGACAAGGACACGGAGCATTGTTATTACAGTGATCTTGGAGCATTGTGATGAAAAGGGCACGGATCATTGTGATGAAAAAGGCATGGAGCCTTTTCATGACAGGGTTCAAGGAGCATACTGACGACAAGTGTGAGGGAGCATTGTGATGACAAGTGTATTGAGCATTGTGATGACAAAGGTCATGGAGCATTGTGATGAGAATACCATGGATAATTGTGATGATGAGCGTCATGGGGATTTGTGATGATAAGTGTTATAGAACATTGTGATCACAAGAGTTTGGAGCATTATGATGACAGAAGTCATGGATAATTTTGATTTCATTGTGATGAGGATAGCCTGAAGCATTATGATGATGGGCATGGTGCATTGTGATGACAGGGTTCATGGAGCATTGAGATGCAAAGGGGCATGGAGCATTTTGATTACAGGGGTCTTGTAGCATTGTGATGACAAGGGCATGCAGCATTGTGATGAGAAGGCCATGGAACATTCTGATGACATGTGTCATGGAGCTTTGTGATGAAAAGGGCATGGAGCATTGTGATTACAGGGGTCTTGGAGCATTGTGATGACAAGGGTCATGGAGCCTTGTGATGACAAGGCCGTGGAACATTGTGATGACAGGGGTCATGGAGCATTGTTATGACAGAGGTAATGGAGCATTGTGATGAGAAGGGCATTGAGCATTTGCCTGAAAGGCTTCATGGATTATTGTGATGAGAGTGGGCAAGGAGCATTGTGATGACAAGGGCACGGAACACTGTGATACATGAGTCATGGAGGATTGTGATGAAAAGTGCATGGAGCATTTTGATTAGAAGGGCATCGAGCATTGTGATGACAAGTGTCATGGAGCTTTGTGATGAAAAGGGCATGGAGCAATGGGATGAGAGGGTTCATGGAGCATTGTGATGACAATGACATGGAGCATTGTGATGCCAAGGGTCATGGAGCTTTGGGCTGAAAAGTGTCATGGAGCATTTTGATGACAGTGGTTATGGAATATTGTGATGTCAGGTGTCATGGAACATTTTGATTACAGGGTTGAGGTAGGATTGTGATGACTGGTGATGGAACATGTGATATCTCAGTTGAGAGAGCATTTGGATGAGAAGTGCATGGAGCACTGTGAATACAAGGTTTATGGTGCACAGCGATGACAAGGTTGTGGATCATTGTGATGAAATGTGCGTGACACAATGTGATGACAAGGGTCATGGAACATTGTTCTGACAAAGGCATGGAGCATTGTGATGACAACTGTCACGGAGCATTGTGATGAAAAGTTCATGGAGCATTGTGGTTACAAAGGTCACAGAGCCTTGTGATGATGTGGGCATGGACCATTCTGATGACTAACGTTATGAAGCATTGTGATGACTGGAGTCACGGAGCATTGTGATGACAGGGGTCAGGGAGAATTGTGATGACAGGGACATGGAGCGTTGTGGTGACAATTTTCAGAGTTTATTGTGATGACAGTGGACATGGTGCATTTTGATGACAAGGGCATGGTTCATTGTGATGAGAAGGTCATGGAGTATAGTGAAGACAGGTGTCAGGGAGCATTGTGATGACATATGTCATGGTACATTGCGAAGAAAATAGAATGGAAAATTGTGATGCCAAATGTAATGGAGGATTGTGATGACAAATAAAATGGGCATTGTGATGACTAGGGCTTGGAGCACTATGATGACAGGGGCCATTGAGAATTTTCATGACAATGTCGTGAAGCATTGTGATGACAAGGTCCTGGAGCATTGTGATGAGAAAACCATGGAGCCTTGTGATGTCAAGTCTCATATAGCATACTGATGAAAAGGGGCATGGACAATTGTGATTACAGGGGTCATGGAACATTGTGATGACAAGGGCATGGAGCATTGTGAAGTGAAGGCCAAGGAGCATTCTGAAGACATGCGTCATTGAGCTTTGTGGTCACAAGTGCTTGGATCACTGAGATTACAGGGGTCTTGGAGCATTGTGATGAAAATGGCATTGAACATTGTGATGAAAAATGCATGGAGCCTTGTCATGACAGGGTTCAAGGAGCATACAGACAACAAGTGTCAGGGAGCATATTGATGACAAGTGTATTGAGCATTGTGATGACAAAGGTCATGGAGCATTGTGATGAGAAGGCCATGGAGCATTCTGATGACATGTGTCATGGAGCTTAGTGATGACAAGGGCATGGAGCAATGTGATGCCAAGGGTCATGGATATTTGTGATGACAAGTGTCATGGAGCATTTTGATGACAACTGCGTTGTGCATTGTGATGAGAAGTGCAGGCAGCATTGTGATGACAGGGTCTGGAGCAATTTGATGAAAAGTGTCAAGGAACCTTTTGATGACACGGGTTATGGAACATTGTAACGTCAGGTGTCATCGAACATTGTGATGATAAGTGCATATAGCATTGTGATGAGAGGAGTCATGGAACATTGTGATGACAGGGGTGAGGGAGTACTGTGTCGAATAGTGATGTAACATTGTGATATCAGTGGTGAGAGAGCATTTTGATGAGAAGTGCATGGATCATTGTGATGACAAGGTTTATGGAGCATTGTGATGACAAGATTGTGGAGCACTCTGATGACAAACGCATGGTGCATTGTGAATACATGTGTGATGGAGCATTGTGCTGACAAGCGCATGGAGCATTGTGATAACAAGGGTCAAAGAGCATTGTGATGAAATGTTCATGGAGCATTGTGGTTAAAAAGGTCACAGAGACAGTTGATGACGAGAACATGGACCATTGTGATGACAAATGTCATGAAGCATTGTGATGACTGGAGTCACGGAGCATTGTGATGACAGGGGTCATGGAGCATTGTGATAACAAGGGCATGGAGCATGGTGATGACAAGGGCATGGAACATTGTTCTAATAAGTTTCATGAATTATTGCGATGAGAGTTGGAATGGCGCATTGTGATGACAAGGGCATGGATCATTGTGATAACGAGGTCATGCAGTATCGTGAAGACAGGTGTCAGGGAGGATTGTGATGACATATGTCATGGCCCATTGTGAGGACAATGGCATGGAGCATTGTGATGCCAAGGGTCATGGCGAATTCTGATGACAAAAGTAATGGAGCATTGTGATGACAAGGGTCAGGGAGCATTGTGCTGACAAGTGCATGGAGATTTGTGATGACACGGGTCATGGAACATTCTGATGACAAGCTTGTGGAGTATTTTGATGACAATGGCATGGAGCATTGTGATGTAAATGGCATGGGGCTTTGCGATGAAAAAGGCATGAAGCCTTTTGTTGACAGAGTTCAAGGAGCATTCTGACGACAAGTGTCAGGGAGCATTGTGATGACAAGTGTACTGAGCATTGTGATGACAAATGTCATGGAGCATTGTGATGAAAAGGGCATGGAGTATTGTGATGACTGGCATCATGGAGCGTTGTGATCACAACTGTTATGGAACATTGTGACCACAAGGGCTTGGAGCATTGTGATGACAGAGGTCATGGATCATTTTGATTTCAAGGAGCATGGAGCATTGTGATGACAAGGGCATGAAGCAATGTGCTCCCAAGGTTCATGGAGGGTTGTGATGACAATGGTAATGGAGTATTGTGATGACAAGCGCATAGAGCATTGTAATGACAAGGTCATGTAGCATTTTGCTGACAAAGGCATGGAGCATTGTGATGACAGGTGTCATGGAGCACTGTGATGACAAGCGTCATGGAGCATTGTGAATACAGGGGTTATGGAGCATTGGGATGACAAGTGCATATATCATTGTGATGACAAGTGTCCTGGAGCATTGTGATGACTAGGGAATGGAGCATTGTGATGAAAAGAGTCCCAGATCAGTGTGCTGTCAGGTGTCATGGAGTGTTGTGATGACAGTGGTCATGGAGAATTGTGATAATATTGGTCATGGAGCATTGCGATGACAAGCGAATGGATCATGGTGATGACAAAGTCCTGGAGTACTGTGATAAGAAGACCATGGATACTTTTGATGAGAAGTCTCATGGAGCATTCTTTTGAAAAGGGGCATGGAGCATTGTGATTACAGGGGTCTTGGAGCATTGTGATGACAAGGGCATGGATCATGGTGATGAGAAGGCCATGGAGCATTCTGATGACATGCGTCCTGGAGCTTTGTGATGACAAGGGCATGGAGCATTTTGATTACAGGGGTCTTGGTGCTTTGTGATGAAACGAGCATTGATCATTGTGATGAAAAAGGCATGTAGCCTTGTCATGACAGGGTTCAAGGAGCATACTGACGAGAAGTGTCAGGGAGCATTGTGATGACAAGTGTATTGAGCATTGTGATGACAAATGTCATAGAGCATTGTGATGAGAAGGCCATGGATAATTGTGATGATGAGCGTCATGGGGTGTTGTGATGATAAGTGTTATGGAACATTGTGATCACAAGGGTTCGGAGTATTATGATGACAGAGGTCATGGAGCATTTTTATTTCATTGTGATGACAATAGCCTGAAGCATTATGATGATGGGCATGGTGCATTGTGATGACAGGGTTCATGGATCATTGAGATGAAAAGGGGCATGGAGCATTGTGATTACAAGGGTCTTAGAGCATTGTGATGACAAGGGAATGGAGCATTGAGAAGACAAGGCCATGGAACATTCTGATGACATGCGTCATGGAGCTTTGTGATGACAAGGGCATGGAGCATTGTGATTTCAGGCGTCTTGAGCATTGTGATGACAATTGTCAGGGAACCATGTGATGACTAGGCCGTGGAACATTGTGATGGCGGGGGTCATGGTGCATTGTTATGAAAGGGGTAATGGAGCATTGTGATGAGAAGGACATGGAACATTGGTCTGAAATGTTTCATGGATTATTGTGATGAGAGTGGGCATGGAGTATTGTGATGACAAGGGTACAGAACACTATGATACATGGGTCATGCAGGATTGTAATGACAAGGGCATGGAGCATTGTGAGGAGAAGGGCATCGAGCATTGTGATGAAATGTGTCATGGAGCTTTGTGATGGCATGGGCATGGAGCAATATTATGAGAGGGTTCATGGAGCATTGTGATGACAATGACATGGAGCATTGTGATGCCAAGGGTCATGGAGCTTTGTGATGACAAGTCATGGAGCATTTTGATGACAAAGGCATGGTGCATTGTGATGAGCAGGGCAGGGAGCATTTTGATGACCGGGTCATGCAGCAATTTGATGAAAATTGTAATGGAACATTTTGATGGCACGGTTTATAGAATATTGTGATGTCAGGGGTCTTGTAGCTTTGGGATGAAGAGGGTCATGGAGCATTTGGATGACAGGTGTTATGGAACATTGTGATGTCAGGGGTCATGGAACATTGTGATGGTAAGCGGATGTAGCATTGTGATGACAGTGTCATGGAACATTGTGATTACAGGGGTGAGGGAGTATTGTGATGACTAGTGATGGAACACTGTGATATCTCTTGTGAGAGAGCATTTTGATGAGAAGTGCATGGAGCACTGTGATTACAATGTTTATGGAGCATTGCAATGAAAATGTTGTGGACCGTTGTGATGAAATGCGCATGGCACATTGTGATGACAATGGTCATGGAGCATTGTTCTGACATAGACATGGAGCATTGTGATGACAAGGGTCACAGAGAATTTTGTTGAAAAGTTCATGGAGCATTGTGGTTACAAAGGTCACAGAGCCTTGTGATGGGTCGGGCATGGAACATTGTGATGACAAACGTTATGAAGCATTGTGATGACTGGAGTCACGGAGCGTTGTGATGACAGGGGTCATGGAGCATTGTGAGGACAAGGGCATGGAGCATTGTGATGACAGGGGCATGGAGCATTGGTCTGACAATTTCATAGATTATTGTGATGACAGTGGGCATGGTGCATTGTGATGACAAGGGCATGGAGCACTGTGATGAGAAGGTCATGGAGTATTGTGAAGAGAGTTGTCAGGGAGCATTGTGATGACATATGTCATGGTCCATTGCGATGACAATGGCATGGTTATTGTGATGCCAAATGTAATGGAGGATTGTGATGACAAATATAATGGAGCATTGTGATGACTAGGGCTTGGAGCATTATGATGACAAGGGCCATTGAAAACTTTCATGACAAGGTCGTGAAGCATTGTGATGACAAGCTCCTAGAGCACTGTGATGACAAAACCATGGAGCCTGTGATGAGAATTCTCATGGAGCATACTGATGAAAAGGGGCAATGAGCATTGTCATTACAGGGGTCTTGGAACATTGTGATGACAAGGGCATGGAACATTGTGAGGAAAAGTCCAAGGAGCATTCTGGTGGCATGCGTCGATGAGATTTGTGATGACAAGGGCATGGAGCATTGTGATTACATGGATCTTGGAGCATTGTGATGAAAAGGGCATGGATCATTGTGATGAAAAATGCATGGAGCCTTGTCATGACAGGGTTCAAGGAGCATACAGACAAGAAGTGTCAGGGTGCATTTTGATGACAAGTGTATTGAGCATTGTGATGACAAAAGTCATGGAGCATTGTGATGAGAAGACCATGGATAATTGTGATGATGAGCGTCATGGGGCATTGTGATGACAAGTGTTATGGAATATTGTGATCACAAGTGTTTGGAGCATTGTTATGAAAGAGGTCATGGAGCATTTTGATTTCATTATGATGACAATAGCATGAAGCATTATGATGATGGGCATGGTGCATTGTGATGACAGGGTTCATGGATCATTGAGATGAAATGGGGCATAGAGCATTGTGATTACAGGGTTCTTGGTGCATTGTGATGACAAGTGTTATGGAACATTGTGATGTCAGGGGTCATGGAGCATTTTGATGAAAAGGGTCATGGAGCATTTTGATGACAGATGTTATGGAACATTGTGATGTCAGGGGTCATCGAACATTGTGATGATAAGTGCATGTAGCATTGTGATGACAGGAGTCATGGAACATTGTGATGAGAGGGATGAGGGAGTACTGTGACAAACAGTGATGTAGCATTGTGATATCAGTGGTGAGAGAGCATTTTGATGAGAAGTGCATAGAGCATTGTAATGACAAGATTTTGGAGCACTGTGATGACAAGTGCATGGTTCATTGTGATGACTTGTGTCATGGAGCATTGTGCTGACAAGCGCATGGAGCATTGTGCTGAGAAGCGCATGGAGCATTGTGCTGAGAAAGGCATAGAGCATTTTGATGACAAGTGTCAAAGAGCATTGTGATGAAAATTCATGGAGCACTGTGGTTAAAAATTCACAGTGACAGTTGATGACGAGGACAAGGACCATTGTGATGACAAAGGTCATGAAGCATTGTGATGACTGGAGTCACGGAGCATTGTGATGACAGGGGTCATGGAGCATTGTGATAACAAGGGCATGGAGCATGTTGATGACAAGGGCATGGAACATTTTTCTAAAAAGTTTCATGAATTATTGCGATGAGAGTTGCAATGGCGCATTGTGATGACAAGGGCATGGATCATTGTGATGACCAGGTCATGCAGTATCGTGAAGACAGGTGTCAGGGAGCATTGTGATGACATATGTCATGGCCCATTGTGATGACAATGGCATGGAGCATTGTGATGCCAAGTGTCATGGAGGATTCTGATGACAAAGGTAATGGAGCATTGTGATGACAATGGCTTGGAGCATTGTGATGACAAGGGTCAGGGAGCATTGTGCTGACAAGTGCATGGAGATTTGTGATGACAAGTGTCATGGAGCATTCTGATGACAAGCTTGTGTAGTATTTTGATGACAATGGCATGGATCATTGTGAGGAAAATAGCATGGGGCTTTGTGATGAAAAAGGCATGGAGCCTTTTCGTGACAGGGTTCAAGGAGCATTCTGACGACAAGTGTCAGGGAGCATTGGGATGACAAGTGTATTGAGAATTGTGATGACAAAGGTCATGGAGCGTTGTGATGAAAAGGGCATGGAGTATTGTGATGACAGGCATCATGGAGCGTTGTGATCACAACTGTTATGGAACATTGTGATCACAAGGGCTTGGAGCATTGTGATGACAAAGGTCATGGATCATTTTGATTTCAAGGAGCATGGAGCCTTGTGATGACAAGGGCATGAAGCCATGTGCTCCCAAGGTTCATGGAGGGTTGTGATGACAATGGTAATGGAGTATTGTGATGACAAGCACATAGAGCATTGCAATGACAAGGTCATGTAGCATTTTGCTGACAAAGGCATGGAGCATTGTGATGACAGGTGTCATGGAGCACTGTGATGACAAGCGTCATGGAGCATTGTGAATACAGGGGTTATGGAGCATTGGGATGACAAGGGCATGGATCATTGTGATGACAAGTGTCCTGGAACATTGTGATGACTAGGGAATGGAGCATTGTGATGTAAAAAGTCCCGTATCATTGTGCTGTCATGTGTCATGGATTGTTGTAATGACAGTGGTCATGGAGAATTGTGATGATATTGGTCATGGAGCATTGCGATGACAAGCGAATGGAGCATGGTGGTGACAAAGTCCTGGAGCATTCTGATAAGAAGACCATGGAAACTTTTGATGAGAAGTCTCATGGAGCATTCTGTTGAAAAGGGGCATGGATCATTGTGATTACAGGGGTCATGGAGCATTGTGATGACAAGGGAATGGAGCATGGTGATGACAAGGGCATGGAGCATTGTGATGAGAAGTCCATGGAGACTTGTAATGACAAGTCTCATGGAGCATTCTGTTGAAAAGGGGCATGGAGCATTGTGATTACAGGGGTCTTGGAGTATTGTGATGACAAGGGCATGGAGCATTGTGAGGAGAAGGACATGGAACATTCTGATGACATGCGTCATGGAGCTTTGTGATGACAAGGGCATGGAGCATTGTGATTACAGGGGTCTTGGAGCCTTGTGATGACATGGCCGTGGAATATTGTGATGGCAGTGGTCATGGAGCATTGTTATGACAGGGGTAATGGAGCACTGTGATGAGAAGGGAATGGAGCATTGTGATTACAAGTTTATGGAGCATTGTGATGACAAATTTGTGGACCATTGGGATGCAAAATGCGTGGCACATTGTGATGACAAATGTCATGGAGCATTTTTCTGACAAAGGCATGGAGCATTATGATGACAAGGGTCACGGAGCATTGTGAGGAAAAGTTCATCGAGCATTGTGGTTACAAAGTTAACAGAGCCTTGTGATGATGCGGGCATCGACAGTTGTGATGACAAATGTTAAAGAGAATTGTGATGAAAGGAGTCACGGAGCATTGTGATGACAGGGGTCATGGAGCATTGTGATGAGAAGGGCATGGATCATTGAGCTGAGGAAGGCATAGAGCATTGTGATGACAAGAGTCAAAGAGCATTGTGATGAAACGTTCATGGGGCATTGTGGTTAAAAAGGTCACAGAGACTGTTGATGATGAGGGCATGGACCTATGTGATGAGAAAGGTCATGGAGCACTGTGATGACTGGAGTCACGGAGCATTGTGATGACAGGGGTCATGGAGCATTGTGATAACAAGTGCATGGAGCATTGTGATGACAAGGGCATGGATCATTGGTCTAATAAGTTTCATGGATTATTGTGGTGACAGTTGGAATGGTGCATTGTGATGACAAGGGCATGGAGCATTGTGATGACCAGGTTATGCAGTATTGTGAAGATAGGGGTCAGGGAGCATTGTGATGACATATGTAATGTCCCATTGTGATGACAATGGCATGGAGCATTGTGATGAAAACGGCATGGTGCAATGTGATGAATACGTCATGAAGCCTTTTTGTGACAGGGTTCAAGGAGCATTCTGATGACAAGTGTCAGGGAGCATTGTGATGACAAGTGTATTGAGAATTGTGATGACAAATGTCATGGAGCATTGTGATGAAAAGGGCATGGAGTATTGTGATGAGAGGCATTATGGAGCTTTGTGATGACAAGTGTTATGGAAGATTGTGATCACAAGTGTTTGGAGCATTGTTATGAAAGAGGTCATGGAGCATTTTGATTTCATTATGATGACAATAGCATGAAGCATTATGATGATGGGCATGGTGCATTGTGATGACAGGGTTCATGGATCATTGAGATGAAATGGGGCATAGAGCATTGTGATTACAGGGTTCTTGGTGCATTGTGATGACAAGTGTTATGGAACATTGTGATGTCAGGGGTCATGGAGCATTTTGATGAAAAGGGTCATGGAGCATTTTGATGACAGATGTTATGGAACATTGTGATGTCAGGGGTCATCGAACATTGTGATGATAAGTGCATGTAGCATTGTGATGACAGGAGTCATGGAACATTGTGATGAGAGGGATGAGGGAGTACTGTGACAAACAGTGATGTAGCATTGTGATATCAGTGGTGAGAGAGCATTTTGATGAGAAGTGCATAGAGCATTGTAATGACAAGATTTTGGAGCACTGTGATGACAAGTGCATGGTTCATTGTGATGACTTGTGTCATGGAGCATTGTGCTGACAAGCGCATGGAGCATTGTGCTGAGAAGCGCATGGAGCATTGTGCTGAGAAAGGCATAGAGCATTTTGATGACAAGTGTCAAAGAGCATTGTGATGAAAATTCATGGAGCACTGTGGTTAAAAATTCACAGTGACAGTTGATGACGAGGACAAGGACCATTGTGATGACAAAGGTCATGAAGCATTGTGATGACTGGAGTCACGGAGCATTGTGATGACAGGGGTCATGGAGCATTGTGATAACAAGGGCATGGAGCATGTTGATGACAAGGGCATGGAACATTTTTCTAAAAAGTTTCATGAATTATTGCGATGAGAGTTGCAATGGCGCATTGTGATGACAAGGGCATGGATCATTGTGATGACCAGGTCATGCAGTATCGTGAAGACAGGTGTCAGGGAGCATTGTGATGACATATGTCATGGCCCATTGTGATGACAATGGCATGGAGCATTGTGATGCCAAGTGTCATGGAGGATTCTGATGACAAAGGTAATGGAGCATTGTGATGACAATGGCTTGGAGCATTGTGATGACAAGGGTCAGGGAGCATTGTGCTGACAAGTGCATGGAGATTTGTGATGACAAGTGTCATGGAGCATTCTGATGACAAGCTTGTGTAGTATTTTGATGACAATGGCATGGATCATTGTGAGGAAAATAGCATGGGGCTTTGTGATGAAAAAGGCATGGAGCCTTTTCGTGACAGGGTTCAAGGAGCATTCTGACGACAAGTGTCAGGGAGCATTGGGATGACAAGTGTATTGAGAATTGTGATGACAAAGGTCATGGAGCGTTGTGATGAAAAGGGCATGGAGTATTGTGATGACAGGCATCATGGAGCGTTGTGATCACAACTGTTATGGAACATTGTGATCACAAGGGCTTGGAGCATTGTGATGACAAAGGTCATGGATCATTTTGATTTCAAGGAGCATGGAGCCTTGTGATGACAAGGGCATGAAGCCATGTGCTCCCAAGGTTCATGGAGGGTTGTGATGACAATGGTAATGGAGTATTGTGATGACAAGCACATAGAGCATTGCAATGACAAGGTCATGTAGCATTTTGCTGACAAAGGCATGGAGCATTGTGATGACAGGTGTCATGGAGCACTGTGATGACAAGCGTCATGGAGCATTGTGAATACAGGGGTTATGGAGCATTGGGATGACAAGGGCATGGATCATTGTGATGACAAGTGTCCTGGAACATTGTGATGACTAGGGAATGGAGCATTGTGATGTAAAAAGTCCCGTATCATTGTGCTGTCATGTGTCATGGATTGTTGTAATGACAGTGGTCATGGAGAATTGTGATGATATTGGTCATGGAGCATTGCGATGACAAGCGAATGGAGCATGGTGATGACAAAGTCCTGGAGCATTCTGATAAGAAGACCATGGAAACTTTTGATGAGAAGTCTCATGGAGCATTCTGTTGAAAAGGGGCATGGATCATTGTGATTACAGGGGTCATGGAGCATTGTGATGACAAGGGAATGGAGCATGGTGATGACAAGGGCATGGAGCATTGTGATGAGAAGTCCATGGAGACTTGTAATGACAAGTCTCATGGAGCATTCTGTTGAAAAGGGGCATGGAGCATTGTGATTACAGGGGTCTTGGAGTATTGTGATGACAAGGGCATGGAGCATTGTGAGGAGAAGGACATGGAACATTCTGATGACATGCGTCATGGAGCTTTGTGATGACAAGGGCATGGAGCATTGTGATTACAGGGGTCTTGGAGCACTGTGAGGAAAAGGGCATGGATCATTGTGATGAAAAAGGCATGGAGCCTTGTCATGACAGGGTTCAAGGAGCATACTGAAGACAAGAGTCAGGGAGCATTGTTATGACAAGTGTATTGAGAATTGTGATGACAAAGGTCGTGGAGCGTTGTGATGAAAATGGCATGGAGTATTGTGATGACAGGCATCATGGAGCGTTGTGATCACAACTGTTATGGAACATTGTGATCACAAGGGCTTGGAGCATTGTGATGACAGAGGTCATGGCGCATTTTGATTTCATTGTGATGACAATAGCCAGAAGCATTATGATGATGGGCATGATGCATTATGATGACAGGGTTCATGGAGCACTGAGATGAAAAGGGGCATGGAGCATTGTAATTACAGTGGTCTGGTAGCATTGCGATGACAAGGGCATGGAGCATTTTGATGAGAAGGCCATGGAACATTTTGATGACATGTGTCATGGAGCTTTGTGATGACAAGGGCATGGAGCATTGTGATTACATGTGTCTTGGAGCCTTGTGATGACATGGCCGTGGAATATTGTGATGGCAGTGGTCATGGAGCATTGTTATGACAGGGGTAATGGAGCACTGTGATGAGAAGGGAATGGAGCATTGTGATTACAAGTTTATGGAGCATTGTGATGACAAATTTGTGGACCATTGGGATGCAAAATGCGTGGCACATTGTGATGACAAATGTCATGGAGCATTTTTCTGACAAAGGCATGGAGCATTATGATGACAAGGGTCACGGAGCATTGTGAGGAAAAGTTCATCGAGCATTGTGGTTACAAAGTTAACAGAGCCTTGTGATGATGCGGGCATCGACAGTTGTGATGACAAATGTTAAAGAGAATTGTGATGAAAGGAGTCACGGAGCATTGTGATGACAGGGGTCATGGAGCATTGTGATGAGAAGGGCATGGATCATTGAGCTGAGGAAGGCATAGAGCATTGTGATGACAAGAGTCAAAGAGCATTGTGATGAAACGTTCATGGGGCATTGTGGTTAAAAAGGTCACAGAGACTGTTGATGATGAGGGCATGGACCTATGTGATGAGAAAGGTCATGGAGCACTGTGATGACTGGAGTCACGGAGCATTGTGATGACAGGGGTCATGGAGCATTGTGATAACAAGTGCATGGAGCATTGTGATGACAAGGGCATGGATCATTGGTCTAATAAGTTTCATGGATTATTGTGGTGACAGTTGGAATGGTGCATTGTGATGACAAGGGCATGGAGCATTGTGATGACCAGGTTATGCAGTATTGTGAAGATAGGGGTCAGGGAGCATTGTGATGACATATGTAATGTCCCATTGTGATGACAATGGCATGGAGCATTGTGATGAAAACGGCATGGTGCAATGTGATGAATACGTCATGAAGCCTTTTTGTGACAGGGTTCAAGGAGCATTCTGATGACAAGTGTCAGGGAGCATTGTGATGACAAGTGTATTGAGAATTGTGATGACAAATGTCATGGAGCATTGTGATGAAAAGGGCATGGAGTATTGTGATGAGAGGCATTATGGAGCTTTGTGATGACAAGTGTTATGGAAGATTGTGATCACAAGTGTTTGGAGCATTGTTATGAAAGAGGTCATGGAGCATTTTGATTTCATTATGATGACAATAGCATGAAGCATTATGATGATGGGCATGGTGCATTGTGATGACAGGGTTCATGGATCATTGAGATGAAATGGGGCATAGAGCATTGTGATTACAGGGTTCTTGGTGCATTGTGATGACAAGTGTTATGGAACATTGTGATGTCAGGGGTCATGGAGCATTTTGATGAAAAGGGTCATGGAGCATTTTGATGACAGATGTTATGGAACATTGTGATGTCAGGGGTCATCGAACATTGTGATGATAAGTGCATGTAGCATTGTGATGACAGGAGTCATGGAACATTGTGATGAGAGGGATGAGGGAGTACTGTGACAAACAGTGATGTAGCATTGTGATATCAGTGGTGAGAGAGCATTTTGATGAGAAGTGCATAGAGCATTGTAATGACAAGATTTTGGAGCACTGTGATGACAAGTGCATGGTTCATTGTGATGACTTGTGTCATGGAGCATTGTGCTGACAAGCGCATGGAGCATTGTGCTGAGAAGCGCATGGAGCATTGTGCTGAGAAAGGCATAGAGCATTTTGATGACAAGTGTCAAAGAGCATTGTGATGAAAATTCATGGAGCACTGTGGTTAAAAATTCACAGTGACAGTTGATGACGAGGACAAGGACCATTGTGATGACAAAGGTCATGAAGCATTGTGATGACTGGAGTCACGGAGCATTGTGATGACAGGGGTCATGGAGCATTGTGATAACAAGGGCATGGAGCATGTTGATGACAAGGGCATGGAACATTTTTCTAAAAAGTTTCATGAATTATTGCGATGAGAGTTGCAATGGCGCATTGTGATGACAAGGGCATGGATCATTGTGATGACCAGGTCATGCAGTATCGTGAAGACAGGTGTCAGGGAGCATTGTGATGACATATGTCATGGCCCATTGTGATGACAATGGCATGGAGCATTGTGATGCCAAGTGTCATGGAGGATTCTGATGACAAAGGTAATGGAGCATTGTGATGACAATGGCTTGGAGCATTGTGATGACAAGGGTCAGGGAGCATTGTGCTGACAAGTGCATGGAGATTTGTGATGACAAGTGTCATGGAGCATTCTGATGACAAGCTTGTGTAGTATTTTGATGACAATGGCATGGATCATTGTGAGGAAAATAGCATGGGGCTTTGTGATGAAAAAGGCATGGAGCCTTTTCGTGACAGGGTTCAAGGAGCATTCTGACGACAAGTGTCAGGGAGCATTGGGATGACAAGTGTATTGAGAATTGTGATGACAAAGGTCATGGAGCGTTGTGATGAAAAGGGCATGGAGTATTGTGATGACAGGCATCATGGAGCGTTGTGATCACAACTGTTATGGAACATTGTGATCACAAGGGCTTGGAGCATTGTGATGACAAAGGTCATGGATCATTTTGATTTCAAGGAGCATGGAGCCTTGTGATGACAAGGGCATGAAGCCATGTGCTCCCAAGGTTCATGGAGGGTTGTGATGACAATGGTAATGGAGTATTGTGATGACAAGCACATAGAGCATTGCAATGACAAGGTCATGTAGCATTTTGCTGACAAAGGCATGGAGCATTGTGATGACAGGTGTCATGGAGCACTGTGATGACAAGCGTCATGGAGCATTGTGAATACAGGGGTTATGGAGCATTGGGATGACAAGGGCATGGATCATTGTGATGACAAGTGTCCTGGAACATTGTGATGACTAGGGAATGGAGCATTGTGATGTAAAAAGTCCCGTATCATTGTGCTGTCATGTGTCATGGATTGTTGTAATGACAGTGGTCATGGAGAATTGTGATGATATTGGTCATGGAGCATTGCGATGACAAGCGAATGGAGCATGGTGATGACAAAGTCCTGGAGCATTCTGATAAGAAGACCATGGAAACTTTTGATGAGAAGTCTCATGGAGCATTCTGTTGAAAAGGGGCATGGATCATTGTGATTACAGGGGTCATGGAGCATTGTGATGACAAGGGAATGGAGCATGGTGATGACAAGGGCATGGAGCATTGTGATTACATGTGTCTTGGAGCCTTGTGATGACATGGCCGTGGAATATTGTGATGGCAGTGGTCATGGAGCATTGTTATGACAGGGGTAATGGAGCACTGTGATGAGAAGGGAATGGAGCATTGTGATTACAAGTTTATGGAGCATTGTGATGACAAATTTGTGGACCATTGGGATGCAAAATGCGTGGCACATTGTGATGACAAATGTCATGGAGCATTTTTCTGACAAAGGCATGGAGCATTGTGATGACAAGGGTCACGGAGCATTGTGAGGAAAAGTTCATCGAGCATTGTGGTTACAAAGTTAACAGAGCCTTGTGATGATGCGGGCATCGACAGTTGTGATGACAAATGTTAAAGAGAATTGTGATGAAAGGAGTCACGGAGCATTGTGATGACAGGGGTCATGGAGCATTGTGATGAGAAGGGCATGGATCATTGAGCTGAGGAAGGCATAGAGCATTGTGATGACAAGAGTCAAAGAGCATTGTGATGAAACGTTCATGGGGCATTGTGGTTAAAAAGGTCACAGAGACTGTTGATGATGAGGGCATGGACCTATGTGATGAGAAAGGTCATGGAGCACTGTGATGACTGGAGTCACGGAGCATTGTGATGACAGGGGTCATGGAGCATTGTGATAACAAGTGCATGGAGCATTGTGATGACAAGGGCATGGATCATTGGTCTAATAAGTTTCATGGATTATTGTGGTGACAGTTGGAATGGTGCATTGTGATGACAAGGGCATGGAGCATTGTGATGACCAGGTTATGCAGTATTGTGAAGATAGGGGTCAGGGAGCATTGTGATGACATATGTAATGTCCCATTGTGATGACAATGGCATGGAGCATTGTGATGAAAACGGCATGGTGCAATGTGATGAATACGTCATGAAGCCTTTTTGTGACAGGGTTCAAGGAGCATTCTGATGACAAGTGTCAGGGAGCATTGTGATGACAAGTGTATTGAGAATTGTGATGACAAATGTCATGGAGCATTGTGATGAAAAGGGCATGGAGTATTGTGATGAGAGGCATTATGGAGCTTTGTGATGACAAGTGTTATGGAAGATTGTGATCACAAGGGTTTGGAGCATTGTGATGACAAAGGTCATGGATCATTTTGATTTCAAGAAGCATGGAGCATTGTGATGACAAGGGCAAGAAACAATGTGATTCCAAGGTTCATGGAGGATTGTGATGAAAATGTTAATGGAGTACTGTGATGTGAAGCACACAGAGCATTGTAATGACAATGTCATGTAGCATTTTGCTGAAAAAGGCGTGAAGCATTGTGATGACCGTTGTGATGGATCACTGTGATGACAAGCGTCACGGAACATTGTGAATAGAGGGGTCATGGAGCATTGTGATGACAAAGGCATGGAGCATTGTGATGACACGGGCATGAAATATTGGTCTGACAATTTGCTTAGATTATTGTGATGACAGTGGACATGGTGAATTGTGATGACAAGGGCATGGAGCATTGTGATGAGAAGGTCATGGAGTGTGCTGAAGACAGGTGTCAGGGAGCATTGTGATGACATGTGTCATGGTCCATTGCGATGACAATGTAATGGAGCATTGTGATGCGAAATGTAATGGAGGATTGTGATGACAAATATAATGGAGCATTGTGATGACTAGGGCTTGGAGCATTATGATGACAAGGGCCATTGAGAATTTTCATAACAAGGTCATGAAGCATTGTGATAAAAATGTCCTGGAGCATTTTGATGAGAAAACCATGGAGCCTTGTGATGACAAATCTCACGGAGCTTACTGATGAAAAGGGGCATGGACCATAGTGATTACATGGGTCTTGGAACATTGTGATGACAAAGGCATGGAGCATTGTGAGGAGAAGGCCAAGGAGCATTCTAGTGACATGCGTCATTGATCTTTGTGATGGCAAGGGCATGGAGCATTGTGATTACAGCGGTCTTGGAGCATTGTGATGAAAAGGGCATGGATCATTGTGATGAAAAAGGCAAGGAGACTTGTCATGACAGGTTTCAAGGAGCATACAGACAACAAGTGTCAGGGAGCATTTTGATGAGAAGTGTATTGAGCATTGTGATGACAAAGGTCATGGAGCATTGTGATGAGAAGACCATGGATAATTCTGATGACGAGCACCATGGGGCATTGTGATGACAAGTGTTATGGAATATTGTTATCACAAGGGCTTGGAGCATTGTTATGACAGAGGTCATGGAGCATTTTGATTTCATTGTGATGACAATAGCATGAAGCATTTTGATGATGGGCATGGTGCATTGTGATGACAGGTTTCATGGATCATTGAGATGAAAAGGGGCATAGAGCATTGTGATTACAGTGTTCTTGGAGCCTTGTGATGAGAAGGGTCATGGAGCCTTGTGATGAAAAGGCCATGGAACATCCTGGTGGCAGGGGACATGGAGAATTTTTATGATAGGTGTAATGGAGATTTGTGATGGCAAGGGCATTGAGCATTGTGATGAGAAGGCCATGGAGCATTCTGATGACATGTGTCATGGAGCTTTGTGATGACAAGGGCATGGAGCAATGTGATGTGAGCGTTCATGGAACATCGTGATGACAAAGACATGGAACATTGTGATGCCAAGCGTCAGGGATATTTGTGATGACAAAGGTCATGGAGCATATTGATGACAAGGGCATTGTGCATTGTGATGAGAAAGGCAGGGAGCATTGTGATGACAGGATCATGGAGCAATTTGATGAAAAGTGTCATTGAACTTTTTGATGACAGGGGTTAAAGAACATTGTGATGTCAGTGGTCATGGAGCATTTTGATGAAAAGGGTCATGGAGCATTTTGATGACAGGGGTTATGTAACATTGTGATGTCAGTGGTCATCGAACATTGTGATGATAATGCATGTAGCATTGTGGTGACAGCAGTCATGGATCATTGTGATGACAGGGGTGAGGAAGTATTGGGACGAATAGTGATGTAACACTGTGATATAAGTGGTGAGAGAGCATTTTGATGAGAAGCGCATGGAGCATTGTGATGACAAGGTTTATGGAGCATTGTGATGATAAGATTGTGGAGCACTGTGATGAAAAGCGCATGGTGCAATTTGATGACATGTGTCGTGGAGCATTGTGCTGGCAAGCGCATGGAGCATTGTGATGACAAGGGTCATGGAGCATTGTGCTGAGAAAGGCATAGATAATTTCGATGACAAGGGTCAAAGAGCATTGTGATGAAAAGTTCATGGAGCATTGTGATTAAAAATGTCACAGAGACTGTTGATGATGAGGGCATGGACCATTGTGATGACAAAGGTCATGAAGCATTGTGATGACTGGAATCACGGAACATTGTGATGACAGTGGTCATGAAGCATTGTGATAACAAGGGCATGGAAACTTGTGATGACAAAGGCATGGAGCATTGGTCTAATAATTTTCATGGATTATTGCGATGAGAGTTGGTATGGCGATTTGTGATGACATGGACATGGAGCATTGTGATGACAATTGCATGGAGCATTGTGATGACAAGTGCATGGAGCATTGCAATTTTAAGTGCATGGAGAATTGTGACGACAAGAGCATGTAATATTTTGATGAGAAGTGTCATGTAGCATTGTGATGACAAGGACGTGGAGAATTGTGATAACAAGGGACATGGAGCATTGTGATAACCAGGGCATGGAGCACTGTGATGTCAGGGGTCATGGAGCATTATTATGACAAGGCCATGGCGCATTCTGACATAAGATATCACTTATGAAGGGAATGTAAACATGGCTACATATGAACTGAATTAGGGAAGAGAACAGAGTCTCAGATTTAGAAAACACTCTAATGCTTGCTTAAGGGGAAAGACAGGTGGGGAGATGCACAAAACAAAAGTTTGATATTAGCACAGGTACCGTTCCATAATCCAAAAACAGAAGAGACAAGCCCTACTCCTTCCTCAGTGAATGGAAATCAACATCCTTATTCCCCGCAGAGAAATATATCTGACTAGTAAGAATTTTAAAACCTATGTATTGATATGTCTCCGTAAGGGAACTAAGTGTGTCTAGAACGACATAAACATGGCAGTGAGAATCAGCTCAAACCCAATATAAAAATGAATTTCAAAACAAAACATAAAAACAGTAAAATTTTTACACAATACCTTCAGGGGTTCTGATGAAACCTGGAAAGACCCTATCTACAATGACAGCTGGATGTGGCATAACGCTGGTCACTTGGGACTGAGAGGATTGGTGAGATTGGGTGAAAAAATGCAGACCCTTTAAAGCAATAATGCCTGCCACGCATTCCATGGTTCCCAACTCTCCAAGTAGAAGGGAATATCACTACAGTTATAACATGTATGGGAACCTAGAGAATGGAAACCATCTGATGGTGAAAGGTTTCTAAAACTCTACTACTTTTTTCTCTCCTTGTGCTCCAGTTTGACATTCCAACTGCTTTACTATCAATCTCCCAGCTTGGAAAGTCAGGCCCTATAACCTCCTGGTTCGCACAGCTGGCAAATTGTGCAGAGGATATAAAGGAAGAGAGAGAACCAATGAGAGAGTAGCTGTAGGCATTTGGACGGCCACATTTCAATCTAATTTCCCGTCAAGAATGAGGAATTAACCAAAGACTCAGCCTGCCCCCCCGCCCAGAACAACTATAGGTCCAGAAGCAAAACTGTGGATTTGCGGTCAGATCACAATAACGCGAGATGAAAAATGGAACTCAGGGCCACAGCAATTCACTAACCTGCAGAGTTATAAAGGACTACTCTCTTCCAAAAATCTGTTGAGGGAAAGCCACGAGGCAGAAGTGAAAATGAGGCAGAGTGGCATGAAACAGATTTCAAGAGGTACATTGGAATCGCCTTTAAACACAGGAAAAGCATCACAACTTCGAAAATAATGGAAATGGTCATAAAGGGCAGGTGGGTTTTCACGTGAATATATTCAGGAGAAAACGCATATGCCCTTTTCGGCCAAGCAAGCAAGCGGGCAATGCAAATCTGCATTACAAAGAAGTATCACTTTCCACCAGACAAAAGGGATATCCGCAAAATGTGTAAAAACCAGACAGGCAAGACAGGCACTGGAGAACAGGGAGCCTTGTTATGCTGATGGGCGGGATGTAAATTGCCAACTGCCTCTCTGGAGGAGTGCATTGTGTTCCCTAAAACAAGTAAACAACAGAGCTACAGAGCCAAGGGCACTTCCTGTCTAGGGAATATAGTTTGGGAAAACTGAAAATGAATAACACAGATCCACACCAAATTTCAGGGCTGCACTGCTTACAAAAACCTCAACTTGGGTACACCTTAAATATCCCAGGAAAGACAAAAATGGTTCAAGAAATTGTGGTACTCACGTATGATGGAATATCCCTCAGCCATGAAATCAATGTCATAAGGCCAGTAGCAGGAAAATAAGAGGATTCAGGTACGATAATTCTAAGTGAAATAAGTCACACAGAAAAAGAAAATTATCATAAGATATCAATTATGAATATCCTGTAAACATGGCTACACATGAACTGAGTTAGGAAAGATAAGGGAGTCTCACATTTAGACAACACCCTTATGCCTTCTTAAGGGGGAAGGAGGGGTGGCGTGATGCATAAAACCAGAGTTTGATATTAGTACAGGTACAGTTCCAAAAACCAAATACGGAATAGACAAGACATAAACCTTCCTCAGGGAAAAGGACTCAACACCCCATATTCACCGAAGAGTAATATATCTTACTAGTAAGAATCTTAAAACCTATGTATTGATATGTCTCCGTAAGGGAATTAAGTGTGTCTAGACTGGCATAAACATGGAAGTGAGAATCAGCTCAACCCACTATAAAAAGGAATTTCAAAAACAAAACAAAAAAACAGGGAAATTCCTTAAAATTCCTTCAGGGTCTCTCATGAAACCTGGAATGACCCTATCTACAATGACAGCTGGATGTGGCATAAGGCTGGACACTTTGGACTGAGAGGATTGTTGAGATTGGGTGAGCAAATGCAGACTCTTTAAAGCAATAATGAGTTGCACACATCCCATGGGTCCCAACTCTCCAGGTTGAAGGGAATATTACAACAGATATAACATGTACCGGAAACCTAGAGAATGGACACACTGTGAATACGAAAGGTTTCTAAAACTCAACTAATTGTCCCTCTCCTGGTGCACCGGTTTGACTTTCCAACTGCTTTACTATCAATCTCCCAACTTAGAGAGACAACACCTTTAACCTCCTGCTTCTCACAGGTAGGCAATTTGGCAGAGGATGAAAGGGAAGAGGGAGAACCAATGAGAGAGTAGCTGTTAGGCATTTGGACCGGCAAATGTCACTCTAATTTTCTGGCCAGAAGAAGAATTAATCGAAGTCTCAGCCACCCACTGGACACCAGTATAAGACCTGAACCAAAATTTGGACTTGCATTCAGCTCACAAAAAACGAGTTGAATAATGGAGCTCAGTGGCACAGCAATTCACCAAATGGCAGAGTAGTAAAGGACAACTATCGTCCAAAACTCTGTTGAGGGAAGGTTAAGAGGCAGACGTGAAAGCGAGCAAGAATAGCAGGAAACAGATTTCAAGAGGTATGCTGGAATCACCTTTAAAACACAGGAAGAGGGGCTCAACTTCGACAATGATGCACTTGGCCAAAAAGGGTGTATGAGTTTTCTCCTGAATATATTCAGGAGAAAACACATACACCCATTTTGGCCAAGCAAGCAAGAGGGCAATGCAAATCTGCACTACAAAGAAGTATCACTTCCCACAAGTCAAAAGGGATATCCATAAAATATGTAAAAACCAGAAAGGCAAGACAGGCACTGGCGAACTGGGAGCCTTGTTATGCTGATGGGTGGGATGCAAATTGCCAACAGACTCTCTGGAGCAGTGCATTGTGTTCCCTAAAACAAGTAAACAACAGAGCTACAGAGCCAAGGGCACTTCCTGTCTATGTAATATAACTTGGGAAAACTGAAAATGAATAAGACACTGCCACAGCAATATTTAGGGGTGCACTGCTTACAAGACCCTCATCTTGGATTCAACTTAAATATCCCAGGAAAGATAAAAATGGTACAAAAATTTGTGGTACTTACGTACAATGGAATATCCCTCAGCCATGAAATCAACGCCATAAGACATGTAGCAGCAAAATGAGTGGATTCAGGTATGATGATTCTAAGTGAAATAAGTCACACAGAAAAAGAAAGTTATCATAAGATATCACTTATAGAGATCCTGTAAATATGGCTACACATGAACTGAGTTAGGAAAGAGAACAGAGTCTCACATTTAGAAAACACTGTTGTGCCTGCTTAAGGGGGAAGGAGAGGTGGGGTGATGCATAAAACCAGAGTTTGATATAAGCACAGTACCGTTTCCAAAACCAACTATGGAATAGACAAGACCTACCTATAACTTCCTCAGTGAAAGGGACTCAAAACCACATATTTCCCGCAGAGGAATATATCTGACTAGTAAAAATCTTAAAACCTATGTATTGATATGTCTCTGTAAGGGAATGAAGTGTGTCTAGACTGGCATAAACATGGCAGCGAGAATCAGCTCAAACGAACTATAAAAAGGAATTTCAAAAACAAAAAAAAAATAGAAATTCTTTATAATTCCTTCAGGGTCTCTGATGAAACGTGGACTGACCCGGTCTAAAATGACAGCTGGAAGTGGCATAATGCTGGACACTTGGAACTGAGAGGATTGGTGAGATTGGGTGAGCAAATGCAGACCTTTTAAAGCAATAATGCATGGGACCCATTCCATGTGTCCCAACTCTCCAGGTTGAAGGGAATATTACTACAGCTATAACATATATGGGAAACCAAGAGAATGGACACACTGTGAATACGAAAGGTTTCTAAAACTCAATCAATAGTCCCTCTCCTGGTGCTCCGGTTAGACTTTCCAACTGCTTTACTATCAATCTCCCAACTTGGAGAGACTGCCCCTTTAACCTCCTGGTTCGCACAGGTTGCCAATTTGGCAGAGGATGAAAGGGACGAGGGAGAACCAATGAGAGAGTAGCTGTTAGGCATTTGGAAGGGCACATGTCACCTTAATTGCCCGGCAGGAAGAAGAATTAACCAAAGTCTCAGCCACTCACCGGGAAACAGTATAGTTCCTGAAGCAAAACTTTGGACTTGCATTCAGCTCACAAAAAACGTGTTGAAAAATGGTGCTCAGGGGCAGAGCAAGTGAAAAACTGACAGAGTAATAAAGGCCAAATATCGTCCAGAAATCTGTTGAGGGAAGACAACGAAGCGGACTTGAAAATAAAGCCGAATATCAGGAAACAGATTTCAAGAGGTACATAGGAATAATCTGTAAAGCACAGGAAGAGGGACACAACGTCGACAATGATGCACTTGGCCAAAAAGGGCGTATGCATTTTCTCCTGAATATATGCAGGAGAAAACGCATATGCCCTTTTTGTCCAAGCAAGCAAGCGGGCAATACAAATCTGCACTACAAAGAAGTATCACTTCCCACCGGTCAAAAGGGACATCCACAAAATGGGTAAAAACCAGAAAGGCAACACAGGCCTTGGAGAATAGGGAGCCTTTTTATGCTGATGGGTGGGATGTAAGTTGTCAACTGCCTCTCTGGAGGAGTTCATTGTGTTCCATAAAACAAGTAAACAACAGAGCTACAGAGCCAAGGGCACTTCCAGTCTAGGGAATATACCTTGGGAAAACTGAAAATCAATAAGACAGAGCCAGTCCAAAATTTAAGGCGGCACTGCTTAAAAGAACCTCAACTTGTCTACACCTTAAATATCCCTGGAAACATAAAAATAGTTCAAAAAATTGTGGTACTTACGTACGATGGAATATCCCTCAGCCATGGAATCAATGTCATAAGACCAGTAGCAGCAAAATGAGTGGATTCAGGTACGATGATTCTAAGTGAAATAAGTCACACAGAAAAAGAAACTTATCATAAGATATCACTTATGAACGTCCTGTAAACATGTCTACACATTAACTGAGTTAGGAAAGAGAAGAGAGTTTGACATTTAGAAAACATTCTTATGCCTGCTTAAGGGGAATGGAGAGGTGGGGTGATGCATTAAACCAGATTTTGATATTAGTTCAGGTACCATTCGAAAAACCAAATACAGAATAGACAAGAACTACACCATCCTCAGTGAAAGGGACTCAACTCCCCATATTCCATGCAGAGGGATATATCTTACTAGTAATAATATTAAAATCTATGTATTGATATGACCCCGTAATGGAAATATGTGTGTCTAGACTGGCATAAACATGGCAGTGAGAATCAGCTCAAACCCACTATAAAATGGAATTTCAGAAACAAAACAAAAAAACAGGGAAATTCTTTTCAATTCCTTCAGGGTCTCCGATGAAACCTGGAATGACCCTATCTACAACGACAGCTGGATGTGGCATAAGGCTGGACACATGGGACTGATAGGATGGGTGAGATTGGGTGAGCAAATGCAGACCCTTTAAATCAATAATGCATGGCACCCCTTCCATGGGTCCCAACTCTCCAGGTTGAAGGGAATATTACTATAGCAATAACATGTACGGGAAACCTAGAGAATGGACACACTGTGAATACGAAAGGTCTCTAAAACTCAACAAATAGTTCCTCTCCTGGTGCTCCGGTTTGAATTTCCAACTGCTTTACTATCAATCTCCCAACTTGGAGAGACAGCCCCTTTAACCTCCTGTTTCACACAGGTTGCCAATTTGGCAGAGGATGAAACGGAAGAGGGAGAACCAATGAGAGAGTAGCTGTTAGGCATTTGGACGGGCACATGTCACTCTTGGTTCCCGGGAGGAAGAAGAATTAACCAAAGTCTCAGCCACCCACCGGATACCACTATAGGTCCTGAACGAAAATATTGGACTTGCGTTCAGCTCACAAAAAACCAGTTAAATAATGGAGCTCTGGGACACAGCAATTCACAAACAGGCACAGTAATAAAGGACAATTATCGTCCAAAAATCTGTTGAGGGAAGGCAACGAGCCGGACTTGAAATCGAGGCAGAATATCAGGAAACAGATTTTAACAGGTATGTTGGAATCGCCTTTAAAGCACAGAAAGAGGGGCACAACTTCCACAATGATGCACTTGGCCAAAAAGTGCGTATGCGTTTTCTCCTGAATATATTCAGCAGAAAATGCATACGCCCGTTTTGGCCAAGCAAGCAAGCGGGCAATGCAAAGCTGCACTACAAAGAAGTATCACTTCCCACCGGTCAAAAGGGACATCCACAAAATGTGTAAAAACCAGAAAGGCAAGACAGGCCCTGGAGAACAGGGAGCCTTGTTATGCTGATGGGCGGGATGTAAATTGCCAATTGCCTCACTGGAGAAGTGCATTGTGTTCCCCAAAAAAGTAAAAAAACAGAGCTACAGAGCCAAAGGCACTTCCAGTCTAGGGAAGATACCTTGAGAAAACTGAAAATCAATAAGACAGGCCCACCCCAAAATTTAGGGCGGCACTGCTTACAAGAACCTCAACTTGGGTACACCTTAAATATACCAGGAAATATAAAAATGGTTCAAAAAATTGTTGTACTTATGTACGATGGAATGTCCCTCAGCCATGAAATCCATGTCATAAGACCAGTAGCAGCAAAATGAATGGATTCAGGTATGATGATTCTAAGTGAGGTTAGTCACAAATAAAAAGAAGCTTATCATAAGATATCACTTATGAAGATCCTGTAAACATGGCTACACATGAACTGAGTTAGGAAAGAGAACAGAGTCCCACATTTAGAAAACACTCTTACGCCTGCTTAAGGGGGAAGGAGAGGTGGGGTGATGCACTAAACCAGAGTTTGATATAAGCACAGGTACCGTTCCAAAAACCAAGTATGGAATAGACAAGACCTACACCTTCCTCAGTGAAACGGACTCAAAACCCCATATTTCCGGCAGGGGAATATATCTGACTAGTAAGAATCTTAAAACCTATATACTGATATGTCTCCATAAGGGATTCAAGTGTATCTAGACTGGCATAAACATGTCAGCGAGAATCAGCTCAAACCCACTATAAAAAGGAATTTCAAAAACAAAACAAAAAAACAGGGAAATTCTTTACAATTCCTTCACGATTTCTGATGAAACCTTGAATGACCCTATATACAATGACAGCTGGATGTGGCATAAGGCTGGACACATGGGACTTAGAGGTTTGGTGAGATTGGGTGAGTAAATGCAGACCCTTTAAAGCAATAATGCATGGCACCCATTCCCTGTGTCCCACCTCTCCAGGTTGAAGGGAATATTACTATAGCTATAACATGTACGGGAAACCTAAGAATGGACACAATGTGAATACGAAAGGTTTCTAAAACTCAACGAACAGTCCCTCTCGTTGTGCGCCAGTTTGACTTTCCAACTGATTTATTATCAATCTCCCAACTTGGAGAGACAGCACCTTTAACCTCCTGGTTCGCACAGGTTGCCAGTTTGGCAAAGGATGAAAGGGAAGTGGGAGAACCAATGAGAGAGTAGCTGTTAGGCATTTGGACGGTCACATGTCACTCTTATTTCCTGTGAGGAAGAGAATTAACCAAAGTCTCAGCCACACACTGGGAACCAGTATAGTTCCTGAACCAAAATATTGGACTTGCGTTCAGGTCACAAAAAACGAGTTAAATAATGGAGCTCAGGGGCACAGCAATTAAATAACAGGCAAAGTAATAAAGGACCACTATCGTCCAAAAATCTGTTGATGGAAGGCAATGAGGCGGACTTGAATGCCACGAAGAATAGCAGGAAAGAGATTTCAAAAGGTACGTTGGAATCGCCTTTAAAGCACAGGAAGAGGGTCACAACTTCGACAATGATGCACTTGGCCAAAAAGGGGCGTATGCGTTTTCTCCTGAATATATTCAGGAGAAAACACATACGCCCCTTTTTGGCCAAGCAAGCAAGCGGGCAATGCAAATCTGCACTACAAAGAAGTATCACTTCCCACCGGTCAAAAGGGACATACACAAAATGGGTAAAATTCAGAAAGAGAAGACAGGCCCTGGAGAACAGGGAGCCTTGTTATGCTGATGGGAGGGATATAAATTGCCAACTGCCTCTCTGGAGGAGTGCATTGTGTTCCCTAACACAAGCAAAAAACAGAGCTACAGAGCCAAGGGCACTTCCAGTCTAGGGAATATACCTTGGGGAAACTGAAAATCAATCAGACAGAGCCACCCCAAAATTTAGGGCTGCACTGCTTAAAAGAACCTCAACTAGAGTACACCTTAAGTATCACCGGAAATACAAAAATGGTTCAAAAAATTGTGGTACTTACGTTAGATGGAATATCCTTCAGCCATGAAATCAATGGCATAAGACCAGTAGCAGCAAAATCAGTGGATTCAGGTATGATGATTCTAAGTGAAATAAGTCACACAGAAAAAGAAACTTATCATAAGATATCACTTATGAAGATCCTGTAAACATGGCTACACATGAACTAAGGTAGGAAAGAGAACAGATTCTCACATTTAGAAAACACTCTTATGCCTGCATAAGGGGGAAGGAGAGGTGGGGTGATGCATAAAATCAGAGTTTGATATAAGCACAGGTATCGTTCCCAAAACCAACTATGGAATAGACAAGACCTACCTATACCTTCCTCAGTGAAAGGGACTCAAAACCCCATATTTCCCACAGAGGAATATATCTGACTAGTAAGAATCTTAAAACCTATGTATTGATATGTCTCCATAAGGGAATCAAGTGTGTCTAGACTGGCTTAAACATGGCAGCGAGAATCAGCTCAAATCCACTATAAAAAGGAATTTCAAAAACAAAACAAAAAAGCAGGGAAATTCTTTACAATTCCTTCAGGGTCTCTGATGAAACGTGGAATGACCCTGTCTACAATGACAGCTGGATTTGGCATAAGGATGGTCACTTGGGACTGAGAGGATTGGTGAGATTGGGTGAGCAAATGCAGAGCCTTTAAAGCAATAATGCATGGCACCCATTCCATGGGTCCCAACTCTCCAGGTTGAAGGGAATATTACTACAGCTATAACATGTATGGGAAACCTACAGAATGGACACACTGTGAATACAAAAGGTTTCTAAAACTCAACGAATAGTCCCTCTCCTGGTACTCAAGTTTGACTTTGCAACTACTTTACTATCAATCCCCCAACTTGGAGAGACAACCGCTTTAACCTCCTGGTCCTCACACGTTGCCAATTTGGCAGAGGATGAAAGGGAAGAGGGAGAACCTATGAGAGAGTAGATTTAGGCATTTGGACGGGCATATGTCACTCTAATTTCCTGGCAGGAAGAAGAATTATCCAAAGTCGCAACCACCCACCGGCAACCAATATAGGTCCTGAACCAAAATTTTGGACATGCGTTCAGCTCACAAAAAACGAGTTGAAAAATCGAGCTTAGGGGCAGAGCAATTCACAAACTGGCAGATTAATAAAGGCCAACTATCGTCCAGAAATCTGTTGAGGGAAGGCAGTGAAGCAGACTTGAAAGTCAGGCCGAATAGCAGGAAACAGATTTCAAGAGGTACGTTGGAATCGTCTGTAAAGCACAGGAAGAGGGGCACGTCTTCGACAATGATGCACTTGGCCAAAAAGGGTGTATGCGTTTTCTCATTAATATATTCAGCAGAAAACGCATATGCCCTTTTTGGCCAAACAAGCAAGCGGGCAATGCAAATCTGCACTACAAAGAAGTATCACTTCCCACCGGTCAAAAGGGACATCCACAAAATGGGTAAAAACCAGAAAGGCAAGACAGGCCCTGGAGATCAGGGAGTCTTGTTATGCTGAAGGGCGGGATGTAAACTGTCAACTGCCTCTCTGGAGGAGTGCACTGTGTTCCCTACAACAAGTAAACAACAAAGCTACAGAGCCAAGAGCACTTCCAGTCTAGGGAATATACCTTGGGAAAACTGAAAATGAATAAGACAGAGCCACCCCAAAATTTAGGGCTGCACTGCTGACAACAACCTCAAATTGGGTTCACCTAAAATATCCCAGGAAATATAAAAAATGGTTCAGAAAATTGTGGTAATTACATACGATGGAATATCCCTCAGCCATGAAATCCATGTTGTAAGACCAGTAGCAGCAAAATGAGTGGATTCAGGTATGATGATTCTAAGTGAAATAAGTCACAAAGAAAAAGAAGCTTATCATAAGATATCACTTATGAAGATCCTGTAAACATGGCTACACATGAACTGAGTTAGGAAAGAGAACAGAGTCTCACATTTAGAAAACACTCTCATGCCTCCTTAAGGGGGAAGGAGAGGTGGGGTGATGCATAAAACCAGAGTTTGATATAAGCACAGGTACCGTTCCCAAAACCAACTATGGAATAGACAAGACCTACCTATACCTTCCTCAGTGAAAGGGACTCAAAACCCCATATTTCCCGCAGAGGAATATATCTGACCAGTAAGAATCTTAAAACCTATGTATTGATATGTCTCCGTAAAAGAATCAAGTGTGTCTACACTGGCATAAACATGGCAGCGAGAATCAGCTCAAACCCACTATAAAAAGGAATTTCAAAAACAAAACAAAAAAACAGGGAAATTCTTTACAATTCCTTCAGGGTCTCTGATGAAACCTCAAATGACCCTGTCTAAAATGACAGCTGGATGTGGAATAAGGCTGGACACTTGGGACTGAGAGGATTGGTGAGATTGGGTGAGCAAATGCAGACCCTTATAGCAATAATGCATGGCAACCATTCCATGGGTCCCAACTCTCCAGGTTGAAGGGAATATTACTACAGCTATAACATGTACGGGAAACCTAGAGAATGGACACACTGTGAATACGAAAAGTTTCTAAAACTCAACGAATAGTCCCTCTCCTGGTGCTCCAGTTTGACTTTCCAACTACTTTACTATCAATCTCCCAACTTGGAGAGACAGCCTCTTAACCTCCTGGTCCTCACAGGTTGCCAATATGGCAGAGGATGAAAGGGAAGAGGGAGAACCAATGAGAGAGTAGCTGTTAGGCATTTGAACGGGCATATGTCACTCTAATTTCCCAACAGGAAGAAGAAGTACCCAAAGTCTCAGCCATCCACCGGGAACCAATATAGGACCTGAACCAAAATTTTGGACATGTGTTCAGCTCACAAAAAACGAGTTGAAATATGGAGCTCAAGGGCATAGCAATTCATAACCTGGTTGAGTATTAAAGGATAACTATCATTCAAAAATCTGTTGAGGGAAGGAAACGAGGTGGACTTGAAAGCGAGGCAGAATAGCAGGAAACTGATTTCAAGAGGTACGCTGGAATCACCTGTAAAGCACAGAAATAGGGGCACAACTTCGACAATGATGCACTTGGCCAAAAAGGGACTATGTGTTTTCTCCTGAATATATTCATCAGAAAACACATACGACATTTTTGGTCAAGCAAGCTAGCGGGCAATGCAAATCTGCACTACAAAGAAGTATCACTTCCCACTGGTCAAAAGGCACATCCACAAAATGTGTAAAAACCAGAAAGGCAAGACAGGCCTTGGAGAACAGGGAGCATTGTTAAGCTGATGGGCGGGATGTAAGTTGCCAACTGCCTCTCTGGAGGAGTGCATTGTGTTCCCTAAAACAAGTAAACAACAGAGCTACAGAGCCAAGAGCACTTCCAGTCTAGGGAATAAACCTTGGGCTAACTGAAAATCAATAAGACAGAGTCAGGCCAAAATTTAGGGCTGCACTATTTACAAGAACCTCAACTTGTCTACACCTTAAATATCCCTGGAAACATAAAAATGGTTCAAAAAAGTGTGGTACTTATGTACGACGGAATATCCCTCAGCCATGAAATCAATGTCATAAGTCCAGTAGCAGCAAAATGAGTGAATTCAGGTTCGATGATACTAAGTGAAATAAGTCACACAGAAAAAGAAACTTATCATAAGATATCACTTATGAAGGTCCTGTATACATGGCTACACATGAAGTGAGTTAGGAAAGAGAAGAGTGTTTCACATTTAGACAACACTCTCATGCCTCCTTAAGGGGGAAGGAGAGGTGGGGTGATGCATTAAACCACATTTTGATATTAGTTCAGGTACCGTTCCAAAAACCAAATACGGAATAGACAAGAACTATACCTTCCTCAGTGAAAGGGACTCAACGCCCCATATTCCATGCAGAGGGATATATCTTACTAGTAAGAATCTTAAAACCTATGTATTGATATGTCTCCATAAGGGAAACAAGTGTGTCTAGACTGGCATATACATGGCAGTGAGAATCAGCTCAAACCCACTATAAAATGGAATTTCAAAAACAAAAACAAAAAAAAACAGGGAAATTCTTTACAATTCCTTCAGGGTCTCTGATAAAATATGGAATGACCCTGTCTACAATGACAGCTGGATGTGGCATAAGGCTGGACACATGTGACTGAGAGGATTGGTGAGATTGGGTGAGCAAATGCAGACCCTTTAAAGCAATAATGCATGGCACCCATTGCATGGGTCCCAACTCTCCAGGGTGAAGGGAATATTACAAAGCTATAACATGTACGGGAAACCTAGAGAATGGACACACTGTGAATACGAAAGGTCTCTAAAACTCAACAAATAGTCCCTCTCCTGGTGCTCCGGTTTGACTTTCCAACTGCTTTACTCACAATCTCCCAACTTGGAGGGACAGCCCCCTTAAACTCCTGTTTCACACAGGTTGCCAATTTTGCAGAGGATGAAACGGAAGAGGGAGAATCTATGAGAGAGTAGCTGTTAGGCATTTGGCCGGCACATGTCACTCTTATTTCCCAGGAGGAAGAAGAATTAACCAAAGTCTCAGCCACCCACTGGGTACCAGTATAGGTCCTGAACTAAAATATTGGACTTTCATTCAGCTCACAAAAAACGAGTTAAATAAAGGAACTCTGGGGCATAGCAATTCACAAACAGGCAGAGTAATAAAGGACAACTATCGTCCAGAAATCTGTTGAGGGAAGGCAACGAGGCAGACTTGAATGTGAGGCAGAATAGCAGGAAACAGATTTCAAGAGGTACGTTGGAATCGCCTGTAAAACACAGGAAGAGTGGCACAACTTCGACAATGATGCACTTGGCCAAAAAGGGCGTATGCATTTTCTCCTGAATATATTCAGCAGAAAACGCATATGCCCTTTTTGGCCAAACAAGCAAGAGGGCAATGTAAATCTGCACTACTTTGAAGTATCACTCCCACCGATCAAATGGGACATCCAAAAAATATGTAAAAACCAGAAAGGCAAGACAGGCCCTGGAGAACAGGGAGCCTTGTTATGCTGATGGGCGGGATGTAAATTGCCAACTGCCCTTCTGGAGGGTTGCATTGTGTTCCCTAACACAAGTAAACAACTGAACTACAGAGCCAAGGACACTTCCAGTCTAGGGAATATACCTTGGGAAAACTGAAAATCAATAAGGCAGAGCCATCCCCAAATTTAGGGCTGCACTGCTTACAAGAACCTCAACTTGGGTACACCTAAAATATCCCAGGAAATATAAAAATGGTTCAAAAAATTGTGGTACTTACGTATGATGGAATATCCCTCAGCCATGAAATCAATGTCATAAGACCAGTAGCAGCAAAATGAGTGGATTCAGGTATGATGTTTCTAAGTGAAATAAGTCACACAGATAAAGAAGCTTATCATAAGATATCATTTATGAAGATCCTGTAAACATGGCTACACATGAACTGAGTTAGGAAAGAGAACAGAGTCTCACATTTAGAAAACACACTTATGCCTGCTTAAGGGGAAAGGAGAGGTGGGGTGATGCATAAAAACAGAGTATGATATAAGCACTGGTACCATTCCAAAAACCAAGTATGGAATAGACAAGACCTACACCTTCCTCAGTGAAAGGGACTAAAAACCCCATATTTCCCGCAGAGGAATATATCTGACTAGTAAGAATCATAAAACCTATGTATTGATATGTCTCCATAAGGGAATCAAGTGTGTCTGGAATGGCACAAACATGGCAGCAAGAATCAGCTCAGACGCACTATAGAAAGGAATTTCAAAAACAAAACACAAAAACAGGGAATGTCTTTACAATTTCTTCAGTTTCTCTGATGAAACGTGGAATGACCCTGTCTACAATGACAGCTGGATGTGGCATAAGGCTGGACACTTGGGACTGAGAGGATAGGTGAGATTGGGTAAGCAAATTCACACCTTTTAAAGCAATAATGCATGGCTCCCAAACCAGGGGTCCCAACTCTCCAGGTTGAAGGGAATATTACTACAGCTATAACATGTACGGGAAACCTAGAGAATGGACACACGGTGAATAAGAAAGGTTTCTAAAACTCAACGAATAGTCCCTCTCCTGGTGCTCCAGTTTGACTTTCCAACTGCTTTACTATCAATCTTCCAACATGTAGAGACAGACCCTTTAACCTCCTGGTTCTCACAGCTTGCCAATTTGGCAGAGGATGAATGGGAAGAGGGAGAACCAGTAAGAGAGTAGCTGTTAGGCATTTGGATGGGCATATGTCACTCTAATTTCCCGGCAGGAAGAAGAATTAAACAAAGTCGCAGCCACCCACCGGGAACCAATATATGTCGTGAACCAAAATTTTGGACATGCATTCAGCTCACATAAAACGAGTTGTAAAATGGAGCTCAAGGGCACAGCAATTCACAAACTGGCAGAGTAATAAAGAACAATTATCATTCAAAAATCTGTTGAGGGAAGGCAACGAAGCGGACTTGAAATTCAACCTGAATAGCAGGAAACAGATTTCAAGAGGTAGGTTGGAATCGTCTGTAAAGCACAGGAAGAGGGGCACAACTTCGACAATGATGCACTTGGCCAAAAAGGGCGTATGCATTTTCTCCTGAATATATGCAGGAGAAAACGCATATGCCCTTTTTGGCCAAGCAAGCAAGCGGGCAATGCAAAACTGCACAACAAAGAAGTAGCACTTCCCACCGGTCAAAAGGGACATCCACAAAATGGGTAAAAACCAGAAAGGCAAGACAGGCCTTGGAGAACAGGGAGCCTTGTTATGCTGATTGGCGGGGTGTAAGTTGTCAACTGCCTCTCTGGAGGAGTGCATTGTGTTCCCTAAAACAAGTAAACAACAGAGCTACAGAGCCAAGGGCACTTCCAGTCTAGGGAATATACCTTGGGCAAACTGAAAATCAATAAGACAGAGCCATCCCCAAATTTAGGGCTGCACTGCTTACAAGAACCTCAACTTGGGTACACCTTCAATATCCCAGGAAATATAAAAATGTTTCAAAAAATTGTGGTACTTTCATACGATAGAATATCCCTCAGCCATGAAATCAATGTCATAAGACGAGTAGCAGCAAAATGAGTGGATTCAGGTGCGATGTTTCTAAGTGAAATAAGTCACACAGAAAAAGAAGCTTATCATAGTTTATCACTTATGAAGATCCTGTAAACATAGCTACACATGAACTGAGTTAGGAAAGAGAACAGAGTCTCACATTTAGAAAACACTCTTATGCCTTCTTAAGGGGAAAGGAGAGGTGGGGTGATGCATAAAACCGGAGTTTGATATAAGCACTGGTACCATTCCAAAAACCAAATATGGAATAAACAAGACTTACAACTTCCTCAGTGAAAGGGACTAAAAACCCCATATTTCCCACAGAGGAATATATCTGACTAGTAAGAATCTTAAAACCTATGTATTGATATGTCTCCCTAAGGCAATCAAGTGTGTCTAGACTGGCATAATCATGGCAGTGAGAATCAGCTCAAACCTACTATGAAAAGGAATTTCAAAAACAAACCAAAAAAAAACAGGGAAATTCTTTACAATTCCTTTAGAGTATTTGATGAAACTTGGAATGACCATATCTAAAACGACAGCTGGATTTGGCATAAGGCTGGACACATGGGACTGAGAGGATTGGTGAGATTGGGTGAGCAAATGCAGACCCTTTAAATCAATAATGCATGGCACCCATTCCATGGGTCTCAACTCTCCAGGTTGAAGGGAATATTACTACAGCTATAACATGTATGGGAAACCTAGAGAATGGACACACTGTGAATACGAAAGATTTCTAAAACTCAACGAATTGTCCCTCTCCTGGTGCTCCAGGTTGACTTTCCAACTGCTTTACTATCAATCTCCCAACTTGGAGAGACAGCACCTTTAACCTCCTGGTTCACACATGTTGCCAATTTGGCAAAGGATGATAGGGAAGAGGGAGAACCAATGAGAGAGTAGCTGATAGGCATTTGGACGGGCACATGTCACTCTTATTTCCCTGGAGGAAGAAGAATTAACCAAAGTCTCAGGCACCCACCGGGAACCAGTATAGGTCCTGAAGCAAAATATTGCACTTGCGTTCAGCTCACAAAAAACGAGTTAAAAAATGGAGCTCAGGGGCACAGCAATTCACAAACTGGCAGAGTAATAAAGGACAACTATCGTCCAAAAATCTCTTGAGGGAAGGCAGCGAGGCGAACTTGAAAGGGAGGCAGAATAGCAAGAAACACATTTCAAGAGGTATGTTGGAATCACCTTTAAAGCACAGGAAAAGGGGCACATCTTCGACAATGATGCACTTGGCCAAAAAGGGCGTATGCATTTGTCCTTAATATATTCAGGAGAAAACGCATACACACTTTTTGGCCAAGCAAGCAAGCGAGCAATGCAAATCTGGACTACAAAGAAGTATCACTTACCACAAGTCAAAAGGGACATACGCAAAATGTGTAAAAAAGAGAAAGGCAAGACAGGCCCTGGAGAACAGGGAGCCTTGTTATGCTGATGGGCGGGATGTAAATTGCCAATTGCCTCACTGGAGAAGTGCATTGTGTTCCCAAAAACAAGTAAACAACAGAGCTACAATGCCAAGGGCACTTCCAGTCTAGGGAATATACCTTTGGAAAACTGAAAATCAATAAGACAGAGCCACCCCAAATTTAGGGCTGCACTGCTTACAAGAACCTCAACTTGGGTACACCTTAAGTATCCCAGGAAAGATAAATTTGGTTCAAAAAATTGTGGTACTTATGTACGATGGAATATCCCTCAGCCATGAAATCAATATCATAAGACCAGTAGCAGCAAAATGAGTGGATTCACGTACGATGATCCTAAGTGAAATAAATCACACAGGAAAAGAAACTTATCATAATATATCACTTATGAAGATCCTGTAAACATGGCTACACATAAACTGAGTTAGGAAACAGAAGAGAGTCTCGCATTTAGAAAACACTCTTATGCCTGCTTATGGGGTATTGAGAGGTGGGGTGATGCATAAAACCAGAGTTTGATATAAGCACAGGTACCGTTCCAAAAACCAACTATGGAATACACAAGACCTACACCTTCCTCAGTGAAAGGGATTCAAAACCCCATATTTCCTGCAGAGGAATATATCTGACTAGTAAGAATCTTAAAACCTATGTATTGATATGTCTCCGTAAGGGAGTCAAGTGTGTCTAAACTGGCATAAATATGGCAGCGAGAACCAGCTCAAACCCACTATAAAAAGGAATTTCAAAAACAAAACAAAAAGCAGGGATATTCTTTACAATTCCTTCAGGGTCTCTGATGAAACCTGGAATGACCCTATCTACAATGACAGCTGGATGTGGCATAAGGCTGGACTCATGGGACTGAGAGGATTGGTGAGATTGGGTGAGCAAATGCAGACCCTTTAAAGAAATAATGCGTGGCACCCATTCCAAGTGTCCCAACTCTCCCGGTTGAAAGGAATATTACTATAGCTATAACATGTATGGGAAACCAAGAATGGACACACTGTGAATACAAAAGGTTTCTAAAACTCAACGAATAGTCCCCCTCCTTGTGCGCCAGTTTGACTTTCTAACTCCTTTACTATCAATTTTCCAACTTGGAGAGACAGCACCTTTAACCTCCTGGTTCGCACAGGTTGCCAATTTGGCAAAGGATGAAAGGGAAGAGGGAGAGCCAAAGAGAGACTAGCAATTAGGCATTTGTATGGGCATATGTCACTCTTATTTCACTGGAGGAAGAAGAATTAACCAAAGTCTCAGCCATCCACCGGAAACCAGTATCGTTTCTGAACCAGAATATTGGACTTGAGTTCAGCTCACAAAAAAACGAGTTAAAAAATGGAGCTCAGGGGCACAGCAATTCACAAACTGGCAGAGTAATAAAGGGAAACTATCATCCAAAAATCTGTTGAGGGAAGGCAACGAGGTGGACTTGATAGCGAGGCAGAATAGCAGGAAACAGATTTCAAGAGGTACGTTGGAATCGCCTTTAAAGCACAGGAAGAGGGGCACAACTTCAACAATGATGCACTTGGCCAAAAAGGGCGTATGCGATTTCTCCTGAATATATTCAGGAGAAATCACATAAGCACTTTTTGGCCAAGCAAGCAAGCGGGCAATGCAAATCTGCACTACAAAGAAGTATCCCTTCCCACCGGTCAAAAGGGACATCCGTGAAATGTGTAAAAACCAGAAAGGCAAGACAGGCCCTGGAGAACAGGGAGCCTTATTATGCTGAAGGAGGGCCTGTAAATTGCCAACTGCCTCTCTGGAGGAGTGCATTGTGTTCCCTAAAACAAATAAACAACAGAACTACAGATCCAAAGGCACTTCCAGTTTAGGGAATATACCTCGGGGAAACTTAAAATCAGTAAGACAGAGACACCCCAAAATTTAGGGCTGCACTGCTTACAGGAACCTCAACTTGGGTACACCTTAAATATTCCAGGAAAGATAAAAATGGTTCAAAATTTGTGGTACTTACGTATGATGGAATATCCCTCAGCCATGAAATCAATGTCATAAGACAAGTAGCAGCAAAATGTATGGATTCAGGGACGATAATTCTAAGTGAAATAAGTCACCCAGAAAAAGAAACTTATCATAGATATCACTTATGAAGATCCTGTAAACATGGCTACACATGAACTGAGTTAGGAAAGAGAACATAGTCTCACATTTAGAAAACACTCTTACGCCTGCTTAAGGGGGAAGGAGAGGTGGGGTGTTGCATATAACCAGAGTTTGATATAAGTACAGGCACCATTCCAGAAACCAAATACAGAATATTCAAGATCTACACCTTCCTCCCTGAAAGGGAATCAAGAACCCATACTTCCCTCAGAGGAATATATCTGACTAGTAAGAATCTTAAAACCTATGTATTGATATGTCTCCATAAGGGAAACAAGTGTGTCTAGACTGGCATAAACACGGCAGTGAGAATCAGCTCAAACCCACTATAAAAAGGAATTTCAAATACAAAACAAAGAAACAGGGAAATTCTTTACAATTCCTTCAGGGGCTCTGATGAAACTTGGATTGACCCTACCTACAACGCGACCTGGATGTGGCATAGAGCTGGACACTTGAGACTGAGATGTTTGGTGAGACTGTGTGAGCAAATGCAGACCCTTTAAAGCAATAATGTGTGGCACCCATTCCATGGGTCCCAACTCTCCAGGTTGAAGGGAATATTACTACAGCCATAACATTTACGGGAAACCTAGAGAATGGACACACTGTGAATACGAAAGGCTTGTAAAACTCAACTTATAGTCCCTCTCCTTGTGCTCCATTTTGACCTTCCAACTGCTTTACTATCAATCTCCCAACTTTGAGCGATAGCCCGTAAAACCTCCTGTTTCTCACAGGTTGCCAATTTGTCAGAGGATGAAAGTGAAGAGGGAGGACCAATGAGAGAGTAGCTGTTAGGCATTTCGACGGGTACATGTCACTTTAATTGCCCGGCAGGAAATAGAATTAACCAATGTCTCAGCCACGCGCCGGGAACCAGTATAAGTTTTCAACCATAATTTTGGATTTGCGGTCAGCTCACAAAAACGAGTTGAAAAATGCAGCTCAGGGGCACAGCAATTTACAAACTGGCAGAGTAATTGAGCACAACTATCGTCCAAAAATCTTTTGAGGGAAGGCAATGAGGCGAACTTGAAAGGGAGGCAGAATAGCAAGAAACACATTTCAAGAGGTACGTTGGAATCACTTTTAAAGCACAGGAAAAGGGGCACAACTTCGACAATGATGCACTTGGCCAAAAAGGGCGTATGCATTTTCTCCTGAATATATTCAGGAGAAAATGCATACGCCCTTTTTGGCCAAGCAAGCAAGCAGCAATACAAATCTGAACTACAAATAGTATCCCTTCCCACTGGTCAAAAGGGATATCGGCAAAATGTGTAAAAACCAGAAAGGCAAGACAGGCCCTGGAGAACAGGGAGCCTTGTTATGCTGATGGGCGGGATGTAAATTGTCAACTGCCTCTCTGGAGGAGTGCATTGTGTTCCCTAAAACAAGTCAACAACAGAGCTACAGAGCCAAGGGCACTTCCAGTCTAGGTAATATACCTTGGGAAAACTGAAAATCAATAAGACAGAGCCACCCTAAAATTTAGCGCTGCACTGCTTACAGGAACCTCAACTTGGGTACACCTTAAATATCCCAGGAAAGACAAAAATGGCTCAAGGTATTGTGGTTCTTACGTACTATGGAATATCGCTCAGCCATGAAATCAATGTCATCAGGCTAGTAGCAGCAAAAAGAGTGAATACAGGTACGATGATTCTAAGTGAAATAAGTCACACAGGAAAAGAAACGTATCATAAGATATCACTTATGAATGTCCTGTAAACATGGCTACACATGAACTGAGTTAGGAAAGATTACAGCGTAACTAATCTTATCATAAGATATCACTCATAGTGGGAATGTACACATGACTACACATGAACTGAATGACAAACACAACAGATTCACACATTTAGAAAACATCTTCTGCCTGCTTAATGGGAAAGCCGTGGTGGGGTGATGCATAAAACCACAGTTTTAAATTAGCACAGATACCGTTATATAAACCATGTATGTAATAGACAACACCAACTCCCGGCACAATGAACTGGACTCAACACCCTCTATTCATTGCAGAGGAATATGTCTGACTCTAAGTATTTTAAAACATATGTATTCTCATGTCTCCATAAAGGAATCATGTGTGTGTATAACGGCATGAACACAGCACTGAAATTCAGTTAAACACTCTTATAAAAATAAATTTCAAAAGCAAAATGCAAAAACAGATAGAAAGTCTTAAAAACTACGTTCAGGGCCTGTGATGCAAGCTAGATTGACCACCTTTACACCCACAGCTGGATGAGACATAAGACTGGACACTTGGGGCTGACAAGATTGCTGAAGTTGTGTGAACAAAAGAACACCACTTAGAGCAATACTGTGTGCTACCCATTCTAGTGGTCCCAACTCTCCAGGTTTAAGGGAATCTTCCTCCAGTTAAAACATGCATGGGAAACCCAGTGGATGGTACCCTGTGTAATTGGGAAAGTTTTCTAAAAGGTACCTCATTTTTCCTTTTGTCATGCTCGGCTTAGCCATTCCATCTGCATTACTCAAAATCTCCCCACTTGGAGTGTCAGCGCCTTTACCCTCCCGTTATGCACAGCTTGCAAATTGTGCAGAGGATGAACAGGAAGAGGGGAAATAAATGAGAGATTAGCTGTAGGTGTTTGGATGGGCACATGTCACTCTAGTTAACCATCAGGAAGAAGAATTAAACAAAGGTTCAGCCTGAAGCCCCGGAACCAGACTAGTGCCTAAAGCCATGCTGCGGTATTGCAGCCAGCTCACAAAGAGGCGAGTTGAAAAATGGAAATCAGGGGCACAGCAATTCACAAACTTGCAGAGTTATAAAGGAAAACTATCATCCAGAAATATATTGAGGAAAGGCAGTGAAGAGGATTTGAATGCAAGGCAGAATTGAAGGAAAGAGATTTCAAGAGGTAGATTGGAGTCGTCTTTAAGGCACATGAAAAGCGACAGAATTTCGACAATGTTACCCTTGGCTGAAAAGGGAGTATGTGTATTTTCTTGAATATATTCGGGAAAAAATGCATAAGCCCTTTTTGGCCAAGCAAGCCATCAGGCATTACAAATCCACACTACATTGAAGTGTCCCTTACATCCAGTCAAAAGGGCCATCCACAAATAGTGTAAAAACCACAAATGCAGGAGAGGCCATGGAGAAAAGGGAGCCTGGTTACGCCGATGGACCAGATGTAAATTGCCAACAGCCTCTCTGGAGAACTGTATGTTGTTTTCTACAACAGAGCTACAGAGCATAGCACACTTCCACTCATGGGCGTGTATTTTGGGAAAACCAAAAATCCACAACACACAGCCAGCCCAAAGTTTACGGCTGCTCTGTTTACAAGAACCTCGACTTCAGTACACTTTATATATCCCAGAAAGGAAAAAAAATGGATATAGATGTTGTGGTGCTTATATACAATGGAATGTCACTCAGACATAAAATCAATGTCATAAGGCCAATAGCAGCATAATGAGTGGCTTTAGGTACGATGATGCTAAGTGGAATGAGCCACAAAGAAAAAGAAACTTATTGTAATATATCACTTAGAGAGGAAATGTAAACATGGCTACACATGAACTGAATTTCAAAAGAGAACAGAGTTACACATTTAGAGAACACACTTATGCCTCCCTAAGGGGAAAGGTGACGTGGGGTGATGTGTAAAAGCAGAGTTTGAAATGAGCACAGATCCCATTCCATATACCAAATATGTAATAGACAAGACCTACTCCTTTCTCAATGAACTGGACACAAAACACCCTATTCACTGAAGAGGAATATATCTGACTGGTAATAACCTTGAAACCTATGTATTTATATGTCTCCATAATGGAATCAAGTGTATGTAGATTGGCATAAACACAGATCAATGGAACAGGACAGAAAGCCCAGAGATAAACCTACATACCTATGGCTATCTCATCTATGACAAAGGAGCTAAGGATATACAATGGAGAAAAGACAGTCTCTTCAGTAATTGGTGCTGGGAAAACTGGACCCCTACACATAGAAGAATGAAATTAGAACACTCCATAACACCATACACAAAAATAAACTCTAAATTGATTAGAGATCTAAATATAAGACCAGACACTATAAAACACTTAGAGGAAACCATAGGCAGAACACTCTATGACATAAATCACAGCAAGATCCTTTTGGACCCACCTCCTAGAGAAATGGAAATAAAAACAGAAATCAACAAATGGGACCTAATGAAACTTAAAAGCTTTTACACAATACAGGAAAACATAAACAAGATGCAAAAACAACCCTCAGAATGGGAGAAAATATTTTCAAATGAAGCAATTGACAAAGGATTAATCTCCAAATTTTACAAGCACCTCATGTAGCTCAATATCACAAAAACAAACAACCCAATCCAAAAACGGGCAGAAGACCTAATAGACATTTCTCCAAAGAAGATATACAGATTACCAAGAAACACATGAAAGGATGCTGAACATCACTAATCATTAGAGAAATGCAAATCAAAACTACCCTGAGGTATCACCTCACAGCAATCAGAGTGTCAATCATCAAAAAAATCTACAAAACAATAAATGCTGGAGAGGCCTTTATTGGAGGAAACGGAACACACTTGCACTGTGGGTGGGAATGTAAATTGATATGGGCACTAGGGAGAACAGTACGGAGGTTCCTTTAAATAACTAACAATAGAAGTACCATACGACACAACAATCCAACTACTGGTCATTTGCCTTGCGAAAACCATAATTCAAAAAGAGTTATGTACAAAAATGTTCATTGCAGCTCTATTTGCATTAGCCAGGACATGGAAGCAACCTAAGTGTCCATCGACAGATGAATGGATAAAGAAGATCTGGCACATATATACAATCAAATATTACTCAACCATAAAAAGAAGCAAAACTGAGTTATTTGTACTGAGGTGGATGGACTTAGAATCTGTCCTACACAGTGAAGTAAGTCAGAAAGGGAAAAACAAATACTGTATGTTAACAGAGATATATGGAATCTAATGAAGAAAAAAAAAAGATTTTGAAGAACCTAGTGGCAGGACAGGATTAAGGACACAGACATAGAGAAAGGACTTGAGGACACCAGAAGGGGGATGGGTAAGCTGGGACGAAGTGAGAGAGTGGCATGGACATAAATACATTACCAAATGTAACACCGATAGCTACTGGGAAGCAGACACATAGAACAGGGAGATCAGCTCGGTGCTTTGGGACCACATAAAGGGTTGGGATATGGAGTGTGGGAGGGAGATGCAAGAGGGAGGGGATCTGGTGATATTTGTATATGTATAGCTGATTCACTTTGTTATACAGCAGAAACGAACACTCCACTGTAAAGCAATTATACTCCAATAAATGTGTAAAAGGAAAAAAAAAAAGAAAGCCCAAGGATAAACCTACACACCTATGGTCAACTAATCTATGACAAAGGAGGCAAGACTATACAATGGAGATAAGACAGTCTCTTCAATCATTGGTGCTGGGAAATATGGACAGCTACATGTAAAAGAATGAAATTAGAACACTCCCCACCACCATACATAAAAATATATTCAAAATGGATTAGAGACCTTAATGTAAGACCGGACAGTATAAAACTCTGAGAGGAAAACTTAGGAAGGATACTCTGACGTAAATCACAGCAAGATCTTTTTTGATCCACCTCCTATAGTAATGAAATAAAAAAGAAATCTAAACAGATGGGACCTAATGAAACGTAAAAGCTTTTGCAAAGCAAAGGAAACTACAAACAAGACGAAAAGACAACCCTCAGAATGGCAGAAACTATTTGCAAATGAATCAATGGACAAATGATTAATCTCCAATATATATAAACAGCTCATGCAGCTCAATATTAATAAAACAAACAACCCAATACAAAAATGGAAGATCTAAATAGACATTTCTTCCAAGAAGACATAGAGATGGCCAGTATGCACATGAAAATCTGCTTAACATCACTAATTATTAGAGAAATGGAAATCGAAACTTCAATGAGGTATCACGTCACACCTGTTAGAATGGGCATCATCAGAAAATCTACAAACAACAAATGCTAGAGAGGGTGTGGAGCAAAGGAACCTTCTTCCACTATTGTTGGGAATGTAAATCGATACAGTCTCTATGGAGAACGGTATGGAGGTTCCTTAAAAAACTAAAAATAGAATTACCATATAATCCAGCAATCCCACTACTGGGCATATACCCAGAGAAAACCATAAATCAAAAAGACACATTCACCACAATGTTCACTGCAGCACTATTTACAATAGACAGGTAATGAAAGCAACCTAAGTGCCCACAGACAGACGAATGGATAAAGACGTGGTACATATATACAACGGAATATTACTCAGCCATACATAGGAATGAAATTGGGTCATTTGTAGAGACCTTGATGGATCTAGAGACTGTCATACAGAGTGAAGTAAGTCAGAAAGAGAAAAACAAATATTGTATATTAATGCATATATGTGGAACCTAGAAAAATGGTACAGATGAACCGGTGTGCAGGACAGAGATAGAGAAACACATGTAGGGAACAAACATATGGACACCAAGGAGGGAACGCCATGTGAGGGTGGTGGTGGGATGAATTGGGAGACTGGGATTCACATGTGCACACTTATATGTATAAAATAGATATCCAATAATAACCTGCTGTATAAAAGGAATAAATTTTAAAAAAATAAAAATAAATAAATAACATTTAATAAAATAAAACAGAAAAAAAGTTTTTTCCCTTCACATAGACGTCTTTATATTAATGCATTATTTCCATGTTTATATCTCCAAATTAAAAAAAAGAGGAATAAATAAAATCTAACTTGAACCAAAAATAAAAAAAGAAAAAAAAAAAACAGAACAAACCAGTAATACAGAGGAAAATCGTATCAGGGCACTTGTTCAAGTGGTAAAAAATTCTTAAGTTGGTCAGAGGTGGGAAATCGTCTCCCATGCACTCAGCAGCACTCCCCCCCACAAGGAGCATCCTCATTGCACAGCTAGGGGACTGTGTCAAGGCGTCTGCGAGTAAATGTGAGCTGAGCCCCAGTCCTACTGCAGCTGAACTCCTCCCACCCTTTCCAGGTAAAACACCTGAATATGTACAAGCACTTGCAAGCCTAGTGGAAGGGCTGTGGAGCCACACTAGAGAGAGCACGCAGGCCGACTTGGTGCCTGCAGGCCAGCCAGGATGGTCCTGGCCCCAGATGCTCTTCTGGAAGCTTTCCATTTCCCTGCCTGAGATACCCCTCCTGCCACGGCCCCCACTGCTTTTTTACTTCCTCACCTCTGCCTGGGGAGAAATTCCAGTGGCAGGTATGGATGACACATCCTCTTCTTTAGCAGGTGGCAGCCTAGCAACTCCTATGGAAAGTCCAGCAGAGCCCCACTCACACTGGGCCACCCACAAAGCCACGGCCCCTCACTCCCTACCAACACCCCAGCCCCGACACTGCTGACGGGGCAGAGAATATGGCGTCAGGCACAGCTACAGGGGCTCTTGCTGACTGGAGAGGTGTTTATATTGACCTCAACCCAGGCACACCTGGGGAGGGCAGGCAGGCAGTGTCAGGCTGCCCAAATCAGCCAATCCTCACCCCTCAGGGGCTCACAGTAGCAGAAAATGAACCTTGCTAAACGGGCCAGGCCCAAGGAACAGGTGTGGGCCATAGAGAGTCAGGCTAGACAAGAGGCTGCAGCTGCGGCTTGTTTTCTTATCATTTTATCTGGTCCATGAGTGAAAAACAACTTCAAGAAGACCCTATCCTAATGAGAGGAACCCAGGAGTCAGGGAGAGGAGTGATGGTGGGTGGAGACAGAGGCCTGGTGCCCTGGCTGCAGTGGAAGTGTCTGGAAGACCAGGCAGAGAGAGATTGCACAGAGTGATAGCCAGGGTCACAGACCTGTCAGAGCTGCTGTTAGTTAGTTCAAGTCCTGCTCTGAGGTGTTCTGTGTCAGCTGTGAGCGACAGGTGAGCTGGGGGTTCTCTGCAAGGTGGGCTATGTGCACAGTTCCTGTGTGTCCAGACCTGCTGGGGTACCTGCCCAGGGGAGTTCCGTATCCTAGGAAGGGCCTGACTATGAGAGCCCCATGGGCTGCTGGGTAGCTGCACAGGTGAGCTCCAAACCCTGGGAGGGACTTGAAAACGAGAGCCCCGTGGGCTGTGGGGTGCAAGATGCAGCCCAGGTGAGCTCCATATCCTGGGATTGGCCTGACCACGAGAGCCCCATGGGCTGCTGGAGACCTGGTAAAGGATATCAGGACAGTCAGTGAAGCCACCGAGGATATACATCCAGTAGCTCCTATTTCCTACACCCTGCTGCTCATTCTACCATCCACCAGGCCATGGCATTCTGTATTACACTTCAATGATGCCTTCTTCTGTATTCCATTCATCTCAGAGTCACAAGAATTTTTGGCTTGTGCGTGGCAGGACACAACATGCAACACGAGCAATAATGCTGGGCCGTCCTGCCCCAATGGTTCAAAAATCCCCACACCATCATTGGGGAAATGTCCTCTAAAGACCTAAACGTTCTACCTCTGTAAAAGGGAACCCTCCTTCAATATGCAGATGACATTCTGATCGCCAGGCCTACTAAAGACGCCTCTAAACTACCTAGCCAAGAAAGGATAGAAGGTGTCCAAGAAAAAGGCTCAAATATCCCAGGCTCAGGTGACATGCCTGGGCTTCATTCTCACAGATATTCGGAGAAATGCATCCCAGGATAGGGAAGAAGCCATTTGCAGCCTTACCTCTTCTAAAACTAGAAGACAGCTTAGGGGTTCCTGGGGAGGCCAAGGTTTTCTGCATCTGGATCCCTAACTACAGTCTAATAGATGGGCCTCTACATGAAACACTGACACGAAAAGAGGATGATCCTTTTGAATAGAATCCAGAAGCAGCCTTTCAAGAATGGAAAGAGCATTCAATTCAGATCCTTGCCCAGGAACTCCCTAATTTAGCTAAACCCTTTGACCTTTACATACCCGGTCAAAGGTTAATCACCCTTAGAGCCTTAGTGCAAAAACTGGGACCACTTGAAATGGAGCAACAAAAGAATGCCCTTCAGGTACGATAAACTATGGTCACCAAGGGCTTTGCACACTGACTCATCAGGCCAGGATACTGGGGTATCTATAAAGCTAGAAATCAGCAGCCCACAAGGCCAGCTCCCTCCTAAGGGAAAAGGACCCCACGTGGTGATCCTAACAACCCATCATGCCCTGAAGTTGCAGGGGTCGCTCTGTGGACACACTGACCTCGAGTGAGGAGGCCCTGCAACTCCAACCTCCAGAGAGACAAATGGGGTCAACGGACCACCAAGATGTCTCGTGTGACCATCACTTGACCTGGAGTTTCTCTCAGAAAACAACAAGACTGTGCCCCGAAAGAGCAGACTACTGCTTGCAGGACTTACTGCACCCAGAGGGGAGCTAATAAGCTTGGCGGGGGAAAAGTATATCACGCTTTCACCATAGAAAACCCTACAGACACCGCGGTGATGGTGGCCAATATGACCGGTTGGACTGCTGGCTACTTCTAAAGGCCGTTGACTCAGTGGACGTCATGGTCCTTGGTCACCACTGACCCTGGACTGTCTGGGAGTTGCACGGGCAGGGCTCTGACACATGGTGCTGCTTGTACATTAATTCAGGGACCTAATTAAAGAAAGCACAGACTACTGGTCAGAGCATCTAGGCTGGCAAAAACCGTCAGCCTAAGGTCACCGAACAAATGTGGGGTGGGGTGAAACCTGCCACCACAGCATCTCTGCGCATCTCTTTCCTGGACCCTTAAAGGTCATTAGAATCAATAACACTTCCAATGCTGGTGCTCAGGCGGACGAGAAGTGAGGCAGGAGGCCTTGGGACAATCAACCTCACCTGGAGGCTGGTGGGGAGACGTTTTGCCCCTCCCCCCAGGTATCAGGGCTGCCACCACAGCATGAAGCAGTTACAAAAGAGGGGTCTGCACCCTCAACACCCCAAGAATGAGGAACGGAACAAAAAGTTGAGGAGGTGTTCGTCTCCGGCAACGTTCATTAAAAATTCCTGGGAGATAAAAAGAAGATCTGGGCAATGAAATAAAGTCTAACCTATTTTTCCTTTGTGTTTTGTCTAATTTCACGTGCTCCTAGGGTTCCGCATGCAGAGGTCCCACACCCGGCACTTCAGACCCGATTTCCTAGTGCAGAATGGCTGGGTCGACACCTCAGCTAGCGGGGTCCCATGCAGACTCCGCGTCATAGAGCCTGAGCTGCAGCCAACCCAGCCCTCGAGAGCTCCATCCCCTAACTCCCACTGACGCTGCCGGGATCCCTACAGAGCAGCCCAGCCCACAGCCCAGGGGGACTGCACGCTCACACCTCTCCATTCGGTTTTCAAAATAATGTTTCCTTTGCTTCTGAACCAAACTCAGTCTTGATCTGTTGGCTCCAATGACACTGGGCACGGGGACTCTTGTTGCGGTCCACTCTGGAGGATCAGTAACAGAAATTGAGAACATTGTAACTTCAATGAACAGATGTGTGAGCCAAACTGTAGTTAACATAGAACAGTGTATAATGCTCGGGTAAAATAAGATATTTCTAAGACTTACATTTGATATTTCCATCACTTTCCTATAAGCAAGTTCAGTGAAGACGTCTGTCTTATTTGTCAGGTCAACATTAGAGAAATGAAGTGATTTATTTCCATGGTTGTACATCGAATACTCTTGGCTGAAGCTTCAATCTTGTTTTGAATGCTTTTCCATTGAAAAGGATACCTCTCTTTCAGCTCCCCCATTCCTGCGAAGTATAAAATCTTATAATTTATTATTACCAAAGGGGAAAGGTAGGAAAAGGGATAAATTAACAGTTTGGGATTAACACATACACACTGCTATGTATAAAATAGATCATCAACAAGGAATAACTGTATAGCACAGGGAACTACACTGAATATTTTGCAATAACCTATAAGGGGAAATAATCTGAAAAAGAATCGATATTATTACTGACATCATCTATCAATGACAGATAAAATGTAACCTAAGCAAGGCCGATGGTGAGCGCTTCTGAACCTGAAGATTTCAATCATCTTAAGTTTGGGCTCTGCCTACTTCCCAAGGCCCTTAATGGACATACGTGTAGCCGTAGCTTAAAAAATCCCCAGTTTGTGGTTCGGGGAGGCACTGATTTGGAAAAATCCCTGGTGTTCTCCTTCCATGCACAGGACCCTTCCTACAGCTAAAACATGCCTGTCACACCTAGAGGATGGTACACCGTTTGATCGGAAAGAGTTTGGAAAAGGCACCTCATCTCCTCATCGCCTGGTGCTCGGGTTCACCCCTCCAGCATCTTTCCTAACAATCTCCTCACTTGGGGATATCAGCACCGTCAACATCCTGTTGCACACAGTTTGGAATTTGTCCAGAGGATGAAGTGGAAGGATGAGAAAAATTTAGAGACAATTCTTAGGTTTTCGGACAGGCACATGCCACTCTAATTTCCAATCCGGAAGACAAATTCATCAAAGGCTAGAATTGCCCACGGAAACAGAATAGGGCTAGAGGAAATCCCGCTGTTTTGTGTCCAGTTTCCAAAAACACAAGTTGACAAATGGAACTCAGGGGCACTAAAATTCATGAAACTGCAGAGTTGAAAGTATTTATTGTTGAAACATGTCTTGAGGTAAGTCACAGAAAAGGACTTGTAAGCAAGGGGGAGTGGCAGGAAACAGATTTGAAGAGGTAGACAGGACTCCCCATTAAAGCACAAGAAAATGGGCTGAACATTGCCAATGATGCACTTGGCCCAAAAGGGTGTATGCATTTTTTCTGAATATATTCAAGTAATGGCCATACACAGTTTTTATCCATCCAAACAGGTGGGCACTGGAAATCAATACTACAAAATGTATCACTTCACATCAGTCAGAAGGGCCATCCACATAAAGTGTAAACACCAGAAATGCAGGACAGGGTGAGGAGAAAAGGGAGCCCTGTGAGGCTGATACTGGAAATGTAATTTGCCAATGGCCACTCTGGAGAAGTGTATTGTGTTTGCTAAAACATCTGAAAACTGAGCTACAGAGCATAGGGCACTTGCACTCATGGGCTTATACCTTGGAAAAAACAAAAAATGACAGAAAACAGGCACCCCAACGTTTACCACCTCTCTGTTAAAAAGGGCCTCCACTTGAATATAACCTAAATGTCCCTGGAAGGATAAAATGGATAAAAGAGATGGGGTACCTATGTAGAGTGGAATATTACTCATCCAGAAATCAATGAAATAAGGCCAGTCGGAACAACTCTGGAGGAGTTACATACGATCATTCTAAGTGACACATGTCAGAAAGGAAAAGACACATATTATAAGATGTCACTTAAAGGTGGAATCAAAAATGGCTACACATGAAATAAACTACAAAACAGAAACATAGTCAAATATGTAGAAAATAGACATAAGGCTGCTAAATGGGAAAGGTGGGGAATGGTGAGGTATTATCCAGGAGGTTGAAATTAGCAAAGATACCATTCCAAGTACCAAATTGAATAACTGGCAAGGCCTACACGGTACCTCAAAGAACTGCACTCAGTCCACTCAAGTCACTGGACAATAATACATATGACTCGTAAGCATCTGAGAAAGAATTTATTGTTGTCTCACAGTACATGAATCAAGTGGATGTACAGCAGCAAAAAAAACAGAGCTTTGAAAATCAGCTGTAACCAATATAAAAATAAATTTAAAAATATTTATAAAAACAGTGAGACAGACAAAAATTCTTACAACTTTTGTTGAAGGGCTACGATGTAACATGGATTGAACACATGTAGACCCATAGCAGGATGATATATAAGGCTGGAAACTATGCACGCTAAGAGATCTTAGAGAGGCTGGGTGAGGAAATGCAGACCTTTTAAAGTAATACTGCCTGGTACCCATTCCATGGGTCCCAAATCTGCAGTTTCAAGGGAATCTTCTGACAGGGAAAACATGCCTTGGAAACCGAGATGAGTGTACACCGGGTGCTCAGGAAAGGTGTCTAAAATGCACCTCATTTTTGATCTCCTGGTGCTGTGGTTCGCCATTCCAGCCACATTACTAACAATCTCCCCACTTGGAGAATCAGCACCTTTAACCTCCTGTTTCACACAGTTTGCAATTTTTGCAGAGGATAAATGGTAAGAGGAGGAACCAATGAGAGATTAGCTGTAGGAGTTTTGACAGGCACATGTCACTCTAATTTCCCATTAGGAAGAAGAATTAACCAAAGGCTCAGCCTGCCTCCCCAGAACCAGAATAGGGCCGGAAGAAATCCAATGGTTTGGCGGTCAGCTCACAAAAAAAGCGAGTTGCAAAATGGAGCTCAGGAGCAGACAATTCAAAGACCTGCAAAGATATAAATGATAACCAACGTCCAAAAATATATTCAGGTAAGGCAACGAAGAGGTTCTGAATGAGAGGCAGAATTCCAGGAAACATTTTTCAAAAGGTAGATTGTACTCACATTTAAAGCATATGAAAAGCAGCAGAATTTCTAAAATGATGCAGTTGGGCAAAAGGGTGTATGCGTTTTTTTCATGAATATCTTCAGGAAAAAAAAACACATACAGAGTTTTTGGCCAACCAAGCAAGAGGGAAATGCAAATCCGCACAATAAAGAAGTCTCAATTTCCACTGCTCAGAAAGGCCATCCAAAAAATGTGTACAAATCAAAAATGCAGGAGAGGCCATGGAAAACAGGGAGACTAGTCCCGCTGATGGGTGGGGTATACATATTCAAGAGCTACTCTGAAGAAGTGTATGCTGTTTCCTAAAACATCTAAAATACAAAGCCCCCGAGCAAAGGGGACTTCAACTCATGGACATATAACTTGGGAAGACTAAATATCAACAAGACACAGGCACCCCAAAGTTTAGGGCTGCTCTGCATACAAGAACCTCAACTTCAGTACACCCAAAGAATCCCAGGAAAAAGAGAAATGCATAAAGAACTTGTGGTAATTTTGTACAATGGAATATCACTCAGACATGAAATCAATGTCATAAGGCCAGTAGCAGCATAATGAGAGGATTTAGGTATGATGATTCTAAGGGAAATTAGTCACACAGAAAAAGAATCTTATCATAAGATATCACTTAGAGAGGGAATGTCAACATCACAACACATGAACAGAATTAGGAAAGAGAGCAGCGTCTCACATTTAGAAAACACTCTTATGCCTCCTTAAGGGGAAAGGAGAGGTGGGGTGATGCATAAAACCAGAGTTTGATATTAGCACAGGTACCATTCCATAAACCAAATACAGAATAGACAAGACCTACACCTTCCTCAGTGAACGGGACTCAAAACCCCTATTCCCCACAGAGGAATATATCTGATTAGTAAGAATCTTAAAACCTATGTATTGATATGCCTCTGTAAGGGAATCAAGTGTGTCTAGACCGGCATAAACACGTCAGGGAAAATCAGCTCAACCCCATTATAAAAATGAATTTCAAAAACAAAACAAAAAACAGCGAAATTCTTACACAATTCCTTCAGGGGTTCTGATGAAACCTAGAATGACCCTATCTGCAAAGACAGCTGGATGAGACATAAGGCTGGACACTTGGGACTGAGAGGACTGGTGAGATTGGGAGAGAAACTGCAGACCCTTTAAAGTAGTAATGCATGCCACCATTCCATGGGTCCCAAATTTCCAGGTAGAAGGGAATATCACTACAGTTATAATATGTATGGGAAACCTAGAGAATGGACACCCTGTGATGGCGAAAGGTTTCTGAAAGTCTCCTACTTTTTCCTCTCCTTGTGCTACAGTTTGGCATTCCAACTACTTTACTATCAATCTCCCAACTTAGGAGAGTCATCCCCTATAACCTCCTGGTTCGCACAGTTTGCTAATTGTGCAGAGGATGAAAGGGAAGTGGGAGAACCAATCAGAGAGTAGATGTAGGCATTTGGACGGACAAATGTCACTCTAAATTCCCCTCAGGAAGAAGAATTAACCAAAGCCTCAGCCACCCACAGGGAACCAGAATAGCCACCCCTGGAACCAGTATAGGTCCTGAAGCAAAATTGTGGATTTGCGGTCAGCTCCCAATAATGGGATTTGAAAATTGGAGCTCAGGGGCAAAGCAAATCAAAAACCTGCAGAGTTATAAAGGACTACTCTCTTCCAAAAATCTATTGAGGGAAGGCAACAAAGCGGACTTGAAAATGAGGCAGAATTGCACAAAACATATTTCAAGAGGTAAATTGGAATTGCCTTTAAAGCACAGGAAAGGCATCACAACTTCGAGAATGATGCACTTGGCCAAAAACAGCGTATGACTTTTCTCCTGAATATATTCAAGAGAAAAGGCATAGGCCCTTTTTGGCCAATCAAGCAAGCGTGCAATGCAAATCCACACTACAAATAATTGTCACTTCCCGCCGGTCCAAAAGGACATCCGAAAATCTGTAAAAACCAGAAAGGCAAGATAGAGATGACAAGGGCATAAAGCAATATGATCCCAAGGGTCATGGAGGATTGTGATGACAAGCGCATGGAGCATTGTGATGACAAGATTATGTATCATTTTGCTGTCAAAGGCATTGTGATGACAAGGTTCATAGAGCACTGTGATGACAAGCGTCATGGAGCATTGTGATTACAGGGTTCAAGGAGCATTGGGATGACAAGGGCATTGAACATTGGGGTGAGAATGTCGTTGAGAGTTCTGATGACATGCGTCATGGAGCTTTGTGATGACAAGGGCATGGAGCATTGTGATTACAGAGGGCTTGGAGCACTGTGTTTACAAGGCATTGAACATTGCGATGAGAATGTCATGGAGCGTTCTGATGACATGCATCATGGAGCTTTGTGATGACAAGGGCATGGAGCATTGTGATTACAGGGGTCTTGGAGCACTGTGAGGAAAAGGGCATGTAACATTGGGATGAGAATGTCATGGAGCGTTCTGATGACATGCATAATGGAGCTTTGTGATGACAAGGGCATGGAGCATTGTGATTACAGGGGTCTTGGAGCACTGTGAGGAAAAGGGCATGTAACATTGTGATGAAAAAGGCATGGAGCCTTGTCATGACAGGGTTCAAGGAGCATACTGATGAAAAGTGTCAGGGACCATTGTGATGACAAGGGTATTGAGCATTGTGATGACAAATGTCATGGAGCATTGTGATTAGAAGACAATGGATAATTGTGATGACGAGCGTTATGGGGAGCTGTGATGATAAGTGTTAGGGAATAATGTGATCACAAGGATTTGGAGCACTGTGATGACAGAGGTCATAGAGAATTTTGATTTCATTGTGATGACAATAGCATGAAGCATTATGATGACGGGCATGGTGCATTGTGATGACAGGGTTCATAGAACATTGAGATGAAAAGGGGGATAGAGCATTGTGATTACAGTGTTCTTGGAGCATTGTGATGAGAAGGGTCATGGAGCCTTGTGAAGACAAGGCCATGGAACATCGTGATGGCAGGGGTCATGGAGCTTTGTGATGACAAGGGAATGGAGCATTGTGATTACAGGGGTCTTGGAGCACTGTGATGACACGTGTCACGGAGCCTTGTGATGACTATGCCGTGGAACATTGTGATGACAGGGGTCATGGAGCATTGTTATGACAGGGGTAATGGAGCATTGTGATGAGAAGGGCATGGAATATTGGTCTGAAATATTTTATGGATTATTGTGATGAGAGTGGGCATGGAGCATTGTGATGACAAGGGCACGGAACACTGTGATACATGTGTCATGCAGGATTTTAATGACTAGGGCATGGAGCATTGTGATGAGAAGGGCATGGAGCATTGGTCTAATAAGTTTCATGGATTATTGCGATGAGAGTTGGAATGGCGCATTGTGATGACAAGGGCATGGAGCATTGTGATGACCAGGTCATGCAGTATTGTGAAGACAGGTGTCACGGAGCATTGTGATGAGATATGTAATGGCCCATTGTGATGACAAAGGCATGGAGCATTGTGATGCCAAGTGTTATGGAGGATTCTGATGACAAAGGTAATGTAGCATTGTGATGACAATGGCTTGGAGCATTGTGATGACAAGGGTCAGGGAGCATTGTGCTGACAAGTGCATGGAGAATTGAGATGACTAGGGTCATGGAGCATTCTGATGACAAGCTTGTGGAGTATTTTGATGACAATGGCATGGAGCATTCTGATGAAAACGGCATGGGGCTTTGTGATGAAAGAGACATGGAGCCTTTTCGTGACAGGTTTCAAGGAGCATTCTGACGACCAGTGTCAGGGAGCATTGTGATGACAAGTGTATTGAGAATTGTGATGACAAACGTCATGGAGCATTGTGATGAAAAGGGCGTCGAGTATTTGGAGAGAGGCATCATGGAGCCTTGTGATGACAAGTGTTATGGAACACTGTGATCACAAGGGTTTGGAGCATTGTGATGACAGAGGTCATGGATCATTTTGATTTCAAGGAGCATGGAGCATTGTGATGACAAGGGCATGAAGCAATGTGATCCCAAGGTTCATGGAGGATTGTGATGACAATGGAAATGGAGAATTTTGATGACAAGCACATAAAGCATTGTAATGACAATGTCATGTAGCATTTTGCTGACAAAGTCATGGAGCATATTGATGACATGTGTCATGGAGCACTGTGATGACAAGCGTCATGGAGCATTGTGAATACAGGGGTCATGGAGCATTGGGATGACAAGGGCATGGATCATTGTGATGACAAGGGTCATGGAGCAGTGGGCTGAAAATGTTCATGGAGTATAGTGATGACAGGGGTCATGGAGCATTGTGATGACAGAGGTCAAGGAGAATTTTGATTTCATTGTGCTGACAATAGCCGGAAGCATTATGATGATGGGCATGATGCATTGTAATGACAGGGTTCATGGAGCATGGAGATGAAAAGGGGCATGGAGCATTGTGATTACAGGGGTCTTGGAGCACTGTGATGACAAGAGCATGGAGCATTTAATGAGAAGGCCACGGAACATTCTGATGACATGTGTCATGGAGATTTGTGATGACAAGGGCATGGAGCATTTTGATTACAGGGGTCTTGGAGCATTGTGATGACAAGTGTCCTGGAGCCTTGTGATGACAAGGCCATGGAACATCGTGATGGATGGGGTCATGGAGCACTGTTATGACAGGGGTAATGGAGCATTGTGAAGAGAAGGGCATGGAGCATTGTGATTACAAGTTTTATGAAGCATTGCAATGAGAAACTTGTGGACCGTTGTGATGAAAAGTGTGTGGCATATTGTGATGAGAAGGGTCATGGAGCATTTTTCTGACAAAGGCATGGAGCATTGTGATGGCAAGGGTCATGGAACATTGTGATGAAATATTCATGGAGCATTGTGGTTACAAAGGACACAGAGCCTTGTGATGACGTGGGCATGGAGCATTGTGATGACAAATGTTATGAAGCATTGTCATGACTGGAGTCACGGAGCATTGTGATGACAGCGGTCATGGAGCATTGTGATGACAAGGGCATGGAGCATTGTGATGACAGGGGCATGGAGAATTCATATGACATGTTTCATAGATTATTGTGACGGCAGTGGACATGGTGCATTGTGATGACAAGGGCATGGATCATTGTGATGAAAAGGTCATGGAGTATTGTAAAGACAGTTGTCAGGGAGCATTGTGATGACATATGTCATGGTTCATTGCGATGACAATAGCAGGGAGACTTGTGATGCCAAATGTAATGGAGGATTGTATTGACAAATATAATGGAGCACTGTGATGACTACGGCTTGGATCATTATGATGACAAGGGCCATTGAGAATTTTCAGGACAAGTTCGTGAAGCATTGTGATGACAATGTCCTAGAGCATTGTGATGAGAAAACCATGGAGCCTTGTGATGACAAATCTCATGGAGCATACTGATGAAAATGGACATGGACCATTGTGATTACAGGCGTCTTGGAACATTGTGATGACATGTGCATGGAGCATTGTGAGGAGAAGGCCAAGAGCATTCTGAAGACATGGGTCATTGAGCTTTGTGATGACAAGTGCATGGAGCATTGTGATTACATGGGTCTTGGAGCATTGTGAGGAAAATGGCATGGATCATTGTGATGAAAAAGGCATGGAGCCTTGTCATGACAGGGTTCAAGGAGCATACAGACAACAAGTGTCAGGGAGCATTTTGATGACAAGTGTATTGAGCATTGTGATGTCAAAGGTCATGGAGCATTGTGATGAGAAGACCATGGATAACTGTGATGACGAGCGTCATGGAGCATTGTGATGACAGGTGTTTTGGAATATTGTGATCACAAGCGTTTGGAGCATTGTTATGACAGTGTTCATGGAGCATTTTGCTTTCATTGTGATGACAATAGCATGAAGCATTATGATGATGGGCATGGTGCATTGTGATGACAGGGTTCATGAAACATTGAGATGAAAAGTAGCATGGAGCCTTGTGGTTACAGGATTCTTGGAGCATTGTGATGAGAAGGGTCATGGAGCCTTGTGATGAAAAGGCCATGGAACATCGTGATGGCAGGGGTCATAGATCATGGTAATGATGTAACTGTGTAAGGGAGCATTGTGATTGCAAGGGCAAGGAGCATTGTGATGAAAAGGCCATGGAGCATTCAGATGATATGTGTCATGGAGGTTTGTGATGACAAGGACATGGAGCAATGTGATGAGAACCTTCATGGAGCATTGTGATGACAATGACATGGAGCATTGTGATGACAAGTTTTATGGATCACTGTGATGACAAAGGTCATTGAGCCTTTTGATGACAAGGGCATTGTGCACTGTGATGAGAAGGGTAGGGAGCATTGTGATGAGAGTGTCATGGAGCAATTTGATGAAAAGTGTCATGGAACATTTTGATGACAGGGGTTATGGAACATTTTGATGCCAGGGCTCATCGATTATTGTGATGGTAAGTGCATGTAGCATTGTGATGACAGGAGTCATGGCACATTTTGATGACAGGGGTGAGGGAATATTGTGACGAATAGTGATGTAACATTGTGATATCAGTGGTGAGAGAGCATTTTGGTTAGAAGTCCATGGAGCATTGTGATGACAAGTTTCATGGAGCATTGTGATGACAAGAGTGTGGAGCACAGTGATGACAAGTGCATGGTGCACTGGGATGACATGTGTAATGGAGCATTGGGCTGAGAAGCGCATGGAGCATTGTGATGAAAAGTTCATGGAGCATTGTGGTTAAAATGGTCACAGAGACTGTTGATGATGAGGTCATGGACAATTTTGATGACAAAGGTCATGAAGCATTGTGATAACAGGAGTCACGGAGCATTGTGATGACAGGGGTCATGGAGAATTGTGATAACAAGGGCGTGGAACATTGTGATGACAAGGGCATGGAGCATTGGTCTAATAAGTTTCATGGATTATTGCGATGACAGTTGGAATGGCGCATTGTGATGACAAGGGCATGGAGCATTGTGATGACCAGGTCATGCAGTATTGGGAAGACAGGTGTCAGGGAGCATTGTGATGACATATGTAATGGCCCATTGTGATGACAATGGCATGGAACATTGTGATGCCAAGTGTCATGGAGGATTCTGATGACAAAGGTAATGGAGCATTGTGATGGCAGTGGATTGGAGCATTGTTATGACAAAGGGCAGGGAGCGCTGTGCTGACAAGTTCATGGAGAATTGTGATGACAAGGGTCAAGGAGCATTCTGATGACAAGCTTGTGGAGTATTTTGATGACAATGGCATGGAACATTGTAATGAAAACGGCATGGGGCAGTGTGATGAAAAAGGCATGGAGCATTTTCGTGACAGGGTTCAAGGAGCATTTTGATGACAAGTGTCAGGGAGCATTGTGATGACAAGTGTATTGAGATTTGTGATGACACAGGTCATGGAGCATTGTGATGAAAAGGGCATGGAGTATTGTGATGACAGGCATCATGGAGCGTTGTGATGACAAGTGTTATGGAACATTGTGATCACAAGGGTTTGGAGCATTGTGATGACAGAGGTCATGGATAATTTTGATTTCAAGGAGCATGGAGCATTGTGATGACAAGGGCATGAAGCAATGTGATCCCAAGGTTCATGGAGGATTGTGATGACAATGGTAATGGAGTATTGTGATGACAAGCGCATAGAGCATTGTAATGACAAGGTCATGTAGCATTTTGCTGACAAAAGCATGGAGCATTGTGATGACAAGTTTCATGGAGCACTGTGATGACAAGCGTCATGGAGCACTGTGAATACAGGGGTCATGGAGCATTGGGATGACAAGGGCATGGATCATTGTGATGACAAGGGTCATGGAGCATTGGGATGAAAATGTTCATGGAGTATTGTGATGACAGGGGTCATGGAGAATTTTGATTTCATTGTGCTGTCAATAGCCGGAGCATTATGATATTTGGCATGATGCATTGTGATGACAGGGTTCATTGAGCATTGAGATGAAAAGGGGCATGGAGCATTGTTTTTACAGGGGTCTTGGAGCATTGTGATGACAAGGGCATGGAGCATTTTGATAAGAACGACATGGAACAGTCTGATGACCAGTGTCATGGAGCTTTGTGACGACAAGGGCATGGAGCATTGTGATTACAGGGGTCTTGGAACATTGTGATGACATGTGTCAAGGAGCCTTGTGATGACAAGGCCGTGGAACATTGTGATGGCTGGGGTCATGGAGCATTGTGATGAGAAGGGCATGGAGCACTGTGACTACAATTTTTATGGAGCATTGGGATGACAAATTTGTGGACCGTTGGGATGAAAAGCGTGTGGCACATTGTGATGACAAGGGTCATGGAGCAATTTTCTCACAAAGGAATGGAACATTGTGATGACAAGGGTCACGGAGCATTGTGATGAAAATTTCATGGAGCATTGTGGTTACAAACATAACAGAGCCTTGTGATGACGCGGGTATCGACCACTGTGATGACAAATGTTATGAAGAATTGTGATGACTGGTGTCACGGAGCATTGTGACGACAGGGGTCATGGAGCATTGTGATGAAAAGGGCATGGAGCACTGTGCTGAGAAAGGCATAGAGCATTGTGATGACATGTGTCATGGAGCACTGTGATGACAAGCGTCACAGAGCATTCTGAATACAGGGGTCATGGAGCATTAGGAAGAAAAGTGCATGGATCATTGTGATGACAAGTGTCATGGAGAATTGGGCTGAAAATGTTCCTGGAGTATTGTGGTGACAGGGGTCATGGAGCATTGTGATTACAGGGTTCTTGGAGCATTGTGATGACAAGAGTCCCGGATCATTGTGTATTCAGGTGTCATGGAGTGTTGTGATGACAGTGGTCATGGAGCATTGTGATGAGAAGGTCATGGAGCATTGGGCTGAAAACGTTCATGGAGTATTGTGATGACAGGGGTCAAGGAGCATTTTGATAACAACGGAATGTAGCATGGTGATGAAAAGGTCCTGGAGCACTGTGATGAGATGACCATGGAGACTTGTAATGACAAGTCTCATGGAGCATTCTGATGCAAAGGGGCATGGAGCATTGTGATTACAGGGGTCTTGGAGCATTGTGATGACAAGGGCATGGAGCATTGTGAGGAGAAGGCCATGGAACATTCTGATGGCATGCGTCATGGAGCTTTGTGATGACAAGGGCATGGAGCATTGTGATTACAGGTGTCTTGGAGCATTGTGATGACAAGGGTCATGGAGCCTTGTGATGAAAAGGCTGTGGAACATTGTAATGCAGGGGTCATGGAGCATTGTTATGACAGAGGTAATGGAGTATTGTGATGAGAAGGGCATTGAGCATTGGTCTGAAACGTTTCATGGATTACTGTGATGAGAGTGGGCATGGAGCATTGTGATGACAAGGGCATGGAACACTGTGATACATGTGTCATGGAGGATTGTAATGACAAGGGCATGGAGCATTGTGATGGGAATGTCATCGAGCATTGTGATGACAAGTGTCATGGTGCTTTGTGATGACAAGGTCATGAAGCCATGTGATGAGAGTGTTCATGGAGCATTGTGATGACAATGACATGGAGCATTGTGATGCCAAGGGTCATGGATCTTTGTGATGACAAAGTCATGGAGCATTTTGATGACAAGGGTGTGCTGCATTGTGATGAGAAGGGCAGCGAGCATTTTGTTGACAGTGTCATTCAGCAATTTGATGAAAAGTGTAATGGAACATTTTGATGACAGGTGTTATAGAACATTGTGATGCCAGGGGTCATGGAGCTTTGCGATGAAAAGGGTCATGGAGAATTTTGATGACAGGGGTTATGGAACACTGTGATGTCAGGGGTCATGGAACATTGTGCAGATATGTGGATGTAGCATTGTGATGACAGGGGTCATGGAACATTGTGATAACTTGGGTGACGGAGGATTGTGATGACTAGTGATGGAATATTGTGATATCTCATGTGAGAGAGCATTTGGATGAGAAGTTCATGGAGCATTGTGATTACAAGGTTTATGGAGCATAGCAATGACAAGATTGTGGATCATTGTGATGAAAAGCACATGGCACATTGTGATGACAAATGTCATGGAGCTTTGTTTTGACAAAGGCATGGAGCATTGTGATGTAAAGCTTCACGGAGCATGGTGATGAAAAGTTCATGGAGCATTGTGGGTAAAATGGTCACAGAGCCTTGTGATGACGCGGGCATGGACCGTTGTGATGACAAACGTTATGAAGCATTGTGATGACTGGAGTCATGGAGCATTGTGATGTCAAAAGTAATTTAGCATTGTGATGACAATGGCTTGGAGCATTGTGATGACAAGGTTCAGGGAGCATTGTGCTGACAAGTGCATGGATAATTGTGATGAAAAAGGTCATGGAACATTCTGATGACAATCTTTTGGAGTATTTTGATGACAATGGCATGGAGCATTGTGATGAAAACAGCATGGGGCATTGTGATGAGAAAAGCATGGAGCCTTTTCGTGACAGGTTTCAAGGAGCATTCTGACGGCAATTTTCAGGAATCATTGTAATGACAAGTGTATTAGAATTGTGATGACAAAGGTTATGGAGCATTGTGATGACTGGAGTCACGGAGCAATGTAAAGACATGGGTCATGGAGCATTGTGATGACAAGGGCATGGAGCACAGTGATGGCAGGGGCATGGAGCATTGGTCTGACAATTTTCATAGATGATTGTGATGACAGTGGACATGGAGCATTGTGATGACAAGGGCATGGAGTATTGTGAAGACAGGTGTCAGGGAGCATTGTGATGACATATGTCATGGTCCATTGCGAAGACAATGGCATGGAGCATTGTGATGCCAAATGTAATGGAGGATTGTAATGACAAATATAAGGGAGCATTGTGATGACTAGGGCTTGGAGCATTATGATGACAATGGCCATTGAGAATTTTCATGACAATGTCGTGAAACATTGGGATGACAAGGTCCTGGAGCATTGTGATGAGAAAACCATGGAGCCTTGTGGTGACAAGTCTCATGGAGCATACTGATGAAAAGTGGCATGGAACATTCTGATTACAGGGGTCTTGGAACATTGTGATAACAAGGGCATGGAGCATTGTGATGACAAGGGCATGGAGCATTGGTCTAATAATTTTCATGGATTATTGTGATGACATTCGGAATGGCGAATTGTGATGACAAGGGCATGGAGCATTGTGACGACCAGGTCATGCAATATTGTGAAGACAGGTGTCAGGGAGCATTGTGATGACATATGTATTGGCCCATTGGGATGACAATGGCATGGAGCATTGTGATGCCAAGTGTCATGGAGGATTCTGATGACAAAGGTAATGGAGCATTGTGATGACAATGGCTTGGAGCATAGTGATGACAAGTTTCAGGGAGCACTGTGCTGACAAGTGCATGGAGAATTGTGATGACAAGGGTCATGGAGCATTCTGATGACAAGCTTGTGGAGTATTTTGATGACAATGGCATGGAGCATTGTGATGAAAACGGCATGGGTCTTTGTGATGAAAAATGCATGGAGCCTTTTCGTGACAGGGTTCAAGGAACATTCTGACGACAAGTGTCCGGGAGCATTGTGATGACAAGTGTATTGAGAATTGTGATGACAAAGGTCAAGGAGCATTGTGATGAAAAGAGCATGGAGTATTGTGATGACAGGCATCATGGAGCGTTGTGATGACAAGTGTTATGGAACATTGTGATCACAAGGGTTTGGAGCATTGTGATGACAGTGGTCATGGATCATTTTGATTTCAAAGAGCATGGAGCATTGTGATGACAAGGGCATGAAGCAATGTGATCCCAAGTTTCATGGAGGATTGTGATGACAATGGTAATGGAGTATTGTGATGACAAGCGCATAGAGCATTGTAATGACAAGGTCATATAGCATTCTGCTGACAAAGGCATGGAGCATTTTGATGACAGGTGTCATGGAGCACTGTGATGACAAGTGTCACGGAGCATTGTGAATACAGGTGTCATGGAGCATTGGGATGACAAAGACATGGATGATTGTGATGACAAGAGTCCAGGATCATTGTGTTGTCAGGTGTCATGGAGTGTTGTGATGACAGTGGTCATGGAGTATTTTCATGATATTTGTCATGGAGCATTGTGATGAGAAGTTCATGGAGCATTAGGCTGAAAATGTTCATGAAGTATTGTGATGACAGGGGTCATGGAGCATTGTGATTACAGGGGTCTTGGAGCATTGTGATGACAGGAGTCCCAGATCATTGTGTTGTCAGGTGTCATGGAGTGTTGTGATGACAGTGGTCATGGAGCATTGTGATGAGAATGTCTTGGAGCATTGGGCTGAAAATGTTCATGGAGTATTGTGATGACAGGGGCCTTTGAGCATTGTGATGACAAGGGTCATGGAGCCTTGTGATGAAAAGGCCGTTGAACATTGTGATGGCAGTGTTCATGGAGCATTGTTATGACAGAGGTAATGGAGCATTGTGATGAGAAGGGCATTGAGCATTGGTCTGAAATATTTCATGGATTATTGTGATGAGAGTGGGCATGGAGCATTGTGAATACCAGGGCACGGAACACTGTGATACATGGGTCATGGAGGATTGTAATGACAAGGGAATGGAGCATTGTGATGGGAAGGGCATCGAGCATTGTGATTACAAGTGTCATGGTGCTTTGTGATGACAAGGGCATGAAGCCATGTGATGAGAGTGTTCATGGAGTATTGTGATGACAATGACATGGAGCATTGTGATGCCAAGGGTCATGGAGCTTTGTGATGACAAAGGTCATGGAGCATTTTGATGACAAGGGTGTGGTGCATTGTGATGAGAAGGGCAGGGAGCATTTTGATGACAGGGTCATGCAGCAATTTGATGAAAAGTGTAATGGAACACTTTGATGACAGTGGTTATAGAACATTTTGATGCCATGGGCCATGGATCTTTGGGATGAAAAGGGTCATGGAGCATTTTGATGACAGGGGTTATGGAACATTGTGATGTCAGGGGTCATGGAACATTGTGCAAATAAGGGGATGTAGCATTGTGATGACAGAGGTCATGGAACATTGTGATAACTGGGGTGAGGGAGGATTGTGATGACTAGTGATGGAACATTGTGATATCTCATGTGAGAGAGCATTTGGATGAGAAGTTCATGGAGCATTGTGATTACAAGGATTATGGAGCATAGCGATGACAAGGTTATGGATCATTGTGATGAAAAGTGCATGGCACATTGTGATGACAAATGTTATGGAGCTTTGTTCTGACAAAGGCATGGAGCATTGTGATGACAAGAGTCACAGAGCATGTTGATGAAAAGTTCATGGAGCATTGTCGTTAAAATGGTCACAGAGCCTTGTGATGACGTGGGCATGGACCATTGTGATGACAAACGTTATGAAGCATTGTGATGACTGGAGTCACGGAGCATTGTGATGACAGGGGTCATGGAGCATTGTGATGACAAGGGCATGGAGCACTGTGATGACAGGCGCATGGAGCATTGGTCTGACACGTTTCATAGGTGATTGTGATGACAGTGGACATGGAGCATTGTGATGACAAGGGCATGGAGTATTGTGAAGACAGGTGTCAGGGAGCATTGTGATGACATATGTCATGGTCCATTGAGATGACAATGGCATGGAGCATTGTGATGCCAAATGTAATGGAGGATTGTAATGACAAATATAATGGAGCATTGTGATGACTACGGCTTGGAGCATTATGATGACAATGGCCATTGAGAATTATCATGACAATGTCCTGAAGCATTGTGATGACAAGGTCCTGGAGCACTGTGAAGAGAAAACCATGGAGCCTTGTGATGACAAGTCTCATGGAGCATACTGATGAAAAGGGGCATGGAGCATTCTGATTACAGGGGTCTTGGAACATTGTGATAACAAGGGCATGGAGCATTGTGATGACAAGGGCATGGAGCATTGGTCTAATAAGTTTCATGGATTATTGTGATGACAGTTGGAATGGCGCATTTTGATGACAAGGGCATGGAGCATTGTGATGACCAGGTCATGCAATATTGTGAAGAGAGGTGTCAGGGAGCATTGTGATGACCTATGTATTGGCCCATTGTGATGACAATGGCATGGAGCATTGTGATGCCAAGTGTCATGGAGTAATCTGATGACAAAGGTAATGTAGCATTGTGATGACAATGGCTTGGAGCATAGTGATGACAAGTTTCAGGGAGCATTGTGCTGACACGTTCATGGAGAATTGTGATGACAAGGGTCATGGAGCATTCTGTTGACAAGCTTGTGGAGTATTTTGATGACAATGGCATGGAGCATTGTGATGAAAACGGCATGGGGCTTTGTGTTGAAAAATGCATGGAGCCTTTTCGTGACAGGGTTCAAGGAGCATTCTGACGACAAGTGTCCGGGAGCATTGTGATGACAAGTGTATTGAGAATTGTGATGACAAAGGTCATGGAGCATTGTGATGAAAAGGACATGGAGTATTGTCATGACAGGCATCATGGAGCGTTGTGATTACAAGTGTTATGGAACATTTTGATTTCAATTTTGATTTCAAGGAGCATGGAGCATTGTGATGACAAGGGCATGAAGCAACGTGATCCCAATTTTCATGGAGGATTGTGATGACAATGGTAATGGAGTATTGTGATGAGAAGTGCATAGAGCATTGTAATGACAAAGTCATGTAGCATTCTGCTGACAAAGGCATGGAGCATTGTGATGACAGGTGTCATGGAGCACTGTGATGACAAGAGTCACGGAGCATTGTGAATACAGGGGTCATGGAGCATTGGGGTGACAAGGACATGGATGATTGTGATGACAAGAGTCCCGGATCACTGTGTTGTCAGGTGTCATGGAGTGTTGTGATGACAGTGGTCATGGAGCATTTTCATGATATTTGTCATGTGATTAGAAGTTCATGGAGCATTAGGCTGAAAATGTTCATGAAGTATTGTGATGACAGGGGTCATGGAGCATTGTGATGACAAGGGAATGGAGCATGCTGATGACAAAGTCCTGGAGCATTGTGATGAGAAGAACATGGAGACTTGTGATGACAAGTCTCATGGAGCATTCTAATGAAAAGGGGCATGGAGCATTGTGATTAATGGGGTCTTGGAGCAATGTGATGAAAAGGGCATGGAGCTTTGTGAGGAGAAGGCCATGGAGCATTCTGATGACATGCGTCATGGAGCTTTGTGATGACAAGGGCATGGAGCATTGTGATTACAGGGGACTTGGAGCATTGTGATGAAAATGGCATGGATCATTGTGATGAAAAGGCATGGAGCCTTGTCATGACAGGGTTCACGGAGCATACTGACGACAAGTGTCAGGGAGCATTGTGATGACAAGTGCATTTGAGAATTGTGACGACAAAAATCATGGAGCATTGTGATGAGAAGACCATGGATAATTGTGATGATGAGTGTCATAGGATGTTGTGATGATAAGTGTTATGGAACATTGTGATCACAAGGGTTTGGAGCATTATGATGACAGTGGTCATGGAGAAATTTGATTTCATTGTGAAAAAAAGAGCCTGAAGCATTATGATGATGGGCATGGTGCATTTTGATGACAGGGTTCATGGAGCATTGAGATGAAAAGGGGCATGGATCATTGTGATTACAGGGGTCTTGGAGCATTGTGATGACAAGGGCATGGAGCATTGTGATGAGAAGGCCATGGAACATTCTGATGGCATGGGTCATGGAGCTTTGTGATGACAAGGGCGTGGAACATTGTGATTACAGGGGTCTTGGAGCATTGTGATGACAAGCGTCATGGAGCCTTGTGATGACAAGGCCGTGGAACATTGTGATGGCAGGTGTCATGGAGCATTGTTATGACAGAGGTAATGGAGCATTGTGATGAGAAGGGCATTGAGCATTGGTCTGAAATGTTTCCTGGATTATTGTGATGAGAGTGGGCATGGAACATTGTGATGACAAGGGCACGGAACACTGTGATACATGGGTCATGGAGGATTGTAATGACAAGGGCATGGAGAATTGTGATGAGAAGGACATCGAGCATTGTGATGACAAGTGTCATGGAGCTTTGTGATGACAAGGGCATGAAGCAATGTGATGAGAGGTTTCATGGAGCATTGTGATGAAAATGAAATGGAGCACTGTGATGGCAAGGGTCATGGATCTTTGTGATGACAAAGGTCATGGAGCATTTTGATGACAAGTGTGTGGTGCATTGTGATGAGAAGGGCACGGAGCATTTTGATGACAGGGTCATGCAGCAATTTGATGAAAAGTGTAATGGAACATTTTGATGACAGGGGTTATAGAACATTGTGATGCCAGGGGTCATGGAGCTTTGGGATGAAAAGTGTCATGGAGCATTTTGATGACAGTGGTTATGGAACACTGTGATGTCAGGCGTCATGGAACATTGTGCTGATAAGGGGATGTAGCATTGTGATGACAGGGGTCATGGAACATTGTGATAACAGGGTTGAGGGAGGATTGTGATGACTAGTGATGGAATATTTTGATATCTCATGTGCGAGAGCATTTGGATGAGAAGTGCATGGAGCATTGTGATTACAAGGTTTATGGAGCATAGCGATAACAAGGTTGTGGATCATTGTGATGAAAAGCGCATGGCACATTGTGATGACAAGGGTCATGGAGCATTGTTCGGACAAAGGAATGGAGCATTGTGATGACAAGGGTCACGGAGCATTGTGAAGAAAATTTCATGGAGCATTGTGGTTAAAAATTTCACAGAGACTGTTGATGATGAGGACATGGACAATTGTGATGACAAAGGTCATGAAGCATTGTGATGACTGGAGTCACGGAGCATTGTGATGACAGGGCTCATGGGGCATTGTGATAACAAGGGCATGGAGCATTGTGATGACAAGGGCATGGAGCATTGTGATGACCAGGTGTTGCAGTATTGAGAAGACAGGTGTCAGGGAGCATTGTGATGACTTATGTAATGGCCCATTGTGATTACGATGTCATGGAGCATTGTGATCCCAAGTGTCATGGAGGATTCTGATGACAAAGGTAATGGAGCATTGTGATAACAATGGCTTGGAGCATTGTGATGATAAGGGTCAGGGAGCATTGTGCTGACAAGTGCATGGAGAATTGTGATGACAAGGGTCATGGAGCATTCTGGTTACAAGCTTGTGGAGTATTTTGATGACAATGGCCTGGAGCATTGTGATGAAAACGGCATGGGGCTTTGTGATGAAAAATGCATGGAGCCTTTTCGTGACAGGTTTCAAGGAGCATTCTGACGACAAATGTCAGGGAACATTGTGATGACAATGTATTGAGAATTGTGATGACGAAGGTCATGGAGCATTGTGATGAAAAGGGCATGGAGTATTGTGATGACAGGCATCATGGAGCGTTGTGATGACAAGTGCTATGGAACATTGTGATCACAAGTGTTTGGAGCATTGTGATGACAGTTGTCATGGATCATTTTAATTTTAAGGATCATGGAACATTGTGATGTCATGGGAAGGAAGCAATGTGATACCAAGGTTCATGGACGATTGTGATGAAAATGGTAATGGAATATTGTGATGACAAGCGCATAGAGCATTGTAATGACAAGGTCATGTAGCATTCTGCTGACAAAGGCATGGAGCTTTGTGATGCCAGGTGTCATGGAGCACTGTGATGACAAGCGTCATGGAACATTGTGAATACAGGGCTCATGGCGCATTGGGATGACAAGGGCATGGATCATTGTGATGACAAGGGTCATGGAGCATTGGGCTGAAAATGTTCATGGAGTGTTTTGATGACAGGGTTCAGGGAGCATTGTGATAATATTTGTCATGGAGCATTGTGATGAGAAGGTCATGGAGTATTTGGCTGAAAATGTTCATGGAGTATTGTGATGACAAGGGAATGGAACATGGTGATGACAGGGGTCATGGAATATTTTGATTACAGGGGTGAGGGAGGATTTTATGACTAGTGAGAGAACATGGTGATATCTCAGGTGAGATAGCATTTGGATGAGAAGAGCATGGAGAATTGTGATTACAAGTTTTATGGAGCATAGCGATGACAAGGTTGTGGATCATTGTTATGGAAAGCCCATGACACATTTTCATGACAAGGGTCATGGAGCATTGTTCTGACAAATGCATGGAGCATTGTGATGACAAGGGTCACGGAGCATTGTGATGAAAAGTTCATGGAGCATTTTTGTTACAATGGTCACAGAGCCTTGTGATGATGAGGGCATGGACCGTTGTAATTTCAAATGTTATGAAGCATTGTGATGATTGGAGTCACATAGCATTGTGTTGACAGGGTTCATGGAGCATTGTGATGACAAGGTCATGGAGCATTGTGATGAGAAAGTCATGGAGAATTGTGAAGACAGGTGTCAGGGAGCATTGTGATGACATATGTCATGGTCCATTTCGATGAAAATGGCATGGTGCATTGTGATGCCAAATATAATGGAGGATTGTGATGCCAAATATAATGGAGCATTGTGATGACTAGGGCTTGGAGCATTATGATGACAAGGGCCATTGAGAATTTTCATGACAATGTCGTGAAGCATTGTGATGACAAGATCCTGGAGCACTGTGATGAAAAAAACATGGAGCCTTGTGATGACAGTTCTCATGGAGCATACTGATGAAAAGGGGCATGGGGCATTCTGATTACAGGGGACTTGGAACATTGTGATAGCAAGGGCATGGAGCATTGTGATGACAAGGGCATGGAGCATTGGTCTAATAAGTTTCATGGATTATTGTGATGACAGTTGGAATGGCGCATTGTGATGACAGTGGTCATGGAGCATTATGATGAGAAGGTCATGGAGCATTGGGCTGAAAATGTTCATGGACTATTGTGATGACAGGGATCATGGAGCATTGTGATGACTAGGGAATGGAGCATGGTGATGACAAGGTCCTGGAGCATTGTGATGAGATGACGATGGAGACTTGTGATGACAAGTCTCATGGAGCATTCTGATGAAAAGGGGCATGGAGAGTTGTGATTACAGGGGTCTTGGAGCATTGTGATGACAAGGGCATTGAGCATTGTGAGGAGAAGGCCATGGAACATTCTGATGGCATGTGTCATGGAGCTTTGTGATGACAACGGCATGGAGCATTGTGATTACAGGGTTCTTGGAGCATTGTGATGACAAGGGTCAAGGAGCCTTGTGATGACAAGGCCGTGGAACATTTTGATGGCAGGGTTCATGGATCATTGTTATGACAGAGGTAATGGAGCATTGTGATGAGAAGGGCATTGAGCATTGGTCTGAAATATTTCATGGATTATTGTGATGAGAGTGGGCATGGAGTATTGTGATGACATATGTAAAGGCCCATTGTGATGACAATGGCATGGAGCATTGTGATGCCAAGTGCCAGGGAGGATTCTGATGACAAAGGTAATGGAGCATTGTGATGACAATGGCTTGGAGCATTGTGATGACACAGGTCATGGATCATTTTGATTTCAAGGAGCAGGGAGCATTGTGATGACAAGGGCATGAAGCAATGTGATCCCAAGTTTCATGGAGGATTGTGATGACAATGGTAAAGGAGTATTGTGATGACAAGAGCACAGAGCATTGTAATGACAAGGTCATGTAGCATTTTGCTGACAAAGGCATGGAGCATGTTGATGACATGTGTCATGGAGCCCAGTGATGACAAGCGTCACGGAGCATTGTGAATACAGGGGTCATGGAGAATTAGGATGACAAGGGCATGTATCATTGTGATGACAAGGGTCATGGAGCATTGGGCTGAAAAAGTTAATGGAGTATTGTGATGACAGGGGTCATGGAGCATTGTGATGAGAATGTCATGGAGTATTGGACTGAAGATTTTCATGGAGTATTGGGATGACATGGGTCATGAACCATTGTGATGACAAGGGAAAGGAGCATGGTGATGACAGGATCCTGGAGCATTGTGATGAGATGACCATGGAGATTTGTGATGACAAGTCTCATGGAGCATTCTGATGAAAAGGGGCATGGAGCATTGTGATTACAGGGGTCTTGGAGCATTGTGATGACAAGGGCATGGAGCATTGTGAGGAGAAGGCCATGGAACTTTCTGATGACATGCATCATGGATTTTTGTGATGACAAGGGCATGGAGCATTGTGATGACAAGGCCATGGAACACTGTGATGGCAGTGGTCATGGAGCATTGTTATGACAGACGTAATGGAGCATTGTGATGAGAATAGCACTGACCATTGGTCTGAAATGTTTTATGGATTATTGTGATGAGAGTGTGCATGGAGCATTGTGATGACAAGGGCACAGTACACTGTGATACTTGGGTCAAGGAGGATTGTAATGAAAAGGGCATGGAGCATTGTGATGAGATGGGCATCGAGCATTGTGATGAAAAGTGTCATGGAGCTTTGTGATGACAAGGGCATGGGGCAATGTGATTAGAGGGTTCATGCAGCATTGTGATGACAATCACATGGAGCATTGTGATACCAAGGGTCATGGAGCTTTGTGATGACAAAATTCATGGAGCATTTTGATGACAAGCGTGTGGTGCACTGTGATGAGAAGGGCAGGGAGCATTTTGATGACAGGGTCATGGAGCAATTTGATGAAAAGTGTAATGGAACATTTTGATGACAGGGGTTATAGAACATTGTGATGCCATGGGTCATGGAGCTTTGGGATGAAAAGGGTCATGGAGCATTTTGATGACAGGGTTTATGGAACATTGTGAGGTCAGGGTTCATGGAACATTGTGTTGATGAGGGGATGTAGCATTGTGATGACAGTGTTCATGGAGCATTGTGATGATATTGGCCATGGAGCATCGTGGTGAGTAGATCGTGGAGCATTGGGCTGAAAATATTCATGGATTATTGTGATGACAGGGGTCATGGAGCATTCTGATGACAAGCTTATGGAGTATTTTGATGACAATGGCATGGAGCATTGTGATGAAAACGGCATGGGACATTGTGATGAAAAAGGCATGGAGCCTTTACGTGACAGGGTTCAAGGAGTATTCTGATGACAAGTGTCAGGGAGCATTGTGATGACAAGTGTATTGAGAATTGTGATGACAAAGGTCATGGAGCATTGTGATGAAAAGGGCATGGAGTATTGTGATGACAGTCATCATGGAGCATTGTGATGACAAGTGTTATGGATCATTGTGATCACAAGGGTTTGGAGCATTGTGATGACAGTGGTCATGGAGCATTGTGATGATATTGGCCATGGAGCATCGTGGTGAGTAGATCGTGAAGCATTGGGCTGAAAATATTCATGGATTATTGTGATGACAGGGGTCATGGTGCATTGTGATGACAAGGGAATGGAGCGTGGTGATGACAAGGTCCTGGATCATAGTGATGAGAAGACCATGGAGACTTGTGATGACAAGTCTCATGGAGCATTCTGATGAAAAGGGGCATGGAGCATTGTGATTACAGGGGTCTTGGAGCATTGTGATGACTAGGGCATGGAGCATTGTGATGAGAAGCTCATGGAGCATTCTCATGATATGCGTCATGGTGTTTTTCGATGACAAGGGCATGGAGTATTGTGATTACAGGGATCTTGGAGCATTGTGTTGACAATGGCATGGATCATTGGGATGAAAAAGGCATGGAGCCTTGTCATGACAGGGTTCAAGGAGCATACTGACGACAAGTGTCAGGGAGCATTGTGATGACAAGTGTATTGAGCATTGTGATGACAAAGATCATGGAGCATTGTGATGAGAAGACCATGGATAATTGTGATGATAAGCGTCATGGGGTGTTGTGATGATAAGTGTTTTGGAACATTGTGATCACAAGGGTTTGGAGCATTATGATGACAGAGGTCATGGAGAATATTAATTTCATTGTGATGACAATAGCCTGAAGCATTATGATGATGGGCATGGTGCATTTTGTTGACGGGCATGTTGCATTTTGATGACAGGTTTCATGGAACATTGAGATGAAAAGTGTCATAGAGCATTGAGATTACAGTGTTCTTGGAGCATTGTGATGAGAAGGGTCATGGAGCCTTGTGATGACAAGACCAAGGAACATCGTGATGGCAGGGCTCATGGAGCATTCTTATGACAGGTTTAATGGAGCATTGTGATGGCAAGGGCATGGAGCATTGTGATGAGAAGGTCATGGAGCATTCTGATGACATGTGTCATGGAGCTATCTGAAGACAACAGCATGGAGCAATGTGATGAGAGCGTTCATGGAGCATTGTGATGACAATGACATGGAATATTGTGATGCCAAGGGTCATGGATCTTTGTGATGACAAATGTCATGGAGCATTGTCATGTCAAGGGCGCTGTGCATTGTGATGAGAAGGGCAGGGAGCAATGTGATGACTGGGTCATGGAGCTATTTGATGAAAAGTGTCATGGAACATTGTGATGACAGTTGTTATGGAACTTTGTGATGTCATGTGTCATTGAACATTGTGATGATAAGTGCATGTAGCATTGTGATGAAAGGAGAGATGGAATATTGTGATGACAGGTGTGAGGGAGTATTGTGACAAATAGTGATGTAGCATTGTGATATCAGTGGTGAGAGAGAATTTTGATGAGAAGTGCATGGAGCATTGTGATGACAAATTTTATGGAGCATTGTGATGACAAGATTGTGGAGCACTGTGATGATAAGCGCATGGTGCATTGTGATGACATGTGTCATGGAGCATTGTGATGACAAGTGCATGGAGCATTGTGATGACAAAGTTCATGGAGCATTGTGCTGATTAACGCATAGAGCATTGTGATGACAAGGTTCAAAGAGCATTGTGATGAAAAGGTCATGGAGCATTGTGGTTAAAATGGTCACAGAGACTGTTGATGATGAGGGCATGGACCACTGTGATGACAAAGGTCATGAAGCACTGTGATGACTGGAGTCACGGAACATTGTGATGACAGGGGTCATGGAGCATTGTGATAACAAGGGCATGGAACATTGTGATGACAAGGGCATGGAACATTTGTCTAATACGTTTCATGGATTATTGCGATGACATTTGGAATGGCGCATTGTGTTGATAAGGGCATGGAGCATTGTGAGGACCAGGTCATGCAGTATTGTGAAGACAGGTGTCAGGGAGCATTGTGATGACAAATGTAATGGCCCATTGTGATGACGATGGCATGGAGCACTGTGATGTCAAGTGTCATGGAGGATTCTGATGACAAAGGTAATGGAGCATTGTATGACAATGGCTTGGAGCATTGCGATGACAAGGGTCAGTGAGCCTTGTGCTGACAAGTGCATGGAGAATTGTGATGACAAGGGTCATGGAGCATTCTGATGACAAGCTTGTGGAGTATTTTGATGACAATGGCATGGAGCATTGTGATGAAAACGGCATGGGGCTTTGTGATGAAAAAGGCATGGAGACTTCTCGTGACAGTGTTCAAGAAGCATTCTGATGACAAGTGTCAGGGAGCATTGTGATGACAAGTGTATTGAGAATTGTGATGACAAAGGTCATGTAGCATTGTGATGAAAAGGGCATGGAGTATTGTGATGACAGGCATCATGGAGCGTTGTGATGACAAGTGTTATGGAACATTGTGATCACAAGGGTTTGGAGCATTGCGATGACAGAGGTCATGGATACTTTTGATTTCAAGGAGCATGGAGCATTGTGATGACAAGTGCATGAAGCAATGTGATCCCAAGGTTCATGGAGGATTGTGATGACAATGGAAATGGAGTATTGTGATGACAAGCGCATAGAGCAGTGTAATGACAATGTCATGTAGCATTTTGCTGACAAAGGCATGGAGCATTGTGATGACATGTGTCATGGAGCACTCTGATGACAAGAGTCACGGAGCATTGTGAATACAGGGGTCATGGAGCATTGGGATGACAAGGGCATGGATCATTGTGATGACAAGGGTCATGGAGCACTGGGCTGAAAATGTTCATGGAGTGTTGTGATGACAGGGGTCATGAATCATTGTGATGACTAGGGAATGGAGCTTTGTGATGACAAGAGTCCCAGATCATTGTCTTGTCAGGTGTCATGGAGTGTTGTGATGACCGTGGTCAAGGAGCGTTGTGATTATATTGGCCATGGAGCATTGTGATGAGAATGTCGGGGAGCACTGGGCTGAAAATATTCATGGATTATTTTCATGATAGGTGTCATGGAGCATTGTGATGACAAGGTCCTGGAGCATTGTGAAGACAAAACTATGGAGCCTTGTGATGACAAGTCTCATGGAGCATTCTGATGAAAAGGGGCATGGAGCATTGTGATTACAGGAGTCTTGGAACTTTGTGATGACAAGGGCATGGAACATTGTGAGGATAAGACCAAGGAGCATTCTGATGGCATGCACCATTGAGATTTGTGATGACAAGGGCATGGAGCATTGTGATTACATGCGTCTTGGAGCATTGTAATTGAAAGTGCATGGATCATTGTGATGAAAAAGGCATGGAGCCTTGTCATGAAAGGGTTCAAGGAGCATACAGATAACAAGTGTCAGGGAGCATTTTGATGACAAATGTATTGAGCATTGTGATGACAAAGGTCATGGAGCATTGTGATGAGAAGACCATGGATAATTGTGATGATGATCATCATGGGGCATTGTGATGACAAGTGTTATGGAATATTGTGATCACAAGGGTTTGGAGCATTGTTATGACAGAGGTCATGGAGCATTTTGATTTCATTGTGATGACAATAGCATGAATCATTATGATGAAAGGCATGGTGCATTGTGATGACAGGGTTCATGGATCATTGAGATGAAAAGGGGCATGGAGCATTGTGATTACAGGGTTCTTGGAGTGTTGTGATGAGAAGGGTCATGGAGCCTTGTGATGACAAGGCCATGGATCATCGTGATGGCTGGGGTCATGGAGAATTGTTATGACAGGTGTAATGGATCTTTGTGATGGCAAGGGCATGCAGCATTGTGATGAGAAGGCCATGGAGCATTCTGATGACTTGTGTCATGGAGCTTTGTGAAGACAAGGGCATGGAGCAATGTGATGAGAGCGTTCATGGAGCATTGTGATGATAATGACATGGAACACTGTGATGCCAAGGGTCATGGATCTTTGTGATGACAAAGTCATGGAGCATTTTGATGGCAAGGGCATTGTGCATTGTGATGAGAAGGGCAGGGAGCATTGTGATGACAGGGTCATGCAGCAATTTGATGAAAAGTGTCATGGAATATTTTGATGACAGAGGTTATAGAACATTGTGATGCCAGGGGTCATGGAGCTTTGGGATGAAAAGTGTCATGGAGCATTTTGATGACAGGGGTTATAGAACATTGTGATATCAGGTGTCATGGAACATTGTGATGATAAGGATTGAGGGAGTATTGTGATGATTAGGGATGGAACATTGTGATATATCTGGTGAGAGAGCATTTGGATGAAAAGTGCATGGAGCATTGTGATTACAAGATTTATGGAGCATAGCGATGACAAGGTTGTGGACCTTTGTAATGAAAAGCGCGTGGCACAGTGTGATGACAAGTGTAATTGAGCATTGTTCTGAGAAAGGCATGGAGCATTGTGATGACAAGGGTCATGGAGCATTGTGATGAAATGTTCAAGGAGCACTGTGGTTACAAAGGTCACAGAGCCTTGTGATGACGCGGGCATGGACCATTGTGATGACAAACGTTATGAAACATTGTGATGACTGGAGTCACGGAGCATTGTGATGACATGGGTCATGGAGCATTGTGATGACAAGGGCATGGAGTATTGTGATGAAAGGGGCATGGAGCATTTGTCTGACATGATACATAGACTATTGTGATGACAGTGCACATGGTGCATTGTGATGGCAAAGGCATGTAGCATTGTAATGAGAAGGGCATAGAGCATTGTGATTATAAGATTTATGGAGCATTGTCATGACCAGTTTTTGGACCGTTGGGATGAGAAGCACTTGGCACATTGTGATGACAAGGGTCATGGAGCATTTTTCTGACAAAGGCATGGAGCATTCTGATGACAAATGTCACAGAGCATTGTGATGAAAAGTTCATGGAGCATTGTGGTTACAAAGGTAACAGAGACTTGTGATGACGCGGGCATCGACCATTGTGATGACAAATGTTATGAAGCATTGTGATGACTGGAGTCACGGAGCATTGTGATGACAGGCGTCATGGAGCATTGTGATGAGAAGGGCATGGAGAATTGTGCTGAGAAAGGCATAGAGAATTGTGATGACATGGGTCAAATAGCATTGTGATGAAATGTTCATGGAGCATTGTGATTAAAAATGTCACAGAGACTGCTGATGATGAGGGCATGGACCATTGTGATGACAAAGGTCAGGGAGCATTGTGATGACTGGAGTCACGGAGCATTGAGATGACAGGGGTCATGGAGTATTGTGATAAAAAGGGCATGGAGCATTGTGATGAATAGGGCATGAATCATTGGTCTAATATTTTTCATGGAGTATTGTGATGACAGTTGGAATGTCGCATTATGACGACAGGGGCAAGGAACATTGTGATGACCAGGTCATGCAGTATTGTGAAGATAGGTGTCAGGGAACATTGTGATGACATATGTAATGGCCCATTGTGATGACAATGGCATGGAGCATTGTGATGAAAACGGCATGGCGCATTGTGATAAAAACGTCATGGAGCCTTTTCTTGACAGTGTTCAAGGAGGATTCTGATGACAAGTGTCAGGGAGCATTGTGATGACAAGTGTATTGAGAATTGTGATGACAAAGATCATGGAGTATTGTGATGAAAAGGGCATGGAGTATTATGAAGACAGGCATCATGGAGCGTTGTGATGAAAAGTGTTATGGAACATTGTGATCACAAGTTTTTGGAGCATTGTGATGACAGAGGTCATGGATCATTTTGATTTCAAGGAGCATGGAGCATTGTGATGACAAGGGCATAAAGCAATGTGATCCCAAGGTTCATGGAGGATTGTGATGACAATGGAAATGGAGTATTGTGATGACAAGTGCATAGAGCATTGTAATGACAAGGTCATATAGCATTTTGCTGACAAAGGCATGGAGCATTGTGATGACAGGTGTCATGGAATACTGTGATGACAAGCGTCACGGAGCATTGTGAATGCAGGGGTCATGGAGCATTGGGATGACAAGGGCATGGATCATTGTGATGACAAGCGTCATGGAGCATTGGGCTGAAAATGTTCATGGAGTATTGTGATGACAGGGGTCATGGAGCATTGTGATGACAGAGGTCATGGAGAATTTTGATTTCATTTTGCTGACAATAGCCTGAAGCCTTATGATGATGGGCATGATGCATTGTGATGACAGGGTTCATGGAGAATTGAGATGAAAAGGGGCATGGAGCACTGTGATTACAGGGGTCGGGGAGCATTGTGATGACAAGGGCATGGAGCATTTTGATGAGAAGGCCATGGAACATGCTGATGACATGTGTCATGGAGCTTTGTGATGACAAGGGCATGGGGCATTGTGATTACAGGGGTCTTGGAGCCTTGTGATGACAAGGCCGTGGAACATTGTGATGGCAGGGGTCATGGAGCATTTTTATGACAGGGGTAATGGAGCATTGCGATGAGAAGGACAAGAGCATTGTGATTACAAGGTTTATGGAGCATTGTGATGACAAATTTGTGGAAGTTTGGAATGAAAAGCACGTGGCACATTTTGATGACAAGGGTCATGGAGCATTTTTCTGACAAAGGCATGTAGCATTGTGATGACAAGGGTCACGGAGCATTGTGATGAATAGTTCATGGAGCATTGTGGTTACAAAGGTAACAGAGCCTTGTGATGACGTGGGCATCGACCATTGTGATGACAAATGTTAAAGAGAATTGTGATGAATGGAGTCACGGTGCCTTGTGATGACAGGGGTCATGGAGCACTGTGATGAGAAGGGCATGGATCATTGAGCTGAGGAAGGCATAGAGCATTGTGATGACAAGGGTCAAAGAGCATTGTGATGAAACCTTCATGGAGCATTTTGGTTAAAAAGGTCACAGAGACTGTTGATGATGAGGGCATGTACCATTGTGATGACTGGAGTCACGGAGCATTGTGATGACAGGGTTCATGGAGCATTGTGATGAAAAGGGCATGGATCATTGGTCTAATAAGTTTCATGTATTATTGTGATGAGATATGGAATGGCACATTGTGATGACAAGGGCATGGAGCATTGTGATGACCAGGTCATGCAGTATTGTGAAGTTAGGGGTCAGGGAACATTGTGATGACATATGTAATTGCCCATTGTGATGACAATGGCATTGAGCATTGTGATGAAAACGCCATGGGGCATTGTGATGAAAACGTCATGGAGCCTTTTCGTGACAGGTTTCAAGGAGCATTCTGACGACAAGTGTCAGGGAGCATTGTGATGACAAGTGTATTGAGAATTGTGATGACAAAGGTCATGGAGCATTGTGAAGAAAAGGGCATGGAATATTGTGATGACCAGCATCATGGAGCGTTGTGATGACAAGTGTTATGGAACATTGTGATCACAAGGGTTTGAAGAATTGTGATGACAGAGGTCATGGATCATTTTGATTTCAAGGAGCATGGAGCATGGTGATGACAAGGGCATGAAGCAATGTGATTCCAAGGTTCATGGAGGATTGTGATGAAAATGTTAATGGAGTACTGTGATGACAAGCACATAGAGCATTGTAATGAAAAGGTCATGTAGCATTTTGCTGAGAAAGGCATGGAGCATTGTGATGAGCGGTGTGATGGAGCACTGTGATGACAAGTGTCACGGAGCACTGTGAATAGAGGGGTCATGGAGCATTGTGATGACACGGGCATGAAACATTGGTCTGACAAGTTGCTTAGATTATTGTAATGACAGTGGACATGGTGCATTGTGATGACAAGGGCATGGAGCATTGTGATGAGAAGGTCATGGAATATGGTGAAGACAGTTGTCAGGGAGCATTGTGATGACATATGTCATGGTCCATTGCAATGACAATGTAATGGAGCATTGTGATGCGAAATGTAATGGAGGATTGTGATGACAAATATAATGGAGCATTGTGATGACTAGGGCTTGGAGCATTAGGATGACAAGTGCCATTGAAAATTTTCATAACAAGGTCATGAAGCATTGTGATAAAAATGTCCTGGAGCATTTTGATGAGAAAACCATGGAGCCTTGTGATGACAAATCTCACGGAGCATACTGATGAAATGGGGCATGGACCATAGTGATTACATGGGTCTTGGAACATTTTGATGACAAGGGCATGGAGCATTGTGAGGAGAAGGCTAAGGAGCATTCTAGTGACATGCATCATTGAGCTTTGTGATGACAAGGGCATGGAGCACTGTGATGACAAGGTCATGGATTATTGTGAAGAAAGGTGTCAGGGAGCATTGTGATGAAATATGTCATGTTCCAGTTTGATGACAATATCATGGAGCACTGTGATGCCAAGTGTCATGGAGGATTGCTGTGACAAATTAAAGGAGCATTGTGAAGACAAGGGCAAGGAGCTTTGTGATATCAAGGGCCATTGATAATTTTAATGTCCAGGTCATGAAACATTGTGATGAACAGCACATGGAGCTTCCTATGACAGGGGTCAAGGAGCATTCTGATGACAAGTGCATGGAGTATTGTGATGACAAGAGCATATAACATTTTGATGTGAAGTGCCATGGAGCATTGTAATGACAAGGATGTGGAGAATAGTGAGGACAAGGGACATTGAGCTTTGTGATGACAAGGCATGGAGCATGGTGTTGGCAAAACCGTGGAGCATTGTGATAAGAAGACCTTGGTTAACTGTGGTGTCGAGCATCATGGAGCACTGTAATGACAAAGGGCATGAAGCATTGTGATGACAGGTGTCAGGGAGAATTGTGATGACAGGTGTCATGGCGCAATGTGATGACAAGGGCATGGAGCATTTTGATGACAAGTACATGGAGCATTGTGATGACAAGTGCACGGAGCATTGCAATTTCAAGTGCATGGAGAATTGTGATGAAAAGAGCATGTAATATTTTGATGAGAAATGTCATGTAGCATTGTGATGACAAGGACGTGGAGAATTGTGATGACAAGGGACATGGAGCTTTGTGATAACCAGGGCATGGAGCATTGTGATGACAGGGGTCATGGAGCATTATTATGACAAGGCCATGGTGCATTCTGACATAAGATATCACTTATGAAGGGAATGTAAACATGGCTACATATGAACTGAATTAGGGAAGAGAACAGAGTCTCAGATTTAGAAAACACTCAAACGCTTGCTTAAGGGGAAAGACAGGTGGGGAGATGCACAAAACAAAAGTTTGATATTAGCACAGGTACCGTTCCATAATCTGAAAACAGAAGAGAAAAGCCCTACTCCTTCCTCAGTGAACGGAACTCAACATCCTTATTCCCCGCAGAGAAATATATCTGACTAGTAAGAATTTTAAAACCTATGTATTGATATGTCTCCGTAAGGGAATTAAGGGTGTCTAGAACGACAAAAACATGGCAGTGAGAATCAGCTCAAACCCAATATAAAAATGAATTTAAAAACAAAACATAAAAACAGTAAAATGCTTACACAATACCGTCAGGGGTTCTGATGAAACCTGGAATGACCCTATCTACAATGACAGCTGGATGTGGCATAACGCTGGTCACTTGGGACTGAGAGGATTGGTGAGATTGGGTGAAAAAATGCAGACCCTTTAAAGCAATTATGCCTGCCACACATTCCATGCTTCCCAACTCTCCAAGTAGAAGGGGATATCACTACAGTTATAACATGTATGGGAACCTAGAGAATGGAAACCATCTGATGGTGAAAGGTTTCTAAAACTCTACTACTTTTTTTCTCTCCTTGTGCTCCAGTTTGACATTCCAACTGCTTTACTATCAATCTCCCAACTTGGAGAGTCAGCCCCTATAACCTCCTGGTTCGCACAGTTGGCAAATTGTGCACAGGATATAAGGGAAGTGAGAGAACCAATGAGAGAGTAGCTGTGGGCATTTGGACGGCCACATTTCACTCTAATTTCCCGTCACGAAGAGGAAATAACCAAAGACTCAGCCTGCCCCCCCCCAGAACCAGTATAGGTCCAGAAGCAAAAGTGTGGATTTGCCGTCAGCTCACAAAATCGCGAGTTGAAAAATGGAGCTCAGGGCCACAGCAATTCACTAACCTGCAGTGTTATAAAGGACTACTCTCTTCCAAAAATCTGTTGAGGGAAAGCCACGAGTCGGAAGCGAAAATGAGGCAGAATGGCATGAAACAGATTTCAAGAGGTACATTGGAATCACCTTTAAACACAGGAAAAGCATCACAAATTTGAAAATAATGGAAATGGCCATAAAGAGCATATGGGTTTTCACGTGAATATATTTAGGAGAAAACGCATATGCCCTTTTCAGCCAAGCAAGCAAGCGGGAAATTCAAATCTGCACTACAAAGAAGTATCACTTCCCACCAGCCAAAAGGGACATCCACAAAATGTGTAAAAACCAGAGAGGCAAGACAGGCCCTGGGAAACAGGGAGCCTTGTTATGCTGATGGGCGGGATGTAAATTGCCAACTGCCTCTCTGGAGGAGTGCATTGTGTTCCATAAAACAAGTAAACAACAGAGCTACAGAGCCAAGGGCACTTCCAGTCTAGGGAATATAGCTTGGGAAAACTGAAAATTAATAAGACAGATCCACACGATAATTCAGGGCTGCACTGCTTACAAAAACCTCAACTTGGTTACACCTTAAATATCCCAGGAAAGACAAAAATGGTTCGAGAAATTGTGGTACTTACGTATGACGGAATATCCCTCAGCCATGAAATCAATGTCATAAGGCCAGTAGCAGCAAAATGAGTGGATTCAGGTACGATAATTCTAAGTGAAATAATTCACACAGAAAAAGAAAATTATCATAAGATATCAATTATGAAGATCCTGTAAACTTGGCAACACAATAACTGAGATAGGAAAGAGAAGGGAGTCTCACATTTAAAAAACACCCTTACGCATTATTAAGGGGGAAGGAGAGGTGGGGAGATGCATAAAACCAGAGTTTGATATTAGTACAGGTACAGTTCCAAAAACCAAATACGGAATAGAAAACACCTACACCTTCCTCAGTGAAAGGGACTCAACACCCCATATTCACCGCAGAGTAATATATCTTACTAGTAAGAATCTTAAAACCTATGTATTGATATGTCTCCGTAAGGGAATCAAGTGTGTGTAGACTGGCATAAAAATGGCAGTGAGAATCAGCTTAACCCACTATAAAAAGGAATTTCAAAAACAAAACAAAAAAACATGGAAATTCCTTACAATTCCTTCAGGGTCTCTGATGAAACCTGGAATGACCCTATCTACAATGACAGCTGGATGTGGAATAAGGCTGGACACTTTGGAATGAGAGGATTGTTGAGATTGGGTGAGCAAATGCAGACCCTTTAAAGCAATAATGAGTGGCACCCATTCCATGGGTCCCAACTCTCCAGGTTGAAGTGAATATTACAACAGGTATAACATGTATGGGAAAGCTAGAGAATGGACACACTGTGAATACGAAAGGTTTCTAAATCTCAACTAATAGTCCCTCTCCTGTTGCTCCGGTTTGACTTTTCAACTGCTTTACTATCAATCTCCCAACTTAGAGAGACAGCCCCTTTAACCTCCTGGTTCTCACAGGTTGCCAATTTGGCAGAGGATGAAAGGGAAGAGGGAGAGCCAATGAGAGAGTAGCTGTTAAGCATTTCGACCGGCAAATGTCACTCTAATTTTCCGGCCGGAAGAAGAATTAAACAAAGTCTCAGCCACCCACCGGACACCAGTATAAGTCCTGAACCAAAATTTGGACTTGCATTCAGCTCACAAAAAAAGAGTTGCAAAATGGAGCTCAGTGGCACAGCAATTCACCAAATGGAAGAGCAGTAAAGACAACTCTCGCCCAAAACTCGGTTGAGGGAGGTTTAGAGGCAGACGTGAAAGCGAGGCAGAATAGTAGGAAACAGATTTCAAGAGGTATGCTGGAATCGCCTTGAAAGCAGAGGAAGAGGGGCTCAACTTCGACAATGATGCACTTGGCAAAAAATGGGCGTATGCGTTTTCTCCTGAATATATTCAGCAGAAAACGCATACACCCTTTTTGACCCAACAAGCAAGAGGGCAATGCAAATCTGCACTACAAAGAAGTATCACTTCCCACCGGTCAAAAGGGACATCCACAAAATGGGTAAAAACAAGAAAGGCAAGACAGGCCCTGGAGAACAGGGAGCCTTGTTATGCTGATGGGCGGGATGTAAATTGCCAACTGCCTCTCTGGAGGAGTGCATTGTGTTCCCTAAAACAAGTAAACAACAGACCTACAGAGCCAAGGGCACTTCCAGTCTAGGGAATATACCTTGGGAAAACGGAAAATCAATAAGACAGAGCCAGCCAAAAATTTAGGGCTGCACTGCTTACAAGAACCTCAACTTGGGTACACCTTAAATATCCCAGGACATATAAAAATGGTTCAAAAAATTGTGGTACTAGTGTACGATGGAATATCCCTCAGCCATGAAATCCATGTCGTAAGACCAGTGGCAGCAAAATGACTGGATTCAGGTATGATGATTCTAAGTGAAATAATTCACACAGAAAAAGAAGCTTATCATAAGATATCACTTATGAAGATCCTGTAAACATGTCTACACATGAACTGAGTTAGGAAAGAGAACAGAGTGTCACATTTAGAAAATACTCTCATGCCTCCTTAAGGGGGAAGCAGAGGATGGGTGAGGCATAAAACCAGAGTTTGTTATAAGCACAGGTACCGTTCCCAAACCAACTATGGAATAGACAAGACCTACCTATACCTTCCTCAGTGAAAGGGACTCAAAACCCCATATTTCCCACAGAGGAATATATCTGACTAGTAAGAATCTTAAAACTTATGTATTGATATGTCTCTGTAAGGGAATCAAGTGTGTCTAGACTGGCATAAACATGGCAGTGAGAATCAGCTCAAACCCACTATAAAAAGGAATTTCAAAAACACAATAAAAAAACAGGGAAATTCTTTACAATTCCTTCAGGGTCTCTGATGAAACGTGGAATGACACTGTCTACAATGACAGCTGGATGTGGCATAAGGCTGGACACTTGGGACTGAGAGGATTGGTGAGATTGGGTGAGCAAATGCAGACCCTTTAAAACAATAATGCATGGCACCCATTCCATGGGGCACAACTCTCCAGGTTGAAGGGAATATTACTATAGACCTAACATGTATGGGAAACCTAGAGAATGGACACACTGTGAATATGAAAGGTTTCTAAAACTCAACGAATAGTCCCACTCCTGGTGCGCCGGTTTGACTTTCCAACTGCTTTGCTATCAACCTCCCAACTTGGAGAGACTGCCCCTTTAACCTTCTGGTTCGCACAGGTTGCCAATTTGGCAGAGGATGAAAGGGACGAGGGAGAACCAATGAGAGAGTAGATGTTAGCCATTTGGAAGGGCACATGTCACTCTTATTGTCCGGCAGGAAGAAGAATTAACCAAAGTCTCAGCCACTCACTGGGAAACAGTATAGGTCCTGAACCAAAACTTTGGAGTTGCATTCAGCTCACAAAAAACGAGTTGAAAAATGGAGCTCAGGGGCAGAGCAATTCACAAACTGGCAGAGTAATAAAGGACAAATATCGTCCAGAAATCTGTTGAGGGAAGGCAACGAAGTGGACTTTAAAGTCAGGCCGAATAGCAGGAAACAGATTTCAAGAGGTACGTTGGAATCCTCTGTAAAGCACAGGAAGAGGAGCACAACTTCGACAATGATGCACTTGGCCAAAAAGGGCGTATGCATTTTCTCCTGAATATATGCAGGAGAAAACGCATACGCCCTTTTTGGCCAAGCAAGCAAGCGGGCAATGCAAATCTGCACTACAAAGAAGTATCACTTCCCACCGGTCAAATGGGATATCCGCAAAATGGGTAAAAACCAGAAAGGCAAGACAGGCCTTGGAGAACAGGGAGCCTTGTTATGCTGATGGGCAGGATGTAAGTTGTCAACTGCCTCTCTGAAGGAGTGCATTGTGTTCCCTAAAACAAGTAAACAACAGAGCTACAGAGCCAAGAGCACTTCCAGTCTATGGAATATACCTTGGGCAAACTGAAAATAAATAAGACAGAGCCAGCCAAAAATTTAGGGCTGCACTGCTTACAAGAACCTCAACTTGTCTACACCTTAAATATCCCTGGAAACATAAAAATGGTTCAAAAAATTGTGGTACTGTTGTACGATGGAATATCCCTCAGCCATGAAATCAATGTCATAAGACCAGTAGAAGCAAAATGAGTGGATTCAGGTACGATGATTTTAAGTGAAATAAGTCACACAGAAAAAGAAACTTATCATAAGATATCACTTATGAAGGTCCTGTAAACATGGCTACACATGAACAGAGTTAGGAAAGAGAAGAGAGTTTGACATTTAGAAAACATTCTTATGCCTGCTTAAGGGGGAAGGAGAGGTGGGGTGATGCATTAAACCAGATTTTGATATTAGTTCAGGTACCGTTCCAAAAACCACATACGGAATGGACAAGAACTACACCTTCCTCAGTGAAAGGGACTCAACTCCCCATATTCCATGCAGTGGGATATATCTTACTAGTAAGAATCTTAAATCCTATGTATTGATATGTCCCCGTAATGGAATCAAGTGTGTCTAGACTGGCATAAACATGGCAGTGAGAATCAGCTCAAACCCACTATAAAATGGAATTTCAAAAACAAAACAAAAAAACAGGAAAATTCTTTTCAATTCCTTCAGGGTCTCGGATGAAACCTGGAATGACCCTATGTACAATGACAGCTGGATGTGGCATAAGGCTGGACACATGGGACTGAGAGGATAGGTGAGATTGGGTGAGCAAATGCAGACCCTTTAAAGCAATAATGCATGGCACCTATTCCAAGGGTCCCAACTCCCCAGGGTGAAGGGAATATTACTACAGCAATAACTTGTACGGGAAACCTAGATAATGGACACACTGTGAATAAGAAAGGTCTCTAAAACTCAACAAATAGTCCCTCTCCTGGTGATCTGGTTTGACTTTCCAACTGCTTTACTATCAATCTCCCAACTTGGACAGACAGCCCCTTTAACCTCCTGTTTCACACAGGTTGCCAATTTGGCAGAGGATGAAACGGAACAGGGAGAACCAATGAGAGAGTAGCTGTTAGGCATTTGGACGGGCATATGTCACTCTTGTTTCCCGGGAGGAAGAAGAATTAACCAAAGTCTCAGCCACCCACCGGGTACCAGTGTAGGTCCTGACCTAAAATATTGGACTTGCATAGAGCTCACAAAAAACGAGTTAAATAATGGAGCTCTGGGGCACAGCAATTCACAAACAGGCAGAGTAATAAAGGAAAACTATCATCCAAAAATCTGTTGAGGGAAGGCAACGAGGCGGACTTGAAAGTGAGGCAGAATAGCAGGAAACAGATTTCAAGAGGTACGTTGGAATCGCCTTTAAAGCACAGAAAGAGGGGCACAACTTCGACAATGATGTACTTGGCCAAAAAGGGCGTATGCGTTTTCTCCTGAATATATTCAGCAGAAAACGCATATGCCCTTTTTGACCAAACAAGCAAGCGGGCAATGCAAATCTGCACTACAAAGAAGTATCACTTCCCACCGGTCAAAAGGGACATCCACAAAATGGGTAAAAACCAGAAAGGCAAGGCAGGCCCTGGAGAACAGGGAGCCTTGTTATGCTGATGGGCGGGATGTAAATTGCCAACTGCCTCTCTGGAGGAGTGCACTGTGTTCCCTAAAACAAGTAAACAACAGAGCTACAGAGCCAAGAGAACTTCCGGTCTAGGTAATATACCTTGGGCAAACTGAAAATCAATAAGACAGAGCCAGCCCACAAATTAGGGCTGCACTGCTTACAAGAACCTCAAACTGTCTACACCTTAAATATCCCTGGAAATATAAAAATGGTTCAAAACATTGTGGTACTTACGTACGATGGAATATCCCTCAGCCATGAAATCCATGTCATAAGACCAGTAGAAGCAAAATGAGTGGATTCAGGTACGATGATTCTAAGTGAAATAAGTCACACAGAAAAAGAAACTTATCATAAGATATCACTTATGAAGATCCTGTAAACATGGCTACACATGAACTGAGTTAGGAAAGAGAAGAGAGTTTGACATTTAGAAAACATTCTTATGCCTGCTTAAGGGGGAAGGAGAGGTGGGGTGATGCATTAAACCAGATTTTGATATTAGTTCAGGTATCGTTCCAAAAACCACATACGGAATAGACAAGAACTACACCTTCCTCAGTGAAAGGGACTCAACTCCACATATTCCATGCAGTGGGATATATCTTACTAGTAAGAATCTTAAAACCTATGTATTGATATGTCCCCGTAATGGAATCAAGTGTGTCTAGACTGGCATAAACATGGCAGTGAGAATCAGCTCAAACCCACTATAAAATGGAATTTCAAAAACAAAACAAAAAAACAGGAAAATTCTTTTCAATTCCTTCAGGGTCCCTGATGAAACCTGGAATGACCCTATGTACAACGACAGCTGGATGTGGCATAAGGCTGGACACATGGGACTGAGAGGATAGGTGAGATTGGGTGAACAAATGCAGACCCTTTAAAGCAATAATGCATGGCACCTATTCCAAGGGTCCCAACTCCCCAGGGTGAAGGGAATATTACTACAGCAATAACTTGTACGGGAAACCTAGATAATGCACACACTGTGAATACGAAAGGTCTCTAAAACTCAACAAATAGTCCCTCTCCTGGTGATCTGGTTTGACTTTCCAACTGCTTTACTATCAATCTCCCAACTTGGACAGACAGCCCCTTTAACCTCCTGTTTCACACAGGTTGCCAATTTGGCAGAGGATGAAACGGAACAGGGAGAACCAATGAGAGAGTAGCTGTTAGGCATTTGGACGGGCATATGTCACTCTTGTTTCCCGGGAGGAAGAAGAATTAACCAAAGTCTCAGCCACCCACCGGGTACCAGTGTAGGTCCTGACCTAAAATATTGGACTTGCGTAGAGCTCACAAAAAACGAGTTAAATAATGGAGCTCTGGGGCACAGCAATTCACAAACAGGCAGAGTAATAAAGGAAAACTATCATCCAAAAATCTGTTGAGGGAAGGCAACGAGGCGGACTTGAAAGTGAGGCAGAATAGCAGGAAACAGATTTCAAGAGGTACGTTGGAATCGCCTTTAAAGCACAGAAAGAGGGGCACAACTTCGACAATGATGTACTTGGCCAAAAAGGGCGTATGCGTTTTCTCCTGAATATATTCAGCAGAAAACGCATATGCCCTTTTTGACCAAACAAGCAAGCGGGCAATGCAAATCTGCACTACAAAGAAGTATCACTTCCCACCGGTCAAAAGGGACATCCACAAAATGGGTAAAAACCAGAAAGGCAAGGCAGGCCCTGGAGAACAGGGAGCCTTGTTATGCTGATGGGCGGGATTTAAATTGCCAACTGCCTCTCTGGAGGAGTGCACTGTGTTCCCTAAAACAAGTAAACAACAGAGCTACAGAGCCAAGGGCACTTCCAGTCTAGGGAATATACCTTGGGAAAACGGAAAATCAATAAGACAGAGCCACCCCAAAATTTCGGGCTGCACTGCTTACAAGAACCTCAACTTGGGTACACCTTAAATATGCCAGGACATATAAAAATGGTTCAAAAAATTGTGGTACTTATGTACGATGGAATATCCCTCAGCCATGAAATCCATGTCGTAAGACCAGTGGCAGCAAAATGACTGGATTCAGGTATGATGATTCTAAGTGAAATAATTCACACAGAAAAAGAAGCTTATCATAAGATATCACTTATGAAGATCCTGTAAACATGTCTACACATGAACTGAGTTAGGAAAGAGAAAATAGTGTCACATTTAGAAAATACTCTCATGCCTCCTTAAGGGGGAAGCAGAGGATGGGTGAGGCATAAAACCAGAGTTTGTTATAAGCACAGGTACCGTTCCCAAACCAACTATGGAATAGACAAGACCTACCTATACCTTCCTCAGTGAAAGGGACTCAAAACCCCATATTTCCCACAGAGGAATATATCTGACTAGTAAGAATCTTAAAACTTATGTATTGATATGTCTCTGTAAGGGAATCAAGTGTGTCTAGACTGGCATAAACATGGCAGTGAGAATCAGCTCAAACCCACTATAAAAAGGAATTTCAAAAACACAATAAAAAACAGGGAAATTCTTTACAATTCCTTCAGGGTCTCTGATGAAACGTGGAATGACACTGTCTACAATGACAGCTGGATGTGGCATAAGGCTGGACACTTGGGACTGAGAGGATTGGTGAGATTGGGTGAGCAAATGCAGACCCTTTAAAACAATAATGCATGGCACCCATTCCATGGGGCACAACTCTCCAGGTTGAAGGGAATATTACTATAGACCTAACATGTATGGGAAACCTAGAGAATGGACACACTGTGAATATGAAAGGTTTCTAAAACTCAACGAATAGTCCCACTCCTGGTGCGCCGGTTTGACTTTCCAACTGCTTTGCTATCAACCTCCCAACTTGGAGAGACTGCCCCTTTAACCTTCTGGTTCGCACAGGTTGCCAATTTGGCAGAGGATGAAAGGGACGAGGGACAACCAATGAGAGAGTAGATGTTAGCCATTTGGAAGGGCGCATGTCACTCTTATTGTCCGGCAGGAAGAAGAATTAACCAAAGTCTCAGCCACTCACTGGGAAACAGTATAGGTCCTGAACCAAAACTTTGGAGTTGCATTCAGCTCACAAAAAACGAGTTGAAAAATGGAGCTCAGGGGCAGAGCAATTCACAAACTGGCAGAGTAATAAAGGACAAATATCGTCCAGAAATCTGTTGAGGGAAGGCAACGAAGCGGACTTTAAAGTCAGGCCGAATAGCAGGAAACAGATTTCAAGAGGTACGTTGGAATCCTCTGTAAAGCACAGGAAGAGGGGCACAACTTCGACAATGATGCACTTGGCCAAAAAGGGCGTATGCATTTTCTCCTGAATATATGCAGGAGAAAACGCATACGCCCTTTTTGGCCAAGCAAGCAAGCGGGCAATGCAAATCTGCACTACAAAGAAGTATCACTTCCCACCGGTCAAATGGGATATCCGCAAAATGGGTAAAAACCAGAAAGGCAAGACAGGCCTTGGAGAACAGGGAGACTTGTTATGCTGATGGGCAGGATGTAAGTTGTCGACTGCCTCTCTGAAGGAGTGCATTGTGTTCCCTAAAACAAGTAAACAACAGAGCTACAGAGCCAAGAGCACTTCCAGTCTATGGAATATACCTTGGGCAAACTGAAAATAAATAAGACAGAGCCAGCCAAAAATTTAGGGCTGCACTGCTTACAAGAACCTCAACTTGTCTACACCTTAAATATCCCTGGAAACATAAAAATGGTTCAAAAAATTGTGGTACTGTTGTACGATGGAATATCCCTCAGCCATGAAATCAATGTCATAAGACCAGTAGAAGCAAAATGAGTGGATTCAGGTACGATGATTCTAAGTGAAATAAGTCACACAGAAAAAGAAACTTATCATAAGATATCACTTATGAAGGTCCTGTAAACATGGCTACACATGAACAGAGTTAGGAAAGAGAAGAGAGTTTGACATTTAGAAAACATTCTTATGCCTGCTTAAGGGGGAAGGAGAGGTGGGGTGATGCATTAAACCAGATTTTGGTATTAGTTCAGGTACCGTTCCAAAAACCACATACGGAATGGACAAGAACTACACCTTCCTCAGTGAAAGGGACTCAACTCCCCATATTCCATGCAGTGGGATATATATTACTAGTAAGATTCTTAAAACCTATGTATTGATATGTCCCCGTAATGGAATCAAGTGTGTCTAGACTGGCATAAACATGGCAGTGAGAATCAGCTCAAACCCACTATAAAATGGAATTTCAAAAACAAAACAAAAAAACAGGAAAATTCTTTTCAATTCCTTCAGGGTCCCTGATGAAACCTGGAATGACCCTATGTACAACGACAGCTGGATGTGGCATAAGGCTGGACACATGGGACTGAGAGGATAGGTGAGATTGGGTGAGCAAATGCAGACCCTTTAAAGCAATAATGCATGGCACCTATTCCAAGGGTCCCAACTCCCCAGGGTGAAGGGAATATTACTACAGCAATAACTTGTACGGGAAACCTAGATAATGCACACACTGTGAATACGAAAGGTCTCTAAAACTCAACAAATAGTCCCTCTCCTGGTGATCTGGTTTGACTTTCCAACTGCTTTACTATCAATCTCCCAACTTGGACAGACAGCCCCTTTAACCTCCTGTTTCACACAGGTTGCCAATTTGGCAGAGGATGAAACGGAACAGGGAGAACCAATGAGAGAGTAGCTGTTAGGCATTTGGACGGGCATATGTCACTCTTGTTTCCCGGGAGGAAGAAGAATTAACCAAAGTCTCAGCCAGCCACCGGGTACCAGTGTAGGTCCTGACCTAAAATATTGGACTTGCGTAGAGCTCACAAAAAACGAGTTAAATAATGGAGCTCTGGGGCACAGCAATTCACAAACAGGCAGAGTAATAAAGGAAAACTATCATCCAAAAATCTGTTGAGGGAAGGCAACGAGGCGGACTTGAAAGTGAGGCAGAATAGCAGGAAACAGATTTCAAGAGGTACGTTGGAATCGCCTTTAAAGCACAGAAAGAGGGGCACAACTTCGACAATGATGTACTTGGCCAAAAAGGGCGTATACGTTTTCTCCTGAATATATTCAGCAGAAAACGCATATGCCCTTTTTGACCAAACAAGCAAGCGGGCAATGCAAATCTGCACTACAAAGAAGTATCACTTCCCACGGGTCAAAAGGGACATCCACAAAATGGGTAAAAACCAGAAAGGCAAGGCAGGCCCTGGAGAACAGGGAGCCTTGTTATGCTGATGGGCGGGATGTAAATTGCCAACTGCCTCTCTGGAGGAGTGCACTGTGTTCCCTAAAACAAGTAAACAACAGAGCTACAGAGCCAAGGGCACTTCCAGTCTAGGGAATATACCTTGGGAAAACGGATAATCAATAAGACAGAGCCACCCCAAAATTTAGGGCTGCACTGCTTACAAGAACCTCAACTTGGGTACACCTTAAATATGCCAGGACATATAAAAATGGTTCAAAAAATTGTGGTACTTATGTACGATGGAATATCCCTCAGCCATGAAATCCATGTCGTAAGACCAGTGGCAGCAAAATGACTGGATTCAGGTATGATGATTCTAAGTGAAATAATTCACACAGAAAAAGAAGCTTATCATAAGATATCACTTATGAAGATCCTGTAAACATGTCTACACATGAACTGAGTTAGGAAAGAGAACAGAGTGTCACATTTAGAAAATACTCTCATGCCTCCTTAAGGGGGAAGCAGAGGATGGGTGAGGCATAAAACCAGAGTTTGTTATAAGCACAGGTACCGTTCCCAAACCAACTATGGAATAGACAAGACCTACCTATACCTTCCTCAGTGAAAGGGACTCAAAACCCCATATTTCCCACAGAGGAATATATCTGACTAGTAAGAATCTTAAAACTTATGTATTGATATGTCTCTGTAAGGGAATCAAGTGTGTCTAGACTGGCATAAACATGGCAGTGAGAATCAGCTCAAACCCACTATAAAAAGGAATTTCAAAAACACAATAAAAAAACAGGGAAATTCTTTACAATTCCTTCAGGGTCTCTGATGAAACGTGGAATGACACTGTCTACAATGACAGCTGGATGTGGCATAAGGCTGGACACTGGGGACTGAGAGGATTGGTGAGATTGGGTGAGCAAATGCAGACCCTTTAAAACAATAATGCATGGCACCCATTCCATGGGGCACAACTCTCCAGGTTGAAGGGAATATTACTATAGACCTAACATGTATGGGAAACCTAGAGAATGGACACACTGTGAATATGAAAGGTTTCTAAAACTCAACGAATAGTCCCACTCCTGGTGCGCCGGTTTGACTTTCCAACTGCTTTGCTATCAACCTCCCAACTTGGAGAGACTGCCCCTTTAACCTTCTGGTTCGCACAGGTTGCCAATTTGGCAGAGGATGAAAGGGACGAGGGACAACCAATGAGAGAGTAGATGTTAGCCATTTGGAAGGGCACATGTCACTCTTATTGTCCGGCAGGAAGAAGAATTAACCAAAGTCTCAGCCACTCACTGGGAAACAGTATAGGTCCTGAACCAAAACTTTGGAGTTGCATTCAGCTCACAAAAAACGAGTTGAAAAATGGAGCTCAGGGGCAGAGCAATTCACAAACTGGCAGAGTAATAAAGGACAAATATCGTCCAGAAATCTGTTGAGGGAAGGCAACGAAGTGGACTTTAAAGTCAGGCCGAATAGCAGGAAACAGATTTCAAGAGGTACGTTGGAATCCTCTGTAAAGCACAGGAAGAGGAGCACAACTTCGACAATGATGCACTTGGCCAAAAAGGGCGTATGCATTTTCTCCTGAATATATGCAGGAGAAAACGCATACGCCCTTTTTGGCCAAGCAAGCAAGCGGGCAATGCAAATCTGCACTACAAAGAAGTATCACTTCCCACCGGTCAAATGGGATATCCGCAAAATGGGTAAAAACCAGAAAGGCAAGACAGGCCCTGGAGAACAGGGAGCCTTGTTATGCTGATGGGCGGGATGTAAATTGCCAACTGCCTCTCTGGAGGAGTGCACTGTGTTCCCTAAAACAAGTAAACAACAGAGCTACAGAGCCAAGAGAACTTCCGGTCTAGGTAATATACCTTGGGCAAACTGAAAATCAATAAGACAGAGCCAGCCCACAAATTAGGGCTGCACTGCTTACAAGAACCTCAAACTGTCTACACCTTAAATATCCCTGGAAATATAAAAATGGTTCAAAACATTGTGGTACTTACGTACGATGGAATATCCCTCAGCCATGAAATCCATGTCATAAGACCAGTAGAAGCAAAATGAGTGGATTCAGGTACGATGATTCTAAGTGAAATAAGTCACACAGAAAAAGAAACTTATCATAAGATATCACTTATGAAGATCCTGTAAACATGGCTACACATGAACTGAGTTAGGAAAGAGAAGAGAGTTTGACATTTAGAAAACATTCTTATGCCTGCTTAAGGGGGAAGGAGAGGTGGGGTGATGCATTAAACCAGATTTTGATATTAGTTCAGGTATCGTTCCAAAAACCACATACGGAATAGACAAGAACTACACCTTCCTCAGTGAAAGGGACTCAACTCCACATATTCCATGCAGTGGGATATATCTTACTAGTAAGAATCTTAAAACCTATGTATTGATATGTCCCCGTAATGGAATCAAGTGTGTCTAGACTGGCATAAACATGGCAGTGAGAATCAGCTCAAACCCACTATAAAATGGAATTTCAAAAACAAAACAAAAAAACAGGAAAATTCTTTTCAATTCCTTCAGGGTCTCTGATGAAACCTGGAATGACCCTATGTACAATGACAGCTGGATGTGGCATAAGGCTGGACACATGGGACTGAGAGGATAGGTGAGATTGGGTGAGCAAATGCAGACCCTTTAAAGCAATAATGCATGGCAACTATTCCAAGGGACCCAACTCCCCATGGTGAAGGGAATATTACTACAGCAATAACTTGTACGGGAAACCTAGATAATGGACACACTGTAAATACGAAAGGTCTCTAAAACTCAAATAATAGTCCCTCTCCTGGTGATCTGGTTTGACTTTCCAACTGCTTTACTATCAATCTCCCAACTTGGACAGACAGCCCCTTTAACCTCCTGTTTCACACAGGTTGCCAATTTGGCAGAGGATGAAACGGAACAGGGAGAACCAATGAGAGAGTAGCTGTTAGGCATTTGGACGGGCATATGTCACTCTTGTTTCCCGGGAGGAAGAAGAATTAACCAAAGTCTCAGCCACCCACCGGGTACCAGTGTAGGTCCTGACCTAAAATATTGGACTTGCATAGAGCTCACAAAAAACGAGTTAAATAATGGAGCTCTGGGGCACAGCAATTCACAAACAGGCAGAGTAATAAAGGAAAACTATCATCCAAAAATCTGTTGAGGGAAGGCAACGAGGCGGACTTGAAAGTGAGGCAGAATAGCAGGAAACAGATTTCAAGAGGTACGTTGGAATCGCCTTTAAAGCACAGAAAGAGGGGCACAACTTCGACAATGATGTACTTGGCCAAAAAGGGCGTATGCGTTTTCTCCTGAATATATTCAGCAGAAAACGCATATGCCCTTTTTGACCAAACAAGCAAGCGGGCAATGCAAATGTGCACTACAAAGAAGTATCACTTCCCACCGGTCAAAAGGGACATCCACAAAATGGGTAAAAACCAGAAAGGCAAGGCAGGCCCTGGAGAACAGGGAGCCTTGTTATGCTGATGGGTGGGATGTAAATTGCCAACTGCCTCTCTGGAGGAGTGCACTGTGTTCCCTAAAACAAGTAAACAACAGAGCTACAGAGCCAAGGGCACTTCCAGTCTAGGGAATATACCTTGGGAAAACGGAAAATCAATAAGACAGAGCCACCCCAAAATTTAGGGCTGCACTGCTTACAAGAACCTCAACTTGGGTACACCTTAAATATGCCAGGACATATAAAAATGGTTCAAAAAATTGTGGTACTTATGTACGATGGAATATCCCTCAGCCATGAAATCCATGTCGTAAGACCAGTAGCAGCAAAATGACTGGATTCAGGTATGATGTTTATAAGTGAAATAAGTGACACAGAAAAAGAAGCTTATCATAAGATATCACTTATGAAGATCCTGTAAACATGGCTACACATGAACTGAGTTAGGAAAGAGAACAGAGTGTCACATTTAGAAAATACTCTCATGCCTCCTTAAGGGGGAAGCAGAGGATGGGTGAGGCATAAAACCAGAGTTTGTTATAAGCACAGGTACCGTTCCCAAACCAACTATGGAATAGACAAGACCTACCTATACCTTCCTCAGTGAAAGGGACTCAAAACCCCATATTTCCCACAGAGGAATATATCTGACTAGTAAGAATCTTAAAACTTATGTATTGATATGTCTCTGTAAGGGAATCAAGTGTGTCTAGACTGGCATAAACTTGGCAGTGAGAATCAGCTCAAACCCACTATAAAAAGGAATTTCAAAAACACAATAAAAAAACAGGGAAATTCTTTACAATTCCTTCAGGGTCTCTGATGAAACGTGGAATGACACTGTCTACAATGACAGCTGGATGTGGCATAAGGCTGGACACTTGGGACTGAGAGGATTGGTGAGATTGGGTGAGCAAATGCAGACCCTTTAAAACAATAATGCATGACACCCATTCCATGGGGCACAACTCTCCAGGTTGAAGGGAATATTACTATAGACCTAACATGTATGGGAAACCTAGAGAATGGACACACTGTGAATATGAAAGGTTTCTAAAACTCAACGAATAGTCCCACTCCTGGTGCGCCGGTTTGACTTTCCAACTGCTTTGCTATCAATCTCCCAACTTGGAGAGACTGCCCCTTTAACCTTCTGGTTCGCACAGGTTGCCAATTTGGCAGAGGATGAAAGGGACGAGGGAGAACCAATGAGAGAGTAGATGTTAGCCATTTGGAAGGGCACATGTCACTCTTATTGTCCGGCAGGAAGAAGAATTAACCAAAGTCTCAGCCACTCACTGGGAAACAGTATAGGTCCTGAACCAAAACTTTGGAGTTGCATTCAGCTCACAAAAAACGAGTTGAAAAATGGAGCTCAGGGGCAGAGCAATTCACAAACTGGCAGAGTAATAAAGGACAAATATCGTCCAGAAATCTGTTGAGGGAAGGCAACGAAGCGGACTTTAAAGTCAGGCCGAATAGCAGGAAACAGATTTCAAGAGGTACGTTGGAATCCTCTGTAAAGCACAGGAAGAGGGGCACAACTTCGACAATGATGCACTTGGCCAAAAAGGGCGTATGCATTTTCTCCTGAATATATGCAGGAGAAAACGCATATGCCCTTTTTGGCCAAGCAAGCAAGCGGGCAATGCAAATCTGCACTACAAAGAAGTATCACTTCCCACCGGTCAAATGGGACATCCACAAAATAGGTAACAATCAGAAAGGCAAAACAGGCCTTGGAGAAAAGGGAGCCTTGTTATGCTGATGGGCGGGATGTAAGTTGTCAACTGCCTCTCTGAAGGAGTGCATTGTGTTCCCTAAAACAAGTAAACAACAGAGCTACAGAGCCAAGAGAACTTCCGGTCTAGGTAATATACCTTGGGCAAACTGAAAATCAATAAGACAGAGCCAGCCCACAAATTAGGGCTGCACTGCTTACAAGAACCTCAAACTGTCTACATCTTAAATATCCCTGGAAATATAAAAATGGTTCAAAACATTGTGGTACTTACGTACGATGGAATATCCCTCAGCCATGAAATCCATGTCATAAGACCAGTAGAAGCAAAATGAGTGGATTCAGGTACGATGATTCTAAGTGAAATAAGTCACACAGAAAAAGAAACTTATCATAAGATATCACTTATGAAGATCCTGTAAACATGGTTACACATGAACTGAGTTAGGAAAGAGAAGAGAGTTTGACATTTAGAAAAAATTCTTATGCCTGCTTAAGGGGGAAGGAGAGGTGGGGTGATGCATTAAACCAGATTTTGATATTAGTTCAGGTATCGTTCCAAAAACCACATACGGAATAGACAAGAACTACACCTTCCTCAGTGAAAGGGACTCAACTCCGCATATTCCATGCAGAGGGATATATCTTACTAGTAAGAATCTTAAAACCTATGTATTGATATGTCCCCATAATGGAATCAAGTGTGTCTAGACAGGCATAAACATGGCAGTGAGAATCAGCTCAAACCCACTATAAAATGGAATTTCAAAAACAAAACAAAAAAAACAGGAAAATTCTTTTCAATTTCTTCAGGGTCCCTCATGAAACCTGGAATGACCCTATGTACAACGACAGCTGGATGTGGCATAAGGCTGGACACATGGGACTGAGAGGATTGGTGACATTCGGTGAGCAAATGCAGACCCTTTAAATGAATAATGCATGGCACGCATTCCATGGGTCCCAACTCCTCAGGGTGAAGGGAATATTACTACAGCAATAACATGTACGGGAAACCTAGATAATGGACACAGTGTGAATATGAAAGGTTTCTAAAACTCAACAAATAGTCCCTCTCCTGGTGCTCTGGTTGACTTTCCAACTGCTTTACTATCAATCTCCCAACTTGGAGAGACAGCCCCTTTAACCTCCTGTTTCACACAGGTTGCCAATTTGGCAGAGGATGAAACGGAACAGGGAGAACCAATGAGAGAGTAGCTGTTAGGCATTTGGACGGGCATATGTCACTCTTGTTTCCCGGGAGGAAGAAGAATTAACCAAAGTCTCAGCCACCCACCGGGTACCAGTGTAGGTCCTGACCTAAAATATTGGACTTGCATAGAGCTCACAAAAAACGAGTTAAATAATGGAGCTCTGGGGCACAGCGATTCACAAACAGGCAGAGTAATAAAGGAAAACTATCATCCAAAAATCTGTTGAGGGAAGGCAACGAGGTGGACTTGAAAGTGAGGCAGAATAGCAGGAAACAGATTTCAAGAGGTACGTTGGAATCGCCTTTAAAGCACAGAAAGAGGGGCACAACTTCAACAATGATGTACTTGGCCAAAAAGGGCGTATGCGTTTTCTCCTGAATATATTCAGCAGAAAACGCATATGCCCTTTTTGACCAAACAAGCAAGCGGGCAATGCAAATCTGCACTACAAAGAAGTATCACTTCCCACCGGTCAAAAGGGACATCCACAAAATGGGTAAAAACCAGAAAGGCAAGGCAGGCCCTGGAGAACAGGGAGCCTTGTTATGCTGATGGGCGGGATGTAAATTGCCAACTGCCTCTCTGGAGGAGTGCACGGTGTTCCCTAAAGCAAGTAAACAACAGAGCTACAGAGCCAAGGGCACTTCCAGTCTAGGGAATATACCTTGGGAAAACGGAAAATCAATAAGACAGAGCCACCCCAAAATTTAGGGCTGCACTGCTTACAAGAACCTCAACTTGGGTACACCTTAAATATGCCAGGACATATAAAAATGGTTCAAAAAATTGTGGTAATTATGTACGATGGAATATCCCTCAGCCATGAAATCCATGTCGTAAGACCAGTGGCAGCAAAATGACTGGATTCAGGTATGATGATTATAAGTGAAATAAGTGACACAGAAAAAGAAGCTTATCATAAGATATCACTTATGAAGATCCTGTAAACATGGCTACACATGAACTGAGTTAGGAAAGAGAACAGAGTGTCACATTTAGAAAATACTCTCATGCCTCCTTAAGGGGGAAGCAGAGGATGGGTGAGGCATAAAACCACAGTTGGTTATAAGCACAGGTACCGTTCCCAAACCAACTATGGAATAGACAAGACCTACCTATACCTTCCTCAGTGAAAGGGACTCAAAACCCCATATTTCCCACAGAGGAATATATCTGACTAGTAAGAATCTTAAAACTTATGTATTGATATGTCTCTGTAAGGGAATCAAGTGTGTCTAGACTGGCATAAACATGGCAGTGAGAATCAGCTCAAACCCACTATAAAAAGGAATTTCAAAAACACAATAAAAAAACAGGGAAATTCTTTACAATTCCTTCAGGGTCTCTGATGAAACGTGGAATGACACTGTCTACAATGACAGCTGGATGTGGCATAAGGCTGGACACTTGGGACTGAGAGGATTGGTGAGATTGGGTGAGCAAATGCAGACCCTTTAAAACAATAATGCATGGCACCCATTCCATGGGGCACAACTCTCCAGGTTGAAGGGAATATTACTATAGACCTAACATGTATGGGAAACCTAGAGAATGGACACACTGTGAATATGAAAGGTTTCTAAAACTCAACGAATAGTCCCACTCCTGGTGCGCCAGTTTGACTTTCCAACTGCTTTGCTATCAACCTAGCAACTTGGAGAGACTGCCCCTTTAACCTTCTGGTTCGCACAGGTTGCCAATTTGGCAGAGGATGAAAGGGACGAGGGAGAACCAATGAGAGAGTAGATGTTAGCCATTTGGAAGGGCACATGTCACTCTTATTGTCCGGCAGGAAGAAGAATTAACCAAAGTCTCAGCCACTCACTGGGAAACAGTATAGGTCCTGAACCAAAACTTTGGAGTTGCATTCAGCTCACAAAAAACGAGTTGAAAAATGGAGCTCAGGGGCAGAGCAATTCACAAACTGGCAGAGTAATAAAGGACAAATATCGTCCAGAAATCTGTTGAGGGAAGGCAAGGAAGCGGACTTTAAAGTCAGGCCGAATAGCAGGAAACAGATTTCAAGAGGTACGTTGGAATCCTCTGTAAAGCACAGGAAGAGGGGCACAACTTCGACAATGATGCACTTGGCCAAAAAGGGCGTATGCATTTTCTCCTGAATATATGCAGGAGAAAACGCATATGCCCTTTTTGGCCAAGCAAGCAAGCGGGCAATGCAAATCTGCACTACAAAGAAGTATCACTTCTCACCGGTCAAATGGGATATCCGCAAAATGGGTATAAACCAGAAAGGCAAGACAGGCCTTGGAGAACAGGGAGCCTTGTTATGATGATGGGCAGGATGTAAGTTGTCAACTGCCTCTCTGAAGGAGTGCATTGTGTTCCCTAAAACAAGTAAACAACAGAGCTACAGAGCCAAGAGCACTTCCAGTCTATGGAATATACCTTGGGCAAACTGAAAATAAATAAGACAGAGCCAGCCAAAAATTTAGGGCTGCACTGCTTACAAGAACCTCAACTTGTCTACACCTTAAATATCCCTGGAAACATAAAAATGGTTCAAAAAATTGTGGTACTGTTGTACGATGGAATATCCCTCAGCCATGAAATCCATGTCATAAGACCAGTAGAAGCAAAATGAGTGGATTCAGGTACGATGATTCTAAGTGAAATAAGTCACACAGAAAAAGAAACTTATCATAAGATATCACTTATGAAGGTCCTGTAAACATGGCTACACATGAACTGAGTTAGGAAAGAGAAGAGAGTTTGACATTTAGAAAACATTCTTATGCCTGCTTAAGGGGGAAGGAGAGGTGGGGTGATGCATTAAACCAGATTTTGATATTAGTTCAGGTACCGTTCCAAAAACCACATACGGAATGGACAAGAACTACACCTTCCTCAGTGAAAGGGACTCAACTCCCCATATTCCATGCAGTGGGATATATCTTACTAGTAAGAATCTTAAATCCTATGTATTGATATGTCCCCGTAATGGAATCAAGTGTGTCTAGACTGGCATAAACATGGCAGTGAGAATCAGCTCAAACCCACTATAAAATGGAATTTCAAAAACAAAACAAAAAAACAGGAAAATTCTTTTCAATTCCTTCAGGGTCTCGGATGAAACCTGGAATGACCCTATGTACAATGACAGCTGGATGTGGCATAAGGCTGGACACATGGGACTGAGAGGATAGGTGAGATTGGGTGAGCAAATGCAGACCCTTTAAAGCAATAATGCATGGCAACTATTCCAAGGGACCCAACTCCCCATGGTGAAGGGAATATTACTACAGCAATAACTTGTATGGGAAACCTAGATAATGGACACACTGTAAATACGAAAGGTCTCTAAAACTCAAATAATAGTCCCTCTCCTGGTGATCTGGTTTGACTTTCCAACTGCTTTACTATCAATTTCCCAACTTGGACAGACAGCCCCTTTAACCTCCTGTTTCACACAGGTTGCCAATTTGGCAGAGGATGAAACGGAACAGGGAGAACCAATGAGAGAGTAGCTGTTAGGCATTTGGACGGGCATATGTCACTCTTGTTTCCCGGGAGGAAGAAGAATTAACCAAAGTCTCAGCCACCCACCGGGTACCAGTGTAGGTCCTGACCTAAAATATTGGACTTGCATAGAGCTCACAAAAAACGAGTTAAATAATGGAGCTCTGGGGCACAGCAATTCACAAACAGGCAGAGTAATAAAGGAAAACTATCATCCAAAAATCTGTTGAGGGAAGGCAACGAGGCGGACTTGAAAGTGAGGCAGAATAGCAGGAAACAGATTTCAAGAGGTACGTTGGAATCGCCTTTAAAGCACAGAAAGAGGGGCACAACTTCGACAATGATGTACTTGGCCAAAAAGGGCGTATGCGTTTTCTCCTGAATATATTCAGCAGAAAACGCATATGCCCTTTTTGACCAAACAAGCAAGCGGGCAATGCAAATGTGCACTACAAAGAAGTATCACTTCCCACCGGTCAAAAGGGACATCCACAAAATGGGTAAAAACCAGAAAGGCAAGGCAGGCCCTGGAGAACAGGGAGCCTTGTTATGCTGATGGGTGGGATGTAAATTGCCAACTGCCTCTCTGGAGGAGTGCACTGTGTTCCCTAAAACAAGTAAACAACAGAGCTACAGAGCCAAGGGCACTTCCAGTCTAGGGAATATACCTTGGGAAAACGGAAAATCAATAAGACAGAGCCACCCCAAAATTTAGGGCTGCACTGCTTACAAGAACCTCAACTTGGGTACACCTTAAATATGCCAGGACATATAAAAATGGTTCAAAAAATTGTGGTACTTATGTACGATGGAATATCCCTCAGCCATGAAATCCATGTCGTAAGACCAGTAGCAGCAAAATGACTGGATTCAGGTATGATGTTTATAAGTGAAATAAGTGACACAGAAAAAGAAGCTTATCATAAGATATCACTTATGAAGATCCTGTAAACATGGCTACACATGAACTGAGTTAGGAAAGAGAACAGAGTGTCACATTTAGAAAATACTCTCATGCCTCCTTAAGGGGGAAGCAGAGGATGGGTGAGGCATAAAACCAGAGTTTGTTATAAGCACAGGTACCGTTCCCAAACCAACTATGGAATAGACAAGACCTACCTATACCTTCCTCAGTGAAAGGGACTCAAAACCCCATATTTCCCACAGAGGAATATATCTGACTAGTAAGAATCTTAAAACTTATGTATTGATATGTCTCTGTAAGGGAATCAAGTGTGTCTAGACTGGCATAAACTTGGCAGTGAGAATCAGCTCAAACCCACTATAAAAAGGAATTTCAAAAACACAATAAAAAAACAGGGAAATTCTTTACAATTCCTTCAGGGTCTCTGATGAAACGTGGAATGACACTGTCTACAATGACAGCTGGATGTGGCATAAGGCTGGACACTTGGGACTGAGAGGATTGGTGAGATTGGGTGAGCAAATGCAGACCCTTTAAAACAATAATGCATGACACCCATTCCATGGGGCACAACTCTCCAGGTTGAAGGGAATATTACTATAGACCTAACATGTATGGGAAACCTAGAGAATGGACACACTGTGAATATGAAAGGTTTCTAAAACTCAACGAATAGTCCCACTCCTGGTGCGCCGGTTTGACTTTCCAACTGCTTTGCTATCAATCTCCCAACTTGGAGAGACTGCCCCTTTAACCTTCTGGTTCGCACAGGTTGCCAATTTGGCAGAGGATGAAAGGGACGAGGGAGAACCAATGAGAGAGTAGATGTTAGCCATTTGGAAGGGCACATGTCACTCTTATTGTCCGGCAGGAAGAAGAATTAACCAATGTCTCAGCCACTCACTGGGAAACAGTATAGGTCCTGAACCAAAACTTTGGAGTTGCATTCAGCTCACAAAAAACGAGTTGAAAAATGGAGCTCAGGGGCAGAGCAATTCACAAACTGGCAGAGTAATAAAGGACAAATATCGTCCAGAAATCTGTTGAGGGAAGGCAACGAAGCGGACTTTAAAGTCAGGCCGAATAGCAGGAAACAGATTTCAAGAGGTACGTTGGAATCCTCTGTAAAGCACAGGAAGAGGGGCACAACTTCGACAATGATGCACTTGGCCAAAAAGGGCGTATGCATTTTCTCCTGAATATATGCAGGAGAAAACGCATATGCCCTTTTTGGCCAAGCAAGCAAGCGGGCAATGCAAATCTGCACTACAAAGAAGTATCACTTCCCACCGGTCAAATGGGACATCCACAAAATAGGTAACAATCAGAAAGGCAAAACAGGCCTTGGAGAAAAGGGAGCCTTGTTATGCTGATGGGCGGGATGTAAGTTGTCAACTGCCTCTCTGGAGGAGTGCATTGTGTTCCCTAAAACAAGTAAACAACAGAGCTACAGAGCCAAGAGAACTTCCGGTCTAGGTAATATACCTTGGGCAAACTGAAAATCAATAAGACAGAGCCAGCCCACAAATTAGGGCTGCACTGCTTACAAGAACCTCAAACTGTCTACATCTTAAATATCCCTGGAAATATAAAAATGGTTCAAAACATTGTGGTACTTACGTACGATGGAATATCCCTCAGCCATGAAATCCATGTCATAAGACCAGTAGAAGCAAAATGAGTGGATTCAGGTACGATGATTCTAAGTGAAATAAGTCACACAGAAAAAGAAACTTATCATAAGATATCACTTATGAAGATCCTGTAAACATGGTTACACATGAACTGAGTTAGGAAAGAGAAGAGAGTTTGACATTTAGAAAACATTCTTATGCCTGCTTAAGGGGGAAGGAGAGGTGGGGTGATGCATTAAACCAGATTTTGATATTAGTTCAGGTATCGTTCCAAAAACCACATACGGAATAGACAAGAACTACACCTTCCTCAGTGAAAGGGACTCAACTCCGCATATTCCATGCAGAGGGATATATCTTACTAGTAAGAATCTTAAAACCTATGTATTGATATGTCCCCATAATGGAATCAAGTGTGTCTAGACAGGCATAAACATGGCAGTGAGAATCAGCTCAAACCCACTATAAAATGGAATTTCAAAAACAAAACAAAAAAAACAGGAAAATTCTTTTCAATTTCTTCAGGGTCCCTCATGAAACCTGGAATGACCCTATGTACAACGACAGCTGGATGTGGCATAAGGCTGGACACATGGGACTGAGAGGATTGGTGACATTCGGTGAGCAAATGCAGACCCTTTAAATGAATAATGCATGGCACGCATTCCATGGGTCCCAACTCCTCAGGGTGAAGGGAATATTACTACAGCAATAACATGTACGGGAAACCTAGATAATGGACACAGTGTGAATATGAAAGGTTTCTAAAACTCAACAAATAGTCCCTCTCCTGGTGCTCTGGTTGACTTTCCAACTGCTTTACTATCAATCTCCCAACTTGGAGAGACAGCCCCTTTAACCTCCTGTTTCACACAGGTTGCCAATTTGGCAGAGGATGAAACGGAACAGGGAGAACCAATGAGAGAGTAGCTGTTAGGCATTTGGACGGGCATATGTCACTCTTGTTTCCCGGGAGGAAGAAGAATTAACCAAAGTCTCAGCCACCCACCGGGTACCAGTGTAGGTCCTGACCTAAAATATTGGACTTGCATAGAGCTCACAAAAAACGAGTTAAATAATGGAGCTCTGGGGCACAGCGATTCACAAACAGGCAGAGTAATAAAGGAAAACTATCATCCAAAAATCTGTTGAGGGAAGGCAACGAGGTGGACTTGAAAGTGAGGCAGAATAGCAGGAAACAGATTTCAAGAGGTACGTTGGAATCGCCTTTAAAGCACAGAAAGAGGGGCACAACTTCAACAATGATGTACTTGGCCAAAAAGGGCGTATGCGTTTTCTCCTGAATATATTCAGCAGAAAACGCATATGCCCTTTTTGACCAAACAAGCAAGCGGGCAATGCAAATCTGCACTACAAAGAAGTATCACTTCCCACCGGTCAAAAGGGACATCCACAAAATGGGTAAAAACCAGAAAGGCAAGGCAGGCCCTGGAGAACAGGGAGCCTTGTTATGCTGATGGGCGGGATGTAAATTGCCAACTGCCTCTCTGGAGGAGTGCACGGTGTTCCCTAAAGCAAGTAAACAACAGAGCTACAGAGCCAAGGGCACTTCCAGTCTAGGGAATATACCTTGGGAAAACGGAAAATCAATAAGACAGAGCCACCCCAAAATTTAGGGCTGCACTGCTTACAAGAACCTCAACTTGGGTACACCTTAAATATGCCAGGACATATAAAAATGGTTCAAAAAATTGTGGTAATTATGTACGATGGAATATCCCTCAGCCATGAAATCCATGTCGTAAGACCAGTGGCAGCAAAATGACTGGATTCAGGTATGATGATTATAAGTGAAATAAGTGACACAGAAAAAGAAGCTTATCATAAGATATCACTTATGAAGATCCTGTAAACATGGCTACACATGAACTGAGTTAGGAAAGAGAACAGAGTGTCACATTTAGAAAATACTCTCATGCCTCCTTAAGGGGGAAGCAGAGGATGGGTGAGGCATAAAACCACAGTTGGTTATAAGCACAGGTACCGTTCCCAAACCAACTATGGAATAGACAAGACCTACCTATACCTTCCTCAGTGAAAGGGACTCAAAACCCCATATTTCCCACAGAGGAATATATCTGACTAGTAAGAATCTTAAAACTTATGTATTGATATGTCTCTGTAAGGGAATCAAGTGTGTCTAGACTGGCATAAACATGGCAGTGAGAATCAGCTCAAACCCACTATAAAAAGGAATTTCAAAAACACAATAAAAAAACAGGGAAATTCTTTACAATTCCTTCAGGGTCTCTGATGAAACGTGGAATGACACTGTCTACAATGACAGCTGGATGTGGCATAAGGCTGGACACTTGGGACTGAGAGGATTGGTGAGATTGGGTGAGCAAATGCAGACCCTTTAAAACAATAATGCATGGCACCCATTCCATGGGGCACAACTCTCCAGGTTGAAGGGAATATTACTATAGACCTAACATGTATGGGAAACCTAGAGAATGGACACACTGTGAATATGAAAGGTTTCTAAAACTCAACGAATAGTCCCACTCCTGGTGCGCCAGTTTGACTTTCCAACTGCTTTGCTATCAACCTAGCAACTTGGAGAGACTGCCCCTTTAACCTTCTGGTTCGCACAGGTTGCCAATTTGGCAGAGGATGAAAGGGACGAGGGAGAACCAATGAGAGAGTAGATGTTAGCCATTTGGAAGGGCACATGTCACTCTTATTGTCCGGCAGGAAGAAGAATTAACCAAAGTCTCAGCCACTCACTGGGAAACAGTATAGGTCCTGAACCAAAACTTTGGAGTTGCATTCAGCTCACAAAAAACGAGTTGAAAAATGGAGCTCAGGGGCAGAGCAATTCACAAACTGGCAGAGTAATAAAGGACAAATATCGTCCAGAAATCTGTTGAGGGAAGGCAAGGAAGCGGACTTTAAAGTCAGGCCGAATAGCAGGAAACAGATTTCAAGAGGTACGTTGGAATCCTCTGTAAAGCACAGGAAGAGGGGCACAACTTCGACAATGATGCACTTGGCCAAAAAGGGCGTATGCATTTTCTCCTGAATATATGCAGGAGAAAACGCATATGCCCTTTTTGGCCAAGCAAGCAAGCGGGCAATGCAAATCTGCACTACAAAGAAGTATCACTTCTCACCGGTCAAATGGGATATCCGCAAAATGGGTATAAACCAGAAAGGCAAGACAGGCCTTGGAGAACAGGGAGCCTTGTTATGATGATGGGCAGGATGTAAGTTGTCAACTGCCTCTCTGAAGGAGTGCATTGTGTTCCCTAAAACAAGTAAACAACAGAGCTACAGAGCCAAGAGCACTTCCAGTCTATGGAATATACCTTGGGCAAACTGAAAATAAATAAGACAGAGCCAGCCAAAAATTTAGGGCTGCACTGCTTACAAGAACCTCAACTTGTCTACACCTTAAATATCCCTGGAAACATAAAAATGGTTCAAAAAATTGTGGTACTGTTGTACGATGGAATATCCCTCAGCCATGAAATCCATGTCATAAGACCAGTAGAAGCAAAATGAGTGGATTCAGGTACGATGATTCTAAGTGAAATAAGTCACACAGAAAAAGAAACTTATCATAAGATATCACTTATGAAGGTCCTGTAAACATGGCTACACATGAACTGAGTTAGGAAAGAGAAGAGAGTTTGACATTTAGAAAACATTCTTATGCCTGCTTAAGGGGGAAGGAGAGGTGGGGTGATGCATTAAACCAGATTTTGATATTAGTTCAGGTACCGTTCCAAAAACCACATACGGAATGGACAAGAACTACACCTTCCTCAGTGAAAGGGACTCAACTCCCCATATTCCATGCAGTGGGATATACCTTACTAGTAAGAATCTTAAATCCTATGTATTGATATGTCCCCGTAATGGAATCAAGTGTGTCTAGACTGGCATAAACATGGCAGTGAGAATCAGCTCAAACCCACTATAAAATGGAATTTCAAAAACAAAACAAAAAAACAGGAAAATTCTTTTCAATTCCTTCAGGGTCTCGGATGAAACCTGGAATGACCCTATGTACAATGACAGCTGGATGTGGCATAAGGCTGGACACATGGGACTGAGAGGATAGGTGAGATTGGGTGAGCAAATGCAGACCCTTTAAAGCAATAATGCATGGCAACTATTCCAAGGGACCCAACTCCCCATGGTGAAGGGAATATTACTACAGCAATAACTTGTATGGGAAACCTAGATAATGGACACACTGTAAATACGAAAGGTCTCTAAAACTCAAATAATAGTCCCTCTCCTGGTGATCTGGTTTGACTTTCCAACTGCTTTACTATCAATTTCCCAACTTGGACAGACAGCCCCTTTAACCTCCTGTTTCACACAGGTTGCCAATTTGGCAGAGGATGAAACGGAACAGGGAGAACCAATGAGAGAGTAGCTGTTAGGCATTTGGACGGGCATATGTCACTCTTGTTTCCCGGGAGGAAGAAGAATTAACCAAAGTCTCAGCCACCCACCGGGTACCAGTGTAGGTCCTGACCTAAAATATTGGACTTGCATAGAGCTCACAAAAAACGAGTTAAATAATGGAGCTCTGGGGCACAGCAATTCACAAACAGGCAGAGTAATAAAGGAAAACTATCATCCAAAAATCTGTTGAGGGAAGGCAACGAGGCGGACTTGAAAGTGAGGCAGAATAGCAGGAAACAGATTTCAAGAGGTACGTTGGAATCGCCTTTAAAGCACAGAAAGAGGGGCACAACTTCGACAATGATGTACTTGGCCAAAAAGGGCGTATGCGTTTTCTCCTGAATATATTCAGCAGAAAACGCATATGCCCTTTTTGACCAAACAAGCAAGCGGGCAATGCAAATCTGCACTACAAAGAAGTATCACTTCCCACCGGTCAAAAGGGACATCCACAAAATGGGTAAAAACCAGAAAGGCAAGGCAGGCCCTGGAGAACAGGGAGCCTTGTTATGCTGATGGGTGGGATGTAAATTGCCAACTGCCTCTCTGGAGGAGTGCACTGTGTTCCCTAAAACAAGTAAACAACAGAGCTACAGAGCCAAGGGCACTTCCAGTCTAGGGAATATACCTTGGGAAAACGGAAAATCAATAAGACAGAGCCACCCCAAAATTTAGGGCTGCACTGCTTACAAGAACCTCAACTTGGGTACACCTTAAATATGCCAGGACATATAAAAATGGTTCAAAAAATTGTGGTACTTATGTACGATGGAATATCCCTCAGCCATGAAATCCATGTCGTAAGACCAGTAGCAGCAAAATGACTGGATTCAGGTATGATGTTTATAAGTGAAATAAGTGACACAGAAAAAGAAGCTTATCATAAGATATCACTTATGAAGATCCTGTAAACATGGCTACACATGAACTGAGTTAGGAAAGAGAACAGAGTGTCACATTTAGAAAATACTCTCATGCCTCCTTAAGGGGGAAGCAGAGGATGGGTGAGGCATAAAACCAGAGTTTGTTATAAGCACAGGTACCGTTCCCAAACCAACTATGGAATAGACAAGACCTACCTATACCTTCCTCAGTGAAAGGGACTCAAAACCCCATATTTCCCACAGAGGAATATATCTGACTAGTAAGAATCTTAAAACTTATGTATTGATATGTCTCTGTAAGGGAATCAAGTGTGTCTAGACTGGCATAAACTTGGCAGTGAGAATCAGCTCAAACCCACTATAAAAAGGAATTTCAAAAACACAATAAAAAAACAGGGAAATTCTTTACAATTCCTTCAGGGTCTCTGATGAAACGTGGAATGACACTGTCTACAATGACAGCTGGATGTGGCATAAGGCTGGACACTTGGGACTGAGAGGATTGGTGAGATTGGGTGAGCAAATGCAGACCCTTTAAAACAATAATGCATGACACCCATTCCATGGGGCACAACTCTCCAGGTTGAAGGGAATATTACTATAGACCTAACATGTATGGGAAACCTAGAGAATGGACACACTGTGAATATGAAAGGTTTCTAAAACTCAACGAATAGTCCCACTCCTGGTGCGCCGGTTTGACTTTCCAACTGCTTTGCTATCAATCTCCCAACTTGGAGAGACTGCCCCTTTAACCTTCTGGTTCGCACAGGTTGCCAATTTGGCAGAGGATGAAAGGGACGAGGGAGAACCAATGAGAGAGTAGATGTTAGCCATTTGGAAGGGCACATGTCACTCTTATTGTCCGGCAGGAAGAAGAATTAACCAATGTCTCAGCCACTCACTGGGAAACAGTATAGGTCCTGAACCAAAACTTTGGAGTTGCATTCAGCTCACAAAAAACGAGTTGAAAAATGGAGCTCAGGGGCAGAGCAATTCACAAACTGGCAGAGTAATAAAGGACAAATATCGTCCAGAAATCTGTTGAGGGAAGGCAACGAAGCGGACTTTAAAGTCAGGCCGAATAGCAGGAAACAGATTTCAAGAGGTACGTTGGAATCCTCTGTAAAGCACAGGAAGAGGGGCACAACTTCGACAATGATGCACTTGGCCAAAAAGGGCGTATGCATTTTCTCCTGAATATATGCAGGAGAAAACGCATATGCCCTTTTTGGCCAAGCAAGCAAGCGGGCAATGCAAATCTGCACTACAAAGAAGTATCACTTCCCACCGGTCAAATGGGACATCCACAAAATAGGTAACAATCAGAAAGGCAAAACAGGCCTTGGAGAAAAGGGAGCCTTGTTATGCTGATGGGCGGGATGTAAGTTGTCAACTGCCTCTCTGGAGGAGTGCATTGTGTTCCCTAAAACAAGTAAACAACAGAGCTACAGAGCCAAGAGAACTTCCGGTCTAGGTAATATACCTTGGGCAAACTGAAAATCAATAAGACAGAGCCAGCCCACAAATTAGGGCTGCACTGCTTACAAGAACCTCAAACTGTCTACATCTTAAATATCCCTGGAAATATAAAAATGGTTCAAAACATTGTGGTACTTACGTACGATGGAATATCCCTCAGCCATGAAATCCATGTCATAAGACCAGTAGAAGCAAAATGAGTGGATTCAGGTACGATGATTCTAAGTGAAATAAGTCACACAGAAAAAGAAACTTATCATAAGATATCACTTATGAAGATCCTGTAAACATGGTTACACATGAACTGAGTTAGGAAAGAGAAGAGAGTTTGACATTTAGAAAACATTCTTATGCCTGCTTAAGGGGGAAGGAGAGGTGGGGTGATGCATTAAACCAGATTTTGATATTAGTTCAGGTATCGTTCCAAAAACCACATACGGAATAGACAAGAACTACACCTTCCTCAGTGAAAGGGACTCAACTCCGCATATTCCATGCAGAGGGATATATCTTACTAGTAAGAATCTTAAAACCTATGTATTGATATGTCCCCATAATGGAATCAAGTGTGTCTAGACAGGCATAAACATGGCAGTGAGAATCAGCTCAAACCCACTATAAAATGGAATTTCAAAAACAAAACAAAAAAAACAGGAAAATTCTTTTCAATTTCTTCAGGGTCCCTCATGAAACCTGGAATGACCCTATGTACAACGACAGCTGGATGTGGCATAAGGCTGGACACATGGGACTGAGAGGATTGGTGACATTCGGTGAGCAAATGCAGACCCTTTAAATGAATAATGCATGGCACGCATTCCATGGGTCCCAACTCCTCAGGGTGAAGGGAATATTACTACAGCAATAACATGTACGGGAAACCTAGATAATGGACACAGTGTGAATATGAAAGGTTTCTAAAACTCAACAAATAGTCCCTCTCCTGGTGCTCTGGTTGACTTTCCAACTGCTTTACTATCAATCTCCCAACTTGGAGAGACAGCCCCTTTAACCTCCTGTTTCACACAGGTTGCCAATTTGGCAGAGGATGAAACGGAACAGGGAGAACCAATGAGAGAGTAGCTGTTAGGCATTTGGACGGGCATATGTCACTCTTGTTTCCCGGGAGGAAGAAGAATTAACCAAAGTCTCAGCCACCCACCGGGTACCAGTGTAGGTCCTGACCTAAAATATTGGACTTGCATAGAGCTCACAAAAAACGAGTTAAATAATGGAGCTCTGGGGCACAGCGATTCACAAACAGGCAGAGTAATAAAGGAAAACTATCATCCAAAAATCTGTTGAGGGAAGGCAACGAGGCGGACTTGAAAGTGAGGCAGAATAGCAGGAAACAGATTTCAAGAGGTACGTTGGAATCGCCTTTAAAGCACAGAAAGAGGGGCACAACTTCAACAATGATGTACTTGGCCAAAAAGGGCGTATGCGTTTTCTCCTGAATATATTCAGCAGAAAACGCATATGCCCTTTTTGACCAAACAAGCAAGCGGGCAATGCAAATCTGCACTACAAAGAAGTATCACTTCCCACCGGTCAAAAGGGACATCCACAAAATGGGTAAAAACCAGAAAGGCAAGGCAGGCCCTGGAGAACAGGGAGCCTTGTTATGCTGATGGGCGGGATGTAAATTGCCAACTGCCTCTCTGGAGGAGTGCACGGTGTTCCCTAAAGCAAGTAAACAACAGAGCTACAGAGCCAAGGGCACTTCCAGTCTAGGGAATATACCTTGGGAAAACGGAAAATCAATAAGACAGAGCCACCCCAAAATTTAGGGCTGCACTGCTTACAAGAACCTCAACTTGGGTACACCTTAAATATGCCAGGACATATAAAAATGGTTCAAAAAATTGTGGTAATTATGTACGATGGAATATCCCTCAGCCATGAAATCCATGTCGTAAGACCAGTGGCAGCAAAATGACTGGATTCAGGTATGATGATTATAAGTGAAATAAGTGACACAGAAAAAGAAGCTTATCATAAGATATCACTTATGAAGATCCTGTAAACATGGCTACACATGAACTGAGTTAGGAAAGAGAACAGAGTGTCACATTTAGAAAATACTCTCATGCCTCCTTAAGGGGGAAGCAGAGGATGGGTGAGGCATAAAACCACAGTTGGTTATAAGCACAGGTACCGTTCCCAAACCAACTATGGAATAGACAAGACCTACCTATACCTTCCTCAGTGAAAGGGACTCAAAACCCCATATTTCCCACAGAGGAATATATCTGACTAGTAAGAATCTTAAAACTTATGTATTGATATGTCTCTGTAAGGGAATCAAGTGTGTCTAGACTGGCATAAACATGGCAGTGAGAATCAGCTCAAACCCACTATAAAAAGGAATTTCAAAAACACAATAAAAAAACAGGGAAATTCTTTACAATTCCTTCAGGGTCTCTGATGAAACGTGGAATGACACTGTCTACAATGACAGCTGGATGTGGCATAAGGCTGGACACTTGGGACTGAGAGGATTGGTGAGATTGGGTGAGCAAATGCAGACCCTTTAAAACAATAATGCATGGCACCCATTCCATGGGGCACAACTCTCCAGGTTGAAGGGAATATTACTATAGACCTAACATGTATGGGAAACCTAGAGAATGGACACACTGTGAATATGAAAGGTTTCTAAAACTCAACGAATAGTCCCACTCCTGGTGCGCCAGTTTGACTTTCCAACTGCTTTGCTATCAACCTAGCAACTTGGAGAGACTGCCCCTTTAACCTTCTGGTTCGCACAGGTTGCCAATTTGGCAGAGGATGAAAGGGACGAGGGAGAACCAATGAGAGAGTAGATGTTAGCCATTTGGAAGGGCACATGTCACTCTTATTGTCCGGCAGGAAGAAGAATTAACCAAAGTCTCAGCCACTCACTGGGAAACAGTATAGGTCCTGAACCAAAACTTTGGAGTTGCATTCAGCTCACAAAAACGAGTTGAAAAATGGAGCTCAGGGGCAGAGCAATTCACAAACTGGCAGAGTAATAAAGGACAAATATCGTCCAGAAATCTGTTGAGGGAAGGCAAGGAAGCGGACTTTAAAGTCAGGCCGAATAGCAGGAAACAGATTTCAAGAGGTACGTTGGAATCCTCTGTAAAGCACAGGAAGAGGGGCACAACTTCGACAATGATGCACTTGGCCAAAAAGGGCGTATGCATTTTCTCCTGAATATATGCAGGAGAAAACGCATATGCCCTTTTTGGCCAAGCAAGCAAGCGGGCAATGCAAATCTGCACTACAAAGAAGTATCACTTCTCACCGGTCAAATGGGATATCCGCAAAATGGGTATAAACCAGAAAGGCAAGACAGGCCTTGGAGAACAGGGAGCCTTGTTATGCTGATGGGCAGGATGTAAGTTGTCAACTGCCTCTCTGAAGGAGTGCATTGTGTTCCCTAAAACAAGTAAACAACAGAGCTACAGAGCCAAGAGCACTTCCAGTCTATGGAATATACCTTGGGCAAACTGAAAATAAATAAGACAGAGCCAGCCAAAAATTTAGGGCTGCACTGCTTACAAGAACCTCAACTTGTCTACACCTTAAATATCCCTGGAAACATAAAAATGGTTCAAAAAATTGTGGTACTGTTGTACGATGGAATATCCCTCAGCCATGAAATCCATGTCATAAGACCAGTAGAAGCAAAATGAGTGGATTCAGGTACGATGATTCTAAGTGAAATAAGTCACACAGAAAAAGAAACTTATCATAAGATATCACTTATGAAGGTCCTGTAAACATGGCTACACATGAACTGAGTTAGGAAAGAGAAGAGAGTTTGACATTTAGAAAACATTCTTATGCCTGCTTAAGGGGGAAGGAGAGGTGGGGTGATGCATTAAACCAGATTTTGATATTAGTTCAGGTACCGTTCCAAAAACCACATACGGAATGGACAAGAACTACACCTTCCTCAGTGAAAGGGACTCAACTCCCCATATTCCATGCAGTGGGATATATCTTACTAGTAAGAATCTTAAATCCTATGTATTGATATGTCCCCGTAATGGAATCAAGTGTGTCTAGACTGGCATAAACATGGCAGTGAGAATCAGCTCAAACCCACTATAAAATGGAATTTCAAAAACAAAACAAAAAAACAGGAAAATTCTTTTCAATTCCTTCAGGGTCTCGGATGAAACCTGGAATGACCCTATGTACAATGACAGCTGGATGTGGCATAAGGCTGGACACATGGGACTGAGAGGATAGGTGAGATTGGGTGAGCAAATGCAGACCCTTTAAAGCAATAATGCATGGCACCTATTCCAAGGGTCCCAACTCCCCAGGGTGAAGGGAATATTACTACAGCAATAACTTGTACGGGAAACCTAGATAATGGACACACTGTGAATACGAAAGGTCTCTAAAACTCAACAAATAGTCCCTCTCCTGGTGATCTGGTTTGACTTTCCAACTGCTTTACTATCAATCTCCCAACTTGGACAGACAGCCCCTTTAACCTCCTGTTTCACACAGGTTGCCAATTTGGCAGAGGATGAAACGGAACAGGGAGAACCAATGAGAGAGTAGCTGTTAGGCATTTGGACGGGCATATGTCACTCTTGTTTCCCGGGAGGAAGAAGAATTAACCAAAGTCTCAGCCACCCACCGGGTACCAGTGTAGGTCCTGACCTAAAATATTGGACTTGCATAGAGCTCACAAAAAACGAGTTAAATAATGGAGCTCTGGGGCACAGCAATTCACAAACAGGCAGAGTAATAAAGGAAAACTATCATCCAAAAATCTGTTGAGGGAAGGCAACGAGGCGGACTTGAAAGTGAGGCAGAATAGCAGGAAACAGATTTCAAGAGGTACGTTGGAATCGCCTTTAAAGCACAGAAAGAGGGGCACAACTTCGACAATGATGTACTTGGCCAAAAAGGGCGTATGCGTTTTCTCCTGAATATATTCAGCAGAAAACGCATATGCCCTTTTTGACCAAACAAGCAAGCGGGCAATGCAAATCTGCACTACAAAGAAGTATCACTTCCCACCGGTCAAAAGGGACATCCACAAAATGGGTAAAAACCAGAAAGGCAAGGCAGGCCCTGGAGAACAGGGAGCCTTGTTATGCTGATGGGCGGGATGTAAATTGCCAACTGCCTCTCTGGAGGAGTGCACTGTGTTCCCTAAAACAAGTAAACAACAGAGCTACAGAGCCAAGAGAACTTCCGGTCTAGGTAATATACCTTGGGCAAACTGAAAATCAATAAGACAGAGCCAGCCCACAAATTAGGGCTGCGCTGCTTACAAGAACCTCAAACTGTCTACACCTTAAATATCCCTGGAAATATAAAAATGGTTCAAAACATTGTGGTACTTACGTACGATGGAATATCCCTCAGCCATGAAATCCATGTCATAAGTCCAGTAGAAGCAAAATGAGTGGATTCAGGTACGATGATTCTAAGTGAAATAAGTCACACAGAAAAAGAAACTTATCATAAGATATCACTTATGAAGATCCTGTAAACATGGCTACACATGAACTGAGTTAGGAAAGAGAAGAGAGTTTGACATTTAGAAAACATTCTTATGCCTGCTTAAGGGGGAAGGAGAGGTGGGGTGATGCATTAAACCAGATTTTGATATTAGTTCAGGTATCGTTCCAAAAACCACATACGGAATAGACAAGAACTACACCTTCCTCAGTGAAAGGGACTCAACTCCACATATTCCATGCAGTGGGATATATCTTACTAGTAAGAATCTTAAAACCTATGTATTGATATGTCCCCGTAATGGAATCAAGTGTGTGTAGACTGGCATAAACATGGCAGTGAGAATCAGCTCAAACCCACTATAAAATGGAATTTCAAAAACAAAACAAAAAAACAGGAAAATTCTTTTCAATTCCTTCAGGGTCCCTGATGAAACCTGGAATGACCCTATGTACAACGACAGCTGGATGTGGCATAAGGCTGGACACATGGGACTGAGAGGATAGGTGATATTGGGTGAGCAAATGCAGACCCTTTAAAGCAATAATGCATGGCACCTATTCCAAGGGTCCCAACTCCCCAGGGTGAAGGGAATATTACTACAGCAATAACTTGTACGGGAAACCTAGATAATGCACACACTGTGAATACGAAAGGTCTCTAAAACTCAACAAATAGTCCCTCTCCTGGTGATCTGGTTTGACTTTCCAACTGCTTTACTATCAATCTCCCAACTTGGACAGACAGCCCCTTTAACCTCCTGTTTCACACAGGTTGCCAATTTGGCAGAGGATGAAACGGAACAGGGAGAACCAATGAGAGAGTAGCTGTTAGGCATTTGGACGGGCATATGTCACTCTTGTTTCCCGGGAGGAAGAAGAATTAACCAAAGTCTCAGCCACCCACCGGGTACCAGTGTAGGTCCTGACCTAAAATATTGGACTTGCGTAGAGCTCACAAAAAACGAGTTAAATAATGGAGCTCTGGGGCACAGCAATTCACAAACAGGCAGAGTAATAAAGGAAAACTATCATCCAAAAATCTGTTGAGGGAAGGCAACGAGGCGGACTTGAAAGTGAGGCAGAATAGCAGGAAACAGATTTCAAGAGGTACGTTGGAATCGCCTTTAAAGCACAGAAAGAGGGGCACAACTTCGACAATGATGTACTTGGCCAAAAAGGGCGTATGCGTTTTCTCCTGAATATATTCAGCAGAAAACGCATATGCCCTTTTTGACCAAACAAGCAAGCGGGCAATGCAAATCTGCACTACAAAGAAGTATCACTTCCCATGGGTCAAAAGGGACATCCACAAAATGGGTAAAAACCAGAAAGGCAAGGCAGGCCCTGGAGAACAGGGAGCCTTGTTATGCTGATGGGCGGGATGTAAATTGCCAACTGCCTCTCTGGAGGAGTGCACTGTGTTCCCTAAAACAAGTAAACAACAGAGCTACAGAGCCAAGGGCACTTCCAGTCTAGGGAATATACCTTGGGAAAACGGAAAATCAATAAGACAGAGCAACCCCAAAATTTAGGGCTGCACTGCTTACAAGAACCTCAACTTGGGTACACCTTAAATATGCCAGGACATATAAAAATGGTTCAAAAAATTGTGGTACTTATGTACGATGGAATATCCTTCAGCCATGAAATCCATGTCGTAAGACCAGTGGCAGCAAAATGACTGGATTCAGGTATGATGATTCTAAGTGAAATAATTCACACAGAAAAAGAAGCTTATCATAAGATATCACTTATGAAGATCCTGTAAACATGTCTACACATGAACTGAGTTAGGAAAGAGAAAATAGTGTCACATTTAGAAAATAATCTCATGCCTCCTTAAGGGGGAAGCAGAGGATGGGTGAGGCATAAAACCAGAGTTTGTTATAAGCACAGGTACCGTTCCCAAACCAACTATGGAATAGACAAGACCTACCTATACCTTCCTCAGTGAAAGGGACTCAAAACCCCATATTTCCCACAGAGGAATATATCTGACTAGTAAGAATCTTAAAACTTATGTATTGATATGTCTCTGTAAGGGAATCAAGTGTGTCTAGACTGGCATAAACATGGCAGTGAGAATCAGCTCAAACCCACTATAAAAAGGAATTTCAAAAACACAATAAAAAACAGGGAAATTCTTTACAATTCCTTCAGGGTCTCTGATGAAACGTGGAATGACACTGTCTACAATGACAGCTGGATGTGGCATAAGGCTGGACACTTGGGACTGAGAGGATTGGTGAGATTGGGTGAGCAAATGCAGACCCTTTAAAACAATAATGCATGGCACCCATTCCATGGGGCACAACTCTCCAGGTTGAAGGGAATATTACTATAGACCTAACATGTATGGGAAACCTAGAGAATGGACACACTGTGAATATGAAAGGTTTCTAAAACTCAACGAATAGTCCCACTCCTGGTGCGCCGGTTTGACTTTCCAACTGCTTTGCTATCAACCTCCCAACTTGGAGAGACTGCCCCTTTAACCTTCTGGTTCGCACAGGTTGCCAATTTGGCAGAGGATGAAAGGGACGAGGGACAACCAATGAGAGAGTAGATGTTAGCCATTTGGAAGGGCGCATGTCACTCTTATTGTCCGGCAGGAAGAAGAATTAACCAAAGTCTCAGCCACTCACTGGGAAACAGTATAGGTCCTGAACCAAAACTTTGGAGTTGCATTCAGCTCACAAAAAACGAGTTGAAAAATGGAGCTCAGGGGCAGAGCAATTCACAAACTGGCAGAGTAATAAAGGACAAATATCGTCCAGAAATCTGTTGAGGGAAGGCAACGAAGCGGACTTTAAAGTCAGGCCGAATAGCAGGAAACAGATTTCAAGAGGTACGTTGGAATCCTCTGTAAAGCACAGGAAGAGGGGCACAACTTCGACAATGATGCACTTGGCCAAAAAGGGCGTATGCATTTTCTCCTGAATATATGCAGGAGAAAACGCATACGCCCTTTTTGGCCAAGCAAGCAAGCGGGCAATGCAAATCTGCACTACAAAGAAGTATCACTTCCCACCGGTCAAATGGGATATCCGCAAAATGGGTAAAAACCAGAAAGGCAAGACAGGCCTTGGAGAACAGGGAGCCTTGTTATGCTGATGGGCAGGATGTAAGTTGTCGACTGCCTCTCTGAAGGAGTGCATTGTGTTCCCTAAAACAAGTAAACAACAGAGCTACAGAGCCAAGAGCACTTCCAGTCTATGGAATATACCTTGGGCAAACTGAAAATAAATAAGACAGAGCCAGCCAAAAATTTAGGGCTGCACTGCTTACAAGAACCTCAACTTGTCTACACCTTAAATATCCCTGGAAACATAAAAATGGTTCAAAAAATTGTGGTACTGTTGTACGATGGAATATCCCTCAGCCATGAAATCAATGTCATAAGACCAGTAGAAGCAAAATGAGTGGATTCAGGTACGATGATTCTAAGTGAAATAAGTCACACAGAAAAAGAAACTTATCATAAGATATCACTTATGAAGGTCCTGTAAACATGGCTACACATGAACAGAGTTAGGAAAGAGAAGAGAGTTTGACATTTAGAAAACATTCTTATGCCTGCTTAAGGGGGAAGGAGAGGTGGGGTGATGCATTAAACCAGATTTTGGTATTAGTTCAGGTACCGTTCCAAAAACCACATACGGAATGGACAAGAACTACACCTTCCTCAGTGAAAGGGACTCAACTCCCCATATTCCATGCAGTGGGATATATCTTACTAGTAAGATTCTTAAAACCTATGTATTGATATGTCCCCGTAATGGAATCAAGTGTGTCTAGACTGGCATAAACATGGCAGTGAGAATCAGCTCAAACCCACTATAAAATGGAATTTCAAAAACAAAACAAAAAAACAGGAAAATTCTTTTCAATTCCTTCAGGGTCCCTGATGAAACCTGGAATGACCCTATGTACAACGACAGCTGGATGTGGCATAAGGCTGGACACATGGGACTGAGAGGATAGGTGAGATTGGGTGAGCAAATGCAGACCCTTTAAAGCAATAATGCATGGCACCTATTCCAAGGGTCCCAACTCCCCAGGGTGAAGGGAATATTACTACAGCAATAACTTGTACGGGAAACCTAGATAATGCACACACTGTGAATACGAAAGGTCTCTAAAACTCAACAAATAGTCCCTCTCCTGGTGATCTGGTTTGACTTTCCAACTGCTTTACTATCAATCTCCCAACTTGGACAGACAGCCCCTTTAACCTCCTGTTTCACACAGGTTGCCAATTTGGCAGAGGATGAAACGGAACAGGGAGAACCAATGAGAGAGTAGCTGTTAGGCATTTGGACGGGCATATGTCACTCTTGTTTCCCGGGAGGAAGAAGAATTAACCAAAGTCTCAGCCACCCACCGGGTACCAGTGTAGGTCCTGACCTAAAATATTGGACTTGCGTAGAGCTCACAAAAAACGAGTTAAATAATGGAGCTCTGGGGCACAGCAATTCACAAACAGGCAGAGTAATAAAGGAAAACTATCATCCAAAAATCTGTTGAGGGAAGGCAACGAGGCGGACTTGAAAGTGAGGCAGAATAGCAGGAAACAGATTTCAAGAGGTACGTTGGAATCGCCTTTAAAGCACAGAAAGAGGGGCACAACTTCGACAATGATGTACTTGGCCAAAAAGGGCGTATGCGTTTTCTCCTGAATATATTCAGCAGAAAACGCATATGCCCTTTTTGACCAAACAAGCAAGCGGGCAATGCAAATCTGCACTACAAAGAAGTATCACTTCCCATGGGTCAAAAGGGACATCCACAAAATGGGTAAAAACCAGAAAGGCAAGGCAGTCCCTGGAGAACAGGGAGCCTTGTTATGCTGATGGGCGGGATGTAAATTGCCAACTGCCTCTCTGGAGGAGTGCACTGTGTTCCCTAAAACAAGTAAACAACAGAGCTACAGAGCCAAGGGCACTTCCAGTCTAGGGAATATACCTTGGGAAAACGGATAATCAATAAGACAGAGCCACCCCAAAATTTAGGGCTGCACTGCTTACAAGAACCTCAACTTGGGTACACCTTAAATATGCCAGGACATATAAAAATGGTTCAAAAAATTGTGGTACTTATGTACGATGGAATATCCCTCAGCCATGAAATCCATGTCGTAAGACCAGTGGCAGCAAAATGACTGGATTCAGGTATGATGATTCTAAGTGAAATAATTCACACAGAAAAAGAAGCTTATCATAAGATATCACTTATGAAGATCCTGTAAACATGTCTACACATGAACTGAGTTAGGAAAGAGAACAGAGTGTCACATTTAGAAAATACTCTCATGCCTCCTTAAGGGGGAAGCAGAGGATGGGTGAGGCATAAAACCAGAGTTTGTTATAAGCACAGGTACCGTTCCCAAACCAACTATGGAATAGACAAGACCTACCTATACCTTCCTCAGTGAAAGGGACTCAAAACCCCATATTTCCCACAGAGGAATATATCTGACTAGTAAGAATCTTAAAACTTATGTATTGATATGTCTCTGTAAGGGAATCAAGTGTGTCTAGACTGGCATAAACATGGCAGTGAGAATCAGCTCAAACCCACTATAAAAAGGAATTTCAAAAACACAATAAAAAACAGGGAAATTCTTTACAATTCCTTCAGGGTCTCTGATGAAACGTGGAATGACACTGTCTACAATGACAGCTGGATGTGGCATAAGGCTGGACACTTGGGACTGAGAGGATTGGTGAGATTGGGTGAGCAAATGCAGACCCTTTAAAACAATAATGCATGGCACCCATTCCATGGGGCACAACTCTCCAGGTTGAAGGGAATATTACTATAGACCTAACATGTATGGGAAACCTAGAGAATGGACACACTGTGAATATGAAAGGTTTCTAAAACTCAACGAATAGTCCCACTCCTGGTGCGCCGGTTTGACTTTCCAACTGCTTTGCTATCAACCTCCCAACTTGGAGAGACTGCCCCTTTAACCTTCTGGTTCGCACAGGTTGCCAATTTGGCAGAGGATGAAAGGGACGAGGGACAACCAATGAGAGAGTAGATGTTAGCCATTTGGAAGGGCGCATGTCACTCTTATTGTCCGGCAGGAAGAAGAATTAACCAAAGTCTCAGCCACTCACTGGGAAACAGTATAGGTCCTGAACCAAAACTTTGGAGTTGCATTCAGCTCACAAAAAACGAGTTGAAAAATGGAGCTCAGGGGCAGAGCAATTCACAAACTGGCAGAGTAATAAAGGACAAATATCGTCCAGAAATCTGTTGAGGGAAGGCAACGAAGCGGACTTTAAAGTCAGGCCGAATAGCAGGAAACAGATTTCAAGAGGTACGTTGGAATCCTCTGTAAAGCACAGGAAGAGGGGCACAACTTCGACAATGATGCACTTGGCCAAAAAGGGCGTATGCATTTTCTCCTGAATATATGCAGGAGAAAACGCATACGCCCTTTTTGGCCAAGCAAGCAAGCGGGCAATGCAAATCTGCACTACAAAGAAGTATCACTTCCCACCGGTCAAATGGGATATCCGCAAAATGGGTAAAAACCAGAAAGGCAAGACAGGCCTTGGAGAACAGGGAGCCTTGTTATGCTGATGGGCAGGATGTAAGTTGTCGACTGCCTCTCTGAAGGAGTGCATTGTGTTCCCTAAAACAAGTAAACAACAGAGCTACAGAGCCAAGAGCACTTCCAGTCTATGGAATATACCTTGGGCAAACTGAAAATAAATAAGACAGAGCCAGCCAAAAATTTAGGGCTGCACTGCTTACAAGAACCTCAACTTGTCTACACCTTAAATATCCCTGGAAACATAAAAATGGTTCAAAAAATTGTGGTACTGTTGTACGATGGAATATCCCTCAGCCATGAAATCAATGTCATAAGACCAGTAGAAGCAAAATGAGTGGATTCAGGTACGATGATTCTAAGTGAAATAAGTCACACAGAAAAAGAAACTTATCATAAGATATCACTTATGAAGGTCCTGTAAACATGGCTACACATGAACAGAGTTAGGAAAGAGAAGAGAGTTTGACATTTAGAAAACATTCTTATGCCTGCTTAAGGGGGAAGGAGAGGTGGGGTGATGCATTAAACCAGATTTTGATATTAGTTCAGGTACCGTTCCAAAAACCACATACGGAATGGACAAGAACTACACCTTCCTCAGTGAAAGGGACTCAACTCCCCATATTCCATGCAGTGGGATATATCTTACTAGTAAGATTCTTAAAACCTATGTATTGATATGTCCCCGTAATGGAATCAAGTGTGTCTAGACTGGCATAAACATGGCAGTGAGAATCAGCTCAAACCCACTATAAAATGGAATTTCAAAAACAAAACAAAAAAACAGGAAAATTCTTTTCAATTCCTTCAGGGTCCCTGATGAAACCTGGAATGACCCTATGTACAACGACAGCTGGATGTGGCATAAGGCTGGACACATGGGACTGAGAGGATAGGTGAGATTGGGTGAGCAAATGCAGACCCTTTAAAGCAATAATGCATGGCACCTATTCCAAGGGTCCCAACTCCCCAGGGTGAAGGGAATATTACTACAGCAATAACTTGTACGGGAAACCTAGATAATGCACACACTGTGAATACGAAAGGTCTCTAAAACTCAACAAATAGTCCCTCTCCTGGTGATCTGGTTTGACTTTCCAACTGCTTTACTATCAATCTCCCAACTTGGACAGACAGCCCCTTTAACCTCCTGTTTCACACAGGTTGCCAATTTGGCAGAGGATGAAACGGAACAGGGAGAACCAATGAGAGAGTAGCTGTTAGGCATTTGGACGGGCATATGTCACTCTTGTTTCCCGGGAGGAAGAAGAATTAACCAAAGTCTCAGCCACCCACCGGGTACCAGTGTAGGTCCTGACCTAAAATATTGGACTTGCGTAGAGCTCACAAAAAACGAGTTAAATAATGGAGCTCTGGGGCACAGCAATTCACAAACAGGCAGAGTAATAAAGGAAAACTATCATCCAAAAATCTGTTGAGGGAAGGCAATGAGGCGGACTTGAAAGTGAGGCAGAATAGCAGGAAACAGATTTCAAGAGGTACGTTGGAATCGCCTTTAAAGCACAGAAAGAGGGGCACAACTTCGACAATGATGTACTTGGCCAAAAAGGGCGTATGCGTTTTCTCCTGAATATATTCAGCAGAAAACGCATATGCCCTTTTTGACCAAACAAGCAAGCGGGCAATGCAAATCTGCACTACAAAGAAGTATCACTTCCCATGGGTCAAAAGGGACATCCACAAAATGGGTAAAAACCAGAAAGGCAAGGCAGTCCCTGGAGAACAGGGAGCCTTGTTATGCTGATGGGCGGGATGTAAATTGCCAACTGCCTCTCTGGAGGAGTGCACTGTGTTCCCTAAAACAAGTAAACAACAGAGCTACAGAGCCAAGGGCACTTCCAGTCTAGGGAATATACCTTGGGAAAACGGATAATCAATAAGACAGAGCCACCCCAAAATTTAGGGCTGCACTGCTTACAAGAACCTCAACTTGGGTACACCTTAAATATGCCAGGACATATAAAAATGGTTCAAAAAATTGTGGTACTTATGTACGATGGAATATCCCTCAGCCATGAAATCCATGTCGTAAGACCAGTGGCAGCAAAATGACTGGATTCAGGTATGATGATTCTAAGTGAAATAATTCACACAGAAAAAGAAGCTTATCATAAGATATCACTTATGAAGATCCTGTAAACATGTCTACACATGAACTGAGTTAGGAAAGAGAACAGAGTGTCACATTTAGAAAATACTCTCATGCCTCCTTAAGGGGGAAGCAGAGGATGGGTGAGGCATAAAACCAGAGTTTGTTATAAGCACAGGTACCGTTCCCAAACCAACTATGGAATAGACAAGACCTACCTATACCTTCCTCAGTGAAAGGGACTCAAAACCCCATATTTCCCACAGAGGAATATATCTGACTAGTAAGAATCTTAAAACTTATGTATTGATATGTCTCTGTAAGGGAATCAAGTGTGTCTAGACTGGCATAAACATGGCAGTGAGAATCAGCTCAAACCCACTATAAAAAGGAATTTCAAAAACACAATAAAAAACAGGGAAATTCTTTACAATTCCTTCAGGGTCTCTGATGAAACGTGGAATGACACTGTCTACAATGACAGCTGGATGTGGCATAAGGCTGGACACTTGGGACTGAGAGGATTGGTGAGATTGGGTGAGCAAATGCAGACCCTTTAAAACAATAATGCATGGCACCCATTCCATGGGGCACAACTCTCCAGGTTGAAGGGAATATTACTATAGACCTAACATGTATGGGAAACCTAGAGAATGGACACACTGTGAATATGAAAGGTTTCTAAAACTCAACGAATAGTCCCACTCCTGGTGCGCCGGTTTGACTTTCCAACTGCTTTGCTATCAACCTCCCAACTTGGAGAGACTGCCCCTTTAACCTTCTGGTTCGCACAGGTTGCCAATTTGGCAGAGGATGAAAGGGACGAGGGACAACCAATGAGAGAGTAGATGTTAGCCATTTGGAAGGGCGCATGTCACTCTTATTGTCCGGCAGGAAGAAGAATTAACCAAAGTCTCAGCCACTCACTGGGAAACAGTATAGGTCCTGAACCAAAACTTTGGAGTTGCATTCAGCTCACAAAAAACGAGTTGAAAAATGGAGCTCAGGGGCAGAGCAATTCACAAACTGGCAGAGTAATAAAGGACAAATATCGTCCAGAAATCTGTTGAGGGAAGGCAACGAAGCGGACTTTAAAGTCAGGCCGAATAGCAGGAAACAGATTTCAAGAGGTACGTTGGAATCCTCTGTAAAGCACAGGAAGAGGGGCACAACTTCGACAATGATGCACTTGGCCAAAAAGGGCGTATGCATTTTCTCCTGAATATATGCAGGAGAAAACGCATACGCCCTTTTTGGCCAAGCAAGCAAGCGGGCAATGCAAATCTGCACTACAAAGAAGTATCACTTCCCACCGGTCAAATGGGATATCCGCAAAATGGGTAAAAACCAGAAAGGCAAGACAGGCCTTGGAGAACAGGGAGCCTTGTTATGCTGATGGGCAGGATGTAAGTTGTCGACTGCCTCTCTGAAGGAGTGCATTGTGTTCCCTAAAACAAGTAAACAACAGAGCTACAGAGCCAAGAGCACTTCCAGTCTATGGAATATACCTTGGGCAAACTGAAAATAAATAAGACAGAGCCAGCCAAAAATTTAGGGCTGCACTGCTTACAAGAACCTCAACTTGTCTACACCTTAAATATCCCTGGAAACATAAAAATGGTTCAAAAAATTGTGGTACTGTTGTACGATGGAATATCCCTCAGCCATGAAATCAATGTCATAAGACCAGTAGAAGCAAAATGAGTGGATTCAGGTACGATGATTCTAAGTGAAATAAGTCACACAGAAAAAGAAACTTATCATAAGATATCACTTATGAAGGTCCTGTAAACATGGCTACACATGAACAGAGTTAGGAAAGAGAAGAGAGTTTGACATTTAGAAAACATTCTTATGCCTGCTTAAGGGGGAAGGAGAGGTGGGGTGATGCATTAAACCAGATTTTGATATTAGTTCAGGTACCGTTCCAAAAACCACATACGGAATGGACAAGAACTACACCTTCCTCAGTGAAAGGGACTCAACTCCCCATATTCCATGCAGTGGGATATATCTTACTAGTAAGATTCTTAAAACCTATGTATTGATATGTCCCCGTAATGGAATCAAGTGTGTCTAGACTGGCATAAACATGGCAGTGAGAATCAGCTCAAACCCACTATAAAATGGAATTTCAAAAACAAAACAAAAAAACAGGAAAATTCTTTTCAATTCCTTCAGGGTCCCTGATGAAACCTGGAATGACCCTATGTACAACGACAGCTGGATGTGGCATAAGGCTGGACACATGGGACTGAGAGGATAGGTGAGATTGGGTGAGCAAATGCAGACCCTTTAAAGCAATAATGCATGGCACCTATTCCAAGGGTCCCAACTCCCCAGGGTGAAGGGAATATTACTACAGCAATAACTTGTACGGGAAACCTAGATAATGCACACACTGTGAATACGAAAGGTCTCTAAAACTCAACAAATAGTCCCTCTCCTGGTGATCTGGTTTGACTTTCCAACTGCTTTACTATCAATCTCCCAACTTGGACAGACAGCCCCTTTAACCTCCTGTTTCACACAGGTTGCCAATTTGGCAGAGGATGAAACGGAACAGGGAGAACCAATGAGAGAGTAGCTGTTAGGCATTTGGACGGGCATATGTCACTCTTGTTTCCCGGGAGGAAGAAGAATTAACCAAAGTCTCAGCCACCCACCGGGTACCAGTGTAGGTCCTGACCTAAAATATTGGACTTGCGTAGAGCTCACAAAAAACGAGTTAAATAATGGAGCTCTGGGGCACAGCAATTCACAAACAGGCAGAGTAATAAAGGAAAACTATCATCCAAAAATCTGTTGAGGGAAGGCAACGAGGCGGACTTGAAAGTGAGGCAGAATAGCAGGAAACAGATTTCAAGAGGTACGTTGGAATCGCCTTTAAAGCACAGAAAGAGGGGCACAACTTCGACAATGATGTACTTGGCCAAAAAGGGCGTATGCGTTTTCTCCTGAATATATTCAGCAGAAAACGCATATGCCCTTTTTGACCAAACAAGCAAGCGGGCAATGCAAATCTGCACTACAAAGAAGTATCACTTCCCATGGGTCAAAAGGGACATCCACAAAATGGGTAAAAACCAGAAAGGCAAGGCAGTCCCTGGAGAACAGGGAGCCTTGTTATGCTGATGGGCGGGATGTAAATTGCCAACTGCCTCTCTGGAGGAGTGCACTGTGTTCCCTAAAACAAGTAAACAACAGAGCTACAGAGCCAAGGGCACTTCCAGTCTAGGGAATATACCTTGGGAAAACGGATAATCAATAAGACAGAGCCACCCCAAAATTTAGGGCTGCACTGCTTACAAGAACCTCAACTTGGGTACACCTTAAATATGCCAGGACATATAAAAATGGTTCAAAAAATTGTGGTACTTATGTACGATGGAATATCCCTCAGCCATGAAATCCATGTCGTAAGACCAGTGGCAGCAAAATGACTGGATTCAGGTATGATGATTCTAAGTGAAATAATTCACACAGAAAAAGAAGCTTATCATAAGATATCACTTATGAAGATCCTGTAAACATGTCTACACATGAACTGAGTTAGGAAAGAGAACAGAGTGTCACATTTAGAAAATACTCTCATGCCTCCTTAAGGGGGAAGCAGAGGATGGGTGAGGCATAAAACCAGAGTTTGTTATAAGCACAGGTACCGTTCCCAAACCAACTATGGAATAGACAAGACCTACCTATACCTTCCTCAGTGAAAGGGACTCAAAACCCCATATTTCCCACAGAGGAATATATCTGACTAGTAAGAATCTTAAAACTTATGTATTGATATGTCTCTGTAAGGGAATCAAGTGTGTCTAGACTGGCATAAACATGGCAGTGAGAATCAGCTCAAACCCACTATAAAAAGGAATTTCAAAAACACAATAAAAAACAGGGAAATTCTTTACAATTCCTTCAGGGTCTCTGATGAAACGTGGAATGACACTGTCTACAATGACAGCTGGATGTGGCATAAGGCTGGACACTTGGGACTGAGAGGATTGGTGAGATTGGGTGAGCAAATGCAGACCCTTTAAAACAATAATGCATGGCACCCATTCCATGGGGCACAACTCTCCAGGTTGAAGGGAATATTACTATAGACCTAACATGTATGGGAAACCTAGAGAATGGACACACTGTGAATATGAAAGGTTTCTAAAACTCAACGAATAGTCCCACTCCTGGTGCGCCGGTTTGACTTTCCAACTGCTTTGCTATCAACCTCCCAACTTGGAGAGACTGCCCCTTTAACCTTCTGGTTCGCACAGGTTGCCAATTTGGCAGAGGATGAAAGGGACGAGGGACAACCAATGAGAGAGTAGATGTTAGCCATTTGGAAGGGCGCATGTCACTCTTATTGTCCGGCAGGAAGAAGAATTAACCAAAGTCTCAGCCACTCACTGGGAAACAGTATAGGTCCTGAACCAAAACTTTGGAGTTGCATTCAGCTCACAAAAAACGAGTTGAAAAATGGAGCTCAGGGGCAGAGCAATTCACAAACTGGCAGAGTAATAAAGGACAAATATCGTCCAGAAATCTGTTGAGGGAAGGCAACGAAGCGGACTTTAAAGTCAGGCCGAATAGCAGGAAACAGATTTCAAGAGGTACGTTGGAATCCTCTGTAAAGCACAGGAAGAGGGGCACAACTTCGACAATGATGCACTTGGCCAAAAAGGGCGTATGCATTTTCTCCTGAATATATGCAGGAGAAAACGCATACGCCCTTTTTGGCCAAGCAAGCAAGCGGGCAATGCAAATCTGCACTACAAAGAAGTATCACTTCCCACCGGTCAAATGGGATATCCGCAAAATGGGTAAAAACCAGAAAGGCAAGACAGGCCTTGGAGAACAGGGAGCCTTGTTATGCTGATGGGCAGGATGTAAGTTGTCGACTGCCTCTCTGAAGGAGTGCATTGTGTTCCCTAAAACAAGTAAACAACAGAGCTACAGAGCCAAGAGCACTTCCAGTCTATGGAATATACCTTGGGCAAACTGAAAATAAATAAGACAGAGCCAGCCAAAAATTTAGGGCTGCACTGCTTACAAGAACCTCAACTTGTCTACACCTTAAATATCCCTGGAAACATAAAAATGGTTCAAAAAATTGTGGTACTGTTGTACGATGGAATATCCCTCAGCCATGAAATCAATGTCATAAGACCAGTAGAAGCAAAATGAGTGGATTCAGGTACGATGATTCTAAGTGAAATAAGTCACACAGAAAAAGAAACTTATCATAAGATATCACTTATGAAGGTCCTGTAAACATGGCTACACATGAACAGAGTTAGGAAAGAGAAGAGAGTTTGACATTTAGAAAACATTCTTATGCCTGCTTAAGGGGGAAGGAGAGGTGGGGTGATGCATTAAACCAGATTTTGATATTAGTTCAGGTACCGTTCCAAAAACCACATACGGAATGGACAAGAACTACACCTTCCTCAGTGAAAGGGACTCAACTCCCCATATTCCATGCAGTGGGATATATCTTACTAGTAAGATTCTTAAAACCTATGTATTGATATGTCCCCGTAATGGAATCAAGTGTGTCTAGACTGGCATAAACATGGCAGTGAGAATCAGCTCAAACCCACTATAAAATGGAATTTCAAAAACAAAACAAAAAAACAGGAAAATTCTTTTCAATTCCTTCAGGGTCCCTGATGAAACCTGGAATGACCCTATGTACAACGACAGCTGGATGTGGCATAAGGCTGGACACATGGGACTGAGAGGATAGGTGAGATTGGGTGAGCAAATGCAGACCCTTTAAAGCAATAATGCATGGCACCTATTCCAAGGGTCCCAACTCCCCAGGGTGAAGGGAATATTACTACAGCAATAACTTGTACGGGAAACCTAGATAATGCACACACTGTGAATACGAAAGGTCTCTAAAACTCAACAAATAGTCCCTCTCCTGGTGATCTGGTTTGACTTTCCAACTGCTTTACTATCAATCTCCCAACTTGGACAGACAGCCCCTTTAACCTCCTGTTTCACACAGGTTGCCAATTTGGCAGAGGATGAAACGGAACAGGGAGAACCAATGAGAGAGTAGCTGTTAGGCATTTGGACGGGCATATGTCACTCTTGTTTCCCGGGAGGAAGAAGAATTAACCAAAGTCTCAGCCACCCACCGGGTACCAGTGTAGGTCCTGACCTAAAATATTGGACTTGCGTAGAGCTCACAAAAAACGAGTTAAATAATGGAGCTCTGGGGCACAGCAATTCACAAACAGGCAGAGTAATAAAGGAAAACTATCATCCAAAAATCTGTTGAGGGAAGGCAACGAGGCGGACTTGAAAGTGAGGCAGAATAGCAGGAAACAGATTTCAAGAGGTACGTTGGAATCGCCTTTAAAGCACAGAAAGAGGGGCACAACTTCGACAATGATGTACTTGGCCAAAAAGGGCGTATGCGTTTTCTCCTGAATATATTCAGCAGAAAACGCATATGCCCTTTTTGACCAAACAAGCAAGCGGGCAATGCAAATCTGCACTACAAAGAAGTATCACTTCCCATGGGTCAAAAGGGACATCCACAAAATGGGTAAAAACCAGAAAGGCAAGGCAGGCCCTGGAGAACAGGGAGCCTTGTTATGCTGATGGGCGGGATGTAAATTGCCAACTGCCTCTCTGGAGGAGTGCACTGTGTTCCCTAAAACAAGTAAACAACAGAGCTACAGAGCCAAGGGCACTTCCAGTCTAGGGAATATACCTTGGGAAAACGGATAATCAATAAGACAGAGCCACCCCAAAATTTAGGGCTGCACTGCTTACAAGAACCTCAACTTGGGTACACCTTAAATATGCCAGGACATATAAAAATGGTTCAAAAAATTGTGGTACTTATGTACGATGGAATATCCTTCAGCCATGAAATCCATGTCGTAAGACCAGTGGCAGCAAAATGACTGGATTCAGGTATGATGATTCTAAGTGAAATAATTCACACAGAAAAAGAAGCTTATCATAAGATATCACTTATGAAGATCCTGTAAACATGTCTACACATGAACTGAGTTAGGAAAGAGAAAATAGTGTCACATTTAGAAAATACTCTCATGCCTCCTTAAGGGGGAAGCAGAGGATGGGTGAGGCATAAAACCAGAGTTTGTTATAAGCACAGGTACCGTTCCCAAACCAACTATGGAATAGACAAGACCTACCTATACCTTCCTCAGTGAAAGGGACTCAAAACCCCATATTTCCCACAGAGGAATATATCTGACTAGTAAGAATCTTAAAACTTATGTATTGATATGTCTCTGTAAGGGAATCAAGTGTGTCTAGACTGGCATAAACATGGCAGTGAGAATCAGCTCAAACCCACTATAAAAAGGAATTTCAAAAACACAATAAAAAACAGGGAAATTCTTTACAATTCCTTCAGGGTCTCTGATGAAACGTGGAATGACACTGTCTACAATGACAGCTGGATGTGGCATAAGGCTGGACACTTGGGACTGAGAGGATTGGTGAGATTGGGTGAGCAAATGCAGACCCTTTAAAACAATAATGCATGGCACCCATTCCATGGGGCACAACTCTCCAGGTTGAAGGGAATATTACTATAGACCTAACATGTATGGGAAACCTAGAGGATGGACACACTGTGAATATGAAAGGTTTCTAAAACTCAACGAATAGTCCCACTCCTGGTGCGCCGGTTTGACTTTCCAACTGCTTTGCTATCAACCTCCCAACTTGGAGAGACTGCCCCTTTAACCTTCTGGTTCGCACAGGTTGCCAATTTGGCAGAGGATGAAAGGGACGAGGGACAACCAATGAGAGAGTAGATGTTAGCCATTTGGAAGGGCGCATGTCACTCTTATTGTCCGGCAGGAAGAAGAATTAACCAAAGTCTCAGCCACTCACTGGGAAACAGTATAGGTCCTGAACCAAAACTTTGGAGTTGCATTCAGCTCACAAAAAACGAGTTGAAAAATGGAGCTCAGGGGCAGAGCAATTCACAAACTGGCAGAGTAATAAAGGACAAATATCGTCCAGAAATCTGTTGAGGGAAGGCAACGAGGCGGACTTTAAAGTCAGGCCGAATAGCAGGAAACAGATTTCAAGAGGTACGTTGGAATCCTCTGTAAAGCACAGGAAGAGGGGCACAACTTCGACAATGATGCACTTGGCCAAAAAGGGCGTATGCATTTTCTCCTGAATATATGCAGGAGAAAACGCATACGCCCTTTTTGGCCAAGCAAGCAAGCGGGCAATGCAAATCTGCACTACAAAGAAGTATCACTTCCCACCGGTCAAATGGGATATCCGCAAAATGGGTAAAAACCAGAAAGGCAAGACAGGCCTTGGAGAACAGGGAGCCTTGTTATGCTGATGGGCAGGATGTAAGTTGTCGACTGCCTCTCTGAAGGAGTGCATTGTGTTCCCTAAAACAAGTAAACAACAGAGCTACAGAGCCAAGAGCACTTCCAGTCTATGGAATATACCTTGGGCAAACTGAAAATAAATAAGACAGAGCCAGCCAAAAATTTAGGGCTGCACTGCTTACAAGAACCTCAACTTGTCTACACCTTAAATATCCCTGGAAACATAAAAATGGTTCAAAAAATTGTGGTACTGTTGTACGATGGAATATCCCTCAGCCATGAAATCAATGTCATAAGACCAGTAGAAGCAAAATGAGTGGATTCAGGTACGATGATTCTAAGTGAAATAAGTCACACAGAAAAAGAAACTTATCATAAGATATCACTTATGAAGGTCCTGTAAACATGGCTACACATGAACAGAGTTAGGAAAGAGAAGAGAGTTTGACATTTAGAAAACATTCTTATGCCTGCTTAAGGAGGAAGGAGAGGTGGGGTGATGCATTAAACCAGATTTTGATATTAGTTCAGGTACCGTTCCAAAAACCACATACGGAATGGACAAGAACTACACCTTCCTCAGTGAAAGGGACTCAACTCCCCATATTCCATGCAGTGGGATATATCTTACTAGTAAGAATCTTAAAACCTATGTATTGATATGTCCCCGTAATGGAATCAAGTGTGTCTAGACTGGCATAAACATGGCAGTGAGAATCAGCTCAAACCCACTATAAAATGGAATTTCAAAAACAAAACAAAAAAACAGGAAAATTCTTTTCAATTCCTTCAGGGTCTCTGATGAAACCTGGAATGACCCTATGTACAACGACAGCTGGATGTGGCATAAGGCTGGACACATGGGACTGAGAGGATAGGTGAGATTGGGTGAGCAAATGCAGACCCTTTAAAGCAATAATGCATGGCACCTATTCCAAGGGTCCCAACTCCCCAGGGTGAAGGGAATATTACTACAGCAATAACTTGTACGGGAAACCTAGATAATGCACACACTGTGAATACGAAAGGTCTCTAAAACTCAACAAATAGTCCCTCTCCTGGTGATCTGGTTTGACTTTCCAACTGCTTTACTATCAATCTCCCAACTTGGACAGACAGCCCCTTTAACCTCCTGTTTCACACAGGTTGCCAATTTGGCAGAGGATGAAACGGAACAGGGAGAACCAATGAGAGAGTAGCTGTTAGGCATTTGGACGGGCATATGTCACTCTTGTTTCCCGGGAGGAAGAAGAATTAACCAAAGTCTCAGCCACCCACCGGGTACCAGTGTAGGTCCTGACCTAAAATATTGGACTTGCGTAGAGCTCACAAAAAACGAGTTAAATAATGGAGCTCTGGGGCACAGCAATTCACAAACAGGCAGAGTAATAAAGGAAAACTATCATCCAAAAATCTGTTGAGGGAAGGCAACGAGGCGGACTTGAAAGTGAGGCAGAATAGCAGGAAACAGATTTCAAGAGGTACGTTGGAATCGCCTTTAAAGCACAGAAAGAGGGGCACAACTTCGACAATGATGTACTTGGCCAAAAAGGGCGTATGCGTTTTCTCCTGAATATATTCAGCAGAAAACGCATATGCCCTTTTTGACCAAACAAGCAAGCGGGCAATGCAAATCTGCACTACAAAGAAGTATCACTTCCCATGGGTCAAAAGGGACATCCACAAAATGGGTAAAAACCAGAAAGGCAAGGCAGGCCCTGGAGAACAGGGAGCCTTGTTATGCTGATGGGCGGGATGTAAATTGCCAACTGCCTCTCTGGAGGAGTGCACTGTGTTCCCTAAAACAAGTAAACAACAGAGCTACAGAGCCAAGGGCACTTCCAGTCTAGGGAATATACCTTGGGAAAACGGATAATCAATAAGACAGAGCCACCCCAAAATTTAGGGCTGCACTGCTTACAAGAACCTCAACTTGGGTACACCTTAAATATGCCAGGACATATAAAAATGGTTCAAAAAATTGTGGTACTTATGTACGATGGAATATCCCTCAGCCATGAAATCCATGTCGTAAGACCAGTGGCAGCAAAATGACTGGATTCAGGTATGATGATTCTAAGTGAAATAATTCACACAGAAAAAGAAGCTTATCATAAGATATCACTTATGAAGATCCTGTAAACATGTCTACACATGAACTGAGTTAGGAAAGAGAACAGAGTGTCACATTTAGAAAATACTCTCATGCCTCCTTAAGGGGGAAGCAGAGGATGGGTGAGGCATAAAACCAGAGTTTGTTATAAGCACAGGTACCGTTCCCAAACCAACTATGGAATAGACAAGACCTACCTATACCTTCCTCAGTGAAAGGGACTCAAAACCCCATATTTCCCACAGAGGAATATATCTGACTAGTAAGAATCTTAAAACTTATGTATTGATATGTCTCTGTAAGGGAATCAAGTGTGTCTAGACTGGCATAAACATGGCAGTGAGAATCAGCTCAAACCCACTATAAAAAGGAATTTCAAAAACACAATAAAAAACAGGGAAATTCTTTACAATTCCTTCAGGGTCTCTGATGAAACGTGGAATGACACTGTCTACAATGACAGCTGGATGTGGCATAAGGCTGGACACTTGGGACTGAGAGGATTGGTGAGATTGGGTGAGCAAATGCAGACCCTTTAAAACAATAATGCATGGCACCCATTCCATGGGGCACAACTCTCCAGGTTGAAGGGAATATTACTATAGACCTAACATGTATGGGAAACCTAGAGAATGGACACACTGTGAATATGAAAGGTTTCTAAAACTCAACGAATAGTCCCACTCCTGGTGCGCCGGTTTGACTTTCCAACTGCTTTGCTATCAACCTCCCAACTTGGAGAGACTGCCCCTTTAACCTTCTGGTTCGCACAGGTTGCCAATTTGGCAGAGGATGAAAGGGACGAGGGACAACCAATGAGAGAGTAGATGTTAGCCATTTGGAAGGGCGCATGTCACTCTTATTGTCCGGCAGGAAGAAGAATTAACCAAAGTCTCAGCCACTCACTGGGAAACAGTATAGGTCCTGAACCAAAACTTTGGAGTTGCATTCAGCTCACAAAAAACGAGTTGAAAAATGGAGCTCAGGGGCAGAGCAATTCACAAACTGGCAGAGTAATAAAGGACAAATATCGTCCAGAAATCTGTTGAGGGAAGGCAACGAGGCGGACTTTAAAGTCAGGCCGAATAGCAGGAAACAGATTTCAAGAGGTACGTTGGAATCCTCTGTAAAGCACAGGAAGAGGGGCACAACTTCGACAATGATGCACTTGGCCAAAAAGGGCGTATGCATTTTCTCCTGAATATATGCAGGAGAAAACGCATACGCCCTTTTTGGCCAAGCAAGCAAGCGGGCAATGCAAATCTGCACTACAAAGAAGTATCACTTCCCACCGGTCAAATGGGATATCCGCAAAATGGGTAAAAACCAGAAAGGCAAGACAGGCCTTGGAGAACAGGGAGCCTTGTTATGCTGATGGGCAGGATGTAAGTTGTCGACTGCCTCTCTGAAGGAGTGCATTGTGTTCCCTAAAACAAGTAAACAACAGAGCTACAGAGCCAAGAGCACTTCCAGTCTATGGAATATACCTTGGGCAAACTGAAAATAAATAAGACAGAGCCAGCCAAAAATTTAGGGCTGCACTGCTTACAAGAACCTCAACTTGTCTACACCTTAAATATCCCTGGAAACATAAAAATGGTTCAAAAAATTGTGGTACTGTTGTACGATGGAATATCCCTCAGCCATGAAATCAATGTCATAAGACCAGTAGAAGCAAAATGAGTGGATTCAGGTACGATGATTCTAAGTGAAATAAGTCACACAGAAAAAGAAACTTATCATAAGATATCACTTATGAAGGTCCTGTAAACATGGCTACACATGAACAGAGTTAGGAAAGAGAAGAGAGTTTGACATTTAGAAAACATTCTTATGCCTGCTTAAGGGGGAAGGAGAGGTGGGGTGATGCATTAAACCAGATTTTGATATTAGTTCAGGTACCGTTCCAAAAACCACATACGGAATGGACAAGAACTACACCTTCCTCAGTGAAAGGGACTCAACTCCCCATATTCCATGCAGTGGGATATATCTTACTAGTAAGAATCTTAAAACCTATGTATTGATATGTCCCCGTAATGGAATCAAGTGTGTCTAGACTGGCATAAACATGGCAGTGAGAATCAGCTCAAACCCACTATAAAATGGAATTTCAAAAACAAAACAAAAAAACAGGAAAATTCTTTTCAATTCCTTCAGGGTCTCTGATGAAACCTGGAATGACCCTATGTACAACGACAGCTGGATGTGGCATAAGGCTGGACACATGGGACTGAGAGGATAGGTGAGATTGGGTGAGCAAATGCAGACCCTTTAAAGCAATAATGCATGGCACCTATTCCAAGGGTCCCAACTCCCCAGGGTGAAGGGAATATTACTACAGCAATAACTTGTACGGGAAACCTAGATAATGCACACACTGTGAATACGAAAGGTCTCTAAAACTCAACAAATAGTCCCTCTCCTGGTGATCTGGTTTGACTTTCCAACTGCTTTACTATCAATCTCCCAACTTGGACAGACAGCCCCTTTAACCTCCTGTTTCACACAGGTTGCCAATTTGGCAGAGGATGAAACGGAACAGGGAGAACCAATGAGAGAGTAGCTGTTAGGCATTTGGACGGGCATATGTCACTCTTGTTTCCCGGGAGGAAGAAGAATTAACCAAAGTCTCAGCCACCCACCGGGTACCAGTGTAGGTCCTGACCTAAAATATTGGACTTGCGTAGAGCTCACAAAAAACGAGTTAAATAATGGAGCTCTGGGGCACAGCAATTCACAAACAGGCAGAGTAATAAAGGAAAACTATCATCCAAAAATCTGTTGAGGGAAGGCAACGAGGCGGACTTGAAAGTGAGGCAGAATAGCAGGAAACAGATTTCAAGAGGTACGTTGGAATCGCCTTTAAAGCACAGAAAGAGGGGCACAACTTCGACAATGATGTACTTGGCCAAAAAGGGCGTATGCGTTTTCTCCTGAATATATTCAGCAGAAAACGCATATGCCCTTTTTGACCAAACAAGCAAGCGGGCAATGCAAATCTGCACTACAAAGAAGTATCACTTCCCATGGGTCAAAAGGGACATCCACAAAATGGGTAAAAACCAGAAAGGCAAGGCAGGCCCTGGAGAACAGGGAGCCTTGTTATGCTGATGGGCGGGATGTAAATTGCCAACTGCCTCTCTGGAGGAGTGCACTGTGTTCCCTAAAACAAGTAAACAACAGAGCTACAGAGCCAAGGGCACTTCCAGTCTAGGGAATATACCTTGGGAAAACGGATAATCAATAAGACAGAGCCACCCCAAAATTTAGGGCTGCACTGCTTACAAGAACCTCAACTTGGGTACACCTTAAATATGCCAGGACATATAAAAATGGTTCAAAAAATTGTGGTACTTATGTACGATGGAATATCCCTCAGCCATGAAATCCATGTCGTAAGACCAGTGGCAGCAAAATGACTGGATTCAGGTATGATGATTCTAAGTGAAATAATTCACACAGAAAAAGAAGCTTATCATAAGATATCACTTATGAAGATCCTGTAAACATGTCTACACATGAACTGAGTTAGGAAAGAGAACAGAGTGTCACATTTAGAAAATACTCTCATGCCTCCTTAAGGGGGAAGCAGAGGATGGGTGAGGCATAAAACCAGAGTTTGTTATAAGCACAGGTACCGTTCCCAAACCAACTATGGAATAGACAAGACCTACCTATACCTTCCTCAGTGAAAGGGACTCAAAACCCCATATTTCCCACAGAGGAATATATCTGACTAGTAAGAATCTTAAAACTTATGTATTGATATGTCTCTGTAAGGGAATCAAGTGTGTCTAGACTGGCATAAACATGGCAGTGAGAATCAGCTCAAACCCACTATAAAAAGGAATTTCAAAAACACAATAAAAAACAGGGAAATTCTTTACAATTCCTTCAGGGTCTCTGATGAAACGTGGAATGACACTGTCTACAATGACAGCTGGATGTGGCATAAGGCTGGACACTTGGGACTGAGAGGATTGGTGAGATTGGGTGAGCAAATGCAGACCCTTTAAAACAATAATGCATGGCACCCATTCCATGGGGCACAACTCTCCAGGTTGAAGGGAATATTACTATAGACCTAACATGTATGGGAAACCTAGAGAATGGACACACTGTGAATATGAAAGGTTTCTAAAACTCAACGAATAGTCCCACTCCTGGTGCGCCGGTTTGACTTTCCAACTGCTTTGCTATCAACCTCCCAACTTGGAGAGACTGCCCCTTTAACCTTCTGGTTCGCACAGGTTGCCAATTTGGCAGAGGATGAAAGGGACGAGGGACAACCAATGAGAGAGTAGATGTTAGCCATTTGGAAGGGCGCATGTCACTCTTATTGTCCGGCAGGAAGAAGAATTAACCAAAGTCTCAGCCACTCACTGGGAAACAGTATAGGTCCTGAACCAAAACTTTGGAGTTGCATTCAGCTCACAAAAAACGAGTTGAAAAATGGAGCTCAGGGGCAGAGCAATTCACAAACTGGCAGAGTAATAAAGGACAAATATCGTCCAGAAATCTGTTGAGGGAAGGCAACGAGGCGGACTTTAAAGTCAGGCCGAATAGCAGGAAACAGATTTCAAGAGGTACGTTGGAATCCTCTGTAAAGCACAGGAAGAGGGGCACAACTTCGACAATGATGCACTTGGCCAAAAAGGGCGTATGCATTTTCTCCTGAATATATGCAGGAGAAAACGCATACGCCCTTTTTGGCCAAGCAAGCAAGCGGGCAATGCAAATCTGCACTACAAAGAAGTATCACTTCCCACCGGTCAAATGGGATATCCGCAAAATGGGTAAAAACCAGAAAGGCAAGACAGGCCTTGGAGAACAGGGAGCCTTGTTATGCTGATGGGCAGGATGTAAGTTGTCGACTGCCTCTCTGAAGGAGTGCATTGTGTTCCCTAAAACAAGTAAACAACAGAGCTACAGAGCCAAGAGCACTTCCAGTCTATGGAATATACCTTGGGCAAACTGAAAATAAATAAGACAGAGCCAGCCAAAAATTTAGGGCTGCACTGCTTACAAGAACCTCAACTTGTCTACACCTTAAATATCCCTGGAAACATAAAAATGGTTCAAAAAATTGTGGTACTGTTGTACGATGGAATATCCCTCAGCCATGAAATCAATGTCATAAGACCAGTAGAAGCAAAATGAGTGGATTCAGGTACGATGATTCTAAGTGAAATAAGTCACACAGAAAAAGAAACTTATCATAAGATATCACTTATGAAGGTCCTGTAAACATGGCTACACATGAACAGAGTTAGGAAAGAGAAGAGAGTTTGACATTTAGAAAACATTCTTATGCCTGCTTAAGGGGGAAGGAGAGGTGGGGTGATGCATTAAACCAGATTTTGATATTAGTTCAGGTACCGTTCCAAAAACCACATACGGAATGGACAAGAACTACACCTTCCTCAGTGAAAGGGACTCAACTCCCCATATTCCATGCAGTGGGATATATCTTACTAGTAAGAATCTTAAAACCTATGTATTGATATGTCCCCGTAATGGAATCAAGTGTGTCTAGACTGGCATAAACATGGCAGTGAGAATCAGCTCAAACCCACTATAAAATGGAATTTCAAAAACAAAACAAAAAAACAGGAAAATTCTTTTCAATTCCTTCAGGGTCTCTGATGAAACCTGGAATGACCCTATGTACAACGACAGCTGGATGTGGCATAAGGCTGGACACATGGGACTGAGAGGATAGGTGAGATTGGGTGAGCAAATGCAGACCCTTTAAAGCAATAATGCATGGCACCTATTCCAAGGGTCCCAACTCCCCAGGGTGAAGGGAATATTACTACAGCAATAACTTGTACGGGAAACCTAGATAATGCACACACTGTGAATACGAAAGGTCTCTAAAACTCAACAAATAGTCCCTCTCCTGGTGATCTGGTTTGACTTTCCAACTGCTTTACTATCAATCTCCCAACTTGGACAGACAGCCCCTTTAACCTCCTGTTTCACACAGGTTGCCAATTTGGCAGAGGATGAAACGGAACAGGGAGAACCAATGAGAGAGTAGCTGTTAGGCATTTGGACGGGCATATGTCACTCTTGTTTCCCGGGAGGAAGAAGAATTAACCAAAGTCTCAGCCACCCACCGGGTACCAGTGTAGGTCCTGACCTAAAATATTGGACTTGCATAGAGCTCACAAAAAACGAGTTAAATAATGGAGCTCTGGGGCACAGCAATTCACAAACAGGCAGAGTAATAAAGGAAAACTATCATCCAAAAATCTGTTGAGGGAAGGCAACGAGGCGGACTTGAAAGTGAGGCAGAATAGCAGGAAACAGATTTCAAGAGGTACGTTGGAATCGCCTTTAAAGCACAGAAAGAGGGGCACAACTTCGACAATGATGTACTTGGCCAAAAAGGGCGTATGCGTTTTCTCCTGAATATATTCAGCAGAAAACGCATATGCCCTTTTTGACCAAACAAGCAAGCGGGCAATGCAAATCTGCACTACAAAGAAGTATCACTTCCCATGGGTCAAAAGGGACATCCACAAAATGGGTAAAAACCAGAAAGGCAAGGCAGGCCCTGGAGAACAGGGAGCCTTGTTATGCTGATGGGCGGGATGTAAATTGCCAACTGCCTCTCTGGAGGAGTGCACTGTGTTCCCTAAAACAAGTAAACAACAGAGCTACAGAGCCAAGGGCACTTCCAGTCTAGGGAATATACCTTGGGAAAATGGATAATCAATAAGACAGAGCCACCCCAAAATTTAGGGCTGCACTGCTTACAAGAACCTCAACTTGGGTACACCTTAAATATGCCAGGACATATAAAAATGGTTCAAAAAATTGTGGTACTTATGTACGATGGAATATCCCTCAGCCATGAAATCCATGTCGTAAGACCAGTGGCAGCAAAATGACTGGATTCAGGTATGATGATTCTAAGTGAAATAATTCACACAGAAAAAGAAGCTTATCATAAGATATCACTTATGAAGATCCTGTAAACATGTCTACACATGAACTGAGTTAGGAAAGAGAACAGAGTGTCACATTTAGAAAATACTCTCATGCCTCCTTAAGGGGGAAGCAGAGGATGGGTGAGGCATAAAACCAGAGTTTGTTATAAGCACAGGTACCGTTCCCAAACCAACTATGGAATAGACAAGACCTACCTATACCTTCCTCAGTGAAAGGGACTCAAAACCCCATATTTCCCACAGAGGAATATATCTGACTAGTAAGAATCTTAAAACTTATGTATTGATATGTCTCTGTAAGGGAATCAAGTGTGTCTAGACTGGCATAAACATGGCAGTGAGAATCAGCTCAAACCCACTATAAAAAGGAATTTCAAAAACACAATAAAAAACAGGGAAATTCTTTACAATTCCTTCAGGGTCTCTGATGAAACGTGGAATGACACTGTCTACAATGACAGCTGGATGTGGCATAAGGCTGGACACTTGGGACTGAGAGGATTGGTGAGATTGGGTGAGCAAATGCAGACCCTTTAAAACAATAATGCATGGCACCCATTCCATGGGGCACAACTCTCCAGGTTGAAGGGAATATTACTATAGACCTAACATGTATGGGAAACCTAGAGGATGGACACACTGTGAATATGAAAGGTTTCTAAAACTCAACGAATAGTCCCACTCCTGGTGCGCCGGTTTGACTTTCCAACTGCTTTGCTATCAACCTCCCAACTTGGAGAGACTGCCCCTTTAACCTTCTGGTTCGCACAGGTTGCCAATTTGGCAGAGGATGAAAGGGACGAGGGACAACCAATGAGAGAGTAGATGTTAGCCATTTGGAAGGGCGCATGTCACTCTTATTGTCCGGCAGGAAGAAGAATTAACCAAAGTCTCAGCCACTCACTGGGAAACAGTATAGGTCCTGAACCAAAACTTTGGAGTTGCATTCAGCTCACAAAAAACGAGTTGAAAAATGGAGCTCAGGGGCAGAGCAATTCACAAACTGGCAGAGTAATAAAGGACAAATATCGTCCAGAAATCTGTTGAGGGAAGGCAACGAGGCGGACTTTAAAGTCAGGCCGAATAGCAGGAAACAGATTTCAAGAGGTACGTTGGAATCCTCTGTAAAGCACAGGAAGAGGGGCACAACTTCGACAATGATGCACTTGGCCAAAAAGGGCGTATGCATTTTCTCCTGAATATATGCAGGAGAAAACGCATACGCCCTTTTTGGCCAAGCAAGCAAGCGGGCAATGCAAATCTGCACTACAAAGAAGTATCACTTCCCACCGGTCAAATGGGATATCCGCAAAATGGGTAAAAACCAGAAAGGCAAGACAGGCCTTGGAGAACAGGGAGCCTTGTTATGCTGATGGGCAGGATGTAAGTTGTCGACTGCCTCTCTGAAGGAGTGCATTGTGTTCCCTAAAACAAGTAAACAACAGAGCTACAGAGCCAAGAGCACTTCCAGTCTATGGAATATACCTTGGGCAAACTGAAAATAAATAAGACAGAGCCAGCCAAAAATTTAGGGCTGCACTGCTTACAAGAACCTCAACTTGTCTACACCTTAAATATCCCTGGAAACATAAAAATGGTTCAAAAAATTGTGGTACTGTTGTACGATGGAATATCCCTCAGCCATGAAATCAATGTCATAAGACCAGTAGAAGCAAAATGAGTGGATTCAGGTACGATGATTCTAAGTGAAATAAGTCACACAGAAAAAGAAACTTATCATAAGATATCACTTATGAAGGTCCTGTAAACATGGCTACACATGAACAGAGTTAGGAAAGAGAAGAGAGTTTGACATTTAGAAAACATTCTTATGCCTGCTTAAGGGGGAAGGAGAGGTGGGGTGATGCATTAAACCAGATTTTGATATTAGTTCAGGTACCGTTCCAAAAACCACATACGGAATGGACAAGAACTACACCTTCCTCAGTGAAAGGGACTCAACTCCCCATATTCCATGCAGTGGGATATATCTTACTAGTAAGAATCTTAAAACCTATGTATTGATATGTCCCCGTAATGGAATCAAGTGTGTCTAGACTGGCATAAACATGGCAGTGAGAATCAGCTCAAACCCACTATAAAATGGAATTTCAAAAACAAAACAAAAAAACAGGAAAATTCTTTTCAATTCCTTCAGGGTCTCTGATGAAACCTGGAATGACCCTATGTACAACGACAGCTGGATGTGGCATAAGGCTGGACACATGGGACTGAGAGGATAGGTGAGATTGGGTGAGCAAATGCAGACCCTTTAAAGCAATAATGCATGGCACCTATTCCAAGGGTCCCAACTCCCCAGGGTGAAGGGAATATTACTACAGCAATAACTTGTACGGGAAACCTAGATAATGCACACACTGTGAATACGAAAGGTCTCTAAAACTCAACAAATAGTCCCTCTCCTGGTGATCTGGTTTGACTTTCCAACTGCTTTACTATCAATCTCCCAACTTGGACAGACAGCCCCTTTAACCTCCTGTTTCACACAGGTTGCCAATTTGGCAGAGGATGAAACGGAACAGGGAGAACCAATGAGAGAGTAGCTGTTAGGCATTTGGACGGGCATATGTCACTCTTGTTTCCCGGGAGGAAGAAGAATTAACCAAAGTCTCAGCCACCCACCGGGTACCAGTGTAGGTCCTGACCTAAAATATTGGACTTGCGTAGAGCTCACAAAAAACGAGTTAAATAATGGAGCTCTGGGGCACAGCAATTCACAAACAGGCAGAGTAATAAAGGAAAACTATCATCCAAAAATCTGTTGAGGGAAGGCAACGAGGCGGACTTGAAAGTGAGGCAGAATAGCAGGAAACAGATTTCAAGAGGTACGTTGGAATCGCCTTTAAAGCACAGAAAGAGGGGCACAACTTCGACAATGATGTACTTGGCCAAAAAGGGCGTATGCGTTTTCTCCTGAATATATTCAGCAGAAAACGCATATGCCCTTTTTGACCAAACAAGCAAGCGGGCAATGCAAATCTGCACTACAAAGAAGTATCACTTCCCATGGGTCAAAAGGGACATCCACAAAATGGGTAAAAACCAGAAAGGCAAGGCAGGCCCTGGAGAACAGGGAGCCTTGTTATGCTGATGGGCGGGATGTAAATTGCCAACTGCCTCTCTGGAGGAGTGCACTGTGTTCCCTAAAACAAGTAAACAACAGAGCTACAGAGCCAAGGGCACTTCCAGTCTAGGGAATATACCTTGGGAAAACGGATAATCAATAAGACAGAGCCACCCCAAAATTTAGGGCTGCACTGCTTACAAGAACCTCAACTTGGGTACACCTTAAATATGCCAGGACATATAAAAATGGTTCAAAAAATTGTGGTACTTATGTACGATGGAATATCCCTCAGCCATGAAATCCATGTCGTAAGACCAGTGGCAGCAAAATGACTGGATTCAGGTATGATGATTCTAAGTGAAATAATTCACACAGAAAAAGAAGCTTATCATAAGATATCACTTATGAAGATCCTGTAAACATGTCTACACATGAACTGAGTTAGGAAAGAGAACAGAGTGTCACATTTAGAAAATACTCTCATGCCTCCTTAAGGGGGAAGCAGAGGATGGGTGAGGCATAAAACCAGAGTTTGTTATAAGCACAGGTACCGTTCCCAAACCAACTATGGAATAGACAAGACCTACCTATACCTTCCTCAGTGAAAGGGACTCAAAACCCCATATTTCCCACAGAGGAATATATCTGACTAGTAAGAATCTTAAAACTTATGTATTGATATGTCTCTGTAAGGGAATCAAGTGTGTCTAGACTGGCATAAACATGGCAGTGAGAATCAGCTCAAACCCACTATAAAAAGGAATTTCAAAAACACAATAAAAAACAGGGAAATTCTTTACAATTCCTTCAGGGTCTCTGATGAAACGTGGAATGACACTGTCTACAATGACAGCTGGATGTGGCATAAGGCTGGACACTTGGGACTGAGAGGATTGGTGAGATTGGGTGAGCAAATGCAGACCCTTTAAAACAATAATGCATGGCACCCATTCCATGGGGCACAACTCTCCAGGTTGAAGGGAATATTACTATAGACCTAACATGTATGGGAAACCTAGAGGATGGACACACTGTGAATATGAAAGGTTTCTAAAACTCAACGAATAGTCCCACTCCTGGTGCGCCGGTTTGACTTTCCAACTGCTTTGCTATCAACCTCCCAACTTGGAGAGACTGCCCCTTTAACCTTCTGGTTCGCACAGGTTGCCAATTTGGCAGAGGATGAAAGGGACGAGGGACAACCAATGAGAGAGTAGATGTTAGCCATTTGGAAGGGCGCATGTCACTCTTATTGTCCGGCAGGAAGAAGAATTAACCAAAGTCTCAGCCACTCACTGGGAAACAGTATAGGTCCTGAACCAAAACTTTGGAGTTGCATTCAGCTCACAAAAAACGAGTTGAAAAATGGAGCTCAGGGGCAGAGCAATTCACAAACTGGCAGAGTAATAAAGGATAAATATCGTCCAGAAATCTGTTGAGGGAAGGCAACGAGGCGGACTTTAAAGTCAGGCCGAATAGCAGGAAACAGATTTCAAGAGGTACGTTGGAATCCTCTGTAAAGCACAGGAAGAGGGGCACAACTTCGACAATGATGCACTTGGCCAAAAAGGGCGTATGCATTTTCTCCTGAATATATGCAGGAGAAAACGCATACGCCCTTTTTGGCCAAGCAAGCAAGCGGGCAATGCAAATCTGCACTACAAAGAAGTATCACTTCCCACCGGTCAAATGGGATATCCGCAAAATGGGTAAAAACCAGAAAGGCAAGACAGGCCTTGGAGAACAGGGAGCCTTGTTATGCTGATGGGCAGGATGTAAGTTGTCGACTGCCTCTCTGAAGGAGTGCATTGTGTTCCCTAAAACAAGTAAACAACAGAGCTACAGAGCCAAGAGCACTTCCAGTCTATGGAATATACCTTGGGCAAACTGAAAATAAATAAGACAGAGCCAGCCAAAAATTTAGGGCTGCACTGCTTACAAGAACCTCAACTTGTCTACACCTTAAATATCCCTGGAAACATAAAAATGGTTCAAAAAATTGTGGTACTGTTGTACGATGGAATATCCCTCAGCCATGAAATCAATGTCATAAGACCAGTAGAAGCAAAATGAGTGGATTCAGGTACGATGATTCTAAGTGAAATAAGTCACACAGAAAAAGAAACTTATCATAAGATATCACTTATGAAGGTCCTGTAAACATGGCTACACATGAACAGAGTTAGGAAAGAGAAGAGAGTTTGACATTTAGAAAACATTCTTATGCCTGCTTAAGGGGGAAGGAGAGGTGGGGTGATGCATTAAACCAGATTTTGATATTAGTTCAGGTACCGTTCCAAAAACCACATACGGAATGGACAAGAACTACACCTTCCTCAGTGAAAGGGACTCAACTCCCCATATTCCATGCAGTGGGATATATCTTACTAGTAAGAATCTTAAAACCTATGTATTGATATGTCCCCGTAATGGAATCAAGTGTGTCTAGACTGGCATAAACATGGCAGTGAGAATCAGCTCAAACCCACTATAAAATGGAATTTCAAAAACAAAACAAAAAAACAGGAAAATTCTTTTCAATTCCTTCAGGGTCTCTGATGAAACCTGGAATGACCCTATGTACAACGACAGCTGGATGTGGCATAAGGCTGGACACATGGGACTGAGAGGATAGGTGAGATTGGGTGAGCAAATGCAGACCCTTTAAAGCAATAATGCATGGCACCTATTCCAAGGGTCCCAACTCCCCAGGGTGAAGGGAATATTACTACAGCAATAACTTGTACGGGAAACCTAGATAATGCACACACTGTGAATACGAAAGGTCTCTAAAACTCAACAAATAGTCCCTCTCCTGGTGATCTGGTTTGACTTTCCAACTGCTTTACTATCAATCTCCCAACTTGGACAGACAGCCCCTTTAACCTCCTGTTTCACACAGGTTGCCAATTTGGCAGAGGATGAAACGGAACAGGGAGAACCAATGAGAGAGTAGCTGTTAGGCATTTGGACGGGCATATGTCACTCTTGTTTCCCGGGAGGAAGAAGAATTAACCAAAGTCTCAGCCACCCACCGGGTACCAGTGTAGGTCCTGACCTAAAATATTGGACTTGCGTAGAGCTCACAAAAAACGAGTTAAATAATGGAGCTCTGGGGCACAGCAATTCACAAACAGGCAGAGTAATAAAGGAAAACTATCATCCAAAAATCTGTTGAGGGAAGGCAACGAGGCGGACTTGAAAGTGAGGCAGAATAGCAGGAAACAGATTTCAAGAGGTACGTTGGAATCGCCTTTAAAGCACAGAAAGAGGGGCACAACTTCGACAATGATGTACTTGGCCAAAAAGGGCGTATGCGTTTTCTCCTGAATATATTCAGCAGAAAACGCATATGCCCTTTTTGACCAAACAAGCAAGCGGGCAATGCAAATCTGCACTACAAAGAAGTATCACTTCCCATGGGTCAAAAGGGACATCCACAAAATGGGTAAAAACCAGAAAGGCAAGGCAGGCCCTGGAGAACAGGGAGCCTTGTTATGCTGATGGGCGGGATGTAAATTGCCAACTGCCTCTCTGGAGGAGTGCACTGTGTTCCCTAAAACAAGTAAACAACAGAGCTACAGAGCCAAGGGCACTTCCAGTCTAGGGAATATACCTTGGGAAAACGGATAATCAATAAGACAGAGCCACCCCAAAATTTAGGGCTGCACTGCTTACAAGAACCTCAACTTGGGTACACCTTAAATATGCCAGGACATATAAAAATGGTTCAAAAAATTGTGGTACTTATGTACGATGGAATATCCCTCAGCCATGAAATCCATGTCGTAAGACCAGTGGCAGCAAAATGACTGGATTCAGGTATGATGATTCTAAGTGAAATAATTCACACAGAAAAAGAAGCTTATCATAAGATATCACTTATGAAGATCCTGTAAACATGTCTACACATGAACTGAGTTAGGAAAGAGAACAGAGTGTCACATTTAGAAAATACTCTCATGCCTCCTTAAGGGGGAAGCAGAGGATGGGTGAGGCATAAAACCAGAGTTTGTTATAAGCACAGGTACCGTTCCCAAACCAACTATGGAATAGACAAGACCTACCTATACCTTCCTCAGTGAAAGGGACTCAAAACCCCATATTTCCCACAGAGGAATATATCTGACTAGTAAGAATCTTAAAACTTATGTATTGATATGTCTCTGTAAGGGAATCAAGTGTGTCTAGACTGGCATAAACATGGCAGTGAGAATCAGCTCAAACCCACTATAAAAAGGAATTTCAAAAACACAATAAAAAACAGGGAAATTCTTTACAATTCCTTCAGGGTCTCTGATGAAACGTGGAATGACACTGTCTACAATGACAGCTGGATGTGGCATAAGGCTGGACACTTGGGACTGAGAGGATTGGTGAGATTGGGTGAGCAAATGCAGACCCTTTAAAACAATAATGCATGGCACCCATTCCATGGGGCACAACTCTCCAGGTTGAAGGGAATATTACTATAGACCTAACATGTATGGGAAACCTAGAGAATGGACACACTGTGAATATGAAAGGTTTCTAAAACTCAACGAATAGTCCCACTCCTGGTGCGCCGGTTTGACTTTCCAACTGCTTTGCTATCAACCTCCCAACTTGGAGAGACTGCCCCTTTAACCTTCTGGTTCGCACAGGTTGCCAATTTGGCAGAGGATGAAAGGGACGAGGGACAACCAATGAGAGAGTAGATGTTAGCCATTTGGAAGGGCGCATGTCACTCTTATTGTCCGGCAGGAAGAAGAATTAACCAAAGTCTCAGCCACTCACTGGGAAACAGTATAGGTCCTGAACCAAAACTTTGGAGTTGCATTCAGCTCACAAAAAACGAGTTGAAAAATGGAGCTCAGGGGCAGAGCAATTCACAAACTGGCAGAGTAATAAAGGACAAATATCGTCCAGAAATCTGTTGAGGGAAGGCAACGAGGCGGACTTTAAAGTCAGGCCGAATAGCAGGAAACAGATTTCAAGAGGTACGTTGGAATCCTCTGTAAAGCACAGGAAGAGGGGCACAACTTCGACAATGATGCACTTGGCCAAAAAGGGCGTATGCATTTTCTCCTGAATATATGCAGGAGAAAACGCATACGCCCTTTTTGGCCAAGCAAGCAAGCGGGCAATGCAAATCTGCACTACAAAGAAGTATCACTTCCCACCGGTCAAATGGGATATCCGCAAAATGGGTAAAAACCAGAAAGGCAAGACAGGCCTTGGAGAACAGGGAGCCTTGTTATGCTGATGGGCAGGATGTAAGTTGTCGACTGCCTCTCTGAAGGAGTGCATTGTGTTCCCTAAAACAAGTAAACAACAGAGCTACAGAGCCAAGAGCACTTCCAGTCTATGGAATATACCTTGGGCAAACTGAAAATAAATAAGACAGAGCCAGCCAAAAATTTAGGGCTGCACTGCTTACAAGAACCTCAACTTGTCTACACCTTAAATATCCCTGGAAACATAAAAATGGTTCAAAAAATTGTGGTACTGTTGTACGATGGAATATCCCTCAGCCATGAAATCAATGTCATAAGACCAGTAGAAGCAAAATGAGTGGATTCAGGTACGATGATTCTAAGTGAAATAAGTCACACAGAAAAAGAAACTTATCATAAGATATCACTTATGAAGGTCCTGTAAACATGGCTACACATGAACAGAGTTAGGAAAGAGAAGAGAGTTTGACATTTAGAAAACATTCTTATGCCTGCTTAAGGGGGAAGGAGAGGTGGGGTGATGCATTAAACCAGATTTTGATATTAGTTCAGGTACCGTTCCAAAAACCACATACGGAATGGACAAGAACTACACCTTCCTCAGTGAAAGGGACTCAACTCCCCATATTCCATGCAGTGGGATATATCTTACTAGTAAGAATCTTAAAACCTATGTATTGATATGTCCCCGTAATGGAATCAAGTGTGTCTAGACTGGCATAAACATGGCAGTGAGAATCAGCTCAAACCCACTATAAAATGGAATTTCAAAAACAAAACAAAAAAACAGGAAAATTCTTTTCAATTCCTTCAGGGTCTCTGATGAAACCTGGAATGACCCTATGTACAACGACAGCTGGATGTGGCATAAGGCTGGACACATGGGACTGAGAGGATAGGTGAGATTGGGTGAGCAAATGCAGACCCTTTAAAGCAATAATGCATGGCACCTATTCCAAGGGTCCCAACTCCCCAGGGTGAAGGGAATATTACTACAGCAATAACTTGTACGGGAAACCTAGATAATGCACACACTGTGAATACGAAAGGTCTCTAAAACTCAACAAATAGTCCCTCTCCTGGTGATCTGGTTTGACTTTCCAACTGCTTTACTATCAATCTCCCAACTTGGACAGACAGCCCCTTTAACCTCCTGTTTCACACAGGTTGCCAATTTGGCAGAGGATGAAACGGAACAGGGAGAACCAATGAGAGAGTAGCTGTTAGGCATTTGGACGGGCATATGTCACTCTTGTTTCCCGGGAGGAAGAAGAATTAACCAAAGTCTCAGCCACCCACCGGGTACCAGTGTAGGTCCTGACCTAAAATATTGGACTTGCGTAGAGCTCACAAAAAACGAGTTAAATAATGGAGCTCTGGGGCACAGCAATTCACAAACAGGCAGAGTAATAAAGGAAAACTATCATCCAAAAATCTGTTGAGGGAAGGCAACGAGGCGGACTTGAAAGTGAGGCAGAATAGCAGGAAACAGATTTCAAGAGGTACGTTGGAATCGCCTTTAAAGCACAGAAAGAGGGGCACAACTTCGACAATGATGTACTTGGCCAAAAAGGGCGTATGCGTTTTCTCCTGAATATATTCAGCAGAAAACGCATATGCCCTTTTTGACCAAACAAGCAAGCGGGCAATGCAAATCTGCACTACAAAGAAGTATCACTTCCCATGGGTCAAAAGGGACATCCACAAAATGGGTAAAAACCAGAAAGGCAAGGCAGGCCCTGGAGAACAGGGAGCCTTGTTATGCTGATGGGCGGGATGTAAATTGCCAACTGCCTCTCTGGAGGAGTGCACTGTGTTCCCTAAAACAAGTAAACAACAGAGCTACAGAGCCAAGGGCACTTCCAGTCTAGGGAATATACCTTGGGAAAACGGATAATCAATAAGACAGAGCCACCCCAAAATTTAGGGCTGCACTGCTTACAAGAACCTCAACTTGGGTACACCTTAAATATGCCAGGACATATAAAAATGGTTCAAAAAATTGTGGTACTTATGTACGATGGAATATCCCTCAGCCATGAAATCCATGTCGTAAGACCAGTGGCAGCAAAATGACTGGATTCAGGTATGATGATTCTAAGTGAAATAATTCACACAGAAAAAGAAGCTTATCATAAGATATCACTTATGAAGATCCTGTAAACATGTCTACACATGAACTGAGTTAGGAAAGAGAACAGAGTGTCACATTTAGAAAATACTCTCATGCCTCCTTAAGGGGGAAGCAGAGGATGGGTGAGGCATAAAACCAGAGTTTGTTATAAGCACAGGTACCGTTCCCAAACCAACTATGGAATAGACAAGACCTACCTATACCTTCCTCAGTGAAAGGGACTCAAAACCCCATATTTCCCACAGAGGAATATATCTGACTAGTAAGAATCTTAAAACTTATGTATTGATATGTCTCTGTAAGGGAATCAAGTGTGTCTAGACTGGCATAAACATGGCAGTGAGAATCAGCTCAAACCCACTATAAAAAGGAATTTCAAAAACACAATAAAAAACAGGGAAATTCTTTACAATTCCTTCAGGGTCTCTGATGAAACGTGGAATGACACTGTCTACAATGACAGCTGGATGTGGCATAAGGCTGGACACTTGGGACTGAGAGGATTGGTGAGATTGGGTGAGCAAATGCAGACCCTTTAAAACAATAATGCATGGCACCCATTCCATGGGGCACAACTCTCCAGGTTGAAGGGAATATTACTATAGACCTAACATGTATGGGAAACCTAGAGGATGGACACACTGTGAATATGAAAGGTTTCTAAAACTCAACGAATAGTCCCACTCCTGGTGCGCCGGTTTGACTTTCCAACTGCTTTGCTATCAACCTCCCAACTTGGAGAGACTGCCCCTTTAACCTTCTGGTTCGCACAGGTTGCCAATTTGGCAGAGGATGAAAGGGACGAGGGACAACCAATGAGAGAGTAGATGTTAGCCATTTGGAAGGGCGCATGTCACTCTTATTGTCCGGCAGGAAGAAGAATTAACCAAAGTCTCAGCCACTCACTGGGAAACAGTATAGGTCCTGAACCAAAACTTTGGAGTTGCATTCAGCTCACAAAAAACGAGTTGAAAAATGGAGCTCAGGGGCAGAGCAATTCACAAACTGGCAGAGTAATAAAGGACAAATATCGTCCAGAAATCTGTTGAGGGAAGGCAACGAGGCGGACTTTAAAGTCAGGCCGAATAGCAGGAAACAGATTTCAAGAGGTACGTTGGAATCCTCTGTAAAGCACAGGAAGAGGGGCACAACTTCGACAATGATGCACTTGGCCAAAAAGGGCGTATGCATTTTCTCCTGAATATATGCAGGAGAAAACGCATACGCCCTTTTTGGCCAAGCAAGCAAGCGGGCAATGCAAATCTGCACTACAAAGAAGTATCACTTCCCACCGGTCAAATGGGATATCCGCAAAATGGGTAAAAACCAGAAAGGCAAGACAGGCCTTGGAGAACAGGGAGCCTTGTTATGCTGATGGGCAGGATGTAAGTTGTCGACTGCCTCTCTGAAGGAGTGCATTGTGTTCCCTAAAACAAGTAAACAACAGAGCTACAGAGCCAAGAGCACTTCCAGTCTATGGAATATACCTTGGGCAAACTGAAAATAAATAAGACAGAGCCAGCCAAAAATTTAGGGCTGCACTGCTTACAAGAACCTCAACTTGTCTACACCTTAAATATCCCTGGAAACATAAAAATGGTTCAAAAAATTGTGGTACTGTTGTACGATGGAATATCCCTCAGCCATGAAATCAATGTCATAAGACCAGTAGAAGCAAAATGAGTGGATTCAGGTACGATGATTCTAAGTGAAATAAGTCACACAGAAAAAGAAACTTATCATAAGATATCACTTATGAAGGTCCTGTAAACATGGCTACACATGAACAGAGTTAGGAAAGAGAAGAGAGTTTGACATTTAGAAAACATTCTTATGCCTGCTTAAGGAGGAAGGAGAGGTGGGGTGATGCATTAAACCAGATTTTGATATTAGTTCAGGTACCGTTCCAAAAACCACATACGGAATGGACAAGAACTACACCTTCCTCAGTGAAAGGGACTCAACTCCCCATATTCCATGCAGTGGGATATATCTTACTAGTAAGAATCTTAAAACCTATGTATTGATATGTCCCCGTAATGGAATCAAGTGTGTCTAGACTGGCATAAACATGGCAGTGAGAATCAGCTCAAACCCACTATAAAATGGAATTTCAAAAACAAAACAAAAAAACAGGAAAATTCTTTTCAATTCCTTCAGGGTCTCTGATGAAACCTGGAATGACCCTATGTACAACGACAGCTGGATGTGGCATAAGGCTGGACACATGGGACTGAGAGGATAGGTGAGATTGGGTGAGCAAATGCAGACCCTTTAAAGCAATAATGCATGGCACCTATTCCAAGGGTCCCAACTCCCCAGGGTGAAGGGAATATTACTACAGCAATAACTTGTACGGGAAACCTAGATAATGCACACACTGTGAATACGAAAGGTCTCTAAAACTCAACAAATAGTCCCTCTCCTGGTGATCTGGTTTGACTTTCCAACTGCTTTACTATCAATCTCCCAACTTGGACAGACAGCCCCTTTAACCTCCTGTTTCACACAGGTTGCCAATTTGGCAGAGGATGAAACGGAACAGGGAGAACCAATGAGAGAGTAGCTGTTAGGCATTTGGACGGGCATATGTCACTCTTGTTTCCCGGGAGGAAGAAGAATTAACCAAAGTCTCAGCCACCCACCGGGTACCAGTGTAGGTCCTGACCTAAAATATTGGACTTGCGTAGAGCTCACAAAAAACGAGTTAAATAATGGAGCTCTGGGGCACAGCAATTCACAAACAGGCAGAGTAATAAAGGAAAACTATCATCCAAAAATCTGTTGAGGGAAGGCAACGAGGCGGACTTGAAAGTGAGGCAGAATAGCAGGAAACAGATTTCAAGAGGTACATTGGAATCGCCTTTAAAGCACAGAAAGAGGGGCACAACTTCGACAATGATGTACTTGGCCAAAAAGGGCGTATGCGTTTTCTCCTGAATATATTCAGCAGAAAACGCATATGCCCTTTTTGACCAAACAAGCAAGCGGGCAATGCAAATCTGCACTACAAAGAAGTATCACTTCCCATGGGTCAAAAGGGACATCCACAAAATGGGTAAAAACCAGAAAGGCAAGGCAGGCCCTGGAGAACAGGGAGCCTTGTTATGCTGATGGGCGGGATGTAAATTGCCAACTGCCTCTCTGGAGGAGTGCACTGTGTTCCCTAAAACAAGTAAACAACAGAGCTACAGAGCCAAGGGCACTTCCAGTCTAGGGAATATACCTTGGGAAAACGGATAATCAATAAGACAGAGCCACCCCAAAATTTAGGGCTGCACTGCTTACAAGAACCTCAACTTGGGTACACCTTAAATATGCCAGGACATATAAAAATGGTTCAAAAAATTGTGGTACTTATGTACGATGGAATATCCTTCAGCCATGAAATCCATGTCGTAAGACCAGTGGCAGCAAAATGACTGGATTCAGGTATGATGATTCTAAGTGAAATAATTCACACAGAAAAAGAAGCTTATCATAAGATATCACTTATGAAGATCCTGTAAACATGTCTACACATGAACTGAGTTAGGAAAGAGAAAATAGTGTCACATTTAGAAAATACTCTCATGCCTCCTTAAGGGGGAAGCAGAGGATGGGTGAGGCATAAAACCAGAGTTTGTTATAAGCACAGGTACCGTTCCCAAACCAACTATGGAATAGACAAGACCTACCTATACCTTCCTCAGTGAAAGGGACTCAAAACCCCATATTTCCCACAGAGGAATATATCTGACTAGTAAGAATCTTAAAACTTATGTATTGATATGTCTCTGTAAGGGAATCAAGTGTGTCTAGACTGGCATAAACATGGCAGTGAGAATCAGCTCAAACCCACTATAAAAAGGAATTTCAAAAACACAATAAAAAACAGGGAAATTCTTTACAATTCCTTCAGGGTCTCTGATGAAACGTGGAATGACACTGTCTACAATGACAGCTGGATGTGGCATAAGGCTGGACACTTGGGACTGAGAGGATTGGTGAGATTGGGTGAGCAAATGCAGACCCTTTAAAACAATAATGCATGGCACCCATTCCATGGGGCACAACTCTCCAGGTTGAAGGGAATATTACTATAGACCTAACATGTATGGGAAACCTAGAGGATGGACACACTGTGAATATGAAAGGTTTCTAAAACTCAACGAATAGTCCCACTCCTGGTGCGCCGGTTTGACTTTCCAACTGCTTTGCTATCAACCTCCCAACTTGGAGAGACTGCCCCTTTAACCTTCTGGTTCGCACAGGTTGCCAATTTGGCAGAGGATGAAAGGGACGAGGGACAACCAATGAGAGAGTAGATGTTAGCCATTTGGAAGGGCGCATGTCACTCTTATTGTCCGGCAGGAAGAAGAATTAACCAAAGTCTCAGCCACTCACTGGGAAACAGTATAGGTCCTGAACCAAAACTTTGGAGTTGCATTCAGCTCACAAAAAACGAGTTGAAAAATGGAGCTCAGGGGCAGAGCAATTCACAAACTGGCAGAGTAATAAAGGACAAATATCGTCCAGAAATCTGTTGAGGGAAGGCAACGAGGCGGACTTTAAAGTCAGGCCGAATAGCAGGAAACAGATTTCAAGAGGTACGTTGGAATCCTCTGTAAAGCACAGGAAGAGGGGCACAACTTCGACAATGATGCACTTGGCCAAAAAGGGCGTATGCATTTTCTCCTGAATATATGCAGGAGAAAACGCATACGCCCTTTTTGGCCAAGCAAGCAAGCGGGCAATGCAAATCTGCACTACAAAGAAGTATCACTTCCCACCGGTCAAATGGGATATCCGCAAAATGGGTAAAAACCAGAAAGGCAAGACAGGCCTTGGAGAACAGGGAGCCTTGTTATGCTGATGGGCAGGATGTAAGTTGTCGACTGCCTCTCTGAAGGAGTGCATTGTGTTCCCTAAAACAAGTAAACAACAGAGCTACAGAGCCAAGAGCACTTCCAGTCTATGGAATATACCTTGGGCAAACTGAAAATAAATAAGACAGAGCCAGCCAAAAATTTAGGGCTGCACTGCTTACAAGAACCTCAACTTGTCTACACCTTAAATATCCCTGGAAACATAAAAATGGTTCAAAAAATTGTGGTACTGTTGTACGATGGAATATCCCTCAGCCATGAAATCAATGTCATAAGACCAGTAGAAGCAAAATGAGTGGATTCAGGTACGATGATTCTAAGTGAAATAAGTCACACAGAAAAAGAAACTTATCATAAGATATCACTTATGAAGGTCCTGTAAACATGGCTACACATGAACAGAGTTAGGAAAGAGAAGAGAGTTTGACATTTAGAAAACATTCTTATGCCTGCTTAAGGGGGAAGGAGAGGTGGGGTGATGCATTAAACCAGATTTTGATATTAGTTCAGGTACCGTTCCAAAAACCACATACGGAATGGACAAGAACTACACCTTCCTCAGTGAAAGGGACTCAACTCCCCATATTCCATGCAGTGGGATATATCTTACTAGTAAGAATCTTAAAACCTATGTATTGATATGTCCCCGTAATGGAATCAAGTGTGTCTAGACTGGCATAAACATGGCAGTGAGAATCAGCTCAAACCCACTATAAAATGGAATTTCAAAAACAAAACAAAAAAACAGGAAAATTCTTTTCAATTCCTTCAGGGTCTCTGATGAAACCTGGAATGACCCTATGTACAACGACAGCTGGATGTGGCATAAGGCTGGACACATGGGACTGAGAGGATAGGTGAGATTGGGTGAGCAAATGCAGACCCTTTAAAGCAATAATGCATGGCACCTATTCCAAGGGTCCCAACTCCCCAGGGTGAAGGGAATATTACTACAGCAATAACTTGTACGGGAAACCTAGATAATGCACACACTGTGAATACGAAAGGTCTCTAAAACTCAACAAATAGTCCCTCTCCTGGTGATCTGGTTTGACTTTCCAACTGCTTTACTATCAATCTCCCAACTTGGACAGACAGCCCCTTTAACCTCCTGTTTCACACAGGTTGCCAATTTGGCAGAGGATGAAACGGAACAGGGAGAACCAATGAGAGAGTAGCTGTTAGGCATTTGGACGGGCATATGTCACTCTTGTTTCCCGGGAGGAAGAAGAATTAACCAAAGTCTCAGCCACCCACCGGGTACCAGTGTAGGTCCTGACCTAAAATATTGGACTTGCGTAGAGCTCACAAAAAACGAGTTAAATAATGGAGCTCTGGGGCACAGCAATTCACAAACAGGCAGAGTAATAAAGGAAAACTATCATCCAAAAATCTGTTGAGGGAAGGCAACGAGGCGGACTTGAAAGTGAGGCAGAATAGCAGGAAACAGATTTCAAGAGGTACGTTGGAATCGCCTTTAAAGCACAGAAAGAGGGGCACAACTTCGACAATGATGTACTTGGCCAAAAAGGGCGTATGCGTTTTCTCCTGAATATATTCAGCAGAAAACGCATATGCCCTTTTTGACCAAACAAGCAAGCGGGCAATGCAAATCTGCACTACAAAGAAGTATCACTTCCCATGGGTCAAAAGGGACATCCACAAAATGGGTAAAAACCAGAAAGGCAAGGCAGGCCCTGGAGAACAGGGAGCCTTGTTATGCTGATGGGCGGGATGTAAATTGCCAACTGCCTCTCTGGAGGAGTGCACTGTGTTCCCTAAAACAAGTAAACAACAGAGCTACAGAGCCAAGGGCACTTCCAGTCTAGGGAATATACCTTGGGAAAATGGATAATCAATAAGACAGAGCCACCCCAAAATTTAGGGCTGCACTGCTTACAAGAACCTCAACTTGGGTACACCTTAAATATGCCAGGACATATAAAAATGGTTCAAAAAATTGTGGTACTTATGTACGATGGAATATCCCTCAGCCATGAAATCCATGTCGTAAGACCAGTGGCAGCAAAATGACTGGATTCAGGTATGATGATTCTAAGTGAAATAATTCACACAGAAAAAGAAGCTTATCATAAGATATCACTTATGAAGATCCTGTAAACATGTCTACACATGAACTGAGTTAGGAAAGAGAACAGAGTGTCACATTTAGAAAATACTCTCATGCCTCCTTAAGGGGGAAGCAGAGGATGGGTGAGGCATAAAACCAGAGTTTGTTATAAGCACAGGTACCGTTCCCAAACCAACTATGGAATAGACAAGACCTACCTATACCTTCCTCAGTGAAAGGGACTCAAAACCCCATATTTCCCACAGAGGAATATATCTGACTAGTAAGAATCTTAAAACTTATGTATTGATATGTCTCTGTAAGGGAATCAAGTGTGTCTAGACTGGCATAAACATGGCAGTGAGAATCAGCTCAAACCCACTATAAAAAGGAATTTCAAAAACACAATAAAAAACAGGGAAATTCTTTACAATTCCTTCAGGGTCTCTGATGAAACGTGGAATGACACTGTCTACAATGACAGCTGGATGTGGCATAAGGCTGGACACTTGGGACTGAGAGGATTGGTGAGATTGGGTGAGCAAATGCAGACCCTTTAAAACAATAATGCATGGCACCCATTCCATGGGGCACAACTCTCCAGGTTGAAGGGAATATTACTATAGACCTAACATGTATGGGAAACCTAGAGAATGGACACACTGTGAATATGAAAGGTTTCTAAAACTCAACGAATAGTCCCACTCCTGGTGCGCCGGTTTGACTTTCCAACTGCTTTGCTATCAACCTCCCAACTTGGAGAGACTGCCCCTTTAACCTTCTGGTTCGCACAGGTTGCCAATTTGGCAGAGGATGAAAGGGACGAGGGACAACCAATGAGAGAGTAGATGTTAGCCATTTGGAAGGGCGCATGTCACTCTTATTGTCCGGCAGGAAGAAGAATTAACCAAAGTCTCAGCCACTCACTGGGAAACAGTATAGGTCCTGAACCAAAACTTTGGAGTTGCATTCAGCTCACAAAAAACGAGTTGAAAAATGGAGCTCAGGGGCAGAGCAATTCACAAACTGGCAGAGTAATAAAGGACAAATATCGTCCAGAAATCTGTTGAGGGAAGGCAACGAAGCGGACTTTAAAGTCAGGCCGAATAGCAGGAAACAGATTTCAAGAGGTACGTTGGAATCCTCTGTAAAGCACAGGAAGAGGGGCACAACTTCGACAATGATGCACTTGGCCAAAAAGGGCGTATGCATTTTCTCCTGAATATATGCAGGAGAAAACGCATACGCCGTTTTTGGCCAAGCAAGCAAGCGGGCAATGCAAATCTGCACTACAAAGAAGTATCACTTCCCACCGGTCAAATGGGATATCCGCAAAATGGGTAAAAACCAGAAAGGCAAGACAGGCCTTGGAGAACAGGGAGCCTTGTTATGCTGATGGGCAGGATGTAAGTTGTCGACTGCCTCTCTGAAGGAGTGCATTGTGTTCCCTAAAACAAGTAAACAACAGAGCTACAGAGCCAAGAGCACTTCCAGTCTATGGAATATACCTTGGGCAAACTGAAAATAAATAAGACAGAGCCAGCCAAAAATTTAGGGCTGCACTGCTTACAAGAACCTCAACTTGTCTACACCTTAAATATCCCTGGAAACATAAAAATGGTTCAAAAAATTGTGGTACTGTTGTACGATGGAATATCCCTCAGCCATGAAATCAATGTCATAAGACCAGTAGAAGCAAAATGAGTGGATTCAGGTACGATGATTCTAAGTGAAATAAGTCACACAGAAAAAGAAACTTATCATAAGATATCACTTATGAAGGTCCTGTAAACATGGCTACACATGAACAGAGTTAGGAAAGAGAAGAGAGTTTGACATTTAGAAAACATTCTTATGCCTGCTTAAGGGGAAAGGAGAGGTGGGGTGATGCATTAAACCAGATTTTGATATTAGTTCAGGTACCGTTCCAAAAACCACATACGGAATGGACAAGAACTACACCTTCCTCAGTGAAAGGGACTCAACTCCCCATATTCCATGCAGTGGGATATATCTTACTAGTAAGAATCTTAAAACCTATGTATTGATATGTCCCCGTAATGGAATCAAGTGTGTCTAGACTGGCATAAACATGGCAGTGAGAATCAGCTCAAACCCACTATAAAATGGAATTTCAAAAACAAAACAAAAAAACAGGAAAATTCTTTTCAATTCCTTCAGGGTCTCTGATGAAACCTGGAATGACCCTATGTACAACGACAGCTGGATGTGGCATAAGGCTGGACACATGGGACTGAGAGGATAGGTGAGATTGGGTGAGCAAATGCAGACCCTTTAAAGCAATAATGCATGGCACCTATTCCAAGGGTCCCAACTCCCCAGGGTGAAGGGAATATTACTACAGCAATAACTTGTACGGGAAACCTAGATAATGCACACACTGTGAATACGAAAGGTCTCTAAAACTCAACAAATAGTCCCTCTCCTGGTGATCTGGTTTGACTTTCCAACTGCTTTACTATCAATCTCCCAACTTGGACAGACAGCCCCTTTAACCTCCTGTTTCACACAGGTTGCCAATTTGGCAGAGGATGAAACGGAACAGGGAGAACCAATGAGAGAGTAGCTGTTAGGCATTTGGACGGGCATATGTCACTCTTGTTTCCCGGGAGGAAGAAGAATTAACCAAAGTCTCAGCCACCCACCGGGTACCAGTGTAGGTCCTGACCTAAAATATTGGACTTGCATAGAGCTCACAAAAAACGAGTTAAATAATGGAGCTCTGGGGCACAGCAATTCACAAACAGGCAGAGTAATAAAGGAAAACTATCATCCAAAAATCTGTTGAGGGAAGGCAACGAGGCGGACTTGAAAGTGAGGCAGAATAGCAGGAAACAAATTTCAAGAGGTACGTTGGAATCGCCTTTAAAGCACAGAAAGAGGGGCACAACTTCGACAATGATGTACTTGGCCAAAAAGGGCGTATGCGTTTTCTCCTGAATATATTCAGCAGAAAACGCATATGCCCTTTTTGACCAAACAAGCAAGCGGGCAATGCAAATCTGCACTACAAAGAAGTATCACTTCCCACCGGTCAAAAGGGACATCCACAAAATGGGTAAAAACCAGAAAGGCAAGGCAGGCCCTGGAGAACAGGGAGCCTTGTTATGCTGATGGGCGGGATGTAAATTGCCAACTGCCTCTCTGGAGGAGTGCACTGTGTTCCCTAAAACAAGTAAACAACAGAGCTACAGAGCCAAGAGAACTTCCGGTCTAGGTAATATACCTTGGGCAAACTGAAAATCAATAAGACAGAGCCAGCCCACAAATTAGGGCTGCACTGCTTACAAGAACCTCAAACTGTCTACACCTTAAATATCCCTGGAAATATAAAAAAGGTTCAAAACATTGTGGTACTTACGTACGATGGAATATCCCTCAGCCATGAAATCCATGTCATAAGACCAGTAGAAGCAAAATGAGTGGATTCAGGTACGATGATTCTAAGTGAAATAAGTCACACAGAAAAAGAAACTTATCATAAGATATCACTTATGAAGATCCTGTAAACATGGCTACACATGAACTGAGTTAGGAAAGAGAAGAGAGTTTGACATTTAGAAAACATTCTTATGCCTGCTTAAGGGGGAAGGAGAGGTGGGGTGATGCATTAAACCAGATTTTGATATTAGTTCAGGTATCGTTCCAAAAACCACATACGGAATAGACAAGAACTACACCTTCCTCAGTGAAAGGGACTCAACTCCACATATTCCATGCAGTGGGATATATCTTACTAGTAAGAATCTTAAAACCTATGTATTGATATGTCCCCGTAATGGAATCAAGTGTGTCTAGACTGGCATAAACATGGCAGTGAGAATCAGCTCAAACCCACTATAAAATGGAAATTCAAAAACAAAACAAAAAAACAGGAAAATTCTTTTCAATTCCTTCAGGGTCCCTGATGAAACCTGGAATGACCCTATGTACAACGACAGCCGGATGTGGCATAAGGCTGGACACATGGGACTGAGAGGATAGGTGAGATTGGGTGAGCAAATGCAGACCCTTTAAAGCAATAATGCATGGCACCTATTCCAAGGGTCCCAACTCCCCAGGGTGAAGGGAATATTACTACAGCAATAACTTGTACGGGAAACCTAGATAATGCACACACTGTGAATACGAAAGGTCTCTAAAACTCAACAAATAGTCCCTCTCCTGGTGATCTGGTTTGACTTTCCAACTGCTTTACTATCAATCTCCCAACTTGGACAGACAGCCCCTTTAACCTCCTGTTTCACACAGGTTGCCAATTTGGCAGAGGATGAAACGGAACAGGGAGAACCAATGAGAGAGTAGCTGTTAGGCATTTGGACGGGCATATGTCACTCTTGTTTCCCGGGAGGAAGAAGAATTAACCAAAGTCTCAGCCACCCACCGGGTACCAGTGTAGGTCCTGACCTAAAATATTGGACTTGCGTAGAGCTCACAAAAAACGAGTTAAATAATGGAGCTCTGGGGCACAGCAATTCACAAACAGGCAGAGTAATAAAGGAAAACTATCATCCAAAAATCTGTTGAGGGAAGGCAACGAGGCGGACTTGAAAGTGAGGCAGAATAGCAGGAAACAGATTTCAAGAGGTACGTTGGAATCGCCTTTAAAGCACAGAAAGAGGGGCACAACTTCGACAATGATGTACTTGGCCAAAAAGGGCGTATGCGTTTTCTCCTGAATATATTCAGCAGAAAACGCATATGCCCTTTTTGACCAAACAAGCAAGCGGGCAATGCAAATCTGCACTACAAAGAAGTATCACTTCCCACCGGTCAAAAGGGACATCCACAAAATGGGTAAAAACCAGAAAGGCAAGGCAGGCCCTGGAGAACAGGGAGCCTTGTTATGCTGATGGGCGGGATTTAAATTGCCAACTGCCTCTCTGGAGGAGTGCACTGTGTTCCCTAAAACAAGTAAACAACAGAGCTACAGAGCCAAGGGCACTTCCAGTCTAGGGAATATACCTTGGGAAAACGGAAAATCAATAAGACAGAGCCACCCCAAAATTTAGGGCTGCACTGCTTACAAGAACCTCAACTTGGGTACACCTTAAATATGCCAGGACATATAAAAATGGTTCAAAAAATTGTGGTACTTATGTACGATGGAATATCCCTCAGCCATGAAATCCATGTCGTAAGACCAGTGGCAGCAAAATGACTGGATTCAGGTATGATGATTCTAAGTGAAATAATTCACACAGAAAAAGAAGCTTATCATAAGATATCACTTATGAAGATCCTGTAAACATGTCTACACATGAACTGAGTTAGGAAAGAGAACAGAGTGTCACATTTAGAAAATACTCTCATGCCTCCTTAAGGGGGAAGCAGAGGATGGGTGAGGCATAAAACCAGAGTTTGTTATAAGCACAGGTACCGTTCCCAAACCAACTATGGAATAGACAAGACCTACCTATACCTTCCTCAGTGAAAGGGACTCAAAACCCCATATTTCCCACAGAGGAATATATCTGACTAGTAAGAATCTTAAAACTTATGTATTGATATGTCTCTGTAAGGGAATCAAGTGTGTCTAGACTGGCATAAACATGGCAGTGAGAATCAGCTCAAACCCACTATAAAAAGGAATTTCAAAAACACAATAAAAAAACAGGGAAATTCTTTACAATTCCTTCAGGGTCTCTGATGAAACGTGGAATGACACTGTCTACAATGACAGCTGGATGTGGCATAAGGCTGGACACTTGGGACTGAGAGGATTGGTGAGATTGGGTGAGCAAATGCAGACCCTTTAAAACCATAATGCATGGCACCCATTCCATGGGGCACAACTCTCCAGGTTGAAGGGAATATTACTATAGACCTAACATGTATGGGAAACCTAGAGAATGGACACACTGTGAATATGAAAGGTTTCTAAAACTCAACGAATAGTCCCACTCCTGGTGCGCCGGTTTGACTTTCCAACTGCTTTGCTATCAACCTCCCAACTTGGAGAGACTGCCCCTTTAACCTTCTGGTTCGCACAGGTTGCCAATTTGGCAGAGGATGAAAGGGACGAGGGACAACCAATGAGAGAGTAGATGTTAGCCATTTGGAAGGGCACATGTCACTCTTATTGTCCGGCAGGAAGAAGAATTAACCAAAGTCTCAGCCACTCACTGGGAAACAGTATAGGTCCTGAACCAAAACTTTGGAGTTGCATTCAGCTCACAAAAAACGAGTTGAAAAATGGAGCTCAGGGGCAGAGCAATTCACAAACTGGCAGAGTAATAAAGGACAAATATCGTCCAGAAATCTGTTGAGGGAAGGCAACGAAGTGGACTTTAAAGTCAGGCCGAATAGCAGGAAACAGATTTCAAGAGGTACGTTGGAATCCTCTGTAAAGCACAGGAAGAGGAGCACAACTTCGACAATGATGCACTTGGCCAAAAAGGGCGTATGCATTTTCTCCTGAATATATGCAGGAGAAAAAGCATACGCCCTTTTTGGCCAAGCAAGCAAGCGGGCAATGCAAATCTGCACTACAAAGAAGTATCACTTCCCACCGGTCAAATGGAATATCCGCAAAATGGGTAAAAACCAGAAAGGCAAGACAGGCCCTGGAGAACAGGGAGCCTTGTTATGCTGATGGGCGGGATGTAAATTGCCAACTGCCTCTCTGGAGGAGTGCACTGTGTTCCCTAAAACAAGTAAACAACAGAGCTACAGAGCCAAGAGAACTTCCGGTCTAGGTAATATACCTTGGGCAAACTGAAAATCAATAAGACAGAGCCAGCCCACAAATTAGGGCTGCACTGCTTACAAGAACCTCAAACTGTCTACACCTTAAATATCCCTGGAAATATAAAAATGGTTCAAAACATTGTGGTACTTATGTACGATGGAATATCCCTCAGCCATGAAATCCATGTCATAAGACCAGTAGAAGCAAAATGAGTGGATTCAGGTACGATGATTCTAAGTGAAATAAGTCACACAGAAAAAGAAACTTATCATAAGATATCACTTATGAAGATCCTGTAAACATGGCTACACATGAACTGAGTTAGGAAAGAGAAGAGAGTTTGACATTTAGAAAACATTCTTATGCCTGCTTAAGGGGGAAGGAGAGGTGGGGTGATGCATTAAACCAGATTTTGATATTAGTTCAGGTATCGTTCCAAAAACCACATACGGAATAGACAAGAACTACACCTTCCTCAGTGAAAGGGACTCAACTCCACATATTCCATGCAGTGGGATATATCTTACTAGTAAGATTCTTAAAACCTATGTATTGATATGTCCCCGTAATGGAATCAAGTGTGTCTAGACTGGCATAAACATGGCAGTGAGAATCAGCTCAAACCCACTATAAAATGGAATTTCAAAAACAAAACAAAAAAAACAGGAAAATTCTTTTCAATTCCTTCAGGTTCTCTGATGAAACCTGGAATGACCCTATGTACAACGACAGCTGGATGTGGCATAAGGCTGGACACATGGGACTGAGAGGATAGGTGAGATTGGGTGAGCAAATGCAGACCCTTTAAAGCAATAATGCATGGCAACTATTCCAAGGGACCCAACTCCCCATGGTGAAGGGAATATTACTACAGCAATAACTTGTACGGGAAACCTAGATAATGGACACACTGTAAATACGAAAGGTCTCTAAAACTCAAATAATAGTCCCTCTCCTGGTGATCTGGTTTGACTTTCCAACTGCTTTACTATCAATTTCCCAACTTGGACAGACAGCCCCTTTAACCTCCTGTTTCACACAGGTTGCCAATTTGGCAGAGGATGAAACGGAACAGGGAGAACCAATGAGAGAGTAGCTGTTAGGCATTTGGACGGGCATATGTCACTCTTGTTTCCCGGGAGGAAGAAGAATTAACCAAAGTCTCAGCCACCCACCGGGTACCAGTGTAGGTCCTGACCTAAAATATTGGACTTGCATAGAGCTCACAAAAAACGAGTTAAATAATGGAGCTCTGGGGCACAGCAATTCACAAACAGGCAGAGTAATAAAGGAAAACTATCATCCAAAAATCTGTTGAGGGAAGGCAACGAGGCGGACTTGAAAGTGAGGCAGAATAGCAGGAAACAGATTTCAAGAGGTACGTTGGAATCGCCTTTAAAGCACAGAAAGAGGGGCACAACTTCGACAATGATGTACTTGGCCAAAAAGGGCGTATGCGTTTTCTCCTGAATATATTCAGCAGAAAACGCATATGCCCTTTTTGACCAAACAAGCAAGCGGGCAATGCAAATGTGCACTACAAAGAAGTATCACTTCCCACCGGTCAAAAGGGACATCCACAAAATGGGTAAAAACCAGAAAGGCAAGGCAGGCCCTGGAGAACAGGGAGCCTTGTTATGCTGATGGGTGGGATGTAAATTGCCAACTGCCTCTCTGGAGGAGTGCACTGTGTTCCCTAAAACAAGTAAACAACAGAGCTACAGAGCCAAGGGCACTTCCAGTCTAGGGAATATACCTTGGGAAAACGGAAAATCAATAAGACAGAGCCACCCCAAAATTTAGGGCTGCACTGCTTACAAGAACCTCAACTTGGGTACACCTTAAATATGCCAGGACATATAAAAATGGTTCAAAAAATTGTGGTACTTATGTACGATGGAATATCCCTCAGCCATGAAATCCATGTCGTAAGACCAGTAGCAGCAAAATGACTGGATTCAGGTATGATGTTTATAAGTGAAATAAGTGACACAGAAAAAGAAGCTTATCATAAGATATCACTTATGAAGATCCTGTAAACATGGCTACACATGAACTGAGTTAGGAAAGAGAACAGAGTGTCACATTTAGAAAATACTCTCATGCCTCCTTAAGGGGGAAGCAGAGGATGGGTGAGGCATAAAACCAGAGTTTGTTATAAGCACAGGTACCGTTCCCAAACCAACTATGGAATAGACAAGACCTACCTATACCTTCCTCAGTGAAAGGGACTCAAAACCCCATATTTCCCACAGAGGAATATATCTGACTAGTAAGAATCTTAAAACTTATGTATTGATATGTCTCTGTAAGGGAATCAAGTGTGTCTAGACTGGCATAAACTTGGCAGTGAGAATCAGCTCAAACCCACTATAAAAAGGAATTTCAAAAACACAATAAAAAAACAGGGAAATTCTTTACAATTCCTTCAGGGTCTCTGATGAAACGTGGAATGACACTGTCTACAATGACAGCTGGATGTGGCATAAGGCTGGACACTTGGGACTGAGAGGATTGGTGAGATTGGGTGAGCAAATGCAGACCCTTTAAAACAATAATGCATGACACCCATTCCATGGGGCACAACTCTCCAGGTTGAAGGGAATATTACTATAGACCTAACATGTATGGGAAACCTAGAGAATGGACACACTGTGAATATGAAAGGTTTCTAAAACTCAACGAATAGTCCCACTCCTGGTGCGCCGGTTTGACTTTCCAACTGCTTTGCTATCAATCTCCCAACTTGGAGAGACTGCCCCTTTAACCTTCTGGTTCGCACAGGTTGCCAATTTGGCAGAGGATGAAAGGGACGAGGGAGAACCAATGAGAGAGTAGATGTTAGCCATTTGGAAGGGCACATGTCACTCTTATTGTCCGGCAGGAAGAAGAATTAACCAATGTCTCAGCCACTCACTGGGAAACAGTATAGGTCCTGAACCAAAACTTTGGAGTTGCATTCAGCTCACAAAAAACGAGTTGAAAAATGGAGCTCAGGGGCAGAGCAATTCACAAACTGGCAGAGTAATAAAGGACAAATATCGTCCAGAAATCTGTTGAGGGAAGGCAACGAAGCGGACTTTAAAGTCAGGCCGAATAGCAGGAAACAGATTTCAAGAGGTACGTTGGAATCCTCTGTAAAGCACAGGAAGAGGGGCACAACTTCGACAATGATGCACTTGGCCAAAAAGGGCGTATGCATTTTCTCCTGAATATATGCAGGAGAAAACGCATATGCCCTTTTTGGCCAAGCAAGCAAGCGGGCAATGCAAATCTGCACTACAAAGAAGTATCACTTCCCACCGGTCAAATGGGACATCCACAAAATAGGTAACAATCAGAAAGGCAAAACAGGCCTTGGAGAAAAGGGAGCCTTGTTATGCTGATGGGCGGGATGTAAGTTGTCAACTGCCTCTCTGGAGGAGTGCATTGTGTTCCCTAAAACAAGTAAACAACAGAGCTACAGAGCCAAGAGAACTTCCGGTCTAGGTAATATACCTTGGGCAAACTGAAAATCAATAAGACAGAGCCAGCCCACAAATTAGGGCTGCACTGCTTACAAGAACCTCAAACTGTCTACATCTTAAATATCCCTGGAAATATAAAAATGGTTCAAAACATTGTGGTACTTACGTACGATGGAATATCCCTCAGCCATGAAATCCATGTCATAAGACCAGTAGAAGCAAAATGAGTGGATTTAGGTACGATGATTCTAAGTGAAATAAGTCACACAGAAAAAGAAACTTATCATAAGATATCACTTATGAAGATCCTGTAAACATGGTTACACATGAACTGAGTTAGGAAAGAGAAGAGAGTTTGACATTTAGAAAACATTCTTATGCCTGCTTAAGGGGGAAGGAGAGGTGGGGTGATGCATTAAACCAGATTTTGATATTAGTTCAGGTATCGTTCCAAAAACCACATACGGAATAGACAAGAACTACACCTTCCTCAGTGAAAGGGACTCAACTCCGCATATTCCATGCAGAGGGATATATCTTACTAGTAAGAATCTTAAAACCTATGTATTGATATGTCCCCATAATGGAATCAAGTGTGTCTAGACAGGCATAAACATGGCAGTGAGAATCAGCTCAAACCCACTATAAAATGGAATTTCAAAAACAAAACAAAAAAAACAGGAAAATTCTTTTCAATTTCTTCAGGGTCCCTCATGAAACCTGGAATGACCCTATGTACAACGACAGCTGGATGTGGCATAAGGCTGGACACATGGGACTGAGAGGATTGGTGACATTCGGTGAGCAAATGCAGACCCTTTAAATGAATAATGCATGGCACGCATTCCATGGGTCCCAACTCCTCAGGGTGAAGGGAATATTACTACAGCAATAACATGTACGGGAAACCTAGATAATGGACACAGTGTGAATATGAAAGGTTTCTAAAACTCAACAAATAGTCCCTCTCCTGGTGCTCTGGTTGACTTTCCAACTGCTTTACTATCAATCTCCCAACTTGGAGAGACAGCCCCTTTAACCTCCTGTTTCACACAGGTTGCCAATTTGGCAGAGGATGAAACGGAACAGGGAGAACCAATGAGAGAGTAGCTGTTAGGCATTTGGACGGGCATATGTCACTCTTGTTTCCCGGGAGGAAGAAGAATTAACCAAAGTCTCAGCCACCCACCGGGTACCAGTGTAGGTCCTGACCTAAAATATTGGACTTGCATAGAGCTCACAAAAAACGAGTTAAATAATGGAGCTCTGGGGCACAGCGATTCACAAACAGGCAGAGTAATAAAGGAAAACTATCATCCAAAAATCTGTTGAGGGAAGGCAACGAGGCGGACTTGAAAGTGAGGCAGAATAGCAGGAAACAGATTTCAAGAGGTACGTTGGAATCGCCTTTAAAGCACAGAAAGAGGGGCACAACTTCAACAATGATGTACTTGGCCAAAAAGGGCGTATGCGTTTTCTCCTGAATATATTCAGCAGAAAACGCATATGCCCTTTTTGACCAAACAAGCAAGCGGGCAATGCAAATCTGCACTACAAAGAAGTATCACTTCCCACCGGTCAAAAGGGACATCCACAAAATGGGTAAAAACCAGAAAGGCAAGGCAGGCCCTGGAGAACAGGGAGCCTTGTTATGCTGATGGGCGGGATGTAAATTGCCAACTGCCTCTCTGGAGGAGTGCACTGTGTTCCCTAAAGCAAGTAAACAACAGAGCTACAGAGCCAAGGGCACTTCCAGTCTAGGGAATATACCTTGGGAAAACGGAAAATCAATAAGACAGAGCCACCCCAAAATTTAGGGCTGCACTGCTTACAAGAACCTCAACTTGGGTACACCTTAAATATGCCAGGACATATAAAAATGGTTCAAAAAATTGTGGTAATTATGTACGATGGAATATCCCTCAGCCATGAAATCCATGTCGTAAGACCAGTGGCAGCAAAATGACTGGATTCAGGTATGATGATTATAAGTGAAATAAGTGACACAGAAAAAGAAGCTTATCATAAGATATCACTTATGAAGATCCTGTAAACATGGCTACACATGAACTGAGTTAGGAAAGAGAACAGAGTGTCACATTTAGAAAATACTCTCATGCCTCCTTAAGGGGGAAGCAGAGGATGGGTGAGGCATAAAACCACAGTTGGTTATAAGCACAGGTACCGTTCCCAAACCAACTATGGAATAGACAAGACCTACCTATACCTTCCTCAGTGAAAGGGACTCAAAACCCCATATTTCCCACAGAGGAATATATCTGACTAGTAAGAATCTTAAAACTTATGTATTGATATGTCTCTGTAAGGGAATCAAGTGTGTCTAGACTGGCATAAACATGGCAGTGAGAATCAGCTCAAACCCACTATAAAAAGGAATTTCAAAAACACAATAAAAAAACAGGGAAATTCTTTACAATTCCTTCAGGGTCTCTGATGAAACGTGGAATGACACTGTCTACAATGACAGCTGGATGTGGCATAAGGCTGGACACTTGGGACTGAGAGGATTGGTGAGATTGGGTGAGCAAATGCAGACCCTTTAAAACAATAATGCATGACACCCATTCCATGGGGCACAACTCTCCAGGTTGAAGGGAATATTACTATAGACCTAACATGTATGGGAAACCTAGAGAATGGACACACTGTGAATATGAAAGGTTTCTAAAACTCAACGAATAGTCCCACTCCTGGTGCGCCAGTTTGACTTTCCAACTGCTTTGCTATCAACCTAGCAACTTGGAGAGACTGCCCCTTTAACCTTCTGGTTCGCACAGGTTGCCAATTTGGCAGAGGATGAAAGGGACGAGGGAGAACCAATGAGAGAGTAGATGTTAGCCATTTGGAAGGGCACATGTCACTCTTATTGTCCGGCAGGAAGAAGAATTAACCAAAGTCTCAGCCACTCACTGGGAAACAGTATAGGTCCTGAACCAAAACTTTGGAGTTGCATTCAGCTCACAAAAAACGAGTTGAAAAATGGAGCTCAGGGGCAGAGCAATTCACAAACTGGCAGAGTAATAAAGGACAAATATCGTCCAGAAATCTGTTGAGGGAAGGCAACGAAGCGGACTTTAAAGTCAGGCCGAATAGCAGGAAACAGATTTCAAGAGGTACGTTGGAATCCTCTGTAAAGCACAGGAAGAGGGGCACAACTTCGACAATGATGCACTTGGCCAAAAAGGGCGTATGCATTTTCTCCTGAATATATGCAGGAGAAAACGCATATGCCCTTTTTGGCCAAGCAAGCAAGCGGGCAATGCAAATCTGCACTACAAAGAAGTATCACTTCTCACCGGTCAAATGGGATATCCGCAAAATGGGTATAAACCAGAAAGGCAAGACAGGCCTTGGAGAACAGGGAGCCTTGTTATGCTGATGGGCAGGATGTAAGTTGTCAACTGCCTCTCTGAAGGAGTGCATTGTGTTCCCTAAAACAAGTAAACAACAGAGCTACAGAGCCAAGAGCACTTCCAGTCTATGGAATATACCTTGGGCAAACTGAAAATAAATAAGACAGAGCCAGCCAAAAATTTAGGGCTGCACTGCTTACAAGAACCTCAACTTGTCTACACCTTAAATATCCCTGGAAACATAAAAATGGTTCAAAAAATTGTGGTACTGTTGTACGATGGAATATCCCTCAGCCATGAAATCCATGTCATAAGACCAGTAGAAGCAAAATGAGTGGATTCAGGTACGATGATTCTAAGTGAAATAAGTCACACAGAAAAAGAAACTTATCATAAGATATCACTTATGAAGGTCCTGTAAACATGGCTACACATGAACTGAGTTAGGAAAGAGAAGAGAGTTTGACATTTAGAAAACATTCTTATGCCTGCTTAAGGGGGTAGGAGAGGTGGGGTGATGCATTAAACCAGATTTTGATATTAGTTCAGGTACCGTTCCAAAAACCACATACGGAATGGACAAGAACTACACCTTCCTCAGTGAAAGGGACTCAACTCCCCATATTCCATGCAGTGGGATATATCTTACTAGTAAGAATCTTAAATCCTATGTATTGATATGTCCCCGTAATGGAATCAAGTGTGTCTAGACTGGCATAAACATGGCAGTGAGAATCAGCTCAAACCCACTATAAAATGGAATTTCAAAAACAAAACAAAAAAACAGGAAAATTCTTTTCAATTCCTTCAGGGTCTCTGATGAAACCTGGAATGACCCTATGTACAACGAGAGCTGGATGTGGCATAAGGCTGGACACATGGGACTGAGAGGATAGGTGAGATTGGGTGAGCAAATGCAGACCCTTTAAAACAATAATGCATGGCACCTATTCCAAGGGTCCCAACTCCCCAGGGTGAAGGGAATATTACTACAGCAATAACTTGTACGGGAAACCTAGATAATGGACACACAGTGAATACGAAAGGTCTCTAAAACTCAACAAATAGTCCCTCTCCTGGTGATCTGGTTTGACTTTCCAACTGCTTTACTATCAATCTCCCAACTTGGAGAGACAGCCCCTTTAACTTCCTGTTTCACACAGGTTGCCAATTTGGCAGAGGATGAAACGGAACAGTGAGAACCAATGAGAGAATAGCTGTTAGGCATTTGGACGGGCACATGTCACTCTTGTTTCCCGGGAGGAAGAAGAATTAACCAAAGTCTCAGCCACCCACCGGGTACCAGTATAGGTCCTGAACCAAAATATTGGACTTGCGTTCAGGTCACAAAAAACGAGTTAAATAATGGAGCTCTGGGGCACAGCAATTCAAAAACAGGCAGAGTAATAAAGGACAACTATCGTCCAAATATCTGTTGAGGGAAGGCAACGAGGCGGACTTGAAAGCGAGGCAGAATAGCAGGAAACAGATTTCAAGAGGTACGTTGGAATCGCCTTTAAAGCACAGGAAGAGGGGCACAACTTCGACAATGATGCACCTGGCCAAGAATGGCGTATGCGTTTTCTCCTGAATATATGCCGGAGAAAACGCATATGCCCTTTTTGGCCAAGCAAGCAAGCGGGCAATGCAAATCTGCACTACAAAGAAGTATCACTTCCCACCGGTCAAATGGGACATCCACAAAATGGGTAAAAATCAGAAAGGCAAAACAGGCCTTGGAGAAAAGGGAGCCTTGTTATGCTGATGGGCGGGATGTAAGTTGTCAACTGCCTCTCTGGAGGAGTGCATTGTGTTCCCTAAAACAAGTAAACAACAGAGCTACAGAGCCAAGAGAACTTCCGGTCTAGGTAATATACCTTGGGCAAACTGAAAATCAATAAGACAGAGCCAGCCCACAAATTAGGGCTGCACTGCTTACAAGAACCTCAAACTGTCTACACCTTAAATATCCCTGGAAATATAAAAATGGTTCAAAACATTGTGGTACTTATGTACGATTGAATATCGCTCAGCCATGAAATCCATGTCATAAGACCAGTAGAAGCAAAATGAGTGGATTCAGGTACGATGATTCTAAGTGAAATAAGTCACACAGAAAAAGAAACTTATCATAAGATATCACTTATGAAGATCCTGTAAACATGGCTAGACATGAACTGAGTTAGGAAAGAGAAGAGAGTTTGACATTTAGAAAACATTCTTATGCCTGCATAAGGGGGAAGGAGAGGTGGGGTGATGCATTAAACCAGATTTAGATATTATTTCAGGTATCGTTCCAAAAACCACATATGGAATAGAGAAGAACTACACCTTCCTCAGTGAAAGGAACTCAACTCCGCATATTCCATGCAGAGGGATATATCTTACTCGTAAGAATCTTAAAACCTATGTATTGATATGTCGCCATAATGGAATCAAGTGTGTCTAGACAGGCATAAACATGGCAGTGAGAATCAGCTCAAACCCACTATAAAATGGAATTTCAAAAACAAAACAAAAAAACAGGAAAATTCTTTTCAATTTCTTCAGGGTCCCTGATGAAACCTGTAATGACCATATGTACAACGACAGCTGGATGTGGCATAAGGCTGGACACATGGGACTGAGAGGATTGGTGACATTTGGTGAGCAAATGCAGACCCTTTAAATGAATAATGCATGGCACGCATTCCAAGGGTCCCAACTCCGCAGGGTGAAGGGAATATTACTACAGCAATAACATGTACGGGAAACCTAGATAATGGACACAGTGTGAATATGAAAGGTTTCTAAAACTCAACAAATAGTCCCTCTCCTGGTGCTCTGATTTGACTTTCCAACTGCTTTACTATCAATCTCCCAACTTGGAGAGACAGCCCCTTTAACCTCCTGTTTCACACAGGTTGACAATTTGGCAGAGGATGAAATGGAACAGAGAGAACCAATGAGAGAGTAGCTGTTAGGCATTTTGACGGGCATATGTCACTCTTGTTTCCCGGGAGAAAGAAGAATTAACCAAAGTCTCAGCCACCCACCGGGTACCAGTGTAGGTCCTGACCTAAAATATTGGACTTGCATAGAGCTCACAAAAAAAGGGTTAAATAATGGAGCTCTTGGGCACAGCAATTCACAAACAGGCAGAGTAATAAAGGAAAACTATCATCCAAAAATCTGTTGAGGGAAGGCAACGAGGCGGACTTGAAAGTGAGGCAGAATAGCAGGAAACAGATTTCAAGAGGTACGTTGGAATCGCCTTTAAAGCACAGAAAGAGGGGCACAATTTCGACAATGGTGTACTTGGCCAAAAAGGGCGTATGTGTTTTCTCCTGAATATATTCAGCAGAAAACGCATATGCCCATTTTGACCAAACAAGCAAGCGGGCAATGCAAATGTGCACTACAAAGGAGTATCACTTCTCACCGGTCAAAAGGGACATCCACAAAATGGGTAAAAACCAGAAAGGCAAGGCAGGCCCTGGAGAACAGGGAGCCTTGTTATGATGATGGGTGGGATGTAAATTGCCAACTGCCTCTCTGGAGGAGTGCATTGTGTTCCCTAAAACAAGTAAACAACAGAGCTACAGAGCCAAGGGCATTTCCAGTCTAGGGAATATACCTTGGGAAAACTGAAAATCAATAAGACAGAGCCACCCTAAAATTTAGGGCTGCACTGCTTACAAGAACCTCAACGTGGGTACACCTTAAATATGCCAGGACATATAAAAATGGTTCAAAAAATTGTGGTACTTATGTACGATGGAATATCCCTCAGCCATGAAATCCATGTCGTAAGACCAGTAGCAGCAAAATGACTGGATTCAGGTATGATGATTATAAGTGAAATAAGTCACACAGAAAAAGAAGCTTATCATAAGATATCACTTATGAAGATCCTGTAAACATGGCTACATTTGAACTGAGTTAGGAAAGAGAACAGAGTGTCACATTTAGAAAATACTCTCATGCCTCCTTAAGGGGGAAGCAGAGGAAATGTGTCTACACTGGCATAAACATGGCAGTGAGAATCAGCTCAAACCCACTATAAAATGGAATTTCAAAAACAAAACATAAAAACAGGGAAATTCTTTTCAATTCCTTCAGGGTCTCTGATGAAACCTGGAATGACCCTATCTACAATGACAGCTGGATGTGGCATAAGGCTGGACACATGGGACTGAGAGGATAGGTGAGATTGGGTGAGCAAATGCAGACCCTTTAAAGCAATAATGCATGGCACCCATTCCATGGGTCCCAACTCTCCAGGGTGAAGGGAATATTACTACAGCTATAACATGTACGGGAAACCTAGAGAATGGACACACTGTGAATACGAAAGGTTTCTAAAACTCAACGAATAGTCCCTCTCCTGGTGCTCCAGTGTGACTTTCCAACTGCTTTACTATCAATCTCCCAACTTGGAGAGAGAGCCCCTTTAACCTCCTGGTTCTCACAGGTTGCCAATTTGGCAGAGGATGAAAGGGAAGAGGGAGAACCAATGAGAGAGTAGCTGTTAGGCATTTGGATGGGCATATGTCACTCTAATTTCCCAGCAGGAAGAAGAATTAACCAATGTCGCAGCCACCCACCGGGAACCAATATAGGTCCTGTACCAAAATTTTGGATATGCGTTCAGCTCACAAAAAACAAGCTGAAAAATGGAGTTCAAGGGCACAGTAATTCACAAACTGGGAGATTAATAAAGGACAACTATCATTCAAAAATCTGTTGAGGGAAGGCAGTGAGGTGGAATTGAAAGCGACGCAGAATAGCAGGAAACAGATTTCAAGAGGGACGTTGGAATCGCCTGTAAAGCACAGGAAGAGGGGCATAACTTCGACAATGATGCACTTGGCCTAGAATGGCGTATGCATTATCTCCTGAATATATGCAGGAGAAAACGCATACGCCCTTTTTGGCCAAGCAAGCTAGCAGGCAAAGCAAATCTGCACTACAAAGAAGTATCACTTCCCACCGGTCAAAAGGGACATCCACAAAATGGGTAAAAACCAGAAAGGCAAGACAGGCCCTGGAGAACAGGGAGCCTTGTTATGCTGATGGGCGGGATGTAAGTTGTCAACTGCCTCACTGGAGGAGTGCATTGTTTTCCCTAAAACAAGTAAACAACAGAGCTACAGAGGCAAGAGCACTTCCAGTCTAGGGAATATACCTTGGGAAAACTGAAAATCAATAAGACAGAGCCAGCCCCAAATTTTGGGCTGCACTGCTTACAAGAACCTCAACTTGGATACACTTGAAATATCCCTGGAAACATAAAAATTGTTCAAAAAATTGTGGTACTTACGTACAATGGATTATCCCTCAGCCATGAAATCAATGTCATAAGACCAGTAGCAGCAAAATGAGTGGATTCAGGTACGATGATTCTAAGTGAAATAAGTCACACAGAAAAAGAAACTTATCATAAGATATCACTTATGATGATCCTGTAAACATGGTTACACATGAACTGAGTTACAAAAGAGAAGAGAGTTTGACATTTAGAAAACACTCTTATGCCTGCTGAAGGGGGAAGGAGAGGTGGGGTGATGCATAAAACCAGAGGTTGATATAAGCACAGGTACCGTTCAAAAACCACTATGGAATATACAAGACTTACACCTTCCTCAGTGAAAGGGACTCAAATCCCCATATTTCGCACAGAGGAATATATCTGACTAGTAAGAATCTTAAAACCTATGTATTGGTATGTCTATTTAAGGGAATCACGTGTGTGTAGACTGGAATAAATATGGCAGCGAGAATCAGCTCAAACCCACTATAAAAAGGAATTTCAAAAAAAAAAAAAAACAGGGAAATTCTTTACAATTCCTTCAGGGTCTCTGATGAAACCTGGAATGACACTATCTACAACGACAGCAGAAGGTGGCATAAGGGTGGACACATGGGTCTGAGAGGATTGGTGAGATTGGGTGAGCAAATGCAGACCCTTTAAAGCAAAAAAACATGTCACCCATTCCATGGGTCCCAACTCTCCATGTTGTACGGAATATTACTTCAGCTATAACATGTACGGGAAACCTAGAGAATGGACACATTGTGAATACGAAAGGTCTCTAAAACTCAACGAATAGTCCCTCTCCTGGTGCTCCAGTTTGACATTCCAACTTCTTTACTATCAATCTCCCATCTTGCAGAGACAGCCCCGTTAACCTCCTGGTTCACACAGGTTGCCAATTTGGCAGAGGATGAAACGGAAGAGGGAGAACCAATGAGAGAGTAGCTGTTAGGCATTTGGACGGGCACATGTCACTCTTGTTTCCCGGGAGGAAGAAGTATTAACCAAAGTCTCAGCCACCCACCATGTACCAGTATAGGTCCTGAACCAAAATATTGGACATGCGTTCAGCTCACAAAAAAACGAGTTAAATAATGGAGCTCTGGGGCACAGCAATTCACAAAGAGGCAGAGTAATAAAGGACAACTATCGTCCAAAAATCTGTTGAGGGAAGGCAACGAGGCGGACTTGAAAGTGAGGCAGAATAGCCAGAAACAGATTTCAAGAAGTACGTTGGAATCGCCTTTAAAGCACAGAAAGAGGGGCACAACTTCGACAATGATGCACTTGGCCAAAAAGGGCGTATGTGTTTTCTCCTGAATATATTCAGCAGAAAACGCATAAGCCCATTTGGCCAAACAAGCAAGTGGGCAATGCAAATCTGCACTACAATGAAGTATCACTTCCGACCGGTCAAAAGGGACATCCAAAAAATGGGTAAAAACCAGAAAGGCAAGACAGGTCCTGGAGAACAGGGAGCCTTGTTATGCTTATGGGCAGGATGTAAATTGCCAACTGCCTCTCTGGAGGAGTGCATTGTGTTCCCTAAAACAAGTAAACAACAGAGCTACAGAGCCAAGGACACTTCCAGTCTAGGGAATATACCTTGGGAAAACTGAAAATCAATAAGACAGAGCCACCCCAAAATTTAGGGTTGCACTGCTTACAAGAACCTCAACTTGGGTACACTTTAAATATCGCAGGAAATATAAAAATGGTTCAAAAAATTGGGGTACTTACGTACGATGGAATATCCCTCAGCCATGAAATCCATGTCGTAAGACCAGTAGCAGCAAAATGAGTGGATTCAGGTACGATGATTCTAAGTGAAATAAGTCACAAAGAAAAAGAAGCTTATCATAAGATATCACTTATGAAGATCCTGTAAACATGGCTACACATGAACTGAGTTAGGAAAGAGAAGAGTCTCACATTTTGAAAACACTCTCATGCCTCCTTAAGGGGGAAGGTGAGGTGGGGTGATGCATAAAACCAGAGTTTGATATAAGCACATGTACCGTTCCCAAAACCAACTATGGAATAGACAAAGCCTACCTATACCTTCCTCAGTGAAAGGGACTCAAAACCCCATATTTCCCGCAGAGGAATATATCTGACTAGTAAGTATCTTAAAACCTATGTATTGATATGTCTCCGTAAGGAATCAAGTGTGTCTAGACTGTAATAAACATGGCAGCGAGAATCAGCTCAAACCCACTATAAAAAGGAATTTCAAACACAAAACCAAAAAACAGGGAAATTCTTTACAATTCCTTCAGGGTCTCTGATGAAACGAGAAATGACCCTGTCCACAATGACAGCTGGAAGTGGCATAAGGCTGGACACTTGGGACTGAGAGGATTGGTGAGATTGGGTGAGCAAATGCAGACCCTTTAAAGCAATAATGCATGGCACCCATTCCATGGGTCCCAACTCTCCAGGTTGAAGGGAATATTACTACAGCTATAACATGTACGGGAAACCTAGAGAATGGACACACTGTGAATATGAATGGTTCCTAAAACTCAACGAATAGTCCCTCTCCTGGTGCTCCAGTTTGAATTTCCAACTGCTTTACTATCAATCTCCCAACTTGGAAAGACAGCCCCTTTAACCTCCTGTTTCGCCCAGGTTGCAAATTTGGCAGAGGATGAAAGGGAATAGGGAGAACCAATGAGAGAGTAGCTGTTAGGCATTTGGACGGGCACATATCACTCTTATATCCCGGCAGGAAGAAGAATTAACCAAAGTCTCAGCCACTCACCGGGAAACAGTATAGGTCCTGAACCAAAACTTTGGACTTGCTTTCAGCTCACAAAAAACGAGTTGAAAAATGGAGCTCAGGGGCAGAGCAATTGACGAACTGGCAGAGTAATAAAGGCTAACTATCGTCCAGAAATCTGTTGAGGGAAGGCAACGAAGCGGACTTGAAATTCAGGCTGAATAGCAGGAAACAGATTTCAAGAGGTACGTTGGAATCGTCTGTAAAGCACAGGAAGAGGGGCACAACTTCGACAATGATGCACTTGGCCAAAAAGGGCATATGCATTTTCTCCTGAATATAAGCAGGAGAAAACGTATACGCCATTTTTGGCCAAGCAAGCAAGAGGGCAATGCAAATCTGCACTACAAAGAAGTATCACTTCCCACCTTTCCAAAGGGACAACCACAAAATGGATAAAAACAAGAAAGGCAAGACAGGCCTTGGAGAACAGGGAGCCTTGTTATGCTGATAGGCGGGATGTAAGTTGTCAACTGCCTCTCTGGAGGAGTGCATTGTGTTCCCTAAAACAAGTAAACAGCAGAGTTACAGAGCCAAGAGCACTTCCAGTCTAGGGAATATACCTTGGGCAAACCGAAAATCAATAAGACAGAGCCAGCCTATAATTTAGGGCAGCACTGTTACAAAAACCTCAACTTGTCTACCCCTTAAATATCCCTGGAAACATAAAAATGGTTCAAAAAATTGTGGTACTTACGTATGATGGAGTATCCCCCAGCCATAAAATCAATGTCATAAGACCAGTAGAAGCAAAATGAGTGGATTCAGGTACGATGATTCTAAGTGAAATAAGTCACACAGAGAAAGAAACTTATCATAAGATATCACTTATGAAGGTCCTGTAAACATGGCTACACATGAACTGACTTAGGACAGAGAAAAGAGTTTGACATTTAGAAAACATTCTTATGCCTGCTTAAGGGGGAAGGAGAGGTGGGGTGATGCATTAAACCAGAGTTTGATATTAGTTCATGTACCGTTCCAAAAACCAAATATGGAATAGACAAGAACTACACCTTCCTCAGTGAAAGGGACTCAACTCCCCATATTCCATGCAGAGGGATATATCTTACTAGTAAGAATCTTAAAACCTATGTATTGATATGTCCCCATAATGGAATCAAGTGTGTCTAGACTGGCATAAACATGACAGTGAGAATCAGCTCAAACCCACTATAGAATGGAATTTCAAAAACAAAACAAAAGAACAGGAAAAGTCTTTACAATTCCTTCAGGGTCTCTGATGAAACCTGGAATGACCCTATCTACAACGACAGCTGGATATGGCATAAGGCTGGACACATGGGACTGAGAGGATTGGTGAGATTGGCTGAGCAAAGGCAGACCCTTTAAATCAATAATGCATGGCACCCATTCCATGGGTCCCATCTCTCCAGGGTGAAGGGAATATTACTACAGCTATAACATGTACGGGAAACCTAGAGAATGGACACACTGTGAATACGAAAGGTCTCTAAAACTCAACAAATAGTCCCTCTCCTGGTGCTCCGGTTTGACTTTCCAACTGCTTTACTATCAATCTCCCAACTTGGAGAGACAGCCCCTTTAACCTCCTGTTTCACACAGGTTGCCAATTTGGCAGAGGATGAAACGGAAGAGGGAGAAACATTGAGAGAGTAGCTGTTAGGCATTTGGATGGGCACATGTCACTCTTGTTTCCCGGGAGGAAGATGTATTAACCAAAGTCTTAGCGACCTATCGGGTACCAGTATAGGTCCTGAACCAAAATATTGGACTTGCCTTTAGCTCACAAATAACGAGTTAAATAATGGAGCTCTGGGGCACAGCAATTCACAAATTGGCAGAGTAATAAAGGACAACTATCGTCGAAAAATCTGTTGAGGGAAGGCAACGAGGTGGACTTGAAAGCGAGGCAGAATAGCCGGAAAGAGATTTCAAGAGGTACGTTGGAATCGCCTTTAAAGCACAGAAAGAGGGGCACAACTTCGACAATGATGCACTTGGCCCAAAAGGGCGTATGCGTTTTCTCCTGAATATATTCAGCAGAAAACGCATATGCCCTTTTTGGCCAAAAAAGAAAGCGGGCAATGCAAATCTGCACTACAAAGTAGTATCCCTTCCCACCGGTCAAAAGGGACATCTACAAAATGGGTAAAAACCAGAAAGGCAAGACAGGTCCTGGAGAACAGGGAGCATTGTTATGCTTATGGGCAGGATGTAAATTGCCAACTTCCTCTCTGGAGTAGTGCATTGTGTTCCCTAAAACAAGTAAACAACAGAGCTACAGAGCCAAGGGCACTTCCAGTCTAGGGAATATACCTTGGGAAAATTTAAAATCAATAAGACAGAGCCACCCCCAAATTTAGGGCTGCACTGCTTACAAGAACCTGAACTTGGGTACACCTTAAATATCCCAGGAAATATAAAAATGGTTCAAAAAATGTGGTACTTATGTACGATGGATTATGCCTCAGCCATGAAATCAATGTCATAAGACCAGTAGCTGCAAAATGAGTGGATTCAGGTACGATGATTCTAAGTGAAATATGTGACACATAAAAAGAAGCTTATCATAAGATATCACTTATGAAGATCCTGTAAACATGGCTACACATGAACTGAGTTAGCAAAGGGAACAGAGTCTCACATTTAGAAAACACTCTTATGCCTGCTTAAGGGGGAAGGAGAGGTGGGGTGATGCATAAAACGAGAGTTTGATATAAACACAGGTACCGGTCCCAAAACGAACTATGGAATAGTCTAGACCTACCTATACCTTCCTCAGGGAAAGGGATTCATAACCCCATATATCCCCCAGAGGAATATATCTGACTAGTAATAATCTTAAAACCTATGTATTGATATGTCTCTGTAAGGGAATCAAGTGTGTCTAGACTGGCATAAACATGGCAGCGAGAATGAGCTCACACCAACTATAAAAAGAACTTGAAAAACAAAATCAGGCAAATTGTTTTCAATTCCTTCAGGGTCTCTGATGAATCCTGGAATGACCCTATCTACAACGACAGCTGGATGTGGCATAAGGCTGGACACATGGGACTGAGAGGATTGGTGAGATTGGGTGAGCAAATGCAGACCCTTTATATCAATAATGCATGGCACCCATTCCATGGGTCCCAACTCTCCAGGGTGAAGGGAATATTACTACAGCTATAAAATGTACGGGAAACCTAGAGAATGGACACACTGTGAATACGAAAGGTCTCTAAAACTCAACAAATAGTCCCTCTCCTGGCGCTCCGGTTTGACTTTCCAACTGCTTTACTATCAATCTCCCAACTTGGAGAGACAGCCCCTTTAACCTCCTGTTTCACACAGGTTGCCAATTTGGCAGAGGATGAAACGGAAGAGGGAGAACGAATGAGAGAGTAGCTGTTAGGCATTTGGACGGGCACATGTCACTCTTGTTTCCCGGGAGGAAGAAGTATTAACCAAAGTCTCAGCGACCTACAGGGTACCAGTGTAGGTCCTTAACCAAAATATTGGACTTGCCTTTAGCTCACAAATAACGAGTTAAATAATGGAGCTCTGGGGCACAGCAATTCACAAACAGGCAGAGTAATAAAGGACAACTATCGTCGAAAAATCTGTTGAGGGAAGGCAACGAGGTGGACTTGAAGGCGAGGCAGAATAGCTGGAAAGAGATTTCAAGAGGTACGTTGGAATCGCCTTTAAAGCACAGAAAGAGGGGCACAACTTCGACAATGATGTACTTGGCCAAAAAGGGCGTATGCGTTTTCTCCTGAATATATTCAGCAGAAAACGCATACGCCCTTTTTGGCCAAACAAGCAAGCAGGCAATGCAAATCTGCACTACAAAGAAGTATCACTTCCCACCGGTCAAAAGGGACATCCACAAAATGGGTAAAAACCAGAAAGGCAAGACAGATCCTGGAGAACAGGGAGCCTTGTTATGCTGATGGGCAGGATGTAAATTGCCAACTTCCTCTCTGGAGGTGTGCATTGTGTTCCCTAAAACAAGTAAACAACAGAGCTACAGAGCCAAGGGCACTTCCAGTGTAGGGAATATACCTTGGGAAAACTTAAAATCAATAAGACAGAGCCACCCCCAAATTTAGGGCTGCACTGCTTACAAGAACCTGAACTTGGGTACACCTTAAATATCCCAGGAAATATAAAACTGGTTCAAAAAATGTGGTACTTAAGTACGATGGAATATGCATCAGCCATGAAATCAATGTCATAAGACCAGTAGCAGCAAAATGAGTGGATTCAGGTACGATGATTCTAAGTGAAATATGTGACACATAAAAAGAAGCTTATCATAAGATATCACTTATGAAGATCCTGTAAACATGGCTACACATGAACTGAGTTAGGAAAGAGAAGAGAGTCTCACATTTAGAAAACACTCTTATGCCTGCTTAAGGGGAAAGGTGAGGTGGGGTGATGAATAAAACCAGAGTTTGATATAAACACAGTTACCGGTCCCAAAACCAACTATGGAATAGTCAAGACCTACCTATACCTTCCTCAGTGAAAGGGACTCAAAACCCCATATATCCCCCAGAGGAATATATCTGACTAGTAATAATCTTAAAACCTATGTATTGATATGTCTCCGTAAGGGAATCAAGTGTGTCTAGACTGGCATAAACATGTCAGCGAGGGCCTCCCTGGTGGCGCAGTGGTTGAGAGTCCGCCTGCCGATGCAGGGGATACGGGTTCGTGCCCCGGTCTGGGAGGATCCCATATGCCGCGGAGCGGCTGGGCCTGTGAGCCATGGCCACTGAGCCTGCGCATCCGGAGCCTGTGCTCTGCAACGGGAGAGGCCACAACAGTGAGAGGCCCGCGTACGGAAAAAAAAAAAAAAAAAAAAAAAAACACATGTCAGTGAGAATCAGCTCAAACCCACTCTAAAAAGGAATTTCAAAACAAAACAAAAAAAAACAGGGAAATTCTTTACAATTCCTTCAGGGGCTCTGATGAAACCTGGAATGACCCTACCTACAACGAGAGCTGGATGTGGCATAAAGCTGGACACTTGAGACTGAGAGGTTTGGTGAGACTGGGTGAGCAAATGCAGACCCTTTAAAGCAATAATGTGTGGCACCCATTCCATGGGTCCCAACTCTCCATGTGTAAGGGAATATTACTACAGCCATAACATTTATAGGAAACCTAGAGAATGGACACACTCTGCATACGAAAGGTTTCTAAAACTCAACTTATAGTCCCTCTCCTTGTGCTCCATTTTGACCTTCCAACTGCTTTACTATCAATCTCCCAACTTGGAGCGATAGACCGTAAATCCTCCTGGTTCGCACAGGTTGCCAATTTGGCAGAGGATGAAAGGGAAGAGGGAGAACCAATGAGAGAGTAGATCTTAGGCATTTGCACGGATACATGTCACTTTAATTGCCTGGCAGGAAGTAGAATTAACCAATGTCTCAGCCACCCGCCGGGAACCAGTATATGTTTTGAACCATAATTTTGGATTTGCGTTCAGCTCACAAAAACGAGTTGAAAAACGGAGCTCAGGGGCACAGCAATTTACAAACTGGCAGAGTAATAGAGGACAACTATCATCCAAAAATCTTTTGAGGGAAGGCAGAGAGGCGGACTTTAAAACGAGGCAGAATAGCAGGAAACATATTTCAAGAGGTACGCTGGAATCTCCTTTCAAGCACAGGAAGAGGGGCAGAACTTCGACAATGATACACTTGTCCAAAAACGGCGTATGCGTTTTCTCCTAAATATATTCATTAGAAAATTCATACGCCTTTTTGGCCAAGCAAGCTAGCAGCAATGCAAATCTGCACTACAAAGAAGTATCCCTTCCCACCGGTCAAAAGGGTCATCCACAAAATGTGTAAAAACCAGAAAGGCCAGACAGGCCCTGGAGATCAGGGAGCCTTGTTATGCTGATGGGCGAGATGTAAGTTGCCAACTGCCTCTCTGGAGGAGTGCATTGTGTTCCCTAAAACAAGTAAACAACAGAGCTACACAGCCAAGGGCACTTCCAGTCTAGGGAATATACCTTGGGAAAACTGAAAATCAATAAGACAGAGCCACCCTAAAATTTAGCGCTGCACTGCTTACAAGAACCTCAACTTGGGTACACCTTAAGTATCCCAGGAAAGACAAAAATGGTTCAAGATATTGTGGTACTTACGTACGATGGAATATCGCTCAGCCATGGAATCAATGTCATAAGGCCAGTAGCAGCAAAAAGAATGGATTCAGGTACGATGATTCTAAGTGAAATAAGTCACACAGAAAAAGAAACTTATCATAAGATATCACTTATGAAGGTCCTGTAAACATGGCTACACATGAACTGAGTTAGGAAAGATTACAGAGTAACTAATCTTATCATAAGATATCACTCATAGCGGGAATGTACACATGACAACACATGAACTGAATGACAAACACAACAGATTCATACATTTAGAAAACACCTTCTGCCTGCTTAATGGGTAAGCCGTGGTGGGTTCATGCATAAAACCACAGTTTTAAATTAGCACAGATACCGTTATATAAACCATGTATGTAATAGACAACACCTACTCCCGGCACAATGAACTGGACTCAACACCCCCTATTCATTGCAGAGGAATATGTCTGACTCTATGTATTTTAAAACATATGTATTCTCATGTCTCCATAAAGGAATCATGTGTGTGTATAACGGAATGAACCCAGCACTGAAATTCAGTTAAACCCTCTTAGAAAAATAAATTTCAAAAGCAAAATGCAAAAAAAGAGAGAAAGTCTTAGAAATTACGTTCAGGGCCTGTGATGCAAGCTAGATTGACCACCTTTACACCCACAGCTGGATGAGACATAAGACTGGACACGAGGGGCTGACAAGATTGCTGAGGTTGTGTGAGCAAAAGAACACCACTTAGAGCAATACTGTGTGCTACCCATTCTAGTGGTCCCAACTCTCCAGGTTTAAGGGAATCTTCCTCCAGTTAAAACATGCATGGGAATCCCAGTGGATGGTACACTGTGTAATTGGGAAAGTTTTCTAAAAGGTACCTCATTTTTCCTTTTGTCATGCTCGGCTTCGCCATTCCATCTGCATTACTCAATATCTCGCCACTTTGAGTGTCAGCGCCTTTACCCTCCCGTTATGCACATTTTGCAAATTGTGCAGAGGATGAACAGGAAGAGGGAAGTAAATGAGAGATTAGCTGTAGGTGTTTGGATGGGCACATGTCACTCTAGTTTCCCATCAGGAAGAAGAATTAACCAAAGGCTCAGCCTGAAGCCCTGGAAACAGACTAGTGCCTAAAGCCATCCTGCGGTATTGCAGCCAGCTCTCAAATAGGCGAGTTGAAAAATGGAAATCAGGGGCACAGCAATTCACAAACTTGCAGAGTTATAAAGGACAAGTATCATCCAGAAATATATTGAGGAAAGGCAGTGAAGAGGATCTGAATGCAAGGCAGAATTGAAGGAAACAGATTTCAAGAGGTAGATTGGAGTCGTCTTTAAAGCACATGAAAAGCAACAGAATTTCGGCAATGTTGCCCTTGGCTGAAAAGGGATTATGTGTATTTTCTTGAATATATTCGGGAAAAAATGCATATGCCCTTTTTGGCCAAGCAAGCCATCAGGCATTGCAAATCCACACTACATAGAAGTGTCCCTTACCTCCAGTCAAAAGGGCCATCCACAAATAGTGTAAAAACCACAAACGCAGGACAGGCCATAGAGAAAAGGGAGCCTGGTTACGCCGATGGACCAGATGTAAATTGCCAACAGCCTTTCTGGAGAACTGTATGTTGTTTTCTAAAACAGAGCTACAGAGCATAGCACACTTCCACTCATGGGCGTGTATTTTGGGAAAACTAAAAATCCACAACACACAGACAGCCCAAAGTTTAGGGCTGCTCTGTTTACAAGAACCTCGACTTCGGTACACTTTATATATCCCAGGAAAGGAAAAAAAAATGGATATAGATGTTGAGGTACTTATATACACTGGAATGTCACTCAGACATAAAATCAATGTCATAAGGCCAATAGCAGCATAATGAGTGGCTTTAGGTACGATGATGCTAAGTGAAATGAGCCACAAAGAAAAAGAAACTTATTGTAATATATCACTTATAGAGGAAGTGTAAACATGGCTACACATGAACTGAATTTCAAAAGAGAACAGAGTTACACATTTAGAAAACACACTTATGCCTCCTTAAGGGGAAAGGTGACGTGGGGTGATGTGTAAAAGCAGAGTTTGAAATTAGCACAGATCCCATTCCATATACCAAATATGTAATAGACAAGACCTACTCCTTTCTCAATGAACAGGACACAAAACACCCTATTCACTGAAGAGGAATATATATGCCTGGTAATAATCTTGAAACCTATGTATTTATATGTCTCCATAATGGAATCAAGTGTATGTAGATTGGCATAAACACAGATCAATGGAACAGGACAGAAAGCCCAGAGATAAACCTACATACCTATGGCTATCTCATCTATGACAAAGGAGCTAAGGATATACAATGGAGAAAAGACAGTCTCTTCAGTAATTGGTGCTGGAGAAACTGGACCCCTACACATAAAAGAATGAAATTAGAACACTCCATAACACCATACACAAAAATAGACTCTAAATTGATTAGAGATCTAAATATAAGACCAGACACTATAAAACACTTAGAGGAAACCATAGGCAGAACACTCTATGACATAAATCACAGCAAGATCCTTTTGGACCCACCTCCTAGAGAAATGGAAATAAAAACAGAAATCAACAAATGGGACCTAATGAAACTTAAAAGCTTTTACACAGTACAGGAAAACATAAACAAGATGCAAAAACAACCCTCAGAATGGGAGAAAATATTTTCAAATGAAGCAATTGACAAAGGATTAATCTCCAAACTTTACAAGCACCGCATGTAGCTCAATATCACAAAAACAAACAACCCAATCCAAAAACGGGCAGAAGACCTAATAGACATTTCTCCAAAGAAGATATACAGATTACCAAGAAACACATGAAACGATGCTGAACATCACTAATCATTAGATAATTGCAAATCAAAACTACCGTGAGGTATCACCTCACAGCAGTCAGAGTGGCACTCATCAAAAAAAATCTACAAAACAATAAATGCTGGAGAGGCCTTTATTGGAGTAAAGGGAACACACTTGCACTGTGGGTGGGAATGTAAATTGATATGGGCACTAGGGAGAACAGTACGGAAGTTCCTTTAAATAACTAACAATAGAAGTACCATAAGACACAACAATCCAACTACTGGGCATTTGCCTTGCGAAAACCATAATTCAAAAAAGTTATGTACAAAAATGTTCATTGCAGCTCTATTTGCATTAGCCAGGACATGGAAGCAACCTAAGTGTCCATCGACAGATGAATGGATAAAGAAGATCTGGCACATATATACAATCCAATATTACTCAACCATAAAAAGAAGCAAAACTGAGTTATTTGCAGTGAGGTGGATGGACTTAGAATCTGTCCTACACAGTGAAGTAAGTCAAAAAGGGTAAAACAAATACTGTATGTTAACAGAGATATATGGAATCTAATGAAGAAAAAAAAAAGATTTTGAAGAACCTAGTGGCAGGACAGGATTAAGGACACAGACATAGAGAAAGGACTTGAGGACACCGGAAGGGGGATGGGTAAGCTGGGACGAAGTGAGAGAGTGGCATGGACATAAATACATTACCAAATGTAACACCGATAGCTACTGGGAAGCAGCCACATAGAAGAGGGAGATCAGCTCGGTGCTTTGTGACCACATAAAGCGGTGGGATATGGAGTGTGGGAGGGAGATGCAAGAAGGAGGGGATATGGTGATATTTTTATATGTATAGCTGATTCACTTTGTTATACAGCAGAAAGGAAGCCTCCATTGTAAAGCAATTATACTCCAATAAACGTGTAAAAGGAAAAAAAAAAAAAAGAAAGCCCAAGGATAAACCTACACACCTATGGTCAACTAATCTATGACAAAGGAGGCAAGACTATACAATGGAGGTAAGACAGTCTCTTCAATCATTGGTGCTGGGAAATATGGAGAGCTACATGTAAAAGAATGAAATTAGAACACTCCCCACCACCATACATAAAAATATATTCAAAATGGATTAGAGACCTTAATGTAAGAACGGACAGTATAAAACTCTGAGAGGAAAACTTACGAAGGATACTCTGACGTAAATCACAGCAAGATCTTTTTTGATCCACCTCCTATAGTAATGAAATAAAAAAGTAAACTAAACAGATGGGACCTAATGGAACGTAAAAGCTTTTGCAAAGCAAAGGAAACTACAAACAAGATGAAAAGACAACCCTCAGAATGGCAGAAAATATTTGCAAATGAATCAATGGACAAATGATTAATCTCCAATATATATAAACAGCTCATGCAGCTCAATATTAATAAAACAAACAACCCAATACAAAAATGGAAGATCTAAATAGACATTTCTTCCAAGAAGACATAGAGATGGCCAGTACACACATGAAAATCTGCTGAACATCACTAATTATTAGAGAAATGGAAATCGAAACTACAATGAGGTATCACGTCACACCTGTTAGAATGGGCATCATCAGAAAATCTACAAACAACAAATGCTGGAGAGAGTGTGGAGAAAAGGAAACTTATTCCACTATTGTTGGGAATGTAAATTGATACAGTCTCTATGGAGAACGGTATGGAGGTTCCTTAAAAAACTAAAAATAGAATTACCATATAATCCAGCAATCCCACTACTGGGCATATACCCAGAGAAAACCATAAATCAAAAAGACACATTCACCACAATGTTCACTGCAGCACTATTTACAATAGACAGGTAATGAAAGCAACCTAAGTGCCCACAGACAGACGAATGGATAAAGATGTGGTACATATATACTATGGAATATTACTCAGCCATACATAGGAATGAAATTGGGTCATTTGTAGAGACCTTGATGGATCTAGAGACTGTCATACAGAGTGAAGTAAGTCAGAAAGAGAAAAACAAATATTGTATATTAATGCATATATGTGGAACCTAGAAAAATGGTACAGATGAACCGGTGTGCAGGGCAGAGATAGAGACACAGATGTAGAGAACAAACATATGGACACCAAGGAGGGAACGCCATGTGAGGGTGGTGGTGGGATGAATTGGGAGACTGGGATTCACATGTGCACACTTATATGTATAAAATAGATATCCAATAAGAACCTGCTGTATAAAAGAAATAAATTTTAAACAAAATAAATTTAAATAAATAACATTTAATAAAATAAAACAGAAAAAAAACTTTTTCCCTTCACATAGACGTCTTTCTATTAATGCATTATTTCCATGTTTATATCTCCAAATTTAAAAAAAAGAGGAATAAATAAAATCTAACTTGAACCAAAAAGAAAAAAAGAAAAAAAAAACAGAACTCACCAGTTATAGAGAGGAAAATCGTATCAGGACACTTGCTCCAGTGGTAAAAAATTCTTAAGTTGGTCAGAGGTGGGAAATTGTCTCCCATGCACTCAGCAGCGCTCCCCCCCACAAGGAGCATACTCATTGCAAAGCTGGGGGAATGTGTCGAGGCGTCTGTGAGTAAATGTGAGCTGAGCCCCAGTCCTGCTGCAGCTGAACTCTTCCCACCCTTTCCAGGTAAAACACCTGAATATGTACAAGCACTTGCAAGCCTAGAGGAAGGGCTGTGGAGCCACACTAGCGAGAGCACGCAGGCCGACTTGGTGCCTGCAGGCCAGCCAGGATGGTCCTGGCCCCAGATGCTCTTCTGGAAGCTTTCCATTTCCCTGCCTGAGATACCCATCCTGCCACGGCCCCCACTGCTTTTTTACTTCCTCACCTCTGCCTGGGGAGAAATTCCAGTGGCAGGTATGGGTGACACATCCTCTTCTTTAGCAGGTGGCAGCCTGGCAACTCCTGCAGAAAGTCCAGCAGAGCCCCACTCACACTGGGCCACCCACAAAGCCACGGCCCCTCACTCCCTCCCACCACCCCAGCCACGACACTGCTGACGGGGCAGAGAATATGGCGTCAGGCACAGCTACAGGGGCTCTTGCTGACTGGAGAGGTGTTTATATTGACCTCAACCCAGGCACACCTGTGTGGGGGGAGCTGTCAGTCAGTGTCAGGCTGCCCAAATCAGCCAATCCTCACCCTTCAGGGGCTCACAGTTGCAGAAAATGAACCTTGCTAAACGGGTCAGTCCCAAGGAACAGGTGTGGGCTCTTGAGAGTCAGGCTAGACAAGGGGCTGCAGCTGCGGCTTGTTTTCTTATCATTTTATCTGGTCCATGAGTGGAAAACAACTTCAAGAAGACCCTATCCTAATGAGAGGAACCCAGGAGTCAGGGAGAGGAGTGATGGTGGGTGGAGACAGAGGCCTGGTGCCCTGGCTGCAGTGGAAGTGTCTGGAAGACCAGGCAGAGAGAGGCTGCACAGAGTGATAGCCAGGGTCACAGACCTGTCAGAGCTGCTGTTTGTTAGTTCAAGTCCTGCTCGGAGGTGTTCTGTGTCAGCTGTGAGCGACAGGTGAGCTGGGGGTTCTATGCAAGGTGGGCTATGTGCACAGTTCCTGTGTGTCCAGCCCTACTGGGGTACCTGCCCAGGGGAGTTCCATATCCTGGGAAGGGCCTGACTATGAGAGCCCCATGGGCTGCTGGGTAGCTGCACAGGTGAGCTCCATACCCTTGGAGGGACTTGAACATGAGAGCCCCCTGGGCTGTGGGGTGCGGGATGCAGCCCAGGTGAGCTCCATATCCTGGGATTGGCCTGACCACGAGAGCCCCATGGGCTGCTGGAGACCTGGTAAAGGATATCAGGACAGTCAGTGAAGCCACCGAGGATATACATCCAGTAGCTCCTATTTCCTACACCCTGCTGGAAATTCTACCATCCACCAGGCCATGGCATTCTGTATTACACTTCAATGATGCCTTCTTCTGTATTCCATTCATCTCAGAGTCACAAGAATTGTTGGCTTGTGAGTGGCAGGACAGAACATGCAACACAAGCAATAATGCTGGGCCGTCCTGCCCCAATGGTTCAAAAATCCCCACACCATCATTGGGGAAATGTCCTCTAAAGACCTAAAAGTTCTACCTCTGTAAAAGGGAACCCTCCTTCAATATGCAGATGACATTCTGATCGCCAGGCCTACTAAAGATGCCTCTGAACTACCTAGCCAAGAAAGGATAGAAGGTGTCCAAGAAAAAGGCTCAAATATCCCAGGCTCAGGTGACATGCCTGGGCTTCATTCTCGCAGATATTCAGAGAAACGCATCCCAGGATAGGGAAGAAGCCATTTGTAGCCTTACCACTTCTAAAACTAGAAGACAGCTTAGGGGTTCCTGGGGAGGCCAAGGTTTTCTGCATCTGGATTCCTAACTACAGTCTAATAGCTGGGCCTCTACATGAAACACTGACACGAAAAGATGATGATCCTTTTGAAAAGAATCCAGAAGCAGCCTTTCAAGAATGGAAAGAGCAGTCAATTCAGATCCTTGCCCAGGAACTCGCTAATTTAGCTAAACCCTTTGACCTTTACATACCCTGTCAATGGTTAATCACCCTTGGAGCCTTAGTGCAAAAACTGGGACCACTTGAAATGGAGCAACACAAGAATGCCCTTCAGGTATGATAAATTATGGTCACCAAGGGCTTTGCCCACCGACTCATCAGGCCAGGATACTGGGGTATCTAAAAAGCTAGAAATCAGCAGCCCACAAGGCCAGCTCCCTCCTAAGGGAAAAGGACCCCACGTGGTGATCCTAACCACCCATCATGCCCTGAATTTGCAGGGGTCGCTCTGTGGACACACTGACCTCGAGTGAGGAAGCCCTCCAACTCCAAACACCAGAGAGACAAATAGGGGCAACGTGCCCCCAAGATGACTTGTGTGACCATCACTTGACCTGGAGTTTCTCTCAGAAAACAACAAGACTGTGCCCCGAAAGAGCAGACTACTGCTTGCAGGACTTACTGCACCCAGAGGGGAGCTAATAAGCTTGGCGGGGGAAACGTATATCACGCTTTCACCATAGAAAACCCTACAGACACCACGGTGATGGTGGCCAATATGACCGGCTGGACTGCTGGCTACTTCTAAAGGCCGTTGACTCAGTGGACGTCATGGTCCTGGATCACCACTGACCCTGGACTGTCTGGGAGTTGCACGGGCAGGGCTCTGACACATGGTGCTGTTTGTACATAAATTCAGGGACCTAATTAAAGAAAGCACAGACTACTGGTCAGAGCATCTAGGCTGGCAAAAAATGTCAGCCTAAGGTCACCGAACAAATGTGGGGTGGGGTGAAACCTGCCACCACAGCATTTCTGCGCATCTCTTTCCGGTACCCTTAAAGGTCATTAGAATCTATAACACTTCCAATGCTGGTGCTCAGGCGGACGAGAAATGAGGCAGGGGTCTTTGGGACAATCAACCTCACCTGGAGGCTGGTGGGGAGACGTTTTGCCCTTCCCCACAGGTATCAGGGCTCCCACCACAGCATGAAACAGTTACAAAAGAGGGGTCTGCACCCTCAACACCCCAAGAATGAGGAACGGAACAAAAAGCAGAGGAGGTGTTCGTCTCTGGCAACGTTCATTAAAAATTCCTGGGAGATAAAAAGAGAATCTGAGCAATAAAATAAAGTCTAACCTGTTTTTCCTTTGTGCTTTGTCTAATTTCATGTGCTCCTAAGGTTCCGCATGCAGAGGTCCCACACCCGGCACTTCAGACCCGATTTCCTAGTGCAGAATGGCTGGGTCGACACCTCAGCTAGCGGAGTCCCATGCAGACTGCATGGCATAGAGCCTGAGCTGCAGCCAACCCAGCCCTCGAGAGCTCCATCCCGTAACTCCCACTGACGCTGCCGGGATCCCTACACAGCATACCAGCCCACAGCCCGTGGGGGACTGCACGCTCACACCTCTCCATTCGGTTTTAAAAATAATGTTTCCTTTGCTTCTGAACCAAACTCAGTCTTGATCTGTTGGCTCCAATGACACTGGGCATGGGGACTCATGTTGGGGTCCACTCTGGAGGATCAGTAACGGAAATTGAGAACACTGTAACTTCAATGAACAGATGTGTGAGCCAAAGTGTAGTTAACATAGAGCAGTGTATAATGCTCGGGTAAAATAAGACTTTTCTAAGACTTACATTTGATATTTCCATCACTTTACTATAAGCAATTTCAGTGAAGACGTCTGTCTTATTTGTCAGGTCAACATTAGAGAAATGAAGTGATTTATTTCCATGGATGTAAATCAAACACTCTTGGCTGAAGCTTCAATCTTGGTTTGAATGCTTTTCCATTGAAAAGGATACCTGTCTTTCAGCTCCCCCATTTCTGAGAAGTATAAAATCTTATAATTTATTATTACTAAAGTGGAAAGGTAGGAAAAGGGATAAATTAACAGTTTGGGATTAACACATACACACTGCTATGTATAAAATAGATCATCAACAAGGAATTACTGTATAACACAGGGAACTACACTGAATATTTTGCAATAACCTATAAGGGGAAATAATCTGAAAAAGAATCGATATTTTTATTGACATCATCTATCAATGACAGATAAAATGTAACCTAAGCAAGGCCGATGGTGAGCGCTTCTGAACCTGAAGATTTCAATCATCTAAAATTTGGGCTCTGCCTATTTCCCAAGGCCCTTAATGGACATACGTGTAGCCGTAGCTTAAAAATTCCCCAGATTGGGGTTCGGGGAGGCACTGATTTGGAAAAATCCCTGGTGTTCTCCTTCCATGCACGGGACCCTTCCTACAGCTAAAACATGCCTGTCACACCTAGAGGATCGTACACCGTTTGATCGGAAAGAGTTTGGAAAAGGCACCTCATCTCCTCATCACCTGGTGCTCGGGTTCACCCCTCCAGCATCTTTCCTAAAAATCTCCTCACTTGGGGATATCAGCACCATCAACATCCTGTTGCACACAGTTTGGAATTTGTCCAGACGATGAAGCGGAAGGATGAGAAAAATTTAGAGACAAGTCTTAGGTCTTCGGACAGGCACATGCCACTCTAATTTCCAAAATGGAAGACAACTTCATCAAAGGCTAGAATTGCCCACGGAAAGAGAATAGGGCTAGAGGAAATCCCGCTGTTTTGTGTCCAGTTTCCAAAAACACAAGTTGAAAAATGGAACTCGGGGGCACTAAAATTCATGAAACTGCAGAGTTGAAAATATCTATTGTCAAAAAATATCTTGAGGTAAGTCACAGAAAAGGACTTGTAAGCAAGGGAGAGTGGCAGGAAACAGATTTGAAGAGGTAGAAAGGACTCCCCATTAAAGCATAATAAAAGGGGCTGAACATCACCAATGTTGCACTTGGCCCAAAAGGGAGTATGCATTTTTTTCTGAATATATTCAAGTAAAGGCCATACACACTTTTTATCCAACCAAACAGGTGGGCACTGGAAATCAATACTACAAAATGTATCACTTCACATCAGTCAGAAGGGCCATCCACATAAAGTGTAAACACCAGAAATGCAGGACAGGGCGAGGAGAAAAGGGATCCCTGTGACGCTGATAGTGGAAATGTAATTTGCCAACGGCCACTCTGGAGAAGTGTATTGTGTTTGCTAAAACATTTGAAAACTGAACTACATAGCATAGGGCACTTGCACTCATGGGCGTATACCTTGGGAAAAACAAAAAAATGACAGAAAACAGGCACCCCAACGTTTACCACCTCTCTGTTAAAAAGTGCCTCCAATTGGATATAACCTAAATGTCCCTGAAAGAATAAAATGGATAAAAGAGATGGGGTACTTATGTAGAGTGGAATATTACTCATCCAGAAATCAATGAAATAAGGCCAGTTGTAACAACTCTGGAGGAGTTACATATGATCATTCTAAGTGACACATGTCAGAAAGAAAAAGACACATATCATAAGATGTCACTTAAAGGTGGAATCAAAAATGGCTACACATGAAATAAACTACAAAACAGAAACATAGTCAAATATGTAGAAAATAGACATAAGGCTGCTAAATGGGAAAGGTGGGGAATGGTGAGGTATTATCCAGGAGGTTGAAATTAGCAAAGATACCATTGCAAGTACCGAATTGAATAACTGGCAAGGCCTACACGGTACCTCAAAGAACTGCACTCAGTCCACTCAAGTCACTGGAAAATAATACATATGACTCGTAAGCATCTGAGAAAGAATTTATTGTTGTCACACAGTACATGAATCAAGTGGATGTACAGCAGCAAAAAACAGAGCTTTGAAAATCAGCTGTAACCAATATAAATTTAAAAATATTTATAAAAACAGTGAGACAGACAAAAATTCTTACAACTTTTGTTGAAGGGCTACAATGTAACATGGATTGAACACATGTAGACCCACAGAAGGATGATATATAAGGCTGGAAGCTATGCACGCTAAGAGATGTTAGAGAGGCTGGGTGAGGAAATGCAGACCTTTTAAAGTAATACTGCCTGGTACCCATTCCATGGGTCCCAAATCTGCAGTTTCAAGGGAATCTTCTGACAGGGAAAACATGCCTGGGAAACCGAGATGAATGTACACTGTGTGCTCAGGAAAAGTGTCTAAAATGCACCTCATTTTTGATCTCCTGGTGCTGGGGTTCGCCATTCCAGCCACATTACTAACAATCTCCCCACTTGGAGAATCAGCACCTTTAACCTCCTGTTTCACACAGTTTGCAATTTTTGCAGAGGATAAATGGGAAGAGGAGGAACCAATGAGAGATTAGCTGTAGGACTTTTGACAGGCACATGTCACTCTAATTTCCCATTAGGAAGAAGAATTAAACAAAGGCTCAGCATGCCTCCCCAGAACGAGAAAAGGGCCGGAAGCAACCCAGTGGTTTGGCGGTCAGCTCACAAAAAAAGTGAGTTGCAAAATGGAGCTCAGGAGCAGACAATTCAAAGACCTGCAAATATATAAATGATAACCAACGTCCAAAAATATATTCAGGTAAGGCAACGAAGAGGTTCCGAATGAGAGGCAGAATTCCAGGAAACATTTTTCAAAAGGTAGATTGTACTCACATTTAAAGCATATGAAAAGCAGCAGAATTTCTAAAATGATGCAGTTGGGCAAAAGGGTGTATGCGTTTTTTTCGTGAATATCTTCAGAAAAAAAAAACACATACAGAGTTTTTGGCCAACCAAGCAAGAGGGAAATGCAAATCCGCACAATAAAGAAGTCTCAATTTCCACTGCTCAGAAAGGCCATCCAAAAAATGTGTACAAATCAAAATGTGTGGATTCAGGTACGATGATTCTAAGTGAAATAAGTCACACAGAAAAAGAAACTTATCATAAGATATCACTTATGAAGATCCTGTAAACATGGCTACACATGAACTGAGTTAGGAAAGAGAACAGAGTCTCACATTTAGAAAACACTCTTATGCCTGCTTAAGGGGGAAGGAGAGGTGGGGTGATGCATAAAACCAGAGTTTGATATAAGCACAGGTACCGTTCCAAAAACCATGTATGGAATAGACAAGACGTACACCTTCCTCAGTGAAAGGGACTCAAAACCCCATATTTCCCGCAGAGGAATATATCTGACTACTAAGAATCTTAAAGCCTATGTATTGATATGTCTCCATAAGGGAATCAAGAGTTTCTAGACTGGCATAAACATGGCAGCGAGAATCAGCTCAAACCCACTATAAAATGGAATTTCAAAACAAAACATAAAAACAGGGAAATTATTTACAATTCCTTCAGGGTCTCTGATGAAACCTGGAATGACCCTATCTACAACGACAGCTGGATGTTGCATAAGGTTGGACACATGGGAAAGAGAGGATTGGTAAGATTGTGTGAGCAAATGCAGACCCTTTAAAGCAATAATGCATGGCACCCATTCCATGTGTCCCAACTCTCCAGGTTGAAGGGTACATTACTATAGCTATAACATGTAAGGGAAACCTATGAATGGACACACTGTGAATACGAAATGTTTCTAAAACTCAACGAATAGTCCCTCTCCTTGTGCGCCAGTTTGACTTTCCAACTGCTTTAATATCAAACTCCCAACTTGGAGAGACAGTACCTTTAACCTCTTGGTTCGCACAGGTTGCCAATTTGGCAAATGATGAAAGGGAAGTGGGGGAACCAATGAGAGAGTAGCTGTTAAGCATTTGGACGGGCACATGTCACTCTTATTTCCCGGGAGGAAGAAGAATTAACCAAAGTCTCAGCCACCCACTGAAAACCAGTATAGATTCTGTACCAAAATTTTGACTTGCGTTCAGCTCACAAAAAACGAGTTAAAAAGTGGAGCTCAGGGGCACAGCAATTCACAAACTGACAGAGTAATAAAGGGCAACTATCGTCCAAAAATCTGTTGAGGGAAGGCAATGAGGCGGTCTTGAAAGCAAGGCAGAAAGGCAGTAAACAGATTTCAAGAGGTATGTTGGAATCACCTTTAAAGCACAGGAAGAGGGTCACAACTTCGACAATGATGCACTTGGCCAAAAAGGGCGTATGCGTTTTCTCCTGAATATATTCAGGAACAAGCAAGCAAGCAAGCAAGCAAGCGGGCAATGAAAATCTGCACTACAAAGAAGTATCACTTCCCACCAGTCAAAAGGGACATCCACAAAATGGGTAAAAACCAGAAAGTCAAGACAGGGCCTGGAGAACAGGGAGCCTTGTTATGCTGATTGGCGGCATGTAAATTGCCAACTGCCTATCTGGAGAAGTGCATTGTGTTCCCTAATTCAAGTAAACAACAGAGCTACAGAGCCAAGGGCACTCCCAGTCTAGGCAATATACCTTGGGAAAACGGAAAATCAATAAGAGAGAACCACCCCAACATTTAGGGCTGCACTGCTTACAAGAACCTCATCTTGGGTACACCTTAAATATCCCAGGAAAGATAAAAATGGTTCAAAAAATGGTGGTACTTACGTATGATGGAATATCCCTCAGCCATGAAATCAAGGTTATAAGACCAGTAGCACCAAAATGAGTGGATTCAGGTACGATGATTCTAAGTGAAATAAGTCACTCAGAAATAGAAACTTATCATAATATATCACTTATGAAAATCCTGTAAACATGGCTACACATGAACTGAGTTAGGAAAGAAAACAGAGTCTCACATTTAGAAAACACTCTTATGCTTGCTTAAGGGGGAAGGAGAGGTGTGGTGTTGCATAAAACCAGAGTTTGATATAAGTACAGGCACCATACAAGAAACCAAATACAGAATAGTCAAGATCTACACGTTCCTCTCTGAAAGGGAATCAAGACCAGATACCTCCCGCAGAGGAATATATCTGACTAGTAAGAATCTTAAAACCTGTGTATTGATATGACTCCATAAGGGAATCAAGTGTTTCTAGACTGGCATAAACATGGCAGCGAGAATCAGCTCAATCTCACTATAAAAAGGAATTTCAAAAACAAAACATAAAAACTGGGAAATTCTTTACAATTCCTTCAGGGTCTCTGATGAAACCTGGAATGACCATATCTACAATGACAGCTGGATGTGGCATAAGGCTGGACACCTGGGACTGAGAGGATTGGTGAGATTGGGTGAGCAAATGCACACCCTTTAATGCAATAATACATGGCACCCATTCCCTGGGTCCCAACTGTACAAGTTGTAGGGAATATTACTACATCTATAGCATGTACGGGAAACCTAGAGAATGGACACACTGTGAATACGAAAGGTCTCTAAAATTCAAAGAATAGTCCCTCTCCTGGTGCTCCGGTTTGACTTTGCAACTTCTTTAATATCAATCTCCCAACTTGCAGAGACAGCCGCTTTAACCTCCTGGTTCGCACAGGTTGCCAGTTTGGCAGAGGATGAAAGGGAAGAGGGAGCACCAATGAGAGAGTAGTTGTTAGGCATTTGGACGGGCACATGTCACTCTTATTTCGCGGGAGCAAGAAGAATTAACCAAAGTCTCAGCCACCCACCAACAACCAGTATAGGTTCTGAACCAAAATATTGGACTTAGTTTCAGGTCACAAAAAACGAGTTATAAAATGGAGCTCAGGGTACAGCAATTCACAAACTCGCAGAGTAATAAAGGGCAACTATCGTCCAAAAATATGTTGAGGGAAGACAATGACATGGAATGGAAAGCGAGGCAGAAGAGCAGGAAACAGATTTTAAGAGGTACGTTGGACCCACCTTAAACACAGGAAGAGGGGCACAACTTCGACAATGATGCACGTGGTCAAATAGTGCGTATGCGTTTTCTCCTGAATATATTCAGGAGAAAACGCATACGCCCATTATGGCCAAGCAAGCAAGTGGGCAATGCATATCTGCACTACAAAGAAGTATCACTTCCCACCGGTCAAAAGGGACATCCACAAAATGTGTAAAAACCAGAATGGCAAGACAGGCTCTGGAGAACAGGGAGCCTTGTTATGCTGATGGGCGGCATGTAAATTGCCAACTGCCTCTCTGGAGGGGTGCATTGTATTTCCTAAAACAAGTAAACAACAGAGCTACAGAGCGAAGGGCACTTCCAGTCTAGGGAATATACCTTGGGAAAAATGAAAATCAATAAGACAGAGCCACCCCAAAATTTAGGGCTGCACTGCTTACAACAACCTCAACTTGGGTACACCTTAAATATCCCAGGAAAGATAAAAATGGTTCAAAAAATTGTGGTACTTACGTACGATGGAATATCCCTCAGCCATGAAATCAATGTCATAAGAGCAGTAGCAGCAAAATGAGTGGATTCAGGTACGATGATTCTAAGTGAAATAAGTCACAAAGAAAAAGAAACTTATCATAAGATATCACTTATGAAGATCCTGTAAATATGGCTACACATGAACTCAGTTAGGAAAGAGAACAGAGTCTCATATTTAGAAAACACTCTTATGCCTGCTTAAGGGGGAAGGAGAGGTGGGATGATGCATAAAACCAGAGTTTGATATAAGCACAGGTACCGTTCCAAAAATCAACTATGGAATAGACAAGACCTACCTATACCTTCCTCAGTGAAAGGGACTCAAAACACCATATTTCCCACAGAGGAATATATCTGACTAGTATGAATCTTAAAACCTATGTATTGATATGTCTCCGTAAGGGAATCAAGTGATTCTAGACTGGCATAATCATGGCAGCGAGAATCAGCTCAAACCCACTATAAAAAGGAATTTCCAAACAAAACAAAAAAACAGCAAAATTCTTTACAATTCCTTCAGGGTCTCTGATGACACCTGGAATGACCCTATCTAAAACGACTGCTGGATGTGGCATAAGGCTGGACACATGGGACTGAGAGGAATCGTGAGATTGGGTGAGCAAATGCAGACCCTATAAAGCAATAATGAATGTCACCCATTCCATGGGTCCCAACTCTCCAGGTTGAAGGTAATATTACTATAGCTATAACATGTATGGGAAACCTAGAGAATGGACACACTGTGTATACGAATGTTCTCTAAAACTCAACGAATAGTCCCTCTCCTTGTGCGCCAGTTTGACTTTCCAACTGCTTTACTATCAATCGCCCAACTTGGAGAGACAGCACCTTTAACCTCCTGGTTTGCACAGGTTGCCAGTTTGGCAAAGGATGAAAGGGAATAGGGAGAACCAATGAGAGAGTAGCTGTTAGACATTTGGACAGGCACATGTCACTCTTATTTCCCGGAAGAAGAAGAATTAACCAAAGTCTCAGCCAGCCACATGGAACCAGTATAGTTCCTGAACCAAAATATTGGACTGGCGTTCAGCTCACAAAAAAACGATTTAAATAATGGAGCTCAGGTGCACAGCAATTCACAAACTGGTAGAGTAATAAAGGACAACTATCGTCCAACATTCTGTTAAGGGAAGGCCACGAGGCAGACCTGAAAGCGAGGCAGAAAAGAAGGAAAAAGATTTCAACAGATACGTTGGAATCGCGTTTAAATCACAGGAAGAGGGGCACAAATTCCACAAATATGCACTTGGCCAAAAAGGGCGTATGTGTTTTCTCCTGAATATATTCAGGAGAAAACGCATACGCCCTTTTTGGCCAAGCAAGCAAGTGGGCAATGCAAATCTGCAGTACAAAGGAGTATCACATCCCACCGGTCCAAAGGGACATCCACAAAATGGGTAAAAACCAGAAAGGCAAGACAGGCCCTGGAGAACAGGGAGCCTTGTTATGCTGATGGGCGGGATGTAAATTTTCAACTGCCTCTCTGGAGGAGTGCATTGTGTTCCCTAAAACAAGTAAACAACAGAGCTACAGAGCCAAGGGCACTTCCAGTCTAGGGAATATACCTTCGGAAAAGAGAAAATCAAAAAGACAGAGCAACCCCAAAATTTAGGGCTGCACTGCTTACAAGAACCTCAACTTGGGTACACCTTAAATATCCCAGGAAAGATAAAAATGGTTCAAAAATTGTGGTATATACGTACGATGGAATATCCCTCAGCCATGAAATCAATGTCATAAGACCAGTAGCAGCAAAATGAGTGGATTCAGGTACGATGATTCTAAGTAAAATAAGTCACAAAGAAAAAGAAACTTATCATAAGATATCACTTATGAAGATCCTGTAAACATGGCTACACATGAACTGAGTTAGGAAAGAGAACAGAGTCTCACATTTAGAAAACACTCTTATGCCTGCTTAAGGGGGAAGGAGAGGTGGGGTGATGCATAAAACCAGAGTTTGATATAAGCACAGGTACCGTTCCAAAAAACAACTATGGAATAGACAAGACCTACACCTTCCTCAGTGAAAGGGACTCAAAACCCCATATTTCCCGCAGAGGAATATATCTGACTAGTAAGAATCTTAAAACCTCTGTATTGATATGTCACCGTAAGGGAATCAAGTGTGTCTAGACTGGCATAAACATGGCAGTGAGAATCAGCTCTAACCCACTATAAAAAGGAATTTCAAATACAAAACAAAAAAACAGGGAAATTCTTTACAATTCCTTCAGGGGCTCTGATGAAACCTGGAATGACCCTACCTACAACGAGAGCTGGATGTGGCATAAATTTGGACACTTGAGAATGACAGTTTTGGTGAGACTGGGTGAGCAAATGCAGACCCTTTAAAGCAATAATGTGTGGCACCCATTCCATGGGTCCCAACTCTCCATGTGTAAGGGAATATTACTATAGCCATAACATTTACGGGAAACCTAGAGAATGGACACACTGTGAATACGAAAGGTTTCTAAAACTCAACTTATAGTCCGTCTCCTTGTGCTCCATTTTGACCTTCCAACTGCTTAAATATCAATCTCCCAAATTGGAGCGATAGCCCGTAAAACCTCCTGGTTCGCACAGGTTGCCAATTTGGGAGAGGATGAAAGGGAAGAGGGAGAACCAAAGAGAGAGTAGCTGTTAGGCATTTGGACGGGTACATGTCACTTTAATTGCCCAGCAGGATGTAGAATTAACCAATGTCTCAGCCACCCACGGGGAACCAGTATAGGTTTTGAACCATAATTTTGGATTTGCGGTCAGCTCACAAAAACGAGTTGAAAAATGGAGCTCAGGGGCACAGCAATTTACAAACTGGCAGAGTAATAGAAGACAACTATCGTCCAAAAATCTTTTGAGGGAAGGCAGAGAGGCAGACTTTAAAACGTGGCAGAATAGCAGGAAACACATTTCAATAGGTACGTTGGAATCACCTTTAAAGCACAGGAAGAGGGGCACAACTTTGACAATGATACACTTGTCCAAAAGGGGCGTATGCGTTTTCTCCTGAATATATTCAGGAGAAAATGCATACGCCCTTTTTGGCCAAACAAGCAAGCAGCAATGCAAATCTTCACTACAAAGAAGTATCCCTTCCCAACGGTCAAAATGGACATCCGCAATATGTGTAAAAACCAGAAAGGCAAGACAGGCCATGGAGATCAGGGAGCCTTGTAATGCTGATGGGCGAGATGTAAGTTGCCAACTGCCTCTCTGGAGGAGTGCATTGTGTTTCCTAAAACAAGTAAACAACAGAGCTACTGAGCCAAGGGCACTTCCAGTCTAGGGAATATACCTTGGGAAAACTGAAAATCAATAAGACAGAGCCACCCTAAAATTTAGCGCTGCACTGCTTACAAGCACCTCAACTTGGGTACACCTTAAGTATCCCAGGAAAGACAAAAATCATTCAAGATATTGTGGTACTTACGTACGATGGAATATCGCTCAGCCATGAAATCAATGTCATAAGACCAGTAGCAGCAAAAAGAGTGGATTCAGGTACGATGATTCTAAGTGAAATAAGTCTCACAGAAAAAGAAACTTATCGTAAGATATCACTTATGAAGGTCCTGTAAACATGGCTACACATGAACTGAGTTAGGAAAGATTACAGAGTAACTAATCTTATCATAAGGTATCACTCATAGTGGGAATGTACACATGACCACACATGAACTGAATGACAAACACAACAGATTCACACAATTAGAAAACATCTTCTGCCTGCTTAATGGGAAAGCCGAGGTGGGGTGATGCATAAAACCAAAGTTTTAAATTAGCACAGATACCGTTATATAAACCATGTATGTAATAGACAACACCTACTCCCGCCACAATGAACTGGACACAACACCCCCTATTCATTGCAGAGGAATATGTCTGACTCTATGTATTTTAAAACATATGTATTCTCATGTCTCCATAAAGGAATCATATGTGTGTATAACGACATGAACACAGCACTGAAATTCAGTTAAACCCACTTATAAAAATAAATTTCAAAAGCAAAATGCAAAAACAGATAGAAAGTCTTAAAAGCTATGTTCATGGCCTGTGATGCAAGCTAGTTTGACCACCTTTACACCCACAGCTGGATGAGACATAAGACTGGACACTTGGGGCTGACAAGATTGCTGAGGTTGTGTGAAGAAAAGAACACCACTTAGAGCAATACTGTGTGCTACCCATTCTAGTGGTCCAAACTCTCCAGGTTTAAGGGAATCTTCCTCCAGTTAAAACATGCATGGGAAACCCAGTGGATGGTACACTGTGTAATTGGGAAAGTTTTCTAAAAGGTACCTCATTTTTCCTTTTGTCGTGCTCGGCCTCGCCATTCCATCTGCATTACTCAAAATCTCCCCACTTGGAGTGTCAGCCCCTTTACCCTCCCATTATGCACAGTTTGCAAATTGTGCAGAGGATGAACAGGAAGAGGGGAAATAAATGAGAGATTAGCTGTAGGTGTTTGGATGGGCACATGTCACTCTAGTTTCCCATCAGGAAGAAGAATTAACCAAAGGCTCAGCCTGAAACCCCAGAACCAGACTAGGGCCTAAAGCCATCCTGCAGTATTGCAGCCAGCTCACAAAGAGGCGAGTTGAAAAATGGAAATCAGGGGCACAGCAATTCACAAACTTGCAGAGTTATAAAGGACAACTATCATCCAGAAATATATTGAGGAAAGGCAGTGAAGAGGATTTGAATGCAAGGCAGAATTGAAGGAAAGAGATTTCAAGAGGTAGATTGGAGTCGTCTTTAAAGCACATGAAAAGCGACAAAATTTCGACAATGTTGCCCTTGGCTGAAAAGGGATTATGTGTATTTTCTTGAATATATTCGGGAAAAAATGCATATGCCCTTTTTGGCCAAGCAAGCCCTCAGGCATTGCAAATCCACACTACATAGAAGTGTCCCTTACCTCCAGTCAAAAGGGCCATCCACAAATAGTGTAAAAACCACAAATGCAGGACAGGCCATGGAGAAAAGGGAGCCTGGTTACGCCGATGGACCGGATGTAAATTGCCCACAGCCTCTCTGGAGAACTGTATGTTGTTTTCTAAAACAGAGCTACAGAGCATAGCACACTTCCACTCATGGGTGTGTATTTTGGGAAAACTAAAAATCCACAACACACAGCCAGCCCAAAGTTTAGGGGTGTTCTGTTTACAAGAACCTCGACTTCGGTACACTTTATATATCCCAGGAAAGGAAAAAAAATGGATATAGATGTTGTGGTACTTATATACACTGGAATGTCACTCAGACATAAAATCAATGTCATAAGGCCAATAGCAGCATAATGAGTGGCTTTAGGTACGATGATGCTAAGTGAAATGAGCCACAAAGAAAAAGAAACTTATTGTAATATATCACTTATAGAGGAAATGTAAACATGGCTACACATGAACTGAATTTCAAAAGAGAACAGAGTTACACATTTAGAAAACACACTTATGCCTCCTTAAGGGGAAAGGTGACGTGGGGTGATGTGTAAAAGCAGAGTTTGAAATTAGCACAGATCCCATTCCATATACCAAATATGTAATAGACAAGACCTACTCCTTTCTCAATGAACTGGACACAAAACACCCTATTCACTGAAGAGGAATATATCTGATGTAATAACCTTGAAACCTATGTATTTATATGTTTCCATAATGGAATCAAGTGTATGTAGATTGGCATAAACACAGATCAGTGGAACAGGACAGAAAGCCCAGAGATAAACCTACATATCTATGGCTATCTCATCTATGACAAAGGAGCTAAGGATATACAATGGAGAAAAGACAGTCTCTTCAGTAATTGGTGCTGGAAAAACTGGACCCCTACACATAAAAGAATGAAATTAGAACACTCCATAACACCATACACAAAAATAGACTCTAAATTGATTAGAGATCTAAATATAAGACCAGACACTATAAAACACTTAGAGGAAACCATAGGCAGAACACTCTATGACATAAATCACAGCAAGATCCTTTTGGACCCACCTCCTAGAGAAATGGAAATAAAAACAGAAATCAACAAATGGGACCTAATGAAACTTAAAAGCTTTTACACAGTACAGGAAAACATAAACAAGATGCAAAAACAACCCTCAGAATGGGAGAAAATATTTTCAAATGAAGCAATTGACAAAGGATTAATCTCCAAACTTTACAAGCACCTCATGTAGCTCAATATCACAAAAACAAACAACCCAATCCAAAAACGGGCAGAAGACCTAAATAGACATTTCTCCAAAGAAGATATACAGATTACCAAGAAACACATGAAAGGATGCTGAACATCACTAATCATTAGAGAAATGCAAATCAAACCTACCCTGAGGTATCACCTCACAGCAGTCAGAGTGGCAATCATCAAAAAAATCTACAAAACAATAAATGCTGGAGAGGCCTTTATTGGACAAAAGGGAACACACTTGCACTGTGGGTGGGAATGTAAATTGATATGGGCACTAGGGAGAAGAGTATGGAGGTTCCATTAAATAACTAACAATAGAAGTACCATAGGACACAACAATCCAACTACTGGGCATTTGCCTTGCGAAAACCATAATTCAAAAAGAGTTATGTACAAAAATGTTCATTGCAGCTCTATTTGCATTAGCCAGGACATGGAAGCAACCTAAGTGTCCATCGACAGATGAATGGATAAAGAAGATCTGGCACATATATACAATCAAATATTACTCAACCATAAAAAGAAGCAAAACTGAGTTATTTGTACTGAGGTGGATGGACTTAGAATCTGTCCTACACAGTGAAGTAAGTCAGAAAGGGAAAAACAAATACTGTATGTTAACAGAGATATATGGAATCTAATGAAGAAAAAAAAAAGATTTTGAAGAACCTAGTGGCAGGACAGGATTAAGGACACAGACATAGAGAAAGGACTTGAGGACACCGGAAGGGGGATGGGTAAGCTGGGACGAAGTGAGAGAGTGGCATGGACATAAATACATTACCAAATGTAACACCAATAGCTACTGAGAATCAGCCACATAGAACAGGGAGATCAGCTCGGTGCTTTGTGACCACATAAAGGGGTGGGATATGGAGTGTGGGAGGGAGATGCAAGAGGGAGGGGATCTGGTGATATTTGTATATGTATAGCTGATTCACTTTGTTATACAGCAGAAACGAACACTCCATTGTAAAGCAATTATACTCCAATAAACGTGTAAAAGGAAAAAAATAAAAAAGAAAGCCCAAGGATAAATCTACACACCTATGGTCAACTAATCTATGACAAAGGAGGCAAGACTATACAATGGAGATAAGACAGTCTCTTCAATCATTGGTGCTGGGAAATATGGACAGCTACATGTAAAAGAATGAAATTAGAACACTCCCCAACACCATACATAAAAATATATTCAAAATGGATTAGAGACCTTAATGTAAGGCCGGACAGTATAAAACTCTGAGAGGAAAACTTACGAAGGATACTCTGACGTAAATCACAGCAAGATCTTTTTTGATCCACCTCGTATAGCAATGAAATTAAAAAGAAAACTAAAGAGATGGGACCTAATGAAACGTAAAAGCTTTTGCAAAGCAAAGGAAACTACAAACAAGACGAAAAGACAACCCTCAGAATGGCAGAAAATATTTGCCAATGAATCAATGGACAAATGATTAATCTCCAATATATATAAGCTGCTCATGCAGCTCAATATTAATAAAACAAACAACCCAATACAAAAATGGAAGATCTAAATAGACATTTCTTCCAAGAACACATAGAGATGGCCAGTACGCACATGAAAATCTGCTCAACATCACTAATTATTAGAGAAATGGAAATCGAAACGACAATGAGGTATCACGTCACACCTGTTAGAATGGGCATCATCAGAAAATCTACAAACAACAAATGCTGGAGAGGGTGTGGAGAAAAGGAACCTTCTTCCACTATTGTTGGGAATGTAAATCGATACAGTCTCTATGGAGAACAGTATGGAGGTTCCTTAAAAAACTAAAAATAGAATTACCATATCATCGAGCAATCCCACTACTGGGCATATACCCAGAGAAAACCATAAATCAAAAAGACACATTCACCACAATGTTCACTGCAGCACTATTTACAATAGACAGGTAATGAAAGCAACCTAAGTGCCCACAGACAGACGAATGGATAAAGACGTGGTACATATATACAACGGAATATTACTCAGCCATACATAGGAATGAAATTGGGTCATTTGTAGAGACCTTGATGGACCTAGAGACTGTCATACAGAGTGAAGTAAGTCAGAAAGAGGAAAACAAATATTGTATATTAATGCATATATGTGGAACCTAGAAAAATGGTACAGATGAACCGGTGTGCAGGGCAAAGATAGAGACACAGATGTAGAGAACAAACATATGGACACCAAGGAGGGAACGCCATGTGAGGGTGGTGGTGGGATGAATTGGGAGACTGGGATTCACATGTGCACACTTATATGTTTAAAATAGGTATCCAACAAGAACCTGCTGTATAAAAGAAATAAATTTAAAAAAATTAAAATTAAATAAATAACATTTAATAAAATAAAACAGAAAAAAAGTTTTTCCCTTCACATAGACGTCTTTATATTAATGCATTATTTCCATGTTTATATCTCCAAATTAAAAAAAAATGATGAATAAATAAAATCGAACTTGAACCGAAAAGAAAAAAAGAAAAAAAAAAAAAAAAACAGAACTCACCAGTTATACAGAGGAAAATCGTATCAGGGCACTTGCTCCAGTGGTAAAAAATTCTTAAGTTGGTCAGAGGTGGGAAATTGTCTCCCATGCACTCAGCAGCGCTCCCCCTGACAAGGAGAATCCTCATTGCAAAGCTGGGGGACTGTGTCGAGGCGTCTGTGAGTAAATGTGAGCTGAGCCCCAGTCCTGCTGCAGCTGAACTCTTCCCACCCTTTCCAGGTAAAACACCTGAATATGTACAAGCACTTGCAAGCCTAGAGGAAGGGCTGTGGAGCCACACTAGCGACAGCACACAGGCCGACTTGGTGCCTGCAGGCCAGCCAGGATGGTCCTGGCCCCAGATGGTCTTCTGGAATCTTTCCATTTCCCTGCCTGAGATACCCCTCCTGCCACGGCCCCCACTGCTTTTTTACTTCCTCACCTCTGCCTGGGGAGAAATTCCAGTGGCAGGTATGGGTGACACATCCTCTTCTTTAGCAGGTGGCAGCCTGGCAACTCCTGCAGAAAGTCCAGCAGAGCCCCACTCACACTGGGCCACACACAAAGCCACGGCCCCTCACTCCCTCCCACCACCCCAGCCACGACACTGCTGACGGGGCAGAGAATATGGCGTCAGGCATAGCTACAGGGGTTCTTGCTGACTGGAGAGGTGTTTATATTGACCTCAACCCAGGCACACCTGTGGGTGGGGCTGGCAGGCAGTGTCAGGCTGCCCAAATCAGCCAATCCTCACCCCTCAGGGGCTCAAAGTTGCAGAAAATGAACCTTGCTAAACGGGTCAGTCCCAAGGAACAGGTGTGGGCTCTTGAGAGTCAGGCTAGACAAGGGGCTGCAGCTGCGGCTTGTTTTCTAATCATTTTATCTGGTCCATGAGTGGAAAACAACTTCAAGAAGACCCTATCCTAATGAGAGGAATCCAGGAGTCAGGGAGAGGAGTGATGGTGGCTGGAGACAGAGGCCTGGTGCCCTGGCTGCAGTGGAAGTGTCTGGAAGACCAGGCAGAGAGAGGCTGCACAGAGTGATAGCCAGGGTCACAGACCTGTCAGAGCTGCTGTTTGTTAGTTCAAGTCCTGCTCTGAGGTGTTCTGTGTCAGCTGTGAGCGACAGGTGAGCTGGGGTTTCTCTGCAAGGTGGGCTATGTGCACAGTTCCTGTGTGTCCAGCCCTGCTGGGGTACCTGCCCAGGGGAGTTCCGTATCCTGGGAAGGGCCTGACTATGAGAGCCCCATGGGCTGCTGGGTAGCTGCACAGGTGAGCTCCATACCCTGGGAGGGACTTGAACACGAGAGCCCCGTGGGCTGTGGGGATGGGTGGTGCAGCCCAGGTGAGCTCCATATCCTGGGATTGGCCTGACCACGAGAGCCCCATGGGCTGCTGGAGACCTGGTAAAGGATATCAGGAAAGTCAGTGAAGCCACCGAGGATATACATCCAGTAGCTCCTATTTCCTACACCCTGCTGCTCTTCTACTATCCACCAGGCCATGGCATTCTGTATTACACTTCAATGATGCCTTCTTCTGTATTCCATTCATCTCAGAGTCACAAGAATTTTTGGCTTGTGAGTGGCAGGACAGAACATGCAACACAAGCAATAATGCTGGGCCGTCCTGCCCCAATGGTTCAAAAATCCCCACACCATCATTGGGGAAATGTCCTCTAAAGACCTAAAAGTTCTACCTCTGTAAAAGGGAACCCTCCTTCAATATGCAGATGACATTCTGATCGCCAGGCCTACTAAAGATGCCTCTGAACTACCTAGCCAAGAAAGGATAGAAGGTGTCCAAGAAAAAGGCTCAAATATCCCAGGCTCAGGTGACATGCCTGGGCTTCATTCTCACAGATATTTGGAGAAACGCATCCCAGGATAGGGAAGAAGCCATTTGCAGCCTTACCTCTTCTAAAACTAGAAGACAGCTTAGGGGTTCCTGGGGAGGCCAAGGTTTTCTGCATCTGGATCCCTAACTACAGTCTAATAGCTGGGCCTCTACATGAAACACTGACACGAAAAGATGATGATCCTTTTGAATAGAATCCAAAAGCAGCCTTTCAAGAATGGAAAGAGCAGTCAATTCAGATCCTTGCCCAGGAACTCGCTAATTTAGCTAAACCGTTTGACCATTACATACCCGGTCAATGGTTAATCGCCCTTGGAGCCTTAGTGCAAAAACTGGGACCACTTGAAATGGAGCAACACAAGAATGCCCTTCAGGTATGATAAACTATGTTCACCAAGGGCTTTGCCCACCGACTCATCAGGCCAGGATACTGGGGTATCTATAAAGCTAGAAATCAGCAGCCCACAAGGCCAGCTCCCTCCTAAGGGAAAAGGACCCCTCGTGGTGAACCTAACAACCCATCATGCCCTGAAGTTGCAGTGGTCGCTCTGTGGACACACTGACCTCGAGTGAGGAGGCCCTCCAACTCCAACCTCCAGAGAGACAAATGGGGGCAACGGGCCCCCAAGATGACTCGTGTGACCATCACTTGACCTGGAGTTTCTCTCAGAAAACAACAAGACTGTGCCCCGAAAGAGCAGACCACTGCTTGCAGGACTTACTGCACCCAGAGGGGAGCTAATAAGCTTGGCGGGGGAAACGTATATCACGCTTTCACCATAGAAAACCCTACAGACACCACGGTGATGGTGGCCAATATGACCGACTGGACTGCTGGCTACTTCTAAATGCCGGTGACTCAGTGGACGTCATGGTCCTGGATCACCACTGACCCTGGACTGTCTGGGAGTTGCACGGGCCGGGCTCTGACACATGGTGCTGTTTGTACATTAATTCAGGGACCTAATTAAAGAAAGCACAGACTACTGGTCAGAGCATCTAGGCTTGCTAAATACGTCAGCCTAAGGTCACCGAACAAATGTGGGGTGGGGTTATACCTGCCACCACAGCATCTCTGCGCATCTCTTTCCTGGACCCTTAAAGGTCATTAGAATCAATAACACTTCCAATGCTGGTGCTCAGGTGGACCAGAAGTGAGGCAGGAGGCCTTGGGACAATCAACCTCACCTGGAGGCTGGTGGGGAGACGTTTTGCCACTCCCCCCAGGGATCAGGGCTCCCACCACAGCATGAAGCAGTTACAAAAGAGGGGTCTGCACCCTCAACACCACAAGAATGAGGATCAGAACAAAAAGCAGAGGAGGTGTTCGTCTCTGGCAACGTTCATTAAAAATTCCTGGGAGATAAAAAGAGAATCTGGGCAATAAAATAAAGTCTAAGCTGTTTTTCCTTTGTGCTTTGTCTAATTTCACATGCTCCTAGTGTTCTGCATGCAGAGGTCCCACACCCGGCACTTCAGACCCGATTTCCTAGTGCAGAATGGCTGGGTCGACACCTCGTCTAGCGGAGTCCCATGCAGACTCCACGGCATAGAGCGTGAACTGCAGCCAACCCAGCCATCGAGAGCTCTATCCCCTAACTCCCACTGACGCTGCCGGGATCCCTACACAGCAGCCCAGCCCACAGCCCGTGGGGGCGTGCACTCTCTCATCTCTCCATTCGGTTTTCAAAATAATGTTTCCTTTGCTTCTGAACCAAACTCAGTCTTGATCTGTTGGCTCCAATGACACTGGGCTCGGGGACTTCTGTTGGGGTCCACTCTGGAGGTTCAGTAACAGATATTGAGAACACTTTAACTTCAATGAACAGATGTGTGAGCCAAACTGTAGTTAACATAGAGCAGTGTATAATGCTCGGGTAAAATAAGATTTTTCTAAGACTTACATTTGATATTTCCATCACTTTACTATAAGCAAGTTCAGTGAAGACGTCTGTCTTATTTGTCAGGTCAACATTAGAGAAATGAAGTGATTTATTTCCATGGTTGTACATCGAATACTCTTGGCTGAAGCTTCAATCTTGTTTTGAATGATTTTCCATTGAAAAGTATACCTCTCTTTCAGCTCCCCCATTTCTGAGAAGTATAAAATCTTATAATTTATTATTACCAAAGGGGAAAGGTAGGAAAAGGGATAAATTAACAGTTTGGGATTAACACATACACACTGCTATGTATAAAATAGATCATCAACAAGGAATTACTGTATAGCACAGGGAACTACACTGAATATTTTGCAATAACCTATAAGGGGAAATAATCTGAAAAAGAATCGATATTTTTTATTGACATCATCTCTCAATGACAGATAAAATGTAACCTAAGCAAGGCCGATGGTGAACACTTCTGAACCTGAAGATTTCAATCATCTAAAGTTTGGGCTCTGCCTATTTCCCAAGGCCCTTAATGGACATACGTGTAGCTGTAGCTTAAAAATTCCCCAGATTGGGGTACGGGGAGGCACTGATTTGGAAAAATCCCTGGTGTTCTCCTTCCATGCACGGGACCCTTCCTACAGCTAAAACATGCCTGTCACACCCAGAGGATTGTATACCGTTTGATCGGAAAGAGTTTGGAAAAGGCACCTCATCTCCTCATCGCCTGGTGCTCGGGTTCACCCCTCCAGCATCTTTCCTAACAATCTCCTCACTTGGGCATATCAGCACCGTCAAAGTCCTGTTGCACACAGTTTGGAATTTGTCCAGACGATGAAGCGGAAGGATGAGAAAAATTTAGAGACAAGTCTTAGGTGTTCGGACAGGCACATGCCACTCTAATTTCCAATCTGGAAGACAAATTCATCAAAGGCTAGAATTGCCCACGGAAAGAGAATAGGGCTAGAGGAAATCCCGCTGTTTTGTGTCCAGTTTCCAAAAACACAAGTTGAAAAATGGAACTCAGGGGCACTAAAATTCATGAAACTGCAGAGTTGAAAATATCTATTGTTGAAAAATGTCTTGAGGTAAGTCACAGAAAAGGACTTGTAAGCAAGGGGGAGTGGCAGGAAACAGATTTGAAGAGGTAGAAAGGACTCCCCATTAAAGCACAAGAAAAGGGGCTGAACATCGCCAATGATGCACTTGGCCCAAAAGGGCGTATGTATTTTTTTCTGAATATATTCAAGTAAAGGCCATACACACTTTTTATCCAACCAAACAGGTGGGCACTGGAAATCAATACTACAAAATGTATCACTTCACATCAGTCAGAAGGGCCATCCACATAAAGTGTAAACACCAGGAATGCAGGACAGGGTGAGGAGAAAAGGGAGCCCTGTGAGGCTGATTGTGGAAAAGTAATTTGCCAACAGCCACTCTGGAGAAGTGTATTGTGTTGGCTAAAACATCTGAAAACTGAGCTACAGAGCATAGGGCACTTGCACTCATGGGCGTATACCATGGGAAAAACAAAAAATGACAGAAAACAGGCACCCCGACATTTACCACCTCTCTGTTAAAAAGGGCCTCCACTTGGATATAACCTAAATGTCCCTGGAAGGATAAAATGGATAAAAGAGTTGGGGTACTTATGTAGAGTGGAATATTACTCATCCAGAAATCAATGAAATAAGGCCAGTTGTAACAACTCTGGAGGAGTTACATACGATCATTCTAAGTGACACATGTCAGAAAGAAAAAGACACATATCATAAGATGTCACTTAAACGTGGAATCAAAAATGGCTACACATGAAATAAACTACAAAACAGAAACATAGTCAAATATGTAGAATATAGACATAAGGCTGCTAAATGGGAAAGGTGGGGAATGGTGAGGTATTATCCAGGAGGTTGAAATTAACAAAGATACCATTCCAAGTACCGAATTGAATAACTGGCAAGGCCTACACGGTACCTCAAAGAACTGCACTCAGTCCACTCAAGTCACTGGAAAATAATACATATGACTCGTAAACATCTGAGAAAGAATTTATCGTTGTCTCACAGTACATGAATCAAGTGGATGTACAGCAGCAAAAAACAGAGCTTTGAAAATCAGCTGTAACAAATATAAAAATAAATTTAAAAATATTTATAAAAACAGTGAGACAGACGAAAATTCTTACAACTTTTGTTGAAGGGCTATGATGTAACATGGATTGAACACATGTAGACCCACAGCAGGATGATATATAAGGCTGGAAGCTATGCACGCTAAGAGATAATAGAGAGGCTGGGTGAGGAAATGCAGAAATTTTAAGTAATACTGCCTGATACCCATTCCATGGGTCCCAAATCTGCAGGTTCAAGGGAATCTTCTGACAGGTAAAACATGCCTGGGAAACCGAGATGAATGTACACCGTGTGCTCAGGAGAGGTTTTTAAAATGCACCTCATTTTTGATCTCCTGGTGCTGGGGTTCACCATTCCAGCCACATTACTAACAATCTCCCCACTTGGAGAATTAGCACCTTTAACCTCCTGTTTCACACAGTTTGCAATTTTTGCAGAGGATAAATGGGAAGAGGAGGAACCAATGAGAGATTAGCTGTAGGAGTTTTGACAGGCACATGTCACTCTAAATTCCCATTAGGAAGAAGAATTAAACAAAGGCTCAGCCTGCCTCCCCAGAACCAGAATAGGGCCAGAAGCAATCCAATGGTTTGGCGGTCAGCTCACAAAAAAAGCGAGTTGCAAAATGGAGCTCAGGAGCAAACAATTCAAAGACCTGCAAAGATATAAATGATAACCAACGTCCAAAAATATATTCAGGTAAGGCAACGAAGAGGTTCTGAATGAGAGGCAGAATTGCAGGAAACATTTTTCAAAAGGTAGATTGTACTCACATTTAAAGCATATGAAAAGCAGCAGAATTTCTAAAATGATGCAGTTGGGCAAAAGGGTGTATGCATTTTTTTCGTGAATATCTTCAGGAAAAAAACACATACAGAGTTTTTGGCCAACCAAGCAAGTGGGAAATGCAAATCCGCACAATAAAGAAGTCTCAATTTCCACTGCTCAGAAAGGCCATCCAAAAAATGTGTACAAATCAAAAATGCAGGAGAGGCCATGGAAAACAGGGAGACTAGTCACGCTGATGGGTGAGGTATAAATATCCAAGAGCTACTCTGAAGAAGTGTATGCTGTTTCCTAAAACATCTAAAATACAAAGCCCCCGAGCAAAGGGGACTTCAACTCATGGACATATAACTTGGGAAGACGAAATAACAACAAGACACAGGCACCCCAAAATTTAGGGCTGCTCTGCATACAAGAACCTCAACTTCGGTACACCTAAAGTATCCCAGGAAAAAGAGAAATGCATAAAGAAGTTTTTGTAATTTTGTACAACGGAATAACACTCAGACGTGAAATCAATGTCATAAGGCCAGTAGCAGCATATGGAGTGGATTCAGGTATGATGATTCTAAGTGAAATAAGTCACACAGAAAAAGAATCTTATCATAAGATATCACTTACAGAGGGAATGTCAACATCACAACACATGAACTGAATTAGGAAAGAGAGCAGCGTCTCACATTTAGAAAACACTCTTATGCCTCCTTAAGGGGAAAGGAGAGGTGGGGTGATGCATAAAACCACAGTTTGATATTAGCACAGGTACCATTCCATAAACCAAATACAGAATAGACAAGACCTACACTTTCCTCAGTTAACGGGACTCAAAACCCCTATTCCCCACAGAGGAATATATCTGATTAGTAAGAATCTTAAAACCTATGTATTGATATGCCTCTGTAAGGGAATCAAGTGTGTCTAGACCGGCATAAACACGTCAGGGAAAATCAGCTCAACCCCATTATAAAAATGAATTTCAAAAACAAAACAAAAAAACAGCGAAATTCTTACACAATTCCTTCAGGGGTTCTGATGAAACCTAGAATGACCCTACCTGCAAAGACAGCTGGATGAGACATAAGGCTGGACACTTGGGACTGAGAGGACTGGTGAGATTGGGAGAGAAAATGCAGACCCTTTAAAGTAGTAATGCATGCCACCGTTCCATGGGTCCCAAATTTCCAGGTAGAAGGGAATATCACTACAGTTATAACATGTATGGGAAACCTAGAGAATGGACACCCTGTGATGGTGAAAGGTTTCTGAAAGTCTCCTACTTTTTCCTCTCCTTGTGCTACAGTTTGGCATTCCAACAACTTTACTATCAATCTCCCAACTTAGGAGAGTCATCCCCTATAACCTCCTGGTTCGCACAGTTTGCTAATTGTGCAGAGAATGAAAGGGAAGAGGGAGAACCAATCAGAGAGTAGATGTAGGCCTTTGGACGGACACATGTCACTCTAAATTCCCGTCAGGAAGAAGAATTAACCAAAGCCTCAGCCACCCATAGGGAACCAGTATAGCCACCCCTGGAACCAGTATAGGTCCTGAAGCAAAATTGTGGATTTGTGGTCAGCTCCCAATAATGGGATTTGAAAATTGGAGCTCAGGGGCAAAGCAAATCAAAAACCTGCAGAGTTATAAAGGACTACTCTCTTCCAAAAATCTGTTGAGGGAAGGCAACAAAGCGGACTTGAAAACAAGGCAGAATTGCACAAAACATATTTCAACAGGTAAATTGGAATCGCCTTTAAAGCACAGGAAAGGCATCACTACTTCGAGAATGATGCACTTGGCCAAAAACAGCGTATGACTTTTCCCCTGAATATATTCAAGAGAAAAGGCATAGGCCCTTTTTGGACAATCAAGCAAGCGTGCAATGCAAATCCACACTACAAAGAATTGTCACTTCCCACCGGTCCAAAAGGACATCCGAAAATCTGTAAAAACCAGAAAGGCAAGATAGAGATGACAAGGGCATAAAGCAAAATGATCCCAAGGGTCATGGAGGATTGTGATGAGAAGCGCATGGAGCATTATGATGACAAGATTATGTATCATTTTGCTGTCAAAGGCATTGTGATGACAAGGTTCATGGAGCACTGTGATGACAAGTGTCATGGAGCATTGTGATTACAGGGTTCATGGAGCATTGTGATGACAAGGGCATGGAGCATTTTGATGACAAGATTCCCGGATCATTGTGTTGTCAGGGTTCATGGAGCGTTGTGATGACTGTGGTCATGGAGCATTGTGATGACAGAGGTCATGGAGCATTGTGATGAGAACGTCATGGAGCATTGGGCTGAAAATGCTCATGGAGTATTGTGATGACAGCGGTCAAGGAGCATTGTGATGACAAGGTACTGGAGCATTGTGATGAGAAGACCATGGAGCCATGTGATGACAAGTCTCATGGAGCATTCTGATGAAAAGGGTCATGGAGCATTGTGATTACAGGGGTCTTGGAGCATTGTGATGACAAGGGCATGGAACATTGGGATGAGAATATCATGGAGCGTTCTGATGACATGCATCATGGAGTTTTGTGATGACAAGGGCATGGAGCATTGTGATTACAGGGGTCTTGGAGCATTGTGATGACAAGGGCTTTGAACATTGGGATGAGAATGTCATGGAGCGTTCTGATGACATGCATCATGGAGCATTGTGATGACAAGGGCATGGAGCATTGTGATTACAGGGGTCTTGGAGCACTGTGAGGGAAAGGGCATGTAACATTGTGATGAAAAAAGCATGGAGCCTTGTCATGACAGGGTTCAAGGAGCATACTGATGACAAGTGTCAGGGACCATTGTGATGACAAGGGTATTGAGGCTTGTGATGACAAATGTCATGGAACATTGTGTTTAGAAGACCATGGATAATTGAGATGACAAGCGTTATGGGGAGTTGTGATGATAAGTGTTATGGAATATTGTGATCACAAGGATTTGGAGCATTGTGATGACAGAGGTCATAGAGCATTTTGATTTCATTGTGATGACAATAGCATGAAGCATTATGATGATGCGCATTTGGTGCAATGTGATGACAGCCTTCATGGAGCATTGAGATGAAAAGGGGCATGGAACATTATGATTACAGGAGTCTTGGATCATTGTGATGAAAAGGGCATGGAACATTGGTCTGAAATGTTTCATGGATTATTGTGATGAGAGGGGGCAAGGAGCATTGTGATAACAAGGGCACGGAACACTGTGATACATGGTTCATGGAGGATTGTAATGAGAAGTGCATGGAGCCTTGTGAGAAGAATGGCATCGAGCCTTGTGAGGAAAAGCATCATGGATCCTGTGATGACAAGGGCTTTGAACAATGTGATGAGAGGTTTTTGAAGCATTGTGATGACAATGGCATGGAGCATTGTGATGCCAAGGGTCATGGAGTTTTGTGATGACAAAGGTCATGGAGCACTTTGATTACAAGGGTGTGGTGCATTCTCTTGTGAAGGGCAGGGAGCATTGTGATGACAGGGTCATGGAGCAATTTGATGAAAAGTGTCATGGAACATATTGATGACAGGGGTTATGGAACATTGTGATGTCAGGAGTCATGGAATATTTTCATGACGGTGTTGAGGACCATTGGGATGACAGGGGAGTGGGTGTATTGTGATAACTAGTGAGGGAACATTTTGATATCATTCGTGAGAGAGCATTTTGATAAGAAGTGCATGGAGCATTGTGATGACAAGTTTTATGGAGCATTGTGATGACAAGATTGTGGAGCACTGTGATGACAAGCACATGGCACATTGTGATGACATGGGTCATGGAGCACTGTGCTGACAAAGGAAAGGAGCAATGTGATGACAAGGGTCACCGAGCATTGTGATGAAAATTTCATGGAGCATTTTGGTGACAAAGGTCACAGAGCCTTGTGATGACGAGGGCATGGACCATTGTAATGACAAAGGTCATGAAGCATTGTGATGACTGGAGTCACGGAGCATTGTGATGACAGGGGTCATAGAGCTTTGTGATGAAAAGGCAATGAGCATTGTGATGACAGGGGCATGGAGCATTGGCCTGACATGTTTCATGGATTATTGTGATGACAGTGGGCATGGTGCAATGTGATGACAAAGGCATGGATCATTGGGATGAGAAGGTCAGGGAGTATTGTGAAGACAGGTGTCAGGGAGCATTTTGATGACAAGTGTATTGAGAATTGTGATGACAAAGGTCATGGAGCATTGTGATGACAAGGGCATGGAGTATTGTGATGACCGGCACCATGGAGCGTTGTGATAACAAGTGTTATGGAACATTGTGATAAAAAGTGTTTGGAGCATTGTGATGACAGAGGTCGTGGATCATTTTTATTTCAAGGGGCATGGAGCATTGTGATGACAAGGGCATGAAGCAATGTGATACCAAGGTTCATGGGGGATTGTGATGACAATGGTAATGGAATATTGTGATGACAAGCTCATAGAGCTTTATAATGACAAGGTCATGTAGCATTTTGCTGACAAAGGCATGGAGCATTGTGATGACAAGTGTCATGGAGCACTGTGATGACAAGCGTCACGGAGCATTGTGAATACAGGTGTCAAGGAGCATTGGGATGAAAAGGGCATGGATCATTGTGATGACAAGGGTCATGGAGCATTGGGCTGAAAATGTTCATGGAGTATTGTGATGACAGGGTTCATGGAGCATTGTGATGACAACGGAATGGAGCATGGCGATGAAAATGTCCTGGAGCATTGTGATGCGAAGGCCATGGAGACTTGTGATGACAAATCTCATGGAGCATTCTGATGAAAAGGGGCATGGAGCATTGTGATTACAGGGGTCTTGGAGCATTGTGATGAAAAGGGCATGGAGCACTGTGATGACAGGTGCATGGAACACTGGTTTGCCAAGTTTCATAGATGATTGTGATGACAGTGGACATAGTGCATTGTGATGACAAGGGCATGGAGTATTGTGAAGACAGGTGTCAGGGAGCATTGTGATGACATATGTCATGGTCCATTGCGATGACAATGGCATGGAGCATTGTGATGCCAAATGTAATGGAGGATTGTGATGACAAATATAATGGAGCACTGTGATGACTACGGCTTGGAGCATTATGATGACAAGGGCCATTGAGAATTTTCATGACAATGTCGTGAAGCATTGTGATGACAAGGTCCTGGAAAATTGTGATTAGAAATCCATGGAGCCTTTTGATGACAAGTCTCATGGAGCATACTGATGAAAAGGGGCATGGAGCATTCTGGTTACACGGGTCTTGGAACATTGTGATAACAAGGACATAGGGCATTGTGATGACAAGGGCATGGAGCATTGGTCTAATAAGTTTCATGGATTATTGTGATGACAGTTGGAATGGCGCATTGTGATGACAAGGGCATGGAGCATTGTGATGTCCAGGTCATGCAATATTGTGAAGAGAGGTGTCAGGGAGCATTGTGATGACATATGTATTGGCCCATTGTGATGAAAATGGCATGGAGCATTGTGATGCCAAGTGTCATGGAGGATTCTGATGACAAAGGTAATGGAGCATTGTGATGACAATGTCTTGGAGCATAGTGATGACAAGTTTCAGGGAGCATTGTGCTGACAAGTGCATGGAGAATTGAGATAACAAGGGTCATGGAGCATTCTGATGACAAGTTTGTGGACTAATTTGATGACAATGGCATGGAGCATTGTGATGAGAAGGGCATCGAGCATTGTGATGACAAGTGTCATGGAGCTTTGTGATGACAAGGGCATGGTGCAATGTGATGAGAGGGTTCATGGAGTATTGTGATGACAATGACATGGAGCATTGTGATGCCAAGGGTCATGGAGCTTTGTGATGACAAAGGTCATGGAGCATTTTGATGACAAGGGTGTGGTGCATTGTAATGAGAAGGGCAGGGAGCTTTTTGATGACATGGTCATGGAGCAATGTGATGAAAAGTGTAATGGAACATTTTGATGACAGGGGATATAGTACATTGTGATGCCAGGGGTCATGGAGCTTTGGGATGAAAAGGGTCATGGAGCATTTTGATGACAGTGGTTATGGAACATTGTGATGTCAGGGGTCATGGAACATTGTGCTGATAAGGGGATGTAGCATTGTGATGACAGGGGTCATGGAACATTGTGATAACAGGGGTTAGGGAGGATTGTGATGACTAGTGATGGAACATTGTGATATATCATGTGAGAGAGCATTTGGATGAGAAGTGCATGGAGCATTGTGATTACAAGGTTTATGGAGCATAGCGATGACAAGGTTGTGGATCATTGTGATGAAAAGTGCATGGCACATTGTGATGACAAGGGTCATGGAGCATTGTTCTGACAAAGGCATGGAGCATGGTTATGACAAGGGTCAAGGTGCGTTGTGATGAAAAGATCATGGAGCATCGTGGTTACAAAGGTCACAGATCCTTGTGATGACGCGGGCATGCACTGTTGTGATGACAAACGTTATGAAGCACTGTGATGACTGGAATCACGGAGCATTGTGATGACAGGGGTCATGGAGCATTGTGATGACAAGGGCATGGAACATTGTGATGACAGGGGCAAGGAGCATTGGTCTGACAAGTTTCATATATTATTGGGATGAGAGTGGGCATGGTGCATTGTGAAGAAAAGGGCATGGAGCATTGTGATGACAAGGGCAAGGAGTATTGAGAAGACATGTGTCAGGGAGCATTGTGATGACATATGTCATGGTCCATTGCGATGACAATGGCATGGAGCATTGTGATGCCATATGTAATGGAGGATTGTGATGACAAATATAATTGAGCATTGTGATGCCTACGGCTTGGAGCATTATGATGACAAGGGCCATGGAGAATTTTCATGACAATGTCGTGAAGCATTGTGATGACAAGGTCGTGGAGCATTGTGATGAGAAAACCATGGAGCCTTGTGATGACAATTCTCATGGAGCATACTGATGAAAAGGGGCATGGAGCATTCTGATTACAGGGGTCTTGGAACATTGTGATAACAAGGACAAGGAGCATTGTGATTACAAGGGCATGGAGCATTGGTCTACTAAGTTTCATGGATTATGGTGATGACAGTTGGAATGGTGCATTGTGATGACAAGGGCATGGAGCATTGTGATGACCAGGACATGCAGTATTATGAACAGAGGTGTCAGGGAGCATTGTGATGACATATGCAATGGCCCATTGTGATGACAATGGCATGGAGCATTGTGATGCCAAGTGTCATGGAGGATTCTGATGACAAATATAATGGAGCATGCTGATGACAATGGCTTGGAGCATTGTGATGACAAGGGTCAGGGAGCATTGTGCTGACAAGTGCATGGAGAATTGTGATGACAAGGGTCATGGAGCATTCTGATGACAAGCTTGTGGAGTATTTTGATGACAATGGCATGGAGCATTGTGATGAAAATGGCATGGGGCTTTCTGATGAAAATTGCATGGAGCCTTTTCGTGACAGGGTTCAAGGAGCATTCTGACGACAAGTGTCAGGGAGCATTGTGATGACAAGTGTATTGAGAATTGTGATGAGAAAGGTCATGGAGCATTGTGATGAAAAGGGCATGGAGTATTGTGATGACAGGCATCATGGAGCGTTGTGATGACAAGTGTTATGGAACATTGTGATCACAAGGGTTTGGAGCATTGCGATGACAGAGGTCATGGATCATTTTGATTTCAAGGAGCATAGAGCATTGTGATGACAAGGGCATGAAGCAATGTGATCCCAAGTTTCATGGAGGATAGTGATGACAATGGTAATGGAGTATTGTGATGACAAGCGCATAGAGCATTGTAATGACAAGGTCATGTAGAATTCTGCTGACAAAGTCATGGAACATTGTGATGACAGGTGTCATGGAGCACTGTGATGACAAGCGTCACGGAGCATTGTGAATACAGGGGTCATGGAGCATTGGGATGACAAGGGCATGGATCCTTGTGATGAATAGTGTCATGGAGCATTGGGCTGAAAATGTTCATGGAGTATTGCGATGACAGGGGTCATGGAGCATCGTGATTACAGTGGTCTTGGGGCACTGTGATGACAAGAGTCCCGGATCATTGTGTTGTCAGTTATCATGGAGTGTTGTGATGACAGCGGTCATTCAGCATTGTGATGATATTGGTCATGGAGCATTGTGATTAGAAGGTCATGGAGCATTGGGCTGAAAATATTCATGGCTTATTGTGATGACAGGAGTCATGGAGCTTTGTGATGACAAGGGAATGGAGTATGGTGATGACAAGGTCCTGGAGCATTGTGATGAGATGACCATGGAGCCTGGTGATGACAAGTCTCATGGAGCATTCTGATGAAAAGGGGCATGGAACATTGTGATTACACGGGTCTTGGAGCCTTGTGATGACAAGGGCATGGAGCATTGTGAGAAGAAGGCCATGGAACATTCTGATGAAATGCGTCATGGATTTTTGTGATGACAAGGGCAGGGAGCAATGTGATGACAAGGCCGTGGAACATTGTGATGGCAGGGGTCATGGATCATTGTTATGACAGAGGTAATGGAGCATTGTGATGAGAATGACATTGACCTTTGGTCTGAAATGTTTCATGGACTATTGTGATGAGAGTGGACATGGAGCATTGTGATGACAAGGGCACGGTACACTGTGAGACAAGGGTCATGGAGAATTGTAATGACAAGGGCATGCAGCATTGTGATGAGAAGGGCATCGAGCATTGTGATGACAAGTGTCATGGAGCTTTGTGATGACAAGGGCATGGGGCAATGTGATGAGAGGGTTCTTGGAGCCTTGTGATGGCAATGACATGGAGCATTGTGATGCCAAGGGTCATGGAGCTTTGTGATGACAAATGTCATGTAGCATTTTGATGACTAGGGTGTGGTGCTTTGTGATGAGAAGGGCAGGGAGCAATTTGATGACAGGGTCATGGAGCAATTTTATGAAAATTGTAATGGAACATTTTGATGACAGGGGTTATGGAACATTGTGATGTCAGGGGTCATGGAACATTGTGTTGATAAGGGGATATAGCATTGTGATGACAGGGGTCATGGAACACTGTGATTACAGGGGTGAGGGAGGATTGTGATAACTAGTGATGGAACATGGTGATATCTCAGGTGAGAGAGCATTTGGATGAAAAGTGCATGGAGCATTGTGATTACAAGGTTTATGGAACATAGCGATGACAAGTTTGTGGATCATTGTGATGAAAAGCGCGTGGCACATTGTGATGACAAGGGTCAAGGAGCATTGTTCTGACAAAGGCATGGAGCACTGTGATGACAAGGATCACGGAACATTGTGATGAAAAGTTCATGGAGCATTGTGGGTACAAAGGACACAGAGCCTTGTGATGATGCAGGCATGGACTGTTGTGATGACAAACGTTATGAAGCATGGTGATGACTGCAGTCACGGAGCATTGTGATGACAGGGGTCATGGAGCATTGTGATAACAAGAGCATGGAGCATTGTGATGACAGGGGAATTGAGCATTTGTTTGACAAGTTTCATAGATTATTTTAATGACAGTGGACATGATGCATTGTGATGAAAAGGGCATGGGGCATTGTGATGAGAAGGTCATGGAGTATTTTGAAGACAGGTGTCAGCGAGCATTGTGATGACATATGTAATGGAGGATTGTGATGACAAATATAATGGAGCATTGTGATGACTAGGGCTTGGAGCATTATGATGACAAACCATGGAGCCATGTGATGACAAGTCTCATGGAGCATACTGATGAAAAAGGGCATGGAGAATTGTGATTTCAGGGGTCTTGGATCTTTGTGATGACAAGGGCATGGAGCACTGTGAGGAGAAGACCAAGGAGCATTCTGATGGCATGCGTCATTGAGCTTTGTGATGACAAGTGCATGGAGCATTGTGATTACATGGGTCTTGGAGCACTGTGATGAAAATGGCATGGATCATTGTGATGAAAAAGGCATGGAGCATGGTGATGACAAGGTCCTGGAGCATTGTGATGAGAAGACCACGGAGACTTGTGAGGACACGTCTCATGGAGCATTCTGATGAAAAGGGGCATGGAGCATTGTGATTACAGGGGTCTTGGAGTATTGTGATGACTAGGGCATGGTGCATTGTGATGAGAAAGCCATGGAGCAATCTGATGACATGCGTCATGGAGTTCTGTGATGACAAGGGCATGGAGCATTTGTGATTACAGGGATCTTGGAGCATTGTAATGAAAAGTGCATGGATCATTTTTATGAAAAAGTCATGGAGCCTTGTCATGACAGGGTTCAAGGAGCATACTGAGGACAAGTGTCAGGGAGCATTGAGATGACAAGTGTATTGAGCATGGTGATGACAAAGATCATGGAGCATTGTGATGAGAAGACCATGGATAATTGTGATGATGAGTGTCACGGGGTGTTGTGATGATAAGGTTTATGGAACATTGTGATCACAAGGGTTTGGAGCATTATGATTACCGAGGTCATGGAGAATATTGATTTCATTGTGATGACAGCCTGATGCATTATGATGATGGTCATGATGCATTGTGATGACAGGGTTCATGGAGCACTGACATGAAAAGGGGCATGGAGCTTTGTGATTACAAGGGTCTTGGAGCACTGTGATGACAAGGGCATGGAGCATTGTGATGAGAAGGCCATGGAACATTCTGATGATATGTGTCATGGAGCTTTGTGATGACAAGGGCGTGGAGCATTGTGATTTCAGGGGTCTGGATCATTGTGATGACAAGTGTCATGGAACCTTGTGATGACTAAGCCGTGGAACATTGTGATGGCAAGGGTCATGGTGCATTGTTATGACAGGTGTAATGGAGCATTTTGATGAGAAGGGCATGGAACATTGTTCTGAAATATTTCATGGATTATTTTGATGAGAGTGGGCATGGAGCATTGTGATGACAAGGGCACGGAACACTGTGATACAAGGGTCATGCAGGATTGTAATGACAATGACATGGAGCATTGTGATGAGAAAGGCATCAAGCATTGTGATGACAAGTGTCATGGAGCTTTGTGATGACAAGGGCATGGAGCAATATGATGAGAGGGTTCATGGAGCATTGTGATGACAATGACATGGAGCATTGTGATGCCAAGGGTCATGGAGCTTTGTGATGACAAATCATGGAGCATTTTGATGACAAGGGCATGGTGCATTGTGATGAAAAGGGCAGGGAGCAATTTGATGACCAGGTCATGCAGCAATTTGATAAAAAGTGTAATGGAACATTTTGATGGCCGGGGTTATAGAACATTGTGATGTCAGGGGTCTTGGAACTTTGGGATGAAAAGGGTCATGGAGCATTTTGATGACAGTGGTTATGGAACATTGTGATGTCAGCGGTCATGGAACATTGTGATGATAAGGCGATGAAGCATTGTGATGACAGGGTCCTGGAACATTGTGATTACAGGGGTGAGGGAGTATTGTGATGACTAATGATGGAACATTGTGATATCTCTTGTGATAGAGCATTTTGATGAGATGTGCATGGACCATTGTGATTACAAGGATTATGGAGCATATCAATGACAATGTTGTGGACCGTTGTGATGAAAAGTGCATGGCACATTCTGATGACAATGGTCATTGAGCATTGTTCTGACAAAGACATGGAGCTTTGTGATGACAAGAGCATGGAGCATTGTGATTACATGGGTCTTGGAGCATTGTGATGAAAAGGGCATGGATCATTGTGATGAAAATGGCATGGAGCCTTGTCATGACAGGGTTCAAGGAGCATATTGATGACAAGTGTCAGGGAGCATTTTGATGACAAGTGTATTTGAGAACTGTGATGACAAAGATCATGGGGCATTGTGATGAGAAGACCATGGATAATTGTGATGACGAGCGTCATGGGGCATTGTGATGACAAGTGTTTTGGAATATTGTGATCACAAGGGTTTGAAGCATTTTTATGACAGAGGTCATGGAGCATTTTGATTTCATTGTGATGACAACAGCATGAAGCATTATGATGATGGGCATAGTGCATTGTGATGACAGGGTTCATGGATCATTGAGATGGAAAGGGACATAGAGCATTGTGATTACAAGGGTCTTGGAGCATTGTGATGACAAGGCAAGGAGCATAGTGATGGGAGGGGTAATGGAGCATTGTTAACACAGGGTAATGGAGCATTGTGATGGTAAGGGCATGGAGCATTGTGATGAGAAGGCCATGCAGCATTCTGACGACATGTGTCATGGAGCTTTGTGAACACAAGGGCATGGAGCAATGTGATGAGAGCATTCATGGAGCATTGCGATGACAATAACATGGAACATTGTGATGCCAAGGGTCATGGATCTTTGTGATGACAAAGGTCATGGAGCATTTTGATGGCAAGGGCGATGTGCATTGTGATGAGAAAGGCAGGGAGCATTCTGATGACAGGGTCATGGAGCAATTTGATGAAAAGTGTCATGGAACATTATGATGACAGGTGTTATGGAATATTGTGATGTCAGGGGTCATCGAACATTGTGATGATAATTGCATGTAGCATTGTGATAACAGGATTCATGGAACATAGTGATGACAGGGGTGAGGGAGTATTGTGACAAATAGTGATGTAGCATTGTGATATCAGTGTTGAGAGAGCATTTTGATGAGAATTGCATGGAGCATTGTGATGACATATTTTAAGGTGCATTGTGATGACAAGCGCATGGTGCATTGTGATGACATGTGTCATGGAGCATTGTGCTGACAAGCTCATGGAGCATTGTGAAGGCAAATGTATTGAGAATAGTGATGACAAAGGTCATGGAGCATTGTGATGAAAAGGGCATGGAGTATTGTGATGACAGTCATCATGGAGCGTTGTGATGACAAGTGTTATGGAACACTGTGATCACAAGGGTTTGGGGCATTGTGATGAAAGAGGTCATGGATCATTTTGATTTCAAGGAGCATGGAGCATTGTGATGACAAGGGCATGAAGCAATGTGATCCCAAGTTTCATGGAGGATTGTGATGACAATGGAAATGGAGTATTGTGATGACAATTCCATAGAGCATTGTAATGACAATGTCATGTAGCATTTTGCTGACAAAGGCATGTAGCATTGTGATGACATGTGTCATGGAACACTGTAATGACAAGCGTCACGGCGCATTGTGAATAGAGGGGTCATGGAGCATTGGGAAGACAAGGGCATGGATCATTGTGATGACAAGGGTCATGGAAAACTGGGCTGAAAATATTCATGGAGTGTTGTGATGACAGGGGTCATGGAGCATTGTGATGACTAGGGAATGGAGCATTGTGATGACAAGAGTCACAGATCATTGTGTTGTCGGGTGTCATGGAGTGTTTTGATGACAGTGGTCATGGAGCATTGTGATGGTATTGGCCATGGAGCATTGTGATGAGTAGCTCGTGGAACACTGGGCTGAAAATGTTCATGGATTATTGTAATGACAGGGGTCATGGAGCTTTGTGATGACAAGGTAATGGAGCAAGGTTATGACAAGGTCCTGGAGCATTGTGATGTGAAGACCATGGAGGCTTGTGATGATAAGTCTCATGGAGCATTCTGATGAAAAGGGGCATGGAGCATTGTGATTACAAGGGAATGGAGCATGGTGACGACAAGGTCCTGGAGCATTGTGATGTGAAGAACATGGAGATTTGTGATGATAAGTCTTACGGAGCATTCTGATGAAAAGGGGCATGGAGCATTGTGATTACAGGGGTCTTAGAGCAATGTGATGACTAGGGCATGGAGCATTGTGATGAGAAGGCCATGGAGCATTCTGATGACATGTCTCATGGAGCTTTGTGAAGACAAGGATCTGGAGCAATGTGATGAGAGCGTTCATGGAGCATTGTGATGACAATGACATGGAGCATTGTGATGCCAAGTGTCATGGATCTTTGTGATGCCAAAGGACATGGAGCATTTTGATGTCAAGGGTGTTGTGCATTGTGATGAGAAGGGCAGGGAACATTCTGATGACAGGGTCATGGAGCAATTTGATGAAAAGTGTCATGGAACATATTGATGACAGGTGTTATGGAACATTGTGATGTCAGGGGTCATCAAACATTGTGATGATAAGTGCATGTAGCATTGTGATGACAGGAGTCATGGAACATTGTGATGACAGGGGTGAGGGAGTATTGTGACAAATAGTGATGTAGCATTGTGATATCAGTGGTGAGAGAGCATTTTGATGAGAAGTGCATGGAGCATTGTGATGACAAATTTAAAGGAGCATTGTGATGACAAGATTGTGGAGCACTGTGATGACAAGCGCATGATGCATTGTGATGACATGTGTCATGGAGCGTTGTGCTGACAAGCGCAAGGAGCTTTGTGATGACAAGGGTCAAAGAGCATTGTGATGAAAAGTTCATGGAGCATTGTGGTTAAAAAGGTCACAGAGACTGTTGATGACGAGGGCATGGACCATTGTGATGACAAATGTCATGAAGCATTGTGATGACTGGAATCAAGGAGCATTGTGATGACATGGGTCATGGAGCATTGTGATAACAATGGCATGGAGCATTGTGATGACAAGGGCATGCAACATTGGTCTATTAAGTTTCATGGATTATTGCAATGACAGTTGGAATTGTGCATTGTGATGACAAGGACATGGAGCATTGAGATGACCAGGTCATGCAGTATTGTGAAGACAGGTGTTAGGGATCATTGTGATGACATATGTAATGGCCCATTGTGATGACAATGGCATGGAACATTGTGATGCCAAATGTCATGAAGGATTCTGATGACAAAGGTTATGGAGCATTGTGATGACAATGGCTTGGAGCATTGTGATGACAAGGGTCAGGGATCATTGTGCTGACAAGTGCATGGAGAATTGTGATGACAAGGGTCATGGAGCATTCTGAGGACAAGCTTGTGGAGTATTTTGATGACAATGGCATGGAGCATTGTGATGAAAACGGCATGGGGCATTTTGATGAAAAAGGCTTGGAGCCTTTTCGTGACAGGTTTTAAGGAGCATTCTGATGACAAGTGTCAGGGAGCATTGTGATGACAAGTGTATTGAGTATTGTTATGAGAAAGGTCATGGAGCATTGTGATGAAAAGGGCATGGAGTATTGTGGTGACAGGCATCATGGAGCGTTGTGATGACAAGTGTTATGGAACACTGTGATCACAAGTGTTTGGAGCATTGTGATGACAGAGGTCATGGATCATTTTGATTTCTAGGAGCATCGAGCATTGTGATGAAAAGGGCATGAAGCAATGTGATCCCAAGGTTCATGGAGGATTGTGTTGACAAGGAAAATGGAGTATTGTGATGACAAGCGCTTAGAGCATTGTAATGACTAGGTCATGTAGCATTTTTCTGACAAAGGCATGGAGCATTGTGATGACAGGTGTCATGGAGCACTGTGATGACAAGCGTCACGGAGCATTGTGAATACAGGGGTCATGGAGCATTGGGATGACAAGGGCATGGATCATTGTGATGACAAGTGTCATGGAGCACTGGGCTGAAAATGTTCATGGAGTGTTGTGATGACATAGGCATGGAGCATTGTGATGACTAGGGAATGGAGCAATGTGATGACAAGAGTCCCGGATCATTGTGTTGTCAGTTGCCATGGAGTGTTGTGATGACAATGGTCAAGGAGAATTGTGATGATATTAGCCATGGAGCATTGTGATGAGTAGGTCGTGGAGCACTGGGCTGAAAATATTCATGGATTATTGTGATGACTGCGGTCATGGAACATTGTGATGACAAGGGAATGGAGCATGGTGATGACAAGGTCCTGGAGCATTGTGATGAGAAGAGCATGGAGACTTCTGATGACAAGTGTTATGGAGCATTCTGATGAAAAGGGGCATGGAGCATTGTGATTACACGGGTCTTTTAGCACTGTGATGACTAGGGCATGGAGCATTGTGATGAGAAGGCCATGGAGCATTCTGATGACATGCATCATGGAGTTTTGTGATGACAAGGGCATGGAGCATTGTTATTACAGGGATCTTGGAGCACTGTGATGAAAAGGGCATGGATCATTGTGATGAAAAAAGCATGGAGCTTTGTCATAACAGGGTTCAAGGAGCATACTGATGACAAGTGTCAGTGAGCATTGTGATGACAAAGATCATGGAGTATTGTGATGAGGAGACCATGGATAATTGTGATGATGAGCGTCATGGGGTGTTGTGATGATAAGTGTTATGGAACATTGTGATCACAAGGGTTTGGAGCATTTTGATGACAGAGGTCATGGAGAATATTGATTTCATTGTGATTACAGTAGCCTGAATCATTATGATGATGGGCATGGTGCACTGTGATGACAGGGTTCATGGAGCATTGAGATGAAAAGGGGCATGGAACATTGTGATTACAAGGGTCTTGGTGCATTGTGATGACAAGGTCAAGGAGCATGGTGATGAGAAGGCGATGGAACACTGCGATGACATGTGTCATGGTGCATTGTGATGACAAGGGCATGGAGCATTGTGATTTCAGTGGTATTGAGCTTTGTGATGACAAGTGTCATGGAAGCTTGTGATGACTAGGCCGTGGAACATTGTGATGGCAGGTGTCATGGTGCATTGTTATGACAGGTGTAATGGAGCATTTTGATGAGAAGGGCATGGAACATTGGTCTGAAATGTTTCATGGATTATTGTGATGAGAGTGGGCATGAAGCATTGTGAGGATAAGGGCACAGAAAACTATGATACATGGGTCATGCAGGATTGTAATGACAATTGCATGGAGCATTGTGATGAGAAGGGCATCGAGCATTATGATGACAAGTGTCATGGAGCCTTCTGATGACAAGGGCATTGAGTAATGTGATGAGAGGTTACATGGAGCATTGTGATGACAATGACATGGAGGATTGTGATTCCAAGGGTCATGGAGATTTGTGATGACAAGTCATGGAGCATTTTGATGACAAGGGCATGATGCATTGTGATGAGAAGGGCAGGGAGCATTTTGATGACCGGGTCATGCAGCAATTTGATGAAAAGTGTAATGGAGTATTTTGATGGCAGGGGTTATATAACATTGTGATGTCAGGGGTCTTGGATCTTTGGGACGAAAAGGGTCATGGAGCATTTTGATGACAGGGGTTATGGAACATTGTGATGTCAGGTGTCATGGAGCATTTTGATGACAAGTGTTATGGAACATTGTGATCACAAGGGATTGGAGCATTGTGATGACAGAAGTCATGGATCATTTTGCTTTGAAGGAGCATGGAGCATTGTGATGACAAGGGCATGAAGCAATGTGACCCCTATATTCATGGAGGATTGTGATGACAATGGTAATGGAGTATTTTGATGACAAGAGCATAGAGCATTGTAATGACAAGGCCATGTAGCATTTTGCTGATAAAGGCATGGAGCATTTTGATGACAGGTGTCATGGAGCACTGTGATGACAAGCGTCACGGAGCATTGTGAAAACAGTGGTCATGGAGCATAGGGATGACAAGGACATGGATCACTGTGATGACAAGTGTCAAGGAACATTGGGCTGAAAATGTTCATGGAGTATTGTGATGACAGGTGTCATGGAGCATTGTGATGACTAGGGAATGGAACATTGTGATGACAAGAGTCCCGAATCATTGTGTTTTCGCGTGTCATGGAGTGTTGTGATGACAGTGGTCATGGAGTATTGTGATGATATTGGCCAATGAGCATTGTGATGAGAAGACCTTGGCTAATTGTGATGTCGAGCATCATTGAGCACTGAAATGACAAGGGGCATGAAGCATTGTGATGACAGGTTTCATGGAGTATTGTGATGACAGGGGTCATGGAGCATTGTGATGACAAGGGCATGGAGCTTTGTGTTGACATGTGCATGGAGCATTGTGATGACTAGTGCATGGAGCATTGCAATGTCAAGTGGATGGAGAATTGTGATGACAAGAGCATGTAATATTTTGATGACAAGTGTCAAGTAGCCTTGTGATTACAAGGACGTGGAGAATTGTGATGACAAGGGACATGGAGCATTGTGATAACCAGGGCATGGTGCATTGTGATGACATGGGTCATGGAGCATTATTATGAGAACGGCCATGGTGCATTCTGACATAAGATATCACTTATGAAGGGAATGTAAACATGGCTACATATGAACTGATTTAGGGAAGAGAACAGAGTCTCAGATTTAGAAAACAATCTAACGCTTGCTTAAGGGGAAATAGAGGTCGGGAGATGCACAAAACATAAGATTTATATTAGCACAGGTACCGTTCCATAATCCAAAAACAGAAGAAACAAGCCCTACTCCTTCCTCAGTGAACGGAATTCAACATCCCTATTCCCCGCAGAGAAATATATCTGACTAGTAAGAATTTTAAAACCTATGTATTGATATGTCTCTGTAAGGGAACCAAGTGGGTCTAGAACGATATAAACATGGCAGTGAGAATCAGCTCAAACCCACTATAAAAATGAATTTCAAAACAAAACATATAAACAGTAAAATTCTTACACAATACCTTCAGGGGTTCTGATGAAACCTGGAATGACCCTATCTACAATGACAGCTGGATGTGGCATAAGGCTGGTCACTTGGGACTGAGAGGATTGGTGAGATTGGGTGAAAAAATGCAGACCCTTTAAAGCAATAATGCCTGCCACCCATTCCATGGTTCCCAACTCTCCAGGTAGAAGGGAATATCACTACAGTTATAACGTGTATGGGAACCTAGAGAATGGAAACCAGCTGATGGTGAAAGGTTTCTAAATCTCTACTACTTTTTTCTCTCCTTGTGATCCAGTTTGACATTCCAACTGCTTTACTATCAATCACCCAACTTGGAAAGTCAGCCCCTATAACCTCCTGGTTCGCACAGTTGGCAAATTATGCAGAGGATATAAGGGAAGACAGAGAACCAATGAGAGAGTAGCTATAGGCATTTGGACGGCCACATGTCTCTCTAAATTCCCGTCACAAAGAGGAATTAACCAAAGTCTCAGCCTGCCCCCCAGAACCAGTATAAGTCCAGAAGCAAAATGGTTGATTTGCAGTCATCTCACAAAAACGCGAGTTGAAAAATGGAGCTCAGGGCCACAGCAATTCACTAACCTGCAGAGTTATAAAGGACTACTCATTTCGAAAAATCTGTTGAGGGAAAGCCACGAGGCGGAAGGGAAAATGAGGAAGAATGGCATGAAACAGATTTCAAGAGGTACATTGGAATCGCCTTTAAACACAGGAAAAGCATTACAACTTAGAAAATTATGGAAATGGCCATAAAGGGCATATGGGTTTTCACGTGAATATATTCAGGATAAAACGCATATGCCCTTTTTGGACAAGCAAGCAAACGGGCAATGCAAATCAGCACTACAAAGAAGTATCACTTCCCACCGGTCAAAAGGGACATCCAAAAAATGGGTAAAAACTAGACAGGCAAGACAGGCTCTGGAGAACAGGGAGCCTTGTTATGCTCATGGGCAGGATGTAAATTGCCAACTGCCTCTCTGGAGGAGTGCCTCGTGTTCCCTAAAACAAGTAAACAACAGAGCTACAGAGCCAAGGGCACTTCCAGTCTAGGGAATATACCTTGGGAAAACTGAAAATCAATAAGACAGAGCCACCCCAAAATTTAGGGCTGCACTGCTTACAAATACCTCAACTTTGGTACACCTTAAATACCCCAGGAAAGACAAAAATGGTTCAAGAAATTGTGGTACTTACATAAGATGGAATGTCCCTCAGCCATGAAATCAATGTCATAAGACAAGTAGCAGCAAAATGAGTGGATTCAGGTATGATGATTCTAAGTGAAATAAGTCACCCAGAAAAAGAAACTTATCATAAGATATCACTTATGAAGATCCTGTAAATATGGCTACACATCAACTGAGTTAAAAAAGAGAACAGAGTCTCACATTTAGAAAACACGCTTATGCCTGCTTAAGGGGGAAGGAGAGGTGGGGTGATGCATAAAACCAGAGTTTGATATTAGTACAGGTACCGTTCCAAAAATCAAATATGGAATAGACAAGACCTACAACTTCCTCAGTGAAAGGGACTCAAAAGCCCATATTCCCCGCAGAGGAATATATCTTACTAGTAAGAATTTTAAAACCTATGTATTGATATGTCTCTGTAAGGGAATCAAGTGTGTCTAGACTGGAATAAACATGGCAGTGAGAATCAGCTCAAACCCACTATAAACAGGACTTTCAAAAAAAAAAAAAACAGGGAAATTCTTTACAATTCCTTCAGGGTCTATGATGAAACCTGGAATGACCCTATCTACAGCAACAGCTGGAAGTGGCATAAGGCTGGACACCTGGGACTGAGAGGATTGGTGAGATTGGGTGAGCAAATGCACACCCTTTAATGCAATAATACGTGGCACCCATTCCATGGGTCCCAACTCTCCAGGTTGAAGGGAATATTGCAACAGCTATAACATGTACTGGAAACCAAGAGAATGTACATTTCCAAAAACCTAATACGGAATAGACAAGACCTACACCTTCCTCAGGGAACGAGACTCAACAACCCATATTCCCCGCAGAGGATTTTATCATACTATTAAGAATCTTAAAACCTATGTATTGATATATCTCCGTAAGGGAATCACGAATATCTAAACTGGCATAAACATGGCAGTGAGAGTCAGCTCAAACCCAATATAAAAAGGAATTTCAAAATCAAACCAAAAACACCCGGAAATTCTTTACAAGTCCTTCAGGGTCTCTGATGAAACCTGGTATGACTCTACCTACAATGACAGCCGGATGTGGCATAATGCTGGACACTTGGGACTGAGAGGACTGGTGAGATTGTGTGAGCAATTGCAGACCCTTTAAAGCAATAATGCATGGCACCCATTCCATTTGTCCCAACTCTGCAGGTTGAAGGGACTATTACTACAGCTATAACATGTACGGGAAACCTAGAGAATGGACACACTGTGAATAGGAAAGGTCTCTAAAACTCAACGAATAGTCCCTCTCCTGGTGCTCCGGTTTGACTTCCAACTGCTTTACTATCAATCTCCCAACTTGCAGAGACAGCCTCTTTAACCTCCTGGTTCGCACAGGTTTCCAATTTGGCAGAGCATGAAAGGGAAGAGGGTGAGCCAATGAGAGAGTAGCTGTTAGGCATTTGGACGGGCACATGACACTCTTATTTCCTGGGAGGAAAAAGAATTAACCAACGTCTCAGCCACCTGCCGGGCACCAGTATAGGTCCTGAACCAAAATTTTGGACTTGCATTCAGCACACAAAAAACGAGTTGCAAAATGGAGCTCAGGGGCAGACTAATTCACAAACTGGCAGAGGAGTAATGGACCACTATCGTGCAAAAATCTATTGAGGGAAGGCAATGAGGCGGACATGAAATCGAGGCAGAATAGGCGGAAACAGATTTCAAGAGGTACGTTGGAAGTGCCGTTAAAGCACAGGAAGAGGGGCAAAACTTCGACAATGATGCACTTGGCCAAAAAGGGCGTATGAGTTTTCTCCTGAATATATTCAGGAGAAAACACATAGAACCTTTTTGGCCAGGCAAGCAAACGGGCAATGCGAATCTACACTACAAAGAAGTATCACTTCCCACTGGTCAAAAGGGACATCCGCAAAATGTGTAAAAACCAGAAACACAAGACAGGCCGTGGAAAACAGGGAGCCTTGTTATGATGATGGTGGGGACGTAAGTTGCCAACTGCCTCTCTGGAGGAGTGCATTGTGTTCCCTAAAATAATAAATAACAGAGCTACAGAGCCAAGGGCACTTCCAGGCTAAGGAATATACCTTGGGAAAATTGAAAATCAAAAAGCCAGAGACACCCCAAAATTTAGTTTTGCACTGCTTAAATGATCCTCAACTTGGGACCACCTTAAATATCCCAGGAAATAGGGGCTTCCCTGGTGGCACAGTGGTTGAGCGTCCGCCTGCCGATTCAGGAGGACACGGGTTCATGCTCCGGTTCGGGAAGACCCACGTGCCGCGGAGCGGCTGGGCCCGTGAGCCATTGCCGCTGAGCCTGCGCGTCCAGAGCCTGTGCTCTGCACGGGAGAGGCCACAAGAGTGAGAGGCCCGCGTACCGCAAAAAAAAAAAAAAAAAAAAAAAAAAAAATATCCCAGGAAATACAAAAAGGGTTTAAGAAATTGTGGAACTTACGTATGATGGAATATCCCTCAGCCATGAAATCAATGTCTTAAGGCCACTAGCAGCCAAATGAGTGGATTCAGGTACGATGATTCTAAGGGAAATAAGTCACAAAGAAAAAGAAACTTATCATAAGATATCACTTATGAAGATACTGTAAACATGGCTACATATGAAAGGAGTTAGGAAAGAGAACAGAGTCTCACATTTAGAAAACACTCTTATGCTTGCTTAAGGGGGAAGGAGAGGTGGGGTGATGCATAAAACAAGAGTTTGATATAAGCACAGGTACCGTTCCAAAAACCAACTATGGAATAGACAAGACCTACACCTTCCTCAGTGAAAGGGACTCAAAACCCCATATTTCCCGCTGAGGAATATATCTGACAAGTAAGAATCTTAAAACCTATGTATTGATATGTTTCCATAAGGGAATCCAGTGTGTCTAGAGTGGCATAAACATGACAGCGAGAATCAGCTCCAACCCACTATAAAAAGGAATTTGAAAAACAAATAAAAGGAAATTCTTTACAATTCCTTCAGGGTTTCTGATGAAACCTGGAATGACCCTATCTACAATGACAGCTGTATGTGGAATAAAGCTGGACACATGGGACTGAGAGGATTCGTGAGATTGGGTGAGCAAATGCAGACCATTTAAAGCAATAATGCATGGCACCCATTCCATAGGTCCCATGTCTCCAGGTTGAAGGGAATATTACTACAGCTATAACATGTATGGGAAACCTTGAGAATGGACACACTGTGAATATCAAAGATCTCTAAAACTCAACGAATAGTCCCTCTCCTGGTGCTCCGGTTTGACTTTCCAACTGCTTTACTATCAATCTCACAGCTTGGAGAGACAGAACTTTTAACATCCTCGTTCGCACACGTTGCCAATTTGGCAGTGGATGAAAGGGAATAGGGAGAACGAATGAAAGAGTAGTTGTTAGGCATTTGGATGCGCACATGTCACTCTTATTTCACGGGAGAAGAAGAACTAAACAAAGTCTCAGCCACCCACCGGGAACCAGTATAGTTCCTGAACCAAAATATTGGACTTGAATTCAGCTCACAAAAAACGAGTTAAACAATGGAGCTCAGGGGCACAGCAATTCACAAACAGGCAGAGTAATAAAGGAAAACTATCGTCCACCAATCTGTTGAGGGAAGGCAATGAGGCGGACTTGAAAGCGAGGCAGAATAGCAGGAAACAGATTTCAAGAGGTACATACGAAGTGCCTTTAAAGCACAGGAAGAGGGGCACAACTTTGAAAATGATGCACTTGGCCTAAAAGGGCATATGCCTTTTCTCCCGAATATATTCCGGAGAAAACAAATACGCCCTTTTTGGCAAAGCAAGCAAGTGGGCAATGCAAATCTGCACTACAAAAATGTATCACTTCCCATAGGTCAAAAGGGACATCCACACATGGGTAAAATTCAGAAAGGCAAGACAGGCCCTGGAGTACAGGGAGCCTTGTTAGGCTGATGGGCAGGATTTAAATTGCAAACTGCCTCTCTGGAGGAGTGCAATGTGTTCCCTGATACAAGTTATCAACAGTGCTACATAGCCAAGGGCCCTTCCAGTCTAGGGAATATAGCTTGGGAAAACTGAAAATCAATAAGACAGAGCCACCCCAAAATTTAGGGATGCACTGCTTACAATATCCTCAACTTGAGTACACCTTAAGTATCCCAGGAAAAATAAAAATGGTTCAAAAGTTTTTGTACTTACGTATGCTGGAATATCCCTCAGCCATGAAATAAATATCATAAGACAAGTAGCAGCAAAATGAGTGGATTCAGGTACGATGATTCTAAGTGAAATAAGTCACACAGAAAAAAAATTATCATAAGATATCACTTATGAAGGTCTTGTAAACATGGCTACACATGAAATGAGTTAGGAAAGAGAATAGAGATTCACATTTAGAAAACATTCTTATGCCTGCTTAAGGGGGAAGGAGAGGTGGGGTGATGCATAAAACCAGAGTTTGATATAAGCACAGGTACTGTTCCAAAAACCAACTATCGAATAGACAAGACCTACACCTTCCTCAGTGAAAGGTACTCAAAACCCCATATTTCCCACAGAGGAATATATCTGACTAGTAAGAATCTTAAAACCTATGTATTGATATGTCTCCATAAGGGAATCAAGTGTGTCTAGACTGGCATAAAGATGGCAGCGAGAATCAGCTCAAAACCACTCTAAAAAGAATTTGAGAAACAACAAAATAAGGGAAATTCTTTACAATTCCTTCAAAGATTCTGATGAAATCTGGAATGACCCTATCTACAATGACAGCTGGATGTGGCATAAGGCGGGACACATGGGACTGACTGGATTAGTGAGACTGGGTGAGCAAATGCACACCATTTAAAGCAATAAAACATGACACCCATTCCAAAGGTCCCATGTCTCCAGGTTGTAGGGAATATTACTACAGCTATAACATGTACGGGATACCTAGAGAATGGACACACTGTGAATATCAAAGGTCTCTAAAACTCAGTGAATAGTCCCTCTCCTGGTGCTCCAGTTTGACATTCCAACTGCTTTACTATCAATCTCCCAGCTTGGAGAGACAGCTCCTTTAACCTCCTGGTTCGCACAGGTTGCCAATTTGGCAGTGGATGAAAGGGAAGAGGGAGAACCAATGAATGAGTAGCTCTTAGGCATTTGGACGGGCACATGTCACTCTTATTTCCCGGGAGGAAGAATAATTAACCAAAGTCTCAGCGACCCACCGGGAACCAGTATAGTTCCTGAACCAAAATATTGGACATGCATTCAGCTCACAAAAAATGAGTTAAATAATGGAGCTCAGGGGCACAGCAATTCACAAACAGGCAGAGAAATAAAGGACAACTATCGTCCAAAAATCTGTTGAGGGAAGGCAACGAGGCGGACTTGAAAGCGAGGCAGAATAGCAGGAAACAGATTTCAAGAGGTACGTTGGAATCGCCTTTAAAGCACAGGAAGAGGGCCACAACTTTGACAATGATGCACTTGGCCAAAAAGGGCGTATAAGTTTTCTCCAGAATGTATTCAGGAGAAAACACATACGCCCTTTTTGGCCAAACAAGCAAGTGGGCAATGCAAAGCTGCACAACAAAAAAGTATCACTTCCCACCGGCCAAAAGGAACATCCACAAAATGGGTAAAATTCAGAAAGGCAAGACAGGCCCTGGAGAACAGGGAGCATTGTTATGCTGATGGGCGGGATGTAAACTGCCAACAGCCTCTCTGGAGGAGTGCATTGTGTTCCCAAAACAAGTAAACAACTGATATACAGAGCCAAGGGCACTTCCAGTCTAGGGAATATACCTTGGGAAAACTGGAAATCAATAAGGCACAGCCACCCCAAAATTTAGGGCTTCACTGCTTACAAGAACCTCAACTTGGGTACACCTTAAGTATCCCAGGAAAGATAAAAATGGTTCAAAAAATTGTGGTACTTACGTACGATGGAATATCCCTCAGCCATGAAATCCATGTCATAAGACCAGTAGCAGCAAAATGACTGGATTCAGTTATGATGATTATAAGTGAAATAAGTGACACAGAAAAAGAAGCTTATCATAAGATATCACTTATGAAGATCCTGTAAACATGGCTACACATGAACTGAGTTAGGAAAGAGAACAGAGTCTCACATTTAGAAAACACCCTTATGCCTGTGTAAGAGGGAAGGAGAGGTGGGGAGATGCATAAAACCAGAGTTTGATAGAAGCACAGGTACCGTTCCAAAAATCAACTATGGAATAGACAAGACCTACAGCTTCCTCAGTGAAAGGGACTCAAAACCCCATATTTCCCGCAGAGGAATATATCTGAGCAGTAAGAATCTTAAAACCTATGTATTGATATGTCTCTGTAAGGGAATCAAGTGTTTCTAGACTGGCATAAACATGCCAGTGAGAATCAGCTCAAACCCACTATAAAAAGGAATTTCAAAAACAAAACATAAAAATAGGGAAATTATTTAAAATTCCTTCAGGCTCTCTGATGAGACCTGGAATGACACTATCTACAAAGAGAGCTGGGTGTGGCATAAGGCTGGACACGTGGGACTGAGAGGATTGCTGAGATTGGGTGAGCAAATGCAGACCATTTAAAGCAATAATGCGAGGCAACATATTCCATGTGTCCCAACTCTCCAGGTTGAAGGGAATATTACTATAGCTATAACATGTAAGGGAAACCTAAGAATGGACACACTGTGAATACGAAAAGTTTCTAAAATTCAATGAATAGTCCCTTTCCTTTTGCGCCAGTTTGACTTTCCAACTGCTTTAATATCAATCTACCAACTTGGAGTGACAGCAACTTTAACCTCCTTGTTCGCACACGTTGCCAATGTGGCAAAGGATGAAAGGGAAAAGGGAGAACAAATGAGAGAGTAGCTGTTAGGCATTTGGACGGGCACATGTCACTCTTATTTCCTGGGAGGAAGAAGAATTAACCAAAGTCTCAGCCACCCACCGGTTACCGGTATAGGTCGTCAATCAAAAGTTTGGACTTGCGATCAGCTCACAAAAAACGAGTTAAAAAGTGGAGCTCATGGGCACAGCAATTCACAAACTGGCAGAGTAATAAAGGGCAACTATCGTCCAACAATCTGTTGAGGGAAGGCAACTAGGCAGACTTGAAAGCGAGGCAGAATAGCAGGAAACAGATTTCAAGGGGTACGAGTAATCACCTTTAAAGCACAGGAAGAGGGGCACAATTTCGACTATGATGCACTTGTCCAAAAAGGGCGTATGCGTTTTCTCCTGAATATATTCAGGAGAAAACACATACGCACTTTTTGGCCAAGCAAGCAAGTGGGCAAATGCACATCTGCACTACAAAGAAGTATCACATCCCACCGGTCAAAAGGGACATCCACAAAATGGGTAAAAACCAGAAAGGCAAGACAGGCCCTGGAGAACAGGGAGCCTTGTTATGCTGATGGGCGGGATGTAAATTGCCAACTGCCTCTCCAGAGGAGTGCATTGTGTTCCCTAAAACAAGTAAACAACAGAGCTACAGAGCCAAGGGCACTTCCAGTCTAGGGAATATACCTTGGGAAAACTGAAATTCAATAAGACAGAGCCACCCCAAAATTTAGGGCTGCACTGCTTACAAGAACCTCAACTTGGGTACACCTTAAATATCACAGGAAAGATAAAAATGGTTCAAAAAATTGTGGTAATTACATACGATGGAATATCCCTCAGCCATGAAATCAATGTCATAAGACCAGTAGCAGCAAAATGAGTGGATTCAGGTACGATGATTCTAAATGAAATAAGTCACACAGAAAAAGAAACTTATCATAAGATATCACTTATGAAGATCCTGTAAACATGGCTACACATGCACTGAGTTAGGAAAGAGAACAGAGTGTCACATTTAGAAAACACTCTTATGCCTGCTTAAGGGGGAAGGAGAGGAGGGGTGATGCATAAAACCAGAGTTTGATATAAGCACAGGTACCGTTCAAAAACCAGCTATGGAATAGACAAGACCTACACCTTATCAGAGAAAGGGACTCAAAACCCCATATTTCCCACAGAGGAATATATCTGACTAGTAAGAATCTTAAAACCTATGTATTGATATGTCTCCGTAAGGGAATCAAGTGTTTCTAGACTGGCATAAACATGGCAGTGAGAATCAGCTCAAACCCACTATAAAAAGGAATTTCAAAACAAAAAATAAAAACAGGGAATTTCTTTCCAATTCCTTCAGGTTCTCTGATGAAACCTGGAATGACCCTATCTACAACGACAGCTGGATGTTGCATAAGGTTGGACACATGGGACTGAGAGGATTGGTGAGATTGGGTGAGCAGATGCAGACCCTTTAAAGCAATAATGCATGGCACCCATTCCATGTGTCCCAACTCTCCAGGTTGAAGGGTATATTACTATAGCTATAACATGTAGGGGAAACCTAGAGAATGGACACACTGTGAATACGAAAGGTTTCTAAAACTCAACGAATAGTCCCTCTCCTGGTGCTCCGGATTGACTTTCCAACTGCTTTACTATCCATCTCCCAAGTTGGAGAGACAGCACCTTTAACCTCCTGGTTTGCACAGGTTGCCAATTTGGCAAATGATGAAAGGGAAGTGGGAGAACCAATGAAGGAGTAGCTGTTAGGCTTTTGGACGGGCACATGTCACTCTTATTTCCCGGGAGGAAGAAGAATTAAACAAAGACTCAGCCACCCACCGAAAACCAGTATAGGTTTTGAACCAAAATATTGGACTTGCGTTCAGCTCACAAAAAACGAGATAAAAAATGGAGCTCAGGGGCATAGCAATTCACAAACTGGCAGAGTAATAAAGGGCAACTATCTTCCAAAAATCTGTTGAGGGAAGGCAACGAGGCGGACTTGAAATCGAGGGAGAAGAGCAGGAAACAGATTTCAAGAGGTACGTTGGAATCGCCTTTAAAGCACAGGAAGAGGGTCACAACTTCGACAATGATGCACTTAGCCAAAAAGTGCGTTTGCGTTTTCTCCTAAATATATTCAGGAGAAAACGCATACGCCATTTTTAGCTGAGCAAGAAAACGGGCAATGCAAATCTAAACTACAAATAAGTATCACTTCCCACTGTTCAAATGGGACATCCACAAAATGGGTAAAAACCAGAAAGGCAAGACAGGCCCTGGAAAACAGGGAGCCTTGTTATGCTGATGGGCGGGATGTAAATTGCCAACTGCCTATCTGGAGGAGTGCATTGTGTTCCCTGAAACAATTAAACAACAGAGCTACAGAGCCAAGGGCACTTCCAGTCTAGGGAATATACCTTGGGAAAATTGAAAATCAATAAGACAGAACAACCGCAAAATTTAGGGCTGCACTGCTTACAAGAACCTCATCTTGGGTACACCTTAAATATCCCAGGAAAGATAAAAATGGTTCAAAAACTGTGGTACTTACATATGATGGAATATCCCTCAGCCATGAAATCAATGTCATAAGACCAGTAGCAGCAAAATGAGTGGATTCAGGTACGATGATTCTAAGTGAAATAAGTCACACAGAAAAAGAATCTTATCTTAAGATAACACTTATGAAGATCCTGTAAACATGGCTACACATGAACAGATTTAGGAAAGAGAACAGAGTCTCACATTTAGAAAACACCCTTATGCCTGCTTAAGGGGAAAGGAGAGGTGGGGTGATGCATCAAACCAGAGTCTGATATAAGCACAGGTACCGTTCCAAAAACCAAGTATGGAATAGACAAGACCTACAGCTTCCTCAGTGAAAGGGACTCAAAACGCCATATTTCCTGCAGAGGAATATATCTGACTAGTAAGAATCTTAAAACCTATGTATTGATATGTCTCCGTAAGGGAATCAAGTGTTTCTAGACTGGCATAAACAGGGCAGCGAGAATCAGCTCAAACCCACTATAAAAAGGAATTTCAAAACAAAACATAAAAACAGGGAAATTCTTTACAATTCCTTCAGGGTCTCTGATGAAACCTGGAATGACCCTATCTACAACGACAGCTGGATGTTGCATAAGGTTGGACACATGGGACTGAGAGGACTGGTGAGATTGGGTGAGCAAATGCAAATCCTTTAAAGCAATAATGCATGGCACCCATTCCATGTGTCGCAACTCTCCAGATTGAAGGGTATATTACTATAGCTATAACATGTAAGGGAAACCTAAGAATGGACACACTGTGAATACGAAATGTTTCTAAAACTCAACCAATTGTCCCTCTCCTTGTGCGACAGTTTGACTTTCCAACTGCTTTACTATCAATCTCCCAACTTGGAGAGACAGCACCTTTAACCTCCTGGTTCGCAAAGGTTGCCAATTTGGCAAATGATGAAAGGGAAGTGGGAGAACCAATGAGAGAGTAGCTGTTAGGCATTTGGACGGGCACATGTCACTCTTATTTTCCGGGAGGAAGTAGAATTAACCAAAGTCTCAGCCACCCACAGAAAACCAGTATAGGTTCTGAACCAAAATTTTGGACTTGCGTTCAGCTCACATAAAACGAGTTAAAATGTGGAGCTCAGGAGCACAGCAATTCACAAATTGGCAGATTAACAAAGGGCAACTATCATCCAAAAATCTGTTGCGGGAAGGCAAAGAGGCGGACTTGAAAGCAAGGCAGAATAGCAGTAAACAGATTTCAAGAGGTATGTGGGAATCAATTTTAAAGCACATGAAGAGCGTCACAACTTCGACAATGATGCACTTGGCCAAAAAGGGCGTATGCGTTTTGTCCTGAATATATTCAGGAGAAAACACATACGCCCTTTTTGGCAAGAAAGCAAGCGGGCAATGCAAATCTGCACTACAAAGAAGTATCACTTCCCACTGTTCAAATGGGTCATCCACAAAATGTGTAAAATCCAGAAAGGCAAGACAGGCCCTGGAGAACAGGGAGCCTTGTATGCTGATGGGCGGCATGTAAATTGCCAACTGTCTCTCTGGAGGAGTGCATTGTGTTCCCTAAAATAAGTAAACAACAGAGCTAGAGAGCCAAGGGCACTTCCAGTCTAGGGAATATACCTTGGGAAAAGTGAAAATCAATAAGACAGAACAACCCCAAAATATAAGTCTGCACTACTTACATGAACATCATCTGGGTACAACTTAAATATCCCAGGAAAGATAAAAATGGTTCAAAACATTGTGGTACTTACATATGATGGAATATCCCTCAGCCATGAAATCAATGTCATAAGACCAGTAGAAGCAAAATGAGTGGATTCAGGTACGATGATTCTAAGTGAAATAAGTCACACAGAAAAAGAAGCTTATCATAAGATATCACTTATGATGTTCCTGTAAACATGGCTACACATGAACTGAGTTAGGAAAGAGAATAGAGTCTCACATTTAGAAAACATTCTTATGCCTGCTTAAGTGGGAAGGAGAGTTGGGGTGATGAATAAAACCAGAGTTTGATATAAGCAGAGGTACCGTTCAAAAACCAACTATGGAATAGAAAAGACTTACACCTGCCTTAGTGAAAGGGACTGAAATCCCCATATTTCCCACAGAGGAATATATCTGACTAGTAAGAATCTTAAAACCTATGTATTGATATGTCTCCGTAAGGGAATCGAGTGTTTCTAGACTGGCATAAACATGGCAGTGAGAATCAGCTCAAACCCACTATAAAAAGAAATTTCAAAACAAAACAAAAAAAAGGGAAATTTTTTCCAATTCCTTCAGGATCTCTGATGAAACCTGGAATGACCCTATCTACAATGACAGCTGGATGTGGCATAAGGCTGGACACATGGGACTGAGAGGATTGGTGAGATTTGGTGAGCAAATGCAGACCATTTAAAGCAATAATGCATGGCACCCATTCCATGTGTCCCAACTCTTCAGGTTGAAGGGTATATTACTATAGCTATAACTTGTAAGGGAAACCTAAGGATGGGCACACTGTGAATACGAAATGTTTCTAAATCTCAACGAATAGTCCCTCTCCTTGTGCGCCAGTTTGACTTTCCAACTTCTTTACTATCAATCTCCCAAGTTGGAGAGACAGCACCTTTAACCTCCTGGTTCGCACATGTTGCCAATTTGGCAAAGGATGAAAGGGAAGTGGGAGAACCAATGAGAGAGTAGCTGTTACGCATTTGGACGGGCACATGTCACTCTTATTTCCCGGGAGGAAGAAGAATTAACCAAAGTCTCAGCCACCCACCGAAAACCAGTATAGGTTCTGTACCAAAATATTGGACTTGCGTTCAGCTCACAAAAAACGAGTTAAAAAATGGAGCTCGGGGGCACAGCAATTCACAAACTGGCAGAGTAATAAAGGGCAACTATCGTCCAAAAATCTGTTGAGGGATGGCAATGATGCGGACTTGAAAGCGAGGCAGAATAGCAGGAAACAGATTGCAAGAGGTATGTTGGAATTGCCTTTAAAGCACATGAAGAGGGGCACAACTTCGACTATGATGCACTTGGCCAAAAAGAGCGTATGCGTTCAGGAGAAAACGCAACGCCCTTTTTGGCCAAGCAAGCAAGCGGGCAATGCAAATCTGCACTACAAAGTAGTTTCACTTCCCACCGGACAAAAGGGACATCCGCAAAATGTCTAAAAATCAGAAAGGCAAGACAGGCCCTGGAGAACAGGGAGCCTTGTTATGCTGATGTGCGGGATGTAAATTGCCAACTGCCTCTCTGGAGGAGTGCATTGTGTTCCCTAAAACAAGTAAACAACAGAGCTACAGAGCCAAGGGCACTTCCAGTCTATGGAATATACCTTTGGAAAACTGAAAATCAGTACGACAGAGCCACCCCATATTTAGGGCTGCACTGCTTACAAGAACCTCAACTTGGGTACACCTTATGTATCCCACTAAAGATAAATATGGTTCAAAAAATTGTGGTACTTTTGTACGATGGAATATCCCTCAGCCATGAAATCAATGTCATAAGACCAGTAGCAGCAAAATGATTGGATTCAGGTACGATGATTCTAAGTGAAATTAGTCACACAGAAAAAGAATCTTATCATAAGATATCACTTATGAAGGTCCTGTAAACATGGCTACACATGAACGGAGTTAGGAAAAATTACAGAGTAACTAATCTTATCATAAGTTATCACTCATAGCGGGAATGTACACATGACTACACATGAACTGAATGACAAACACAACAGATTCACACATTTAGAAAACATCTTCTGCCTGCTTAATGGGAAAGCCGAGGTGGGGTGATGCATAAATCCACAGTTTTAAATTAGCCCAGATACCGTTATATAAACCATGTATGTAATAGACAACACCTACTCCCGGCACAATGAACTGGACTCAACACCCCCTATTCATTGCAGAGGAATATGTCTGACTCTAAGTATTTTAAAACATATGTATTCTCATGTCTCCATAAAGGAATCATGTGTGTGTATAACGGCATGAACACAGCACTGAAATTCAGTTAAACCCACTTATAAAAATAAATTTCAAAAGCAAAATGCAAAAACAGATAGAAAGTCTTAAAAACTACGTTCAGGGCCTGTGATGCAAGCTAGATTGACCACCTTTACACCCACAGCTGGATGAGACATAAGACTGGACACTTGGGGCTGACAAGATTGCTGAGGTTGTGTGAACAAAAGAACACCACTTAGAGCAATACTGTGTGCTATCCATTTTAGTGGTCCCAACTCTCCAGGTTTAAGGGAATCTTCCTCCAGTTAAAACATGCATGGGAAACCCAGTGGATGGTACACTGTGTAATTGGGAAAGTTTTCTAAAAGGTACCTCATTTTTCTTTTGTCATGCTCGGCTTCGCCATTCCATCTGCATTACTCAAAAATCTCCCCACTTTGAGTGTCAGCGCCTTTACCCTCCTGTTATGCACAGTTTGCAAATTGTGCAGAGGATAAACAGGAAGAGGGGAAATAAATGAGAGATTAGCTGTAGGTGTTTGGATGGGCACATGTCACTCTAGTTTCCCATCAGGAAGAAGATTTAAACAAAGGCTCAGCCTGAAGCCCCGGAACCAGACTAGGGCCTAAAGCCATCCTGCGGTATTGCAGCCAGCTCACAAAGAGGCGAGTTGAAAAATGGAAATCAGGGGCACAGCAATTCACAAACTTGCAGAGTTATAAAGGACAACTATCATCCAGAAATATATTGAGGAAAGGCAGTGAAGAGGATTTGAATGCAAGGCAGAATTGAAGGAAACAGATTACAAGAGGTAGACTGGAGTCGTCTTTAAAGCACATGAAAAGCGACAGAATTTCGACAATTTTGCCTTTGGCTGAAAAGGGAGTATGTGTATTTTCTTGAATATATTCGGGAAAATATGCATATGCCCTTTTTGGCCAAGCAAACCATCAGGCATTGCAAATCCACACTACATAGAAGTGTCCCTTACCTCCAGTCAAAAAGGCCATCCAAAAATAGTGTAAAAACCACAAATGCAGGATAGGCCATGGAGAAAAGGGAGCCTGGTTACGCCGATGGACAGCATGTAAATTGCCAACAGCCTCTCTGGAGAACTGTATGTTGTTTTCTAAAACAGAGCTACAGAGCATAGCACATTTCCACTCATGGGCGTGTATATTGAGAAAACTAAAAATCCACAACACACAGCCAGCCCAAAGTTTAGGGCTGCTCTGTTTACAAGAACCTCGACTTCGGTACACTTTATATATCCCAGGAAAGGAAAAAAAAATGGATATAGATGTTGTGGTACTTATATACAATGGAATGTCACTCAGACATAAAATCAATGTCATAAGGCCAATAGCAGCATAATGAGTGGCTTTAGGTACGATGATGCTAAGTGAAATGAGCCACAAAGAAAAAGAAACTTATTGTAATATATCACTTATAGAGGAAATGTAAACATGGCTACACATGAACTGAATTTCAAAAGAGAACAGAGTTACACATTTAGAGAACACACTTATGCCTCCCTAAGGGGAAAGGTGACATGGGGTGATGTGTAAAAGCAGAGTTTGAAATTAGCACAGATCCCATTCCATATACCAAATATGTAATAGACAAGACCTACTCCTTTCTCAATAAACTGGACACAAAACACCCTATTCACTGAAGAGGAATATATCTGACTGGTAATAACCTTGAAACCTATGTATTTATATGTCTCCATAATGGAATCAAGTGTATGTAGATTGGCATAAACACAGATCAATGGAACAGGACAGAAAGCCCAGAGATAAACCTACATACCTATGGCTATCTCATCTATGACAAAGGAGCTAAGGATATACAATGGAGGAAAGACAGTCTCTTCAGTAATTGGTGCTGGATAAACTGGACCCCTACACATAAAAGAATGAAATTAGAACACTCCATAACACCATACACAAAAATAAACTCTAAATTGATTAGAGATCTAAATATAAGACCAGACACTATAAAACACTTAGAGGAAACCATAGGCAGAACACTCTATGACATAAATCACAGCAAGATCCTTTTGGACCCACCTCCTAGAGAAATGGAAATAAAAACAGAAATCAACAAATGGGACCTAATGAAACTTAAAAGCTTTTACAGAGTACAGGAAAACATAAACAAGATGCAAAATCAACCCTCAGAATGGGAGAAAATATTTTCAAATGAAGCAATTGACAAAGGATTAATCTCCAAACTTTACAAGCACCTCATGTAGCTCAATATCACAAAAACAAACAACCCAATCCAAAAACGGGCAGAAGACCTAATAGACATTTCTCCACAGAAGATATACAGATTACCAAGAAACACATGAAAGGATGCTGAACATCACTAATCATTAGAGAAATGCAAATCAAAACTACCGTGAGGTATCACCTCACAGCAGTCAGAGTGGCAATCATCAAAAAAATCTACAAAACAATAAATGCTGGAGAGGACTTTATTGGAGGAAAGGGAACACACTTGCACTGTGGGTGGGAATGTAAATTGATATGGGCACTAGGGAGAACAGTACGGAGGGTCCTTTAAATAACTAACAATAGAAGTACCATACGACACAATAATCCAACTACTGGGCATTTGCCTTGCGAAAACCATAATTCAAAAAGAGTTATGTACAAAAATGTTCATTGCAGCTCTATTTGCATTAGCCAGGACATGGAAGCAACCTAAGTGTCCATCAACAGATGAATGGATAAAGAAGATCTGGCACATATATACAATCAAATATTACTCAACCATAAAAAGAAGCAAAACTGAGTTATTTGTACTGAGGTGGATGGACTTAGAATCTGTCCTACACAGTGAAGTAAGTCAGAAAGGGAAAAACAAAAACTGTATGTCAACAGAGATATATGGAATCTAATGAAGAAAAAAAAAGATTTTGAAGAACCTAGTGGCAGGACAGGATTAAGGACACAGACATAGAGAAAGGACTTGAGGACACCGGAAGGGGGATGGGTAAGCTGGGACGAAGTGAGAGAGTGGCATGGACATAAATACATTACCAAATGTAACACCGATAGCTACTGGGAAGCAGCCACATAGAACAGGGAGATCAGCTCGGTGCTTTGTGACCACATAAAGGGGTGGGATATGGAGTGTGGGAGGGAGATGCAAGAGGGAGGGGATCTGGTGATATTTGTATATGTATAGCTGATTCACTTTGTTATACAGCAGAAACGAACACTCCATTGTAAAGCAATTATACTCCAATAAACGTGTAAAAGAAAAAAAAGAAAAAAAGAAAGCCCAGGGATAAACCTACACACCTATGGTCAACTAATCTATGGCAAAGGAGGCAAGACTATACAATGGAGATAAGACAGTCTCTTCGATCATTGGTGCTGGGAAATATGGAGAGCTACATGTAAAAGAATGAAATTAGAACACTCCCCAACACCATACATAAAAATATATTCAAAATGGATTAGAGACCTTAATGTAAGACCGGGCAGTATAAAACTCTGACAGGAAAAGTTACGAAGGATACTCTGACGTAAATCACAGCAAGATCTTTTTTGATCCACCTCCTATAGCAATGAAATTAAAAAGAAATCTAAACAGATGGGACCTAATGAAACGCAAAAGCTTTTGCAAAGCAAAGGAAACTACAAACAAGACGAAAAGACAACCCTCAGAATGGCAGAAAATATTTGCAAACGAATCAATGGACAAATGATTAATCTCCAATATATATAAACAGCTCATTCAGCTCAATATTAATAAAACAAACAACCCAATACAAAAATGGAAGATCTAAATAGACATTTCTTCCAAGAAGACATAGAGATGGCCAGTACGCACATGAAAATCTGCTCAACATCACTAATTATTAGAGAAATGGAAATCGAAACTACAATGAGGTATCACGTCACACCTGTTAGAATGGGCATCATCAGAAAATCTACAAACAACAAATGCTGGAGAGGGTGTGGAGAAAAGGAACCTTCTTCCACTATTGGTGGGAATGTAAATCGATACAGTCTCTATGGAGAACAGTATGGAGGTTCCTTAAAAAACTAAAAATAGAATTACCATATAATCCAGCTATCCCACTACTGGGCATATACCCAGAGAAAACCATAAATCAAAAAGACACATTCACCACAATGTTCATTGCAGCACTATTTACAATAGACAGGTAATGAAAGCAACCTAAGTGCCCACAGACAGAAGAATGGATAAAGATATGGTACATATATATAATGGAATATTACTCAGCCATACATAGGAATGAAATTGGGTCATTTGTAGAGACCTTCATGGATCTAGAGACTGTCATACAGAGTGAAGTAAGTCAGAAATAGAAAAACAAATATTGTATATTAATGCACATATGTGGAACCTAGAAAAATGGTAAAGATGAACCAGTTTGCAGGGCAGAGATAGAGACAGATGTAGAGAACAAACATGGACACCAAGGAGGGAACGCCATGTGAGGGTGGTGGTGGGATGAATTGGGAGACTGGGATTCACATGTGCACACTTATATGTATAAAATATATATCCAATAAGAACCTGCTGTATAAAAGACATAAATTTAAAAAAAATTAAAAATAAATAAATAACATTTAATAAAATAAAACAGAAAAAAAGTTTTTCCCTTCACATACACGTCTTTATATTAATGCATTATTTCCATGTTTATATCTCCAAATTAAAAAAAAAAGAGGAATAAATAAAATCTAACTTGAACCAAAAAGAAAAAAAGGAAAATAAAAGAGAACACACCAGTTATACAGAGGAAAATCGTATCAGGGCACTTGCTCCAGTGGTAAAAAATTATTAATGTTGGTCAGAGGTGGGAAATCGACTCCCATGCTCCCAGCAGCGCAGCCCCCTACAAGGAGCATCCTTATTGCAAAGATGGGGGACTGTGTCGAGGCGTCTGTGAGTAAATGTGAGCTGAGCCCCAGTCCTGCTTCAGCTGAACTCTTCCCAACCTTTCCAGGTAAAACACCTGAATATGTACAAGCACTTGCAAGCCTAGAGGAAGGGCTGTAGAGCCACACTAGCGAGAGCACGCAGGCCGACTTGGTGCCTGCAGGCCAGCCAGAATGGTCCTGGCCCCAGATGGTCTTCTGGAATCTTTCCATTTCCCTGCCTGAGATACCCCTCCTGCCACGGCCCCCACTGCTTTTTTACTTCCTCACCTCTGCCTGGGGAGAAATTCCAGTGGCAGGTATGGGTGACACATCCTCTTCTTTAGCAGGTGGCAGCCTGGCAACTCCTGCAGAAAGTCCAGCAGAGCCCCACTCACACTGGGCCACACACAAAGCCACGGCCCCTCACTCCCTCCCACCACCCCAGCCCCGACACTGCTGACGGGGCAGAGAATATGGTGTCAGGCACAGCTACAGGGGCTCTTTCTGACTGGAGAGGTGTTTATATTGACCTCAACCCAGGCACACCTGTGGGGGGGGCTGGCAGGCAGTGTCAGGCTGCCCAAATCAGCCAATCCTCACCCCTCAGGGGCTCACAGTAGCAGAAAATGAACCTTGCTAAACGGGTCAGTCCCAAGGAACAGGTGTGGGCTCTTGAGAGTCAGGATAGACAAGGGGCTGCAGCTGCAGCTTGTTTTCTTATCATTTTATCTGGTCCATGAGTGGAAAACAACTTCAAGAAGACCCTATCCTAATGAGAGGAACCCAGGAGTCAGGGAGAGGAGTGATGGTGGGTGGAGACAGAGGCCTGGTGCCCTGGCTGCAGTGGAAGTGTCTGGAAGACCAGGCAGAGAGAGGCTGCACAGAGTGATAGCCAGGGTCACAGACCTGTCAGAGCTGCTGTTTGTTAGTTCAAGTCCTGCTCTGAGGTGTTCTGTGTCAGCTGTGAGCGACAGGTGAGCTGGGGGTTCTCTGCAAGGTGGGCTATGTGCACAGTTCCTGTGTGTCCAGCCCTGCTGGGGTACCTGCCCAGGGGAGTTCCCTATCCTGGGAAGGGCCTGACTATGAGAGCCCCATGGGCTGCTGGGTAGCTGCACAGGTGAGCTCCGTACCCTGGGAGGGACTTGAACACGAGAGCCCCGTGGGCTGTGGGGTGCGGGATGCAGCCCAGGTGAGCTCCATATCCTGGGATTGGCCTGACCACGAGAGCCCCATGGGCTGCTGGAGACCTGGTAAAGGATATCAGGACAGTCAGTGAAGCCACCGAGGATATACATCCAGTAGCTCCTATTTCCTACACACTGATGCTCATTCTACCATCCACCAGGCCATGGCATTCTGTATTAGACTTCAATGATGCCTTCTTCTGTATTCCATTCATCTCAGAGTCACAAGAATTTTTGGCTTGTGAGTGGCAGGACACAGCATACAACACAAGCAATAATGCTGGGCCGTCCAGCACCAATGGTTCAAAAATCCCCACACCATCATTGGGGAAATGTCCTCTAAAGACCTAAAAGTTCTACCTCTGTAAAAGGGAACCCTCCTTCAATATGCAGATGACATTCTGATCGCCAGGCCTACTAAAGACGCCTCTGAACTACCTAGCCAAGAAAGGATAGAAGGTGTCCAAGAAAAAGGCTCAAATATCCCAGGTTCAGGTGACATGCCTGGGCTTCATTCTCACAGATATTCGGAGAAACGCATCCCAGGATAGGGAAGAAGCCATTTGCAGCCTTACCTCTTCTAAAACTAGAAGACAGCTTAGGGGTTCCTGGGGAGGCCAAGGTTTCCTGCATCTGGATCCCTAACTACAGTCTAATAGCTGGGCCTCTACATGAAACACTGACACGAAAAGATGATGATCCTTTTGAATAGAATCCAGAAGCAGCCTTTCAAGAATGGAAAGAGCAGTTAATTCAGATCCTTGCCCAGGAACTTGCTAATTTAGCTAAACCCTTTGACCATTACATACCCGGTCAAAGGTTAATCACCCTTGGAGCCTTAGTGCAAAAACTGGGACCACTTGAAATGGAGCAACACAAGAATGCCCTTCAGGTATGATAAACTATTGTCACCAAGGGCTTTGCCCACCGACTCATCAGGCCAGTATACTGGGGTATCTAAAAAGCTGGAAATCAGCAGCCCACAAGGCCAGCTCCCTCCTAAGGGAAAAGGACCCCACGTCGTGATCCTAACCACCCATCATGCCCTGAAGTTGCAGGGGTCGCTCTGTGGACACACTGACCTCGAGTGAGGAGGCCCTCCAACTCCAACCTCCAGAGAGACAAACGGGAGCAACGGGCCCCCAAGATGACTCGTGTGACCATCACTTGACCTGGAGTTTCTCTCAGAAAACAAGCAGACTGTGCCCCTAAAGAGCAGACTACTGCTTGCAGGACTTACTGCACCCAGAGGGGAGATAATAAGCTTGGCGGGGGAAACGTATATCATGCTTTCACCATAGAAAACCCTACAGACACCACGGTGATGGTGGCCAATATGACCGGCTGGACTGCTGGTTCCTTCTAAAGGCCGTTGACTCAGTGGACGTCATGGTCCTGGATCACCACTGACCCTGGACTGTCTGAGAGTTGCACGGGCAGGGCTCTGACACATGGTGCTGTTTGTACATTAATTCAGGGACCTAATTAAAGAAAGCACAGACTACTGGTCAGAGCATCTAGGCTGGCAAAAACCGTCAGCCTAAGGTCACCGAACAAATGTGGGGTGGGGTGAAACCTGCCACCACAGCATCTCTGCGCATCTCTTTCCTGGACCCTTAAAGGTCATTAGAATCAATAACACTTCCAATGCTGGTGCTCAGGCGGACGAGAAGTGAGGCAGGAGGCCTTGGGACAACCAACCTCACCTGGAGGCTGGTGGGGAGACGTTTTGCCCCTCCCCCCAGGGATCAGGGCTCCCACCACAGCATGAAGCAGTTACAAAAGAGGGGTCTGCACGCTCAACACCCCAAGAATGAGGAACGGAACAAAAAGCAGAGGAGGGGTTCGTCTCTGGCAACGTTCATTAAAAATTCCTGGGAGATAAAAAGAGAATCTGGGCAATAAAATAAAGTCTAAGCTGTTTTTCCTTTGTGCTTTGTCTAATTTCACGTGCTCCTAGGGTTCCGCATGCAGAGGTCCCACACCCGGCACTTCAGACCCGATTTCCTATTGCAGAATGGCTGGGTTGACACCTCAGCTAGCGGAGTCCCATGCAGACTCCACGGCATAGAGCCTGAGCTGCAGCCAACCCAGCCCTCCAGAGCTCCATCCCCTAACTCCCACTGACGCTGCCGGGATCCCTACACAGCAGCCCAGCCCACAGCCCATGGGGGAGAGCACGCTCTCACCTCTCCATTCGGTTTTCAAAATAATGTTTCCTTTGCTTCTGAACCAAACTCAGTCTTGATCTGTTGGCTCCAATGACACAGGGCACGGGGACTCCTGTTGGGGTCCACTCTGGAGGATCAGTAACAGAAATTGAGAACATTGTAACTTCAATGAACAGATGTGTGAGCCAAACTGTAGTTAACATAGAGCAGTGTATAATGCTCGGGTAAAATAAGATTTTTCTAAGACTTACATTTGATATTTCCATCACTTTACTATAAGCAAGTTCAGTGAAGACGTCTGTCTTATTTGTCAGGTCAACATTAGAGAAATGAAGTGATTTATTTCCATGGTTGTACATCGAATACTCTTGGCTGAAGCTTCAATCTTGTTTTGAATGCTTTTCCATTGAAAAGGATACCTCTCTTTCAGCTCGCCCATTTCTGAGAAGTATAAAATCTTATAATTTATTATTACCAAAGGGGAAAGGTAGGAAAAGGGATAAATTAACACTTTGGGATTAACACATACACACTGCTATGTATAAAATAGATCATCAACAAGGAACTACTGTATAGCACAGGGAACTACACAGAATATTTTGCAATAACCTATAAGGGGAAATAATCTGAAAAAGAATCGATATTTTTATTGACATCATCTCTCAATGACAGATAAAATGTAACCTAAGCAAGGCCGATGGTGAACACTTCTGAACCTGAAGATTTCAATCATCTAAATTTGGGCTCTGCCTATTTCCCAAGGCCCTTAATGGACATACGTGTAGCCGTAGCTGAAAAATTCCCCAGTTTGGGGTTCGGGGAGGCACTGATTTGGAAAAATCCCTGGTGTTCTCCTTCCATGCACGGGACCCTTCCTACAGCTAAAACATGCCTGTCACACCTAGAGGATGGTATACCATTTGATCGGAAAGAGTTTGGAAAAGGCACCTCATCTCCTCATCACCTGGTGCTCGGGTTCACCCCTCCAGCATCTTTCCTAACAATCTCCTCACTTGGGGATATCAGCACCGTCAACATCCTGTTGCACACAGTTTGGAATTTGTCCAGAGGATGAAGCGGAAGGATGAGAAAAAATTACAGACAAGTCTTAGGTTTTCGGACAAGCACATGCCACTCTAATTTCCAATCCGGAAGACAAATTCATCAAAGGCTAGAATTGCCCACGGAAAGAGAATAGGGCTAGAAGAAATCCCGCTGTCTTGTGTCCAGTTTCCAAAAACACAAGTTGAAAAATGGAACTCAGGGGCACTAAAATTCATGAAACTGCAGAGTTGAAAATATCTATTGTTGAAAATGTCTTAAGGTAAGTCACAGAAAAGGACTTGTAAGCAAGGGGGAGTGGCAGGAAACAGATTTGAAGAGGTAGAAAGGACTCCCCATTAAAGCACAAGAAAAGGGGCTGAACATCGCCAATGATGCACTTGGCCCAAAAGGGCCTATGCATTTTTTTCTGAATATATTCAAGTAAAGGCCATACACACTTTTTATCCAACCAAACAGGTGGGCACTGGAAATCAATACTACAAAATGTATCACTTCACATGAGTCAGAAGGGCCATCCACATGAAGTGTAAACACCAGAAATGCAGGACAGGGTGAGGAGAAAAGGGAGCTCTGTGAGTCTGATAGTGGAAATGTAATTTGCCAACGGCCACTCTGGAGAAGTGTATTGTGTTTGCTAAAACATCTGAAAACTGAGCTACAGAGCATAGGGCACTTGCACTCATGGGTGTATACCTTGGGAAAAACAAAAAAATGACAGAAAACAGGCACCCCGACGTTTACCACCTCTCTGTTAAAAAGTGCCTCCACTTGGATATAACATAGTGTCCCTGGAAGGATAAAATGGATAAAAGAGATGGGGTACTTATGTAGAGTGGAATATTACTCATCCAGAAATCAATGAAATAAGGCCAGTTGGAACAACTCTGGAGGAGTTACATACGATCATTCTAAGTGACACATGTCAGAAAGAAAAAGACACATATCATAAGATGTCACTTAAAGGTGGAATCAAAAATGGCTACACATGAAATAAACTACAAAACAGAAACATAGTCAAATATGTAGAAAATAGACATAAGGCTGCTAAATGGGAAAGGTGGGGAATGGTGAGGTATTATCCAGGAGGTTGAAATTAGCAAAGATACCATTCCAAGTACCGAATTGAATAACTGGCAAGGCCTACACGGTACCTCAAAGAACGGCACTCAGACCACTCAAGTCACTGGAAAATAATACATATGACTCGTAAGCATCTGAGAAAGAATTTATTGTTGTCTCACAGTACATGAATCAAGTGGATGTACAGCAGCAAAAAACAGAGCTTTGAAAATCAGCTGTAACCAATATAAAAATAAATTTAAAAATATTTATAAAAACAGTGAGACAGACAAAAATTCTTACAACTTTTGTTGAAGGGCTACGATGTAACATGGATTGAACACATGTAGACCCACAGCAGGATGATATATAAGGCTGGAAGCTATGCACGCTAAGAGATGTTAGAGAAGCTGGGTGAGGAAATGCAGAACTTTTAAAGTAATACTGCCTGATACCCATTCCATGGGTCCCAAATCTGCAGTTTCAAGGGAATCTTCTGGCAGGGAAAACATGCCTGGGAAACCGAGATGAATGTACACCGTGTGCTCAGGAGAGGTGTCTAAAATGCACCTCATTTTTGATCTCCTGGTGCTGGGGTTCGCCATTCCAGCCACATTACTAACAATCTCCCCACTTGGAGAATCAGCACCTTTAACCTCCTGTTTCACACAGTTTGCAATTTTTGCAGAGGATAAATGGGAAGAGGAGGAACCAATGAGAGATTAGCTGTAGGAGTTTTGACAGGCACATGTCACTCTAATTTCCCATTAGGAAGAAGAATTAACCAAAGGTTCAGCCTGCCTCCACAGGATCAGAATAGGGCCGGAATCAATCCAATGGTTTGGCGGTCAGCTCACAAAAAAAGCGAGTTGCAAAATGGAGCTCAGGAGCAGACAATTCAAAGACCTGCAAAGATATAAATGATAACCAACGTCCAAAAATATATTCAGGTAAGGCAACGAAGAGGTTCTGAATGAGAGGCAGAATTGCAGGAAACATTTTTCAAAAGGTAGATTGTACTCACATTTAAAGCATATGAAAAGCAGCAGAATTTCTAAAATGATGCAGTTGGGCAAAAGGGTGTATGCGTTTTTTTCGTGAATATCTTCAGGAAAAAAACACATACAGAGTTTTTGGCCAACCAAGCAAGAGGGAAATGCAAATCCGCACAATAAAGAAGTCTCAATTTCCACTGCTCAGAAAGGCCATCCAAAAAATGTGTACAAATCAAAAATGCAGGAGAGGCCGTGGAAAACAGGGAGACTAGTCACGCTGATGGGTGGGGTATAAATATCCAAGAGCTACTCTGAAGAAGTGTATGCTGTTTCCTAAAACATCTAAAATACAAAGCCCCCGAGCAAAGGGGACTTCAACTCATGGACATATAACTTGGGAAGAATAAATATCAACAAGACACAGGCACCCCAATGTTTAGGGCTGCTCTGCATACAAGAACCTCAACTTCGGTACACCTAAAGTATCCCAGGAAAAAGAGAAATGCATAAAGATCTTGTGGTAATTTTGTACAACGGAATATCACTGAGACGTAAAATCAATGTCATAAGGCCAGTAGCAGCATAATGAGAGGATTTAGGTATGATGATTCTAAGGGAAATTAGTCACACAGAAAAAGAATCTTATCATAAGATATCACTTAGAGAGGGAATGTCAACATCACAACACATGAACTGAATTAGGAAAGAGAGCAGCGTCTCACATTTAGAAAACACTCTTATGCCTCCTTAAGGGGAAAGGAGAGGTGGGGTGATGCATAAAACCAGAGTTTGATATTAGCACAGGTACCATTCCATAAACCAAATACAGAATAGACAACACCTACACCTTCCTCAGTGAACGGGACTCAAAACCCCTATTCCCCACAGAGGAATATATCTGATTAGTAAGAATCTTAAAACCTATGTATTGATATGCCTCTGTAAGGGAATCAAGTGTGTCTAGACCGTCATAAACACGTCAGTGAAAATCAGCTCAACCCCATTATAAAAATGAATTTCAAAAACAAAACAAAAAAACAGCGAAATTCTTACACAATTCCTTCAGGGGTTCTGATGAAACCTAGAATTACCCTATCTGCAAAGACAGCTGGATGAGACATAAGGCTGGACACTTGGGACTGAGAGGACTGGTGAGATTGGGAGAGAAAATGCAGACCCTTTAAAGTAGTAATGCATGCCACCATTCCATGGGTCCCAAATTTCCAGGTAGAAGGGAATATCACTACAGTTATAACATGTATGGGAAACCTAGAGAAAGGACACCCTGTGATGGCGAAAGGTTTCTGAAAGTCTCTTACTTTTTCCTCTCCTTGTGCTACAGTTTGGCATTCCAACAACTTTACTATCAATCTCCCAACTTAGGAGAGTCATCCCCTATAACCTCCTGGTTTGCACAGTTTGCTAATTGTGCAAAGGATGAAAGGGAAGAGGGAGAACCAATCAGAGAGTAGATGTAGGCCTTTGGACGGACACATGTCACTCTAAATTCCCGTCAGGAAGAAGAATTAACCAAAGCCTCAGCCACCCACAGGAAACCAGTATAGCCACCCCTGGAACCAGTATAGGTCCTGAAGCAAAATTGTGGATTTGTGGTCAGCTCCCAATAATGGGATTTGAAAATTGGAGCTCAAGGGCAAAGCAAATCAAAAACCTGCAGAGTTATAAAGGACTACTCTCTTCCAAAAATCTGTTGAGGGAAGGTAACAAAGCGGACTTGAAAATGAGGCAGAATTGCACAAAACATATTTCAAGAGGTAAATTGGAATTGCCTTTAAAGCACAGGAAAGGCATCACAACTTCGAGAATGATGCACTTGGCCAAAACCAGCGTATGACTTTTCTCCTGAATATATTCAAGAGAAAAGGCATAGGCCCTTTTTGGCCAATCAAGCATGCGTGCAATGCAAATCCACACTACAAAGAATTTTCACTTCCCACCGGTCCAAAAGGACATCCGAAATTCTGTAAAAACCAGAAAGGCAAGATAGAGATGACAAGGGCATAAAGCAATATGATCCCAAGGGTCATGGAGGATTGTGATGACAAGTGTATGGAGGATTGTGATGACAAGATTATGTATCATTTTGCTGTCAAAGGCATTGTGATGACAAGGTTCATGGAGCACTGTGATGACAAGCGTCATGGAGCATTGTGATTACAGGGTTCATGGAGCATTGGGATGACAAGGGCATGGAGCATTTTGATGACAAGATTCCCGGATCATTGTGTTGTCAGGGTTCATGGAGCGTTGTGATGACAGTGGTAATGGTGCATTGTGATGACAGAGGTCATGGAGCATTGTGATGAGAACGTCATGGAGCATTGGGCTGAAGATATTCATGGAGTATTGTGATGACAGCGGTCAAGGAGCATTGTGATGACAAGGTACTGGAGCATTGTGATGAGAAGACCATGGAGCCATGTGATGACAAGTCTCATGGAGCATTCTGATGAAAAGGCTCATGGAGCATTGTGATTACAGGGGTCTTGGAGCATTGTGATGACAAGGGCATGGAACATTGGAATGAGAATGCAATAGAGCGTTCTGATGACATGCATCATGGAGCTTTGTGCTGACAAAGGCATGGAGCAATGTGATGACAAGGGTCACCGAGCATTGTGATGAAAATTTCATGGAGCATTTTGGTGACAAAGGTCACAAAGCCTTGTGATGACGAGGGTATGGACAATTGTGATGACAAAGGTCATGAAGCATTGTGATGACTGGAGTCACGGAGCATTGTGATGACAGGGGTCATAGAGCTTTGTGATGAAAAGGCAATGAGCATTGTGATGACAAGGACATGGAGCATTGGCCTGACATGTTTCATGGATTATTGTGATGACAGTGGGCATGGTGCAATGTGATGACAAAGGCATGGAGCATTGTGATGAGAAGGTCATGGAGTATTTTGAAAACAGGTCTCAGGGAGCATTGTGATGACATATGTCATGGTCCATTGCGATGACAATGGAATGGAATATTGTGATGCCAAGTGTCATGGAGAATTGTGATGACAAATGTAATGGAGCATTTTGATGACAAGGGCTTGGAGCATTGTGATGACAAGGGACATGGAGCATTGTGATGACAAGGGCATGGAGCATTGTGATGACAAGGGCCAATGAGAATTTTGATGACAAGTTCATGAAGCACTGTGATGACAAGCACATGGAGCTTCCTATGACAGGGGTCATGGAGCATTGCGATGACAAGTGCTTAGAGAATTGTGATGACACATCCTGTAACATGGTGATGAGAAGTGTCATGGAGCACAGTGATTCCAAGAACGAGGAGAATTGTGATGACAGGGGACATGGAGCATTGTGATGACCAGGGCATGGAGCATTGTGATGGCAAGACCGTGGAGCTTTTTGATGAGAAGATCATGGATAATTGTGATGACGAGCGTCAAGGAGCACTGTAATGACAAGGGGAATGGAGCATTGTGATGAGAGTGGCCATGGAGCATTGTGATGACAAGGGTCATGGAGCATTTTGATGACAAGGGCGTGGAGCATTGTGATGAGAAGACCATGGATAATTGTGATGACGAGCGTCATGGAGCACAGTAATGACAAGGGGTATGGAGCATTGTGATGACAGTGTCCATGGAGCATTGTGATGACAAGTGTCATGGATCATTCTGATGACAAGCTTGTGGAGTATTGTGACGACAATGGCATGGAACATTGTGATGAAAAGGGCATGGAGCATTGTGATAAAAAATGCATGAAGTCATTTCATGACAGGTTTCAAGGAGCGTTCTCACGACAAGTGTCAGGGAACATTGTGATGACAAGTGTATTGAGAATGGTGATGAAAAAGATCATGGAGCATTTTGACGAAAAGGACATGGTGTATTGCGATGACAGGCATCATGGAGCATTGTGATGACAAGTGTTATGGAACATGGTGATCACAAGGGTTTGGAGCATTGTGATGGTAGAAGTCATGGATCATTTTTTTTCAAGGTGCATGGAGCATTGTGATGACAAGTGCATGAAGCAATGTGATCCCAAGATTCATGGAGGATTGTGATGACAATGGTAAGGGAGTATTGTGATGACCAGCAAATGGAGCATTGTGATGACAAGGTCATGTAGCATTTTGCTGACACAGGCATGGAGCATTGTGATGATAAGGGTCATGGAGCACTGTGATGAGAAGCATCACGGATCATTGTGATTACAGGGGTCATGGAGCATAGGGATGGTAAGGGCATGGATAATTGTGATGACAAGTGTCATTGAGCATTGGGCTGAAAATGTTCATGGAGCACTGTGATGACTAGGGAATGGAGCATTGTGATGACATGAGTCCCGGATCACTGTGTTGTCATGGGTCATGGAGCGTTGTGATGACAGTGGTCATGGAGCATTGTGATGATAGGGATCATGAAGCATTGTGATGAGAAGTTCCTGGAGAATTGGACAGAAAATGTACAAGAAGTATTGTGAGGACAGGGGTCATGGAGCATTGTGATGACAAGGGAATGGAGCACTGTGATGAAAAGTTCCTGGAGCATTGTGATGAGAAGTCCATGGAACCTTGTAATAACAAGTCTCAAGGAGCATTCTGATAAAAAGGGGCATGGAGTATTGTGATTACAGGGGTCTTGGAGAATTGTGATGACAAGGGCATGGAGCATTGTGATTACATGGGTCTTGGAGCATTGTGATGACAGGGTTCATGGATCATTGAGATGAAAAGGGGCATAGAGCATTGTGATTACAGGGATATTGGAGCATTGTGATGAGATGGGTCATGGAGCTTTGTGATGAAAAGGCCATGGAACATAGTGATGGCAGGGGTCATGGAGCATTGTTATGACAGGGGTAATGGAGCATTGTGATGGCAAGGGCATGGAGCATTGTGATGAGAAGGCCATGGAGCATTCTGATGACATGTTTCATGGAGCTTTGTGAAGACAAGGGCATGGAGCAATGGGATGAGAGCGTTCATGGAGCACTGTGATGACAATCACATGGAGCACTGTGATGCCAAGGGTCATGGATCTTTGTGATGACAAAAGTCATGGAGCATTTTGATGGCAAGTGTGTTGTGCATTTTGATGAGAAGGGCAGTGAACATTCTGATGACAGGGTCATGGAGCAATATGATGAAAAGTATCATGGAACATTTTGATGACAGGTGTTCTGGAACATTGTGATGTCAGGGGTCATCGAACATTGTGATGAAAAGAGCATGTAGCATTGTGATGACAGCAGTCATGGAACATTGTAATGACAGGGGTGAGGGAGTATTGTGACAAATAGTGATGTAGCATTGTGATATCAGTGGTGAGAGAGCATTTTGATGAGAAGTACATGGAGCACTGTGATGACAAATTTTATGGAGCATTGTGATAACAAGATTGTGGAGCACTGTGATGACAAGCGCATGGTGCATTGTGATGACATGTGTCATGGAGCATTGTGCTGACAAGCGCATGGAGCATTGTGGTGACAAGGGTCAAAGAGCATTGTGATGAAAAGTTCATGGAGCATTGTGGTTAAAAAGGTCACAGAGACTGTTGATGACGAGGGCATGGACCACTGTGATGACAAACGTCATGAAGCATTGTGATGACTGGAGTAACGGAGCACTGTGATGACAGGGGTCATGGAGCATTGTGATAACAATGGCATGGAGCATTGTGATGACAAGGGCATGGAACATTGGTCTAATAAGTTTCATGGATTATTGCGATGACAGTTGGAATTGCACATTGTGATGACAAGGGCATGGAGAATTGTGATGACCAGGTCATGCAGTATTGTGAAGACAGGTGTCAGGGAAGATTTTGATGACATATGTAATGGCCCATTGTGATGACAATGGCATGGAGCATTGTGTTGCAAAGTGTCATGGAGGATTCTGATGACAAAGGTAATGGAGCATTGTGATGACAATGGCTTGGAGCATTGTGATGACAAGGGTCAGGGAGCATTGTGCTGACAACTGCATGGAGAATTGTGATGACAAGGGTCATGGAGCATTCTGATGACAAGCTTGTGGAGTATTTTGATGACAATGGCATGGAGCATTATGATGAAAACGGCATGGGGCATTGTGATGGAAAAGGCATGGAGCCTTTTCATGACAGGGTTCAAGGAGCATTCTCATGACAAGTGTCAGTGAGCATAGTGATGACAAGTGTATTGAGAATTGTGATGACAAAGGTCATGGAGCATTGTGATGAAAAGTGCATGGAGTATTGTGATGACAGGCATCATGGAGCATTGTGATGACAAGTGTTATGGAACACAGTGATCACAAGGTTTTGGAGCATTGTGATGACAGAGGTCATGGATCATTTTGATTTCAAGGAGCATGGAGCATTGTGATGACAAGGGCATGAAGCAATGTGATCCCAAGGTTCATGGAGATTTGTGATGACAATGGAAATGGAGTTTTTTGATGACAAGTGCATAGAGCATTGTAAAGACAAGGTCATGTAGCATTTTGCTGACAAAGGCATGGAGCATTGTGATGTCATGTGTCATGGAGCATTGTGATGACAGCGGAGTGGAGCATGGTGATGACAAGGTCCTGGATCATTGTGATGAGAAGACCATGGAGACTTGTGATGACAAGTCTCATGGAGCATTCTGATGAAAAGGGGCATGGAGCTTTGTGATTACATTGGTCTTGGAGCACTGTGATGACGAGTGCATGGAGCATTGTGATGAGAAGGCCATGGAGCATTCTGATCACATGCGTCATGGAGTTTTGTGATGACAAGGGCATGGAGCATTTGTTATTACAGGGATCTTGGAACATTGTGATGAAAAGTGCATGGATCATTATTATGAAAATGGCATGGAGCCTTGTCATGACAGGGTTCAAGGAGCATACTGACTACAAGTGTCAGGGAGCATTGTGATGACAAGTGTATTGAGCACTGTGATGACAAAGATCATGGAGCATTGTGATGAGAAGACCATGGATAATTGTGATGATGAGCGTCATGGGGTGTTGTTATGATAAGTGTTATGGAACATTGTGATCACAAGTGTTTGGAGCATTATGATGACAGAGGTCATGGAGAATATTGATTTCATTGTGATGACAATAGCCTGAAGCATTATGATCATGGGCATGGTGCATTGTGATGACAGGGTTCATGGAGCATTGAGATGAAAAGGGCATGGAACATTCTGATGTCATGCGTCATGGGGCTTTGTGATGACAAGTGCATGGGGCATTGTGATTTCAGGGGTCTGGAGCATTGTGATGACAAGTGTTATGGAAACTTGTGATGACTAGGCCGTGGAACATGTGATGGCAATGGTCATGGAGCATTGTTATGACAGTGGTCATGGAGCATTTTGATTTCACTGTGATGACAATAGCATGAATCATTATGATGATGGGCATGGTGCATTGTGATGACAGGGTTCATGGATCATTGAGATGAAAAGGGGCATAGAGCATTGTGATTAGAGCGTTCTTGGAGCATTGTGATGAGAAAGGTCATGGAGCTTTGTGATGACAAGTCCATGCAACATCGTGATAGCAGGGGTCATGGAGCATTGATATGACTGGGGTAATGGAGCATTGTGATGGCAAGGGCATGGAGCATTGTGATGCCAAGTCATGGAGCATTTTGATGACAAGGGTGTGGTGCATTTTGATGAGAAGGGCAGGGAGCATTTTGATGACAGTGTCATGGAACAATTTGATGACAGGTGTTATGGAACATTGTGATTTCATGGGTCATGGAGCATTTTGATGAAAAGGATCATGGAGCAGTTTGATGACAGGTGTTATGGAACATTTTGATGTCAGGGGTCATCGAACATTGTGATGATAAGTGCATGTAGCATTGTGATGACCGATGCTATGAAACATTGTGATGACAGTGGTGAGCAAGTATTGTGACAAATAGTGATGTAGCATTGTGATATCAGTGGTGAGAGAGCATTTTGATGAGAAGTGCATGGAGCATTGTGGTGACAAGTTTTATGGAGCATTGTGATGACAAATTTGTCGAGCACTGTGATGACAAGTGCATGGTGCATTGTGATGACATGTGTCATGGAGCATTGTGCTGAGAAAGGCATAGAGCATTTTGATGACAAGGGTCAAAGAGCATTGTGATGAAAATTTCATGGAGCATTGTGATTAAAAAGGTCACAGAGACTGTTGATGACGAGGACATGGACAATTGTGATGACAAAGTTCATGAAACATTGTGATGACTGGAGTCACGGAGCATTTTGATGAATGGGGTCATGGAGAATTGTGATAACAAGGGCATGGAGCATTGTGAGGACAAGTGGATGGAACAGTGGTCTATTTAGTTTCATGGATTATTGTGATGACATTTGGAATGGGGCATTGTGATGACAAGGACATGGAGAATTGTGATGACATTTGGAATGGGGCATTGTGATGACAAGGGCATGGAGAATTGTGATGACAATGGCTTGGATTATTGTGATGACAAGGATCAGGGAGCATTGTGCTGACAAGTGCATGGAGATTTGTGATGACAAGGGTCATGGAATATTCTGATGACAAGCTTGTGGAGTATTTTGATGACAATGGCATGGAGCATTGTGATGAAAACGGCATGGGGCATTGTGATGAAAAAGGCATGGAGCCTTTTCGTGACAGGGTTCAAGGAGCATTCTCATGACAAGTGTCAGGGAGCATTGTGATGACAAGTGTATTGAGCATTCTGATGACAAAGGTCATGGAGCATTGTGATGAGAAGACCATGGATAATTGTGATGATGAGCGTCTTGGGGTGTTGTGATGATAAGTGTTATGGACCATTGTGATCACAAGGTTTCGGAGTATTATGATGACAGAGGTCATGGAGCATTTTGATTTCATTGTGATGTCAATAGCCTGAAGCATTATGATGATGGGCATGGTGCATTGTGATGACAGTTTTCATGGAGCACTGAGATGAATAGGGGCATGGAGAATTGTGATTACAATGGTCTTGGAGCATTGTGATGACAAGGGCATGGAGCATTGTGATTACAGGGTTCTTGAGCATTGTGATGAGAAAGGTCATGGAGTCTTGTGATGACAAGGCCATGTAACATCGTGATGGCAGGGGTCATGCAGCATTGTTATCACAGGGGTAATGGAGCATTGTGATGGAAAGGGCATGGAGCATTGTGATGAGAAAGCCATGGAGCATTCTGATGACATGTGTCATGGAGCTTTGTGAAGAAAAGGGCAAGGAGCAATGTGATGAGAGCGTTCATGGTGCATTGTGATGACAATGACATGGAGCATTGTGATGCCAAGGGTCATGGATCTTTGTGATGACAAAGGTCATGGAGCATTTTGATGGCAAGGGCGTTGTGCATTGTGATGAGAAGGGCAGGGAGCATTCTGATGACTGGGTCATGGAGCAATTTGATGAAAAGTGTCATGGAACATTTTGATGACAGGTGTTATAGAACATTGTGATATCAGGGGTCATCGAACATTGTGATGATATGTGTATGTAGCATTGTGATGACAGGAGTCATGGAACATTGTGATGACAGGGGTGAGGGAGTATTGTGACAAATAGTGATGTAGCATTGTGATATCAGTGGTGAGAGAGCATTTTGGTGAGAAGTGCATGGAGCATTGTGATGACAAAATTTAAGGAGCATTGTGATGACAAGATTGTGGAGCACTGTGATGACAAGCGCATGGTGCATTGTGATGACATGTGTCATGGAGCATTGTGCTGACAAGCGCAAGGAGCTTTGTGATGACAAGGGTCAAAGAGCATTGTGATGAAAAGTTCATGGAGCATTGTGGTTAAAAAGGTCACAGAGACTGTTGATGACGAGGGCATGGACCACTGTGATGACAAACGTCATGAAGCATTGTGATGACTGGAGTAACGGAGCACTGTGATGACAGGGGTCATGGAGCATTGTGATAACAATGGCATGGAGCATTGTGATGACAAGGGCATGGAACATTGGTCTAATATGTTTCATGGATTATTGCAATGACAGTTGGAATGGCGCATTGTGATGACAAGGGCATGGAGCTTTGTGATGACCAGGTCATGCAGTATTGTGAAGACAGGTGTCAGGGGCATTGTGATGACATATGTAATGGCCCACTGTGATGACAATGCCATGGAGCATTGTGATGCCAAGTGTCATGAAGGATTCTGATGACAAAGGTAATGGAGCATTGTGATGACAATGGCTTGGAGCATTGTGCTGACAAGGGTCAGGGAGCATTGTGCTGACAAGTGCATGGAGAATTGTGATGACAAGGGTCATGGAGAATTCTGATGACAAGCTTGTGGAGTATTTCGATGACAATGGCATGGAGAATTGTGAAGAAAACGGCATGGGGCATTGTTATGAAAGAGGCATGGAGCCTTTCGTGACAGGGTTCAAGGAGCATTCTGATGACAAGTGTCAGGGAGCATTGTGATGACAAGTGTATTGAGAATTGTGATGACAATGGTCATGGAGCATTGTGATGAAAAGGGCATGGAGTATTGTGATGACAGGCATCATGGAGCATTGTGATGACAAGTGTTATGGAACATTGTGATCACAAGGGTTTGGAGCATTGTGATGACAGAGGTCATGGATCATTTTGATTTCAAGGAGCATGGAGCTTTGTGATGAAAAGGGCATGAAGCAATATGATCCCAAGGTTCATGGAGAATTGTGATGACAATGGAAATGGAGTATTGTGATGACAAGCGCATAGAGCATTGTAATGACATGGTCATGTAGCATTTTGCTGACAAAGGCATGGAGCATTGTGATGACATGTGTCATGCAGCATTGTGATGAAAAGCGTCACGGAGCATTGTGAATACAGGGCTCATGGAGCATTGGGATGACAAGGGCATGGATCATTGTGATGACAAGTGTCATGGAGCACTGGGCTGAAAATGTTCATGGAGTGTTTTGATGACAGGGTTCATGGAGCATTGTGATGACTAGGGAATGGAGCATTGTGATGACAAGAGTCCCGGATCATTGTGTTGACAGGTGTCATGGAGTGTTGTATTGACAGTTCTCATGGAGCATTGTGATGATATTGGCCATGGAGCATTGTGATGAATAGGTCGTGGAGCATTGGGCTGAAAATGTTCATGGATTATTGTAATGACCGTGGTCAAGGAGCATTGTGATTACACGGGAATGGAGCATGGTGAGGACAATGTCCTGGAGCATTGTGATGAGAAGACCATGGAGACTTGTGATGACAAGTCTCATGGAGAATTCTGATGAAAAGGGGCATGGGGCATTGTGATTACAGGGGCCTTGGAGCATTGTGATGACAAAGGCATGGGTCATTGTGATGAGAAATCCATGAAGCATTCTGATGACATGCGTCATGGAGCATTTTGATTACAAGGGCATGGAGCATTGTGATTACAGGGATCTTGGAACATTGTGAAGAAAAGGGCATAGATTATTGTAATGAAAAAGGCATGGAGCCTTGTCATGACAGGGTTCAAGGAGCATACTGACGACAAGTGTCAGGGAGCATTGTGATGACAAGTGTTTTGAGCACTGTGATGACAAAGATCATGGAGCATTGTGATGAGAAGACCATGGATAATTGTGATGATGAGCGTCATGGGTGTTGTGATGATAATTGTTATGGAACATTGTGTTCACAAGGGTTTGGAGCATTATGATGACAGAGGTCATGGAAAATATTGATTTCATTGTGATGACAATAGCCTGAAGCATTATGATGATGGGCATAGTGCATTGTGATGACAGGGTTCATGGAGCATTGAGAAGAAAAGGGGCATGGAGCATTGTGTTTACTAGGGTCTTGGAGCAATGTGATGACAAGGGCATGGAGCATGGTGATGAGAAGGCCATGGAACTTTCTGATGACATGCGTCATGGAGCTTTGTGATGACAAGTGCAAGGAGCATTGGGATTACAGGGGTCTTCAGCATTGTGATGACAAGTGTGATGGAACCTTGAGATGACTAGGCCATGGAACATTGTGATGGCAGGGGTCATGGTGCATTGTTATGACAGAGATAATGGAGCATTGTGATGAGATGGGCATGGAACGTTGGTCTGAAATGTTTCATGGATTATTGTGATGAGAGTGGGCATGGAATATTGTGATGACATGGGTACAGAACACTATGATACATGGGTCATGCAGGATTGTAATGACAAGGGCATGGAGCATTGTGATGAGAAGGGCATCGAGCATTGTGATGACAAGTGTCATGGAGCTTTGTGATGACAAGGGCATTGAGCAATATTATGAGAGGGTTCATGGAGCATTGTGATGACAATGACATGGAGCATTGTGATTTGAAGGGTCATGGAGCTTTGTGACGACAAGTCATGGAGCATTTTGATGACAAGGGCTTGATGCATTGTGATGAGAAGGGCAGGGAGCATTTTGATGACCCGGTCATGCAGTAATTTGATGAAAAGTGTAATGGAACATTTTGATGGCAGGTGTTATAGAACATTTTGATGTCAGGGGGCTTGGATCTTTAGGATGAAAAGAGTCATGGAGCATTTTGATGACAGGGGTCATGGTAAATTGTGAAGATAAAGGGATGTAGCAGTGTGATGACAGAGTCATGGATCATTGTGATTACAAGGGTGAGGGAGTATTGTGATGACTAGTAATGGAACACTGTGATATCTCTGGTGAGAGAGCATTTTGAGGAGAAGTGCATGGAGCATTGTGATTACAAGGCTTATGGAGCATTCCAATAACAATATTGTGGACCGTTGTGATGAAATGCGTGTGGCACATTGTGAAGACAATTGTCATGGAGCATTGTTCTGACAAAGACAAGGAGCATTGTGATGACAAGGGTCACAGAGAATTGTGATGAAATGTTCATTGAGCGTTTTCGTTACAAAGGTCAGAGAGCCTTGGGATGACGCGGGCATGGACTATTATGATGACAAACATTATAAATCATTGAGACGACTTGAGTCACGGAGCATTGTGATGACAGGGTTCATAGAGCATTCTGATGACAAGGGCATGGAGCATTGTGATGACAGGGGCATGGAGCATTGGTCTGAGAAGTCTCATAGATTATTGTAAGGACAGTGGGCATGGTGCATTGTGATGAAAAGGGCATGGAGATTTGTGATGAGGAGGTCAGGGAGTATTGTGAAGACAGGTGTCAGGGAGCATTGTGATGACATATGTCATGGTCCATTGCGATGACAATGACATGGAGCACTGTGATGCCAAATATAATGGAGAATTGTGATGACAAATATAAAGGAGCATTGTGATGATTAGGGCTTCGAGCATTATGTTGACAAGGGCCATTGAAAATTTTCATGACAAGGTAGAGAAGCATTGTGATTACAAGATCCTGGAGCATCGTGATAACAAAACCATGGAGCCTTGTGATGACAATTCTCATGGAGCATACTGATGAAAAGGGGCATGGAGCATTGTGATTACAGGGTTCTTGGAACATTGTGAGGACAAGGGCATGGAGCATTGTGTGGAGAAGACCAAGGAGCATTCTGATGGCATGCGTCATTGAGCTTTGTGATGACAAGGGCATGGAGCATTGTGATTACAAGGGTCTTGGATCATTGTGATAAAAAGGGCATGGATCATTGTGATGAAAAATGCATGGAGCCTTGTCATGACAGGATTCAAGGAGCATACAGACAACAAGTATAAGGGAGCATTTTGATGACAAGTGTAATGATCATTGTGATGACAAAGGTCATGGAGCATTGTGATGAGAAGTCCATGGATAATTGTGATGACGAGCGTCATGGGGCATTGTGATGACAAGTGATATGGAATATTGTGATCACAAGGGTTTGGAGCATTGTTATGATGGAGGTCATGGAGCATTTTGATTTCATTGTGATGACAATAGCATGAAGCATTATGATGATGGGCATGGTGCATTGAGATGACAGGGTTCATGGATCATTGAGATGAAAAGGGGCATAGAGCATTGTGATTACAGGGTTCTTGGAGCATTGTGATGAGAAGGGTCATGGAGCTTTGTGATGAAAAGGCCATGGAACACTGTTATGGCAGGGGTCATGGAGCATTGTTCACACAGGGGAAATGGAGGATTGTGATGGCAACGGCATGGAGCATTGTGATGAGAAGGCCATGGAGCATTCAGAAGACATGGGTCATGGAGCTTTGTGAAGACAAGGGCATGGAGCAATGTGATGAGAGCGTTCATGGAGCATTGTGATGACAATGACATGGAGCATTGTGATGCCAAATGTCATGGAGCATTTTGAAGGCAAGGGCGTTGTGCATTGTGATGAGAAGGGCAGGGAGCATTCTGATGACAGGGTCATGGAGCAATTTGATGAAAAGTGTCATGTAACATTTTGATGACAGGTGTTATGGAACATTGTGATGTCAGGGGTCATCGAACATTGTGATGATAAGTGCATGTAGCATTGTGATGACAGGAGTCATGGAACATTGTGATGACAGGGGTGAGGGAGTATTGTGACAAATAGTGATGTAGCATTGTGATATCAGTGGTGAGAGAGCATTTTGATGAGAAGTGCATGGAGCATTTTGATGACAAATTTTAAGGAGCATTGTGATGACAAGATTGTGGAGCACTGTGATGACAAGCGCATGGTGCATTGTGATGACATGTGTCATGGAGCATTGTGCTGACAAGCGCAAGGAGCTTTGTGATGACAAGGGTCAAAGAGCATTGTGATGAATAGTTCATGGAGCATTGTGGTTAAAAATGTCACAGAGACTGTTGATGACGAGGGCATGGACCATTGTGATGACAAAGGTCATGAAGCATTGTGATGACTGGAATCAAGGAGCATTGTGATGACAGGGGTCATGGAACATTGTGATAACAAGGGCATGGAGCATTGTGATGACAAGGGCATGCAACATTGGTCTATTAAGTTTCATGGATTATTGCAATGACAGTTGGAATGGCGCATTGTAATGACAAGAGCATGGAACATTGAGATGACCAGGTCATGCAGTATTGTGAAGACAGGTGTTAGGGAGCATTGTGATGACATATGTAATGACCCATTGTGATGACAATGGCATGGAACATTGTGATGCCAAGTGTCATGAAGGATTCTGATGACAAAGGTAATGGAGCATTGTGATGACAATGGCTTGGAGCATTGTGATGACAAGGGTCAGGGAGCATTGTGCTGACAAGTGCATGGAGAATTGTGATGACAAGGGTCATGGAGCATTCTGAGGACAAGCTTGTGGAGTATTTTGATAACAATGGTATGGAGCATTGTGTTGAAAACGGCATGGGGCATTGTGATGAAAAAGGCTTGGAGCCTTTTCGTGACAGGTTTCATGGAGCATTCTGATGACAAGGGTCAGGGAGCATTGTGATGACAAGTGTATTGAGTATTGTGATGAGAAACGTCATGGAGCATTGTGATGAAAAGGGCACGGAGTATTGTGATGACAGGCATCATGGAGCGTTGTGATGACAAGTGTTATGGAACACTGTGATCACAAGTGTTTGGAGCATTGTGATGACAGAGGTCATGGATCATTTTGATTTCAAGGAGCATGGAGCATTGTGATGAAAAGGGCATGAAGCAATGTGATCCCAAGGTTCATGGAGGATTGTGTTGACAATGGAAATGGAGTATTGTGATGACAAGGCATAGAGCATTGTAATGACTAGGTCATGTAGCATTTTTCTGACAAAGGCATGGAGCATTGAGATGACAGGTGTCATGGAGCACTGTGATGACAAGCGTCACGGAGCATTGTGAATACAGGGGTCATGGAGCATTGGGATGACAAGGGCATGGATCATTGTGATGACAAGTGTCATGGAGCACTGGGCTGACAATGTTCATGGAGTGTTGTGATGACATGGGTCATGGAGCATTGTGATGACTTGGGAATGGAGCAATGTGATGACAAGAGTCCCGGATCATTGTGTTGTCAGTTGCCATGGAGTGTTGTGATGACAGTGGTCAAGGAGAACTGTGATGATATTGGCCATGGAGCATTGTGATGACTAGGTCGTGGAGCACTGGGCTGAAAATGTTCATGGCTTATTGTGATGACTGCGGTCATGGAACATTGTGATGACAAGGGAATGGAGCATGGTGATGACAAGGTCCTGGAGCATTGTGATGAGAAGAGCAAGGAGACTTGTGATGACAAGTGTTATGGAGCATTCTGATGAAAAGGGGCATGGAGCATTGTGATTACAGGGGTCTTTAGCACTGTGATGACTAGGGCATGGAGCATTGTGATGAGAAGGCCATGGAGCATTCTGATGACATGCATCATGGAGTTTTGTGATGACAAGAGCATGTAGCATTGTGATTACAGGGATCTTGGAGCACTGTGATGAAAAGGGCATGGATCATTGTGATGAAAAAATCATGGAGCCTTGTCATAACAGGGTTCAAGGAGCATACTGAGGACAAGTGTCTGTGAGCATTGTGATGACAAGTGTTTTGAGCATTGTGATGACAAAGATCATGGAGTATTGTGATGAGGAGACCATGGATAATTGTGATGATGAGCGTCATGGGGTGTTGTGATGATAAGTGTTATGGAACATTGTGATCACAAGGGTTTGGAGCATTTTGATGACAGAGGTCATGGAGAATATTGATTTCATTGTGATGACACTAGCCTGAAGCATTATGATGATGGGCATGGTGCACTGTGATGACAGGTTTCATGGAGCATTGAGATGAAAAGGGGCATGGAACATTGTGATTACAAGGTTCTTGGTGCATTGTGATGACAAGGGCATGGAGCATGGTGATGAGAAGGCGATGGAACTTTCCGATGACATGCGTCATGGTGCATTGGGATGACAAGGGCATGGAGCATTGTGATTTCAGTGGTATTGAGCTTTGTGATGACAAGTGTCATGGAACCTTGTGATGACTAGGCCGTAGAACATTGTGACGGAAGGGGTCATGGTGCATTGTTATGACAGGTGTAATGGAGCATTTTGATGAGAAGGGCATGGAACATTGGTCTGAAATGTTTCATGGATTATTGTGATGAGAGTGGTCATGAAGCATTGTGAGGATAAGGACACAGAACACTATGATACATGGGTCATGCAGGATTGTAATGACAAGTGCATGCAGCATTGTGATGAGAAGGGCATCGAGCATTATGATGACAAGTGTCATGGAGCCTTCTGATGACAAGGGCATTGAGTAATGTGATGAGAGGTTTCATGGAGCATTGTGATGACAATGACATGGAGCATTGTGATGCCAAGGGTCATGGAGCTTTGTGATGACAAGTCATGGAGCATTTTGATGACAAGGGCATGATGCATTGTGATGAGAAGTGCAGGGAGCATTTTGATGACCGGGTCATGCAGCAATTTGATGAAAAGTGTAATGGAATATTTTGATGGCAGTGGTTATAGAACATTGTGATGTCAGGGGTCTTGGAGCTTTGGGACGAAAAAGGTCATGGGGCATTTTGATGACAGGGGTTATGGAACATTGTGATGTCAGGTGTCATGGAGCATTTTGATGACAAGTGTTATGGAACATTGTGATCACAAGGGATTGGAGCATTGTGATGACAGAGGTCATGGATCATTTTGCTTTGAAGGAGCATGGAGCATTGTGATGACAAGGGCATGAAGCAATGTGATCCCTATATTCATGGAGGATTGTGATGACAATGGTAATGGAGTATTTTGATGACAAGAGCATAGAGCATTGTAATGACAAGGCCATGTAGCATTTTGCTGATAAAGGCATGGAGCATTTTGATGACAGGTGTCATGGAGCACTGTGATGACAAGCGTCACGGAGCATTGTGAAAACAGTGGTCATGGAGCATAGGGATGACAAGGACATGGATCATTGTGATGACAAGGGTCATGGAACATTGGGCTGAAAATGTTCATGGAGTATTGTGATGACAGGTGTCATGGAGCATTGTGATGACTAGGGAATGGAACATTGTGATGACAAGAGTCCCGAATCATTGTGTTGTCAGTTGTCATGGAGTGTTGTGATGACAGTGGTCATGGAGTATTGTGATGATATTGGCCAATGAGCATTGTGATGAGAAGACCTTGGGTAATTGTGATGTCGAGCATCATGGATCACTGAAATGACAAGGGGCATGAAGCATTGTGATGACAGGTGTCACAGAGTATTGTGATGACAGGGGTCATGGAGCATTGTGATGACAAGGGCATGGAGCTTTGTGATGACATGTGCAAGGAGCATGGTGATGACTAGTGCATGGAGCATTGCAATGTCAAGTGGATGGAGAATTGTGATGACAAGAGCATGTAATATTTTGATGAGAAGTGTCATGTAGCCTTGTGATTACAAGGACGTGGAGAATTGTAATGACAAGGGACATGGAGCATTGTGATAACCAGGGCATGGTGCATTGTGATGACATGTGTCATGGAGCATTATTATGAGAACGGCCATGGTGCATTCTGACATAAGATATCACTTATGAAGGGAATGTAAACATGGATACATATGAACTGATTTAGGGAAGAGAACAGAGTCTCAGATTTAGAAAACAATCTAACGCTTGCTTAAGGGGAAAGAGAGGTGGGGAGATGCACAAAACATAAGATTTATATTAGCACAGGTACCGTTCCATAATCCAAAAACAGAAGAAACAAGCCCTACTCCTTCCTCAGTGAACGGAACTCAACATCCCTATTCCCCGCAGAGAAATATATCTGACTAGTAAGAATTTTAAAACCTATGTATTGATATGTCTCTGTAAGGGAACCAAGTGTGTCTAGAACGACATAAACATGGCAGTGAGAATCAGCTCAAACCCACTATAAAAATGAATTTCAAAACAAAACATAAAAACAGTAAAATTCTTACACAATACCTTCAGGGGTTCTGATGAAACCTGGAATGACCCTATCTACAAAGACAGCTGGATGTGGCATAAGGCTGGTCACTTGGGACTGAGAGGATTGGTGAGATTGGGTGAAAAAATGCAGACCCTTTAAAGCAATAATGCCTGCCACCCATTCCATGGTTCCCAACTCTCCAGGTACAAGGGAATATCACTACAGTTATAACATGTATAGGAACCTAGAGAATGGAAACCAGCTGATGGTGAAAGGTTTCTAAAACTCTACTACTTTTTTCTCTCCTTGTGATCCAGTTTGACATTCCAACTGCTTTACTATCAATCACCCAACTTGGAAAGTCAGCCCCTATAACCTCCTGGTTCGCACAGTTGGCAAATTATGCAGAGGATATAAGGGAAGACAGAGAACCAATGAGAGAGTAGCTATAGGCATTTGGACGGCCACATGTCTCTCTAAATTCCCGTCACAAAGAGGAATTAACCAAAGTCTCAGCCTGCCCCCCAGAACCAGTATAAGTCCAGAAGCAAAACGGTTGATTTGCAGTCATCTCACAAAAACGCGAGTTGAAAAATGGAGCTCAGGGCCACAGCAATTCACTAACCTGCAGAGTTATAAAGGACTACTCTTTTCGAAAAATCTGTTGAGGGAAAGCCACGAGGCGGAAGGGAAATTGAGGAAGAATGGCATGAAAGAGATTTCAAGAGTTACATTGGAATCGCCTTTAAACACAGGAAAAGCATTACAACTTAGAAAATTATGGAAATGGCCATAAAGGGCATATGGGTTTTCACGTGAATATATTCAGGATAAAACGCATATGCCCTTTTTGGACAAGCAAGCAAACGGGCAATGCAAATCGGCACTACAAAGAAGTATCACTTCCCACCAGTCAAAAGGGACATCCAAAAAATGGGTAAAAACCAGACAGGCAAGACAGGCCCTGGAGAACAGGGAGCCCTGTTATGCTGATGGGCGGGATGTAAATTGCCAACTGCCTCACTGGAGGAGTGCATCGTGTTCCCTAAAACAAGTAAACAACAGAGCTACAGAGCCAAGGGCACTTCCAGTCTAGGGAATAAACCTTGGGAAAACTGAAAATCAATAAGACAGAGCCACCCCAAAATTTAGGGCTGCACTGCTTACAAAAACCTCAACTTTGGTACACCTTAAATACCCCAGGAAAGACAAAAATGGTTCAAGAAATTGTGGTACTTACGTAAGATGGAATGTCCCTTAGCCATGAAATCAATGTCATAAGACAAGTAGCAGCAAAATGAGTGGATTCAGGTATGATGATACTAAGTGAAATAAGTCACACAGAAAAAGAAACTTATCATAAGATATCACTTATGAAGATCCTGTAAATATGGCTACACATCAACTGAGTTAAAAAAGAGAACAGAGTCTCACATTTAGAAAACACGCTTATGCCTGCTTAAGGGGGAAGGAGAGGTGGGGTGATGCATAAAACAAGAGTTTGATATTAGTACAGGTACCGTTCCAAAAATCAAATATGGAATAGACAAGACCTACAACTTCCTCAGTGAAAGGGACTCAAAAGCCCATATTCCCCGCAGAGGAATATATCTTACTAGTTAGAATTTTAAAATCTATGTATTGATATGTCTCCGTAAGGGAATCAAGTGTGTCTAGACTGGCATAAACATGGCAGTGAGAATCAGCTCAAACCCACTATAAACAGGACTTTCAAAAAAAAAAAAAACAGAGTAATTCTTTACAATTCCTTCAGGGTCTATGATGAAACCTGGAATGACCCTATCTACAGCAACAGCTGGAAGTGGCATAAGGCTGGACACCTGGGACTGAGAGGATTGGTGAGATTGGGTGAGCAAATGCACACCCTTTAATGCAATAATATGTGGCACCCATTCCATGGGTTCCAACTCTCCAGGTTGAAGGGAATATTGCAACAGCTATAACATGTACCGGAAACCAAGAGAATGTACATTTCCAAAAACCTAATACGGAATAGACAAGACCTACACCTTCCTCAGGGAAAGGGACTCAACAACCCTTATTCCCCGCAGAGGATTTTATCATACTATTAAGAATCTTAAAACCTATGTATTGATATATCTCCGTAAGGGAATCACGTATATCTAAACTGGCATAAACATGGCAGTGTGAGTCAGCTCAAACCCAATATAAAAAGGAATTTCAAAATCAAACCAAAAACACCCGGAAATTCTTTACAAGTCCTTCAGGGTCTCTGATGAAACCAGGTATGACTCTACCTAAAATGACAGCCGGATGTGGCATAATGCTGGACACTTGGGACTGAGAGGATTGGTGAGATTGTGTGAGCAATTGCAGACCCTTTAAAGCAATAATGCATGGCACCCATTCCATGTCTCCCAACTCTGCAGGTTGAAGGGACTATTACTACAGCTATAACATGTACGGGAAACCTAGAGAATGGACACACTGTGAATACGAAAGGTCTCTAAAACTCAATGAATAGTCCCTCTCCTGGTGCTCCGGTTTGACTTCCAACTGCTTTACTATCAATCACCCAACTTGAAGAGACAGCCTCTTTAACCTCCTGGTTCGCACATGTTTCCAATTTGGCAGAGCATGAAAGGGAAGAGGGTGAGCCAATGAGAGAGTAGCTGTTAGGCATTTGGACGGGCACATGACACTCTTATTTCCTGGGAGGAAAAAGAATTAACCAACGTCTCAGCCACCCGCCGGGAACCAGTATAGGTCCTGAACCAAAATTTTGGACTTGCATTCAGCACACAAAAAACGAGTTGAAAAATGGAGCTCAGGGGCAGACTAATTCACAAACTGGCATAGGAGTAATGGACCGCTATCGTGCAAAAATCTGTTGAGGGAAGGCAATGAGGCGGACATGAAATCGAAGCAGAATAGGCGGAAACAGATTTCAAGAGGTACGTTGGAAGTGCCGTTAAAGCACAGGAAGAGGGGCAAAACTTCGACAATGATGCACTTGGCCAAAAAGGGCGTATGAGTTTTCTCCTGAATATATTCAGGAGAAAACACATAGAACCTTTTTGGCCAGGCAAGCAAACGGGCAATGCGAATCTACACTACCAAGAAGTATCACTTCCCACCGGTCAAAAGGGACATCCGCAAAATGTGTAAAAACCAGAAACGCAAGACAGGCCCTTGAAAACAGGGAGCCTTGTTATGATGATGGTGGGGACGTAAGTTGCCAACTGCCTCTCTGGAGGAGTGCATTGTGTTCCCTGAAAAATTAAACAACAGAGCTACAGAGCCTAGGGCACTTCCAGGCTAAGGAATATACCTTGGGAAAATTGAAAATCAATAAGCCAGAGACACCCCAAAATTTAGGTTTGCACTGCTTAAATGATCATCAACTTGGGACCACCTTAAATATCCCAGGAAATAGGGGCTTCCCTGGTGGCGCAGTGGTTGAGCGTCCGCCTGCCGATTCAGGAGGACACTGGTTCCTGCTCCGGTTCGGGAAGACCCACGTGCCGCGGAGCGGCTGGGCCCGTGAGCCATGGCCGCTGAGCCTGCAAGTCCGGAGCCTGTGCTCCGCAACGGGAGAGGCCACAACAGTGAGAGGCCCGCGTACCGCAAAAAAAAAATATATATATATATATATATCCCAGGAAATACAAAAAGGGTTTAAGAAATTGTGGAACTTACGTATGATGGAATATCCCTCAGCCATGAAATCAATGTCTTAAGGCCAGTAGCAGCCAAATGAGTGGATTCAGGTAAGATGATTCTAAGTGAAATAAGTCACACAGAAAAAGAAACTTATCATAAGATATCACTTATGAAGATCCTTAAACATGGCTACACATGAACTGAGTTAGGAAAGAGAACAGAGTCTCATATTTAGAAAACACTCTTATGCCTGATTAAGTGGGAAGGAGAGGTGGGGTGACGCATAAAACCAGAGTTTGATATAAGCACAGGTACCGTTCCAAAAACCAACGATGGAATAGACAAGGCCTACACCTTCCTCAGTGAAAGGGACCCAAAACCCCATATTTCCCGCAGAGGAATATATCTGACTAGTAAGAATATTAAAATCTATGTATTGATATGTCCCCATAAGGCAATCCAGTGTGTCTAGACTGGTATAAACATAGCAGTGAGAATCAGCTCAAACCCACTATAAAAAGGAATTTCAAAAACAAAACAAAAAAACAGGGAAATTCTTTACAATTCCTTCAGGGTCTCTGATGAAACCTGGAATGACCCTATCTACAACGACAGCTGGATGTGGCATAAGGCTGGACAGTTGGGACTGAGAGGATTGGTGATACTGGATGAGCAAATGCAGACCCTTTAAAGCAATAATTTGTAGCACCCATTCCATGGGTCCAACTCTCCATGTTGAAGGGAGTATTACTACAGCTATAACATGTACGGGAAACTTAGAGAATGGACACACTGTGAATACGAAAGGTTTCTATAAGTCAACTAATAGTCCCTCTCCTGGTGCTCTGTTTTGATTTTCCAACTGCTTTACTATCAATCTCCCAACTTGGACAGACAGCCCCTTTATCCTCCTGGTTCACACAGGTTGCCAATTTGGCAGAGTATGAAAGGGAAGAGGAAGAACCAATGAGAGAGTAGCAGTTAGGCATTTGGACAGGTACATGTCACTCTAATTTCCCGAGTGGAAGAAGAATTAACCAAAGTCTCAGCCACCCGCTTGGAACAAGTATAGGTCTTGAACCAAAATTTTGGACTTGCTGTCAGCTCCCAAATGACGAGTTGAAAAATGGAGCTCAGGGACATAACAATTCTCAAACTGGCAAAGGATTAAAAGACCACTATCGTGCAAAAATCTGTTGAGGAAAGGCACCGAGGCGGAATTCAAAGCGAGGCAGAATAGCCGGAATCAGATTTCAAGAGGTACGTACGAAGTGCCTTTAAAGCACAGGAAGAGGGGCACAACTTCGACAATGATGCACTTGGCCAAAAAGGGCGTATAAGTTTTCTCCTGCATATATTCAGGCGAAAACACATACGCCCTTTTTGGCCATGCAAGCAAGCGGGCAATGCAAATCTGCACTACAAAGAAGTATCACTTCCCACCAGTCAAAAGGGGCATCCACAAAATATGTAAAAACCAGAAAGGCAAGACAGGCCCTGGAGAACAGGGTGCCTTGTTATGCTGATTGGCGGGAATAAGTTGCCAACTGCCTCTCTGGAGGAGTGCATTGTGTTCCCTAAAACAAGTAAACAACAGAGCTACAGAGCCAAGGGCACTTCCAGTCTAGGGAATATACCTTTAGAAACCTGGAAATCAGTAAGACAGAGTCACCCCTAAATTTAGGGTTGCACTTCTTTCAAGAACATCAACTTGGGTACACCTTAAATATCCCAGGAAAGACAAAAATGGTTCAAGAAATTGTGGTACTTATGTACAAGATATATCCCTCTGCCATGTAATCAATGTCATAAGGCCATTAGCAGCAAAATGAGTGGATTAAGGTACGATGATTCTAAGTGAAATATGTCACACAGAAAAAGAAAATAATCATAAGATATCACTTATGAAGATCCTGTAAACATGGCTACACATGAACTGTGTTAGGAAAGAGAAGAGAGACTCACATTTAGAAAACATTCTTATGCCTACTTAAGGGGGATTGAGAGGTGGGGTGATGCATAAAACCAGAGTTTGAATTAGTACAGGTACCTTTCCAAAAACCTAATATGGAATAGACAAGACCTACATCTTCCTCAGGGAAAGGGACTCAACAAACCATATTCCCCTCAGAGTAATATATCTAACTAATAAGAATCTTAAAACCTATGTATTGATATATCCCCGTAAGGGCATCATGGATGTCTAGACTGGCATAAACATGGCAGTGATAATCAGCTTAAACCCACTATAAAAAGGAATTTCAAAATCAAACCAAAAAAACAGGGAAATTCTTTACAATTCCTTCAGGGACTCTGATGAAACCTGGTATGACTCTATCTACAATGACAGCAGGATGTGGCATATGGCTGGACACTTGGGAATCAGAGGATTGGTGAGATTGGGTGAGCAAATGCAGAACTTTTAAAGCAATAATGTGTTGCACCCATTCCATGGGTCCCAACTCTCCAGGTTGAAGGAAATATTACTACAGCTATAACATGTACGGGAAACCAAGAGAATGGACCCACTCTGAACACGAAATGTTTCTAAAACTCAACTAATAGTCCCTCTCCTGGTGCTCCGGTTTGACTTTCCAATGGCTTTACTATCATTCTCCCAAATTTGAGAGACAGGCCCTTTAACCTCCTGGTTTGCACAGGTTGCCAATTTGGCAGAGGATGAAAGGGAAGAGAAAGAACCAATGGGAGAGTAGCTGTTAGGCATTTGGAGGGGCACATATCACAGAAATTTCCCGGCAGGAAGAAGAATTAACCAAAGTCTCAGCCACAAGCCAAGAACCAGTATAGGTCCTGAACCAAAATTTTGGACTTGCATTCAGCTCACAAAAAACGAGTTGAAAAATGGAGCTCAGGGGCGCAGCAATTCACAAATTGGCAGAGTAGTAAAGGACGACTATCGTGCAAAAATCTGTTGAGGGAAGGCAACGAGGCAGACTTGAAAGCGAGGCAGAATAGCCGGAAAGAGATTTCAAGAGGTACGTTGGAAGTGCCTTTAAAGGACAGGAAGAGGGGCACAACTTCGACAATGATGCACTTGGCCAAATAGGGTGTATGAGTTTTCTCCTGAATATATTCAGGAGAAAACACATACACATATTTTGGCCAAGCAAGCAAGCGGGCAATGCAAATCTGCACTACAAAGAAGTATCACGTCTCACGGGTCAAAAGGGGCATCTGCAATATCTGTATAAACCAGACAGGCAAGACAGGCACTGGAGAACAGGGAGCCTTGTTATGCTGATTGGCGGGATTAAGTTGCCAACTGCCTCTCTGGAGGAGTGCATTGTGTTCCATAAAACAAATAAACAACAGAGCTACAGAGCCAAGGGCACTTCCAGTCTAGGGAATAAACCATCGGAAAACTGGAAATCAATAAGACAGAGCCACCCCCAAATTTAGGGCTGCACTTCTTTCAAGAACCTCAACTTGGTTACACCTTAAATTTCCCAGGAAAGACAAAATTGGTTCACGAAATTGTGCTACTTATGTACAAGAAATATCCCTCAGCCATGTAATCAATGTCATAAGGCCAGTAGCAGCAAAATGGGTGGATTCAGGTACGATGATTCTAAGTGAAATAAGTCACACAGACAAAGAAGCTTATCATAAGATATCACTTATGAAAATCCTGTAAACATGGCTACACATGAACTGAGTTAGGAAAGAGAACAGAGTCTCACATTTAGAAAACACTCTTATGCCTGCTTAAGGGGGAAGGAGAGGTGGGGTGATGCATAAAACCAGAGTTTGATATAAGCACATGTACCGTTCCAAAAACCTATTATGGAACACACAATACCTATACCTTCCTCAGTGAAAGGGACTCAACACACCATATTCCCCACAGAGGAATATATATGACTAGTAAGAATCTTAAAACCTATGTATTGATATGTCTCTGTAAGGGAATCAAGTGTGCCTAGACTGGCATAAACATGGCAGTGAGAATCAGCTCAAACCCACTAAAAAAAGGAATTTCAAAAACAAATGAAAAAAACTGGGAAATTCTTTACAATTCCTTCAGAGTCTTTGATGAAACCTGGAATGACCCTATCTACAACGACAGATGGATGTGGCATAAGGCTGAGACACTTGGGACTGAGAGGATGAGTTTAACTGGGAGAGCAAATGCAGACCATTTAAAGCAATAATGCGTGGCACACATTCCAAGGGTCCCAACTCTCCAGGTTAAAGGGAATATTACTGCAGCTGTAACACGTAAGGGAAACCTAGAGAATGGACACACAGTGAATAGGAAAGGTCTCTAAAACTCAACGAATACTCCCTCTCCTGGTGCTCACGTTTGACTTTCCAACTGCTTTACTATCAATCTCCCAACTTGGAGAGACAGCCGCTTTAACCTCCTGGTGTGCAAAGTTTGCCAATTTGGCAAAGGATGAAAGGGAAGAGGGATAACCAATGAGAGAGTAGCTGTTCGGCATCTGGAGGGGCACATGTCACTCTAATTGCCCGGCAGGAAGAAGAATTAACCAAAGTCTCAGCCACCCGCCGGAAACCAGTATAGGTCCTGAACCAAAATTTTCGACTTGCGGTCAGCTCACAAAAAACGAGTTGAAAAATGGAGGCTGGGGCACAGCAATTCACAAACTAGCAGAGTAATAAATGACAACTATCGTCCAAAAATGTGTTGAGGGAAGGCAACGAGGCAGACTTGAAAGCGAGGCAGAATAACAGGAAACAGATTTCAAGATGTACATTGGAATCTCCTTTAAACACAGGAAGAGGGGCACAACTTCGAAAATGTTGCACTTGGCCAAAAAGGGTGTATGCGTTTTCTCCTGAATATATTCAATTCAAAATGCATATGCCCTTTTTGGCCAAGCAAGCAAGCAGGCAATGCAAATCTGCACTACAATGTAGCATCACTTCCCACCAGTCAAAAGGGACATCTTCAAAATGTGAAAAAACCAGAAAGGCAAGACAGGCCCTGGAGAACAGGGAGCCTTGTTATGCTGATGGGCGGGATGTAAATTGCCAACTGCCTCTCTGGAGGAGTGCATTGTGTTCCCTAAAACAAGTAAACAACAGGGCTACAGAGCCAAGGGCACTCCCAGTCTTGGGAATATTCTTTGGGAAAACTGAAAATCAATAAGACACAGCCACCCCATATTTTAGGGCTGCACTGCTTACAAGAACCTCAAGTTGGGTACACCTTAAATGTCCCAGGAAAGACAAAAATGGTTCAAGAAATTGTGGTACTTACGTATGATGGAATATCCCTCAGTCATGAAATCAATGTCATAAGGCCAGTAGCAACAAAATGAGTGGATACAGGTACGATGATTCTAAGAGAAATAAGTCACACACAAAAAGAAACTTATCATAAGATATCAAGTATGAAGGTCCTATAAACATGGCTACACATGAACTGAGTTAGGAAAGAGAACAGAGACTCACATTTAGAAAACTCTCTGTTGCTGGCTTAAGAGGGAAGGTGAGGTGGGGTGATGCATAAAACCAGAGTTTGATATTCGTACAGGTAACGTTCCAAAAACCAAATATGGAATAGACAAGACGTACAACTTCCTCAGTGAAAGGGACTCATCAAACCCTATTCACCGCAGACGAGTATATCTGACTAGTAAGAATCTTAAAACCTATGTATTGATATGTCTCCGTAAGGGAATCAAGTCTGTCTAGACTGGCATAAACATGGCAGTGAGAATCAGCTCAAACCCACTATAAAAAGGAATTTGAAAAACAAAAAAAGGGAAATTCTTTACAATTCCTTCAGTGTCTCTGATGAAACCTGGAATGACCCTATCTACAATGAGAGCTGGATGTGGTATAAGGCTGGACACAAGGGACTGAGAGGATTTTTGAGATTGGGTGAGCAAATGCAGACACTTTAAAGCAATAATGCATGACACCCATTCCATGGGGCCAATGTCTCCAGGTTGAAGGGAATATTACTACAGCTATAACATGTACGGGAAACCTAGAGAATGGACACACTGTGAATACGAAAGGTCTCTAAAACTCAACGAATACTCCCCCTCCTGGTGCCCCGGTTTGAATTTCCAACTGCTTTACTATCAATCTCCCAACTTGGAGAGACAGCCCCTTTAACCTCCTGGTTTGCACAGGTTGCCAATTTGGCAGAGGATGAAAGGGAAGAGTGAGAACCAATGAGAGAGTAGCTTTTAGGCATTTGGACGGGCACATGTCACTCTTATTTCACGGGTGGAAGAAGAATTAACCAAAGTCTCAGACACCCACTGGGAACCAGTATAGGTACTGAACCAAAATTTTGGGCATACGTTCAGGTCACAAAAAACGAGTTAAAAATGGAGCTCAGGTGCACAGCAATTCACAAACAGGCAGAGTAATAAAGGACAACTATCGTCCAACAATCTGTTGAGGGAAGGCAACGAGGCGGACTTGAATGCGAGGCAGAATAGAAGGAATCAGATTTCAAGAGGTACATAGGAATCGCCTTTAAAGCACAGGAAGAGGGGCACAACTTCGACAATGATGCACTTGGCCAAAAAGTGCGTATGCGTTTTGTCCTGAATATATTCAGGAGAAAACGCATACGCCCTTTTTGCCAAGCAAGCAAGCGGGCAATGCAAATCTGCAATGCAAAGAAGTATCATTTCCCACCAGTCAAAAGGGATATCCACAAAATGGGTAAAATTCAGAAAGGCAAGACAGGCCCTGGAGTAGAGGGAACCTTGTTATGCTGATGGGCGGGATGTAAATTGCCAACTGCATCTCTGGAGGAGTGCATTGAGTTCCCTAAAACAAGTAAACAACAGAGCTACAGAGCCAAGGGCACTTCCAGTCTAGGGAATATACCTTGGGAAAACTGAAAATCAATAAGACAGAGCCACACCAAAATTTAGGGATGCAATGCTTACAAGAACCTCAACTTGGGTACACCTTAAGTATACCAGGAAAGATAAAAATGGTTCAAAAAATTTTGGTACTTACGTACGATGGAATATCCCTCAGCCATGAAATAAATATCATAAGACCAGTAGCAGCAAAATGAGTGGATTCAGGTACGATGAATCTAAGTGAAATAATTCACACAGAAAAAGAAACTTATCATAAGATATCACTTATGAAGATACTGTAAACATGGCTACACATGAACTGAGTTAGGAAAGAGAACAGAGTCTCACATTTAGAAAACACACTTATGCTTGCTTAAGGGGGAAGGAGAGGTGGGGTGATGCATAAAACAAGAGTTTGATGTAAGCACAGGTACCGTTCCAAAAACCAACTATGGAATAGACAAGACCTACACCTTCCTCAGTGAAAGGGACTCAAAACCCCATATTTCCCACAGAGGAATATATCTGACAAGTAAGAATCTTAAAACTTATGTATTGATATGTCTCCATAAGGGAATCAAGTGTGTCTAGACTGGCATAAACATGACAGTGAGAATCAGCTCCAACCCACTATAAAAAGGAATTTGAAAAACAAATAAAAGGAAATTCTTTACAATTCCTTCAGGGTTTCTAATGAAACCTGGAATGACCCTATCTACAACGACAGCTGTATGTGGAATAAGGCTGGACACATGGGACTGAGAGGATTGGTGAGATTGGGTGAGCAAAAGCAGACCCTTTAAAGCAATAATGCATGGCACCCATTCCATGGGTCCCATGTCTCCAGGTTGAAGGGAATATTACTACAGCTATAACATGTATGGGAAACCTAGAGAATGGACACACTGTGAATTTCAAAGATCTCTAAAACTCAACGAATAGTCCCTCTCCTGGTGCTCCGGTTTGACTTTCCAACAGCTTTACTATCAATCTCACAGCTTGGAGAGACAGAACCTTTAACATCCTCGTTCACACACGTTGCCAATTTGGCAGTGGATGAAAGGGAATAGGGAGAACCAATGAAAGAGTAGCTGTTAGGCATTTGGACGCGCACATGTCACTCTTATATCACGGGAGGAAGAAGAACTAAACAAAGTCTCAGCCACCCACCGGGAACCAGTATAGTTCCTGAACCAAAATATTGGACTTGCGTTCAGCTCACAATAAACGAGTTAAATAATGGAGCTCAGGGGCACAGCAATTCACAAACAGGCAGAGTAATAAAGGAAAACTATCGTCCAACAATCTGTTGAGGGAAGGCAACGAGGCGGACTTGAAAGCGAGGCAGAATAGCAGGAAACAGATTTCAAGAGGTACGTTGGAATTGCCTTTAAAGCACATGAAGAGGGGCACAACTTTGAAAATGATGCAATTGGCCTAAAAGGGCATATGCGTTTTCTCCCAAATATATTCAGGAGAAAATAAATACGCCCTTTTTGGCAAAGCAAGCAAGTGGGCAATGCAAAGCTGCACTACAAAAAAGTATCACTTCCCACCGGTCAAAAGGGACATCCACAAAATGGGTAAAATTCAGAAAGTCAAGACAGGCCCTGGAGAACAGGGAGCATTGTTATGCTGATGGGCAGGATGTAAATTGCCAACTGCCTCTCTGGAGGAGTGCATTGTGTTCCCAAAACAAGTAAACAACTTATATACAGAGCCAAGGGCACTTCCAGTCTAGGGAATATACCTTGGGAAAACTGGAAATCAATAAGGCACAGCCACCCCAAAATTTAGGGCTTCACTGCTTACAAGAACCTCAACTTGGGTACACCTTAAGTATCCCAGGAAAGATAAAAATGGTTCAAAAAATTGTGGTAATTACGTACGATGGAATATCCCTCAGCCATGAAATCAATATCATAAGACCAGCAGCAGCAAAATGAATGGATTCAGGTACGATGATTCTGAGTGAAATAAGTCACACAGAAAAATAAACTTATCATAAGATATCACATATGAAGATACTGTAAACATGGCTACACATGAACTGAGTTAGGAAAGAGAACAGAGTCTCATATTTAGAAAACACTCTTATGCCTCCTTAAGGTGGAAGGAGAGGTGGGGTGATGCATCAAAGCAGAGTTTGATATAAGCAAAAGTACCGTTCCAAAAACCAAGTATGGTATAGACAAAACCTACACCTTCCTCAGTTAAAGGGACTCAAAACACCATATTTCCCGCAGAGGAATATATCTGACTAGTAAGAATCTTAAAACCTATGTATTGATATGTCTCCATAAGGGAATCAAGTGTGTCTAGACTGGCATAAACATGGCAGTGAGAATCAGCTCAAACCCACTATAAAAAGGAATTTGAAAAAAAAAAAGGGGAAATTCTTTACAATTCCTTCAGGATCTCTGATGAAACTTGGAATGACCCTATCTACAACGACAGCTGGAGGTGGCATAAGGCTGGATACATGGTATTGAGAGGATTGCTGAGATTCGTGAGCAAATGCAGACCCTTTAAAAGAATAATGCATGGCATCAATTCCATGGGTCCCTACTCTCCAGGTTGTAGGGAATAGTACTACAGCTATAACCTGTATGGTAAACCAAGAGAATGGACACACTGTGAATACGAAAAGTTTCTAAAACTCAACGAATAGTCCCTCTCCTTGTGTTCCAGTTTGACTTTCTAACTGCTTTACTATCAATCTCCCAACCTGGAGAGACAGCACCTTTAACCTCCTGGTTCGCACATGTTGCCAATTTGGCAAAGGATGAAAGGGAAGAGGGAGAACCAAAGAGAGAGTAGCTGTTAGGCATTTGGATGGGCACATGTCACTCTTATTACCCAGGAGGAAGAAGAATTAACCAAAGTCTCAGCCACCCACCGGAACCAGTATAGGTCCTGAACCAAAATATGGGACTGGCGTTCAGCTCACAAAAAACTAGTTAAATATGGAGCTATAGGGCAGAGCAATTCACAAACTGTCAGAGTAATAAAGGACAACTATCATCCAACAATCTGTTGAGGGAAGGCAACGAGGCGGACTTGAAAGTGAGGCAGAATAGCAGGAAACAGATTTCAAGAGGTACGTTGGAATCACCTTTAAAGCACAGGAAGAGGAGCACAACTTCGACAATGATGCACTTGGCCAAAAAGGGCGTATGCGTTTTCTCCTGAGTATATTCAAGAGAAAACGCATATGCCCTTTTTGGCCAAGCAAGCAAGCGGACAATGTAAGTCTGAAGTACAAAGAAGTATCACTTCCCACCTGTCCAAAGGTACATCCACAAAAAGGGTAAAAACCAGAAATTCAAGACAGGCCCTGGAGAACAACGAGCCTTTTTATGCTGATGGGCGGGATGTAAATTGCCAACTGCCTCTCTGGAGGAGGGAATTGTGTTCCCTAAAACAAGTAAACAACAGAGCTACAGAGGCAAGGACACTTCCAGTCTGGGGAATATAGCTTGGGAAAACTGAAAATCAATAAGACAGAGCCTCCCCAAAATTTAGGGCTGCACTGCTTACAAGAACCTCAACTTGGGTACACCGTAAATATCTCAGGAAATATAAAAATGGTTCAAAAAATTGTGGTACTTACGTATGATAGAACATCCCTCAGCCACGAAATCAATGTCATAAGACCAGTAGCAGCAAAATGAGTGGATTCAGGTACGATGATTCTAAGTGAAATAAGTCACACAGAAAAAGAAACGTATCATAAGATATCACTTATGAAGATCCTGTAAACATGGCTACACATGAACTGAGTTAGGAAAGAGAACACAGTCTCACATTTAGAAAAAAACACTTATGACTGCTTAAGGGGGAAGGAGAGGTGAGGTGATGCATAAAACCAGAGTTTGATATAAGCACAGGTACCGTTCCAAAAACCAACTATGGAATAGAGAAGAATTACACCTTCCTCAGTGAAAGGAATTCAAAATCCCATATTTCCCGCAGAGGAATATATCTGACTAGTAAGAATCTTAAAACCTATGTATTGATATGTCTCTGTAAGGGAATCAAGTGTTTCTAGACTGGCAAAAACATGGCAGCGAGAATCAGCTCAAACCCACTATAAAAAGGAATTTCAAAAACAAAACAAAAACCAGGGAAATTCTATACAATTCCTTCAGGGTCTCTGATGAAACCTGGAATGACCCTATCTATAATGACAGCTGGATGTGGCATAAGGCTGAACACATGGGACTGAGAGGATTTGTGAGTTTGGGTGAGCAAATGCAGACCCTTTAATGCAATAATGCTTGGCAGCCATTCCATTGGTCACAACTCTCCAGGGTGAAGGGAATATTACTACAGCTATAACATGTACAGGAAACCTAGAGAATGGACACATTGTGAATATGAAAGGTCTCTAAAACTCAAGGAATAATCCCTCTCCTTGTGTTCCAGTTTGACTTTCCAACTGCTTTACTATCAATCTCCCAACTTGTAGAGACAGCACCTTTAACCTCCTGGTGTACACATTTTGCCAATTTAGCAAAGGATGAAAGGCAAGAGGGAGAACCAATGAGAGAGTAGCTGTTAGACATTTGGACGGGCACATGTCTTTCTTATTTCCCGGGAGGAAGAAGAATTAACCAAAGTCTCAGCCACCCACCAAAAACCAGTATAGGTCCTGAACCAAAATATTGGACTTGCGTTCAGCTCACAAAAAACAAGTTAAAAAATGGAGCTCAGGGACACAACAATTAACAAACTGGCAGAGTAATAAAGGGCAACTATCGTCCAAAAATCTGTTGAGGTAAGGCAACCAGGCGGACTTGAAAGCGAGGCAGAATAGCAGGAAACAGAATTCAAGAGCCACGTTGGAATCGCCTTTAAAGCACAGGAAGATGGGCAGAACTTCGACAATGATGCACCTGGCCACAAATGGCGTATGCGTTTTCTCCTGAATATATTCAGGAGAAAACGCATACGCCATTTCGGGCCAAGCAAGCAAGCGGGCAATGCAAATCTGCACTAAAAAGAAGTATCACTTCCCACCAGTCAAAAGGGACATCCACAAAATGGGTAAAAACCAGAGGCTAGACAGGCCCTGGAGAACAGGGAGCATTGTTATGCAGATGGGCGGGATGTAAATTGCCAACTGCCTCACTGGAGGAGTGCATTGTGTTCCGTAAAACAAGTAAACAATAAAGCTACAGAGCCAAGGGCACTTCCAGTCTAGGGAATATACCTTGGGAAAATTGAAAATCAATAAGACAGAGCCACCCCAAAATTTAGGGCTGCACTGCTTACAAGAACCTCAACTTGGGTACACATTAAATATCCCAGGAAATATAAAAATGTTTCAAAAAATTGTGGTACTTACATACGATGGAATAACCCTCAGCCATGAAATCAATGTCATAAGACCAGTAGCAGCAAAATGATTGGATTCAGGTACGATGATTCTAAGTGAAATAAGTCACACAGAAAAAGAAACTTATCATAAGATATCACTTATGAAGATCCTGTAAACATGGCTACATATGAACTAAGTTAGGAAAGAGAACAGAGTCTCACATTTAGAAAACACTCTTATGCCTGCTTAAGGGGGAAGGAGAGGTGAGGTGATGCATAAAACCAGAGTTTGATATAAGCACATGTAACATTCAAAAACCAACTATGGAATAGACAAGACTTATTCCTTCCTCAGTGAAAGGGATTCAAAACCCCATATTTCCCACAGAGGAATATATTGGATTAGTTAGAATCTTAAAACCTATGTATTGATATGTCTCCATAAGGGAATCAAGTGTGTCTAGACTGGCATAAACATGGCAGCGAGAATCATCTCAAACCCACTATAAAATGGAAATTCAAAAACAAAACAAAAAAACAGGGAAATTCTTTACAATTCCTTCAGGGTCTCTGATGAAACCTGGAATGACCCTATCTACAATGACAGCTGTATATGGCGTAAGGCTGGACACATGGGACTGAGAGGATTGGTGAGATTGGGTGAGCAAATGCAGACCCTATAAAGCAATAATGCATGGCAACCATTCCATGGGTCCCAACTCTCCAGGTTGAAGAGTATATTACTACAGCTATAAAATGTACGGGAAACCTAGAGACTGGACACACTGTGAATACGAAAGGTCTCTAAAACTCAATGAATAGTCCCTCTCCTGGTGCTCAGGTTTGACTTTCCAACTGCTTTACTATCAATCTCCCAGCTTGGAGAGACTGCACCTTTAACCTCCTGTTTCGCACAGGTTGCCAATTTGGCAGAGGATGAAAGGGAAGAAGGAGAACCAATGAGAGAGTGGCTGTTAGGCATTTGGACGGGCACATGTCACTCTTATTTCCCGGGAGGAAGAAGAATTAACCAAAGTCTAAGCCACCCACCGCGAACCAGTATAGGTCCTGAACCAAAATATTGGACTTGCGTTCAGCTCACAATAAACGAGTTAAATTATGGAGCTCAGGGGCACAGCAATTCACAAACTGGTAGAGTAATTAAGGACAACTATCGTACAAAAATCTGTTGAGGGAAGGCAACGAGGCGGAATTGAAAGTGAGGGAGAATAGAAGGAAACAGATTTCAACAGATACGTTGGAATTGCTTTTAAAGCACAGGAAGAGGGGCACATCTTCGAAAATGATGCACTTGGCCAAAAAGGGCATATGCGTTTTCTCCTGAGTATATTCAGGAGAAAACGCATACGCCCTTTTTGGGCAAGCAAGCAAGCGGACAATGCAAATCTGCACTACAAAGAAGTATCACTTCCCACAGGTCAAAAGGGATATCCACAAAATGGGTAAAAAGCAGAAAGACCAGACAGGGCCTGGAGACAGGGAGCCTTGTTATGCTGATGGGCGGGATGTAAATTGCCAACTGCCTCTCTGGAGGAGTGCAGTTTGTTCCCTAAAACAAGTAAACAACAGAGCTACAGAGACAAGGGTACTTCCAGTCTAGGGTATATACCTTGGGAAAACTGAAAATCAGTAAGACAGAGCCACCCCAAAATTTAGGGCTGCACTGCTTACAAGAACCTCAACTTGTGTACACCTTAAGTATCCCAGGAAAGATAAAAATTTTTCAAGAGATTGTGGTAATTACATACGATGGATTATTTCTCTGCCATGAAATCAATGTCATCAGGCCAGTAGCAGCAAATTTAGTGGATTCAGTTACGATGATTCTAAGTGAAATTAGTCACAGAGTAAAAGAAACTTATCATAAGATATCCCTTATGAAGGTCCTGTAAACATGGCTACACATGAACTGAGTTAGGAAAGAGAACAGAGTCTCACATTTAGAAAACACACTCATGCCTCCTTAAGGGGGAAGGCGAGGTGGGGTGATGAATAAAACCAGAGTTTGATATAAGCACAGGTACCGTTCCCAAAACCATCAATGGAATAGACAAGACCTACCTACACCTTCCTCAGTGAAAGGGACTCAAAACCCCATATTTCCCGCAGAGTAATATATCTGACTAGTAAGAATCTTAAAACCTATGTATTGATATGTCTCTGTAAGGGAATCAAGTGTGTCTAGACTGCCATAAACATGGCAGCGAGAATCAGCTCAAACCCACTATAAAATGGAATTTCAAAAACAAAACAAAAAAACAGGGAAATTCTTTTCAATTCCTTCAGCGTCTCTTATGAAACCTGGAATGACCCTATCTAAAACGACAGCTGGATGTGGCATAAGGCTGGACACATGGGCCTGAGAGGACTGGTGAGATTGGGTGAGCAAATGCAGATGCTTTAAAGCAATAATGCATGGCACACATTCCATGCGTCCCAACTCTCCAGGGTGAAGCGAATATTACTATAGCTATAACATGTACGGGAAACCGAGAGAATGGACACACTGTGAATACGAAAGGTCTCTAAAACTCAACAAATAGTCCCTCGCCTGGTACTCCGGTTTGACTTTCCAACTGCTTTACTATCCATCTCCCAACTTGGAAAGACAGCCCCTTTAATCTCCTGTTTCACAAAGGTAGCCAATTTGGCAGAGGATGAAACGGAAAAGGGAGAACCAATGAGAGAGTAGCTGTTAGGTATTTGGACGGGCACATGTCACTCTTGTTTCCCGGGAGGAAGAAGAATTAACCAAAGTCTCAGCCAACCACCAGGTACCAGTGTAGGTCCTGAACCAAAATATTGTACTTGCATTCAGCTCACAGAAAACGAGTTAAATAATGGAGGTCTGAGGCACGGCAATTCACAAACAGGCAGAGTAATAAAGGACAACTATCGTCCAAAAATCTGTTGAGGGAAGGCAACGAGGCGGACTTGAAAGCGAGGCAGAATAGCAGGAAACAGATTTCAAGAGGTACGTTGGAATCGCCTTTAAAGCACAGAAAGAGGGGCACAACTTCGAAAATGGTGCACTTGGCCACAAAGTGCATATGCGTTTTCTCCTGAATATATTCAGTAGAAAACGCATATGCCCTTTTTGTCCAAACAAGCAAGCGGGCAATGCAAATCTGCACTACAAAGAAGTATCACTTCCCACAGGTCAAAAGGGAAATCCACAAAATGTGTAAAAACCAGAAAGGCAAGAGAAGCCCTGGAGAACAGGGAGCATTGTTATGCTGAAGGGCGGGATATAAATTGCCAACTGCCTCTCTGGAAGAGTTCATTGTGTTCCCTAAAACAAGTAAACAACAGAGCTACAGAGCCAAGGGCACTTCGAGTCTAGGGAATATATCTTGGGAAAACTGAAAATCCATAAGACAGAGCCACCCCCAAATTTAGGGCTGTACTGCTTAAAAGAACCTCAAATTGGGTACACCATAAATATCACAGGAAATATAAAAATGGTTCAAAAAATTGTGGTACTTACGTACGATGGAATATCCCTCAGCCATGAAATCAATGTCATAAGACCACTAGAAGCAAAATGAGTGGATTCAGATACGATGATTCTAAGTGAAATAAGTCACGCAGAAAAAGAAGCTAATCATAAGATATCACTTACGAAGACCCTGGAATCATGCCTACACATGAACTGATTTAGGAAAGTGAAGAGAGTTTGACCTTTAGAAAACATTCTTATGCCTGCTTAAGGAGGAAGGAGAGGTGGGGTGATGCATAAAACCAGATTTTGATATTAGTTCAGGTACCGTTCCAAAAACCAAATACGGAATAGACAAGAACTACACGTTCCTCCGTGAAAGGGACTCAACTCCCCTTATTCCATGCAGAGGGATATAACTTACTAGTAAGAATCTTAAAACATATGTATTGATATGTCCCCATAATGGAATCAAGTGTGTCTAGACTGGCATAAACTTGGCAGCAAGAATAAGCTCAAACCCACTATAGAAAGGACTTTCAAAAACAAAACAAAAAAACAGGGAAATTATTTACAATTCCTTCAGGGTCTCTGATGAAACGTGCAATAACCCTGTCTACAATGACAGCTGGATGTGGCATAAGGCTGGACAATTGGGACTGAGAGGATTGGTGAGATTGGGTGAGCAAATGCAGACCCTTTAAAGCAATAATGCATGGCACTCTTTCCATGGGTCCCAACTCTCCAGATTGAAGGGAATGTTACTACAGCTATAAAATGTACGGGAAACCTAGAGAATGGACACACTGTGAATACAAAAGGTTTCTAAAACTCAACGAATAGTCCCTCTCCTGGTGGTACGGTTTGACTTTCCAACTGCTTTACTATCAATCTCCCAACATGGAGAGACTGCCCCTTTAACCTCCTGGTTCGCACAGGTTGCCAATTTGGCAGAGGATGAAAGGGAAGAGGGAGAACCAATGAGAGAGTAGCTGTTAGGCATTTGCATGGGCACATGTCACTCTGATTGCCCGGGAGGAAGAAGAATTAACCAAAGTCTCAGCCACTCACCGGGAAACAGTATAGGTCCTAAACCACAATTTTGCACTTGCATTCAGCTCAAAAATAACTAGTTGAAAAATGGAGCTCAGGGGCAGAGCAATTCACAAACTGGCAGAGAAAGAAAGGCCAACTATCGTCCAGAAGTCTGTTGAGGGAAGGCAACGAAGCGGACTGGAAAGCGAGGCAGAATAGCAGGAAACAGATTTCAAGAGTTACATTGGAATCGTCTGTAAAGCACAGGTAGAGTGGCACAACTTCGACAATGATGCACTTGGCCAAAAGGGGCGTATGCATTTTCTCCTGAATATATGCAGGAGAAAACACATACGCCCTTTTTGGCCAAGCAAGCAAGTGGGCAATGCAAATCTGCACTACAAAGGAGTATCACTTCCCACCAGTCAAAAGGGACATCCACAAAATATGTAAAAACCAGAAAGGCAAGACAGGCATTGGAGAACAGTGAGCCTTGTTATGCTGATGGGCGGGATGTAAATTGTCAACTGCCTCTCTGTAGGAGTGCATTGTGTTCCCTAAAACAAGTAAACAACAGAGCTACAGAGCCAAGAGAATTTCCAGTCTAAGAAATATACCTTGGGAAAACTGAAAATCAATAAGACAGAGCCAGCCCAAAATTTAGGGCTGCACTGCTTACAAGAATTTCAACTTGTCTACACCTTAAATATCCCTGAAACCATAAAAATGTTTCAAAAAATTGTGGTACTTACGTACGATGGAATATCCCTCAGCCATGAAATCAATGTCATAAGACCAGTAGCAGCAAAATGAGTGGATTCAGGTACGATGATTCTAAGTGAAATAAGTCACACAGAAAAAGAAACTTATCATAAGATATCACTTATGAAGGTCCTGTAAACATGGCTACACATGAACTGAGTTAGGAAAGAGAAGAGAGTTTGACCTTTAGAAAACATTCTTATGCCTGCTTAAGGGGGAAGGAGAGGTGGGGTGATGCATTATACCAGATTTTGATATTAGTTCTGGTACCGTTCCACAAACCATATACCGAATAGACAAGAAATACACCTTCTTCAGTGAAAAGGACTCAACTCCCCATATTCCATGCAGAGGGATATATCTTAATAGTAAGAATCTTAAAACGTATGTATTGATATGTCCACATAATGGAATCAAGTGTGTCTAGACTGGCATAAACATGGCAGTGAGAATCAGCTCAAACCCAGTATAAAATGGAATTTCAATAACAAAACAAAAAAAACAGGGAAATACTTTTCAATTCCTTCAGGGTCTCTGATGAAACCTGGAATGACCCTATCTACAACGACAGCTGGATGTGGCATAAGGCTGGACACATGGGACTGAGAGGATTGGTGAGATTGGTTGAGCAAATGCAGACCCTTTAAAGCAATAATGCATGGCACCCATTCCCTGGGTCCCAACTCTCCAGGTTGAAGGGAATATTACTACAGCTATAACATGTACGGTAGTCCTAGAGAATGGACACACTGTGAATACGAAAGTTCTCTAAAACTCAACGAATAGTCCCTCTCCTGGTGCTCCAGTTTGACTTTCCAACTGCTTTACTATCAATCTCCCTACCTTGAGAGATAGCACTTTTAACCTACTGTTTCACACAGGTTTCCAATTTGGCAGAGGATGAATGGGAAGAGGATAAACCAATGAGAGAGTAGCTGTTAGGCATTTGGATGGGCATATGTCACACTTATTTCCCGGGAGGAAGAAGAATTAACCAAAGTCTCAGCCACCCACCGAAAACCAGTATAGGTCCTGAACCAAAATATTGGACTTGCGTTCAGCTCACAAAAAAAACGAGTTAAATAATGTAGCTCAGGGGCACAGCAATTCACAAAATGGCAGAGTAATAAAGGGCAACTATCGTCCAACAATCTGTTGAGGGGAGGCAACGAGGCGGACTTGAAAGCGAGGCAGAATAGCAGGAAACAGATTTCAAGAGGTTCATTGGAATCACCTTTAAAGCATAGGAAGAGGGGCACAACATTGACAATGATGCACTTGGCCAAAGAGGGCGTATGCATTTTCTCCTGAATATATTCAGGAGAAAACGCATACGCCCTCTTTGGCCAAGCCAACAAGCGGGCAATGCAAATCTGCACTAAAAAGAAGTATCACTTCCCACCAGTCAAAAGGGACATCCACAAATGTGTAAAAACCAGAAAGGAAAGACAGGCCCTGGATAACATGGAGACTTGTTATGCAGATGGGCGGGATGTAAATAGCCAACTGCCTCTCTGGAAGAGTGCATTGTGTTCCCTAAAACAAATAAACAACAGAGCTACAGAGCCAAGTGCACTTCCAGTCTAGGAAATATACCTTGGGAAAACTGAAAATCAATAAGACAGAGCCACCCCAAAATTTAGGGCTGCACTTCTTACAAGAACCTGAACTTGCTTACAAGAACTTCTACTTGTCTACACCTTAAATATCCCAGGAAATATAAAAATGGTTCAAAAAATTGTGGTACTTACGTACGATGGAATATCCCTCAGCCATGAAATCAATGTCATAAGACCAGTAGCAGCAAAATGTGTGGATTCAGGTACGATAATTTTAAGTGAAATAAGTCACACAGAAAAAGAAACTTATCATAAGATATCACTTATGAAGATCCTGTAATCATGGCTACACATGAAATGAGTTAGGAAAGAGAACAGAATCTCACATTTACAAAACACTCTTATTCCTTCTTAAGGGGGAAGGAGAGGTGGGGTGATGCATAAAACCAGAGTTTGATATAAGCACAGGTACCGTTCCAAAAACCAACTATGGAATACACAAGACCTACACCTTCCTCAGTGAAAGGGATTCAAAATCCCATATTTCCCGCAGAGGAATATATCTGACTAATAAGAATCATAAAACCTATGTATTGATATGTCTCCATAAGGGAATCATGTGTGTCTAGTCTGGCATAAACATGACAGCGAGAATCAGCTCAAACCCACTATATAATGAATTTCAAAAACAAAAAAAAAGGGAAATTCTTTACAATTCCTTCAGGGTCTCTGATGAAACCTGGAATGACACTATCTACAACGACAGCTAGATGTGGCATAAGGCTGGACACATGGGACTGAGAGGATTGGTGAGATTGGGTGAGCAAATGCAGACCCTTAAAAGCAATAATGCATGGCACCCATTCCCTGGGTCCCAACTCTCCAGGTTGAAGGGAATATTACTACAGCTATAACATGTACGGGAAACCTAGAGAATGGACACACTGTGAATATGAAAGGTCTCTAAAACTCAACGAATAATCCCCCTCCTGTTCCTCCGCTTTGACTTTCCAACTGCTTTACTATCACTCTCCCAACCTAGAGCGACAGCACCTTTAACCTCCTGTTTTGCACAGGTTGCCAATTTGGCAGAGGATGAATGGCAAGAGGGAGAACCAATGAGAGAGTAGCGGTTAGGAATTTGGATGGGCATATGTCACTCTTAATTCTCGGGAGGAAGAAGAATTAACGAAAGTCTCAGACACCCACCAAAAACAAGTATAGGTCCTGAACCAAAATATAGGACTTGCGTTCAGCTTACAAAAAACCGAGTTAAATAATGTAGCTCAGGGGCACAGCAATTCACAAAATGGCAGAGTAATAAAGGGCAACTATCGTCCAACAATCTGTTGAGGGGAGGCAACGAGGCGGACTTGAAAGCGAGGCAGAATAGCAGGAAACAGATTTCAAGAGGTACGTTGGAATCGCCTTTAAAGCACAGGAAGATGGGCACAATTTCGACAATGATGCACGTGGCCAAATGGGGCGTATGTGTTTTCTCCTGAATATATTCAGGAGAAAACGCATACGCCCTTTTTGGCCAAGCAAGAAAGTGGGCAATGCAAGTCAGCACTACAAACAGGTATCACTTTCCACCGGTCAAAAGGGACATCCACAAAATGGGTAAAAACCAGAAAGCAAGACAGACCCTGGATAACAGGAAGCCTTGTTATGCTGATGGGCGGGACATAAACTGCCAACTGCTTCTCTGGAGGATTGCATTGTGTTCCCTAAAAGAAGTAAACAACAGAGCTACAGAGCCAAGGGCACTTCCAGTCTAGGGAATATAACTTGGGAAAAATTAAAATCAATAAGATACAGCCACCCCAAAATTTAGGACTACACTGCTTACAAGAACCTCAACTTGTGTACACTTTAAATATCCCAGAAAATATAAAAATGGTTCAAAAAATTGTGATACTTACGTACGATGGAATATCCCTCAGCCATGAAATCAATGTCATAAGACCAGTAGCAGCAAAATGTGTGGATTCAGGAACGATGATTCTAAGTGAAATACGTCACACAGAAAAAGAAACGTATCATAAGATATCACTTATGAAGATCCTGTAAACATGGCTACACATGAACTGAGTTAGGAAAGAGAACAGAGTCTCCCATTTAGAAAACACTCTTCTGCCTGCTTAAGGGGGAAGGAGAGGTGGGGTGATGCATAAAACCAGAGTTTGATATAGGCACAGGTACCATTCCAAAAAGGAACTATGGAATAGACAACACCTACACCTTCCTCAGTGAAAGGGACTCAAAACCCCATATATCCCGCAGAGGAATATATCTTACTCGTAAGAATCTTAAAAACTATGTATTGATATGTCTCCGTAAGGGAATTAAGTGTGTCTAGACTGGCATAAACATGGCAGCGAGAATCAGTTCAAACCCACAATCAAAAGGAATTTCAAAAACAAAACAGAAAAACAGGAAAATTCTTTACAATTCCTTCTGGGTCTCTGATGAAACCAGGAATGACACTATATACAACGATAGCTAGATGTGGCATAAGGCTGGACACAAGGGACTGAGAGGATTGGTGAGATTGGGTGAGCAAATGCAGACCCTTTAAAGGAATAATGCATGGTACCCATTCCATGGGTCCCAACACTCCGGGTTGAAGGGAATATTACTACAGCTATAACATGTACGGGAAACCTAGAGAATGGACACACTGTCAATACGAAAGGTCTCTAAAACTCAACGAATAGTCCCTCTCCTGGTGCTCCGGTTTGATTTTCCAACTTCATTACTATCAGTCTCCAAACATGGAGAGACAGCACCTTTAACCTCCTATTTCTCACAGGTTGCCAATTAGGCAGAGGATGAATGGGAAGAGGGAGAACCAATGAGAGAGTAGCTGTTAGGCATTTGGACGGGCACATGTCACTCTTATTTCCTGGGAGGAAGAAGAATTAACCAAAGTCTCAGGCACCCACCAAGAACCAGTATAGGTACTGAACCAAAATATTAAACTTGCGCTCAGCTCACAAAAAACGAGTTAAAAAATCGAGATCTGGGGCACAGCAATTCACAAACTGGCAGAGTAATTAAGGGAAACTATCATCCAAAAATCTGTTGAGGGAAGGCAACAAGGCGGACTTGATAGGGAGGCAGAATAGAAGGAAACACATTTCAAGAGGTACGTTGGAATCACCTTTAAAGCACAGGAAGAGGGGCACAACTTAGACAATGATGCACTTTGCCAAAAAGGGCGTATGCGTTTTCTCCTGAATATATTCAGGAGAAAACGCATACGCCCTTTTTGGCCAAGCAACCAAGGGGGCAATGCAAATCTGCACTACAAAGAAGTATCACTTCCCACAATCAAAAGGGACATAGGAAATATGTGTAAAAACCAGAAAGGCAAGACAGGCCCTGGAGAACAGGGAGCCTTGTTATGCGGATGGGCGGGATGTAAATTGTCAACTGCCTCTCTGGAGGAGTGCATTGAGTTCCCTAAAACAAGTAAACAACAGAGGTACAGAGCCAAGGGCACTTCCAGTCTAGGGAATATACCTTGGGAAAACTGAAAATCAATAAGACAGAGCCACCCCACTATTTAGGGCTGCACTGCTTACAAGAAGCTCATTTGGGTGCACCTTAAATATCCCTGAAAGATAAAAATGGTACAAAAAATTGTGGTACTTACGTCCGATGAAATATCCCTCAGCCATGAAATCAATGTCATAAGACCAGTAGAAGCAAAATGAGTGGATTCAGGTACGATGATTCTAAGTGAAATAAGTCACACAGAAAAAGAAACTTATCATAAGATATCACTTATAGGTATCCTGTAATCATGGCTACACATGAACTGAGTTAGGAAAGAGAACAGAGTCTCACATTTAGAAAACACTCTGATGTCTGCATAAGGGGGAAGGAGAGGTGGGGTGATGCATAAAACAAGAGTTTAATATTAGAACAAGTACCGTTCCAAAAACCTAATACGTAATAGCATGACCTACAACTTCCTCAGTGAACGGGACGCAACAACCCATATTCCGTGCAGAGGAATATATCTGACTAATAAGAAACTTAAAACCTATGTACTGATATGTCTCCGTAAGGGAATCAAGTGTGTCTAGACTGGCATAAACATGGCAGCGAGAATCAGCTCAAACCCACTATAAAAAAAAATTCAAAAACAAAACAAAAAAACAGGGAAATTCTTTACAATTCCTTCAGGGTCTCTGATGAAACCTGGAATGACCATGTCTACAATGACAGCTGGAAGTGGCATAAGGCTGGACACGTGGGACTGGGAGGACTGGTGAGACTGGGTGAGCAAATGCAGACCCTTTAAAGCAATAATGCATGGCACCCATTCCATTGTTCCCAACTCTCCAGGTTGAAGGGAATATTACTACAGCTATAACATGTACGGGAAACCTAGAGAATGGACACACTGTGAATATGAAAGGTTTCTAAAACTCAACGAATAGTCCCTCTCCTTGTGTGCCAGTTTGACTTTCCAACTGCTTTACTATCAATCTCCCAACTTGGAGAGACAGCACCTTTAATCTCCTGGTTCTCACAGGTTGCCTATTAGGCAGAGGATGAAAGGGAAGAGGGAGAACCAATGAGAGAGTAGCTGTTAGGCATTTGGACGGGCACATGTCACTCTAATTGCCTGGCAGGAAGAAGAATTAACCAAAGTCTCAGCCACCCACCGGGAACCAGTATAGGTCCGGAACCAAAATATTGGCCATGCCTTCAGCTCACAAAAAGCGAGTTGAAAAATGGAGCTCAAGGGAACAGCAATTCACAAACTGGCAGAGTAATAAAGGACAACTCTCATCCAAAAATCTGTTGAGGGAAGGCAATTAGGCGGACTTGAAAGCGAGGTAGAATAGCAGGAAACAGATTTCAAGCGGTACGTTGGAATCACCTGTGAAGCACAGGAAGAGGGGCACAACTTCGAAAATGATGCACTTGGCCAAAAATTGTGTATGTGTTTTCTCCTGAATATATTCAGGGGAAAACGCATACGCCCTTTTTGGCCAAGCAAGCAAGCAGGCAATGCAAATCTGCAGTACAAAGAAGTATCACTTCCCACCAGTCAAAAGGGACATCGGCAAAATGTGTAAAAACCAGAAAGGCAAAAGAGGACCTGGAGAACCGGGAGCCTTTTTATGCTGATGGGCGGAATGTAAGTTGCCAACTGCCACTCTGGAGGAGTGCATTGTGTTCCCTAAAACAAGTAAACAACTGAGCTACATAGCCAAGGGCACTTCAAGTCTAGGGAATATACCTTGGGAAAACTGAAAATCAATAAGACACACCCACACCAAAATTTAGGGATGCACTGCTTACAAGAACCTCAACTTGGGTACATATTAATTATCACAAGAAAGTTAAAAATGGTTCAAAAAATTGTGGTACTTACGTACGATGGAATATCCCTCAGCCATGAAATCAATGTCATAAGACCAGTAGCAGCAAAATGAGTGGATTCAGGTACGATGATTCTAAGTGAAATAAGTCACACAGAAAAAGAAGCTTATCATAGGATATGACTTATGAAGATCCTGTAAACATGGCTACACATGAACTGAGTTAGGAGAGAGAACAGAGTCTCACATTTAGAATACACTCTTATGCCTGCTTAAGGGTGAAGGAGAGGTGGGGTGATGCATAAAACCAGAGTTTGATATAAGCACAGGTACTGTTCCAAAAACCAACTATGGAATAGTTAAACCTACACCTTCCTCGGGGAAAGGGACTCAAAACACCATATTTTCCACAGAGGAATATATCTGACTAGTTAGAATCTTAAAACCTATGTATTGATATGTCTCCATAAGGGAATCAAGTGTGTCTAGACTGGCATAAACATGGCAGTGAGAATCAGCTCAAACCCACTATTAAAAGGAATTTCTAAAACAAAACAACAAAGCAGGAAAATTCTTTACAATTCCTTCAGGGTCTCTGATGAAACCTGGACTGAATCTATCTACAACTACAGCTTGATGGGGCATAAGGCTAGACACTTGGGACTGAGAGGCTTGGTGAGACTGCGTGAGCAAACACAGACCATTTAAAGCAATAATGTGTGGCCTCCATTCCATGGTTCCAAACTCTCCAGGTTGAAGGGAACATTAATACAGCTATAACATGTACTGGAAACCTAGAAAATGGACACACTGTGAATACGAAAACTTTCTAAAACTCAAGGAATAGTCCCTCTACTGGTGTTCCAATTTGACTTTCCAACTCTTGACTATCAATCTCCCAACTTAGAGAGACAGCCCCTTTAACCTCCTGGTACGCACATGTTGCCAATTTGGCAGAGGATGAAAGGGACCAGGGAGAACCAATGAGAGAGTAGCTGTTAGGCATTTGGACGGGCACATGTGACTCTAATTGCCTGGCAGGAAGAAGAATTAACCAAAGACTCATCCCGCTGCCGGAAACCAGTATAGGTCCTGAACCGAAATTTTGGACTTGCGGTCAGCTCACAAAAAACGATTTGATAAATGGAGCTCAGAGGCACAGCAGTTCACAAACTGGCAGAGTAATAAAGGACAGCTATCGTCCAAAAATTGTTTGAAGGAAGGCAACGAGGTGGACTTGAATGCGAGGCAGAATCGCAGTAAACAGATTTCAAGAAGTACGTTGGAATCACCTTTCAAGCACAGGAAGAGGGGCACAACTTCGACAATGATACACTTGTCCAAAAATGGTGTATTCGTTTTCTCCTGAATATATTCAGGAGAAAATGCATACGCCCTTTTTGGCCAAGCAAGCAAGTGGGCAAGGCAAATCTGCAGTGCAAGGAAATATCCCTTCCCACCAGTCAAAAGGGACATAGGCAAAATGTGTAAAAACCAGAAAGGCAAGAGAGGACCTGGAGAACAGGGAGGCTTGTTATGCTGTTGGGCGGGATGTAAGTTGGCAACTGCCTCTCTGGAGGAGTGTATTGTGATCCCTAAAACATGTAAACAACAGAGCTACATAGCCAAGGGCACTTCCAGTCTAGGGAATATACCTTGGGAAAACTGAAAATCAATAAGACAGACCCACACCAAAATTTAGGTATGCACTGCTTACAAGAACCTCAACTTGGGTACACCTTAAATATCCCAGGAAAGTTAAAAATTGTTCAAAAAATAGTGGTACTTACGTACGATGGAATATCCCTCAGCCATGAAATCAATGTCATAAGACCAGTAGCAACAAAATGAGTGGATTCAGGTACGATGATTCTAAGTGAAATAAGTCACACAGAAAAAGAAACTTATCATAAAATATCACTTATGAAGGTCCTGTAAACATGGCTACACATGAACGGAGTTAGGAAAAATTACAGAGTAACTAATCTTATCATAAATTATCACTCATAGCGGGAATGTACACATGACTACACATGAACTGAATGACAAACACAACAGAGTCACACATTTAGGAAACATCTTTTGCCTGCTTAAGAGGAAAGCCGAGGTGGGGTGATGCATAAAACCACAGTTTTAAATTAGCACAGATACCGTTATATAAACCATGTATGTAATAGACAACACCTACTCCCGGCACAATGAACTGGACTCAACACCCCCTATTCATTGCAGAGGAATATGTCTGACTCTATGTATTTTAAAACATATGTATTCTCATGTCTCCATAAAGGAATCATGTGTGTGTATAACGGCATGAACACAGCACTGAAATTCAGTTAAACCCACTTATAAAAATAAATTTCAAAAGCAAAATGCAAAAACAGAGAGAAAGTCTTAAAAATAACGTTCAGGGCCTGTGATGCAAGCTAGATTGACCACCTTTACACCCACAGCTGGATGAGACATAAGACTGGACACTTGGGGCTGACAAGATTTCTGAGGTTGTGTGAACAAAAGAACACCACTTAGAGCAATACTCTGTGCTACACATTCTAGTGGTCCAAACTCTCCAGGTTTAAGGGAATCTTCCTCCAGTTAAAACATGCATGGGAAACCCAGTGGATGGTACACTGTGTAATTGGGAAAGTTTTTTAAAAGGTACCTAATTTTTCCTTTTGTCGTGCTCGGATTCGCCATTCCATCTGCATTACTCAAAATCTCCCCGCTTGGAGTGTCAGCGCCTTTACCCTCCCGTTATACACAGTTTGCAAATTGTGCAGAGGATGAACAGGAAGAGGGGAAATAAATGAGAGATTAGCTGTAGGTGTTTGGATGGGCACATGTCACTCTAGTTTCCCATCAGGAAGAAGAATTAACCAAAGGCTCATCCTGAAGCCCCGGAACCAGACTAGGGCCTAAAGCCATCCTGCGGTATTGCAGCCAGCTCACAAAGAGGCGAGTTGAAAAATGGAAATCAGGGGCACAGCAATTCACAAACATGCAGAGTTATAAAGGACAACTATCATCCAGAAATATATTGAGGAAAGGCAGTGAAGAGGATTTGAATGCAAGGCAGAATTGAAGGAAAGAGATTTCAAGAGGTAGATTGGAGTCATCTTTAAATCACATGAAAAGCGACAGAATTTCGACAATGTTGCCCTTGGCTGAAAAGGGACTATGTGTATTTTCATGAATATATTCGGGAAAAAATGCATATGCCCTTTTTGGCCAAGCAAGCCCTCAGGCATTGCAAATCCACACTACATAGAAGTGCCCCTTACCTCCAGTCAAAAGGACCATCCACAAATAGTGTAAAAGCCACAAATGCAGGACAGGCCATGGAGAAAAGGGAGCCTGGTTACGCCGATGGACAGCATGTAAATTGTCAACAGACTCTCTGGAGAACTGTATGTTGTTTTCTAAAACAGAGCTACAGAGCATAGCACACTTCCACTCATGGGCGTGTATTTTGGGAAAACTAAAAATCCACAACACACAGACAGCCCAATCTTTAGGGCTGCTCTGTTTACAAGAACCTCGACTTCGGTAAACTTTATATATCCCAGGAAAGGAAAAAAAAATGGATATAGATGTTGTGGTACTTATATACAATGGAATGTCACTCAGACATAAAATCAATGTCATAAGGCCAATAGCAGCTTAATGAGTGGCTTTAGATACGAAGATGCTAAGTGAAATGAGCCACAAAGAAAAAGAAACTTATTGTAATATATCACTTATAGAGGAAATGTAAACATGGCTACACATGAACTGAATTTCAAAAGAGAACAGAGTTACTCATTTACAAAACACACTTATGCCTCCTTAAGGGGAAAGGTGACATGGGGTGATGTGTAAAAGCAGAGTTTGAAATTAGCACAGATCCCATTTCATATACCAAATATGTAATAGACAAGACCTACTCCTTTCTCAATGAACTGGACACAAAACACCCTATTCACTGAAGAGGAATATATCTGACTGGTAATAACCTTGAAACCTATGTATTTATATGTCTCCATAATGGAATCAAGTGTATGTAGATTGGCATAAACACAGATCAATGGAACAGGACAGAAAGCCCAGAGATAAACCTACATACCTATGGCTATCTCATCTATGACAAAGGAGCTAAGGATATACAATGGAGAAAAGACAGTCTCTTCAGTAATTGGTGCTGGGAAAACTGGACCCCTACACATAAAAGAATGAAATTAGAACACTCCATAACACCATACACAAAAATAGACTCTAAATTGATTAGAGATCTAAATATAAGACCAGACACTATAAAACACTTAGAGGAAACCATAGGCAGACCACTCTATGACATAAATCACAGCAAGATCCTTTTGGACCCACCTCCTAGAGAAATGGAAATAAAAAGAGAAATCAACAAATGGGACCTAATGAAACTTAAAAGCTTTTACACAGTACAGGAAAACTTAAACAAGATGCAAAAACAACCCTCAGAATGGGAGAAAATATTTTCAAATGAAGCAATTGACAAAGGATTAATCTCCAAACTTTACAAGCACCTCATGTAGCTCAATATCACAAAAACAAACAACCCAATCCAAAAACGGGCAGAAGACCTAAATAGACATTTCTCCAAAGAAGATATACAGATTACCAAGAAACACATGAAAGAATGCTGAACATCACCAATCATTAGAGAAATGCAAATCAAAACTACCCTGAGGTATCACCTCACAGCAATCAGAGTGGCAATCATCAAAAAAATCTACAAAACAATAAATGCTGGAGAGGCCTTTATTGGAGAAAATGGAACACACTTGCACTGTGGGTGGGAATGTAAATTGATATGAGCACTAGGGAGAACAGTACGGAGGTTCCTTTAAATAACTAACAATAGAAGTACCATACGACACAACAATCCAACTACTGGGCATTTGCCTTTCGAAAACCATAATTCAAAAAGAGTTATGTACAAAAATGTTCATTGCAGCTCTATTTGCAATAGCCAGGACATGGAAGCAACCTAAGTGTCCATCGACAGATGAATGGATAAAGAAGATCTGGCACATATATACAATCAAATATTACTCAACCATAAAAAGAAGCAAAACTGAGTTATTTGTACTGAGGTGGATGGACTTAGAATCTGTCCTACACAGTGAAGTAAGTCTGAAAGGGAAAAACAAATACTGTATGTTAACAGAGATATACGGAATCTAATGAAGAAAAAAAAGGATTTTGAAGAACCTAGTGCCAGGACAGGATTAAGGACACAGACATAGAGAAAGGACTTGAGGACACCGGAAGTGGGATGGGTAATCTGGGACGAAGTGAGAGAGTGGCATGGACATAAATACATTACCAAATGTAACACCAATAGCTACTGAGAATCAGCCACATAGAACAGGGAGATCAGCTCGGTGCTTTGTGACCACATTAAGGGGTGGGATATGGAGTGTGGGAGGGAGATGCAAGAGGGAGGGGATCTGGTGATATTTGTATATGTATAGCTGATTCACTTTGTTATACAGCAGAAACGAACACTCCATTGTAAAGCAAATATACTCCAATAAACGTGTAAAAGGAAAAAAAAAAGAAAGAAAGCCCAAGGATAAACCTACACACCTATGGTCAACTAATCTATGACAAAGGAGGCAAGACTATACAATGGAGATAAGACAGTCTCTTCAATCATTGGTGCTGGGAAATATGGAGAGCTTCATGTAAAAGAATGAAATTAGAACACTCCCCACCACCATACATAAAAATATATTCAAAATGGATTAGAGACCTTAATGTAAGACCGGACAGTATAAAACTCTGAGAGGAAAACTTACGAAGGATACTCTGACGTAAATCACAGCAAGATCTTTTTTGATCCACCTCCTATAGTAATGAAATAAAAAAGAAAACTAAACAGATGGGACCTAATGAAACGTAAAAGCTTTTGCAAAGCAAAGGAAACTACAAACAAGACGAAAAGACAACCCTCAGAATGACAGAAAATATTTGCAAACGAATCAATGGACAAATGATTAATCTCCAATATATATAAACAGCTCATGCAGCTCAATATTAATAAAACAAACAACCCAATAAAAAAATGGAAGATCTAAATAGACATTTCTTCCAAGAAGACATAGAGATGGCCAGTACGCACATGAAAATCTGCTGAACATCACTAATTATTAGAGAAATGGAAATCGAAACTACAATGAGGTATCACGTCACACCTGTTAGAATGGGCATCATCAGAAAATCTACAAACAACAAATGCTGGAGAGGGTGTGGAGAAAAGGAACCTTCTTCCACTATTGGTGGGAATGTAAATTGATACAGTCTCTATGGAGAACAGTATGGAGGTTCCTTAAAAAACTAAAAATAGAATTACCATATAATCCAGCAATCCCACTACTGGGCATATACCCAGAGAAAACCATAAATCAAAAAGACACATTCCCCACAATGTTCACTGCAGCACTATTTACAATAGACAGGTAATGAAAGCAACCTAAGTGCCCACAGACAGACGAATGGATAAATATGTGGTACATATATACAACGGAATATTACTCAGCCATACATAGGAATGAAATTGGGTCATTTGTAGAGACCTTGATGGATCTAGAGACTGTCATACAGAGTGAAGTAAGTCAGAAAGATAAAAACAAATATTGTATATTAATGCACATATGTGGAACCTAGAAAAATGGTACAGATGCACCGTTGTGCAGGGCAGAGATAGAGACACAGATGTAAAGAACAAACATATGGACACCAAGGAGGGAACGCCATGTGAGGGTGGTGGTGGGATGAATTGGGAGACTGGGATTCACATGTGCACACTTATATGTATGAAATAGATATCCAATAAGAACTTGCTGTATAAAAGAAATAAATTTAAAAAAAAAACTAAATAAATAACATTTAATAAAATAAAACAGAAAAAAAGTATTTCCCTTCACATAGACGTCTTTATATTAATGCATTATTTCTATGTATATATCTCCAAATTAAAAAAAAAGGAATAAATAAAATCTAACTTGAACCAAAAAGAAAAAAAGAAAACAAACAAACAAACAAACAGAACTCACCAGTTATAGAGAGGATAATCGTATCAGGGCACTTGCTCCAGTGGTAAAAAATTCTTAAGTTGGTCAGAGGTGGGAAATCGTCTCCCATTCAGTCAGCAGTGCTCCCCCCACAAGGAGCATCCTCATTGCAAAGCTGGGGGAATGTGTCGAGGCGTCTGTGAGTAAATGTGAGCTGAGCCCCAGTCCTGCTGCAGCTGAACTCTTCCCACCCTTTCCAGGTAAAACACCTGAATATGTACAAGCACTTGCAAGCCTAGAGGAAGGGCTGTGGAGCCACACTAGCGAGAGCACGCAGGCCGACTTGGTGCCTGCAGGCCAGCCAGGATGGTCCTGGCCCCAGATGCTCTTCTGGAAGCTTTCCATTTCCCTGTCTGAGATACCCCTCCTGCCACGGCCCCCAGTGCTTTTTTACTTCCTCACCTCTGCCTGGGGAGAAATTCCAGTGGCAGGTATGGGTGACACATCCTCTTCTTTAGCAGGTGGCAGCCTGGCAACTCCTGCAGAGAGTCCAGCAGAGCCCAAATCACACTGGGCCACCCACAAAGCCACGGCCCCTCACTCCCTACCACCACCCCAGCCCCGACACTGCTGACGGGGCAGAGAATATGGTGTCAGGCAGAGCTACAGGGGCTCTTGCTGACTGGAGAGGTGTTTATATTGACCTGAACCAAGGCACACCTGTGGGGGGGTCTGGCAGGCAGTGTCAGGCTGCCCAAATCAGCCAATCCTCACCCCTCAGGGGCTCACAGTTCCAGAAAATGAACCTTGCTAAACGGGTCAGTCCCAAGGAACAGGTGTGGGCTCTTGAGAGTCAGGCTAGACAAGGGGCTGCAGCTGCGGCTTGTTTTCTTATCATTTTATCTGGTCCATGAGTGGAAAACAACTTCAAGAAGACCCTATCCCAATGAGAGGAACCCAGGAGTCAGGGAGAGGAGTGATGGTGGGTGGAGACAGAGGCCTGGTGCCCTGGCTGCAGTGGAAGTGTCTGGAAGACCAGGCAGAGAGAGGCTGCACAGAGTGATAGCCAGGGTCACAGACCTGTCAGAGCTGCTGTTTGTTAGTTCATGTCCTGCTCTGAGGTGTTCTGTGTCAGCTGTGAGCGACAGGTGAGCTGGGGGTTCTCTGCAAGGTGGGCTATGTTCACAGTTCCTGTGTGTCCAGCCCTGCTGGGGTACCTGCCCAGGGGAGTTCCCTATCCTGGGAAGGGCCTGACTATGAGAGCCCCATTTGCTGCTGGGTAGCTACACAGGTGAGCTCTGTACCCAGGGAGGGACTTGAACACGAGAGCCCCGTGGGCTGTGGGGTGCGGGATGCAGCCCAGGTGAGCTCCATATCCTGGGATTGGCCTCACCACGAGAGCCCCATGGGCTGCTGGAGACCTGGTAAAGGATGTCAGGACAGTCAGTGAAGCCACCGAGGATATACATCCAGTAGCTCCTATTTCCTACACCCTGCTGGAAATTCTACCATCCACCAGGCCATGGCATTCTGTATTAGACTTCAATGATGCCTTCTTCTGTATTCCATTCATCTCAGATTCACAAGAATTTTTGGCTTGTGAGTTTCAGGACACAACATGCAACACAAGCAATAATTCTGGGCCGTCCTGCCCCAATGGTTCAAAAATCCCCACACCATCATTGGGGAAATGTCCTCTAAAGACCTAAAAGTTCTACCTCTGTAAAAGGGAACCCTCCTTCAATATGCAGATGACATTCTGATCGCCAGGCCTACTAAAGACGCCTCTGAACTACCTTCCAAGAAAGGATAGAAGGTGTCCAAGGAAAAGGCTCAAATATCCCAGGCTCAGGTGACATGCCTGGGCTTCATTCTCACAGATATTCAGAGAAACGCATCCCAGGATAGGGAAGAAGCCATTTGCAGCCTTACCTCTTCTAAAACTAGAAGACAGCTTAGGGGTTCCTGGGGTGGCCAAGGTTTTCTGCATCTGGATACCTAACTACAGTCTAATAGCTGGGCCTCTACATGAAACACTGACATGAAAAGATGATGATCCTTTTGAATATAATCCAGAAGCAGCCTTTCAAGAATGGAAAGAGCAGTCAATTCAGATCCTTGCCCAGGAACTCACTAATTTAGCTAAACCCTTTGACCTTTACATACCCGGTCAAAGGTTAATCGCCCTTGGAGACTTAGTGCAAAAACTGGGACCACTTGAAATGGAGCAACACAAGAATGCCCTTCAGGTATGATAAACTATGGTCACCAAGGGCTTTGCCCACCGACTCATCAGGCCAGGATACTGGGGTATCTAAAAAGCTAGAAATCAGCAGCCTGCAAGGCCAGCTCCCTCCTAAGGGAAAAGGACCCCACGTCGTGATCCTAACCACCCATCATATCCTGAAGTTGCAGGGGTCGCTCTGTGGACACACTGACCTCGAGTGAGGAGGCCTTCCAACTCCAACCTCCAGAGAGACAAATGGGGGCATCGGGCCCCCAAGATGACTTGTGTGACCATCACTTGACCTGGAGTTTCTCTCAGAAAACAACAAGACTGTGCCCCGAAAGAGCAGACTACTGCTTGCAGGACTTACTGCACCCAGAAGGGAGCTAATAAGCTTGGCGGGGGAAACGTATATCATGCTTTCACCATAGAAAACCCTACAGACACCGCGGTGATGGTGGCCAATATGACCAGCTGGACTGCTGGCTACTTCTAAAGGCCGTTGACTCAGTGGACGTCATGGTCCTGGATCACCACTGACCCCGGACTGTCTGGGAGTTGCGCGGGCAGGGCTCTGACACATGGTGCTGTTTGTACATTAATTCAGGGACCTAATTAAAGAAAGCACAGACTACTGGTCAGAGCATCTAGGCTGGCAAAAACCATCAGCCTAAGGTCACCGAACAAATGTGGGGTGGGGTGAAACCTGCCACCACAGCATCTCTGTGCATCTCTTTCCTGAACCCTTAAAGGACATTAGAATCTATAACACTTCCAATGCTGGTGCTCAGGCGGACGAGAAGTGAGGCAGGAGTCTTTGGAACAATCAACCTCACCTGGAGGCTGGTTGGGAGAAGTTTTGCCCCTCCCCCCAGGTATCAGGGCTGCCACCACAGCATGAAGCAGTTACAAAAGAGGGGTCTGCACACTCAACACCCCAAGAATGAGGAACGGAATAAAAATCAGAGGAGGTGTTCGTCTCTGGCAACGTTCATTAAAAATTCCTGGGAGATAAAAAGAGAATCTGGGCAATAAAATAAAGTCTAAGCTGTTTTTCCTTTGTGCTTTGTCTACTTTCACGTGCTCCTAGGGTTCCGCATGCAGAGGCCCCACACCCGGCACTTCAGACCTGATTTCCTAGTGCAGAATTGCTGGGTCGACACCTCAGCTAGCGGAGTCCCATGCAGACTCCACGGCATAGAGCCTGAGCTGCAGCCAACCCAGCCCTCGAGAGCTCCATCCCTTAACTCCCACTGACGCTGCCGGGATCCCTACACAGCAGCCCAGCCCACAGCCTGTGGGGGAGTGCACGCTCTCACCTCTCCATTCTGTTTTCAAAATAATGTTTCCTTTGCTTCTGAACCAAACTCAGTCTTGATCTCTTGGCTCCAATGACACTGGCTCGGGGACTCCTCTTGTGGTACACTCTGGAGGATCAGTAACAGAAATTGAGAACATTGTAACTTCAATGAACAGATGTGTGAGCCAAACTGTAGTTAACATAGAGCAGTGTATAATGCTCGGGTAAAATAAGATTTTTCTAAGACTTACATTTGATAATTCCATCACTTTACTATAAGCAAGTTCAATGAAGACATCTGTCTTATTTGTCAGTTCAACATTAGAGAAATGAAGTGATTTATTTCCATGGTTGTACATCGAATACTCTTGGCTGAAACTTCAATCTTGTTTTGAATGCTTTTCCATTGAAAAGGATACCTCTCTTTCAGCTCCCCCATTCCTGAGAAGTATAAAATCTTATAATTTATTATTACCAAAGGGGAAAGGTAGGAAAAGGGATAAATTAACAGTTTGGGATTAACACATACACACTGCTATGTATAAAATAGATCATCAACAAGGAACTACTGTATAGCACAGGGAACTACACTGAATATTTTGCAATAACCTATAAGGGGAAATAATCTAAAAAAGAATCGATATATTTATTGACATCATCTATCAATGACAGATAAAATGTAACCTAAGCAAGGCCGATGGTGAGCGCTTCTGAACCTGAAGATTTCAATCATCTAAAATTTGGGCTCTGCCTATATCCCAAGGCCCTTAATGGACATACGTGTAGCCGTAGCTTAAAAATTCCCCAGTTTGGGGTACGGGGAGGCACTGATTTGGAAAAATCCCTGGTGTTCTCCTTCCATGCACGGGACCCTTCCTACAGCTAAAACATGCCTGTCACATCTAGACGATGGTTCACCGTATGATTGGAAAGATTTTGGAAAAGGCACCTCATCTCCTCATCGCCTGGTGCATGGGTTCAACCCTCCAGCATCTTTCCTGACAATCTCCTTACTTGGGGATATCAGCACCGTCAACATCCTGTTGCACACAGTTTGGAATTTGTCCAGAGGATGAAGCGGAAGGATGAGAAAAATTTAGAGACAAGTCTTAGTTGTTCAGACAGGCAAATGCCACTCTAATTTCCTATCTGGGAGACAAATTCATCAAAGGCTAGAATTGCCCATGGAAACAGAATAGGGCTAGAGGAAATCCCACTGTTTTGTGTCCAGTTTCCAAAAACACAAGTTGAAAAATGGAACTCAGGGGCAATAAAATTCATGAAACTGCAGAGTTGAAAATATCTATTGTCGAAAAATGTCTTGAGGTAAGTCACAGAAAAGGACTTGTAAGCAAGGGAGAGTGGCAGGAAACAGATTTGAAGAGGTAGAAAGGACTCCCCATTAAAGCACAAGAAAAGGGGCTGAACATCGCCAATGATGCAGTTGGCCCAAAAGGGCGTATGCATTTTTTTGTGAATATATTCAAGTAAAGGCCATACACACTTTTTATCCAACCAAACAGGTGGGCACTGGAAATCAATACTACAAAATGTATCACTTCACATCAGTCAGAAGGGCCATCCACATAAAGTGTAAACACCAGAAATGCCGGACAGGGTGAGGAGAAAAGGGAGCCCTGTGAGGCTGATAGTGGAAATGTAATTTGCCAACGGCCACTCTGGAGAAGTGTATTGTGTTTGCTAAAACATCTGAAAACTGAGCTACAGAGAGTAGGGCACTTGCACTCATGGGTGTATACCTTGGGAAAAACAAAAAATGACAGAAAACAGGCACTCCAACGTTTACCACCTCTCTGTTAAAAAGGGCCTCCACTTGGATATAACCTAAATGTCCCTGGAAGGATAAAATGGATAAAAGAGATGGGGTACTTATGTAGAGTGGAATATTACTCATCCAGAAATCAATGAAATAAGGCCAGTTGGAACAACTCTGGAGGAGTTACATACGATCATTCTAAGTGACACATGTCAGAAAGAAAAAGACACATATCATAAGATGTGACTTAAAGGTGGAATCAAAAATGGCTACACATGAAATAAACTACAAAACAGAAACATAGTCAAATATGTAGAAAAGAGACATAAGGCTGCTAAATGGGAAAGGTGGGGAATGGTGAGGTATTATCCAGGAGGTTGAAATTAGCAAAGATACCATTCCAAGTACCAAATTGAATAACTGGCAAGGCCTACACGGTACCTCAAAGAACTGCACTCAGTCCACTCAAGTCACTGGAAAATAATACATATGACTCGTGAGCATCTGAGAAAGAATTTATTGTTGTCTCACAGTACATGAATCAAGTGGATGCACAGCAGCAAAAAACAGAGCTTTGAAAATCAGCTGTAACCAATATAAAAATAAATTTAAAAATATTTATAAAAACAGTGAGACAGACAAAAATTCTTACAACTTTTGTTGAAGGGCTACGATGTAACATGGATTGAACACATGTAGACCCACAGCAGGATGATATATAAGGCTGGAAGCTATGCACGCTAAGAGATGTTAGAGATGCTGGGTGAGGAAATGCAGACCTTTTAAAGTAATACTGCCTGGTAACCATTCCATGGGTCCCAAATCTGCAGTTTCAAGGGAATCTTCTGACAGCAAAAACATGCCTGGGAAACCGAGATGAATGTACACCGTGTGCTCAGGAGAGGTGTCTAAAATACACCTCATTTTTGATCTCCTGGTGCTGGGGTTCGCCATTCCAGCCACATTACTAACAATCTCCCCACTTGGAGAATCAGCACCTTTAACCTCCTGTTTCACACAGTTTGCAATTTTTGAAGAGGATAAATGGGAAGAGGAGGAACCAGTGAGAGATTAGCTGTAGGAGTTTTGACAGGCACATGTCACTCTAATATCCCTTTAGGAAGAAGAATTAACCAAAGGCTCAGCCTGCCTCCCCAGAACCAGAATAGGGCCGGAATCAATCCAATGGTTTGGCGGTCAGCTCACAAAAAATGCTAGTTGCAAAATGGAGCTCAGGAGCAGACAATTCAAAGAGCTGCAAAGATATAAATGATAACCAACGTCCAAAAATATATTCAGGTAAGGCAACGAAGAGGTTCTGAATGAGAGGCAGAATGGCAGGAAACATTTTTCAAAAGGTAGATTGTACTCACATTTAAAGCATATGAAAAGCAGCAGAATTTCTAAAATGATGCAGTTGGGCAAAAGGGTGTATGCGTTTTTTTCGTGAATATCTTCAGGAAAAAAACACATACAGAGTTTTTGGCCAACCAAGCAAGAGGGAAATGCAAATCCGCACAATAAAGAAGTCTCAATTTCCACTGCTCAGAAAGGCCATCCAAAAAATGTGTACAAATCAAAAATGCAGGAGAGGCCGTGGAAAACAGGGAGACTAGTCACGCTGATGGGTGGGGTATAAATATCCAAGAGCTACTCTGAAGAAGTGTATGCTGTTTCCTAAAACATCTAAAATACAAAGCCCCCGAGCAAAGGGGACTTCAACTCATGGACATATAACTTCGGAAGACTAAATATCAACAAGACACAGGCACCCCAAAGTTTAGGGCTGCTCTGCATACAAGAACCTCAACTTCGGTACACCTAAAATATCCCAGGAAAAAGAGAAATGCATAAAGAACTTGTGGTAATTTTGTACAACGGAATATCACTCAGACGTGAAATCAATGTCATAAGGCCAGTAGCAGCATAATGAGAGGATTTAGGTATGATGATTCTAAGGGAAATTAGTCACACAGAAAAAGAATCTTATCATAAGATATCACTTAGAGAGGGAATTTCAACATCACAACACATGAACTGAATTAGGAAAGAGAGCAGCGTCTCACATTTAGAAAACACTCTTATGCCTCCTTAAGGGGAAAGGAGAGGTGGGGTGATGCATAAAACCAGAGTTTGATATTAGCACAGGTACCATTCCATAAACCAAATACAGAATAGACAAGACCTACACCTTCCTCAGTGAACGGGACTCAAAACCCCTATTCCCCACAGAGGAATATATCTGATTAGTAAGAATCTTAAAACCTATGTACTGATATGCCTCTGTAAGGGAATCAAGTGTGTCTAGACCGGCATAAACACGTCAGTGAAAATCAGCTCAACCCCATTATAAAAATGAATTTCAAAAACAAAACAAAAAATAGCGAAATTCTTACACAATTCCTTCAGGGGTTCTGATGAAACCTAGAATGACCCTATCTGCAAAGACAGCTGGATGAGACATAAGGCTGGACACTTGGGACTGAGAGGACTGGTGAGATTGGGAGAGAAAATGCAGACCCTTTAAAATAGTAATGCATGCCACCATTCCATGGGTCCCAAATTTCCAGGTAGAAGGGAATATCACTACAGTTATAACATGTATGGTAAACCTAGAGAATGGACACCCTGTGATGGCGAAAGGTTTCTGAAAGTCTCCTACTTTTTCCTCTCCTTGTGCTACAGTTTGGCATTCCAACTACTTTACTATCAATCTCCCAACTTAGGAGAGTCATCCCCTATAACCTCCTGGTTCGCACAGTTTGCTAATTGTGCAGAGGATGAAAGGGAAGAGGGAGAACAAATCAGAGAGTAGATGTAGGCATTTGGACGGACACATGTCACTCTAAATTCCCGTCAGGAAGAAGAATTAACCAAAGCCTCAGCCACCCACAGGGAACCAGTATAGCCACCCCTGAAACCAGTATAGTTCCTGAAGCAAAATTGTGGATTTGCGGTCAGCTCCCAAAAATGGGATTTGAAAATTGGAGCTCAGGGGCAAAGCAAATCAAAAACCTGCAGAGTTATAAAGGACTACTCTTTTCCAAAAATCTGTTGAGGGAAGGCAACAAAGCGGACTTGAAAATGAGGCGGAATTGCACAAAACATATATCAAGAGGTAAACTGGAATCGCCTTTAAAGCACAGGAAAGGCATCACAACTTCGAGAATGATGCACTTGGCCAAAAACTGCATGTGAATTTTCTCCTGAATATATTCAGGAGAAAAGGCATAGGCCCTTTTTGGCCAATCAAGCAAGCGTGCAATGCAAATCCACACTACAAAGAATTGTCACTTCCCACCGGTCCAAAAGGACATCCGAAAATCTGTAAAAACCAGAAAGGCAAGATAGAGATGACAAGGGCATAAAGCAATATGATCCCAAGGGTCATGGAGGATTGTGATGACAAGCGCTTGGAGCATTGTGATGACAAGATTATGTATCATTTTGATGACAAAGGCATTGTGATGACAAGGTTCATGGAGCACTGTGATGACAAGCGTCATGGAGCATTGTGATTACAGGGTTCATGGAGCATTGGGATGACAAGGGCATGGAGCATTTTGATGACAAGATTCCCGGATCATTGTGTTGTCAGGGTTCATGGAGCGTTGTGATGACAGTGGTCATGGAGCATTGTGATGACAGAGGTCATGGAGCATTGTGATGAGAACGTCATGGAGCATTGGGCTGAAAATGTTCATGGAGTATTGTGATGACAGGGGTCAAAGAGCATTGTGATGACAAGGTACTGGAGCATTGTGATGAGAAGACCATGGAGACATGTGATGACAAGTCTCATGGAGCATTCTGATGAAAAGGGTCATGGAGCATTGTGATTACAGGGGTCTTGGAGCATTGTGATGACAAGGGCATGGAACATTGGGATGAGAATGTCATGGAGCGTTCTGATGACATGCATCATGGAGATTTGTGATGACAAGGGCATGGAACATTGTGATTACAGGGGTCTTGGAGCATTGTGATGACAAGGGCAGTGAACAATGGGATGAGAATGTCATGGAGCGTTTTGATGACATGCATCATGGAGCTCTGTGATGACAAGGGCATGGAGCATTGTGATTGCAGGGGTCTTGGAGCACTGTGAGGGAAAGGGCATGTAACATTGTGATGAAAAAGGCATGGAGCCTTGTCATGAGAGGGTTCAAGGAGCATACTGATGACAAGTGTCAGGGACCATTGTGATGACAAGGGTATTGAGCACTGTGATGACAAATGTCATGAAGCATTGTGATTAGAAGACAATGGATAATTGAGATGACGAGCGTTATGGGGCGTTGTGATGATAGGTGTTATGGAATATTGTGATCACAAGGATTTGGAGCATTGTGATGACAGAGGTCATAGAGCATTTTGATTTCATTGTGATGACAATAGCATGAAGCATTATGATGATGCGCATTTGGTGCATTGTGATGACAGCGTTCATGGAGCATTGAGATGAAAAGGGGCATGGAGCATTATGATTACAGGAGTCTTGGATCATTGTGATGAAAAGGGCATGGAACATTGGTCTGAAATGTTTCATGGATTATTGTGATGAGAGGGGGCAAGGAGCATTGTGATAACAATGGCATGGAACACTGTGATACATGGTTCATGGAGGATTGTAATGAGAAGCGCATGGAGCATTGTGAGAAGAATGGCATCGAGCACTGTGATGAAAAGCATCATGGATCCTGTGATGACAAGGGCTTGGAACAATGTGATGAGAGGTTTTTGGAGCATGGTGATGACAATGGCATGGAGCATTGTGATGCAAAGGGTCATGGAGTTTTGTGATGACAAAGGTCATGGAGCCTTTTGATGACAAGGGTGTGGTGATTTCTCTTGTGATGGGCAGGGAGCATTGTGATGAAAGGGTCATGGAGCAATGTGATGAAAAGTGTCATGGAACATTTTGATGACTGGTTATGGAACATTGTGATGTGAGGTGTCATGGAACATTTTCATGACGGTGTTGTGGACAATTGTGTTGACAGGGGAGTGGGTGTATTGTGATGACTAGTGAGGGAACATTTTGATATCATTCGTGAGAGAGCATTTTGATAAGAAGTGCATGGAGCATTGTGAGGACAAGTTTTATGGATCATTGTGATGACAAGCTTGTGGAGCACTGTGATGACAAGCACATGGCGCATTGTGATGACATGGGTCATGGAGCACTGTGCTGACAAAGGCATAGAGCAATGTGATGACAAGGGACACCGAGCATTGTGATGAAAATTTCATGGAGCATTTTGGTGACAAACGTCACAGAGCCTTGTGATGACCAGGACATGGACCATTGTGATGACAAAGGTCATGAAGCATTGTGATGACTGGAGTCACGGAGTATTGTGATGACAGGGGTCATAGAGCTTTGTGATGAAAAGGCAATGAACATTGTGATGACAGGGGCATGGAGCATTGGCCTGACATATTTCATGGAATATTGTGATGACAGTGGGCATGGTGCAATGTGATGACAAAGGCATGGAGCATTGTGATGAGAAGGTCATGGAGTATTCTGAAGACAGTTCTCAGGGAACATTGTGATGACATATGTCATGGTCCATTGCGATGCCAATAGAATGGAATATTGTGATGCCAAGTGTCATGGAGGATTGTGATGACAAATGTAATGGAGCATTTTGATGAAAAGGGCTTGAAGCATTGTGATGACAATGGACATGGAGCATTGTGATGACAAGGGCATGGAGCATTGTGATGACAAGGGCCATTGAGAATTTTGATGACAAGTTCATGAAGCATTGTGATGGGAAGCACATGGAGCTTCCTATGACAGGGGTGATGGAGCATTGCGATGAAAAGTGCATACAGAATTGTGATGACAAATCATGTAAAACGGTGATGAGAAGTGTCATGGAGCATAGTGATGCCAAGAACGAGGAGAATTGTGATGACAGGGGACATGGAGCATTTTGATGACCAGGGCATGGAGCATTGTGATGGCAAGACCGTGGAGCTTTGTGATGAGAAGACCATGGATAATTGTGATGACGAGCGTCATGGAGCACTGTAATGACAAGGGGAATGCAGCATTGTGATGACAGTGGCCATGGAGCATTGTGATGACAAGGGTCATGGAGCATTTTGATGACAAGGGCGTGGAGCATTGTGATGAGAAGACCATGCATAATTGTGATGACGAGCATCATGGAGCACAGTGATGACAAGGGGTATGGAGCATTGTGATGACAGTGGCCATGGAGCATTGTGATGACAAGTGTCATGGAGCATTCTGATGACAAGCTTGTGGAGTATTGTGATGACAATGGCATGGAGCATTGTGATGAAAAGGGCATGGAGCATTGTGATAAAAAAGGCATGAAGCCATTTCATGACAGGTTTCAAGGAGCATACTGACGACAAGTGTCAGGGAACACTGTGATGACAAGTGTATTGAGAATGGTGATGAAAAAGATCATGGAGCATTTTGACGAAAAGGGCATGGAGTATTGTGATGACAGGCATCATGGAGCGTTGTGGTGACAAGTGTTATGGAACATTGTGATCACAAGGGTTTGGAGCATTGTGATGATAGAAGTCATGGATAATTTTGTTTTCAAGGAGCATGGAGCATTGGGATGACAAGGGCATGAAGCAATGTGATCCCAAGTTTCATGGAGGATTGTGATGACAATGGTAATAGAGTATTGTGATGACAAGCAAATGGAGCATTGTGATGACAAGGTCATGTAGCATTTTGCTGACACAGGCATGGAGCATTGTGATGATAAGGGTCATGGAGCACTGTGATGAGAAGCATCACGGATCATTGTGATTACAGGGTTCATGGAGCATAGGGATGGCAAGGCCATGGATCATTGTGATGACAAGTGTCATGGAGCATTGGGCTGAAAATGTTCATGGAGCATTGTGATGACTAGGGAATGGTGCACTGTGATGACAAGAGTCCCGGATCACTGTGTTGTCAGGGGTCATGGAGCGTTGTGATGACAGTGGTCATGGAGCATTGTGATGATAGGGATCATGAAGCATTGTGATGAGAAGTTCCTGGAGAATTGGACAGCAAATATTCAGGAAGTATTGTGAGGACAGGGGTCATGGAGCATTGTGATGACAAGGGAATGGAGCACTGTGATGAAAAGTTCCTGGAGCATTGTGATGAGAAGACCATGGAGCCTTGTAATAACAAGTCTCATGGAGCATTCTGATGAAAAGGGGCATGGAGTATTGTGATTACAGGGGTCTTGGAGCATGGTGATGACAAGGGCATGGAGCACTGTGATTACTGGTGTCTTGGAGCATTGTGATGAAATTGGCATGAATCATTGTCATGAAAATGGTATGGAGCCTTGTCATGACAGGGTTCCAGGAGCATACTGATAACAAGTGTCAGGGAGCATTGTGATGACATGTTTATAGAGCATTGTGATGACAAAGGTCATGGAGCACTGTGATGAGAAGAGCATGGATAATTGTGATGATGAGCGTCATGGGGCGTTGTGATGATAAGTGTTATAGAATATTGTGATCACAAGGATTTGGAGCATTGTGATGAGACAGATGATCGAATATTTTTATTTCATAATGATGAGAAGAGCCTGAAGCATTATGATGATGGGCAAGGTGCATTTTGATGACAGGGTTCATGAAGCATTGAGATGCAAAGGGGCATGGAGCATTGTGATTAGAGGGTTCATGGAGCATTGTGATGACAATGGCATGGAGCATTGGGATGCCAAGGGTCATGGAGCTTTGTGATGACAAAGGTCATGGAGCAATTTGATGACAAGGGGTGGTGCAATGTGATGAGAAGGGCAGGGAGCAGTGTGATGACAGGGTCAAAGAGCAATTTGATGAAAAGGGTCATGGAATATTTTGATGACAGGGGTTATGGAACATTGTGATGTCAGTGGTCATCGAACTTTGTGATGATAAGTGCATGTATCATTGCAAAGACAGGAGTCATGGAACATTGTGATGACAGTGGTGAGGGAGTATTGTGATGAATAGTGATGTAACATTGTGATATCTGTGGTGAGAGAGCATTTTGATGAGAAGTGCATGGAGAATTGTGATGACAAGTTTTATGGAGCATTGTGGTGACAAGATTGTGGAGCACTGTGATGACAAGTGCAGGGTGCATTGTGATGACATGGGTCATGGTGCATTGTGCTGACAAGCGCATGGAGCATTGTGATGACAAGGGTCATGGAGCATTGTGCTGAGGAAGACATAGAGCATTGTGATGACAAGGGTCAAAGAGCACTGTGATGAAAATTTCATGGAGCATTGTGGTTAAATATGTCACAGAGACTGTGGATGACGAGGGCATGGACCATTGTGATGACAAAGGTCATGAAGCATTGTGATGAACCGATTCATGGAGCATTGTGATGACAGGGGTCATGGAGCATTGTGATAACAAGGGCATGGAGCATTGTGATGACAAGGGCAGGGAACATTGGTCTAATAAGTTTCATGGATTATTGCGATGACAGTTGGAATGGCGCATTGTGATGACAAGGTCATGGAGCATTGTGATGACCAGGTCATGCAGTATTGTGAAGACAGGTGTCAGGGAGCATAGTGATGACATATGTAATGGCCCATTGTGATGACAATGGCGTGGAGCATTGTGATGCCAAGTGTCATGGAGGATTCTGATGACAATGGAAATGGATCATTGTGATGACAATGGCTTGGAGCATTGTGATGACAAGGGTCAGGGAGCATTGTGCTGACAAGTGCATGGAGAATTGTGATGACAAGCGTCATGGAGCATTCTGATGACAATCTTGTGGAGTATTTTGATGACAATGGCATGGATCATTGTGATGAAAACAGCATGGGCATTGTGATGAAAAAGGCATGGAGCATTTTCGTGAAAGGGTTCAAGGAGCATTCTTATGACAAGTGTCAGGGAGCATTGTGATGACAAGTGTATTGAGCATTGTGATGCCAAAGTCATGGAGCATTGTGATGAAATAGGCATGGAGTAATGTGATGACAGGCATCTTAGAGCGTAGTGATGACAAGTGCTATGGAACATTGTGATCACAAGGGTTTGGAGCATTGTGATGACAGAGGTCATGGATCATTTAGATTTCAAGGTGCATGGAGCATTGTGATGACAAGGGCATGAAGCAATGTGATCCCAAGGTTCATGGAGGACTGTGATGACAATGGGAATGGAGAATAGTGATGACAAGCGCATAGAGCATTGCAATGACAAGGTCAGGTAGTATTTTGCTGAAAAAGGCACGGAGCATTGTGATGACAGGTTTCATGGCGCACTGTGATGACAAGCGTCACAGAGCATTGTGAATACAGGGTTCATGGAGCATTGGGATGACCAGGGCATGGATCATTGTGATGACAAGGGTCATGGAGCATTGGGCTGAAAATGTTCATGGAGTATTTTGATGACAGGGATCATGGAGCATTTTGATGAGAAGGTCATGGAGCATTGGGCTGAAAATGTTCATGGAGTATTGTGATGACAGGGATCATGGAGCATTTTGATGACAAGTTCCTGGAGCACTTTGATGAGAAGACAATGGAAACTTGTGATGACAAGTCTCATGGAGCATTCTGATGAAAAGGGACATGGAGCAATGTGATTACAGGGGTCTTGGTGCACTGTGATGACAAGGGCATGGAGCATTGTGATGAGAAGTCCATGGAGCATTCTGATGACATGCATCATTGAGCTTTATGATGACAAGGGCATGGAGCATTGTGATTACAGGTGTCTTGGAGCATTGTTAAAATGGCATGGATCATTGTGATGAAAAAGGCATGGAGACGTGTCATGACAGGGTTAATGGAGCATACTGATGACAAGTGTCAGGGAGCATTGTGATAACAAGTGTATTAAGCATTGTGATGACAATGGTCATGGAGCATTGTGATGAGAAGACCATGGATAATTGTGATGATTAGCGTCAAGGGGTGTTGTGATGATAAGTGTTATGGAACATTGTGATCACCAGGGTTTGGAGCATTGTGATGACAGAGGTCATGGAGCATTTTGATTTCATTGTGATGACAATAGCCTGAAGCATTATGATGATGGGCATGGTCCATTGTGATGACAGGGTTCATGGAGCATTGAGATGAAAAGACGCATGGAGCATTTTGATTACAAGGGTCTTGGAGCATTGTGATGACAAGGGCATGGAGAATTTTGATGACAGGGCCATGGAACATTCTGATGACATGCGTCATGTAGCTTTTTGATGACAAGGGCATGGAGCATTTTGATTAGATGGGTCGTGGAGCATTGTGATGACAAGTGTCATGGAGCCATGTGATGACAAGGCCGTGGAACATTGTGATGGCATGTGTCATGGAGCGTAGTTATGACAGAGGTAAAGGAGCATTGTGATGAGAAGGGCATGGAGCACTGATCTGAAATGATTCATGGATTATTGTGATGAGAGTGGGCATAGAGCATTGTGATGATAAGGACATGGAACACTGTGATACATGGGTCATGGAGGATTGTAATGACAAGGGCAAGGGGCATTGTGATGAGAAGGGCATCGAGCATTGTGATTACAAGTGTCATGGAACTTTGTGATGACAAGGGCATGGAGAAATGTGATGAGAGGGTTCATGGAGCATTGTGATGACAATGACATTGAGCATTGTGATGCCGGGGGTCATGGAGCTTTGTGATGACAAAGGACATGGAGCATTTTGATGACAAGTGAATGGTGCATTGTGATGAGAATGGCAGGGAGTATTTTGATGCCAGGGTCATGCAGCAATTTGATGAAAAGTGTATTGGAACATTTTGATGACAGGGGTTATAGAACATTGTGATGTCAGGGGTCAAGGAACATTGTGATGATAAGGGGATGTAGCATTGTGATGACACGGGTCATGGGACATTGTGATTACAGGGGTGAGGGAGTACTGTGACGACTAGTGATGAAACACTGTGATATCTCTGGTGAGAGAGCATTTGGATGAGAAGTTCATGGAGCATTGTGATTACAAGGTTTATGGAGCATTGCAATGACAAGTTTCTGGACCGTTGTGATGAAAAGCGAATGGCACATTGTGATGACAAGGGTCATGGAACATTTTTCAAACAAAGGCATGGAGCATTTTGATGACAATGGTCAAAGAGCATTGTGATGAAAACGGCATGGGGCATTGTGATGAAAATGGCATGGAGCCTTTTCGTGACAGGGTTGAAGGAGCATTCTGATGACAAGTGACAGGGAGCAGTTTGATGACAAGTGAACTGAGCATTGTGATGACAAATGTCATGGAGCATTGTGATGAAAAGGGCATGGAATTTTGTGATGACAGTCAACATGGAGCATTGTGATGACAAGTGTTATGGAACTTTGGGATCACAATGGTTTGGAGCATTGTGATGACAGAGGTCATGGATCATTTTGATTTCAAGGAGCATGGAGCATTGTGATGACAAGGGCATGAAGCAATGTGATCCCAAGGTTCATGGAGGATTGTGATGACAATGGTAATGGAGTATTGTGATGACAAGCGCATAGAGCATTGTAATGACAAGGTCATGAAGCATTTTGCTGACAAAGTCATGGAGCCTTGTGATGACAGGTGTCATGGAGCACTGTGATGACAAGCGTCATGGAGCATTGTGTATTCAGGGGTCATAGAGCATTGGGATGACAAGGGCATGGATCATTGTGATGACAAGTGTCATGGAGCTGTGGGCTGAAAATGTTCATGGAGTATTGTGATGACAGGGGTCATGGAGCTTTGTGATGACAGAGGTCAAGGAGAATTTTGATTTCATTTTGCTGACAATAGACGGAAGCAACATGATGATGGGCATGATGCATTGAGATGACAGGGTTCATGGAGCATGGAGATGAATAGGGGCATGGAGCATTGTGATTACAGGGGTCTTGGAGCACTGTAATGACAAGGACATGGAGCATTTAATGAGAAGTCCATGGAACATTCTGAATACATGTGTCATGGTGCTTTGTGATGACAAGGGCATGGAGCATTGTGATTATAGGGGTCTTGGAGCATTGTGATGACAAGTGTCATGGAGCCTTGTGATGACAAGGCCATGGAACATCGTGATGGATGGGGTCATGGAGAACTGTTATGATCGGGGTAATGGAGCATTGTGATGAGAAGGGCATGGAGCATTGTGATTACAAGTTTTATGGAGCATTGCAATGAGAAAATTGTGGACCGTTGTGATGAAAAGTGGGTGGCAAATTGTGATGAAAAGTGTCATGGAGCATTTTTTTGACAAAGGCATGGAGCATTGTGATGACAAGGGTCACGGAGCATTGTGATGAAATGTTCATGGAGCATTGTGGTTACAAACGACACAGAGCCTTGTGATGATGCGGGCATGGAGCATTGTGATGACAAATGTTATGAAACATTGTGATGACTGGAGTCACGGAGCATTGTGATGACAGGGATCATGGTGCATTGTGATGACAAGGGCATGGAGCATTTTGATGACAGGGGCATGGAGCATTCGTCTTAAAACTTTCATAGATTATTGTGACGACAGTGGACATGGTGCATTGTGATGACAAGGACATGGATCATTGTGATGAGGAGGTCTTGGAGTATTGTTAAGACAGTTGTCAGGGAGCATTGTGATGACATATGTCATGGTCCATTGCGATGACAATAGCAGGGAGCCTTGTGATGCCAAATGTAATGGAGGATTGTGTTGACAAATATAATGGAGCACTGTGATGACTAGGGCTTGGACCATTATGATGACAAGGGCCATTGAGAATTTTCAGGACAAGGTCGTGAAGCATTGTGATGACAATGTCCTGGAGCATTGAAATGAGAAAAACATGGATCCTTGTGATGACAAATCTCATGGAGCATACTGATGAAAATGGACATGGACCATTGTGATTACAGGCGTCTTGGAACATTGTGATGACATGTACATGGAGCATTGTGAGGAGAAGGCCAAGAGCATTCTGAAGACATGCGTCCTTTAGCTTTATGATGACAAGGGCATGGGGCATTGTGATTACAGTGGTCTTGGAGAATTGTGATGAGAAAGCATGGAGCCTTGTCATGACAGGGTTCAAGGAGCATACAGACAACAAGTGTCAGGGAGCATTTTGATGACAAGTGTATTGAGCATCGTGATGACAAATGTCATGGAGCATTGTGATGAGAAGACCATGGATAACTGTGATGACGAGCGTCATGGAGCATTGTGATGACAAGCGTTTTGGAATATTGTGATCACAAGCGTTTGGAGCATGGTTATGACAGAGGTCATGGAGCATTTTGATTTCATTGTGAAGACAATAGCATGAAGCATTATGATGATAGTCATGGTGCATTGTGATGACAGGGTTCATGAATCATTGAGATGAAAATGGGCATGGATCATTGTGGTTACAGGGTTCTTGGAGCATTGTGATGAGAAGGGTCATGGAGCCTTGTGATGACAAGGCCATGGAATATCGTGATGGCAGGGGTCATGGATCATGGGTATGACAGGGATAATGGAGCATTGTGATGGCAGGGCAAGGAGCATTGTGATGAGAAGGCCATGGAGCATTGTGATGATATGTGTCATGGAGGTTTGTGATGACAAGGACATGAAGCAATGTGATAAGAACCTTAATGGAACATCGTGATGACAATGACATGGAGCATTTTGATGACAAGTGCTTTCTGCATTATGATGAGAAGTGTAGGGAGCATTGTGATGAAAGGGTCATGGAGCGATTTGATGAAAAGTGTCATGGAACATTTTGATGACAGTGGTTATGGAACATTGTGATGCCAGGGGTCATCGAACATTGTGATGATAAATGCATGTAGCTCTGTGATGACAGGAGTCATGGCACATTTTGATGACAGGGGTGAGGGAATATTGTGACGAATTGTGATGTAACATTGTGATATCAGTGGTAAGAGAGAATTTTGGTGAGAAGTCCATGGAGCATTGTGATGACAATTTTCATGGAGCATTGTGATGTCAAGATTGGAGAGCACTATGATGACAAGCGCATGGTGCATTGGGATGGCATGTGTCATGGAGCATTGTGCTGACAAGTGCATGGAGCATTGTGATGACAAGGGTCATGGAGCATTGTGCTGAGAAAGGCATAGAGCATTGTGATGACAAGGGTCAAAGAGCATTGTGATGAAAAGTTCATGGAGCATTGTGGTTAAAATGGTCACAGAGACTCTTGATGAAGAGGTCATGGACCATTGTGATGACAAAGGTCATGAAGCATTGTGATAACAAGGGCATGGAGTATTGTGATGACAAGGGCATGGAGCATTGGTCTAATAATTTTCATGGATTATTGCGATCACAGTTGGAATGGCACATTGTGATGACCAGGGCATGGAGCATTGTGATGACCAGGTCATGCAGTATTGTGAAGACAGGTGTCAGGGAGCATTGTGATGACATATGTAATGACCCATTCTGATGACAATGGCATGGAGCATTGTGATGCCAAGTGTCATGGAGGATTCTGATGACAAATGTAATGGAGCATTGTGATGACAATGGCTTGGAGCATTGTGATGACAAGGGTCAGGGAGCATTGTGCTGACAAGTGCATGGAGAATTGTGATGACAAGGGTCATGGAGCATTCTGATGACAAGTTTTTGGAGTATTTTGATGACAATGGCATGGAGCATTGTGATGAAAACGGCATGGGGCATTGTGATGAAAAAGGCATGGAGTCTTTTCGTGACAGGGTTCAAGTAGCATTTTGATGACAAGGGCAGGAAGCAATGTGATCCCAAGGTTCATGGAGGATTGTGATGACAACGGTAATGGAGTATTGTGAAGACAAGCACATAGAGCATTATAATGACAAGGTCATGTAGCATTTTGCTGACAAAGGCGTGGAGCATTGTGATGACAAGTGTCATGGCGCACTGTGATGACAAGCGTCAAGGAGCATTGTGAATACAGGGGTCAGGTGGCATTGGGATGACAAGGGCATACATCATTGTGATGACAGGGGTCATGGAGCATTGTGATGACAGAGGTCATGGAGAATTTTGATTTCATTGTGCTGACAAAAGCCGGAAGCATTATGATGATTGGCATGATGCATTGTGATGAGAGGGTTCATGGAGCATTGAGATGAAAAGGGGCATGGAGCATTGTGATTACAAGGGTCTTGGAGCATTTTGATGAAAAGGGCATGGAGCATTGTGTGGAGAAGGACATGGAACATTCTGATGACATGTGTCATGGAGCTTTGTGATGACAAGGTCATGGAGCATTGTGCTTACAGGAGTCTTGGAGCATTGTGATGACAAGTGTCATGGAGCCTTGTGAAGACAAGGCCGTGGAACATTGTGATGGCAGTGGTAATGGAGCATTGTTATGACAGGTGTAATGGAGCATTGCGATGAGATGGGAGTGGAGCATTGTGATTACAAGGTTTATGGAGCATTGCGATGACAAATTTGTGGACCGTTGGGATGAAAAGCGTGTCGCACATTGTGATGACAAGGGTCATGGAGCATTTTTCTGACAAAGGCAAGTAGCATTGTGATGACAAGTGTCACGGAGCATTGTGATGAAAAGTTCATGGAGCATTGTGTTTACAAAGGTCACAGAGCCTTGTGATGACATGGGTATCGACAATTGTGATGACAAATGTTATGAAGAATTGTGATGACTTGAGTCACGGAGCATTGTGATGACAGTGGTCATGAGGCACTGTGATGAAAACGGCATGGAGCATTGTACTGAGAATGGCATACAGCATTGTGATGACATGTGTCATGGAGCACTGTGATGAAAATCGTCACGGAGCATTGTGAATACAGGGGTCATGGAGCATTAGGATGACAAGGGCATGGATCATTGTGATGACAAGGGTCATGGAGCACTGGGATGAAAATGTTCCTGGAGTATTGTGATGACAGGGGTCATGGAGCATTGTGATGACAATGGAATGGAGCGTGGTGATGACAAGGTCCTGGAGCATTGTGATGAGATGACCAGGGAGACTTGTGATGACAAGTTTCATGGAGCATCCTGATGAAAAGGGGCATGGAGCATTGTGATTACAGGGGTCTTGGAGCATTGTGATGACAAGGGCATGGAGCATTTTGAGGAGAAGACCAAGGAATATTCTGATTACATGCGTCATGGAGCTTTGTGATGAAAAGGGCATGGAGCATTGTGATTACAGGGGTCTTGGAGCATTGTGATGACAAGAGTCATGGAGCCTTGTGATGACAAGGCCGTGGAACATTTTGATGGCAGGGGTCATGGAGCATTGTTATGATAGAGGTAATGGAGCATTGTGATGAGAAGGGCATTGAGCATTGGTCTGAAATATTTCATGGATTGTTGTGATGAGAGTGGGCATGGAGCATTGTGATGACAAGGGCACGGAACACTGTGATACATGGGTCATGGAGGACTGTAATGACAAACGCATGGAGCATTGTGATGGGAAGGGCATCGAGCATTGTGATGACAAGTGTCATGGTGCTTTGTGATGACTAGGGCATGGAGCCATGTGATGAGATGGTTCATGGAGCATTGTGATGACAATGACATGGAGCATTGTGATGCCAAGTGTTATGGAGCTTTGTGATGACAAAAGTCATGGAGCATTTTGATGACAAGGGTGTGGTGCATTGTGATGAGAAGGGCAGGGAGCATTTTGATGACAGGGTCATGCAGCAATTTGATGAAAAGTGTAATTGAACATTTTGGTGACAGGGGTTATAGAACATTGTGATGCCAGGGGTCATGGATCTTTGGGATGAAAAGGGTCATGGAGCATTTTGATGACAGGGGTTATGGAACATTGTGATGTCAGCGGTCATGGAACATTGTGCAGATAAGGGGATGTAACATTGTGATGACAGGGGTCATGGAACATTGTGATAACAGGGATGAGGGAGGATAACGATGACTAGTGATGGAACATTGTGATATCTCATGTGAGAGAGCATTTGGATGAGAAGTTCATGGAGCAGTGTGATTACAAGGTTTATGGAGCATAGCGATGATAAGTTTGTGGATCATTGTGATGAAAAGAACATGGCACATTGTGAGGAAAAGGGTCATGGAGCATTGTTCTGACAAAGGTATGGAGCATTGTGATGACAAGGGTCACGGAGCATTGTGATGAAAAGTTCATGGAGCACTGTGGTTAAAATGGTCACAGAGCCTTGTGATATCGCGGGCATGGACCATTGTGATGGCAAACGTCATGAAGCATTGTGATGACTGGAGACACGGGGCAGTGTGATGACAGGGGTCATGGAGCATTGTGATGACAAGGGCATGGAGCACTGTGATTACAGGGGAATGGAGCATTGTTCTGACAAGTTTCATAGATGATTGTGATGACAGTGGTCATGGTGCATTGTGATGACAAGGGCATGGAGCATTATGATGACAAGGTCATGGAGTATTGTGAAGACAGTTGTCAGGGAGCATTGTGATGACATATCTCATGGTCCACTGCGATGACAATGGCATGGAGCATTGTGATGCGAAATGTAATGGAGGATTGTAATGACAAATATAATGGAGCATTGTGATGACTACGGCTTGGAGCATTATGATGAAAATAGCCATTGAGAATTTTCATGACAATGTCGTGAAGCATTGTGATGACAATGTCCTGGAGCATTGTGATGAGAAATCCTTGGAGCCTTGAGATGACAAGTCTCATGGAGCATACTGATGAAAAGGGGCATGGAGCATTCTGATTACAGGGGTCTTGGAACATTGTGATAACAAGGGCATGGAGCATTGTGATGACAAGGGCATGGAGCATTGGTCTAATAAGTTTCATAGATTATTGTGATGACAGTTGGAATGGCGCATTGTGAGGACAAGGGCATGGAGCATTGTGATGACCAGGTCAGGCAGTATTGTGAAAAGAGGTGTTACGGAGCATTGTGATGACATATGTATTAGCCCATTGTGATGACAATGGCATGGAACATTTTGATGCCAAGTGTCATGGAGGATTCTGATGACAAATGTAAAGGAGCATTGTGATGACAATGGCTTGGAGCATACTGATGACAAGGTTCAGGGAGCATTGTGCTGACAAGTGCATGGAGAATTGTGATGACAAGGGTCATGGAGCATTCTGATGACAAGCTTGTGGAGTATTTTGATGACAATGGCATGGAGCATTGTGATGAAAACGGAATGGGGCTTTGTGAAGAAATAGGCATGGAGCCTTTTCGTGACAGGTTACAAGGAGCAATCTGACGACAAGTGTCAGGGAGCATTGTGATGAAAAGTGTATTGAGAATTGTGATGACAAAGGTCATGGAGCATTGTGATGAAAAGTGCATGGAGTATTGTGATGACAGGCATCATGGAGTGTTGTTATGACAAGTGTTATGGAACATTGTGATCACAAGGGTTTTGAGCCTTGAGATGACCATTCTCATGGAGCATACTGATGACAAGGGGCATGGAGCATTCTGATTACAGGGTTCTTGGAACATTGTGATAACAAGGGCATGGAGCATTGTGATGACAAGGGCATGGAGCATTGGTCTAATAAGTTTCATGGATTATTGTGATGACAGTTGGAATGGCGCATTTTGATGACAAGGGCGTGGAGCATTGTGATGACCAGGTCAGGCAGTATTGTGAAAAGAGGTGTTACGGAACATTGTGATGACATATGTATTAGCCCATTGTGATGACAATGGCATGGAGCATTTTGATGCCAAGTGTCATGGAGGATTCTGATGACAAATGTAAAGGAACATTGTGATGACAATGGCTTGGAGCATACTGAGGACAAGGTTCAGGGAGCATTGTGCTGACAAGTGCATGGAGAATTGTGATGACAAGGGTCATGTAGCATTCTGATGACAAGCTTGTGGAGTATATTGATGACAATGGCATGGAGCATTGTGATGAAAACGGAATGGGGCTTTGTGAAGAAAAAGGCATGGAGCCTTTTCGTGACAGGTTTCAAGGAGCATTCTGACGTCATGTGTCAGGGAGCATTGTGATGACAAGTGTATTGAGAATTTTGATGACAAAGGTCATGGAGCATTGTGATGAAAAGTGCATGGAGTATTGTGATGACAGGCATCATGGAGCATTGTGATGAAAAGTGTTATGGAACATTGTGATCACAAGGGTTTGGAGCATTGCGATGACAGAGGTCATGGATCATTTTGATTTCAAGGAGCATGGAGCATTGTGATGACAAGGGCACGGAGCACTGTGATACATGGGTCATGGAGCATTGTGATGACAATGACATGGAGCATTTTGATGCCAAGTGTCATGGAGCTTTGTGATGACAAAGGTCATGGAGCATTTTGATGACAAGGGTGTGGTGCATTGTGATGAGAAGTGCAGGGAGCATTTTGATGACAGGGTCATGCAGCAATTAGATGAAAAGTGTAATGGAACATTTTGATGACAGGGGTTATAGAACACTGTGATGCCAGGGGTCATGGAGCTTTGGGATGAAATGTGTCATGGAGCATTTTGATGACAGTGGTTATGGAACATTGTGATGTCATGGGTCATGGAACTTTCTGATGATAAGGGGATGTAGCATTGTGATGACAGGGGTCATGGAACATTGTGATAACAGGGGTGAGGGAGGATTGTGATGACTAGTGATGGAACATTGTGATATCTCTGGTGAGAGAGCATTTGGATGAGAAGATCATGGAACAATGTGATTACAAGGCTTATGGAGCATAGCGATGACAAGTTTGTGGATCATTGTGATGAAAAGCGCATGGCACATTGTGATGACAAGGGTCATGGAGCACTGTTCTGACAAAGGCATGGAGCATTTGATGACAAGTGTCATTGAGCATTGTGATGAATAGATCGTGGAGCATTGTGGTTAAAATGGTCACAGAGCCTTCTGATGATGCGGGCATGGACCGTTGTGATGACAAACGTTATGAAGCATTGTGATGACTGGAGTCACGGGGCATTGTGATGACAGGGGTCATGGAGCATTGTGATGACCAGGGCATGGAGCACTGTGATGACAGGGGCATGGAGCATTGGTCTGACAAGTTTCATAGATGATTGTGATGACAGTGGACATGGTGCATTGTGATGACAAGGGCATGGAGCATTATGATACAAGGTCATGGATTATTGTGAAGACAGTTGTCAGGGAGCATTGTGATGACATATGTCATGGTCCATTGCGATGACAATGGCATGGAGCATTGTGATGCCAAATGTAATGGAGGATTGTAATGACAAATATAATGGAGAATTGTTATGACTACGGCTTGTAGCATTATCATGACAAGGGCCATTGGGAATTTTCATGACAATGTCATGAAGCATTGTGATGACAATGTCCTGGAGCAGTGTGATGAGAAAACCTTGGAGCCTTGTGATGACAAGTCTCATGGAGCATACTGATGAAAAGGGGCATGGAGCATTCTGATTACAGGGGTCTTGGAATATTGTGATAACAACGGCATGGAGCATTGTGATGACAAGGGCATGGGGCTTTGGTCTAATAAGTTTCATGGATTATTGTGATGACAGTTGGAATGGCGCATTGTGATGACAAGGGCATGGAGCATTGTGATGACCAGGTCATGCAGTATTGTGAGAAGAGGTGTCACGGAGCATTGTGATGACATATGTATTAGCCCATTGTGATGACAATGGCTTGGAGCATTGTGATGCCAAATTTCATGGAGGATTCTGATGACAAATGTAAAGGAGCATTGTGATAACAATGGCTTGGAGCATAGTGATGACAAGGTTCAGGGAGCATTGTGCTGACAAGTGCATGGAGAATTGTGATGACAAGGGTCATGGAGCATTCTGATGACAAGCTTGTGGAGTATTTTGATGACAATGGCATGGAGCATTGTGATGAAAATGGCATGGGGCTTTGTGATGAAAAATGCAAGGAGCCTTTTCGTGACAGGTTTCAAGGAGCATTCTGTCGACAAGTGTCTGGGAGCATTGTGATGACAAGTGTATTGAGAATTGTGATGACAAAGTTCATGGAGCATTGTGATGAAAAGGGCATGGAGTATTGTGATGACAGGCATCATGGAGCGTTGTGATGAAAAGTGTTATGGAACATTGTGATCACAAGGGTTTGGAGCATTGCGATGACAGAGGTCATGGATCATTTTGATTTCAAGGAGCATGGAGCATTGTGATGACCAGGGCATGAAGCAATGGGATCCCAAGTTTCATGGAGGATAGTGATGACAATGGTAATTCAGTATTGTGATGACAAGCACATAGAGCATTGTAATGACAAGGTCATGTAGCATTTTGCTGACAAAGGCATGGAGCATTGTGATGACAGGTGTCATGGAGCACTGTGATGAAAAGCATCACGGATCATTGTGAATACAGGGGTCATGGAGCATTGGGATGACAAGGGCATGGATCATTGTGATGACAAGTGTGATGGAGCATTGGGCTGAAAATATTCATGGAGTATTGTGATGACAGGGGTAATGGAGCATTGTGATGACTAGGGAATGGAGCATTGTGATGACAAGTGTCCAGGATCATTGTGTTTTCAGGTGTCATTGAGTGTTGTGATGACAGTGATCATGGAGCATTGTGATGATATTGGTCTTGGAGCATTGTGATGAGAAGGTCATGGGGCATTGGGCTGAAAATGTTCATGGAATATTGTGATGACAGGGGTCATGGAGCATTGTGATGACTAGGGAATGGAGCATGGTGATGACAAGTTCCTGTAGCATTGTGATGAGATGACCATGGAGACTTGTGATGACAAGTCTCATGGAGCATTCTGATGAACAGGGGCATGGAGCATTGTGATTACAGGGGTCTTGGAGCATTGTGATGACAAGGGCATGGAGCATTGTGTGGAGAAGGCCATGGAACATTCTGATGACATGCGTCATGGAGCTTTGTGATGACAAGGGCATGGAGCACTGTGATGACAGGGTCATGGAGCATTGGTCTGACAAGTTTCATAGATGATTGCGATGACAGTGGACATGGAGCATTGTGATGATAAGGTCATGGAGCATTGGTCTAATATGTTTCATGGATTATTGTGATGACAGTTGGAATGGCACATTGTGATGACAAGGGCATGGAGCATTGTGATGACCAGGTCAAGCAATATTGTGAAGAGAGGTTTCAGGGAGCATTGTGATGACATATGTATTGGCCCATTGTGATGGCAATGGCATGGAGAATTGTGATGCCAAGTGTCATGGAGGATTCTGATGACAAAGGTAATGGAGCATTTTGATGACAAGGGTCAGAGAGCATTGTGCTGACAAGTGCATGGAGAATTGTGATGACAAGGGTCAAGGAACATTCTGATGACAAGCTTGTGGAGTATTTTGATGACAATGGCATGGAGAATTGTGATAAAAACGGCATGGGGCTTTGTGATGAAAAATGCATGGAGCCTTTTCGAGACATGGTTCAAGGAGCATTCTGACTACAAGGGTCTGGGAGCACTGTGATGACAAGTGTATTGAGAATTGTGATGACAAAGGTCATAAAGCAGTGTGATGAAAAGGGCATGGAGTATTGTGTTGACAGGCATCATGGAGCATTGTGATGACAAGTGTTATGGAACACTGTGATCACAAGTGTTTGGAGCATTGTGATGACAGAGGTCATGGATCATTTTGATTTCAAAGAGCATGGAGCATTGTGATGACAAGGGCATGAAGCAATGTGATCCCAAGGTTCATGGAGGATTGTGATGACAATGGAAATGGAGAATTGTGATGACAAGCACATAGAGCATTGTAATGACAAGGTCATGTAGCATTTTGCTGACAAAGGCATGGAGCATTTTGATGACAGGTGTCATGGAGCACTGTGATGACAAGCGTCACGGAGCATTGTGAATATAGGGGTTATGGAGCATTGGGATGACAAGGACATGGATGATTGTGATGACAAGTGTCCCGGATCATTGTGTTGTCAGGTGTCATGGAATGTTGTGATGACAGTGGTCATGGAATATTTTGATGATATTTGTCATGGAGCATTTTGATGAGAAATTCATGGAGCATTAGGCTGAAAATGTTCATAAAGTATTTTGATGACAGGGGTCATGGAGCATTGTGATGACAAGGGAATGGAGCATGCTGATGACAAGGTTCTGGAGCATTGTGATGAGAAGAACATGGAGAATTGTGATGACAAGTCTCATGGAGCATTCTGATGAAAAGGGGCATGGAGCATTGTGATTACAGGGGTCTTGGAGCAATGTGATGACAAGGGCATGGAGCATTGTGAGGAGAAGGCCATGGAGCATTCTGATGGCATGCGTCATGGAGCTTTGTGATGACAAGGGTATGGAGCATTGTGATTACAGGGGTCTTGGAGCATTGTGATGAAAAGGGCATGGATCATTGTGATGAAAAGGCATGGAGCCTTGTCATGACAGGGTTCAAGGAGCATACTGACGACAAGTGTCAGGTAGCATTGTGATGAAAACTGTATTTGAGAATTGTGATGACAACAATCATGGAGCATTGTGATGAGAAAACATGGATAATTGTGATGATGAGCGTCATAGCATGTTGTGATGATAAGTGTTATGGAACATTGTGATCAGAAGGGTTTGGAGCATTAGGATGACAGTGGTCACGGAGAAATTTGATTTCATTGTGATGAAAAGAGCCTGAAACATTATGATGATGGGCATGGTGCATTTTGATGACAGTGTTCATGGAGCATTGAGATGAAAAGGGGCATGGAGCATTGTGGTTACAGGGGTCTTGGAGGATTGTCATGACAAGGGCATGGAGCACTGTGATGAGAAGGCCATGAAACATTCTGATGGCATGCGTCATGGAGCTCTGTGATGACAAGGGCGTGGAACATTGTGATTACAGGGGTCTTGGTGCATTGTGATGAGAAGTGTCATGGAGCCTTGTGATGACAAGGCCGTGGAACATTTTGATGGCAGGGGTCATGGAGCATTGTTATGACAGAGCTAATGGAGCATTGTGATGAGAAGGGCATTGAGCATTGGTCTGAAATGTTTCATCGATTATTGTGATGAGAGTGGGCATGGAGCATTGGGATGACAAGGGCACGGAACACTGTGATACATGGGTCATGGAGGATTGTAATGACAAGGGCATGGAGCATTGTGATGAGAAGGGCATCGAGCATTGTGATGACAAGTGTCATGGAGCTTTGTGATGACAAGGGCATGGAGCAAAGTGATGAGAGGGTTCATGGAGTATTGTGATGACAATGACAGGGAGCATTGTGATGCCAAGGGTCATGGAGCTTTGTGATGACAAAGGTCATGGAGCATTTTGATGACAATTGTGTGGTGCATTGTGATGAGAAATGCAGGGAGCATTTTGATGACAGGGTCATGCTGCAATTTGATGAAAAGTGTAATGGAACATTTTGATGACAGGGGTTATAGAATATTGTGATGCCAGGGGTCATGGAGCTTTGGGATGAAAAGGGTCATGGAGCATTTTGATGACAGTGGTTATGGAACATGTTTATGTCAGGGGTCATGGAACATTGTGCTGATAAGGGGATGTAGCATTGTGATGACAGGGGTCATGGAACATTGTGAACACAGGGGTGAGGGAGGATTGTGATGACTAGTGATAGAACATTGTGATATCTCATGTGAGAGAGCATTTGGATGAGAAGTGCATGGAGCATTGTGATTACAAGGTTAATGGAGCATAGCGATGACAATGTTGTGGATCATTGTGATGAAAAGTGCATGGCATTGTGATTACAGGGGTCTTGGAGCATTGTGATGACGAGGGCATGGAACACTGTGATACATGTGTCATGGGTCATGGAGGATTGTGATGACAAGTCATGGAGCATTGTGATGACAAGGGCATGGAGCATTGTGATGACAGGAGCATGGAGCATTTGTCTGACAAGATTCATAGATTATTGTGATGACAGTGGACATGGTGCATTGTGATGACAAGGGCATGGATAATTGTGTAGAGAAGGTCATGGTTTATTGTGAAGACAGGTGTCAGGGAGCATTGTGATGACATATGTCATGGTCCATTGTGATGACAATGGCAGGGAGTAATGTGATGCCAAATGTAATGGAGGATTGTGATGACAAATATAATGGAGCATTGTGATGACTACGGATTGGAGCATTATGATGACAAGGAACATTGAGAATTTTCATGACAATGTCGTGAAGCATTGTGATGACAAGGTCCTGGAGCATTGTGATGAGAAAACCATGAAGCCTTGTGATGACAAGTCTCATGGAGCATACTGATGAAAAAGGGCATGGAACATTCTGTTTAAAGGGGTCTTGGAACATTGTGATAACAAGGGCATTGAGCATTGTGATGACAAGGGCATGGAGCATTGGTCTAATAAGTTTCATGTATTATTGTGATGACAGTTGGAATGGTGCATTGTGATGACAAGCGCATGGAGCATTGTGATGACCAGGTCATGCAGTATTATGAAGAGAGGTGTAAGGGAGCATTGTGATGACATATGTAATGGCCCATTGTGATGAAAATGGCATGGAGCATTGCGATGCCATGTGTCATGGAGGATTCTGATGACAAAAGTAATGGAGCATGGTGATGACAATGGCTTGGAGCATTGTGATGACAAGGGTCAGGGAGCATTGTGTTGACAAGTGCATGGATAATTGTGATGACAAGGGTCATGGAGCATTCTGATGACAAGCTTGTGCAGGATTTTGATGACAATGGCATGGAGCATTGTGATTAAAATGGCATGGGGCTTTGTGATGAAAAAGGCATGGAGCCTTTTGGTGACAGGGTTCAAGGAGCATTCTGACGACAAGTGTCCGGAAGCATTGTGATGACAAGTGTTTAGAGAATTGTGATGACAATGGTCATGGAGCATTGTGATGAAAAGGGCATGGAGTATTGTGATGACAGGCATCATGGAGTGTTGTTATGACAAGTGTTATGGAACATTGTGATCAAAAATGTTTGGTGCATTTCGATGACAGAGGTCATGGATCATTTTGATTTCAAGGAGCATGGAGCATTGTGATGACAAGGGCATGAAGAAATGTGATCCCAAGGTTCATGGAGGATAGTGATGACAACGGTAATGGAGTTTTGTGATGACAAGCGCATAGAGCATTGTAATGACAAGGTCATGTAGCATTTTGCTGACAAAATCATGGAGCATTGTGATGACAGGTGTCATAGAGCACTGTGATGACAAGCGTCACTGAGCATTGTGAATACAGGGGCCATGGAGCTTTGGGATGACAAGGGCATGGATCCTTGTGATGAAAAGTGTCATGGAGCATTGGGCTGAAATGGTTCATGGAGTATTGTGATGACAGGGGTCATGGAGCACCGTGATTACAGGGGTCTTTGAGCACTGTGATGACAAGAATCCCGAATCATTTTGTTGTCAGGTGTCATGGAGTGTTGTGATGACAGCGGTCATTCAGCATTGTGATGATATTGGTCATGGAGCATTGTGATGAGAAGGTCATGGAGCATTGGGCTGAAAATATTCATGGATTATTGTGATGACAGGAGTCATGCAGCATTGTGATGACAAGGGAATGGAGCATGGTGATGACAAGGTGCTGGAGCATTGTGATGAGATAACCATGGAGTCTGGTGATGACAATTCTCATAGAGCATTCTGATGAAAAGGGGCATGGAACTTTGTGATTACAGTGGTCTTGGAGCATTGTGATGACAAGGGCATGGAGCATTGTGTGGAGAAGGACATGGAACATTCTGATGACATGTGTCATGGAGCTTTGTGATGACAAGGTCATGGAGCATTGTGCTTACAGGAGTCTTGGAGCATTGTGATGACAAGTGTCATGGAGCCTTGTGAAGACAAGGCCGTGGAACATTGTGATGGCAGTGGTAATGGAGCATTGTTATGACAGGTGTAATGGAGCATTGCGATGAGAAGGGAGTGGAGCATTGTGATTACAAGGTTTATGGAGCATTGCGATGACAAATTTGTGGACCGTTGGGATGAAAAGCGTGTCGCACATTGTGATGACAAGGGTCATGGAGCATTTTTCTGACAAAGGCAAGTAGCATTGTGATGACAAGTGTCACGGAGCATTGTGATGAAAAGTTCATGGAGCATTGTGTTTACAAAGGTCACAGAGCCTTGTGATGACATGGGTATCGACAATTGTGATGACAAATGTTATGAAGAATTGTGATGACTTGAGTCACGGAACATTGTGATGACAGTGGTCATGAGGCACTGTGATGAAAACGGCATGGAGCATTGTACTGAGAATGGCATACAGCATTGTGATGACATGTGTCATGGAGCACTGTGATGAAAATCGTCACGGAGCATTGTGAATACAGGGGTCATGGAGCATTAGGATGACAAGGGCATGGATCATTGTGATGACAAGGGTCATGGAGCACTGGGATGAAAATGTTCCTGGAGTATTGTGATGACAGGGGTCATGGAGCATTGTGATGACAATGGAATGGAGCGTGGTGATGACAAGGTCCTGGAGCATTGTGATGAGATGACCAGGGAGACTTGTGATGACAAGTTTCATGGAGCATCCTGATGAAAAGGGGCATGGAGCATTGTGATTACAGGGGTCTTGGAGCATTGTGATGACAAGGGCATGGAGCATTTTGAGGAGAAGGCCATGGAATATTCTGATTACATGCGTCATGGAGCTTTGTGATGAAAAGGGCATGGAGCATTGTGATTACAGGGGTCTTGGAGCATTGTGATGACAAGAGTCATGGAGCCTTGTGATGACAAGGCCGTGGAACATTTTGATGGCAGGGGTCATGGAGCATTGTTATGATAGAGGTAATGGAGCATTGTGATGAGAAGGGCATTGAGCATTGGTCTGAAATATTTCATGGATTGTTGTGATGACAGTGGGCATGGAGCATTGTGATGACAAGGGCACGGAACACTGTGATACATGGGTCATGGAGGACTGTAATGACAAACGCATGGAGCATTGTGATGGGAAGGGCATCGAGCATTGTGATGACAAGTGTCATGGTGCTTTGTGATGACTAGGGCATGGAGCCATGTGATGAGATGGTTCATGGAGCATTGTGATGACAATGACATGGAGCATTGTGATGCCAAGTGTTATGGAGCTTTGTGATGACAAAAGTCATGGAGCATTTTGATGACAAGGGTGTGGTGCATTGTGATGAGAAGGGCAGGGAGCATTTTGATGACAGGGTCATGCAGCAATTTGATGAAAAGTGTAATTGAACATTTTGGTGACAGGGGTTATAGAACATTGTGATGCCAGGGGTCATGGATCTTTGGGATGAAAAGGGTCATGGAGCATTTTGATGACAGGGGTTATGGAACATTGTGATGTCAGGGGTCATGGAACATTGTGCTGATAAGGGGATGTAGCATTGTGATGACAGGGGTCATGGAACATTGTGATAACATGGATGAGGGAGGATAACGATGACTAGTGATGGAACATTGTGATATCTCATGTGAGAGAGCATTTGGATGAGAAGTTCATGGAGCAGTGTGATTACAAGGTTTATGGAGCATAGCGATGATAAGTTTGTGGATCATTGTGATGAAAAGAACATGGCACATTGTGAGGAAAAGGGTCATGGAGCATTGTTCTGACAAAGGTATGGAGCATTGTGATGACAAGGGTCACGGAGCATTGTGATGAAAAGTTCATGGAGCATTGTGGTTAAAATGGTCACAGAGCCTTGTGATATCGCGGGCATGGACCATTGTGATGGCAAACGTCATGAAGCATTGTGATGACTGGAGACACGGGGCAGTGTGATGACAGGGGTCATGGAGCATTGTGATGACAAGGGCATGGAGCACTGTGATTACAGGGGAATGGAGCATTGTTCTGACAAGTTTCATAGATGATTGTGATGACAGTGGTCATGGTGCATTGTGATGACAAGGGCATGGAGCATTATGATGACAAGGTCATGGAGTATTGTGAAGACAGTTGTCAGGGAGCATTGTGATGACATATCTCATGGTCCACTGCGATGACAATGGCATGGAGCATTGTGATGCCAAATGTAATGGAGGATTGTAATGACAAATATAATGGAGCATTGTGATGACTACGGCTTGGAGCATTATGATGAAAATAGCCATTGAGAATTTTCATGACAATGTCGTGAAGCATTGTGATGACAATGTCCTGGAGCATTGTGATGAGAAATCCTTGGAGCCTTGAGATGACAAGTCTCATGGAGCATACTGATGAAAAGGGGCATGGAGCATTCTGATTACAGGGGTCTTGGAACATTGTGATAACAAGGGCATGGAGCATTGTGATGACAAGGGCATGGAGCATTGGTCTAATAAGTTTCATGGATTATTGTGATGAAAGTTGGAATGGCGCATTGTGAGGACAAGGGCATGGAGCATTGTGATGACCAGGTCAGGCAGTATTGTGAAAAGAGGTGTTACGGAGCATTGTGATGACATATGTATTAGCCCATTGTGATGACAATGGCATGGAACATTTTGATGCCAAGTGTCATGGAGGATTCTGATGACAAATGTAAAGGAGCATTGTGATGACAATGGCTTGGAGCATACTGATGACAAGGTTCAGGGAGCATTGTGCTGACAAGTGCATGGAGAATTGTGATGACAAGGGTCATGGAGCATTCTGATGACAAGCTTGTGGAGTATTTTGATGACAATGGCATGGAGCATTGTGATGAAAACGGAATGGGGCTTTGTGAAGAAATAGGCATGGAGCCTTTTCGTGACAGGTTACAAGGAGCAATCTGACGACAAGTGTCAGGGAGCATTGTGATGACAAGTGTATTGAGAATTGTGATGACAAAGGTCATGGAGCATTGTGATGAAAAGTGCATGGAGTATTGTGATGACAGGCATCATGGAGTGTTGTTATGACAAGTGTTATGGAACATTGTGATCACAAGGGTTTTGAGCCTTGAGATGACCATTCTCATGGAGCATACTGATGACAAGGGGCATGGAGCATTCTGATTACAGGGTTCTTGGAACATTGTGATAACAAGGGCATGGAGCATTGTGATGACAAGGGCATGGAGCATTGGTCTAATAAGTTTCATGGATTATTGTGATGACAGTTGGAATGGCGCATTTTGATGACAAGGGCGTGGAGCATTGTGATGACCAGGTCAGGCAGTATTGTGAAAAGAGGTGTTACGGAACATTGTGATGACATATGTATTAGCCCATTGTGATGACAATGGCATGGAGCATTTTGATGCCAAGTGTCATGGAGGATTCTGATGACAAATGTAAAGGAACATTGTGATGACAATGGCTTGGAGCATACTGAGGACAAGGTTCAGGGAGCATTGTGCTGACAAGTGCATGGAGAATTGTGATGACAAGGGTCATGTAGCATTCTGATGACAAGCTTGTGGAGTATATTGATGACAATGGCATGGAGCATTGTGATGAAAACGGAATGGGGCTTTGTGAAGAAAAAGGCATGGAGCCTTTTCGTGACAGGTTTCAAGGAGCATTCTGACGTCATGTGTCAGGGAGCATTGTGATGACAAGTGTATTGAGAATTTTGATGACAAAGGTCATGGAGCATTGTGATGAAAAGTGCATGGAGTATTGTGATGACAGGCATCATGGAGCATTGTGATGAAAAGTGTTATGGAACATTGTGATCACAAGGGTTTGGAGCATTGCGATGACAGAGGTCATGGATCATTTTGATTTCAAGGAGCATGGAGCATTGTGATGACAAGGGCACGGAGCACTGTGATACATGGGTCATGGAGCATTGTGATGACAATGACATGGAGCATTTTGATGCCAAGTGTCATGGAGCTTTGTGATGACAAAGGTCATGGAGCATTTTGATGACAAGGGTGTGGTGCATTGTGATGAGAAGTGCAGGGAGCATTTTGATGACAGGGTCATGCAGCAATTTGATGAAAAGTGTAATGGAACATTTTGATGACAGGGGTTATAGAACACTGTGATGCCAGGGGTCATGGAGCTTTGGGATGAAATGTGTCATGGAGCATTTTGATGACAGTGGTTATGGAACATTGTGATGTCATGGGTCATGGAACTTTCTGATGATAAGGGGATGTAGCATTGTGATGACAGGGGTCATGGAACATTGTGATAACAGGGGTGAGGGAGGATTGTGATGACTAGTGATGGAACATTGTGATATCTCTGGTGAGAGAGCATTTGGATGAGAAGATCATGGAACAATGTGATTACAAGGCTTATGGAGCATAGCGATGACAAGTTTGTGGATCATTGTGATGAAAAGCGCATGGCACATTGTGATGACAAGGGTCATGGAGCACTGTTCTGACAAAGGCATGGAGCATTTGATGACAAGTGTCATTGAGCATTGTGATGAATAGATCGTGGAGCATTGTGGTTAAAATGGTCACAGAGCCTTGTGATGACGCGGGCATGGACCGTTGTGATGACAAACGTTATGAAGCATTGTGATGACTGGAGTCACGGGGCATTGTGATGACAGGGGTCATGGAGCATTGTGATGACCAGGGCATGGAGCACTGTGATGACAGGGGCATGGAGCATTGGTCTGACAAGTTTCATAGATGATTGTGATGACAGTGGACATGGTGCATTGTGATGACAAGGGCATGGAGCATTATGATACAAGGTCATGGATTATTGTGAAGACAGTTGTCAGGGAGCATTGTGATGACATATGTCATGGTCCATTGCGATGACAATGGCATGGAGCATTGTGATGCCAAATGTAATGGAGGATTGTAATGACAAATATAATGGAGAATTGTTATGACTACGGCTTGTAGCATTATCATGACAAGGGCCATTGGGAATTTTCATGACAATGTCATGAAGCATTGTGATGACAATGTCCTGGAGCAGTGTGATGAGAAAACCTTGGAGCCTTGTGATGACAAGTCTCATGGAGCATACTGATGAAAAGGGGCATGGAGCATTCTGATTACAGGGGTCTTGGAATATTGTGATAACAACGGCATGGAGCATTGTGATGACAAGGGCATGGGGCTTTGGTCTAATAAGTTTCATGGATTATTGTGATGACAGTTGGAATGGCGCATTGTGATGACAAGGGCATGGAGCATTGTGATGACCAGGTCATGCAGTATTGTGAGAAGAGGTGTCACGGAGCATTGTGATGACATATGTATTAGCCCATTGTGATGACAATGGCTTGGAGCATTGTGATGCCAAATTTCATGGAGGATTCTGATGACAAATGTAAAGGAGCATTGTGATAACAATGGCTTGGAGCATAGTGATGACAAGGTTCAGGGAGCATTGTGCTGACAAGTGCATGGAGAATTGTGATGACAAGGGTCATGGAGCATTCTGATGACAAGCTTGTGGAGTATTTTGATGACAATGGCATGGAGCATTGTGATGAAAATGGCATGGGGCTTTGTGATGAAAAATGCAAGGAGCCTTTTCGTGACAGGTTTCAAGGAGCATTCTGTCGACAAGTGTCTGGGAGCATTGTGATGACAAGTGTATTGAGAATTGTGATGACAAAGTTCATGGAGCATTGTGATGAAAAGGGCATGGAGTATTGTGATGACAGGCATCATGGAGCGTTGTGATGAAAAGTGTTATGGAACATTGTGATCACAAGGGTTTGGAGCATTGCGATGACAGAGGTCATGGATCATTTTGATTTCAAGGAGCATGGAGCATTGTGATGACCAGGGCATGAAGCAATGGGATCCCAAGTTTCATGGAGGATAGTGATGACAATGGTAATTCAGTATTGTGATGACAAGCACATAGAGCATTGTAATGACAAGGTCATGTAGCATTTTGCTGACAAAGGCATGGAGCATTGTGATGACAGGTGTCATGGAGCACTGTGATGAAAAGCATCACGGATCATTGTGAATACAGGGGTCATGGAGCATTGGGATGACAAGGGCATGGATCATTGTGATGACAAGTGTGATGGAGCATTGGGCTGAAAATATTCATGGAGTATTGTGATGACAGGGGTAATGGAGCATTGTGATGACTAGGGAATGGAGCATTGTGATGACAAGTGTCCAGGATCATTGTGTTTTCAGGTGTCATTGAGTGTTGTGATGACAGTGATCATGGAGCATTGTGATGATATTGGTCTTGGAGCATTGTGATGAGAAGGTCATGGGGCATTGGGCTGAAAATGTTCATGGAATATTGTGATGACAGGGGTCATGGAGCATTGTGATGACTAGGGAATGGAGCATGGTGATGACAAGTTCCTGTAGCATTGTGATGAGATGACCATGGAGACTTGTGATGACAAGTCTCATGGAGCATTCTGATGAACAGGGGCATGGAGCATTGTGATTACAGGGGTCTTGGAGCATTGTGATGACAAGGGCATGGAGCATTGTGTGGAGAAGGCCATGGAACATTCTGATGACATGCGTCATGGAGCTTTGTGATGACAAGGGCATGGAGCACTGTGATGACAGGGTCATGGAGCATTGGTCTGACAAGTTTCATAGATGATTGCGATGACAGTGGACATGGAGCATTGTGATGATAAGGTCATGGAGCATTGGTCTAATATGTTTCATGGATTATTGTGATGACAGTTGGAATGGCACATTGTGATGACAAGGGCATGGAGCATTGTGATGACCAGGTCAAGCAATATTGTGAAGAGAGGTTTCAGGGAGCATTGTGATGACATATGTATTGGCCCATTGTGATGGCAATGGCATGGAGAATTGTGATGCCAAGTGTCATGGAGGATTCTGATGACAAAGGTAATGGAGCATTTTGATGACAAGGGTCAGAGAGCATTGTGCTGACAAGTGCATGGAGAATTGTGATGACAAGGGTCAAGGAACATTCTGATGACAAGCTTGTGGAGTATTTTGATGACAATGGCATGGAGAATTGTGATAAAATCGGCATGGGGCTTTGTGATGAAAAATGCATGGAGCCTTTTCGAGACATGGTTCAAGGAGCATTCTGACTACAAGGGTCTGGGAGCACTGTGATGACAAGTGTATTGAGAATTGTGATGACAAAGGTCATAAAGCAGTGTGATGAAAAGGGCATGGAGTATTGTGTTGACAGGCATCATGGAGCGTTGTGATGACAAGTGTTATGGAACACTGTGATCACAAGTGTTTGGAGCATTGTGATGACAGAGGTCATGGATCATTTTGATTTCAAAGAGCATGGAGCATTGTGATGACAAGGGCATGAAGCAATGTGATCCCAAGGTTCATGGAGGATTGTGATGACAATGGAAATGGAGAATTGTGATGACAAGCACATAGAGCATTGTAATGACAAGGTCATGTAGCATTTTGCTGACAAAGGCATGGAGCATTTTGATGACAGGTGTCATGGAGCACTGTGATGACAAGCGTCACGGAGCATTGTGAATATAGGGGTTATGGAGCATTGGGATGACAAGGACATGGATGATTGTGATGACAAGTGTCCCGGATCATTGTGTTGTCAGGTGTCATGGAATGTTGTGATGACAGTGGTCATGGAACATTTTGATGATATTTGTCATGGAGCATTTTGATGAGAAATTCATGGAGCATTAGGCTGAAAATGTTCATAAAGTATTTTGATGACAGGGGTCATGGAGCATTGTGATGACAAGGGAATGGAGCATGCTGATGACAAGGTTCTGGAGCATTGTGATGAGAAGAACATGGAGAATTGTGATGACAAGTCTCATGGAGCATTCTGATGAAAAGGGGCATGGAGCATTGTGATTACAGGGGTCTTGGAGCAATGTGATGACAAGGGCATGGAGCATTGTGAGGAGAAGGCCATGGAGTATTCTGATGGCATGCGTCATGGAGCTTTGTGATGACAAGGGTATGGAGCATTGTGATTACATGGGTCTTGGAGCATTGTGATGAAAAGGGCATGGATCATTGTGATGAAAAGGCATGGAGCCTTGTCATGACAGGGTTCAAGGAGCATACTGACGACAAGTGTCAGGTAGCATTGTGATGAAAACTGTATTTGAGAATTGTGATGACAACAATCATGGAGCATTGTGATGAGAAAACATGGATAATTGTGATGATGAGCGTCATAGCATGTTGTGATGATAAGTGTTATGGAACATTGTGATCAGAAGGGTTTGGAGCATTAGGATGACAGTGGTCACGGAGAAATTTGATTTCATTGTGATGAAAAGAGCCTGAAACATTATGATGATGGGCATGGTGCATTTTGATGACAGTGTTCATGGAGCATTGAGATGAAAAGGGGCATGGAGCATTGTGGTTACAGGGGTCTTGGAGGATTGTCATGACAAGGGCATGGAGCACTGTGATGAGAAGGCCATGAAACATTCTGATGGCATGCGTCATGGAGCTCTGTGATGACAAGGGCGTGGAACATTGTGATTACAGGGGTCTTGGTGCATTGTGATGAGAAGTGTCATGGAGCCTTGTGATGACAAGGCCGTGGAACATTTTGATGGCAGGGGTCATGGAGCATTGTTATGACAGAGCTAATGGAGCATTGTGATGAGAAGGGCATTGAGCATTGGTCTGAAATGTTTCATCGATTATTGTGATGAGAGTGGGCATGGAGCATTGGGATGACAAGGGCACGGAACACTGTGATACATGGGTCATGGAGGATTGTAATGACAAGGGCATGGAGCATTGTGATGAGAAGGGCATCGAGCATTGTGATGACAAGTGTCATGGAGCTTTGTGATGACAAGGGCATGGAGCAAAGTGATGAGAGGGTTCATGGAGTATTGTGATGACAATGACAGGGAGCATTGTGATGCCAAGGGTCATGGAGCTTTGTGATGACAAAGGTCATGGAGCATTTTGATGACAATTGTGTGGTGCATTGTGATGAGAAATGCAGGGAGCATTTTGATGACAGGGTCATGCTGCAATTTGATGAAAAGTGTAATGGAACATTTTGATGACAGGGGTTATAGAATATTGTGATGCCAGGGGTCATGGAGCTTTGGGATGAAAAGGGTCATGGAGCATTTTGATGACAGTGGTTATGGAACATGTTTATGTCAGGGGTCATGGAACATTGTGCTGATAAGGGGATGTAGCATTGTGATGACAGGGGTCATGGAACATTGTGAACACAGGGGTGAGGGAGGATTGTGATGACTAGTGATAGAACATTGTGATATCTCATGTGAGAGAGCATTTGGATGAGAAGTGCATGGAGCATTGTGATTACAAGGTTAATGGAGCATAGCGATGACAATGTTGTGGATCATTGTGATGAAAAGTGCATGGCATTGTGATTACAGGGGTCTTGGAGCATTGTGATGACGAGGGCATGGAACACTGTGATACATGTGTCATGGGTCATGGAGGATTGTGATGACAAGTCATGGAGCATTGTGATGACAAGGGCATGGAGCATTGTGATGACAGGAGCATGGAGCATTTGTCTGACAAGATTCATAGATTATTGTGATGACAGTGGACATGGTGCATTGTGATGACAAGGGCATGGATAATTGTGTAGAGAAGGTCATGGTTTATTGTGAAGACAGGTGTCAGGGAGCATTGTGATGACATATGTCATGGTCCATTGTGATGACAATGGCAGGGAGTAATGTGATGCCAAATGTAATGGAGGATTGTGATGACAAATATAATGGAGCATTGTGATGACTACGGATTGGAGCATTATGATGACAAGGAACATTGAGAATTTTCATGACAATGTCGTGAAGCATTGTGATGACAAGGTCCTGGAGCATTGTGATGAGAAAACCATGAAGCCTTGTGATGACAAGTCTCATGGAGCATACTGATGAAAAAGGGCATGGAACATTCTGTTTAAAGGGGTCTTGGAACATTGTGATAACAAGGGCATTGAGCATTGTGATGACAAGGGCATGGAGCATTGGTCTAATAAGTTTCATGTATTATTGTGATGACAGTTGGAATGGTGCATTGTGATGACAAGCGCATGGAGCATTGTGATGACCAGGTCATGCAGTATTATGAAGAGAGGTGTAAGGGAGCATTGTGATGACATATGTAATGGCCCATTGTGATGAAAATGGCATGGAGCATTGCGATGCCATGTGTCATGGAGGATTCTGATGACAAAAGTAATGGAGCATGGTGATGACAATGGCTTGGAGCATTGTGATGACAAGGGTCAGGGAGCATTGTGTTGACAAGTGCATGGATAATTGTGATGACAAGGGTCATGGAGCATTCTGATGACAAGCTTGTGCAGGATTTTGATGACAATGGCATGGAGCATTGTGATTAAAATGGCATGGGGCTTTGTGATGAAAAAGGCATGGAGCCTTTTGGTGACAGGGTTCAAGGAGCATTCTGACGACAAGTGTCCGGAAGCATTGTGATGACAAGTGTTTAGAGAATTGTGATGACAATGGTCATGGAGCATTGTGATGAAAAGGGCATGGAGTATTGTGATGACAGGCATCATGGAGTGTTGTTATGACAAGTGTTATGGAACATTGTGATCAAAAATGTTTGGTGCATTTCGATGACAGAGGTCATGGATCATTTTGATTTCAAGGAGCATGGAGCATTGTGATGACAAGGGCATGAAGAAATGTGATCCCAAGGTTCATGGAGGATAGTGATGACAACGGTAATGGAGTTTTGTGATGACAAGCGCATAGAGCATTGTAATGACAAGGTCATGTAGCATTTTGCTGACAAAATCATGGAGCATTGTGATGACAGGTGTCATAGAGCACTGTGATGACAAGCGTCACTGAGCATTGTGAATACAGGGGCCATGGAGCTTTGGGATGACAAGGGCATGGATCCTTGTGATGAAAAGTGTCATGGAGCATTGGGCTGAAATGGTTCATGGAGTATTGTGATGACAGGGGTCATGGAGCACCGTGATTACAGGGGTCTTTGAGCACTGTGATGACAAGAATCCCGAATCATTTTGTTGTCAGGTGTCATGGAGTGTTGTGATGACAGCGGTCATTCAGCATTGTGATGATATTGGTCATGGAGCATTGTGATGAGAAGGTCATGGAGCATTGGGCTGAAAATATTCATGGATTATTGTGATGACAGGAGTCATGCAGCATTGTGATGACAAGGGAATGGAGCATGGTGATGACAAGGTGCTGGAGCATTGTGATGAGATAACCATGGAGTCTGGTGATGACAATTCTCATAGAGCATTCTGATGAAAAGGGGCATGGAACTTTGTGATTACAGTGGTCTTGGAGCATTGTGATGACAAGGGCATGGAGCATTGTGTGGAGAAGGACATGGAACATTCTGATGACATGTGTCATGGAGCTTTGTGATGACAAGGTCATGGAGCATTGTGCTTACAGGAGTCTTGGAGCATTGTGATGACAAGTGTCATGGAGCCTTGTGAAGACAAGGCCGTGGAACATTGTGATGGCAGTGGTAATGGAGCATTGTTATGACAGGTGTAATGGAGCATTGCGATGAGAAGGGAGTGGAGCATTGTGATTACAAGGTTTATGGAGCATTGCGATGACAAATTTGTGGACCGTTGGGATGAAAAGCGTGTCGCACATTGTGATGACAAGGGTCATGGAGCATTTTTCTGACAAAGGCAAGTAGCATTGTGATGACAAGTGTCACGGAGCATTGTGATGAAAAGTTCATGGAGCATTGTGTTTACAAAGGTCACAGAGCCTTGTGATGACATGGGTATCGACAATTGTGATGACAAATGTTATGAAGAATTGTGATGACTTGAGTCACGGAGCATTGTGATGACAGTGGTCATGAGGCACTGTGATGAAAACGGCATGGAGCATTGTACTGAGAATGGCATACAGCATTGTGATGACATGTGTCATGGAGCACTGTGATGAAAATCGTCACGGAGCATTGTGAATACAGGGGTCATGGAGCATTAGGATGACAAGGGCATGGATCATTGTGATGACAAGGGTCATGGAGCACTGGGATGAAAATGTTCCTGGAGTATTGTGATGACAGGGGTCATGGAGCATTGTGATGACAATGGAATGGAGCGTGGTGATGACAAGGTCCTGGAGCATTGTGATGAGATGACCAGGGAGACTTGTGATGACAAGTTTCATGGAGCATCCTGATGAAAAGGGGCATGGAGCATTGTGATTACAGGGGTCTTGGAGCATTGTGATGACAAGGGCATGGAGCATTTTGAGGAGAAGGCCATGGAATATTCTGATTACATGCGTCATGGAGCTTTGTGATGAAAAGGGCATGGAGCATTGTGATTACAGGGGTCTTGGAGCATTGTGATGACAAGAGTCATGGAGCCTTGTGATGACAAGGCCGTGGAACATTTTGATGGCAGGGGTCATGGAGCATTGTTATGATAGAGGTAATGGAGCATTGTGATGAGAAGGGCATTGAGCATTGGTCTGAAATATTTCATGGATTGTTGTGATGACAGTGGGCATGGAGCATTGTGATGACAAGGGCACGGAACACTGTGATACATGGGTCATGGAGGACTGTAATGACAAACGCATGGAGCATTGTGATGGGAAGGGCATCGAGCATTGTGATGACAAGTGTCATGGTGCTTTGTGATGACTAGGGCATGGAGCCATGTGATGAGATGGTTCATGGAGCATTGTGATGACAATGACATGGAGCATTGTGATGCCAAGTGTTATGGAGCTTTGTGATGACAAAAGTCATGGAGCATTTTGATGACAAGGGTGTGGTGCATTGTGATGAGAAGGGCAGGGAGCATTTTGATGACAGGGTCATGCAGCAATTTGATGAAAAGTGTAATTGAACATTTTGGTGACAGGGGTTATAGAACATTGTGATGCCAGGGGTCATGGATCTTTGGGATGAAAAGGGTCATGGAGCATTTTGATGACAGGGGTTATGGAACATTGTGATGTCAGGGGTCATGGAACATTGTGCTGATAAGGGGATGTAGCATTGTGATGACAGGGGTCATGGAACATTGTGATAACATGGATGAGGGAGGATAACGATGACTAGTGATGGAACATTGTGATATCTCATGTGAGAGAGCATTTGGATGAGAAGTTCATGGAGCAGTGTGATTACAAGGTTTATGGAGCATAGCGATGATAAGTTTGTGGATCATTGTGATGAAAAGAACATGGCACATTGTGAGGAAAAGGGTCATGGAGCATTGTTCTGACAAAGGTATGGAGCATTGTGATGACAAGGGTCACGGAGCATTGTGATGAAAAGTTCATGGAGCATTGTGGTTAAAATGGTCACAGAGCCTTGTGATATCGCGGGCATGGACCATTGTGATGGCAAACGTCATGAAGCATTGTGATGACTGGAGACACGGGGCAGTGTGATGACAGGGGTCATGGAGCATTGTGATGACAAGGGCATGGAGCACTGTGATTACAGGGGAATGGAGCATTGTTCTGACAAGTTTCATAGATGATTGTGATGACAGTGGTCATGGTGCATTGTGATGACAAGGGCATGGAGCATTATGATGACAAGGTCATGGAGTATTGTGAAGACAGTTGTCAGGGAGCATTGTGATGACATATCTCATGGTCCACTGCGATGACAATGGCATGGAGCATTGTGATGCCAAATGTAATGGAGGATTGTAATGACAAATATAATGGAGCATTGTGATGACTACGGCTTGGAGCATTATGATGAAAATAGCCATTGAGAATTTTCATGACAATGTCGTGAAGCATTGTGATGACAATGTCCTGGAGCATTGTGATGAGAAATCCTTGGAGCCTTGAGATGACAAGTCTCATGGAGCATACTGATGAAAAGGGGCATGGAGCATTCTGATTACAGGGGTCTTGGAACATTGTGATAACAAGGGCATGGAGCATTGTGATGACAAGGGCATGGAGCATTGGTCTAATAAGTTTCATGGATTATTGTGATGACAGTTGGAATGGCGCATTGTGAGGACAAGGGCATGGAGCATTGTGATGACCAGGTCAGGCAGTATTGTGAAAAGAGGTGTTACGGAGCATTGTGATGACATATGTATTAGCCCATTGTGATGACAATGGCATGGAACATTTTGATGCCAAGTGTCATGGAGGATTCTGATGACAAATGTAAAGGAGCATTGTGATGACAATGGCTTGGAGCATACTGATGACAAGGTTCAGGGAGCATTGTGCTGACAAGTGCATGGAGAATTGTGATGACAAGGGTCATGGAGCATTCTGATGACAAGCTTGTGGAGTATTTTGATGACAATGGCATGGAGCATTGTGATGAAAACGGAATGGGGCTTTGTGAAGAAATAGGCATGGAGCCTTTTCGTGACAGGTTACAAGGAGCATTCTGACGACAAGTGTCAGGGAGCATTGTGATGACAAGTGTATTGAGAATTGTGATGACAAAGGTCATGGAGCATTGTGATGAAAAGTGCATGGAGTATTGTGATGACAGGCATCATGGAGTGTTGTTATGACAAGTGTTATGGAACATTGTGATCACAAGGGTTTTGAGCCTTGAGATGACCATTCTCATGGAGCATACTGATGACAAGGGGCATGGAGCATTCTGATTACAGGGTTCTTGGAACATTGTGATAACAAGGGCATGGAGCATTGTGATGACAAGGGCATGGAGCATTGGTCTAATAAGTTTCATGGATTATTGTGATGACAGTTGGAATGGCGCATTTTGATGACAAGGGCGTGGAGCATTGTGATGACCAGGTCAGGCAGTATTGTGAAAAGAGGTGTTACGGAACATTGTGATGACATATGTATTAGCCCATTGTGATGACAATGGCATGGAGCATTTTGATGCCAAGTGTCATGGAGGATTCTGATGACAAATGTAAAGGAGCATTGTGATGACAATGGCTTGGAGCATACTGATGACAAGGTTCAGGGAGCATTGTGCTGACAAGTGCATGGAGAATTGTGATGACAAGGGTCATGTAGCATTCTGATGACAAGCTTGTGGAGTATATTGATGACAATGGCATGGAGCATTGTGATGAAAACGGAATGGGGCTTTGTGAAGAAAAAGGCATGGAGCCTTTTCGTGACAGGTTTCAAGGAGCATTCTGACGTCATGTGTCAGGGAGCATTGTGATGACAAGTGTATTGAGAATTTTGATGACAAAGGTCATGGAGCATTGTGATGAAAAGTGCATGGAGTATTGTGATGACAGGCATCATGGAGCATTGTGATGAAAAGTGTTATGGAACATTGTGATCACAAGGGTTTGGAGCATTGCGATGACAGAGGTCATGGATCATTTTGATTTCAAGGAGCATGGAGCATTGTGATGACAAGGGCACGGAGCACTGTGATACATGGGTCATGGAGCATTGTGATGACAATGACATGGAGCATTTTGATGCCAAGTGTCATGGAGCTTTGTGATGACAAAGGTCATGGAGCATTTTGATGACAAGGGTGTGTTGCATTGTGATGAGAAGTGCAGGGAGCATTTTGATGACAGGGTCATGCAGCAATTTGATGAAAAGTGTAATGGAACATTTTGATGACAGGGGTTATAGAACACTGTGATGCCAGGGGTCATGGAGCTTTGGGATGAAATGTGTCATGGAGCATTTTGATGACAGTGGTTATGGAACATTGTGATGTCATGGGTCATGGAACATTCTGATGATAAGGGGATGTAGCATTGTGATGACAGGGGTCATGGAACATTGTGATAACAGGGGTGAGGGAGGATTGTGATGACTAGTGATGGAACATTGTGATATCTCTGGTGAGAGAGCATTTGGATGAGAAGATCATGGAACAATGTGATTACAAGGCTTATGGAGCATAGCGATGACAAGGTTGTGGATCATTGTGATGAAAAGCGCATGGCACATTGTGATGATAAGGGTCATGGAGCACTGTTCTGACAAAGGCATGGAGCATTTGATGACAAGTGTCATTGAGCATTGTGATGAATAGATCGTGGAGCATTGTGGTTAAAATGGTCACAGAGCCTTGTGATGACGCGGGCATGGACCGTTGTGATGACAAACGTTATGAAGCATTGTGATGACTGGAGTCACGGGGCATTGTGATGACAGGGGTCATGGAGCATTGTGATGACCAGGGCATGGAGCACTGTGATGACAGGGGCATGGAGCATTGGTCTGACAAGTTTCATAGATGATTGTGATGACAGTGGACATGGTGCATTGTGATGACAAGGGCATGGAGCATTATGATACAAGGTCATGGATTATTGTGAAGACAGTTGTCAGGGAGCATTGTGATGACATATGTCATGGTCCATTGCGATGACAATGGCATGGAGCATTGTGATGCCAAATGTAATGGAGGATTGTAATGACAAATATAATGGAGAATTGTTATGACTACGGCTTGTAGCATTATCATGACAAGGGCCATTGGGAATTTTCATGACAATGTCATGAAGCATTGTGATGACAATGTCCTGGAGCAGTGTGATGAGAAAACCTTGGAGCCTTGTGATGACAAGTCTCATGGAGCATACTGATGAAAAGGGGCATGGAGCATTCTGATTACAGGGGTCTTGGAATATTGTGATAACAACGGCATGGAGCATTGTGATGACAAGGGCATGGGGCTTTGGTCTAATAAGTTTCATGGATTATTGTGATGACAGTTGGAATGGCGCATTGTGATGACAAGGGCATGGAGCATTGTGATGACCAGGTCATGCAGTATTGTGAGAAGAGGTGTCACGGAGCATTGTGATGACATATGTATTAGCCCATTGTGATGACAATGGCTTGGAGCATTGTGATGCCAAATTTCATGGAGGATTCTGATGACAAATGTAAAGGAGCATTGTGATAACAATGGCTTGGAGCATAGTGATGACAAGGTTCAGGGAGCATTGTGCTGACAAGTGCATGGAGAATTGTGATGACAAGGGTCATGGAGCATTCTGATGACAAGCTTGTGGAGTATTTTGATGACAATGGCATGGAGCATTGTGATGAAAATGGCATGGGGCTTTGTGATGAAAAATGCAAGGAGCCTTTTCGTGACAGGTTTCAAGGAGCATTCTGTCGACAAGTGTCTGGGAGCATTGTGATGACAAGTGTATTGAGAATTGTGATGACAAAGTTCATGGAGCATTGTGATGAAAAGGGCATGGAGTATTGTGATGACAGGCATCATGGAGCGTTGTGATGAAAAGTGTTATGGAACATTGTGATCACAAGGGTTTGGAGCATTGCGATGACAGAGGTCATGGATCATTTTGATTTCAAGGAGCATGGAGCATTGTGATGACCAGGGCATGAAGCAATGGGATCCCAAGTTTCATGGAGGATAGTGATGACAATGGTAATTCAGTATTGTGATGACAAGCACATAGAGCATTGTAATGACAAGGTCATGTAGCATTTTGCTGACAAAGGCATGGAGCATTGTGATGACAGGTGTCATGGAGCACTGTGATGAAAAGCATCACGGATCATTGTGAATACAGGGGTCATGGAGCATTGGGATGACAAGGGCATGCATCATTGTGATGACAAGTGTGATGGAGCATTGGGCTGAAAATATTCATGGAGTATTGTGATGACAGGGGTAATGGAGCATTGTGATGACTAGGGAATGGAGCATTGTGATGACAAGTGTCCAGGATCATTGTGTTTTCAGGTGTCATTGAGTGTTGTGATGACAGTGATCATGGAGCATTGTGATGATATTGGTCTTGGAGCATTGTGATGAGAAGGTCATGGGGCATTGGGCTGAAAATGTTCATGGAATATTGTGATGACAGGGGTCATGGAGCATTGTGATGACTAGGGAATGGAGCATGGTGATGACAAGTTCCTGTAGCATTGTGATGAGATGACCATGGAGACTTGTGATGACAAGTCTCATGGAGCATTCTGATGAACAGGGGCATGGAGCATTGTGATTACAGGGGTCTTGGAGCATTGTGATGACAAGGGCATGGAGCATTGTGTGGAGAAGGCCATGGAACATTCTGATGACATGCGTCATGGAGCTTTGTGATGACAAGGGCATGGAGCACTGTGATGACAGGGTCATGGAGCATTGGTCTGACAAGTTTCATAGATGATTGCGATGACAGTGGACATGGAGCATTGTGATGATAAGGTCATGGAGCATTGGTCTAATATGTTTCATGGATTATTGTGATGACAGTTGGAATGGCACATTGTGATGACAAGGGCATGGAGCATTGTGATGACCAGGTCAAGCAATATTGTGAAGAGAGGTTTCAGGGAGCATTGTGATGACATATGTATTGGCCCATTGTGATGGCAATGGCATGGAGAATTGTGATGCCAAGTGTCATGGAGGATTCTGATGACAAAGGTAATGGAGCATTTTGATGACAAGGGTCAGAGAGCATTGTGCTGACAAGTGCATGGAGAATTGTGATGACAAGGGTCAAGGAACATTCTGATGACAAGCTTGTGGAGTATTTTGATGACAATGGCATGGAGAATTGTGATAAAAACGGCATGGGGCTTTGTGATGAAAAATGCATGGAGCCTTTTCGAGACATGGTTCAAGGAGCATTCTGACTACAAGGGTCTGGGAGCATTGTGATGACAAGTGTATTGAGAATTGTGATGACAAAGGTCATAAAGCAGTGTGATGAAAAGGGCATGGAGTATTGTGTTGACAGGCATCATGGAGCGTTGTGATGACAAGTGTTATGGAACACTGTGATCACAAGTGTTTGGAGCATTGTGATGACAGAGGTCATGGATCATTTTGATTTCAAAGAGCATGGAGCATTGTGATGACAAGGGCATGAAGCAATGTGATCCCAAGGTTCATGGAGGATTGTGATGACAATGGAAATGGAGAATTGTGATGACAAGCACATAGAGCATTGTAATGACAAGGTCATGTAGCATTTTGCTGACAAAGGCATGGAGCATTTTGATGACAGGTGTCATGGAGCACTGTGATGACAAGCGTCACGGAGCATTGTGAATATAGGGGTTATGGAGCATTGGGATGACAAGGACATGGATGATTGTGATGACAAGTGTCCCGGATCATTGTGTTGTCAGGTGTCATGGAATGTTGTGATGACAGTGGTCATGGAACATTTTGATGATATTTGTCATGGAGCATTTTGATGAGAAATTCATGGAGCATTAGGCTGAAAATATTCATAAAGTATTTTGATGACAGGGGTCATGGAGCATTGTGATGACAAGGGAATGGAGCATGCTGATGACAAGGTTCTGGAGCATTGTGATGAGAAGAACATGGAGAATTGTGATGACAAGTCTCATGGAGCATTCTGATGAAAAGGGGCATGGAGCATTGTGATTACAGGGGTCTTGGAGCAATGTGATGACAAGGGCATGGAGCATTGTGAGGAGAAGGCCATGGAGTATTCTGATGGCATGCGTCATGGAGCTTTGTGATGACAAGGGTATGGAGCATTGTGATTACATGGGTCTTGGAGCATTTTGATGAAAAGGGCATGGATCATTGTGATGAAAAGGCATGGAGCCTTGTCATGACAGGGTTCAAGGAGCATACTGACGACAAGTGTCAGGTAGCATTGTGATGAAAAGTGTATTTGAGAATTGTGATGACAACAATCATGGAGCATTGTGATGAGAAAACATGGATAATTGTGATGATGAGCGTCATAGCATGTTGTGATGATAAGTGTTATGGAACATTGTGATCAGAAGGGTTTGGAGCATTAGGATGACAGTGGTCACGGAGAAATTTGATTTCATTGTGATGAAAAGAGCCTGAAACATTATGATGATGGGCATGGTGCATTTTGATGACAGTGTTCATGGAGCATTGAGATGAAAAGGGGCATGGAGCATTGTGGTTACAGGGGTCTTGGAGGATTGTCATGACAAGGGCATGGAGCACTGTGATGAGAAGGCCATGAAACATTCTGATGGCATGCGTCATGGAGCTCTGTGATGACAAGGGCGTGGAACATTGTGATTACAGGGGTCTTGGTGCATTGTGATGAGAAGTGTCATGGAGCCTTGTGATGACAAGGCCGTGGAACATTTTGATGGCAGGGGTCATGGAGCATTGTTATGACAGAGCTAATGGAGCATTGTGATGAGAAGGGCATTGAGCATTGGTCTGAAATGTTTCATCGATTATTGTGATGAGAGTGGGCATGGAGCATTGGGATGACAAGGGCACGGAACACTGTGATACATGGGTCATGGAGGATTGTAATGACAAGGGCATGGAGCATTGTGATGAGAAGGGCATCGAGCATTGTGATGACAAGTGTCATGGAGCTTTGTGATGACAAGGGCATGGAGCAAAGTGATGAGAGGGTTCATGGAGTATTGTGATGACAATGACAGGGAGCATTGTGATGCCAAGGGTCATGGAGCTTTGTGATGACAAAGGTCATGGAGCATTTTGATGACAATTGTGTGGTGCATTGTGATGAGAAATGCAGGGAGCATTTTGATGACAGGGTCATGCTGCAATTTGATGAAAAGTGTAATGGAACATTTTGATGACAGGGGTTATAGAATATTGTGATGCCAGGGGTCATGGAGCTTTGGGATGAAAAGGGTCATGGAGCATTTTGATGACAGTGGTTATGGAACATGTTTATGTCAGGGGTCATGGAACATTGTGCTGATAAGGGGATGTAGCATTGTGATGACAGGGGTCATGGAACATTGTGAACACAGGGGTGAGGGAGGATTGTGATGACTAGTGATAGAACATTGTGATATCTCATGTGAGAGAGCATTTGGATGAGAAGTGCATGGAGCATTGTGATTACAAGGTTAATGGAGCATAGCGATGACAATGTTGTGGATCATTGTGATGAAAAGTGCATGGCATTGTGATTACAGGGGTCTTGGAGCATTGTGATGACGAGGGCATGGAACACTGTGATACATGTGTCATGGGTCATGGAGGATTGTGATGACAAGTCATGGAGCATTGTGATGACAAGGGCATGGAGCATTGTGATGACAGGAGCATGGAGCATTTGTCTGACAAGATTCATAGATTATTGTGATGACAGTGGACATGGTGCATTGTGATGACAAGGGCATGGATAATTGTGTAGAGAAGGTCATGGTTTATTGTGAAGACAGGTGTCAGGGAGCATTGTGATGACATATGTCATGGTCCATTGTGATGACAATGGCAGGGAGTAATGTGATGCCAAATGTAATGGAGGATTGTGATGACAAATATAATGGAGCATTGTGATGACTACGGATTGGAGCATTATGATGACAAGGAACATTGAGAATTTTCATGACAATGTCGTGAAGCATTGTGATGACAAGGTCCTGGAGCATTGTGATGAGAAAACCATGAAGCCTTGTGATGACAAGTCTCATGGAGCATACTGATGAAAAAGGGCATGGAACATTCTGTTTAAAGGGGTCTTGGAACATTGTGATAACAAGGGCATTGAGCATTGTGATGACAAGGGCATGGAGCATTGGTCTAATAAGTTTCATGTATTATTGTGATGACAGTTGGAATGGTGCATTGTGATGACAAGCGCATGGAGCATTGTGATGACCAGGTCATGCAGTATTATGAAGAGAGGTGTAAGGGAGCATTGTGATGACATATGTAATGGCCCATTGTGATGAAAATGGCATAGAGCATTGCGATGCCATGTGTCATGGAGGATTCTGATGACAAAAGTAATGGAGCATGGTGATGACAATGGCTTGGAGCATTGTGATGACAAGGGTCAGGGAGCATTGTGTTGACAAGTGCATGGATAATTGTGATGACAAGGGTCATGGAGCATTCTGATGACAAGCTTGTGCAGGATTTTGATGACAATGGCATGGAGCATTGTGATTAAAATGGCATGGGGCTTTGTGATGAAAAAGGCATGGAGCCTTTTGGTGACAGGGTTCAAGGAGCATTCTGACGACAAGTGTCCGGAAGCATTGTGATGACAAGTGTTTAGAGAATTGTGATGACAATGGTCATGGAGCATTGTGATGAAAAGGGCATGGAGTATTGTGATGACAGGCATCATGGAGTGTTGTTATGACAAGTGTTATGGAACATTGTGATCAAAAATGTTTGGTGCATTTCGATGACAGAGGTCATGGATCATTTTGATTTCAAGGAGCATGGAGCATTGTGATGACAAGGGCATGAAGAAATGTGATCCCAAGGTTCATGGAGGATAGTGATGACAACGGTAATGGAGTTTTGTGATGACAAGCGCATAGAGCATTGTAATGACAAGGTCATGTAGCATTTTGCTGACAAAATCATGGAGCATTGTGATGACAGGTGTCATAGAGCACTGTGATGACAAGCGTCACTGAGCATTGTGAATACAGGGGCCATGGAGCTTTGGGATGACAAGGGCATGGATCCTTGTGATGAAAAGTGTCATGGAGCATTGGGCTGAAATGGTTCATGGAGTATTGTGATGACAGGGGTCATGGAGCACCGTGATTACAGAGGTCTTTGAGCACTGTGATGACAAGAATCCTGAATCATTTTGTTGTCAGGTGTCATGGAGTGTTGTGATGACAGCGGTCATTCAGCATTGTGATGATATTGGTCATGGAGCATTGTGATGAGAAGGTCATGGAGCATTGGGCTGAAAATATTCATGGATTATTGTGATGACAGGAGTCATGCAGCATTGTGATGACAAGGGAATGGAGCATGGTGATGACAAGGTGCTGGAGCATTGTGATGAGATAACCATGGAGTCTGGTGATGACAATTCTCATAGAGCATTCTGATGAAAAGGGGCATGGAACATTGTGATTACAGTGGTCTTGGAGCATTGTGATGACAAGGGCATGGAGCATTGTGAGGAGAAGCCCATGGAACATTCTGATGACATGCGTCATGGAGCTTTGTGATGACAATGGCATGGAGCATTGTTATTACAGGGGTCTTTGAGCATTGTGATGACATATGTCATGGTCCATTGCGATGACAATGGCATGGAGCATTGGTCCAATAATTTTCATGGATTATTGTGATGACATTTGGAATGGCGCATTGTGATGACAAGGGCATGGAGCATTGTGATGACCAGGTTATGAAGTATTGTGAAGAGAGTTGTCAGGCAGCATTGTTATGACAAGAGTCACGGAGCATTGTGATGAAATGTTCATGGAGCATTTTGGATACAAAGGTAACAGAGCCTTGTGATGACGCGGGCATGGACTATTGTGATGACAAATATTATAAAGCACTGTGATGACTGGAGTCACAGTGCATTTTGATGACAGGGGTCTTGGAGCACTGTGATGACAAGAGTCCCGGATCATTGTGTTGTCAAGTGTCATGGAGTGTTGTGATGACAGCGGTCATTCAGCATTGTGATGATATTGGTCATGGAGCATTGTGATGAGAAGGTCATTGAGCACTGGGCTGAAAATATTCATGGATTATTGTGATGACAGGGGTCATGGAGCAATGTGATGACAAGGGAATGGAGCATGGTGATGACAAGGTCCTTGAGCATTGTGATGAGATGACCATGTAGACTGGTGATGACAAATCTCATGGAGCATTCTTATGAAAAGGGGCATGGAGCATTGTGATTACAGGGGTCTTGGAGCATTGTGATGACAAAGGCATGGAGCATTTTGAGGAGAATGCCATGGAACATTCTGATGAGATGTGTCATGGAGCTTGGTAATGACAAGGGCATGGAGCATTGTGATTACAGGGGTCTTTGAGCATTGTGATGACATATGTCATGGTCCATTGCGATGACAATGGCATGGAGCATTGGTCTAATAATTTTCATGGATTATTGTGATGACATTTGGAATGGCGCATTGTGATAACAAGGGCATGGAGCATTGTGATGACCAGGTCATGAAGTATTGTGAAGAGAGTTGTCAGGGAGCATTGTTATGACAAGAGTCACAGAGCATTATGATGAAATGTTCATGGAGCATTTTGGATACAAAGGTAACAGAGCCTTGTGATGATGCGGGCATGGACCATTGTGATGACAAATATTATAAAGCACTGTGATGACTGGAGTCACAGAGCATTGTGATGACAGGGGTCTTGGAGCACTGTGATGACAAGTGTCCCGGATCATTGTGTTGTCAAATGTCATGGAGTGTTGTGATGACAGCGGTCATTCAGCATTGTGATGATATTGGTCATGGAGCATTGTGATGAGAAGGTCATTGAGCATTGGGCTGAAAATATTCATGGATTATTGTGATGACAGGGGTCATGGAGCATTGTGATGACAAGGTCCTGGAGCACTGTGAAGAGATGAACATGGAGACTTGTGATGACAAGTCTCATGGAGCATTCTGATGAAAAGGGACATGGATCATTGTGATTACAGGGGTCTTGGAGCACTGTGATGACAAGGGCATGGAGCATTGTGAGGAGAAGGCCATGGAGCATTCTGATGACATGCGTCATGGAGCATTGTGCTGAGAAAGGCATAGAGCATTCTGATGACAGGGGTAAAAGAGCATTGTGAAGAAAAGTTCATGGAGCATTGTGGTTAAAAAGGTCACAGAGACTGTTGATGATGAGGGCATGGACAATTGTGATGACAAAGGTCATGAAGAATTGTGATGACTGGAGTCACGGAGCATTGTGATGACAGGGGTCATGGAGCATTGTCATAACAAGGACATGGAGCATTGTGTGGACAAGGGCATGGAACATTGTGATGACCAGGTGATGCAGTATTGTGAAGACAGGTGTCAGGGAGCATTGTGATGACATATATAATGGTCCATTATGATGACAATGGCATGGAGCATTGTGATGCCAAGTGTCATGGAGGATTCTGATGACAAAGCTAATGGAGCATTGTGATGACAATGGCTTGGAACATTGTGATGACAAGGGTCACGGAGCATTGTGCTGACAAGTGCATGGAGAATTGTGATGACCAGGGTCATGGAGCATTCTGGTGACAAGCTTGTGGAGTATTTTCATGACAATGGCAATGGAGCATTGTGATGAAAACGGCATGGGGCATTGTGATGAAAATGGCATGGAGCCTTTTCGTGACAGGGTTCAAGGAGCATTCTGATGACAAATATCAGGGAGCATTGTGATGTCAATGTACTGAGAATTGTGATGACAAAGGTCATGGAGCTTTGTGATGAAAAGGGCATGGAGTATTGTGATGACAGGCATCATGGAGCGTTGTGATGACAAGTGCTAAGGAACATTGTGATCACAAGGGTTTGGAGCATTGTGATGACAGTGGTCATGGATCATTTTGATTTCAAGGAGCATGGAAAATTGTGATGACAAGGGCATGAAGCAATGTGATCCCAAGTTTCATGGAGGATTGTGATGACAATGGTAATGGAGTATTGTGATGACAAGCGCATAGAGCATTGTAATGACAAAGTCATGTAGCATTCTGCTTACAAAGGCATGGAGCATTGTGATGCCAGGGTTCATGGAGCACTGTGATGACAAGCATCACGGAGCATTGTGAATACAGGGATCATGGAGCATTTTCATGACATGGGCATGGATCATTGTGATAAGTGTCATGGAGCATTGGGCTGAAAATGTTCTTGGAGTAATGTGATGACAGGGGTCATGGAGAATTTTGATTTCATTTTGCTGACAATAGCCGGAATCATTATAATGATTGGCATGATGCATTGTGATGACAGGGTTCATGGTGCATTGAGATGAAGAGGGGCATGGAGCATTGTGATTACAGGGGTCTTGGAGCATTGTGATGACAAGGGCATGGAGCATTTTGATGAGAAGGACATGGAACATTCTGATGACGTGTCATGGAGCTTTGTGATGACAAGGGCATAGAACATTGTGATGGCAGGGGTCATGGAGCATGGTTATGACAGAGGTAATGGAGCATTGTGATGAGAAGGGCATTGAGCATTGGTTTGAAATGTTTCATTGATTATTGTGATGAGAGTGGGCATGGTGCATTGTGAAGAAAAGGGCATGGAGCATTGTGATGACAGGGGCAAGGAGCACTGTTCTGACAAGTTTCATAGATTATTGTGATGAGAGTGGACATGGTGCATTGTGAAGAAAAGGGCATGGAGCATTGTGATGACAAGGGCAAGGATTATTGAGAAGACATGTGTCAGGGAGCATTGTGATGACATATGTCATGGTCCATTGCGATGACAATGGCATGGAGCTTTGTGATTCCAAATGTAATGGAGGATTGTGATGACAAATATAATGGAGCATTGTGATGACTACGGCTTGGAGCATTATGATGACAAGGGCCATTGAGAATTTTCATGACAATGTCGTGAAGCATTGTGATGACAAATTCCTGGAGCATTGTGATGAGAAAATAATGGAGCCTTGTGATGACAAGTCTCATGGAGCATACTGATGAAAAGGGGCATGGAGCATTCTGCTTATAGTGGCCTTGGAACATTGTGATAACAAGGGCATGGTGCATTGTGATGACAAGGGCATGGAGCATTGGTCTAATAAGTTTCATGGATTATTGTGATGACAGTTGGAATTGCGCATTGTGATGACAATGGCATGCAGTATTGTGAAGAGAGGTGTCAGGGAGCATTGTGATGACATATGTAATGGCCCATTGTGATGACAATGGCATGGAGCATTGTGATACCATGTGTCATGGAGGATTCTGATGACAAAGGCAATGGAGCATTGTGATGACAATGGCTTGGAGCATTGTGATGACAAGGGTCAGGGAGCATTGTGCTGACAAGTGCATGGAGAATTGTGATGACAAGAGTCATGGAGCATTCTGATGACAAGCTTGTTGTGTATTTTGATGACAATTGCATGGAGCATTGTGATGAAAATGGCATGGGGCATTGTGATGAAAAAGGAATGGAGCCTTTTGGTGACAGGGTTCAAGGAGCACTCTGACAACAATGTCAGGGAGCATTGTGATGACAAGTGTATTGAGAATTGTGATGACAAAGTCATGGAGTATTGTGATGAAAAGGGCATGGAGTATTGTGATGACAGGCATCATGGAGCTTTGTGATGACAAGTGTTACGGAATATTGTGATCACAAGGGTTTGGAGCATTGTGATGACAGAGGTCATGGATCATTTTGATTTCAAGGAGCAGGGAGCATTGTGATGACAAGGGCATGAATCAATGTGATCCCTAGCTTCAAGGAGGATTGTGATGACAATGGTAAAGGAGTATTGTGATGACAAGCACATAGAGCAATGTAATGACAAGGTTATGTAGCATTTTGCTGACAAAGGCATGGAGCATGGTGATGACATGTGTCATGAAGCACAGTGATGACAAGCGTCACGGAGCATTGTGAATACAGGGGTCATGGAGCATTGGGATGACAAGGGCATGTATCATTGTGATGACAAGGGTCATGGAGCATTTGGCTGAAAAAGTTAATGGAGTATTGTGATGACAGGGGTCACGGAATATTGTGATTACAGGGGTCTTGTAGCATTGTGATGACAAGAGTCCCGGATCATTGTGTTGTCACGTGTCATGGAGTGTAGTGATGACAGTGGTCATGAAGCATTGTGATGATATTGTTCATGGAGCATTGTGATGAGAAGGTCATGTAGCATTGTTCTGAAAATGTTCATGGAGTATTGTGATGACATGGGTCATGGAGCATGGTGATGACAAGGTCCTGGAGCATTGTGATGAGATGACCATGGATACTTGTGATGACAAGTCTCATGGAGCATTCTGATGAAAAGGGGCATGGATCATTGTGAGGAGAAGGCCATGGAGCATTCTGATGATATGCGTCATGGATTTTTGTGATGACAAGGGCATGGAGCAATGTGATGACTTGGCCGTGGAACATTGTGATGGCAGGGGTCATGGAGCATTTTTATGACAGTGGTAATTGAGCATTGTGATGAGAATGGCATTGACCTTTGGTCTGAAATGTTTCATGGATTATTGTGATGAGAGTGGGCATGGAGCATTGTGATGACAAGGGCACGGTACACCGTGATACTTGGGTCATGGAGGATTGTAATGTCAAGGGCATGGAGCATTGTGATGAGAAGGGCATCGAGCATTTTCATGACAAGTGTCATGGAGCTTTGTGATGACAAGGGCATGGGCCAATGTGATGAGAGGGTTCATGGAGCATTGTGATGGCAATGACATGGAGCAATGTCATGCCAAGGGTCATGGAGCTTTGTGATGACAAATGTCATGGAGCATTTTGATGACAAGGGTGTGGTGCATTGTGATGAGAAGGGCAGGGAGCATTTTGATGACAGGGTCATGCAGCAATTTGATGAAAAGTGTAATGGAATATTTTGATGACAGGGGTTATAGAACATTGTGATGCCATGGGTCATGGAGCTTTGGGATAAAAAGGGTCATGGAGCATTTTGATGACAGGGGTTATGGAACATTGTGATGTCAGGGGTCATGGAACATTGTGTTGATAAGGGGATGTAGCATTGTGATGACAGGGGTCATGGAACACTGTGATTACAGGGGTGAGGGAGGATTGTGATAACTAGTGATGGAACATGGTGATATCACTGTTGAGAGAGCATTTGGATGAGAAGTGAATGGAGCATTGGGATTACAAGGTTTATGGATCATAGCGATGACAAGGTTGTGGATCATTGTGATGAAAAGCGCGTGGCACATTGTGATGACAAGGGTCATGGAGAATTGTTCTGACAAAGGCATGGAGCATTGTGATGACAAGTGTCACGGAGCATTGTGATGAAAATTTCATGGATCATTGTGGGTAAAACGGACACAGAGCCTTGTGATGACGCGGGCATGGACTGTTGTGATTACAAACGTTATGAAGCATTGTGATGACTGCAGTCACGGAGCATTTTGATGACTGGGGTCATGGAGCATTGTGATAACAAGGGCATGGAGCATTGAGATGACAGGGGAATTGAGTATTGGTCTGAAAAGTTTCATAGATCATTTTGATGACAGTGGACATGGTGCATTGTGATGACAAGGGCATGGGGCATTGTGATGAGAAGGTCATGGAATATTTTGAAGAAAGGTGTCAGTGAGCATTGTGATGACATATGTAATAGTCCATTGCGATGACAATGGCAGGGAGTATTGTGATGCAAAATGTAATGGAGGATTGTGATGACAAATATAATGGAGCATTGTGATGACTAGGGATTGGAGCATTATGATGACAAAACCATGGAGCCATGTGATGACAAGTCTCATGGAGCATACTGATGAAGAAGGGCATGGAGCATTGTGATTATAGGCGTCTTGGATCTTTGTGATGACAAGAGCATGGAGCATTGTGAGGAGAAGACCAAGGAGCATTCTGATGGCATGCGCCATTGAGGTTTGTGATGACAAGGGCATGGAGCATCGTGATTCAATGGGTCTTGGAGCATTGTGAAGAAAAGGGCATGGATCATTGTGATGAAAAAAGCATGGAGGCTTGTCATGACAGGGTAAAATGAGCATACAGACAACAAGTGTCAGGGAGCATTTTCATGACAAGTGTATTGAGCATTGTGATGACGAAGGTCATGGAGCATTGTGATGAGAAGACCATTGATAATTGTGATGATGAGCGTCATGGGGCATTGTGATGACAAGTGTTATGGAATATTGTGATCACAAGGGTTTGGAGCATTGTTATGACAGAGGTCATGAAGCATTTTGATTTCATTGTGATGACAATAGCAGGAATCATTATGATGATGGGCATGGTGCATTGTGATGAGAGGGTTCATGGATCATTGAGATGAAAAGGGGCATACATCATTGTGATTACAGTGTTCTTGGAGCATTGTGATGAGAAGCGTCATGGAGCCTTGTGATGACAAGGCCATGGAATATCGTGATGGCAGGGCTCATGGAGCATTGTTATGAGAGGGTTAATGGAGCATTGTGATGTCAAGAGCATGGAGCATTGTGATGAGAAGGTCATGGAGCATTCTGATGACCTGTGTCATGGAGCTATGTGAAGACAATGGCATGGAGCAATGTGATGAGAGCTTTCATGGAGCACTGTGATGACAATGACATGGAACATTGTGATGCCAAGGGTCATGGATCTTAGTGATGACAAAGGTCATGGAGCATTTTGATGGCAAGGGCGTTGTGCATTGTGATGAGAAGTGCATGGAGCATTGTGATGACATATTTTAAGGAGCATTTTGATGACAAGCGCATGGTGCATTGTGATGACATGTGTCATGGAGCATTGTGCTGAGAAGCGCATGGAGGATTGTGATGACAAGTGTATTGAGAATTGTGATCACAAAGGTCATGGAGCATTGTGATGAAAAGGGCATGGAGTATTGTGATGACAGGCATCACGGAGCGTTGTGATGACAAGTGTTATGGAACACTGTGATCACAAGTGTTTGGAGCATTGTGATGACAGAGGTCATGGATCATTTTGATTTCAAGGAGCATGGAGCATTGTGATGACAAGGGCATGAAGCAATGTGATCCCAAGGTTCCTGGAGGATTGTGATGACAATGGAAATGGAGTATTGTGACGACAAGCGCATAGAGCATTGTAATGACAAGGTCATGTAGCATTTTTCTGACAAAGGCATGCAGCATTGTGATGACATGTGTCATGGAACACTGTGATGACAAGCGTCATGGAGCATTGTGCATAGAGGGTTCATGGAGCATTGGGATGACAAGGGCTTGGATCATTGTGATGAGAAGCGTCATAGAGCACTGGGCTGAAAATGTTCATGGAGTGTTGTGATGACAGGGGTCATGGAGCATTGTGATGACAAGGGAATGGAGCATGGTGATGACAAGGTCCTGTAGCATTGTGATGTGAAGACCATGGAGACTTGTGATGATAAGTCTCATGGAGCATTCTGATGAAAAGGGGCATGGAGCATTGTGATTACAGGGGTCTTCGTGCATTGTGATGACTAGGGCAAGGAGCATTTTCATGAGAAGGCCATGGAGCATTCTAATGATATGCATCATGGAGTTTCTTGATGTCACGGGCATGGAGCATTGTGATTACAGGTGTCTTGGAACATTGTGATGAAAAGGTCATGGAGCATTGTGATGAGAAGGCCATGGAGCATTCTGATGACATGGGTCATGGAGCTTTTTGAAGACAAGCGCATGGAGCAATGTGATGAGAGTATTCATGGAGCATTGTGATGACAATGACATTGAGCATTGTGATGCCAAGGGTCATGGATCTTTGTGATGACAAACGACATGGAGCATTTTGATGGCAAGGGCGTTGTGCATTGTGATGAGAAAGGCAGGGAGCATTCTGATGTCAGGGTCATGGAGCAATTTGATGAAAAGTGTCATGGAATATTTTGATGACAGGTGTTATGGAACATTGTGATGTCAGGGGTCATCGAACATTGTGATGATATGTGCATGTAGCATTGTGATGACAGGAGTCATGTAACATTGTGATGACTGGGGTGAGGGAGTATTGTGACAAATAGTGATGTAGCATTGTGATATCAGTGGTGAGAGAGCATTTTGATGAGAAGTTCATGGAGCATTGTGATGACAAATTTTAAGGAGCATTGTGATGACAAGATTGTGGAGCACTGTGATGACAAGCGCATGGTGCATTGTGATGACATGTGTCATGGAGCATTGTGCTGACAAGCGCATGGAGCATTGTGATGACAAGGGTCAAAGAATATTGTGATGAAATGTTCATGGAGCACTGTGGTTAAAAAGGTCACAGAGACTGTTGATGACGAGGGCATGGACAATTGTGATGACAAAAGTCATGAAGCATTGTGATGACTGGAGTAACGGAGCACTGTGATGACAGGGGTCATGGAGCATTGTGATAACAACTGCATGGATCATTGTGATGACAAGGGCAAGGAACATTGGTCTAATAATTTTCATGGATTAGTGCGATGACAGTTGGAATGGTGCATTGTGATGACAAGGGCCTGGAGCATTGTGATGACCAGGTCATGCAGTATTGTGAAGACAGGTGTCAGGGAGCATTGTGCTGACATATGTAATGGTCCATTGTGATGACGATGGCATGGAGCATTGTGATGCCAAGTGTCATGGAGGATTCTGATGACAAAGGTAATGGAGCATTGTGAGGACAATGGCTTGGAGCATTGTGATGACAAGGGTCAGGGAGCATTGTGCTGACAAGTGCATGGAGAATTTTGATGACAAGGGTCATGGAGCATTCTGATGACAAGCTTGTGGAGTATTTTGATGACAATGGCATGGAGCATTGTGATGAAAACGGCATGGGGCATTGTGATGAAAAAAGCATGGAGCCTTTTCGTGACAGGTTTCAAGGAGCATTCTGATGACAAGTGTCAGTGAGCACTGTGATGAAAAGTGTATTGAGAATTGTGATGACAAAGGTCATGGAGCATTGTGATGAAAAGGGCATGGAGTATTGTGATGACACGCATCATGGAGCATTGTGATGACAAGTGTTATGGTACATTGTGATCACAAGGGTTTGGAGCATTGTGATGACAGAGTTCATGGATCATTTTGATTTCAAGGAGCATGGAGCATTGTGATGACAGAGGCATGAAGCAATGTGATCCCAAGGTTCATGGAGGATTGTGATGACAATGGAAATGGAGTATTGTGATGACAACCACATAGATCATTGTAATGAAAAGGTCATGTAGCATTTTGCTGACAAAGGCATGGAGCATTGTGATGACATGTGTCTGTAGCAATGTGATGACAACGGAATGGAGCATGGTGATGACAAGGTCCTGGAGCATTGTGATGAGAAGACCATGGAGACATGTGATGACAAGTCTCATGGAGCATTCTGATGAAAAGGGGCATGGAGCATTGTGATTACAGGGGTCTTGGAGCATTGTGATGACTAGGGCATGGAGCATTGTGATGAGAAGGCCATGGAGCATTCTGATGACATGAGTCATGGAGATTTTGATGACAAGGGCATGGAGCATTTGTGATTACATGGATCTTGGAGCATTGTGATGAAAAGTACACGTATCACTGTTATGAATAAGGCACGGAGCCTTGTCATAACAGGGTTCAAGGAGCATACTGACGACAAGTTTCAGGGAGCATTGTGATGACAAGTGTATTGAGCATTGTGATGACAAAGATCATGGAGCATTGTGATGAGAAGACCATGGATAATTGTGATGATGAGCGTCATGGGATGTTGTGATGATAAGTGTTATGGAACATTGTGATCACAAGGTTTTGGAAAATTACGATGACAGAGGTCATGGAGAATATTGATTTCATTGTGCTGACAATAGCCTGAAGCATTATGATGATGGGCATGGTGCATTGTGATGACAGGTTTCATGGAGCATTGAGATGAAAAGGGGCATGGAGTTGTGATTACAAGGGGCTTGGATCATTGTGATGACAAGTGCGTGGAACATTGTGATGAGAAAGCCATAGAACATTCTGATGACATGCGTCATGGAGCATTGTGATGACAAGGGCATGGAGCATTGTGATTTCAGGGTTTTGGAGCATTGTGATGACAAGTGTCATGGAACCTTGTGATGACTAGGCCGTGGAACATTGTGATGGCAAGGGTCATGGTGCATTGTAATGACAGGTTTAATGGAGCATTTTGATGAGAAGGCCATGGAACATTGGTCTGAAATGTTTCATGGATTATTGTGATGAGAGTGGGCATGCAGCATTGTGATGAATAGGGCACAGAACACTGTGATACCTGGGTCATGGATGATTGTAATGACATGGGCATGGAGCATTGTGATGAGAAGGGCATCTAGCATTGTGATGACAAGTGTCATGGTGCTTTGCGATGACAAGTGCATGGAGCAGTGTGATGAGAGGGTTCATGGAGCATTGTGATGAAAATGGCATGGATCATTGTGATGAAAATGGCATGGAGCCTTGTCATGACCGGGTTCAAGGAGCATATTGACGACAAGTGTCAGGGAGCATTATGATGACAAGTCATGGAGCATTTTGATGACAAGGGCATGGTGCACTGTGATGAGAAGTGCAGGGAGCATTTTGATGACCAGGTTATGCAGCAATTTAATAAAAATTGTAATGGAATATTTTGATGGCACGGGTTATAGAACACTGTGATGTCAGGGATCTTGGAGGTTTGTGATGAAAAGGGTCATGGAGCGTTTTGATGACAGGGGTTATGGAACATTGCGATGTCAGGGGTCATGGAACATTGTGATGATAAGGGGATGTAGCATTGTGATGACAGGGTCCTGGATCATTGTGATTACAGGGGTGAGGGAGTATTGTGATGACTAGTGATGGAACACTGTGATATCCCTGGTGATAGAGCATTTTGATGAGAAGTGCACGGACCATTGTGATTACAAGGTTTATGGTGCATAGCAATGACAAGGATGTGGACCGTTGTGAAGAAATGCGTGTGGAACATTGTGATGACAATGGTCATTGAACATTGTTCTGACAAAGACATGGAGCTTTGTGATGAAAAGGGCATGTAGCATTGTGATTACATGTGTCTGGGAGCATTGTGATGAAAAGGACATGGATCATTGTGATGAAAATGGCATGGAGCCTTGTCATGACAGGTTTCAAGGAGCATATTGATGACATGTGTCAGGGAGCATTGTGATGACAAGTGTATTTGAGAATTGTGATGACAAATATCATGGAGCATTGTGATGAGAAGACCATGGATAATTGTGATGACGAGTGTCATGGGTAATTGTGATGACAAGAGTTTTGGATTATTGTGATCACAAGGGTTTGGAGCATTGTTATGACAGAGGTCATGGAGCATTTTGATTTCACTGTGATGATAATAGCATGAAGCATTATGATGATGGGCATGGTGCATTGGGATGACAGGGTTCATGGATCATTGAGATGGAAAGGAGCATAGAGCATTGTGATTACAGGGTTCTTGGAGCAATGTGATGAGAAGGATCATGGAGCCTTGTGATGACAAGGCCATGTAACATCGTGATGGCAGGGGTCATGGAGCATTGTTATCACAGGTGTAATGGAGCATTGTGATGGCAAGGGCATAGAGCATTGTGATGAGAAGGCCATGGAGCATTATGATGACATGTGTCATGGAGCTTTGTGAAGACAAGGGCATGGAGCAATGTGATGAGAGTGTTCATGGAGCATTGTGATGACAATGACATGGAGCATTGTGATCCCAAGGGTCATGGATCTTTGAGATGACAAAGGTCATGGAGCATTTTGATGGCAAGGGCGTTGTGCACTGTGATGAGAAAGGCAGGGTGCATTCTGATGACAGGGTCATGGAGCTATTTGATGAAAAGTGTCATGGAACATTTTGATGACAGGTGTTATGGAACATTGTGATGTCAGTGGTCATCGAACATTGTGATGATAAGTGAATGTAGCATTGTGATGACAGGAGTCATGGAACATTGTGATTACAGGGGTGAGGGAGTATTGTGAAAAATATTGATGTAGCATTGTGATATCAGTGGTGAGAGAGCATTTTGATGAGAAGTGCATGGAGCATTGTGATGACAAATTTTAAGGAGCATTGTGATGACAAGATTGTGGAGCACTGTGATGACAAGCACATGGTGCATTGTGATGACATGTTACATGGAGCATTGTGCTGACAAGCGCATGGAGCATTGTGATGACAAGTGTATTGAGAATTGTGATGACAAAGGTCATGGAGCATTGTGATGAAAAGGGCATGGAGTATTGTGATGACAGGCATCATGGAGCGTTGTGATGACAAGTGTTATGGAACACTGAGATCACAATGGTTTGGAGCATTGTGATGACAGAGGTCATGGATCATTTTGATTTCAAGGAGCATGGAGCATTGTGATGACAAGGGCATGAAGCAATGTGATCCCAAAGTTCATGGAGGATTGTGATGACAATGGAAATGGAGTACTGTGATGACATGTGCATACAGCATTGTAATGACAAGGTCGTGTAGCATTTTGCTGACAAAGGGATGGAGCATTGTGAATACATGGGTCATGGAGCATTGGGATGACAAAGGCATGGATCATTGTGATAACAAGGGTCATGGAGCACTGGGCTGAAAATGTTCATGGAGTGTTGTGATGACAGGGGTCATGGAGCATTGTGATGACTAGGGAATGGAGCATTGTGATGACAAGAGTCCCGGATCATTGTGTTGTCGGGTGTCATGGAGTGTTGTGATGAGAGTGGTCATGGAGCATTGTGAGGATATTGGCCATGGAGCATTGTGATGAGTAGGTCGTGGAGCACTGGGTTGAAAATGTTCATGGATTATTGGGATGACAGGGGTCATGGAGCATTGTGATGACAAGGGAATGGAGCATGGTGATGACAAGGTCCTGGAGCATTGTGATGAGAAGACCATGGAGACTTGTGATGATAAGTCTCATGGAGCATTCTGATGAAAAGGGGCATGGAGCATTGTGATTACAGGGGTCTTGGAGCACTGTGATCACTAGGGCATGGAGCATTGTGATGAGAAGGCCATGGAGCATTCTGATGACATGCGTCATGGAGGTTTTTGATGACACGGGCATGGAGTATTGTGATTACATGGGTCTTGGAACACTGTGATGACAAGGGCATGGAGCATTGTGAGGAGAAGACCAAGGAGAATTGTGATGGCATGCGTCATTCAGCTTTGTGATGACAAGGGCTTGGAGCATTGAGATTACATGGGTCTTGGAGCATTGTGATGAAAAGGACATGGATCATTGTGATGAAAAAGGCATGGAGCCTTGTCATGACAGGATTCAAGGAGCATACAGACAAAAATTGTCAGGGAGCATTTTGATGACAAGTGTATTGAGCACTGTGATGACAAAGGTCATGGAGCTTTGTGATGAGAAGACCACTGATAATTGTGATGAGGAGCGTCATGGGGCATTGTGATGACAAGTGATATGGAATATTGTGATCACAAGTGTTTGGAGCATTGTCATGACAGAGGTCATGGAGCATTTTGATTTCATTGTGATGACAATAGCATGAAGCATTATGATGATGGGCATGGTGCATTGTGATGACAGGGTTCATTGATCATTGCGATGAAAAGGGGCATAGAGCATTGTGATTACAGGGTTCTTGGAGAAATGTGATGAGAAGGGTCATGGAGCTTTGTGATGACAAGGCCATGGAACATCGTATTAGCAGGAGTCATGAAGCATTGCTATGAATGGTGTAATGGAGCATTGTGATGGCAAGCGCATGTAGCATTGTGATGAGAAGGCCATGGAGCATCCTGATGACATGTGTCATGGAGTTTTGTGAAGACAATGGCATGGAGCAATGTGATGAGAGTGTTCATGGAGCATTGTGATGACAATGACATGGAGCATTGTGATCCCAAGGGTCATGGATCTTTGAGATGACAAAGGTCATGGAGCATTTTGATGGCAAGGGCGTTGTGCACTGTGATGAGAAAGGCAGGGTGCATTCTGATGACAGGGTCATGGAGCTATTTGATGAAAAGTGTCATGGAACATTTTGATGACAGGTGTTATGGAACATTGTGATGTCAGTGGTCATCGAACATTGTGATGATAAGTGAATGTAGCATTGTGATGACAGGAGTCATGGAACATTGTGATTACAGGGGTGAGGGAGTATTGTGAAAAATATTGATGTAGCATTGTGATATCAGTGGTGAGAGAGCATTTTGATGAGAAGTGCATGGAGCATTGTGATGACAAATTTTAAGGAGCATTGTGATGACAAGATTGTGGAGCACTGTGATGACAAGCACATGGTGCATTGTGATGACATGTTACATGGAGCATTGTGCTGACAAGCGCATGGAGCATTGTGATGACAAGTGTATTGAGAATTGTGATGACAAAGGTCATGGAGCATTGTGATGAAAAGGGCATGGAGTATTGTGATGACAGGCATCATGGAGCGTTGTGATGACAAGTGTTATGGAACACTGAGATCACAATGGTTTGGAGCATTGTGATGACAGAGGTCATGGATCATTTTGATTTCAAGGAGCATGGAGCATTGTGATGACAAGGGCATGAAGCAATGTGATCCCAAAGTTCATGGAGGATTGTGATGACAATGGAAATGGAGTACTGTGATGACATGTGCATACAGCATTGTAATGACAAGGTCGTGTAGCATTTTGCTGACAAAGGGATGGAGCATTGTGAATACATGGGTCATGGAGCATTGGGATGACAAAGGCATGGATCATTGTGATAACAAGGGTCATGGAGCACTGGGCTGAAAATGTTCATGGAGTGTTGTGATGACAGGGGTCATGGAGCATTGTGATGACTAGGGAATGGAGCATTGTGATGACAAGAGTCCCGGATCATTGTGTTGTCGGGTGTCATGGAGTGTTGTGATGAGAGTGGTCATGGAGCATTGTGAGGATATTGGCCATGGAGCATTGTGATGAGTAGGTCGTGGAGCACTGGGTTGAAAATGTTCATGGATTATTGTGATGACAGGGGTCATGGAGCATTGTGATGACAAGGGAATGGAGCATGGTGATGACAAGGTCCTGGAGCATTGTGATGAGAAGACCATGGAGACTTGTGATGATAAGTCTCATGGAGCATTCTGATGAAAAGGGGCATGGAGCATTGTGATTACAGGGGTCTTGGAGCACTGTGATCACTAGGGCATGGAGCATTGTGATGAGAAGGCCATGGAGCATTCTGATGACATGCGTCATGGAGGTTTTTGATGACACGGGCATGGAGTATTGTGATTACATGGGTCTTGGAACACTGTGATGACAAGGGCATGGAGCATTGTGAGGAGAAGACCAAGGAGAATTGTGATGGCATGCGTCATTCAGCTTTGTGATGACAAGGGCTTGGAGCATTGAGATTACATGGGTCTTGGAGCATTGTGATGAAAAGGACATGGATCATTGTGATGAAAAAGGCATGGAGCCTTGTCATGACAGGATTCAAGGAGCATACAGACAAAAATTGTCAGGGAGCATTTTGATGACAAGTGTATTGAGCACTGTGATGACAAAGGTCATGGAGCTTTGTGATGAGAAGACCACTGATAATTGTGATGAGGAGCGTCATGGGGCATTGTGATGACAAGTGATATGGAATATTGTGATCACAAGTGTTTGGAGCATTGTCATGACAGAGGTCATGGAGCATTTTGATTTCATTGTGATGACAATAGCATGAAGCATTATGATGATGGGCATGGTGCATTGTGATGACAGGGTTCATTGATCATTGCGATGAAAAGGGGCATAGAGCATTGTGATTACAGGGTTCTTGGAGAAATGTGATGAGAAGGGTCATGGAGCTTTGTGATGACAAGGCCATGGAACATCGTATTAGCTGGAGTCATGAAGCATTGCTATGAATGGTGTAATGGAGCATTGTGATGGCAAGCGCATGTAGCATTGTGATGAGAAGGCCATGGAGCATTCTGATGACATGTGTCATGGAGTTTTGTGAAGACAATGGCATGGAGCAATGTGATGAGAGTGTTCATGGAGCATTGTGATGACAATGACATTGAGCATTGAGATGCCAAGGGTCATGGATCTTTGTGATGACAAAGGACATGGAGCATTTTGATGGCAAGGGCATTGTGCATTCTGAAGGGGATGGCAGGGAGCATTCTGATGACAGGGTCATGGAGCAATTTGATGAAAAGTGTCATGTAACATTTTGATGACAGGTTTTATGGAACATTGTGATGTCAGGGGTCATCGAACATTGTGATGATAAGTGCATGTAGCATTGTGATGACAGGAGTCATGGAACATTGTGATGACAGGGGTGAGGGAGTATTGTGACAAATAGTGATGTAGCATTGTGATATCAGTGTTGAGAGAGCATTTTGATGAGAAGTGCATGAAGCATTGTGATGACAAATTTTAAGGAGCACTGTGAGGACAAGATTGTGGAGCACTGTGATGACAAGTGCATGGTGCATTGTGATGACATGTGTCATGGAGCATTGTGCTGACAAGCGCATGGAGCATAGTGATGACAAGGGTCAAAGAACATTGTGATGAAAAGTTCATGGAGCACTGTGATTAAAAAGGTCACAGAGAATGCTGATGACGAGGGCATGGAACTTTGTGATGACAAAAGTCATGAAGCATTGTGATGACTGGAGTAACGGAGCATTGTGATGACAGGTGTCCTGGAGCATTGTGATAAAAAGTGCATGGAGCATTGTGATGACATGGGCATGGAACATTGGTCTAATATGTTTCATGGATTATTGTGATGACATTTGGAATGGTGCATTGTGATGACAAGGGCATGGAGCATTGTGATGACCAGGACATGCACTATTGTGAAGACAGGTGTCAGGGAGCATTGTGATGACATATAAATGGCCCATTGTGATGACAATGGCTGGGAGCATTGTGATGTCAAGTGTCATGGAGGATTCTGATGACAAAGGTAATGGAGCATTGTGATGACAATGGCTTGGAGCATTGTGATGACAAGGGTCAGGGAGCATTTTGCTGAGAAGTGCATGGAAAATTGTGATGACAAGTGTAATGGAGCATTCTGATGACAAGCTTGTGGAGTATTTTAATGACAATGGCATGGAGCATTGTGATGAAAACGGCATGGGGCATTGTGATGAAAAAGGCATGGAGCCTTTTCGTGACAGTGTTCAAGGAGCATTTTGATGACAATTGTCAGTGAGCATTGTGATGACAAGTGTATTGAGAATTGTGATGACAAAGGTCATGGACCATTGTGATGAAAGGCATCATGGAGCATTGTGATGACAAGTGTTATGGAACACTATGATCACAATGGTTTGGAGCATTGTGATGACAAACGCCATGGATCATTTTGATTTCAAGGAGCTTGGAGCATTGTGATGACAAGGGCATGAAGCAATGTGATCCCAAGTTTCATGGAGAATTGTGATGACAATGGAAATGGAGTATTGTGATGACAAGCGCATAGAGCATTGTAATGACAATGTCATGTAGCATTCTGCTGACAAAGGCATGGAGCATTGTGATGACATGTGTCATGGAGCACTGTGATGACAAGCGTCACGGAGCATTGTGAATACATGGGTCATGGAGCATTGGGATGACAAGGGCATGGATCATTTTGATGACAAGGGTCATGGAGCACTGGGCTGAAAATGTTCATGGAGTGTGGTGATGACAGGGGTCATGGAACATTGTGATGACTAGGGAATGGAGCATTATGATGACAAGAGTCCCGGATCATTGTGTTGTCAGGTGTCTTGGAGTGTTGTGATGACAGTGGTCATGGAGCATTGTGACGATATTGGCCATGGAGCATTGTGATGAGTAGGTCGTGGAGCATTGGGCTGAAAATGTTCATGCATTATTGTGATGACAGGGATCATGGAGCATTGTGATGACAAGGGAATGGAGCATGGTGATGACAAGGTCCTGGAGCATTGTGATGAGAAGATCATGGAGACTTGTGATGACAAGTCTCATGGAGCATTCTGAAGAAAAGGGGCATGGAGCCTTGTGATTACAGGGGTCTTGGAGCATTGTGATGACTAGGGCATGGAGCATTGTGATGAGAAGGCCATGGAGCATTCTGATGACATGCGTCATGGAGTTTTGTGATGACAAGGGCATGGAGCATTTGTAATTACAGGGATCTTGGAGCATTGTGATGAAAAGTGCATGGATCATTGTGATGAAAAAGGCATGGAGCCTTGTCATGACAGGGTTCAAGGAGCATACTGACGACAAGTGTCAGGGAGCATTGTGATGACAAGTGTATTGAGCATTGTGATGACAAAGATCATGGAGCATTTTGATGAGAAGACCATGGATAATTGTGATGATGAGCGTCATGGGGTGTTGTGATGATAAGTGTTATGGAACATTGTGATCACAATGGTTTGGAAAATTACGATGACAGAGGTCATGGAGAATATTGATTTCATTGTGATGACAATAGACTGAAGCATTATGATGATGGGCATGGTGCATTGTGATGACAGGGTTCATGGAGCATTGAGATGAAAATGGGCATGGAGCATTGTGATTACAAGGGTCTTGGAGCATTGTGATGACAAGGGCATGGAACATTGTGATGAGAAGGCCATGGAACTTTCTGATGACATTTGTCATGGAGCTTTGTGATGACAAGGGCATGGAGCATTGCGATTTCATGGGTCTTGAGCAATGTGATGACAAGTGTCATGGAATCTTGTGATGACTAAGCCGAGAAACATTGTGATGGCAAGGGTCATGGTTCATTCTTATGACAGTTGTAATGGAGCATTTTGATGAGAATGGCATGGAACATTGGTCTGAAATGTTTCATGGATTATTGTGATGAGAGTGGGCATGGCGCTTTTTGATGACAAGAGCACGGAACACTGTGATACATGGGTCATGCAGGATTGTAATGACAAGGGCATGGAGCATTGTGATGAGAAGGGCATCGAGCATTGTGATGACAAGTGTCATGGAGCTTTGTGATGACAAGGGAATGGAGCAATATGATGAGAGTTTTCATGGAGCATTGTGATGACAATGACATGGAGCATTGTGATGCCAAGGGTCATGGAGCTTTGTGATGACAAGTCATGGAGCATTTTGATGACAAGGGTGTGGCGCATTGTGATGAAAAGGGCATGGAGCACTGTGATCACCACATCATGCAGTATTGTGTAGACAGTTGTCAGGGAGCATTGTGATGAGATATGTAATGCCCCATTGTGATGACAATGGCATAGAGCATTATGATGCCAAGTGTCATGGAGGATTCTGATGACAAAGGTAATGGAGCATTGCAATGACAATGGCTTTGAGCATTGTGATTACAAGGGTCAGGGTGCATTGTGCTGACAAGTGCATGGAGAATTGTGAGGACAAGGGTCATGGAACATTCTGATGACAAGATTGTGGGGTATTTTGATGACAATGGCATGGAGCATTGTGATGAAAACGGCATGGCACATTGTGATGAAAAAGGCATGGAGCCTTTTCGTGACAAGTTTCAAGGAGCATTCTGACGACAAGTTTCTGGAAGCACTGTAATGACGAGTGTATTTAGAATTGTGAAGACAATGGTCATGGAGCATTGTGATGAAAAGGCCATGGAGTATTGTGATGACAGGCATCATGGAGCGTTGTGATGACAAGTTTTATGGAACATAGTGATTACAAGGGTTTGGAGCATTGTGATGAGAGAGGTCATGGATCATTTTGATTTCAAGGAGCATGGAACACTGTGATGACAAGGGCATGAAGCAATGTGATCCCAAGGTTCATGGAGGATTGTGATGACAATGGTAATGGAGTACTGTGATGACAAGTGCATAGAGCATTGTAATGACAAGGTTATGTAGCATTTGCTGTCAAATGCATGGAGCACTGTGATGACAGGTGTCATGGAGCACTGTGATGACAAGCGTCACGGAGCTTTGTGAATACAGGTGTCATGGAGCATTGGGATGACAAGGGCATGGTTCAATGTGATGACAAGGGTCATGGAGTATTGGGCTGAAAATGTTCATGGAGTATTGTGATGACAGGGGTCATGGAGCACAGTGATGAGTAGAGAATGGAGCATTGTGATGACAAGAGTCCCGGATCATTGTGTTGTCAGGAGTCATGGAGTGTCGTGATGACAGTGGTCTTGGAGCATTGTGATGATATTGGCCATGGATCATTGTGATGTGTAGGTTGTGGAGCATTGGGCTGAATATGTTAATGGATTATTGTGATGACAAGGGTCATGGAGCATTGTATGACAAGGGAATGGAGAATGGTGATGACAAGGTCCTGGAGCACTGTGATGAGAAGACCATGTAGACTTGTGATGACAAGTCTCACGGAGCATTCTGATGAAAAGGGGCTTGGAACATTGTGATTACAGGGGTCTTGGAGCATTGTGATGACTAGGGCATGGAGCATTGTCATGGGAAGGCCATGGAGCATTCTGATGACATGCTTCATGGAGATTTGTGATGACAAGCACATGGATCATTGTGATTACAGTGATCTTGGAGCATTGTGATGAAAAGGGCATGGAACATTGTGATGAAAATACATGGAGCCTTGTCATGAAAGGGTTCAAGGAGCATACTGACGACAAGTGTCAGGGAGAATTGTGATGACAAGAGTATTGAGCATTGTGATGACAAAGGTCATGGAGCATTGTGATGAGAAGACCATGGATAATTGTGATGATGAGCGTCATAGGGTGTTGTGATGATAAGTGTTATGGAACATTGTGATCACAAAGGTTTGGAGCATTATGATGACAGAGGTCATGGAGCATTTTGATTTCATTGTGATGACAATAGCCTGAAGCATTATGATGATGGGCATGGTGCATTGTGATGACAGGGTTCATGGAGCGTTGAGATGAAAAGTGGCATGGATCATTGTGATTACAGGGGTCTTGGAGCATTGTGATGACAAGGGCATTGAGCATTGTGATGAGAAGGCCATGGAACATTCTGATGACATGTGTCATTGAGCTTTGCGATGAAAAGGACATGGAGCATTGTGATTACAGGGGTCTTGGACCATTGTGATGACAAGGGTCATGGAGCCTTGTTATGACAAGGCCGTGGAACATTGTGATGGCAGGGGTCATGGAGCATTGTTATGACAGAGGTAATGGAGCATTGTGATGAGAAGGGCATTGAGCATTGGCCTGAAAGCTTTCATGGATTATTGTGATGAGACTGGGCACGGAGCTTTGTGATGACAAGGGCACGGAACACTCTGATACATGAGTCATGGAGGATTGTGATGAAAATGGCATGGAGCATTTTGATGAGAAGGGCATCGAGCATTGTGATGACAAGTGTCATGGAGCTTTGTGATGACAAGTGCATGGAGCAATGGGACTAGAGTGTTCATTGAGCATTGTGATGACAATGCCATGGAGCACTGTGATGACAAGGGACCTGGAGCTTTGTGATGACAAAGGTCATGGAGCATTTTGATGAGAAGCGTGTGGTGCATTGTGATGAGAAGGTGAGGGATCATTTTGATGACAGGGTCATGCAGCAATTTGTTGAAAAGTGTAATGGAACATGTTGTTGACAGGGGTTACAGAACATTGTGATGCCATGGGTCATGGAGCTTTGGGATGAAAAGTGCCATGGAGCATTTTGATGAGAGTGGTTATGGAAAATTGTGATGTCAGAGGGGTCTTGGAACATTGTGATTACAGGGTTGAGGGAGGATTGTGATGACTAGTGATGGAATATTGTGATATCTCAGGTGAGAGAGCATTTGGATGAGAAGTGCATGGAGAACTGTGATTACAAGTTTTATGGAGCATAGCGATGACAAAGTTGTGGATCATTGTGATGAAAATCGTGTGGCACATTAGGATGATAAGGGTCATGGAATATTGTTCTGACAAAGGCATGGAGCATTGTGATGACAAGGGTCACGGAGCATTGTGATGAAAAGTTCATGGAGCATTGTGGTTACAAAAGTCACAGAGCCTTGTGATGACACGGGCATGGAACATTGTGATGACAAACGTTATGAAGCAATGTGATGACTGGATTCACGGAGCATTGTGATGACAGGGGTCATCGAGCAATGTGATGACAAGAGCATGGAACATTGTGATGACAAGGACATGGAGAGTTGTCGTGACAAGTTTCAGAGATTATTGTGATGACAGTGGACATGGTGCATTGTGATGACAAGGGCATGCAGCATTGTGATGAGAAGGTCATGGAGTATTGTGAAGAGACTTGTCAGAGAGCATTGTGATGACATATGTCATGGTCCATTGCGATGACAAGGCATGCAGCATTGTGATGAGAAGGTCATGGAGTATTGTGAAGAGACTTGTCAGAGAGCATTGTGATGACATATGTCATGGTCCACTGCGATGACAATGGCAGGGAGCATTGCGATGCCAACTGTAATGGAGGATTGTGATGACAAATATAATGGAGCACTGTGATGACTAGGGCTTGGAGCATTATGATGAGAAGGGTCATTGAGAATTTTCATGACATGGTCGTGAAGCATTGTGATGACAAGCTCCTGGAGCATTATGATGAGAAAACCATGGAGCCCTGTGATGACTAGTCTCATGGAGCATACTGATGAAAAGGAGCAAGGAGCATTCTGATTACAAGGTTTTTGGAACATTGTGATAACAAGTGCATGGAGCATTGTGATGACAAGGGCATGGAACATTGGTCTAATTAGTTTCATGAATTATTGTGATGACAGTTGGAATGGCACATTGTGATGACAAGGGCATGGAGCATTGTGATGACCAGGTCATGCATTATTGTGAAGAGAGGTGTCAGGGAGCATTGTGATGACATAAGTAATGGCCCATTGTGATGACAATGGCATGGAGCATTGTGATGCCAAGTGTCATGGAGGATTCTGATGACAAATGTAATGGAGCATTGTGATGACAATGGCTGGGAGCATTGTGATGACAATGGTCAGGGAGCATTGTGCTGACAAGTGCATGAAGAATTGTGTTGACAAGTGTCATGGAGCATTCTGATGACAACCTTGTGGAGTATTTTGATGACAATGGCATGGAGCATTGTGATGAAAACGTCATGGGGCGTTGTGATGAAAAATGCATGGAGTGCTTTTGTTACAGGTTTCAATGAGCATTCTGATGACAAGTGTCAGGAAGCATTGTGATGACAATTGTATTGAGAATTGTGATGAGAAAGGTCATGGAGCATTGTGATGAACAGGCCATGGAGTATTGTGATGACAGGCATCATGGAACGTTGTGATGACAAGGGCATGAAGCAATGTGATCCCAAGGTTCATGGAGGATTGTGATGACAAGCGCATAGAGCATTGTAATGAGAAGGTCATGTAGCATTTTTCTGACAAAGGAATGGAGCATTGTGGTGACCGGTGTCTTGGAGCATTGGGATGACAAGGGCATAGATCATTGTGATGACAAGGGTCATGGAGCATTCGGCTGAAAAAGTTCATGGAGTATTGTGATGACAGTGGTCATGGAGCATTGTGATGACAAGGGCATGGAGCATTGGTCTAATAAGATTCATGGATTATTGCGATGACAGTTGGAATGAAGCATTGTGATGACAAGGGCATGGAGCATTGTGATGACAAGAGTCCCGGATCATTGTGTTGTCAGGTGTCATGGAGTGTTGTGATGACAGTAGTCATGGAGCATCCTGATGATATTGGTCTGGTCAGGGAGCATTGTGATGAGAATGTCATGGAGCATTTTGCTGAAAATGTTCATGGAGTATTGTGATGAAAGTGGTCATGCAGCATTGTGATGACAAGACCATGGATAATTGTGATGATGTGCGTCATGGAGTGTTGTCATTATAAGTGTTATGGATCATTGTGATCACAAGGGATTGGAGCATTATGATGACAGAGGTCATGGAGAATTTTGATTTCATTGTAATGCCAATATCCTGAAGAATTATGATGATGGGCATGGTGCATTTTGATGGCAGTGTTAATGGAGCATGGAGATGAAAAAAGGCATGGAGCATTGTGATTACAGGGTTCTGGGAGCATTGTGATGACAAGGGCATGGAGCATTGTGAGGAGAAGGCCATGGAACCTTCTGATGATATGCGTCATGGAGCTTTGTGATGACAAGGGCATGGAGCATTTTGATTACAGGTGTCTTGGAGCATTGTGATGACAAGGGTCATGGAGCCTTGTGATGACAAGGCCGTGGAACATTGTGATCTCAGGGGTCATGGAGCATTGTTATGACAGAGTTAATGGAGCATTGTGATGAGAAGGGCATTGAGCATTGGTCTGAAATATTTCATTGATTATTGTGATGAGAGTGGGCATGAAGCATTGTGATGACAAGGGCACGGAACACTGTGATACATGGGTCATGGAGGATTGTAAGGACAAGGGCATGGAGCAATGTGATGAGAGAGTTCATGGAGCATTGTGATGACAATGACATGGAGCATTGTGAGGAGAAGGCCATGGAGCATTCCGATTACATGCATCAGGTAGCTTTGTGATGACAAAGGCTAGGAGCATTGTGATTACAGGGGTCTTGGAACATTGTGATGAAAAGGGCATGGATAATTGTGATGAAAAATGCATGGAGCCTTGTCATGACAGGGTTCAAGGAGCATACTGACAAGTGTCAGGGAGCATTGTGATGACAAGTGTATTGAGCATTGTGATGACAAAGATCATGGAGCATTGTGATGACAAGACCATGGATAATTGTGATGATGATCGTCATGGGGTTTTGTGATGATAAGTGTTATGGAACATTATGATCACAACGGTTGGGAGCATTTTGATGACAGAGGTCATGGAGAATTTTGATTTCATTGTAATGATAATAGCCTGAAGCATTATGATAATGGGCCTGGGGCATTGTGATGATAGGGTTCATGGATAATTGAGATGAAATAGGGCATGGAGCATTGTGATTTAAGGGGTCTTGGAGCATTGTGATGACATGCGCATAGAGCATTGTAATGACAAGGTCATGTAGAATTTTGCTGACGAAGGCATGGAGCATTGTGATGACAGGTGTCATGGAGCACTGTGATGACATGTGTCACGGATCATTGTGAATACAGGGATCATGGAGCATTGGGATGACAAGGTCATGGATCATTGTTATGAAAAGTGTCATGGAGCACTCCCCTGAAAATGTTCATGGAGTATTGTGATGAGAGGAGTCATGGAGCATTGTGATGACAGAGGTCATGGAGAGTTTTGATTTAATTGCACTGACAATAGCCGGAAGCATTATGGTGATGGGCATGATGCATTGTGATGACAGGGTTCATGGAGCATTGAGATGAAAAGGGGCATGGAGCATTGTGATTACAGGGGTCTTGGAGCACTGTGATGACAAGGGCATGCCTCATTTTGATGAGCGGGCCATGGAACATTCTGATGACATGTGTCATGGAGCTTTGTGATGACAAGGGCATGGAGAATTGTGATTACAGGGGTCTTGGAGAATTGTGATGACAATTGTCATGGAGCCTTGTGATGACAAGGCCGTGGAACATTGTGATGGCAGGGGTCATGGATCATTGTTATGACCGGGGTAATGGAGCACTGTGATGAGAAAGGCATGGAGCATTGAGATTACAATGTTTATGGAGCATTGCGATGACAAATTTGTGGACCGTTGTGATGAAAAGCGCTTGGCACATTTTGATGACATGGGTCATGGAGTATTTTTCTGACAAAGGCATTGAACATTGTGATGACAAGTTCATGGAGCATTGTGGTAACAAAGGTAACAGAGCCTTGTGATGATGCGGGCATGGACCATTGTGATGAGAAATGTTATGAAGCATTGTGATGACGGGAGTCACAGAGCATTGTGATGACAGGGGTCATGAAGCTCTCTGATGACAAGGGCAAGGAGCATTGTGCTTAGAAAGGCATAGAGCATTGTGATGACAAGGGTCAAAGAGCATTGTGATAAAAAGTTAACGGAGACTTCCGGGTAAGATGGCGGAAGAGTAAGACGCGGAGATCACCTTCCTCCCCACGGATACAACAGAAATACAGCTACACGTGGAACAACTCCTACAGAACACCTACTGAACGCTGGCAGAAGACCCCAGACCTCCCAAAAGGCAAGAAACTCCCCACATACCTGGGTAGGGCAAAGCGGAGAGATCCCCACACAGAGGATCAGTGCCGAGCGGCACTCAGCAGCCCGAGAGGCTTGTCTGCTCGCCTGCCGGGGCGCGCAGCGCAGGAAGCTGAGGCTCGGGCTTCGGTCAGAGCGCAGGGAGAGGACTGGGGCTGGCGGCGAGAACTCAGCCTGAAGGGGGCTAATGTGCCACAGCTAGCCGGGAGGGAGTCCGGGAAAACTCTGGAGCTGCCGAAGAGGCAAGAGACTTTTTCTTCCCTCTCGGTTTCCTGGTGCGCGAGGAGAGGGGATTAAGAGCGCTGCTTAAAAGGGCTCCGCAGACGGGCGCGAGTCGCGACTGAAAGCGCGGAGACCAGAGACGGGCGTGGGACGCTGGGGCTGCTGCTGCCGCCGCCAAGAAGCCTGTGTGCGACCGCAGGTCACTGCCCACACCGCCCTTCCGGGAGCCTGTGCAGCCCGCCACTGCCGGGGTCCCGGGATCCAGGGGCGGCTTCCCTGGGAGAACGCACGGCGCGCCTCGGGCTGGTGCAACGTCACGCCGACCTTTGCCGCTGCAGGCTCGCCCCGCACTCCGTGCCCCTCCCTCCCGCCCGGCCTGAGTGAGCCAGAGTCCCCGAAGAGGCTGCTCCTTTAACCCTGTCCAGCCTGAGCGAAGAACAGACGCCCTCCGGCGACCTACACGCAGAGGCGGGGCCAAATCCAAAGCTGAGACCCAGGAGCTGTGAGAACAAAGAAGAGAAAGGGAAACCTCTCCCAGCAGCCTCAGAAGCAGCGGATTAAAGCTCCACAATCAACTTGATGTACCCTGCATCTGTGGAATACATGAATAGACAACACATCATCCGAAATTGAGGAGCCAGGAGTCAGTGCTGTGCCTCTGAGGTGGGAGAGCCAACTTCAGGACACTGGTCCACAAGAGACCTCCCAGCTCCACATAATATCAAATGGCAAAAATCTTCCAGAGATCTCCATCTCAACACCAGCACCCAGCTTCACTCAACGACCAGCAGGCTACAGTGCTGGACACCCTAAGCCAAACAACTAGCAAGACAGGAACACAACGCCACCCATTAGCAGAGAGGTGGCCTAAACTCATAAAAAGTCTGCAGACACCCCAAAACACACCACCAGACGTGGACCTGCCCACCAGAAAGACAAGATCCAGCCTCATCCACCAGAACACAGGCACTAGTCCCCTCCACCAGGAAGCCTACACAACCCACTAAACCAACCTTAGCCACTGGGGTCAGACACCAAAAACAACGGGAACTTTGAACCTGCAGCCTGCAAAAAGGAGACCCCAAACACAGTAACATAAGCAAAATGAGAAGACAGAAAAACACACAGCAGGAGAAGGAGCAAGATAAAAACCCACCAGATCTAACAAATGAAGAGGTAATAGGCAGTCTACCTGAAAAAGAATTCAGAATAATGATGGTAAAGATGATCCAAGATTCTATTTCCCAGATCCAAAATCTTGGAAATAGAATAGACAAAATGCAAGAAACAGTTAACAAGGTCCTAGAAGAACTAAAGATGAATCAAGCATCGATTAAAAACACAATACATGAAATAAAAAATACTCTAGATGGGATCAATAGTAGAATAACTGAGGCAGAAGAACGGATAAGTGAGGTGGAAGATAAAATAGTGGAAATAACTGCTGCAGAGCAAAATAAAGAAAAAAGAATGAAACGAACAGAGGACAGTCTCAGAGACCTCTGGGACAACATTAAACGCACCAACATTCGAATTATAGGGGTTCCAGAAGAAGAAGAGAAAAAGAAAGGGACTGAGAAAATATTTGAAGAGATTATAGTTGAAAACTTCCCTAATATGGGAAAGTAAATAGTTAATCAAGTCCAGGAGGCACAGAGAGTCCCATACAGAATAAATCCAAGGAGAAATACGCCAAGACACATATTAATCAAACTGTCAAAAATTAAACACAAAGAAATCATATTAAAAGCAGCAAGGCAAAAACAACAAATAACACACAAGGGAATCCCCATCAGGATAACAGCTGATCTCTCAGCAGAAACTCTACAAGCCAGAAGGGAGTGGCAGGACATAATTAAACTGATGAAGGAGAAAAACCTGCAACCAAGATTACTCTACCCAGCAAGGATCTCATTCAGATTTGATGGAGAAATTAAAACGTTTACAGACAAGCAAAAGCTGAGAGAATTCAGCACCACCAAACCAGCTTTACAACAAATGCTAAAGGAACTTCTCTAGGCAAGAAACACAACAGAAGTAAAAGACCTACAATAATGAACCCAAAACAATTAAGAAAATGGGAACAGGAACATACATATCAATAATTACCTTAAATGTAAATGGACTAAATGCTCCCACCAAAAGACACAGATTGGCTGAATGGATACAAAAACAAGACCCATATATATGCTGTCTACAAGAGACCCACTTCAGACCTAGAGACACATACAGACTGAAAGTAAGGGGATGGAAAAAGATATTCCATGCAAATGGAAACCAAAAGAAAGCTGGAGTAGCAATTCTCATATCAGACAAAATAGACTTTAAAATAAAGACTACTAGAAGAGACAAAGAAGGACACTACCTAATGATCAAGGGATCGATCCAAGAAGAAGATATAACAATTGTAAATATTTATGCACCCAACATAGGAGCACCTCAATACATAAGGCAAATACTAACAGCCATAAAAGGAGAAATTGACAGTAACACACTCATAGTAGCGGACTTTAACACCCCACTTTCACCAATGGACAGATCATCCAAAATGAAAATAAATGAAACACAAGCTTTAAATGATATATTAAACAAGATGGACTTAATTGATATTTATAGGACATTCCATCCAAAAACAACAGAATACACATTTTTCTCAAGTGCTCATGGAACATTCTCCAGGATAGATCATATCTTGGGTCACAAATGAAGCCTTGGTAAATTTAAGAAAATTGAAATTGTATCAAGTATCTTTTCCGACCACAATGCTATGAGACTAGATATCAATTACAGGAAAAGATCTGTAAAAAATACAAACACATGGAGGCTAAACAATACACTACTTAATAACGAAGTGATCACTGAAGAAATCAAAGAGGAAATTAAAAAATACCTAGAAACAAATGACAATGGAGACACGACGACCCAAAACCTATGGGATGCAGCAAAAGCAGTTCTAAGAGGAAAGTTTATAGCAATACAATCCCACCTTAAGAAACAGGAAACATCTCGAATAAACAACCTAACCTTGCACCTAAAGCAATTAGAGAAAGAAGAACAAAAACATCCCAAAGTTAGCAGAAGGAAAGAAATCATAAAAATCAGATCAGAAATAAATGAAAAAGAAATGAAGGAAACGATAGCAAAGATCAATAAAACTAAAAGCTGGTTCTTTGAGAAGATAAACAAAATTGATAAACCATTAGCCAGACTCATCAAGAAAAAAAGGGAGAAGACTCAAATCAATAGAATTAGAAATGAAAAAGGAGAAGTAACAACTGACACTGCAGAAATACAAAAGATCATGAGAGATTACTATAAGCAACTCTATGCCAATAAAATGGACAACCTGGAAGAAATGGACAAATTCTTAGAAATGCACAACCTGCCAAGACTGAATCAGGAAGAAATAGAAAATATGAACAGACCAATCACAAGCACTGAAATTGAAACTGTGATAAAAAATCTTCCAACAAACAAAAGCCCAGGACCAGATGGCTTCACAGGCGAATTCTATCAAGCATTTAGAGAAGAGCTAACACCTATCCTTCTGAAACTCTTCCAAAATATAGCAGAGGGAGGAACACTCCCAAACTCATTCTACGAGGCCACCATCACCTTGATACCAAAACCAGACAAGGATGTCACAAAGAAAGAAAACTACAGGCCAATATCACTGATGAACATAGATGCAAAAATCCTCAACAAAATACTAGCAAAGAGAATCCAACAGCACATTAAAAGGATCATACACCATGATCAAGTGGGGTTTATTCCAGGAATGCAAGGATTCTTCAATATACGCAAATCAATCAACGTGATACACCATATTAACAAATTGAAGGAGAAAAACCATATGATCATCTCAATAGATGCAGAGAAAGCTTTCGACAAAATTCAACACCCATTTATGATAAAAACCCTGCAGAAAGTAGGCATAGAGGGAACTTTCCTCAACATAATAAAGGCCATATATGACAAACCCACGGCCAGCATCGTCCTCAATCGTGAAAAACTGAAACCATTTCCACTAAGATCAGGAACAAGACAAGGTTGCCCACTCTCACCACTCTTATTCAACCTAGTTTTGGAAGTTTTAGCCACAGCAATCAGAGAAGAAAAGGAAATAAAAGGAATCCAAATCGGAAAAGAAGAAGTAAAGCTGTCACTGTTTGCAGATGACATGATACTATACATAGAGAATCCTAAAGATGCTACCAGAAAACTACTAGAGCTAATCAATGAATTTGGTAAAGTTGCAGGATACAAAATTAATGCACAGAAATCTCTGGCATTCCTATATACTAATGATGAAAAATCTGAAAGTGAAATCAAGGAAACACTCCCATTTACCATTGCAACAAAAAGAATAAAATATCTAGGAATAAACCTACCTAAGGAGACAAAAGACCTGTATGCAGAAAATTATAAGACACTGATGAAAGAAATTAAAGATGATACAAATAGATGGAGAGATGTACCATGTTCTTGGATTGGAAGAATCAACATTGTGAAAATGACTCTACTACCCAAAGCCATCTACAGATTCAATGCAATCCCTATCAAACTACCACTGGCATTTTTCACAGAACTAGAACAAAAAAATTCACAATTTGTATGGAAACACAAAAGACCCCGAATAGCCAAAGCAATCTTGAGAACGAAAAATGGAGCTGGAGGAATCAGGCTCCCTGACTTCAGACTATACTACAAAGCTACAGTAATCAAGACAGTATGGTACTGGCACAAAAACAGAAAGATAGATCAATGGAACAGGATAGAAAGCCCAGAGATAAACCCACGGACATATGGTCACCTTATCTTTGATAAAGGAGGCAGGAATGTACAGTGGAGAAAGGACAGTCTCTTCAATAAGTGGTGTTGGGAAAACTGGACAGGTACATGTAAAAGTATGAGATTAGATCACTCCCTAACACCATACACAAAAATAAGCTCAAAATGGATTAAAGACCTAAATGTAAGGCCAGACACTATCAAACTCTTAGAGGAAAACATAGGCAGAACACTCTATGACATAAATCACAGCAAGATCCTTTTTGACCCACCTCCTAGAGAAATGGAAATAAAGACAAAAATAAACACATGGGACCTAATGAAACTTAAAAGCTTTTGCACAGCAAAGGAAACCATAAACAAGACCAAAAGACAACCCTCAGAATGGGAGAAAATATTTGCAAATGAAGCAACTGACAAAGGATTAATCTCCAAAATTTATAAGCAGCTCATGCAGCTCAATAACAAAAAAACAAACAACCCAATCCAAAAATGGGCAGAAGACCTAAATAGACATTTCTCCACAGAAGATATACAGACTGCCAACAAACACATGAAAGGATGCTCAACATCTTTACTCATTAGAGAAATGCAAATCAAAACTACAATGAGATATCATCTCACACCAGTCAGAATGGCCATCATCAAAAAATCTAGAAACAATAAATGCTGGAGAGGGTGTGGAAAAAAGGGAACACTCTTGCACTGCTGGTGGGAATGTGAATTGGTACAGCCGCTATGGAGAACGGTATGGAGGTTCCTTAAAAAACTACAAATAGAACTACCATATGACCCAGCAATCCCACTACTGGGCATATACCCCGAGAAAACCATAATTCAAAAAGAGACATGTACCAAAATGTTCATAGCAGCCCTATTTACAATAGCCCGGAGATGGAAACAACCTAAGTGTCCATCATCGGATGAATGGATAAAGAAGATGTGGCACATATATACAATGGAATATTACTCAGCCATAAAAAGAAATGAAATTGAGCTATTTGTAATGAGGTGGATAGACCTAGAGTCTGTCATACAGAGTGAAGTAAGTCAGAAAGAGAAAGACAAATACTGTATGCTAACACATATATATGGAATTTAAGAAAAAAAAATGTCATGAAGAACCTAGGGGTAAGACAGGAATAAAGACACAGACCTACTAGAGAATGGACTTGAGGATATGGGGAGGGGGAAGGGTAAGCTGTGACAAAGTGAAAGAGCGGCATGGACATATATACACTACCAAACGTAAGATAGATAGCTAGTGGGAAGCAGCCACATAGCACAGGGAGATCAGCTCGGTGCTTTGTGACCGCCTGGAGGGGTGGGATAGGGAGGGTGGGAGGGAGACGCAAAAGGGAGGGGATATGGAAACATATGTATATGTATAACTGATTAAATTTGTTATAAGGCAAAAAAAAAAAAGTTAACGGAACATTGTGGTTAAAAAGGTCACAGAGACTGTTGATGATGAGGGCATGGACCATTGTGATGACAAAGTTCATAAAGCATTGTGATGACTGGAGTCATGGAGCATTGTGATAAAATGGGCATGGAGATTTGTGATGAGAAGGGCATGGAGCATTGGTCCAATAAGTTTCATGGATTATTGCGATGACAGTTGGAATGGCGCATTGTGATGAGAAGGGCATGGAGCATTGTGATGACCAGGTCATGCAGTATTGTGAAGACAGGTGTCAGGGATCATTGTGATGAGATATGTAATGGCACATTGTGATGACAATGGCATGGAGCATTGTGATGCCAAGTGTCATGGAGGATACTGATGACAAAGGTAATGGAGCATTGTGATGACAATGGCTTGGAGCATTGTGATGACAAGGGTCATGGAGCATTCTGATGACAACCTTGTGGAGTATTTTGATGACAATGGCATGGAGCTTTGTGATGGAAACAGCATTGGGCATTGTGATGAAAATGGCATGGAGCCTTTTCGTGACAGGTTTCAAGGAGCATTCTGACGACAAGATTCAGGAAGCATTGTAATGACAAGTGTATTTAGAATTGTGATGACAAAGGTCATGGAGCATTGTGAGGAAAAGTCCATGGAGTATTGTGATGACAGGCATCATGTAGCGTTGTGATGACAACTGTTATGGAGCATTGTGATCACAAGGGTTTGGAGCATTGTGATGACAGAGGTCATGGATCACTTTGATTTCAAGGAGCATGGAGCATTGTGATGACAAGCGCATGAAGCAATGTGATCCCAAGGTTCATGGAGGATTGTGCTGACAATGGTAATGCAGTATTGTGATGACAAGAGCATAGAGCATTGTAATGACAAGGTCATGTAGCATTTTGCTGACAAAGGCATGGAGCATTGTGATGACAGGTGTCATGGAGCACTGTGATGACAAGCGTCATGGAGCATTGTGAATACAGGGGTCATGGAGTATTGGGATGACTAGGGCATGGATCATTGTGATGACAAGTGTCATGGAGCATTGGGCTGAAAATGTTCATGGAGTATTGTGATGACAGGGGTCATGGAGCATTGTGATGACAGAGGTCATAGAGAATTTTGATTTCATTGTGCTGACAATAGCCAGAAGCATTATGATGATGGGCATGATGCACTGTGATGACAGGGTTCATGGACCATTGATATGAAAAGGGGCATGGAGCACTGTGATTACAGGGTTCTGGGAGCATTGTGATGAAAAGGGCATGTAGCCTTTTGATGAGAAAGCCATGGAACATTCTGATGACATGTGTCATGGAGCTTTGTGATGACAAGATCATAGAGCATTGTAATTACAATGTTCTTGGAGCATAGTGATGAGAAGGGTCATGGAGCCATGTGATGAAAAGGCCATGGATCATCGTGTTGGCTTGGGACATGGAGCATTGTTATGACAGTGGTAATGGAGCATTGTGATGGCAAGGGCATGGAGCATTGCGATGAGATGGCCATGGAACATTCTGATGACATGTGTCATGGAGCTTTGTGATGACAAGGGCATGGAGCAATGTGATGAGAGCGTTCATGGAGCATCGTGATGACAAAGACATGGAGCATTGTGATGCCAAGCGTCATGGATCTTTGTGATGACAAATGTCATGGAGCATTTTGATGACAAGGGCGTTGTGCATTGTGATGAGAAGGGCAGGAGCATTGTGATGAAAGGGACATGGAGCAATTTGATGAAAAGAGTCATGGAACATTTTGATGACAGGGGTTATGGAACATTGTGATGTCAGTGGTCATCAAACATTGTGATGATAATGCATGTAGCATTGTGATGACAGGAGTCATGGAACATTGTGATGACAGGGGTGAGGGAGTATTGTGACGAATAATGATGTAACATTGTGATATCAGTGGTGAGAGAGCATTTTGATGAGAAGTGCATGGAGCATTGTGATGACAAGGTTTATGGAGCATTGTGATGACAAGATTGTGGAGCACTGTGATGACAAGCGCATCTTGCATTTTGATGACATGTGTCGTGGAGCATCGTGCTGACAAGCGCATGGAGCATTGTGATGACAAGGATCATGGCGCATTGTGCTGAGAAATACATAGAGCATGGTGATGACAAGGGTCAAAGAGCATTGTGATGAAAGTTCATGGAGCATTGTGGTTAAAAACGTCACAGAGACTGTTGATGATGAGGGCATTGACCATTGTGATGACAAAGGTATAGAAGCATTGTGATGACTGGAGTCACAGAGCATTGTGATGACAGGTGTAATGGAGCATTGTAATAACAAGGGAATGGAGCATTGTGATGACAAGGGCATGGAGCATTGGTCTAATAAGTTTCATGGATTATTGTGATGCGAGTAGGAATGGAGCATTGTGATGACAAGGGCATGGAGCATTGTGATGACCAGGTCATGCAGTATTGTGAAGAGAGGTGTTAGGGAGCATTGTGATGACATATATAATGGCCCATTGTGAGGACAATGGCATGAAGCATTGTGATGCCAAGTGTCATGGAGGATTCTGATGACAAAGGTAATGGAGCATTGTGATGACAATGGCTTGGAGCATTGTGATGACAAGGGTCAAGTAGCTTTGTGCTGAGAATTGCATGGATAATTTTGATGACAAGGGTCATGGAGCATTTTGATGACAAGCTTGTGGAGTATTTTGATGACAATGGCATGGAGCATTGTGATGAAAACGGCATGGGGCTTTGTGATGAAAAAGTCATGGAGCCTTTCGTGACAGTGTTCAAAAAGCATTCTGACGACAAGTGTCAGGGAGCATTGTGATGACAAGTGTATTGAGAATTGTGATGACAAAGGTCATGGAGCATTGTGATGAAAAGGGCATGGAGTATTGTGATGGCAGGCATCATGGAGCGTTGTGATGACAAGTGTTATGGATCAATGTGATCACAAGTGTTTCGAGCATTGTGATGACAGAGGTCATGGATCATTTTTATTTCAAGGAGCATGGAGTATTGTGATGACAAGGGCATGAAGCAATGTGATCCCAAGTTTCATGGAGGATTGTGATGACAATCGTAATGGAGTATTGCGATGACAAGCGCATAGAGCATTGTAATGACAAGGTCATGTAGCATTTTGCTGACAAAGGCATGGAGCATTGTGATGACAGGTGTCATGGAGCACTGTGATGACAAGCGTCACGGAGCATTGTGAATACAGGGGTCATGGAGCATTGGGATGCCAAGGGCATGGATCATTGTGATGACAAGTGTCATGGAGCATTGGGCTGAAAATGTTCATGGAGTATTGTGATGACAGGGGTCATGGAGCATTGTGATGACAGAGGTCATAGAGAATTTTGATTTCATTGTGTTGACAATAGCCAGAAGCATTATGATGATGGACATGACGCACTTTGATGACAGGGTTCATGGACCATTGATATGAATAGGGGCATGGAGCACTGTGATTACAGGGTTCTGGGAGCATTGTGATGAAAAAGGCATGGAGCATTTTGATAAGAAGGCCATGGAATATTCTGATGACATGTGTCATGGAGCTTTGTGATGACAAGGTCATAGAGCATTGTGATTACAGTGTTCTTGGAGCATTGTAATGAGAAGGGTCATGGAGCCTTGTGATGAAAAGGCCATGGATCATTGTGTTGGCTTGGGACATGGAGCATTGTTATCACAGGGGTAATGGAGCATTGTGATGGCAAGGGCATGGAGCATTGCGATGAGAAGGCCATGGAACATTCTGATGACATGTGTCATGGAGCTTTGTGATGACAAGGGCATGGATCAATGTGATGAGAGCGTTCATGGAGCATCGTGATGACAAAGACTTGGAGCATTGTGATGCCAAGCGTCATGGATCTTTGTAATGACAAATGTCATGGAGCATTTTGATGATAAGGGCGTTGTGCATTGTGATGAGAAGGGCAGGGAGCATTGTGATGACAGGGTCATGGAGCAATTTGATGAAAAGAGTCATGGAACATTTTGATGACATGGGTTATGGAACATTGAGGTGTCACGGGTCATGGAGCATTTTGATGAAAATGTTCATGGAGCATTTTGATGACAGGGGTTACGTAACATTGTGATGTCAGTGGTCATCAAACATTGTGATTATAATGCATGTAGCATTGTGATGACAGGAGTCATGGAACATTTTGATGACAGGGTTGAGGGAGTATTGTGACGAATAGTGATGTAACATTGTGATATCAGTGGTGAGAGAGCATTTTGATGAGAGGTGCATGGAGCATTGTGATGACAAGGTTTATGGAGCATTGTGATGAGAAGATTGTGGAGCACTGTGATGACAAGTGCATGGTGCATTGTGATGACATGTGTCATGGAGCATCGTGCTGACAAGCGCATGGAGCATTGTGATGACAAGGGTCATGGAGCATTGTGCTGAGAAAGGCATACAGCATGGTGATGACTAGGGTCAAAGAGCATTGTGATGAAAATTTCATAGAGCATTCTGGTTAAAAACGTCACAGAGACTGTTGATGATGAGGGCATGGACCATTGTGATGACAAAGGTCAAGAAGCATTGTGATGACTGGAGTCACAGAGCATTGTGATGACAGGGGTCATGGAGCATTGTAATAACAAGGGAATGGAGCATTGTGATGACAAGGACATGGAGCATTGGTCTAATAAGTTTCATGGATTATTGCTATGAGAGTTGGAATGGCGCATTGTGATGAAAAGGGCATTGAGCATTGTGATGACCAGGTCATGCATTATTGTGAAGACAGGTGTCAGGGAGCATTGTGATGACATATGGAATGGCCCATTGTGATGAAAATGGCATGGAGCATTGTGATGCCAAGTGTCATGGAGGATTCTGATGACAAAGGTAATGGAGCATTGTGATGACAGTGGCTTGGAGCATTGTGATGACAAGGGTCATGTAGCTTTGTGCTGAGAATTGCATGGAGAATTATGATGACAAGGGTCATGGAGCATTCTGATGACAAGCTTGTGGAGTATTTTGATGACAATGACATGGAGCATTGTGATGAAAACGGCATGGGGCATTGTGATGAAAATGTCATGGAGCCTTTCGTGACCAGGTTCAAAAAGCATTCTGACGACAAGTGTCAGGGAGCATTGTGATGACAAGTGTATTGAGAATTGTGATGACAAAGGTCATGGAGCATTGTGATGAAAAGGGCATGCAGTATTGTGATGACAGGCATCATGGAGTTTTGTGATGAAACTGTTATGGAACATTGCGATCACAAGGGTTTGGATCATTGTGATGACAGAGGTCATGGATCATTTTGATTTCAAGGAGCATGGAGCATTGTGATGACAAGGTCATGAAGCAATGTGATCCCAAGGTTCATGGAGGATTTTGATGACAATGGTAATGGAGTATTGTGTTGAGAAGCGCATAGAGCATTGTAATGACAAGGTTATGTAGCATTTTGCTGACAAAGGCATGGAGCATTGTAATGACAGTTGTCATGGAGCACTGTGATGACAAGCGTCATGGAGCATTGTGAATACAGGGGTCATGGAGCATTGGGATGACAAGAGAATGGATCATTGTGATGACAGAGATCATGGAGCATTGTGATGACAGAGGTCATGGAGAATTTTTATTTCACTGTGCTGACAATAGCCGGAAGCATTTTGATGATGGGCATGGTTCATTGTGATGAGAGTGTTCATGGAGCATTGAGATGAAAAGGGGCATGGAGCATTGTGATGACAGTGGACTGGGAGCATTGTGATGACAAGGGCATGGAACATTTTGATGAGAAGGCCATGGAACATACTGATGACATGTGTCATGGAGCTTTGTGATGACAAGGGCATGGATCATTGTGATTACAGGTGTTTTGGAGCATTGTGTTGACAAGGGTCATGGTGCCTTGTGATGGCAAGGCTATGGAACATTGTGATGGCAGGGGTCATGGAACATTGCTATGACAGGGGTAATGGAGCATTTTGATGAGAAGGGCATGGAACATTGTGATTACAAGGTTTATGGAGCATTGCCATGACAAATTTGTGGACCGTTGGGGTGAAAAGCGCGTGGCACGTTGTGATAATAAAGGACATGGAGTATTTTTCGGACAAATGCATGGAGCATTGTGATGACAAGGGTCACGGAGCATTGTGATGAAAATTTCTTGGAGCATTGTTGTTCCAAATATAAGAGAGCCCTGTGATGACACGGGCATCGACCATTGTTATGACAAATGTTATGAAGAATTGTGATGACTGGAGTCAAAGAGCATTGTGATGACAGGGGTCATAGAGCATTGTGATGACAAGGGCAAGGAGCATTGTGCTGAGAAAGGCATATAGCATTTTGATGACAAGGGGCAAAGAGCATTGTGATGAAATGTTCATGGAGCATTGTGGTTAAAAAGTCACAGAGACTTGATGATGAGGGCATAAACAATTGTGATGACAAAGGTCATGGAGCATTGTGATGACTGGAGTCACGGTGCATTGTGATGACAGGGGTCATGGAGCATTGTGATAACAAGGGCATGGAGCATTGTGAAGACAAGGGCATGGAGTATTGGTCTAATATGTTTCATGGATTATTGCGATGACAGTTGGAATGGCATATTGTGATGAGAAGGACATGGAGCATTGTGATGACCAGGTCTTGCATTATTGTGAAGACAGGTGTCAGGTTGCATCAGGATGACATATGTAATGGCCCATTGTGATGACAATGGCATGGAGCATTGTGATGCCAAGTGTCATGGAGGATTCTGATGACAAAGGTAATGGAGCATTGGGATGACAATGGCTTGGAGCATTGTGATGACAAGGGTCAGGGAGAATTGTGCTGACAAGTGCATGGAGAATTTTGATGACAAGCGTCATGGAGCATTCTGATGACAAGCCTGTGGAGTATTTTGATGACTATGGCATGGAGCATTGTGATGAAAACGGCATGGGACAGTGTGATGAAAAAGGCATGGAGCCTTTTTGTGACAGGGTTCAAGGAGCATTCTGACGACAAGTGTCAGGGAGCATTGTGATGACAAGTGTATTGAGAATTGTGATGACAATGGTCATGGAGCATTGTGATGAAAATGGCATGGAGTATTGTGATGACAGTCATCATGGAGCGTTGTGATCACAAGTGTTATGGAACATTGTGATCACAAGGGTTTGGAGCATTGTGATGACAGAGGTCATGCATCATTTTGATTTCAAGGATCATGGAGCACTGTGATGACAAGGGCATGAATTAATGTGACCAAAATGTTCATGGAGGATTGTGATGACAATGGTAATGGAGTATTGTGATGACAAGCGCCTAGAGCATTGTAATGACAAGGTCATGTAGCATTTTGCTGACAAAGGCATGGAGCATTGTGATGACAGGTGTCATGCAGCACTGTGATGACAAGCGTCACGGAACATTGTGAATACAGGGGTCATGGAGCATTGGGATGACAAGGGCATGGATGATTGTGATGACAAGGGTCATGGAGGATTGGGCTGAAAATGTTCATGGAGTATTTTGATGACAGTGGTCATGGAGCATTGTGCTGATAAGGGGATGTATCATTGTGATGACAGGGGTCATGGAACATTGTGATAAGAGGGTTAAGGGAGGATTGTGATGACTAGTGATGGAACATTGTGATATCTCATGTGAGAGAGCATTTGGATGAGAAGTGCATGGAGAATTGTGATTACAAGCTTTATGGAGCATAGCAATGACAAGGTTTTGTATCATTGTGATGAAATGCGCATGGCCTAATGTGATGACAAGTGTCACGGAGCATTGTGATGAAAAGTTCATGGAACATTGTGGTTACAAAGGTCACAGAGCCTTTTGATGACACGGGCATAGACCGTTGTGATGACATACATTATGAAGCACTCTGATAACTGGATTAAAGGAGCATTGTGATGAAAGGGGTCATGGAGCATTGTGATGAATAGGGCATGGAGCATTGTGATGAAAGGGGCATGGAGATTTGGTCTGACAAGTGTCATAGATTATTGTGATGACAGTGGGCATGTAGCATTGTGATGACAAGGACATGGAGCATTGTGATGACAAGGGCATGGAGTATTGTGAAGATGTGTCAGGGAGCATTGTGATGACATATGTCATGGTCCATTGTGATGACTATGACATGGAGCATTGGTCTAATAAGTTTCATGGATTATTGTGATGACAGTTGAAATGGTGCATTGTGATGACAAGGTCATGGAGCATTTTGATGACCAGGTCATACAGTATTGTGAAGAGAGGTGTCATGAAGCATTGTGATGACATATTTAATGGGCCATTGTGATGACAATGGCATGGAGCATTGTGATTCCAAGTGTAATGGAGGATTCTGAGGACAAAGGGAATGGAGCATTGTGATGACAATGGCTTGGAGCATTGTGATGACAAGGGTCAGGGAGCATTGTGCTGACAAGTGCATGGAGAATTGTGATGACAAGGGTCATGGAGCATTCTGATGACAATCTTTTGGAGTGTTTTGATGTCAGCGGCATGGTGCATTGTGATGAAAATGGCATGGGGCTTTGTGATGAAAAAAGCATGGAGCCTTTTCGTGACAGTGTTCAAGGAGCATTCTGATGACAAGTGTCAGGGGGCAATGTGATGACAAGTGTATTGAGAATTGTGATGACAAAGGTCATGGAGCATTGTGATGAAAATGGCATGGAGTATTGTGATGACAGGGTCATGGAGCAATTTGATGAAAAGTGTCATGGAACATTTTGATGACAGGGGTTATGGAACATTGTGATGTCATGGGTCATCGAACATTATGATGATAAGTGAATGTAGCATTGTGAAGACAGGAGTCATGGAACATTGTGATGACAGGGGTGAGGGAGTATTGTGACAAATAGTGATGTAGCATTGTGATATCAGTGGTGAGAGAGCATTTTGATGAGAAGTGCATGGAGCATTGTGATGACAAATTTTATGGAGCATTGTGATGACAAGGTTGTTTAGCACAGTGATGATAAGCACATGGTGCATTGTGATGACATGTGTCATGGAACATTGTGCTGACAAGCGCATGGAGCATTGTGATGACATGTGTCATGGAGCATTGTGCTGAGAAAGGCATAGAGCATTGTGATGACAAGCGTCAAAGAGCATTGTGATGAAAAGTTCATGGAGCATTGTGGTTAAATAGGTCACAGAGACTGTTGATGATGAGGGCATGGAACATTGTGATGACAAAGGTAATGAAACATTGTGATGACTGGAGTCACGGAGCATTGTGATGACAGGGGTCATGGAGCATGGTGAAAAAAGGGCATGGAACATTGTGATGACAAGGGCAATGAACATTTGTCTAATAAGTTTCATGGATTATTGCGATGACAGTTGGAATGGCGCATTGTGATGACAAGGGCATGGAGCATTGTGATGACCAGGTCATGCAGTATTGTGAAGACAGGTGTCAGGGAGCATTGTGATGACATATGTAATGGCCCATTGTGATGACGATGGCATGGAGCATTGTCATGCCAAGTGTCATGGAAGATTCTGATGACAATGGTAATGGAGCATTGTGATGACAATGGTTTGGAGCATAGTGATGACAAGGGTCAGGGAGCATTGTGCTGACAAGTGCATGGAGAATTGTGATGACAAGGGTCATGGAGCATTCTGATGACAAGCCTGTGGAGTATTTTGATGACAATGGCATGCAACATTGTGATGAAAACGGCATGGGACAGTGTGATGAAAAAGGCATGGAGCCTTCTTGTGACAGGGTTCAAGGAGCATTCTTATGACAAGTGTCAGGGAGCATTGTGATCACAAGTTTATTGAGAAATGTGATGACAAAGGTCATGGAGAATTGTGATGAGAAGGCCATGGATAATTGTGATGATGATCGTCATGGGGTGTTGTGATGATAAGTGTTATGGAACATTGTGATCACAAGGTTTTGGAGCATTATGATGACAGAGGTCATGGAGAATTTTGATTTCATTGTGATGACAATAGCCTGAAGCATTATGATGATGGGCATGGTGCATTGTGATGACAGCGTTCATGGAGCATTGAGATGAAAAGGGGCATGGAGCATTGTGATTACAGGGATCTTGGAGCATTGTGATGACAAGGGCATGGAGCATTGTGATTACAGGTGTCTTGGAGCATTGTGATGACAAGGGTCATGGAGCCTTGTGATGACAAGGCCGTGGAACATTGTGATGGCAGCGGTCATGGATCATTGTTATGACAGAAGTAATGGAGCATATTGATGAGAAGGGCATTGAGCATTGGTCTGAAATATTTCATGGATTATTGTGAAGAGAGTGGGCATGGAGCATTTTGATGACAAGGGCACGGAAGACTGTGATACATGGGTCATGGTGGATTGAAATTACAGGGGCATGGAGCATTGTGATGAGAACGCATGAGCATTGTGATGACAAGTGTCATGGAGCTTTGTGATGACAAGGGCATGGAGCAATGTGATGAGAGGGTTCATGGAGCATTGTGATGACAATGACATGGAGCATTGTGAGGCCAAGGGTTATGGAGCTTTGTGATGACAAAGGTCATGGAGCATTTTGATGACAAGGGTGTGGTGCATTGTGATGAGAATTGCAGGGAGCATTTTGTTGACAGGGTCATGCAGCAATTTGATGAACAGTGTAATGGAACATTTTGATGACAGGGGTTATAGAACACTGTGATGCCAGGGGTCATGGAGCTTTGGGATGAAAAGGGTCATGGAGCATTTTGATGACAGGTGTTATTGAACATTGTGATGTCAGGGGTCATGGAACACTGTGCTGATAAGGGGATGTAGCATTGTGATTACAGGGGTATGGAACACTGTGATTACAGGGGTGAGGGAGCATTGTGATAACTAGTGATGGATCATTGTGATATCTCAGGTGAGAGAGCATTTGGATGAGAAGTGCATGGAGCATTGGGATTACAAGGTTTATGGAGCATAGACATGACAAGGTTGTGGATCATTGTGATGAAAAGCGCGTGGCACATTGTGATGACAAGGGTCATGGAGCATTGTTCAGACAAAGGCATGGAGCACTGTGATGACAAGGGTCACGGAGCAGTGTGATGAAATGTTCATGGAGCACTGTGGTTACAAAGGACACAGGGCCTTGTGATGACGCGGGCATGGACCGCTGTGATGATAAACGTTATGAAGCATTGTGATGACTGGAGTCATGGATCATTGTGATGACAAGGACATGGGGCATTGTGATGAGAAGGTCATGGAGTATTGTGAAGAGAGGTGTCAGGGAGCATTGTGATGACATATGTCATGGTCCATTGCGATGAAAATGGCAGGGAGCATTGTGATGCCAAATGTAATGGAGCATTGTGATGGCAAATAAAATGGAGCATTGTGATGACTAGGGCTTGCAGCATTATGATTACAAGGGCCATTGAGTATTTTAATGACAAGGTCGTGAATCTTTGTGATCACAAGGTCCTGGAGCTTTGTGATGAGAAATCCATGGAGCCTTGTGAAGAAAAGTCTCATAGAGCATACTGATGAAAAGGGGCATGGAGCATTCTGATTAAAGGGGTCTTGGAACATTGTGATAACAAGTACATGGAGCATTGTGATGACAAGGGCATGGAGCATTGGTCTAATATATTTCATGGATTATTGCGATGACAGATGGAATGACACATTGTGATGACAAGGGCATGGAGCATTGTGATGACCAGGTGATGCAGTATTGTGAAGACAGGTGTCAGGGAGCATTGTGATGACATATGTAATGGCCCATTGTGATGACAATGGCATGGAGCATTGTGATGCCAAGTGTCATGGAGGATTCTGATGACAAAGGTAATGGAGCATTGTGATGACAATGGATTGGAGCATTGTGATGACAAGGGTCAGGGAGCATTGTGCTGACAAGTTCATGGAGAATTGTGATGACAAGGGTCATGGAGCATTCTAATGACAAGCTTGTGGAGTGTTTTAATGACAATGTCATAGAGCATTGTGATGAAAACGGCATGGGGCATTGTGATGAAAAAGGCATGGAGCCTTTTCGTGACAGGGTTCAAGGAGAATTCTGACGACTAGTGTCAGGGAGCATGGTGATGACAAGTGTATTGAGAATTGTGATGACAAAGGTCATGGAGCAATGTGATGAAAAGTGCATGGAGTATTGTGATGACAGGCTTCATGGAGCATTGTGATGACAAGTGTTATGGAACATTGTGATCAAAGGTTTTGGAGCATTGTGATGACAGAGGTCATGGATCATTTTGATTTCAAGGCACATGGAGCATTGTGATGACAAGGGCATGAAGCAATGTGATCCCAAGTTTCAAGGAGGATTGTGATGACAATGGTAAAGGAGTATTGAGATGACAAGCGCATAGAGCATTGCAATGACAAGGTAATGTAGCATTTTGCTGACAAAGGCATGGAGCATTGTGATGACAGGTGTCATGGAGCACTGTGATGACAAGCGTCAAGGAGCATTGTGAATACAGGGGTCATGGAGCATTGGGATGACAAGGGCATGGATCATTGTGATGACAAGTTTCATGGAACATTGGGCTGAAAATGTTCATGGACTATTGTGATGACAGGGGTCATGGAGCATCGTGATGACTAGGGAATGGAGCATTGTGATGACAAGAGTCAGGGATCATTGTGTTGTCAGGTGTTATGGATGGTTGTGATGACAGGGGTCATGGAGCATTGTGATGATATTGGTCATGGAGCATTGTGATGAGAATGTCATGTAGCATTCGGCTAGAAATGTTAATGGATTATTGTAATGACAGGGGTCATGGAGCATTGTGATGACATGAGAATGGGGCATGGTGATGACAAAGTCCTGGAGCATTGTGATGAGATGACCATGGAGACTTTTGATGACAACTCTCATGGAGCATTCTGATGAAAAAGGGCATGGAGCATTGTGATTTCAAGGGTCTTGGAGCATTGTGATAACAAGAGCATGGAGCATTGTCAGGAGAAGCCATGGAGAATTCTGATGACATGCGTCATGGATCTTTGTGCTGACAAGGCCATGGAGCACTGTGATAACAGTGGTCTTGGAGCATTGTGATGAAAATGCATGGATCATTGTCATGTAAAAGGCATGGAGACTTGTCATCACAGGGTTCAAGGAGCATACTGACGACAGGTGTCAGGGAGTATTGTGATGACAAGTGTATTCAGCATTGTGATGACAATGATCATGGAGCATTGTGATGAGAACACCATGGATAATTGTGATGATGATCGTCATGGGGTGTTGTGATGATAAGTGTTATGGAACATTGTGATCACAAGGGTTTGGAGCATTATGATGACAGAAGTCATGGAGAATATTGATTTCATTGTAGTGACAATAGCCTGAAGCATTATGAAGATGGGCAAGGTGCATTGTGATGACAGGGTTCATGGAGCATTGAGATGAAAAGGGGCATGGAACATTGTGTTTACAGGGGTCTTGGAGCATTGTGATGACAAGGGCATGCAGCATTGTGATGAGAAGGCCATGGGACCTTCTGATGACATGCGTCATGGAGCTTTGTTATGACAAGGGCATGGAGCATTTTGATTACATATTTCTTGGAGCATTGTGATGACAAGGGTCATGGAGCCTTGTGATGACAAGGCCGTGGAACATTGTGATGGCAGTGGTCGTGGTGCATTGTTATGACAGAGGTAATGGAGCATTGTGATGAGAAGGGCATTGAGCATTGGTTTGAAATATTTCATATTATATTGTGATGAGAGTGGACTGGAGCATTGTGATGACAAGGGCACGGAACACTGTGATACATGGGTCATGGAGGATTGTAATGACAAGTGCATGGAGCAATGTGATGAGAGGGTACATGGAGCATTGTGATGACAGTGCCATGGAGCATAGTGAGGAAAAGGCCATGGAGCATTCTGATGACATGCGTCATGGAGCTTTTTGATGACAAGGGCATGGAGCATTGTGATTACAGGGGTCTTGGAGCATTGTGATGAATAGGGCATGGATCATTGTGATGAAAAATGCATGGAGCCTTGTCATGACAGTGTTCAAGGAGCATACTGACGACAAGTGTCAGGGAGCATTGTGAAGACAAGTGTATTGAGCATTGTGATGACAAAGATCAGGGAGCATTGTGATCAGAAGACCAAGGATAATTGTGATGATGATCGTCATGGGGTGTGGTGATGATAAATGTTATGGAACATTGTGATCACAAGGTTTTGGAACATTATGATGACAGAGGTCACGGAGACTTTTGATTTCATTGTAATGACAATAGCCTGAAGCATTATGATAATGGGCATGGTGCATTGTGATGACAGGGTTCATGGAGCATTGAGATGAAAAGGGGCATGGAGCATTGTGATTACAGGGGTCTTGTAGCATTGTGATGACAAACGCATAGAGCATTGTAATGACAAGATCATGTAGAATTTTGCAGACAAATGCATGGAGCACTGTGATGACAGGCGTCATGGTGCACTGTGGTGACATGTGTCACGGAGCATTCTGAATACAGGGGTCATGGATCATTGTGATGACAAGGGTCATGGAGCATTGGGCTGAAAATGTTCATGGAGTATTTTGATGAGAGGTGTCATGGGGCATTGTGATGACAGAGGTCATGCAGAATTTTGATTTCATTGTGCTGACAATAGCCGGAAGCATTATGATGATAGGCATGATGCATTGTGATGACAGGGTTCATGGAGCATTGAGATGAAAAGGGGCATGGAGCATTTTGATTACAGGGGTCTTGGAGCATTGTGATGACAAGGGTCATGGAGCCTTGTGATGACAAGGCCGTGGAACATTGTGATGGCAGGGGTCAAGTAGCATTGTTATGACAGGTGTAATGGAGCATTGTGATGAGAAGGGCATGGAGCATTGGGATTACAAGTTTTATGGAGCATTGCGATGACAAATTTGTTGACCGTTGTGATAAAAAGCGCGTGAAACATTGTGATAACAAGGGTCATGGAGCATTTTTCAGACAAAGGCATGGAGCACGGTGATGACAAGTGTCACGGAGCATTGTGATGAAAAGTTCATGAATCATTGTGGTTAAAAAGGTCACAAAGCCTTGTGATGATGCGGGAATGGACCATTGTTATGAAAAATGTTATGAAGCATTGTGATGACTGGATTCACGGAGCATGGTGATAACATGGGTCATGGAGCATTGTGATAACAAGGGCATGGTGCATTGTGATGAAAAGGGCACGGAGCATTGGTCTAATATGTTTCATGGATTATTGCGATGACATTTGGTATGGCGCATTGTGATGACAAGGGCATGGAGCATTGTAATGACCAGGTCATGCATTATTGTGAAGAGAAGTGTCAGGAAGCATTGTGATGACATATGGAATGGCCCATTGTGATGAAAATGGCATGGAGCATTGTGATGCCAAGTGTCATGGAAGATTCTGATGACAAAGGTAATGGAGCATTGTGATGACAATGGCTTGGAGCATTGTGATGACAAGGGTCAGGGAGCATTGTGCTGACAACTGCATGGAGAATTGTGATGACAAGGGTCATGGAGCATTCTGATGACAAGCTTGTGGAGTATTTTTATGACAGTGGCATGGAGCATTGTGATGAAAACGGCATGGGACAATGTGATGAAAAAGGCATGTAGCCTTTTCATGGCAGGGTTCAAGGAGCATTCTGACGACAAGTGTCAGGGAGCATTGTGATGACAAGTGTATTGAGAATTGTGATGACAAAGTTCATGGAGCATGGTGATGAGAAGGCCATTGATAATAGTGATGATGATCGTCATGGGGTGTTGTGATTATAAGTGTTATGGAACATTGTGATCACAAGAATTTGGAGCATTATGATGACAGAAGTCACGGAGAATTTTGATTTCATTGTGATGACAATAGCCTGAAGCATTATGATGATGGGCATGGTGCATTGTGATGACAGAGTTCATGGAGCATTGAGATGAAAAGGGGCATGGAGCACTGTGATTACAGGGGTCTTGGAGCATTGTGATGACAAGCGAATAGAGCATTGTAATGACAAGGTCATGTAGAATTTTCCTGACAAAGGCATGGAGCATTGTGATGACAGGTGTCATGGAGAACTGTGATGACAAGTGTCACAGAGCATTGTGAATACAGGGGTCATGAAGCATTGGGATGACAAGTGCATGGATCATTTTGATGACAAGTGTGATGGAGCATTGGGCTGAAAATGTTCATGGAGTGTTGTGATGACAGGGGTCATGGAGCATTGTGATGACAGAGGTCATGGAGAATTTTTATTTCATTGTGATGACAATAGCCTGAATCATTATGATGATCGGCATGATGCATTGTGATTACAGGGTTCATGGAGCATTGAGATGAAAAGGGGCATGGAGCACTGTGTTTACAGGGGTTGTGGAGCATTGTGATGACAAGGGCATGGAGCATTTTGATGAGAAGGCCATGGAACAATCTGATGACATGTGTCATGGAGCTTTGTGATGACAACGGCATGGAGCATTGTGATTAAAGGGGTCTTGGAGCATTGTGATGACAAGTGTCATGGAGCCTTGTGATGACAAGGCCGTGGAACATTGTGATGGCAGGGGTCATGGAGCATTGTTATGACAGGGGTAATGGAGCATTGTGATGAGAAGGGCATGCAGCATTGTGATTACAATTTTTATGGAGCATTGTGATGACTAATTTTGGACCGTTGGAATGAAAAGCGCGTGGCACATTGTGATGACAATGGTCATGGAGCATTTTACTGACAAAGGCATGGAGCATTGTGATGACAAGGGTCACGGAGCACTGTGATGAAATGTACATGGAGCATTGTGGATACAAAGGTAAGAGAGCCTTGTGATGACGTGGGCATGGACCATTGTGATGACAAATATTATGAAGCATTTTGATGACTGGAGTCACAGAGCATTGTGATGACAGGTGTCATGGAGCATTGTGATGACAAGGTCCTGGAGCATTGTGATGAGATGACCATGGAGACTTGTGATGACAAGTCTCATGGAGCATTCTGATGAAATGGGGCATGGAGCATTGTGATTACAGGGGTCTTGGAGCATTGTGATGACAAGGGCATGGAGCATTGTGAGGAGAAGGCCATGGAGTACTCTAATGACATACATCATGCAGCATTGTGCTGAGAAAGGCATAGAGCATTGTGATGACAGGGGATAAAGAGCATTGTGAAGAAAATTTCATGGAGCATTGTGGTTAAAATGTTCACAGAGACTGTTGATGATGAGGGCATGGACCATTGTGATGAAAAAGGTCATGAAGCATTGTGATGACTGGAGTCACGGAGCACTGTGATGACAGCTGTCATTGAGCACTGTGATAACAAGTGCATGGAGCATTGTGATGACAAGGGCATGGAGCATTGTGATGACCAGGTCATGCAGTATTGTGAAGAAAGTTGTTAGGGAGCATTGTGATGACATATGTAATGGCCCATTGTGATGACAATGGCATGGAACATTGTGATGCCAAGTGTAATGGAGGATTCTGATGACAAAGGTAATGGAGCATTGTGATGACAATGGCTTGGAGCATTGTGATGACAAGGGTCAGGGTGCATTGTGCTGACAAGTGCATGGAGAATTGTGATGACAAGGGTCATGGAGCATTCTGGTGACAAGCTTGTGGAGTATTTTGATGACAATGGCATGGAGCATTGTGATGAAAACTGCATGGGACTTTGTGATGAAAAAGGCATGGAGACTTTTCGTGGCAGGGTTCAAAGAGCATTCTGACGACAAATGTCATGGAGCATTGTGATGACAATGTATTGAGAATTGTGATGACAAATGTCATGGAGCATTGTGATGAAAAGGGCATGGAGTATTGTGATGACAAGCATCATGGAGCGTTGTGATGACAAGTGCTATGGAACACTGTGATCACAAAGGTTTGGAGCATTGTGATGACAGAGGTCATGGATCATTTTGATATCAAGGATCATGGAACATTTTGATCACAAAGGCATGAAGCAATGTGATCCCAAGATTCATGGAGGATTGTGATGACAATGGTAATGGAGTATTGTGATGACAAGCGCATAAAGCATTGTAATGACAAGGTCATGTAGCATTCTGCTGACAAAAGCATGGAGCATTGTGATTACATGTGTCATGGAGCACTGTGATGACAAGCGTCACGGAGCATTGTGAATACAGGGGTCATGGAGCTTTGGGGTGACAAGGGCATGGATCATTGTGATGACAAGTGTCATGGAGCATTGGGCTGAAAATTTTCATGGAATATTGTGATGGCAGGGGTCATGGAGCATTGTGTTGACTAGGGAATGGAGCATTGTAATGACAAGGGAATGGAACATGGTGATGACAGGGGTCATGGAACATTTTGATTACAGGGGTGAGGGAGGATTTTGATGACTACTGAGGGAACATGGTGATATCTCAGGAGAGAGCATTTGGATGAGAAGAGCATGGAGCTTTGTGATTACAAGTTATATGGAGCATAGCGAAGCCAAGGTTGTGGATCATTGTGATGGAAAGCCCGTGGCATATTTTGATGACAAGGTTCATGGAGCATTGTTCTGACAAAGGCATGGAGCACTGTGATGACAAGGGTCACGGAGCATTGTGATGAAATGTTCATGGAGCATTCTGGTTACAAACGTCACAGAGCCTTGTGATGACACGGGCATGGACCGTTGTGAGGACATACATTATGAAGCATTGTGATGACTGGAGTCACGAAGCATTGTGTTGACAGGGTTCATGGAGCATTGTGATGACAAGGGCATGGAGCATTGTGATGACAAAGTCATGGTTTATTGTGAAGACAGGTGTCAGGGAGCATTGTGATGACATATATCATGGTCCATTTCGATGACAATGGCATGGTGCATTGTGATGCCAAATGTAATGGAGGATTGTGATGACAAATATGATGGAGCATTGTGATGACTAGGGCTTGGAGCATTATGATGACAAGGGCCATTGAGTATTTTCATGACAATGTCGTGAAGCATTGTGATGACAAGTTCCTGGAGCATTGTGATGAGAAAACCATGGAGCCTTGTGATGACAGGTCTCATGGAGCATACTGATGAAAAGGGACATGGAGCATTCTGATTACAGGGGTCTTGGAACATTGTGATAGCAAGGGGATGTAGCATTGTGATGACAATGGCATGGAGCATTGGTCTAATAAGTTTCATGGATTATTGTGATGACAGATGAAATGGTGCATTGTGATGAGAGTGGACATGGAGCATTATGATGACAAGGTCATGGAGCATTGGGCTCAAAATGTTCATGGAGTATAGTGATGACATGATTCATGGACCATTGTGATGACAAGGGAATGGAGCATGGTGATAACAAGGTCCTGGAGCATTTTGATGAGATGACCATGGAGACTTGTGATGACAAATCTTATGGAGCATTCTGATGAAAAGGGGCATGGAGCATTGTGATTACAGGGGTCTTGGAGCATTGTGATGACAAGGGCATGGAGCATTGTGAGGAGAAGGCCATAGAACATTCTGATGACATGCGCCATGGATTTTTGTAATGACAAGGGCATGGAGCATTGTGATTACAGGGTACTTGGAGCATTGTGATGACAAGGGTCATCGAGCTTGGTGATGACAAGGCCGTGGAACATTGTGATGGCAGGTGTCATGGTGCATTGTTATGACAGAGGTAATGGAGCATTGTGATGAGAAGGACATTGAGCAATTGTCTGAAATGTTTCATGGATTATTGAGATGAGAGTGGGCATGGATCATTGTGATGACAAGGGCATATTGCATTGTGATGACAAGTGTCATGGAGCTTTGTGATGACAAGGGCATGGAGCAATGTGATGAGAGGGTTCATGGAGCATTGTGATGACAATGACATGGAGTATTGTGATGCCAAGGTTCATGGAGATTTGTGATGACAAATGTCATGGAGCATTTTGATGTAAACTGTGTGGTGCATTGTTTTGAGAAGGGCAGGGAGAATTTTGATGACAGGGTCATGGAGCAATTTGATAAAAAGTGTAATGGAACATTTAGATGACAGGGGTTATAGAACATTGTGATGACATGGGTCATGGAGCTTTGGGATGAAAAGGGTCATGGAGCATTTTGATGACAGTGGTTATGGAACATTGTGATGTCAGGGGTCATGGAACATTGTGTTGATAGGGGGATGTAGCATTGTGATGACAGTGGTCATTGAACACTGTGATTACAGGGGTGAGGGAGGACTGTGAAAACTAGTGATGGATCATTGTGATATCTCAGGTGAGAGAGCATTTGGATGATAAGTGCATAGATCATTGTGATTACAAGGTTTATGGAGCATAGCGAGGACAAGGTTGTGGATCATTGTGATGAAAAGTGCGTGTCACATTGTGATGACAAGGGTCATGGAGCATTGTTCTGACAAAGGCATGGAGCATTGTGATGACAAGGGTCACGGAGCATTGTGATGAAATGTTCATGGAACATTGTGGTTACAAAGGACACAGAGCCTTGTGATGACGCGGGCATGGACCGTTCTGATGACAAACGTGATGAAGCATTGTGATGACTGGAGTCACGGAGCATTGTGATGACCTGGGTCATGGAGCATACTGATGAAAAGGGGCATGGAGCATTGTGATTACAGGGGTCTTGGATCTTTGTGATGACAAGGACATGGAGCATTGTGAGGAGAAGACAAAGGAGCATTCTGATGGCATGCATCATTGAGCTTTGTGATGACAAGGGCATGGAGCTTCGTGATTACATGGGTCTTGGAGCATTGTGATGAAAAGGGCATGGATCATTGTGATGAAAAAGGCATGGAGCCTTGTCATGACAGGGTAAAAGGAGCATACAGACAACAAGTGTCAGGGAGCATTTTGATGACAAGTGTATTGAGCATTGTGATGATGAAGGTCATGGAGCATTTTGATGAGAAGACCATGGATAATTGTGATGACGAGCATCATGGGGCATTGAGATGACAAGTGTTATGGAATATTGTGATCACAAGGGTTTGGAGCATTGTTATGACAGAGTTCATGGAGCATTTTGATTTCATTTTGATGACAATAGCAAGAAGCATTATGATGATGGGCATGGTGCATTGTGATGACAAGGTTCATGGATCATTGAGTTGAAAAGGGGCATAGAACATTATGATTACAGTGTTTTTGGAGCCTTGTGATGAGAAGGGTCATGGATCCTTGTGATGACAAGGCCATGGAACATCGTGATGGCAGGGGTCATGGAGCATTGTTATGACAGTGTTAATGGAGCATTGTGATGAGAAGGTCATGGAGCATTTTGATGACATGTGTCATGTAGCTATGTGAAGACAAGGGCATGGAACAATGTGATGAGAGCGTTCATGGAGCATTGTGATGACAATGACATGGAAGATTGTGATGCCAAGTGTCATGGATCTTTGTGATGACAAATGTCATGGAGCATTTTGATGGCAAGGGCGTTGTGCATTTTGATGGGAAGGGCAGGGAGCATTGTGATGACAGGGTCATGGAGCAATTTGATGAAAAGTGTCATGAAACATTTTGATGACAGGTGTTATGGAACATTGTGATGTCATGGGTCATCGAATATTGTGATGATATGTGCATGTAACATTGTGATGACAAGAGTCATGGTACATTGTGAGGACAGGGGTGAGGGAGTATTGTGACAAATAGTGATGTAGCATTGTGATATCAGTGTTGAGAGAGCATTTTGATGAGAAATGCATGGTGCATTGTGATGACAAATTTTATGGAGCAATGTGTTGACAAGATTGTGGAGCACTGTGATGATAAGCGCATGATGCATTGTGATGACATGTGTCACGGAGCATTGTGCTGACAAGCGCATGGAGCATTGTGATGACAAGGGTCATGGAGCAGTGTGCGCAGAAAGGCATAGATCATTGTGATGACATGGGTCAAAGAGCATTGTGATGAATAGTTCATGGAGCATTGTGTTTAAAAAGGTCACAGAGACTGTTGATGACGAGGGCATGGACCATTGTGATGACAAAGGTCATGAAGCACTGTGATGACTGGAGTCACGGAGCATTGTGATGACAGGGGTCATGGAGCATTGTGATAAAAAGCACATGGAACATTGTGATGACAAGGGCATGGAGCATTGTGATGACGAAGTCATGCAGTATGGTGAAGACAGGTGTCAGGGAGCATTGTGATAACATATGTAATGGCCCATTGTGATGACGATGGCATGGAGCATTGTGATGCCAAGTGTCATGGAGGATTCTGATGACAAACGTAATGGAGCATTGTGATGACAATGGCTTGGAGCATTGCGATGACAAGGGTCAATGTGCATTGTGCTGTCAAGTGCATGGAGAATTGTGATGACAAGGGTCGAGGAACACTCTGATGACAAGCTTTTGGAGTATTTTGATGACAATTGCATGGAGCATTGTGATGAAAACGGCATGGAGCATTGTGATGAAAAAGGCATGGAGCCTTTTCGTGACAGGGTTCAAGGAGCATTCTCATGACAAGTGTCAGGGAGCATTGTGATGACAAATGTATTGAGAATTGTGATGACAAAAGTCATGGAGCATTGTGATGGGAAGGCCATGGATAATTGTGATGATGATCGTCATGGGGTGTTGTGATGAAAAGTGTTATGGAACATTGTGATCACAAGGTTTTGGAGCATTATGATGACAGAGGTCATGGAGAATTTTGATTTCATTGTGATGACAATAGCATGAAGCATTATGATGATGGGCATGGTGCATTTTGATGACAGGCTTCATGGAGCATTGAGATGAAAAAGGGCATGGAGCATTGTGATTACAGGGATCTTGGAGCATTGTGTTGACAAGGGCATGGAGCATTGTGATTACAGGGTTCTTGGAGCATTGTGATGACAAGGGTCATGGAGCCTTGTGATGACTAGACCATGGAACATTGTGATGGCAGTCGTCATGGCTCATTGTTATGACAGAAGTAATAAAGCATTTTGATGAGAAGGGCATTGAGCATTGGTCTGAAATATTTCATGGATTATTGTGATGAGAGTGGGCATGGAGCACTGTGATGACAAGGGCACGGAAGACTGTGATACATGGGTCATGGAGGATTGTAATGACAGGGGCATAGAGCATTGTGATGAGAACGCATCGAGCATTGTGATGACATGTGTCATGGAGCTTTGTGATGACAAGGGCATGGAGCAATGTGATGAGAGGGTTCATGGAGCATTGTGATGACAGTGACATGGAGCATTGTGATGCCAAGGGTCATGGTGCATTGTGATGAGAAGTGCAGGGAGCAGTTTGATGACCGGGTAATGCAGCAATTTGATAAAAAGTGTAATGGAACATTTTGATGGCAGGGGTTATAGAACATTGTGATGTAAGGGGTCTTGGAGCTTTGTGATGACAAGTCTCATGGTGCATTGTGATGACTAGGGAATGGAGCAATGTGATGACAAGAGTCCTGGATCATTGTGTTGTCAGGTGTCATGGAGTGTTGTGATGATAGTGGTCATGGAGCATTGTGATGATATTGGCCATGGAGCATTGGAATGAGTAGGTCGTGGAGCATTGGGATGAAAATGCTCATGGATTACTGTGATGACAGGTGTCATGGAGCATTGTGATGACAAGGGAATGGAGCATGGTGATGACAAGGTCCTGGAGCATTGTGATGAGAAGACCATGGACACTTTTAATGACAACTCTCATGGAGCATTCTGATGAAAAGGGGCATGGAGAATTGTGATTACAGGGGTCTTGGAACATTGTGATGACAAGGGCATGGAGCACTGTGAGGAGAAGACCAAGGAGCATTCTGATGGCATGCGTCATTGAGCTTTGTGATGACAAGTTCATGGAGCATTGTGATTACATGGGTCTTGGATCGTTGTGATGAAAATGGCATGGATCATTGTGATGAAAAAAGCATGGAGACTTGTCATGACAGGGCTCTAGGAGCATACAGACAACAAGTTTCAGGGAGCATTTTGATGAAAAGTGTATTGAGCATTGTGATGACGAAGGTCATGGAGCACTGTGATGAGAATACCATGGATAATTGTGATGACGAGCGTCATGGGGCATTGATATGACAAGTGTTATGGAATATTGTGATCACAAGGGTTTGGAGCATTGTTATGATTGAGGTCATGGAGCATTTTGATTTCATTGTGATGGCAATAGCATGAAGCATTATGATGATGGGCATGGTGCACTGTGATGACAGGTTTCATGGATCATTGAGATGAAAAGTGGCATAGAGCATTGTGATTACAGTGTTCTTGAAGCATTGTGATGAGAAGGGTCATGGAGCCTTGTGATGACAAGGCCATGGAACATCGTGATGGCAGGGGACATGGAGCATTGTTATGACAGGTGTAATGGAGCTTTGTGATGGCAAGGCCATGGAGCATTGTGATGAGAAGGCCATGAAGCATTCTGATGACATGTGTCATGGAGCTATGTGAAGCCAAGGGCATGGAGCAATGTGATGAGAGCGTTCATGGAGCATTGTGATGACAATGACATGGAGCATTGTGATGCCAAGGGTCATGGATCTTTGTGATGACAAAGGTTATGGAGCATTTTGATGGCAAGGGCGTTGTGCATTGGAATGAGAATGGCAGGGAGCCTTGTGATGACAGGGTCATGGACCAATTTGATGAAAAGTGTCATGGAATATTTTGATGACAGGGGTTAAGGAACATTGAGATGTCATGGGTCATCCAACATTGTTATGATAAGTGCATGTAGCATTGTTATGACAGGAGTCATGGAACACTGTGATGACAGGGCTGAGGGGGTATTGTGACACATATTGATGTAGCATTGTGATATCAGTGGTGAGAGAGCATTTTGATGAGAAGTGCATGGAGCATTGTGATGACAAATATTATGGAGCATTGTGATGACAAGATTGTGGAGCACTGTGATGACAAGCGCATGGTTCATTGTGATTACATGTGTCATGGAGCACTGTGCTGACAAGCACATGGAGCATTGTGATGAGAAGGGTCAAAGAGCATTGTGATGAAAATTTCATGGAGCATTGTGGTTAAAAAGGTCACAGAGACTGCTCATGACGAGGGCATGGAGCATTGTGATGAAAAAGGTCATGAAGCATTTTGATGACTGGAGTCACGGAGCATTGTGATGACAGGGGTCATGGAGCATTGTAATAACAAGGACATGGAGCATTGTGATGACCAGGGCATGGAACATTGGTCTAGTATGTTTCATGGATTATTGCGATTACAGTTGGAATGGCGCACTGTGATGACAAGGGCATGGAGCATTGTGATGAACAGGTCATGCAGTACTGTGAAGATAGGCGTCAGGGAGCAATTTGATGACATATGTAATGGCCCATTGTGATAACAAGGGCATGGAGCATTGTGATGACAAGGGCATGGAACATTGGTCTAATAAGTTGCATGGATTATTGTGATGACAGTTGGAATGCCACATTGTGATGACAAGGGCATGGAGCATTTTGATGACCAGGTCATGCAGTATTGTGAAGACAGGTGTCCGGGAGCATTGTGATGAGATATGTAATGGCCCATTGTGATGACAACGGCAAGGAGCATTGTGATGCCAAGTGTCATGGAGGATTCTGATGACAAAGGTAATGGAGCATTTTGATGACAATGGCTTGGAGCATTGTGATGACAAGGGTCAGGGTGCATTGTGCTGACAAGTGCATGGAGAATTGTGATGACAAGTGTCATGGAACATTCTGATGACATGCTTGTGGAGTATTTTGATGACAATGGCATGGAGCATTGTGAAGAAAACGGCATGGGGCATTGTGATGAAAAAGGCATGGAGCCTTTTCGTGACAGGTTTCAAGGAGCATTCTGACGACAAGTTTCAGGAAGCATTTTAATGACAAGTGTATTTTGAATTGTGATGACAATGGTCATGGAGCATTGTGATGAAAAGGGCATGGAGTATTTTGATGACAGGCATCATGGAGCGTTGTGATGACAAGTGTTATGGAACATTGTGCTCACAAGGGTTTGGAGAATTGTGATGACAGAGGTCATGGATCATTTTGATTTCAAGGAGCATGGAGCATTGTGATGACAAAGGCATGAAGCAATGTGATCCCAAGGTTCATGGAGGATTGTGATGACAATGGCAATGGAGTACTGTGATGACTAGCGCATAGAGCATTGTAATGACAAGGTCATGTAGCATTTGCTGACAAAGGCATGGAGCATTGTGATGACAGGTGTCATGGAACACTGTGATGACAAGCGTCAAGAAGCATTGTGAATACAGTGGTCATGGAGCATTGGGATGACAACGGCATGGTTCAATGTGATGACAAGGATCATGGAGCATTGTGCTGAAAATGTTCATGGAGTACTGTGATGACAGGGGTCATGGAGCATTGTGATGACTAGGGAATGGAGCATTGTGATGACAAGAGTTCCGGATCATTGTGTTGTCAGGTGTCATGGTGTGTTGTGGTGACTGTGGTCATGGAGCATTGTGATGATACTGGCCATGGAGCATTGTGATGAGAAGGTCGTGGAGCATTGTGATTACTGGTGTCTTGGTGCATTGCAATGAAAAGGGCATGTATCATTGTGATGGAAAAGGCATGGAGCCTTGTCATGACAGGTTTCAAGATGCGTACTGACGACAAGTGTCAGGGAGCATTGTGATGACAAGTGTATTGAGCATTGTGATGACAAACGTCATGGAGCATTGTGATGAGAAGACCATATATAATTGTGATGATGAGCGTCATGGGGTGTTGTGATGATAATCTTATGGAACATTGTGATCACAAGGGTTTGTAGCATTATGATGACAGAGGTCATGGAGAATTTTGATTTCATTGTGATGACAATAGCCTGAAACATTATGATGATGGGCATGGTGCATTGTGATGACAGGGTTCATGGAGCATTGAGATGAAAAGGGGAATGGAGCATTGTGCTTACCGGGGTCTTGGAGCATTGTGATGACAAGGGCATGGAGCATTGTGATGAGAAGGCAATGGAACATTCTGATGACATGCGTCATGGAGCACTATGATGACAAGGGCATGGAGCATTGTGATTAAAGTGGTCTTGCAGCATTGTGATGACAAGGGTCATGGAGCCTTGTGATGACATGCCATTGTACACTGTGATGGCAGGTGTCATGGAGCATTGTTATGACAGAGGTAATGGAGCACTGTGATGAGAATGGCATTGAGCTTTGGTCTAAAATGTTTCATGGTTTATTGTGATTAGAGTGGGCATGGAGCACTGGGATGACAATGGCACGGAACACTGTGATACATGGTTCATGGAGGATTGTAATGTCAAGGGCATGGAGCATTGTGATGAGAAGGGCATCGAGCATAGTGATGACAAGTGTCATGGAGCTTACTGATGACAAGGGCATGGAGCAATGTGATGAGAGTGTTCATGGAGCATTGTGATGACAAAGAAATGGAGCATTGTGATGCCAAGGGTCATGGAGATTTGTTATGACAAATAACAGGGAGCATTTCGATGACAATGGTGTGGTGCATTGTGATGAGAAGGGCAGGGAGCATTTTGATTACAGGTTCATGCAGCAATTTGATTAAAAGTGTAATAGAACATTTTGAGGGCAGGGGTTATAGAACATTGTGATGTCAGGGGTCATGGAGCTTTGGGATGAAAAGGGTCATGGTGCACTTGGATGACAGGGGTTATGGAACATTCTGATGCCAGGGGTCATGGAACATTGTGATGATAAGTGTATGTAGCATTGTGATGACAGGGGTCATGTAATATTATGATTACCGGGGTGAGGGAGTATTGTGATGACTAGTGATGGAACATTGTGATATCTCTGGTGAGAGAGAATTTGGATGAGAAGTGCATGGAGAATTGTGATTACAAGGTTTATGGAGCATAGCGATGACAAGGTTGTGGACTGATGTGATGAATAGCATGTGGCACATTGTGATGACAAGGATCATGGAGCATTGTTCTGACAAAGACATGGAGCATTGTGATGAGAAGTGTCACGGAGCATTGTGATGAAAAGTTCATGGAGCATTGTGGTTACAAAGGTCACAGAGCCTTGTGATGACGCGGGCAAGGACCGTTTTGATGACAAACTTTATGAAGAATTGTGTTGACTGGAGTCATGGAGCATTGTGATGATAGGGGTCATGGTGCATTGTGATGACAAGGGCATGGAGGAGTGTGATGACAGGGGCATGGAGCATTGGTCTGACAAGTTTCATAGATTATTGTGATGACAGTGGACATGGTGCATTGTGATGACAAGGGCATGGATCATGGTGATGAGAAGGTCATGGAGTATTGTGAAGACAGGTGTCAGGAAGCATTGAGATGACATATGTCATGGTCCATTGCGATGACATTGGCATGGAGCATTGTGATGCCAATTGTAATGGAGGATTGTGATGACAAATAAAATGGAGCATTGTGATGACTAGGGCTTGGAGCACTATGATGACAAGGGCCATTGAGAATTTTCATGACAAGTTCGTGAAGCATTGTGATGACAAGGTCCTGGAGCATTGTGATGAGAAATCCGTGGAGCCTTGTGATGACAAGTCTCATATAGCATACTGATGAAAAGGGGCATGGACCATTGTGATTACAGGGGTCTTGGAATATTGTGATGAAAATGGCATGGAGCATTGTGAAGAGAAGTCCAAGGAGCATTCTGAGGACATGCATCATTGAACTCTGTGATGACAAGCGCATGGAGCATTGTGATTACAGGGGTCTTGGAGCATTGTGATGAAAATGGCATGGATCATTGTGATGAAAAAGGCATGGAGCCTTGTAATGACAGGGTTCAAGGAGAATACAGACAACAAGTGGCAGGGAGCATTGTGATGACAAGTGTATTGATCATTGTGACGACAAAGGTCATGGAGCATTGTGATGAGAAGTCCATGGATAATTGTGATGACGAGCGTCATGGGGCATTGTGATGACAAGTGTTATGGAATATTGTGATCACAAGGGTTTGGAGCATTGTTATGACAGAGGTCATGGAGCATTTTGATTTCATTGTGATGACAATAGCATGAAGCAATATGATGATGGGCATGTTGCATTGTGATGACAGGGTTCATGGATCATTGAGATGAAAAGGGGCATGGAGCATTATGATTACAGGGATCATGGATCATTGAGATGAAAATGGGCATGGAGCATTGTGATTACAGGGGTCTTTGATCAATGTGATAAGAAGGGTCATGGAGATTTGTGATGACTAGGCCATGGAACATTGTGATGGCAGAGGTCATGGAGCACTGTTATTACTGGGGTAATGGAACATTGTGATGGCAAGGGCATGAAGCATTGTGATGAGAAGGCCATGGAGCATTCTGATGACATGTGTCATGGAGCTTTGTGAAGACATGGGCATGGAGCAATGTGATGAGAGCGTTCATGGAGCATTGTGATGACAATGACATGGAGCATTGTGATGCCAAGGGTCATGGATCTTTGTGATGACAAAGGTCATGGAGCATTTTGATGACAAGGGCGTTGTGCATTGTGATGAGAAGTGCAGGGAGCATTGTGATGACAGGGTCATGGAGCAATTTGATGGAAAGTATCAAGGAACATTTTGATGACAGGGGTTATGGAACATTGTGATGTCAGGGGTCATCGAACATTGTGATGATAAGTGCATGTAGCATTGTGATGACAGGAGTCATGGAACATTGTGATGACAGAGGAGAGGGAGTATTGTGACGAATAGTGATGTAACATTGTGATATCAGTGGTGAGAGAGTATTTTGATGAGAAGTGCATGGAGCATTGTGATGACAAGTGTTATGGAGCATTGTGATGACAAGATTCTGGAGCACTGTGATGACAATGGCTTGGAACATTGTGATGACAAGCGTCAGGGAGCATTATGCTGACAAGTGCCTGGAGAATTGTGATGACAAGGGTCATGGAGCATTTTGCTGACAGGGCTTATGGAAAATTGTGATGTCAGAGGTCATGGAACATTTTGATCATAAGGGGATGTAGCATTGTGATGACAGGGTCATGGAACATTGTGATTCCAGGAGTGAGGAAGTATTGTGATGACTAGTGATGGAACATTGTGATATCTCTGGTGAGAGAGCATTTTGTTGAGAAGGGCATGGACCATTGTGATTACAAAGGTTATGGAGCATTGCAATGATAAGGTTGTGGACCGTTGTGATGAAATATGTCTGGCACATTGTGATGACAATGGTCATGGAGCATTGTTCTGACAAAGACATGGAGCATTGTTATGACAAGGGTCACAAAGAATTGTGATGAAAAGTTCATGGAGCATTGTGGTTACAAACGTCACAGAGCCTTGTGATGACGCTGGCATGGCCCATTGTGATGACAAACGTTATGAAGCATTGTGATGACTGGAATCACGGAGCATTGTGATGACAGGGGTCATGGAGCATTGTGATGACAAGGGCATGGAGCATTGTGAGGAGAAGGCCAAGGAGCATTCTGAAGACATACATCATTGAGCGTTGTGATGACAAGGGCATGGCGCTTTGTGATTGCAGGGGACTTGGAGCATTGTGATGAAAAGTGCATGGATCATTGTGATGAAAAAGGCATGGAGCCTTGTAATGACAGGGTTCAAGGAGGATACAGACAAGAAGTGGCAGGGAGCATTGTGATGACAAGTTTATTGATCATTGTGATGACAAAGGTCATGGAGCATTGTGATGAGAAGACCATGGATAATTGTGATGACGAGCTTCATGGGGCATTGTGATGACAAGTGTTATGGAATATTGTGATCACAAGGGTTTGGAGCATTGTTATGACAGAGGTCATGGAGCATTTTGATTTCATTGTGATGACAATAGCATGAAGCATTATGATGATGGGCATGGTGCATTGTGATGACAGGATTCATGGATCATTGAGATGAAAACGGGCATGGAGCATTGTGATTACAGGGGTCTTGGAGCATTGTGATGAGAAGAGTCATGGAGCCTTGTGATGACAAGGCCATGGAACATCGTGATAACAGGGTTCATGGAGCATTGTTATGACAGGGCTAATGGAGCATTGTGATGGCAAGGGCATGGAGCATTGTGATGAAAAGGCCATGGAGCATTCTGATGACATGTGTCATGGAGGTTTGTGATGACAAGGACCTGGAGCAATGTGATGAGAACCTTCATGGAGCATTGTGATGACAATGACATGGAGCATTGTGATGCCAAGTGTCATGGATCTTTGTGATGACAAAGGTCATGGAGCATTTTGATGGCAAGGGCGTTGTGCATTGTGATGAGAAGGGTAGGGAGCATTGTGATGACAGGGTCATGGAGCAATTTGATGAAATGTGTCATGGAACATTTTGATGAGAGGGGTTATGGAACATTGTGATGCCAGGGGTCATCGAACATTGTGATGATAAGTGCATGTAGCATTGTGATGACAGGAGCCATGACACATTTTGATGACAGAGGTGAGGGAATATTGTGACGAATAGTCATGTAACATTGTGATATCAGAGGTCAGAGAGTATTTTGATGAGAAGTGCATGTATCATTGTGATGACAAGGGCCAAAGAGCATTTTGATGAAAACTTCATATAGCATTGTGGTTAAAAAGGTCACAGAGACTGTTGATGAGGAGGGCATGGACCACTGTGATGACAAAGGTCATGAAGCATTGTGATAACTGGAGTCACGGAGCATTGTGAGGACAGGGGTCATGGAGCATTGTGATAACAAGAGCATGGAGCATTGTGATGACAAGGGCATGGAGCATTGGTCTAATAAGTTGCATGGATTATTGTGATGACAGTTGGAATGGCGCATTGTGATGACATGGGCATGGAGCATTGTGATGACCAGGTCATGCAGTATTGTGAAGAGAGGTGTCAGGGAGCACTGTGATGACATACGTAATGGCCCATTGTGATGACAATGGCATGGAGCATTGTGATGCCAAATGTCATGGAGGATTCTGATGACCAGTGTCAGGGAGCATTGCGATGACAAATGTATTGAGAATTGTGATGACAAATGTCATGGAGGATTGTGATGAAAAGGGCATTGAGTATTGTGATGACAAGGGTCATGGAGCATTGTGATGACAAGTGTTATGGGACATTGTGATCACAATTGTTTGGAGCATTGTGATGAGAGAGGTCATGGATCATATTGATTTCAAGGAATATGGAGCATTGTGATGACAAGAGCATGAAGCAATGTGATCCCAAGATTCATGGAGGATTGTCATGACAATGGAAATGGAGTATTGTGATGACAAGCGCATAGAGCATTGAAATGACAAGGTCATGTAGCATTTTGCTGACAAAATCATGGAGCATTGTGATGACAGGTGTCATGAAGCACTGTGATGACAAGCGTCACGGAGCATTGTGAATACAGGGGTCATGGAGCATTGGGATGACAAGGGCATGGATGATTGTGATGACAAAGGTCATGGAGTATTGGGCTGAAAATATTCATGGAGTATTGTGATGACAGGGGTCATGGAGCATTGTGATGACAGAGGTCATGGAGAATTTTGATTTCATTGTGCTGACAATAGCCGGAAGTATTATGATGACGGGCATGATGCATTTTGATGACAGTGGTCATGGAGCATTGTGATGACAAGGGCATGGAGAATTGTGGTGACAGGGGAATGGAGAATTGTTCTGACAAGTTTCATAGATTATTGTGATGACAGTGGACATGGTGCATTGTGATGACAAGGGCATGGATCATTGTGATGAGAAGGTCATGGAGTATTGTGAAGACAGGTGTCAGGGAGCATTGTGATGACATATGTCATGGTCCATTGCAAAGAAATTGGCAGGGAGCATTGTGATGCCAAATGTAATGGAGGATTTTGATGACAAATATATTGGAGCATTGTGTTGACTAGAGCTTGGAGCATTATGATGACAAAGGCCATTGAGAATTTTCATGACAAGGTCGTGAAGCATTGTGATGACAAGGTCCTGGAGCATTGTGATGAGAAATGCATAGAGTCTTGTGATGACAAATCTCATGGAGAATACTGATGAAAAGGGGCATGGAGCATTGTGATTACAGGGGTCTTGGAGCATTGTGAAGACTAGGGCATGGAGCATTGTGATGAGAAGGCGAAGGAGCATTCTGAAGATATGTTTCATTGAGCTTTGTGATGACAAGGGCATGAAGCATTGTGTATAATGTGGTCTTGGAGCATTGTGATGAAAAGGGCATGGATCACTGTGATGAAAAATGCATGGAGCCTTGTCGTGACAGGGTTCAAGGAGCATACAGACAACATGTGTCAGGGAGCATTTTGATGACAAGTGTATTGAGCATTGTGATGACAATGGTCATGGAGCATTGTGATGAGAAGACCATGGATAATTGTGATGACGAGCGTCATGGGGCACTGTGATGACAAGTGTTATGGAATGTTGTGATCACAAGTTTTTGGAGAATTTTTATGACAGACGTCATGGAGCATTTTGATTTCATTCTGATGACAATAGCATGAAGCATTATGATGATGGACACGGTGCATTGTGATGACAGGTTTCATGGATCATTGAGATGAAAAGGGGCATGGAGCATTGTGATTACAGGGGTCTTGGAGCATTGTGATGAGAAGGGTCATGGAGCCTTGTAATGACAAGGCCACAGAACATCGTGATGGCAGGGGTCATGGAGCATTGTTATGACAGGGTAATGGAGCATTGTGTTGGCAAGTGCATGCAGCATTGGGATGAGAAGGCCATGGAGCATTCTGATGACATGTGTCATGGAGCTTTGTGATGACAAGGGCATGGAACAATGTGATGAGAGTGTTCATGGAGCATTGTGATGACAAAGACATGGAGCTTTGTGATGCCATGGGTCATGGATTTTGTGATGACAAAGGTCATGGAGCATTTTGATGACAAGTGCGTTGTGCACTGTGATGAGAATGGCAGGGAGCATTGTGATGACAGGGCCATGGAGCAATTTGATGAAAAGGGTCACGTAACATTTTAATGACAGAGGTTATGGAACATTGTGATGTCAGGGGTCATGGAGCATTTTTATGAAAAAGGTCATGGAGCATTTTGATGACAGGTGTTATGGAACATTGTGATGTCAGTGGTCATCGAACATTGTGATGATAAGTGCATGTAGCATTGTGATGACAGGAGTCATGGAACATTGTGATAACAGGGGTGAGGGAGTATTGTGACGAATAGTGATGTAACATTGTGATATCTGTGGTGAGAGAGCATTTTGATGAGAAGTGCATGGAGCATTGTGATGACAAATTTGATGGAGCATTGTGATGACAAGCTTGTGGAGCACTGTGATGACAAGTGCATGGTGCATTGTGATGACATGTGTCATGGAGCATCGTGCTGAGAAGCACATGGAGCATTGTGATGACAAGTGTCATGGAGCATTGTGATGACAAGGTCATGGAGCATTGGTCTAATAAGTTTCATGGATTATTGCAATGACAGCTGTCATGGAGCACTGTGATGACAAGCGTCATGGAGCATTGTGTATACAGGGGTCATGGAGCATTGGGATGAAAAGGGCATGGATCATTGTGATCACAAGAGTCATGTAGCATTTGGCTGAAAATGTTCATCGAGTATTGTGATGACAGGGGTCATGGAGCATTGTGATATCAGAGGTCATGGAGAATTTTGATTTCATTGTGATGACAATAGCCGGAATCATTATGATGATGGGCATGGTTCATTGTGATGACAGGGTTCATGGAGCATTGAGATGAAAAGGGGAATGGAGCATTGTGATTACAATGGTCTTGGAGCATTGTGATGACAAGGACATGGAGCATTTGATGACAAAGTTCATGGAGCATTGTGATGAGAAGACCATGGATAATTGTGATGATGCACGTCATGCGGTGTTGTGATGATAAGTCTTATGGAACATTGTGATCACAAGGGTTTGGAGCATTATGATGACAGAGGTCATGGAGAATTTAGAATTCATTGTGATGACAATAGCATGAAACATTATGATGATGGTCATGGTGCATTGTGATGAGAGGGTTCATGGAGCATTGAGATGAAAAGAGGAATGGAGCATTGTGATTACCGGGGTCTTGGAGCATTGTGATGACAAGGGCAAGGAGCATTGTGATGAGAAGGCCATGGAACATTCTGATGACATGCGTCATGGAGCACTGTGATGACAAGGGCATGGAGCATTGTAATTACAGTGGACTTGGAGCATTGTGATGACAAGGGTCATGGAGCCTTGTGATGACATGCCATTGAACACTGTGATGGCAGGGTTCATGGACCATTGTTGTGACAGAGGTAATGGAGTATTGTGATGAGAAGGGCATTGAGCTTTGGTCTAAAATATTTCATGGATTATTGTGATGAGAGTGGGCTTGGAGCTTTGGGATGACAAGGGCACGGAACACTGTGATACATGGTTCATGGAGGATTGTAATGACAAAGGCATGGAGCATTGTGATGAGAAGGGCATCGAGCATTGGGATGACAAGTGTCATGGAGCTTTTTGATGACAAGGGTCATGGAGATTTGTGATGACAAATAACAAGGAGCATTTCGATGACAGTGGTGTGGTGCATTGTAATGAGAAGGGCAGGGAGCATTTTGATTACAGGTTCATGCAGCAATTTGATTAAAAGTGTAATGGAACATTTTGAGGGCAAGTGTTATAGAACTTTGTGATGTCAGGGGTCATGGAGCTTTGGGATGCAAAGGGTCATGGAGCACTTTAATGACAGGGGTTATGGAACATTGTGATGCCAGGGGTCACGGAACATTGTGATGATAAGGGTATGTAGCATTGTGATGACAGTGGTCATGGAATATTATGATTACAGGGGTGAGGGAGTATTGCGATGACTAGTGATGGAACACTGTGATATCTCTGGTGAGAGAGCATTTGGATGAGAAGTGCCTGGAGCATTGTGATTACATGGTTTATGGAGCATAGCGATGACAAGGTTGTGGACTGATGTGATGAAAAGCACGTGGCACATTGTGATGACAAGGGTCATGGAGCATTGTTCTGACAAAGACATGGAGCATTGTGATGAGAAGTGTCACGGAGCACTGTGATGAAAAGTTCATGGAGCATTGTGGTTACAAAGGTCACAGAGCCTTGTGATGACGCGGGCATGGACCGTTTTGATGACAAACGTTATGAAGCATTGTGATGACTGGAGTCACGGAGCATTGTGATGATAGGGGTCATGGAGCATTGTGATGACAAGGGCATGGAGCAATGTGGTGACAGGGGCATGGAGCATTGGTCTGACAAGTTTCATAGATTATTGTGATGACAGTGGACATGGTGCATTGTGATGACAAGGGCATGGATCATGGTGATGAGAATGTCATGGAGTATTGTGAAGACAGGTGTCAGGGTGCATTGTGATGACATATGTCATGGTTCATTGCGATGACAATGGCATGGAGAATTGTGATGCCAAATGTAATGGAGGATTGTGATGACAAATACAATGGAGCTTTGTGATGACTAGGGTTGGAGAACTATGATGACAAGGGCCATTGAGAATTTTCATGACAAGTTCGTGAAGCATTGTGTTGACAAGGTCCTGGAGCATTGTGATGAGATATCCATGGAGCCTTGTGATGACAAGTCTCATATAGCATACTGATGAAAAGGGGCATGGTCCATTGTGATTACTGGGGTCTTGGAACATTGTGATGAAAATGGCATGGAGCATTGTGAAAAGAAGGCCAAGGAGCATTCTGAGGACAGGCGTCATTGAGCTTTGTGATGACAAGTGCATGGAGCATTGTGATTACAGGGGTCTTGGAGCATTGTGATGAAAAGGGCATGGAGCCTTGTCATGACAGGGTTCAAGGAGCATACAGACAACAAGTGTCAGGGAGCATATTGATGACAAGTGTATAGAGCACTGTGATGACAAAGGTCATGGAGCATTGTGATGAGAAGACCATGGACAATTGTGATGATGAGCGTCATGGGGCATTGTGATGACAAGTGTTACGGAATATGGTGATCACAAGGGTTTGGAGCATTGTTATGACAGAGGTCATGGAGCATTTTGAATTCATTGTGAGGACAATAGCATGAAGCATTATGATGATGAGCATGGTGCATTGTGATGACAGGGATCATGGATCATTGAGATGAAATGGGACATGGAGCATTGTGATTACAGGGATCTTGGATCATTGAGATGAAAATGGGCATGGAGCATTGTGATTACAGTGGTCTTGGAACAATGTGATGAGAAGGGTCATGGAGCCTTCTGATGACAAATCCATGGAACATCGTGATGGCAGGTGTCATGGAGCATTGTTATGACAGGGGTAATGGAGCATTTTAATGGAAAGGGCATGGAGAATTGTGATGAGAAATCCATGGAGCATTCTGATGACATGTGTCATGGAGCTTAGTGATGACAAGGGCATGGAGCAATGTGATGCCAAGGGTCATGGATATTTGTGATGACAAAGGTCATGGAGCATTTTGATGGCAAGGGCATTGTGCATTGTGATGAGAAGGGCAGGGATCATTTTGATGACAGGGTCATGGAGCAATTTGATGAAAAGGGTCAAGGAACATTTTGATGACAGGGGTTATGGAACATTGTGATATCAGGGGTCAACGAACATTGTGATGATAAGTGCATGTAGCATTGTGATGACAGGAATCATGGATCATTGTGATGACAGACGTGAGGGAGTATTGTGACGAATAGTGATGTAACATTGTGATATCAGTGGTGAGAGAGCATTTTGATGAGAAGTGCATGGAGCATTGTGATGACAAGTTTTATGGAGCATTGTGATGACAAGATTGTGGAGCACTGTGATGACAAGCGCATGGTGCATCGTGATGACATGTGTCATGGAGCATTGTGCTGACAAGCACATGGAGCATTGTGATGACCAGGGTCATGGAGCATTGTGCTGAGAAAGGCATAGAGCATTGTGATGACAAGGGTCAAAGAGCAGTGTGATGAAAAGTTCATGGAGCATTGTGGTTAAAAAGGTCACAGAGACTGTTGATGACGGGGGCATGGAGCATTTTGATGACAAAAGTCATGAAGCATTGTGATGACTGGAGTCACGGAGCATTGTGATGACAATGGCTTGGAACATTGTGATGACAAGGGTAAGGGAGCATTGTGCTGACAAGTGCATGGAGAATTGTGATGAAAAGTGTCATGGAGCATTTTGATGACAGGGCTTATGGAACATTGTGATGTCAGAGGTCATGGAACATTGTGATGATAAGGGGATGTAGCATTGTGATGACAGGGTCATGGAACATTGTGATTCCATGGTTGAGGGAGTATTGTGATGAATAGTGATGGAACATTGTGATATCTCTGGTGAGAGAGCATTTTGATGAGAAGGGCATGGACCATTGTGAATACAAAGTTTATGGAGCATTGCAATGATAAGGTTGTGGACCGTAGTGATGAAATGCGCGTGGCACATTGTGATGACAATGGTCATGGAGCATTGTTCTGACAAAGACATGGAGCATTGTGATGACAAGGGTCACAGAGAATTGCGATGAAAAGTTCATGGAGCATTGTGATTACAAAGATCACAGAGCCTTGTGATGACGCTGGCAAGGACAATTGTGATGACAAACGTTATGAAGCATTGTGATAACTGGAATCACGGAGCATTGTGATGACAGGTGTCATGGAGCATTGTGATGACAGGGGCATGGAGCATTGTGAGGAGAAGGACAAGGAGCATTCTGAAGACATACGTCATTGAGCTTTGTGATGACAAGGGCATGGAGCTTTGTGATTACAGGGGTCTTGAAGCATTGTGATGAAAAGTGCATGGATCATTGTGATAAAAAAGGCATGGAGCCTTGTCATGACAGGGTTCAAGGAGCATACAGACAACAAGGGTCAGGGAGCATATTGATGACAAGTGTATTGATCATTGTGATGACAAAGGTCATGGAGCATTGTGATGAGAAGACCATGGATAATTGTGATGATGAGCTTCATGGGGCATTGTGATGACAAGTGTTATGGAATATTATGATCACAAGGGTTTGGAGCATTGTTATGTCAGATGTCCTGGAGCCTTTTGATTTCATTGTGATGACAATAGCCTGAAGCCTTATGATGATGGGCATGGTGCATTGTGATGACAGGGTTCATGGATCATTGAGATGAAAACGGGCATGGAGCATTGTGATTACAGGGTTCTTGGAGCATTGTGAGGAGAAGGGTCATGGAGCCTTGTGATGACAAGGCCATGGAACATCGTGATTACAGGGTTCATGGAGAATTGTTATGACAGGTGTTATGGAACATTGTTATGGCAAGGGCATGGAGCATTGTGATGAGAAGGCCATGGAGCATTCTGATGACATGTGTCATGGAGGTTTGTGATGACAAGGACATGGAGCAATGTGATGAGATCTTTCATGGTGCATTGTGATGACAATGACATGAAGCATTGTGATGCCAAGGGTCATGGATCTTTGTGATGACAAAGGTCATGGAGCATTTTGATGACAAGGGCATTGTGCATTGTGATGAGAAGGGTAGGGAGCATTGTGATGACAGGGTCATGGAGCAATTTGATGAAAAGGGTCATGGAACATTTTGATGACAGATGTTATGGAACATTGTGTTGCCAGGGGTCATCGAACACTGTGATGATAAGTGCATGTAGCAATGTGATGACAGGTGTCATGGATCATTGTGAAGACAGGGGTGAGGGAGTATTGTGACAAATAGTTATGTACCATTGTGATATCAGTGGTGAGAGAGCATTTTGATGAGAAGTGCATGGAGTATTGTGATGACAACGGTCAAAGAGCAATTTGATGAAAAGTTCATGTAACATTGAGGTTAAAAAGGTCACAGAGACTGTTGATGATGAGGTCATGGAACATTGTGATGACAAAGGTCATGAAGCATTGTGATAACTAGGGCATGGAGCACTGTGATGACAAGGGCATGGAACATTACTCTAATAAGTTCCATGGATTGTTGCGATGACAGTTCCAATGGCACACAGTGATGACAAGGGCATGGAGCATTGTGATGACCAAGTCATGCAGTATTGTGAAGAGAGGTGTCAGGGAGCATTTTGATGACATATGTAATGGCCCATTTTGATGACAATGGCATGGAGCATTGTGATGCCAATTGTCATGGAGGATTCTGATGACAAATGTTATGGAACACTGTGATGACAATGGCTTGGAGCATTGCGATGACATGGGACAGGGAGCATTGTGCTGACAATTGCATGGAGAATTGTGATGAAAAGGGTCATGGAGCATTCTGATGACAAGCTTGTGGAGTATTTTGATGACAATGGCATGGAGCATTGTGATGAAAATGGCATGGGGCTTTGTGATGAGAAAGACATGGAGCCTTTTCGTGGCAGGTTTCAAGGAGCATTCTGATGACAATGTCAGGGAGCATTGTGATGACATGTATATTGAGAATTGTGATGACAAATGTTATGGAGCATTGTGATGAAAAGGGCATTGAGTATTGTGATGACAGGCATCATGGAGCGTTGTGATGACAAGTGTTATGGAATATTGTGATCACAAGTGTTTGGAGCATTGTGATGACAGAGGTCATGGATCATTTTGATTTCAAGGAGCATGGAGCATTGTGATGACAAGGGCATTAAGCAATGTAATCCCAAGGTTCATGGAGGATTTGATGACAATGGTAATGGAGTATTGTGATGACAAGCGCATAGAGCATTATAATGACAAGGTCATGTAGCATTTTGCTGACAAAGGCATGGAGCATTGTGATGACAGGTGTCATGGAGCACTGTGATGACAAGCGTCACGGAGCATTGTGAATACATGGGACATGGAGCAATGTGATAAAAAGGGCATGGAACTTTGTGATGACAAGGGCATGGAACATTTGTCTAATAAGTTTCATGGATTATTGCGATGACAGTTGGAATGGCACTTTGTGATGACAAGGGCATGGAGCATTGTGATGACCAGGTCATGCAGTATTGTGAAGACAGGTGTCAGGGAGCATTGTGATGACATATGTAATGGCCCAATGTGATGACAATGGCATGGAGCATTGTGATGCCAAGTGTCATGGAGGATTCTGATGACAAATTTAATAGAGCATTGTGATGACAATGGCTTGGAGCATTGCGATGACAAGGGTCAAGGAGCATTGTATTGACAAGTGCATGGAGAATTGTGATGACAAGGGTCATGGAGCATTCTGGTGACAAGCTTGTGGAGTATTTTGACGACAATGGCATGGAGCATTGTGATGAAAACGGCATGGGGCATTGTGATGAAAATGGCATGGAGACTGTTCGTGACAGGTTTCATGGAGCATTCTGACGACAAATGTCAGTGAGCATTGTGATGACAATGTAGTGAGAATTGTGATGACAAAGTTCATGGAGCATTGTGATGAAAAGTGCATGGAGTATTGTGATGACAGTGGTCGTGGAGCATTGTGATTACAAGGGAATGGAACATGTTGATGACAGGGGTCATGGAACATTTTGATTACAGGGGTGAGGGAGGATTGTGATGACTAGTGAGGGAACATGGTGATATCTCAGGTGAGAGAGCATTTGGATGAGAAGTGCATGGGGCATTGTGATTACAAATTTATGGAGCATAGCGATGACAAGGTGTTGGATCATTGTGATGGAAAGCCCTTGGCACATTTTCATGACAAGGGTAATGGAGCACTGTTCTGACAAAGGCATGGAGCATTGTGATGACAAGGGTCACGGAGCATTGTGATGAAAAGTTCATGGAGCATTGTGGTTACAAAGGTCACAGAGCCTTGTGATGATGTGGGCATGGACCGTTGTGATGACAAACGTTATGAAGCATTGTGATGACTGGAATCATGGAGCATTGTGTAGACAGGGGTCATGGAGCATTGTGATGACAAGGGCATGGAGCATTGTGATGAGAAAGTCATGTAGTAGTTTGAAAACATGTGTCAGGTAGCATTGTGATGACATATGTCATGGTCCATTTCGATGACAATGGCATGGTGCATTGTGATGCCAAATGTAATGGAGGATTGTGATGACAAATATAATGGAGCATTGTGATGACTAGGGCTTGGAGCATTATGATGACAAGGGCCATTGAGAATTTTCATGACAATGTCATGAAGCATTGTGATGAAAAGGTCCTGGAGCTTTGTGATGAGAAAACCATGGATCCTTGTGATGACAGGTCTCATGGAGCATACTGATGAAAAGGGGCATGGAGCATTCTGATTACAGGGGTCCTGGAACATTGTGATAGCAAGGGCATGAAGCACTGTGATGACAAGGGCATGGAGCATTGGTCTAATAAGTTTCGTGGATTATTGTGATGACAGTGGGAATGGCGCATTGTGATGAGAGTGGTCATGGAGCATTGTGATGATACTGCTCATGGAGCATTGTGATAAGACGGTCATGGAGCAATGGGTTGAAAATGTTCATAGAGTATTGTGATGACAGGTGTCAAGGAGCATTGTGATGACAAGGGAATGGAGTTTGGTGATGACAACGTCCTGGAGCATTTTGATGAGATGACGATGGAGACTTGTGATGACAAGTCTCATGGAGCATTCTGACGAAAAGGGGTAAGGAGCTTTGTGATTACAGGGGTCTTGGAGCACGGTGATGACAAGGGCATGGAGCATTGTGAGGAGAAGGCCATGGAACATTCTGATGGCATGCGTCATGGAGTTTTGTGATGACAAGGGCATGGGTCATTGTGATTACAGGGGTCTTGGAGCATTGTGATGACAAGGGTCATGGAGCCTTGTGATGACAAGGCCATGGAACATTGTGATGGCAGCGGTCATGGAGCATTGTTATGACAGAAGTAATGGAGCATTGTAATCAGAAGGGCACTGAGCATTGGTCTGAAATGTTTCATGGATTATTGTGATGAGAGAGGGCATGGAGCATTGTGATGACAAGGGCACGGTACACTGTAATACATGGCTCATGGTGGATTGTAATGACCAGGGCGTGGAGCACTGTGATGAGAAGGGCATCGAGCATTGTGATGACAAGTGTCATGGAGCTTTGTGATGACAAGGGCATGGAGCAATGTGATGAGAGGGTTCATGGAGCATTGTGATGACAATGACATGGAGCATTGTGATGCCAAGGGTCATGGTGCTTTGTGATGACAAATGTCATGGAACATTTTGATGACAAGTGTGTGGTGCATTGTGATGAGAATGGCAGGGAGCATTTTGATGACAGGGTCATGCAGCAATTTGATGAAAAGTGTAATGGAACATTTTGATGACGGGGTTATAGAATATTGTGATGCCAGGGATCATGGAGCTTTGGGATGAAAAGAGTCATGGAGCATTTTGATGACAGGTGTTATGGAACATTGTGATGACTGGAGTCACGGAGCATTGTGATGACAAGGGTCATGGAGCATTGTGATAACAAGGGCATGGAGCAGTGTGATGACAGGGGAATGGAGCATTGGTCTGACAAGTTTCAAAGATTATTGTGATGACAGTGGATATGGTGCATTGTGATGACAAGGGCATGGAGCACTGTGATGACAAGAGTCCCGGATCATTGTGTTGTCAGGTTTTATGGGTGGTTGTGATGACAGTGGTCATGGAGCATTGTGATGATATTGGTCATGGAGCATTGTGATGAGAAAGTCATGGAGCATTGGGCTGAAAATTTTAATGGATTTTTGTAATGACAGGGGTCATGGAGCATTGTGATGACAAGGGAATAGAGCATGGTGATGACAATGTCCTGGAGCATTGTGATGAGATGACCATGGAGACTTGTGATGACAACTCCAATGGAGCATTCTAATGAAAAGGGGCATGGAGCATTGTGATTACAGTGGTCTTGGAGCATTGTGATGACAAGGGCATGGAGCATTTTGAGGAGAAGGCCATGGAGAATTCTGATGACAAGCGTCATGGAGCTTTGTGCTGACAAGGCCATGGAGCATTGTGATTATATGGGTCTTGGAGCATTGTGATGAAAAGGCATGGATCATTGTGATGTAAAATGCATGGAGCCTTGTCATCACAGGGTTCAAGGAGCATACTGACGACAGGTGTCAGGGAGTATTGTGATAACATGTGTATTGAGCATTTTGATGACAATGATCATGGAGCATTGTGATGAGAAGACCATGGATAACTGTGATGATGATCGTCATGGGGTGTTGTGATGATAAGTGTTATGGAACATTGTGATCACAAGGGTTTGGAGCATTATGATGACAGAGGTCATGGAGAATTTTGATTTCATTGTAGTGACAATAGCCTGAAGCATTATGATGATGGGCATGGTGCATTGGGATGACAGGGTTCATGGAGCATTGAGATGAAAAGGGGTATGGATCGTAGTGATTACAGGGGTCTAGGAGCATTGTGATGACAAGGGCATGGAGCATTGTGATGAGAAGGCCATGGAACCTTCTGATACATGCGTCATGGAGCTTTGTTATGACAAGGGCTTGGAGAATTGTGATTACAAGTTTCTTGGAGCATTGTGATGACAAGGGTCATGGAGCCTTGTGATGACAAAGCCGTGGAACATTGTGATGCCAGTGGTCATGGTGCATTGATATGACAGAGGTAATGGAGCATTGTGATGAGAAGGGCATTGAGCATTGGTTTGAAATATTTCATAGATTATTGTGATGAGAGTGGGCTGGAGCATTGTGATGACAAGGGCACGGAACAATGTGATACATGGGTCATGGAGGATTGTAATGACAAGGGCATGGAGCAATGTGATGAGAGGGTACATGGAGCATTGTGAGGAAATGTCCATGGAGCATTCTGATGACATGCCTCATGGAGCTTTTTGATGACAAGGGCATGGAGCATTGTGATTACAGGGGTCTTGGAGCATTGTGATGAAAAGGGCATGGATCATTGTGATGAAAAAGGCATGGAGCCTTGTCATGACAGGGCTCAAGGAGCATACTGACGACATGTGTCAGGGAGCATTGTGAAGACAAGTGTATTGAGCATTGTGATGACAAAGATCAGGGAGCATTGTGATCAGAAGACCAAGGATAATTGTGATGATGATCGTCATGGGGTGTTGTGATGATAAATGTTATGGAACATTGTGATCACAAGGGATTGGAGCATTATGATGACAGAGGTCATGGAGACTTTTGATTTCATTTTAATGACAATAGCCTGAAGCATTATGATGATGGGCATGGTGCATTGTGATGACAGGGTTCATGGAGCATTGAGATGAAAAGGGGCATGGAGCATTGTGATTACAGGGATCTTGTAGCATTGTGATGACAAGCGCATAGAGCATTGTAATGACAAGATCATGTAGAATTCTACAGACAAATGCATGGAGCACTGTGATGACAGGTGTCATGGAGCACTGTGATGACATGTGTCACGGAGCATTCTGAATACAGGGGTCATGGATCATTGTGATGACAAGGATCATGGAGCATTGGGCTGAAAATGTTCATGGAGTATTGTGATGACAGGGTTCATGGAGCATTGTGATGACAGAGATCATGGAGAATTTTGATTTCATTGTGCTGACAATAGCCGGAAACATTATGATGATGGGCATGATGCATTGTGATGACAGGGTTCATGGAGCATTGAGATGAAAAGGGGCATGGAGCATTTTGATTACAGGGGTCTTGGAGCATTGTGATGACAAGGGCATGGAGCATTTTGATGAGAAGGACATGGAACATTCTGATGACATGTGTCATGGTGCTTTTTGATGACAAGGGCATGGAGCATTGTGATTACAGGGGTCTTGGAGCATTGTGATGACAAGGGTCATGGAGCTTTGTGATGACAAGGCCGTGGAACATTGTGATGGCAGGGGTCAAGGAGCATTGTTATGACAGGGGTAATGGAGCATTGTGATGAGAACGGCATGGAGCATTGTGATTACAAGTTTTATGGAGCATTGCGATGACAAATCTCTGGACCGTTGGGATAAAAAGCGCGTGGTACATTGTGATGACAAGGGTCATGGAGCATTTTTCTCACAAAGGCATGGAGCATTGTGATGTCAAGGGTCACGGAGCATTGTAATGAAAAGTTCATGAAGCATTGTGGTTAAAAATGTCACAAAGCCTTGTGATGACACGGACATGGACCATTGTGATGACAAATGTTATGAAGCATTGTGATGACTGGAGTCACGGAGCATTGTGATGACAGGGTCATGGAGCATTGTGATGACAAGGGCATAGAGCATTGTGCTGAGAAAGGCGTAGATCATTGTGATGACAAGGTTCAAAGAGCATTGTGATGAAAGTTTCATGGAGCATTGTGGTTAAAAAGGTCACAGAGACTGTTGATGATGAGGTAATGGACCATTGTGATGACAAAGGTCATGAAGCATTGTGATGACTGGAGTCAGGGAGCATGGTGATGACAGGGGTCATGGAGCATTGTGATAACAAGGGCATGGAGCATTGTGATGACAAGGGCATGGAGCATTGGTCTAATAAGTTTCATGGATTATTGCGATGACATTTGGAATGGCGCATTGTGATGACAAGGGCATGGAGCATTGTGATGACCAGCTCATGCAGTATTGGGAAGAGTAGTGTCAGGGAGCATTGTGATGACATATGTAATGGCCCATTGTGATGAAAATGGCATGGAGCATTGTGATGCCAAGTGTCATGGAAGATTCTGATGACAAAGGTAATGGAGCATTGTGATGACAATGGCTTGGAGCATTGTGATGACAGGGGTCATGGAGCATTTTGATTACAGGGGTCTTGGAGCACTGTGATGACAAGAGTCCCGGATCATTGTGTTGTCACGTGTCATGGAGTGTTGTGATGACAGGGTTCATGGAGCATTGAGATTAAAAGGGGCATGGAGCACTGTGTTTACAGGGGTTTTGGAGCATTGTGATGACAAGGGCATGCGGCATTTTGATGAGACGGCCATGGAACATTCAGATGACATGTGTCTTGGAGCTTTGTGATGACAACGGCATGGAGCATTGTGATTAAAGGGGTCTTGGAGCATTTTGATGACAAGTGTCATGGAGCCTTGTGATGACAAGGCCGTGGAACATTGTGATGGCAGGGGTCATGGAGCACTGTTATGACAGGTGTAATGGAGCATTGTGATGAGAAGGGCATGCAGCATTGTAATTACAATTTTTATGGAGCATTGTGATGACAAATTTTTGGACCGTTGGGATGAAAAGCGCATGGCACATTGTGATGACAATGGTCATGGAGCATTTTAATGACAAAGGCATGGAGCATTGTGATGACAAGGGTCACGGAACATTGTGATGAAATGTTCATGGAGCATTTTGGATACAAAGGTAACAGAGCCTTGTGATGACTTGGGCATGGACCATTGTGATGACAAATATTATGAAGCACTGTGATGACTGGAGTCACAGAGCATTGTGATGACAAGGTCCTGGAGCATTGTGATAAGATGACCATGGAGATTTGTGATGACAAGTCTCATGGAGCATTCTGATGAAAAGGGGCAAGGAGCATTGTGATTACAGGGGTCTTGGAACATTGTGATGACAAGGGCAAGGAGCACTGTGAGGAGAAGGCCATGGAGCATTCTGATGACATACGTCATGGAGCATTGTGCTGAGAAAGGCATAGAGCATTGTGATGACAGAGGATAAAGAGCATTGTGAAGAAAAGTTCATGGAGAATTGTGGTTAAAAATGTCACAGAGACTCTTGATGATGAGGGCATGGACCATTGTGATGACAAAGGTCATGAAGCATTGTGATGACGAGTCACGGAGCATTGTGATGACAGGGTTCATGGAGCATTGTGATAACAAGGGCATGGAGCATTGTGATGACAAGGGCATGGAGAATTGTGATGACCAGGTCATGCAGTATTGTGAAGAGAGGTGTCAGGGAGCATTGTGCTGACATATATAATGGCCCATTGTGATGACAATGGCATGGAGCATTGTGATGCCAAGTGTCATGGAGGATTCTGAAGAGAAAGGTAATGGAGCATTGTGATGACAGTGGCTTGGAGCATTGTGATGACAAGGGTCAGGGAACATTGTGCTGACAAGTGCATGGAGAATTGTGATGACAAGGGTCATGGAGCATTCTGCTGACAAGCTTGTGGAGTATTTTGATGACAATGGCATGGAGCATTGTGATGAAAACCGCATGGGGCATTGTGATGAAAAAGGCATGGAGACTTTTCATTAGAGTGTTCAAGGAGCATTCTGACGACAAACATCAGGGAGCATTGTGATGCCAATATATGGAGAATTGTGATGACAAAGGTCAGGGAGCATTGTGATGAAAAGGGCATGGAGTATTGTGATGACAGGGGTCACGGAGCATTGTGATGATATTTGTCATGGAGCATTGTGATGAGAAGGTCATGGAGTATTTGGCTGAAAATGTTCATGGAGTTTTGTGATGACAGTGGTCATGGAACATTTTGATGACAAGGGAATGGATCATCGTGATGACAGTGGTCATGGAACATTTTGATTACAGGGCTGAGGGAGGATTGTGATGACTAGTGAGGGAACATGGTTATATCTCAGGTGAGAGAGCATTTGGATGAGAAGAGCATGGATCATTGTGATTACAAGGTTTATGGAGTGTAGCGATGACAAGGTTGTGTATCATTGTGATGGAAAGCCCGTGGCACATTTTGATGACAAGGGTCATGGAGCATTTTTCTGACAAAGGCATGGATCATTGTTATGACAAGTGTCAGAGAGCACTGTGTTGAAATGTTCATGGAGCATTGTGGTTACAAAGGTAAGAGAGACTTGTGATGACGCGGGCATGGACCGTTGTGATGACAAACGTTATGAAGCATTGTGATGACTGGAGTCACGGAGCATTGTGTTGACAGGGTTCATGGAGCATTGTGATGACAAGGGCATGGAGCATTGTGATGACAAAGTCATGGAGTATTGTGAAGACAGGTGTCAGGGAGCATTTTGATGACATATGTCATGGTTCATTTCGATGACAATGGCATGGTGCATTGTGATGCCAAATGTAATGGAGGATTGTGATGACAAATATGATGGAGCATTGTGATGACTAGGGCTTGGCGCATTATGATGACAAGGGCCATTGAGAATTTTCATGACAATGTCGTGAAGCATTGTGATGACAATGTCCTTGAGCATTCTTATGAGAAATCCATGGAGCCCTGTGATGACAGGTCTCATGGAGCATTCTGATTACAGGGGTCTTGGAACATTGTGATAGCAAGGGCATGGAGCATTGTGATGACAAGGGCATGGAGCATTGGTATAATAATTTTCATGGATTATTGTGATGACAGTTGGAATGGCGAATTGTGATGACAGTGGTCATGGAGCATTGTGATGATACTGGTCATGGAGCATTGTGATGAGAAGGTAATGGAGCACTGGGTTGAAAATATTCATGGAGTATTGTGATGACAGGTGTCATGGAGCATTGTGATGACAAGGGAATGGAGCATGGTGATGACAAGGTCCTGGAGTATTGTGATGAGATGACGATGGAGACTTGTGATGACAAGTCTCATGGAGCATTCTGATGAAAAGGGGCATGGATCATTGTGATTACAGGGGTCTTGGAGCATTGTGATGACAAGGGCATGGAGCATTGTGAGTAGAAGGCCATGGAACTTTCTGATGGCATGCGTCATGGAGATTTGTGATGACAAGGGCATGGAGCATTGTTATTACAGGGGTCTTGGAGCATTGTGATGACAAGGGTCATGGAGCCTTTTGATGGCAAGGCCGTGGAACATTGTGATTGCAGGGGTCATAGAGCATTGTTATGACAGTGGTAATGGAGCATTGTGTTGAGAAGGGCATTGAGCATTGGTCTGAAATGTTTCATGGATTATTGTGATGAGAGTGGGCATGGATCATTGTGATGAAAAGGGCACGGTACACTGTGATACATGGGTCATGGAGGATTGTAATGACACCGGCATGGAGCACTGTGATGAGAATGGCATCGAGCATTGTGATGACAAGTGTCATGGAGCTTTGTGATGACAAAGGCATGGAGCAATGTGATGAGAGGGTTCATGGAGCATTGTGATGACAATGACATGGAGCATTGTGATGACAAGGGTCATGGAGCTTTTTGATGACAAAGGTCATGGAGCATTTGATGACAAGTGTGTGGTGCATTGTGATGAGAAGTGCAGGGAGCATTTTGATGACAGGTCATGCAGCAATTTGATGAAAAGTGTAATGGAAGATTTTGATGACAGGAGTTATAGAACATTGTGATGCCAGGGATCATGGATCTTTGGGATGAAAAGGGTCATGGCGCATTTTGATGATAGGGGTTATGGAACATTGTTATGTCAGGCGTCAAGGAAGATTTTGCTGATAAGGGGATGTAGCATTGTGATGACAGGGGTCATGGAACATTGTGATAACAGGGGTGAGGGAGGATTGTGATGACTAGTGATGGAACATTGTGATATATCATGTGAGAGAGCATTTGGATGAGAAGTGCATGGAGCATTCTGATTACAAGGTTTATGGAGCATAGCGATGACAAGGTTGTGGATCATTGTGATGAAAAGCGCACGGCACATTGTGATGACAAGGGTCATGGAGAATTGTTCTGACAAAGGCATGGAGCATTTTGATGACAACGGTCATGGAGCATTGTTATGAAAAGGGCATGGAATATTGTGATGACAGGCATCACGGAGCATTGTGATGACAAGTGTTATGGAACATTGTGATCACAAGGGTTTGAAGAATTGTGATGCCAGAGGTCATGGATCATTTTGATTTCAAGGATCATGGAGCAATATGATGACAAGGGCATGAAGCAATGTGATTCCAAGGTTCATGGAGGATTGTGATGAAAATGTTAATGGAGTACTGTGATGACAAGCACATAGAGCATTGTAATGAAAAGGTCATGTAGCATTTTGCTGACAAAGGCAAGGAGCATTGTGATGACTGGTGTGATGGAGCACTGGGATGACAAGCTTCACGGAGCATTGTGAATAGAGGGGTCATGGAGCATTGTGATGACAAGGGCATGGAGCATTGTGATGACACGGGCATGAAACATTGGTCTGACATGTTGCTTAGATTATTGTGATGACTGTGGACATGGTGCATTGTGATGGCAAGGGCATGGAGCATTGTGATGAGAATGTCATGGAATATGGTGAAGACACATGTTAGGGAGCATTGGGATGACATATGTCATGGTCCATTGCGATGACAGTGTAATGGAGCATTGTGATGTGAAATGTAATGGAGGATTGTGATGGAAAATATAATGGAGCATTGTGATGACTAGGGCTTGGAGCATTATGATGACAAGGGCCATTGAGAATTTTCATAACAAGGTCATGAAGCATTGTGATAAAAATGTCCTGGAGCATTTTGATGAGAAATCCATGGAGCCTTGTGATGACAAATCTCACGGAGCATACTGATGAAAAGGGGCATGGACCATAGTGATTACATGGGTCTAGGAATATTGTGATGACAAGGGCATGGAGCATTGTGATGAGAAGGTCATGGAATATGGTGAAGACAGATGTCAGGGAGCATTGTGATGACATATGTAATGGCCCATTGTGATGACAATGGCATGGAGCATTGTGATGCCAAGTGTCCTGGATGATTCTGATGACAAAGGTAATGGAGTTTTGTGATGACAATGGCTTGGAGCATTGTGATGACAAGGGTCAGGGAGCATCGTGCTGACAAGTGCATGGAGAATTGTGATGACAACGGTCATGGAGCATTCTGATGACAAGCTTGTGGAGTATTTTCATGACAATGGCATGGAGCATTGTGATGAAAATGGCATGGGCCCTTGTGATGAAAAAGGCATGGAGACGTTTCGTGACAGGGTTCAAGGAGCATTCTAATGACAAGTGTCAGGGAGCATTGTGATGACAAGTGTATTGAGAATTGTGATGACAAATTCATGGAGCATTGTGATGAAAAGGGCATGGAGTATTGTGATGAGAGGCATCATGGAGCATTGTGATGACAAGTGTTATGGAACATTGTGATCACAAGGGTTTGGAGCGTTGTGATGCCAGAGGTCATGGATCATTTTGATTTCAAGTAGCATGGAGCATTGTGATGACAAGGGCATGAAGCAATGTGATCCCAAATTTCATGGATCATTGTGATGACAAGGGTCATGGAGCATTGGGCTGAAAATATTCATGGAGTATTTTGATGACAGGGGTCATGGAGCATTGTGATGGCTAGGGAATGGAGCATTGTGATGACAAAAGTCGCAGATCATTGTGTTGTCAGGTGTCATGGAGTGTTGTGACGACAGTGGTCATGGACCATTGTGATGATATTGGTCATGGATCATGGTGATAAGAAGGTCATGGAGCATTGGCGTGAAAACGTTCATGGAGTATTGCGATGTAAATGGTCAAAGAGCATTGTGATGAAAAGTTCATGGAGCATTGTGCTTAAGAAGGTCACAGAGACTGTTGATGTTGAGGTCATGGACCATTGTGATGACAAAGGTCATGATGCATTGTGATGACTGGAATCACGGAGCATTGTGATGACACGGGTCATGGAGCACTGTGATAACAAGGGCATGGAGCATTGTGATGACAAGGGCATGGAGCATTGGTCTAATAAGTTTCGTGAATTATTGCGATGAGAGTTGGAATGGCGAATTGTGATGACATGGGCATGGAGCATTGTGATGACCAGGTCATGCATTATTGTGAAGAGAGGTGTCAGGGAGCATTGTGATGACATATGTAATGGCCCTTTGTGATGGCAATGGCATGGAGCATTGTGATGCCAAGTGTCATGGAGGATTCTGATGACAAATGTAATGGAGCATTGTGATGACAATGGCTTGGAACATTGTGATGACAAGTGTCAGGAAGCATTTTGCTGACAAGTGCATAGAGAATTATGATGACAAGAGTCATGTAGCATTCTGATGACAAGTTTTGGAGTATTTTGATGACAATTACATGGAACATTGTGATGAAAACGGCATTGGGCCTTGTGATGAAAAAGTCATGGTACCTTTCGTGACATGGTTCAAGGAGCATTCTGATGACAAGTGTCATGGAGCATTGTGATGACAAGTGTATTGCGAATTGTGATGACAAAGGTCATGGTGCATTGTGATGAAAAGGATATGGAGTATTGTGATGACAGGCATTATGGAGCGTTGTGATGACAAGTGTTATGGAACATTCTTATCACAATGGTTTGGAGTATTGCGATGACAGAGGTCATGGATCATTTTGATTTCAAAGAGCATGGAGCATTGTGATGACAAGGACATGAAGCAATGTGATCCCAAGGTTCATGGAGGATTGTGATGACAATCGTAATGGAGTATTGTGATGATAAGCACATAGAGCATTGTAATGACAGGGTCATGTAGCATTTTGCTGACAAAGACATGGAGCATTGTGATGACAGGTGTCATGGAGGACTGTGAAGACAAGTGTCAAGGAGCATTGTGAATACAGGGGTCATGGAGCATTGGGATGAAAAGGGAATGGATCATTGTGATGACAAGTGTCATGGAGCATTGGGCTGAAAATGTTCATGGAGTATTGTGATGACAGGGGTCATGGAGCATTGTGATAACAGAGGTCATAGAGAATTTTGATTTCATTTTGCTTACAATAGCCAGAAACATTATCATGATGGGCATGATGCATTGTGATGACAGGGTTCATGGAGCATTGAGATGAAAAGTGGCCTGGGGCATTGTGATTACAGGGATGTGGTAGCATTGTGATGACAAGGGCATGGAGCATTTTGATGAGAAGGCCACGGAACATTCTGATGACATGTGTGATGGAGCTTTGTGATGACAAGGGCATTGAGCATTTTGATTATGTGGTCTCGGAGCATTGTGATGACAAGGGTCATGGAGCCTTGTGATGACAAGGCCGTGGAACATTGTGATGGCAGGGGTCATGGAGCATTGTCATGACAGGGGTAATGGAGCATTGTGATTACAAGGTTTAGGGAGCAATGCGATGACAAATTTGTGGACCTTTGGGATGAAAAGCGTATGGCACATTGTGATGACAAGTGTCATGGAGCATTTTTCTGACAAAGGCATGGAGCATTTTGATGACAAGGGTCACGGAGCATTGTGATGAAATGTTCATGGAGCATTGTGGTTACAAAGGTAACAGAGCCTTGTGATGACGCGGGCATCAACCATTGTGATGACAAATGTTATGAAGAATTGTGATGACTGGAGTCAAGGAGCATTGTGATGACAGGGGTCATGGAGCATTGTGATGACAAGGGCATGGAGCATTGTGCTGAGAAAGGCATAGAGCTTTGTGATGACAAGTGTTAAAGAGCATTGTGATGAAACGTTCATGGAGCATTGTGGTTAAAAAGGTCACAGAGACTGTTGATGATGAGGGCATGGACAATTGTGATGACAAAGGTCATGGAGCATTGTGATGACTGGAGTCACGGAGCATTGTGATGACAGGGTTCATGGAGCATTGTGATAACAAGGGCATGGAGCATTGTGATGACACGGGCATGGATCATTGGTCTAATACGTTCCATGGATTATTGTGATGGCAGTTCGAATGGCACATTGTGATGACATGGGCATGGAGCATTGTGATGACCAGGTCATGCAGTATTGTGAAGAGAGGTGTCAGGGAGCATTGTGATGACATATGTAATGGCACATTGTGATGACAATGGCATGGAGCATTGTGATGCCAAGTGTCATGGAGGATTCTGATGACAAAGGTAATGGAGCATTGTGATGACAATGGCTAGGACCATTGTGATGACAAGGGTCAGGGAACATTGTGCTGACAAGTGTATGGACAATTATGATGACAAGGGTCACGGAGCATTCTGAAGACAAGCCTGTAGTGTATTTTGATGACAATGGCATGGAGCATTGTGATGAAAACGGCATGGGACGTTGTGATGAAAAAGGCATGGAGCCTTTTCGTGACAGGTTTCAAGGAGCATTCTGATGACAAGTGTCAGGGAGCATTGTGATGAAAAGTGTATTGAGAATTGTGATGACAAATGTCATGGAGCATTGTGATGAAAAGGGCATGGAGTATAGTGATGACAGGCATCATGGAGCGTTGTGATGAAAAGTGTTATGGAACATTGTGATCACAAGGGTTTGGAGCATTGCGATGACAGAGGTCATGGATACTTTTGATTTCAAGGAGCATGGAGCATTGTGATGACTAGGGCATGAAGCAATGGGATCCCAAGGTTCTTGGAGGATAGTGATGACTATGGTAATGGAGTATTGTGATGACAAGCGCATAGAGCATTTTAAGGACAGTGTCATGTAGTATTTTGCTGACAAAGGCATGGAGAATTGTGATGACATGTGTCATGGAGCACTGTGATGATAAGCGTCACGGAGCATTGTGAATACAGGGGTCATGGAGCACTCAGATGACAAGGGCATGGATCATTGTGATGACAAGGGTGATGGAGCATTGTGATGAGTAGGGAATGGAGCATTGTGATGAGAAGACCATGGATAATTGTGATGACGAGCGTCATGGGGCATTTTGATGACAAGTTTTATGGAATATTGTGATCACAAGGGTTTGGAGCATTGTTATGACAGAGGTCATGGAGCAATTTTATTTCATTGTGATGACAATAGCATGAAGCATTATGATGATGGGCGTGGTGCATTGTGATGACAGGGTTCATGGATCATTGAGATGAAAAGGGGCATAGAGCATTGTGATTACAGCGTTCTTGGAGCATTGTGATGGAAGGGTCATGGAGCCTTGTGATGACAAGGCCATGGAACATCGTGATGGCAGGGGTCATGGAGCATTGTTATGAAAGTGGTAATGGAGCATTGTGATGGCAAGGGCATGGATCATTGTGATGAGAAGGCCATGGAGCATTCTGATGACATGTGTCATGGAGCTTTGTGAAGACAAGGGCATGGAGCAATGTGATGAGAGCGTGCATGGAGCATTGTGATGACAATGACATGGAGCACTGTGATGCCAAGGGTCATGGATCTTTGTGATGACAAAGGTCATGGAGCATTTTAATGGCAAGGGCCTTGTGCATTGTGATGAGAAAGGCAGGGAACATTCTGGTGACAGGGTCTTTGAGCAATTTGATGAAAAGTGTCATGGAACATTTTGATGACAGGTGTTATGGAACATTGTGATGTCAGGGGTCATCGAACATTGTGATGATAAGTGCATGTAGCATTGTGATGACAGGAGTGACGGAGTATTGTGCCAAATAGTGATGTAGCATTGTGATATCAGTGGTGAGAGCGCATTTTGATGAGAAGTGCATGGAGCATTGTGATGACAAATTTTATGGAGCATTGTGATGACAAGGTTATGGAGCACTGTGATGCCAAGCACATGGTGCATTGTGATGACATGTGTCATGGAGCAATATGCTGCTAAGCGCATGGAGCATTGTGATGACATGTGTCATTGAGCTTTGTGATGACAAGGGCATGGAGCATTGTGATTATAGGGGTCTTCGAGCATTGTGATGAAAAGGGCATGGATCATTGTGATGAAAAATGCATGGAGGCTTGTCATGACAGGGTTCAAGGAGCATACAGACAACAAGTGTCAGGGAGCATTTTGATGACAAGTGTATTGAGGATTGTGATGACAAAAGTCATGGAGCATTGTGATGAGAAACCATGGATAATTGTGATGACGAGCGTCATGTGGCATTGTGATGACAAGTGTTATGGAATATTGTGATCACAAGGGTTTGGAACATTGTTATGACAGAGGTCATGGAGCATTTTGATTTCATTGTGATGACAATAGCATGAAGCATGATGATGGGCATGGTGCATTGTGATGACAGGGTTAATGGATCATTGAGATGAAAAGGGGCATAGTACATTGTGATTACAGGGGTCTTGGAACTTTGTGATGAGAAGGGTCATGGAGACTTGTGATGACAAGGCCATGGAACATCGTGATGGCAGGGGTCATGGAGCATTGTTATGACAGGTTTAATGGAGCTCTGTGATTGTAAGGGCATGGAGAATTGTGATGAGAAGGCCATGGATCATTCTGATGACATGTGTCATGGAGCTTTATGAAGACAAGTGCATGGAGCATTGTGATGAGAGCGTTCATGGAACAGTGTGAAGACAATGACATGGAACATTGTGATGCCAAGGGTCATGGATATTTGTGACGACAAAGGTCATGGAGCATTTTGATGGCAAGGGCGCTGTGCATTTTGATGAGAAGGGCAGGGATCATTTTGATGACAGGGTCATGGAGCAATTTAATGAAATGTGTCATGGAACATTTTGATGACAGGTGTTATGGAACATTGTGATGTCAGGGGTCATGGAGCATTTTGATGAAAAGGGCCCTGGAGCATTTTGATGAGAGGTGTTATGGAATATTGTGATGTCATGGGTCATCGAACATTGTGATGATAAGTGCATGTAGCATTGTGATGACAGGAGTCATGGAACATTGTGATGACAGGGGTGAGGGAGTATTGTGACAAATAGTGATGTAGCATTGTGATATCAGTGGTGAGAGAGCATTTTGATGAGAAGTGCATGGAGCATTGTGATGACAACCTTTATGGAGCACTGTGATGACAAGATGGTGGAGCACTGTGATGAAAAGCGCATGGTGCATTGTGATGACATGTGTCATGGAGCATTGTGCTGACAAGCGCCTGGAGCACTGTGATGACAAGGGTCATGGCGCATTGTGCTGAGAAAGGCAAAGAGCATTTTGATGACAAGGGTCAAAGAGCATTGAGATGAAAAGTTCATGAAGCATTGTGGTTAAAATGGTCACAGAGACTGCTGATGACGAAGGCATGGACCACTGTGATGACAAAGGTCATGAAGCACTCTGATGACTGGAGTCACGGAGCATTGTGATGACAGGGGTCATGGAGAATTGTGACAACAAGGGCATGGAACATTTTGATCACAAGGGCATGGAACACTGGTCTAATAAGTTTCATGAATTATTGCGATGAGAGTTGGAATGGCGCATTGTGATGACAAGGGCATGGAGCATTGTGATGACCAGGTCATGCATTATTGTGAAGACAGGTGTCAGGGAGCATTGTGATGACATATGTAATGGCCCATTGTGATGACAATGTCATGGAGCATTGTGATGCCAAGTGTCATGGTGGATTCTGATGACAAAGGTAATGGAGCATTGTGATGACAATGGCTTGGAGCATTGTGATGACAAGGGTCAGGGAGCATTGTGCTGACAAGTGCATGGAGATTTGTGATGACAAGTGTCATGGAGCATTCTGATGACAAGCTTTTGGAGTATTCTGATGACAATGCAATGGAGCATTGTGAGGTAAACTGCATGGGGCATTGTGATGAAAATGCATGGAGCCTTTTCGTGACAGGGTTCAAGGAGCATTCTGATGACAAGTGTCAGGGAGCATTGAGATGACAAGTGTATTGAGCATTGTGATGACAAAGGTCATGGAGCATTGTGATGACAGGCATCATGGAGCGTTGTGATGACAAGTGTTATGGAACATTGTGATCACAAGAGTTTGGAGCATTGTGATGACAGAGGTCATGGATCATTTTGATTTCAAGGAGCATGGAGCATTGTGATGACAAGGGCATGAAGCAATGTGATCCCAAGGTTCATGGAGGATAGTGATGACAATGGAAATGGAGTATTGTGATGACAAGCACATAGAGCATTGTAATGTCAAGGTCATGTAGCATTTTGTTGACAAATGCATGGAGCATTGTGATGACAGGTGTCATGGAGCACTGTGATGACAAGCGTCACAGACCATTGTGTATACAGGGGTTATGGAGCATTGGGATGACAGTGGCATGGATCATTGTGATGACAAGTGTCATGGAGCATTGTGATGACTAGGGAATGGAGCATTGTGATGACAAGAGTCTCGGATCATTGTGTTGTCAGGTGTCATGGAGTGTTGTGATGACAGTGGTCATGGAGAATTGTGATGATATTGATCATGGTGCATTGCGATGACAAGGGAAAGGAGCATGGTGTTGACAAAGTCCTGGAGCATTGTGATGAGAAGACCATGGAGACTTTTGATGAGAAGTCTCATGGAGCATTCTGTTGAAAAGGGGCATGGAGCATTGTGATTACAGGGGTCTTGGAGCATTGTGATGACAAGGGCATGAATCATGGTGATGAGAATTCCATGGAGCTTTCTGATGACATGCGTATGGAGCTTTGTGATGACAAGGGTAGGAAGCATTGTGATTACAGGGATCTTGGAACATTGTGATGAAAAGGGCATGGATTATTGTGATGAAAAAGGCATGGAGCCTTGTAATGACATGGTTCAAGGCGCATACTGACGAAAAGTGTCAGGGATCATTGTGATGACAAGTGTTTTGAGCATTGTGATGACAAAGATCATGGAACATTTTGATAAGAAGTCCATGGATAATTGTGATGACAAGCTTCATGGGGCATTGTGATGACAAGTTTCATGGAGCCTTGTGATGACAAGGCCGTGTAACATTTTGATGGCAGTGGTCATGGAGCATTGTTATGACAGGGGTAATGGAGCATTTTGATGAGAAGGGCATGGAACATTGGGCTGTAATATTTCATGGAGTATTGTGATGAGAGTGGCATGGTGCATTGTGATGACAAGGGCACGGAACACTGTGATACATGGGTCATGGGTCAAGGAGCTTTGTGATGAAAAATCATAGAGCATTGTGATGACAAGGGCATGGAGCATTGTGATGACAGGGACATGGAGCATTGTTATGACCGGGGCATGGAGCATTGGTCTGACAAGTTTCATAGATTATTGTGATGACAGTGGACATAGTGCATGGTGATGACAATGGCATGGAGCATTGTGAAGAGAATCTCATGGAGTATTGTGAAGACAGGTGTCAGGGAGCATTGTGATGACATATGTCATGGTCCATTTCGATGACAATGGCAGGGAGTTATGTGATGCCAAATGTAATGGAGGATTGTGATGACGAATATATAATGGAGCATTGTGATGACTAGGGCTTAGAGCATTATGATGACAAGGGCCATTGAGAATTTTCATGACAAGGTCGTGAAGCATTTTGATGAGAAGATCCTGGAGCATTGTGATGAGAGAAACATGAGGCTTTGTGATGACAAGTCTCATGGAGCATACTGAGGAAAAAGGGCATGGAGCATTGTGATTACAGGGGTCTTGCCACATTGTGATGACAAGGGCATGGAGCATTGTGAGCAGAAGGCCAAGGAGCATTCTGATGACATGTGTCATTGAGCTTTGTGATGACAAGAGCCTGGAGCATTGTGATGACAAGGGCATGGAGCATTGTGATGACAAGGGAATGGAGTATTGTGAAGACAGGTGTCTGGGATAATTTTGAAGACAAGTGTATTGAGCATTGTGATAACAAAGGTCATGGAACATTCTGATGAGAAGACCATGGATAACTGTGATGACGAGCATCATGGGTCATTGTGATGACAAGTCTTATGGAATATTGTGATCACAAGGGTTTTGAGCATTGTCATGACAGAGGTCATGGAGCATTTTGATTTCATTGTGATGACAATAGCATGAAGCATTATGATGATGGGCATGGTGCATTGTGATGACAGGGTTCATGGATCATTTAAATAAAAAGGGGCATAGAGCATTGTGATTACAGGGTTCTTGGAGCATTGTGATGAGAAGGGTGATGGAGCCTTGTGATGACAAGGCCATGGAATATCGTGATGGCAGTGGTCATGGAGCATTGTTATGAGAGATGTTATGGAGCATTTTGATGGGAAGCGCATGGAACATTGTGATGAGAAGGCCATGGAGCATTCTGATGACATGTGTCATGGAGCTTTGTGAAGATAAGTGCATGGAGCAATGTGATGAGAGTGTTCATGGAGCATTGTGATGACAATGACATGGAGCATTGTAATGAGAAGGCCATGGAGCATTCTGATGACATGTGTCATGGAGCTTTGTGATGACAAGGGCATGGAGCATTGTGATTACAGGGATCTTGGAGCATTGTGATGAAAAGGGCATGGATTATTGTGATGAAAAAGGCATGGAGCCTTGTCATGACAGGGTTCAAGGAGCATATTGACGACAAGAGTCAGGGAGCATTTTGATGAAAGTGTATTGAGCATTGTGATGACAAAGATCATGGAGCATTGTGATGAGAAGGCCATGGATAATTGTGATGATGAGCGTCATGGGGTGTTGTGATGATAAGTGTTATGGAACATTGCGATCACAAGGTTTTGGAGCATTATGATGACAGAGGTCATGGAGAATATTGATTTCATTGTGATGACAATAGCCTGCAGCATTATGATGATGGGCATGGTGCATTTTGATGACAGGGTTCATGGAGCATTGAGATGAAAATGGGCATGGAGCACTGTGTTTACAGGGGTCTTGGAGTTTTGTGATGACAATGTCATGGAGCATTGTGATGAGAAGGCCATGGAACATTCTGATGACATGCGTCATGGAGCTTTGTGATGACAAGGGCATGGAGCATTGTGATTACAGGGGCCTTCAGCATTGTGATGACAAGTGTCATGGACCGTTGTGATTACTAGGCCGTGGAACATTGTGATGGCAGGAGTCATGGTGCATTTTTATAACAGAGGTAATGGAGCATTGTGATGAGAATGGCATGGAAAATTGGTCTGAAATGTTTCATGGATTATTGTGATGAAAGTGGGCATGGAGTATTGCGATGACAAGGGTACGGAACACTATGATACATGGGTCATGCGGGATTGTAATGACAAGGGCATGGAGCATTGTGATGAGAAGGGCATCGAACATTGTGATGACAAGTGTCATGGAGCTTTGTGATGACAAGGGCATTGAGCAATGTAATGAGAGTGTTCATGGAGCATTGTGATGACAATGACATGGAGCATTGTGATGCCAAGGGTCATGGAGCTTTGTGATGACAAGTCATGGAGCATTTTGATGACAAGGGCATGGTGCATTGTGATGAGAAGGGAAGGGAGCATTTTGATGACCGTGTCATGCAGCAAATTGATGAAAAGTGTAATGGAATATTTTTATGGCAGGGGTTATAGAATATTGTGATTTCAGGGCTCTTGGAGCTTTGGGATGAAATGTGTCATGGAGCATTTTGATGACAGGGGTTATGGAACATTGTGATGTCAGGGGTCATGGAACTTTGTGATGATAAGCGGAGGTTGCAGTGTGATGACAGGGTCATGGAACATTGTGATAACAGGGGTGAGGGTGTATTGTGATGACTAGTGATGGACCTCTGTGATATCACTGGTGAGAGAGCATTTTAATGAGAAGTGCATGGAGCATTGTGATTACAATGTTTATGGAGCATGGCAATGACAAGGTGTGGACCGTTGTGATGAATTGCCCGGGGCACATAGTGATGACAATGGTCATGGAGCATTGTTCTGACAAAGACATGGAGCATTGTGATGACAAGGGTCACAGAGAATTGTGATGAAAAGTTCATGGAGCATTGTGGTTACAAAGGTCACAGAGCCTTGTGATGACGCGGCAGGGACCATTGTGATGACAAACGTTATGAAGCATTGTGATGACTGGGTTCATGGAGCATTGTGATGAAAGTGGTCATGGAGCATTGTGAGGACAAGGGCATGGAGCATTGTGATGACAGGGGCATGGAGCATTGGTCTGACAAGTTTCATAGATTATTGTGATGACAGTGGGCATGGTGCATTGTGAGGACAAGGGCATGGATCATTGTGATGAGAAGGTCATGGAGTATTGTGAAGACAGGTGTCAGGGAGCATTGTGATGACATATGTCATGGTCCATTGCGATGACAATGGCATGGAGCATTGTGATGCCAAATGGAATGGAGGATTGTGATGACAAATATAATGGAGCATTGTGATGACTAGGGCTTGGAGCATCATGATGACAAGGGCCATTGATAATTTTCATGACAAGGTCGTGAAGCATTGTGATGACAAGTCATGTAGCATTTTGCTGACAAAGGCATGGAGCATTGTGATGACAGGTGTCATGGAGCACTGTGATGAAAAGCATCACGGAGCATTTTGAATACAGGGGTCATGGAGCATTGGGATGACAAGGGCATGGATCATTGTGATGACAAGGGTCATGGAGCATTGGGCTGAAAATGTTCATGGATTATTGTGTTGACAGGGGTCATGGATCACTCTGATTACAGGGGACTTGGAGCATTGTCATTACAAGAGTCCCGGATCACTGTGTTGTCAGGTGTCATGGAGTGTTGTGATGAGAGTGGTCATGGAGCATTGTGATGATATTGGTCATGGAGCATTGTGCTGAGAATGTCATGGAGCATTTGGCTGAATATATTCATAGAGTATTGTGATTACAGGGGTCTTGGAGCATTGTGATGACAAGTGCATGGAGCATGGTGATGACAATGTCCTGGAGCATTGTGATGAGATGACCATGGAGAGTTGTGATGAAAAGTCTCATGGAGCATTCTGATGAAAAGATGCATCGATCACTGTGACTACAGGGGTCTTGGAGCATTGTGATGACAAGTGCATGGAGCATTGTGAGGAGAAGGCCATGGAACATTCTGATGACATGTGTCATGGAGCTTTGTGATGACAAGGGCATGGAGCTTTGTGATTACAGGGGTCTTGGAGCATTGTGATGACAAGGGTCATGGAGCCTTGTGATGACAAGGCCGTGGAACCTTGTGATGGCACGGGTCATGGAGCATTGTTATGACAGAGGTAATGGAGCATTGTGATGAGAAGGGCATTGAGAATTGGTCTGAAATATTTCATGGATTATTGTGATGAGATTGGATATGGAGCATTGTGATGAGAAGGGCACGGAACACTGTGATACTTGGGTCATGGACGATTGTAATGTCAAGGGCATGGAGCATTGTGATGAGAAGGGCATCGAGCATTGTGATGACAAGTGTCATAGAGCTTTGTGATGACAAGGGCATGGAGCAATGTGATGAGAGAGTTCATGGAGCATCGTGATGACAATGACATGGAGCATTGTGATGCCAACGGTCATGGAGTTTGTGATGACATAGTTCATGGAGCATTTTGATGACAAGTGTGTGGTGCATTGTGATGAGAATTGCAGGGAGCATTTTGATGACAGGTTCATGCAGCAATTTGAAGAAAAGTGTAATGGAATAGTTTGATGACAGGGGTTATAGAACATTGTGATGCCATGGTTCATGGAGCTTTGGGATGAAAAGTGTCATGGAGCACTTTGATGACAGGGGTTATGGAACATTGTGATGTCAGGGGTCATGGAACATTGTGCTGATAAGGGGATATAGCATTGTGATGAGAGGGGTCATGGAACATTGTGATAACAGGGGTGAGGGAGGATTGTGATGACTAGTGATGGAACACTGAGATATCTCATGAGAGAGAGCATATGGATGAGAAGTGCATGGAGCATTGTGATTACAAGGTTCATGGAGAATAGCAATGACAAAGTTGTGGATCATTGTGATGAAAAGCGCATGGCACATTGTGATGACAAGGGTCCGGGAGCATTGTACTGACACAGGCATGGAGCATTGTGATGACAAGGATCACGGAGCATTGTGATGAAAATTTCATGGAGCATTGTGGTTACAAAGGTCACAGAGCCTTGTGATGATGCGGGCATGGACCGTTGTAATGGCAAACGTTATGAAGCATTGTGATGACTGGAGTCACGGAACATTGTGATGAAAGGGGTCATGGAGCATTGTGATGACAAGGGCATGGAGCATTGTGATGACAGGGGCATGGACCTTTGGTCTGACAAGTTTCATAGATTATTGTGATGACAGTGGACATCGTGCATTGTGATGACAAGGGCATGGAGCATTGTGAAGACAAGGGAATGGAGTATTGTGAAGACAGGTGTCAGGGAGCATTGTGATGACATATGCCATGATCCATTGCGATGACAATGGCATGGAGCATTTTGATGACAAATGTAATGGAGGATGTGATGACAAATATAATGGAGCATTGTGATGACTAGGGCTTGGAGCATTATGATGACAAGGGCCATTGAGAATTTTCATGACAATGTCGTGAAGCATTGTGATGACAAGGTTCTTGAGCATTGTGATGAGAAAACCATGGATCCTTGTGATGACAAGTCTCATGGAGCATACTGATTAAAAGGGGCATGGAGCTTTCTGATTAAAGGGTTGTTGGAACTTTGTGATAACAAGGGCATGGAGCATTGTGATGACAAGGGCATGGAACATTGGTCTAATAAGTTTCATGGATTATTGTGATGACAGTAGGAATGGCGCATTGTGATGACAAGGACATGGAGCATTGTGATGACCAGGTCATTCAGTATTGTGAAGAGAGGTATCAGGGAGCAATGTGATGACATTTGTAAGGGCCCATTGTGATGATAATGGCATGGATCATTGTGATGCCAAGTGTCATGGAGGATTCTGATCACAAAGGTAATGGAGCATTGTGATGACAATGGCTTGGAGCATTGTGATGACCAGGTCATGCAGTATTGTGAAGAGAGTTATCAGGGAGCATTGTGATGACATATGTAATGACCCTTTGTGATGACAATGGCATGGAGCATTGTGATGCCAAGTCTCATGGAGGATTCTGATGACAAAGGTAATGGAGCATTGTGATGACAATGGCTTGGAGCATTGTGATGACAAGGGTCAGGGAGCATTGTGCTGACAAGTGCATGGAGAATTGTGATGACAAGGGTCATGGAGCATTCGGATGACAAGCTTGAGGAGTATTTTGAAGACAATGGCATGGAACATTGTGAAGGAAATGGAATGGGGCTTTGTGATGCAAAAGGCATGGAGCCTTTTCGTGACAGGTTTCAAGGAGCATTCTGACGACAAGTGTCAGGGAGCATTGTGATGACAAGTGTATTGAGAATTGTGATGACAATGTTCATGGAGCATTGTGATGAAAAGGGCATGGAGTATTGTGATGACAGGCATCATGGAGCGTTGTGATGACAAGTGTTTTGGAACTTTGTGATCAAAAGGTTTTGGAGCATTGCAATGACAGAGGCCAAGGATCATTTTGATTTCAAGGAGCATGGAGCATTGTGATGTCAAGGGCATGAAGCAATGTGATCCTAATGTTCATGGAGGATTGTGATGACAATGGTAATGGAGTATTGTGATGACAAGCGCATAGAGCATTGTAAAGAAAAGGTCACGTAGCATTTTGCTGACAAAGGCCTGGAGCATTGTGATGACAGGTGTCATGAAGCACTGTGATGAGAAGCGTCACGGAGCATTGTGAATACATGGGTCATGGGGAATTGGGATGACAAGGGCATGGATCATTTTGCAGACAAGTGTCATGGAGCATTGGGCTGAAAATGTTCATGGAGTATTGTGATGACAGGGGTCATGGAGCATTGTGATGACAGAGGTCATGGAGAATTTTGATTTTATTGTGCTGACAATAGCCGGAAGCATTATGATGATGGGCATGATGCATTGTGATGACAGGGTTCATGGAGCATTGAGATGAAAAGAGGCATGGAGCATTGTGATTACAGGGGTCTGGGAGCATTGTGAAGACAAGGGCATGGAACATATTGATGAGAAGGCCTTGGAACATTCTGATGACATGCGTCATGGAGCTTTGTGATGACAGGGACATGGAGCATTTTGATTAAGGGTTCCTGGACCATTGTGATAAAAATGGTCATGGAGAATTGGGATGACAAGGGCATGGATGATTGTGATGACAAGGGTCATGGATCATTGGCTGAAAATGTTCATGGAGTACTGTGATGACAGGGGTCATGGAGCATTGAGATGAGTAGGGAATGGAGCATTGTGATGACAAGAGTCCCGGGTCGTTGTGTTGTCATGTGTCATGGAGTGTTGTGATGACAGTGGTCATGGAGTATTTTGATAATATTTGTCATTGAGCATTGTGATACGCAGTTCATGGAGCACTGGGCTGAAAATGTTCATGGAGTATTGTTTTGAGAGGGGTCATGGAGCATTGTGATGACAAGGGAATGGAGCATGGTGATGACAAGGTCCTCGAGCATTGTAATGGGAAGACCATGGAGACTTGTGATGACAAGTCTCATGGAGCATTGTGATGAAAAGGGACAAGGAGCATTGTGATTACACGGGACTTGGAGCATTGTGATAACAAGTGCATGGAGCATTGTGAGGAGGAGGCCATGGAGCATTCTGATGACATGCGTCATGGAGCTTTGTGATGACAAGGGCATGGAGCATTGTGATTACAGGGGTCTTGGAGCATTGTGATGAAAAGGGCATGTTTCATTGTGATGAAAAGGCATGGAGCCATGTCATTACAGGGTTCAAGGAGCATACTGACGACAAGTGTCAGGGAGCATTGTGATGACAAGTGTATTGAGAATTGTGATGACAAAGATCATGGAGCATTGTGATGAGAGGACCATGGATAATTGTGATTATGAGCGTCATAGGGTGTTGTGATGATAAATGTTAAGGAACACTGTGATCACAAGGTTTTGGAGCATTATGATGACAGTGGTCATGGAGAAATTTGATTTCATTGTGATGACAAGAGCCTGAAGCATTATGATGATGGGCATGGTGCATTTTGATTACAGGGTTCATGGAGCATTGAGATGAAAAGGGGCATGGAGCATTGTGATTACAGGGGTCTTGCAGCATCGTCATGACAAGTGCATGGAGCATTGTGATGAGAAGGCCATGGAATATTCTGATGGCATGTGTCATGGAGCTTTGTGAAGACAAGGGCATGGAGAATTGTGATTACAGGGGTCTTGGAGCATTGTGATGACAAGGGTCAAGGAGCCTTGTGATGACAAGGCCATGGAACATTGTGATGGCACGGGTCATGGAGCATTGTTATGACAGAGGCAATGGAGCATTGTGATGAGAAGGGCATTGAGCATTGGTCTGAAAAGTTTCTTGGATTATTGTGATGAGAGTGGGCATGGAGCATTGTGATCACAAGGGCACGGAACACTGTTATACATGGGTCATGGAGGATTGTAATGACAAGGGCATTGAGCATTGTGATGAGACGGGCATCGAGCACTGTGATGACAAGTGTCATGGAGCTTTGTGATGACATGGCATGGAGACATGTGATGAGAGGTTTCATGGAGCATCGTGATGACAATGACATGGAGCATTGTGATGCCAAGGGTCATGGAGCTTTGTGATGACAAATGTCATGGAGCATTTTGATGGCAAGTGTGTGGTGCATTGTGATGAGAAGGTCAGGGAGCATTTTGATGACCGGGTCATGCAGCAATTTGAAGAAAAGTGTAATGGAACATTTTGATGGCAGGGGTTATAGAACATTGTGATTCCAAGGGTCTTGGAGCTTTGGAAAGAAAGGGTCATGGAGCATTTTGATGACAGGGGTTATGGATCATTGTGATGTCAGTGGTCATGGAACATTGTGCTGATAATGGGATGTAGCATTGTGATGACAGGGGTCATGGAACATTGTGATAACATGGGTGAGGGAGGATTGTGATGACTAGTGATGGAACATTGTGATATCTCATGTGAGAGAGCATTTGGATGAGAAGTGCATGGAGCATTGTGATTACGAGGTTTATGGAGCATAGCGTTGACAAGGTTGTGGATCATTGTGATGAAAAGCGCATGGCACATTGTGATGACAAGGGTCATGGAGCATTGTTCTGAAAAACGCATGGAGCATTCTCATGACAAGTGTCACGGAGAATTGTGATGAAAAGTTCATGGAGCATTGTGGTTTCAAAGGTCACAGAGCCTTGTGATGATACGGGCATGGACCGCTGTGATGACAAACGTTATGAAGCATTGTGATGACTGGAGTCACGGAGCATTGTGATGACAGGGGTCATGGAGCATTGTTTTGACAATGGCATGGAGCATTGTGATGACAGGGGCATGGAGCAATGGTCTGACAATTTTCATAGATTACTGTGATGACAGTGGGCATGGTGCATTGTGATGACAAGGATATGGAGCATTTTGAAGACAAGGGAATGGAGTACTGTGAATACATGTGTCAGGGAGCATTGTGATGACATATGTCATGATCCATTGCGATTACAATGGCATGGAACATTGTGATGCCAAATGTAAAGGAGGATTGTGATGACAAATATAATGGAACATTGTGATGACTAGGGCTTGGAGCATTATGATGACAAGGGCCATTGAGAATTTTCATGACAAGGTCGTGAAGCATTGTGATGACATGGTCCTGGAGCATTGTGATGAGAAATCCATGGAGCCTTGTGATTACAAATCTCATGGATCATTCTGATGAAAAGGGGCATGGAGCATTCTGATTACAGGGGTCTTGGAAAATTGTGATAACAAGGGCATGGAGCATTGTGATGACAAGGGCATGGAGCATTGGTCTAATAAGTTTCATGGATTATTGTGATGACAGTTGGAATGGCGCATTGTGATGACAAGGGCATGGAGCATTGTGATGACCAGGTCATGCAGTATTGTGAAGAGAGTTGTCAGGGAGCATTGTGATGACATATGTAATGGCCCATTGTGATGACAATGGCATGGAGCACTGTGATGCCAAGTGTTATGGAGGATTCTGATGACAAATGTAATGGAGCATTGTGCAGACAATGGCTTGGAGCATTGTGATGACAAGGGTCAGGGAGCATTGTGCTGACAAGTGCATGGAGAATTGTGATGACAAGGGTCATTGAGCATTCTGATGACGAGCTTGTGGAGTATTTTGATGACAATTGCATGGAGCATTGTGATGAAAATGGCATGGGGTTTTGTGATGAAAAATGCATGGAGCCTTTTCGTGACAGGGTTCAAGGAGCATTCTGACGACATGTGTCAAGGAGCATTGTGATGACATGTATATTGAGAATTGTGATGACAAAGGTCATGGAGCATTGTGATGAAAATGGCATGGAGTATTGTGATGACAGGCATCATGGTGCGTTGTGATGACAAGTGTTATGGAACATTGTGATCACAAGGGTTTGGAGCATTGTGATGAAAAAGGTCATGGATCATTTTGATTTCAAAGAGCATGGAGCATTTTGATGACAAGGGAATGAAGCAATGTGATCCCAAGGTTCATGGAGGATTGTGATGACAATGGTAATGGAGTATTGTGATGACAAGCACATAGAGCATTGAAATGACAAGGTCATGTAGCATTTTGCTGACAAAGGCATGGAACATTGTGATGACAGGTGTCATGGAGCATTGTGATGACAAGTGTCACGGAGCATTGTGAATACAGGGGTCATGGAGCATTAGGATGACAAGGGCACGGATCATTTTGATGACAAGGTTCATAGAGCATTGTGCAGAAAATGTGCATGGAGTATTGTGATGACAGGGGTCATGGATCATTGTGATTACAGGGTTGTTTGAGCATTGTGATGACAAGTGTCCCGGATCATTGTGTTGTCAGGTGTCATGGAGTATTGTGATGACAGTAGTCATTGAGCATTTTGATGATATTGGTCAGGGAGCATTGTGATGAGAAAGTCATGGAGCATTGGGCTGAAAATATTCATGGAGTATTGTGATGACAGGCGTCATGGAGCATTGTGATGACAAAGAAATGGAGCATGGTGATGACAAGTTCCTGGAGCACTGTGATGAGATGACCATGGAGACTTGAGATGACAAGTCTCATGGAGCATTCTAATGAAAAGGGGCATGGAGCATTGGTCTGACATGTTTCATAGATTATTGTGATGACAGTGGGCATGGTGCATTGTGATGACAAGGGCATTGAGCATTATGAAGACAAGGTCATGGAGTATTGTGAAGACATGTGTCCGGGAGCATTGTGATGACATTTGTCATGGTCCATTGCGATGACAATGGCATGGAGCATTGTGATGCCTAATGTAATAGAGGATTGTGATGGCAAATATAATGGAGCATTGTGAAGACTAGGGCTTGGAATATTATGATGACAAGGGCCATTGAGAATTTTCCTGACAATGTCGTGAAGCATTGTGATGACAAAGTCCTGGAGCATTGTGATGAGAAATCCATGGAGCCTTGTGATGACAAATCTCATGGATCATACTGATGAAAAGGGGCATGGAGCATTCTGATCACAGGGGTCTTGGAAGATTGTGATCACAAGGGTTTGGAGCATTGTGATGAGAGAGGTCATGGATCATTTTGATTTCAAGGAGCATGGAGCATTGTGATGACAAGAGCATGAAGCAATGTGATCCCAAGGTTCATGGAGGATTGTGATGACAATGGTAATGGAGTACTGTGATGACAAGCGCCTAGAGCATTGTAATGACAAGGTCATGTAGCATTTTGCTGACAAAGGCATGGAGCATTGTGATGACAGGTGTCATGGAGCACTGTGATGACAAGCGTCACGGAGCATTGTGAATACAGGGGTCATGGAGCATTGAGATGACAAAAGAATGGATCATTGTGATGACACGCTTCATGGAGCATTGGGCTGAAAATGTTCATGGAGTATTGTGATGACAGGGGTCATGGAGCATTGTGATGACTAGGGAATAGAGCATTGTGATGACAAGAGTCCCGGATCATTGTGTTGTCAGGTGTCATTGAGTGTTGTGATGACATTGGTCATGGAGCATTGTGATGATATTGGTCATGGAGCATTGTGATGAGAAAGTCATGGAACATTGGGCTGAAAATGTTCATGGAGTATTGTGATCACATGGGTCATGGAGCATTGAGATGAAAAGGGGCATGGAGCTTTGTGTTTACAGGGGTCTTGGAGCATTGTGATGACAAGGGCATGGAGCATTTTGATGAGAAGGCCATGGAACCTTCTGATGACATATGTCATCAAGCTTTGTGATGACAGCAGCATGGAGCATTGTGATTAATGGGGTCTTGGAGCATTGTGATGAAAAGTGTCATGGAGCGTTGTTATGACAAGGCCGTGGAACATTGTGATGACAGGGGTCATGGAGCATTGTTATGACAGGGGTAATGGAGCATTGTGATTTGAAGGGCATGCAGCATTGTGCTTACAAGTTTTATGGAGCATTGTGATGACAAATTTGTGGACCTTTGTGATGAAAAGCACGTGGCACATTGTGATGACAATGGTCATGAAGCATTTTTCTGACACAGGCATGGAGCATTGTGATGACAAGTGTCACGGAGCATTGTGATGAAAAGTTCAGGGAGCATTGTGGTTACAAATGTAACAGAGCCTTGTGATGACGCGGGCATGGACCACTGTGATGACAAATATTATGAAGCATTGTGATGACTGGAGTCATGGAGCATTGTGATGATAAGGTCCTGGGTCATTGTGATGACATGACCATGGAGACCTGTGGTGACAAGTATCATGGAGCATTCTGATGAATAGGGGCATGGAGAATTGTGATTATAGGGGTCTTGGAGCACTGTGATGACAAGGGCAAAGAGCGTTGTGAGGAGAATGCCATGGAGCATTGTGATGACATGCGTCAAGGTGCATTGTGCTGAGAAAGGCATAGAGCATTGTGATGACAAGGGTCCAAGAGCATTGTGATGAAAAGTTAATGGAGCATTGGGGTTAAAAAGTCACAGTGACTGTTGATGATGAGCGCATGGACCATTGTGATGAAAAAGGTCATGAAGTATTGTGATGACTGGAGTCACGGAGCATTGTGATGATAGGGGTCATGGAACAGTGTGATAACAAGTGCATGGAGCATTGTGATGACAAGGTGTTGCAGTTTTGTGAAGACATGTGTCAGGGAGCATTGTGAAGACATATGTAATGGCCCATTGTGATGACAATGGCATGGAGCATTGTGATGCCAAATGTCATGGATCATTGTGATGACAATGGCTTGCAACATTATGATGACAAGTGTCAGGGAGCATTGTGCTGACAAGTGCATGGAGAATTGTGATGATAAGGGTCATGGAGCATTCTGATGACAAGCTTGTGGAGTATTTTGATGACAATGGCATGGAGCATTGTGAAAAAAACGGCATGGGGCATTGTGATGAAAAAGGTATGGAGCCTTTTCGTGACAGGGTTCAAGGAGCATTCTGATGACAAGTGTCAGGGAGCATTGTGGTGACAAGTGTATTGAGAATTGTGATGACAAATGTCATGGAGCATTGTGATGAAAAGGGCATGGAGTATTGTGATGACAGTCATCATGGAGCGTTGTGATGACAAGGGCTATGGAACATTGTAATCACAAGGGTTTGGAGCAATGTGATGACAGAGGTCATGGATCATTTTGATTTGAAGGAGCATGGAGCATTGTGATGGCATGGGCATGAAGCAATGTGATCCCAAAGTTCATGGAGGGTTGTGATGAAAATGGTAATGGAGTATTGTGATGACAAGCGCATAGAACATTGTAATGACAAGGTCATGTAGCATTTTGCTGACAAAGGCATGGAGCATTGTGATGACAGGTGTCATGGAGCACTGTGATGAAAAGCGTCACGTAGCATTGTGAATACAGGGGTCATGGAGCATTGGGATGTCAAGGGCATGGATCATTGTGATGACAAGTGTCATGGAGCATTGGGCTGAAAATATTCTTAGATTATTTTGATGACAGGGGTCATGGAGCATTGTGATGACAAGGGAATGGAGCATGGTGATGACAAGGCCCTGGAGCATTGTGATGAGAAGTCCATGGAGAGTTGTGATGACAAGTCTCATGGAGCATTCTGATGAAAATTGTCATGGAGCATTGTGATTACAGGAGTCTTAGAGCACTGTGATGACTAGGGCATGGAGCATTGTGATGAGAAGGCCATGGAGCATTCTGATGACATGCGTCATGGAGTTTTGTGATGACAAGGGCATGGAGCATTGTGATTACATGTGTCTTGGAGCATTGTGATTAAAATGACATGGATCATTTTGATGAAAACGGCATGGAGCCTTGTCATGATAGTTTTCAAGGAGCATACTGATGACAAGTGTCAGGGAGCATTGTGATGACAAGTGTATTGAGCATTGTGATGAGAAAGATCATGGAGCATTGTGATAAGAAGACCATGGATAATTGTGATGATGAGCGTCATGGGGTGTTTTGATGATAAGTGTTATGCAACATTGTGATCACAAGGGTTTGGAGCATTATGATGACAGAGGTCATGCAGAATATTGATTTCACTGTGATGAAAATAGCCTGAAGCATTATGATGATGGGCATGGTGCATTGTGATGACAGGTTTTATGGAGCATTGAGATGAAAAGAGGCAAGGAGTATTGTGATTACAAGGGTCTTGGAGCATTGTGATGACAAGGGCATGGAGCATTGTCATGAGAAAGTCATGGAACACTCTGATGACATGCGTCATGGAGCTATGTGATGACAAGGGAATGGAGCATTGTGATTTCAGGGGTGTTGAGCATTGTGATGAGAAGTGTCATGGAACCTTGTGATGACTAGGCCGTGGAACATTGTGATGGCGGTTGTCATGGTGCATTGTTATGACAGGGGTAATGGAGCATTGTGATGAGAAGGGTATGGAATATTGGTCTGAAATGTTTCATGGATTATTGTGAGGAGACTGGGCATGGAGCATTGTGATGACAAGTGCACGGAACACTGTGATACATGTGTCATGCAGGAGTGTAATGAAAAGGGCATGGAACATTGTGATGAGAAGGGCATCGAGCATTGTGATGACAAGGGTCATGGAGCTTTGTGATGACAAGTCATGGAGCATTTTGATGACAAGGGCTTGGTGCATTGTGATGAGAAGGGCAGGGAGCATTTTGAAGACCGGGTCATGCAGCAATTTGATAAAAAGTGTAATGGAATATTTTGATGACAGGCGTTATGGAACATTGTGATGTCAGGGGTCATGGTACATTGTGATGATAAAGGGATGTAGCATTGTGATGACAGGGTCATGGAACATGGTGATTACAGGGGTGAGGGCGTATTGTGATGACTAGTGATGGAACATTGTGATATCTCTTGTGAGAGAGCATTTTGATGAGAAGAGCATGGACCATTGTGATTACAAGATTTATGGAGTATTGCAATGACAAGTTGTGAAACGTTGTGAGGAAATGCGTGTGGCACATTGTGATGACAATGGTCATGGAGCATTGTTCTGACAAAGACATGGAGCATTGTGATGACAAGGGTCTCAGAGAATTGTGATGAAAAGTTCATGGAGCATTGTGGTTACAAAGGTCACAGAGCCTTGTGATGACGTGGGCATGGACCATTTTGATGACAAACGATATGAAGCATTGAGATGACTGGAGTCACGGAGCATTGTGATGACAGGGGTCATTGAACATTGTGATGACAAGGGCATGGAGCATTGTGTTGACAGGGGAATGGAGCATTGGTCTGACAAGTTTCATAGATTATTGTGATGATAGTGGGCATGGTGCATTGTGATGACAAGGGCATGGAGCATTGTGATGAGAAGGTCATGGAGTATTGTGAAGACAGGTGTCAGGGAGCATTGTGATGACATATGTCATAGTCCACTGCGATGACAATGGCATGGAGCATTGTGATGCCAAATGCAATGGAGGATTTTGATGACAAATAAAATGCAGCATTGTGATGGTTACGGCTTGGAGCATTATGATGATAAGGGGCACTGAAAATTTTCATGACAAGATCGTGAAGCATTGTGATGAAAATTTCCTGGAGCATTGTGATGACAAAACCATGGAGCCTTGTGATGACAAGTCTCTTGGAGCATACTGATGAAAAGGGGCATGGAGTATTTTGATTACAGGGGTCTTGGAACATTGTGATGACAAGGGCATGGAGCATTGTGAGGAGAAGACCAAGGAGCATTCTGATGGCATGCATCATTGTGCTTTGTGATGACAAGGGCATGGAGCACTGTGATTACATGGGTCTTGGATCATTGTGATGAAAAGTGCATGGAACATTGAGATGAAAAAAGCATGGAGCCTTGTCATGACAGGATTCAAGGAGCATACAGACAACAAGTGTCAGGGAGCATTTTGATGACAAGTGTATTGAGCATTGTGATGACAAAGGTCATGGAGCATTGTGATGAGAAGACCATTGATAATTGTGATGACGAGCGTCATGGGGCATTGTGATGACAAGTGATATGGAATATTGTGATCACAAGGGTTTGGAGCTTTGTTATGACAGAGGTCATGGAGCATTTTGATTTCATTGTGATGACAATAGCATGAAGCATTATGATGATGGGCATGATGCATTGTGATGATAGGGTTCATGGATCATTGAGACGAAAAGTGCCATAGAGCATTGTGATTACAGGGTTCTTGGAGCATTGTGATGAGAAGGGTCATGGAGCTTTGTGATGACAAGGCCATGGAACATCGTGATAGCAGGGGTCATGGAGCATTCTTATGAAAGTGGTAATGGAGCATTGTGATGGCAAGGTCGTGGAGCATTGTGATGAGAAGCCAAGGAGCATTGTGATGCCATGAATCATGGAGCTTTGTGAAGACAAGGTCATGGAGCAATGTGATGAGAGCGTTCATGGAGCATTGCGATGACAATGACATGGAGCATTGTGATGCCAAGGGTCATGGGTATTTTTGATGAAAAAGGTCATGGAGCATTTTGATAGCAAGGGCGTTGTGCATTGTGATGAGAAGGGCAGGGAGCATTCTGATGACAGGGTCATGGAGCAATTTGATGAAAAGTGTCATGGAACATGTTGATGACAGTTGTTATGGAACATTGTGATGTCAGGGGTCATCGAACATTGTGATGATAAGTGCATGTAGCATTGTGATGAGAGGAATCATGGAACATTGTGATGACAGGGGTGAGGGAGTATTGTGACAAATAGTGATGTAGCATTGTGATATCAGTGGTGAGAGAGCATTTTGATGAGATGTGCAAGGAGCATTGTGATGACAAATTTTATGGAGCATTGTGATGACAAAATTGTGGAGCACTGTATGAAAAGCGCATGGAGCATTGTGATGACAAGTGTCAAAGAGCATTGTGATGAAAAGTTCATGGATCATTGTGGTTAAAAATGTCAGAGAGCCTTGTGATGACGCGGGCATGGACCATTATGATGACAAACATTATGAAGCATTGAGATGACTGGAGTCACGGATCATGGTGATGACCGGGGTCATGGAGCATTGTGATAACAAGGGCATGGAGCATTGTGATGAGAGGGGCATGGAACATTGGTCTAATAAGTTTCATGGATTATTACGATGACAGTTGGAATGGCGCATTGTGATGACATGGGCATGGAGCATTGTTATGACCAGGTCATGCAGTATTGTGAAGACAGGTGTCCGGGAGCATTGGGATGACATATGTAATGGCCCATTGCGATGACAATGGCATGGAGCATTGTGATGCCAAATATCATGGATCATTGTGATGACAATGGCTTGCAACATTGTTATGACAAGTGTCAGGGAGCATTGTGCTGACAAGTGCATGGAGAATAGTGATGACAAGGGTCATGGAGCATTCTGATGACAAGCTTGTGGAGTACTTTGTTGACAATGGCATGGAACATTGTGATGAAAATGGCATGGGACATTGTGATGAAAAAGGCATGGAGCCTTTTCGTGACAGGTTTCAAGGAGCATTCTGATGACAAGAGTCAGGGAGCATTGTTGTGACAAGTGTATTGAGAATTGTGATGACAAACGTCATGGAGCATTGTGATGAAAAGGGCATGGAGTATTGTGATGACAGGCATCATGGAGCGTTCTGATGACAAGTGTTATGGAACATTGTGATCACAAGGGCTTGGATCATTGTTATGACAAATGTCATGGATCATTATGATTTCAAGGAGCATGGAGCATTGTGATGAGAAAGGCATGAAGCAATGTGATCCCAAAGTTCATGGAGGATTGTGATGACAATGGATATGGAGTATTGCGATGACAAACGCATAGAGCATTGTAATGACAAGATCATGTAGCATTTTGCTGACAAAGGCATGGAGCATTGTGATGAGAGGTGTCATGGAGCACTGTGATGACAAGCGTCATGGAGCATTGTGAATACAGGTGTCATGGAGCATTGGGATGACAAAGGCATGGAACATTGTGATGACAAGGGTCATGGAGCACTGGGCTGAAAATGTTCATGGAGTGTTGTGATGACAGGGGTCATGGAGGATTGTGATAACTAGGGAATGGAGCATTGTGATGACAAGAGTCCCGGATCATTGTGTTGTCAGGAGTCATGGAGTGTTGTGATGACGGTGGTCATGGAGCTTTGTGATTTGGCCATGAAGAATTGTGATGAGTAGGTCGTGAAGCATTGGGCTGAAAATGTTCATGGATTATTGTGATGACAGGGGTCATGAAGCATTGTGATGTCAAGGGAATGGAGCATGGTGATGACAAGTTCCTGGAGCATTGTGATGAGAAGACCATGGAGAATTGTGATGACAAGTCTCATGGAGCATTCTGATGAAAATGGGCAAGGAGCACTGTGAATACAGGGGTCTTGGAGCATTGTGATGACTAGGGCATGGAGCATTGTGATGAGAAGGCCATGGAGCATTTTGATGACATGCATCATGGAGTTATTTGATGACAAGTGCATGGAGCATTGTGATTACAGGGGTCTTGGAACATTGTGTTGACAAGGGCATGGAGCAATGAGAGCAGAAGACCAAGGAGCATTCTGATGGCCTGCGACATTGAGCTTTGTGATGACCAGGGCTTGGAGCATAGAGATTACATGTGTCTTGGAGCATTGTGATGAAAAGGACATCCATTATTGTGATGAAAAAGGCATGGAGCCTTGTCATGACAGGATTCAAGGAGCATACAGACAACAAGTGTCAGGGAGCATTTTGATGACAAGTGTATTGAGCATTGTGAGGACAAACTTCATGGAGCATTGTGATGAGAAGACCATTGATAATTGTGATGATGAGCGTCATGGGGCATTGTTATGACAAGTGATATGGGATATTGTGTTCACAAGGGTTTGGAGCATTGTTATGACAGAGGTCATGGAGCATTTTGATTTCATTGTGATGACAATAGCATGAAGCATTATGACGATGGGCATGGTGCATTGTGATGACAGGGTTCATGGATCATTGAGATGAAAAGGGGCATAGAGCATTGTGATTACAGGTTTCTTGGAGCATTGTGATGAGAAGGGTCATGGAGCTTTGTGATGACAAGGCCATGGAACATCGTGATGCCAGGGGTCATGGAGCATTGTTATGTTAGGTGTAATGGAGCATTCTGACGGCAAGGGCGTGGAGCATTGTGATGAGAAGGCCATGGAGCATTCTGATGACATGTGTCATGGAGCTTTGTGAAGACAAGGGCAGGGAGCAATGTGATGAGAGTGTTCATGGAGCATTGTGATGACAATGACATGGAGCATTGTGATACCAACGGTCATGGATCTTTGTGATGAAAAAAGTCATGGAGCATTTTGATAGCAAGGGCGTTGTGCATTGTGATGAGAAGGACAGGGAGCATTCTGATGACAGGGTCATGGAGCAATTTGATGAAAAGTGTCATGGAACATTTTGATGACAGGTGTTATGGAACATTGTGATGTCAGGGGTCATCGAACATTTTGATGATAAGTGCATGTATCACTGTGATGACAGGAGTCATCGAACATTGTGATGACAGGGGTGAGGGAGTATTGTGACAAATAGTGATGTAGCATTGTGATATCAGTGGTGAGAGAGCATTTTGATGAGAAGTGCATGGAGCATTGTGATGAAAAATTTTAAGGAGAATGTGATGACAAGTTTGTGGAGCACTGTGATGACAAGCGCATGGTGCATTGTGATGACATGTGTCATGGAGCATTGTGCTGACAAGCACATGGAGCACTGTGATGACAAGGGTCAAAGAGCATTGTGATGAAAAGTTCATGGAGCTTTGTGGTTAAAAAGGTCACAGAGACTGTTGATGACGAGGGCATGGACCACTGTGATGACAAAGGTCATGAAACATTGTGATGACTGGAGTCACGGAGCATGGTGATGACAGGGGTCATGGAGCATTGTGATAACAAGGGCATGGAGCATTTTGATGACAAGGGCATGGAACATTGGTCTAATAAGTTTCATGGATTATTGCGATGACAGTTGGAATGGTGCATTGTGATGACAAGGGCATGGAGCATTGTGATGACCAGGTCATGCAGTATTGTGAAGACAGGTGTCAGGGAGCATTGGGATGACATTAGTAATGGCCCATTTTGATGACAATGGCATGGAGCATTGTGATGACAAGTGTCATGGAGGATTCTGAAGACAAAGGTAATGGTGCACTCTGATGACAATGGCTTGGAGCATTGTGATGACAAGGGGCAGGGAGCATTGTGCTGACAAGTGCATGGAGAATTGTGATGACAAGGGTCATGGAGCACTCTGATGACAAGCTTGTGGAGTATTTTGATGACAATGGCATGGAACATTTTGATGAAACCGGCATGGGGCATTGTGATGAAAAAGGCATGGAGCCTTTTCGTGACACGGTTCAAGGAGCATTCTGATCAAAAGTGTCAGGGAGCATTGTGAGGACAAGTGTATTGAGAATTGTGACGACAAAGGTCATGTAGCATTGTGATGATAAGGGCATGGATTATTGTGATGACTGGCATCATGGAGCATTGTGATGACAAGTGTTATGGAACATTGTGATTCCAAGGGTTTGGAGCACTGTGATGAGAGAGGTCATGGATCATTTTGATTTCAAGGAGCAGGGAGCATTGTGATGACAAGGGCATGAAACAATGTGTTCCCAAGTTTCATGGAGGATTGTGATGACAATGGAAATGGAGTATTGTGATGACAAGCGCATAGAGCATTGTAATGACAAGGTCAAGTAGCATATTGCTGACAAAGGCATGGATCATTGTGATGACATGTGTCATGGAGCACTGTGATGACAAGTGTCACGGAGCATTGTGAATACAGGGGTCATGGTGCATTGGGATGACAAGGGCATGGATCATTGTGATGACAAGTGTCATGGAGCACTGGGCTAAAAATGTTCATGGAGTGTTGTGATGACAGGGGTCATGGAGCATTGTGATGACTAGGGAATTGAGCATTGTGATGACAAGAGTCCCGGATCATTGTGTTGTCAGGTGTCATGGAGTGTTGTGATGACAGTGGTCATGGAACATTGTGATGATATTGGCCAAGGAGCATTGTGATGAGTAGGTCGTGGAGCATTGGGCTGAAAATGTTCATGGATTATGGTGATGACAGGGGTCATGGAGCATTGTGATGACAAGGGAATGGAGCATGGTGATGACAAGTTCCTGGAGCATTGTGATGAGAAGACCATGGAGACTTGTGATGACAAGTCTCATGGAGCATTCTGATGAAAAGGGGCATGGAGCATTGTGATTACAGGGGTCTTGGAACATTGTGATGACAAGGGCATGAAGCATTGTGAGGAGAAGCCCAAGGAGCATTCTGATGTCATGCGTCATTGCGCTTTGTGATGACAAAGACATGGAGCATTGAGATTACATTTGTCTTGGAGCATTGTGATGAAAAAGACATGGATTATTGTGATGAAAAAGGCATGGAGCCTTGTCATGACAGGATTCAAGGAGCATACAGACAACAAGTGTCAGGGAGCATGTTGATGACAAGTGTATTGAGCATTGTGAGGACAAAGGTCATGGAGCATTGTGATGAGAAGACCATTGATAATTGTGATGACGAGCATCATGGGGCATTGTGATGACAAGTGCTATGTAATATTGTGATCACAAGGGTTTGGAGCATTGTTATGACAGAGGTCATGGAGCATTTTGATTTCATTGTGATGACAATAGCATGAAGCATTATGATGATGGGCATGGTGCATTGTGATGACAGGGTTCATGGATCATTGAGATGAAAATGGGCATAGAGCATTGTGATTACAGGGTTCCTGGAGCATTGTGATGAGAAGGATCATGGAGCTTTGTGATTACTAAGCCATGGAATATCGTGATGGCAGGGGTCATGGAGCATTGTTATGTCAGGTGTAATGGAGCATTCTGATGGCAAGTGCGTGGAGCATTGTGATGAGAAGGCCATGGAGCATTCCTGATGACATGTGTCATGGAGCTTTGTGAAGGCAAGGGCATGGAGCAATGTGATGAGAGCGTTCATGGAGCATTGTGATGACAATGACATGGAGCATTGTGATGCCAATGGTCTTGGATCTTTGTGATGAAAAAAGGCATGGAACATTTTGATAGCAAGGGCGTTGTGCATTGTGATGAGAAGGGCAGGGAGCATTGTGATAACAAGGTCATGGAGCAATTTGATGAAAAGTGTCATGGAACATTTTGATGACAGGTGTTATGGAACATTGTGATGTCAGGGGTCATCGAACATTTTGATGATAAGTGCATGTAGCATTGTGATGACAGGAGTCATCGAAAATTGTGATGACAGGGGTGAGGGAGTATTGTGACAAATAATGATGTAGCATTGTGATATCAGTGGTGAGAGAGCATTTTGTTGAGAAGTGCATGGAAAAATATGATGGCAAATTTTAAGGAGAATGTGATGACAAGATTGTGGAGCACTGTGATGACAAGCGCATGGTGCATTGTGATGACATGTGTCATGGAGCATTGTGCTGACAAGCACATGGAGAATTGTGATGACAAGGGTCAAAGAGCATTGTGATGAAAAGTTCATGGAGCATTGTGGTTAAAAAGGTCAGAGACTGTTGATGACGACGGCATGGACCATTGTGATGACAAAGGTCATGAAGCATTGTGATGACGGGAGTCACAGAGCATTGTGATGACAGGGGTCATGGAGCATTGTGATGACAAGGGCATGGAACATTGGTCTAATAAGTTTCATGGATTATTGCAATGACATTTGGAATGGCCCATTGTGATGACAATGGCATGGAGCATTGTGAAGCCAAGTGTCATGGAGAATTCTGATGACAAATGTAATGGAGCATTGTGATGACAATGGCTTGGAGCATTGTGATAACAGGGGTCAGGGAGCATTGTGCTGACAAGTGCATGGAGAATTGTGATGAGAAGGGTCATGGAGCATTCTGATGACAAGCTTGTGGAGGATTTTGATGAAAATGGCCTGGAGCATTGTGATGAAAACGGCATGGGGCATTGTGATGAAAACGGCATGGAGCCTTTTCGTGACAGGTTTCAAGGAGCATTCTGATGACAAGTGTCAGGGAGCATTTTGATGACAAGTGTATTGAGAACTGTGATTACAAAGGTCATGGAGCATTGTGATGAAAAGGGCATGGATTATTGTGATGACAGGCATCATGGAGCCTTGGGATGACAAGTGTTATGGAACATTGTGATCACTAGGTTTTGGAGCATTGTGATGACAGAGGTCATGGGTCATTTTGATTTCAAGGAGCATGGAGCATTGTGATGACAATAGCAGGAAGCATTGTGATCCCAAGTTTCATGGAGGATTGTGATGACAATGGAAATGGAGTATTGTGATGACATGTGCATAGAGTATTGTAATGACAAGGTCATGTAGCATTTTGCTGACAAAGGCATGGAGCATTGTGATGACAGGTGTCATGGAGCACTGTGATGACAAGCGTTACTGAGCATTGTGAATACAGGGGTCATGTAGCATTGGGATGAAAAGGGCATGGATCATTGTGATGACAAGGGTCATGGAGCACTGGGCTGAAAATGTTCATGGAGTATTGTGATGACAGAGGTCACGGAGCATTGTGATGACAAGGGAATGTAGCATTGTGATGACAAGTGTCCCGGATCATTGTGTTGTCAGGTGTCATGGAGTCTTTTGATGACAGTGGTCATGGAGCATTGTGGTGATATGGGCTATGGAGCATTGTGATGAGAATTTCGTAGAGCATTGGGCTGAAAATATTCATGGATTATTGTGATGACAGGGGTCATGGAGCATTGTGATGACAAGGGAATGGAGCATGGTGATGACAATGTCCTGGAGCACTGTGATGTGAAGACCATGGAACCTTGTGATGACAAGTCTCATGGAGCATTCTGATGAAAAGGCACAGGGATCATTTTGATTACAGGGCTCTTGGAGCATTGTGATGACAAGGGCATTGAACATTATGATGAGAAGGCCATGGAGCATTCTGATGACATTCGTCATGGAGCTTTGTGATGACAAGTGCAAGGAGCATTGTGATCACAGGTGTCTTGGAACATTTTGATGAAAAGGGCATGGATCATTGTGATGAAATAGGCATGAAGCCTTGCCATGAAAGAGTGCACGGTGCATACTGAGGTCAATAGTCAGAGAGCATTGTGTTGACAAGGGTATTGAACATTGTCTTGACAAAAGTCATGGTGCATTGTGATGAGAAGCCCATGGATAACTGTGGTGACCAGCGTCATGGGGCATTGTGATGACAAGTGTTATGGGACATTGTGATCACAAGGGTTTGCAGCATTGCGGTGACAGATGTCATGGAGCTTTTTGATTTCATTGTGATGACAATAGCATGAAGCATTATGATGATGGGCATGGTGCCTTTTGATGACAGCGTTCATGGAGCATTGTGATGAAAAGTGGCATGAAGCATTCGTCTGACAAGTTTCTTGGATTATTGTGATAACAATGGGCATGGCACATTGTGATGACAAGGTCATGGAGCACTGTGATGACAAGGTCATGGATTATTGTGAAGAAAGGTGTCAGGGAGCACTGTGATGAAATATGTCATGTTCCAGTTTGAGGACAATATCATGGAGCATTGTGATGCCAATTGTTATGGAGGATTGTTGTGACAAAGTAAAGGAGCTTTGTGATGACAAGGGCATGGAGCATTGTGATATCAAGGGCCATTGAGAATTTTAATGCCCTGGTCGTGAAACATTTTGATGAAAAGCGCATGGAGCTTCCTATGACAGGGGTCATGGAGCATTGCGATGACAAGTGCATGGAGTATTGTGATGACAAGAGCATATAACATTGTGATGTGAAGTGCCATGGAGCATTGTAATGAGAAGGACGTGGAGAATTGTGAGGACAAGGGACATTGAGATTTGAGATGACAAGGCATGGAGCATGGTGATGGCAAAACCGTGGAGCATTGTGATGAGAAGACCTTGGGTAACTGTGATGTCGAGCATCATGGAGCACTGTAATGACAAGGGGCATGAAGCATTGTGATGACAGTTGTCAGGGAGCAATGTGATGACAGGGGTCATGGAGCAATGTGATGACAAAGGCATGGAGCATTGTGATGACAAGGACATGGAGCATTGCAATGTCAAGAGAATGGAGAATTGTGATGACAAGAGCATGTAACATTTTGATGAGAAGTGTCATGTAGCACTGTGATGAAAAGTACGTGGAGAATTTCGATGACAAGGGACATGGAGCATTTTGATAACCAGGGCATGGATCATTGTGATGACAGGGGTCATGAAGCATTATTATTACAAGGGCCATGGTGCATTCTGACATAAGATATCACTTATGAAGGGAATGTAAACATGGCTACATATGAACTGATTTAGGGAAGAGAACAGTGTCTCTGATTTAGAAAACACTCTAACGCTTGCTTAATGGGAAAGACAGGTGGGGAGATGCACAAAACAAAAGATTGATATTAGCAAAGGTACCGTTCCATAATCCAAAAACAAAAGAGACAAGCCCTACTCCTTCCTCAGTGAACGGAACTCAACATCCTTATTCCCCGCAGAGAAATATATCTGACTAGTAAGAATTTTAAAACCTATGTATTGATATGTCTCTGTAAGGTAACTAAGTGTGTCTAGTATGACATAAACATGGCAGGGAGAATCAGTTCAAACCCAATATAAAAATGAATTTCAAAACAAAATATAAAAACAGAACAATTCTTACACAATACCTTCAGGGTCGCTGATGAAACCTGGAATGACCCTATCTAAAATGACAGCTGGATGTGGCATAAGGCTGGACACTTGGGACTGAAAGGATTGGTGAGATTGGGTGAGCAAATGTAGACCCTTTAAAGCAATAATGTGCGGCACCCATTCCATCGGTCCCAACAGGCCAGGTTTAAGGGCTTATTACTACAGCTATAATATGTACGGGAACCCTAGAGAATGGACACAGTGTGAATACGAAAGGTTTCTAAAACTCAACGAATAGTCCGTCTCCTGGTGCTCCCATTTGACTTTCCAACTGCTTTACTATCAATCTCCCTACTTGGGGAGACAGCACCTTTAACCTCCTGGTTCGCACAGGTTGCCAATTTGGCAGAGGATGAAAGGGAAGAGGGAGACCAGTGAGAGAGTAGCTGTTAGACATTTGTACGGGCACATGTCACTCTTACTTCGCGGGAAGAAGAAGAAATAACCAAAGCCTCAGCCACCCACCAGGAACCAGTATAGGTCCTGAACCAAAATATTGGACGTGCGTTCAGCTCACAAAAAAAAAACGAGTTAAATAATGTAGCTCAGTGCACAACAATTCACAAACAGGCAGAGTAATAAAGGACAACTATCGTCCAAAAATCTGTTGAGGGAAGGCAACGAGGCACACTTGAAAGCGAGGCAGAATAGCAGGAAACAGATTTCAAGAGGTACGTTGGAATCGCATTTAAGGCACAGGAAGAGGGGCACAACATCGACAATGATGCACTTGGCCTAAAAGGGCGTATGCGTTTTCTCCTGAATATATTCAGGAGAAAACGCATACACCCTTTTTGACCAAGCAAGCATGCTGGCAATGCAAATCTGCACTACAAAGTATCACTTCCCACTTGTCAAAAGGTACATCCACAAAATGGGTAAAAACCAAAAAGGCAAGACAGGCCCTGGAGAACAGGGAGCCTTGTTATGCTGATGGGCGGGATGTAAATTGCCAACTGCCTCTCTGGAGGAGTGCATTGTGTTCCCTAAAACAAGTAAACAACAGAGCTACAGAGCCAAGGGTACTTTCAGTCTGGGGAATATACCTTGGGAAAGCAGAAAATCAATAAGACAGAGCCACCCCAAAATTTAGGGCTGCACTGATTACAAGAACCTCAACTTGGGTACAGCTTAAATATCCCAGGAAATATAAATATGGTTTAAAATATTTTGGTAGTTACGTATGATGGAATATCCCTCAGCCATGAAATCAATGTCATAAGACCAGTAGCAGCAAAATGAGTGGATTCAGGTACGATGATTCTAACTGAAATAAGTCACACAGATAAAGAAACTTATCATAAGATATCACTTATGAAGGTCCTCTAAACATGGCTACACATGAACAGAGTTAGGAAAGCGAACAGAGACTCACATTTAGAAAACACTCTTATGCCTGCTTAAGGGGGAATAAGAGGTGGGGTGCTGCAGAAAACCAGCGTTTGATATAACCACACGTACCATTTCAAAAACCAACTATGAAATATACAAGACCTACACCTTCCTCAGTGAAAGGAACTCAAAACTCGATATTTCCCAAAGAGGAATATATCTGACTAGTAAGAATATTAAAACCTATGTATTGATATGTCTCTGTAAGGGAATCAACTGTGTGTAGACTGGCATAATCATTGCAGTGAGAATCAGCTCACACCCACTATAAAAAGGAATTTCAAAAAAAAAACAAAAAACATGGAAATTCTTTACCATTCCTTTAGGGGCTCTAATGAAACCTGGAATGACCCTATCTACAATGACAGCTGGATATGGCATAAGGCTGGACACTTGGGACTGAGAGGATTGTTGAGATTGGTTGAGCAAATGCACACCCTTTAAAGCAATAATGTGTGGCACCCATTCCATTTCTCCCAACTCTCCAGGTTGAAGTCAATATTACTACAGCTATAACATGTACGGGAAACCTAGAGAATGGACACACTGTAAATACGAAAGGTTTCTAAAATTCAACTAATAGTCCCTCTCCTGGTGCTCCGGTTTTACTTTCCAACTGCTTTACTATCAATCTCCCAACTTGGAGAGACAGCCCCTTTATCCTCCTGGTTCGCACAGGTTGCCAATTTGGCAGAGGATAAAAGGGAAGAGGGAGAACCAATGAGAGAGTAGCTGATAGTCATTTGGACGGGCATATGTCACTCTAATTTCCCGGCAAGAAGAAGAATTAACCAAAGTCTAAGCCACCCCCTGGGATCCAGATTACGTCCTGAATCAAAATTGTGGACTTGCGTTCAGCTCACAAAAAACGAGTTGAAAAATGAAGCTAAGGTGCACAGCAATTTACAAACTGGCAGAGTATTAAAGGACAACTATCGTCCAAAAATCTGTTGAGGGAAGGCAATGAGGGGGAATTGAAGGCGAGGGAGAATAGCAGGAAACAGATTTCAAGAGGTACGTTGGAATCATCTGTAAAGCACATGAAAAGGGGCACAACTTCGACAGTGATGCACTTGGCCAAAAACGGCGTATGCATTTTCTCCTGAATATATTAAGGACAAAACGCATACGCACTTTTTGGCCAAGCAAGAAGGGGGCAATGCAAATCTGCATTATAAAGAAGTATCACTCCCCAACGGTCAAAAGGGACATCCACAAAATGTGTAAATACCAGAAAGACAAGACAGTCCCTGGAGAAGAGGGAGCCTTGTTATGCTGATGGGCGGGACGTAAATTGCCAACTGCCTCTCTGGTGGAGTGCACTGTGTTCCCTAAAACTAGTAAACAACAGAGCTACAGAGCCAAGGGCACTTCCAGTCTAGGGAATATACCTTGGGAAAACTGAAAATCAATAAGACAGAGCCACCCCCAAATTTAGGGCTGCACTGCTTACAAGAACCTCAACTTGAGTACACCTTAAATATCCCAGGAAAGATAAAAATTGTTCAAAAAATTATGGTACTTACGTACGATGGAATATCCCTCAGCCATGAAATCAATGTCATAAGACCAGTAGCATCAATATGAGTGGATTCAGGTACGATGATTCTAAGTAAAATAAGTCACACAGAAAAAGAATCTTATCATAAGATATCACTTATGAAGATCCTGTGAACATGGCTACACATGAACTGAGTTAGGAAAGAGAATAGAGTCTCAAATTTAGAAAACACTCTTATGCCTGCTTAAGGGGGAAGGAGAGGTGGGGTGATGCATAAAACCAGAGTTTGATATAAGCACAGGTACCGTTCCAAAAACCAACTACAGAATAGACAAGACCTACCTACACCATCCTCAGTGCAAGGGTCTCAAAACCCCATATTTCCCACAGAGGAATATATCTGAATAGTAAGAATCTTAAAATCTATGTTTTGATATGTCTCCATAAGGGAATCAAGTGTGTCTAGACTGGCATAAACATGACAGCGAGAATCTGCTCAAACCCACTATAAAAAGGAATTTCAAAAACAAAACAAAAAAACAGGGAAATTCTTTTCAATTCCTTCAGGGTCTCTGATGAAACCTGGAATGTCCCTGTCTACAATGACAGCTCGATGTGGCATAAGCCTGGACACTTGGGACTGAGAGGATTGGTGAGATTGGGTGAACAAATGCAGACCCTTTAAAGCAATAATGCATGGCACCCATTCCATGGGTTCCAAGTCTCCAGGTTGAAGGGATTATTACTACAGCTATAACATGTACGGGAAACCTAGAGAATGGACACACTGTGAATACGAAAGGTTTCTAAAACTCAACGAATAGTCCCTCTCCTGGTGCTCCGGTTTGACTTTCCAACTGCTTTACTATCAATCTCCCAAATTGTAGAGACAGCCCCTTTAACCTCCTGGTTCTCACAGTTTGACAATTTGGGAGAGGAAGAAAGGGAAGAGGGAGAACCAATGAGAGAGTAGCTGTTAGGCACTTGGACGGGCATATGTCACTCTAATTTCCCGGCAGGAAGAAGAATTAACCAAAGTCTCAACCACACACTGGGAACCAGTATAGCTCCTGAAACAAAACTTTGGACTTGCATTCAGCTCACAAAAATCGAGTTGAAAAATGGAGCTCAGCAGCAGAGCAATTCACAATTAGGCATAGTAATAAAAGCCAACTATCGTCCAGAAATCTGTTGAGGGAAGGCAACGAAGCGGACTTGAAAGTGAGGCCGAATAGCAGGAAACAGATTTCAAGAGGTACGTTGGAATCGTCTGTAAAGCACAGGAAGAGGGGCACAACTTCGACAATGATGCACTTGGCCAAAAAGGGCGTATGCATTTTCTCCTGAATATATGCAGGAGAAAACGCATATGCCCTTTCTGGCCAAGCAAGCAAGCGGGCAATGCAAATCTGCACTACAAAGAATTGTCACTTCCCACTGGTCAAAATGGATATCCAAAAAATGTGTAAATACCAGAGAGGCAAGACAGGCCCTGGAGAACAGTGAGCCTTGTTATGCTGATGGGCGGGATGTAAATTGCCAACTGCCTCACTGGAGGAGTGCATTGTGTTCCCTAAAACAAGAAAACAACAGAGCTACAGAGCCAAGGGCACTTCCAGTGAACGGAATATACCTTGGGAAAACTGAAAATCAATAAGACAGAGACACCCCCAAATTTAGGGCTGCACTGCTTACAAGAACCTCAACTTGGGTACACCTTAAATATCCCAGGAAATATAAAAATGGTTCCAAAAATTGTGGTACTAACGTACGATGGAATATCCCTCAGCCATGAAATCAATGTCATAAGACCAGTAGCATCAATATGAGAGGATTCAGGTACGGTGATTCTAAATAAAATAAGTCACACAGAAAAAGAAGTTATCATAAGATATCACTTATGAAGATCCTGTAAACATGGCTACACATGAACTGAATTAGGAAAGAGAACAGAGTCTCACATTTAGAAAACACTCTTATGCCTGCTTAAGGGGGAAGGAGAGGTGGGTTTATGCATAAAACCAGAGTTTGATATAAGCACAGGTACCGTTTCAAAAGCCAACTATGGAATAGACAAGACCTACCTATACCTTCCTCAGTGAAAGGGATTCAAAACCCTATATTTCCCACAGAGGAATATATCTGACTAGTAAGAAACTAAAAACCTATGTATTGATATGTCTCCGTAAGGGAATCAAGTGTGTCTAGACTGGCATAAACATGGCAGCGAGAATCAGCTCAAACCCACTATAAAAAGGAATTTCAAAAACAAAACAAAAAAAGAGGGACATTCTTTACAATTCCTTCAGGGTCTCTGATGAAACCTGGAATGACCATGTCTACAATGACAGCTGGATGTGGGATAAGGTTGGACACTTGGGACTGAGAGGATTGGTGAGATTGGCTGAGCACATGCAGACCCTAGAAAGCAATAATGCATGGCACCCATTCCATGGGTCAGAACTCTCGAGGTTTAAGGGAATATTACTACAGCTATAACATGTACGGGAAACCTAGAGAATTGGCACACTGTGAATACGAAAGATTTCTAAAACTCAACGAATAGTCCCTCTCCTGGTGCTCCGGTTTGACTTTCCAAGTGCTTTACTATCAATCTCCCATCTTGGAGAGACAGCGCCTTTAACCTCCTGGTTCTCCAAGTTTGCCAATTTGGCAGAGGATGAAAGGGAAGAGGGAGAACCAATGAGAGAGATGCTGTTAGGCATTTGGACGGGCATATGTCACTCTAATTTCCCAGCAGGAAGAAGAATTAACCAAATTTGCAACCACCCTCCGGGAACCAGTATAGGTCCTGAACCAAAATTTTGCACATGCGTTCAGCTCACAAAACATGCGTTGAAATATGGAGCTCAAGGGCACAGCAATTCACAAACTGGCAAAGTAATAAAGGACAACTATCATCCAAAAATCTGTTGAGGGAAGGCAACGAGGCGGACTTGAAAGCGAGGCAGAATAGCAGGAAACAGATTTTAAGAGGTACGTTGGAATCACCTGTAAGGCACAGGAAGAGGGGCACAACTTCGACAATGATGCACTTGGCCAAAAAGGGTGTATGCATTTTCTCCTGAATATATGCAGGAGAAAACGCATACGCCCTTTTTGGCCAAGCAAGCAAGCAGGCAATGCAAATCTGCAGTACAAAGAAGTATCACTTCCCACCAGTCAAAAGGGACATCCACAATATGTGTAAATACCAGAAAGGCAAGACAGGTCCTGGAGAACAGGGAGCCTTGTTATGCTGATGGGCGGGATGTAAATTGCCAACTGCCTCTCTGGAGGAGTGCATTGTGTTCCCAAAAGCATGTAAACAACAGAGCTACAGAGCAAAGGGCACTTCCAGTCTAGGGAATATACCTTGGGAAAATTGAAAATCAATAAAACACAGCCACCATCAAATTTAGGGCTGCACTGCTTACAAGAACCTCAACTTGGGTATACCTTAAATATCCCAGGAATGATAAAAATGGTTCAAAAAATTGTGGTACTGAAAAAGTAGAGAGACTTCCGGGTAAGATGGCGGAAGAGTAAGACGGGGAGATCACCTTCCTCCCCACGGATACACCAGAAATATAACTACACGTGGAACAACTCCTACAGAACACCTACTGAACGCTGGCAGAAGACCCCAGACCTCCCAAAAGGCAAGAAACCCCCCCACATAGCTGGGTAGGGCAAAGCGGAGAGATCCCCCACAGAGGATCAGTGCCGAGCGGCACTCACCAGCCCAAGAGGCTTGTCTGCTCGCCTGCCGGGGCATGCAGCGCTGGAAGCTGAGGCTCAGGCTTCGGTCAGAGCACAGGGAGAGAACTGTGGCTGGCGGCGAGAACTCAGCCTGAAGAGGGCTAATGTGCCATAGCTAGCCGGGAGGGAGTCCGGGAAAACTCTGGAGCTGCCAAAGAGGCAAGAGACTTTTTCTTCCCTCTTGGTTTCCTGGTGCGCGAGGAGAGGGGATTAAGAGCGCTGCTTAAAGGGGCTCCACAGACGGGCGTGAGTCGCGACTGAAAGCGCGGAGCCCAGAGACGGGCGTGGGACGCTGGGGCTCCTGCTGCCGCCGCCAAGAAGCCTGTGTGCGAGCGCAGGTCACTGCCCACACCGCCCTTCCGGGAGCCTGTGCAGCCCACCACTGCCGGGTTCCCGGGATCCAGGGGTGGCTTCCCTGGGAGAACGCACGGTGCCCCTCGGGCTGGTGCAATGTCACGCCGACTTTTGCCGCTGCAGGCTCGCCCCGCACTCCGTGCCCCTCCCTCCCACCCAGCCTGAGTGAGCCAGTGTCCCCGAAGAGGCTGCTCCTTTAACCCTGTCCTGCTGAGCGAAGAACAGACGCCCTCCGGCGACCTACATGCAGAGGCGGGGCCAAATCCAAAGCTGAGACCCAGGAGCTGTGAGAACAAAGAAGAGAAAGGGAAACCTCTCCCAGCAGCCTCTGAAGCAGCGGATTAAATCTCCACAGTCAACTTGATGTGCCCTGCATCTGTGGAATACATGAATAGACAACACATCATCCCAAATTGAGGAGCCCGGAGTCAGTGCTGTGCCTCTGAGGTGGGAGAGCCAACTTCAGGACACTGGTCCACAAGAGACCTCCCAGCTCCACATAATATCAAACGGCAAAAATCTTCCAGAGATCTCCATCTCAACACCAGCACCCAGCTTCACTCAACGACCAGCAAGCTACAGTGCTGGACACCCTAAGCCAAACAACTAGCAAGACAGGAACACAACACCACCCATTAGCAGAGAGGTGGCCTAAACTCATAAAAAGTCTGCAGACACCCCAAAACACACCACCAGACGTGGACCTGCCCACCAGAAAGACAAGATCCAGGCTCATCCACCAGAACACAGGCACTAGTCCCCTCCACCAGGAAGCCTACACAACCCACTAAACCAACCTTAGCCACTGGGGTCAGACACCAAAAACAACGGGAACTACCAACCTGCAGCCTGCAAAAAGGAGACCCCAAACACAGTAACATAAGCAAAATGAGAAGACAGAAAAACACACAGCAGGAGAAGGAGCAAGATAAAAACACACCAGATCTAACAAATGAAGAGGTAATAAGCAGTCTACCTGAAAAAGAATTCAGAATAATGATGGTAAAGATGATCCAAGATTCTATTTCCCAGATCCAAAATCTTGGAAATAGAATAGACAAAATGCAAGAAACAGTTAACAAGGACCTAGAAGAACTAAAGATGAATCAAGCATCGATTAAAAACACAATACATGAAATAAAAAATACTCTAGATGGGATCAATAGCAGAATAACTGAGGCAGAAGAACGGATAAGTGAGGTGGAAGATAAAATAGTGGCAATAACTGCTGCAGAGCAAAATAAAGAAAAAAGAATGAAACGAACAGAGGACAGTCTCAGAGACCTCTGGGACAACATTAAACGCACCAACATTCGAATTATAGGGGTTCCAGAAGAAGAAGAGAAAAAGAAAGGGACTGAGAAAATATTTGAAGAGATTATAGTTGAAAACTTCCCTAATATGGGAAAGGAAATAGTTAATCAAGTCCAGGAGGCACAGAGAGTCCCATACAGAATAAATCCAAGGAGAAATACGCCAAGACACATATTAATTAAACTGTCAAAAATTAAACACAAAGAAATCATATTAAAAGCAGCAAGGCAAAAACAACAAATAACACACAAGGGAATCCCCATCAGGATAACAGCTGATCTTTCAGCAGAAACTCTACAAGCCAGAGGGAGTGGCAGGACATAATTAAAGTGATGAAGGAGAAAAACCTGCAACCAAGATTACTCTACCCAGCAAGGATCTCATTCAGATTTGATGGAGAAATTAAAACGTTTACAGACAAGCAAAAGCTGAGAGAGTTCAGCACCACCAAACCAGCTTTACAACAAATGCTAAAGGAACTTCTCTAGGCAAGAAACACAACAGAAGGAAAAGACCTACAATAACGAACCCAAAACAATTAAGAAAATGGGAACAGGAACATACATATCAATAATTACCTTAAATGTAAATGGACTAAATGCTCCCACCAAAAGACACAGGTTGGCTGAATGGATACAAAAACAAGACCCATATATATGCTGTCTACAAGAGACCCACTTCAGACCTAGAGACACATACAGACTGAAAGTAAGGGGATGGAAAAAGATATTCCATGCAAATGGAAACCAAAAGAAAGCTGGAGTAGCAATTCTCATATCAGACAAAATAGACTTTAAAATAAAGACTACTAGAAGAGACAAAGAAGGACACTACATAATGATCAAGGGATCGATCCAAGAAGAAGATATAACAATTGTAAATATTTATGCACCCAACATAGGAGCACCTCAATACATAAGGCAAATACTAACAGCCATAAAAGGAGAAATCGACAGTATCACAATCATAGTAGGGGACTTTAACACCCCACTTTCACCAATGGACAGATCATCCAAAATGAAAATAAATAAGGAAACACAAGCTTTAAATGATACATTAAACAAGATGGACTTAATTGATATTTATAGGACATTCCATCCAAAAACCACAGAATACACATTTTTCTCAAGTGCTCATGGAACATTCTCCAGGATAGATCATATCTTGGGTCACAAATCAAGCCTTGGTAAATTTAAGAAAACTGAAATTGTATCAAGTATCTTTTCCGACCACAATGCTATGAGACTAGATATCAATTACAGGAAATGAGCTGTAAAAAATACAAACACATGGAGGCTAAACAATACACTACTTAATAACGAAGTGATCACTGAAGAAATCAAAGAGGAAATTAAAAAATACCTAGAAACAAATGACAATGGAGACACGACGACCCAAAACCTATGGGATGCAGCAAAAGCAGTTCTAAGAGGGAAGTTTATAGCAATACAATCCCACCTTAAGAAACAGGAAACATCTCGAATAAACAACCTAACCTTGCACCTAAAGCAATTAGAGAAAGAAGAACAAAAACATCCCAAAGTTAGCAGAAGGAAAGAAATCATAAAAATCAGATCAGAAATAAATGAAAAAGAAATGAAGGAAACGATAGCAAAGATCAATAAAACTAAAAGCTGGTTCTTTGAGAAGATAAACAAAATTGATAAACCATTAGCCAGACTCATCAAGAAAAAAAGGGAGAAGACTCAAATCAATAGAATTAGAAATTAAAAAGGAGAAGTAACAACTGACACTGCAGAAATACAAAAGATCATGAGAGATTACTATAAGCAACTCTATGCCAATAAAATGGACAACCTGGAAGAAATGGACAAATTCTTAGAAATGCACAACCTGCCAAGACTGAATCAGGAAGAAATAGAAAATATGAATAGACCAATCACAAGCACTGAAATTGAAACTGTGATAAAAAATCTTCCAACAAACAAAAGCCCAGGACCAGATGGCTTCACAGGCGAATTCTATCAAGCATTTAGAGAAGAGCTAACACCTATCCTTCTCAAACTCTTCCAAAATATAGCAGAGGGAGGAACACTCCCAAACTCATTCTACGAGGCCACCATCACCTTGATACCAAAACCAGACAAGGATGTCACAAAGAAAGAAAACTACAGGCCAATATCACTGATGAACATAGATGCAAAAATCCTCAACAAAATACTAGCAAACAGAATCCAACAGCACATTAAAAGGATCATACACCATGATCAAGTGGGGTTTATTCCAGGAATGCAAGGATTCTTCAATATACGCAAATCAATCAACGTGATACACCATATTAACAAATTGAAGGAGAAAAACCATATGATCATCTCAATAGATGCAGAGAAAGCTTTCGACAAAATTCAACACCCATTTATGATAAAAACCCTGCAGAAAGTAGGCATAGAGGGAACTTTCCTCAACATAATAAAGGCCATATATGACAAACCCACAGCCAGCATCGTCTTCAATGGTGAAAAACTGAAACCATTTCCACTAAGATCAGGAACAAGACAAGGTTGCCCACTCTGACCACTCTTATTCAACCTAGTTTTGGAAGTTTTAGCCACAGCAATCAGAGAAGAAAAGGAAATAAAAGGAATCCAAATCGGAAAAGAAGAAGTAAAGCTGTCACTGTTTGCAGATGACATGATACTATACATAGAGAATCCTAAAGATGCTACCAGAAAACTACTAGAGTTAATCAATGAATTTGGTCAAGTTGCAGGATACAAAATTAATGCACAGAAATCTCTGGCATTCCTATATACTAATGATGAAAAATCTGAAAGTGAAATCAAGGAAACACTCCCATTTACCATTGCAACAAAAAGAATAAAATATCTAGGAATAAACCTACCTAAGGAGACAAAAGACCTGTATGCAGAAAATTATAAGACACTGATGAAAGAAATTAAAGATGATACAAATAGATGGAGAGATGTACCATGTTCTTGGATTGGAAGAATCAACATTGTGAAAATGACTCTACTACCCAAAGCCATCTACAGATTCAATGCAATCCCTATCAAACTACCACTGGCATTTTTCACAGAACTAGAACAAAAAATTTCACAATTTGTATGGAAACACAAAAGACCCCGAATAGCCAAAGCAATCTTGAGAACGAAAAATGGAGCTGGAGGAATCAGGCTCCCTGACTTCAGACTATACTACAAAGCTACAGTAATCAAGACAGTATGGTACTGGCACAAAAACAGAAAGATAGATCAATGGAACAGGATAGAAAGCCCAGAGTTAAACCCACGGACATATGGTCACCTTATCTTTGATAAAGGAGGCAGGAATGTACAGTGGAGAAAGGACAGTCTCTTCAATAAGTGGTGCTGGGAAAACTGGATAGGGACATGTAAAAGTATGAGATTAGATCACTCCCTAACACCATACACAAAAATAAGCTCAAAATGGATTAAAGACCTAAATGTAAGGCCAGACACTCTCAAACTCTTAGAGGAAAACATAGGCAGAACACTCTATGACATAAACCACAGCAAGATCCTTTTTGACCCACCTCCTAGAGAAATGGAAATAAAGACAAAAATAAACACATGGGACCTAATGAAACTTAAAAGCATTTGCACAGCAAAGGAAACCATAAACAAGACCAAAAGACAACCCTCAGAATGGGAGAAAATATTTGCAAATGAAGCAACTGACAAAGGATTAATCTCCAAAATTTATAAGCAGCTCATGCAGCTCAATAACAAAAAAACAAACAACCCAATCCAAAAATGGGCAGAAGACCTAAATAGACATTTCTCCACAGAAGATATACAGACTGCCAACAAACACATGAAAGGATGCTCAACATCTTTACTCATTAGAGAAATGCAAATCAAAACTACAATGAGATATCATCTCACACCAGTCAGAATGGCCATCATCAAAAAATCTAGAAACAATAAATGCTGGAGAGGGTGTGGAAAAAAGGGAACACTCTTGCACTGCTGGTGGGAATGTGAATAGGTACAGCCGCTATGGAGAACGGTATGGAGGTTCCTTAAAAAACTACAAATAGAACTACCATATGACCCAGCAATCCCACTACTGGGCATATACCCTGAGAAAACCATAATTCAAAAAGAGACATGTACCAAAATGTTCATAGCAGCCCTATTTACAATAGCCCGCAGATGGAAACAACCAAAGTGTCCATCATCGGATGAATGGATAAAGAAGATGTGGCACATATATACAATGGAATATTACTCAGCCATAAAAAGAAATGAAATTGAGCTATTTGTAATGAGGTGGATAGACATAGAGTCTGTCATACAGAGTGAAGTAAGTCAGAAAGAGAAAGACAAATACTGTATGCTAACACATATATATGGAATTTAAGAAAAAAAATGTCATGAAGAACATAGGGGTAAGACAGGAATAAAGACACAGACCTACTAGAGAATGGACTTGAGGATATGGGGAGGGGGAAGGGTAAGCTGTGACAAAGTGAAAGAGCAGCATGGACATATATACACTAACAAACGTAAGGTAGATAGCTAGTGGGAAGCAGCCGCATAGCACAGGGAGATCAGCTTGGTGCTTTGTGACCGCCTGGAGGGGTGGGATAGGGAGGGTGGGAGGGAGACGCAAAAGGGAGGGGATATGGAAACATATGTATATGTATAACTGATTAAATGTGTTATAAGGCAAAAAAAATAATTGTGGTACTTACGTACGATGGAATATCCCTCAGCCATGAAATCAATGTCATAAGACCATTATTAGCAAAATGAGGGGATTCAGGTACGATGATTCTAAGTGAAATAAGTCACACAGAAAAAGAAGCTTATCATAAGATAACACTTATGAAGATCCTGTAAACATGGCTACACATGAACTGAGTTAGGAAAGAGAACAGAGTCTCACATTTAGAAAACACTCTTATGCCTGCTTAAGGGGGAAGGAGAGGTGGGGTGATGCATAAACCAGAGTTTTATATGAGCACAGGTACCGTTCCAAAAACCAACTATGGAATAGACAAGACCTACCTATACCTTCCTCAGTGAAAGGGACACAAAACCCCATATTTCCCGCAGAGGAATGTATCTGACTATTAAGAATCTTAAAACCTATGTATTGATATGTCTCTGTAAGGGAATCAAGTGAGTCTAGAGAGCCATAAACATGGCAGCTAGAATCTGCTCAAACCCCCTATAAAAAGGAATTTCAAAAACAAAACAAAAAAACAGGGAAATTCTTTACAATTCCTTCAGGGTCTCTGATGAAACGTGGAATGACCCTGTCTACAATGACCTCTGGATGTGGCATAAGGCTGGACACTTGGGACTGAGAGGATTGGTGAGATTGGGTGAGCAAATGCAGACCCTTTAAAGCAATAATGCATGGCACCCATTCCATGGGTCCCAACTCTCAAGGTTGAAGGGAATATTACTACAGCTATAACATGTACGGGAAACCTAGAGAATGGACACACTGTGAATACGAAAGGTTTCTAAAACTCAACGAATATTCCCTCTCCTGGTGCTCCAGTTTGACTTTCCAACTGCTTTACTATCAATCTCCCAACTTGGAGAGACAGACCCTTTACCCTCCTGGTTCTCACAGATTGCCAATTTGGCAGAGGATGAAAGGGAACAGGGAGAACCAATCAGAGAGTAGCTGTTAGGCATTTGGACGGGCACATGTCACTCTTATTTCCCGGGAGGAAGAAGAATTAACCAAAGTCTCAGCCACCTACTGGCAACCAGTAGAGGTCCTGAACCAAAATACGGGACTGGCGTTCAGCTCACTAAAAAAGAGTTAAAAAAAGGAGCTATAGGGCAGAGCAATTCACAAACTGGCAGAGTAATAAAGGACAACTGTCATCCAAAAATCTTTTGAGGGAAGGCAACGAGGCAGACTTGAAAGTGAGGCAGAATAGCAGCAAACAGATTTCAAGAGGTACGTTGGAATCACCTTTAAAGCACAGGAAGAGGGGCACAACTTCGACAATGATGCACTTGGCCAAAAAGGGTGTATGCGTTTTTTCATGAATATATTGAAGAGAAAACCCATACGCCCTTTTTGGCCAAGCAAGCAAGCGGGCAATGCCAATCTGCACTCCAAAGAAGTATCACTTCTCACCAGTCAAAAGGCACATCCACAAAATGGATAAAAAGCAGAAAGGCAAGACAGGCCCTGGAGAACAGGGAGCCTTGTTATGCTGATGGGCGGGATATAAATTGCCAACTGACTCACTGGAGGAGTGCATTGTGTTCCATAAACAAGTAAACAACCGAGCTACAGAGCCAAGGGCACTTCCAGTCTAGGGAATATACCTTGGGAAAACTGAAAATCAATAAGACAGAGCCACCCCAAAGTTTAGGGCTGCACTGCTTACAAGAACCTCAACTTGCATACAACTTAAATATCCCAGGAAAGATTAAAATGGTTCAAAAAATTGTCTTACTTACATACGATGGACTACCCCTCAGCCATGAAATCAATGTCATAAGGCCAGTAGCAGCAAAATGAGTGGATTCAGGTACGATGATTCTAAGTGAAATAAGTCACACAGAAAAAGAAACTTATCATAAGATATCACTTATGAAGATCCTGTAAACATGGCTACATATGAACTGAGTTAGGAAAGATAACAGAGTACCAAATCTTATCATAAGATTTCACTATTTTGGGAATGTACACTTGGCTACGAATGAACTGAATTACAAACACAACAGAGTCACACACTTAGAAAACAATATTCTGCCTTCTTAACGGGAAAGGCGAGATGAGTTGATGCATAAAACCACAGTTTTAAATTAGCACAGATACCGTTACATAAACCAAGTATGTAATAGACATCACCTACTCCCTGCACCATGAACTCGACTCAACACCCCCTATGCATTGCAGAGGAATATATCTGACTCCAAGAATTTTAAAACATATGTATTATCATGTCTCCATAAAGGAGTCATGTGTGTGTATAACAGCATGAACACAGCACTGAAATTCAGCTAAATACCCTTATAAAAATAAATTTCAAAAGCAAAATGCAAAAACAGCGAAACAGAGGGAAAGCCTTAAGAATTACGTTCAGGGCCTGTGATGCAACCTGGATTGTCCACCTTTACACCCACAGCTGGATGAGACATAAAACTGGACACTTGGGGCTGACAAGATTGTTGAGGTTGTGTGAGCAAAATAACACCACTTAGAGCAATACTGTGTACTACCCATTCTAGTGGTCCCAACTCTCCAAGTTTAAGGGAATCTTCCTACAGTTAAAGCATGCATGGGAAACCCAGTGGATGGTACACTGTGTAATTGGGAAAGTTTTCTAAAAGGTACCTCATTTTTCCTTTTGTCATGCTCGGCTTGGCATTCCATCTGCATTACTAAAAATCCCCCCACTTGGAGTGTCAGCGCCTTTACCCTCCTGTTATGCACAGTTTGCAAATTGTGCAGAGGATGAACAGGAAGAGGGGAAACAAATGACAGATTAGCTGTAGGTGTTTGGATGGGCACATGTCACTCTAGGTTCCCATCAGGAAGAAGAATTAACCAAAGGCTCAGCCTGACACCCCAGAACCAGACTAGGGCCTACAGCTATCCTGCGGTATTGCAGCCAGCTAACAAAGAGGCCAGTTGAAAAATAGAAATCAGGGGCACAGCAATTCACAACCTTGCAGAGTTATAAAGGACAACTATCATCCAGAAATCTATTGAGGTAAGGCAGTGAAGAGGATTTGAATGCAAGGCAGAATTGAAGGAAACAGATTTCAAGAGGTAGATTGGAGTTGTCTTTAAAGCACATGAAAAGTGACAGAACTTCCACAATGTTGCCCTTGGCCGAAAAGTGAATATGTGTATTTTCTTGAATATATTCGGGAAAAAATGCATATGCCCTTTTTGGCCAAGCAAGCCCTCAGGCATTGCAAATCCACACTACATAGAAGTGTCCCTTACCTCCAGTCAAAAGGGCCATCCACAAATAGTGTAAAAACCACAAATGCAGGACAGGCCATGGAGAAAAGGGAGTCTGGTTATGCCGATGGACAGGATGTAAATTGCCAATATCCTCTCTGGAGAACTGTATGTTGTTTTCTAAAACAGAGCTACAGAGCATAGCACACTTCCACTCATGGACGTGTATTTTGGGAAAACTAAAAATCCACAACACACAGCCAGCCCAAAGTTTAGGGCTGCTCTGTTTACAAGAACCTCGACTTCGGTACACTTTAAATATCCCAGGAAAGGGAAAAAAATGGATATAGATGTTGTGGTACTTATATACAATGGAATGTCACTCAGACATAAAAGCAATGTCATAAGGCCAGTAGCAGCATAATGAGTGGCTTTAGGTATGATGATGCTAAGTGAAATGAGCCACAAAGAAAAAAATATTGTAATATATCACTTATAGAGGGAATGTAAACATGGCTACACATTAACTGAATTTCAAATGTGAACAGAGTTACACATTTAGAAAACACACTTATTCCTCCTTAAGGGGAAAGGTGACGTGGGGTGATGTGTAAAAGCAGAGTTTGAAATTAGCACAGATCCCATTCCATATACCAAATATGTAATAGATAAGACCTACTCCTTTCTCAATGAACTGGACACAAAACACCCTATTCACTGAAGAGGAATATATCTGACTGGTGATAAACTTGAAACCTATGTATTTATATGTCTGCATAATGGAATTAAGTGTATGTAGATTGGCATAAACACAGATCAATGGAACAGGACAGAAAGCCCAGAGATAAACCTACATACCTATGGCTATCTCATCTATGACAAAGGAGCTAAGGATATACAATGGAGAAAAGACAGTCTCTTCAGTAATTGGTGCTGGGAAAACTGGACCCCTACACATAAAAGAATGAAATTAGAACACTCCATAACACTATACACAAAAATAAACTCTAAATTGATTAGAGATCTAAATATAAGACCAGACACTATAAAACACTTAGAGGAAACCATAGGCAGAACACTCTATGACATAAATCACAGCAAGATCCTTTTGGACCCACCTCCTAGAGAAATGGAAATAAAAACAGAAATCAACAAATGGGACCTAATGAAACTTAAAAGCTTTTACACAGTACAGGAAAACATAAACAAGATGCAAAAACAACCCTCAGAATGGGAGAAAATATTTTCAAATGAAGCAATTGACAAAGGATTAATCTCCAAACATTACAAGCACCACATGTAGCTCAATATCACAAAAACAAACAACCCAATCCAAAAACGGGCAGAAGACCTAAATAGACATTTATCCAAAGAAGATATACAGATTACCAAGAAACACATGAAAGGATGTTGAACATTACTAATCATTAGAGAAATGCAAATCAAAAGTACGGTGAGGTATCACCTCACAGCAATCAGAGTGGCAATCATCAAAAATATCTACAAACAATTAATGCTGGATAGGCCTTTATTGGAGAAAAGGGAACACACTTGCACTGTGGGTGGGAATGTAAATTGATATGGGCACTAGGGAGAACAGTACGGAGTTTCCTTTAAATAACTAACAATAGAAGTACCATATGACACAACAATCCAACTACTGGGCATTTGCCTTGTGAAAACCATAATTCAAAAAGAGTTATGTAGAAAAATGTTCATTGCACCTCTATTTACAATAGTCAGGACATGGAAGCAACCTAAGTGTCCATCGACAGATGAATGTTTAAAGAAGATCTGGCACATATATACAATGGAGTATTACTCAGCCATAAAAAGAAGCAAAACTGAGTTAGTTGTACAGAGGTGGATGGACTTAGAATCTGTCCTACACAGTGAAGTATGTCTGAAAGGGAAAAACAAATACTGTATGTTAACAGAGATATACGGAATCTAATGAAGAAAAAAAAAAGATTTTGAAGAACCTAGTGGCAGGACAGGATTAAGGACACAGACATAGAGAAAGGACTTGAGGACACCGGAAGGGGGATGGGTAAGCTGGGACGAAGTGAGAGAGTGGCATGGACATAAATACATTACCAAATGTAACACCAATAGCTACTGGGAAGCAGCCACATAGAACAGGGAGATCAGCTTGGTGCTTTGTGACCACATAAAGGGGTGGGATATGGGATGTGAGAGGGAGATGCAAGAGGGAGGGGATCTGGTGATATTTGTATATGTATAGCTGATTCACTTTTTTATACAGCAGAAACGAACACTCCATTGTAAAGCAATTACACTCCAATAAACGTGTAAAAGGAAAAAAAAAAGAAAGCACAGGGATAAACCTACACATCTATGGTCACCTAATCTATGAAAAAGGAGGCAAGACTATACAATGGAGATAAGACAGTCTCTTCAATCATTGGTGCTGGGAAATATGGACAGCTACATGTAAAAGAATGAAATTAGAACACTCCCCAACACCATACATAAAAATATATTCAAAATGGATTAGAGACCTTAATGTAAGACCGGATAGTATAAAACTCTGAGAGGAAAACTTACGAAGGATACTCTGACGTAAATCACAGCAAGATCTTTTTTGATCCACCTCTTATAGTAATGAAATAAAAAAGAAAACTAAACAGATGGGACCTAAGGGAACGTAAAAGCTTTTGCAAAGCAAAGGAAACTACAAACAAGACGAAAAGACAACCCTCAGAATGGCAGAAAATATTTGCAGAAGAATCAATGGACAAATGATTAATCTCCAATATATATAAACAGCTCATGCAGCTCAATATTAATAAAACAAACAACCCAATACAAAAATGGAAGATCTAAATAGACATTTCTTCCAAGAAGACATAGAGATGGCCAGTACGCACATGAAAATCTGCTCAACATCACTAATTATTAGAGAAATGGAAATGGAAACTACAATGAGGTGTCATGTCACACCTGTTAGAATGGGCATCAACAGAGAATCTACAAACAACAAATGCTGGAGAGGGCATGGAGAAAAGGAACCTTCTTCCACTATTGTTGGGAATGTAAATTGATACAGTCTCTATGGGGAACAGTATGGAGGTTCCTTAAAAAACTAAAAATAGAATTACCATATAATCCAGCAATCCCACTACTGGACATATACCCAGAGAAAACCATAAATCAAAAATACACATTCACCACAATGTTCATTGCACCACTATTTACAATAGCCAGGTAATGAAAGCAACCTAAGTGCCCACAGACAGACGAATGGATAAAGATGTGGTACATATATACAATGGAATATTACTCAGCCATACATAGGAATGAAATTGGGTCATTTGTAGAGACCTTAATGGATCTAGACACTGTCATACGGAGTGAAGTAAGTCAGAAAGAGAAAAACAAATATTGTATATTAATGCATATATGTGGAACCTAGAAAAATGGTAGAGATGAACCGGTTTGCAGGGCAGATATAGAGACACAGATGTAGAGAACAAACATATGGACACCAAGGGGGAAACGCCATGTGAGGGTGGTGGTGGGATGAATTGGGAGACTGGGATTCACATGTGCACACTTATATGTATAAAATAGATATCCAATAAGAACCTGCTGTATAAAAGAAATAAATTAAAAAAAAATAAAAATAAATAGCATTTAATAAAAGAAAACAGAAAAAAAGTTTTTCCCTTCACATAGACGTCTTTATATTAATGCATTATTTCCATGTTTATATCTCCAAATTAAAAAAAAAGAGGAATAAATAAAATCTACCTTGAACCAAAAAGAAAAAAAGAAAAAAAAAAAAAAACAGAACCCACCAGTTATACAGAGGAAAATCGTATCAGGGCACTTGCTCCAGTGGTAAAAAATTCTTAAGTTGGTCAGAGGTGGGAAATCGTCTCCCATGCCGTCAGCAGCGCTCCCCCCGACAAGGAGCATCCTCATTGCAAAGCTGGGGGGACTGTGTTGAGGCGTCTGTGAGTAAATGTGAGCTGAGCCCCAGTCCTGCTGCAGCTGAACTCTTCCCACCCTTTCCAGGTAAAACACCTGAATATGTACAAGCACTTGCAAGCCTAGAGGAAGGGCTGTGGAGCCACACCAGCGACAGCACGCAGGCCGACTTGGTGCCTGCAGGCCAGTCAGGATGGTCCTGGCCCCAGATGCTCTTCTGGAAGCTTTCCATTTCCCTGCCTGAGATACCCCTCCTGCCACGGCCCCCACTGCTTTTTTACTTCCTCACCTCTGCCTGGGGAGAAATTCAAGCGGCAGGTATGGATGACACATCCTCTTCTTTAGCAGGTGGCAGCCTAGCAACTCCTGTGGAAAGTCCAGCAGAGCCCCACTCACACTGGGCCACCCACAAAGCCACAGCCCCTCACTCCCTACCACCACCCCAGCCCCGGCACTGCTGACGGGGCAGAGAATATGGCATCAGGCACAGCTAAAGGGGCTCTAGCTGCCTGGAGAGGTGTTTATATTGACCTCAACCCAGGCACACCTGGGGAGGGCTGGTAGGCAGTGTCAGGCTGCCCAAATCAGCCAATCCTCACCCCTCAGGGGCTCACAGTTGCAGAAAATTAACCTTGCTAAACGGGCCAGGCCCAAGGAACAGGTGTGGGCCCTTGAGAGTCATTCTAGACAAGGGGCTGCAGCTGCCACTTGTTTTCTTATCATTTTATCTGTTCCATGAGTGGAAAACAATTTCAAGAAGACCCTATCCTAATGAGAGGAACCCAGGAGTCAGGGAGAGGAGTGATGGTGGGTGGAGACAGAGGCCTGGAGCCCTGGCTGCAGTGGAAGTGTCTGGAAGACCAGGCAGAGAGAGGCTGCACAGAGTGATAGCCAGGGTCACAGACCTGTCAGAGCTGCTGTTTGTTAGTTCAAGTCCTGCTCTGAGGTGTTCTGTGTCAGCTGTGAGCGACAGGTGAGCTGGCGGTTCTCTGCAAGGTGGGCTATGTGCACAGTTCCTGTGTGTCCAGCCCTGCTGGTGTACCTGCCCAGGGGAGTTCCGTATCCTGGGAATGGCCAGACTATGAGAGACCCATGGGCTGCTGCGTAGCTGCACAGGTGAGCTCCATACCCTGGGAGGGACTTGAACACGAGAGCCCCGTGTGCTGTGGGGATGGGTGGTGCAGCCCAGGTGAGCTCCATATACTGGGATTGGCCTGACCACGAGAGCCCCATGGGCTGCTGGAGACCTGGTAAAGGATATCAGGACAGTCAGTGAAGCCACCGAGGATATACATCCAGTAGCTCCTATTTCCTACACCCTGCTGCTCATTCTACCATCCACCAGGCCATGGCATTCTGTATTAGACTTCAATGATGCCTTCTTCTGTATTCCATTCATCTCAGAGTCACAAGAATTTTTGGCTTCTGAGTGGCAGGACACAACATGCAACAAAACCAATAATGCTGGGCCGTCCTGCCCCAACGGTACAAAAATCCCCACACCATCATTGGGGAAATGACCTCTAAAGACCTAAACGTTGTACCTCTGTAAAAGGGAACCCTCCTTCAATATGCAGATGACATCCTGATCGCCAGGCCTACTAAAGACGCCTCTAAACTACCTAGCCAAGGAAGGATAGAAGGTGTCCAAGAAAAAGGCTCAAATATCCCAGGCTCAGGTGACATGCCTGGGCTTCATTCTCACAGATATTCGGAGAAACGCATCCCAGGATAGGGAAGAAGCCATTTGCAGCCTTACCTCTTCTAAAAGTAGAAGACAGCTTAGGGGTTCCTGGGGAGGCCAAGGTTTTCTGCATCTGGATCCCTAACTACAGTCTAATAGCTGGGCCTCTACATGAAACACTGACACGAAAAAATGATGATCCTTTTGTATAGAATCCAGAAGTGGCCTTTCAAGAATGGAAAGAGCAGTCAATTCAGACCCTTGCCCAGGAACTCCCTAATTTAGCTAAACACTTTGACCTTTACATACCCGGTCAAAGGTTAATTGCCCTTGGAGCCTTAGTGCAAAAACTGGGACCACTTGAAATGGAGCAACACAAGAATGCCCTTCAGGTATGATAAACTATGGTCACCAAGGGCTTTGCCCACAGACTCATTAGGTCAGGATACTGGGGTATCTAAAAAGCTAGAAATCAGCAGCCCACATGGCCAGCTCCCTCCTAAGGGAAAAGGACCCCACGTCGTGATCCTAACCACCCATCATGCCCTGATGTTGCAGGGGTCGCTCTGTGGACACACTGACCTCGAGTGAGGAGGCCCTCCAACTCCAACCTCCAGAGAGACAAACGGGGGCAACGGGCCCCCAAGATGACTCGTGTGACCATCACTTGACCTGGAGTTTCTCTCAGAAAACAAGAAGACAGTGCCCCGAAAAAGCAGACTACTGCTTGCAGGACTTACTGCACCCAGAGGGGAGCTAATAAACTTGGTGGGGGAAATGTATATCACGCTTTCACCATAGAAAACCCTACAGACACCACGGTGAAGGTGGCCAATATGACCGGCTGGACTGCTGGCTACTTCTAAAGGCCGTTGACTCAGTGGACGTCATGGTCCTGGATCACCACTCACCCTGGACTGTCTGGGAGTTGCGCGGGCAGGGTTCTGACACATGGTGCTGTTTGTACATTAATTCAGGGACCTAATTAAAGAAAGCACAGACTACTGGTCAGAGCATCTAGGCTGGCAAAAACCGTCAGCCTAAGGTCGCCAAACAAATGTGGGGAGGGGTGAAACCTGCCACCTCAGCATCTCTGCGCATCTCTTTCCTGGACCCTTAAAGGTCATTAGAATCTATAACACTTCCAATGCTGGTGCTCAGGCGGACGAGAAGTGAGGCAGGAGGCCTTGGGACAATCAACCTCACCTGGAGGCTGGTGGGGAGACGTTTTGCCCCTCCCCCCAGTTATCAGGGCTCCCACCACAGCATGAAGCAGTTACAAAAGAGGGGTCTGCACCCTCAACACCCCAAAAATGAGGAACGGAACAAAAAGCAGAGGAGGGGTTCGTCTCCGGCAACGTTCATTAAAAATTCCTGGGAGATAAAAAGAGAACCTGGGCAATAAAATAAAGTCTAACCTGTTTTTCCTTTGTGCTTTGTCTAATTTCACGTTTTCCTAGGGTTCCGCATGCAGAGGTCCCACACCCGGCACTTCAGACCCGACTTCCTAGTGCAGAATGGCTGGGTCGACACCTCAGCTAGCAGGGTCCCATGCAGACTCCACGGCATAGAGCCTGAGCTGCAGCCAACCCAGCCCTCGAGAGCTCCATCCCCTCCCTCCCACTGACACTGCTGGGATCCCTACACAGCAGCCCAGCCCACAGCCCGTGGGGGACTGCACGCTCTCACCTCTCCATTCTGTTTTCAAAATAATGTTTCCTTTGCTTCTGAACCAAACTCAGTCTTGATCTCTTGGCTCCAATGACACTGGGCATTGTGAATCCTGTTGGGGTCCACTCTGGAGGATCAGTAACAGAAATTGAGAACATTGTAACTTCAATGAACAGATGTGTGAGCCAAACTGTAGTTAACATAGAGCAGTGTATAATGCTCGGGTAAAATAAGATTTTTCTAAGACTTACATTTGATAATTCCATCACTTTACTATAAGCAAGTTCAGTGAAGACGTCTGTCTTATTTGTCAGGTCAACATTAGAGAAATGAAGTGATTTATTTCCATGGATGTACATCGAATACTCTTGGCTGAAGCTTCAATCTTGTTTTGAATGCTTTTCCATTGAAAATGATACCTCTCTTTCAGCTCCCCCATTTCTGAGAAGTATAAAATCTTATAATTTATTATTACCAAAGGGGAAAGGTAGGAGAAGGGATAAATTAACAGTTTGGGATTAACACATACACACTGCTATGTATAAAATAGATCATCAACAAGGAACTACTGTATAGCACAGGGAACTACACTGAATATTTTGCAATAACCTATAAGGGGAAATAATCTGAAAAAGAATCGATATTTTTATTGACATCATCTATCAATGACAGATAAAATGTAACCTAAGCAAGGCCGATGGTGAGCGCTTCTGACCCTGAAGATTTCAATCATCTAAAGTTTGGGCTCTGCCTATTTCCCAAGGCCTTTAATGGACATACGTGTAGCTGTAGCTTAAAAATTCCCCAGTTTGGGATACGGGGAGGCACTGATTTGGAAAAATCCCTGGTGTTCTCCTTCCATGCACGGGACCCTTCCTACAGCTAAAACATGCCTGTCACACCTAGAGGATGGTACACCGTTTGATCGGAAAGAGTTTGGAAAAGGCACCTCATCTCCTCATCGCCTGGTGCTCGGGTTCACCCCTCCAGCATCTTTCCTAACAATCTCCTCACTTGGGGATATCAGCACCGTCAACATCCTGTTGCACACAGTTTGGAATTTGTCCAGAGGATGAAGCGGAAGGATGAGAAAAATTTAGAGACAAGTCTTAGTTGTTTGGACAGGCACATGCCACTCTAATTTCCAATCTGGAAGACAAATTCATCAAAGGCTAGAATTGCCCACAGAAACAGAATAGGTCTAGAGGAAATCCCGCTGATATGTGTCCAGTTTCCAAAAACACAAGTTGAAAAATGGAACTCGGGGGCACTAATATTCATGAAACTGCAGAGTTGAAAATATCTATCATCGAAAAATGTCTTGAGGTAAGTCACAGAAAAGGAGTTGTAAGCAAGGGAGAGTGGCAGGAAACAGATTTGTAGAGGTAGAAAGGACTCCCCATTAAAGCACAAGAAAAGGGGCTGAACATCGCCAATGATGCAGTTGGCCCAAAAGGGCGTATGAATTTTTTCTGAATATATTCAAGTAAAGGCCATACACACTTTTTATCCAACCAAACAGGTGGGCACTGGAAATCAATACTACAAAATGTATCACTTCACATCAGTCAGAAGGGCCATCCACATAAAGTGTAAACACCAGAAATGCAGGACAGGGCGAGGAGAAAAGGGAGCCCTGTGAGGCTGATAGTGGAAATGTAATTTGCCAATGGCCACTCTGGAGAAGTGTATTGTGTTTGCTAAGACATCTAAAAGATGAGCTACAGAGCATAGTGCACTTGCACTCATGGGCGTATACCTTGGGAAAAACAAAAATGGACAGAAAACAGGCACCCCAACGTTTACCACCTCTCTGTTAAAAAGGGCCTCCACTTGGATATAACCTCAATGTACCTGGAAGGATAAAATGGATAAAAGAGATGGGGTACTTATGTAGAGTGGAATATTACTCATCCCGAAATCAATGAAATAAGGCCAGTTGGAACAACTCTGGAGGAGTTACATACGATCATTCTAAGTGACATATGTCAGAAAGAAAAAGACACATATCATAAGATGTCACTTAAAGGTGGAATCAAACATGGCTACACATGAAATAAACTACAAAACAGAAACATAGTCAAATATGTAGAAAAGAGACATAAGGCTGCTAAATGGGAAAGGCGGGGAATGGTGAGGTATTATCCAGGAGTTTGAAATTAGCAAATATACCATTCCAAGTACCAAATTGAATAAGTGACAAGGCCTACACGGTACCTCAAAGAACTGCACTCAGCCCACTCAAGTCACTGGACAATAATACATGTGACTCGTAAGCATCTGAAAAATAATTTCTTGTTGTCTCACAGTACATGAATCAAGTGGATGTACAGCAGCAAAAAACAGAGCTTTGAAAATCAGCTGTAACCAATATAAAAATAAATTTAAAAATATTTATAAAAACGGTGAGACAGACAAAAATTCTTACAACTTTTGTTGAAGGGCTACGATGTAACATGGATTGAACACATGTAGACCCACAGCAGGATGATATATAAGGCTGGAAGCCATGCACGCTAAGAGATGTTAGAGAGGCTGGGTGAGGAAATGCAGACCTTTTAAAGTAATACTGCCTGGTACCCATTCCATGGGTCCCAAATCTGCACTTTCAAGGGAATCTTCTGACAGTGAAAACATGCCTGCGAAACGGAGATGAATGTACACCGTGTGCTCAGGAAAGGTGTCTAAAATGCACCTCATTTTTGATCTCCTGGTGCTGGGGTTCGCCATTCCAGCCCCATTATTAACAATATCCCCTCTTGGAGAATCAGCACCTTTAACCTCCTGTTTCACACAGTTTGCAATTTGTGCAGAGGATAAATGGGAAGGGGGAACCAATGAGAGATAAGCTGTAGGAGATTTGACAGGCACATGTCACTCTAATTTCCCATTAGGAACAAGAATTAACGAAAGGCTCAGCCTGCCTCCTGAGAACCAGAATAGGGCCAGAAGCAATCCAATGGTTTGGTGGCGAGCTCACAATAAAAGCGAGTTGTAAAATGGAGCTCAGGAGCAGACAATTCAAAGACCTGCAAAGATATAAATGATAACCAACGTCCAAAAATATATTCAGGTAAGGCAACGAAGAGGATCTGAATGAGAGGCAGCATTGCAGGAAACAGATTTCAAAAGTTAGATTGTACTCACATTTAAAGCATATGAAAAGCAGCAGAATTTCTAAAATGATGCAGTTGGGCAAAAGCGTGTGTGCCTTTTTTTCGTGAATATCTTCAGGAAAAAAACACATACAGAGTTTTTGGCCAACCAAGCAAGCGGGAAATGCAAATCCGCACAACAAAGAAGTCTCAATTTCCACTGCTCAGAAAGGCCATCCAAAAAATGTGTACAAACCAGAAATGCTGGAGAGGCCATGGAGAACAGGGAGCCTAGTCACGCTGATGGGTGGGGTATAAATATCCAAGAGCCACTCTGAAGAAGTGTATGCTGTTTCCTAAAATATTTAAATACAAAGCCCCTGAGCAAAGGGGACTTCAACTCATGGACATATAACTTGGGAAGACTAAATATCGACAACACACAGGCACTCCAAAGTTTAGGGCTGCTCTGCATACAAGAACCTCAACTTCGGTACACCTAAAATATCCCAGGAAAAAGAGAAATGCATAAATTACTTGTGGTAAATTTGTACAACGGAATATCACTCAGACGTGAAATCAATGTCATAAGGCCAGTAGCAGCATAAAGAGTGGATTTAGGTATGATGATTCTAAGTGAAATTAGTCACACAGAAAAAGAATCTATTCATAAGATATCACTTACAGAGGGAATGTCAACATCACAACACATGAACTGAATTAAGAAAGAGAACAGAGTCTCACATTTATAAAACACTCTTATGCCTGTTTAATGGGAAAGGAGAGGTGGGGTGATGCATAAAACCAGAGTTTGATATTAGCACAGGTACCATTCCATAAACCAAATAGAGAACAGACGAGACCTACCCCTTCCTCAGTGAACGGGACTCAAACCCCCTATTCCCCGCAGAGGAATATATCTGACTAGTGAGTATCTTAAAACCTATGTATTGATTTGTCTTCATAAGGGAATCAAGTGTGTCTAGACTGGCATAAACACGTCAGTGAAAATCAGCTCAACCTCATTATAAAAATGAATTTCAAAAACAAACAAAAAAACAGCGAAATTCTTACACAATTCCTTCAGGGGTTCTGATGAAACCGGGAATGACCCTATCTGTAAAGACAGCTGGATGAGACATAAGGCTGGACACTTGGGACTGAGAGGACTGGTGAGATTGGGATAGAAAATGCAGACCCTTTAAAGTACTAATGCATGCCACGATTCCATGGATACCAAATCTCCAGGTAGTAGGGAATATCACTACAGTTATAACGTGTATGGGAAACCTAGAGAATGGACACCCTGTGATGGTGAAAGGTTTCTAAAAGTCTCCTAATTTTTCCTATCCTTGTGCTCCAGTTTGGCATTCCAACTGCTTTACTATCAATCCCCCAACTTAGGAGAGCCCGCCCCTATAACCTCCTGGTTCGCACAGTTTGCTAATTGTGCAGAGGATGAAAGTGAAGAGGGAGAACCAATCACAGAGTAGATGTAGGCTTTTGGACGGGCACATGTCACTGTAAATTCCCATCAGGAAGAAGAATTAACCAAAGCCTCAGCCTCCTGCAGGGAACAGTATAGCCACCCCTGGAACAAGTATAGGTCCTGAAGCAAAATTGTGGATTTGCAGTCAGCTCCCAAATACGGGATTTGAAAATTGGAGCTCACGGGCACAGCAATTCACAAACCTACAGTTATAAAGGACTACTGTCTTCCAAAAATCTGTTGAGGGAAGGCAACGAAGCTGACTTGAAAATGAGGCAGAATTGCACAAAACATATTTCAAGAGGTAAATTGGAATCGCCTTTAAAGCACAGGAAAAGCATCACAACTTCGACAATGATGCACTTGGCCAAAAAGGGCGTATGCGTTTTCTCCTGAATATATTCAGGAGAAAACGCATACGACCTTTTTGGACAATCAAGCAAGCACGCAATGCAAATCCACACTACAAAGAATTGTCACTTCCCACGGGTCAAAAGGGACATTCGAAAATCTGTAAAAACCAGAAAGGCAAGAGGGAGATGCCAAGGGCATGAAGCAATATGATCCAAAGTGTCATGAAGGATTGTGATGACAAGCGCATGGAGCATTGTGATGACAAGATTATGTAGCATATTGCTGACAAAGGCATGGAGCATTGTGATGACAAGGTTCATGGAGCACTGTGATGACAAGCGTCACGGAGCATTGTGATTACAGGGGTCATGGAGCATTGGGATGACAAGGGCATGGAGCATTTTGATGACAAGAGTCCCGGATCATTGTGTTGTCAGTGTTCATGGATCGTTGTGATGACAGGAGTCATGGAGCATTGTGATGACAGGGGTCATGAAGCATTGTGATGAGAAGGTCAAGGAGCATTGGGCTGAAAATGTTCATGGAGTATTGTGATGACAGGGGCCATGGAGGTTTGTGATGACAAGGTACTGGAGCATTGTGATGAGAAGACCATGGAGACTTTTGATGACAAGTCTCATGGAATATTCTGATGAAAAGGGGCATGGAGCATTGTGATTACAGGGGTCTTGGGGCATTGTGATGACAAGGGCATGGAGCATTGGGATGAGATGGCCATGGAACGTTCTGATGACATGCATCATGGAGCTTTGTGATGACAAGGGCATGGAACATTGTGATGAAAAAGGCATGGAGCCTTGTCATGACAGGGTTCAAGGAGCATACTGAGGACAAGTGTCAGGGAGCATTGTGATGACAAGTGTATTGAGCATTGTGATGAAAAAGGTCATGGAGCATTGTGATGAGAAGACCATGGATAATTGTGATGATGAGCATCATGGGGCGTTGTGATGATAAGTGTTATGGAACATTTTGATCACAAGGATTTGGAGCATTGTGATGACAGAGATCATGGAGAATTTTGATTTCATTGTGATGACAATAGCATGAAGCATTTTGATGATGGGCATGGTGCATTGTTATGACCGGGTTCATGGATCATTGAGATGAAAAGGGGCATGGAGCATTGTGATTACAGGGGTCTTGGAGCATTGTGATTAGAAGGGTCATGGAGCCTTGTGATGACAAGGCCATGGAACATCGTGATGGCAGGTGTCATGGAGCACTGTTATGACAGGGTTAATGGAGAATTGTGATGGCAAGGGCATGGAACATTGTGATGAGAAGGCCATGGAGCCTTCTGATGACATGCGTCATGGAGCTTTGTGATGACAAGGTCATGGAGCAATGTGATGAGAGCGTTCATGGAGCATTGTGATGACAATAACATTGAGCATTTTGATGAAAAGTTCATGGAGCATTGTGGTGACAAATTTCACAGAGCCTTGTGATGATGAGGGTATTGACTTTTGTGGTGACACACGTCAAGGAGTCTTGTGATGATGGGACACACGGAGCATTGTGATGACTGGGGTCATGTAGCACTGTGATGACAGGAGCATGGAGCATTGGTCTGACAAGTTTCATGGATAATTGTGTTGACAGTGGGCATGGCACATTGTGATGAAAAGGGCATGGAGCATTGTGATGACAAGGTCATGGAGTATTGTGAAGACAGGTGTCAGGGAGCATTGTGATGGCATATTTCATGTTCCATTGTGATGACAATGGCATGGAGCATTGTGATGCCGAGTGTTATGGAGGATTGTGATGACAAAGGTAATGGAGCATTGTGATGACATGTGTCATGGAGCACTGTGATGACAAGCGTCACGGAGCATTGTGAATACAGGGGTCATGGAGCATTGGGATTACAAGGGCATGGATCATTGTGATGACAAGGGTCATGGAGCATTGGGCTGAAAATGTTCATGGAGTACTGTGATGACAGGGGTCATGTAGAATTTTGATTTCATTGTGCTGACAATAGCCGGAAGCATTATGATGATTGGCATGATGCATTGTGATGACAGGGTTCATGGAGCATTGAGATGAAGAGGGGCATGGAGCATTGTGATTACAGGGGTTTGGGAGCATTGTGATGAAAAGGGCATTGAGCATTTTGATGAGAAGTACATGGAACATTCTGATGACGTGTCATGGAGCTTTGTGATGACAAGGGCATAGAAATTTGTGATGGCATGGGTCAGGGAGTATTGTTATGACAGTGGTAATGCAGCATTGTGATGAGAAGGGCATGGAGCATTGTGATTACAAGGTTCATGGAGCATTGTGATGACAAATTTTTGGACCGTTGTGATGAAAAGCGCGTGGCACATTGTGATGATAAGGGTCATGGAGCATTTTTCTGACAAAGGCATGGAACATTGTGATGACAAGGATCACGGAGCATTGTGATGAAAAGTTCATGGAGCATTGTGGTTACAAAGGTAACAGCCTTGTGATGACGTGGGTATCTCCCATCGTGATGACAAATGTTATAAAGAATTGTGATGACCGGAGTCATGGAGCATTGTGATGACAGGTGTCATGGAGCATTGTGATGAAAAGGGCATGGAACATTGTGCTGAGAAAGGCATAGAGCATTGTGATGGCATGTGTCATGGAGCACTGTGATGACAAGAGTCACGGACCATTGAGAATACAGGGGTCATGGAGCATTAGGATGAAAAGGGCATGGATCATTGTGATGACAAGGGTCATGGAGAATTGGGCTGAAAATGTTCCTGGAGTATTGTGATGACAGGTGTCATGGGGCACTGTGATTACAGGGGTCTTGGAGCATTATGATGACAGAGGTCCCGGATCATTGGGTTGTCAGCTGTCATGGAGTGTTGTGATGACAGTGGTCATGGATCATTGTGATGATACTGTTCATGGAGCATTGTGATGAGAAGGTCATGGAGCAGTGGGCTGAAAATGTTCATGGAGTATTGTGATGACGGGGGACATGGAGCATTGTGATGACAATGGAATGGAGCATGGTGATGACAAGTTCCTGCATCATTGTGATGAGATGACCATGGAGACTTGTGATGACAAGTCTCATGGAGCATTCTGATGATAAGGGGCATGGAGCATTGTGATTACAGGGGTCTTGGAGCATTGTGATGACAAGGGCATGGAGCATTGTGAGGAGAAGGCCATGGAACATTCTGATGACATGCGTCATGGAGCTTTGTGATGACAAGGTCATGGAGCATTGTGATTACAGGGGTTTTGGAGCATTGTGATGACAACTGTCAGGGAGCCTTGTGATGACAAGGCCGTGGAACATTGTGATGGCAGGGGTCATGAAGCATTGTTATGACAGAGATAATGGAGCATTGTGAAGAGAAGGGCATTGAGCATTGGTCTGAAATGTTTCATGGATTATTGTGATGAGAGTGGGCATGGAGCATTGTGATGACAAGGGCCCGGAACACTGTGATACATGGGTCATGGAGGATTTTAATGACAAACGCATGGAGCATTGTGATGGGAAGGGCATCGAGCATTGTGATGACAAGTGTCATGGTGCTTTGTGATGATAAGGGCATGGAGCCATGTGATGAGAGGGTTCATGGAGCACTGTGATGACAATGACATGGAGCATTGTGATGCCAAGGGCCATGGAGCTTTGTGATGACAATGGTCATGGAGCATTTTGATGACAAGGGTGTGGTGCATTGTGATGAGAAGGGCAGGGAGCATTTTGATGACAGAGTCATGCAGCAATTTGATGAAAAGTGTATTGGAATATTTTGATGACAGGGGTTATGGAACATTGTGATGTCAGGGGTCATGGAACATTGTGCAGATAAGGGGATGTAGCATTGTGATGACAGGGGTCATGGAACATTGTGATAACAGGGGTGAGTGAGGATTGTGATGACTAGTGGTGGAACATTGTGATATCTCATGTGAGAGAGCATTTGGATGAGAAGTTCATGGAGCATTGTGATTACAAGGTTTATGGAGCATAGCGATGACAGGGTTGTGGATCATTGTGATGAAAAGCGCATGGTACATTGTGATGACAAAGGTCATGGAGCATTGTTCTGACAAAGGCATGGAGCATTGTAATGACAAGTTTCACGGAGCATTGTGATGAAATGTTCATGGAGCATTGTGGTTAAAATGGTCACAGAGCCTTGTGATGATGCGGGCATGGACCGTTGTGATGACAAATGTTATGAAGCATTGTGATGACTGGAGTCACGGGGCATTGTGATGACAGGGTTCATGGAGCATTGTGATGACAAGGGCATGGAGCACTGTGATGACAGGGGCATGGAGCATTGGTCTGACAAGTTTCATAGATGATTGTGATGACAGTGGACATGGTGCATTGTGATGACAAGGGCATGGAGCATTGTGATGACAAGTGCATGGTGTATTGTGAAGACAGGTGTCAGGGAGCATTGTGATGACAAGGCTGTGGAACATTGTGATGGCAGCGGTCATGGAGCATTGTTATGACAGGGGTAATGGAGCATTGTGATGGCAAGGGCATGGAGCATTGCGATGAGAAGGCCATGGAACATTCTGATGACATGTGTCATGGAGCTTTGTGATGACAAGGGCATGGAGCAATGTGATGACAGCGTTCATGGAGCATCGTGTTGACAAAGACATGGAGCGTTGTGATGCCAAGCGTCATGGATCTTGGTGATGACAAATGCCATGGAGCATTTTGATGACAAGGGCGTTGTGCATTGTGATGAGAAGGGCAGGAGCATTGTGATGAAAGTGTCATGGAGCAATTTGATGAAAAGAGTCATGGAACATTTGGATGACTGGGGTTATGGAACACTGAGATGTCAGGGGTCATGGAGCATTTTCATGAAAAGGGTCATGGAGCATTTTGATGACAGGGGTTATGTAACATTGTGATGTCAGTGGTCATAAAACATTGTGATGATAATGCATGTAGCATTGTGATGACAGGATTAATGGAACATTGTGATGACAGGGGTGAGGGAGTATTGTGACGAATAGTGATGGTAACATTGTGATATCAGTGGTGAGAGAGGATTTTGATGAGAAGTGCATGGAGCATTGTGATGACAAGGTTTATGGAGCATTGTGATGAAAAGATTGTGGAGCACTGTGATGAAAAGTGCATGGTGCATTGTGATGACATGTGTCGTGGAGCATCGTGCTGACAAGCGCATGGAGCATTGTGATGACAAGGATCATGGAGCATTGTGCTGAGAAAGGCATAGAGCATGGTGATGACAAGGGTCAAAGAGCATTGTGATGAAAAGTTCATGGAGCATTGTGGTTAAAAACGTCACAGAGACTGTTGATGATGAGGGCATGGACCACTGTGATGACAAAGGTCAAGAAGAATTGTGATGACTGGAGTCACAGAGCATTGTGATGACAGGGGTCATGGAGCATTGTAATAACAAGGAAATGGAGCATTGTGATGACAAGGACATGGAGCATTGGTCTAATAACTTTCATGGATTATTGCAATGCGAGTTGGAATGGCGCATTGTGATGACAAGGGCATGGAGCATTGTGATGACCAGGTCATGCAGTATTGTGAAGACAGTTGTCAGGGAGCATTGTGATGACATATATAATGGCCCATTGTGATGACAATGGCATGAAACATTGTGATGCCAAGTGTCATGGAAGATTCTGATGGCAAAGGTAATGGAGCATTGTGATGACAATGGCTTGGAGCATTGTGATGACAAGGGTCAGGTAGCTTTGTGCTGAGAATTGCATGGAGAATTATGATGACAAGGGTCATGGAGCATTCTGATGACAAGCTTGTGGAGTATTTTGATGACAATGACATGGAGCATTGTGATGAAAACGGCATGGGGCATTGTGATGAAAAAGTCATGGAGCCTTTTGTGACAGGGTTCAAGAGCATTCTGACGACAAGTGCCAGGGAGCATTGTGATGACAAGTGTATTGAGAATTTTGATGACAAAGGTCATGGAGCATTGTGATGAAAATGGCATGGAGTATTGTGATGACAGTCATCATGGAGTGTTTTGATCAAAAGTGATATTGAACATTGTGATCAGAAGGGTTTGGAGCATTGTGATGACAGAGGTCCTGCATCATTTTGATTTCAAGGAGCATGGAGCACTGTGATGACAAGGGCATGAAGCAATGTGACCAAAATATTCATGGAGGATTGTGATGACAATGGTAATGGAGTATTGTGATGACAAGCGCATAGAGCATTGTAATGACAAGGTCATGTAGCATTTTGCTGACAAAGGCATGGAACATTGTGATGACATGTGTCATGGAGCACTGTGATGACAAGCGTCACGGAGCATTGTGAATACAGGGGTCATGGAGCATTGGGATGACTAGGGCATGGATCATTGTGATGACAACTGTCATGGAGCAGTGGTCTGAAAATGTTCATGGAGTATTGTGATGACAGGGTTCATGGAGCATTGTGATGACAGAGGTCATGGAGTATTTTGATTTCATTGTGCTGACAATAGCTGGAAGCATTATGATGATGGGCATGATGCATTGTGATGACAGGTTTCATGGACCATTGAGTTGAAAATGGGCATGGAGCATTGTTATTACAGTGGTCTGGGAGCAATGTGATGACAAGTGCATGAAGCATTTTGATGAGAAGACCATGGAACATTCTGATGACATTTGTCATGGAGCTTTGTGATAACAAGGGCATGGAGCATTTTGATTACAGGGGTCTTGGAGCACTGTGATGACAAGGGTCATGGAGCCTTGCGATGACAAGGCCGTGGAACATTGTGATGGCAGGGGTCATGGAGCATTGTTATGACAGGGGTAATGGAGCATTGTGATGTGAAGGGCATGGAGCATTGTGATTACAAGATTTATGGAGCATTGTGATGCCAAATATAATGGAGGATTGTGATGACAAATATAATGGAGCATTGTGATGACTAGGGCTTGGAGCATTATGATGACAAGGGCCATTGAGAGTTTTCATGAAAATGTCATGAAGCATTGTGATGACAAGGTCCTGGAGCATTGTGATGAGAAAATCATGGAGCCTTGTGATGACAGGTCTCATGGAGCATACTGATCAAAAGGGGCATGGAGCATTCTGATTACTTGGGTCTTGGAACATTGTGATAACAAGGGCATGGAGCATTGTGATGACAAGGGCATGGAGTATTGTGATGACAGGCATCATGGAGCGTTGTGATGACAAGGGCATGGAGCATTGGTCTAATAAGTTTCTTGGATTATTGTGATGAGAGTGGGAACAGCGCATTGTGATGACAAGGGCATGGAGCATTGTGATGACCAGGTCATGCAGTATTGTAAATAGAGGTGTCAGGGAGCATTGTGATGACATATGTAATGGCCCATTGTGATGACAATGGCATGGAGCATTGTGATGACAAGTGTCAGGGAGCATTGTGCTGACAAGTGCATGGAGAATTGTGATGACAAGGGTCATGGAGCATTCTGATGACAAGCTTGTGGAGTATTTTGATGACAATGGCATGGAGCATTGTGATGCAAATGGCATGGGGCTTTGTGATGAAAAAGGCATGGAGCCTTTTCGTGACAGGGTTCAAGGAGCATTCTGACGACAAGTGTCAGGGAGCATTGTGATGACAAGTGTATTGAGAATTGTGATGACAAAGGTCATGGATCATTGTGATGAAAAGTGCATGGAGTATTGTGATGACAGTCATCATGGAGCGTTGTGATGACAAGTGTTATGGAACATTGTGATCACAAGGGTTTGGAGCATTGCGATGACAGAGGTCATGGATACTTTTGATTTCAAGGAGCATGGAGCACTGTGATGACTAGGGCATGAAGCAATGGGATCCCAAGGTTCTTGGAGGATAGTGATGACTATGGTAATGGAGTATTGTGATGACAAGCGCATAGAGCATTGTAAGGAGAGTGACATGTAGCATTTTGCTGACAAAGCCATGGAGCATTGTGATGACATGTGTCATGGTGCACTTTGATGACAAGCGTCACAGAGCATTTTGAATATAGGGGTCATGGAGCATTGGGATGACAAGGGCATGGATCACTGTGATGACAAGGGTCATGGATCATTGGGATGAAAATGTTCATGGAGTATTGTGATGACAGGGGTCATGGAGCATTGCGATTACAGGGGTCATGGAGCATTGTGATGAAAAGAGTCCCGGATCATTGTGTTGTCAGGTGTCATGGAGTGTTTTGATGACAGTGGTCATGGAGAATTTTGATGATATTGGTCATGGAGCATTGTGATTAGAAGGTCATGGAACATTGGGCTGAAAATGTTCATGGAGTATTGTGATGACAGGTGTCATGGAGCATTGTGATGACAAGGGAATGGAGCGTGGTGATGACAAGGTCCTGGAGCATTGTGATGAGATGACCATGGAGACTTGTGTTGACAAGTCTCATGGAGCATTCTGATGAAAAGGTGCATGGAGCATTGTGATTACAGGGGTCTTGGAGCATTGTGATGACAAGGGCATGGAGCACTGTGAGGAGAAGGCCATGGAACATTCTGATAACATGCGTCATGGAGCTTTGTGATGACAAGGGCATGGAGCATTGTGATTACAGGGGTCTTGGAGCATTGTGATGACAAGGGTCATGGAGCCTTGTGATGACAAGTCCGTGGAACAATGTGATGGCAGGGGTCATGGAGCATTGTTATGACAGATGTAACGGAGCATTGTGATGAGAAGGGCATAGAGCATTGGTCTGAAATGCTTCTTGAATTATTGTGATGAGAGTGGGCATGGAGCATTGTGATGACAAGGGCACGTACACTGTGATACATGGGTCATGGGGGATTGTAATGACAAGGGCATGGAGCATTGTGATGAGAAGGGCATCGAGCATTGTGATGACAATTGTCATGGAGCTTTGTGATGACCAGGGCATTGAGCTATATGATGAGAGGGTTCATGGAGCATTATGATGGCAATGACATGGAGCATTGTGATGCCAAGGGTCATGGAGCTTTGTGATGACAAAAGTCATGGAGCATTTTGATGACAAGGGTGTGGTGCATTGTGATGAGCAGGGCAGGGAGCATTTTGATGACAGGTTCATGCAGTAATTTGATGAAAAGTGTAATGGAACATTTTGATGACAGGGGTTATAAAACATTGTGATGCCATGGGTCATGGAGCTTTGGGATGAAAAGGGTCATGGAGTATTTTGATGACAGGGGTTATTGAACATTGTGATGTCAGGGATCATGGAACATTGTGCTGATAAGGGGATGTAGCATTGTGATGACAGGGGTCATGGAAACTTGTGATAACAGGGGTGAGGGAGGATTGTGATGACAAGTGATGGAACATTGTGATATCCGTTGTGAGAGAGCATTTGAATGAGAATTGCATGGAACATTGTGATTACAAGGTTTATGGAGCATAGCGATGTCAAAGTTGTGGTTCTTTGTGATGAAAAGTGCATGGCACATTGTGATGACAAGGGTCATGGAGCATTGTTCTGACAAAGACATGGAGCATCGTGATGACAAGGGTCACGCAGCATTGTGATGAAAAGTTCATGGAGCATTGTGGTTACAAAGGTCACAGAGTCTTGTGATGACGCGGGCATGGACCGTTGTGATGACAAACGTTATGAAGCATTGTGATGACTGGAGTCACGGAGCACTGTGATGACAGGGGTCATGGAGCATTGTGATGACAAGGGCATGGAGCATTGTGATGACAGGTGCATGGAGCATCGGTCTGACAAGTTTCATAGATTACTGTGATGACAGTGGACATGGTGCATTTTGATGACAAGTGCATGGAGTATTGTGATGACAAGGACATGGAATATTGTGAAGACAGGTGTCAGGGAGCATTGTGATGACATATGTCATGGTCCATTGCGATGACAATGGCATGGAGCATTGTGATGCCAAATATAATGGAGGATTGTGATGACAAATATAATGGAGCATTGTGATGACTAGGGCTTGGAGCATTATGATGACAAGGGCCATTGAGAGTTTTCATGAAAATGTCATGAAGCATTGTGATGACAAGGTCCTGGAGCATTGTGATGAGAAAATCATGGAGCCTTGTGATGACAGGTCTCATGGAGCATACTGATCAAAAGGGGCATGGAGCATTCTGATTACTTGGGTCTTGGAACATTGTGATAACAAGGGCATGGAGCATTGTGATGACAAGGGCATGGAGTATTGTGATGACAGGCATCATGGAGCGTTGTGATGACAAGGGCATGGAGCATTGGTCTAATAAGTTTCTTGGATTATTGTGATGAGAGTGGGAACAGCGCATTGTGATGACAAGGGAATGGAGCATTGTGATGACCAGGTCATGCAGTATTGTAAATAGAGGTGTCAGGGAGCATTGTGATGACATATGTAATGGCCCATTGGGATGACAATGGCATGGAGCATTCTGATGCCAAGTGTCATGGAGGATTCTGATGACAAAGGTAATGGAGCATTGTGATGGCCATGGCTTGGAGCATTGTGATGACAAGGGTCAGGGAGCATTGTGCTGACAAGTGCATGGAGAATTGTGATGACAAGGGTCATGGAGCATTCTGATGACAAGCTTGTGGAGTATTTTGATGACAATGGCATGGAGCATTGTGATGAAAATGGCATGGGGCTTTGTGATGAAAAAGGCATGGAGCCTTTTTGTGACAGGGTTCAAGGAGCATTCTGACGACAAGTGTCAGGGAGCATTGTGATGACAAGTGTATTGAGAATTGTGATGACAAAGTTCATGGAGCATTGTGATGAAAAGGGCATGGAGTACTGTGATGACAGTCATCATGGAGCGTTGTGATGACAAGTGTTATGGAACATTGTGATCACAAGGGTTTGGAGCATTGCGATGACAGAGGTCATGGATACTTTTGATTTCAAGGAGCATGGAGCACTGTGATGACTAGGGCATGAAGCAATGGGATCCCAAGGTTCTTGGAGGATAGTGATGACTATGGTAATGGAGTATAGTGATGACAAGCGCATAGAGCATTGTAAGGAGAGTGTCATGTAGCATTTTGCTGACAAAGGCATGGAGCATTGTGATGACATGTGTCATGGTGCACTTTGATGACAAGCGTCACAGAGCATTTTGAATATAGGGGTCATGGAGCATTGGGATGACAAGGGCATGGATCACTGTGATGACAAGGGTCATGGATCATTGGGATGAAAATGTTCATGGAGTATTGTGATGACAGGGGTCATGGAGCATTGTGATTACAGGGGTCATGGAGCATTGTGATGAAAAGAGTCCCGGATCATTGTGTTGTCAGGTGTCATGGAGTGTTTTGATGACAGTGGTCATGGAGAATTTTGATGATATTGGTCATGGAGCATTGTGATTAGAAGGTCATGGAGCATTGGGCTGAAAATGTTCATGGAGTATTGTGATGACAGGTGTCATGGAGCATTGTGATGACAAGGGAATGGAGCGTGGTGATGACAAGGTCCTGGAGCATTGTGATGAGATGACCATGGAGACTTGTGTTGACCAGTCTCATGGAGCATTCTGATGAAAAGGTGCATGGAGCATTGTGATTACAGGGGTCTTGGAGCATTGTGATGACAAGGGCATGGAGCACTGTGAGGAGAAGGCCATGGAACATTCTGATAACATGCGTCATGGAGCTTTGTGATGACAAGGGCATGGAGCATTGTGATTACAGGGGTCTTGGAGCATTGTGATGACAAGGGTCATGGAGCCTTGTGATGACAAGTCCGTGGAACAATGTGATGGCAGGGGTCATGGAGCATTGTTATGACAGATGTAACGGAGCATTGTGATGAGAAGGGCATTGAGCATTGGTCTGAAATGCTTCTTGAATTATTGTGATGAGAGTGGGCATGGAGCATTGTGATGACAAGGGCACGTTCACTGTGATACATGGGTCATGGGGGATTGTAATGACAAGGGCATGGAGCATTGTGATGAGAAGGGCATCGAGCATTGTGATGACAATTGTCATGGAGCTTTGTGATGACCAGGGCATTGAGCAATATGATGAGAGGGTTCATGGAGCATTATGATGGCAATGACATGGAGCATTGTGATGCCAAGGGTCATGGAGCTTTGTGATGACAAAAGTCATGGAGCATTTTGATGACAAGGGTGTGGTGCATTGTGATGAGCAGGGCAGGGAGCATTTTGATGACAGGTTCATGCAGTAATTTGATGAAAAGTGTAATGGAACATTTTGATGACAGTGGTTATAAAACATTGTGATGCCATGGGTCATGGAGCTTTGGGATGAAAAGGGTCATGGAGTATTTTGATGACAGGGGTTATTGAACATTGTGATGTCAGGGATCATGGAACATTGTGCTGATAAGGGGATGTAGCATTGTGATGACAGGGGTCATGGAAACTTGTGATAACAGGGGTGAGGGAGGATTGTGATGACAAGTGATGGAACATTGTGATATCCGTTGTGAGAGAGCATTTGAATGAGAATTGCATGGAACATTGTGATTACAAGGTTTATGGAGCATAGCGATGTCAAAGTTGTGGTTCTTTGTGATGAAAAGTGCATGGCACATTGTGATGACAAGGGTCATGGAGCATTGTTCTGACAAAGACATGGAGCATCGTGATGACAAGGGTCACGCAGCATTGTGATGAAAAGTTCATGGAGCATTGTGGTTACAAAGGTCACAGAGTCTTGTGATGATGCGGGCATGGACCGTTGTGATGACAAACGTTATGAAGCATTGTGATGACTGGAGTCACGGAGCATTGTGATGACAGGGGTCATGGAGCATTGTGATGACAAGGGCATGGAGCATTGTGATGACAGGTGCATGGAGCATCCGTCTGACAAGTTTCATAGATTACTGTGATGACAGTGGACATGGTGCATTTTGATGGCAAGTGCATGGAGTATTGTGATGACAAGGGCATGGAATATTGTGAAGACAGGTGTCAGGGAGCATTGTGATGACATATGTCATGGTCCATTGCGATGACAATGGCATGGAGCATTGTGATGCCAAATATAATGGAGGATTGTGATGACAAGCGCATAGAGCATTGTAATGACAAAGTCATGTAGCATTTTGCTGACAAAGGCATGGAGCATTGTGATGACAGGTGTCATGTAGCAATGTGAATACAGGGGTCATGGAGCATTGGGATGACAAGGGCATGGATCATTGTGATGACAAGAGTCATGGAGCATTGGGCTGAAATTGTTCATGGAGTATTGTGATGACTGGGGTCATGGAGCATTGTGATGAGTAGGGAATGGAGCATTGTGATGACAAGAGTCCCGGATCATTGTGTTGTCAGGTGTCATGGAGTGTTGTGATGACAGTGGTCATGGAGCATTTTGATGATATTTGTCATGGAGCATTGTGATGAGAATTTCATGGAGCATTGGGCTGAAAATATTCATGGATTATTGTGATGACAGGGGTCATGGAGCATTGTGATGACCAGGGAATGGAGCATGGTGATGACAAGGTCCTGGAGCATTGTGATGATAAGACCATGGAGACTTGTGATGACAAGTCTCATGGAGCATTCTGATGAAATGTGGCATGGAGCATTGTGATTACATGGGTCTTGGAGCATTGTGATGACAAGGGCATGAAGTATTGTGATGACAGGGGTCATGGAGCCTTGTGATGACAAGGCCGTGGAACACTGTGATGGCAGGTGTCATGGAGCATTGTTATGACAGAGGTAATGGAGCATTGTGATGACAAGCGTCACGGAACATTGTGAATACAGGGTTCATGGAGCATTGGGATGACAAGGGCATGGATGATTGTGATGACAAGGGTCATGGAGGATTGGGCTGAAAATGTTCATGGGGTATTTTGATGACAGGGGTCATGGAGCATTGTGATAACAGGGTTAAGGGAGGATTCTGATGACTAGTGATGGAACATTGTGATATCACATGTGGGAGAGCATTTGGATGAGAAGTGCATGGAGAATTGTGATTACAAGGTTTATGGAGCATAGCAATGACAAGGTTGTGTATCATTGTGATGAAATGCGCATGACACAATGTGATGACAAGGGTCATGGAGCATTGTCCTGACAAAGGCATGGAGCATTGTGATGACAAAGGTCATGGAACATTGTGATGAAAAGGGCATGGAGTATTGTGATGACAAGCATCATGGAGCGTTGTGATGACAAGTGCTATGGAACACTGTGATCACAAGGATTTGGAGCATTGTGATGACAGAGGTCATGGATCATTTCGATTTCAAGGAGCATGGAGCATTGTGATGACAAGGGCATGAAGCAATGTGATCCTGAGTTTCATGGAGGATTGTGATGACAATGGAAATGGAGTATTGTGATGACAAGCGCATAGAGCATTGTGATGACAAGGTCATGTAGCATTTTGCTGACAAAGGCATGGAACATTGTGATGACAAGTGTCATGGAGCACTGTGATGACAAGCGTCTCGGAGCATTGTGAATACAGGGGTCATGGAGCATTGGCAAGACAAGGGCATGGATCATTGTGATGACAAAGGTCATGGAGCACTGGGCTGAAAATGTTCATGGAGTGTTGTGATGACAGGGGTCATGGAGCATTTTGATGACTAGGGAATGGAACATTGTGATGACAAGAGTCCCGGATCATTGTGTTGTCAGGTGTCATGGAGTGTTGTGATGACAGTGGTCAAGGAGCATTGTGATGATATTAGCCATGGAGCATTGTGATGAGTAGGTCGTGGAGCACTGGGCTGAAAATGTTCATGGATTATTGTGAAGACAGGGGTCATGGAGCATTGTGATGACAAGGGAATGGAGCATGGTGATGACAAGGTCCTAGAGCATTGTTATGAGAAGACCATGGAGACTTGTGATGATAAGTCTCATGGAGCATTCTGATGAAAAGGGGCATGAAGCATTGTGATTACAGGGGTCTTGTAGCATTTTGATGGCAAGAGCATGGAGCATTGTGATGAGAAGGCCATGAAGCATTCTGATGACATGTGTCATGGAGCTTTTTGATGACAAGGGCATGGAGCATTGTGATGACATGTGTCATGGAGCATTGTGATGACAACGGAATGGAGCATGGTGATGACAAGGTCCTGGGGCATCGTGATGAGAAGACCATGGAGACTTCTGATGAGAAGTCTCATGGAGCATTCTGATGAAAAGGAGCATGGAGCATTGTGATTACATGTGTCTTGGAGCATTGTGATGACTAGGGCATGGAGCATTGTGATGAGAAGGCCATGGAGCATTCTGATGACATGTGTCATGGAGTTTTGTGATGAGAAAGGCATGGAGCATTTGTGATTACAGGGATCTTGGAGCATTGTGATGAAATGTGCATGGATCATTGTTATGAAAAAGGCATGGAGCCTTGTCATGACAGGGTTCATGGAGCATTCTGACGACAAGTGTCAGGAAGCATTGTGATGACAAGTGTATTGAGCATTGTGATGACAAAGATCATGGAGCATTGTGATGAGAAGACCATGGATAATTGTGATGATGAGCGTCATGGGGTGTTGTGATGATAAGTGTTATGGAACATTGTGATCACAAGGTTTTGGAACATTATGATGACAGAGGTCATGGAGAATATTGATTTCATTGTGATGACAATAGCCTGTAGCATTATGATGATGGGAATGGTGCATTGTGATGACAGGGTTCATGGAGCATTGAGATGAAAAGGGGCATGGAGCATTGTGATTACAAGGGTCTTGGAGCATTGTGATGACAAGGGCATGGAACACTGTGATGAGAAGGCCATGGAACTTTCTGATGACATGCGTCATGTAGCTTTGTGATGACAAGGGAATGGAGCATTGTGCTTTCAGAGGTCTGGAGCATTGTGATGACAAGTGTCATGGAACCTTGTGATGACTAGAGCGTGGAACATTTTGATGGCAAATGTCATGGTGCATTTTTATGACAGGTGTAATGGAGCATTTTGATGAGAAGGGCATGGAACATTGGTCTGAAATGTTTCATGGATTATTGTGATGAGAGTGGGCAAGGAGCATTGTGATGACAAGGGCACGGAACACTGTGATACATGGGTCAGGCAGGATTGTAATGACAAGGGCATGGAGCATTGTGATGAGAAGGGCATCGAGCATTGTGATGACAAGTGTCATGGAGCTTTGTGATGACATGTGCATGGAGCAATGTGATGAGAGGGTTCATGGAGCATTGTGATGACAATGACATGGAGCATTGTGATGCCAAGGGTCATGGAGCTTTGTGATGACAAGTCATGGAGCATTTAGATGACAAGATCATGGTGCATTGTGCTGAGAAATGCAGGGAGCATTTTGATGACCAGGTCATGCATCAATTTGATAAAAACTGTAAAGGAACATTTTGATGGCAGGGGTTATAGAACATTGTGATGTCAGGGGTCTTGGAGCTTTGTGATGAAAAGGGTCATGGAGCATTTTGATGACACGGATTATGGAGCATTGTGATGTCAGGGGTCATGGAACATTGTGATGATAAAGGGATGTAGCATTGTGATGACAGGGTCCTGGAACATTGTGATTACAGGGATGAGGGAGTATTGTGATGACTAGAGATGGAACATTGTGATATCTCTGGTGAGAGAGCATTTTGATGAGAAGTGCATGGACCATTGTGATTACAAGGTTTATGAAGCATAGCCATGACAAGGTTGTTGACTGTTGTGATGAAATGCGCGTGGCACATTGTGATGACTATGTTCATTGAGCATTGTTCTGACAAAGAAATGGAGCTTTGTGATGACAAGGGCATGGAGCATTGTGATTACATGGGTCATGGAGCATTTTGATGACAATGGCGTCGAGCATGGTGATGAGAAGGCCATGGATAATTGTGATGACGCGCATCATGGAGCACAGTAATGACAAGGGGTATGGAGCATTGTGATGACAGTGGCCATGGAGAAATGTGTTGACAAGTGTCATGGAGCATTCTGATGACAAGCTTGTGGAGTATTGTGACGACAATGGCTTGGAGCATTGTGATGAAAAGGGCATGGAGCATTGTGATGAAAAAGGCATGAAGCCATTTCATGACAGGTTTCAAGGAGCATTCTGATGACAAGTGTCAGGGAACATTGTGATGACATGTGTATTGAGAATTGTGATGAAAAAGATCATGGAGCATTTTGACGAAAAGGGCATAGAGTATTGTGATGACAGGCATCATGGAGCATTGTGATGACAAGTGTTATGGAACATTGTGATCACAAGGGTTTGGAGCATTGTGATGATAGAAGTCATGGATCATTTTGTTTTCAAGGAGCATGCAGCATTGTGATGACAAGGGCATGAAGCAATGTGATCCCAAGGTTCATGGATGATTGTGATGACAATGCTAAGGGAGTATTGTGATGACAAGCAAATGGAGCATTTTGATGGCAAGGTCATGTAGCATTTTGCTGACACAGGCATGGAGCATTGTGATGATAAGGGTCATAGAGCACTTTGATGAGAAGCATCACGGATCATTGTGATTACAGGGGTCATGGACCATTGGGATGGCAAGGTCATGGATCATTGTGATGACAAGTGTCATGGAGCATTGGGCTGAAAATATTAATGGAGCATTGTGATGACTAGGGAATGGAGCATTGTGATGACTAGAGTCCCGGATCACTGTGTTGTCAGGGGTCATGGAGCGTTGTGATGACAGTGGTAATGGAGCATTATGATGATAGGGATCATGAAGCATTGTGATGAGAAGTTCCTGGAGAATTGGCGTGAAAATGTTCAGGAAGTATTGTGAGGACAGGGGTCATGGAGCATTGTGATGACAAGGGAATGGAGCACTGTGATGAAAGGTTCCTGGAGCACTGTGATGAGGAGACCATGGAGCCTCGTAATAAGAAGTCTCATGGAGCATTCTGATGAAAAGGGGCATGGAGTATTGTGATTACAGGGGTCTTGGAGCATTGTGATGACAAGGGCATGGAGCATTGTGATTACTGGTGTCTTGGAGCATTGTGATGAAATTGGCATGGATCATTGTTATGAAAATGGTATGGAGCCTTGTCATGACAGGGTTCTAGGAGCATACTGATGAGAAGTGTCAGGGAGCATTGTGATGACATGTGTATAGAGCATTGTGATGACAAAGGTCATGGAGCACTGTGATGAGAAGACCATGGATAACTGTGATGATGAGCTTCATGGGGCGTTGTGATGATAAGTGTTATGGAACATTGTGATCACAAGGATTTGGAGCATTGTGATGAGATAGATCATCGAATATTTTGATTTCATTGTGATGACAATAGCCTGAAGCATTCTGATGATGGTCATGTTGCATTTTGATGACAGGGTTCATGGAGCATTGAGATGCAAAGAGGCATGGAGCATTGTGATTAGAGGGTTCATGGAGCATTGTGATGAAAATTGCATGGAGCATTGAGATGCCAATTGTCATGGAGCTTTGTGATGACAAAAGTCATGGAGCATTTTGATGACAAGGGCGTGGTACATTGTGATGAGAAGGGCAGGGAGCATTGTGATGACAGGGTCATAGAGCAATTTGATGAAAAGTGTCATGGAATATTTTAATGACAGGGGTTATGGAACATTGTGATGTCAGGTTTCATGGAGCATTTTGATGAAAAGGATCATGGAGAATTATGATGACAGGGGTTATGGAACATTGTGATGTCAGGGTTCATTGAGCATTTTGAGGAAAAGTGTTATGGAGCATTATGATGACAGGGGTTATGGAATATTGTGATGTCAGGGGTCACCGAACTTTGTGATGATATGTGCATGTAGCATTGCAAAGACAAAAGTCATGGAATATTGTGATGACAGGGGTGAGGGAGTATTGTGGTGAATAGTGCTGTAACATTGTGATATCATTGGTGAGAAAGCATTTTGATGAGAAGTGCATGGAGAATTGTGATGACAAGATTTATGGAGCATCGTGGTGACAAGATTGTGGAGCACTGTGATGAGAAGCACAGGGTGCACTGTGATGACATGGGTCATGGAGCATTGATCTGACAAGCGCATGGAGCATTGTGATGACAAGGGTCATGGAGCATTGTGCGGAGAAAGGCATAGAGCATTGTGATGACAAGGGTCAAAGAGCATTGTGATGAAAAGTTATTGGACCATTGTGGTTGAATATGTCACAGAGACTGTTGATGACGAGGGCATGGACCATTGTGATGACAAAGGTCAAGAAGCATTGTGATGAATGGAGGCATGGAGCATTGTGATGACAGGCGTCATGGAGCATTGTGATAACAGGGACATGGAGCATTGTGATGACAAGGGAATGGAGCATTGGTCTAATAAGTTTCATGGATTATTGTGATGACTGTTGTAATGGCGCATTGTGATGACCAGGTCATGCAGTATTGTGAAGACAGGTGTCAGGGAGCATTGTGATGACATATGTAATGGCCCATAGTAATGACAATGGCATGGAGCATTGTGATGCCAAGTGTCATGGAGGATTCTGATGACAAAGGTAATGGAGCATTGTGATGACAAGTGTCAGGGAGAATTTTGCTGACAGGTGCAGGGAGAATTGTGATGAAAACGGTCATGAAGAATTCTGATGACAAGCTTGTGGAGTATTTTGATGACAATGGCATGGAACATTGTGATGAAAAAGGCATATGGCATTGTGATGACAAGTGTATTGAGATTTGTGATGACAAATGTCATCGAGCTTTGTGATGAGTAGGGCATGGAGTATTGTGATGACAGGCATCATGGAGCGTTGTGCTGACAAGTGTTATGAAACATTGTGATCACAAGGGTTTGGAGCATTGTGATGACAGAGGTCATGGATCATTTTGATTTCAAGGAGCATGGAGCATTGTAATGACAAGGGCATGAAGCAATGTGATCCCAAGGTTCATGGAGGACTGTGATGACAATGGTAATGGAGTATTTTGATGAAAAGCGAATAGAGCATTGCAATGACAAGGTCAGGTAGCATTTTGCCGACAAAGGCATGGAGCATTGTGATGACAGGTGTCATGGAGCAATGTGATGACAAGCGTCACGGAGCATTGTGAATACAGGGGTCATGGAGCATTGGGATGACAAGGGCATGGATCTTTGTGATGACAATTATCATGGAGCATTGGGCTGAAAATGTTCAAGGAGTATTGTTATGACAGGGATCATGGAGCATTTTGATGACAAGTTCCTGGAGCACTTTGATGAGAAGACAATGGAGACTTGTGATGACAAGTCTCATGGAGCATTCTGATGAAAAGGGACATGCAGCATTGTGATTACAGGGGTCTTGGAGCATTGTGATGACAAGGGCATGGAGCATTGTGAGGAGAAGGCCATGGAGCATTCTGATGACATGCGTCATTGAGCTTTGTGATGACAAGGGCATGGAGCATTGTGATTACAGGGGTCTTGGAGCATTGTGATTAAAAGGGCATGGATCATTGTGATGAAAAAGGCATGGAGACGTGTCATGACAGGGTTAATGGAGCATACTGATGACAAATGTCAGGGAGCATTGTGATGACAAGTGTATTGAGCATTGTGATAACAAAGGTCATGGAGCATTGTGATGAGGAGACCATGGATAATTGTGATGATGAGCGTCATTGGGTTTTGTGATGATAAGTGTTATGGAACATTGTGATCACAAGGGATTGGAGCATTTTGATGACAGAGGTCATGGAGCACTGAGATGAAAAGTGGCATGGAGCATTGTGATTACAGGGTTCTTGGAGCATTGTGATGTCAAGGGCATGGAGCATTTTGATGAGAAGGACATGGAACATTCTGATGGCATGTGTCATGGAGCTTTGTGATGACAAGGGCATGGAGCATTGTGATTACAGGTGTCTTGGAGCATTGTGATGACAAGTGTCATGGAGCCTTGTGATGACAAGTCCGTGGAATATTGTGATGGCAGGGGTCATGGAACATTGTTATGATAGGGATAATGGAGCATTGTGATGAGAAGGACATGGAGCATTGTGAATACAAGGTTTATGGAGCATTACCATGACAAATTTGTGGACCTTTGTGATGAAAAGCGCGTAGCATATTGTGATGACAAGGGTCATGGAGCATTTTTCTGACAAAGGCATGGAGCATTTTGATGACAATGGTCACGAAGCATTGTGATGAAAAGCTCATGGAGCATTGTGGTTATAAAGGTCACAGAGCCTTGTGATAACGCGGTCATGGACCATTGTGATGACAAATGTTATGAAGCATTGTGATGACTGGAGTCATGGAGCATTGTGATGACAGTGGACATGGAGCATTGTGATGACAAGGGCATAGAGCATTTTGGTGACAGGGGCATGGAGCATTGGTCTGACAAGTTTCATAGATTATTGTGATGATAGTGGACATGGTGCATTGTGATGACAAGGGCATGGATCATTGTGATGAGAAGGTCATGCAGTATTGTGAAGACAGCTGTCAGGGAGCATTGTGATGACATATGTAATGGCCCATTGTTGTGACAATGGCATGGAGCATTGTGATGCCAAGTGTCATGGATGATTCTGATGACAAATGTAATGGAGCATTGTGATGACAATGGCTTGGAGCATTGTGATGACAAGGGTTAAGGAGCATTGTGCTGACCAGTTCATGGAGAATTGTGATGACAAGGGTCATGGAGCAATCTGATGACAAACTTGTGGAGTATTATGATGACAATGGCATGGAGCAGTGTGATTAAAACGGCATGGGGCATTGTGATGAAAAAGGCATGGAGCCTTTTCATGACAGAGTTCAAGGAGCATTCTGACGACAAGTGCAGGGAGCATTGTGATGACAAGTGTATTGAGAATTGTGATGACCAAGGTCATGGAGCATTGTGATGAAAAGGGCATGGAGTATTGTGATGACAGGCATCATGGAGCGTTGTGATGACAAGTGATATGGAGCATTGTGATCACAAGGCTTTGGAGCATTTTGATGACAGATTTCATGGATCATTTTGATATCAAGGAACATGGAGCATTGTGATGACAAGGGCATAAAGCAATGTGATCCCAAGGTTCATGGAGGATTGTGATGACAATGGTAATGGAGTATTGTGATGACAAGCGCATAGAGCATTGTAATTACAAGGTCATTTAGCCTTTTGCTGACAATGTCATCTAGCATTGTGATGACAGGTGTCATGGAGCACTGTGATGACATGCATCACGGAGGATTGTGAACACAGGGGTCATGGAGCATTGGGTTGAAAAGGGCATGCATCATTGTGATGACAAGTATCATGGAGCATTGGGCTGAAAATATTCATGAAGTATTGTGATGACAGGGGACATGGAGAATTGTGATGACATAGGTCATGGAGAATTTTGATTTCATTGTGCTGACAATAGCCGGAAGCATTATAATGATGGGCATGATGCATTGTGATGACAGGGTTCATGGAGCATTGAGATGAAAAGGGGCATGGAGCATTGTGATTACAGGGGTCTTGAGCATTGTGATGACAAGGTCATGGAGCATTGTGATGAGAAAACCATGGAACATTCTGTTGATATGTGTCATGGAGCTTTGTGATGACAAGGGCATGGAGCATTGTGATTACAGGGGTCTTGGATCATTGTGATGACAAGTGTCATGGAGCCTTGTGATTACAAGTCCGTGGAACATTGTGATGGCAGGGGTCATGGAGCATTGTGATGAGAAGGGCATGGAGCATTGTGATTACATGGGCACGGAACACTGTGATACATGGGTCATGCAGGATTTTAATGACTAGGGCATGGAGCATTGTGATGAGAAATGCATCGAGCATTGTGATGACAAGTGTCATGGAGCTTTCTGATGACAAGGGCATGGAGCAATGTGATGAGAGGGTTCATGGAGCATTGTGATGACAATGACATGGAGCATTGTGATGCCATGTGTCATGGAGCTTTGTGATGACAAGTCATGGAGCATTTTGATGACAAGGGAATGGTTCATTGTGATGAGAAGTGCAGGGAGCATTTTGATGACCTGGTCATGCAGCAATTTGATAAAAAGTGTAATGGAATATTTTGATTGCATGGGTTATAGAACATTGTGATGTCAGGGTTTTTGGAGCTTTGGGATGAAAAGGGTCATGGAGCATTTTGATGACAGGTGTTATGGAACATTGTTATGTCAGGGGTCATGCAATATTGTGATGATAAAGGGATGTAGCATTGTGATGACAGGGTCATGGAACATTGTGATTCCAGGGGTGAGGGTGTATTGTGATGACTAGTGATGGAAAATTGTGATATCTATGGTGAGAGAGCATTTTGATGAGAAGTTCATGGACCATTGTGATAACAAAATTTATGGAGCATTGCAATCATAAGGTTGTGGACAGTTGTGATGAAATGTGCGTGGCACATTGTGATGACAATGGTCATGGAGCATTGTTCTGACAAAGACATGGAGCATTGTGATGACAAGTGTCCCAGAGAATGGTGAGGAAATGTTCATGGCGCATTGTGGTTACAAATGTCACAGAGCCTTGTGATGACGCGGACATGGACCATTGTGATGACAAACGTTATGAAGCATTGTGATGACTGGAGTCACGGAGCATTGGGATGACAGGGGAATGGAGCATTGGTCTGAAAAATTTCATAGATTATTGTGATGACCATGGGCATGGTGCATTGTGACGACAAGGGCATGGAGCATTGTGATGAGAAGGTCATGGAATATTGTGAAGAGAGATGTCAGGGAGCATTGTGATGACATATGTCATGGTCCATTGCGATGACAATGGCATGGAGCATTGTGATGCCAATTGTAATGGAGGATTGTGATGACAAATAAAATGGAGAATTGTGATGATTAGGGCTTGCAGCATTATGATGACAAGGGCCTTTGAGAATTTTCATGACAAGGTCGTGAAGCATTGTGATGACAAGATCCTGGAGCATTGTGATGACAAAGCTATGGAGCCTTGTGATGACAAGTCTCATGGAGCATACTGATGAAAAGGGGCATGGAGCATTGTGATTACAGGGGTCATGGAACATTGTGATGACAAGGGCATGGAACATTGTGAGGAGAAGACCAAGGAGCATTCTGATGGCATGCGCCATTGAGATTTGTGATGACAAGTGCATGGAGCATTTTGATTACATTGGTCTTGGAGCATTGTGATGAAAAGGGCATGGATCATTGTGATGAAAAAGGCATGGAGCCTTGTCATGACAGGGTTCAAGGAGCATACAGACAACAAGTGTCAGGGAGCATTTTGATGACAAGTGTATTGAGCATTGTGATGACAAAGGTCATGGAGCATTGTGATTAGAAGACCAAGGATAATTGTGATGACGAGCATCAAGGGGCATTGTGATGACAAGTGTTATGGAATATTGTGATCACAAGGGATTGGAGCATTGTTATGACAGAGATCATGGTGCATTTTGATTTCATTTTGATGACAATAGCATGAGGCATTATGATTATAGGCATGGTGCATTGTGATGACAGTGTTAATGGATCATTGAGATGAAAAAGGGCATGGAGCATTGTGATTACAGGGTTCTTTGAGTGTTGTGATGAGAAGGGTCATGGAGCCTTGTGATGACAAGGCCATGGAATATCGTGATGGCAGGGGCATGGAGCATTGTTATCAGAGGGTTAATGGAGCATTGTGATGGCAAGGGCATGGATCATTGTGATGAGAAGGCCATGTAGCATTCTGATGACATGTGTCATGGAGCATTGTGATGACAATGACATGGAGCATTGTGATGCCATGGGTCAGGGCTCTTTGAGATGACAAAGGTCATGGAGCATTTTGATGGCAAGGGCGTTGTGCTTTGTGATGAGAAGGGCAGGGAGAATTGTGATGACAGGTTCATGGAGCAATTTGTTGAAAATTTTCATGGAACATTTTGATGACAGGTGTTATGGAACATTGTGATGTCAGGGGTCATCGAACATTTTGATGATAAGTGCATGTAGCATTGTGAATACAGGAGTCATGGAACATTGTGATGACAGGTGGGAGGGATTATTGTGACAAATAGTGATGTAGCATTGTGATATCAATTGTGAGAGAGCATTTTGATGAGAAGTGCATGGAGGATTATGATGACAATGTTTATGGAGCATTGTGATGACAAGATTGTAGAGCACTGTGATGACAAGCGCATGGTGCATTGTGATGACATGTGTCATGGAGCATTGTGCTGACAAGCGCAAGTAGAATTGTGATGACAAGGGTCACGGAGCATTGTGCTGAGAAAGGCATAGAGGATTGTGATGACAAGGGTCAAAGAGCATTGTATGAAAAGTTCATGGGGCATTGTGGTTAAAATGGTCACAGAGACTGTTGATGACGAGGGCATGGACCATTGTGATAACAAATGTCATGAAGCATTGTGATGACTGGAGTCACGGAGGATTGTGATGACAGGGGTCAGGGAGCATTGTGATAAGTAGGGCATGGAGCACTGTGATGACAAGGGCATGGAACATTAGTCTAATAAGTTCCATGGATTGTTGTGACGACAGTTCGAATGGCACATTGTGATGACAAGGGCATGGAGCATTGTGATGACCAGGTCATGCAGTATTGTGAAGACAGGTGTCAGGGAGCATTGTGATGACATATGTAATGGCCCATTGTGATGACAATGGAATGGAGAATTGTGATGACCAGGTCATGCAGTATTGTGAAGAGAGGTGTCAGGGAGCATTGTGATGACATATGTAATGGCCCATTGTGATGACAATGGCATGGAGCATTGTGATGCCAAGTGTCATGGAGGATTCTGATGACAAAGGTTATGGAACATTGTGATGACAATGGCTTGGAGCATTGTGATGACATGGGACAGGGAGCATTGTGCTGACAATTGCATGGAGAATTGTGATGACAAGGGTCATGCAGCATTCTGATGACAAGCTTGTGGAGTATTTTGATGACAATGGCATGGAGCATTGTGATGAAAACCACATGCGGCATTGTGATGAAAATGTCATGGAGCCTTTTCGTGACAGGTTTCAAGGAGCATTCTGATGACAATGTCAGGGAGCATTGTGATGACATGTATATTGAGAATTGTGATGACAAAAGTTATGGAGCATTGTGATGAAAAGGGCATGGAGTATTGTGATGACAGGCATCATGGAGCGTTGTGATGACAAGTGTTATGGAAGATTGTGATCACAAGGGTTTGGAGCATTTTGATGACAGAGGTCATGGATCATATTGATTTAAAGGAGCATGGAGCATTGTGATGACAAGGGCATGAAGCAATGTGATCCCAAGGTTCATGGAGGATTGTGATGACAATGGACATGGAGTATTGTGATGACAAGCGCATAGAGCATTGTAATGACAAGGTTATGTAGCAATTTGCCGACAAAGGCATGGAGCATTGTGATGACATGTGTCATGGAGCACTGTGATGACAAGAGTCATGGACCATTGTGAATACAGGGGTCATGGAGCATTGGGATGACAAGGGCATGGATCATTTTGATGACAAGTGTCATGGAGCACTGGGCTGAAAATATTCATGGAGTGTTGTGATGACATGGGTCATGGAGCATAGTGATGTGTAGGGAATGGAGCATTGTGATGACAGGAGTCCCGTATCATTGTGTTGTCAGGAGTCATGGAGTGTTGTGATGACAGTGGTCATGGAGCATTGTGAAGATATTGGCCACGGAGTATTGTGATGTGTAGGTCGTGGAGCATTGAGCTGAATATGTTAATGGATTATTGTGATGACAGGGGTCATGGAGCATTGTGATGACAAGGGAATGGAGAATGGTGATGACAATATCCTGGATCTTTGTGATGAGATGACCATGGAGACTTGTGGTGAGAAATCTCACGGAGCATTCTGATGAAAAGGGGCATGGAGCATTGTGATTACAGGGGTCTTGGAGCATTTTGATGACTAGGGCATGGAGCTTTGTGATGAGAAGGCCATGGGGCATTCTGATGACATGCTTCATGGAGTTTTGTGATGACAAGCACATGGAGCATTGTGATGACAGTGATCTTGGAGCATTGTGATGAAAAGGGCATGGATCATTGTGATGAAAACGTCATGGAGCCTTGTCATGACAGGGTTCAAGGAGCATAATGACAAGTGTCAGGGAGCATTGTGATGACAAGTGTATTGAGCACTGTGATGACAAAGGTCATGGAGCATTGTGATGAGAATACCATGGATAATTGTGATGATGAGCGTCATGGGGATTTGTGATGATAAGTGTTATGGAACATTGTGATCACAAGGGTTTGGAGCATTATGATGACAGAGGTCATGGAGAATTTTGATAGAATTTTGATGACAATAGCCTGAAGCATTATGATGATGTGCATGGTGCATTGTGATGACAGGGTTCATGGAGCATTGAGATGCAAAGTGGCATGGAGCATTGTGATTACAGGGGTCTTGGAGCATTGTGATGTCAAGGGTCAGGGAGCCTTGTGATGACAAGGCCGTGGAACATTGTGATGGCAGGGTCATGGAGCATTTTTATGACAGAGGTAATGGAGCATTGTGATGAGAAGTGCATTGAGCATTGGCCCGAAAGTTTTCATGGATTATTTTGATGAGAGTGGGCATGGAGCACTGTGATGACAAGGGCACGGAACACTGTGATACATGGGTCATGGAGGATTGTGATGAAAACGGCATGGAGCATTTTGATGAGCAGGGCATCGAGCATTGTGATGACAAGTGTCATGGAGCATTGTGATGACAAGGGCATGGAGCAATGGGATGAGAGCGTTCAGGGAGCATTGTGATGAAAATGACATGGAGCATTGTGATGCCAAGGGTCATGGAGCTTTGTGATGACAACGGTCATGGAGCATTTTGATGACAAGCGTGTGGTGCATTGTGATGAGAAGGAAAGGGAGCATTTTGATGACAGTTTCATGCTGCAATTTGATGAAAAGTGTCATGTAACATTTTGACGACAGGGGTTACAGAACATTGTGATGCCATGGGTCATGGAGCTTTGGGCTGAAAAGTGTCATGGAGCATTGTGATGACAGTGGTTATGGAATATTGTGATGTCACGGGTCATGGAACATTGTGATTACAGGGTTGAGGGAGGATTGTGATGACTAGTGATGGAACATTGTGATATATCAGGTGAGAGAGCATTTGGATGAGAAGTGCATGGACCATTGTGATTACAAGGTTTATGGAGCATATCGATGACAAGGTTGTGGATCATTGTGATGAAAAGCGCATGGCACATCGTGATGACAAGGGTCATGGAACATTGTTCTGACAAAGGCATGGAGCATTGGGATAAGAAGTGTCACGGAGCATTGTGATGAAAAGTTCATGGAGCATTGTGGTTACAAAAGTCACAGAGCCTTGTGATGACGCGGGCATGGACCGTTGTGATGACAAACGTTATGAAGCATTGTGATGACTGGAGTCACGGAGCATTGTGATGTCAAAAATAATTTAGCATTGTGATGACAATGGCTTGGAGCATTGTGATGACAAGGTTCAGGGAGCATTGTGCTGACAAGTGCATGGATAACTGTGATGAAAAAGGTCATGGAACATTCTGATGACAATCTTGTGGAGTATTTTGATGACAATGGCATGGAGCATTGTGATGAAAATGGCATGGGGCATTGTGATTAGAAAAGCATGGAGCCTTTTCGTGACAGGTTTCAAGGAGCATTCTGACGGCAAGTTTCTGGAAGCATTGTAATGACCAGTGTATTAGAATTGTGATGACAAAGGTTATGGAGCATTGTGATGAAAAGGCCGTGGAGTATTGTGATGACAGGCATCATGGAGCGTTGTGATGACAAGTGTTATGGAACATTGTGATAACAAGGGTTTGGAGCATTGTGGTGACAGAGGTCATGGATCATTTTGATTTCAAGGAGCATGGAGCATTGTGATGACAAGGGTATGAAGCAATGTGATCCCAAGGTTCATGGAGGATTGTGATGACAATGGTAAAGGAGTATTGTGATGACAAGCGCACAGAGCATTGTAATGACAAGGTCATGTAGCATTTGCTGACAAAGGCATGGAGCATTGTGATGACAGGTGTCATGGAGCACTGTGATGACAAGCGTCACGGAGCATTGTGAATACAGTGGTCATGGAGCATTGGAATGACAAGGGCATGGTTCAATGTGATGACAAGTGTCATGGAGCATTGGGCTGACAATGTTCATGGAGTATTGTGATGACAGGGGTCATGGAGCATTGTGATGACTTGGGAATGGAGCATTTTGATGACAAGAATTCCGGATCATTGTGTTGTCAGGTGTCATGGAGTGTTGAGATGACAGTGGTCATGGTGCATTGTGATGATATTGGCCATGGAGAATTGTGATGAGTAGGTCGTGGAGCATTGTGATTACAGGTGTCTTGATGCATTGTGATGAAAAGGGCATGTATCATTGTGAAGAAAAAGGCATTGAGCCTTGTCATGACAGTGTTCAAGGAGCATACTTACGACAAGTGTCAGGTAGCATTGTGATGACAAGTGTTTTGAGCATTTGATGACAAAGGTCATAGAGCATTGTGATGAGAAGACCATGGATAATTGTGATGATGAGCGGCATGGGGTGTTGTGATGATGTCTTATGGAACATTGTGATCACAAGGGTTTGGAGCATTATGATGACAGATGTCATGGAGAATTTAGATTTCATTGTGATGACAATAGCATGAAACATTATGATGATGGGCATGGTGCATTGTGATGACTGGGTTCATGGAGCATTGAGATGAAAAGTGGAATGGAGCATTGTGATTACCGGGGTCTTGGAGCATTGTGATGGCTAGGGCATGGAGCATGGTGATGAGAAGGCCATGGAAAATTCTGATGACATGCATCATGGAGCACTGTGATGACAAGGGCATGGAGCATTGTGATTACAGGGGTCTTGGGGAATTGTGATGACAAGGATCATGGAGCCTTGTGATGACATGCCGTTGAACAATGTGATGGCAGGTGTCATGGAGGATTGTTATGACAGAGTTAATGGAACATTGTGATGAGAAGGGCATTGAGCTTTGGTCTAAAATATTTCATGGATTATTGTAATGAGAGTGGGCATGGAGCATTGGGATGACAAGGGCACGGAACACTGTGATACATGGTTCATTGAGGATTGTAATGATCAGGACATGGAGCATTGCGATGAGAAGGGTATTGAGCATTGTGATGACAAGTGTCATGGAGCTTTGTGATGACAAGGGCATGGAGAAATGTGATGAGAGTGTTCCTGGAGCATTGTGATGACAATGACATGGAGCATTGTGATGCCAAGGGTCATGGAGATTTGTGATGACAAATAACAGGGAGCATTTCGATGACAATGGTGTGGTGCATTGTGATGAGAAGGGCAGGGAGCATTTTCATTACAGGTTCATGCAGAAATTTGATTAAAATATAATGGAATATTTTGAGAACAGGGGTTATAGAACATTGTGACGTCAGGTGTCATGGAGCTTTGGGATGAAAAGGGTCATGGAGCATTTTGATTACAGGGGTTATGGAACATTGTGATGTCCGGGATCATGGAACATTGTGATGATAAGGTTATGTAGCACTGTGATGACAGGGGTCATGGAACATTACGATTACAGGAGTGAGGGAGTATTGTGATGACTAGTGATGGAACATTGTGATATCTCTGGTGAGAGAGCATTTGGATGAGAAGTGCATGGAGCATTGGGATTACAAGGTTTATGAAGCATAGCGATGACAAGGTTGTGGACCGATTTGATGAAAAGCACGTGGCACATTGTGATGACAAGGGTCATGGAGCATTGTTCTGACAAAGGCATGGAGCATTGTGATGACAAGGGTCACGGAGCATTGTGATGAAAAGTTCATGGAGCATTTTGGTTACAAAGGTCACAGAGCCTTGTGATGACACGGGCAAGGTCCGTTTTGATGACAAACCTTATGAAGCATTGTGATGACTGGAGTCACGGAGCACTGTGATGATAGGGGTCATGGAGCATTGTGATGACATTGGCATGGAGCATTGTGATGACAGGGGCATGGAGCATTGGTCTGACAAGTTTCATAAATTATTGTGATGACAGTGGACATGGTGCATTGTGATGACAAGGGTATGGATCATGGTGATGAGAAGGTCATGGAGTATTGTGAAGACAGGTGTCAGGGAGCATTGTGATGACATATGTCATGGTCCATTGCGATGATAATGGCATTGAGCATTGTGATGCCAAATGTAATGGAGGATTGTGATGACAAATAAAATGGAGCATTGTGATGACTAGGGCTTTGAGCACTATGATGACAAGGGCAATTGAGAATTTTCATGACAACGTCGTGAAGCATTGTGATGACAAGGTCCTGGAGCATTGTGATGAGAAATCCATGGAGCCTTGTGATGACAATCTCATATAGCATACTGATCAAAAGGGACATGGACCATTGTGATTACAGGGGTCTTGGCACATTGTGATGACAAGGGCATGGATCATTGTGAAGAGAAGGCCAAGGAGCATTCTGAGGACATGCGTCATTGAGCTTTGAGATGACAAGCGCATGGAGCATTGTGATTACAGGGGTCTTGTAGCATTGTGATGAAAAGGGCATGGAATATTGTGATGAAAAATGCATGGAGCCTTGCCATGACAGTGTTCAAGGAGCAAACAGACAACAAGTGTCATGGAGCATATTGATGACAAGTGTATTGAGCATTGTGATGACAAATGTCATTGAACATTGTGATGAGAAGGCCATGGAGCATTCTGATGACATGTGTCATGGAGCTTAGTGATGACAAGGGCATGGAGCAATGTGATGCCAAGGGTCATTGATATTTGTGATGACAAAGGTCATGGAACATTTTGATGACAAGGGCGTTGTGCATTGTAATGAGAAGTGCATGGAGCATTGTGATGACATGGTCATGGAGAAATTTGATGAAAAGTGTCAAGGAACATTTTGATGACAGGGGTTATAGAACATTGTGATGTCATGGGTCATCGAACATTGTGATGATAAGTGCATGTAGCATTGTGATGACAGGAGTCATGGAACATTGTGATGACAGAGGTGAGCGAGTATTGTGTCGAATAGTGAAGTAACATTGTGATATCAGTGGTGAGAAAGCATTTCGATGAGAAGGGCATGGAGCATTGTGATGACAAGGTTTATGGAGAATTGTGATGACAAGATTGTGGAGCACTGTGATGACAAGCGCATGGTGCATTGTGATGACATGTGTCATGGAACATTGTGCTGACAAGCGCCTGGAGCATTGTGAGGACAAGGGTCAAGGAGCATTGTGCTGAGAAAGGCATAGAGCATTGTGATGACAAGGGTCAAAGAGAATTGTGATGAAAAGTTCATGGAGCATTGTCGTTAAAAAGGTCACAGAGACTGCTGATGATGAGGGCATGGACCATTGTGATGACAAAGGTCATGAAGCATTGTGATGACTGGAGTCACGGAGCACTGTGATGACAGGGGTCATGGAGCATTGTGATGAAAAGGGGCATGGAGCATTGTGATGACAAGGGCATGTATCATTGGTCTCATAATTTTCATGGATTATTGCGATGACTGTTGGAATGGTGCATTGTGGTGACAAGGGCATGGAGCATTGTGATAAAGAGGTCATGGTGTATTGTGAAGACTGGTGTCATGGAGCATTGTGATGACAGGTTTCATGCAGCATTGTGATGACTAGGGAATGGAGCATAGTAATGAAAAGAGTCCCGGATCATTGTGTTGTCAGGTGTCATGGAGTGTTGTGATGACAGTTGTCATGGTGCATTGTGATGATATTGGTCATGGAGCATTGTGATGAGAAGGTTATGGAGCATTGTGCTGATAATATTCATGGAGTATTGTGATGACAATGGTCATGGAGCATTGTGATGACAAGGGAATGGAGCATGGTGATGACAAGGTCATGTAGCATTGTGATGCGAAGTCCTTGGAGGCTTGTGATGACAAGTTTCATGGAGAATTCTGATGAAAAGTGGCATGGATCATTGTGATTACAGTGGTCTTGGAGCATTGTGATGACAAGGGCATGGAGCATTGTCAGAGACGGCCATGCAGCATTCTGATGTCATGGGTCATGGAGCTCTGTGATGACAAGGGCTTGGAGCATTGTGATTACAGGTGTCTTGGAGCACTGTGATGAAAAGGGCACGGATCATTGTGATGAAAATGTCATGCAGACTTGCCATGACAGGGTTAATGGAGCATACTGAAGACAAGGGTCAGGGAGCATTGTGATGACAAGTGTATTGAGCACTGTGATGACAAAGGTCATGGAGCATCGTGATGAGAAGACCATGGATAATTGTGATGATGAGCGTCATGGTGTGTTGTGATGATAAGTGTTATGGAACATTGTGATCACAAGCGTTTGGAGCATTATGATGACAGAGCCCATGGAGAATATTGATTTCATTGTGATGACAATAGCCTGAAGCATTATGATGATGGGCATGGTGCATTGTGATGACAGGGATCATGGAGCATTTAGATGAAAAGGGGCATGGAACATTGTGTTTACAGTGGTCGTGGAGCATTGTGATGACAAGGGCATGGTGCATTGGTCTAATAAGTTTCATGGATTATTGCGATGACAGTTGGAATGGCGCATTGTGATGACAAGGGCATGGAGCATTGTGATGACCAGGTCATGCAGTATTGTGAAGACAGGTGTCAGGGAGCATTGTGATGACATATGTAATGGCCCAATGTGATGACGATGGCATGGAGCATTGTGATGCCAAGTGTCATGGAGGATTCTGATGACAAAGTTAAAAGAGCATTGTGATGACAATGGCTTGGAGCATTGCGATGACAAGGGTCAAGGAGCATTGTGTTGAGAAGTGCATGGAGAATTGTGATGACAAGGGTCATGGAGCATTTTGGTGACAAGCTTGTGGAGTATTTTGAGGACAATGGCATGGAGCATTGTGATGAAAACTGCATGGGGCATTGTGATGAAAGAGGCCTGGAGCCTTGTGATGACAGGTCTCATGGAGCATACTGATGAAAAGGGGCATGGAGCATTCTGATTACAGGGGTCTTGGAACATTGTGATAGCAAGGGCATGGAGCACTGTGATGACAAGGGCATGGAGCATTGGTCTAATAAGTTTCATGGATTATTGTGATGACAGTTGGAATGGCGCATTGTGATGACAGTGGTCATGGAGCATTGTGATGATACTGCTCATGGAGCATTGTGATAAGACCGTCATGGAGCATTGGGTTGAAAATGTTCATAGAGTATTGTGATGACAGGTGTCAAGGAGCATTGTGATGACAAGGGAATGGAGCATGGTGATGACAAGGTCCTCGAGCATTGTGATGAGATGACGATGGAGACTTGTGATGACAAGTCTCATGGAGCATTCTGACGAAAAGGGGCAAGGATCTTTGTGATTACAGGGGTCTTGGAGCCCTGTGATGACAAGGGCATGGAGCATTGTGAGGAGAAGGCCATGGAACATTCTGATGGCATGCGTCATGGAGCTTTGTGATGACAAGGGCATGGAGCATTGTGATTACAGTGGTCTTGGAGCATTGTGATGACAACGGTCATGTAGCCTTTTGATGACAAGGCCGTGGAACACTGTGATGGCAGCGGTCATGGAGCATAGTTATGACAGAAGTAATGGAGCATTGTGATGAGAAGGGCATTGAGCATTGGTCTGAAATGTTTCATGGATTATTGTGATGAGAGTGGGCATGGAGCATTGTGATGACCAGGGCACGGAACACTGTGATACATGGTTCATGGAGGATTGTAATGACAAGGGCATGGAGCATTGTGATGAGACGGGCATCGAGCATTGTGATGAAAAGTGTCATGGAGCTTTGTAATGACAAGTGCATGGAGCAATGTGATGAGAGGGTTTATGGAGCATTGTGATGACAATGACATGGAGCATTGTGATGCCAAGGGTCATGGAGTTTGTGATGACAAATTTCATAGAGCATTTTGATGACAAGCGTGTGGTGCATTGTGATGACAAGGGCAGGGAGCATTTTGATGACACGTTCATGCAGCAATTTGATGAAAAGTGTAATGGAATATTTTGATGACAGGTGTTATAGAACATTGTGATGCCAGGGGTCATGGAGCTTTGGGATGAAAAGGGTCATGGAGCATTTTGATGACAGGGGTTATGGAACATTGTGATGTCAGGGGTCATGGAACATTGTGCTGATAAGGGGATGTAGCATTGTGATGACAGGGGTCATGGAACACTGTGCTTACAGGGGTGAGGGAGGATTGTGATAACTAGAGATGGAATATTGTGATATCTCAGGTGACAGAGCATTTGGATGAGAAGTGTATGGAGCATTGTGATTACAAGGTTTATGGAGCATAGCGATGACAAGGTTGTTTATCAATGTGATGAAAAGCGTGTGGCACATTGTGATGACAAGGGTCATGGAGCATTGTTCTGACAAACGCATGGAGCATTGTGATATCAAGGGTCACGGAGCATTGTGATAAATTGTTCATGGAGTATTGTGGTTACAAAGGAAACAGAGCCTTTTGATGACGCGAGCATGGACCGTTGTGTTGACAAACGTTATGAAGCATTGTGATGACTGGAGTCACGGAGCATTGTGATGACAGGGGTAATGGAGCATTGTCATGATACTGCTCATGGAGCATTGTGATCACAGGGGCATGGAACATTGGTCTTACACGTTTCATAGATTATTGTGATGACAGTGGACATGGTGCATTGTGATGACAAGGGCATGGAGCATTGTGAGGAAAAGGTCATAGAATATTGTGAAGACAGGTGTCAGGGAGCATTCTGATGACATATGTCATGGTCCATTGCGATGACATTGGCAGGGAGCATTTAGATGCCAAATGTAATGGAGGATTGTGATGACAAATATAATAAAGCATTGTGATGACTAGGGCTTGGAGCATAATGATGACAAGGGCCATTGAGGATTTTCATGACAATGTCGTGAAGCATTGTGATGACAAGGTCCTGGAGCTTTGTGAATAGAAAAACATGGAGCCTTGTGAAGACAAGTCTCAGGGAGCATACTGATGGAAATGAGCATGGAGCATTCTGATTACAGGGGTCTTGGAACTTTGTGATAACAAGGGCATGGAGCATTGTGATTAAAAAGCGATGGAGCATTGCTCTAATAAGTTTCATGGATTATTGTGATGACAGATGGAATGGCACATTGTGATGACAAGGGCATGGAGCATTGTGATGACCAGGTCAGGCAGTATGTTGAAGACAGGTGTCAGGGTGCATTGTGATGACATATGTAATGGCCCATTGTGATGACAATGGCATGGCACATTGTGATGCCAGGTGTCATGGAGGAGTCTGATGACAAGTGTCAAGGAGCATTGTGATGACAAGTGTCATGGAGGATTCTGATGACAAAGGTAATGGAGCACTGTGATGACAAAGGCTTGGAGCATTGTGATTACAAGGGTCATGGAGCATTTTGATGAGAAAGGCATAGAGCATTGTGATGACAAGGGTAAAGAACATTGTGATGAAAATTTCATGGAGCATTGTGGATAAAAATGTCACAGAGACTGTTGATGACAAGGGCATGGACCATTGTGATGACAAAGGTCATGAAGCATTGTGATGACTGGAGTCACGGAGCATTGTGAAGACTGGGTTCATGGAGCCTTGTGATAACAAGGACATGGAGCATTGTGATGACAACGGCATGGAACTTTGGTCTAAGTTTCATGGATTATTGCGATGACAGTTGGAATGGCGCATTCTGATGAAAAGGGCATGGAGCATTCTGATGACCAGATCATGCAGCATTGTGAAGACAGGTGTCAGGGAGCATTGTGATGACATATGTAATGGCCCATTGTGATGACAATGGCATGGAGCATTGTGATGCCAAGTGTCATGGAGGATTCTGATGACAAACGTAATGGAGCATTGTGATGACAATGGCTTGGAGCATTGTGATGACAAGGGTCAGGGAGCATTGTGCTGAAAAGTGCATGGAGAATTGTGATGACAAGTGTCATGGAGCATTCTGATGACAAGCTTGTGGAGTATTTTGATGACAATGGCATGGAGCATTGTGATGAAAACAGCATGGGGATTTGTGTGGAAAAAGGCATGGAGCCTTTTCGTGACAGGGTTCAAGGAGCATTCTGATGACAAGTGTCAGGGAGCATTGTCATGACATGTATATTGAGAATTGTGATGACAATTGTCCTGGAGCATTGTGATGTAGAGGACATGGAGTATTGTGATGACAGGCATCATGGAGCGTTGTGATGACAACTATAATGGAACACTGTGATCACAAGGTTTTGGAGCATTGTGATGACAGAGGTCATGGATTATTTTGATTTCAAGGAGCATGGAGCATTGTGATGACAAACGAATGTAGCAATGTGATCCCAATGTTCATGGAGGATTGTGATGACAATGGAAATGGAGTATTGTGATGACAAGCGCATAGAACATTGTAATGACAAGGTCATGTAGCATTTTGCTGACAAAGGCATTGAGCATTGTGATGACATGTGTCATGGAGCACTGTGATGACAAGCGTCACGGAGCATTGTGAATACAGGGGTCATGGAGCATTGGGATGACAACGGCATGGATCATTGTGATGACAAGGGTCATGGAGCATTGGGCTGAAAATGTTCATGGAGTATTGTGATGACAGGGGTCATGGAGCATTGTGATGACAGAGGTCATGGAGAATTTTGATTTCATTGTGCTGACCATAGCCGGAAGCATTATGATGATGGGCATGATGCATTGTAATGACAAGGGCATGGAGCATTGTGATGAGAAGGGCATCGAGCATTGTGATGACATGTGTCATTTAGCTTTGTGATGACAAGAGCATGGAGCAATGTGATTAGAGGGTTCATGGAACATTGTGATGACAATGACATGGAGCATTGTGATGCCGATGGTCATGGAGCTTTGTGATGACAATGGTCATGGAGCATTTTGATGACAAGTGTGTGGTGCATTGTGATGAGAATGGCAGGGAGCATTTTGATGACAGGGTCATGCAGCAATTTGATGAAAAGTGTAATGGAACCTTTTGATGACAAGGGTTATAGAACATTGTGATGCCAGGGGTCATGGAGCTTTGGGATGAAAAGTGTCATGGAACATTTTGATGACAGGCGTTATGGAACACTGTGATGTCAGGGGTCAGGGAACATTGTGCTGATAAGGGAATGTAGCATTGGGATGACAGGGGTCATGGAACATTGTGATAACTGGGGTGAGGGAGGATTGTGATGACTTGTGATGGAACATTGTGATATCTCATGTGAGAGAGCATTTGGATGAGAAGTGCATGGAGCATTGTGATTACAAGGTTTATGGAGCATAGCGATGACAACGTTGTGGATCACTGTGATGAAAAACGCATGGCACTTTGTGATGACAAGGGTCATGGAGCATTGTGATGACAAGGGCATGGAGTATTGTGGTGACAGGCATCATGGAGCGTTGTGATGACAAGTGTTATGGAACATTGTGATCACAAGTGTTTGGAGCATTGCAATGACAGAGGTCATGGATCATTTTGATTTCAAGGAGCATGGAGCATTGTGATGACTATGGCATGAAGCAGTGGGATCCCAAGGATCTTGGAGGATTGTGATGACATTGGTAACGGAGTATTGTGATGACAAGCGCATAGAGCATTTTAATGACAAGGTCATGTAGCATTTTGCTTGCAAAGGCATGGAGCATTGTGATGACAGGTGTCATGGAGCACTGTGATGACAAGCATCACGGAGCATTTTGAATACAGGGGTCATGGAGCATTGGGATGACAAGGGCATGGATCATTGTGATGACAAGTGTCATGGAGCATTGAGCTGAAAACGTTCATGGAGTATTGTGATGACAGGGGTCATGGGGCATTGTGATTACAGAGGTCTTGGAGCATTGTGATGACAAGAGTCCCGGATCATTGTGTTGTCAGGTGTCATGGAGTGTTGTGATGACAGTGGTCATGCAGCATTGTGAAGATATTGGTCATGGAGCATTGTGATGAGAAAGTCATGGAGCATAGGGCTAAAAATGTTCATGGAGTATTGTGATGACAGGTGTCATGGAACATTGTGATGACAAGGGAATGGAGCATGGTGATGACAAGGTCCTGGAGCATTGTGATGAGATGACCATGGAGACTTGTGATGACAAGTCTCATGGAGAATTCTGATGAAACGGGGCATGGAGCATTGTGAATACAGGGGTCTTCAGCATTGTGATGACAAGGGCATGGAGCACTGTGAGGAGAAGGCCATGGAACATTCTGATGTCATGCGTCATGGAGCTTTGTGATGACAATGGCATGGAGCTTTGTGATTCCAAGGGTCATTGAGCTTTGTGATGACAAAGGTCATGGAGCCTATTGATGCCAAGGGTGTGGTGCATTGTTATGAGAAGGGCAGGGAGCATTTTGATGACAGGGTCATGCAGCAATTTGATGAAAAGTGTAATGGAACATTTTGTTGACAGGGGTTATACAACATTGTGATGCCAGGGGTCATGGAGCTTTGGGATGAAATGGGTCAAGGAGCACTTTGATGACAGGGGTTATGGAATATTGTGATGTCAGGTGTCATGGAACATTGTGCTGATAAGGGGATGTAGCATTGTGATGACAGGGTTCATGGAACATTGTGCTGATAAGGGGATGTAGCATTGTGATGACAGGGGTCATGGAACATTGTGATTACTGGGGTGAGGGCGGAGTGTGATGACTAGTGATGGAACATTGTGATATCTCATGTGAGAGAGCATTTGGATGAAAAGTGCATGGAGCATTGTGATTACAATGTTTATGGGGCATAGCAATGACAAGGTTGTGGATCATTGTGATGAAAATCACATGGAACATTGTGATGACAAGGGTCATGGAGCATTGTTCTGACAAAGACATGGAGCATTGTGATGAGAAGATTCACGGAGCATTGTGATGAAATGTTCATGGAGCATTGTGGTTACAAATGTCACAGAGCCTTGTGATGACGCGGGCATGGACCGTTGTGATGACAAACGTTATGAAGCATAGTGATGACTGGAGTCAGGGAGCGTTGTGATGACAGGGGTCATGGAGCATTTTGATGACAAGGGCATGGAGCTTTGTGATGACAGGGGCATGGAACATTGGTCTGACATGTTTCCTAGATTATTGTGATGACAGTGGACATGGTGCATTGTGATGACAAGGGCATGGAGCATTGTGATGAGAAGGCCAGGGACTATTGTGAAGACAGGTGTCAGGGAGCATTGTGATGACATATGTCATGGTCCATTGCGATGAGAATGGCATGGAGCATTGTGATGACAAGGGAATGTAGTATTGTGAAGACAGGTGTCAGGGAGCATGGTGATGACATATGTCATGGTCCATTGCGATGACAATGGCAGGGAGCATTGTGATGCCAAATGTAATGGAGGATTGTGATGACAAATATAATGGAGCATTGTGATGACTAGGGCTTGGAGCATTATGATGACAAGGGCCATTGAGAATTTTCATGACAATGTCGTGAAGCATTGTGGTGACAAGTTCCTGGAGCATTGTGATGAGAAAACCATGGAGCCTTGTGATGACAAGTCTCATGGAGCATACTGATGAAAAGGGGCATGGTGCATCCTGATTAGAGGGGTCTTGGAACATTGTGATAACAAGGGCATGGAGCTTTGTGATGACAAGTGCATCGAGCATTGGTCTAATAAGTTTCATGGATTATTGTGATGACAGTTGGAATGGCGCATTGTGATGACAAGGGCATGGAAAATTGCGATGACCAGGTCATGCAATATTGTGAAGAGAGGTGTTAGGGAGCATTGTGATGACATATGTAATGGCCCAATGTGATGACAATGGCATGGAGCATTGTGATGCCAAGTGTCATGGAGTATTCTGATGACAAAGGTAATGGAGCATTGTGATGACAATGGCTTGGAGCATTGTGATGACAAGGGTCAGGGAGAATTGTGCTGACAAGTGCATGGAGAATTGTGATGACAATGGTCATGGAGCATTCTAATGACAAACTTGTGGAGTATTTTGATGACAATGGCACGGAGCATTGTGATGAAAATTGCATGGGGCTTTGTGAAGAAAAAGGCATGGAGCCTTTTCGAGACAGGGTTCAAGGAGCATTCTGACGACACGTGTCAGGGAGCATTGTGATGACAAGTGTATTGAGAATTGTGATGACAATGGTCATGGAGCATTGTGATGAAAAGGGCATGGAGTATTGTGATGACAGGCATCATGGAGCGTTGTGATGAAAAGTGTTATGGAACATTGTGATCACAAGTGTTTGGAGCTTTGTAATGACAGAGGTCATGGATCATTTTGATTTCAAAGAGCATGGAGCATTGTGATGACAAGGGCATGAAGCAATGTGATCCCAAGGTTCATGGAGGATTGTGATGACAATGGTAATGGAGTATTGTGATGACAAGCACATAGAGCATTGTAATGACAATGTCATGTAGCATTTTGCTGACAAAGGCATGGAGCATTGTGATGACATGTGTCATGGAGCACTGTGATGACAAGCGTCACGGAGCATTGTGAATACAGGGGTCATGGAGCATTGGGATGAGAAGGTCATGGAGCATTGGGCTGAAAATGTTCATTGAATATTGTGATGACAGGGGTCCTGGAGCATTGTGATGACAATGTCCTGGAACATTGTGATGAGAAGACCATGGAGACTTGTGATGACAAGTCTCATGGAGCATTCTGATGAAAAGGGGCATGGAGCATTGTGATTACAGGGGTGTTGGAGCTTTGTGATGACAAGGGCATGGAGTATTGTGATGACAGGCATCATGGAGCGTTGTGATGACAAGTGTTATGGAACAATGTGATCACAAGTGTTTGGAGCATTGCGATGACAGAGGTCATGGATCATTTTGATTTCAGGGAGCATGGAGCATTGTGATGACTAGGGCATGAAGCAATGCGATCCCAATGTTCTTGGAGGATTGTGATGACAATGGTAATGGTGTATTGTGATGACAAGCGCATAGAGCATCGTAATGACAAGATCATGTAGCATTTTGCTGACAAAGGCATGGAGATTTGTGATGACAGGTGTCATGGAGCACTGTGATGACAAGCATCACGGAGCATTGTGAATACAGGGGTCATGGAGCATAGGGATGACAAGGGCATGGATCATTGTGATGACAAGTTTCATGGAGCACTGGGCTGAAAATGTTCATGGAGTATTGTGATGACAGGGGTCATGGAGCATTGTGATGACAAGGGAATGAAGCACGGTGATGACAAGGTCCTGGAGCATTGTGATGAGATGACCATGGAGACTTGTGATGACAAGTCTCAAGGAGCATTCTGATGAAAAGTGGCATGGAGCATTGTGATTACAGGGGTCTTGGAGCATTGTGATGACAAGAGTCCTGGATCATTGTGTTGTCAGGTTTCATGGAGTGTTGTGATGACAGTGGTCACGTAGCATTGTGATGATAATGGTCATGGCACATTGTGATGAGAAGGTCATGGAGCATTGGGGTGAAAATGTTCATGGAATATTGTGATGACAGGTGTCATGGAGCATTGTGATGACTAGGGAATGGAGCGTGGTGATGATAAGGTCCTGGAGCATTGTGATGAGAAGACCAAGGAGACTTGTGATGACAAGTCTCATGGAGCATTCTGATGAAAAGGGGCATGGAGCATTGTGATTACAGGGGTCTTGGAGCATTGTGGTGACAAGGGCATGGAGCAGTGTGAGGAGAAGGCCATGGAACATTCTGATGACATGCATCATGGAGCTTTTTGATGACAATGGCATGGAGCATTGTGATTACAGAGGTCTTGGATCATTGTGATGACAAGGGTCATGGAGCCTTGTGATGACAAGGCCTTGGAACATTGTGATGGTAGGGGTCATGGAGGATTGTTATGACAGAGGTAATGGAGCATTGTGATGAGAAGGGCATTGAGCATTGGTCTGAAATGTTTCATGGATTATTGTGATGAGAGTGGGCATGGAGCATTGTGATGACAAGGGTACGTACACTGTGATACATGCGTCATGGGGGGCTGTAATGAAAAGGGCATGGAGCATTGTGATGAGAAGGGCATCGAGCATTGTGATGACAAGTGTCATGGAGCTTTGTGATGACAAGGGCATGGAGCAATGTGATGAGATGGTTCATGGAACATTGTGATGACAATGACATGGAGGATTGTGATGCCAAGGGTCATGGAGCTTTGTGATGACAAAGGTCATGGAGCATTTTGATGACAAGTGTGTGGTGCATTGTGATGAGAATGACAGGGAGCATTTTGATGACAGGGTCATGCAGCAATTTGATGAAAAGTGTAATGGAAACTTTTGATGACAGGGGCTATAGAATATTGTGATGCCAGGGGTCATGGAGCTTTGGGATGAAAAGGGTCATGGAACATTTTGATGACAGGCGTTAAGGAACACTGTGATGTCAGGTGTCAGGGAACATTGTGCTGATAAGGGGATGTAGCATTGGGATGACAGGGGTCATGGAACATTGTGATAACTGGGGTGAGGGAGGATTGTGATGACTTGTGATGGAACATAGTGATATCTCATCTGACAGAGCATTTGGATGAGAAGTGCATGGAGCATTGTGATTACAAGGTTTATGGAGCAGAGCGATGACAAGGTTGTGGATCACTGTGGTGAAAATCGCATGGCACTTTGTGATGACAAGGGTCATGGAGCATTGTGATGACAAGGGCATGGAGTATTGTGATGACAGGCATCATGGAGCGTTGTGATGACAAGTGTTATGGAACATTGTGATCACAAGTGTTTGGAGCATTGCGATGACAGAGGTCATGGATCATTTTGATTTCAAGGAGCATGGAGCATTGTGATGACTATGGCATGAAGCAGTGGGATCCCAAGGATCTTGGGGATTGTGATGACATTGGTAATGGAGTATTGTGATGACAAGCGCATAGAGCATTGTAATGTCAAGGTCATGTAGCATTTTGCTTACAAAGGCATGGAGCATTGTGATGATAGGTGTCATGGAGCACTGTGATGACAAGCATCACGGAGCATTGTGAATACAGGGGTCATGGAGCATTGGGATGACAACGGCAGGGATCATTGTGATGACAAGTGCGATGGAGCATTGGGCTGAAAATGTTCATGGAGTATTGTGATGACAGGTGTCATGGGGAATTGTGATTACAGAGATCTTGGAGCATTGTGATGACAAGAGTCCCGGATCATTGTTTTGTCAGGTGTCATGGAGTGTTGTGATGACAGTGGTCATGCAGCTTTGTGATGATATTGGTCATGGAGCATTGTGATGAGAAGGTCATGGAGCATAGGGCTAAAAATATACATGGAGTATTGTGATGACAGGTTACATGGAGCATTGTGAAGACAAGGGAATGGAGCATGGTGATGACAAGGTCCTGGAGCATTGTGATGAAATGACCATGGAGTTTTGTGATGCCAAGTCTCATGGAGCATTCTGAAGAAACGGGGCATGGAGCATTGGGATTACAGGGGTCTTGGAACATTGTGATGACAAGGGCATGGAGCACTGTGAGGAGAAGGCCACGGAACATTCTGATGACATGCGTCATGGAGCTTTGTGATGACAATGGCATGGAGCACTGTGATGCCTAGGGTCATGGATCTTTGTGATGACAAAGGTCATGGAGCATATTGATACCAAGGGTGTGGTGCATTGTCATGAGAAGGGCAGGGAGCATTTTGATGACAGGGTCATGCAGCAATTTGATGAAAATTGTCATGGAACATTTTGTTGACAGGGGTTACAGAACATTGTGATGCCAGGGGTCATGGAGGTTTGGGATGAAATGGGTCATGGAGCATTTTGATGACAGGGGTTATGGAACGTTGTGATGTCAGGGGTCATGGAACATTGTGCTGATAAGGGGATGTAGCATTGTGATGACAGGGGTCATGGAACACTGTGATTACACGGGTGAGGGAGGATTATGATGACTAGTTATGGAACATTGTGATATCTCATGTGAGAGAGCATTTGGATGAGAAGTGCATGGAGCATTGTGATTACAATGTTTATGGAGCATAGCGATGACAAGGTTGTGGATCATTTTGATGAAAAGCGCATGGCACATTGTGATGACAAGGGTCATGGAGCATTGTTCTGAAAAAGGCATGGAGCATTGTGATGACAAGTGTCAGAGAGCATTGTGATGAAATGTTCATGGAGCATTGGAGTTACAAAGGTCTCAGAGCCTTGTGATGACGTGGGCATGGACCGTTGTGATGAAAAACGTTATGAAGCATTGTGATGACTGGAGTCAGGGAGCGTTGAGATGACAGGGGTCATGGAGCATTTTGATGACAAGGGCATGGAGCATTGGTCTGACAAATTTCATAGATTATTGTGATGACAGTGGACATGGTGCATTGTGATGACAAGGGCATGGAGCATTGTGATGACAAGGGAATGTAGTATTGTGAAGACAGGTGTCAGGGAGCATGGTGATGACATATGTCATGGTCCATTGCGATGACAATGGCAGGGAGCATTGTGATGCCAAATGTAATGGAGGATTGTGATGACAAATATAATGGAGCATTGTGATGACTAGGGCTTGGAGCATTATGATGACAAGGGCCATTGAGAATTATCATGACAATGTCGTGAAGCATTGTGATGACAAGTTCCTGGATCACTGTGATGAGAAAACCATGAAGCCTTGCGATGACAAGTCTCATGGAGCATACAGATGAAAAGTTGCATGGAGCATTCTGATTACATGGGTCTTGAACATTGTGATAATAAGGGCATGGAGCTTTGTGATGACAAAGGCATGGAGCATTGGTCTAATAAGTTTCATGGATTATTGTGATGACATTTGGAATGGTGCATTGTGATGACAAGGGCATGGAGCATTGTGATGACCAGGTCATGCAGTATTGTGAAGAGAGGTGTCAGGGAGCATTGTGAGGACATATGTAATGGGGCATTGTGATGACAATGGCATGGAGCATTGTGATGCCAAATGTCTTGGAGGATTCTGATGACAAAGGTAATGGAGCATTGTGATGACAATGGCTTGGAGCATTGTGATGACAAGGGTCAGGGAGCATTGTGCTGACAAGTGCATGGAGAATTGTGATGACAAGGGTCATGGAGCGTTCTGATGACAAGCTTGTGGAGTATTTTGATGACAATGGCATGGAGCATTGTGATGAAAATGGCATGGGGCTTTGTGATTAAAAAGACATGGAGCCTTTTCGTGACAGGGTTCAAGGAGCATTCTGACGACAAGTGTCAGGGAGCATTGTGATGACAAGTGTATTGAGAATTGTGATGACAAAGGTCATGGAGCATTGTGATGAAAAGGGCATGGAGTATTGTGATGACAGTCATCATGGAACGTTGTGATGACAAGTGTTATGGAACATTGTGATCACAAGGGTTTGGAGCATTGCGATGACAGAGGTCATGGATACTTTTGATTTCAAGGAGCATGGAGCATTGTGATGACTAGGGCATGAAGCAATGGGATCCCAAGGTTCTTGGAGGATAGTGATGACTATGGTAATGGAGTATTGTGATGACAAGCGCATAGAGCATTGTAAGGAGAGTGACATGTAGCATTTTGCTGACAAAGCCATGGAGCATTGTGATGACATGTGTCATGGTGCACTTTGATGACAAGCGTCACAGAGCATTTTGAATATAGGGGTCATGGAGCATTGGGATGACAAGGGCATGGATCACTGTGATGACAAGGGTCATGGATCATTGGGATGAAAATGTTCATGGAGTATTGTGATGACAGGGGTCATGGAGCATTGTGATTACAGGGGTCATGGAGCATTGTGATGAAAAGAGTCCCGGATCATTGTGTTGTCAGGTGTCATGGAGTGTTTTGATGACCGTGGTCATGGAGAATTTTGATGATATTGGTCATGGAGCATTGTGATTAGAAGGTCATGGAGCATTGGGCTGAAAATGTTCATGGAGTATTGTGATGACAGGTGTCATGGAGCATTGTGATGACAAGGGAATGGAGCGTGGTGATGACAAGGTCCTGGAGCATTGTGATGAGATGACCATGGAGACTTGTGTTGACCAGTCTCATGGAGCATTCTGATGAAAAGGTGCATGGAGCATTGTGATTACAGGGGTCTTGGAGCATTGTGATGACAAGGGCATGGAGCACTGTGAGGAGAAGGCCATGGAACATTCTGATAACATGCGTCATGGAGCTTTGTGATGACAAGGGCATGGAGCATTGTGATTACAGGGGTCTTGGAGCATTGTGATGACAAGGGTCATGGAGCCTTGTGATGACAAGTCCGTGGAACAATGTGATGGCAGGGGTCATGGAGCATTGTTATGACAGATGTAACGGAGCATTGTGATGAGAAGGGCATTGAGCATTGGTCTGAAATGCTTCTTGAATTATTGTGATGAGAGTGGGCATGGAGCATTGTGATGACAAGGGCACGTACACTGTGATACATGGGTCATGGGGGATTGTAATGACAAGGGCATGGAGCATTGTGATGAGAAGGGCATCGAGCATTGTGATGACAATTGTCATGGAGCTTTGTGATGACCAGGGCATTGAGCAATATGATGAGAGGGTTCATGGAGCATTATGATGGCAATGACATGGAGCATTGTGATGCCAAGGGTCATGGAGCTTTGTGATGACAAAAGTCATGGAGCATTTTGATGACAAGGGTGTGGTGCATTGTGATGAGCAGGGCAGGGAGCATTTTGATGACAGGTTCATGCAGTAATTTGATGAAAAGTGTAATGGAACATTTTGATGACAGGGGTTATAAAACATTGTGATGCCATGGGTCATGGAGCTTTGGGATGAAAAGGGTCATGGAGTATTTTGATGACAGGGGTTATTGAACATTGTGATGTCAGGGATCATGGAACATTGTGCTGATAAGGGGATGTAGCATTGTGATGACAGGGGTCATGGAAACTTGTGATAACAGGGGTGAGGGAGGATTGTGATGACAAGTGATGGAACATTGTGATATCCGTTGTGAGAGAGCATTTGAATGAGAATTGCATGGAACATTGTGATTACAAGGTTTATGGAGCATAGCGATGTCAAAGTTGTGGTTCTTTGTGATGAAAAGTGCATGGCACATTGTGATGACAAGGGTCATGGAGCATTGTTCTGACAAAGACATGGAGCATCGTGATGACAAGGGTCACGCAGCATTGTGATGAAAAGTTCATGGAGCATTGTGGTTACAAAGGTCACAGAGTCTTGTGATGACGCGGGCATGGACCGTTGTGATGACAAACGTTATGAAGCATTGTGATGACTGGAGTCACGGAGCATAGTGATGACAGGGGTCATGGAGCATTGTGATGACAAGGGCATGGTGCATTGTGATGACAGGTGCATGGAGCATCGGTCTGACAAGTTTCATAGATTATTGTGATGACAGTGGACATGGTGCATTTTGATGACAAGTGCATGGAGTACTGTGATGACAAGGGCATGGAATATTGTGAAGATAGGTGTCAGGGAGCATTGTGATGACATATGTCATGGTCCATTGCGATGACAATGGCATGGAGCATTGTGATGCCAAATAAAATGGAGGATTGTGATGACAAATATAATGGAGCATTGTGATGACTAGGGCTTGGAGCATTATGATGACAAGGGCCATTGAGAGTTTTCATGAAAATGTCATGAAGCATTGTGATGACAAGGTCCTGGAGCATTGTGATGAGAAAATCATGGAGCCTTGTGATGACAGGTCTCATGGAGCATACTGATCAAAAGGGGCATGGAGCATTCTGATTACTTGGGTCTTGGAACATTGTGATAACAAGGGCATGGAGCATTGTGATGACAAGGGCATGGAGTATTGTGATGACAGGCATCATGGAGCGTTGTGATGACAAGGGCATGGAGCATTGGTCTAATAAGTTTCTTGGATTATTGTGATGAGAGTGGGAACAGCGCATTGTGATGACAAGGGCATGGAGCATTGTGATGACCAGGTCATGCAGTATTGTAAATAGAGGTGTCAGGGAGCATTGTGATGACATATGTAATGGCCCATTGTGATGACAATGGCATGGAGCATTGTGATGACAAGTGTCAGGGAGCATTGTGCTGACAAGTGCATGGAGAATTGTGATGACAAGGGTCATGGAGCATTCTGATGACAAGCTTGTGGAGTATTTTGATGACAATGGCATGGAGCATTGTGATGCAAATGGCATGGGGCTTTGTGATGAAAAAGGCATGGAGCCTTTTCGTGACAGGGTTCAAGGAGCATTCTGACGACAAGTGTCAGGGAGCATTGTGATGACAAGTGTATTGAGAATTGTGATGACAAAGGTCATGGAGCATTGTGATGAAAAGTGCATGGAGTATTGTGATGACAGTCATCATGGAGCGTTGTGATGACAAGTGTTATGGAACATTGTGATCACAAGGGTTTGGAGCATTGCGATGACAGAGGTCATGGATACTTTTGATTTCAAGGAGCATGGAGCACTGTGATGACTAGGGCATGAAGCAATGGGATCCCAAGGTTCTTGGAGGATAGTGATGACTATGGTAATGGAGTATTGTGATGACAAGCGCATAGAGCATTGTAAGGAGAGTGACATGTAGCATTTTGCTGACAAAGCCATGGAGCATTGTGATGACATGTGTCATGGTGCACTTTGATGACAAGCGTCACAGAGCATTTTGAATATAGGGGTCATGGAGCATTGGGATGACAAGGGCATGGATCACTGTGATGACAAGGGTCATGGATCATTGGGATGAAAATGTTCATGGAGTATTGTGATGACAGGGGTCATGGAGCATTGCGATTACAGGGGTCATGGAGCATTGTGATGAAAAGAGTCCCGGATCATTGTGTTGTCAGGTGTCATGGAGTGTTTTGATGACAGTGGTCATGGAGAATTTTGATGATATTGGTCATGGAGCATTGTGATTAGAAGGTCATGGAGCATTGGGCTGAAAATATTCATGGAGTATTGTGATGACAGGTGTCATGGAGCATTGTGATGACAAGGGAATGGAGCATGGTGATGACAAGGTCCTGGAGCATTGTGATGAGATGACCATGGAGACTTGTGTTGACAAGTCTCATGGAGCATTCTGATGAAAAGGTGCATGGAGCATTGTGATTACAGGGGTCTTGGAGCATTGTGATGACAAGGGCATGGAGCACTGTGAGGAGAAGGCCATGGAACATTCTGATAACATGCGTCATGGAGCTTTGTGATGACAAGGGCATGGAGCATTGTGATTACAGGGGTCTTGGAGCATTGTGATGACAAGGGTCATGGAGCCTTGTGATGACAAGTCCGTGGAACAATGTGATGGCAGGGGTCATGGAGCATTGTTATGACAGATGTAACGGAGCATTGTGATGAGAAGGGCATAGAGCATTGGTCTGAAATGCTTCTTGAATTATTGTGATGAGAGTGGGCATGGAGCATTGTGATGACAAGGGCACGTACACTGTGATACATGGGTCATGGGGGATTGTAATGACAAGGGCATGGAGCATTGTGATGAGAAGGGCATCGAGCATTGTGATGACAATTGTCATGGAGCTTTGTGATGACCAGGGCATTGAGCAATATGATGAGAGGGTTCATGGAGCATTATGATGGCAATGACATGGAGCATTGTGATGCCAAGGGTCATGGAGCTTTGTGATGACAAAAGTCATGGAGCATTTTGATGACAAGGGTGTGGTGCATTGTGATGAGCAGGGCAGGGAGCATTTTGATGACAGGTTCATGCAGTAATTTGATGAAAAGTGTAATGGAACATTTTGATGACAGGGGTTATAAAACATTGTGATGCCATGGGTCATGGAGCTTTGGGATGAAAAGGGTCATGGAGTATTTTGATGACAGGGGTTATTGAACATTGTGATGTCAGGGATCATGGAACATTGTGCTGATAAGGGGATGTAGCATTGTGATGACAGGGGTCATGGAAACTTGTGATAACAGGGGTGAGGGAGGATTGTGATGACAAGTGATGGAACATTGTGATATCCGTTGTGAGAGAGCATTTGAATGAGAATTGCATGGAACATTGTGATTACAAGGTTTATGGAGCATAGCGATGTCAAAGTTGTGGTTCTTTGTGATGAAAAGTGCATGGCACATTGTGATGACAAGGGTCATGGAGCATTGTTCTGACAAAGACATGGAGCATCGTGATGACAAGGGTCACGCAGCATTGTGATGAAAAGTTCATGGAGCATTGTGGTTACAAAGGTCACAGAGTCTTGTGATGACGCGGGCATGGACCGTTGTGATGACAAACGTTATGAAGCATTGTGATGACTGGAGTCACGGAGCACTGTGATGAGAGGGGTCATGGAGCATTGTGATGACAAGGGCATGGAGCATTGTGATGACAGGTGCATGGAGCATCGGTCTGACAAGTTTCATAGATTACTGTGATGACAGTGGACATGGTGCATTTTGATGACAAGTGCATGGAGTATTGTGATGACAAGGGCATGGAATATTGTGAAGACAGGTGTCAGGGAGCATTGTGATGACATATGTCATGGTCCATTGCGATGACAATGGCATGGAGCATTGTGATGCCAAATATAATGGAGGATTGTGATGACAAATATAATGGAGCATTGTGATGACTAGGGCTTGGAGCATTATGATGACAAGGGCCATTGAGAGTTTTCATGAAAATGTCATGAAGCATTGTGATGACAAGGTCCTGGAGCATTGTGATGAGAAAATCATGGAGCCTTGTGATGACAGGTCTCATGGAGCATACTGATCAAAAGGGGCATGGAGCATTCTGATTACTTGGGTCTTGGAACATTGTGATAACAAGGGCATGGAGCATTGTGATGACAAGGGCATGGAGTATTGTGATGACAGGCATCATGGAGCGTTGTGATGACAAGGGCATGGAGCATTGGTCTAATAAGTTTCTTGGATTATTGTGATGAGAGTGGGAACAGCGCATTGTGATGACAAGGGAATGGAGCATTGTGATGACCAGGTCATGCAGTATTGTAAATAGAGGTGTCAGGGAGCATTGTGATGACATATGTAATGGCCCATTGGGATGACAATGGCATGGAGCATTCTGATGCCAAGTGTCATGGAGGATTCTGATGACAAAGGTAATGGAGCATTGTGATGGCCATGGCTTGGAGCATTGTGATGACAAGGGTCAGGGAGCATTGTGCTGACAAGTGCATGGAGAATTGTGATGACAAGGGTCATGGAGCATTCTGATGACAAGCTTGTGGAGTATTTTGATGACAATGGCATGGAGCATTGTGATGAAAATGGCATGGGGCTTTGTGATGAAAAAGGCATGGAGCCTTTTTGTGACAGGGTTCAAGGAGCATTCTGACGACAAGTGTCAGGGAGCATTGTGATGACAAGTGTATTGAGAATTGTGATGACAAAGGTCATGGAGCACTGTGATGAAAAGGGCATGGAGTACTGTGATGACAGTCATCATGGAGCGTTGTGATGACAAGTGTTATGGAACATTGTGATCACAAGGGTTTGGAGCATTGCGATGACAGAGGTCATGGATACTTTTGATTTCAAGGAGCATGGAGCACTGTGATGACTAGGGCATGAAGCAATGGGATCCCAAGGTTCTTGGAGGATAGTGATGACTATGGTAATGGAGTATAGTGATGGCAAGCGCATAGAGCATTGTAAGGAGAGTGTCATGTAGCATTTTGCTGACAAAGGCATGGAGCATTGTGATGACATGTGTCATGGTGCACTTTGATGACAAGCGTCACAGAGCATTTTGAATATAGGGGTCATGGAGCATTGGGATGACAAGGGCATGGATCACTGTGATGACAAGGGTCATGGATCATTGGGATGAAAATGTTCATGGAGTATTGTGATGACAGGGGTCATGGAGCATTGTGATTACAGGGGTCATGGAGCATTGTGATGAAAAGAGTCCCGGATCATTGTGTTGTCAGGTGTCATGGAGTGTTTTGATGACAGTGGTCATGGAGAATTTTGATGATATTGGTCATGGAGCATTGTGATTAGAAGGTCATGGAGCATTGGGCTGAAAATGTTCATAGAGTATTGTGATGACCGGTGTCATGGAGCATTGTGATGACAAGGGAATGGAGCGTGGTGATGACAAGGTCCTGGAGCATTGTGATGAGATGACCATGGAGACTTGTGTTGACCAGTCTCATGGAGCATTCTGATGAAAAGGTGCATGGAGCATTGTGATTACAGGGGTCTTGGAGCATTGTGATGACAAGGGCATGGAGCACTGTGAGGAGAAGGCCATGGAACATTCTGATAACATGCGTCATGGAGCTTTGTGATGACAAGGGCATGGAGCATTGTGATTACAGGGGTCTTGGAGCATTGTGATGACAAGGGTCATGGAGCCTTGTGATGACAAGTCCGTGGAACAATGTGATGGCAGGGGTCATGGAGCATTGTTATGACAGATGTAACGGAGCATTGTGATGAGAAGGGCATTGAGCATTGGTCTGAAATGCTTCTTGAATTATTGTGATGAGAGTGGGCATGGAGCATTGTGATGACAAGGGCACGTACACTGTGATACATGGGTCATGGGGGATTGTAATGACAAGGGCATGGAGCATTGTGATGAGAAGGGCATCGAGCATTGTGATGACAATTGTCATGGAGCTTTGTGATGACCAGGGCATTGAGCAATATGATGAGAGGGTTCATGGAGCATTATGATGGCAATGACATGGAGCATTGTGATGCCAAGGGTCATGGAGCTTTGTGATGACAAAAGTCATGGAGCATTTTGATGACAAGGGTGTGGTGCATTGTGATGAGCAGGGCAGGGAGCATTTTGATGACAGGTTCATGCAGTAATTTGATGAAAAGTGTAATGGAACATTTTGATGACAGGGGTTATAAAACATTGTGATGCCATGGGTCATGGAGCTTTGGGATGAAAAGGGTCATGGAGTATTTTGATGACAGGGGTTATTGAACATTGTGATGTCAGGGATCATGGAACATTGTGCTGATAAGGGGATGTAGCATTGTGATGACAGGGGTCATGGAAACTTGTGATAACAGGGGTGAGGGAGGATTGTGATGACAAGTGATGGAACATTGTGATATCCGTTGTGAGAGAGCATTTGAATGAGAATTGCATGGAACATTGTGATTACAAGGTTTATGGAGCATAGCGATGTCAAAGTTGTGGTTCTTTGTGATGAAAAGTGCATGGCACATTGTGATGACAAGGGTCATGGAGCATTGTTCTGACAAAGACATGGAGCATCGTGATGACAAGGGTCACGCAGCATTGTGATGAAAAGTTCATGGAGCATTGTGGTTACAAAGGTCACAGAGTCTTGTGATGACGCGGGCATGGACCGTTGTGATGACAAACGTTATGAAGCATTGTGATGACTGGAGTCACGGAGCACTGTGATGACAGGGGTCATGGAGCATTGTGATGACAAGGGCATGGAGCATTGTGATGACAGGTGCATGGAGCATCGGTCTGACAAGTTTCATAGATTACTGTGATGACAGTGGACATGGTGCATTTTGATGACAAGTGCATGGAGTATTGTGATGACAAGGGCATGGAATATTGTGAAGACAGGTGTCAGGGAGCATTGTGATGACATATGTCATGGTCCATTGCGATGACAATGGCATGGAGCATTGTGATGCCAAATAAAATGGAGGATTGTGATGACAAATATAATGGAGCATTGTGATGACTAGGGCTTGGAGCATTATGATGACAAGGGCCATTGAGAGTTTTCATGAAAATGTCATGAAGCATTGTGATGACAAGGTCCTGGAGCATTGTGATGAGAAAATCATGGAGCCTTGTGATGACAGGTCTCATGGAGCATACTGATCAAAAGGGGCATGGAGCATTCTGATTACTTGGGTCTTGGAACATTGTGATAACAAGGGCATGGAGCATTGTGATGACAAGGGCATGGAGTATTGTGATGACAGGCATCATGGAGCGTTGTGATGACAAGGGCATGGAGCATTGGTCTAATAAGTTTCTTGGATTATTGTGATGAGAGTGGGAACAGCGCATTGTGATGACAAGGGCATGGAGCATTGTGATGACCAGGTCATGCAGTATTGTAAATAGAGGTGTCAGGGAGCATTGTGATGACATATGTAATGGCCCATTGTGATGACAATGGCATGGAGCATTGTGATGACAAGTGTCAGGGAGCATTGTGCTGACAAGTGCATGGAGAATTGTGATGACAAGGGTCATGGAGCATTCTGATGACAAGCTTGTGGAGTATTTTGATGACAATGGCATGGAGCATTGTGATGCAAATGGCATGGGGCTTTGTGATGAAAAAGGCATGGAGCCTTTTCGTGACACGGTTCAAGGAGCATTCTGACGACAAGTGTCAGGGAGCATTGTGATGACAAGTGTATTGAGAATTGTGATGACAAAGGTCATGGAGCATTGTGATGAAAAGTGCATGGAGTATTGTGATGACAGTCATCATGGAGCGTTGTGATGACAAGTGTTATGGAACATTGTGATCACAAGGGTTTGGAGCATTGCGATGACAGAGGTCATGGATACTTTTGATTTCAAGGAGCATGGAGCACTGTGATGACTAGGGCATGAAGCAATGGGATCCCAAGGTTCTTGGAGGATAGTGATGACTATGGTAATGGAGTATAGTGATGACAAGCGCATAGAGCATTGTAAGGAGAGTGTCATGTAGCATTTTGCTGACAAAGGCATGGAGCATTGTGATGACATGTGTCATGGTGCACTTTGATGACAAGCGTCACAGAGCATTTTGAATATAGGGGTCATGGAGCATTGGGATGACAAGGGCATGGATCACTGTGATGACAAGGGTCATGGATCATTGGGATGAAAATGTTCATGGAGTATTGTGATGACAGGGGTCATGGAGCATTGTGATTACAGGGGTCATGGAGCATTGTGATGAAAAGAGTCCCGGATCATTGTGTTGTCAGGTGTCATGGAGTGTTTTGATGACAGTGGTCATGGAGAATTTTGATGATATTGGTCATGGAGCATTGTGATTAGAAGGTCATGGAGCATTGGGCTGAAAATGTTCATAGAGTATTGTGATGACCGGTGTCATGGAGCATTGTGATGACAAGGGAATGGAGCGTGGTGATGACAAGGTCCTGGAGCATTGTGATGAGATGACCATGGAGACTTGTGTTGACAAGTCTCATGGAGCATTCTGATGAAAAGGTGCATGGAGCATTGTGATTACAGGGGTCTTGGAGCATTGTGATGACAAGGGCATGGAGCACTGTGAGGAGAAGGCCATGGAACATTCTGATAACATGCGTCATGGAGCTTTGTGATGACAAGGGCATGGAGCATTGTGATTACAGGGGTCTTGGAGCATTGTGATGACAAGGGTCATGGAGCCTTGTGATGACAAGTCCGTGGAACAATGTGATGGCAGGGGTCATGGAGCATTGTTATGACAGATGTAACGGAGCATTGTGATGAGAAGGGCATAGAGCATTGGTCTGAAATGCTTCTTGAATTATTGTGATGAGAGTGGGCATGGAGCATTGTGATGACAAGGGCACGTACACTGTGATACATGGGTCATGGGGGATTGTAATGACAAGGGCATGGAGCATTGTGATGAGAAGGGCATCGAGCATTGTGATGACAATTGTCATGGAGCTTTGTTATGACCAGGGCATTGAGCAATATGATGAGAGGGTTCATGGAGCATTATGATGGCAATGACATGGAGCATTGTGATGCCAAGGGTCATGGAGCTTTGTGATGACAAAAGTCATGGAGCATTTTGATGACAAGGGTGTGGTGCATTGTGATGAGCAGGGCAGGGAGCATTTTGATGACAGGTTCATGCAGTAATTTGATGAAAAGTGTAATGGAACATTTTGATGACAGGGGTTATAAAACATTGTGATGCCATGGGTCATGGAGCTTTGGGATGAAAAGGGTCATGGAGTATTTTGATGACAGGGGTTATTGAACATTGTGATGTCAGGGATCATGGAACATTGTGCTGATAAGGGGATGTAGCATTGTGATGACAGGGGTCATGGAAACTTGTGATAACAGGGGTGAGGGAGGATTGTGATGACAAGTGATGGAACATTGTGATATCCGTTGTGAGAGAGCATTTGAATGAGAATTGCATGGAACATTGTGATTACAAGGTTTATGGAGCATAGCGATGTCAAAGTTGTGGTTCTTTGTGATGAAAAGTGCATGGCACATTGTGATGACAAGGGTCATGGAGCATTGTTCTGACAAAGACATGGAGCATCGTGATGACAAGGGTCACGCAGCATTGTGATGAAAAGTTCATGGAGCATTGTGGTTACAAAGGTCACAGAGTCTTGTGATGACGCGGGCATGGACCGTTGTGATGACAAACGTTATGAAGCATTGTGATGACTGGAGTCACGGAGCATTGTGATGACAGGGGTCATGGAGCATTGTGATGACAAGGGCATGGAGCATTGTGATGACAGGTGCATGGAGCATCCGTCTGACAAGTTTCATAGATTACTGTGATGACAGTGGACATGGTGCATTTTGATGGCAAGTGCATGGAGTATTGTGATGACAAGGGCATGGAATATTGTGAAGACAGGTGTCAGGGAGCATTGTGATGACATATGTCATGGTCCATTGCGATGACAATGGCATGGAGCATTGTGATGCCAAATATAATGGAGGATTGTGATGACAAGCGCATAGAGCATTGTAATGACAAAGTCATGTAGCATTTTGCTGACAAAGGCATGGAGCATTGTGATGACAGGTGTCATGTAGCAATGTGAATACAGGGGTCATGGAGCATTGGGATGACAAGGGCATGGATCATTGTGATGACAAGAGTCATGGAGCATTGGGCTGAAATTGTTCATGGAGTATTGTGATGACTGGGGTCATGGAGCATTGTGATGAGTAGGGAATGGAGCATTGTGATGACAAGAGTCCCGGATCATTGTGTTGTCAGGTGTCATGGAGTGTTGTGATGACAGTGGTCATGGAGCATTTTGATGATATTTGTCATGGAGCATTGTGATGAGAATTTCATGGAGCATTGGGCTGAAAATATTCATGGATTATTGTGATGACAGGGGTCATGGAGCATTGTGATGACCAGGGAATGGAGCATGGTGATGACAAGGTCCTGGAGCATTGTGATGATAAGACCATGGAGACTTGTGATGACAAGTCTCATGGAGCATTCTGATGAAATGTGGCATGGAGCATTGTGATTACATGGGTCTTGGAGCATTGTGATGACAAGGGCATGAAGTATTGTGATGACAGGGGTCATGGAGCCTTGTGATGACAAGGCCGTGGAACACTGTGATGGCAGGTGTCATGGAGCATTGTTATGACAGAGGTAATGGAGCATTGTGATGACAAGCGTCACGGAACATTGTGAATACAGGGTTCATGGAGCATTGGGATGACAAGGGCATGGATGATTGTGATGACAAGGGTCATGGAGGATTGGGCTGAAAATGTTCATGGGGTATTTTGATGACAGGGGTCATGGAGCATTGTGATAACAGGGTTAAGGGAGGATTGTGATGACTAGTGATGGAACATTGTGATATCACATGTGGGAGAGCATTTGGATGAGAAGTGCATGGAGAATTGTGATTACAAGGTTTATGGAGCATAGCAATGACAAGGTTGTGTATCATTGTGATGAAATGCGCATGGCACAATGTGATGACAAGGGTCATGGAGCATTGTCCTGACAAAGGCATGGAGCATTGTGATGACAAAGGTCATGGAACATTGTGATGAAAAGGGCATGGAGTATTGTGATGACAAGCATCATGGAGCGTTGTGATGACAAGTGCTATGGAACACTGTGATCACAAGGATTTGGAGCATTGTGATGACAGAGGTCATGGATCACTTCGATTTCAAGGAGCATGGAGCATTGTGATGACAAGGGCATGAAGCAATGTGATCCTGAGTTTCATGGAGGATTGTGATGACAATGGAAATGGAGTATTGTGATGACAAGCGCATAGAGCATTGTGATGACAAGGTCATGTAGCATTTTGCTGACAAAGGCATGGAACATTGTGATGACAAGTGTCATGGAGCACTGTGATGACAAGCGTCTCGGAGCATTGTGAATACAGGGGTCATGGAGCATTGGCAAGACAAGGGCATGGATCATTGTGATGACAAAGGTCATGGAGCACTGGGCTGAAAATGTTCATGGAGTGTTGTGATGACAGGGGTCATGGAGCATTTTGATGACTAGGGAATGGAACATTGTGATGACAAGAGTCCCGGATCATTGTGTTGTCAGGTGTCATGGAGTGTTGTGATGACAGTGGTCAAGGAGCATTGTGATGATATTAGCCATGGAGCATTGTGATGAGTAGGTCGTGGAGCACTGGGCTGAAAATGTTCATGGATTATTGTGAAGACAGGGGTCATGGAGCATTGTGATGACAAGGGAATGGAGCATGGTGATGACAAGGTCCTAGAGCATTGTTATGAGAAGACCATGGAGACTTGTGATGATAAGTCTCATGGAGCATTCTGATGAAAAGGGGCATGAAGCATTGTGATTACAGGGGTCTTGTAGCATTTTGATGGCAAGAGCATGGAGCATTGTGATGAGAAGGCCATGAAGCATTCTGATGACATGTGTCATGGAGCTTTTTGATGACAAGGGCATGGAGCATTGTGATGACATGTGTCATGGAGCATTGTGATGACAACGGAATGGAGCATGGTGATGACAAGGTCCTGGGGCATCGTGATGAGAAGACCATGGAGACTTCTGATGAGAAGTCTCATGGAGCATTCTGATGAAAAGGAGCATGGAGCATTGTGATTACATGTGTCTTGGAGCATTGTGATGACTAGGGCATGGAGCATTGTGATGAGAAGGCCATGGAGCATTCTGATGACATGTGTCATGGAGTTTTGTGATGAGAAAGGCATGGAGCATTTGTGATTACAGGGATCTTGGAGCATTGTGATGAAATGTGCATGGATCATTGTTATGAAAAAGGGATGGAGCCTTGTCATGACAGGGTTCATGGAGCATTCTGACGACAAGTGTCAGGAAGCATTGTGATGACAAGTGTATTGAGCATTGTGATGACAAAGATCATGGAGCATTGTGATGAGAAGACCATGGATAATTGTGATGATGAGCGTCATGGGGTGTTGTGATAAGTGTTATGGAACATTGTGATCACAAGGTTTTGGAACATTATGATGACAGAGGTCATGGAGAATATTGATTTCATTGTGATGACAATAGCCTGTAGCATTATGATGACGGGAATGGTGCATTGTGATGACAGGGTTCATGGAGCATTGAGATGAAAAGGGGCATGGAGCATTGTGATTACAAGGGTCTTGGAGCATTGTGATGACAAGGGCATGGAACACTGTGATGAGAAGGCCATGGAACTTTCTGATGACATGCGTCATGTAGCTTTGTGATGACAAGGGAATGGAGCATTGTGCTTTCAGAGGTCTGGAGCATTGTGATGACAAGTGTCATGGAACCTTGTGATGACTAGAGCGTGGAACATTTTGATGGCAAATGTCATGGTGCATTTTTATGACAGGTGTAATGGAGCATTTTGATGAGAAGGGCATGGAACATTGGTCTGAAATGTTTCATGGATTATTGTGATGAGAGTGGGCAAGGAGCATTGTGATGACAAGGGCACGGAACACTGTGATACATGGGTCAGGCAGGATTGTAATGACAAGGGCATGGAGCATTGTGATGAGAAGGGCATCGAGCATTGTGATGACAAGTGTCATGGAGCTTTGTGATGACATGTGCATGGAGCAATGTGATGAGAGGGTTCATGGAGCATTGTGATGACAATGACATGGAGCATTGTGATGCCAAGGGTCATGGAGCTTTGTGATGACAAGTCATGGAGCATTTAGATGACAAGATCATGGTGCATTGTGCTGAGAAATGCAGGGAGCATTTTGATGACCAGGTCATGCATCAATTTGATAAAAACTGTAAAGGAACATTTTGATGGCAGGGGTTATAGAACATTGTGATGTCAGGGGTCTTGGAGCTTTGTGATGAAAAGGGTCATGGAGCATTTTGATGACAGGGATTATGGAGCATTGTGATGTCAGGGGTCATGGAACATTGTGATGATAAAGGGATGTAGCATTGTGATGACAGGGTCCTGGAACATTGTGATTACAGGGATGAGGGAGTATTGTGATGACTAGAGATGGAACATTGTGATATCTCTGGTGAGAGAGCATTTTGATGAGAAGTGCATGGACCATTGTGATTACAAGGTTTATGAAGCATAGCCATGACAAGGTTGTTGACTGTTGTGATGAAATGCGCGTGGCACATTGTGATGACTATGTTCATTGAGCATTGTTCTGACAAAGAAATGGAGCTTTGTGATGACAAGGGCATGGAGCATTGTGATTACATGGGTCATGGAGCATTTTGATGACAATGGCGTCGAGCATGGTGATGAGAAGGCCATGGATAATTGTGATGACGCGCATCATGGAGCACAGTAATGACAAGGGGTATGGAGCATTGTGATGACAGTGGCCATGGAGAAATGTGTTGACAAGTGTCATGGAGCATTCTGATGACAAGCTTGTGGAGTATTGTGACGACAATGGCTTGGAGCATTGTGATGAAAAGGGCATGGAGCATTGTGATGAAAAAGGCATGAAGCCATTTCATGACAGGTTTCAAGGAGCATTCTGATGACAAGTGTCAGGGAACATTGTGATGACATGTGTATTGAGAATTGTGATGAAAAAGATCATGGAGCATTTTGACGAAAAGGGCATAGAGTATTGTGATGACAGGCATCATGGAGCATTGTGATGACAAGTGTTATGGAACATTGTGATCACAAGGGTTTGGAGCATTGTGATGATAGAAGTCATGGATCATTTTGTTTTCAAGGAGCATGCAGCATTGTGATGACAAGGGCATGAAGCAATGTGATCCCAAGGTTCATGGATGATTGTGATGACAATGCTAAGGGAGTATTGTGATGACAAGCAAATGGAGCATTTTGATGGCAAGGTCATGTAGCATTTTGCTGACACAGGCATGGAGCATTGTGATGATAAGGGTCATAGAGCACTTTGATGAGAAGCATCACGGATCATTGTGATTACAGGGGTCATGGACCATTGGGATGGCAAGGTCATGGATCATTGTGATGACAAGTGTCATGGAGCATTGGGCTGAAAATATTAATGGAGCATTGTGATGACTAGGGAATGGAGCATTGTGATGACTAGAGTCCCGGATCACTGTGTTGTCAGGGGTCATGGAGCGTTGTGATGACAGTGGTAATGGAGCATTATGATGATAGGGATCATGAAGCATTGTGATGAGAAGTTCCTGGAGAATTGGCGTGAAAATGTTCAGGAAGTATTGTGAGGACAGGGGTCATGGAGCATTGTGATGACAAGGGAATGGAGCACTGTGATGAAAGGTTCCTGGAGCACTGTGATGAGGAGACCATGGAGCCTCGTAATAAGAAGTCTCATGGAGCATTCTGATGAAAAGGGGCATGGAGTATTGTGATTACAGGGGTCTTGGAGCATTGTGATGACAAGGGCATGGAGCATTGTGATTACTGGTGTCTTGGAGCATTGTGATGAAATTGGCATGGATCATTGTTATGAAAATGGTATGGAGCCTTGTCATGACAGGGTTCTAGGAGCATACTGATGAGAAGTGTCAGGGAGCATTGTGATGACATGTGTATAGAGCATTGTGATGACAAAGGTCATGGAGCACTGTGATGAGAAGACCATGGATAACTGTGATGATGAGCTTCATGGGGCGTTGTGATGATAAGTGTTATGGAACATTGTGATCACAAGGATTTGGAGCATTGTGATGAGATAGATCATCGAATATTTTGATTTCATTGTGATGACAATAGCCTGAAGCATTCTGATGATGGTCATGTTGCATTTTGATGACAGGGTTCATGGAGCATTGAGATGCAAAGAGGCATGGAGCATTGTGATTAGAGGGTTCATGGAGCATTGTGATGAAAATTGCATGGAGCATTGAGATGCCAATTGTCATGGAGCTTTGTGATGACAAAAGTCATGGAGCATTTTGATGACAAGGGCGTGGTACATTGTGATGAGAAGGGCAGGGAGCATTGTGATGACAGGGTCATAGAGCAATTTGATGAAAAGTGTCATGGAATATTTTAATGACAGGGGTTATGGAACATTGTGATGTCAGGTTTCATGGAGCATTTTGATGAAAAGGATCATGGAGAATTATGATGACAGGGGTTATGGAACATTGTGATGTCAGGGTTCATTGAGCATTTTGAGGAAAAGTGTTATGGAGCATTATGATGACAGGGGTTATGGAATATTGTGATGTCAGGGGTCACCGAACTTTGTGATGATATGTGCATGTAGCATTGCAAAGACAAAAGTCATGGAATATTGTGATGACAGGGGTGAGGGAGTATTGTGGTGAATAGTGCTGTAACATTGTGATATCATTGGTGAGAAAGCATTTTGATGAGAAGTGCATGGAGAATTGTGATGACAAGATTTATGGAGCATCGTGGTGACAAGATTGTGGAGCACTGTGATGAGAAGCACAGGGTGCACTGTGATGACATGGGTCATGGAGCATTGATCTGACAAGCGCATGGAGCATTGTGATGACAAGGGTCATGGAGCATTGTGCGGAGAAAGGCATAGAGCATTGTGATGACAAGGGTCAAAGAGCATTGTGATGAAAAGTTATTGGACCATTGTGGTTGAATATGTCACAGAGACTGTTGATGACGAGGGCATGGACCATTGTGATGACAAAGGTCAAGAAGCATTGTGATGAATGGAGGCATGGAGCATTGTGATGACAGGCGTCATGGAGCATTGTGATAACAGGGACATGGAGCATTGTGATGACAAGGGAATGGAGCATTGGTCTAATAAGTTTCATGGATTATTGTGATGACTGTTGTAATGGCGCATTGTGATGACCAGGTCATGCAGTATTGTGAAGACAGGTGTCAGGGAGCATTGTGATGACATATGTAATGGCCCATAGTAATGACAATGGCATGGAGCATTGTGATGCCAAGTGTCATGGAGGATTCTGATGACAAAGGTAATGGAGCATTGTGATGACAAGTGTCAGGGAGAATTTTGCTGACAGGTGCAGGGAGAATTGTGATGAAAACGGTCATGAAGAATTCTGATGACAAGCTTGTGGAGTATTTTGATGACAATGGCATGGAACATTGTGATGAAAAAGGCATATGGCATTGTGATGACAAGTGTATTGAGATTTGTGATGACAAATGTCATCGAGCTTTGTGATGAGTAGGGCATGGAGTATTGTGATGACAGGCATCATGGAGCGTTGTGCTGACAAGTGTTATGAAACATTGTGATCACAAGGGTTTGGAGCATTGTGATGACAGAGGTCATGGATCATTTTGATTTCAAGGAGCATGGAGCATTGTAATGACAAGGGCATGAAGCAATGTGATCCCAAGGTTCATGGAGGACTGTGATGACAATGGTAATGGAGTATTTTGATGAAAAGCGAATAGAGCATTGCAATGACAAGGTCAGGTAGCATTTTGCCGACAAAGGCATGGAGCATTGTGATGACAGGTGTCATGGAGCAATGTGATGACAAGCGTCACGGAGCATTGTGAATACAGGGGTCATGGAGCATTGGGATGACAAGGGCATGGATCTTTGTGATGACAATTATCATGGAGCATTGGGCTGAAAATGTTCAAGGAGTATTGTTATGACAGGGATCATGGAGCATTTTGATGACAAGTTCCTGGAGCACTTTGATGAGAAGACAATGGAGACTTGTGATGACAAGTCTCATGGAGCATTCTGATGAAAAGGGACATGCAGCATTGTGATTACAGGGGTCTTGGAGCATTGTGATGACAAGGGCATGGAGCATTGTGAGGAGAAGGCCATGGAGCATTCTGATGACATGCGTCATTGAGCTTTGTGATGACAAGGGCATGGAGCATTGTGATTACAGGGGTCTTGGAGCATTGTGATTAAAAGGGCATGGATCATTGTGATGAAAAAGGCATGGAGACGTGTCATGACAGGGTTAATGGAGCATACTGATGACAAATGTCAGGGAGCATTGTGATGACAAGTGTATTGAGCATTGTGATAACAAAGGTCATGGAGCATTGTGATGAGGAGACCATGGATAATTGTGATGATGAGCGTCATTGGGTTTTGTGATGATAAGTGTTATGGAACATTGTGATCACAAGGGATTGGAGCATTTTGATGACAGAGGTCATGGAGCACTGAGATGAAAAGTGGCATGGAGCATTGTGATTACAGGGTTCTTGGAGCATTGTGATGTCAAGGGCATGGAGCATTTTGATGAGAAGGACATGGAACATTCTGATGGCATGTGTCATGGAGCTTTGTGATGACAAGGGCATGGAGCATTGTGATTACAGGTGTCTTGGAGCATTGTGATGACAAGTGTCATGGAGCCTTGTGATGACAAGTCCGTGGAATATTGTGATGGCAGGGGTCATGGAACATTGTTATGATAGGGATAATGGAGCATTGTGATGAGAAGGACATGGAGCATTGTGAATACAAGGTTTATGGAGCATTACCATGACAAATTTGTGGACCTTTGTGATGAAAAGCGCGTAGCATATTGTGATGACAAGGGTCATGGAGCATTTTTCTGACAAAGGCATGGAGCATTTTGATGACAATGGTCACGAAGCATTGTGATGAAAAGCTCATGGAGCATTGTGGTTATAAAGGTCACAGAGCCTTGTGATAACGCGGTCATGGACCATTGTGATGACAAATGTTATGAAGCATTGTGATGACTGGAGTCATGGAGCATTGTGATGACAGTGGACATGGAGCATTGTGATGACAAGGGCATAGAGCATTTTGGTGACAGGGGCATGGAGCATTGGTCTGACAAGTTTCATAGATTATTGTGATGATAGTGGACATGGTGCATTGTGATGACAAGGGCATGGATCATTGTGATGAGAAGGTCATGCAGTATTGTGAAGACAGCTGTCAGGGAGCATTGTGATGACATATGTAATGGCCCATTGTTGTGACAATGGCATGGAGCATTGTGATGCCAAGTGTCATGGATGATTCTGATGACAAATGTAATGGAGCATTGTGATGACAATGGCTTGGAGCATTGTGATGACAAGGGTTAAGGAGCATTGTGCTGACCAGTTCATGGAGAATTGTGATGACAAGGGTCATGGAGCAATCTGATGACAAACTTGTGGAGTATTATGATGACAATGGCATGGAGCAGTGTGATTAAAACGGCATGGGGCATTGTGATGAAAAAGGCATGGAGCCTTTTCATGACAGAGTTCAAGGAGCATTCTGACGACAAGTGCAGGGAGCATTGTGATGACAAGTGTATTGAGAATTGTGATGACCAAGGTCATGGAGCATTGTGATGAAAAGGGCATGGAGTATTGTGATGACAGGCATCATGGAGCGTTGTGATGACAAGTGATATGGAGCATTGTGATCACAAGGCTTTGGAGCATTTTGATGACAGATTTCATGGATCATTTTGATATCAAGGAACATGGAGCATTGTGATGACAAGGGCATAAAGCAATGTGATCCCAAGGTTCATGGAGGATTGTGATGACAATGGTAATGGAGTATTGTGATGACAAGCGCATAGAGCATTGTAATTACAAGGTCATTTAGCCTTTTGCTGACAATGTCATCTAGCATTGTGATGACAGGTGTCATGGAGCACTGTGATGACATGCATCACGGAGGATTGTGAACACAGGGGTCATGGAGCATTGGGTTGAAAAGGGCATGCATCATTGTGATGACAAGTATCATGGAGCATTGGGCTGAAAATATTCATGAAGTATTGTGATGACAGGGGACATGGAGAATTGTGATGACATAGGTCATGGAGAATTTTGATTTCATTGTGCTGACAATAGCCGGAAGCATTATAATGATGGGCATGATGCATTGTGATGACAGGGTTCATGGAGCATTGAGATGAAAAGGGGCATGGAGCATTGTGATTACAGGGGTCTTGAGCATTGTGATGACAAGGTCATGGAGCATTGTGATGAGAAAACCATGGAACATTCTGTTGATATGTGTCATGGAGCTTTGTGATGACAAGGGCATGGAGCATTGTGATTACAGGGGTCTTGGATCATTGTGATGACAAGTGTCATGGAGCCTTGTGATTACAAGTCCGTGGAACATTGTGATGGCAGGGGTCATGGAGCATTGTGATGAGAAGGGCATGGAGCATTGTGATTACATGGGCACGGAACACTGTGATACATGGGTCATGCAGGATTTTAATGACTAGGGCATGGAGCATTGTGATGAGAAATGCATCGAGCATTGTGATGACAAGTGTCATGGAGCTTTCTGATGACAAGGGCATGGAGCAATGTGATGAGAGGGTTCATGGAGCATTGTGATGACAATGACATGGAGCATTGTGATGCCATGTGTCATGGAGCTTTGTGATGACAAGTCATGGAGCATTTTGATGACAAGGGAATGGTTCATTGTGATGAGAAGTGCAGGGAGCATTTTGATGACCTGGTCATGCAGCAATTTGATAAAAAGTGTAATGGAATATTTTGATTGCATGGGTTATAGAACATTGTGATGTCAGGGTTTTTGGAGCTTTGGGATGAAAAGGGTCATGGAGCATTTTGATGACAGGTGTTATGGAACATTGTTATGTCAGGGGTCATGCAATATTGTGATGATAAAGGGATGTAGCATTGTGATGACAGGGTCATGGAACATTGTGATTCCAGGGGTGAGGGTGTATTGTGATGACTAGTGATGGAAAATTGTGATATCTATGGTGAGAGAGCATTTTGATGAGAAGTTCATGGACCATTGTGATAACAAAATTTATGGAGCATTGCAATCATAAGGTTGTGGACAGTTGTGATGAAATGTGCGTGGCACATTGTGATGACAATGGTCATGGAGCATTGTTCTGACAAAGACATGGAGCATTGTGATGACAAGTGTCCCAGAGAATGGTGAGGAAATGTTCATGGCGCATTGTGGTTACAAATGTCACAGAGCCTTGTGATGACGCGGACATGGACCATTGTGATGACAAACGTTATGAAGCATTGTGATGACTGGAGTCACGGAGCATTGGGATGACAGGGGAATGGAGCATTGGTCTGAAAAATTTCATAGATTATTGTGATGACCATGGGCATGGTGCATTGTGACGACAAGGGCATGGAGCATTGTGATGAGAAGGTCATGGAATATTGTGAAGAGAGATGTCAGGGAGCATTGTGATGACATATGTCATGGTCCATTGCGATGACAATGGCATGGAGCATTGTGATGCCAATTGTAATGGAGGATTGTGATGACAAATAAAATGGAGAATTGTGATGATTAGGGCTTGCAGCATTATGATGACAAGGGCCTTTGAGAATTTTCATGACAAGGTCGTGAAGCATTGTGATGACAAGATCCTGGAGCATTGTGATGACAAAGCTATGGAGCCTTGTGATGACAAGTCTCATGGAGCATACTGATGAAAAGGGGCATGGAGCATTGTGATTACAGGGGTCATGGAACATTGTGATGACAAGGGCATGGAACATTGTGAGGAGAAGACCAAGGAGCATTCTGATGGCATGCGCCATTGAGATTTGTGATGACAAGTGCATGGAGCATTTTGATTACATTGGTCTTGGAGCATTGTGATGAAAAGGGCATGGATCATTGTGATGAAAAAGGCATGGAGCCTTGTCATGACAGGGTTCAAGGAGCATACAGACAACAAGTGTCAGGGAGCATTTTGATGACAAGTGTATTGAGCATTGTGATGACAAAGGTCATGGAGCATTGTGATTAGAAGACCAAGGATAATTGTGATGACGAGCATCAAGGGGCATTGTGATGACAAGTGTTATGGAATATTGTGATCACAAGGGATTGGAGCATTGTTATGACAGAGATCATGGTGCATTTTGATTTCATTTTGATGACAATAGCATGAGGCATTATGATTATAGGCATGGTGCATTGTGATGACAGTGTTAATGGATCATTGAGATGAAAAAGGGCATGGAGCATTGTGATTACAGGGTTCTTTGAGTGTTGTGATGAGAAGGGTCATGGAGCCTTGTGATGACAAGGCCATGGAATATCGTGATGGCAGGGGCATGGAGCATTGTTATCAGAGGGTTAATGGAGCATTGTGATGGCAAGGGCATGGATCATTGTGATGAGAAGGCCATGTAGCATTCTGATGACATGTGTCATGGAGCATTGTGATGACAATGACATGGAGCATTGTGATGCCATGGGTCAGGGCTCTTTGAGATGACAAAGGTCATGGAGCATTTTGATGGCAAGGGCGTTGTGCTTTGTGATGAGAAGGGCAGGGAGAATTGTGATGACAGGTTCATGGAGCAATTTGTTGAAAATTTTCATGGAACATTTTGATGACAGGTGTTATGGAACATTGTGATGTCAGGGGTCATCGAACATTTTGATGATAAGTGCATGTAGCATTGTGAATACAGGAGTCATGGAACATTGTGATGACAGGTGGGAGGGATTATTGTGACAAATAGTGATGTAGCATTGTGATATCAATTGTGAGAGAGCATTTTGATGAGAAGTGCATGGAGGATTATGATGACAATGTTTATGGAGCATTGTGATGACAAGATTGTAGAGCACTGTGATGACAAGCGCATGGTGCATTGTGATGACATGTGTCATGGAGCATTGTGCTGACAAGCGCAAGTAGAATTGTGATGACAAGGGTCACGGAGCATTGTGCTGAGAAAGGCATAGAGGATTGTGATGACAAGGGTCAAAGAGCATTGTATGAAAAGTTCATGGGGCATTGTGGTTAAAATGGTCACAGAGACTGTTGATGACGAGGGCATGGACCATTGTGATAACAAATGTCATGAAGCATTGTGATGACTGGAGTCACGGAGGATTGTGATGACAGGGGTCAGGGAGCATTGTGATAAGTAGGGCATGGAGCACTGTGATGACAAGGGCATGGAACATTAGTCTAATAAGTTCCATGGATTGTTGTGACGACAGTTCGAATGGCACATTGTGATGACAAGGGCATGGAGCATTGTGATGACCAGGTCATGCAGTATTGTGAAGACAGGTGTCAGGGAGCATTGTGATGACATATGTAATGGCCCATTGTGATGACAATGGAATGGAGAATTGTGATGACCAGGTCATGCAGTATTGTGAAGAGAGGTGTCAGGGAGCATTGTGATGACATATGTAATGGCCCATTGTGATGACAATGGCATGGAGCATTGTGATGCCAAGTGTCATGGAGGATTCTGATGACAAAGGTTATGGAACATTGTGATGACAATGGCTTGGAGCATTGTGATGACATGGGACAGGGAGCATTGTGCTGACAATTGCATGGAGAATTGTGATGACAAGGGTCATGCAGCATTCTGATGACAAGCTTGTGGAGTATTTTGATGACAATGGCATGGAGCATTGTGATGAAAACCACATGCGGCATTGTGATGAAAATGTCATGGAGCCTTTTCGTGACAGGTTTCAAGGAGCATTCTGATGACAATGTCAGGGAGCATTGTGATGACATGTATATTGAGAATTGTGATGACAAAAGTTATGGAGCATTGTGATGAAAAGGGCATGGAGTATTGTGATGACAGGCATCATGGAGCGTTGTGATGACAAGTGTTATGGAAGATTGTGATCACAAGGGTTTGGAGCATTTTGATGACAGAGGTCATGGATCATATTGATTTAAAGGAGCATGGAGCATTGTGATGACAAGGGCATGAAGCAATGTGATCCCAAGGTTCATGGAGGATTGTGATGACAATGGACATGGAGTATTGTGATGACAAGCGCATAGAGCATTGTAATGACAAGGTTATGTAGCAATTTGCCGACAAAGGCATGGAGCATTGTGATGACATGTGTCATGGAGCACTGTGATGACAAGAGTCATGGACCATTGTGAATACAGGGGTCATGGAGCATTGGGATGACAAGGGCATGGATCATTTTGATGACAAGTGTCATGGAGCACTGGGCTGAAAATATTCATGGAGTGTTGTGATGACATGGGTCATGGAGCATAGTGATGTGTAGGGAATGGAGCATTGTGATGACAGGAGTCCCGTATCATTGTGTTGTCAGGAGTCATGGAGTGTTGTGATGACAGTGGTCATGGAGCATTGTGAAGATATTGGCCACGGAGTATTGTGATGTGTAGGTCGTGGAGCATTGAGCTGAATATGTTAATGGATTATTGTGATGACAGGGGTCATGGAGCATTGTGATGACAAGGGAATGGAGAATGGTGATGACAATATCCTGGATCTTTGTGATGAGATGACCATGGAGACTTGTGGTGAGAAATCTCACGGAGCATTCTGATGAAAAGGGGCATGGAGCATTGTGATTACAGGGGTCTTGGAGCATTTTGATGACTAGGGCATGGAGCTTTGTGATGAGAAGGCCATGGGGCATTCTGATGACATGCTTCATGGAGTTTTGTGATGACAAGCACATGGAGCATTGTGATGACAGTGATCTTGGAGCATTGTGATGAAAAGGGCATGGATCATTGTGATGAAAACGTCATGGAGCCTTGTCATGACAGGGTTCAAGGAGCATAATGACAAGTGTCAGGGAGCATTGTGATGACAAGTGTATTGAGCACTGTGATGACAAAGGTCATGGAGCATTGTGATGAGAATACCATGGATAATTGTGATGATGAGCGTCATGGGGATTTGTGATGATAAGTGTTATGGAACATTGTGATCACAAGGGTTTGGAGCATTATGATGACAGAGGTCATGGAGAATTTTGATAGAATTTTGATGACAATAGCCTGAAGCATTATGATGATGTGCATGGTGCATTGTGATGACAGGGTTCATGGAGCATTGAGATGCAAAGTGGCATGGAGCATTGTGATTACAGGGGTCTTGGAGCATTGTGATGTCAAGGGTCAGGGAGCCTTGTGATGACAAGGCCGTGGAACATTGTGATGGCAGGGTCATGGAGCATTTTTATGACAGAGGTAATGGAGCATTGTGATGAGAAGTGCATTGAGCATTGGCCCGAAAGTTTTCATGGATTATTTTGATGAGAGTGGGCATGGAGCACTGTGATGACAAGGGCACGGAACACTGTGATACATGGGTCATGGAGGATTGTGATGAAAACGGCATGGAGCATTTTGATGAGCAGGGCATCGAGCATTGTGATGACAAGTGTCATGGAGCATTGTGATGACAAGGGCATGGAGCAATGGGATGAGAGCGTTCAGGGAGCATTGTGATGAAAATGACATGGAGCATTGTGATGCCAAGGGTCATGGAGCTTTGTGATGACAACGGTCATGGAGCATTTTGATGACAAGCGTGTGGTGCATTGTGATGAGAAGGAAAGGGAGCATTTTGATGACAGTTTCATGCTGCAATTTGATGAAAAGTGTCATGTAACATTTTGACGACAGGGGTTACAGAACATTGTGATGCCATGGGTCATGGAGCTTTGGGCTGAAAAGTGTCATGGAGCATTGTGATGACAGTGGTTATGGAATATTGTGATGTCACGGGTCATGGAACATTGTGATTACAGGGTTGAGGGAGGATTGTGATGACTAGTGATGGAACATTGTGATATATCAGGTGAGAGAGCATTTGGATGAGAAGTGCATGGACCATTGTGATTACAAGGTTTATGGAGCATATCGATGACAAGGTTGTGGATCATTGTGATGAAAAGCGCATGGCACATCGTGATGACAAGGGTCATGGAACATTGTTCTGACAAAGGCATGGAGCATTGGGATAAGAAGTGTCACGGAGCATTGTGATGAAAAGTTCATGGAGCATTGTGGTTACAAAAGTCACAGAGCCTTGTGATGACGCGGGCATGGACCGTTGTGATGACAAACGTTATGAAGCATTGTGATGACTGGAGTCACGGAGCATTGTGATGTCAAAAATAATTTAGCATTGTGATGACAATGGCTTGGAGCATTGTGATGACAAGGTTCAGGGAGCATTGTGCTGACAAGTGCATGGATAACTGTGATGAAAAAGGTCATGGAACATTCTGATGACAATCTTGTGGAGTATTTTGATGACAATGGCATGGAGCATTGTGATGAAAATGGCATGGGGCATTGTGATTAGAAAAGCATGGAGCCTTTTCGTGACAGGTTTCAAGGAGCATTCTGACGGCAAGTTTCTGGAAGCATTGTAATGACCAGTGTATTAGAATTGTGATGACAAAGGTTATGGAGCATTGTGATGAAAAGGCCGTGGAGTATTGTGATGACAGGCATCATGGAGCGTTGTGATGACAAGTGTTATGGAACATTGTGATAACAAGGGTTTGGAGCATTGTGGTGACAGAGGTCATGGATCATTTTGATTTCAAGGAGCATGGAGCATTGTGATGACAAGGGTATGAAGCAATGTGATCCCAAGGTTCATGGAGGATTGTGATGACAATGGTAAAGGAGTATTGTGATGACAAGCGCACAGAGCATTGTAATGACAAGGTCATGTAGCATTTGCTGACAAAGGCATGGAGCATTGTGATGACAGGTGTCATGGAGCACTGTGATGACAAGCGTCACGGAGCATTGTGAATACAGTGGTCATGGAGCATTGGAATGACAAGGGCATGGTTCAATGTGATGACAAGTGTCATGGAGCATTGGGCTGACAATGTTCATGGAGTATTGTGATGACAGGGGTCATGGAGCATTGTGATGACTTGGGAATGGAGCATTTTGATGACAAGAATTCCGGATCATTGTGTTGTCAGGTGTCATGGAGTGTTGAGATGACAGTGGTCATGGTGCATTGTGATGATATTGGCCATGGAGAATTGTGATGAGTAGGTCGTGGAGCATTGTGATTACAGGTGTCTTGATGCATTGTGATGAAAAGGGCATGTATCATTGTGAAGAAAAAGGCATTGAGCCTTGTCATGACAGTGTTCAAGGAGCATACTTACGACAAGTGTCAGGTAGCATTGTGATGACAAGTGTTTTGAGCATTTGATGACAAAGGTCATAGAGCATTGTGATGAGAAGACCATGGATAATTGTGATGATGAGCGGCATGGGGTGTTGTGATGATGTCTTATGGAACATTGTGATCACAAGGGTTTGGAGCATTATGATGACAGATGTCATGGAGAATTTAGATTTCATTGTGATGACAATAGCATGAAACATTATGATGATGGGCATGGTGCATTGTGATGACTGGGTTCATGGAGCATTGAGATGAAAAGTGGAATGGAGCATTGTGATTACCGGGGTCTTGGAGCATTGTGATGGCTAGGGCATGGAGCATGGTGATGAGAAGGCCATGGAAAATTCTGATGACATGCATCATGGAGCACTGTGATGACAAGGGCATGGAGCATTGTGATTACAGGGGTCTTGGGGAATTGTGATGACAAGGATCATGGAGCCTTGTGATGACATGCCGTTGAACAATGTGATGGCAGGTGTCATGGAGGATTGTTATGACAGAGTTAATGGAACATTGTGATGAGAAGGGCATTGAGCTTTGGTCTAAAATATTTCATGGATTATTGTAATGAGAGTGGGCATGGAGCATTGGGATGACAAGGGCACGGAACACTGTGATACATGGTTCATTGAGGATTGTAATGATCAGGACATGGAGCATTGCGATGAGAAGGGTATTGAGCATTGTGATGACAAGTGTCATGGAGCTTTGTGATGACAAGTGCATGGAGAAATGTGATGAGAGTGTTCCTGGAGCATTGTGATGACAATGACATGGAGCATTGTGATGCCAAGGGTCATGGAGATTTGTGATGACAAATAACAGGGAGCATTTCGATGACAATGGTGTGGTGCATTGTGATGAGAAGGGCAGGGAGCATTTTCATTACAGGTTCATGCAGAAATTTGATTAAAATATAATGGAATATTTTGAGAACAGGGGTTATAGAACATTGTGACGTCAGGTGTCATGGAGCTTTGGGATGAAAAGGGTCATGGAGCATTTTGATTACAGGGGTTATGGAACATTGTGATGTCCGGGATCATGGAACATTGTGATGATAAGGTTATGTAGCACTGTGATGACAGGGGTCATGGAACATTACGATTACAGGAGTGAGGGAGTATTGTGATGACTAGTGATGGAACATTGTGATATCTCTGGTGAGAGAGCATTTGGATGAGAAGTGCATGGAGCATTGGGATTACAAGGTTTATGAAGCATAGCGATGACAAGGTTGTGGACCGATTTGATGAAAAGCACGTGGCACATTGTGATGACAAGGGTCATGGAGCATTGTTCTGACAAAGGCATGGAGCATTGTGATGACAAGGGTCACGGAGCATTGTGATGAAAAGTTCATGGAGCATTTTGGTTACAAAGGTCACAGAGCCTTGTGATGACACGGGCAAGGTCCGTTTTGATGACAAACCTTATGAAGCATTGTGATGACTGGAGTCACGGAGCACTGTGATGATAGGGGTCATGGAGCATTGTGATGACATTGGCATGGAGCATTGTGATGACAGGGGCATGGAGCATTGGTCTGACAAGTTTCATAAATTATTGTGATGACAGTGGACATGGTGCATTGTGATGACAAGGGTATGGATCATGGTGATGAGAAGGTCATGGAGTATTGTGAAGACAGGTGTCAGGGAGCATTGTGATGACATATGTCATGGTCCATTGCGATGATAATGGCATTGAGCATTGTGATGCCAAATGTAATGGAGGATTGTGATGACAAATAAAATGGAGCATTGTGATGACTAGGGCTTTGAGCACTATGATGACAAGGGCAATTGAGAATTTTCATGACAACGTCGTGAAGCATTGTGATGACAAGGTCCTGGAGCATTGTGATGAGAAATCCATGGAGCCTTGTGATGACAATCTCATATAGCATACTGATCAAAAGGGACATGGACCATTGTGATTACAGGGGTCTTGGCACATTGTGATGACAAGGGCATGGATCATTGTGAAGAGAAGGCCAAGGAGCATTCTGAGGACATGCGTCATTGAGCTTTGAGATGACAAGCGCATGGAGCATTGTGATTACAGGGGTCTTGTAGCATTGTGATGAAAAGGGCATGGAATATTGTGATGAAAAATGCATGGAGCCTTGCCATGACAGTGTTCAAGGAGCAAACAGACAACAAGTGTCATGGAGCATATTGATGACAAGTGTATTGAGCATTGTGATGACAAATGTCATTGAACATTGTGATGAGAAGGCCATGGAGCATTCTGATGACATGTGTCATGGAGCTTAGTGATGACAAGGGCATGGAGCAATGTGATGCCAAGGGTCATTGATATTTGTGATGACAAAGGTCATGGAACATTTTGATGACAAGGGCGTTGTGCATTGTAATGAGAAGTGCATGGAGCATTGTGATGACATGGTCACGGAGAAATTTGATGAAAAGTGTCAAGGAACATTTTGATGACAGGGGTTATAGAACATTGTGATGTCATGGGTCATCGAACATTGTGATGATAAGTGCATGTAGCATTGTGATGACAGGAGTCATGGAACATTGTGATGACAGAGGTGAGCGAGTATTGTGTCGAATAGTGAAGTAACATTGTGATATCAGTGGTGAGAAAGCATTTCGATGAGAAGGGCATGGAGCATTGTGATGACAAGGTTTATGGAGAATTGTGATGACAAGATTGTGGAGCACTGTGATGACAAGCGCATGGTGCATTGTGATGACATGTGTCATGGAACATTGTGCTGACAAGCGCCTGGAGCATTGTGAGGACAAGGGTCAAGGAGCATTGTGCTGAGAAAGGCATAGAGCATTGTGATGACAAGGGTCAAAGAGAATTGTGATGAAAAGTTCATGGAGCATTGTCGTTAAAAAGGTCACAGAGACTGCTGATGATGAGGGCATGGACCATTGTGATGACAAAGGTCATGAAGCATTGTGATGACTGGAGTCACGGAGCACTGTGATGACAGGGGTCATGGAGCATTGTGATGAAAAGGGGCATGGAGCATTGTGATGACAAGGGCATGTATCATTGGTCTCATAATTTTCATGGATTATTGCGATGACTGTTGGAATGGTGCATTGTGGTGACAAGGGCATGGAGCATTGTGATAAAGAGGTCATGGTGTATTGTGAAGACTGGTGTCATGGAGCATTGTGATGACAGGTTTCATGCAGCATTGTGATGACTAGGGAATGGAGCATAGTAATGAAAAGAGTCCCGGATCATTGTGTTGTCAGGTGTCATGGAGTGTTGTGATGACAGTTGTCATGGTGCATTGTGATGATATTGGTCATGGAGCATTGTGATGAGAAGGTTATGGAGCATTGTGCTGATAATATTCACGGAGTATTGTGATGACAATGGTCATGGAGCATTGTGATGACAAGGGAATGGAGCATGGTGATGACAAGGTCATGTAGCATTGTGATGCGAAGTCCTTGGAGGCTTGTGATGACAAGTTTCATGGAGAATTCTGATGAAAAGTGGCATGGATCATTGTGATTACAGTGGTCTTGGAGCATTGTGATGACAAGGGCATGGAGCATTGTCAGAGACGGCCATGCAGCATTCTGATGTCATGGGTCATGGAGCTCTGTGATGACAAGGGCTTGGAGCATTGTGATTACAGGTGTCTTGGAGCACTGTGATGAAAAGGGCACGGATCATTGTGATGAAAATGTCATGCAGACTTGCCATGACAGGGTTAATGGAGCATACTGAAGACAAGGGTCAGGGAGCATTGTGATGACAAGTGTATTGAGCACTGTGATGACAAAGGTCATGGAGCATCGTGATGAGAAGACCATGGATAATTGTCATGATGAGCGTCATGGTGTGTTGTGATGATAAGTGTTATGGAACATTGTGATCACAAGGGTTTGGAGCATTATGATGACAGAGCTCATGGAGAATATTGATTTCATTGTGATGACAATAGCCTGAAGCATTATGATGATGGGCATGGTGCATTGTGATGACAGGGATCATGGAGCATTTAGATGAAAAGGGGCATGGAACATTGTGTTTACAGTGGTCGTGGAGCATTGTGATGACAAGGGCATGGTGCATTGGTCTAATAAGTTTCATGGATTATTGCGATGACAGTTGGAATGGCGCATTGTGATGACAAGGGCATGGAGCATTGTGATGACCAGGTCATGCAGTATTGTGAAGACAGGTGTCAGGGAGCATTGTGATGACATATGTAATGGCCCAATGTGATGACGATGGCATGGAGCATTGTGATGCCAAGTGTCATGGAGGATTCTGATGACAAAGTTAAAAGAGCATTGTGATGACAATGGCTTGGAGCATTGCGATGACAAGGGTCAAGGAGCATTGTGTTGAGAAGTGCATGGAGAATTGTGATGACAAGGGTCATGGAGCATTTTGGTGACAAGCTTGTGGAGTATTTTGAGGACAATGGCATGGAGCATTGTGATGAAAACTGCATGGGGCATTGTGATGAAAGAGGCCTGGAGCCTTGTGATGACAGGTCTCATGGAGCATACTGATGAAAAGGGGCATGGAGCATTCTGATTACAGGGGTCTTGGAACATTGTGATAGCAAGGGCATGGAGCACTGTGATGACAAGGGCATGGAGCATTGGTCTAATAAGTTTCATGGATTATTGTGATGACAGTTGGAATGGCGCATTGTGATGACAGTGGTCATGGAGCATTGTGATGATACTGCTCATGGAGCATTGTGATAAGACCGTCATGGAGCATTGGGTTGAAAATGTTCATAGAGTATTGTGATGACAGGTGTCAAGGAGCATTGTGATGACAAGGGAATGGAGCATGGTGATGACAAGGTCCTCGAGCATTGTGATGAGATGACGATGGAGACTTGTGATGACAAGTCTCATGGAGCATTCTGACGAAAAGGGGCAAGGATCTTTGTGATTACAGGGGTCTTGGAGCCCTGTGATGACAAGGGCATGGAGCATTGTGAGGAGAAGGCCATGGAACATTCTGATGGCATGCGTCATGGAGCTTTGTGATGACAAGGGCATGGAGCATTGTGATTACAGTGGTCTTGGAGCATTGTGATGACAACGGTCATGTAGCCTTTTGATGACAAGGCCGTGGAACACTGTGATGGCAGCGGTCATGGAGCATAGTTATGACAGAAGTAATGGAGCATTGTGATGAGAAGGGCATTGAGCATTGGTCTGAAATGTTTCATGGATTATTGTGATGAGAGTGGGCATGGAGCATTGTGATGACCAGGGCACGGAACACTGTGATACATGGTTCATGGAGGATTGTAATGACAAGGGCATGGAGCATTGTGATGAGACGGGCATCGAGCATTGTGATGAAAAGTGTCATGGAGCTTTGTAATGACAAGTGCATGGAGCAATGTGATGAGAGGGTTTATGGAGCATTGTGATGACAATGACATGGAGCATTGTGATGCCAAGGGTCATGGAGTTTGTGATGACAAATTTCATAGAGCATTTTGATGACAAGCGTGTGGTGCATTGTGATGACAAGGGCAGGGAGCATTTTGATGACACGTTCATGCAGCAATTTGATGAAAAGTGTAATGGAATATTTTGATGACAGGTGTTATAGAACATTGTGATGCCAGGGGTCATGGAGCTTTGGGATGAAAAGGGTCATGGAGCATTTTGATGACAGGGGTTATGGAACATTGTGATGTCAGGGGTCATGGAACATTGTGCTGATAAGGGGATGTAGCATTGTGATGACAGGGGTCATGGAACACTGTGCTTACAGGGGTGAGGGAGGATTGTGATAACTAGAGATGGAATATTGTGATATCTCAGGTGACAGAGCATTTGGATGAGAAGTGTATGGAGCATTGTGATTACAAGGTTTATGGAGCATAGCGATGACAAGGTTGTTTATCAATGTGATGAAAAGCGTGTGGCACATTGTGATGACAAGGGTCATGGAGCATTGTTCTGACAAACGCATGGAGCATTGTGATATCAAGGGTCACGGAGCATTGTGATAAATTGTTCATGGAGTATTGTGGTTACAAAGGAAACAGAGCCTTTTGATGACGCGAGCATGGACCGTTGTGTTGACAAACGTTATGAAGCATTGTGATGACTGGAGTCACGGAGCATTGTGATGACAGGGGTAATGGAGCATTGTCATGATACTGCTCATGGAGCATTGTGATCACAGGGGCATGGAACATTGGTCTTACACGTTTCATAGATTATTGTGATGACAGTGGACATGGTGCATTGTGATGACAAGGGCATGGAGCATTGTGAGGAAAAGGTCATAGAATATTGTGAAGACAGGTGTCAGGGAGCATTCTGATGACATATGTCATGGTCCATTGCGATGACATTGGCAGGGAGCATTTAGATGCCAAATGTAATGGAGGATTGTGATGACAAATATAATAAAGCATTGTGATGACTAGGGCTTGGAGCATAATGATGACAAGGGCCATTGAGGATTTTCATGACAATGTCGTGAAGCATTGTGATGACAAGGTCCTGGAGCTTTGTGAATAGAAAAACATGGAGCCTTGTGAAGACAAGTCTCAGGGAGCATACTGATGGAAATGAGCATGGAGCATTCTGATTACAGGGGTCTTGGAACTTTGTGATAACAAGGGCATGGAGCATTGTGATTAAAAAGCGATGGAGCATTGCTCTAATAAGTTTCATGGATTATTGTGATGACAGATGGAATGGCACATTGTGATGACAAGGGCATGGAGCATTGTGATGACCAGGTCAGGCAGTATGTTGAAGACAGGTGTCAGGGTGCATTGTGATGACATATGTAATGGCCCATTGTGATGACAATGGCATGGCACATTGTGATGCCAGGTGTCATGGAGGAGTCTGATGACAAGTGTCAAGGAGCATTGTGATGACAAGTGTCATGGAGGATTCTGATGACAAAGGTAATGGAGCACTGTGATGACAAAGGCTTGGAGCATTGTGATTACAAGGGTCATGGAGCATTTTGATGAGAAAGGCATAGAGCATTGTGATGACAAGGGTAAAGAACATTGTGATGAAAATTTCATGGAGCATTGTGGATAAAAATGTCACAGAGACTGTTGATGACAAGGGCATGGACCATTGTGATGACAAAGGTCATGAAGCATTGTGATGACTGGAGTCACGGAGCATTGTGAAGACTGGGTTCATGGAGCCTTGTGATAACAAGGACATGGAGCATTGTGATGACAACGGCATGGAACTTTGGTCTAAGTTTCATGGATTATTGCGATGACAGTTGGAATGGCGCATTCTGATGAAAAGGGCATGGAGCATTCTGATGACCAGATCATGCAGCATTGTGAAGACAGGTGTCAGGGAGCATTGTGATGACATATGTAATGGCCCATTGTGATGACAATGGCATGGAGCATTGTGATGCCAAGTGTCATGGAGGATTCTGATGACAAACGTAATGGAGCATTGTGATGACAATGGCTTGGAGCATTGTGATGACAAGGGTCAGGGAGCATTGTGCTGAAAAGTGCATGGAGAATTGTGATGACAAGTGTCATGGAGCATTCTGATGACAAGCTTGTGGAGTATTTTGATGACAATGGCATGGAGCATTGTGATGAAAACAGCATGGGGATTTGTGTGGAAAAAGGCATGGAGCCTTTTCGTGACAGGGTTCAAGGAGCATTCTGATGACAAGTGTCAGGGAGCATTGTCATGACATGTATATTGAGAATTGTGATGACAATTGTCCTGGAGCATTGTGATGTAGAGGACATGGAGTATTGTGATGACAGGCATCATGGAGCGTTGTGATGACAACTATAATGGAACACTGTGATCACAAGGTTTTGGAGCATTGTGATGACAGAGGTCATGGATTATTTTGATTTCAAGGAGCATGGAGCATTGTGATGACAAACGAATGTAGCAATGTGATCCCAATGTTCATGGAGGATTGTGATGACAATGGAAATGGAGTATTGTGATGACAAGCGCATAGAACATTGTAATGACAAGGTCATGTAGCATTTTGCTGACAAAGGCATTGAGCATTGTGATGACATGTGTCATGGAGCACTGTGATGACAAGCGTCACGGAGCATTGTGAATACAGGGGTCATGGAGCATTGGGATGACAACGGCATGGATCATTGTGATGACAAGGGTCATGGAGCATTGGGCTGAAAATGTTCATGGAGTATTGTGATGACAGGGGTCATGGAGCATTGTGATGACAGAGGTCATGGAGAATTTTGATTTCATTGTGCTGACCATAGCCGGAAGCATTATGATGATGGGCATGATGCATTGTAATGACAAGGGCATGGAGCATTGTGATGAGAAGGGCATCGAGCATTGTGATGACATGTGTCATTTAGCTTTGTGATGACAAGAGCATGGAGCAATGTGATTAGAGGGTTCATGGAACATTGTGATGACAATGACATGGAGCATTGTGATGCCGATGGTCATGGAGCTTTGTGATGACAATGGTCATGGAGCATTTTGATGACAAGTGTGTGGTGCATTGTGATGAGAATGGCAGGGAGCATTTTGATGACAGGGTCATGCAGCAATTTGATGAAAAGTGTAATGGAACCTTTTGATGACAAGGGTTATAGAACATTGTGATGCCAGGGGTCATGGAGCTTTGGGATGAAAAGTGTCATGGAACATTTTGATGACAGGCGTTATGGAACACTGTGATGTCAGGGGTCAGGGAACATTGTGCTGATAAGGGAATGTAGCATTGGGATGACAGGGGTCATGGAACATTGTGATAACTGGGGTGAGGGAGGATTGTGATGACTTGTGATGGAACATTGTGATATCTCATGTGAGAGAGCATTTGGATGAGAAGTGCATGGAGCATTGTGATTACAAGGTTTATGGAGCATAGCGATGACAACGTTGTGGATCACTGTGATGAAAAACGCATGGCACTTTGTGATGACAAGGGTCATGGAGCATTGTGATGACAAGGGCATGGAGTATTGTGGTGACAGGCATCATGGAGCGTTGTGATGACAAGTGTTATGGAACATTGTGATCACAAGTGTTTGGAGCATTGCAATGACAGAGGTCATGGATCATTTTGATTTCAAGGAGCATGGAGCATTGTGATGACTATGGCATGAAGCAGTGGGATCCCAAGGATCTTGGAGGATTGTGATGACATTGGTAACGGAGTATTGTGATGACAAGCGCATAGAGCATTTTAATGACAAGGTCATGTAGCATTTTGCTTGCAAAGGCATGGAGCATTGTGATGACAGGTGTCATGGAGCACTGTGATGACAAGCATCACGGAGCATTTTGAATACAGGGGTCATGGAGCATTGGGATGACAAGGGCATGGATCATTGTGATGACAAGTGTCATGGAGCATTGAGCTGAAAACGTTCATGGAGTATTGTGATGACAGGGGTCATGGGGCATTGTGATTACAGAGGTCTTGGAGCATTGTGATGACAAGAGTCCCGGATCATTGTGTTGTCAGGTGTCATGGAGTGTTGTGATGACAGTGGTCATGCAGCATTGTGAAGATATTGGTCATGGAGCATTGTGATGAGAAAGTCATGGAGCATAGGGCTAAAAATGTTCATGGAGTATTGTGATGACAGGTGTCATGGAACATTGTGATGACAAGGGAATGGAGCATGGTGATGACAAGGTCCTGGAGCATTGTGATGAGATGACCATGGAGACTTGTGATGACAAGTCTCATGGAGAATTCTGATGAAACGGGGCATGGAGCATTGTGAATACAGGGGTCTTCAGCATTGTGATGACAAGGGCATGGAGCACTGTGAGGAGAAGGCCATGGAACATTCTGATGTCATGCGTCATGGAGCTTTGTGATGACAATGGCATGGAGCTTTGTGATTCCAAGGGTCATTGAGCTTTGTGATGACAAAGGTCATGGAGCCTATTGATGCCAAGGGTGTGGTGCATTGTTATGAGAAGGGCAGGGAGCATTTTGATGACAGGGTCATGCAGCAATTTGATGAAAAGTGTAATGGAACATTTTGTTGACAGGGGTTATACAACATTGTGATGCCAGGGGTCATGGAGCTTTGGGATGAAATGGGTCAAGGAGCACTTTGATGACAGGGGTTATGGAATATTGTGATGTCAGGTGTCATGGAACATTGTGCTGATAAGGGGATGTAGCATTGTGATGACAGGGTTCATGGAACATTGTGCTGATAAGGGGATGTAGCATTGTGATGACAGGGGTCATGGAACATTGTGATTACTGGGGTGAGGGCGGAGTGTGATGACTAGTGATGGAACATTGTGATATCTCATGTGAGAGAGCATTTGGATGAAAAGTGCATGGAGCATTGTGATTACAATGTTTATGGGGCATAGCAATGACAAGGTTGTGGATCATTGTGATGAAAATCACATGGAACATTGTGATGACAAGGGTCATGGAGCATTGTTCTGACAAAGACATGGAGCATAGTGATGAGAAGATTCACGGAGCATTGTGATGAAATGTTCATGGAGCATTGTGGTTACAAATGTCACAGAGCCTTGTGATGACGCGGGCATGGACCGTTGTGATGACAAACGTTATGAAGCATAGTGATGACTGGAGTCAGGGAGCGTTGTGATGACAGGGGTCATGGAGCATTTTGATGACAAGGGCATGGAGCTTTGTGATGACAGGGGCATGGAACATTGATCTGACATGTTTCCTAGATTATTGTGATGACAGTGGACATGGTGCATTGTGATGACAAGGGCATGGAGCATTGTGATGAGAAGGCCAGGGACTATTGTGAAGACAGGTGTCAGGGAGCATTGTGATGACATATGTCATGGTCCATTGCGATGACAATGGCATGGAGCATTGTGATGACAAGGGAATGTAGTATTGTGAAGACAGGTGTCAGGGAGCATGGTGATGACATATGTCATGGTCCATTGCGATGACAATGGCAGGGAGCATTGTGATGCCAAATGTAATGGAGGATTGTGATGACAAATATAATGGAGCATTGTGATGACTAGGGCTTGGAGCATTATGATGACAAGGGCCATTGAGAATTTTCATGACAATGTCGTGAAGCATTGTGGTGACAAGTTCCTGGAGCATTGTGATGAGAAAACCATGGAGCCTTGTGATGACAAGTCTCATGGAGCATACTGATGAAAAGGGGCATGGTGCATCCTGATTAGAGGGGTCTTGGAACATTGTGATAACAAGGGCATGGAGCTTTGTGATGACAAGTGCATCGAGCATTGGTCTAATAAGTTTCATGGATTATTGTGATGACAGTTGGAATGGCGCATTGTGATGACAAGGGCATGGAAAATTGCGATGACCAGGTCATGCAATATTGTGAAGAGAGGTGTTAGGGAGCATTGTGATGACATATGTAATGGCCCAATGTGATGACAATGGCATGGAGCATTGTGATGCCAAGTGTCATGGAGTATTCTGATGACAAAGGTAATGGAGCATTGTGATGACAATGGCTTGGAGCATTGTGATGACAAGGGTCAGGGAGAATTGTGCTGACAAGTGCATGGAGAATTGTGATGACAATGGTCATGGAGCATTCTAATGACAAACTTGTGGAGTATTTTGTTGACAATGGCACGGAGCATTGTGATGAAAATTGCATGGGGCTTTGTGAAGAAAAAGGCATGGAGCCTTTTCGAGACAGGGTTCAAGGAGCATTCTGACAACACGTGTCAGGGAGCATTGTGATGACAAGTGTATTGAGAATTGTGATGACAATGGTCATGGAGCATTGTGATGAAAAGGGCATGGAGTATTGTGATGACAGGCATCATGGAGCGTTGTGATGAAAAGTGTTATGGAACATTGTGATCACAAGTGTTTGGAGCTTTGTAATGACAGAGGTCATGGATCATTTTGATTTCAAAGAGCATGGAGCATTGTGATGACAAGGGCATGAAGCAATGTGATCCCAAGGTTCATGGAGGATTGTGATGACAATGGTAATGGAGTATTGTGATGACAAGCACATAGAGCATTGTAATGACAATGTCATGTAGCATTTTGCTGACAAAGGCATGGAGCATTGTGATGACATGTGTCATGGAGCACTGTGATGACAAGCGTCACGGAGCATTGTGAATACAGGGGTCATGGAGCATTGGGATGAGAAGGTCATGGAGCATTGGGCTGAAAATGTTCATTGAATATTGTGATGACAGGGGTCCTGGAGCATTGTGATGACAAGGTCCTGGAACATTGTGATGAGAAGACCATGGAGACTTGTGATGACAAGTCTCATGGAGCATTCTGATGAAAAGGGGCATGGAGCATTGTGATTACAGGGGTGTTGGAGCTTTGTGATGACAAGGGCATGGAGTATTGTGATGACAGGCATCATGGAGCGTTGTGATGACAAGTGTTATGGAACAATGTGATCACAAGTGTTTGGAGCATTGCGATGACAGAGGTCATGGATCATTTTGATTTCAGGGAGCATGGAGCATTGTGATGACTAGGGCATGAAGCAATGCGATCCCAATGTTCTTGGAGGATTGTGATGACAATGGTAATGGTGTATTGTGATGACAAGCGCATAGAGCATCGTAATGACAAGATCATGTAGCATTTTGCTGACAAAGGCATGGAGATTTGTGATGACAGGTGTCATGGAGCACTGTGATGACAAGCATCACGGAGCATTGTGAATACAGGGGTCATGGAGCATAGGGATGACAAGGGCATGGATCATTGTGATGACAAGTTTCATGGAGCACTGGGCTGAAAATGTTCATGGAGTATTGTGATGACAGGGGTCATGGAGCATTGTGATGACAAGGGAATGAAGCACGGTGATGACAAGGTCCTGGAGCATTGTGATGAGATGACCATGGAGACTTGTGATGACAAGTCTCAAGGAGCATTCTGATGAAAAGTGGCATGGAGCATTGTGATTACAGGGGTCTTGGAGCATTGTGATGACAAGAGTCCTGGATCATTGTGTTGTCAGGTTTCATGGAGTGTTGTGATGACAGTGGTCACGTAGCATTGTGATGATAATGGTCATGGCACATTGTGATGAGAAGGTCATGGAGCATTGGGGTGAAAATGTTCATGGAATATTGTGATGACAGGTGTCATGGAGCATTGTGATGACTAGGGAATGGAGCGTGGTGATGATAAGGTCCTGGAGCATTGTGATGAGAAGACCAAGGAGACTTGTGATGACAAGTCTCATGGAGCATTCTGATGAAAAGGGGCATGGAGCATTGTGATTACAGGGGTCTTGGAGCATTGTGGTGACAAGGGCATGGAGCAGTGTGAGGAGAAGGCCATGGAACATTCTGATGACATGCATCATGGAGCTTTTTGATGACAATGGCATGGAGCATTGTGATTACAGGGGTCTTGGATCATTGTGATGACAAGGGTCATGGAGCCTTGTGATGACAAGGCCTTGGAACATTGTGATGGCAGGGGTCATGGAGGATTGTTATGACAGAGGTAATGGAGCATTGTGATGAGAAGGGCATTGAGCATTGGTCTGAAATGTTTCATGGATTATTGTGATGAGAGTGGGCATGGAGCATTGTGATGACAAGGGTACGTACACTGTGATACATGCGTCATGGGGGGCTGTAATGAAAAGGGCATGGAGCATTGTGATGAGAAGGGCATCGAGCATTGTGATGACAAGTGTCATGGAGCTTTGTGATGACAAGGGCATGGAGCAATGTGATGAGATGGTTCATGGAACATTGTGATGACAATGACTTGGAGGATTGTGATGCCAAGGGTCATGGAGCTTTGTGATGACAAAGGTCATGGAGCATTTTGATGACAAGTGTGTGGTGCATTGTGATGAGAATGACAGGGAGCATTTTGATGACAGGGTCATGCAGCAATTTGATGAAAAGTGTAATGGAAACTTTTGATGACAGGGGCTATAGAATATTGTGATGCCAGGGGTCATGGAGCTTTGGGATGAAAAGGGTCATGGAACATTTTGATGACAGGCGTTAAGGAACACTGTGATGTCAGGTGTCAGGGAACATTGTGCTGATAAGGGGATGTAGCATTGGGATGACAGGGGTCATGGAACATTGTGATAACTGGGGTGAGGGAGGATTGTGATGAGTAGTGATGGAACATAGTGATATCTCATCTGACAGAGCATTTGGATGAGAAGTGCATGGAGCATTGTGATTACAAGGTTTATGGAGCAGAGAGATGACAAGGTTGTGGATCACTGTGGTGAAAATCGCATGGCACTTTGTGATGACAAGGGTCATGGAGCATTGTGATGACAAGGGCATGGAGTATTGTGATGACAGGCATCATGGAGCGTTGTGATGACAAGTGTTATGGAACATTGTGATCACAAGTGTTTGGAGCATTGCGATGACAGAGGTCATGGATCATTTTGATTTCAAGGAGCATGGAGCATTGTGATGACTATGGCATGAAGCAGTGGGATCCCAAGGATCTTGGGGATTGTGATGACATTGGTAATGGAGTATTGTGATGACAAGCGCATAGAGCATTGTAATGTCAAGGTCATGTAGCATTTTGCTTACAAAGGCATGGAGCATTGTGATGATAGGTGTCATGGAGCACTGTGATGACAAGCATCACGGAGCATTGTGAATACAGGGGTCATGGAGCATTGGGATGACAACGGCAGGGATCATTGTGATGACAAGTGCGATGGAGCATTGGGCTGAAAATGTTCATGGAGTATTGTGATGACAGGTGTCATGGGGAATTGTGATTACAGAGATCTTGGAGCATTGTGATGACAAGAGTCCCGGATCATTGTTTTGTCAGGTGTCATGGAGTGTTGTGATGACAGTGGTCATGCAGCTTTGTGATGATATTGGTCATGGAGCATTGTGTTGAGAAGGTCATGGAGCATAGGGCTAAAAATATACATGGAGTATTGTGATGACAGGTTACATGGAGCATTGTGAAGACAAGGGAATGGAGCATGGTGATGACAAGGTCCTGGAGCATTGTGATGAAATGACCATGGAGATTTGTGATGCCAAGTCTCATGGAGCATTCTGAAGAAACGGGGCATGGAGCATTGGGATTACAGGGGTCTTGGAACATTGTGATGACAAGGGCATGGAGCACTGTGAGGAGAAGGCCACGGAACATTCTGATGACATGCGTCATGGAGCTTTGTGATGACAATGGCATGGAGCACTGTGATGCCTAGGGTCATGGATCTTTGTGATGACAAAGGTCATGGAGCATATTGATACCAAGGGTGTGGTGCATTGTCATGAGAAGGGCAGGGAGCATTTTGATGACAGGGTCATGCAGCAATTTGATGAAAATTGTCATGGAACATTTTGTTGACAGGGGTTACAGAACATTGTGATGCCAGGGGTCATGGAGGTTTGGGATGAAATGGGTCATGGAGCATTTTGATGACAGGGGTTATGGAACATTGTGATGTCAGGGGTCATGGAACATTGTGCTGATAAGGGGATGTAGCATTGTGATGACAGGGGTCATGGAACACTGTGATTACACGGGTGAGGGAGGATTATGATGACTAGTTATGGAACATTGTGATATCTCATGTGAGAGAGCATTTGGATGAGAAGTGCATGGAGCATTGTGATTACAATGTTTATGGAGCATAGCGATGACAAGGTTGTGGATCATTTTGATGAAAAGCGCATGGCACATTGTGATGACAAGGGTCATGGAGCATTGTTCTGAAAAAGGCATGGAGCATTGTGATGACAAGTGTCAGAGAGCATTGTGATGAAATGTTCATGGAGCATTGGAGTTACAAAGGTCTCAGAGCCTTCTGATGACGTAGGCATGGACCGTTGTGATGACAAACGTTATGAAGCATTGTGATGACTGGAGTCAGGGAGCGTTGAGATGACAGGGGTCATGGAGCATTTTGATGACAAGGGCATGGAGCATTGGTCTGACAAATTTCATAGATTATTGTGATGACAGTGGACATGGTGCATTGTGATGACAAGGGCATGGAGCATTGTGATGACAAGGGAATGTAGTATTGTGAAGACAGTTGTCAGGGAGCATGGTGATGACATATGTCATGGTCCATTGCGATGACAATGGCAGGGAGCATTGTGATGCCAAATGTAATGGAGGATTGTGATGACAAATATAATGGAGCATTGTGATGACTAGGGCTTGGAGCATTATGATGACAAGGGCCATTGAGAATTATCATGAAAATGTCGTGAAGCATTGTGATGACAAGTTCCTGGATCACTGTGATGAGAAAACCATGAAGCCTTGCGATGACAAGTCTCATGGAGCATACAGATGAAAAGTGGCATGGAGCATTCTGATTACATGGGTCTTGAACATTGTGATAATAAGGGCATGGAGCTTTGTGATGACAAAGGCATGGAGCATTGGTCTAATAAGTTTCATGGATTATTGTGATGACATTTGGAATGGTGCATTGTGATGACAAGGGCATGGAGCATTGTGATGACCAGGTCATGCAGTATTGTGAAGAGAGGTGTCAGGGAGCATTGTGAGGACATATGTAATGGGGCATTGTGATGACAATGGCATGGAGCATTGTGATGCCAAATGTCTTGGAGGATTCTGATGACAAAGGTAATGGAGCATTGTGATGACAATGGCTTGGAGCATTGTGATGACAAGGGTCAGGGAGCATTGTGCTGACAAGTGCATGGAGAATTGTGATGACAAGGGTCATGGAGCGTTCTGATGACAAGCTTGTGGAGTATTTTGATGACAATGTCATGGAGCATTGTGATGAAAATGGCATGGGGCTTTGTGATTAAAAAGACATGGAGCCTTTTCGTGACAGGGTTCAAGGAGCATTCTGACGACAAGTGTCAGGGAGCATTGTGATGACACGTGTATTGAGAATTGTGATGACAAAGGTCATGGAGCATTGTGATGAAAAGGGCATGGAGTATTGTGATGACAGTCATCATGGAACGTTGTGATGACAAGTGTTATGGAACATTGTGATCACAAGGGTTTGGAGCATTGCGATGACAGAGGTCATGGATACTTTTGATTTCAAGGAGCATGGAGCATTGTGATGACTAGGGCATGAAGCAATGGGATCCCAAGGTTCTTGGAGGATAGTGATGACTATGGTAATGGAGTATTGTGATGACAAGCGCATAGAGCATTGTAAGGACAGTGTCATGTAGCATTTTGCTGACAAAGGCATGGAGCATTGTGATGACATGTGTCATGGTGCACTTTGATGACAAGCGTCACAGAGCATTTTGAATATAGGGGTCATGGAGCATTGGGATGACAAGGGCATGGATCACTGTGATGACAAGGGTCATGGATCATTGGGATGAAAATGTTCATGGAGTATTGTGATGACAGGGGTCATGGAGCATTGTGATTACAGTGGTCATGGAGCATTGTGATGAAAAGAGTCCCGGATCATTGTGTTGTCAGGTGTCATGGAGTGTTTTGATGACCGTGGTCATGGAGAATTTTGATGATATTGGTCATGGAGCATTGTGATTAGAAGGTCATGGAGCATTGGGCTGAAAATGTTCATGGAGTATTGTGATGACAGGTGTCATGGAGCATTGTGATGACAAGGGAATGGAGCGTGGTGATGACAAGGTCCTGGAGCATTGTGATGAGATGACCATGGAGACTTGTGTTGACAAGTCTCATGGAGCATTCTGATGAAAAGGTGCATGGAGCATTGTGATTACAGGGGTCTTGGAGCATTGTGATGACAAGGGCATGGAGCACTGTGAGGAGAAGGCCATGGAACATTCTGATAACATGCGTCATGGAGCTTTGTGATGACAAGGGCATGGAGCATTGTGATTACAGGGGTCTTGGAGCATTGTGATGACAAGGGTCATGGAGCCTTGTGATGACAAGTCCGTGGAACAATGTGATGGCAGGGGTCATGGAGCATTGTTATGACAGATGTAACGGAGCATTGTGATGAGAAGGGCATTGAGCATTGGTCTGAAATGCTTCTTGAATTATTGTGATGAGAGTGGGCATGGAGCATTGTGATGACAAGGGCACGTACACTGTGATACATGGGTCATGGGGGATTGTAATGACAAGGGCATGGAGCATTGTGATGAGAAGGGCATCGAGCATTGTGATGACAATTGTCATGGAGCTTTGTGATGACCAGGGCATTGAGCAATATGATGAGAGGGTTCATGGAGCATTATGATGGCAATGACATGGAGCATTGTGATGCCAAGGGTCATGGAGCTTTGTGATGACAAAAGTCATGGAGCATTTTGATGACAAGGGTGTGGTGCATTGTGATGAGCAGGGCAGGGAGCATTTTGATGACAGGTTCATGCAGTAATTTGATGAAAAGTGTAATGGAACATTTTGATGACAGGGGTTATAAAACATTGTGATGCCATGGGTCATGGAGCTTTGGGATGAAAAGGCTCATGGAGTATTTTGATGACAGGGGTTATTGAACATTGTGATGTCAGGGATCATGGAACATTGTGCTGATAAGGGGATGTAGCATTGTGATGACAGGGGTCATGGAAACTTGTGATAACAGGGGTGAGGGAGGATTGTGATGACAAGTGATGGAACATTGTGATATCCGTTGTGAGAGAGCATTTGAATGAGAATTGCATGGAACATTGTGATTACAAGGTTTATGGAGCATAGCGATGTCAAAGTTGTGGTTCTTTGTGATGAAAAGTGCATGGCACATTGTGATGACAAGGGTCATGGAGCATTGTTCTGACAAAGACATGGAGCATCGTGATGACAAGGGTCACGCAGCATTGTGATGAAAAGTTCATGGAGCATTGTGGTTACAAAGGTCACAGAGTCTTGTGATGACGCGGGCATGGACCGTTGTGATGACAAACGTTATGAAGCATTGTGATGACTGGAGTCACGGAGCATAGTGATGACAGGGGTCATGGAGCATTGTGATGACAAGGGCATGGAGCATTGTGATGACAGGTGCATGGAGCATCGGTCTGACAAGTTTCATAGATTATTGTGATGACAGTGGACATGGTGCATTTTGATGACAAGTGCATGGAGTACTGTGATGACAAGGGCATGGAATATTGTGAAGATAGGTGTCAGGGAGCATTGTGATGACATATGTCATGGTCCATTGCGATGACAATGGCATGGAGCATTGTGATGCCAAATATAATGGAGGATTGTGATGACAAATATAATGGAGCATTGTGATGACTAGGGCTTGGAGCATTATGATGACAAGGGCCATTGAGAGTTTTCATGAAAATGTCATGAAGCATTGTGATGACAAGGTCCTGGAGCATTGTGATGAGAAAATCATGGAGCCTTGTGATGACAGGTCTCATGGAGCATACTGATCAAAAGGGGCATGGAGCATTCTGATTACTTGGGTCTTGGAACATTGTGATAACAAGGGCATGGAGCATTGTGATGACAAGGGCATGGAGTATTGTGATGACAGGCATCATGGAGCGTTGTGATGACAAGGGCATGGAGCATTGGTCTAATAAGTTTCTTGGATTATTGTGATGAGAGTGGGAACAGCGCATTGTGATGACAAGGGCATGGAGCATTGTGATGACCAGGTCATGCAGTATTGTAAATAGAGGTGTCAGGGAGCATTGTGATGACATATGTAATGGCCCATTGTGATGACAATGGCATGGAGCATTGTGATGACAAGTGTCAGGGAGCATTGTGCTGACAAGTGCATGGAGAATTGTGATGACAAGGGTCATGGAGCATTCTGATGACAAGCTTGTGGAGTATTTTGATGACAATGGCATGGAGCATTGTGATGCAAATGGCATGGGGCTTTGTGATGAAAAAGGCATGGAGCCTTTTCGTGACAGGGTTCAAGGAGCATTCTGACGACAAGTGTCAGGGAGCATTGTGATGACAAGTGTATTGAGAATTGTGATGACAAAGGTCATGGAGCATTGTGATGAAAAGTGCATGGAGTATTGTGATGACAGTCATCATGGAGCGTTGTGATGACAAGTGTTATGGAACATTGTGATCACAAGGGTTTGGAGCATTGCGATGACAGAGGTCATGGATACTTTTGATTTCAAGGAGCATGGAGCACTGTGATGACTAGGGCATGAAGCAATGGGATCCCAAGGTTCTTGGAGGATAGTGATGACTATGGTAATGGAGTATTGTGATGACAAGCGCATAGAGCATTGTAAGGAGAGTGACATGTAGCATTTTGCTGACAAAGCCATGGAGCATTGTGATGACATGTGTCATGGTGCACTTTGATGACAAGCGTCACAGAGCATTTTGAATATAGGGGTCATGGAGCATTGGGATGACAAGGGCATGGATCACTGTGATGACAAGGGTCATGGATCATTGGGATGAAAATGTTCATGGAGTATTGTGATGACAGGGGTCATGGAGCATTGCGATTACAGGGGTCATGGAGCATTGTGATGAAAAGAGTCCCGGATCATTGTGTTGTCAGGTGTCATGGAGTGTTTTGATGACAGTGGTCATGGAGAATTTTGATGATATTGGTCATGGAGCATTGTGATTAGAAGGTCATGGAGCATTGGGCTGAAAATGTTCATGGAGTATTGTGATGACAGGTGTCATGGAGCATTGTGATGACAAGGGAATGGAGCGTGGTGATGACAAGGTCCTGGAGCATTGTGATGAGATGACCATGGAGACTTGTGTTGACAAGTCTCATGGAGCATTCTGATGAAAAGGTGCATGGAGCATTGTGATTACAGGGGTCTTGGAGCATTGTGATGACAAGGGCATGGAGCACTGTGAGGAGAAGGCCATGGAACATTCTGATAACATGCGTCATGGAGCTTTGTGATGACAAGGGCATGGAGCATTGTGATTACAGGGGTCTTGGAGCATTGTGATGACAAGGGTCATGGAGCCTTGTGATGACAAGTCCGTGGAACAATGTGATGGCAGGGGTCATGGAGCATTGTTATGACAGATGTAACGGAGCATTGTGATGAGAAGGGCATAGAGCATTGGTCTGAAATGCTTCTTGAATTATTGTGATGAGAGTGGGCATGGAGCATTGTGATGACAAGGGCACGTACACTGTGATACATGGGTCATGGGGGATTGTAATGACAAGGGCATGGAGCATTGTGATGAGAAGGGCATCGAGCATTGTGATGACAATTGTCATGGAGCTTTGTGATGACCAGGACATTGAGCAATATGATGAGAGGGTTCATGGAGCATTATGATGGCAATGACATGGAGCATTGTGATGCCAAGGGTCATGGAGCTTTGTGATGACAAAAGTCATGGAGCATTTTGATGACAAGGGTGTGGTGCATTGTGATGAGCAGGGCAGGGAGCATTTTGATGACAGGTTCATGCAGTAATTTGATGAAAAGTGTAATGGAACATTTTGATGACAGGGGTTATAAAACATTGTGATGCCATGGGTCATGGAGCTTTGGGATGAAAAGGGTCATGGAGTATTTTGATGACAGGGGTTATTGAACATTGTGATGTCAGGGATCATGGAACATTGTGCTGATAAGGGGATGTAGCATTGTGATGACAGGGGTCATGGAAACTTGTGATAACAGGGGTGAGGGAGGATTGTGATGACAAGTGATGGAACATTGTGATATCCGTTGTGAGAGAGCATTTGAATGAGAATTGCATGGAACATTGTGATTACAAGGTTTATGGAGCATAGCGATGTCAAAGTTGTGGTTCTTTGTGATGAAAAGTGCATGGCACATTGTGATGACAAGGGTCATGGAGCATTGTTCTGACAAAGACATGGAGCATCGTGATGACAAGGGTCACGCAGCATTGTGATGAAAAGTTCATGGAGCATTGTGGTTACAAAGGTCACAGAGTCTTGTGATGACGCGGGCATGGACCGTTGTGATGACAAACGTTATGAAGCATTGTGATGACTGGAGTCACGGAGCATAGTGATGACAGGGGTCATGGAGCATTGTGATGACAAGGGCATGGAGCATTGTGATGACAGGTGCATGGAGCATCGGTCTGACAAGTTTCATAGATTATTGTGATGACAGTGGACATGGTGCATTTTGATGACAAGTGCATGGAGTACTGTGATGACAAGGGCATGGAATATTGTGAAGATAGGTGTCAGGGAGCATTGTGATGACATATGTCATGGTCCATTGCGATGACAATGGCATGGAGCATTGTGATGCCAAATATAATGGAGGATTGTGATGACAAATATAATGGAGCATTGTGATGACTAGGGCTTGGAGCATTATGATGACAAGGGCCATTGAGAGTTTTCATGAAAATGTCATGAAGCATTGTGATGACAAGGTCCTGGAGCATTGTGATGAGAAAATCATGGAGCCTTGTGATGACAGGTCTCATGGAGCATACTGATCAAAAGGGGCATGGAGCATTCTGATTACTTGGGTCTTGGAACATTGTGATAACAAGGGCATGGAGCATTGTGATGACAAGGGCATGGAGTATTGTGATGACAGGCATCATGGAGCGTTGTGATGACAAGGGCATGGAGCATTGGTCTAATAAGTTTCTTGGATTATTGTGATGAGAGTGGGAACAGCGCATTGTGATGACAAGGGCATGGAGCATTGTGATGACCAGGTCATGCAGTATTGTAAATAGAGGTGTCAGGGAGCATTGTGATGACATATGTAATGGCCCATTGTGATGACAATGGCATGGAGCATTGTGATGACAAGTGTCAGGGAGCATTGTGCTGACAAGTGCATGGAGAATTGTGATGACAAGGGTCATGGAGCATTCTGATGACAAGCTTGTGGAGTATTTTGATGACAATGGCATGGAGCATTGTGATGCAAATGGCATGGGGCTTTGTGATGAAAAAGGCATGGAGCCTTTTCGTGACACGGTTCAAGGAGCATTCTGACGACAAGTGTCAGGGAGCATTGTGATGACAAGTGTATTGAGAATTGTGATGACAAAGGTCATGGAGCATTGTGATGAAAAGTGCATGGAGTATTGTGATGACAGTCATCATGGAGCGTTGTGATGACAAGTGTTATGGAACATTGTGATCACAAGGGTTTGGAGCATTGCGATGACAGAGGTCATGGATACTTTTGATTTCAAGGAGCATGGAGCACTGTGATGACTTGGGCATGAAGCAATGGGATCCCAAGGTTCTTGGAGGATAGTGATGACTATGGTAATGGAGTATTGTGATGACAAGCGCATAGAGCATTGTAAGGAGAGTGACATGTAGCATTTTGCTGACAAAGCCATGGAGCATTGTGATGACATGTGTCATGGTGCACTTTGATGACAAGCGTCACAGAGCATTTTGAATATAGGGGTCATGGAGCATTGGGATGACAAGGGCATGGATCACTGTGATGACAAGGGTCATGGATCATTGGGATGAAAATGTTCATGGAGTATTGTGATGACAGGGGTCATGGAGCATTGCGATTACAGGGGTCATGGAGCATTGTGATGAAAAGAGTCCCGGATCATTGTGTTGTCAGGTGTCATGGAGTGTTTTGATGACAGTGGTCATGGAGAATTTTGATGATATTGGTCATGGAGCATTGTGATTAGAAGGTCATGGAGCATTGGGCTGAAAATGTTCATGGAGTATTGTGATGACAGGTGTCATGGAGCATTGTGATGACAAGGGAATGGAGCGTGGTGATGACAAGGTCCTGGAGCATTGTGATGAGATGACCATGGAGACTTGTGTTGACAAGTCTCATGGAGCATTCTGATGAAAAGGTGCATGGAGCATTGTGATTACAGGGGTCTTGGAGCATTGTGATGACAAGGGCATGGAGCACTGTGAGGAGAAGGCCATGGAACATTCTGATAACATGCGTCATGGAGCTTTGTGATGACAAGGGCATGGAGCATTGTGATTACAGGGGTCTTGGAGCATTGTGATGACAAGGGTCATGGAGCCTTGTGATGACAAGTCCGTGGAACAATGTGATGGCAGGGGTCATGGAGCATTGTTATGACAGATGTAACGGAGCATTGTGATGAGAAGGGCATAGAGCATTGGTCTGAAATGCTTCTTGAATTATTGTGATGAGAGTGGGCATGGAGCATTGTGATGACAAGGGCACGTACACTGTGATACATGGGTCATGGGGGATTGTAATGACAAGGGCATGGAGCATTGTGATGAGAAGGGCATCGAGCATTGTGATGACAATTGTCATGGAGCTTTGTGATGACCAGGACATTGAGCAATATGATGAGAGGGTTCATGGAGCATTATGATGGCAATGACATGGAGCATTGTGATGCCAAGGGTCATGGAGCTTTGTGATGACAAAAGTCATGGAGCATTTTGATGACAAGGGTGTGGTGCATTGTGATGAGCAGGGCAGGGAGCATTTTGATGACAGGTTCATGCAGTAATTTGATGAAAAGTGTAATGGAACATTTTGATGACAGGGGTTATAAAACATTGTGATGCCATGGGTCATGGAGCTTTGGGATGAAAAGGGTCATGGAGTATTTTGATGACAGGGGTTATTGAACATTGTGATGTCAGGGATCATGGAACATTGTGCTGATAAGGGGATGTAGCATTGTGATGACAGGGGTCATGGAAACTTGTGATAACAGGGGTGAGGGAGGATTGTGATGACAAGTGATGGAACATTGTGATATCCGTTGTGAGAGAGCATTTGAATGAGAATTGCATGGAACATTGTGATTACAAGGTTTATGGAGCATAGCGATGTCAAAGTTGTGGTTCTTTGTGATGAAAAGTGCATGGCACATTGTGATGACAAGGGTCATGGAGCATTGTTCTGACAAAGACATGGAGCATCGTGATGACAAGGGTCACGCAGCATTGTGATGAAAAGTTCATGGAGCATTGTGGTTACAAAGGTCACAGAGTCTTGTGATGACGCGGGCATGGACCGTTGTGATGACAAACGTTATGAAGCATTGTGATGACTGGAGTCACGGAGCACTGTGATGACAGGGGTCATGGAGCATTGTGATGACAAGGGCATGGAGCATTGTGATGACAGGTGCATGGAGCATCGGTCTGACAAGTTTCATAGATTACTGTGATGACAGTGGACATGGTGCATTTTGATGACAAGTGCATGGAGTATTGTGATGACAAGGGCATGGAATATTGTGAAGACAGGTGTCAGGGAGCATTGTGATGACATATGTCATGGTCCATTGCGATGACAATGGCATGGAGCATTGTGATGCCAAATATAATGGAGGATTGTGATGACAAATATAATGGAGCATTGTGATGACTAGGGCTTGGAGCATTATGATGACAAGGGCCATTGAGAGTTTTCATGAAAATGTCATGAAGCATTGTGATGACAAGGTCCTGGAGCATTGTGATGAGAAAATCATGGAGCCTTGTGATGACAGGTCTCATGGAGCATACTGATCAAAAGGGGCATGGAGCATTCTGATTACTTGGGTCTTGGAACATTGTGATAACAAGGGCATGGAGCATTGTGATGACAAGGGCATGGAGTATTGTGATGACAGGCATCATGGAGCGTTGTGATGACAAGGGCATGGAGCATTGGTCTAATAAGTTTCTTGGATTATTGTGATGAGAGTGGGAACAGCGCATTGTGATGACAAGGGAATGGAGCATTGTGATGACCAGGTCATGCAGTATTGTAAATAGAGGTGTCAGGGAGCATTGTGATGACATATGTAATGGCCCATTGGGATGACAATGGCATGGAGCATTCTGATGCCAAGTGTCATGGAGGATTCTGATGACAAAGGTAATGGAGCATTGTGATGGCCATGGCTTGGAGCATTGTGATGACAAGGGTCAGGGAGCATTGTGCTGACAAGTGCATGGAGAATTGTGATGACAAGGGTCATGGAGCATTCTGATGACAAGCTTGTGGAGTATTTTGATGACAATGGCATGGAGCATTGTGATGAAAATGGCATGGGGCTTTGTGATGAAAAAGGCATGGAGCCTTTTTGTGACAGGGTTCAAGGAGCATTCTGACGACAAGTGTCAGGGAGCATTGTGATGACAAGTGTATTGAGAATTGTGATGACAAAGTTCATGGAGCATTGTGATGAAAAGGGCATGGAGTACTGTGATGACAGTCATCATGGAGCGTTGTGATGACAAGTGTTATGGAACATTGTGATCACAAGGGTTTGGAGCATTGCGATGACAGAGGTCATGGATACTTTTGATTTCAAGGAGCATGGAGCACTGTGATGACTAGGGCATGAAGCAATGGGATCCCAAGGTTCTTGGAGGATAGTGATGACTATGGTAATGGAGTATAGTGATGACAAGCGCATAGAGCATTGTAAGGAGAGTGTCATGTAGCATTTTGCTGACAAAGGCATGGAGCATTGTGATGACATGTGTCATGGTGCACTTTGATGACAAGCGTCACAGAGCATTTTGAATATAGGGGTCATGGAGCATTGGGATGACAAGGGCATGGATCACTGTGATGACAAGGGTCATGGATCATTGGGATGAAAATGTTCATGGAGTATTGTGATGACAGGGGTCATGGAGCATTGTGATTACAGGGGTCATGGAGCATTGTGATGAAAAGAGTCCCGGATCATTGTGTTGTCAGGTGTCATGGAGTGTTTTGATGACAGTGGTCATGGAGAATTTTGATGATATTGGTCATGGAGCATTGTGATTAGAAGGTCATGGAGCATTGGGCTGAAAATGTTCATGGAGTATTGTGATGACAGGTGTCATGGAGCATTGTGATGACAAGGGAATGGAGCGTGGTGATGACAAGGTCCTGGAGCATTGTGATGAGATGACCATGGAGACTTGTGTTGACCAGTCTCATGGAGCATTCTGATGAAAAGGTGCATGGAGCATTGTGATTACAGGGGTCTTGGAGCATTGTGATGACAAGGGCATGGAGCACTGTGAGGAGAAGGCCATGGAACATTCTGATAACATGCGTCATGGAGCTTTGTGATGACAAGGGCATGGAGCATTGTGATTACAGGGGTCTTGGAGCATTGTGATGACAAGGGTCATGGAGCCTTGTGATGACAAGTCCGTGGAACAATGTGATGGCAGGGGTCATGGAGCATTGTTATGACAGATGTAACGGAGCATTGTGATGAGAAGGGCATTGAGCATTGGTCTGAAATGCTTCTTGAATTATTGTGATGAGAGTGGGCATGGAGCATTGTGATGACAAGGGCACGTTCACTGTGATACATGGGTCATGGGGGATTGTAATGACAAGGGCATGGAGCATTGTGATGAGAAGGGCATCGAGCATTGTGATGACAATTGTCATGGAGCTTTGTGATGACCAGGGCATTGAGCAATATGATGAGAGGGTTCATGGAGCATTATGATGGCAATGACATGGAGCATTGTGATGCCAAGGGTCATGGAGCTTTGTGATGACAAAAGTCATGGAGCATTTTGATGACAAGGGTGTGGTGCATTGTGATGAGCAGGGCAGGGAGCATTTTGATGACAGGTTCATGCAGTAATTTGATGAAAAGTGTAATGGAACATTTTGATGACAGGGGTTATAAAACATTGTGATGCCATGGGTCATGGAGCTTTGGGATGAAAAGGGTCATGGAGTATTTTGATGACAGGGGTTATTGAACATTGTGATGTCAGGGATCATGGAACATTGTGCTGATAAGGGGATGTAGCATTGTGATGACAGGGGTCATGGAAACTTGTGATAACAGGGGTGAGGGAGGATTGTGATGACAAGTGATGGAACATTGTGATATCCGTTGTGAGAGAGCATTTGAATGAGAATTGCATGGAACATTGTGATTACAAGGTTTATGGAGCATAGCGATGTCAAAGTTGTGGTTCTTTGTGATGAAAAGTGCATGGCACATTGTGATGACAAGGGTCATGGAGCATTGTTCTGACAAAGACATGGAGCATCGTGATGACAAGGGTCACGCAGCATTGTGATGAAAAGTTCATGGAGCATTGTGGTTACAAAGGTCACAGAGTCTTGTGATGACGCGGGCATGGACCGTTGTGATGACAAACGTTATGAAGCATTGTGATGACTGGAGTCACGGAGCACTGTGATGACAGGGGTCATGGAGCATTGTGATGACAAGGGCATGGAGCATTGTGATGACAGGTGCATGGAGCATCGGTCTGACAAGTTTCATAGATTACTGTGATGACAGTGGACATGGTGCATTTTGATGACAAGTGCATGGAGTATTGTGATGACAAGGGCATGGAATATTGTGAAGACAGGTGTCAGGGAGCATTGTGATGACATATGTCATGGTCCATTGCGATGACAATGGCATGGAGCATTGTGATGCCAAATATAATGGAGGATTGTGATGACAAATATAATGGAGCATTGTGATGACTAGGGCTTGGAGCATTATGATGACAAGGGCCATTGAGAGTTTTCATGAAAATGTCATGAAGCATTGTGATGACAAGGTCCTGGAGCATTGTGATGAGAAAATCATGGAGCCTTGTGATGACAGGTCTCATGGAGCATACTGATCAAAAGGGGCATGGCGCATTCTGATTACTTGGGTCTTGGAACATTGTGATAACAAGGGCATGGAGCATTGTGATGACAAGGGCATGGAGTATTGTGATGACAGGCATCATGGAGCGTTGTGATGACAAGGGCATGGAGCATTGGTCTAATAAGTTTCTTGGATTATTGTGATGAGAGTGGGAACAGCGCATTGTGATGACAAGGGCATGGAGCATTGTGATGACCAGGTCATGCAGTATTGTAAATAGAGGTGTCAGGGAGCATTGTGATGACATATGTAATGGCCCATTGTGATGACAATGGCATGGAGCATTGTGATGACAAGTGTCAGGGAGCATTGTGCTGACAAGTGCATGGAGAATTGTGATGACAAGGGTCATGGAGCATTCTGATGACAAGCTTGTGGAGTATTTTGATGACAATGGCATGGAGCATTGTGATGCAAATGGCATGGGGCTTTGTGATGAAAAAGGCATGGAGCCTTTTCGTGACAGGGTTCAAGGAGCATTCTGACGACAAGTGTCAGGGAGCATTGTGATGACAAGTGTATTGAGAATTGTGATGACAAAGGTCATGGAGCATTGTGATGAAAAGTGCATGGAGTATTGTGATGACAGTCATCATGGAGCGTTGTGATGACAAGTGTTATGGAACATTGTGATCACAAGGGTTTGGAGCATTGCGATGACAGAGGTCATGGATACTTTTGATTTCAAGGAGCATGGAGCACTGTGATGACTAGGGCATGAAGCAATGGGATCCCAAGGTTCTTGGAGGATAGTGATGACTATGGTAATGGAGTATTGTGATGACAAGCGCATAGAGCATTGTAAGGAGAGTGACATGTAGCATTTTGCTGACAAAGCCATGGAGCATTGTGATGACATGTGTCATGGTGCACTTTGATGACAAGCGTCACAGAGCATTTTGAATATAGGGGTCATGGAGCATTGGGATGACAAGGGCATGGATCACTGTGATGACAAGGGTCATGGATCATTGGGATGAAAATGTTCATGGAGTATTGTGATGACAGGGGTCATGGAGCATTGCGATTACAGGGGTCATGGAGCATTGTGATGAAAAGAGTCCCGGATCATTGTGTTGTCAGGTGTCATGGAGTGTTTTGATGACAGTGGTCATGGAGAATTTTGATGATATTGGTCATGGAGCATTGTGATTAGAAGGTCATGGAGCATTGGGCTGAAAATGTTCATGGAGTATTGTGATGACAGGTGTCATGGAGCATTGTGATGACAAGGGAATGGAGCGTGGTGATGACAAGGTCCTGGAGCATTGTGATGAGATGACCATGGAGACTTGTGTTGACAAGTCTCATGGAGCATTCTGATGAAAAGGTGCATGGAGCATTGTGATTACAGGGGTCTTGGAGCATTGTGATGACAAGGGCATGGAGCACTGTGAGGAGAAGGCCATGGAACATTCTGATAACATGCGTCATGGAGCTTTGTGATGACAAGGGCATGGAGCATTGTGATTACAGGGGTCTTGGAGCATTGTGATGACAAGGGTCATGGAGCCTTGTGATGACAAGTCCGTGGAACAATGTGATGGCAGGGGTCATGGAGCATTGTTATGACAGATGTAACGGAGCATTGTGATGAGAAGGGCATAGAGCATTGGTCTGAAATGCTTCTTGAATTATTGTGATGAGAGTGGGCATGGAGCATTGTGATGACAAGGGCACGTACACTGTGATACATGGGTCATGGGGGATTGTAATGACAAGGGCATGGAGCATTGTGATGAGAAGGGCATCGAGCATTGTGATGACAATTGTCATGGAGCTTTGTGATGACCAGGACATTGAGCAATATGATGAGAGGGTTCATGGAGCATTATGATGGCAATGACATGGAGCATTGTGATGCCAAGGGTCATGGAGCTTTGTGATGACAAAAGTCATGGAGCATTTTGATGACAAGGGTGTGGTGCATTGTGATGAGCAGGGCAGGGAGCATTTTGATGACAGGTTCATGCAGTAATTTGATGAAAAGTGTAATGGAACATTTTGATGACAGGGGTTATAAAACATTGTGATGCCATGGGTCATGGAGCTTTGGGATGAAAAGGGTCATGGAGTATTTTGATGACAGGGGTTATTGAACATTGTGATGTCAGGGATCATGGAACATTGTGCTGATAAGGGGATGTAGCATTGTGATGACAGGGGTCATGGAAACTTGTGATAACAGGGGTGAGGGAGGATTGTGATGACAAGTGATGGAACATTGTGATATCCGTTGTGAGAGAGCATTTGAATGAGAATTGCATGGAACATTGTGATTACAAGGTTTATGGAGCATAGCGATGTCAAAGTTGTGGTTCTTTGTGATGAAAAGTGCATGGCACATTGTGATGACAAGGGTCATGGAGCATTGTTCTGACAAAGACATGGAGCATCGTGATGACAAGGGTCACGCAGCATTGTGATGAAAAGTTCATGGAGCATTGTGGTTACAAAGGTCACAGAGTCTTGTGATGACGCGGGCATGGACCGTTGTGATGACAAACGTTATGAAGCATTGTGATGACTGGAGTCACGGAGCATAGTGATGACAGGGGTCATGGAGCATTGTGATGACAAGGGCATGGAGCATTGTGATGACAGGTGCATGGAGCATCGGTCTGACAAGTTTCATAGATTATTGTGATGACAGTGGACATGGTGCATTTTGATGACAAGTGCATGGAGTACTGTGATGACAAGGGCATGGAATATTGTGAAGATAGGTGTCAGGGAGCATTGTGATGACATATGTCATGGTCCATTGCGATGACAATGGCATGGAGCATTGTGATGCCAAATATAATGGAGGATTGTGATGACAAATATAATGGAGCATTGTGATGACTAGGGCTTGGAGCATTATGATGACAAGGGCCATTGAGAGTTTTCATGAAAATGTCATGAAGCATTGTGATGACAAGGTCCTGGAGCATTGTGATGAGAAAATCATGGAGCCTTGTGATGACAGGTCTCATGGAGCATACTGATCAAAAGGGGCATGGAGCATTCTGATTACTTGGGTCTTGGAACATTGTGATAACAAGGGCATGGAGCATTGTGATGACAAGGGCATGGAGTATTGTGATGACAGGCATCATGGAGCGTTGTGATGACAAGGGCATGGAGCATTGGTCTAATAAGTTTCTTGGATTATTGTGATGAGAGTGGGAACAGCGCATTGTGATGACAAGGGCATGGAGCATTGTGATGACCAGGTCATGCAGTATTGTAAATAGAGGTGTCAGGGAGCATTGTGATGACATATGTAATGGCCCATTGTGATGACAATGGCATGGAGCATTGTGATGACAAGTGTCAGGGAGCATTGTGCTGACAAGTGCATGGAGAATTGTGATGACAAGGGTCATGGAGCATTCTGATGACAAGCTTGTGGAGTATTTTGATGACAATGGCATGGAGCATTGTGATGCAAATGGCATGGGGCTTTGTGATGAAAAAGGCATGGAGCCTTTTCGTGACACGGTTCAAGGAGCATTCTGACGACAAGTGTCAGGGAGCATTGTGATGACAAGTGTATTGAGAATTGTGATGACAAAGGTCATGGAGCATTGTGATGAAAAGTGCATGGAGTATTGTGATGACAGTCATCATGGAGCGTTGTGATGACAAGTGTTATGGAACATTGTGATCACAAGGGTTTGGAGCATTGCGATGACAGAGGTCATGGATACTTTTGATTTCAAGGAGCATGGAGCACTGTGATGACTTGGGCATGAAGCAATGGGATCCCAAGGTTCTTGGAGGATAGTGATGACTATGGTAATGGAGTATTGTGATGACAAGCGCATAGAGCATTGTAAGGAGAGTGACATGTAGCATTTTGCTGACAAAGCCATGGAGCATTGTGATGACATGTGTCATGGTGCACTTTGATGACAAGCGTCACAGAGCATTTTGAATATAGGGGTCATGGAGCATTGGGATGACAAGGGCATGGATCACTGTGATGACAAGGGTCATGGATCATTGGGATGAAAATGTTCATGGAGTATTGTGATGACAGGGGTCATGGAGCATTGCGATTACAGGGGTCATGGAGCATTGTGATGAAAAGAGTCCCGGATCATTGTGTTGTCAGGTGTCATGGAGTGTTTTGATGACAGTGGTCATGGAGAATTTTGATGATATTGGTCATGGAGCATTGTGATTAGAAGGTCATGGAGCATTGGGCTGAAAATGTTCATGGAGTATTGTGATGACAGGTGTCATGGAGCATTGTGATGACAAGGGAATGGAGCGTGGTGATGACAAGGTCCTGGAGCATTGTGATGAGATGACCATGGAGACTTGTGTTGACAAGTCTCATGGAGCATTCTGATGAAAAGGTGCATGGAGCATTGTGATTACAGGGGTCTTGGAGCATTGTGATGACAAGGGCATGGAGCACTGTGAGGAGAAGGCCATGGAACATTCTGATAACATGCGTCATGGAGCTTTGTGATGACAAGGGCATGGAGCATTGTGATTACAGGGGTCTTGGAGCATTGTGATGACAAGGGTCATGGAGCCTTGTGATGACAAGTCCGTGGAACAATGTGATGGCAGGGGTCATGGAGCATTGTTATGACAGATGTAACGGAGCATTGTGATGAGAAGGGCATAGAGCATTGGTCTGAAATGCTTCTTGAATTATTGTGATGAGAGTGGGCATGGAGCATTGTGATGACAAGGGCACGTACACTGTGATACATGGGTCATGGGGGATTGTAATGACAAGGGCATGGAGCATTGTGATGAGAAGGGCATCGAGCATTGTGATGACAATTGTCATGGAGCTTTGTGATGACCAGGACATTGAGCAATATGATGAGAGGGTTCATGGAGCATTATGATGGCAATGACATGGAGCATTGTGATGCCAAGGGTCATGGAGCTTTGTGATGACAAAAGTCATGGAGCATTTTGATGACAAGGGTGTGGTGCATTGTGATGAGCAGGGCAGGGAGCATTTTGATGACAGGTTCATGCAGTAATTTGATGAAAAGTGTAATGGAACATTTTGATGACAGGGGTTATAAAACATTGTGATGCCATGGGTCATGGAGCTTTGGGATGAAAAGGGTCATGGAGTATTTTGATGACAGGGGTTATTGAACATTGTGATGTCAGGGATCATGGAACATTGTGCTGATAAGGGGATGTAGCATTGTGATGACAGGGGTCATGGAAACTTGTGATAACAGGGGTGAGGGAGGATTGTGATGACAAGTGATGGAACATTGTGATATCCGTTGTGAGAGAGCATTTGAATGAGAATTGCATGGAACATTGTGATTACAAGGTTTATGGAGCATAGCGATGTCAAAGTTGTGGTTCTTTGTGATGAAAAGTGCATGGCACATTGTGATGACAAGGGTCATGGAGCATTGTTCTGACAAAGACATGGAGCATCGTGATGACAAGGGTCACGCAGCATTGTGATGAAAAGTTCATGGAGCATTGTGGTTACAAAGGTCACAGAGTCTTGTGATGACGCGGGCATGGACCGTTGTGATGACAAACGTTATGAAGCATTGTGATGACTGGAGTCACGGAGCACTGTGATGACAGGGGTCATGGAGCATTGTGATGACAAGGGCATGGAGCATTGTGATGACAGGTGCATGGAGCATCGGTCTGACAAGTTTCATAGATTACTGTGATGACAGTGGACATGGTGCATTTTGATGACAAGTGCATGGAGTATTGTGATGACAAGGGCATGGAATATTGTGAAGACAGGTGTCAGGGAGCATTGTGATGACATATGTCATGGTCCATTGCGATGACAATGGCATGGAGCATTGTGATGCCAAATATAATGGAGGATTGTGATGACAAATATAATGGAGCATTGTGATGACTAGGGCTTGGAGCATTATGATGACAAGGGCCATTGAGAGTTTTCATGAAAATGTCATGAAGCATTGTGATGACAAGGTCCTGGAGCATTGTGATGAGAAAATCATGGAGCCTTGTGATGACAGGTCTCATGGAGCATACTGATCAAAAGGGGCATGGAGCATTCTGATTACTTGGGTCTTGGAACATTGTGATAACAAGGGCATGGAGCATTGTGATGACAAGGGCATGGAGTATTGTGATGACAGGCATCATGGAGCGTTGTGATGACAAGGGCATGGAGCATTGGTCTAATAAGTTTCTTGGATTATTGTGATGAGAGTGGGAACAGCGCATTGTGATGACAAGGGAATGGAGCATTGTGATGACCAGGTCATGCAGTATTGTAAATAGAGGTGTCAGGGAGCATTGTGATGACATATGTAATGGCCCATTGGGATGACAATGGCATGGAGCATTCTGATGCCAAGTGTCATGGAGGATTCTGATGACAAAGGTAATGGAGCATTGTGATGGCCATGGCTTGGAGCATTGTGATGACAAGGGTCAGGGAGCATTGTGCTGACAAGTGCATGGAGAATTGTGATGACAAGGGTCATGGAGCATTCTGATGACAAGCTTGTGGAGTATTTTGATGACAATGGCATGGAGCATTGTGATGAAAATGGCATGGGGCTTTGTGATGAAAAAGGCATGGAGCCTTTTTGTGACAGGGTTCAAGGAGCATTCTGACGACAAGTGTCAGGGAGCATTGTGATGACAAGTGTATTGAGAATTGTGATGACAAAGTTCATGGAGCATTGTGATGAAAAGGGCATGGAGTACTGTGATGACAGTCATCATGGAGCGTTGTGATGACAAGTGTTATGGAACATTGTGATCACAAGGGTTTGGAGCATTGCGATGACAGAGGTCATGGATACTTTTGATTTCAAGGAGCATGGAGCACTGTGATGACTAGGGCATGAAGCAATGGGATCCCAAGGTTCTTGGAGGATAGTGATGACTATGGTAATGGAGTATAGTGATGACAAGCGCATAGAGCATTGTAAGGAGAGTGTCATGTAGCATTTTGCTGACAAAGGCATGGAGCATTGTGATGACATGTGTCATGGTGCACTTTGATGACAAGCGTCACAGAGCATTTTGAATATAGGGGTCATGGAGCATTGGGATGACAAGGGCATGGATCACTGTGATGACAAGGGTCATGGATCATTGGGATGAAAATGTTCATGGAGTATTGTGATGACAGGGGTCATGGAGCATTGTGATTACAGGGGTCATGGAGCATTGTGATGAAAAGAGTCCCGGATCATTGTGTTGTCAGGTGTCATGGAGTGTTTTGATGACAGTGGTCATGGAGAATTTTGATGATATTGGTCATGGAGCATTGTGATTAGAAGGTCATGGAGCATTGGGCTGAAAATGTTCATGGAGTATTGTGATGACAGGTGTCATGGAGCATTGTGATGACAAGGGAATGGAGCGTGGTGATGACAAGGTCCTGGAGCATTGTGATGAGATGACCATGGAGACTTGTGTTGACCAGTCTCATGGAGCATTCTGATGAAAAGGTGCATGGAGCATTGTGATTACAGGGGTCTTGGAGCATTGTGATGACAAGGGCATGGAGCACTGTGAGGAGAAGGCCATGGAACATTCTGATAACATGCGTCATGGAGCTTTGTGATGACAAGGGCATGGAGCATTGTGATTACAGGGGTCTTGGAGCATTGTGATGACAAGGGTCATGGAGCCTTGTGATGACAAGTCCGTGGAACAATGTGATGGCAGGGGTCATGGAGCATTGTTATGACAGATGTAACGGAGCATTGTGATGAGAAGGGCATTGAGCATTGGTCTGAAATGCTTCTTGAATTATTGTGATGAGAGTGGGCATGGAGCATTGTGATGACAAGGGCACGTTCACTGTGATACATGGGTCATGGGGGATTGTAATGACAAGGGCATGGAGCATTGTGATGAGAAGGGCATCGAGCATTGTGATGACAATTGTCATGGAGCTTTGTGATGACCAGGGCATTGAGCAATATGATGAGAGGGTTCATGGAGCATTATGATGGCAATGACATGGAGCATTGTGATGCCAAGGGTCATGGAGCTTTGTGATGACAAAAGTCATGGAGCATTTTGATGACAAGGGTGTGGTGCATTGTGATGAGCAGGGCAGGGAGCATTTTGATGACAGGTTCATGCAGTAATTTGATGAAAAGTGTAATGGAACATTTTGATGACAGGGGTTATAAAACATTGTGATGCCATGGGTCATGGAGCTTTGGGATGAAAAGGGTCATGGAGTATTTTGATGACAGGGGTTATTGAACATTGTGATGTCAGGGATCATGGAACATTGTGCTGATAAGGGGATGTAGCATTGTGATGACAGGGGTCATGGAAACTTGTGATAACAGGGGTGAGGGAGGATTGTGATGACAAGTGATGGAACATTGTGATATCCGTTGTGAGAGAGCATTTGAATGAGAATTGCATGGAACATTGTGATTACAAGGTTTATGGAGCATAGCGATGTCAAAGTTGTGGTTCTTTGTGATGAAAAGTGCATGGCACATTGTGATGACAAGGGTCATGGAGCATTGTTCTGACAAAGACATGGAGCATCGTGATGACAAGGGTCACGCAGCATTGTGATGAAAAGTTCATGGAGCATTGTGGTTACAAAGGTCACAGAGTCTTGTGATGACGCGGGCATGGACCGTTGTGATGACAAACGTTATGAAGCATTGTGATGACTGGAGTCACGGAGCACTGTGATGACAGGGGTCATGGAGCATTGTGATGACAAGGGCATGGAGCATTGTGATGACAGGTGCATGGAGCATCGGTCTGACAAGTTTCATAGATTACTGTGATGACAGTGGACATGGTGCATTTTGATGACAAGTGCATGGAGTATTGTGATGACAAGGGCATGGAATATTGTGAAGACAGGTGTCAGGGAGCATTGTGATGACATATGTCATGGTCCATTGCGATGACAATGGCATGGAGCATTGTGATGCCAAATATAATGGAGGATTGTGATGACAAATATAATGGAGCATTGTGATGACTAGGGCTTGGAGCATTATGATGACAAGGGCCATTGAGAGTTTTCATGAAAATGTCATGAAGCATTGTGATGACAAGGTCCTGGAGCATTGTGATGAGAAAATCATGGAGCCTTGTGATGACAGGTCTCATGGAGCATACTGATCAAAAGGGGCATGGCGCATTCTGATTACTTGGGTCTTGGAACATTGTGATAACAAGGGCATGGAGCATTGTGATGACAAGGGCATGGAGTATTGTGATGACAGGCATCATGGAGCGTTGTGATGACAAGGGCATGGAGCATTGGTCTAATAAGTTTCTTGGATTATTGTGATGAGAGTGGGAACAGCGCATTGTGATGACAAGGGCATGGAGCATTGTGATGACCAGGTCATGCAGTATTGTAAATAGAGGTGTCAGGGAGCATTGTGATGACATATGTAATGGCCCATTGTGATGACAATGGCATGGAGCATTGTGATGACAAGTGTCAGGGAGCATTGTGCTGACAAGTGCATGGAGAATTGTGATGACAAGGGTCATGGAGCATTCTGATGACAAGCTTGTGGAGTATTTTGATGACAATGGCATGGAGCATTGTGATGCAAATGGCATGGGGCTTTGTGATGAAAAAGGCATGGAGCCTTTTCGTGACAGGGTTCAAGGAGCATTCTGACGACAAGTGTCAGGGAGCATTGTGATGACAAGTGTATTGAGAATTGTGATGACAAAGGTCATGGAGCATTGTGATGAAAAGTGCATGGAGTATTGTGATGACAGTCATCATGGAGCGTTGTGATGACAAGTGTTATGGAACATTGTGATCACAAGGGTTTGGAGCATTGCGATGACAGAGGTCATGGATACTTTTGATTTCAAGGAGCATGGAGCACTGTGATGACTAGGGCATGAAGCAATGGGATCCCAAGGTTCTTGGAGGATAGTGATGACTATGGTAATGGAGTATAGTGATGACAAGCGCATAGAGCATTGTAAGGAGAGTGTCATGTAGCATTTTGCTGACAAAGGCATGGAGCATTGTGATGACATGTGTCATGGTGCACTTTGATGACAAGCGTCACAGAGCATTTTGAATATAGGGGTCATGGAGCATTGGGATGACAAGGGCATGGATCACTGTGATGACAAGGGTCATGGATCATTGGGATGAAAATGTTCATGGAGTATTGTGATGACAGGGGTCATGGAGCATTGTGATTACAGGGGTCATGGAGCATTGTGATGAAAAGAGTCCCGGATCATTGTGTTGTCAGGTGTCATGGAGTGTTTTGATGACAGTGGTCATGGAGAATTTTGATGATATTGGTCATGGAGCATTGTGATTAGAAGGTCATGGAGCATTGGGCTGAAAATGTTCATGGAGTATTGTGATGACAGGTGTCATGGAGCATTGTGATGACAAGGGAATGGAGCGTGGTGATGACAAGGTCCTGGAGCATTGTGATGAGATGACCATGGAGACTTGTGTTGACCAGTCTCATGGAGCATTCTGATGAAAAGGTGCATGGAGCATTGTGATTACAGGGGTCTTGGAGCATTGTGATGACAAGGGCATGGAGCACTGTGAGGAGAAGGCCATGGAACATTCTGATAACATGCGTCATGGAGCTTTGTGATGACAAGGGCATGGAGCATTGTGATTACAGGGGTCTTGGAGCATTGTGATGACAAGGGTCATGGAGCCTTGTGATGACAAGTCCGTGGAACAATGTGATGGCAGGGGTCATGGAGCATTGTTATGACAGATGTAACGGAGCATTGTGATGAGAAGGGCATTGAGCATTGGTCTGAAATGCTTCTTGAATTATTGTGATGAGAGTGGGCATGGAGCATTGTGATGACAAGGGCACGTTCACTGTGATACATGGGTCATGGGGGATTGTAATGACAAGGGCATGGAGCATTGTGATGAGAAGGGCATCGAGCATTGTGATGACAATTGTCATGGAGCTTTGTGATGACCAGGGCATTGAGCAATATGATGAGAGGGTTCATGGAGCATTATGATGGCAATGACATGGAGCATTGTGATGCCAAGGGTCATGGAGCTTTGTGATGACAAAAGTCATGGAGCATTTTGATGACAAGGGTGTGGTGCATTGTGATGAGCAGGGCAGGGAGCATTTTGATGACAGGTTCATGCAGTAATTTGATGAAAAGTGTAATGGAACATTTTGATGACAGGGGTTATAAAACATTGTGATGCCATGGGTCATGGAGCTTTGGGATGAAAAGGGTCATGGAGTATTTTGATGACAGGGGTTATTGAACATTGTGATGTCAGGGATCATGGAACATTGTGCTGATAAGGGGATGTAGCATTGTGATGACAGGGGTCATGGAAACTTGTGATAACAGGGGTGAGGGAGGATTGTGATGACAAGTGATGGAACATTGTGATATCCGTTGTGAGAGAGCATTTGAATGAGAATTGCATGGAACATTGTGATTACAAGGTTTATGGAGCATAGCGATGTCAAAGTTGTGGTTCTTTGTGATGAAAAGTGCATGGCACATTGTGATGACAAGGGTCATGGAGCATTGTTCTGACAAAGACATGGAGCATCGTGATGACAAGGGTCACGCAGCATTGTGATGAAAAGTTCATGGAGCATTGTGGTTACAAAGGTCACAGAGTCTTGTGATGACGCGGGCATGGACCGTTGTGATGACAAACGTTATGAAGCATTGTGATGACTGGAGTCACGGAGCATTGTGATGACAGGGGTCATGGAGCATTGTGATGACAAGGGCATGGAGCATTGTGATGACAGGTGCATGGAGCATCCGTCTGACAAGTTTCATAGATTACTGTGATGACAGTGGACATGGTGCATTTTGATGGCAAGTGCATGGAGTATTGTGATGACAAGGGCATGGAATATTGTGAAGACAGGTGTCAGGGAGCATTGTGATGACATATGTCATGGTCCATTGCGATGACAATGGCATGGAGCATTGTGATGCCAAATATAATGGAGGATTGTGATGACAAGCGCATAGAGCATTGTAATGACAAAGTCATGTAGCATTTTGCTGACAAAGGCATGGAGCATTGTGATGACAGGTGTCATGTAGCAATGTGAATACAGGGGTCATGGAGCATTGGGATGACAAGGGCATGGATCATTGTGATGACAAGAGTCATGGAGCATTGGGCTGAAATTGTTCATGGAGTATTGTGATGACTGGGGTCATGGAGCATTGTGATGAGTAGGGAATGGAGCATTGTGATGACAAGAGTCCCGGATCATTGTGTTGTCAGGTGTCATGGAGTGTTGTGATGACAGTGGTCATGGAGCATTTTGATGATATTTGTCATGGAGCATTGTGATGAGAATTTCATGGAGCATTGGGCTGAAAATATTCATGGATTATTGTGATGACAGGGGTCATGGAGCATTGTGATGACCAGGGAATGGAGCATGGTGATGACAAGGTCCTGGAGCATTGTGATGATAAGACCATGGAGACTTGTGATGACAAGTCTCATGGAGCATTCTGATGAAATGTGGCATGGAGCATTGTGATTACATGGGTCTTGGAGCATTGTGATGACAAGGGCATGAAGTATTGTGATGACAGGGGTCATGGAGCCTTGTGATGACAAGGCCGTGGAACACTGTGATGGCAGGTGTCATGGAGCATTGTTATGACAGAGGTAATGGAGCATTGTGATGACAAGCGTCACGGAACATTGTGAATACAGGGTTCATGGAGCATTGGGATGACAAGGGCATGGATGATTGTGATGACAAGGGTCATGGAGGATTGGGCTGAAAATGTTCATGGGGTATTTTGATGACAGGGGTCATGGAGCATTGTGATAACAGGGTTAAGGGAGGATTGTGATGACTAGTGATGGAACATTGTGATATCACATGTGGGAGAGCATTTGGATGAGAAGTGCATGGAGAATTGTGATTACAAGGTTTATGGAGCATAGCAATGACAAGGTTGTGTATCATTGTGATGAAATGCGCATGGCACAATGTGATGACAAGGGTCATGGAGCATTGTCCTGACAAAGGCATGGAGCATTGTGATGACAAAGGTCATGGAACATTGTGATGAAAAGGGCATGGAGTATTGTGATGACAAGCATCATGGAGCGTTGTGATGACAAGTGCTATGGAACACTGTGATCACAAGGATTTGGAGCATTGTGATGACAGAGGTCATGGATCATTTCGATTTCAAGGAGCATGGAGCATTGTGATGACAAGGGCATGAAGCAATGTGATCCTGAGTTTCATGGAGGATTGTGATGACAATGGAAATGGAGTATTGTGATGACAAGCGCATAGAGCATTGTGATGACAAGGTCATGTAGCATTTTGCTGACAAAGGCATGGAACATTGTGATGACAAGTGTCATGGAGCACTGTGATGACAAGCGTCTCGGAGCATTGTGAATACAGGGGTCATGGAGCATTGGCAAGACAAGGGCATGGATCATTGTGATGACAAAGGTCATGGAGCACTGGGCTGAAAATGTTCATGGAGTGTTGTGATGACAGGTGTCATGGAGCATTTTGATGACTAGGGAATGGAACATTGTGATGACAAGAGTCCCGGATCATTGTGTTGTCAGGTGTCATGGAGTGTTGTGATGACAGTGGTCAAGGAGCATTGTGATGATATTAGCCATGGAGCATTGTGATGAGTAGGTCGTGGAGCACTGGGCTGAAAATGTTCATGGATTATTGTGAAGACAGGGGTCATGGAGCATTGTGATGACAAGGGAATGGAGCATGGTGATGACAAGGTCCTAGAGCATTGTTATGAGAAGACCATGGAGACTTGTGATGATAAGTCTCATGGAGCATTCTGATGAAAAGGGGCATGAAGCATTGTGATTACAGGGGTCTTGTAGCATTTTGATGGCAAGAGCATGGAGCATTGTGATGAGAAGGCCATGAAGCATTCTGATGACATGTGTCATGGAGCTTTTTGATGACAAGGGCATGGAGCATTGTGATGACATGTGTCATGGAGCATTGTGATGACAACGGAATGGAGCATGGTGATGACAAGGTCCTGGGGCATCGTGATGAGAAGACCATGGAGACTTCTGATGAGAAGTCTCATGGAGCATTCTGATGAAAAGGAGCATGGAGCATTGTGATTACATGTGTCTTGGAGCATTGTGATGACTAGGGCATGGAGCATTGTGATGAGAAGGCCATGGAGCATTCTGATGACATGTGTCATGGAGTTTTGTGATGAGAAAGGCATGGAGCATTTGTGATTACAGGGATCTTGGAGCATTGTGATGAAATGTGCATGGATCATTGTTATGAAAAAGGGATGGAGCCTTGTCATGACAGGGTTCATGGAGCATTCTGACGACAAGTGTCAGGAAGCATTGTGATGACAAGTGTATTGAGCATTGTGATGACAAAGATCATGGAGCATTGTGATGAGAAGACCATGGATAATTGTGATGATGAGCGTCATGGGGTGTTGTGATGATAAGTGTTATGGAACATTGTGATCACAAGGTTTTGGAACATTATGATGACAGAGGTCATGGAGAATATTGATTTCATTGTGATGACAATAGCCTGTAGCATTATGATGATGGGAATGGTGCATTGTGATGACAGGGTTCATGGAGCATTGAGATGAAAAGGGGCATGGAGCATTGTGATTACAAGGGTCTTGGAGCATTGTGATGACAAGGGCATGGAACACTGTGATGAGAAGGCCATGGAACTTTCTGATGACATGCGTCATGTAGCTTTGTGATGACAAGGGAATGGAGCATTGTGCTTTCAGAGGTCTGGAGCATTGTGATGACAAGTGTCATGGAACCTTGTGATGACTAGAGCGTGGAACATTTTGATGGCAAATGTCATGGTGCATTTTTATGACAGGTGTAATGGAGCATTTTGATGAGAAGGGCATGGAACATTGGTCTGAAATGTTTCATGGATTATTGTGATGAGAGTGGGCAAGGAGCATTGTGATGACAAGGGCACGGAACACTGTGATACATGGGTCAGGCAGGATTGTAATGACAAGGGCATGGAGCATTGTGATGAGAAGGGCATCGAGCATTGTGATGACAAGTGTCATGGAGCTTTGTGATGACATGTGCATGGAGCAATGTGATGAGAGGGTTCATGGAGCATTGTGATGACAATGACATGGAGCATTGTGATGCCAAGGGTCATGGAGCTTTGTGATGACAAGTCATGGAGCATTTAGATGACAAGATCATGGTGCATTGTGCTGAGAAATGCAGGGAGCATTTTGATGACCAGGTCATGCATCAATTTGATAAAAACTGTAAAGGAACATTTTGATGGCAGGGGTTATAGAACATTGTGATGTCAGGGGTCTTGGAGCTTTGTGATGAAAAGGGTCATGGAGCATTTTGATGACAGGGATTATGGAGCATTGTGATGTCAGGGGTCATGGAACATTGTGATGATAAAGGGATGTAGCATTGTGATGACAGGGTCCTGGAACATTGTGATTACAGGGATGAGGGAGTATTGTGATGACTAGAGATGGAACATTGTGATATCTCTGGTGAGAGAGCATTTTGATGAGAAGTGCATGGACCATTGTGATTACAAGGTTTATGAAGCATAGCCATGACAAGGTTGTTGACTGTTGTGATGAAATGCGCGTGGCACATTGTGATGACTATGTTCATTGAGCATTGTTCTGACAAAGAAATGGAGCTTTGTGATGACAAGGGCATGGAGCATTGTGATTACATGGGTCATGGAGCATTTTGATGACAATGGCGTCGAGCATGGTGATGAGAAGGCCATGGATAATTGTGATGACGCGCATCATGGAGCACAGTAATGACAAGGGGTATGGAGCATTGTGATGACAGTGGCCATGGAGAAATGTGTTGACAAGTGTCATGGAGCATTCTGATGACAAGCTTGTGGAGTATTGTGACGACAATGGCTTGGAGCATTGTGATGAAAAGGGCATGGAGCATTGTGATGAAAAAGGCATGAAGCCATTTCATGACAGGTTTCAAGGAGCATTCTGATGACAAGTGTCAGGGAACATTGTGATGACATGTGTATTGAGAATTGTGATGAAAAAGATCATGGAGCATTTTGACGAAAAGGGCATAGAGTATTGTGATGACAGGCATCATGGAGCATTGTGATGACAAGTGTTATGGAACATTGTGATCACAAGGGTTTGGAGCATTGTGATGATAGAAGTCATGGATCATTTTGTTTTCAAGGAGCATGCAGCATTGTGATGACAAGGGCATGAAGCAATGTGATCCCAAGGTTCATGGATGATTGTGATGACAATGCTAAGGGAGTATTGTGATGACAAGCAAATGGAGCATTTTGATGGCAAGGTCATGTAGCATTTTGCTGACACAGGCATGGAGCATTGTGATGATAAGGGTCATAGAGCACTTTGATGAGAAGCATCACGGATCATTGTGATTACAGGGGTCATGGAGCATTGGGATGGCAAGGTCATGGATCATTGTGATGACAAGTGTCATGGAGCATTGGGCTGAAAATATTAATGGAGCATTGTGATGACTAGGGAATGGAGCATTGTGATGACTAGAGTCCCGGATCACTGTGTTGTCAGGGGTCATGGAGCGTTGTGATGACAGTGGTAATGGAGCATTATGATGATAGGGATCATGAAGCATTGTGATGAGAAGTTCCTGGAGAATTGGCGTGAAAATGTTCAGGAAGTATTGTGAGGACAGGGGTCATGGAGCATTGTGATGACAAGGGAATGGAGCACTGTGATGAAAGGTTCCTGGAGCACTGTGATGAGGAGACCATGGAGCCTCGTAATAAGAAGTCTCATGGAGCATTCTGATGAAAAGGGGCATGGAGTATTGTGATTACAGGGGTCTTGGAGCATTGTGATGACAAGGGCATGGAGCATTGTGATTACTGGTGTCTTGGAGCATTGTGATGAAATTGGCATGGATCATTGTTATGAAAATGGTATGGAGCCTTGTCATGACAGGGTTCTAGGAGCATACTGATGAGAAGTGTCAGGGAGCATTGTGATGACATGTGTATAGAGCATTGTGATGACAAAGGTCATGGAGCACTGTGATGAGAAGACCATGGATAACTGTGATGATGAGCTTCATGGGGCGTTGTGATGATAAGTGTTATGGAACATTGTGATCACAAGGATTTGGAGCATTGTGATGAGATAGATCATCGAATATTTTGATTTCATTGTGATGACAATAGCCTGAAGCATTCTGATGATGGTCATGTTGCATTTTGATGACAGGGTTCATGGAGCATTGAGATGCAAAGAGGCATGGAGCATTGTGATTAGAGGGTTCATGGAGCATTGTGATGAAAATTGCATGGAGCATTGAGATGCCAATTGTCATGGAGCTTTGTGATGACAAAAGTCATGGAGCATTTTGATGACAAGGGCGTGGTACATTGTGATGAGAAGGGCAGGGAGCATTGTGATGACAGGGTCATAGAGCAATTTGATGAAAAGTGTCATGGAATATTTTAATGACAGGGGTTATGGAACATTGTGATGTCAGGTTTCATGGAGCATTTTGATGAAAAGGATCATGGAGAATTATGATGACAGGGGTTATGGAACATTGTGATGTCAGGGTTCATTGAGCATTTTGAGGAAAAGTGTTATGGAGCATTATGATGACAGGGGTTATGGAATATTGTGATGTCAGGGGTCACCGAACTTTGTGATGATATGTGCATGTAGCATTGCAAAGACAAAAGTCATGGAATATTGTGATGACAGGGGTGAGGGAGTATTGTGGTGAATAGTGCTGTAACATTGTGATATCATTGGTGAGAAAGCATTTTGATGAGAAGTGCATGGAGAATTGTGATGACAAGTTTTATGGAGCATCGTGGTGACAAGATTGTGGAGCACTGTGATGAGAAGCACAGGGTGCACTGTGATGACATGGGTCATGGAGCATTGATCTGACAAGCGCATGGAGCATTGTGATGACAAGGGTCATGGAGCATTGTGCGGAGAAAGGCATAGAGCATTGTGATGACAAGGGTCAAAGAGCATTGTGATGAAAAGTTATTGGACCATTGTGGTTGAATATGTCACAGAGACTGTTGATGACGAGGGCATGGACCATTGTGATGACAAAGGTCAAGAAGCATTGTGATGAATGGAGGCATGGAGCATTGTGATGACAGGCGTCATGGAGCATTGTGATAACAGGGACATGGAGCATTGTGATGACAAGGGAATGGAGCATTGGTCTAATAAGTTTCATGGATTATTGTGATGACTGTTGTAATGGCGCATTGTGATGACCAGGTCATGCAGTATTGTGAAGACAGGTGTCAGGGAGCATTGTGATGACATATGTAATGGCCCATAGTAATGACAATGGCATGGAGCATTGTGATGCCAAGTGTCATGGAGGATTCTGATGACAAAGGTAATGGAGCATTGTGATGACAAGTGTCAGGGAGAATTTTGCTGACAGGTGCAGGGAGAATTGTGATGAAAACGGTCATGAAGAATTCTGATGACAAGCTTGTGGAGTATTTTGATGACAATGGCATGGAACATTGTGATGAAAAAGGCATATGGCATTGTGATGACAAGTGTATTGAGATTTGTGATGACAAATGTCATCGAGCTTTGTGATGAGTAGGGCATGGAGTATTGTGATGACAGGCATCATGGAGCGTTGTGCTGACAAGTGTTATGAAACATTGTGATCACAAGGGTTTGGAGCATTGTGATGACAGAGGTCATGGATCATTTTGATTTCAAGGAGCATGGAGCATTGTAATGACAAGGGCATGAAGCAATGTGATCCCAAGGTTCATGGAGGACTGTGATGACAATGGTAATGGAGTATTTTGATGAAAAGCGAATAGAGCATTGCAATGACAAGGTCAGGTAGCATTTTGCCGACAAAGGCATGGAGCATTGTGATGACAGGTGTCATGGAGCAATGTGATGACAAGCGTCACGGAGCATTGTGAATACAGGGGTCATGGAGCATTGGGATGACAAGGGCATGGATCTTTGTGATGACAATTATCATGGAGCATTGGGCTGAAAATGTTCAAGGAGTATTGTTATGACAGGGATCATGGAGCATTTTGATGACAAGTTCCTGGAGCACTTTGATGAGAAGACAATGGAGACTTGTGATGACAAGTCTCATGGAGCATTCTGATGAAAAGGGACATGCAGCATTGTGATTACAGGGGTCTTGGAGCATTGTGATGACAAGGGCATGGAGCATTGTGAGGAGAAGGCCATGGAGCATTCTGATGACATGCGTCATTGAGCTTTGTGATGACAAGGGCATGGAGCATTGTGATTACAGGGGTCTTGGAGCATTGTGATTAAAAGGGCATGGATCATTGTGATGAAAAAGGCATGGAGACGTGTCATGACAGGGTTAATGGAGCATACTGATGACAAATGTCAGGGAGCATTGTGATGACAAGTGTATTGAGCATTGTGATAACAAAGGTCATGGAGCATTGTGATGAGGAGACCATGGATAATTGTGATGATGAGCGTCATTGGGTTTTGTGATGATAAGTGTTATGGAACATTGTGATCACAAGGGATTGGAGCATTTTGATGACAGAGGTCATGGAGCACTGAGATGAAAAGTGGCATGGAGCATTGTGATTACAGGGTTCTTGGAGCATTGTGATGTCAAGGGCATGGAGCATTTTGATGAGAAGGACATGGAACATTCTGATGGCATGTGTCATGGAGCTTTGTGATGACAAGGGCATGGAGCATTGTGATTACAGGTGTCTTGGAGCATTGTGATGACAAGTGTCATGGAGCCTTGTGATGACAAGTCCGTGGAATATTGTGATGGCAGGGGTCATGGAACATTGTTATGATAGGGATAATGGAGCATTGTGATGAGAAGGACATGGAGCATTGTGAATACAAGGTTTATGGAGCATTACCATGACAAATTTGTGGACCTTTGTGATGAAAAGCGCGTAGCATATTGTGATGACAAGGGTCATGGAGCATTTTTCTGACAAAGGCATGGAGCATTTTGATGACAATGGTCACGAAGCATTGTGATGAAAAGCTCATGGAGCATTGTGGTTATAAAGGTCACAGAGCCTTGTGATAACGCGGTCATGGACCATTGTGATGACAAATGTTATGAAGCATTGTGATGACTGGAGTCATGGAGCATTGTGATGACAGTGGACATGGAGCATTGTGATGACAAGGGCATAGAGCATTTTGGTGACAGGGGCATGGAGCATTGGTCTGACAAGTTTCATAGATTATTGTGATGATAGTGGACATGGTGCATTGTGATGACAAGGGCATGGATCATTGTGATGAGAAGGTCATGCAGTATTGTGAAGACAGCTGTCAGGGAGCATTGTGATGACATATGTAATGGCCCATTGTTGTGACAATGGCATGGAGCATTGTGATGCCAAGTGTCATGGATGATTCTGATGACAAATGTAATGGAGCATTGTGATGACAATGGCTTGGAGCATTGTGATGACAAGGGTTAAGGAGCATTGTGCTGACCAGTTCATGGAGAATTGTGATGACAAGGGTCATGGAGCAATCTGATGACAAACTTGTGGAGTATTATGATGACAATGGCATGGAGCAGTGTGATTAAAACGGCATGGGGCATTGTGATGAAAAAGGCATGGAGCCTTTTCATGACAGAGTTCAAGGAGCATTCTGACGACAAGTGCAGGGAGCATTGTGATGACAAGTGTATTGAGAATTGTGATGACCAAGGTCATGGAGCATTGTGATGAAAAGGGCATGGAGTATTGTGATGACAGGCATCATGGAGCGTTGTGATGACAAGTGATATGGAGCATTGTGATCACAAGGCTTTGGAGCATTTTGATGACAGATTTCATGGATCATTTTGATATCAAGGAACATGGAGCATTGTGATGACAAGGGCATAAAGCAATGTGATCCCAAGGTTCATGGAGGATTGTGATGACAATGGTAATGGAGTATTGTGATGACAAGCGCATAGAGCATTGTAATTACAAGGTCATTTAGCCTTTTGCTGACAATGTCATCTAGCATTGTGATGACAGGTGTCATGGAGCACTGTGATGACATGCATCACGGAGGATTGTGAACACAGGGGTCATGGAGCATTGGGTTGAAAAGGGCATGCATCATTGTGATGACAAGTATCATGGAGCATTGGGCTGAAAATATTCATGAAGTATTGTGATGACAGGGGACATGGAGAATTGTGATGACATAGGTCATGGAGAATTTTGATTTCATTGTGCTGACAATAGCCGGAAGCATTATAATGATGGGCATGATGCATTGTGATGACAGGGTTCATGGAGCATTGAGATGAAAAGGGGCATGGAGCATTGTGATTACAGGGGTCTTGAGCATTGTGATGACAAGGTCATGGAGCATTGTGATGAGAAAACCATGGAACATTCTGTTGATATGTGTCATGGAGCTTTGTGATGACAAGGGCATGGAGCATTGTGATTACAGGGGTCTTGGATCATTGTGATGACAAGTGTCATGGAGCCGTGTGATTACAAGTCCGTGGAACATTGTGATGGCAGGGGTCATGGAGCATTGTGATGAGAAGGGCATGGAGCATTGTGATTACATGGGCACGGAACACTGTGATACATGGGTCATGCAGGATTTTAATGACTAGGGCATGGAGCATTGTGATGAGAAATGCATCGAGCATTGTGATGACAAGTGTCATGGAGCTTTCTGATGACAAGGGCATGGAGCAATGTGATGAGAGGGTTCATGGAGCATTGTGATGACAATGACATGGAGCATTGTGATGCCATGTGTCATGGAGCTTTGTGATGACAAGTCATGGAGCATTTTGATGACAAGGGAATGGTTCATTGTGATGAGAAGTGCAGGGAGCATTTTGATGACCTGGTCATGCAGCAATTTGATAAAAAGTGTAATGGAATATTTTGATTGCATGGGTTATAGAACATTGTGATGTCAGGGTTTTTGGAGCTTTGGGATGAAAAGGGTCATGGAGCATTTTGATGACAGGTGTTATGGAACATTGTTATGTCAGGGGTCATGCAATATTGTGATGATAAAGGGATGTAGCATTGTGATGACAGGGTCATGGAACATTGTGATTCCAGGGGTGAGGGTGTATTGTGATGACTAGTGATGGAAAATTGTGATATCTATGGTGAGAGAGCATTTTGATGAGAAGTTCATGGACCATTGTGATAACAAAATTTATGGAGCATTGCAATCATAAGGTTGTGGACAGTTGTGATGAAATGTGCGTGGCACATTGTGATGACAATGGTCATGGAGCATTGTTCTGACAAAGACATGGAGCATTGTGATGACAAGTGTCCCAGAGAATGGTGAGGAAATGTTCATGGCGCATTGTGGTTACAAATGTCACAGAGCCTTGTGATGACGCGGACATGGACCATTGTGATGACAAACGTTATGAAGCATTGTGATGACTGGAGTCACGGAGCATTGGGATGACAGGGGAATGGAGCATTGGTCTGAAAAATTTCATAGATTATTGTGATGACCATGGGCATGGTGCATTGTGACGACAAGGGCATGGAGCATTGTGATGAGAAGGTCATGGAATATTGTGAAGAGAGATGTCAGGGAGCATTGTGATGACATATGTCATGGTCCATTGCGATGACAATGGCATGGAGCATTGTGATGCCAATTGTAATGGAGGATTGTGATGACAAATAAAATGGAGAATTGTGATGATTAGGGCTTGCAGCATTATGATGACAAGGGCCTTTGAGAATTTTCATGACAAGGTCGTGAAGCATTGTGATGACAAGATCCTGGAGCATTGTGATGACAAAGCTATGGAGCCTTGTGATGACAAGTCTCATGGAGCATACTGATGAAAAGGGGCATGGAGCATTGTGATTACAGGGGTCATGGAACATTGTGATGACAAGGGCATGGAACATTGTGAGGAGAAGACCAAGGAGCATTCTGATGGCATGCGCCATTGAGATTTGTGATGACAAGTGCATGGAGCATTTTGATTACATTGGTCTTGGAGCATTGTGATGAAAAGGGCATGGATCATTGTGATGAAAAAGGCATGGAGCCTTGTCATGACAGGGTTCAAGGAGCATACAGACAACAAGTGTCAGGGAGCATTTTGATGACAAGTGTATTGAGCATTGTGATGACAAAGGTCATGGAGCATTGTGATTAGAAGACCAAGGATAATTGTGATGACGAGCATCAAGGGGCATTGTGATGACAAGTGTTATGGAATATTGTGATCACAAGGGATTGGAGCATTGTTATGACAGAGATCATGGTGCATTTTGATTTCATTTTGATGACAATAGCATGAGGCATTATGATTATAGGCATGGTGCATTGTGATGACAGTGTTAATGGATCATTGAGATGAAAAAGGGCATGGAGCATTGTGATTACAGGGTTCTTTGAGTGTTGTGATGAGAAGGGTCATGGAGCCTTGTGATGACAAGGCCATGGAATATCGTGATGGCAGGGGCATGGAGCATTGTTATCAGAGGGTTAATGGAGCATTGTGATGGCAAGGGCATGGATCATTGTGATGAGAAGGCCATGTAGCATTCTGATGACATGTGTCATGGAGCATTGTGATGACAATGACATGGAGCATTGTGATGCCATGGGTCAGGGCTCTTTGAGATGACAAAGGTCATGGAGCATTTTGATGGCAAGGGCGTTGTGCTTTGTGATGAGAAGGGCAGGGAGAATTGTGATGACAGGTTCATGGAGCAATTTGTTGAAAATTTTCATGGAACATTTTGATGACAGGTGTTATGGAACATTGTGATGTCAGGGGTCATCGAACATTTTGATGATAAGTGCATGTAGCATTGTGAATACAGGAGTCATGGAACATTGTGATGACAGGTGGGAGGGATTATTGTGACAAATAGTGATGTAGCATTGTGATATCAATTGTGAGAGAGCATTTTGATGAGAAGTGCATGGAGGATTATGATGACAATGTTTATGGAGCATTGTGATGACAAGATTGTAGAGCACTGTGATGACAAGCGCATGGTGCATTGTGATGACATGTGTCATGGAGCATTGTGCTGACAAGCGCAAGTAGAATTGTGATGACAAGGGTCACGGAGCATTGTGCTGAGAAAGGCATAGAGGATTGTGATGACAAGGGTCAAAGAGCATTGTATGAAAAGTTCATGGGGCATTGTGGTTAAAATGGTCACAGAGACTGTTGATGACGAGGGCATGGACCATTGTGATAACAAATGTCATGAAGCATTGTGATGACTGGAGTCACGGAGGATTGTGATGACAGGGGTCAGGGAGCATTGTGATAAGTAGGGCATGGAGCACTGTGATGACAAGGGCATGGAACATTAGTCTAATAAGTTCCATGGATTGTTGTGATGACAGTTCGAATGGCACATTGTGATGACAAGGGCATGGAGCATTGTGATGACCAGGTCATGCAGTATTGTGAAGACAGGTGTCAGGGAGCATTGTGATGACATATGTAATGGCCCATTGTGATGACAATGGAATGGAGAATTGTGATGACCAGGTCATGCAGTATTGTGAAGAGAGGTGTCAGGGAGCATTGTGATGACATATGTAATGGCCCATTGTGATGACAATGGCATGGAGCATTGTGATGCCAAGTGTCATGGAGGATTCTGATGACAAAGGTTATGGAACATTGTGATGACAATGGCTTGGAGCATTGTGATGACATGGGACAGGGAGCATTGTGCTGACAATTGCATGGAGAATTGTGATGACAAGGGTCATGCAGCATTCTGATGACAAGCTTGTGGAGTATTTTGATGACAATGGCATGGAGCATTGTGATGAAAACCACATGCGGCATTGTGATGAAAATGTCATGGAGCCTTTTCGTGACAGGTTTCAAGGAGCATTCTGATGACAATGTCAGGGAGCATTGTGATGACATGTATATTGAGAATTGTGATGACAAAAGTTATGGAGCATTGTGATGAAAAGGGCATGGAGTATTGTGATGACAGGCATCATGGAGCGTTGTGATGACAAGTGTTATGGAAGATTGTGATCACAAGGGTTTGGAGCATTTTGATGACAGAGGTCATGGATCATATTGATTTAAAGGAGCATGGAGCATTGTGATGACAAGGGCATGAAGCAATGTGATCCCAAGGTTCATGGAGGATTGTGATGACAATGGACATGGAGTATTGTGATGACAAGCGCATAGAGCATTGTAATGACAAGGTTATGTAGCAATTTGCCGACAAAGGCATGGAGCATTGTGATGACATGTGTCATGGAGCACTGTGATGACAAGAGTCATGGACCATTGTGAATACAGGGGTCATGGAGCATTGGGATGACAAGGGCATGGATCATTTTGATGACAAGTGTCATGGAGCACTGGGCTGAAAATATTCATGGAGTGTTGTGATGACATGGGTCATGGAGCATAGTGATGTGTAGGGAATGGAGCATTGTGATGACAGGAGTCCCGTATCATTGTGTTGTCAGGAGTCATGGAGTGTTGTGATGACAGTGGTCATGGAGCATTGTGAAGATATTGGCCACGGAGTATTGTGATGTGTAGGTCGTGGAGCATTGAGCTGAATATGTTAATGGATTATTGTGATGACAGGGGTCATGGAGCATTGTGATGACAAGGGAATGGAGAATGGTGATGACAATATCCTGGATCTTTGTGATGAGATGACCATGGAGACTTGTGGTGAGAAATCTCACGGAGCATTCTGATGAAAAGGGGCATGGAGCATTGTGATTACAGGGGTCTTGGAGCATTTTGAAGACTAGGGCATGGAGCTTTGTGATGAGAAGGCCATGGGGCATTCTGATGACATGCTTCATGGAGTTTTGTGATGACAAGCACATGGAGCATTGTGATGACAGTGATCTTGGAGCATTGTGATGAAAAGGGCATGGATCATTGTGATGAAAACGTCATGGAGCCTTGTCATGACAGGGTTCAAGGAGCATAATGACAAGTGTCAGGGAGCATTGTGATGACAAGTGTATTGAGCACTGTGATGACAAAGGTCATGGAGCATTGTGATGAGAATACCATGGATAATTGTGATGATGAGCGTCATGGGGATTTGTGATGATAAGTGTTATGGAACATTGTGATCACAAGGGTTTGGAGCATTATGATGACAGAGGTCATGGAGAATTTTGATAGAATTTTGATGACAATAGCCTGAAGCATTATGATGATGTGCATGGTGCATTGTGATGACAGGGTTCATGGAGCATTGAGATGCAAAGTGGCATGGAGCATTGTGATTACAGGGGTCTTGGAGCATTGTGATGTCAAGGGTCAGGGAGCCTTGTGATGACAAGGCCGTGGAACATTGTGATGGCAGGGTCATGGAGCATTTTTATGACAGAGGTAATGGAGCATTGTGATGAGAAGTGCATTGAGCATTGGCCCGAAAGTTTTCATGGATTATTTTGATGAGAGTGGGCATGGAGCACTGTGATGACAAGGGCACGGAACACTGTGATACATGGGTCATGGAGGATTGTGATGAAAACGGCATGGAGCATTTTGATGAGCAGGGCATCGAGCATTGTGATGACAAGTGTCATGGAGCATTGTGATGACAAGGGCATGGAGCAATGGGATGAGAGCGTTCAGGGAGCATTGTGATGAAAATGACATGGAGCATTGTGATGCCAAGGGTCATGGAGCTTTGTGATGACAACGGTCATGGAGCATTTTGATGACAAGCGTGTGGTGCATTGTGATGAGAAGGAAAGGGAGCATTTTGATGACAGTTTCATGCTGCAATTTGATGAAAAGTGTCATGTAACATTTTGACGACAGGGGTTACAGAACATTGTGATGCCATGGGTCATGGAGCTTTGGGCTGAAAAGTGTCATGGAGCATTGTGATGACAGTGGTTATGGAATATTGTGATGTCACGGGTCATGGAACATTGTGATTACAGGGTTGAGGGAGGATTGTGATGACTAGTGATGGAACATTGTGATATATCAGGTGAGAGAGCATTTGGATGAGAAGTGCATGGACCATTGTGATTACAAGGTTTATGGAGCATATCGATGACAAGGTTGTGGATCATTGTGATGAAAAGCGCATGGCACATCGTGATGACAAGGGTCATGGAACATTGTTCTGACAAAGGCATGGAGCATTGGGATAAGAAGTGTCACGGAGCATTGTGATGAAAAGTTCATGGAGCATTGTGGTTACAAAAGTCACAGAGCCTTGTGATGACGCGGGCATGGACCGTTGTGATGACAAACGTTATGAAGCATTGTGATGACTGGAGTCACGGAGCATTGTGATGTCAAAAATAATTTAGCATTGTGATGACAATGGCTTGGAGCATTGTGATGACAAGGTTCAGGGAGCATTGTGCTGACAAGTGCATGGATAACTGTGATGAAAAAGGTCATGGAACATTCTGATGACAATCTTGTGGAGTATTTTGATGACAATGGCATGGAGCATTGTGATGAAAATGGCATGGGGCATTGTGATTAGAAAAGCATGGAGCCTTTTCGTGACAGGTTTCAAGGAGCATTCTGACGGCAAGTTTCTGGAAGCATTGTAATGACCAGTGTATTAGAATTGTGATGACAAAGGTTATGGAGCATTGTGATGAAAAGGCCGTGGAGTATTGTGATGACAGGCATCATGGAGCGTTGTGATGACAAGTGTTATGGAACATTGTGATAACAAGGGTTTGGAGCATTGTGGTGACAGAGGTCATGGATCATTTTGATTTCAAGGAGCATGGAGCATTGTGATGACAAGGGTATGAAGCAATGTGATCCCAAGGTTCATGGAGGATTGTGATGACAATGGTAAAGGAGTATTGTGATGACAAGCGCACAGAGCATTGTAATGACAAGGTCATGTAGCATTTGCTGACAAAGGCATGGAGCATTGTGATGACAGGTGTCATGGAGCACTGTGATGACAAGCGTCACGGAGCATTGTGAATACAGTGGTCATGGAGCATTGGAATGACAAGGGCATGGTTCAATGTGATGACAAGTGTCATGGAGCATTGGGCTGACAATGTTCATGGAGTATTGTGATGACAGGGGTCATGGAGCATTGTGATGACTTGGGAATGGAGCATTTTGATGACAAGAATTCCGGATCATTGTGTTGTCAGGTGTCATGGAGTGTTGAGATGACAGTGGTCATGGTGCATTGTGATGATATTGGCCATGGAGAATTGTGATGAGTAGGTCGTGGAGCATTGTGATTACAGGTGTCTTGATGCATTGTGATGAAAAGGGCATGTATCATTGTGAAGAAAAAGGCATTGAGCCTTGTCATGACAGTGTTCAAGGAGCATACTTACGACAAGTGTCAGGTAGCATTGTGATGACAAGTGTTTTGAGCATTTGATGACAAAGGTCATAGAGCATTGTGATGAGAAGACCATGGATAATTGTGATGATGAGCGGCATGGGGTGTTGTGATGATGTCTTATGGAACATTGTGATCACAAGGGTTTGGAGCATTATGATGACAGATGTCATGGAGAATTTAGATTTCATTGTGATGACAATAGCATGAAACATTATGATGATGGGCATGGTGCATTGTGATGACTGGGTTCATGGAGCATTGAGATGAAAAGTGGAATGGAGCATTGTGATTACCGGGGTCTTGGAGCATTGTGATGGCTAGGGCATGGAGCATGGTGATGAGAAGGCCATGGAAAATTCTGATGACATGCATCATGGAGCACTGTGATGACAAGGGCATGGAGCATTGTGATTACAGGGGTCTTGGGGAATTGTGATGACAAGGATCATGGAGCCTTGTGATGACATGCCGTTGAACAATGTGATGGCAGGTGTCATGGAGGATTGTTATGACAGAGTTAATGGAACATTGTGATGAGAAGGGCATTGAGCTTTGGTCTAAAATATTTCATGGATTATTGTAATGAGAGTGGGCATGGAGCATTGGGATGACAAGGGCACGGAACACTGTGATACATGGTTCATTGAGGATTGTAATGATCAGGACATGGAGCATTGCGATGAGAAGGGTATTGAGCATTGTGATGACAAGTGTCATGGAGCTTTGTGATGACAAGGGCATGGAGAAATGTGATGAGAGTGTTCCTGGAGCATTGTGATGACAATGACATGGAGCATTGTGATGCCAAGGGTCATGGAGATTTGTGATGACAAATAACAGGGAGCATTTCGATGACAATGGTGTGGTGCATTGTGATGAGAAGGGCAGGGAGCATTTTCATTACAGGTTCATGCAGAAATTTGATTAAAATATAATGGAATATTTTGAGAACAGGGGTTATAGAACATTGTGACGTCAGGTGTCATGGAGCTTTGGGATGAAAAGGGTCATGGAGCATTTTGATTACAGGGGTTATGGAACATTGTGATGTCCGGGATCATGGAACATTGTGATGATAAGGTTATGTAGCACTGTGATGACAGGGGTCATGGAACATTACGATTACAGGAGTGAGGGAGTATTGTGATGACTAGTGATGGAACATTGTGATATCTCTGGTGAGAGAGCATTTGGATGAGAAGTGCATGGAGCATTGGGATTACAAGGTTTATGAAGCATAGCGATGACAAGGTTGTGGACCGATTTGATGAAAAGCACGTGGCACATTGTGATGACAAGGGTCATGGAGCATTGTTCTGACAAAGGCATGGAGCATTGTGATGACAAGGGTCACGGAGCATTGTGATGAAAAGTTCATGGAGCATTTTGGTTACAAAGGTCACAGAGCCTTGTGATGACACGGGCAAGGTCCGTTTTGATGACAAACCTTATGAAGCATTGTGATGACTGGAGTCACGGAGCACTGTGATGATAGGGGTCATGGAGCATTGTGATGACATTGGCATGGAGCATTGTGATGACAGGGGCATGGAGCATTGGTCTGACAAGTTTCATAAATTATTGTGATGACAGTGGACATGGTGCATTGTGATGACAAGGGTATGGATCATGGTGATGAGAAGGTCATGGAGTATTGTGAAGACAGGTGTCAGGGAGCATTGTGATGACATATGTCATGGTCCATTGCGATGATAATGGCATTGAGCATTGTGATGCCAAATGTAATGGAGGATTGTGATGACAAATAAAATGGAGCATTGTGATGACTAGGGCTTTGAGCACTATGATGACAAGGGCAATTGAGAATTTTCATGACAACGTCGTGAAGCATTGTGATGACAAGGTCCTGGAGCATTGTGATGAGAAATCCATGGAGCCTTGTGATGACAATCTCATATAGCATACTGATCAAAAGGGACATGGACCATTGTGATTACAGGGGTCTTGGCACATTGTGATGACAAGGGCATGGATCATTGTGAAGAGAAGGCCAAGGAGCATTCTGAGGACATGCGTCATTGAGCTTTGAGATGACAAGCGCATGGAGCATTGTGATTACAGGGGTCTTGTAGCATTGTGATGAAAAGGGCATGGAATATTGTGATGAAAAATGCATGGAGCCTTGCCATGACAGTGTTCAAGGAGCAAACAGACAACAAGTGTCATGGAGCATATTGATGACAAGTGTATTGAGCATTGTGATGACAAATGTCATTGAACATTGTGATGAGAAGGCCATGGAGCATTCTGATGACATGTGTCATGGAGCTTAGTGATGACAAGGGCATGGAGCAATGTGATGCCAAGGGTCATTGATATTTGTGATGACAAAGGTCATGGAACATTTTGATGACAAGGGCGTTGTGCATTGTAATGAGAAGTGCATGGAGCATTGTGATGACATGGTCACGGAGAAATTTGATGAAAAGTGTCAAGGAACATTTTGATGACAGGGGTTATAGAACATTGTGATGTCATGGGTCATCGAACATTGTGATGATAAGTGCATGTAGCATTGTGATGACAGGAGTCATGGAACATTGTGATGACAGAGGTGAGCGAGTATTGTGTCGAATAGTGAAGTAACATTGTGATATCAGTGGTGAGAAAGCATTTCGATGAGAAGGGCATGGAGCATTGTGATGACAAGGTTTATGGAGAATTGTGATGACAAGATTGTGGAGCACTGTGATGACAAGCGCATGGTGCATTGTGATGACATGTGTCATGGAACATTGTGCTGACAAGCGCCTGGAGCATTGTGAGGACAAGGGTCAAGGAGCATTGTGCTGAGAAAGGCATAGAGCATTGTGATGACAAGGGTCAAAGAGAATTGTGATGAAAAGTTCATGGAGCATTGTCGTTAAAAAGGTCACAGAGACTGCTGATGATGAGGGCATGGACCATTGTGATGACAAAGGTCATGAAGCATTGTGATGACTGGAGTCACGGAGCACTGTGATGACAGGGGTCATGGAGCATTGTGATGAAAAGGGGCATGGAGCATTGTGATGACAAGGGCATGTATCATTGGTCTCATAATTTTCATGGATTATTGCGATGACTGTTGGAATGGTGCATTGTGGTGACAAGGGCATGGAGCATTGTGATAAAGAGGTCATGGTGTATTGTGAAGACTGGTGTCATGGAGCATTGTGATGACAGGTTTCATGCAGCATTGTGATGACTAGGGAATGGAGCATAGTAATGAAAAGAGTCCCGGATCATTGTGTTGTCAGGTGTCATGGAGTGTTGTGATGACAGTTGTCATGGTGCATTGTGATGATATTGGTCATGGAGCATTGTGATGAGAAGGTTATGGAGCATTGTGCTGATAATATTCATGGAGTATTGTGATGACAATGGTCATGGAGCATTGTGATGACAAGGGAATGGAGCATGGTGATGACAAGGTCATGTAGCATTGTGATGCGAAGTCCTTGGAGGCTTGTGATGACAAGTTTCATGGAGAATTCTGATGAAAAGTGGCATGGATCATTGTGATTACAGTGGTCTTGGAGCATTGTGATGACAAGGGCATGGAGCATTGTCAGAGACGGCCATGCAGCATTCTGATGTCATGGGTCATGGAGCTCTGTGATGACAAGGGCTTGGAGCATTGTGATTACAGGTGTCTTGGAGCACTGTGATGAAAAGGGCACGGATCATTGTGATGAAAATGTCATGCAGACTTGCCATGACAGGGTTAATGGAGCATACTGAAGACAAGGGTCAGGGAGCATTGTGATGACAAGTGTATTGAGCACTGTGATGACAAAGGTCATGGAGCATCGTGATGAGAAGACCATGGATAATTGTCATGATGAGCGTCATGGTGTGTTGTGATGATAAGTGTTATGGAACATTGTGATCACAAGCGTTTGGAGCATTATGATGACAGAGCCCATGGAGAATATTGATTTCATTGTGATGACAATAGCCTGAAGCATTATGATGATGGGCATGGTGCATTGTGATGACAGGGATCATGGAGCATTTAGATGAAAAGGGGCATGGAACATTGTGTTTACAGTGGTCGTGGAGCATTGTGATGACAAGGGCATGGTGCATTGGTCTAATAAGTTTCATGGATTATTGCGATGACAGTTGGAATGGCGCATTGTGATGACAAGGGCATGGAGCATTGTGATGACCAGGTCATGCAGTATTGTGAAGACAGGTGTCAGGGAGCATTGTGATGACATATGTAATGGCCCAATGTGATGACGATGGCATGGAGCATTGTGATGCCAAGTGTCATGGAGGATTCTGATGACAAAGTTAAAAGAGCATTGTGATGACAATGGCTTGGAGCATTGCGATGACAAGGGTCAAGGAGCATTGTGTTGAGAAGTGCATGGAGAATTGTGATGACAAGGGTCATGGAGCATTTTGGTGACAAGCTTGTGGAGTATTTTGAGGACAATGGCATGGAGCATTGTGATGAAAACTGCATGGGGCATTGTGATGAAAGAGGCCTGGAGCCTTGTGATGACAGGTCTCATGGAGCATACTGATGAAAAGGGGCATGGAGCATTCTGATTACAGGGGTCTTGGAACATTGTGATAGCAAGGGCATGGAGCACTGTGATGACAAGGGCATGGAGCATTGGTCTAATAAGTTTCATGGATTATTGTGATGACAGTTGGAATGGCGCATTGTGATGACAGTGGTCATGGAGCATTGTGATGATACTGCTCATGGAGCATTGTGATAAGACCGTCATGGAGCATTGGGTTGAAAATGTTCATAGAGTATTGTGATGACAGGTGTCAAGGAGCATTGTGATGACAAGGGAATGGAGCATGGTGATGACAAGGTCCTCGAGCATTGTGATGAGATGACGATGGAGACTTGTGATGACAAGTCTCATGGAGCATTCTGACGAAAAGGGGCAAGGATCTTTGTGATTACAGGGGTCTTGGAGCCCTGTGATGACAAGGGCATGGAGCATTGTGAGGAGAAGGCCATGGAACATTCTGATGGCATGCGTCATGGAGCTTTGTGATGACAAGGGCATGGAGCATTGTGATTACAGTGGTCTTGGAGCATTGTGATGACAACGGTCATGTAGCCTTTTGATGACAAGGCCGTGGAACACTGTGATGGCAGCGGTCATGGAGCATAGTTATGACAGAAGTAATGGAGCATTGTGATGAGAAGGGCATTGAGCATTGGTCTGAAATGTTTCATGGATTATTGTGATGAGAGTGGGCATGGAGCATTGTGATGACCAGGGCACGGAACACTGTGATACATGGTTCATGGAGGATTGTAATGACAAGGGCATGGAGCTTTGTGATGAGACGGGCATCGAGCATTGTGATGAAAAGTGTCATGGAGCTTTGTAATGACAAGTGCATGGAGCAATGTGATGAGAGGGTTTATGGAGCATTGTGATGACAATGACATGGAGCATTGTGATGCCAAGGGTCATGGAGTTTGTGATGACAAATTTCATAGAGCATTTTGATGACAAGCGTGTGGTGCATTGTGATGACAAGGGCAGGGAGCATTTTGATGACACGTTCATGCAGCAATTTGATGAAAAGTGTAATGGAATATTTTGATGACAGGTGTTATAGAACATTGTGATGCCAGGGGTCATGGAGCTTTGGGATGAAAAGGGTCATGGAGCATTTTGATGACAGGGGTTATGGAACATTGTGATGTCAGGGGTCATGGAACATTGTGCTGATAAGGGGATGTAGCATTGTGATGACAGGGGTCATGGAACACTGTGCTTACAGGGGTGAGGGAGGATTGTGATAACTAGAGATGGAATATTGTGATATCTCAGGTGACAGAGCATTTGGATGAGAAGTGTATGGAGCATTGTGATTACAAGGTTTATGGAGCATAGCGATGACAAGGTTGTTTATCAATGTGATGAAAAGCGTGTGGCACATTGTGATGACAAGGGTCATGGAGCATTGTTCTGACAAACGCATGGAGCATTGTGATATCAAGGGTCACGGAGCATTGTGATAAATTGTTCATGGAGTATTGTGGTTACAAAGGAAACAGAGCCTTTTGATGACGCGAGCATGGACCGTTGTGTTGACAAACGTTATGAAGCATTGTGATGACTGGAGTCACGGAGCATTGTGATGACAGGGGTAATGGAGCATTGTCATGATACTGCTCATGGAGCATTGTGATCACAGGGGCATGGAGCATTGGTCTTACATGTTTCATAGATTATTGTGATGACAGTGGACATGGTGCATTGTGATGACAAGGGCATGGAGCATTGTGAGGAAAAGGTCATAGAATATTGTGAAGACAGGTGTCAGGGAGCATTCTGATGACATATGTCATGGTCCATTGCGATGACAATGGCAGGGAGCATTTAGATGCCAAATGTAATGGAGGATTGTGATGACAAATATAATAAAGCATTGTGATGACTAGGGCTTGGAGCATAATGATGACAAGGGCCATTGAGGATTTTCATGACAATGTCGTGAAGCATTGTGATGACAAGGTCCTGGAGCTTTGTGAATAGAAAAACATGGAGCCTTGTGAAGACAAGTCTCAGGGAGCATACTGATGGAAATGAGCATGGAGCATTCTGATTACAGGGGTCTTGGAACATTGTGATAACAAGGGCATGGAGCATTGTGATTAAAAAGCGATGGAGCATTGCTCTAATAAGTTTCATGGATTATTGTGATGACAGATGGAATGGCACATTGTGATGACAAGGGCATGGAGCATTGTGATGACCAGGTCAGGCAGTATGGTGAAGACAGGTGTCAGGGTGCATTGTGATGACATATGTAATGGCCCATTGTGATGACAATGGCATGGCACATTGTGATGCCAGGTGTCATGGAGGAGTCTGATGACAAGTGTCAAGGAGCATTGTGATGACAAGTGTCATGGAGGATTCTGATGACAAAGGTAATGGAGCACTGTGATGACAAAGGCTTGGAGCATTGTGATTACAAGGGTCATGGAGCATTTTGATGAGAAAGGCATAGAGCATTGTGATGACAAGGGTAAAGAGCATTGTGATGAAAATTTCATGGAGCATTGTGGATAAAAATGTCACAGAGACTGTTGATGACAAGGGCATGGACCATTGTGATGACAAAGGTCATGAAGCATTGTGATGACTGGAGTCACGGAGCATTGTGAAGACTGGGTTCATGGAGCCTTGTGATAACAAGGGCATGGAGCATTGTGATGACAACGGCATGGAACTTTGGTCTAAGTTTCATGGATTATTGCGATGACAGTTGGAATGGCGCATTCTGATGAAAAGGGCATGGAGCATTCTGATGACCAGATCATGCAGCATTGTGAAGACAGGTGTCAGGGAGCATTGTGATGACATATGTAATGGCCCATTGTGATGACAATGGCATGGAGCATTGTGATGCCAAGTGTCATGGAGGATTCTGATGACAAACGTAATGGAGCATTGTGATGACAATGGCTTGGAGCATTGTGATGACAAGGGTCAGGGAGCATTGTGCTGAAAAGTGCATGGAGAATTGTGATGACAAGTGTCATGGAGCATTCTGATGACAAGCTTGTGGAGTATTTTGATGACAATGGCATGGAGCATTGTGATGAAAACAGCATGGGGATTTGTGTGGAAAAAGGCATGGAGCCTTTTCGTGACAGGGTTCAAGGAGCATTCTGATGACAAGTGTCAGGGAGCATTGTCATGACATGTATATTGAGAATTGTGATGACAATTGTCCTGGAGCATTGTGATGTAGAGGACATGGAGTATTGTGATGACAGGCATCATGGAGCGTTGTGATGACAACTATAATGGAACACTGTGATCACAAGGTTTTGGAGCATTGTGATGACAGAGGTCATGGATTATTTTGATTTCAAGGAGCATGGAGCATTGTGATGACAAATGAATGTAGCAATGTGATCCCAATGTTCATGGAGGATTGTGATGACAATGGAAATGGAGTATTGTGATGGCAAGCGCATAGAACATTGTAATGACAAGGTCATGTAGCATTTTGCTGACAAAGGCATTGAGCATTGTGATGACATGTGTCATGGAGCACTGTGATGACAAGCGTCACGGAGCATTGTGAATACAGGGGTCATGGAGCATTGGGATGACAACGGCATGGATCATTGTGATGACAAGGGTCATGGAGCATTGGGCTGAAAATGTTCATGGAGTATTGTGATGACAGGGGTCATGGAGCATTGTGATGACAGAGGTCATGGAGAATTTTGATTTCATTGTGCTGACCATAGCCGGAAGCATTATGATGATGGGCATGATGCATTGTAATGACAAGGGCATGGAGCATTGTGATGAGAAGGGCATCGAGCATTGTGATGACATGTGTCATTTAGCTTTGTGATGACAAGAGCATGGAGCAATGTGATTAGAGGGTTCATGGAACATTGTGATGACAATGACATGGAGCATTGTGATGCCGATGGTCATGGAGCTTTGTGATGACAATGGTCATGGAGCATTTTGATGACAAGTGTGTGGTGCATTGTGATGAGAATGGCAGGGAGCATTTTGATGACAGGGTCATGCAGCAATTTGATGAAAAGTGTAATGGAACCTTTTGATGACAAGGGTTATAGAACATTGTGATGCCAGGGGTCATGGAGCTTTGGGATGAAAAGTGTCATGGAACATTTTGATGACAGGCGTTATGGAACACTGTGATGTCAGGGGTCAGGGAACATTGTGCTGATAAGGGAATGTAGCATTGGGATGACAGGGGTCATGGAACATTGTGATAACTGGGGTGAGGGAGGATTGTGATGACTTGTGATGGAACATTGTGATATCTCATGTGAGAGAGCATTTGGATGAGAAGTGCATGGAGCATTGTGATTACAAGGTTTATGGAGCATAGCGATGACAACGTTGTGGATCACTGTGATGAAAAACGCATGGCACTTTGTGATGACAAGGGTCATGGAGCATTGTGATGACAAGGGCATGGAGTATTGTGGTGACAGGCATCATGGAGCGTTGTGATGACAAGTGTTATGGAACATTGTGATCACAAGTGTTTGGAGCATTGCAATGACAGAGGTCATGGATCATTTTGATTTCAAGGAGCATGGAGCATTGTGATGACTATGGCATGAAGCAGTGGGATCCCAAGGATCTTGGAGGATTGTGATGACATTGGTAACGGAGTATTGTGATGACAAGCGCATAGAGCATTTTAATGACAAGGTCATGTAGCATTTTGCTTGCAAAGGCATGGAGCATTGTGATGACAGGTGTCATGGAGCACTGTGATGACAAGCATCACGGAGCATTTTGAATACAGGGGTCATGGAGCATTGGGATGACAAGGGCATGGATCATTGTGATGACAAGTGTCATGGAGCATTGAGCTGAAAACGTTCATGGAGTATTGTGATGACAGGGGTCATGGGGCATTGTGATTACAGAGGTCTTGGAGCATTGTGATGACAAGAGTCCCGGATCATTGTGTTGTCAGGTGTCATGGAGTGTTGTGATGACAGTGGTCATGCAGCATTGTGAAGATATTGGTCATGGAGCATTGTGATGAGAAAGTCATGGAGCATAGGGCTAAAAATGTTCATGGAGTATTGTGATGACAGGTGTCATGGAACATTGTGATGACAAGGGAATGGAGCATGGTGATGACAAGGTCCTGGAGCATTGTGATGAGATGACCATGGAGACTTGTGATGACAAGTCTCATGGAGAATTCTGATGAAACGGGGCATGGAGCATTGTGAATACAGGGGTCTTCAGCATTGTGATGACAAGGGCATGGAGCACTGTGAGGAGAAGGCCATGGAACATTCTGATGTCATGCGTCATGGAGCTTTGTGATGACAATGGCATGGAGCTTTGTGATTCCAAGGGTCATTGAGCTTTGTGATGACAAAGGTCATGGAGCCTATTGATGCCAAGGGTGTGGTGCATTGTTATGAGAAGGGCAGGGAGCATTTTGATGACAGGGTCATGCAGCAATTTGATGAAAAGTGTAATGGAACATTTTGTTGACAGGGGTTATACAACATTGTGATGCCAGGGGTCATGGAGCTTTGGGATGAAATGGGTCAAGGAGCACTTTGATGACAGGGGTTATGGAATATTGTGATGTCAGGTGTCATGGAACATTGTGCTGATAAGGGGATGTAGCATTGTGATGACAGGGTTCATGGAACATTGTGCTGATAAGGGGATGTAGCATTGTGATGACAGGGGTCATGGAACATTGTGATTACTGGGGTGAGGGCGGAGTGTGATGACTAGTGATGGAACATTGTGATATCTCATGTGAGAGAGCATTTGGATGAAAAGTGCATGGAGCATTGTGATTACAATGTTTATGGGGCATAGCAATGACAAGGTTGTGGATCATTGTGATGAAAATCACATGGAACATTGTGATGACAAGGGTCATGGAGCATTGTTCTGACAAAGACATGGAGCATTGTGATGAGAAGATTCACGGAGCATTGTGATGAAATGTTCATGGAGCATTGTGGTTACAAATGTCACAGAGCCTTGTGATGACGCGGGCATGGACCGTTGTGATGACAAACGTTATGAAGCATAGTGATGACTGGAGTCAGGGAGCGTTGTGATGACAGGGGTCATGGAGCATTTTGATGACAAGGGCATGGAGCTTTGTGATGACAGGGGCATGGAACATTGGTCTGACATGTTTCCTAGATTATTGTGATGACAGTGGACATGGTGCATTGTGATGACAAGGGCATGGAGCATTGTGATGAGAAGGCCAGGGACTATTGTGAAGACAGGTGTCAGGGAGCATTGTGATGACATATGTCATGGTCCATTGCGATGAGAATGGCATGGAGCATTGTGATGACAAGGGAATGTAGTATTGTGAAGACAGGTGTCAGGGAGCATGGTGATGACATATGTCATGGTCCATTGCGATGACAATGGCAGGGAGCATTGTGATGCCAAATGTAATGGAGGATTGTGATGACAAATATAATGGAGCATTGTGATGACTAGGGCTTGGAGCATTATGATGACAAGGGCCATTGAGAATTTTCATGACAATGTCGTGAAGCATTGTGGTGACAAGTTCCTGGAGCATTGTGATGAGAAAACCATGGAGCCTTGTGATGACAAGTCTCATGGAGCATACTGATGAAAAGGGGCATGGTGCATCCTGATTAGAGGGGTCTTGGAACATTGTGATAACAAGGGCATGGAGCTTTGTGATGACAAGTGCATCGAGCATTGGTCTAATAAGTTTCATGGATTATTGTGATGACAGTTGGAATGGCGCATTGTGATGACAAGGGCATGGAAAATTGCGATGACCAGGTCATGCAATATTGTGAAGAGAGGTGTTAGGGAGCATTGTGATGACATATGTAATGGCCCAATGTGATGACAATGGCATGGAGCATTGTGATGCCAAGTGTCATGGAGTATTCTGATGACAAAGGTAATGGAGCATTGTGATGACAATGGCTTGGAGCATTGTGATGACAAGGGTCAGGGAGAATTGTGCTGACAAGTGCATGGAGAATTGTGATGACAATGGTCATGGAGCATTCTAATGACAAACTTGTGGAGTATTTTGACGACAATAGCACGGAGCATTGTGATGAAAATTGCATGGGGCTTTGTGAAGAAAAAGGCATGGAGCCTTTTCGAGACAGGGTTCAAGGAGCATTCTGATGACACGTGTCAGGGAGCATTGTGATGACAAGTGTATTGAGAATTGTGATGACAATGGTCATGGAGCATTGTGATGAAAAGGGCATGGAGTATTGTGATGACAGGCATCATGGAGCGTTGTGATGAAAAGTGTTATGGAACATTGTGATCACAAGTGTTTGGAGCTTTGTAATGACAGAGGTCATGGATCATTTTGATTTCAAAGAGCATGGAGCATTGTGATGACAAGGGCATGAAGCAATGTGATCCCAAGGTTCATGGAGGATTGTGATGACAATGGTAATGGAGTATTGTGATGACAAGCACATAGAGCATTGTAATGACAATGTCATGTAGCATTTTGCTGACAAAGGCATGGAGCATTGTGATGACATGTGTCATGGAGCACTGTGATGACAAGCGTCACGGAGCATTGTGAATACAGGGGTCATGGAGCATTGGGATGAGAAGGTCATGGAGCATTGGGCTGAAAATGTTCATTGAATATTGTGATGACAGGGGTCCTGGAGCATTGTGATGACAAGGTCCTGGAACATTGTGATGAGAAGACCATGGAGACTTGTGATGACAAGTCTCATGGAGCATTCTGATGAAAAGGGGCATGGAGCATTGTGATTACAGGGGTGTTGGAGCTTTGTGATGACAAGGGCATGGAGTATTGTGATGACAGGCATCATGGAGCGTTGTGATGACAAGTGTTATGGAACAATGTGATCACAAGTGTTTGGAGCATTGCGATGACAGAGGTCATGGATCATTTTGATTTCAGGGAGCATGGAGCATTGTGATGACTAGGGCATGAAGCAATGCGATCCCAATGTTCTTGGAGGATTGTGATGACAATGGTAATGGTGTATTGTGATGACAAGCGCATAGAGCATCGTAATGACAAGATCATGTAGCATTTTGCTGACAAAGGCATGGAGATTTGTGATGACAGGTGTCATGGAGCACTGTGATGACAAGCATCACGGAGCATTGTGAATACAGGGGTCATGGAGCATAGGGATGACAAGGGCATGGATCATTGTGATGACAAGTTTCATGGAGCACTGGGCTGAAAATGTTCATGGAGTATTGTGATGACAGGGGTCATGGAGCATTGTGATGACAAGGGAATGAAGCACGGTGATGACAAGGTCCTGGAGCATTGTGATGAGATGACCATGGAGACTTGTGATGACAAGTCTCAAGGAGCATTCTGATGAAAAGTGGCATGGAGCATTGTGATTACAGGGGTCTTGGAGCATTGTGATGACAAGAGTCCTGGATCATTGTGTTGTCAGGTTTCATGGAGTGTTGTGATGACAGTGGTCACGTAGCATTGTGATGATAATGGTCATGGCACATTGTGATGAGAAGGTCATGGAGCATTGGGGTGAAAATGTTCATGGAATATTGTGATGACAGGTGTCATGGAGCATTGTGATGACTAGGGAATGGAGCGTGGTGATGATAAGGTCCTGGAGCATTGTGATGAGAAGACCAAGGAGACTTGTGATGACAAGTCTCATGGAGCATTCTGATGAAAAGGGGCATGGAGCATTGTGATTACAGGGGTCTTGGAGCATTGTGGTGACAAGGGCATGGAGCAGTGTGAGGAGAAGGCCATGGAACATTCTGATGACATGCATCATGGAGCTTTTTGATGACAATGGCATGGAGCATTGTGATTACAGAGGTCTTGGATCATTGTGATGACAAGGGTCATGGAGCCTTGTGATGACAAGGCCTTGGAACATTGTGATGGCAGGGGTCATGGAGGATTGTTATGACAGAGGTAATGGAGCATTGTGATGAGAAGGGCATTGAGCATTGGTCTGAAATGTTTCATGGATTATTGTGATGAGAGTGGGCATGGAGCATTGTGATGACAAGGGTACGTACACTGTGATACATGCGTCATGGGGGGCTGTAATGAAAAGGGCATGGAGCATTGTGATGAGAAGGGCATCGAGCATTGTGATGACAAGTGTCATGGAGCTTTGTGATGACAAGGGCATGGAGCAATGTGATGAGATGGTTCATGGAACATTGTGATGACAATGACATGGAGGATTGTGATGCCAAGGGTCATGGAGCTTTGTGATGACAAAGGTCATGGAGCATTTTGATGACAAGTGTGTGGTGCATTGTGATGAGAATGACAGGGAGCATTTTGATGACAGGGTCATGCAGCAATTTGATGAAAAGTGTAATGGAAACTTTTGATGACAGGGGCTATAGAATATTGTGATGCCAGGGGTCATGGAGCTTTGGGATGAAAAGGGTCATGGAACATTTTGATGACAGGCGTTAAGGAACACTGTGATGTCAGGTGTCAGGGAACATTGTGCTGATAAGGGGATGTAGCATTGGGATGACAGGGGTCATGGAACATTGTGATAACTGGGGTGAGGGAGGATTGTGATGAGTAGTGATGGAACATAGTGATATCTCATCTGACAGAGCATTTGGATGAGAAGTGCATGGAGCATTGTGATTACAAGGTTTATGGAGCAGAGCGATGACAAGGTTGTGGATCACTGTGGTGAAAATCGCATGGCACTTTGTGATGACAAGGGTCATGGAGCATTTTGATGACAAGGGCATGGAGTATTGTGATGACAGGCATCATGGAGCATTGTGATGACAAGTGTTATGGAACATTGTGATCACAAGTGTTTGGAGCATTGCGATGACAGAGGTCATGGATCATTTTGATTTCAAGGAGCATGGAGCATTGTGATGACTATGGCATGAAGCAGTGGGATCCCAAGGATCTTGGGGATTGTGATGACATTGGTAATGGAGTATTGTGATGACAAGCGCATAGAGCATTGTAATGTCAAGGTCATGTAGCATTTTGCTTACAAAGGCATGGAGCATTGTGATGATAGGTGTCATGGAGCACTGTGATGACAAGCATCACGGAGCATTGTGAATACAGGGGTCATGGAGCATTGGGATGACAACGGCAGGGATCATTGTGATGACAAGTGCGATGGAGCATTGGGCTGAAAATGTTCATGGAGTATTGTGATGACAGGTGTCATGGGGAATTGTGATTACAGAGATCTTGGAGCATTGTGATGACAAGAGTCCCGGATCATTGTTTTGTCAGGTGTCATGGAGTGTTGTGATGACAGTGGTCATGCAGCTTTGTGATGATATTGGTCATGGAGCATTGTGTTGAGAAGGTCATGGAGCATAGGGCTAAAAATATACATGGAGTATTGTGATGACAGGTTACATGGAGCATTGTGAAGACAAGGGAATGGAGCATGGTGATGACAAGGTCCTGGAGCATTGTGATGAAATGACCATGGAGATTTGTGATGCCAAGTCTCATGGAGCATTCTGAAGAAACGGGGCATGGAGCATTGGGATTACAGGGGTCTTGGAACATTGTGATGACAAGGGCATGGAGCACTGTGAGGAGAAGGCCACGGAACATTCTGATGACATGCGTCATGGAGCTTTGTGATGACAATGGCATGGAGCACTGTGATGCCTAGGGTCATGGATCTTTGTGATGACAAAGGTCATGGAGCATATTGATACCAAGGGTGTGGTGCATTGTCATGAGAAGGGCAGGGAGCATTTTGATGACAGGGTCATGCAGCAATTTGATGAAAATTGTCATGGAACATTTTGTTGACAGGGGTTACAGAACATTGTGATGCCAGGGGTCATGGAGGTTTGGGATGAAATGGGTCATGGAGCATTTTGATGACAGGGGTTATGGAACATTGTGATGTCAGGGGTCATGGAACATTGTGCTGATAAGGGGATGTAGCATTGTGATGACAGGGGTCATGGAACACTGTGATTACACGGGTGAGGGAGGATTATGATGACTAGTTATGGAACATTGTGATATCTCATGTGAGAGAGCATTTGGATGAGAAGTGCATGGAGCATTGTGATTACAATGTTTATGGAGCATAGCGATGACAAGGTTGTGGATCATTTTGATGAAAAGCGCATGGCACATTGTGATGACAAGGGTCATGGAGCATTGTTCTGAAAAAGGCATGGAGCATTGTGATGACAAGTGTCAGAGAGCATTGTGATGAAATGTTCATGGAGCATTGGAGTTACAAAGGTCTCAGAGCCTTGTGATGACGTGGGCATGGACCGTTGTGATGGCAAACGTTATGAAGCATTGTGATGACTGGAGTCAGGGAGCGTTGAGATGACAGGGGTCATGGAGCATTTTGATGACAAGGGCATGGAGCATTGGTCTGACAAATTTCATAGATTATTGTGATGACAGTGGACATGGTGCATTGTGATGACAAGGGCATGGAGCATTGTGATGACAAGGGAATGTAGTATTGTGAAGACAGGTGTCAGGGAGCATGGTGATGACATATGTCATGGTCCATTGCGATGACAATGGCAGGGAGCATTGTGATGCCAAATGTAATGGAGGATTATGATGACAAATATAATGGAGCATTGTGATGACTAGGGCTTGGAGCATTATGATGACAAGGGCCATTGAGAATTATCATGAAAATGTCGTGAAGCATTGTGATGACAAGTTCCTGGATCACTGTGATGAGAAAACCATGAAGCCTTGCGATGACAAGTCTCATGGAGCATACAGATGAAAAGTGGCATGGAGCATTCTGATTACATGGGTCTTGAACATTGTGATAATAAGGGCATGGAGCTTTGTGATGACAAAGGCATGGAGCATTGGTCTAATAAGTTTCATGGATTATTGTGATGACATTTGGAATGGTGCATTGTGATGACAAGGGCATGGAGCATTGTGATGACCAGGTCATGCAGTATTGTGAAGAGAGGTGTCAGGGAGCATTGTGAGGACATATGTAATGGGGCATTGTGATGACAATGGCATGGAGCATTGTGATGCCAAATGTCTTGGAGGATTCTGATGACAAAGGTAATGGAGCATTGTGATGACAATGGCTTGGAGCATTGTGATGACAAGGGTCAGGGAGCATTGTGCTGACAAGTGCATGGAGAATTGTGATGACAAGGGTCATGGAGCGTTCTGATGACAAGCTTGTGGAGTATTTTGATGACAATGGCATGGAGCATTGTGATGAAAATGGCATGGGGCTTTGTGATTAAAAAGACATGGAGCCTTTTCGTGACAGGGTTCAAGGAGCATTCTGACGACAAGTGTCAGGGAGCATTGTGATGACAAGTGTATTGAGAATTGTGATGACAAAGGTCATGGAGCATTGTGATGAAAAGGGCATGGAGTATTGTGATGACAGTCATCATGGAACGTTGTGATGACAAGTGTTATGGAACATTGTGATCACAAGGGTTTGGAGCATTGCGATGACAGAGGTCATGGATACTTTTGATTTCAAGGAGCATGGAGCATTGTGATGACTAGGGCATGAAGCAATGGGATCCCAAGGTTCTTGGAGGATAGTGATGACTATGGTAATGGAGTATTGTGATGACAAGCGCATAGAGCATTGTAAGGACAGTGTCATGTAGCATTTTGCTGACAAAGGCATGGAGCATTGTGATGACATGTGTCATGGTGCACTTTGATGACAAGCGTCACAGAGCATTTTGAATATAGGGGTCATGGAGCATTGGGATGACAAGGGCATGGATCACTGTGATGACAAGGGTCATGGATCATTGGGATGAAAATGTTCATGGAGTATTGTGATGACAGGGGTCATGGAGCATTGTGATTACAGGGGTCATGGAGCATTGTGATGAAAAGAGTCCCGGATCATTGTGTTGTCAGGTGTCATGGAGTGTTTTGATGACCGTGGTCATGGAGAATTTTGATGATATTGGTCATGGAGCATTGTGATTAGAAGGTCATGGAGCATTGGGCTGAAAATGTTCATGGAGTATTGTGATGACAGGTGTCATGGAGCATTGTGATGACAAGGGAATGGAGCGTGGTGATGACAAGGTCCTGGAGCATTGTGATGAGATGACCATGGAGACTTGTGTTGACCAGTCTCATGGAGCATTCTGATGAAAAGGTGCATGGAGCATTGTGATTACAGGGGTCTTGGAGCATTGTGATGACAAGGGCATGGAGCACTGTGAGGAGAAGGCCATGGAACATTCTGATAACATGCGTCATGGAGCTTTGTGATGACAAGGGCATGGAGCATTGTGATTACAGGGGTCTTGGAGCATTGTGATGACAAGGGTCATGGAGCCTTGTGATGACAAGTCCGTGGAACAATGTGATGGCAGGGGTCATGGAGCATTGTTATGACAGATGTAACGGAGCATTGTGATGAGAAGGGCATTGAGCATTGGTCTGAAATGCTTCTTGAATTATTGTGATGAGAGTGGGCATGGAGCATTGTGATGACAAGGGCACGTACACTGTGATACATGGGTCATGGGGGATTGTAATGACAAGGGCATGGAGCATTGTGATGAGAAGGGCATCGAGCATTGTGATGACAATTGTCATGGAGCTTTGTGATGACCAGGACATTGAGCAATATGATGAGAGGGTTCATGGAGCATTATGATGGCAATGACATGGAGCATTGTGATGCCAAGGGTCATGGAGCTTTGTGATGACAAAAGTCATGGAGCATTTTGATGACAAGGGTGTGGTGCATTGTGATGAGCAGGGCAGGGAGCATTTTGATGACAGGTTCATGCAGTAATTTGATGAAAAGTGTAATGGAACATTTTGATGACAGGGGTTATAAAACATTGTGATGCCATGGGTCATGGAGCTTTGGGATGAAAAGGGTCATGGAGTATTTTGATGACAGGGGTTATTGAACATTGTGATGTCAGGGATCATGGAACATTGTGCTGATAAGGGGATGTAGCATTGTGATGACAGGGGTCATGGAAACTTGTGATAACAGGGGTGAGGGAGGATTGTGATGACAAGTGATGGAACATTGTGATATCCGTTGTGAGAGAGCATTTGAATGAGAATTGCATGGAACATTGTGATTACAAGGTTTATGGAGCATAGCGATGTCAAAGTTGTGGTTCTTTGTGATGAAAAGTGCATGGCACATTGTGATGACAAGGGTCATGGAGCATTGTTCTGACAAAGACATGGAGCATCGTGATGACAAGGGTCACGCAGCATTGTGATGAAAAGTTCATGGAGCATTGTGGTTACAAAGGTCACAGAGTCTTGTGATGACGCGGGCATGGACCGTTGTGATGACAAACGTTATGAAGCATTGTGATGACTGGAGTCACGGAGCATAGTGATGACAGGGGTCATGGAGCATTGTGATGACAAGGGCATGGAGCATTGTGATGACAGGTGCATGGAGCATCGGTCTGACAAGTTTCATAGATTATTGTGATGACAGTGGACATGGTGCATTTTGATGACAAGTGCATGGAGTACTGTGATGACAAGGGCATGGAATATTGTGAATATAGGTGTCAGGGAGCATTGTGATGACATATGTCATGGTCCATTGCGATGACAATGGCATGGAGCATTGTGATGCCAAATATAATGGAGGATTGTGATGACAAATATAATGGAGCATTGTGATGACTAGGGCTTGGAGCATTATGATGACAAGGGCCATTGAGAGTTTTCATGAAAATGTCATGAAGCATTGTGATGACAAGGTCCTGGAGCATTGTGATGAGAAAATCATGGAGCCTTGTGATGACAGGTCTCATGGAGCATACTGATCAAAAGGGGCATGGAGCATTCTGATTACTTGGGTCTTGGAACATTGTGATAACAAGGGCATGGAGCATTGTGATGACAAGGGCATGGAGTATTGTGATGACAGGCATCATGGAGCGTTGTGATGACAAGGGCATGGAGCATTGGTCTAATAAGTTTCTTGGATTATTGTGATGAGAGTGGGAACAGCGCATTGTGATGACAAGGGCATGGAGCATTGTGATGACCAGGTCATGCAGTATTGTAAATAGAGGTGTCAGGGAGCATTGTGATGACATATGTAATGGCCCATTGTGATGACAATGGCATGGAGCATTGTGATGACAAGTGTCAGGGAGCATTGTGCTGACAAGTGCATGGAGAATTGTGATGACAAGGGTCATGGAGCATTCTGATGACAAGCTTGTGGAGTATTTTGATGACAATGGCATGGAGCATTGTGATGCAAATGGCATGGGGCTTTGTGATGAAAAAGGCATGGAGCCTTTTCGTGACAGGGTTCAAGGAGCATTCTGACGACAAGTGTCAGGGAGCATTGTGATGACAAGTGTATTGAGAATTGTGATGACAAAGGTCATGGAGCATTGTGATGAAAAGGGCATGGAGTATTGTGATGACAGTCATCATGGAGCGTTGTGATGACAAGTGTTATGGAACATTGTGATCACAAGGGTTTGGAGCATTGCGATGACAGAGGTCATGGATACTTTTGATTTCAAGGAGCATGGAGCACTGTGATGACTAGGGCATGAAGCAATGGGATCCCAAGGTTCTTGGAGGATAGTGATGACTATGGTAATGGAGTATTGTGATGACAAGCGCATAGAGCATTGTAAGGAGAGTGACATGTAGCATTTTGCTGACAAAGCCATGGAGCATTGTGATGACATGTGTCATGGTGCACTTTGATGACAAGCGTCACAGAGCATTTTGAATATAGGGGTCATGGAGCATTGGGATGACAAGGGCATGGATCACTGTGATGACAAGGGTCATGGATCATTGGGATGAAAATGTTCATGGAGTATTGTGATGACAGGGGTCATGGAGCATTGCGATTACAGGGGTCATGGAGCATTGTGATGAAAAGAGTCCCGGATCATTGTGTTGTCAGGTGTCATGGAGTGTTTTGATGACAGTGGTCATGGAGAATTTTGATGATATTGGTCATGGAGCATTGTGATTAGAAGGTCATGGAGCATTGGGCTGAAAATATTCATGGAGTATTGTGATGACAGGTGTCATGGAGCATTGTGATGACAAGGGAATGGAGCATGGTGATGACAAGGTCCTGGAGCATTGTGATGAGATGACCATGGAGACTTGTGTTGACAAGTCTCATGGAGCATTCTGATGAAAAGGTGCATGGAGCATTGTGATTACAGGGGTCTTGGAGCATTGTGATGACAAGGGCATGGAGCACTGTGAGGAGAAGGCCATGGAACATTCTGATAACATGCGTCATGGAGCTTTGTGATGACAAGGGCATGGAGCATTGTGATTACAGGGGTCTTGGAGCATTGTGATGACAAGGGTCATGGAGCCTTGTGATGACAAGTCCGTGGAACAATGTGATGGCAGGGGTCATGGAGCATTGTTATGACAGATGTAACGGAGCATTGTGATGAGAAGGGCATTGAGCATTGGTCTGAAATGCTTCTTGAATTATTGTGATGAGAGTGGGCATGGAGCATTGTGATGACAAGGGCACGTACACTGTGATACATGGGTCATGGGGGATTGTAATGACAAGGGCATGGAGCATTGTGATGAGAAGGGCATCGAGCATTGTGATGACAATTGTCATGGAGCTTTGTGATGACCAGGGCATTGAGCAATATGATGAGAGGGTTCATGGAGCATTATGATGGCAATGACATGGAGCATTGTGATGCCAAGGGTCATGGAGCTTTGTGATGACAAAAGTCATGGAGCATTTTGATGACAAGGGTGTGGTGCATTGTGATGAGCAGGGCAGGGAGCATTTTGATGACAGGTTCATGCAGTAATTTGATGAAAAGTGTAATGGAACATTTTGATGACAGGGGTTATAAAACATTGTGATGCCATGGGTCATGGAGCTTTGGGATGAAAAGGGTCATGGAGTATTTTGATGACAGGGGTTATTGAACATTGTGATGTCAGGGATCATGGAACATTGTGCTGATAAGGGGATGTAGCATTGTGATGACAGGGGTCATGGAAACTTGTGATAACAGGGGTGAGGGAGGATTGTGATGACAAGTGATGGAACATTGTGATATCCGTTGTGAGAGAGCATTTGAATGAGAATTGCATGGAACATTGTGATTACAAGGTTTATGGAGCATAGCGATGTCAAAGTTGTGGTTCTTTGTGATGAAAAGTGCATGGCACATTGTGATGACAAGGGTCATGGAGCATTGTTCTGACAAAGACATGGAGCATCGTGATGACAAGGGTCACGCAGCATTGTGATGAAAAGTTCATGGAGCATTGTGGTTACAAAGGTCACAGAGTCTTGTGATGACGCGGGCATGGACCGTTGTGATGACAAACGTTATGAAGCATTGTGATGACTGGAGTCACGGAGCACTGTGATGACAGGGGTCATGGAGCATTGTGATGACAAGGGCATGGAGCATTGTGATGACAGGTGCATGGAGCATCGGTCTGACAAGTTTCATAGATTACTGTGATGACAGTGGACATGGTGCATTTTGATGACAAGTGCATGGAGTATTGTGATGACAAGGGCATGGAATATTGTGAAGACAGGTGTCAGGGAGCATTGTGATGACATATGTCATGGTCCATTGCGATGACAATGGCATGGAGCATTGTGATGCCAAATATAATGGAGGATTGTGATGACAAATATAATGGAGCATTGTGATGACTAGGGCTTGGAGCATTATGATGACAAGGGCCATTGAGAGTTTTCATGAAAATGTCATGAAGCATTGTGATGACAAGGTCCTGGAGCATTGTGATGAGAAAATCATGGAGCCTTGTGATGACAGGTCTCATGGAGCATACTGATCAAAAGGGGCATGGAGCATTCTGATTACTTGGGTCTTGGAACATTGTGATAACAAGGGCATGGAGCATTGTGATGACAAGGGCATGGAGTATTGTGATGACAGGCATCATGGAGCGTTGTGATGACAAGGGCATGGAGCATTGGTCTAATAAGTTTCTTGGATTATTGTGATGAGAGTGGGAACAGCGCATTGTGATGACAAGGGAATGGAGCATTGTGATGACCAGGTCATGCAGTATTGTAAATAGAGGTGTCAGGGAGCATTGTGATGACATATGTAATGGCCCATTGGGATGACAATGGCATGGAGCATTCTGATGCCAAGTGTCATGGAGGATTCTGATGACAAAGGTAATGGAGCATTGTGATGGCCATGGCTTGGAGCATTGTGATGACAAGGGTCAGGGAGCATTGTGCTGACAAGTGCATGGAGAATTGTGATGACAAGGGTCATGGAGCATTCTGATGACAAGCTTGTGGAGTATTTTGATGACAATGGCATGGAGCATTGTGATGAAAATGGCATGGGGCTTTGTGATGAAAAAGGCATGGAGCCTTTTTGTGACAGGGTTCAAGGAGCATTCTGACGACAAGTGTCAGGGAGCATTGTGATGACAAGTGTATTGAGAATTGTGATGACAAAGTTCATGGAGCATTGTGATGAAAAGGGCATGGAGTACTGTGATGACAGTCATCATGGAGCGTTGTGATGACAAGTGTTATGGAACATTGTGATCACAAGGGTTTGGAGCATTGCGATGACAGAGGTCATGGATACTTTTGATTTCAAGGAGCATGGAGCACTGTGATGACTAGGGCATGAAGCAATGGGATCCCAAGGTTCTTGGAGGATAGTGATGACTATGGTAATGGAGTATAGTGATGACAAGCGCATAGAGCATTGTAAGGAGAGTGTCATGTAGCATTTTGCTGACAAAGGCATGGAGCATTGTGATGACATGTGTCATGGTGCACTTTGATGACAAGCGTCACAGAGCATTTTGAATATAGGGGTCATGGAGCATTGGGATGACAAGGGCATGGATCACTGTGATGACAAGGGTCATGGATCATTGGGATGAAAATGTTCATGGAGTATTGTGATGACAGGGGTCATGGAGCATTGTGATTACAGGGGTCATGGAGCATTGTGATGAAAAGAGTCCCGGATCATTGTGTTGTCAGGTGTCATGGAGTGTTTTGATGACAGTGGTCATGGAGAATTTTGATGATATTGGTCATGGAGCATTGTGATTAGAAGGTCATGGAGCATTGGGCTGAAAATGTTCATGGAGTATTGTGATGACAGGTGTCATGGAGCATTGTGATGACAAGGGAATGGAGCGTGGTGATGACAAGGTCCTGGAGCATTGTGATGAGATGACCATGGAGACTTGTGTTGACCAGTCTCATGGAGCATTCTGATGAAAAGGTGCATGGAGCATTGTGATTACAGGGGTCTTGGAGCATTGTGATGACAAGGGCATGGAGCACTGTGAGGAGAAGGCCATGGAACATTCTGATAACATGCGTCATGGAGCTTTGTGATGACAAGGGCATGGAGCATTGTGATTACAGGGGTCTTGGAGCATTGTGATGACAAGGGTCATGGAGCCTTGTGATGACAAGTCCGTGGAACAATGTGATGGCAGGGGTCATGGAGCATTGTTATGACAGATGTAACGGAGCATTGTGATGAGAAGGGCATTGAGCATTGGTCTGAAATGCTTCTTGAATTATTGTGATGAGAGTGGGCATGGAGCATTGTGATGACAAGGGCACGTTCACTGTGATACATGGGTCATGGGGGATTGTAATGACAAGGGCATGGAGCATTGTGATGAGAAGGGCATCGAGCATTGTGATGACAATTGTCATGGAGCTTTGTGATGACCAGGGCATTGAGCAATATGATGAGAGGGTTCATGGAGCATTATGATGGCAATGACATGGAGCATTGTGATGCCAAGGGTCATGGAGCTTTGTGATGACAAAAGTCATGGAGCATTTTGATGACAAGGGTGTGGTGCATTGTGATGAGCAGGGCAGGGAGCATTTTGATGACAGGTTCATGCAGTAATTTGATGAAAAGTGTAATGGAACATTTTGATGACAGGGGTTATAAAACATTGTGATGCCATGGGTCATGGAGCTTTGGGATGAAAAGGGTCATGGAGTATTTTGATGACAGGGGTTATTGAACATTGTGATGTCAGGGATCATGGAACATTGTGCTGATAAGGGGATGTAGCATTGTGATGACAGGGGTCATGGAAACTTGTGATAACAGGGGTGAGGGAGGATTGTGATGACAAGTGATGGAACATTGTGATATCCGTTGTGAGAGAGCATTTGAATGAGAATTGCATGGAACATTGTGATTACAAGGTTTATGGAGCATAGCGATGTCAAAGTTGTGGTTCTTTGTGATGAAAAGTGCATGGCACATTGTGATGACAAGGGTCATGGAGCATTGTTCTGACAAAGACATGGAGCATCGTGATGACAAGGGTCACGCAGCATTGTGATGAAAAGTTCATGGAGCATTGTGGTTACAAAGGTCACAGAGTCTTGTGATGACGCGGGCATGGACCGTTGTGATGACAAACGTTATGAAGCATTGTGATGACTGGAGTCACGGAGCACTGTGATGACAGGGGTCATGGAGCATTGTGATGACAAGGGCATGGAGCATTGTGATGACAGGTGCATGGAGCATCGGTCTGACAAGTTTCATAGATTACTGTGATGACAGTGGACATGGTGCATTTTGATGACAAGTGCATGGAGTATTGTGATGACAAGGGCATGGAATATTGTGAAGACAGGTGTCAGGGAGCATTGTGATGACATATGTCATGGTCCATTGCGATGACAATGGCATGGAGCATTGTGATGCCAAATATAATGGAGGATTGTGATGACAAATATAATGGAGCATTGTGATGACTAGGGCTTGGAGCATTATGATGACAAGGGCCATTGAGAGTTTTCATGAAAATGTCATGAAGCATTGTGATGACAAGGTCCTGGAGCATTGTGATGAGAAAATCATGGAGCCTTGTGATGACAGGTTTCATGGAGCATACTGATCAAAAGGGGCATGGAGCATTCTGATTACTTGGGTCTTGGAACATTGTGATAACAAGGGCATGGAGCATTGTGATGACAAGGGCATGGAGTATTGTGATGACAGGCATCATGGAGCGTTGTGATGACAAGGGCATGGAGCATTGGTCTAATAAGTTTCTTGGATTATTGTGATGAGAGTGGGAACAGCGCATTGTGATGACAAGGGCATGGAGCATTGTGATGACCAGGTCATGCAGTATTGTAAATAGAGGTGTCAGGGAGCATTGTGATGACATATGTAATGGCCCATTGTGATGACAATGGCATGGAGCATTGTGATGACAAGTGTCAGGGAGCATTGTGCTGACAAGTGCATGGAGAATTGTGATGACAAGGGTCATGGAGCATTCTGATGACAAGCTTGTGGAGTATTTTGATGACAATGGCATGGAGCATTGTGATGCAAATGGCATGGGGCTTTGTGATGAAAAAGGCATGGAGCCTTTTCGTGACAGGGTTCAAGGAGCATTCTGACGACAAGTGTCAGGGAGCATTGTGATGACAAGTGTATTGAGAATTGTGATGACAAAGGTCATGGAGCATTGTGATGAAAAGTGCATGGAGTATTGTGATGACAGTCATCATGGAGCGTTGTGATGACAAGTGTTATGGAACATTGTGATCACAAGGGTTTGGAGCATTGCGATGACAGAGGTCATGGATACTTTTGATTTCAAGGAGCATGGAGCACTGTGATGACTAGGGCATGAAGCAATGGGATCCCAAGGTTCTTGGAGGATAGTGATGACTATGGTAATGGAGTATAGTGATGACAAGCGCATAGAGCATTGTAAGGAGAGTGTCATGTAGCATTTTGCTGACAAAGGCATGGAGCATTGTGATGACATGTGTCATGGTGCACTTTGATGACAAGCGTCACAGAGCATTTTGAATATAGGGGTCATGGAGCATTGGGATGACAAGGGCATGGATCACTGTGATGACAAGGGTCATGGATCATTGGGATGAAAATGTTCATGGAGTATTGTGATGACAGGGGTCATGGAGCATTGTGATTACAGGGGTCATGGAGCATTGTGATGAAAAGAGTCCCGGATCATTGTGTTGTCAGGTGTCATGGAGTGTTTTGATGACAGTGGTCATGGAGAATTTTGATGATATTGGTCATGGAGCATTGTGATTAGAAGGTCATGGAGCATTGGGCTGAAAATGTTCATGGAGTATTGTGATGACAGGTGTCATGGAGCATTGTGATGACAAGGGAATGGAGCGTGGTGATGACAAGGTCCTGGAGCATTGTGATGAGATGACCATGGAGACTTGTGTTGACAAGTCTCATGGAGCATTCTGATGAAAAGGTGCATGGAGCGTTGTGATTACAGGGGTCTTGGAGCATTGTGATGACAAGGGCATGGAGCACTGTGAGGAGAAGGCCATGGAACATTCTGATAACATGCGTCATGGAGCTTTGTGATGACAAGGGCATGGAGCATTGTGATTACAGGGGTCTTGGAGCATTGTGATGACAAGGGTCATGGAGCCTTGTGATGACAAGTCCGTGGAACAATGTGATGGCAGGGGTCATGGAGCATTGTTATGACAGATGTAACGGAGCATTGTGATGAGAAGGGCATAGAGCATTGGTCTGAAATGCTTCTTGAATTATTGTGATGAGAGTGGGCATGGAGCATTGTGATGACAAGGGCACGTACACTGTGATACATGGGTCATGGGGGATTGTAATGACAAGGGCATGGAGCATTGTGATGAGAAGGGCATCGAGCATTGTGATGACAATTGTCATGGAGCTTTGTGATGACCAGGGCATTGAGCAATATGATGAGAGGGTTCATGGAGCATTATGATGGCAATGACATGGAGCATTGTGATGCCAAGGGTCATGGAGCTTTGTGATGACAAAAGTCATGGAGCATTTTGATGACAAGGGTGTGGTGCATTGTGATGAGCAGGGCAGGGAGCATTTTGATGACAGGTTCATGCAGTAATTTGATGAAAAGTGTAATGGAACATTTTGATGACAGGGGTTATAAAACATTGGGATGCCATGGGTCATGGAGCTTTGGGATGAAAAGGGTCATGGAGTATTTTGATGACAGGGGTTATTGAACATTGTGATGTCAGGGATCATGGAACATTGTGCTGATAAGGGGATGTAGCATTGTGATGACAGGGGTCATGGAAACTTGTGATAACAGGGGTGAGGGAGGATTGTGATGACAAGTGATGGAACATTGTGATATCCGTTGTGAGAGAGCATTTGAATGAGAATTGCATGGAACATTGTGATTACAAGGTTTATGGAGCATAGCGATGTCAAAGTTGTGGTTCTTTGTGATGAAAAGTGCATGGCACATTGTGATGACAAGGGTCATGGAGCATTGTTCTGACAAAGACATGGAGCATCGTGATGACAAGGGTCACGCAGCATTGTGATGAAAAGTTCATGGAGCATTGTGGTTACAAAGGTCACAGAGTCTTGTGATGACGCGGGCATGGACCGTTGTGATGACAAACGTTATGAAGCATTGTGATGACTGGAGTCACGGAGCATTGTGATGACAGGGGTCATGGAGCATTGTGATGACAAGGGCATGGAGCATTGTGATGACAGGTGCATGGAGCATCCGTCTGACAAGTTTCATAGATTACTGTGATGACAGTGGACATGGTGCATTTTGATGGCAAGTGCATGGAGTATTGTGATGACAAGGGCATGGAATATTGTGAAGACAGGTGTCAGGGAGCATTGTGATGACATATGTCATGGTCCATTGCGATGACAATGGCATGGAGCATTGTGATGCCAAATATAATGGAGGATTGTGATGACAAGCGCATAGAGCATTGTAATGACAAAGTCATGTAGCATTTTGCTGACAAAGGCATGGAGCATTGTGATGACAGGTGTCATGTAGCAATGTGAATACAGGGGTCATGGAGCATTGGGATGACAAGGGCATGGATCATTGTGATGACAAGAGTCATGGAGCATTGGGCTGAAATTGTTCATGGAGTATTGTGATGACTGGGGTCATGGAGCATTGTGATGAGTAGGGAATGGAGCATTGTGATGACAAGAGTCCCGGATCATTGTGTTGTCACGTGTCATGGAGTGTTGTGATGACAGTGGTCATGGAGCATTTTGATGATATTTGTCATGGAGCATTGTGATGAGAATTTCATGGAGCATTGGGCTGAAAATATTCATGGATTATTGTGATGACAGGGGTCATGGAGCATTGTGATGACCAGGGAATGGAGCATGGTGATGACAAGGTCCTGGAGCATTGTGATGATAAGACCATGGAGACTTGTGATGACAAGTCTCATGGAGCATTCTGATGAAATGTGGCATGGAGCATTGTGATTACATGGGTCTTGGAGCATTGTGATGACAAGGGCATGAAGTATTGTGATGACAGGGGTCATGGAGCCTTGTGATGACAAGGCCGTGGAACACTGTGATGGCAGGTGTCATGGAGCATTGTTATGACAGAGGTAATGGAGCATTGTGATGACAAGCGTCACGGAACATTGTGAATACAGGGTTCATGGAGCATTGGGATGACAAGGGCATGGATGATTGTGATGACAAGGGTCATGGAGGATTGGGCTGAAAATGTTCATGGGGTATTTTGATGACAGGGGTCATGGAGCATTGTGATAACAGGGTTAAGGGAGGATTGTGATGACTAGTGATGGAACATTGTGATATCACATGTGGGAGAGCATTTGGATGAGAAGTGCATGGAGAATTGTGATTACAAGGTTTATGGAGCATAGCAATGACAAGGTTGTGTATCATTGTGATGAAATGCGCATGGCACAATGTGATGACAAGGGTCATGGAGCATTGTCCTGACAAAGGCATGGAGCATTGTGATGACAAAGGTCATGGAACATTGTGATGAAAAGGGCATGGAGTATTGTGATGACAAGCATCATGGAGCGTTGTGATGACAAGTGCTATGGAACACTGTGATCACAAGGATTTGGAGCATTGTGATGACAGAGGTCATGGATCATTTCGATTTCAAGGAGCATGGAGCATTGTGATGACAAGGGCATGAAGCAATGTGATCCTGAGTTTCATGGAGGATTGTGATGACAATGGAAATGGAGTATTGTGATGACAAGCGCATAGAGCATTGTGATGACAAAGTCATGTAGCATTTTGCTGACAAAGGCATGGAACATTGTGATGACAAGTGTCATGGAGCACTGTGATGACAAGCGTCTCGGAGCATTGTGAATACAGGGGTCATGGAGCATTGGCAAGACAAGGGCATGGATCATTGTGATGACAAAGGTCATGGAGCACTGGGCTGAAAATGTTCATGGAGTGTTGTGATGACAGGGGTCATGGAGCATTTTGATGACTAGGGAATGGATCATTGTGATGACAAGAGTCCCGGATCATTGTGTTGTCAGGTGTCATGGAGTGTTGTGATGACAGTGGTCAAGGAGCATTGTGATGATATTAGCCATGGAGCATTGTGATGAGTAGGTCGTGGAGCACTGGGCTGAAAATGTTCATGGATTATTGTGAAGACAGTGGTCATGGAGCATTGTGATGACAAGGGAATGGAGCATGGTGATGACAAGGTCCTAGAGCATTGTTATGAGAAGACCATGGAGACTTGTGATGATAAGTCTCATGGAGCATTCTGATGAAAAGGGGCATGAAGCATTGTGATTACAGGGGTCTTGTAGCATTTTGATGGCAAGAGCATGGAGCATTGTGATGAGAAGGCCATGAAGCATTCTGATGACATGTGTCATGGAGCTTTTTGATGACAAGGGCATGGAGCATTGTGATGACATGTGTCATGGAGCATTGTGATGACAACGGAATGGAGCATGGTGATGACAAGGTCCTGGGGCATCGTGATGAGAAGACCATGGAGACTTCTGATGAGAAGTCTCATGGAGCATTCTGATGAAAAGGAGCATGGAGCATTGTGATTACATGTGTCTTGGAGCATTGTGATGACTAGGGCATGGAGCATTGTGATGAGAAGGCCATGGAGCATTCTGATGACATGTGTCATGGAGTTTTGTGATGAGAAAGGCATGGAGCATTTGTGATTACAGGGATCTTGGAGCATTGTGATGAAATGTGCATGGATCATTGTTATGAAAAAGGGATGGAGCCTTGTCATGACAGGGTTCATGGAGCATTCTGACGACAAGTGTCAGGAAGCATTGTGATGACAAGTGTATTGAGCATTGTGATGACAAAGATCATGGAGCATTGTGATGAGAAGACCATGGATAATTGTGATGATGAGCGTCATGGGGTGTTGTGATGATAAGTGTTATGGAACATTGTGATCACAAGGTTTTGGAACATTATGATGACAGAGGTCATGGAGAATATTGATTTCATTGTGATGACAATAGCCTGTAGCATTATGATGATGGGAATGGTGCATTGTGATGACAGGGTTCATGGAGCATTGAGATGAAAAGGGGCATGGAGCATTGTGATTACAAGGGTCTTGGAGCATTGTGATGACAAGGGCATGGAACACTGTGATGAGAAGGCCATGGAACTTTCTGATGACATGTGTCATGTAGCTTTGTGATGACAAGGGAATGGAGCATTGTGCTTTCAGAGGTCTGGAGCATTGTGATGACAAGTGTCATGGAACCTTGTGATGACTAGAGCGTGGAACATTTTGATGGCAAATGTCATGGTGCATTTTTATGACAGGTGTAATGGAGCATTTTGATGAGAAGGGCATGGAACATTGGTCTGAAATGTTTCATGGATTATTGTGATGAGAGTGGGCAAGGAGCATTGTGATGACAAGGGCACGGAACACTGTGATACATGGGTCAGGCAGGATTGTAATGACAAGGGCATGGAGCATTGTGATGAGAAGGGCATCGAGCATTGTGATGACAAGTGTCATGGAGCTTTGTGATGACATGTGCATGGAGCAATGTGATGAGAGGGTTCATGGAGCATTGTGATGACAATGACATGGAGCATTGTGATGCCAAGGGTCATGGAGCTTTGTGATGACAAGTCATGGAGCATTTAGATGACAAGATCATGGTGCATTGTGCTGAGAAATGCAGGGAGCATTTTGATGACCAGGTCATGCATCAATTTGATAAAAACTGTAAAGGAACATTTTGATGGCAGGGGTTATAGAACATTGTGATGTCAGGGGTCTTGGAGCTTTGTGATGAAAAGGGTCATGGAGCATTTTGATGACAGGGATTATGGAGCATTGTGATGTCAGGGGTCATGGAACATTGTGATGATAAAGGGATGTAGCATTGTGATGACAGGGTCCTGGAACATTGTGATTACAGGGATGAGGGAGTATTGTGATGACTAGAGATGGAACATTGTGATATCTCTGGTGAGAGAGCATTTTGATGAGAAGTGCATGGACCATTGTGATTACAAGGTTTATGAAGCATAGCCATGACAAGGTTGTTGACTGTTGTGATGAAATGCGCGTGGCACATTGTGATGACTATGTTCATTGAGCATTGTTCTGACAAAGAAATGGAGCTTTGTGATGACAAGGGCATGGAGCATTGTGATTACATGGGTCATGGAGCATTTTGATGACAATGGCGTCGAGCATGGTGATGAGAAGGCCATGGATAATTGTGATGACGCGCATCATGGAGCACAGTAATGACAAGGGGTATGGAGCATTGTGATGACAGTGGCCATGGAGAAATGTGTTGACAAGTGTCATGGAGCATTCTGATGACAAGCTTGTGGAGTATTGTGACGACAATGGCTTGGAGCATTGTGATGAAAAGGGCATGGAGCATTGTGATGAAAAAGGCATGAAGCCATTTCATGACAGGTTTCAAGGAGCATTCTGATGACAAGTGTCAGGGAACATTGTGATGACATGTGTATTGAGAATTGTGATGAAAAAGATCATGGAGCATTTTGACGAAAAGGGCATAGAGTATTGTGATGACAGGCATCATGGAGCATTGTGATGACAAGTGTTATGGAACATTGTGATCACAAGGGTTTGGAGCATTGTGATGATAGAAGTCATGGATCATTTTGTTTTCAAGGAGCATGCAGCATTGTGATGACAAGGGCATGAAGCAATGTGATCCCAAGGTTCATGGATGATTGTGATGACAATGCTAAGGGAGTATTGTGATGACAAGCAAATGGAGCATTTTGATGGCAAGGTCATGTAGCATTTTGCTGACACAGGCATGGAGCATTGTGATGATAAGGGTCATAGAGCACTTTGATGAGAAGCATCACGGATCATTGTGATTACAGGGGTCATGGACCATTGGGATGGCAAGGTCATGGATCATTGTGATGACAAGTGTCATGGAGCATTGGGCTGAAAATATTAATGGAGCATTGTGATGACTAGGGAATGGAGCATTGTGATGACTAGAGTCCCGGATCACTGTGTTGTCAGGGGTCATGGAGCGTTGTGATGACAGTGGTAATGGAGCATTATGATGATAGGGATCATGAAGCATTGTGATGAGAAGTTCCTGGAGAATTGGCGTGAAAATGTTCAGGAAGTATTGTGAGGACAGGGGTCATGGAGCATTGTGATGACAAGGGAATGGAGCACTGTGATGACAAGCGTCTCGGAGCATTGTGAATACAGGGGTCATGGAGCATTGGCAAGACAAGGGCATGGATCATTGTGATGACAAAGGTCATGGAGCACTGGGCTGAAAATGTTCATGGAGTGTTGTGATGACAGGGGTCATGGAGCATTTTGATGACTAGGGAATGGAACATTGTGATGACAAGAGTCCCGGATCATTGTGTTGTCAGGTGTCATGGAGTGTTGTGATGACAGTGGTCAAGGAGCATTGTGATGATATTAGCCATGGAGCATTGTGATGAGTAGGTCGTGGAGCACTGGGCTGAAAATGTTCATGGATTATTGTGAAGACAGGGGTCATGGAGCATTGTGATGACAAGGGAATGGAGCATGGTGATGACAAGGTCCTAGAGCATTGTTATGAGAAGACCATGGAGACTTGTGATGATAAGTCTCATGGAGCATTCTGATGAAAAGGGGCATGAAGCATTGTGATTACAGGGGTCTTGTAGCATTTTGATGGCAAGAGCATGGAGCATTGTGATGAGAAGGCCATGAAGCATTCTGATGACATGTGTCATGGAGCTTTTTGATGACAAGGGCATGGAGCATTGTGATGACATGTGTCATGGAGCATTGTGATGACAACGGAATGGAGCATGGTGATGACAAGGTCCTGGGGCATCGTGATGAGAAGACCATGGAGACTTCTGATGAGAAGTCTCATGGAGCATTCTGATGAAAAGGAGCATGGAGCATTGTGATTACATGTGTCTTGGAGCATTGTGATGACTAGGGCATGGAGCATTGTGATGAGAAGGCCATGGAGCATTCTGATGACATGTGTCATGGAGTTTTGTGATGAGAAAGGCATGGAACATTTGTGATTACAGGGATCTTGGAGCATTGTGATGAAATGTGCATGGATCATTGTTATGAAAAAGGGATGGAGCCTTGTCATGACAGGGTTCATGGAGCATTCTGACGACAAGTGTCAGGAAGCATTGTGATGACAAGTGTATTGAGCATTGTGATGACAAAGATCATGGAGCATTGTGATGAGAAGACCATGGATAATTGTGATGATGAGCGTCATGGGGTGTTGTGATGATAAGTGTTATGGAACATTGTGATCACAAGGTTTTGGAACATTATGATGACAGAGGTCATGGAGAATATTGATTTCATTGTGATGACAATAGCCTGTAGCATTATGATGATGGGAATGGTGCATTGTGATGACAGGGTTCATGGAGCATTGAGATGAAAAGGGGCATGGAGCATTGTGATTACAAGGGTCTTGGAGCATTGTGATGACAAGGGCATGGAACACTGTGATGAGAAGGCCATGGAACTTTCTGATGACATGCGTCATGTAGCTTTGTGATGACAAGGGAATGGAGCATTGTGCTTTCAGAGGTCTGGAGCATTGTGATGACAAGTGTCATGGAACCTTGTGATGACTAGAGCGTGGAACATTTTGATGGCAAATGTCATGGTGCATTTTTATGACAGGTGTAATGGAGCATTTTGATGAGAAGGGCATGGAACATTGGTCTGAAATGTTTCATGGATTATTGTGATGAGAGTGGGCAAGGAGCATTGTGATGACAAGGGCACGGAACACTGTGATACATGGGTCAGGCAGGATTGTAATGACAAGGGCATGGAGCATTGTGATGAGAAGGGCATCGAGCATTGTGATGACAAGTGTCATGGAGCTTTGTGATGACATGTGCATGGAGCAATGTGATGAGAGGGTTCATGGAGCATTGTGATGACAATGACATGGAGCATTGTGATGCCAAGGGTCATGGAGCTTTGTGATGACAAGTCATGGAGCATTTAGATGACAAGATCATGGTGCATTGTGCTGAGAAATGCAGGGAGCATTTTGATGACCAGGTCATGCATCAATTTGATAAAAACTGTAAAGGAACATTTTGATGGCAGGGGTTATAGAACATTGTGATGTCAGGGGTCTTGGAGCTTTGTGATGAAAAGGGTCATGGAGCATTTTGATGACAGGGATTATGGAGCATTGTGATGTCAGGGGTCATGGAACATTGTGATGATAAAGGGATGTAGCATTGTGATGACAGGGTCCTGGAACATTGTGATTACAGGGATGAGGGAGTATTGTGATGACTAGAGATGGAACATTGTGATATCTCTGGTGAGAGAGCATTTTGATGAGAAGTGCATGGACCATTGTGATTACAAGGTTTATGAAGCATAGCCATGACAAGGTTGTTGACTGTTGTGATGAAATGCGCGTGGCACATTGTGATGACTATGTTCATTGAGCATTGTTCTGACAAAGAAATGGAGCTTTGTGATGACAAGGGCATGGAGCATTGTGATTACATGGGTCATGGAGCATTTTGATGACAATGGCGTCGAGCATGGTGATGAGAAGGCCATGGATAATTGTGATGACGCGCATCATGGAGCACAGTAATGACAAGGGGTATGGAGCATTGTGATGACAGTGGCCATGGAGAAATGTGTTGACAAGTGTCATGGAGCATTCTGATGACAAGCTTGTGGAGTATTGTGACGACAATGGCTTGGAGCATTGTGATGAAAAGGGCATGGAGCATTGTGATGAAAAAGGCATGAAGCCATTTCATGACAGGTTTCAAGGAGCATTCTGATGACAAGTGTCAGGGAACATTGTGATGACATGTGTATTGAGAATTGTGATGAAAAAGATCATGGAGCATTTTGACGAAAAGGGCATAGAGTATTGTGATGACAGGCATCATGGAGCATTGTGATGACAAGTGTTATGGAACATTGTGATCACAAGGGTTTGGAGCATTGTGATGATAGAAGTCATGGATCATTTTGTTTTCAAGGAGCATGCAGCATTGTGATGACAAGGGCATGAAGCAATGTGATCCCAAGGTTCATGGATGATTGTGATGACAATGCTAAGGGAGTATTGTGATGACAAGCAAATGGAGCATTTTGATGGCAAGGTCATGTAGCATTTTGCTGACACAGGCATGGAGCATTGTGATGATAAGGGTCATAGAGCACTTTGATGAGAAGCATCACGGATCATTGTGATTACAGGGGTCATGGAGCATTGGGATGGCAAGGTCATGGATCATTGTGATGACAAGTGTCATGGAGCATTGGGCTGAAAATATTAATGGAGCATTGTGATGACTAGGGAATGGAGCATTGTGATGACTAGAGTCCCGGATCACTGTGTTGTCAGGGGTCATGGAGCGTTGTGATGACAGTGGTAATGGAGCATTATGATGATAGGGATCATGAAGCATTGTGATGAGAAGTTCCTGGAGAATTGGCGTGAAAATGTTCAGGAAGTATTGTGAGGACAGGGGTCATGGAGCATTGTGATGACAAGGGAATGGAGCACTGTGATGAAAGGTTCCTGGAGCACTGTGATGAGGAGACCATGGAGCCTCGTAATAAGAAGTCTCATGGAGCATTCTGATGAAAAGGGGCATGGAGTATTGTGATTACAGGGGTCTTGGAGCATTGTGATGACAAGGGCATGGAGCATTGTGATTACTGGTGTCTTGGAGCATTGTGATGAAATTGGCATGGATCATTGTTATGAAAATGGTATGGAGCCTTGTCATGACAGGGTTCTAGGAGCATACTGATGAGAAGTGTCAGGGAGCATTGTGATGACATGTGTATAGAGCATTGTGATGACAAAGGTCATGGAGCACTGTGATGAGAAGACCATGGATAACTGTGATGATGAGCTTCATGGGGCGTTGTGATGATAAGTGTTATGGAACATTGTGATCACAAGGATTTGGAGCATTGTGATGAGATAGATCATCGAATATTTTGATTTCATTGTGATGACAATAGCCTGAAGCATTCTGATGATGGTCATGTTGCATTTTGATGACAGGGTTCATGGAGCATTGAGATGCAAAGAGGCATGGAGCATTGTGATTAGAGGGTTCATGGAGCATTGTGATGAAAATTGCATGGAGCATTGAGATGCCAATTGTCATGGAGCTTTGTGATGACAAAAGTCATGGAGCATTTTGATGACAAGGGCGTGGTACATTGTGATGAGAAGGGCAGGGAGCATTGTGATGACAGGGTCATAGAGCAATTTGATGAAAAGTGTCATGGAATATTTTAATGACAGGGGTTATGGAACATTGTGATGTCAGGTTTCATGGAGCATTTTGATGAAAAGGATCATGGAGAATTATGATGACAGGGGTTATGGAACATTGTGATGTCAGGGTTCATTGAGCATTTTGAGGAAAAGTGTTATGGAGCATTATGATGACAGGGGTTATGGAATATTGTGATGTCAGGGGTCACCGAACTTTGTGATGATATGTGCATGTAGCATTGCAAAGACAAAAGTCATGGAATATTGTGATGACAGGGGTGAGGGAGTATTGTGGTGAATAGTGCTGTAACATTGTGATATCATTGGTGAGAAAGCATTTTGATGAGAAGTGCATGGAGAATTGTGATGACAAGTTTTATGGAGCATCGTGGTGACAAGATTGTGGAGCACTGTGATGAGAAGCACAGGGTGCACTGTGATGACATGGGTCATGGAGCATTGATCTGACAAGCGCATGGAGCATTGTGATGACAAGGGTCATGGAGCATTGTGCGGAGAAAGGCATAGAGCATTGTGATGACAAGGGTCAAAGAGCATTGTGATGAAAAGTTATTGGACCATTGTGGTTGAATATGTCACAGAGACTGTTGATGACGAGGGCATGGACCATTGTGATGACAAAGGTCAAGAAGCATTGTGATGAATGGAGGCATGGAGCATTGTGATGACAGGCGTCATGGAGCATTGTGATAACAGGGACATGGAGCATTGTGATGACAAGGGAATGGAGCATTGGTCTAATAAGTTTCATGGATTATTGTGATGACTGTTGTAATGGCGCATTGTGATGACCAGGTCATGCAGTATTGTGAAGACAGGTGTCAGGGAGCATTGTGATGACATATGTAATGGCCCATAGTAATGACAATGGCATGGAGCATTGTGATGCCAAGTGTCATGGAGGATTCTGATGACAAAGGTAATGGAGCATTGTGATGACAAGTGTCAGGGAGAATTTTGCTGACAGGTGCAGGGAGAATTGTGATGAAAACGGTCATGAAGTATTCTGATGACAAGCTTGTGGAGTATTTTGATGACAATGGCATGGAACATTGTGATGAAAAAGGCATATGGCATTGTGATGACAAGTGTATTGAGATTTGTGATGACAAATGTCATCGAGCTTTGTGATGAGTAGGGCATGGAGTATTGTGATGACAGGCATCATGGAGCGTTGTGCTGACAAGTGTTATGAAACATTGTGATCACAAGGGTTTGGAGCATTGTGATGACAGAGGTCATGGATCATTTTGATTTCAAGGAGCATGGAGCATTGTAATGACAAGGGCATGAAGCAATGTGATCCCAAGGTTCATGGAGGACTGTGATGACAATGGTAATGGAGTATTTTGATGAAAAGCGAATAGAGCATTGCAATGACAAGGTCAGGTAGCATTTTGCCGACAAAGGCATGGAGCATTGTGATGACAGGTGTCATGGAGCAATGTGATGACAAGCGTCACGGAGCATTGTGAATACAGGGGTCATGGAGCATTGGGATGACAAGGGCATGGATCTTTGTGATGACAATTATCATGGAGCATTGGGCTGAAAATGTTCAAGGAGTATTGTTATGACAGGGATCATGGAGCATTTTGATGACAAGTTCCTGGAGCACTTTGATGAGAAGACAATGGAGACTTGTGATGACAAGTCTCATGGAGCATTCTGATGAAAAGGGACATGCAGCATTGTGATTACAGGGGTCTTGGAGCATTGTGATGACAAGGGCATGGAGCATTGTGAGGAGAAGGCCATGGAGCATTCTGATGACATGCGTCATTGAGCTTTGTGATGACAAGGGCATGGAGCATTGTGATTACAGGGGTCTTGGAGCATTGTGATTAAAAGGGCATGGATCATTGTGATGAAAAAGGCATGGAGACGTGTCATGACAGGGTTAATGGAGCATACTGATGACAAATGTCAGGGAGCATTGTGATGACAAGTGTATTGAGCATTGTGATAACAAAGGTCATGGAGCATTGTGATGAGGAGACCATGGATAATTGTGATGATGAGCGTCATTGGGTTTTGTGATGATAAGTGTTATGGAACATTGTGATCACAAGGGATTGGAGCATTTTGATGACAGAGGTCATGGAGCACTGAGATGAAAAGTGGCATGGAGCATTGTGATTACAGGGTTCTTGGAGCATTGTGATGTCAAGGGCATGGAGCATTTTGATGAGAAGGACATGGAACATTCTGATGGCATGTGTCATGGAGCTTTGTGATGACAAGGGCATGGAGCATTGTGATTACAGGTGTCTTGGAGCATTGTGATGACAAGTGTCATGGAGCCTTGTGATGACAAGTCCGTGGAATATTGTGATGGCAGGGGTCATGGAACATTGTTATGATAGGGATAATGGAGCATTGTGATGAGAAGGACATGGAGCATTGTGAATACAAGGTTTATGGAGCATTACCATGACAAATTTGTGGACCTTTGTGATGAAAAGCGCGTAGCATATTGTGATGACAAGGGTCATGGAGCATTTTTCTGACAAAGGCATGGAGCATTTTGATGACAATGGTCACGAAGCATTGTGATGAAAAGCTCATGGAGCATTGTGGTTATAAAGGTCACAGAGCCTTGTGATAACGCGGTCATGGACCATTGTGATGACAAATGTTATGAAGCATTGTGATGACTGGAGTCATGGAGCATTGTGATGACAGTGGACATGGAGCATTGTGATGACAAGGGCATAGAGCATTTTGGTGACAGGGGCATGGAGCATTGGTCTGACAAGTTTCATAGATTATTGTGATGATAGTGGACATGGTGCATTGTGATGACAAGGGCATGGATCATTGTGATGAGAAGGTCATGCAGTATTGTGAAGACAGCTGTCAGGGAGCATTGTGATGACATATGTAATGGCCCATTGTTGTGACAATGGCATGGAGCATTGTGATGCCAAGTGTCATGGATGATTCTGATGACAAATGTAATGGAGCATTGTGATGACAATGGCTTGGAGCATTGTGATGACAAGGGTTAAGGAGCATTGTGCTGACCAGTTCATGGAGAATTGTGATGACAAGGGTCATGGAGCAATCTGATGACAAACTTGTGGAGTATTATGATGACAATGGCATGGAGCAGTGTGATTAAAACGGCATGGGGCATTGTGATGAAAAAGGCATGGAGCCTTTTCATGACAGAGTTCAAGGAGCATTCTGACGACAAGTGCAGGGAGCATTGTGATGACAAGTGTATTGAGAATTGTGATGACCAAGGTCATGGAGCATTGTGATGAAAAGGGCATGGAGTATTGTGATGACAGGCATCATGGAGCGTTGTGATGACAAGTGATATGGAGCATTGTGATCACAAGGCTTTGGAGCATTTTGATGACAGATTTCATGGATCATTTTGATATCAAGGAACATGGAGCATTGTGATGACAAGGGCATAAAGCAATGTGATCCCAAGGTTCATGGAGGATTGTGATGACAATGGTAATGGAGTATTGTGATGACAAGCGCATAGAGCATTGTAATTACAAGGTCATTTAGCCTTTTGCTGACAATGTCATCTAGCATTGTGATGACAGGTGTCATGGAGCACTGTGATGACATGCATCACGGAGGATTGTGAACACAGGGGTCATGGAGCATTGGGTTGAAAAGGGCATGCATCATTGTGATGACAAGTATCATGGAGCATTGGGCTGAAAATATTCATGAAGTATTGTGATGACAGGGGACATGGAGAATTGTGATGACATAGGTCATGGAGAATTTTGATTTCATTGTGCTGACAATAGCCGGAAGCATTATAATGATGGGCATGATGCATTGTGATGACAGGGTTCATGGAGCATTGAGATGAAAAGGGGCATGGAGCATTGTGATTACAGGGGTCTTGAGCATTGTGATGACAAGGTCATGGAGCATTGTGATGAGAAAACCATGGAACATTCTGTTGATATGTGTCATGGAGCTTTGTGATGACAAGGGCATGGAGCATTGTGATTACAGGGGTCTTGGATCATTGTGATGACAAGTGTCATGGAGCCTTGTGATTACAAGTCCGTGGAACATTGTGATGGCAGGGGTCATGGAGCATTGTGATGAGAAGGGCATGGAGCATTGTGATTACATGGGCACGGAACACTGTGATACATGGGTCATGCAGGATTTTAATGACTAGGGCATGGAGCATTGTGATGAGAAATGCATCGAGCATTGTGATGACAAGTGTCATGGAGCTTTCTGATGACAAGGGCATGGAGCAATGTGATGAGAGGGTTCATGGAGCATTGTGATGACAATGACATGGAGCATTGTGATGCCATGTGTCATGGAGCTTTGTGATGACAAGTCATGGAGCATTTTGATGACAAGGGAATGGTTCATTGTGATGAGAAGTGCAGGGAGCATTTTGATGACCTGGTCATGCAGCAATTTGATAAAAAGTGTAATGGAATATTTTGATTGCATGGGTTATAGAACATTGTGATGTCAGGGTTTTTGGAGCTTTGGGATGAAAAGGGTCATGGAGCATTTTGATGACAGGTGTTATGGAACATTGTTATGTCAGGGGTCATGCAATATTGTGATGATAAAGGGATGTAGCATTGTGATGACAGGGTCATGGAACATTGTGATTCCAGGGGTGAGGGTGTATTGTGATGACTAGTGATGGAAAATTGTGATATCTATGGTGAGAGAGCATTTTGATGAGAAGTTCATGGACCATTGTGATAACAAAATTTATGGAGCATTGCAATCATAAGGTTGTGGACAGTTGTGATGAAATGTGCGTGGCACATTGTGATGACAATGGTCATGGAGCATTGTTCTGACAAAGACATGGAGCATTGTGATGACAAGGGTCCCAGAGAATGGTGAGGAAATGTTCATGGCGCATTGTGGTTACAAATGTCACAGAGCCTTGTGATGACGCGGACATGGACCATTGTGATGACAAACGTTATGAAGCATTGTGATGACTGGAGTCACGGAGCATTGGGATGACAGGGGAATGGAGCATTGGTCTGAAAAATTTCATAGATTATTGTGATGACCATGGGCATGGTGCATTGTGACGACAAGGGCATGGAGCATTGTGATGAGAAGGTCATGGAATATTGTGAAGAGAGATGTCAGGGAGCATTGTGATGACATATGTCATGGTCCATTGCGATGACAATGGCATGGAGCATTGTGATGCCAATTGTAATGGAGGATTGTGATGACAAATAAAATGGAGAATTGTGATGATTAGGGCTTGCAGCATTATGATGACAAGGGCCTTTGAGAATTTTCATGACAAGGTCGTGAAGCATTGTGATGACAAGATCCTGGAGCATTGTGATGACAAAGCTATGGAGCCTTGTGATGACAAGTCTCATGGAGCATACTGATGAAAAGGGGCATGGAGCATTGTGATTACAGGGGTCATGGAACATTGTGATGACAAGGGCATGGAACATTGTGAGGAGAAGACCAAGGAGCATTCTGATGGCATGCGCCATTGAGATTTGTGATGACAAGTGCATGGAGCATTTTGATTACATTGGTCTTGGAGCATTGTGATGAAAAGGGCATGGATCATTGTGATGAAAAAGGCATGGAGCCTTGTCATGACAGGGTTCAAGGAGCATACAGACAACAAGTGTCAGGGAGCATTTTGATGACAAGTGTATTGAGCATTGTGATGACAAAGGTCATGGAGCATTGTGATTAGAAGACCAAGGATAATTGTGATGACGAGCATCAAGGGGCATTGTGATGACAAGTGTTATGGAATATTGTGATCACAAGGGATTGGAGCATTGTTATGACAGAGATCATGGTGCATTTTGATTTCATTTTGATGACAATAGCATGAGGCATTATGATTATAGGCATGGTGCATTGTGATGACAGTGTTAATGGATCATTGAGATGAAAAAGGGCATGGAGCATTGTGATTACAGGGTTCTTTGAGTGTTGTGATGAGAAGGGTCATGGAGCCTTGTGATGACAAGGCCATGGAATATCGTGATGGCAGGGGCATGGAGCATTGTTATCAGAGGGTTAATGGAGCATTGTGATGGCAAGGGCATGGATCATTGTGATGAGAAGGCCATGTAGCATTCTGATGACATGTGTCATGGAGCATTGTGATGACAATGACATGGAGCATTGTGATGCCATGGGTCAGGGCTCTTTGAGATGACAAAGGTCATGGAGCATTTTGATGGCAAGGGCGTTGTGCTTTGTGATGAGAAGGGCAGGGAGAATTGTGATGACAGGTTCATGGAGCAATTTGTTGAAAATTTTCATGGAACATTTTGAAGACAGGTGTTATGGAACATTGTGATGTCAGGGGTCATCGAACATTTTGATGATAAGTGCATGTAGCATTGTGAATACAGGAGTCATGGAACATTGTGATGACAGGTGGGAGGGATTATTGTGACAAATAGTGATGTAGCATTGTGATATCAATTGTGAGAGAGCATTTTGATGAGAAGTGCATGGAGGATTATGATGACAATGTTTATGGAGCATTGTGATGACAAGATTGTAGAGCACTGTGATGACAAGCGCATGGTGCATTGTGATGACATGTGTCATGGAGCATTGTGCTGACAAGCGCAAGTAGAATTGTGATGACAAGGGTCACGGAGCATTGTGCTGAGAAAGGCATAGAGGATTGTGATGACAAGGGTCAAAGAGCATTGTATGAAAAGTTCATGGGGCATTGTGGTTAAAATGGTCACAGAGACTGTTGATGACGAGGGCATGGACCATTGTGATAACAAATGTCATGAAGCATTGTGATGACTGGAGTCACGGAGGATTGTGATGACAGGGGTCAGGGAGCATTGTGATAAGTAGGGCATGGAGCACTGTGATGACAAGGGCATGGAACATTAGTCTAATAAGTTCCATGGATTGTTGTGATGACAGTTCGAATGGCACATTGTGATGACAAGGGCATGGAGCATTGTGATGACCAGGTCATGCAGTATTGTGAAGACAGGTGTCAGGGAGCATTGTGATGACATATGTAATGGCCCATTGTGATGACAATGGAATGGAGAATTGTGATGACCAGGTCATGCAGTATTGTGAAGAGAGGTGTCAGGGAGCATTGTGATGACATATGTAATGGCCCATTGTGATGACAATGGCATGGAGCATTGTGATGCCAAGTGTCATGGAGGATTCTGATGACAAAGGTTATGGAACATTGTGATGACAATGGCTTGGAGCATTGTGATGACATGGGACAGGGAGCATTGTGCTGACAATTGCATGGAGAATTGTGATGACAAGGGTCATGCAGCATTCTGATGACAAGCTTGTGGAGTATTTTGATGACAATGGCATGGAGCATTGTGATGAAAACCACATGCGGCATTGTGATGAAAATGTCATGGAGCCTTTTCGTGACAGGTTTCAAGGAGCATTCTGATGACAATGTCAGGGAGCATTGTGATGACATGTATATTGAGAATTGTGATGACAAAAGTTATGGAGCATTGTGATGAAAAGGGCATGGAGTATTGTGATGACAGGCATCATGGAGCGTTGTGATGACAAGTGTTATGGAAGATTGTGATCACAAGGGTTTGGAGCATTTTGATGACAGAGGTCATGGATCATATTGATTTAAAGGAGCATGGAGCATTGTGATGACAAGGGCATGAAGCAATGTGATCCCAAGGTTCATGGAGGATTGTGATGACAATGGACATGGAGTATTGTGATGACAAGCGCATAGAGCATTGTAATGACAAGGTTATGTAGCAATTTGCCGACAAAGGCATGGAGCATTGTGATGACATGTGTCATGGAGCACTGTGATGACAAGAGTCATGGACCATTGTGAATACAGGGGTCATGGAGCATTGGGATGACAAGGGCATGGATCATTTTGATGACAAGTGTCATGGAGCACTGGGCTGAAAATATTCATGGAGTGTTGTGATGACATGGGTCATGGAGCATAGTGATGTGTAGGGAATGGAGCATTGTGATGACAGGAGTCCCGTATCATTGTGTTGTCAGGAGTCATGGAGTGTTGTGATGACAGTGGTCATGGAGCATTGTGAAGATATTGGCCACGGAGTATTGTGATGTGTAGGTCGTGGAGCATTGAGCTGAATATGTTAATGGATTATTGTGATGACAGGGGTCATGGAGCATTGTGATGACAAGGGAATGGAGAATGGTGATGACAATATCCTGGATCTTTGTGATGAGATGACCATGGAGACTTGTGGTGAGAAATCTCACGGAGCATTCTGATGAAAAGGGGCATGGAGCATTGTGATTACAGGGGTCTTGGAGCATTTTGATGACTAGGGCATGGAGCTTTGTGATGAGAAGGCCATGGGGCATTCTGATGACATGCTTCATGGAGTTTTGTGATGACAAGCACATGGAGCATTGTGATGACAGTGATCTTGGAGCATTGTGATGAAAAGGGCATGGATCATTGTGATGAAAACGTCATGGAGCCTTGTCATGACAGGGTTCAAGGAGCATAATGACAAGTGTCAGGGAGCATTGTGATGACAAGTGTATTGAGCACTGTGATGACAAAGGTCATGGAGCATTGTGATGAGAATACCATGGATAATTGTGATGATGAGCGTCATGGGGATTTGTGATGATAAGTGTTATGGAACATTGTGATCACAAGGGTTTGGAGCATTATGATGACAGAGGTCATGGAGAATTTTGATAGAATTTTGATGACAATAGCCTGAAGCATTATGATGATGTGCATGGTGCATTGTGATGACAGGGTTCATGGAGCATTGAGATGCAAAGTGGCATGGAGCATTGTGATTACAGGGGTCTTGGAGCATTGTGATGTCAAGGGTCAGGGAGCCTTGTGATGACAAGGCCGTGGAACATTGTGATGGCAGGGTCATGGAGCATTTTTATGACAGAGGTAATGGAGCATTGTGATGAGAAGTGCATTGAGCATTGGCCCGAAAGTTTTCATGGATTATTTTGATGAGAGTGGGCATGGAGCACTGTGATGACAAGGGCACGGAACACTGTGATACATGGGTCATGGAGGATTGTGATGAAAACGGCATGGAGCATTTTGATGAGCAGGGCATCGAGCATTGTGATGACAAGTGTCATGGAGCATTGTGATGACAAGGGCATGGAGCAATGGGATGAGAGCGTTCAGGGAGCATTGTGATGAAAATGACATGGAGCATTGTGATGCCAAGGGTCATGGAGCTTTGTGATGACAACGGTCATGGAGCATTTTGATGACAAGCGTGTGGTGCATTGTGATGAGAAGGAAAGGGAGCATTTTGATGACAGTTTCATGCTGCAATTTGATGAAAAGTGTCATGTAACATTTTGACGACAGGGGTTACAGAACATTGTGATGCCATGGGTCATGGAGCTTTGGGCTGAAAAGTGTCATGGAGCATTGTGATGACAGTGGTTATGGAATATTGTGATGTCACGGGTCATGGAACATTGTGATTACAGGGTTGAGGGAGGATTGTGATGACTAGTGATGGAACATTGTGATATATCAGGTGAGAGAGCATTTGGATGAGAAGTGCATGGACCATTGTGATTACAAGGTTTATGGAGCATATCGATGACAAGGTTGTGGATCATTGTGATGAAAAGCGCATGGCACATCGTGATGACAAGGGTCATGGAACATTGTTCTGACAAAGGCATGGAGCATTGGGATAAGAAGTGTCACGGAGCATTGTGATGAAAAGTTCATGGAGCATTGTGGTTACAAAAGTCACAGAGCCTTGTGATGACGCGGGCATGGACCGTTGTGATGACAAACGTTATGAAGCATTGTGATGACTGGAGTCACGGAGCATTGTGATGTCAAAAATAATTTAGCATTGTGATGACAATGGCTTGGAGCATTGTGATGACAAGGTTCAGGGAGCATTGTGCTGACAAGTGCATGGATAACTGTGATGAAAAAGGTCATGGAACATTCTGATGACAATCTTGTGGAGTATTTTGATGACAATGGCATGGAGCATTGTGATGAAAATGGCATGGGGCATTGTGATTAGAAAAGCATGGAGCCTTTTCGTGACAGGTTTCAAGGAGCATTCTGACGGCAAGTTTCTGGAAGCATTGTAATGACCAGTGTATTAGAATTGTGATGACAAAGGTTATGGAGCATTGTGATGAAAAGGCCGTGGAGTATTGTGATGACAGGCATCATGGAGCGTTGTGATGACAAGTGTTATGGAACATTGTGATAACAAGGGTTTGGAGCATTGTGGTGACAGAGGTCATGGATCATTTTGATTTCAAGGAGCATGGAGCATTGTGATGACAAGGGTATGAAGCAATGTGATCCCAAGGTTCATGGAGGATTGTGATGACAATGGTAAAGGAGTATTGTGATGACAAGCGCACAGAGCATTGTAATGACAAGGTCATGTAGCATTTGCTGACAAAGGCATGGAGCATTGTGATGACAGGTGTCATGGAGCACTGTGATGACAAGCGTCACGGAGCATTGTGAATACAGTGGTCATGGAGCATTGGAATGACAAGGGCATGGTTCAATGTGATGACAAGTGTCATGGAGCATTGGGCTGACAATGTTCATGGAGTATTGTGATGACAGGGGTCATGGAGCATTGTGATGACTTGGGAATGGAGCATTTTGATGACAAGAATTCCGGATCATTGTGTTGTCAGGTGTCATGGAGTGTTGAGATGACAGTGGTCATGGTGCATTGTGATGATATTGGCCATGGAGAATTGTGATGAGTAGGTCGTGGAGCATTGTGATTACAGGTGTCTTGATGCATTGTGATGAAAAGGGCATGTATCATTGTGAAGAAAAAGGCATTGAGCCTTGTCATGACAGTGTTCAAGGAGCATACTTACGACAAGTGTCAGGTAGCATTGTGATGACAAGTGTTTTGAGCATTTGATGACAAAGGTCATAGAGCATTGTGATGAGAAGACCATGGATAATTGTGATGATGAGCGGCATGGGGTGTTGTGATGATGTCTTATGGAACATTGTGATCACAAGGGTTTGGAGCATTATGATGACAGATGTCATGGAGAATTTAGATTTCATTGTGATGACAATAGCATGAAACATTATGATGATGGGCATGGTGCATTGTGATGACTGGGTTCATGGAGCATTGAGATGAAAAGTGGAATGGAGCATTGTGATTACCGGGGTCTTGGAGCATTGTGATGGCTAGGGCATGGAGCATGGTGATGAGAAGGCCATGGAAAATTCTGATGACATGCATCATGGAGCACTGTGATGACAAGGGCATGGAGCATTGTGATTACAGGGGTCTTGGGGAATTGTGATGACAAGGATCATGGAGCCTTGTGATGACATGCCGTTGAACAATGTGATGGCAGGTGTCATGGAGGATTGTTATGACAGAGTTAATGGAACATTGTGATGAGAAGGGCATTGAGCTTTGGTCTAAAATATTTCATGGATTATTGTAATGAGAGTGGGCATGGAGCATTGGGATGACAAGGGCACGGAACACTGTGATACATGGTTCATTGAGGATTGTAATGATCAGGACATGGAGCATTGCGATGAGAAGGGTATTGAGCATTGTGATGACAAGTGTCATGGAACTTTGTGATGACAAGTGCATGGAGAAATGTGATGAGAGTGTTCCTGGAGCATTGTGATGACAATGACATGGAGCATTGTGATGCCAAGGGTCATGGAGATTTGTGATGACAAATAACAGGGAGCATTTCGATGACAATGGTGTGGTGCATTGTGATGAGAAGGGCAGGGAGCATTTTCATTACAGGTTCATGCAGAAATTTGATTAAAATATAATGGAATATTTTGAGAACAGGGGTTATAGAACATTGTGACGTCAGGTGTCATGGAGCTTTGGGATGAAAAGGGTCATGGAGCATTTTGATTACAGGGGTTATGGAACATTGTGATGTCCGGGATCATGGAACATTGTGATGATAAGGTTATGTAGCACTGTGATGACAGGGGTCATGGAACATTACGATTACAGGAGTGAGGGAGTATTGTGATGACTAGTGATGGAACATTGTGATATCTCTGGTGAGAGAGCATTTGGATGAGAAGTGCATGGAGCATTGGGATTACAAGGTTTATGAAGCATAGCGATGACAAGGTTGTGGACCGATTTGATGAAAAGCACGTGGCACATTGTGATGACAAGGGTCATGGAGCATTGTTCTGACAAAGGCATGGAGCATTGTGATGACAAGGGTCACGGAGCATTGTGATGAAAAGTTCATGGAGCATTTTGGTTACAAAGGTCACAGAGCCTTGTGATGACACGGGCAAGGTCCGTTTTGATGACAAACCTTATGAAGCATTGTGATGACTGGAGTCACGGAGCACTGTGATGATAGGGGTCATGGAGCATTGTGATGACATTGGCATGGAGCATTGTGATGACAGGGGCATGGAGCATTGGTCTGACAAGTTTCATAAATTATTGTGATGACAGTGGACATGGTGCATTGTGATGACAAGGGTATGGATCATGGTGATGAGAAGGTCATGGAGTATTGTGAAGACAGGTGTCAGGGAGCATTGTGATGACATATGTCATGGTCCATTGCGATGATAATGGCATTGAGCATTGTGATGCCAAATGTAATGGAGGATTGTGATGACAAATAAAATGGAGCATTGTGATGACTAGGGCTTTGAGCACTATGATGACAAGGGCAATTGAGAATTTTCATGACAACGTCGTGAAGCATTGTGATGACAAGGTCCTGGAGCATTGTGATGAGAAATCCATGGAGCCTTGTGATGACAATCTCATATAGCATACTGATCAAAAGGGACATGGACCATTGTGATTACAGGGGTCTTGGCACATTGTGATGACAAGGGCATGGATCATTGTGAAGAGAAGGCCAAGGAGCATTCTGAGGACATGCGTCATTGAGCTTTGAGATGACAAGCGCATGGAGCATTGTGATTACAGGGGTCTTGTAGCATTGTGATGAAAAGGGCATGGAATATTGTGATGAAAAATGCATGGAGCCTTGCCATGACAGTGTTCAAGGAACAAACAGACAACAAGTGTCATGGAGCATATTGATGACAAGTGTATTGAGCATTGTGATGACAAATGTCATTGAACATTGTGATGAGAAGGCCATGGAGCATTCTGATGACATGTGTCATGGAGCTTAGTGATGACAAGGGCATGGAGCAATGTGATGCCAAGGGTCATTGATATTTGTGATGACAAAGGTCATGGAACATTTTGATGACAAGGGCGTTGTGCATTGTAATGAGAAGTGCATGGAGCATTGTGATGACATGGTCACGGAGAAATTTGATGAAAAGTGTCAAGGAACATTTTGATGACAGGGGTTATAGAACATTGTGATGTCATGGGTCATCGAACATTGTGATGATAAGTGCATGTAGCATTGTGATGACAGGAGTCATGGAACATTGTGATGACAGAGGTGAGCGAGTATTGTGTCGAATAGTGAAGTAACATTGTGATATCAGTGGTGAGAAAGCATTTCGATGAGAAGGGCATGGAGCATTGTGATGACAAGGTTTATGGAGAATTGTGATGACAAGATTGTGGAGCACTGTGATGACAAGCGCATGGTGCATTGTGATGACATGTGTCATGGAACATTGTGCTGACAAGCGCCTGGAGCATTGTGAGGACAAGGGTCAAGGAGCATTGTGCTGAGAAAGGCATAGAGCATTGTGATGACAAGGGTCAAAGAGAATTGTGATGAAAAGTTCATGGAGCATTGTCGTTAAAAAGGTCACAGAGACTGCTGATGATGAGGGCATGGACCATTGTGATGACAAAGGTCATGAAGCATTGTGATGACTGGAGTCACGGAGCACTGTGATGACAGGGGTCATGGAGCATTGTGATGAAAAGGGGCATGGAGCATTGTGATGACAAGGGCATGTATCATTGGTCTCATAATTTTCATGGATTATTGCGATGACTGTTGGAATGGTGCATTGTGGTGACAAGGGCATGGAGCATTGTGATAAAGAGGTCATGGTGTATTGTGAAGACTGGTGTCATGGAGCATTGTGATGACAGGTTTCATGCAGCATTGTGATGACTAGGGAATGGAGCATAGTAATGAAAAGAGTCCCGGATCATTGTGTTGTCAGGTGTCATGGAGTGTTGTGATGACAGTTGTCATGGTGCATTGTGATGATATTGGTCATGGAGCATTGTGATGAGAAGGTTATGGAGCATTGTGCTGATAATATTCATGGAGTATTGTGATGACAATGGTCATGGAGCATTGTGATGACAAGGGAATGGAGCATGGTGATGACAAGGTCATGTAGCATTGTGATGCGAAGTCCTTGGAGGCTTGTGATGACAAGTTTCATGGAGAATTCTGATGAAAAGTGGCATGGATCATTGTGATTACAGTGGTCTTGGAGCATTGTGATGACAAGGGCATGGAGCATTGTCAGAGACGGCCATGCAGCATTCTGATGTCATGGGTCATGGAGCTCTGTGATGACAAGGGCTTGGAGCATTGTGATTACAGGTGTCTTGGAGCACTGTGATGAAAAGGGCACGGATCATTGTGATGAAAATGTCATGCAGACTTGCCATGACAGGGTTAATGGAGCATACTGAAGACAAGGGTCAGGGAGCATTGTGATGACAAGTGTATTGAGCACTGTGATGACAAAGGTCATGGAGCATCGTGATGAGAAGACCATGGATAATTGTGATGATGAGCGTCATGGTGTGTTGTGATGATAAGTGTTATGGAACATTGTGATCACAAGCGTTTGGAGCATTATGATGACAGAGCCCATGGAGAATATTGATTTCATTGTGATGACAATAGCCTGAAGCATTATGATGATGGGCATGGTGCATTGTGATGACAGGGATCATGGAGCATTTAGATGAAAAGGGGCATGGAACATTGTGTTTACAGTGGTCGTGGAGCATTGTGATGACAAGGGCATGGTGCATTGGTCTAATAAGTTTCATGGATTATTGCGATGACAGTTGGAATGGCGCATTGTGATGACAAGGGCATGGAGCATTGTGATGACCAGGTCATGCAGTATTGTGAAGACAGGTGTCAGGGAGCATTGTGATGACATATGTAATGGCCCAATGTGATGACGATGGCATGGAGCATTGTGATGCCAAGTGTCATGGAGGATTCTGATGACAAAGTTAAAAGAGCATTGTGATGACAATGGCTTGGAGCATTGCGATGACAAGGGTCAAGGAGCATTGTGTTGAGAAGTGCATGGAGAATTGTGATGACAAGGGTCATGGAGCATTTTGGTGACAAGCTTGTGGAGTATTTTGAGGACAATGGCATGGAGCATTGTGATGAAAACTGCATGGGGCATTGTGATGAAAGAGGCCTGGAGCCTTGTGATGACAGGTCTCATGGAGCATACTGATGAAAAGGGGCATGGAGCATTCTGATTACAGGGGTCTTGGAACATTGTGATAGCAAGGGCATGGAGCACTGTGATGACAAGGGCATGGAGCATTGGTCTAATAAGTTTCATGGATTATTGTGATGACAGTTGGAATGGCGCATTGTGATGACAGTGGTCATGGAGCATTGTGATGATACTGCTCATGGAGCATTGTGATAAGACCGTCATGGAGCATTGGGTTGAAAATGTTCATAGAGTATTGTGATGACAGGTGTCAAGGAGCATTGTGATGACAAGGGAATGGAGCATGGTGATGACAAGGTCCTCGAGCATTGTGATGAGATGACGATGGAGACTTGTGATGACAAGTCTCATGGAGCATTCTGACGAAAAGGGGCAAGGATCTTTGTGATTACAGGGGTCTTGGAGCCCTGTGATGACAAGGGCATGGAGCATTGTGAGGAGAAGGCCATGGAACATTCTGATGGCATGCGTCATGGAGCTTTGTGATGACAAGGGCATGGAGCATTGTGATTACAGTGGTCTTGGAGCATTGTGATGACAACGGTCATGTAGCCTTTTGATGACAAGGCCGTGGAACACTGTGATGGCAGCGGTCATGGAGCATAGTTATGACAGAAGTAATGGAGCATTGTGATGAGAAGGGCATTGAGCATTGGTCTGAAATGTTTCATGGATTATTGTGATGAGAGTGGGCATGGAGCATTGTGATGACCAGGGCACGGAACACTGTGATACATGGTTCATGGAGTATTGTAATGACAAGGGCATGGAGCATTGTGATGAGACGGGCATCGAGCATTGTGATGAAAAGTGTCATGGAGCTTTGTAATGACAAGTGCATGGAGCAATGTGATGAGAGGGTTTATGGAGCATTGTGATGACAATGACATGGAGCATTGTGATGCCAAGGGTCATGGAGTTTGTGATGACAAATTTCATAGAGCATTTTGATGACAAGCGTGTGGTGCATTGTGATGACAAGGGCAGGGAGCATTTTGATGACACGTTCATGCAGCAATTTGATGAAAAGTGTAATGGAATATTTTGATGACAGGTGTTATAGAACATTGTGATGCCAGGGGTCATGGAGCTTTGGGATGAAAAGGGTCATGGAGCATTTTGATGACAGGGGTTATGGAACATTGTGATGTCAGGGGTCATGGAACATTGTGCTGATAAGGGGATGTAGCATTGTGATGACAGGGGTCATGGAACACTGTGCTTACAGGGGTGAGGGAGGATTGTGATAACTAGAGATGGAATATTGTGATATCTCAGGTGACAGAGCATTTGGATGAGAAGTGTATGGAGCATTGTGATTACAAGGTTTATGGAGCATAGCGATGACAAGGTTGTTTATCAATGTGATGAAAAGCGTGTGGCACATTGTGATGACAAGGGTCATGGAGCATTGTTCTGACAAACGCATGGAGCATTGTGATATCAAGGGTCACGGAGCATTGTGATAAATTGTTCATGGAGTATTGTGGTTACAAAGGAAACAGAGCCTTTTGATGACGCGAGCATGGACCGTTGTGTTGACAAACGTTATGAAGCATTGTGATGACTGGAGTCACGGAGCATTGTGATGACAGGGGTAATGGAGCATTGTCATGATACTGCTCATGGAGCATTGTGATCACAGGGGCATGGAACATTGGTCTTACACGTTTCATAGATTATTGTGATGACAGTGGACATGGTGCATTGTGATGACAAGGGCATGGAGCATTGTGAGGAAAAGGTCATAGAATATTGTGAAGACAGGTGTCAGGGAGCATTCTGATGACATATGTCATGGTCCATTGCGATGACATTGGCAGGGAGCATTTAGATGCCAAATGTAATGGAGGATTGTGATGACAAATATAATAAAGCATTGTGATGACTAGGGCTTGGAGCATAATGATGACAAGGGCCATTGAGGATTTTCATGACAATGTCGTGAAGCATTGTGATGACAAGGTCCTGGAGCTTTGTGAATAGAAAAACATGGAGCCTTGTGAAGACAAGTCTCAGGGAGCATACTGATGGAAATGAGCATGGAGCATTCTGATTACAGGGGTCTTGGAACTTTGTGATAACAAGGGCATGGAGCATTGTGATTAAAAAGCGATGGAGCATTGCTCTAATAAGTTTCATGGATTATTGTGATGACAGATGGAATGGCACATTGTGATGACAAGGGCATGGAGCATTGTGATGACCAGGTCAGGCAGTATGTTGAAGACAGGTGTCAGGGTGCATTGTGATGACATATGTAATGGCCCATTGTGATGACAATGGCATGGCACATTGTGATGCCAGGTGTCATGGAGGAGTCTGATGACAAGTGTCAAGGAGCATTGTGATGACAAGTGTCATGGAGGATTCTGATGACAAAGGTAATGGAGCACTGTGATGACAAAGGCTTGGAGCATTGTGATTACAAGGGTCATGGAGCATTTTGATGAGAAAGGCATAGAGCATTGTGATGACAAGGGTAAAGAACATTGTGATGAAAATTTCATGGAGCATTGTGGATAAAAATGTCACAGAGACTGTTGATGACAAGGGCATGGACCATTGTGATGACAAAGGTCATGAAGCATTGTGATGACTGGAGTCACGGAGCATTGTGAAGACTGGGTTCATGGAGCCTTGTGATAACAAGGACATGGAGCATTGTGATGACAACGGCATGGAACTTTGGTCTAAGTTTCATGGATTATTGCGATGACAGTTGGAATGGCGCATTCTGATGAAAAGGGCATGGAGCATTCTGATGACCAGATCATGCAGCATTGTGAAGACAGGTGTCAGGGAGCATTGTGATGACATATGTAATGGCCCATTGTGATGACAATGGCATGGAGCATTGTGATGCCAAGTGTCATGGAGGATTCTGATGACAAACGTAATGGAGCATTGTGATGACAATGGCTTGGAGCATTGTGATGACAAGGGTCAGGGAGCATTGTGCTGAAAAGTGCATGGAGAATTGTGATGACAAGTGTCATGGAGCATTCTGATGACAAGCTTGTGGAGTATTTTGATGACAATGGCATGGAGCATTGTGATGAAAACAGCATGGGGATTTGTGTGGAAAAAGGCATGGAGCCTTTTCGTGACAGGGTTCAAGGAGCATTCTGATGACAAGTGTCAGGGAGCATTGTCATGACATGTATATTGAGAATTGTGATGACAATTGTCCTGGAGCATTGTGATGTAGAGGACATGGAGTATTGTGATGACAGGCATCATGGAGCGTTGTGATGACAACTATAATGGAACACTGTGATCACAAGGTTTTGGAGCATTGTGATGACAGAGGTCATGGATTATTTTGATTTCAAGGAGCATGGAGCATTGTGATGACAAACGAATGTAGCAATGTGATCCCAATGTTCATGGAGGATTGTGATGACAATGGAAATGGAGTATTGTGATGACAAGCGCATAGAACATTGTAATGACAAGGTCATGTAGCATTTTGCTGACAAAGGCATTGAGCATTGTGATGACATGTGTCATGGAGCACTGTGATGACAAGCGTCACGGAGCATTGTGAATACAGGGGTCATGGAGCATTGGGATGACAACGGCATGGATCATTGTGATGACAAGGGTCATGGAGCATTGGGCTGAAAATGTTCATGGAGTATTGTGATGACAGGGGTCATGGAGCATTGTGATGACAGAGGTCATGGAGAATTTTGATTTCATTGTGCTGACCATAGCCGGAAGCATTATGATGATGGGCATGATGCATTGTAATGACAAGGGCATGGAGCATTGTGATGAGAAGGGCATCGAGCATTGTGATGACATGTGTCATTTAGCTTTGTGATGACAAGAGCATGGAGCAATGTGATTAGAGGGTTCATGGAACATTGTGATGACAATGACATGGAGCATTGTGATGCCGATGGTCATGGAGCTTTGTGATGACAATGGTCATGGAGCATTTTGATGACAAGTGTGTGGTGCATTGTGATGAGAATGGCAGGGAGCATTTTGATGACAGGGTCATGCAGCAATTTGATGAAAAGTGTAATGGAACCTTTTGATGACAAGGGTTATAGAACATTGTGATGCCAGGGGTCATGGAGCTTTGGGATAAAAAGTGTCATGGAACATTTTGATGACAGGCGTTATGGAACACTGTGATGTCAGGGGTCAGGGAACATTGTGCTGATAAGGGAATGTAGCATTGGGATGACAGGGGTCATGGAACATTGTGATAACTGGGGTGAGGGAGGATTGTGATGACTTGTGATGGAACATTGTGATATCTCATGTGAGAGAGCATTTGGATGAGAAGTGCATGGAGCATTGTGATTACAAGGTTTATGGAGCATAGCGATGACAACGTTGTGGATCACTGTGATGAAAAACGCATGGCACTTTGTGATGACAAGGGTCATGGAGCATTGTGATGACAAGGGCATGGAGTATTGTGGTGACAGGCATCATGGAGCGTTGTGATGACAAGTGTTATGGAACATTGTGATCACAAGTGTTTGGAGCATTGCAATGACAGAGGTCATGGATCATTTTGATTTCAAGGAGCATGGAGCATTGTGATGACTATGGCATGAAGCAGTGGGATCCCAAGGATCTTGGAGGATTGTGATGACATTGGTAACGGAGTATTGTGATGACAAGCGCATAGAGCATTTTAATGACAAGGTCATGTAGCATTTTGCTTGCAAAGGCATGGAGCATTGTGATGACAGGTGTCATGGAGCACTGTGATGACAAGCATCACGGAGCATTTTGAATACAGGGGTCATGGAGCATTGGGATGACAAGGGCATGGATCATTGTGATGACAAGTGTCATGGAGCATTGAGCTGAAAACGTTCATGGAGTATTGTGATGACAGGGGTCATGGGGCATTGTGATTACAGAGGTCTTGGAGCATTGTGATGACAAGAGTCCCGGATCATTGTGTTGTCAGGTGTCATGGAGTGTTGTGATGACAGTGGTCATGCAGCATTGTGAAGATATTGGTCATGGAGCATTGTGATGAGAAAGTCATGGAGCATAGGGCTAAAAATGTTCATGGAGTATTGTGATGACAGGTGTCATGGAACATTGTGATGACAAGGGAATGGAGCATGGTGATGACAAGGTCCTGGAGCATTGTGATGAGATGACCATGGAGACTTGTGATGACAAGTCTCATGGAGAATTCTGATGAAACGGGGCATGGAGCATTGTGAATACAGGGGTCTTCAGCATTGTGATGACAAGGGCATGGAGCACTGTGAGGAGAAGGCCATGGAACATTCTGATGTCATGCGTCATGGAGCTTTGTGATGACAATGGCATGGAGCTTTGTGATTCCAAGGGTCATTGAGCTTTGTGATGACAAAGGTCATGGAGCCTATTGATGCCAAGGGTGTGGTGCATTGTTATGAGAAGGGCAGGGAGCATTTTGATGACAGGGTCATGCAGCAATTTGATGAAAAGTGTAATGGAACATTTTGTTGACAGGGGTTATACAACATTGTGATGCCAGGGGTCATGGAGCTTTGGGATGAAATGGGTCAAGGAGCACTTTGATGACAGGGGTTATGGAATATTGTGATGTCAGGTGTCATGGAACATTGTGCTGATAAGGGGATGTAGCATTGTGATGACAGGGTTCATGGAACATTGTGCTGATAAGGGGATGTAGCATTGTGATGACAGGGGTCATGGAACATTGTGATTACTGGGGTGAGGGCGGAGTGTGATGACTAGTGATGGAACATTGTGATATCTCATGTGAGAGAGCATTTGGATGAAAAGTGCATGGAGCATTGTGATTACAATGTTTATGGGGCATAGCAATGACAAGGTTGTGGATCATTGTGATGAAAATCACATGGAACATTGTGATGACAAGGGTCATGGAGCATTGTTCTGACAAAGACATGGAGCATTGTGATGAGAAGATTCACGGAGCATTGTGATGAAATGTTCATGGAGCATTGTGGTTACAAATGTCACAGAGCCTTGTGATGACGCGGGCATGGACCGTTGTGATGACAAACGTTATGAAGCATAGTGATGACTGGAGTCAGGGAGCGTTGTGATGACAGGGGTCATGGAGCATTTTGATGACAAGGGCATGGAGCTTTGTGATGACAGGGGCATGGAACATTGGTCTGACATGTTTCCTAGATTATTGTGATGACAGTGGACATGGTGCATTGTGATGACAAGGGCATGGAGCATTGTGATGAGAAGGCCAGGGACTATTGTGAAGACAGGTGTCAGGGAGCATTGTGATGACATATGTCATGGTCCATTGCGATGAGAATGGCATGGAGCATTGTGATGACAAGGGAATGTAGTATTGTGAAGACAGGTGTCAGGGAGCATGGTGATGACATATGTCATGGTCCATTGCGATGACAATGGCAGGGAGCATTGTGATGCCAAATGTAATGGAGGATTGTGATGACAAATATAATGGAGCATTGTGATGACTAGGGCTTGGAGCATTATGATGACAAGGGCCATTGAGAATTTTCATGACAATGTCGTGAAGCATTGTGGTGACAAGTTCCTGGAGCATTGTGATGAGAAAACCATGGAGCCTTGTGATGACAAGTCTCATGGAGCATACTGATGAAAAGGGGCATGGTGCATCCTGATTAGAGGGGTCTTGGAACATTGTGATAACAAGGGCATGGAGCTTTGTGATGACAAGTGCATCGAGCATTGGTCTAATAAGTTTCATGGATTATTGTGATGACAGTTGGAATGGCGCATTGTGATGACAAGGGCATGGAAAATTGCGATGACCAGGTCATGCAATATTGTGAAGAGAGGTGTTAGGGAGCATTGTGATGACATATGTAATGGCCCAATGTGATGACAATGGCATGGAGCATTGTGATGCCAAGTGTCATGGAGTATTCTGATGACAAAGGTAATGGAGCATTGTGATGACAATGGCTTGGAGCATTGTGATGACAAGGGTCAGGGAGAATTGTGCTGACAAGTGCATGGAGAATTGTGATGACAATGGTCATGGAGCATTCTAATGACAAACTTGTGGAGTATTTTGATGACAATGGCACGGAGCATTGTGATGAAAATTGCATGGGGCTTTGTGAAGAAAAAGGCATGGAGCCTTTTCGAGACAGGGTTCAAGGAGCATTCTGACGACACGTGTCAGGGAGCATTGTGATGACAAGTGTATTGAGAATTGTGATGACAATGGTCATGGAGCATTGTGATGAAAAGGGCATGGAGTATTGTGATGACAGGCATCATGGAGCGTTGTGATGAAAAGTGTTATGGAACATTGTGATCACAAGTGTTTGGAGCTTTGTAATGACAGAGGTCATGGATCATTTTGATTTCAAAGAGCATGGAGCATTGTGATGACAAGGGCATGAAGCAATGTGATCCCAAGGTTCATGGAGGATTGTGATGACAATGGTAATGGAGTATTGTGATGACAAGCACATAGAGCATTGTAATGACAATGTCATGTAGCATTTTGCTGACAAAGGCATGGAGCATTGTGATGACATGTGTCATGGAGCACTGTGATGACAAGCGTCACGGAGCATTGTGAATACAGGGGTCATGGAGCATTGGGATGAGAAGGTCATGGAGCATTGGGCTGAAAATGTTCATTGAATATTGTGATGACAGGGGTCCTGGAGCATTGTGATGACAAGGTCCTGGAACATTGTGATGAGAAGACCATGGAGACTTGTGATGACAAGTCTCATGGAGCATTCTGATGAAAAGGGGCATGGAGCATTGTGATTACAGGGGTGTTGGAGCTTTGTGATGACAAGGGCATGGAGTATTGTGATGACAGGCATCATGGAGCGTTGTGATGACAAGTGTTATGGAACAATGTGATCACAAGTGTTTGGAGCATTGCGATGACAGAGGTCATGGATCATTTTGATTTCAGGGAGCATGGAGCATTGTGATGACTAGGGCATGAAGCAATGCGATCCCAATGTTCTTGGAGGATTGTGATGACAATGGTAATGGTGTATTGTGATGACAAGCGCATAGAGCATCGTAATGACAAGATCATGTAGCATTTTGCTGACAAAGGCATGGAGATTTGTGATGACAGGTGTCATGGAGCACTGTGATGACAAGCATCACGGAGCATTGTGAATACAGGGGTCATGGAGCATAGGGATGACAAGGGCATGGATCATTGTGATGACAAGTTTCATGGAGCACTGGGCTGAAAATGTTCATGGAGTATTGTGATGACAGGGGTCATGGAGCATTGTGATGACAAGGGAATGAAGCACGGTGATGACAAGGTCCTGGAGCATTGTGATGAGATGACCATGGAGACTTGTGATGACAAGTCTCAAGGAGCATTCTGATGAAAAGTGGCATGGAGCATTGTGATTACAGGGGTCTTGGAGCATTGTGATGACAAGAGTCCTGGATCATTGTGTTGTCAGGTTTCATGGAGTGTTGTGATGACAGTGGTCACGTAGCATTGTGATGATAATGGTCATGGCACATTGTGATGAGAAGGTCATGGAGCATTGGGGTGAAAATGTTCATGGAATATTGTGATGACAGGTGTCATGGAGCATTGTGATGACTAGGGAATGGAGCGTGGTGATGATAAGGTCCTGGAGCATTGTGATGAGAAGACCAAGGAGACTTGTGATGACAAGTCTCATGGAGCATTCTGATGAAAAGGGGCATGGAGCATTGTGATTACAGGGGTCTTGGAGCATTGTGGTGACAAGGGCATGGAGCAGTGTGAGGAGAAGGCCATGGAACATTCTGATGACATGCATCATGGAGCTTTTTGATGACAATGGCATGGAGCATTGTGATTACAGAGGTCTTGGATCATTGTGATGACAAGGGTCATGGAGCCTTGTGATGACAAGGCCTTGGAACATTGTGATGGCAGGGGTCATGGAGGATTGTTATGACAGAGGTAATGGAGCATTGTGATGAGAAGGGCATTGAGCATTGGTCTGAAATGTTTCATGGATTATTGTGATGAGAGTGGGCATGGAGCATTGTGATGACAAGGGTACGTACACTGTGATACATGCGTCATGGGGGGCTGTAATGAAAAGGGCATGGAGCATTGTGATGAGAAGGGCATCGAGCATTGTGATGACAAGTGTCATGGAGCTTTGTGATGACAAGGGCATGGAGCAATGTGATGAGATGGTTCATGGAACATTGTGATGACAATGACATGGAGGATTGTGATGCCAAGGGTCATGGAGCTTTGTGATGACAAAGGTCATGGAGCATTTTGATGACAAGTGTGTGGTGCATTGTGATGAGAATGACAGGGAGCATTTTGATGACAGGGTCATGCAGCAATTTGATGAAAAGTGTAATGGAAACTTTTGATGACAGGGGCTATAGAATATTGTGATGCCAGGGGTCATGGAGCTTTGGGATGAAAAGGGTCATGGAACATTTTGATGACAGGCGTTAAGGAACACTGTGATGTCAGGTGTCAGGGAACATTGTGCTGATAAGGGGATGTAGCATTGGGATGACAGGGGTCATGGAACATTGTGATAACTGGGGTGAGGGAGGATTGTGATGACTTGTGATGGAACATAGTGATATCTCATCTGACAGAGCATTTGGATGAGAAGTGCATGGAGCATTGTGATTACAAGGTTTATGGAGCAGAGCGATGACAAGGTTGTGGATCACTGTGGTGAAAATCGCATGGCACTTTGTGATGACAAGGGTCATGGAGCATTGTGATGACAAGGGCATGGAGTATTGTGATGACAGGCATCATGGAGCGTTGTGATGACAAGTGTTATGGAACATTGTGATCACAAGTGTTTGGAGCATTGCGATGACAGAGGTCATGGATCATTTTGATTTCAAGGAGCATGGAGCATTGTGATGACTATGGCATGAAGCAGTGGGATCCCAAGGATCTTGGGGATTGTGATGACATTGGTAATGGAGTATTGTGATGACAAGCGCATAGAGCATTGTAATGTCAAGGTCATGTAGCATTTTGCTTACAAAGGCATGGAGCATTGTGATGATAGGTGTCATGGAGCACTGTGATGACAAGCATCACGGAGCATTGTGAATACAGGGGTCATGGAGCATTGGGATGACAACGGCAGGGATCATTGTGATGACAAGTGCGATGGAGCATTGGGCTGAAAATGTTCATGGAGTATTGTGATGACAGGTGTCATGGGGAATTGTGATTACAGAGATCTTGGAGCATTGTGATGACAAGAGTCCCGGATCATTGTTTTGTCAGGTGTCATGGAGTGTTGTGATGACAGTGGTCATGCAGCTTTGTGATGATATTGGTCATGGAGCATTGTGTTGAGAAGGTCATGGAGCATAGGGCTAAAAATATACATGGAGTATTGTGATGACAGGTTACATGGAGCATTGTGAAGACAAGGGAATGGAGCATGGTGATGACAAGGTCCTGGAGCATTGTGATGAAATGACCATGGAGATTTGTGATGCCAAGTCTCATGGAGCATTCTGAAGAAACGGGGCATGGAGCATTGGGATTACAGGGGTCTTGGAACATTGTGATGACAAGGGCATGGAGCACTGTGAGGAGAAGGCCACGGAACATTCTGATGACATGCGTCATGGAGCTTTGTGATGACAATGGCATGGAGCACTGTGATGCCTAGGGTCATGGATCTTTGTGATGACAAAGGTCATGGAGCATATTGATACCAAGGGTGTGGTGCATTGTCATGAGAAGGGCAGGGAGCATTTTGATGACAGGGTCATGCAGCAATTTGATGAAAATTGTCATGGAACATTTTGTTGACAGGGGTTACAGAACATTGTGATGCCAGGGGTCATGGAGGTTTGGGATGAAATGGGTCATGGAGCATTTTGATGACAGGGGTTATGGAACGTTGTGATGTCAGGGGTCATGGAACATTGTGCTGATAAGGGGATGTAGCATTGTGATGACAGGGGTCATGGAACACTGTGATTACACGGGTGAGGGAGGATTATGATGACTAGTTATGGAACATTGTGATATCTCATGTGAGAGAGCATTTGGATGAGAAGTGCATGGAGCATTGTGATTACAATGTTTATGGAGCATAGCGATGACAAGGTTGTGGATCATTTTGATGAAAAGCGCATGGCACATTGTGATGACAAGGGTCATGGAGCATTGTTCTGAAAAAGGCATGGAGCATTGTGATGACAAGTGTCAGAGAGCATTGTGATGAAATGTTCATGGAGCATTGGAGTTACAAAGGTCTCAGAGCCTTGTGATGACGTGGGCATGGACCGTTGTGATGACAAACGTTATGAAGCATTGTGATGACTGGAGTCAGGGAGCGTTGAGATGACAGGGGTCATGGAGCATTTTGATGACAAGGGCATGGAGCATTGGTCTGACAAATTTCATAGATTATTGTGATGACAGTGGACATGGTGCATTGTGATGACAAGGGCATGGAGCATTGTGATGACAAGGGAATGTAGTATTGTGAAGACAGTTGTCAGGGAGCATGGTGATGACATATGTCATGGTCCATTGCGATGACAATGGCAGGGAGCATTGTGATGCCAAATGTAATGGAGGATTGTGATGACAAATATAATGGAGCATTGTGATGACTAGGGCTTGGAGCATTATGATGACAAGGGCCATTGAGAATTATCATGACAATGTCGTGAAGCATTGTGATGACAAGTTCCTGGATCACTGTGATGAGAAAACCATGAAGCCTTGCGATGACAAGTCTCATGGAGCATACAGATGAAAAGTGGCATGGAGCATTCTGATTACATGGGTCTTGAACATTGTGATAATAAGGGCATGGAGCTTTGTGATGACAAAGGCATGGAGCATTGGTCTAATAAGTTTCATGGATTATTGTGATGACATTTGGAATGGTGCATTGTGATGACAAGGGCATGGAGCATTGTGATGACCAGGTCATGCAGTATTGTGAAGAGAGGTGTCAGGGAGCATTGTGAGGACATATGTAATGGGGCATTGTGATGACAATGGCATGGAGCATTGTGATGCCAAATGTCTTGGAGGATTCTGATGACAAAGGTAATGGAGCATTGTGATGACAATGGCTTGGAGCATTGTGATGACAAGGGTCAGGGAGCATTGTGCTGACAAGTGCATGGAGAATTGTGATGACAAGGGTCATGGAGCGTTCTGATGACAAGCTTGTGGAGTATTTTGATGACAATGTCATGGAGCATTGTGATGAAAATGGCATGGGGCTTTGTGATTAAAAAGACATGGAGCCTTTTCGTGACAGGGTTCAAGGAGCATTCTGACGACAAGTGTCAGGGAGCATTGTGATGACACGTGTATTGAGAATTGTGATGACAAAGGTCATGGAGCATTGTGATGAAAAGGGCATGGAGTATTGTGATGACAGTCATCATGGAACGTTGTGATGACAAGTGTTATGGAACATTGTGATCACAAGGGTTTGGAGCATTGCGATGACAGAGGTCATGGATACTTTTGATTTCAAGGAGCATGGAGCATTGTGATGACTAGGGCATGAAGCAATGGGATCCCAAGGTTCTTGGAGGATAGTGATGACTATGGTAATGGAGTATTGTGATGACAAGCGCATAGAGCATTGTAAGGACAGTGTCATGTAGCATTTTGCTGACAAAGGCATGGAGCATTGTGATGACATGTGTCATGGTGCACTTTGATGACAAGCGTCACAGAGCATTTTGAATATAGGGGTCATGGAGCATTGGGATGACAAGGGCATGGATCACTGTGATGACAAGGGTCATGGATCATTGGGATGAAAATGTTCATGGAGTATTGTGATGACAGGGGTCATGGAGCATTGTGATTACAGGGGTCATGGAGCATTGTGATGAAAAGAGTCCCGGATCATTGTGTTGTCAGGTGTCATGGAGTGTTTTGATGACCGTGGTCATGGAGAATTTTGATGATATTGGTCATGGAGCATTGTGATTAGAAGGTCATGGAGCATTGGGCTGAAAATGTTCATGGAGTATTGTGATGACAGGTGTCATGGAGCATTGTGATGACAAGGGAATGGAGCGTGGTGATGACAAGGTCCTGGAGCATTGTGATGAGATGACCATGGAGACTTGTGTTGACCAGTCTCATGGAGCATTCTGATGAAAAGGTGCATGGAGCATTGTGATTACAGGGGTCTTGGAGCATTGTGATGACAAGGGCATGGAGCACTGTGAGGAGAAGGCCATGGAACATTCTGATAACATGCGTCATGGAGCTTTGTGATGACAAGGGCATGGAGCATTGTGATTACAGGGGTCTTGGAGCATTGTGATGACAAGGGTCATGGAGCCTTGTGATGACAAGTCCGTGGAACAATGTGATGGCAGGGGTCATGGAGCATTGTTATGACAGATGTAACGGAGCATTGTGATGAGAAGGGCATTGAGCATTGGTCTGAAATGCTTCTTGAATTATTGTGATGAGAGTGGGCATGGAGCATTGTGATGACAAGGGCACGTACACTGTGATACATGGGTCATGGGGGATTGTAATGACAAGGGCATGGAGCATTGTGATGAGAAGGGCATCGAGCATTGTGATGACAATTGTCATGGAGCTTTGTGATGACCAGGGCATTGAGCAATATGATGAGAGGGTTCATGGAGCATTATGATGGCAATGACATGGAGCATTGTGATGCCAAGGGTCATGGAGCTTTGTGATGACAAAAGTCATGGAGCATTTTGATGACAAGGGTGTGGTGCATTGTGATGAGCAGGGCAGGGAGCATTTTGATGACAGGTTCATGCAGTAATTTGATGAAAAGTGTAATGGAACATTTTGATGACAGGGGTTATAAAACATTGTGATGCCATGGGTCATGGAGCTTTGGGATGAAAAGGCTCATGGAGTATTTTGATGACAGGGGTTATTGAACATTGTGATGTCAGGGATCATGGAACATTGTGCTGATAAGGGGATGTAGCATTGTGATGACAGGGGTCATGGAAACTTGTGATAACAGGGGTGAGGGAGGATTGTGATGACAAGTGATGGAACATTGTGATATCCGTTGTGAGAGAGCATTTGAATGAGAATTGCATGGAACATTGTGATTACAAGGTTTATGGAGCATAGCGATGTCAAAGTTGTGGTTCTTTGTGATGAAAAGTGCATGGCACATTGTGATGACAAGGGTCATGGAGCATTGTTCTGACAAAGACATGGAGCATCGTGATGACAAGGGTCACGCAGCATTGTGATGAAAAGTTCATGGAGCATTGTGGTTACAAAGGTCACAGAGTCTTGTGATGACGCGGGCATGGACCGTTGTGATGACAAACGTTATGAAGCATTGTGATGACTGGAGTCACGGAGCATAGTGATGACAGGGGTCATGGAGCATTGTGATGACAAGGGCATGGAGCATTGTGATGACAGGTGCATGGAGCATCGGTCTGACAAGTTTCATAGATTATTGTGATGACAGTGGACATGGTGCATTTTGATGACAAGTGCATGGAGTACTGTGATGACAAGGGCATGGAATATTGTGAAGATAGGTGTCAGGGAGCATTGTGATGACATATGTCATGGTCCATTGCGATGACAATGGCATGGAGCATTGTGATGCCAAATATAATGGAGGATTGTGATGACAAATATAATGGAGCATTGTGATGACTAGGGCTTGGAGCATTATGATGACAAGGGCCATTGAGAGTTTTCATGAAAATGTCATGAAGCATTGTGATGACAAGGTCCTGGAGCATTGTGATGAGAAAATCATGGAGCCTTGTGATGACAGGTCTCATGGAGCATACTGATCAAAAGGGGCATGGAGCATTCTGATTACTTGGGTCTTGGAACATTGTGATAACAAGGGCATGGAGCATTGTGATGACAAGGGCATGGAGTATTGTGATGACAGGCATCATGGAGCGTTGTGATGACAAGGGCATGGAGCATTGGTCTAATAAGTTTCTTGGATTATTGTGATGAGAGTGGGAACAGCGCATTGTGATGACAAGGGCATGGAGCATTGTGATGACCAGGTCATGCAGTATTGTAAATAGAGGTGTCAGGGAGCATTGTGATGACATATGTAATGGCCCATTGTGATGACAATGGCATGGAGCATTGTGATGACAAGTGTCAGGGAGCATTGTGCTGACAAGTGCATGGAGAATTGTGATGACAAGGGTCATGGAGCATTCTGATGACAAGCTTGTGGAGTATTTTGATGACAATGGCATGGAGCATTGTGATGCAAATGGCATGGGGCTTTGTGATGAAAAAGGCATGGAGCCTTTTCGTGACAGGGTTCAAGGAGCATTCTGACGACAAGTGTCAGGGAGCATTGTGATGACAAGTGTATTGAGAATTGTGATGACAAAGGTCATGGAGCATTGTGATGAAAAGTGCATGGAGTATTGTGATGACAGTCATCATGGAGCGTTGTGATGACAAGTGTTATGGAACATTGTGATCACAAGGGTTTGGAGCATTGCGATGACAGAGGTCATGGATACTTTTGATTTCAAGGAGCATGGAGCACTGTGATGACTAGGGCATGAAGCAATGGGATCCCAAGGTTCTTGGAGGATAGTGATGACTATGGTAATGGAGTATTGTGATGACAAGCGCATAGAGCATTGTAAGGAGAGTGACATGTAGCATTTTGCTGACAAAGCCATGGAGCATTGTGATGACATGTGTCATGGTGCACTTTGATGACAAGCGTCACAGAGCATTTTGAATATAGGGGTCATGGAGCATTGGGATGACAAGGGCATGGATCACTGTGATGACAAGGGTCATGGATCATTGGGATGAAAATGTTCATGGAGTATTGTGATGACAGGGGTCATGGAGCATTGCGATTACAGGGGTCATGGAGCATTGTGATGAAAAGAGTCCCGGATCATTGTGTTGTCAGGTGTCATGGAGTGTTTTGATGACAGTGGTCATGGAGAATTTTGATGATATTGGTCATGGAGCATTGTGATTAGAAGGTCATGGAGCATTGGGCTGAAAATGTTCATGGAGTATTGTGATGACAGGTGTCATGGAGCATTGTGATGACAAGGGAATGGAGCGTGGTGATGACAAGGTCCTGGAGCATTGTGATGAGATGACCATGGAGACTTGTGTTGACAAGTCTCATGGAGCATTCTGATGAAAAGGTGCATGGAGCATTGTGATTACAGGGGTCTTGGAGCATTGTGATGACAAGGGCATGGAGCACTGTGAGGAGAAGGCCATGGAACATTCTGATAACATGCGTCATGGAGCTTTGTGATGACAAGGGCATGGAGCATTGTGATTACAGGGGTCTTGGAGCATTGTGATGACAAGGGTCATGGAGCCTTGTGATGACAAGTCCGTGGAACAATGTGATGGCAGGGGTCATGGAGCATTGTTATGACAGATGTAACGGAGCATTGTGATGAGAAGGGCATAGAGCATTGGTCTGAAATGCTTCTTGAATTATTGTGATGAGAGTGGGCATGGAGCATTGTGATGACAAGGGCACGTACACTGTGATACATGGGTCATGGGGGATTGTAATGACAAGGGCATGGAGCATTGTGATGAGAAGGGCATCGAGCATTGTGATGACAATTGTCATGGAGCTTTGTGATGACCAGGACATTGAGCAATATGATGAGAGGGTTCATGGAGCATTATGATGGCAATGACATGGAGCATTGTGATGCCAAGGGTCATGGAGCTTTGTGATGACAAAAGTCATGGAGCATTTTGATGACAAGGGTGTGGTGCATTGTGATGAGCAGGGCAGGGAGCATTTTGATGACAGGTTCATGCAGTAATTTGATGAAAAGTGTAATGGAACATTTTGATGACAGGGGTTATAAAACATTGTGATGCCATGGGTCATGGAGCTTTGGGATGAAAAGGGTCATGGAGTATTTTGATGACAGGGGTTATTGAACATTGTGATGTCAGGGATCATGGAACATTGTGCTGATAAGGGGATGTAGCATTGTGATGACAGGGGTCATGGAAACTTGTGATAACAGGGGTGAGGGAGGATTGTGATGACAAGTGATGGAACATTGTGATATCCGTTGTGAGAGAGCATTTGAATGAGAATTGCATGGAACATTGTGATTACAAGGTTTATGGAGCATAGCGATGTCAAAGTTGTGGTTCTTTGTGATGAAAAGTGCATGGCACATTGTGATGACAAGGGTCATGGAGCATTGTTCTGACAAAGACATGGAGCATCGTGATGACAAGGGTCACGCAGCATTGTGATGAAAAGTTCATGGAGCATTGTGGTTACAAAGGTCACAGAGTCTTGTGATGACGCGGGCATGGACCGTTGTGATGACAAACGTTATGAAGCATTGTGATGACTGGAGTCACGGAGCATAGTGATGACAGGGGTCATGGAGCATTGTGATGACAAGGGCATGGAGCATTGTGATGACAGGTGCATGGAGCATCGGTCTGACAAGTTTCATAGATTATTGTGATGACAGTGGACATGGTGCATTTTGATGACAAGTGCATGGAGTACTGTGATGACAAGGGCATGGAATATTGTGAAGATAGGTGTCAGGGAGCATTGTGATGACATATGTCATGGTCCATTGCGATGACAATGGCATGGAGCATTGTGATGCCAAATATAATGGAGGATTGTGATGACAAATATAATGGAGCATTGTGATGACTAGGGCTTGGAGCATTATGATGACAAGGGCCATTGAGAGTTTTCATGAAAATGTCATGAAGCATTGTGATGACAAGGTCCTGGAGCATTGTGATGAGAAAATCATGGAGCCTTGTGATGACAGGTCTCATGGAGCATACTGATCAAAAGGGGCATGGAGCATTCTGATTACTTGGGTCTTGGAACATTGTGATAACAAGGGCATGGAGCATTGTGATGACAAGGGCATGGAGTATTGTGATGACAGGCATCATGGAGCGTTGTGATGACAAGGGCATGGAGCATTGGTCTAATAAGTTTCTTGGATTATTGTGATGAGAGTGGGAACAGCGCATTGTGATGACAAGGGCATGGAGCATTGTGATGACCAGGTCATGCAGTATTGTAAATAGAGGTGTCAGGGAGCATTGTGATGACATATGTAATGGCCCATTGTGATGACAATGGCATGGAGCATTGTGATGACAAGTGTCAGGGAGCATTGTGCTGACAAGTGCATGGAGAATTGTGATGACAAGGGTCATGGAGCATTCTGATGACAAGCTTGTGGAGTATTTTGATGACAATGGCATGGAGCATTGTGATGCAAATGGCATGGGGCTTTGTGATGAAAAAGGCATGGAGCCTTTTCGTGACAGGGTTCAAGGAGCATTCTGACGACAAGTGTCAGGGAGCATTGTGATGACAAGTGTATTGAGAATTGTGATGACAAAGGTCATGGAGCATTGTGATGAAAAGTGCATGGAGTATTGTGATGACAGTCATCATGGAGCGTTGTGATGACAAGTGTTATGGAACATTGTGATCACAAGGGTTTGGAGCATTGCGATGACAGAGGTCATGGATACTTTTGATTTCAAGGAGCATGGAGCACTGTGATGACTTGGGCATGAAGCAATGGGATCCCAAGGTTCTTGGAGGATAGTGATGACTATGGTAATGGAGTATTGTGATGACAAGCGCATAGAGCATTGTAAGGAGAGTGACATGTAGCATTTTGCTGACAAAGCCATGGAGCATTGTGATGACATGTGTCATGGTGCACTTTGATGACAAGCGTCACAGAGCATTTTGAATATAGGGGTCATGGAGCATTGGGATGACAAGGGCATGGATCACTGTGATGACAAGGGTCATGGATCATTGGGATGAAAATGTTCATGGAGTATTGTGATGACAGGGGTCATGGAGCATTGCGATTACAGGGGTCATGGAGCATTGTGATGAAAAGAGTCCCGGATCATTGTGTTGTCAGGTGTCATGGAGTGTTTTGATGACAGTGGTCATGGAGAATTTTGATGATATTGGTCATGGAGCATTGTGATTAGAAGGTCATGGAGCATTGGGCTGAAAATGTTCATGGAGTATTGTGATGACAGGTGTCATGGAGCATTGTGATGACAAGGGAATGGAGCGTGGTGATGACAAGGTCCTGGAGCATTGTGATGAGATGACCATGGAGACTTGTGTTGACAAGTCTCATGGAGCATTCTGATGAAAAGGTGCATGGAGCATTGTGATTACAGGGGTCTTGGAGCATTGTGATGACAAGGGCATGGAGCACTGTGAGGAGAAGGCCATGGAACATTCTGATAACATGCGTCATGGAGCTTTGTGATGACAAGGGCATGGAGCATTGTGATTACAGGGGTCTTGGAGCATTGTGATGACAAGGGTCATGGAGCCTTGTGATGACAAGTCCGTGGAACAATGTGATGGCAGGGGTCATGGAGCATTGTTATGACAGATGTAACGGAGCATTGTGATGAGAAGGGCATAGAGCATTGGTCTGAAATGCTTCTTGAATTATTGTGATGAGAGTGGGCATGGAGCATTGTGATGACAAGGGCACGTACACTGTGATACATGGGTCATGGGGGATTGTAATGACAAGGGCATGGAACATTGTGATGAGAAGGGCATCGAGCATTGTGATGACAATTGTCATGGAGCTTTGTGATGACCAGGACATTGAGCAATATGATGAGAGGGTTCATGGAGCATTATGATGGCAATGACATGGAGCATTGTGATGCCAAGGGTCATGGAGCTTTGTGATGACAAAAGTCATGGAGCATTTTGATGACAAGGGTGTGGTGCATTGTGATGAGCAGGGCAGGGAGCATTTTGATGACAGGTTCATGCAGTAATTTGATGAAAAGTGTAATGGAACATTTTGATGACAGGGGTTATAAAACATTGTGATGCCATGGGTCATGGAGCTTTGGGATGAAAAGGGTCATGGAGTATTTTGATGACAGGGGTTATTGAACATTGTGATGTCAGGGATCATGGAACATTGTGCTGATAAGGGGATGTAGCATTGTGATGACAGGGGTCATGGAAACTTGTGATAACAGGGGTGAGGGAGGATTGTGATGACAAGTGATGGAACATTGTGATATCCGTTGTGAGAGAGCATTTGAATGAGAATTGCATGGAACATTGTGATTACAAGGTTTATGGAGCATAGCGATGTCAAAGTTGTGGTTCTTTGTGATGAAAAGTGCATGGCACATTGTGATGACAAGGGTCATGGAGCATTGTTCTGACAAAGACATGGAGCATCGTGATGACAAGGGTCACGCAGCATTGTGATGAAAAGTTCATGGAGCATTGTGGTTACAAAGGTCACAGAGTCTTGTGATGACGCGGGCATGGACCGTTGTGATGACAAACGTTATGAAGCATTGTGATGACTGGAGTCACGGAGCACTGTGATGACAGGGGTCATGGAGCATTGTGATGACAAGGGCATGGAGCATTGTGATGACAGGTGCATGGAGCATCGGTCTGACAAGTTTCATAGATTACTGTGATGACAGTGGACATGGTGCATTTTGATGACAAGTGCATGGAGTATTGTGATGACAAGGGCATGGAATATTGTGAAGACAGGTGTCAGGGAGCATTGTGATGACATATGTCATGGTCCATTGCGATGACAATGGCATGGAGCATTGTGATGCCAAATATAATGGAGGATTGTGATGACAAATATAATGGAGCATTGTGATGACTAGGGCTTGGAGCATTATGATGACAAGGGCCATTGAGAGTTTTCATGAAAATGTCATGAAGCATTGTGATGACAAGGTCCTGGAGCATTGTGATGAGAAAATCATGGAGCCTTGTGATGACAGGTCTCATGGAGCATACTGATCAAAAGGGGCATGGAGCATTCTGATTACTTGGGTCTTGGAACATTGTGATAACAAGGGCATGGAGCATTGTGATGACAAGGGCATGGAGTATTGTGATGACAGGCATCATGGAGCGTTGTGATGACAAGGGCATGGAGCATTGGTCTAATAAGTTTCTTGGATTATTGTGATGAGAGTGGGAACAGCGCATTGTGATGACAAGGGAATGGAGCATTGTGATGACCAGGTCATGCAGTATTGTAAATAGAGGTGTCAGGGAGCATTGTGATGACATATGTAATGGCCCATTGGGATGACAATGGCATGGAGCATTCTGATGCCAAGTGTCATGGAGGATTCTGATGACAAAGGTAATGGAGCATTGTGATGGCCATGGCTTGGAGCATTGTGATGACAAGGGTCAGGGAGCATTGTGCTGACAAGTGCATGGAGAATTGTGATGACAAGGGTCATGGAGCATTCTGATGACAAGCTTGTGGAGTATTTTGATGACAATGGCATGGAGCATTGTGATGAAAATGGCATGGGGCTTTGTGATGAAAAAGGCATGGAGCCTTTTTGTGACAGGGTTCAAGGAGCATTCTGACGACAAGTGTCAGGGAGCATTGTGATGACAAGTGTATTGAGAATTGTGATGACAAAGTTCATGGAGCATTGTGATGAAAAGGGCATGGAGTACTGTGATGACAGTCATCATGGAGCGTTGTGATGACAAGTGTTATGGAACATTGTGATCACAAGGGTTTGGAGCATTGCGATGACAGAGGTCATGGATACTTTTGATTTCAAGGAGCATGGAGCACTGTGATGACTAGGGCATGAAGCAATGGGATCCCAAGGTTCTTGGAGGATAGTGATGACTATGGTAATGGAGTATAGTGATGACAAGCGCATAGAGCATTGTAAGGAGAGTGTCATGTAGCATTTTGCTGACAAAGGCATGGAGCATTGTGATGACATGTGTCATGGTGCACTTTGATGACAAGCGTCACAGAGCATTTTGAATATAGGGGTCATGGAGCATTGGGATGACAAGGGCATGGATCACTGTGATGACAAGGGTCATGGATCATTGGGATGAAAATGTTCATGGAGTATTGTGATGACAGGGGTCATGGAGCATTGTGATTACAGGGGTCATGGAGCATTGTGATGAAAAGAGTCCCGGATCATTGTGTTGTCAGGTGTCATGGAGTGTTTTGATGACAGTGGTCATGGAGAATTTTGATGATATTGGTCATGGAGCATTGTGATTAGAAGGTCATGGAGCATTGGGCTGAAAATGTTCATGGAGTATTGTGATGACAGGTGTCATGGAGCATTGTGATGACAAGGGAATGGAGCGTGGTGATGACAAGGTCCTGGAGCATTGTGATGAGATGACCATGGAGACTTGTGTTGACCAGTCTCATGGAGCATTCTGATGAAAAGGTGCATGGAGCATTGTGATTACAGGGGTCTTGGAGCATTGTGATGACAAGGGCATGGAGCACTGTGAGGAGAAGGCCATGGAACATTCTGATAACATGCGTCATGGAGCTTTGTGATGACAAGGGCATGGAGCATTGTGATTACAGGGGTCTTGGAGCATTGTGATGACAAGGGTCATGGAGCCTTGTGATGACAAGTCCGTGGAACAATGTGATGGCAGGGGTCATGGAGCATTGTTATGACAGATGTAACGGAGCATTGTGATGAGAAGGGCATTGAGCATTGGTCTGAAATGCTTCTTGAATTATTGTGATGAGAGTGGGCATGGAGCATTGTGATGACAAGGGCACGTTCACTGTGATACATGGGTCATGGGGGATTGTAATGACAAGGGCATGGAGCATTGTGATGAGAAGGGCATCGAGCATTGTGATGACAATTGTCATGGAGCTTTGTGATGACCAGGGCATTGAGCAATATGATGAGAGGGTTCATGGAGCATTATGATGGCAATGACATGGAGCATTGTGATGCCAAGGGTCATGGAGCTTTGTGATGACAAAAGTCATGGAGCATTTTGATGACAAGGGTGTGGTGCATTGTGATGAGCAGGGCAGGGAGCATTTTGATGACAGGTTCATGCAGTAATTTGATGAAAAGTGTAATGGAACATTTTGATGACAGGGGTTATAAAACATTGTGATGCCATGGGTCATGGAGCTTTGGGATGAAAAGGGTCATGGAGTATTTTGATGACAGGGGTTATTGAACATTGTGATGTCAGGGATCATGGAACATTGTGCTGATAAGGGGATGTAGCATTGTGATGACAGGGGTCATGGAAACTTGTGATAACAGGGGTGAGGGAGGATTGTGATGACAAGTGATGGAACATTGTGATATCCGTTGTGAGAGAGCATTTGAATGAGAATTGCATGGAACATTGTGATTACAAGGTTTATGGAGCATAGCGATGTCAAAGTTGTGGTTCTTTGTGATGAAAAGTGCATGGCACATTGTGATGACAAGGGTCATGGAGCATTGTTCTGACAAAGACATGGAGCATCGTGATGACAAGGGTCACGCAGCATTGTGATGAAAAGTTCATGGAGCATTGTGGTTACAAAGGTCACAGAGTCTTGTGATGACGCGGGCATGGACCGTTGTGATGACAAACGTTATGAAGCATTGTGATGACTGGAGTCACGGAGCACTGTGATGACAGGGGTCATGGAGCATTGTGATGACAAGGGCATGGAGCATTGTGATGACAGGTGCATGGAGCATCGGTCTGACAAGTTTCATAGATTACTGTGATGACAGTGGACATGGTGCATTTTGATGACAAGTGCATGGAGTATTGTGATGACAAGGGCATGGAATATTGTGAAGACAGGTGTCAGGGAGCATTGTGATGACATATGTCATGGTCCATTGCGATGACAATGGCATGGAGCATTGTGATGCCAAATAAAATGGAGGATTGTGATGACAAATATAATGGAGCATTGTGATGACTAGGGCTTGGAGCATTATGATGACAAGGGCCATTGAGAGTTTTCATGAAAATGTCATGAAGCATTGTGATGACAAGGTCCTGGAGCATTGTGATGAGAAAATCATGGAGCCTTGTGATGACAGGTCTCATGGAGCATACTGATCAAAAGGGGCATGGCGCATTCTGATTACTTGGGTCTTGGAACATTGTGATAACAAGGGCATGGAGCATTGTGATGACAAGGGCATGGAGTATTGTGATGACAGGCATCATGGAGCGTTGTGATGACAAGGGCATGGAGCATTGGTCTAATAAGTTTCTTGGATTATTGTGATGAGAGTGGGAACAGCGCATTGTGATGACAAGGGCATGGAGCATTGTGATGACCAGGTCATGCAGTATTGTAAATAGAGGTGTCAGGGAGCATTGTGATGACATATGTAATGGCCCATTGTGATGACAATGGCATGGAGCATTGTGATGACAAGTGTCAGGGAGCATTGTGCTGACAAGTGCATGGAGAATTGTGATGACAAGGGTCATGGAGCATTCTGATGACAAGCTTGTGGAGTATTTTGATGACAATGGCATGGAGCATTGTGATGCAAATGGCATGGGGCTTTGTGATGAAAAAGGCATGGAGCCTTTTCGTGACAGGGTTCAAGGAGCATTCTGACGACAAGTGTCAGGGAGCATTGTGATGACAAGTGTATTGAGAATTGTGATGACAAAGGTCATGGAGCATTGTGATGAAAAGTGCATGGAGTATTGTGATGACAGTCATCATGGAGCGTTGTGATGACAAGTGTTATGGAACATTGTGATCACAAGGGTTTGGAGCATTGCGATGACAGAGGTCATGGATACTTTTGATTTCAAGGAGCATGGAGCACTGTGATGACTAGGGCATGAAGCAATGGGATCCCAAGGTTCTTGGAGGATAGTGATGACTATGGTAATGGAGTATAGTGATGACAAGCGCATAGAGCATTGTAAGGAGAGTGTCATGTAGCATTTTGCTGACAAAGGCATGGAGCATTGTGATGACATGTGTCATGGTGCACTTTGATGACAAGCGTCACAGAGCATTTTGAATATAGGGGTCATGGAGCATTGGGATGACAAGGGCATGGATCACTGTGATGACAAGGGTCATGGATCATTGGGATGAAAATGTTCATGGAGTATTGTGATGACAGGGGTCATGGAGCATTGTGATTACAGGGGTCATGGAGCATTGTGATGAAAAGAGTCCCGGATCATTGTGTTGTCAGGTGTCATGGAGTGTTTTGATGACAGTGGTCATGGAGAATTTTGATGATATTGGTCATGGAGCATTGTGATTAGAAGGTCATGGAGCATTGGGCTGAAAATGTTCATGGAGTATTGTGATGACAGGTGTCATGGAGCATTGTGATGACAAGGGAATGGAGCGTGGTGATGACAAGGTCCTGGAGCATTGTGATGAGATGACCATGGAGACTTGTGTTGACAAGTCTCATGGAGCATTCTGATGAAAAGGTGCATGGAGCATTGTGATTACAGGGGTCTTGGAGCATTGTGATGACAAGGGCATGGAGCACTGTGAGGAGAAGGCCATGGAACATTCTGATAACATGCGTCATGGAGCTTTGTGATGACAAGGGCATGGAGCATTGTGATTACAGGGGTCTTGGAGCATTGTGATGACAAGGGTCATGGAGCCTTGTGATGACAAGTCCGTGGAACAATGTGATGGCAGGGGTCATGGAGCATTGTTATGACAGATGTAACGGAGCATTGTGATGAGAAGGGCATTGAGCATTGGTCTGAAATGCTTCTTGAATTATTGTGATGAGAGTGGGCATGGAGCATTGTGATGACAAGGGCACGTTCACTGTGATACATGGGTCATGGGGGATTGTAATGACAAGGGCATGGAGCATTGTGATGAGAAGGGCATCGAGCATTGTGATGACAATTGTCATGGAGCTTTGTGATGACCAGGGCATTGAGCAATATGATGAGAGGGTTCATGGAGCATTATGATGGCAATGACATGGAGCATTGTGATGCCAAGGGTCATGGAGCTTTGTGATGACAAAAGTCATGGAGCATTTTGATGACAAGGGTGTGGTGCATTGTGATGAGCAGGGCAGGGAGCATTTTGATGACAGGTTCATGCAGTAATTTGATGAAAAGTGTAATGGAACATTTTGATGACAGGGGTTATAAAACATTGTGATGCCATGGGTCATGGAGCTTTGGGATGAAAAGGGTCATGGAGTATTTTGATGACAGGGGTTATTGAACATTGTGATGTCAGGGATCATGGAACATTGTGCTGATAAGGGGATGTAGCATTGTGATGACAGGGGTCATGGAAACTTGTGATAACAGGGGTGAGGGAGGATTGTGATGACAAGTGATGGAACATTGTGATATCCGTTGTGAGAGAGCATTTGAATGAGAATTGCATGGAACATTGTGATTACAAGGTTTATGGAGCATAGCGATGTCAAAGTTGTGGTTCTTTGTGATGAAAAGTGCATGGCACATTGTGATGACAAGGGTCATGGAGCATTGTTCTGACAAAGACATGGAGCATCGTGATGACAAGGGTCACGCAGCATTGTGATGAAAAGTTCATGGAGCATTGTGGTTACAAAGGTCACAGAGTCTTGTGATGACGCGGGCATGGACCGTTGTGATGACAAACGTTATGAAGCATTGTGATGACTGGAGTCACGGAGCATTGTGATGACAGGGGTCATGGAGCATTGTGATGACAAGGGCATGGAGCATTGTGATGACAGGTGCATGGAGCATCCGTCTGACAAGTTTCATAGATTACTGTGATGACAGTGGACATGGTGCATTTTGATGGCAAGTGCATGGAGTATTGTGATGACAAGGGCATGGAATATTGTGAAGACAGGTGTCAGGGAGCATTGTGATGACATATGTCATGGTCCATTGCGATGACAATGGCATGGAGCATTGTGATGCCAAATATAATGGAGGATTGTGATGACAAGCGCATAGAGCATTGTAATGACAAAGTCATGTAGCATTTTGCTGACAAAGGCATGGAGCATTGTGATGACAGGTGTCATGTAGCAATGTGAATACAGGGGTCATGGAGCATTGGGATGACAAGGGCATGGATCATTGTGATGACAAGAGTCATGGAGCATTGGGCTGAAATTGTTCATGGAGTATTGTGATGACTGGGGTCATGGAGCATTGTGATGAGTAGGGAATGGAGCATTGTGATGACAAGAGTCCCGGATCATTGTGTTGTCAGGTGTCATGGAGTGTTGTGATGACAGTGGTCATGGAGCATTTTGATGATATTTGTCATGGAGCATTGTGATGAGAATTTCATGGAGCATTGGGCTGAAAATATTCATGGATTATTGTGATGACAGGGGTCATGGAGCATTGTGATGACCAGGGAATGGAGCATGGTGATGACAAGGTCCTGGAGCATTGTGATGATAAGACCATGGAGACTTGTGATGACAAGTCTCATGGAGCATTCTGATGAAATGTGGCATGGAGCATTGTGATTACATGGGTCTTGGAGCATTGTGATGACAAGGGCATGAAGTATTGTGATGACAGGGGTCATGGAGCCTTGTGATGACAAGGCCGTGGAACACTGTGATGGCAGGTGTCATGGAGCATTGTTATGACAGAGGTAATGGAGCATTGTGATGACAAGCGTCACGGAACATTGTGAATACAGGGTTCATGGAGCATTGGGATGACAAGGGCATGGATGATTGTGATGACAAGGGTCATGGAGGATTGGGCTGAAAATGTTCATGGGGTATTTTGATGACAGGGGTCATGGAGCATTGTGATAACAGGGTTAAGGGAGGATTGTGATGACTAGTGATGGAACATTGTGATATCACATGTGGGAGAGCATTTGGATGAGAAGTGCATGGAGAATTGTGATTACAAGGTTTATGGAGCATAGCAATGACAAGGTTGTGTATCATTGTGATGAAATGCGCATGGCACAATGTGATGACAAGGGTCATGGAGCATTGTCCTGACAAAGGCATGGAGCATTGTGATGACAAAGGTCATGGAACATTGTGATGAAAAGGGCATGGAGTATTGTGATGACAAGCATCATGGAGCGTTGTGATGACAAGTGCTATGGAACACTGTGATCACAAGGATTTGGAGCATTGTGATGACAGAGGTCATGGATCATTTCGATTTCAAGGAGCATGGAGCATTGTGATGACAAGGGCATGAAGCAATGTGATCCTGAGTTTCATGGAGGATTGTGATGACAATGGAAATGGAGTATTGTGATGACAAGCGCATAGAGCATTGTGATGACAAGGTCATGTAGCATTTTGCTGACAAAGGCATGGAACATTGTGATGACAAGTGTCATGGAGCACTGTGATGACAAGCGTCTCGGAGCATTGTGAATACAGGGGTCATGGAGCATTGGCAAGACAAGGGCATGGATCATTGTGATGACAAAGGTCATGGAGCACTGGGCTGAAAATGTTCATGGAGTGTTGTGATGACAGGGGTCATGGAGCATTTTGATGACTAGGGAATGGAACATTGTGATGACAAGAGTCCCGGATCATTGTGTTGTCAGGTGTCATGGAGTGTTGTGATGACAGTGGTCAAGGAGCATTGTGATGATATTAGCCATGGAGCATTGTGATGAGTAGGTCGTGGAGCACTGGGCTGAAAATGTTCATGGATTATTGTGAAGACAGGGGTCATGGAGCATTGTGATGACAAGGGAATGGAGCATGGTGATGACAAGGTCCTAGAGCATTGTTATGAGAAGACCATGGAGACTTGTGATGATAAGTCTCATGGAGCATTCTGATGAAAAGGGGCATGAAGCATTGTGATTACAGGGGTCTTGTAGCATTTTGATGGCAAGAGCATGGAGCATTGTGATGAGAAGGCCATGAAGCATTCTGATGACATGTGTCATGGAGCTTTTTGATGACAAGGGCATGGAGCATTGTGATGACATGTGTCATGGAGCATTGTGATGACAACGGAATGGAGCATGGTGATGACAAGGTCCTGGGGCATCGTGATGAGAAGACCATGGAGACTTCTGATGAGAAGTCTCATGGAGCATTCTGATGAAAAGGAGCATGGAGCATTGTGATTACATGCGTCTTGGAGCATTGTGATGACTAGGGCATGGAGCATTGTGATGAGAAGGCCATGGAGCATTCTGATGACATGTGTCATGGAGTTTTGTGATGAGAAAGGCATGGAGCATTTGTGATTACAGGGATCTTGGAGCATTGTGATGAAATGTGCATGGATCATTGTTATGAAAAAGGGATGGAGCCTTGTCATGACAGGGTTCATGGAGCATTCTGACGACAAGTGTCAGGAAGCATTGTGATGACAAGTGTATTGAGCATTGTGATGACAAAGATCATGGAGCATTGTGATGAGAAGACCATGGATAATTGTGATGATGAGCGTCATGGGGTGTTGTGATGATAAGTGTTATGGAACATTGTGATCACAAGGTTTTGGAACATTATGATGACAGAGGTCATGGAGAATATTGATTTCATTGTGATGACAATAGCCTGTAGCATTATGATGATGGGAATGGTGCATTGTGATGACAGGGTTCATGGAGCATTGAGATGAAAAGGGGCATGGAGCATTGTGATTACAAGGGTCTTGGAGCATTGTGATGACAAGGGCATGGAACACTGTGATGAGAAGGCCATGGAACTTTCTGATGACATGCGTCATGTAGCTTTGTGATGACAAGGGAATGGAGCATTGTGCTTTCAGAGGTCTGGAGCATTGTGATGACAAGTGTCATGGAACCTTGTGATGACTAGAGCGTGGAACATTTTGATGGCAAATGTCATGGTGCATTTTTATGACAGGTGTAATGGAGCATTTTGATGAGAAGGGCATGGAACATTGGTCTGAAATGTTTCATGGATTATTGTGATGAGAGTGGGCAAGGAGCATTGTGATGACAAGGGCACGGAACACTGTGATACATGGGTCAGGCAGGATTGTAATGACAAGGGCATGGAGCATTGTGATGAGAAGGGCATCGAGCATTGTGATGACAAGTGTCATGGAGCTTTGTGATGACATGTGCATGGAGCAATGTGATGAGAGGGTTCATGGAGCATTGTGATGACAATGACATGGAGCATTGTGATGCCAAGGGTCATGGAGCTTTGTGATGACAAGTCATGGAGCATTTAGATGACAAGATCATGGTGCATTGTGCTGAGAAATGCAGGGAGCATTTTGATGACCAGGTCATGCATCAATTTGATAAAAACTGTAAAGGAACATTTTGATGGCAGGGGTTATAGAACATTGTGATGTCAGGGGTCTTGGAGCTTTGTGATGAAAAGGGTCATGGAGCATTTTGATGACAGGGATTATGGAGCATTGTGATGTCAGGGGTCATGGAACATTGTGATGATAAAGGGATGTAGCATTGTGATGACAGGGTCCTGGAACATTGTGATTACAGGGATGAGGGAGTATTGTGATGACTAGAGATGGAACATTGTGATATCTCTGGTGAGAGAGCATTTTGATGAGAAGTGCATGGACCATTGTGATTACAAGGTTTATGAAGCATAGCCATGACAAGGTTGTTGACTGTTGTGATGAAATGCGCGTGGCACATTGTGATGACTATGTTCATTGAGCATTGTTCTGACAAAGAAATGGAGCTTTGTGATGACAAGGGCATGGAGCATTGTGATTACATGGGTCATGGAGCATTTTGATGACAATGGCGTCGAGCATGGTGATGAGAAGGCCATGGATAATTGTGATGACGCGCATCATGGAGCACAGTAATGACAAGGGGTATGGAGCATTGTGATGACAGTGGCCATGGAGAAATGTGTTGACAAGTGTCATGGAGCATTCTGATGACAAGCTTGTGGAGTATTGTGACGACAATGGCTTGGAGCATTGTGATGAAAAGGGCATGGAGCATTGTGATGAAAAAGGCATGAAGCCATTTCATGACAGGTTTCAAGGAGCATTCTGATGACAAGTGTCAGGGAACATTGTGATGACATGTGTATTGAGAATTGTGATGAAAAAGATCATGGAGCATTTTGACGAAAAGGGCATAGAGTATTGTGATGACAGGCATCATGGAGCATTGTGATGACAAGTGTTATGGAACATTGTGATCACAAGGGTTTGGAGCATTGTGATGATAGAAGTCATGGATCATTTTGTTTTCAAGGAGCATGCAGCATTGTGATGACAAGGGCATGAAGCAATGTGATCCCAAGGTTCATGGATGATTGTGATGACAATGCTAAGGGAGTATTGTGATGACAAGCAAATGGAGCATTTTGATGGCAAGGTCATGTAGCATTTTGCTGACACAGGCATGGAGCATTGTGATGATAAGGGTCATAGAGCACTTTGATGAGAAGCATCACGGATCATTGTGATTACAGGGGTCATGGACCATTGGGATGGCAAGGTCATGGATCATTGTGATGACAAGTGTCATGGAGCATTGGGCTGAAAATATTAATGGAGCATTGTGATGACTAGGGAATGGAGCATTGTGATGACTAGAGTCCCGGATCACTGTGTTGTCAGGGGTCATGGAGCGTTGTGATGACAGTGGTAATGGAGCATTATGATGATAGGGATCATGAAGCATTGTGATGAGAAGTTCCTGGAGAATTGGCGTGAAAATGTTCAGGAAGTATTGTGAGGACAGGGGTCATGGAGCATTGTGATGACAAGGGAATGGAGCACTGTGATGACAAGCGTCTCGGAGCATTGTGAATACAGGGGTCATGGAGCATTGGCAAGACAAGGGCATGGATCATTGTGATGACAAAGGTCATGGAGCACTGGGCTGAAAATGTTCATGGAGTGTTGTGATGACAGGGGTCATGGAGCATTTTGATGACTAGGGAATGGAACATTGTGATGACAAGAGTCCCGGATCATTGTGTTGTCAGGTGTCATGGAGTGTTGTGATGACAGTGGTCAAGGAGCATTGTGATGATATTAGCCATGGAGCATTGTGATGAGTAGGTCGTGGAGCACTGGGCTGAAAATGTTCATGGATTATTGTGAAGACAGGAGTCATGGAGCATTGTGATGACAAGGGAATGGAGCATGGTGATGACAAGGTCCTAGAGCATTGTTATGAGAAGACCATGGAGACTTGTGATGATAAGTCTCATGGAGCATTCTGATGAAAAGGGGCATGAAGCATTGTGATTACAGGGGTCTTGTAGCATTTTGATGGCAAGAGCATGGAGCATTGTGATGAGAAGGCCATGAAGCATTCTGATGACATGTGTCATGGAGCTTTTTGATGACAAGGGCATGGAGCATTGTGATGACATGTGTCATGGAGCATTGTGATGACAACGGAATGGAGCATGGTGATGACAAGGTCCTGGGGCATCGTGATGAGAAGACCATGGAGACTTCTGATGAGAAGTCTCATGGAGCATTCTGATGAAAAGGAGCATGGAGCATTGTGATTACATGTGTCTTGGAGCATTGTGATGACTAGGGCATGGAGCATTGTGATGAGAAGGCCATGGAGCATTCTGATGACATGTGTCATGGAGTTTTGTGATGAGAAAGGCATGGAACATTTGTGATTACAGGGATCTTGGAGCATTGTGATGAAATGTGCATGGATCATTGTTATGAAAAAGGGATGGAGCCTTGTCATGACAGGGTTCATGGAGCATTCTGACGACAAGTGTCAGGAAGCATTGTGATGACAAGTGTATTGAGCATTGTGATGACAAAGATCATGGAGCATTGTGATGAGAAGACCATGGATAATTGTGATGATGAGCGTCATGGGGTGTTGTGATGATAAGTGTTATGGAACATTGTGATCACAAGGTTTTGGAACATTATGATGACAGAGGTCATGGAGAATATTGATTTCATTGTGATGACAATAGCCTGTAGCATTATGATGATGGGAATGGTGCATTGTGATGACAGGGTTCATGGAGCATTGAGATGAAAAGGGGCATGGAGCATTGTGATTACAAGGGTCTTGGAGCATTGTGATGACAAGGGCATGGAACACTGTGATGAGAAGGCCATGGAACTTTCTGATGACATGCGTCATGTAGCTTTGTGATGACAAGGGAATGGAGCATTGTGCTTTCAGAGGTCTGGAGCATTGTGATGACAAGTGTCATGGAACCTTGTGATGACTAGAGCGTGGAACATTTTGATGGCAAATGTCATGGTGCATTTTTATGACAGGTGTAATGGAGCATTTTGATGAGAAGGGCATGGAACATTGGTCTGAAATGTTTCATGGATTATTGTGATGAGAGTGGGCAAGGAGCATTGTGATGACAAGGGCACGGAACACTGTGATACATGGGTCAGGCAGGATTGTAATGACAAGGGCATGGAGCATTGTGATGAGAAGGGCATCGAGCATTGTGATGACAAGTGTCATGGAGCTTTGTGATGACATGTGCATGGAGCAATGTGATGAGAGGGTTCATGGAGCATTGTGATGACAATGACATGGAGCATTGTGATGCCAAGGGTCATGGAGCTTTGTGATGACAAGTCATGGAGCATTTAGATGACAAGATCATGGTGCATTGTGCTGAGAAATGCAGGGAGCATTTTGATGACCAGGTCATGCATCAATTTGATAAAAACTGTAAAGGAACATTTTGATGGCAGGGGTTATAGAACATTGTGATGTCAGGGGTCTTGGAGCTTTGTGATGAAAAGGGTCATGGAGCATTTTGATGACAGGGATTATGGAGCATTGTGATGTCAGGGGTCATGGAACATTGTGATGATAAAGGGATGTAGCATTGTGATGACAGGGTCCTGGAACATTGTGATTACAGGGATGAGGGAGTATTGTGATGACTAGAGATGGAACATTGTGATATCTCTGGTGAGAGAGCATTTTGATGAGAAGTGCATGGACCATTGTGATTACAAGGTTTATGAAGCATAGCCATGACAAGGTTGTTGACTGTTGTGATGAAATGCGCGTGGCACATTGTGATGACTATGTTCATTGAGCATTGTTCTGACAAAGAAATGGAGCTTTGTGATGACAAGGGCATGGAGCATTGTGATTACATGGGTCATGGAGCATTTTGATGACAATGGCGTCGAGCATGGTGATGAGAAGGCCATGGATAATTGTGATGACGCGCATCATGGAGCACAGTAATGACAAGGGGTATGGAGCATTGTGATGACAGTGGCCATGGAGAAATGTGTTGACAAGTGTCATGGAGCATTCTGATGACAAGCTTGTGGAGTATTGTGACGACAATGGCTTGGAGCATTGTGATGAAAAGGGCATGGAGCATTGTGATGAAAAAGGCATGAAGCCATTTCATGACAGGTTTCAAGGAGCATTCTGATGACAAGTGTCAGGGAACATTGTGATGACATGTGTATTGAGAATTGTGATGAAAAAGATCATGGAGCATTTTGACGAAAAGGGCATAGAGTATTGTGATGACAGGCATCATGGAGCATTGTGATGACAAGTGTTATGGAACATTGTGATCACAAGGGTTTGGAGCATTGTGATGATAGAAGTCATGGATCATTTTGTTTTCAAGGAGCATGCAGCATTGTGATGACAAGGGCATGAAGCAATGTGATCCCAAGGTTCATGGATGATTGTGATGACAATGCTAAGGGAGTATTGTGATGACAAGCAAATGGAGCATTTTGATGGCAAGGTCATGTAGCATTTTGCTGACACAGGCATGGAGCATTGTGATGATAAGGGTCATAGAGCACTTTGATGAGAAGCATCACGGATCATTGTGATTACAGGGGTCATGGACCATTGGGATGGCAAGGTCATGGATCATTGTGATGACAAGTGTCATGGAGCATTGGGCTGAAAATATTAATGGAGCATTGTGATGACTAGGGAATGGAGCATTGTGATGACTAGAGTCCCGGATCACTGTGTTGTCAGGGGTCATGGAGCGTTGTGATGACAGTGGTAATGGAGCATTATGATGATAGGGATCATGAAGCATTGTGATGAGAAGTTCCTGGAGAATTGGCGTGAAAATGTTCAGGAAGTATTGTGAGGACAGGGGTCATGGAGCATTGTGATGACAAGGGAATGGAGCACTGTGATGAAAGGTTCCTGGAGCACTGTGATGAGGAGACCATGGAGCCTCGTAATAAGAAGTCTCATGGAGCATTCTGATGAAAAGGGGCATGGAGTATTGTGATTACAGGGGTCTTGGAGCATTGTGATGACAAGGGCATGGAGCATTGTGATTACTGGTGTCTTGGAGCATTGTGATGAAATTGGCATGGATCATTGTTATGAAAATGGTATGGAGCCTTGTCATGACAGGGTTCTAGGAGCATACTGATGAGAAGTGTCAGGGAGCATTGTGATGACATGTGTATAGAGCATTGTGATGACAAAGGTCATGGAGCACTGTGATGAGAAGACCATGGATAACTGTGATGATGAGCTTCATGGGGCGTTGTGATGATAAGTGTTATGGAACATTGTGATCACAAGGATTTGGAGCATTGTGATGAGATAGATCATCGAATATTTTGATTTCATTGTGATGACAATAGCCTGAAGCATTCTGATGATGGTCATGTTGCATTTTGATGACAGGGTTCATGGAGCATTGAGATGCAAAGAGGCATGGAGCATTGTGATTAGAGGGTTCATGGAGCATTGTGATGAAAATTGCATGGAGCATTGAGATGCCAATTGTCATGGAGCTTTGTGATGACAAAAGTCATGGAGCATTTTGATGACAAGGGCGTGGTACATTGTGATGAGAAGGGCAGGGAGCATTGTGATGACAGGGTCATAGAGCAATTTGATGAAAAGTGTCATGGAATATTTTAATGACAGGGGTTATGGAACATTGTGATGTCAGGTTTCATGGAGCATTTTGATGAAAAGGATCATGGAGAATTATGATGACAGGGGTTATGGAACATTGTGATGTCAGGGTTCATTGAGCATTTTGAGGAAAAGTGTTATGGAGCATTATGATGACAGGGGTTATGGAATATTGTGATGTCAGGGGTCACCGAACTTTGTGATGATATGTGCATGTAGCATTGCAAAGACAAAAGTCATGGAATATTGTGATGACAGGGGTGAGGGAGTATTGTGGTGAATAGTGCTGTAACATTGTGATATCATTGGTGAGAAAGCATTTTGATGAGAAGTGCATGGAGAATTGTGATGACAAGTTTTATGGAGCATCGTGGTGACAAGATTGTGGAGCACTGTGATGAGAAGCACAGGGTGCACTGTGATGACATGGGTCATGGAGCATTGATCTGACAAGCGCATGGAGCATTGTGATGACAAGGGTCATGGAGCATTGTGCGGAGAAAGGCATAGAGCATTGTGATGACAAGGGTCAAAGAGCATTGTGATGAAAAGTTATTGGACCATTGTGGTTGAATATGTCACAGAGACTGTTGATGACGAGGGCATGGACCATTGTGATGACAAAGGTCAAGAAGCATTGTGATGAATGGAGGCATGGAGCATTGTGATGACAGGCGTCATGGAGCATTGTGATAACAGGGACATGGAGCATTGTGATGACAAGGGAATGGAGCATTGGTCTAATAAGTTTCATGGATTATTGTGATGACTGTTGTAATGGCGCATTGTGATGACCAGGTCATGCAGTATTGTGAAGACAGGTGTCAGGGAGCATTGTGATGACATATGTAATGGCCCATAGTAATGACAATGGCATGGAGCATTGTGATGCCAAGTGTCATGGAGGATTCTGATGACAAAGGTAATGGAGCATTGTGATGACAAGTGTCAGGGAGAATTTTGCTGACAGGTGCAGGGAGAATTGTGATGAAAACGGTCATGAAGAATTCTGATGACAAGCTTGTGGAGTATTTTGATGACAATGGCATGGAACATTGTGATGAAAAAGGCATATGGCATTGTGATGACAAGTGTATTGAGATTTGTGATGACAAATGTCATCGAGCTTTGTGATGAGTAGGGCATGGAGTATTGTGATGACAGGCATCATGGAGCGTTGTGCTGACAAGTGTTATGAAACATTGTGATCACAAGGGTTTGGAGCATTGTGATGACAGAGGTCATGGATCATTTTGATTTCAAGGAGCATGGAGCATTGTAATGACAAGGGCATGAAGCAATGTGATCCCAAGGTTCATGGAGGACTGTGATGACAATGGTAATGGAGTATTTTGATGAAAAGCGAATAGAGCATTGCAATGACAAGGTCAGGTAGCATTTTGCCGACAAAGGCATGGAGCATTGTGATGACAGGTGTCATGGAGCAATGTGATGACAAGCGTCACGGAGCATTGTGAATACAGGGGTCATGGAGCATTGGGATGACAAGGGCATGGATCTTTGTGATGACAATTATCATGGAGCATTGGGCTGAAAATGTTCAAGGAGTATTGTTATGACAGGGATCATGGAGCATTTTGATGACAAGTTCCTGGAGCACTTTGATGAGAAGACAATGGAGACTTGTGATGACAAGTCTCATGGAGCATTCTGATGAAAAGGGACATGCAGCATTGTGATTACAGGGGTCTTGGAGCATTGTGATGACAAGGGCATGGAGCATTGTGAGGAGAAGGCCATGGAGCATTCTGATGACATGCGTCATTGAGCTTTGTGATGACAAGGGCATGGAGCATTGTGATTACAGGGGTCTTGGAGCATTGTGATTAAAAGGGCATGGATCATTGTGATGAAAAAGGCATGGAGACGTGTCATGACAGGGTTAATGGAGCATACTGATGACAAATGTCAGGGAGCATTGTGATGACAAGTGTATTGAGCATTGTGATAACAAAGGTCATGGAGCATTGTGATGAGGAGACCATGGATAATTGTGATGATGAGCGTCATTGGGTTTTGTGATGATAAGTGTTATGGAACATTGTGATCACAAGGGATTGGAGCATTTTGATGACAGAGGTCATGGAGCACTGAGATGAAAAGTGGCATGGAGCATTGTGATTACAGGGTTCTTGGAGCATTGTGATGTCAAGGGCATGGAGCATTTTGATGAGAAGGACATGGAACATTCTGATGGCATGTGTCATGGAGCTTTGTGATGACAAGGGCATGGAGCATTGTGATTACAGGTGTCTTGGAGCATTGTGATGACAAGTGTCATGGAGCCTTGTGATGACAAGTCCGTGGAATATTGTGATGGCAGGGGTCATGGAACATTGTTATGATAGGGATAATGGAGCATTGTGATGAGAAGGACATGGAGCATTGTGAATACAAGGTTTATGGAGCATTACCATGACAAATTTGTGGACCTTTGTGATGAAAAGCGCGTAGCATATTGTGATGACAAGGGTCATGGAGCATTTTTCTGACAAAGGCATGGAGCATTTTGATGACAATGGTCACGAAGAATTGTGATGAAAAGCTCATGGAGCATTGTGGTTATAAAGGTCACAGAGCCTTGTGATAACGCGGTCATGGACCATTGTGATGACAAATGTTATGAAGCATTGTGATGACTGGAGTCATGGAGCATTGTGATGACAGTGGACATGGAGCATTGTGATGACAAGGGCATAGAGCATTTTGGTGACAGGGGCATGGAGCATTGGTCTGACAAGTTTCATAGATTATTGTGATGATAGTGGACATGGTGCATTGTGATGACAAGGGCATGGATCATTGTGATGAGAAGGTCATGCAGTATTGTGAAGACAGCTGTCAGGGAGCATTGTGATGACATATGTAATGGCCCATTGTTGTGACAATGGCATGGAGCATTGTGATGCCAAGTGTCATGGATGATTCTGATGACAAATGTAATGGAGCATTGTGATGACAATGGCTTGGAGCATTGTGATGACAAGGGTTAAGGAGCATTGTGCTGACCAGTTCATGGAGAATTGTGATGACAAGGGTCATGGAGCAATCTGATGACAAACTTGTGGAGTATTATGATGACAATGGCATGGAGCAGTGTGATTAAAACGGCATGGGGCATTGTGATGAAAAAGGCATGGAGCCTTTTCATGACAGAGTTCAAGGAGCATTCTGACGACAAGTGCAGGGAGCATTGTGATGACAAGTGTATTGAGAATTGTGATGACCAAGGTCATGGAGCATTGTGATGAAAAGGGCATGGAGTATTGTGATGACAGGCATCATGGAGCGTTGTGATGACAAGTGATATGGAGCATTGTGATCACAAGGCTTTGGAGCATTTTGATGACAGATTTCATGGATCATTTTGATATCAAGGAACATGGAGCATTGTGATGACAAGGGCATAAAGCAATGTGATCCCAAGGTTCATGGAGGATTGTGATGACAATGGTAATGGAGTATTGTGATGACAAGCGCATAGAGCATTGTAATTACAAGGTCATTTAGCCTTTTGCTGACAATGTCATCTAGCATTGTGATGACAGGTGTCATGGAGCACTGTGATGACATGCATCACGGAGGATTGTGAACACAGGGGTCATGGAGCATTGGGTTGAAAAGGGCATGCATCATTGTGATGACAAGTATCATGGAGCATTGGGCTGAAAATATTCATGAAGTATTGTGATGACAGGGGACATGGAGAATTGTGATGACATAGGTCATGGAGAATTTTGATTTCATTGTGCTGACAATAGCCGGAAGCATTATAATGATGGGCATGATGCATTGTGATGACAGGGTTCATGGAGCATTGAGATGAAAAGGGGCATGGAGCATTGTGATTACAGGGGTCTTGAGCATTGTGATGACAAGGTCATGGAGCATTGTGATGAGAAAACCATGGAACATTCTGTTGATATGTGTCATGGAGCTTTGTGATGACAAGGGCATGGAGCATTGTGATTACAGGGGTCTTGGATCATTGTGATGACAAGTGTCATGGAGCCTTGTGATTACAAGTCCGTGGAACATTGTGATGGCAGGGGTCATGGAGCATTGTGATGAGAAGGGCATGGAGCATTGTGATTACATGGGCACGGAACACTGTGATACATGGGTCATGCAGGATTTTAATGACTAGGGCATGGAGCATTGTGATGAGAAATGCATCGAGCATTGTGATGACAAGTGTCATGGAGCTTTCTGATGACAAGGGCATGGAGCAATGTGATGAGAGGGTTCATGGAGCATTGTGATGACAATGACATGGAGCATTGTGATGCCATGTGTCATGGAGCTTTGTGATGACAAGTCATGGAGCATTTTGATGACAAGGGAATGGTTCATTGTGATGAGAAGTGCAGGGAGCATTTTGATGACCTGGTCATGCAGCAATTTGATAAAAAGTGTAATGGAATATTTTGATTGCATGGGTTATAGAACATTGTGATGTCAGGGTTTTTGGAGCTTTGGGATGAAAAGGGTCATGGAGCATTTTGATGACAGGTGTTATGGAACATTGTTATGTCAGGGGTCATGCAATATTGTGATGATAAAGGGATGTAGCATTGTGATGACAGGGTCATGGAACATTGTGATTCCAGGGGTGAGGGTGTATTGTGATGACTAGTGATGGAAAATTGTGATATCTATGGTGAGAGAGCATTTTGATGAGAAGTTCATGGACCATTGTGATAACAAAATTTATGGAGCATTGCAATCATAAGGTTGTGGACAGTTGTGATGAAATGTGCGTGGCACATTGTGATGACAATGGTCATGGAGCATTGTTCTGACAAAGACATGGAGCATTGTGATGACAAGTGTCCCAGAGAATGGTGAGGAAATGTTCATGGCGCATTGTGGTTACAAATGTCACAGAGCCTTGTGATGACGCGGACATGGACCATTGTGATGACAAACGTTATGAAGCATTGTGATGACTGGAGTCACGGAGCATTGGGATGACAGGGGAATGGAGCATTGGTCTGAAAAATTTCATAGATTATTGTGATGACCATGGGCATGGTGCATTGTGACGACAAGGGCATGGAGCATTGTGATGAGAAGGTCATGGAATATTGTGAAGAGAGATGTCAGGGAGCATTGTGATGACATATGTCATGGTCCATTGCGATGACAATGGCATGGAGCATTGTGATGCCAATTGTAATGGAGGATTGTGATGACAAATAAAATGGAGAATTGTGATGATTAGGGCTTGCAGCATTATGATGACAAGGGCCTTTGAGAATTTTCATGACAAGGTCGTGAAGCATTGTGATGACAAGATCCTGGAGCATTGTGATGACAAAGCTATGGAGCCTTGTGATGACAAGTCTCATGGAGCATACTGATGAAAAGGGGCATGGAGCATTGTGATTACAGGGGTCATGGAACATTGTGATGACAAGGGCATGGAACATTGTGAGGAGAAGACCAAGGAGCATTCTGATGGCATGCGCCATTGAGATTTGTGATGACAAGTGCATGGAGCATTTTGATTACATTGGTCTTGGAGCATTGTGATGAAAAGGGCATGGATCATTGTGATGAAAAAGGCATGGAGCCTTGTCATGACAGGGTTCAAGGAGCATACAGACAACAAGTGTCAGGGAGCATTTTGATGACAAGTGCATTGAGCATTGTGATGACAAAGGTCATGGAGCATTGTGATTAGAAGACCAAGGATAATTGTGATGACGAGCATCAAGGGGCATTGTGATGACAAGTGTTATGGAATATTGTGATCACAAGGGATTGGAGCATTGTTATGACAGAGATCATGGTGCATTTTGATTTCATTTTGATGACAATAGCATGAGGCATTATGATTATAGGCATGGTGCATTGTGATGACAGTGTTAATGGATCATTGAGATGAAAAAGGGCATGGAGCATTGTGATTACAGGGTTCTTTGAGTGTTGTGATGAGAAGGGTCATGGAGCCTTGTGATGACAAGGCCATGGAATATCGTGATGGCAGGGGCATGGAGCATTGTTATCAGAGGGTTAATGGAGCATTGTGATGGCAAGGGCATGGATCATTGTGATGAGAAGGCCATGTAGCATTCTGATGACATGTGTCATGGAGCATTGTGATGACAATGACATGGAGCATTGTGATGCCATGGGTCAGGGCTCTTTGAGATGACAAAGGTCATGGAGCATTTTGATGGCAAGGGCGTTGTGCTTTGTGATGAGAAGGGCAGGGAGAATTGTGATGACAGGTTCATGGAGCAATTTGTTGAAAATTTTCATGGAACATTTTGATGACAGGTGTTATGGAACATTGTGATGTCAGGGGTCATCGAACATTTTGATGATAAGTGCATGTAGCATTGTGAATACAGGAGTCATGGAACATTGTGATGACAGGTGGGAGGGATTATTGTGACAAATAGTGATGTAGCATTGTGATATCAATTGTGAGAGAGCATTTTGATGAGAAGTGCATGGAGGATTATGATGACAATGTTTATGGAGCATTGTGATGACAAGATTGTAGAGCACTGTGATGACAAGCGCATGGTGCATTGTGATGACATGTGTCATGGAGCATTGTGCTGACAAGCGCAAGTAGAATTGTGATGACAAGGGTCACGGAGCATTGTGCTGAGAAAGGCATAGAGGATTGTGATGACAAGGGTCAAAGAGCATTGTATGAAAAGTTCATGGGGCATTGTGGTTAAAATGGTCACAGAGACTGTTGATGACGAGGGCATGGACCATTGTGATAACAAATGTCATGAAGCATTGTGATGACTGGAGTCACGGAGGATTGTGATGACAGGGGTCAGGGAGCATTGTGATAAGTAGGGCATGGAGCACTGTGATGACAAGGGCATGGAACATTAGTCTAATAAGTTCCATGGATTGTTGTGATGACAGTTCGAATGGCACATTGTGATGACAAGGGCATGGAGCATTGTGATGACCAGGTCATGCAGTATTGTGAAGACAGGTGTCAGGGAGCATTGTGATGACATATGTAATGGCCCATTGTGATGACAATGGAATGGAGAATTGTGATGACCAGGTCATGCAGTATTGTGAAGAGAGGTGTCAGGGAGCATTGTGATGACATATGTAATGGCCCATTGTGATGACAATGGCATGGAGCATTGTGATGCCAAGTGTCATGGAGGATTCTGATGACAAAGGTTATGGAACATTGTGATGACAATGGCTTGGAGCATTGTGATGACATGGGACAGGGAGCATTGTGCTGACAATTGCATGGAGAATTGTGATGACAAGGGTCATGCAGCATTCTGATGACAAGCTTGTGGAGTATTTTGATGACAATGGCATGGAGCATTGTGATGAAAACCACATGCGGCATTGTGATGAAAATGTCATGGAGCCTTTTCGTGACAGGTTTCAAGGAGCATTCTGATGACAATGTCAGGGAGCATTGTGATGACATGTATATTGAGAATTGTGATGACAAAAGTTATGGAGCATTGTGATGAAAAGGGCATGGAGTATTGTGATGACAGGCATCATGGAGCGTTGTGATGACAAGTGTTATGGAAGATTGTGATCACAAGGGTTTGGAGCATTTTGATGACAGAGGTCATGGATCATATTGATTTAAAGGAGCATGGAGCATTGTGATGACAAGGGCATGAAGCAATGTGATCCCAAGGTTCATGGAGGATTGTGATGACAATGGACATGGAGTATTGTGATGACAAGCGCATAGAGCATTGTAATGACAAGGTTATGTAGCAATTTGCCGACAAAGGCATGGAGCATTGTGATGACATGTGTCATGGAGCACTGTGATGACAAGAGTCATGGACCATTGTGAATACAGGGGTCATGGAGCATTGGGATGACAAGGGCATGGATCATTTTGATGACAAGTGTCATGGAGCACTGGGCTGAAAATATTCATGGAGTGTTGTGATGACATGGGTCATGGAGCATAGTGATGTGTAGGGAATGGAGCATTGTGATGACAGGAGTCCCGTATCATTGTGTTGTCAGGAGTCATGGAGTGTTGTGATGACAGTGGTCATGGAGCATTGTGAAGATATTGGCCACGGAGTATTGTGATGTGTAGGTCGTGGAGCATTGAGCTGAATATGTTAATGGATTATTGTGATGACAGGGGTCATGGAGCATTGTGATGACAAGGGAATGGAGAATGGTGATGACAATATCCTGGATCTTTGTGATGAGATGACCATGGAGACTTGTGGTGAGAAATCTCACGGAGCATTCTGATGAAAAGGGGCATGGAGCATTGTGATTACAGGGGTCTTGGAGCATTTTGATGACTAGGGCATGGAGCTTTGTGATGAGAAGGCCATGGGGCATTCTGATGACATGCTTCATGGAGTTTTGTGATGACAAGCACATGGAGCATTGTGATGACAGTGATCTTGGAGCATTGTGATGAAAAGGGCATGGATCATTGTGATGAAAACGTCATGGAGCCTTGTCATGACAGGGTTCAAGGAGCATAATGACAAGTGTCAGGGAGCATTGTGATGACAAGTGTATTGAGCACTGTGATGACAAAGGTCATGGAGCATTGTGATGAGAATACCATGGATAATTGTGATGATGAGCGTCATGGGGATTTGTGATGATAAGTGTTATGGAACATTGTGATCACAAGGGTTTGGAGCATTATGATGACAGAGGTCATGGAGAATTTTGATAGAATTTTGATGACAATAGCCTGAAGCATTATGATGATGTGCATGGTGCATTGTGATGACAGGGTTCATGGAGCATTGAGATGCAAAGTGGCATGGAGCATTGTGATTACAGGGGTCTTGGAGCATTGTGATGTCAAGGGTCAGGGAGCCTTGTGATGACAAGGCCGTGGAACATTGTGATGGCAGGGTCATGGAGCATTTTTATGACAGAGGTAATGGAGCATTGTGATGAGAAGTGCATTGAGCATTGGCCCGAAAGTTTTCATGGATTATTTTGATGAGAGTGGGCATGGAGCACTGTGATGACAAGGGCACGGAACACTGTGATACATGGGTCATGGAGGATTGTGATGAAAACGGCATGGAGCATTTTGATGAGCAGGGCATCGAGCATTGTGATGACAAGTGTCATGGAGCATTGTGATGACAAGGGCATGGAGCAATGGGATGAGAGCGTTCAGGGAGCATTGTGATGAAAATGACATGGAGCATTGTGATGCCAAGGGTCATGGAGCTTTGTGATGACAATGGTCATGGAGCATTTTGATGACAAGCGTGTGGTGCATTGTGATGAGAAGGAAAGGGAGCATTTTGATGACAGTTTCATGCTGCAATTTGATGAAAAGTGTCATGTAACATTTTGACGACAGGGGTTACAGAACATTGTGATGCCATGGGTCATGGAGCTTTGGGCTGAAAAGTGTCATGGAGCATTGTGATGACAGTGGTTATGGAATATTGTGATGTCACGGGTCATGGAACATTGTGATTACAGGGTTGAGGGAGGATTGTGATGACTAGTGATGGAACATTGTGATATATCAGGTGAGAGAGCATTTGGATGAGAAGTGCATGGACCATTGTGATTACAAGGTTTATGGAGCATATCGATGACAAGGTTGTGGATCATTGTGATGAAAAGCGCATGGCACATCGTGATGACAAGGGTCATGGAACATTGTTCTGACAAAGGCATGGAGCATTGGGATAAGAAGTGTCACGGAGCATTGTGATGAAAAGTTCATGGAGCATTGTGGTTACAAAAGTCACAGAGCCTTGTGATGACGCGGGCATGGACCGTTGTGATGACAAACGTTATGAAGCATTGTGATGACTGGAGTCACGGAGCATTGTGATGTCAAAAATAATTTAGCATTGTGATGACAATGGCTTGGAGCATTGTGATGACAAGGTTCAGGGAGCATTGTGCTGACAAGTGCATGGATAACTGTGATGAAAAAGGTCATGGAACATTCTGATGACAATCTTGTGGAGTATTTTGATGACAATGGCATGGAGCATTGTGATGAAAATGGCATGGGGCATTGTGATTAGAAAAGCATGGAGCCTTTTCGTGACAGGTTTCAAGGAGCATTCTGACGGCAAGTTTCTGGAAGCATTGTAATGACCAGTGTATTAGAATTGTGATGACAAAGGTTATGGAGCATTGTGATGAAAAGGCCGTGGAGTATTGTGATGACAGGCATCATGGAGCGTTGTGATGACAAGTGTTATGGAACATTGTGATAACAAGGGTTTGGAGCATTGTGGTGACAGAGGTCATGGATCATTTTGATTTCAAGGAGCATGGAGCATTGTGATGACAAGGGTATGAAGCAATGTGATCCCAAGGTTCATGGAGGATTGTGATGACAATGGTAAAGGAGTATTGTGATGACAAGCGCACAGAGCATTGTAATGACAAGGTCATGTAGCATTTGCTGACAAAGGCATGGAGCATTGTGATGACAGGTGTCATGGAGCACTGTGATGACAAGCGTCACGGAGCATTGTGAATACAGTGGTCATGGAGCATTGGAATGACAAGGGCATGGTTCAATGTGATGACAAGTGTCATGGAGCATTGGGCTGACAATGTTCATGGAGTATTGTGATGACAGGGGTCATGGAGCATTGTGATGACTTGGGAATGGAGCATTTTGATGACAAGAATTCCGGATCATTGTGTTGTCAGGTGTCATGGAGTGTTGAGATGACAGTGGTCATGGTGCATTGTGATGATATTGGCCATGGAGAATTGTGATGAGTAGGTCGTGGAGCATTGTGATTACAGGTGTCTTGATGCATTGTGATGAAAAGGGCATGTATCATTGTGAAGAAAAAGGCATTGAGCCTTGTCATGACAGTGTTCAAGGAGCATACTTACGACAAGTGTCAGGTAGCATTGTGATGACAAGTGTTTTGAGCATTTGATGACAAAGGTCATAGAGCATTGTGATGAGAAGACCATGGATAATTGTGATGATGAGCGGCATGGGGTGTTGTGATGATGTCTTATGGAACATTGTGATCACAAGGGTTTGGAGCATTATGATGACAGATGTCATGGAGAATTTAGATTTCATTGTGATGACAATAGCATGAAACATTATGATGATGGGCATGGTGCATTGTGATGACTGGGTTCATGGAGCATTGAGATGAAAAGTGGAATGGAGCATTGTGATTACCGGGGTCTTGGAGCATTGTGATGGCTAGGGCATGGAGCATGGTGATGAGAAGGCCATGGAAAATTCTGATGACATGCATCATGGAGCACTGTGATGACAAGGGCATGGAGCATTGTGATTACAGGGGTCTTGGGGAATTGTGATGACAAGGATCATGGAGCCTTGTGATGACATGCCGTTGAACAATGTGATGGCAGGTGTCATGGAGGATTGTTATGACAGAGTTAATGGAACATTGTGATGAGAAGGGCATTGAGCTTTGGTCTAAAATATTTCATGGATTATTGTAATGAGAGTGGGCATGGAGCATTGGGATGACAAGGGCACGGAACACTGTGATACATGGTTCATTGAGGATTGTAATGACCAGGACATGGAGCATTGCGATGAGAAGGGTATTGAGCATTGTGATGACAAGTGTCATGGAGCTTTGTGATGACAAGGGCATGGAGAAATGTGATGAGAGTGTTCCTGGAGCATTGTGATGACAATGACATGGAGCATTGTGATGCCAAGGGTCATGGAGATTTGTGATGACAAATAACAGGGAGCATTTCGATGACAATGGTGTGGTGCATTGTGATGAGAAGGGCAGGGAGCATTTTCATTACAGGTTCATGCAGAAATTTGATTAAAATATAATGGAATATTTTGAGAACAGGGGTTATAGAACATTGTGACGTCAGGTGTCATGGAGCTTTGGGATGAAAAGGGTCATGGAGCATTTTGATTACAGGGGTTATGGAACATTGTGATGTCCGGGATCATGGAACATTGTGATGATAAGGTTATGTAGCACTGTGATGACAGGGGTCATGGAACATTACGATTACAGGAGTGAGGGAGTATTGTGATGACTAGTGATGGAACATTGTGATATCTCTGGTGAGAGAGCATTTGGATGAGAAGTGCATGGAGCATTGGGATTACAAGGTTTATGAAGCATAGCGATGACAAGGTTGTGGACCGATTTGATGAAAAGCACGTGGCACATTGTGATGACAAGGGTCATGGAGCATTGTTCTGACAAAGGCATGGAGCATTGTGATGACAAGGGTCACGGAGCATTGTGATGAAAAGTTCATGGAGCATTTTGGTTACAAAGGTCACAGAGCCTTGTGATGACACGGGCAAGGTCCGTTTTGATGACAAACCTTATGAAGCATTGTGATGACTGGAGTCACGGAGCACTGTGATGATAGGGGTCATGGAGCATTGTGATGACATTGGCATGGAGCATTGTGATGACAGGGGCATGGAGCATTGGTCTGACAAGTTTCATAAATTATTGTGATGACAGTGGACATGGTGCATTGTGATGACAAGGGTATGGATCATGGTGATGAGAAGGTCATGGAGTATTGTGAAGACAGGTGTCAGGGAGCATTGTGATGACATATGTCATGGTCCATTGCGATGATAATGGCATTGAGCATTGTGATGCCAAATGTAATGGAGGATTGTGATGACAAATAAAATGGAGCATTGTGATGACTAGGGCTTTGAGCACTATGATGACAAGGGCAATTGAGAATTTTCATGACAACGTCGTGAAGCATTGTGATGACAAGGTCCTGGAGCATTGTGATGAGAAATCCATGGAGCCTTGTGATGACAATCTCATATAGCATACTGATCAAAAGGGACATGGACCATTGTGATTACAGGGGTCTTGGCACATTGTGATGACAAGGGCATGGATCATTGTGAAGAGAAGGCCAAGGAGCATTCTGAGGACATGCGTCATTGAGCTTTGAGATGACAAGCGCATGGAGCATTGTGATTACAGGGGTCTTGTAGCATTGTGATGAAAAGGGCATGGAATATTGTGATGAAAAATGCATGGAGCCTTGCCATGACAGTGTTCAAGGAACAAACAGACAACAAGTGTCATGGAGCATATTGATGACAAGTGTATTGAGCATTGTGATGACAAATGTCATTGAACATTGTGATGAGAAGGCCATGGAGCATTCTGATGACATGTGTCATGGAGCTTAGTGATGACAAGGGCATGGAGCAATGTGATGCCAAGGGTCATTGATATTTGTGATGACAAAGGTCATGGAACATTTTGATGACAAGGGCGTTGTGCATTGTAATGAGAAGTGCATGGAGCATTGTGATGACATGGTCACGGAGAAATTTGATGAAAAGTGTCAAGGAACATTTTGATGACAGGGGTTATAGAACATTGTGATGTCATGGGTCATCGAACATTGTGATGATAAGTGCATGTAGCATTGTGATGACAGGAGTCATGGAACATTGTGATGACAGAGGTGAGCGAGTATTGTGTCGAATAGTGAAGTAACATTGTGATATCAGTGGTGAGAAAGCATTTCGATGAGAAGGGCATGGAGCATTGTGATGACAAGGTTTATGGAGAATTGTGATGACAAGATTGTGGAGCACTGTGATGACAAGCGCATGGTGCATTGTGATGACATGTGTCATGGAATATTGTGATGACAAGGGTCAAAGAGAATTGTGATGAAAAGTTCATGGAGCATTGTCGTTAAAAAGGTCACAGAGACTGCTGATGATGAGGGCATGGACCATTGTGATGACAAAGGTCATGAAGCATTGTGATGACTGGAGTCACGGAGCACTGTGATGACAGGGGTCATGGAGCATTGTGATGAAAAGGGGCATGGAGCATTGTGATGACAAGGGCATGTATCATTGGTCTCATAATTTTCATGGATTATTGCGATGACTGTTGGAATGGTGCATTGTGGTGACAAGGGCATGGAGCATTGTGATAAAGAGGTCATGGTGTATTGTGAAGACTGGTGTCATGGAGCATTGTGATGACAGGTTTCATGCAGCATTGTGATGACTAGGGAATGGAGCATAGTAATGAAAAGAGTCCCGGATCATTGTGTTGTCAGGTGTCATGGAGTGTTGTGATGACAGTTGTCATGGTGCATTGTGATGATATTGGTCATGGAGCATTGTGATGAGAAGGTTATGGAGCATTGTGCTGATAATATTCATGGAGTATTGTGATGACAATGGTCATGGAGCATTGTGATGACAAGGGAATGGAGCATGGTGATGACAAGGTCATGTAGCATTGTGATGTGAAGTCCTTGGAGGCTTGTGATGACAAGTTTCATGGAAAATTCTGATGAAAAGTGGCATGGATCATTGTGATTACAGTGGTCTTGGAGCATTGTGATGACAAGGGCATGGAGCATTGTCAGAGACGGCCATGCAGCATTCTGATGTCATGGGTCATGGAGCTCTGTGATGACAAGGGCTTGGAGCATTGTGATTACAGGTGTCTTGGAGCACTGTGATGAAAAGGGCACGGATCATTGTGATGAAAATGTCATGCAGACTTGCCATGACAGGGTTAATGGAGCATACTGAAGACAAGGGTCAGGGAGCATTGTGATGACAAGTGTATTGAGCACTGTGATGACAAAGGTCATGGAGCATCGTGATGAGAAGACCATGGATAATTGTCATGATGAGCGTCATGGTGTGTTGTGATGATAAGTGTTATGGAACATTGTGATCACAAGGGTTTGGAGCATTATGATGACAGAGCTCATGGAGAATATTGATTTCATTGTGATGACAATAGCCTGAAGCATTATGATGATGGGCATGGTGCATTGTGATGACAGGGATCATGGAGCATTTAGATGAAAAGGGGCATGGAACATTGTGTTTACAGTGGTCGTGGAGCATTGTGATGACAAGGGCATGGTGCATTGGTCTAATAAGTTTCATGGATTATTGCGATGACAGTTGGAATGGCGCATTGTGATGACAAGGGCATGGAGCATTGTGATGACCAGGTCATGCAGTATTGTGAAGACAGGTGTCAGGGAGCATTGTGATGACATATGTAATGGCCCAATGTGATGACGATGGCATGGAGCATTGTGATGCCAAGTGTCATGGAGGATTCTGATGACAAAGTTAAAAGAGCATTGTGATGACAATGGCTTGGAGCATTGCGATGACAAGGGTCAAGGAGCATTGTGTTGAGAAGTGCATGGAGAATTGTGATGACAAGGGTCATGGAGCATTTTGGTGACAAGCTTGTGGAGTATTTTGAGGACAATGGAATGGAGCATTGTGATGAAAACTGCATGGGGCATTGTGATGAAAGAGGCCTGGAGCCTTGTGATGACAGGTCTCATGGAGCATACTGATGAAAAGGGGCATGGAGCATTCTGATTACAGGGGTCTTGGAACATTGTGATAGCAAGGGCATGGAGCACTGTGATGACAAGGGCATGGAGCATTGGTCTAATAAGTTTCATGGATTATTGTGATGACAGTTGGAATGGCGCATTGTGATGACAGTGGTCATGGAGCATTGTGATGATACTGCTCATGGAGCATTGTGATAAGACCGTCATGGAGCATTGGGTTGAAAATGTTCATAGAGTATTGTGATGACAGGTGTCAAGGAGCATTGTGATGACAAGGGAATGGAGCATGGTGATGACAAGGTCCTCGAGCATTGTGATGAGATGACGATGGAGACTTGTGATGACAAGTCTCATGGAGCATTCTGACGAAAAGGGGCAAGGATCTTTGTGATTACAGGGGTCTTGGAGCCCTGTGATGACAAGGGCATGGAGCATTGTGAGGAGAAGGCCATGGAACATTCTGATGGCATGCGTCATGGAGCTTTGTGATGACAAGGGCATGGAGCATTGTGATTACAGTGGTCTTGGAGCATTGTGATGACAACGGTCATGTAGCCTTTTGATGACAAGGCCGTGGAACACTGTGATGGCAGCGGTCATGGAGCATAGTTATGACAGAAGTAATGGAGCATTGTGATGAGAAGGGCATTGAGCATTGGTCTGAAATGTTTCATGGATTATTGTGATGAGAGTGGGCATGGAGCATTGTGATGACCAGGGCACGGAACACTGTGATACATGGTTCATGGAGGATTGTAATGACAAGGGCATGGAGCTTTGTGATGAGACGGGCATCGAGCATTGTGATGAAAAGTGTCATGGAGCTTTGTAATGACAAGTGCATGGAGCAATGTGATGAGAGGGTTTATGGAGCATTGTGATGACAATGACATGGAGCATTGTGATGCCAAGGGTCATGGAGTTTGTGATGACAAATTTCATAGAGCATTTTGATGACAAGCGTGTGGTGCATTGTGATGACAAGGGCAGGGAGCATTTTGATGACACGTTCATGCAGCAATTTGATGAAAAGTGTAATGGAATATTTTGATGACAGGTGTTATAGAACATTGTGATGCCAGGGGTCATGGAGCTTTGGGATGAAAAGGGTCATGGAGCATTTTGATGACAGGGGTTATGGAACATTGTGATGTCAGGGGTCATGGAACATTGTGCTGATAAGGGGATGTAGCATTGTGATGACAGGGGTCATGGAACACTGTGCTTACAGGGGTGAGGGAGGATTGTGATAACTAGAGATGGAATATTGTGATATCTCAGGTGACAGAGCATTTGGATGAGAAATGTATGGAGCATTGTGATTACAAGGTTTATGGAGCATAGCGATGACAAGGTTGTTTATCAATGTGATGAAAAGCGTGTGGCACATTGTGATGACAAGGGTCATGGAGCATTGTTCTGACAAACGCATGGAGCATTGTGATATCAAGGGTCACGGAGCATTGTGATAAATTGTTCATGGAGTATTGTGGTTACAAAGGAAACAGAGCCTTTTGATGACGCGAGCATGGACCGTTGTGTTGACAAACGTTATGAAGCATTGTGATGACTGGAGTCACGGAGCATTGTGATGACAGGGGTAATGGAGCATTGTCATGATACTGCTCATGGAGCATTGTGATCACAGGGGCATGGAGCATTGGTCTTACACGTTTCATAGATTATTGTGATGACAGTGGACATGGTGCATTGTGATGACAAGGGCATGGAGCATTGTGAGGAAAAGGTCATAGAATATTGTGAAGACAGGTGTCAGGGAGCATTCTGATGACATATGTCATGGTCCATTGCGATGACAATGGCAGGGAGCATTTAGATGCCAAATGTAATGGAGGATTGTGATGACAAATATAATAAAGCATTGTGATGACTAGGGCTTGGAGCATAATGATGACAAGGGCCATTGAGGATTTTCATGACAATGTCGTGAAGCATTGTGATGACAAGGTCCTGGTGCTTTGTGAATAGAAAAACATGGAGCCTTGTGAAGACAAGTCTCAGGGAGCATACTGATGGAAATGAGCATGGAGCATTCTGATTACAGGGGTCTTGGAACATTGTGATAACAAGGGCATGGAGCATTGTGATTAAAAAGCGATGGAGCATTGCTCTAATAAGTTTCATGGATTATTGTGATGACAGATGGAATGGCACATTGTGATGACAAGGGCATGGAGCATTGTGATGACCAGGTCAGGCAGTATGGTGAAGACAGGTGTCAGGGTGCATTGTGATGACATATGTAATGGCCCATTGTGATGACAATGGCATGGCACATTGTGATGCCAGGTGTCATGGAGGAGTCTGATGACAAGTGTCAAGGAGCATTGTGATGACAAGTGTCATGGAGGATTCTGATGACAAAGGTAATGGAGCACTGTGATGACAAAGGCTTGGAGCATTGTGATTACAAGGGTCATGGAGCATTTTGATGAGAAAGGCATAGAGCATTGTGATGACAAGGGTAAAGAGCATTGTGATGAAAATTTCATGGAGCATTGTGGATAAAAATGTCACAGAGACTGTTGATGACAAGGGCATGGACCATTGTGATGACAAAGGTCATGAAGCATTGTGATGACTGGAGTCACGGAGCATTGTGAAGACTGGGTTCATGGAGCCTTGTGATAACAAGGGCATGGAGCATTGTGATGACAACGGCATGGAACTTTGGTCTAAGTTTCATGGATTATTGCGATGACAGTTGGAATGGCGCATTCTGATGAAAAGGGCATGGAGCATTCTGATGACCAGATCATGCAGCATTGTGAAGACAGGTGTCAGGGAGCATTGTGATGACATATGTAATGGCCCATTGTGATGACAATGGCATGGAGCATTGTGATGCCAAGTGTCATGGAGGATTCTGATGACAAACGTAATGGAGCATTGTGATGACAATGGCTTGGAGCATTGTGATGACAAGGGTCAGGGAGCATTGTGCTGAAAAGTGCATGGAGAATTGTGATGACAAGTGTCATGGAGCATTCTGATGACAAGCTTGTGGAGTATTTTGATGACAATGGCATGGAGCATTGTGATGAAAACAGCATGGGGATTTGTGTGGAAAAAGGCATGGAGCCTTTTCGTGACAGGGTTCAAGGAGCATTCTGATGACAAGTGTCAGGGAGCATTGTCATGACATGTATATTGAGAATTGTGATGACAATTGTCCTGGAGCATTGTGATGTAGAGGACATGGAGTATTGTGATGACAGGCATCATGGAGCGTTGTGATGACAACTATAATGGAACACTGTGATCACAAGGTTTTGGAGCATTGTGATGACAGAGGTCATGGATTATTTTGATTTCAAGGAGCATGGAGCATTGTGATGACAAATGAATGTAGCAATGTGATCCCAATGTTCATGGAGGATTGTGATGACAATGGAAATGGAGTATTGTGATGGCAAGCGCATAGAACATTGTAATGACAAGGTCATGTAGCATTTTGCTGACAAAGGCATTGAGCATTGTGATGACATGTGTCATGGAGCACTGTGATGACAAGCGTCACGGAGCATTGTGAATACAGGGGTCATGGAGCATTGGGATGACAACGGCATGGATCATTGTGATGACAAGGGTCATGGAGCATTGGGCTGAAAATGTTCATGGAGTATTGTGATGACAGGGGTCATGGAGCATTGTGATGACAGAGGTCATGGAGAATTTTGATTTCATTGTGCTGACCATAGCCGGAAGCATTATGATGATGGGCATGATGCATTGTAATGACAAGGGCATGGAGCATTGTGATGAGAAGGGCATCGAGCATTGTGATGACATGTGTCATTTAGCTTTGTGATGACAAGAGCATGGAGCAATGTGATTAGAGGGTTCATGGAACATTGTGATGACAATGACATGGAGCATTGTGATGCCGATGGTCATGGAGCTTTGTGATGACAATGGTCATGGAGCATTTTGATGACAAGTGTGTGGTGCATTGTGATGAGAATGGCAGGGAGCATTTTGATGACAGGGTCATGCAGCAATTTGATGAAAAGTGTAATGGAACCTTTTGATGACAAGGGTTATAGAACATTGTGATGCCAGGGGTCATGGAGCTTTGGGATGAAAAGTGTCATGGAACATTTTGATGACAGGCGTTATGGAACACTGTGATGTCAGGGGTCAGGGAACATTGTGCTGATAAGGGAATGTAGCATTGGGATGACAGGGGTCATGGAACATTGTGATAACTGGGGTGAGGCAGGATTGTGATGACTTGTGATGGAACATTGTGATATCTCATGTGAGAGAGCATTTGGATGAGAAGTGCATGGAGCATTGTGATTACAAGGTTTATGGAGCATAGCGATGACAACGTTGTGGATCACTGTGATGAAAAACGCATGGCACTTTGTGATGACAAGGGTCATGGAGCATTGTGATGACAAGGGCATGGAGTATTGTGGTGACAGGCATCATGGAGCGTTGTGATGACAAGTGTTATGGAACATTGTGATCACAAGTGTTTGGAGCATTGCAATGACAGAGGTCATGGATCATTTTGATTTCAAGGAGCATGGAGCATTGTGATGACTATGGCATGAAGCAGTGGGATCCCAAGGATCTTGGAGGATTGTGATGACATTGGTAACGGAGTATTGTGATGACAAGCGCATAGAGCATTTTAATGACAAGGTCATGTAGCATTTTGCTTGCAAAGGCATGGAGCATTGTGATGACAGGTGTCATGGAGCACTGTGATGACAAGCATCACGGAGCATTTTGAATACAGGGGTCATGGAGCATTGGGATGACAAGGGCATGGATCATTGTGATGACAAGTGTCATGGAGCATTGAGCTGAAAACGTTCATGGAGTATTGTGATGACAGGGGTCATGGGGCATTGTGATTACAGAGGTCTTGGAGCATTGTGATGACAAGAGTCCCGGATCATTGTGTTGTCAGGTGTCATGGAGTGTTGTGATGACAGTGGTCATGCAGCATTGTGAAGATATTGGTCATGGAGCATTGTGATGAGAAAGTCATGGAGCATAGGGCTAAAAATGTTCATGGAGTATTGTGATGACAGGTGTCATGGAACATTGTGATGACAAGGGAATGGAGCATGGTGATGACAAGGTCCTGGAGCATTGTGATGAGATGACCATGGAGACTTGTGATGACAAGTCTCATGGAGAATTCTGATGAAACGGGGCATGGAGCATTGTGAATACAGGGGTCTTCAGCATTGTGATGACAAGGGCATGGAGCACTGTGAGGAGAAGGCCATGGAACATTCTGATGTCATGCGTCATGGAGCTTTGTGATGACAATGGCATGGAGCTTTGTGATTCCAAGGGTCATTGAGCTTTGTGATGACAAAGGTCATGGAGCCTATTGATGCCAAGGGTGTGGTGCATTGTTATGAGAAGGGCAGGGAGCATTTTGATGACAGGGTCATGCAGCAATTTGATGAAAAGTGTAATGGAACATTTTGTTGACAGGGGTTATACAACATTGTGATGCCAGGGGTCATGGAGCTTTGGGATGAAATGGGTCAAGGAGCACTTTGATGACAGGGGTTATGGAATATTGTGATGTCAGGTGTCATGGAACATTGTGCTGATAAAGGGATGTAGCATTGTGATGACAGGGTTCATGGAACATTGTGCTGATAAGGGGATGTAGCATTGTGATGACAGGGGTCATGGAACATTGTGATTACTGGGGTGAGGGCGGAGTGTGATGACTAGTGATGGAACATTGTGATATCTCATGTGAGAGAGCATTTGGATGAAAAGTGCATGGAGCATTGTGATTACAATGTTTATGGGGCATAGCAATGACAAGGTTGTGGATCATTGTGATGAAAATCACATGGAACATTGTGATGACAAGGGTCATGGAGCATTGTTCTGACAAAGACATGGAGCATTGTGATGAGAAGATTCACGGAGCATTGTGATGAAATGTTCATGGAGCATTGTGGTTACAAATGTCACAGAGCCTTGTGATGACGCGGGCATGGACCGTTGTGATGACAAACGTTATGAAGCATAGTGATGACTGGAGTCAGGGAGCGTTGTGATGACAGGGGTCATGGAGCATTTTGATGACAAGGGCATGGAGCTTTGTGATGACAGGGGCATGGAACATTGGTCTGACATGTTTCCTAGATTATTGTGATGACAGTGGACATGGTGCATTGTGATGACAAGGGCATGGAGCATTGTGATGAGAAGGCCAGGGACTATTGTGAAGACAGGTGTCAGGGAGCATTGTGATGACATATGTCATGGTCCATTGCGATGAGAATGGCATGGAGCATTGTGATGACAAGGGAATGTAGTATTGTGAAGACAGGTGTCAGGGAGCATGGTGATGACATATGTCATGGTCCATTGCGATGACAATGGCAGGGAGCATTGTGATGCCAAATGTAATGGAGGATTGTGATGACAAATATAATGGAGCATTGTGATGACTAGGGCTTGGAGCATTATGATGACAAGGGCCATTGAGAATTTTCATGACAATGTCGTGAAGCATTGTGGTGACAAGTTCCTGGAGCATTGTGATGAGAAAACCATGGAGCCTTGTGATGACAAGTCTCATGGAGCATACTGATGAAAAGGGGCATGGTGCATCCTGATTAGAGGGGTCTTGGAACATTGTGATAACAAGGGCATGGAGCTTTGTGATGACAAGTGCATCGAGCATTGGTCTAATAAGTTTCATGGATTATTGTGATGACAGTTGGAATGGCGCATTGTGATGACAAGGGCATGGAAAATTGCGATGACCAGGTCATGCAATATTGTGAAGAGAGGTGTTAGGGAGCATTGTGATGACATATGTAATGGCCCAATGTGATGACAATGGCATGGAGCATTGTGATGCCAAGTGTCATGGAGTATTCTGATGACAAAGGTAATGGAGCATTGTGATGACAATGGCTTGGAGCATTGTGATGACAAGGGTCAGGGAGAATTGTGCTGACAAGTGCATGGAGAATTGTGATGACAATGGTCATGGAGCATTCTAATGACAAACTTGTGGAGTATTTTGATGACAATGGCACGGAGCATTGTGATGAAAATTGCATGGGGCTTTGTGAAGAAAAAGGCATGGAGCCTTTTCGAGACAGGGTTCAAGGAGCATTCTGACGACACGTGTCAGGGAGCATTGTGATGACAAGTGTATTGAGAATTGTGATGACAATGGTCATGGAGCATTGTGATGAAAAGGGCATGGAGTATTGTGATGACAGGCATCATGGAGCGTTGTGATGAAAAGTGTTATGGAACATTGTGATCACAAGTGTTTGGAGCTTTGTAATGACAGAGGTCATGGATCATTTTGATTTCAAAGAGCATGGAGCATTGTGATGACAAGGGCATGAAGCAATGTGATCCCAAGGTTCATGGAGGATTGTGATGACAATGGTAATGGAGTATTGTGATGACAAGCACATAGAGCATTGTAATGACAATGTCATGTAGCATTTTGCTGACAAAGGCATGGAGCATTGTGATGACATGTGTCATGGAGCACTGTGATGACAAGCGTCACGGAGCATTGTGAATACAGGGGTCATGGAGCATTGGGATGAGAAGGTCATGGAGCATTGGGCTGAAAATGTTCATTGAATATTGTGATGACAGGGGTCCTGGAGCATTGTGATGACAAGGTCCTGGAACATTGTGATGAGAAGACCATGGAGACTTGTGATGACAAGTCTCATGGAGCATTCTGATGAAAAGGGGCATGGAGCATTGTGATTACAGGGGTGTTGGAGCTTTGTGATGACAAGGGCATGGAGTATTGTGATGACAGGCATCATGGAGCGTTGTGATGACAAGTGTTATGGAACAATGTGATCACAAGTGTTTGGAGCATTGCGATGACAGAGGTCATGGATCATTTTGATTTCAGGGAGCATGGAGCATTGTGATGACTAGGGCATGAAGCAATGCGATCCCAATGTTCTTGGAGGATTGTGATGACAATGGTAATGGTGTATTGTGATGACAAGCGCATAGAGCATCGTAATGACAAGATCATGTAGCATTTTGCTGACAAAGGCATGGAGATTTGTGATGACAGGTGTCATGGAGCACTGTGATGACAAGCATCACGGAGCATTGTGAATACAGGGGTCATGGAGCATAGGGATGACAAGGGCATGGATCATTGTGATGACAAGTTTCATGGAGCACTGGGCTGAAAATGTTCATGGAGTATTGTGATGACAGGGGTCATGGAGCATTGTGATGACAAGGGAATGAAGCACGGTGATGACAAGGTCCTGGAGCATTGTGATGAGATGACCATGGAGACTTGTGATGACAAGTCTCAAGGAGCATTCTGATGAAAAGTGGCATGGAGCATTGTGATTACAGGGGTCTTGGAGCATTGTGATGACAAGAGTCCTGGATCATTGTGTTGTCAGGTTTCATGGAGTGTTGTGATGACAGTGGTCACGTAGCATTGTGATGATAATGGTCATGGCACATTGTGATGAGAAGGTCATGGAGCATTGGGGTGAAAATGATCATGGAATATTGTGATGACAGGTGTCATGGAGCATTGTGATGACTAGGGAATGGAGCGTGGTGATGATAAGGTCCTGGAGCATTGTGATGAGAAGACCAAGGAGACTTGTGATGACAAGTCTCATGGAGCATTCTGATGAAAAGGGGCATGGAGCATTGTGATTACAGGGGTCTTGGAGCATTGTGGTGACAAGGGCATGGAGCAGTGTGAGGAGAAGGCCATGGAACATTCTGATGACATGCATCATGGAGCTTTTTGATGACAATGGCATGGAGCATTGTGATTACAGAGGTCTTGGATCATTGTGATGACAAGGGTCATGGAGCCTTGTGATGACAAGGCCTTGGAACATTGTGATGGCAGGGGTCATGGAGGATTGTTATGACAGAGGTAATGGAGCATTGTGATGAGAAGGGCATTGAGCATTGGTCTGAAATGTTTCATGGATTATTGTGATGAGAGTGGGCATGGAGCATTGTGATGACAAGGGTACGTACACTGTGATACATGCGTCATGGGGGGCTGTAATGAAAAGGGCATGGAGCATTGTGATGAGAAGGGCATCGAGCATTGTGATGACAAGTGTCATGGAGCTTTGTGATGACAAGGGCATGGAGCAATGTGATGAGATGGTTCATGGAACATTGTGATGACAATGACATGGAGGATTGTGATGCCAAGGGTCATGGAGCTTTGTGATGACAAAGGTCATGGAGCATTTTGATGACAAGTGTGTGGTGCATTGTGATGAGAATGACAGGGAGCATTTTGATGACAGGGTCATGCAGCAATTTGATGAAAAGTGTAATGGAAACTTTTGATGACAGGGGCTATAGAATATTGTGATGCCAGGGGTCATGGAGCTTTGGGATGAAAAGGGTCATGGAACATTTTGATGACAGGCGTTAAGGAACACTGTGATGTCAGGTGTCAGGGAACATTGTGCTGATAAGGGGATGTAGCATTGGGATGACAGGGGTCATGGAACATTGTGATAACTGGGGTGAGGGAGGATTGTGATGAGTAGTGATGGAACATAGTGATATCTCATCTGACAGAGCATTTGGATGAGAAGTGCATGGAGCATTGTGATTACAAGGTTTATGGAGCAGAGCGATGACAAGGTTGTGGATCACTGTGGTGAAAATCGCATGGCACTTTGTGATGACAAGGGTCATGGAGCATTGTGATGACAAGGGCATGGAGTATTGTGATGACAGGCATCATGGAGCGTTGTGATGACAAGTGTTATGGAACATTGTGATCACAAGTGTTTGGAGCATTGCGATGACAGAGGTCATGGATCATTTTGATTTCAAGGAGCATGGAGCATTGTGATGACTATGGCATGAAGCAGTGGGATCCCAAGGATCTTGGGGATTGTGATGACATTGGTAATGGAGTATTGTGATGACAAGCGCATAGAGCATTGTAATGTCAAGGTCATGTAGCATTTTGCTTACAAAGGCATGGAGCATTGTGATGATAGGTGTCATGGAGCACTGTGATGACAAGCATCACGGAGCATTGTGAATACAGGGGTCATGGAGCATTGGGATGACAACGGCAGGGATCATTGTGATGACAAGTGCGATGGAGCATTGGGCTGAAAATGTTCATGGAGTATTGTGATGACAGGTGTCATGGGGAATTGTGATTACAGAGATCTTGGAGCATTGTGATGACAAGAGTCCCGGATCATTGTTTTGTCAGGTGTCATGGAGTGTTGTGATGACAGTGGTCATGCAGCTTTGTGATGATATTGGTCATGGAGCATTGTGTTGAGAAGGTCATGGAGCATAGGGCTAAAAATATACATGGAGTATTGTGATGACAGGTTACATGGAGCATTGTGAAGACAAGGGAATGGAGCATGGTGATGACAAGGTCCTGGAGCATTGTGATGAAATGACCATGGAGATTTGTGATGCCAAGTCTCATGGAGCATTCTGAAGAAACGGGGCATGGAGCATTGGGATTACAGGGGTCTTGGAACATTGTGATGACAAGGGCATGGAGCACTGTGAGGAGAAGGCCACGGAACATTCTGATGACATGCGTCATGGAGCTTTGTGATGACAATGGCATGGAGCACTGTGATGCCTAGGGTCATGGATCTTTGTGATGACAAAGGTCATGGAGCATATTGATACCAAGGGTGTGGTGCATTGTCATGAGAAGGGCAGGGAGCATTTTGATGACAGGGTCATGCAGCAATTTGATGAAAATTGTCATGGAACATTTTGTTGACAGGGGTTACAGAACATTGTGATGCCAGGGGTCATGGAGGTTTGGGATGAAATGGGTCATGGAGCATTTTGATGACAGGGGTTATGGAACATTGTGATGTCAGGGGTCATGGAACATTGTGCTGATAAGGGGATGTAGCATTGTGATGACAGGGGTCATGGAACACTGTGATTACACGGGTGAGGGAGGATTATGATGACTAGTTATGGAACATTGTGATATCTCATGTGAGAGAGCATTTGGATGAGAAGTGCATGGAGCATTGTGATTACAATGTTTATGGAGCATAGCGATGACAAGGTTGTGGATCATTTTGATGAAAAGCGCATGGCACATTGTGATGACAAGGGTCATGGAGCATTGTTCTGAAAAAGGCATGGAGCATTGTGATGACAAGTGTCAGAGAGCATTGTGATGAAATGTTCATGGAGCATTGGAGTTACAAAGGTCTCAGAGCCTTGTGATGACGTGGGCATGGACCGTTGTGATGGCAAACGTTATGAAGCATTGTGATGACTGGAGTCAGGGAGCGTTGAGATGACAGGGGTCATGGAGCATTTTGATGACAAGGGCATGGAGCATTGGTCTGACAAATTTCATAGATTATTGTGATGACAGTGGACATGGTGCATTGTGATGACAAGGGCATGGAGCATTGTGATGACAAGGGAATGTAGTATTGTGAAGACAGGTGTCAGGGAGCATGGTGATGACATATGTCATGGTCCATTGCGATGACAATGGCAGGGAGCATTGTGATGCCAAATGTAATGGAGGATTGTGATGACAAATATAATGGAGCATTGTGATGACTAGGGCTTGGAGCATTATGATGACAAGGGCCATTGAGAATTATCATGAAAATGTCGTGAAGCATTGTGATGACAAGTTCCTGGATCACTGTGATGAGAAAACCATGAAGCCTTGCGATGACAAGTCTCATGGAGCATACAGATGAAAAGTGGCATGGAGCATTCTGATTACATGGGTCTTGAACATTGTGATAATAAGGGCATGGAGCTTTGTGATGACAAAGGCATGGAGCATTGGTCTAATAAGTTTCATGGATTATTGTGATGACATTTGGAATGGTGCATTGTGATGACAAGGGCATGGAGCATTGTGATGACCAGGTCATGCAGTATTGTGAAGAGAGGTGTCAGGGAGCATTGTGAGGACATATGTAATGGGGCATTGTGATGACAATGGCATGGAGCATTGTGATGCCAAATGTCTTGGAGGATTCTGATGACAAAGGTAATGGAGCATTGTGATGACAATGGCTTGGAGCATTGTGATGACAAGGGTCAGGGAGCATTGTGCTGACAAGTGCATGGAGAATTGTGATGACAAGGGTCATGGAGCGATCTGATGACAAGCTTGTGGAGTATTTTGATGACAATGGCATGGAGCATTGTGATGAAAATGGCATGGGGCTTTGTGATTAAAAAGACATGGAGCCTTTTCGTGACAGGGTTCAAGGAGCATTCTGACGACAAGTGTCAGGGAGCATTGTGATGACACGTGTATTGAGAATTGTGATGACAAAGGTCATGGAGCATTGTGATGAAAAGGGCATGGAGTATTGTGATGACAGTCATCATGGAACGTTGTGATGACAAGTGTTATGGAACATTGTGATCACAAGGGTTTGGAGCATTGCGATGACAGAGGTCATGGATACTTTTGATTTCAAGGAGCATGGAGCATTGTGATGACTAGGGCATGAAGCAATGGGATCCCAAGATTCTTGGAGGATAGTGATGACTATGGTAATGGAGTATTGTGATGACAAGCACATAGAGCATTGTAAGGACAGTGTCATGTAGCATTTTGCTGACAAAGGCATGGAGCATTGTGATGACATGTGTCATGGTGCACTTTGATGACAAGCGTCACAGAGCATTTTGAATATAGGGGTCATGGAGCATTGGGATGACAAGGGCATGGATCACTGTGATGACAAGGGTCATGGATCATTGGGATGAAAATGTTCATGGAGTATTGTGATGACAGGGGTCATGGAGCATTGTGATTACAGGGGTCATGGAGCATTGTGATGAAAAGAGTCCCGGATCATTGTGTTGTCAGGTGTCATGGAGTGTTTTGATGACCGTGGTCATGGAGAATTTTGATGATATTGGTCATGGAGCATTGTGATTAGAAGGTCATGGAGCATTGGGCTGAAAATGTTCATGGAGTATTGTGATGACAGGTGTCATGGAGCATTGTGATGACAAGGGAATGGAGCGTGGTGATGACAAGGTCCTGGAGCATTGTGATGAGATGACCATGGAGACTTGTGTTGACAAGTCTCATGGAGCATTCTGATGAAAAGGTGCATGGAGCATTGTGATTACAGGGGTCTTGGAGCATTGTGATGACAAGGGCATGGAGCACTGTGAGGAGAAGGCCATGGAACATTCTGATAACATGCGTCATGGAGCTTTGTGATGACAAGGGCATGGAGCATTGTGATTACAGGGGTCTTGGAGCATTGTGATGACAAGGGTCATGGAGCCTTGTGATGACAAGGGTCATGGAGCCTTGTGATGACAAGTCCGTGGAACAATGTGATGGCAGGGGTCATGGAGCATTGTTATGACAGATGTAACGGAGCATTGTGATGAGAAGGGCATTGAGCATTGGTCTGAAATGCTTCTTGAATTATAGTGATGAGAGTGGGCATGGAGCATTGTGATGACAAGGGCACGTACACTGTGATACATGGGTCATGGGGGATTGTAATGACAAGGGCATGGAGCATTGTGATGAGAAGGGCATCGAGCATTGTGATGACAATTGTCATGGAGCTTTGTGATGACCAGGACATTGAGCAATATGATGAGAGGGTTCATGGAGCATTATGATGGCAATGACATGGAGCATTGTGATGCCAAGGGTCATGGAGCTTTGTGATGACAAAAGTCATGGAGCATTTTGATGACAAGGGTGTGGTGCATTGTGATGAGCAGGGCAGGGAGCATTTTGATGACAGGTTCATGCAGTAATTTGATGAAAAGTGTAATGGAACATTTTGATGACAGGGGTTATAAAACATTGTGATGCCATGGGTCATGGAGCTTTGGGATGAAAAGGGTCATGGAGTATTTTGATGACAGGGGTTATTGAACATTGTGATGTCAGGGATCATGGAACATTGTGCTGATAAGGGGATGTAGCATTGTGATGACAGGGGTCATGGAAACTTGTGATAACAGGGGTGAGGGAGGATTGTGATGACAAGTGATGGAACATTGTGATATCCGTTGTGAGAGAGCATTTGAATGAGAATTGCATGGAACATTGTGATTACAAGGTTTATGGAGCATAGCGATGTCAAAGTTGTGGTTCTTTGTGATGAAAAGTGCATGGCACATTGTGATGACAAGGGTCATGGAGCATTGTTCTGACAAAGACATGGAGCATCGTGATGACAAGGGTCACGCAGCATTGTGATGAAAAGTTCATGGAGCATTGTGGTTACAAAGGTCACAGAGTCTTGTGATGACGCGGGCATGGACCGTTGTGATGACAAACGTTATGAAGCATTGTGATGACTGGAGTCACGGAGCATTGTGATGACAGGGGTCATGGAGCATTGTGATGACAAGGGCATGGAGCATTGTGATGACAGGTGCATGGAGCATCGGTCTGACAAGTTTCATAGATTATTGTGATGACAGTGGACATGGTGCATTTTGATGACAAGTGCATGGAGTACTGTGATGACAAGGGCATGGAATATTGTGAAGATAGGTGTCAGGGAGCATTGCGATGACATATGTCATGGTCCATTGCGATGACAATGGCATGGAGCATTGTGATGCCAAATATAATGGAGGATTGTGATGACAAATATAATGGAGCATTGTGATGACTAGGGCTTGGAGCATTATGATGACAAGGGCCATTGAGAGTTTTCATGAAAATGTCATGAAGCATTGTGATGACAAGGTCCTGGAGCATTGTGATGAGAAAATCATGGAGCCTTGTGATGACAGGTCTCATGGAGCATACTGATCAAAAGGGGCATGGAGCATTCTGATTACTTGGGTCTTGGAACATTGTGATAACAAGGGCATGGAGCATTGTGATGACAAGGGCATGGAGTATTGTGATGACAGGCATCATGGAGCGTTGTGATGACAAGGGCATGGAGCATTGGTCTAATAAGTTTCTTGGATTATTGTGATGAGAGTGGGAACAGCGCATTGTGATGACAAGGGCATGGAGCATTGTGATGACCAGGTCATGCAGTATTGTAAATAGAGGTGTCAGGGAGCATTGTGATGACATATGTAATGGCCCATTGTGATGACAATGGCATGGAGCATTGTGATGACAAGTGTCAGGGAGCATTGTGCTGACAAGTGCATGGAGAATTGTGATGACAAGGGTCATGGAGCATTCTGATGACAAGCTTGTGGAGTATTTTGATGACAATGGCATGGAGCATTGTGATGCAAATGGCATGGGGCTTTGTGATGAAAAAGGCATGGAGCCTTTTCGTGACAGGGTTCAAGGAGCATTCTGACGACAAGTGTCAGGGAGCATTGTGATGACAAGTGTATTGAGAATTGTGATGACAAAGGTCATGGAGCATTGTGATGAAAAGTGAATGGAGTATTGTGATGACAGTCATCATGGAGCGTTGTGATGACAAGTGTTATGGAACATTGTGATCACAAGGGTTTGGAGCATTGCGATGACAGAGGTCATGGATACTTTTGATTTCAAGGAGCATGGAGCACTGTGATGACTAGGGCATGAAGCAATGGGATCCCAAGGTTCTTGGAGGATAGTGATGACTATGGTAATGGAGTATAGTGATGACAAGCGCATAGAGCATTGTAAGGAGAGTGTCATGTAGCATTTTGCTGACAAAGGCATGGAGCATTGTGATGACATGTGTCATGGTGCACTTTGATGACAAGCGTCACAGAGCATTTTGAATATAGGGGTCATGGAGCATTGGGATGACAAGGGCATGGATCACTGTGATGACAAGGGTCATGGATCATTGGGATGAAAATGTTCATGGAGTATTGTGATGACAGGGGTCATGGAGCATTGTGATTACAGGGGTCATGGAGCATTGTGATGAAAAGAGTCCCGGATCATTGTGTTGTCAGGTGTCATGGAGTGTTTTGATGACAGTGGTCATGGAGAATTTTGATGATATTGGTCATGGAGCATTGTGATTAGAAGGTCATGGAGCATTGGGCTGAAAATGTTCATGGAGTATTGTGATGACAGGTGTCATGGAGCATTGTGATGACAAGGGAATGGAGCGTGGTGATGACAAGGTCCTGGAGCATTGTGATGAGATGACCATGGAGACTTGTGTTGACAAGTCTCATGGAGCATTCTGATGAAAAGGTGCATGGAGCGTTGTGATTACAGGGGTCTTGGAGCATTGTGATGACAAGGGCATGGAGCACTGTGAGGAGAAGGCCATGGAACATTCTGATAACATGCGTCATGGAGCTTTGTGATGACAAGGGCATGGAGCATTGTGATTACAGGGGTCTTGGAGCATTGTGATGACAAGGGTCATGGAGCCTTGTGATGACAAGTCCGTGGAACAATGTGATGGCAGGGGTCATGGAGCATTGTTATGACAGATGTAACGGAGCATTGTGATGAGAAGGGCATAGAGCATTGGTCTGAAATGCTTCTTGAATTATTGTGATGAGAGTGGGCATGGAGCATTGTGAAGACAAGGGCACGTACACTGTGATACATGGGTCATGGGGGATTGTAATGACAAGGGCATGGAGCATTGTGATGAGAAGGGCATCGAGCATTGTGATGACAATTGTCATGGAGCTTTGTGATGACCAGGGCATTGAGCAATATGATGAGAGGGTTCATGGAGCATTATGATGGCAATGACATGGAGCATTGTGATGCCAAGGGTCATGGAGCTTTGTGATGACAAAAGTCATGGAGCATTTTGATGACAAGGGTGTGGTGCATTGTGATGAGCAGGGCAGGGAGCATTTTGATGACAGGTTCATGCAGTAATTTGATGAAAAGTGTAATGGAACATTTTGATGACAGGGGTTATAAAACATTGTGATGCCATGGGTCATGGAGCTTTGGGATGAAAAGGGTCATGGAGTATTTTGATGACAGGGGTTATTGAACATTGTGATGTCAGGGATCATGGAACATTGTGCTGATAAGGGGATGTAGCATTGTGATGACAGGGGTCATGGAAACTTGTGATAACAGGGGTGAGGGAGGATTGTGATGACAAGTGATGGAACATTGTGATATCCGTTGTGAGAGAGCATTTGTATGAGAATTGCATGGAACATTGTGATTACAAGGTTTATGGAGCATAGCGATGTCAAAGTTGTGGTTCTTTGTGATGAAAAGTGCATGGCACATTGTGATGACAAGGGTCATGGAGCATTGTTCTGACAAAGACATGGAGCATCGTGATGACAAGGGTCACGCAGCATTGTGATGAAAAGTTCATGGAGCATTGTGGTTACAAAGGTCACAGAGTCTTGTGATGACGCGGGCATGGACCGTTGTGATGACAAACGTTATGAAGCATTGTGATGACTGGAGTCACGGAGCACTGTGATGACAGGGGTCATGGAGCATTGTGATGACAAGGGCATGGAGCATTGTGATGACAGGTGCATGGAGCATCGGTCTGACAAGTTTCATAGATTACTGTGATGACAGTGGACATGGTGCATTTTGATGACAAGTGCATGGAGTATTGTGATGACAAGGGCATGGAATATTGTGAAGACAGGTGTCAGGGAGCATTGTGATGACATATGTCATGGTCCATTGCGATGACAATGGCATGGAGCATTGTGATGCCAAATATAATGGAGGATTGTGATGACAAATATAATGGAGCATTGTGATGACTAGGGCTTGGAGCATTATGATGACAAGGGCCATTGAGAGTTTTCATGAAAATGTCATGAAGCATTGTGATGACAAGGTCCTGGAGCATTGTGATGAGAAAATCATGGAGCCTTGTGATGACAGGTCTCATGGAGCATACTGATCAAAAGGGGCATGGAGCATTCTGATTACTTGGGTCTTGGAACATTGTGATAACAAGGGCATGGAGCATTGTGATGACAAGGGCATGGAGTATTGTGATGACAGGCATCATGGAGCGTTGTGATGACAAGGGCGTGGAGCATTGGTCTAATAAGTTTCTTGGATTATTGTGATGAGAGTGGGAACAGCGCATTGTGATGACAAGGGAATGGAGCATTGTGATGACCAGGTCATGCAGTATTGTAAATAGAGGTGTCAGGGAGCATTGTGATGACATATGTAATGGCCCATTGGGATGACAATGGCATGGAGCATTCTGATGCCAAGTGTCATGGAGGATTCTGATGACAAAGGTAATGGAGCATTGTGATGGCCATGGCTTGGAGCATTGTGATGACAAGGGTCAGGGAGCATTGTGCTGACAAGTGCATGGAGAATTGTGATGACAAGGGTCATGGAGCATTCTGATGACAAGCTTGTGGAGTATTTTGATGACAATGGCATGGAGCATTGTGATGCAAATGGCATGGGGCTTTGTGATGAAAAAGGCATGGAGCCTTTTCGTGACAGGGTTCAAGGAGCATTCTGACGACAAGTGTCAGGGAGCATTGTGATGACAAGTGTATTGAGAATTGTGATGACAAAGGTCATGGAGCATTGTGATGAAAAGTGAATGGAGTATTGTGATGACAGTCATCATGGAGCGTTGTGATGACAAGTGTTATGGAACATTGTGATCACAAGGGTTTGGAGCATTGCGATGACAGAGGTCATGGATACTTTTGATTTCAAGGAGCATGGAGCACTGTGATGACTAGGGCATGAAGCAATGGGATCCCAAGGTTCTTGGAGGATAGTGATGACTATGGTAATGGAGTATAGTGATGACAAGCGCATAGAGCATTGTAAGGAGAGTGTCATGTAGCATTTTGCTGACAAAGGCATGGAGCATTGTGATGACATGTGTCATGGTGCACTTTGATGACAAGCGTCACAGAGCATTTTGAATATAGGGGTCATGGAGCATTGGGATGACAAGGGCATGGATCACTGTGATGACAAGGGTCATGGATCATTGGGATGAAAATGTTCATGGAGTATTGTGATGACAGGGGTCATGGAGCATTGTGATTACAGGGGTCATGGAGCATTGTGATGAAAAGAGTCCCGGATCATTGTGTTGTCAGGTGTCATGGAGTGTTTTGATGACAGTGGTCATGGAGAATTTTGATGATATTGGTCATGGAGCATTGTGATTAGAAGGTCATGGAGCATTGGGCTGAAAATGTTCATGGAGTATTGTGATGACAGGTGTCATGGAGCATTGTGATGACAAGGGAATGGAGCGTGGTGATGACAAGGTCCTGGAGCATTGTGATGAGATGACCATGGAGACTTGTGTTGACAAGTCTCATGGAGCATTCTGATGAAAAGGTGCATGGAGCGTTGTGATTACAGGGGTCTTGGAGCATTGTGATGACAAGGGCATGGAGCACTGTGAGGAGAAGGCCATGGAACATTCTGATAACATGCGTCATGGAGCTTTGTGATGACAAGGGCATGGAGCATTGTGATTACAGGGGTCTTGGATCATTGTGATGACAAGGGTCATGGAGCCTTGTGATGACAAGTCCGTGGAACAATGTGATGGCAGGGGTCATGGAGCATTGTTATGACAGATGTAACGGAGCATTGTGATGAGAAGGGCATAGAGCATTGGTCTGAAATGCTTCTTGAATTATTGTGATGAGAGTGGGCATGGAGCATTGTGAAGACAAGGGCACGTACACTGTGATACATGGGTCATGGGGGATTGTAATGACAAGGGCATGGACCATTGTGATGAGAAGGGCATCGAGCATTGTGATGACAATTGTCATGGAGCTTTGTGATGACCAGAGCATTGAGCAATATGATGAGAGGGTTCATGGAGCATTATGATGGCAATGACATGGAGCATTGTGATGCCAAGGGTCATGGAGCTTTGTGATGACAAAAGTCATGGAGCATTTTGATGACAAGGGTGTGGTGCATTGTGATGAGCAGGGCAGGGAGCATTTTGATGACAGGTTCATGCAGTAATTTGATGAAAAGTGTAATGGAACATTTTGATGACAGGGGTTATAAAACATTGTGATGCCATGGGTCATGGAGCTTTGGGATGAAAAGGGTCATGGAGTATTTTGATGACAGGGGTTATTGAACATTGTGATGTCAGGGATCATGGAACATTGTGCTGATAAGGGGATGTAGCATTGTGATGACAGGGGTCATGGAAACTTGTGATAACAGGGGTGAGGGAGGATTGTGATGACAAGTGATGGAACATTGTGATATCCGTTGTGAGAGAGCATTTGAATGAGAATTGCATGGAACATTGTGATTACAAGGTTTATGGAGCATAGCGATGTCAAAGTTGTGGTTCTTTGTGATGAAAAGTGCATGGCACATTGTGATGACAAGGGTCATGGAGCATTGTTCTGACAAAGACATGGAGCATCGTGATGACAAGGGTCACGCAGCATTGTGATGAAAAGTTCATGGAGCATTGTGGTTACAAAGGTCACAGAGTCTTGTGATGACGCGGGCATGGACCGTTGTGATGACAAACGTTATGAAGCATTGTGATGACTGGAGTCACGGAGCATTGTGATGACAGGGGTCATGGAGCATTGTGATGACAAGGGCATGGAGCATTGTGATGACAGGTGCATGGAGCATCCGTCTGACAAGTTTCATAGATTACTGTGATGACAGTGGACATGGTGCATTTTGATGGCAAGTGCATGGAGTATTGTGATGACAAGGGCATGGAATATTGTGAAGACAGGTGTCAGGGAGCATTGTGATGACATATGTCATGGTCCATTGCGATGACAATGGCATGGAGCATTGTGATGCCAAATATAATGGAGGATTGTGATGACAAGCGCATAGAGCATTGTAATGACAAAGTCATGTAGCATTTTGCTGACAAAGGCATGGAGCATTGTGATGACAGGTGTCATGTAGCAATGTGAATACAGGGGTCATGGAGCATTGGGATGACAAGGGCATGGATCATTGTGATGACAAGAGTCATGGAGCATTGGGCTGAAATTGTTCATGGAGTATTGTGATGACTGGGGTCATGGAGCATTGTGATGAGTAGGGAATGGAGCATTGTGATGACAAGAGTCCCGGATCATTGTGTTGTCAGGTGTCATGGAGTGTTGTGATGACAGTGGTCATGGAGCATTTTGATGATATTTGTCATGGAGCATTGTGATGAGAATTTCATGGAGCATTGGGCTGAAAATATTCATGGATTATTGTGATGACAGGGGTCATGGAGCATTGTGATGACCAGGGAATGGAGCATGGTGATGACAAGGTCCTGGAGCATTGTGATGATAAGACCATGGAGACTTGTGATGACAAGTCTCATGGAGCATTCTGATGAAATGTGGCATGGAGCATTGTGATTACATGGGTCTTGGAGCATTGTGATGACAAGGGCATGAAGTATTGTGATGACAGGGGTCATGGAGCCTTGTGATGACAAGGCCGTGGAACACTGTGATGGCAGGTGTCATGGAGCATTGTTATGACAGAGGTAATGGAGCATTGTGATGACAAGCGTCACGGAACATTGTGAATACAGGGTTCATGGAGCATTGGGATGACAAGGGCATGGATGATTGTGATGACAAGGGTCATGGAGGATTGGGCTGAAAATGTTCATGGGGTATTTTGATGACAGGGGTCATGGAGCATTGTGATAACAGGGTTAAGGGAGGATTGTGATGACTAGTGATGGAACATTGTGATATCACATGTGGGAGAGCATTTGGATGAGAAGTGCATGGAGAATTGTGATTACAAGGTTTATGGAGCATAGCAATGACAAGGTTGTGTATCATTGTGATGAAATGCGCATGGCACAATGTGATGACAAGGGTCATGGAGCATTGTCCTGACAAAGGCATGGAGCATTGTGATGACAAAGGTCATGGAACATTGTGATGAAAAGGGCATGGAGTATTGTGATGACAAGCATCATGGAGCGTTGTGATGACAAGTGCTATGGAACACTGTGATCACAAGGATTTGGAGCATTGTGATGACAGAGGTCATGGATCATTTCGATTTCAAGGAGCATGGAGCATTGTGATGACAAGGGCATGAAGCAATGTGATCCTGAGTTTCATGGAGGATTGTGATGACAATGGAAATGGAGTATTGTGATGACAAGCGCATAGAGCATTGTGATGACAAGGTCATGTAGCATTTTGCTGACAAAGGCATGGAACATTGTGATGACAAGTGTCATGGAGCACTGTGATGACAAGCGTCTCGGAGCATTGTGAATACAGGGGTCATGGAGCATTGGCAAGACAAGGGCATGGATCATTGTGATGACAAAGGTCATGGAGCACTGGGCTGAAAATGTTCATGGAGTGTTGTGATGACAGGGGTCATGGAGCATTTTGATGACTAGGGAATGGAACATTGTGATGACAAGAGTCCCGGATCATTGTGTTGTCAGGTGTCATGGAGTGTTGTGATGACAGTGGTCAAGGAGCATTGTGATGATATTAGCCATGGAGCATTGTGATGAGTAGGTCGTGGAGCACTGGGCTGAAAATGTTCATGGATTATTGTGAAGACAGGGGTCATGGAGCATTGTGATGACAAGGGAATGGAGCATGGTGATGACAAGGTCCTAGAGCATTGTTATGAGAAGACCATGGAGACTTGTGATGATAAGTCTCATGGAGCATTCTGATGAAAAGGGGCATGAAGCATTGTGATTACAGGGGTCTTGTAGCATTTTGATGGCAAGAGCATGGAGCATTGTGATGAGAAGGCCATGAAGCATTCTGATGACATGTGTCATGGAGCTTTTTGATGACAAGGGCATGGAGCATTGTGATGACATGTGTCATGGAGCATTGTGATGACAACGGAATGGAGCATGGTGATGACAAGGTCCTGGGGCATCGTGATGAGAAGACCATGGAGACTTCTGATGAGAAGTCTCATGGAGCATTCTGATGAAAAGGAGCATGGAGCATTGTGATTACATGTGTCTTGGAGCATTGTGATGACTAGGGCATGGAGCATTGTGATGAGAAGGCCATGGAGCATTCTGATGACATGTGTCATGGAGTTTTGTGATGAGAAAGGCATGGAGCATTTGTGATTACAGGGATCTTGGAGCATTGTGATGAAATGTGCATGGATCATTGTTATGAAAAAGGCATGGAGCCTTGTCATGACAGGGTTCATGGAGCATTCTGACGACAAGTGTCAGGAAGCATTGTGATGACAAGTGTATTGAGCATTGTGATGACAAAGATCATGGAGCATTGTGATGAGAAGACCATGGATAATTGTGATGATGAGCGTCATGGGGTGTTGTGATGATAAGTGTTATGGAACATTGTGATCACAAGGTTTTGGAACATTATGATGACAGAGGTCATGGAGAATATTGATTTCATTGTGATGACAATAGCCTGTAGCATTATGATGATGGGAATGGTGCATTGTGATGACAGGGTTCATGGAGCATTGAGATGAAAAGGGGCATGGAGCATTGTGATTACAAGGGTCTTGGAGCATTGTGATGACAAGGGCATGGAACACTGTGATGAGAAGGCCATGGAACTTTCTGATGACATGCGTCATGTAGCTTTGTGATGACAAGGGAATGGAGCATTGTGCTTTCAGAGGTCTGGAGCATTGTGATGACAAGTGTCATGGAACCTTGTGATGACTAGAGCGTGGAACATTTTGATGGCAAATGTCATGGTGCATTTTTATGACAGGTGTAATGGAGCATTTTGATGAGAAGGGCATGGAACATTGGTCTGAAATGTTTCATGGATTATTGTGATGAGAGTGGGCAAGGAGCATTGTGATGACAAGGGCACGGAACACTGTGATACATGGGTCAGGCAGGATTGTAATGACAAGGGCATGGAGCATTGTGATGAGAAGGGCATCGAGCATTGTGATGACAAGTGTCATGGAGCTTTGTGATGACATGTGCATGGAGCAATGTGATGAGAGGGTTCATGGAGCATTGTGATGACAATGACATGGAGCATTGTGATGCCAAGGGTCATGGAGCTTTGTGACGACAAATGTCATGGAGCATTTAGATGACAAGGTCATGGTGCATTGTGCTGAGAAATGCAGGGAGCATTTTGATGACCAGGTCATGCATCAATTTGATAAAAACTGTAAAGGAACATTTTGATGGCAGGGGTTATAGAACATTGTGATGTCAGGGGTCTTGGAGCTTTGTGATGAAAAGGGTCATGGAGCATTTTGATGACAGGGATTATGGAGCATTGTGATGTCAGGGGTCATGGAACATTGTGATGATAAAGGGATGTAGCATTGTGATGACAGGGTCCTGGAACATTGTGATTACAGGGATGAGGGAGTATTGTGATGACTAGAGATGGAACATTGTGATATCTCTGGTGAGAGAGCATTTTGATGAGAAGTGCATGGACCATTGTGATTACAAGGTTTATGAAGCATAGCCATGACAAGGTTGTTGACTGTTGTGATGAAATGCGCGTGGCACATTGTGATGACTATGTTCATTGAGCATTGTTCTGACAAAGAAATGGAGCTTTGTGATGACAAGGGCATGGAGCACTGTGATTACATGGGTCATGGAGCCTTTTGATGACAATGGCGTCGAGCATGGTGATGAGAAGGCCATGGATAATTGTGATGACGCGCATCATGGAGCACAGTAATGACAAGGGGTATGGAGCATTGTGATGACAGTGGCCATGGAGAAATGTGTTGACAAGTGTCATGGAGCATTCTGATGACAAGCTTGTGGAGTATTGTGATGACAATGGCTTGGAGCATTGTGATGAAAAGGGCATGGAGCATTGTGATGAAAAAGGCATGAAGCCATTTCATGACAGGTTTCAAGGAGCATTCTGATGACAAGTGTCAGGGAACATTGTGATGACATGTGTATTGAGAATTGTGATGAAAAAGATCATGGAGCATTTTGACGAAAAGGGCATAGAGTATTGTGATGACAGGCATCATGGAGCATTGTGATGACAAGTGTTATGGAACATTGTGATCACAAGGGTTTGGAGCATTGTGATGATAGAAGTCATGGATCATTTTGTTTTCAAGGAGCATGCAGCATTGTGATGACAAGGGCATGAAGCAATGTGATCCCAAGGTTCATGGATGATTGTGATGACAATGCTAAGGGAGTATTGTGATGACAAGCAAATGGAGCATTTTGATGGCAAGGTCATGTAGCATTTTGCTGACACAGGCATGGAGCATTGTGATGATAAGGGTCATAGAGCACTTTGATGAGAAGCATCACGGATCATTGTGATTACAGGGGTCATGGAGCATTGGGATGGCAAGGTCATGGATCATTGTGATGACAAGTGTCATGGAGCATTGGGCTGAAAATATTAATGGAGCATTGTGATGACTAGGGAATGGAGCATTGTGATGACTAGAGTCCCGGATCACTGTGTTGTCAGGGGTCATGGAGCGTTGTGATGACAGTGGTAATGGAGCATTATGATGATAGGGATCATGAAGCATTGTGATGAGAAGTTCCTGGAGAATTGGCGTGAAAATGTTCAGGAAGTATTGTGAGGACAGGGGTCATGGAGCATTGTGATGACAAGGGAATGGAGCACTGTGATGAAAGGTTCCTGGAGCACTGTGATGAGGAGACCATGGAGCCTCGTAATAAGAAGTCTCATGGAGCATTCTGATGAAAAGGGGCATGGAGTATTGTGATTACAGGGGTCTTGGAGCATTGTGATGACAAGGGCATGGAGCATTGTGATTACTGGTGTCTTGGAGCATTGTGATGAAATTGGCATGGATCATTGTTATGAAAATGGTATGGAGCCTTGTCATGACAGGGTTCTAGGAGCATACTGATGAGAAGTGTCAGGGAGCATTGTGATGACATGTGTATAGAGCATTGTGATGACAAAGGTCATGGAGCACTGTGATGAGAAGACCATGGATAACTGTGATGATGAGCTTCATGGGGCGTTGTGATGATAAGTGTTATGGAACATTGTGATCACAAGGATTTGGAGCATTGTGATGAGATAGATCATCGAATATTTTGATTTCATTGTGATGACAATAGCCTGAAGCATTCTGATGATGGTCATGTTGCATTTTGATGACAGGGTTCATGGAGCATTGAGATGCAAAGAGGCATGGAGCATTGTGATTAGAGGGTTCATGGAGCATTGTGATGAAAATTGCATGGAGCATTGAGATGCCAATTGTCATGGAGCTTTGTGATGACAAAAGTCATGGAGCATTTTGATGACAAGGGCGTGGTACATTGTGATGAGAAGGGCAGGGAGCATTGTGATGACAGGGTCATAGAGCAATTTGATGAAAAGTGTCATGGAATATTTTAATGACAGGGGTTATGGAACATTGTGATGTCAGGTTTCATGGAGCATTTTGATGAAAAGGATCATGGAGAATTATGATGACAGGGGTTATGGAACATTGTGATGTCAGGGTTCATTGAGCATTTTGAGGAAAAGTGTTATGGAGCATTATGATGACAGGGGTTATGGAATATTGTGATGTCAGGGGTCACCGAACTTTGTGATGATATGTGCATGTAGCATTGCAAAGACAAAAGTCATGGAATATTGTGATGACAGGGGTGAGGGAGTATTGTGGTGAATAGTGCTGTAACATTGTGATATCATTGGTGAGAAAGCATTTTGATGAGAAGTGCATGGAGAATTGTGATGACAAGTTTTATGGAGCATCGTGGTGACAAGATTGTGGAGCACTGTGATGAGAAGCACAGGGTGCACTGTGATGACATGGGTCATGGAGCATTGATCTGACAAGCGCATGGAGCATTGTGATGACAAGGGTCATGGAGCATTGTGCGGAGAAAGGCATAGAGCATTGTGATGACAAGGGTCAAAGAGCATTGTGATGAAAAGTTATTGGACCATTGTGGTTGAATATGTCACAGAGACTGTTGATGACGAGGGCATGGACCATTGTGATGACAAAGGTCAAGAAGCATTGTGATGAATGGAGGCATGGAGCATTGTGATGACAGGCGTCATGGAGCATTGTGATAACAGGGACATGGAGCATTGTGATGACAAGGGAATGGAGCATTGGTCTAATAAGTTTCATGGATTATTGTGATGACTGTTGTAATGGCGCATTGTGATGACCAGGTCATGCAGTATTGTGAAGACAGGTGTCAGGGAGCATTGTGATGACATATGTAATGGCCCATAGTAATGACAATGGCATGGAGCATTGTGATGCCAAGTGTCATGGAGGATTCTGATGACAAAGGTAATGGAGCATTGTGATGACAAGTGTCAGGGAGAATTTTGCTGACAGGTGCAGGGAGAATTGTGATGAAAACGGTCATGAAGAATTCTGATGACAAGCTTGTGGAGTATTTTGATGACAATGGCATGGAACATTGTGATGAAAAAGGCATATGGCATTGTGATGACAAGTGTATTGAGATTTGTGATGACAAATGTCATCGAGCTTTGTGATGAGTAGGGCATGGAGTATTGTGATGACAGGCATCATGGAGTGTTGTGCTGACAAGTGTTATGAAACATTGTGATCACAAGGGTTTGGAGCATTGTGATGACAGAGGTCATGGATCATTTTGATTTCAAGGAGCATGGAGCATTGTAATGACAAGGGCATGAAGCAATGTGATCCCAAGGTTCATGGAGGACTGTGATGACAATGGTAATGGAGTATTTTGATGAAAAGCGAATAGAGCATTGCAATGACAAGGTCAGGTAGCATTTTGCCGACAAAGGCATGGAGCATTGTGATGACAGGTGTCATGGAGCAATGTGATGACAAGCGTCACGGAGCATTGTGAATACAGGGGTCATGGAGCATTGGGATGACAAGGGCATGGATCTTTGTGATGACAATTATCATGGAGCATTGGGCTGAAAATGTTCAAGGAGTATTGTTATGACAGGGATCATGGAGCATTTTGATGACAAGTTCCTGGAGCACTTTGATGAGAAGACAATGGAGACTTGTGATGACAAGTCTCATGGAGCATTCTGATGAAAAGGGACATGCAGCATTGTGATTACAGGGGTCTTGGAGCATTGTGATGACAAGGGCATGGAGCATTGTGAGGAGAAGGCCATGGAGCATTCTGATGACATGCGTCATTGAGCTTTGTGATGACAAGGGCATGGAGCATTGTGATTACAGGGGTCTTGGAGCATTGTGATTAAAAGGGCATGGATCATTGTGATGAAAAAGGCATGGAGACGTGTCATGACAGGGTTAATGGAGCATACTGATGACAAATGTCAGGGAGCATTGTGATGACAAGTGTATTGAGCATTGTGATAACAAAGGTCATGGAGCATTGTGATGAGGAGACCATGGATAATTGTGATGATGAGCGTCATTGGGTTTTGTGATGATAAGTGTTATGGAACATTGTGATCACAAGGGATTGGAGCATTTTGATGACAGAGGTCATGGAGCACTGAGATGAAAAGTGGCATGGAGCATTGTGATTACAGGGTTCTTGGAGCATTGTGATGTCAAGGGCATGGAGCATTTTGATGAGAAGGACATGGAACATTCTGATGGCATGTGTCATGGAGCTTTGTGATGACAAGGGCATGGAGCATTGTGATTACAGGTGTCTTGGAGCATTGTGATGACAAGTGTCATGGAGCCTTGTGATGACAAGTCCGTGGAATATTGTGATGGCAGGGGTCATGGAACATTGTTATGATAGGGATAATGGAGCATTGTGATGAGAAGGACATGGAGCATTGTGAATACAAGGTTTATGGAGCATTACCATGACAAATTTGTGGACCTTTGTGATGAAAAGCGCGTAGCATATTGTGATGACAAGGGTCATGGAGCATTTTTCTGACAAAGGCATGGAGCATTTTGATGACAATGGTCACGAAGCATTGTGATGAAAAGCTCATGGAGCATTGTGGTTATAAAGGTCACAGAGCCTTGTGATAACGCGGTCATGGACCATTGTGATGACAAATGTTATGAAGCATTGTGATGACTGGAGTCATGGAGCATTGTGATGACAGTGGACATGGAGCATTGTGATGACAAGGGCATAGAGCATTTTGGTGACAGGGGCATGGAGCATTGGTCTGACAAGTTTCATAGATTATTGTGATGATAGTGGACATGGTGCATTGTGATGACAAGGGCATGGATCATTGTGATGAGAAGGTCATGCAGTATTGTGAAGACAGCTGTCAGGGAGCATTGTGATGACATATGTAATGGCCCATTGTTGTGACAATGGCATGGAGCATTGTGATGCCAAGTGTCATGGATGATTCTGATGACAAATGTAATGGAGCATTGTGATGACAATGGCTTGGAGCATTGTGATGACAAGGGTTAAGGAGCATTGTGCTGACCAGTTCATGGAGAATTGTGATGACAAGGGTCATGGAGCAATCTGATGACAAACTTGTGGAGTATTATGATGACAATGGCATGGAGCAGTGTGATTAAAACGGCATGGGGCATTGTGATGAAAAAGGCATGGAGCCTTTTCATGACAGAGTTCAAGGAGCATTCTGACGACAAGTGCAGGGAGCATTGTGATGACAAGTGTATTGAGAATTGTGATGACCAAGGTCATGGAGCATTGTGATGAAAAGGGCATGGAGTATTGTGATGACAGGCATCATGGAGCGTTGTGATGACAAGTGATATGGAGCATTGTGATCACAAGGCTTTGGAGCATTTTGATGACAGATTTCATGGATCATTTTGATATCAAGGAACATGGAGCATTGTGATGACAAGGGCATAAAGCAATGTGATCCCAAGGTTCATGGAGGATTGTGATGACAATGGTAATGGAGTATTGTGATGACAAGCGCATAGAGCATTGTAATTACAAGGTCATTTAGCCTTTTGCTGACAATGTCATCTAGCATTGTGATGACAGGTGTCATGGAGCACTGTGATGACATGCATCACGGAGGATTGTGAACACAGGGGTCATGGAGCATTGGGTTGAAAAGGGCATGCATCATTGTGATGACAAGTATCATGGAGCATTGGGCTGAAAATATTCATGAAGTATTGTGATGACAGGGGACATGGAGAATTGTGATGACATAGGTCATGGAGAATTTTGATTTCATTGTGCTGACAATAGCCGGAAGCATTATAATGATGGGCATGATGCATTGTGATGACAGGGTTCATGGAGCATTGAGATGAAAAGGGGCATGGAGCATTGTGATTACAGGGGTCTTGAGCATTGTGATGACAAGGTCATGGAGCATTGTGATGAGAAAACCATGGAACATTCTGTTGATATGTGTCATGGAGCTTTGTGATGACAAGGGCATGGAGCATTGTGATTACAGGGGTCTTGGATCATTGTGATGACAAGTGTCATGGAGCCTTGTGATTACAAGTCCGTGGAACATTGTGATGGCAGGGGTCATGGAGCATTGTGATGAGAAGGGCATGGAGCATTGTGATTACATGGGCACGGAACACTGTGATACATGGGTCATGCAGGATTTTAATGACTAGGGCATGGAGCATTGTGATGAGAAATGCATCGAGCATTGTGATGACAAGTGTCATGGAGCTTTCTGATGACAAGGGCATGGAGCAATGTGATGAGAGGGTTCATGGAGCATTGTGATGACAATGACATGGAGCATTGTGATGCCATGTGTCATGGAGCTTTGTGATGACAAGTCATGGAGCATTTTGATGACAAGGGAATGGTTCATTGTGATGAGAAGTGCAGGGAGCATTTTGATGACCTGGTCATGCAGCAATTTGATAAAAAGTGTAATGGAATATTTTGATTGCATGGGTTATAGAACATTGTGATGTCAGGGTTTTTGGAGCTTTGGGATGAAAAGGGTCATGGAGCATTTTGATGACAGGTGTTATGGAACATTGTTATGTCAGGGGTCATGCAATATTGTGATGATAAAGGGATGTAGCATTGTGATGACAGGGTCATGGAACATTGTGATTCCAGGGGTGAGGGTGTATTGTGATGACTAGTGATGGAAAATTGTGATATCTATGGTGAGAGAGCATTTTGATGAGAAGTTCATGGACCATTGTGATAACAAAATTTATGGAGCATTGCAATCATAAGGTTGTGGACAGTTGTGATGAAATGTGCGTGGCACATTGTGATGACAATGGTCATGGAGCATTGTTCTGACAAAGACATGGAGCATTGTGATGACAAGGGTCCCAGAGAATGGTGAGGAAATGTTCATGGCGCATTGTGGTTACAAATGTCACAGAGCCTTGTGATGACGCGGACATGGACCATTGTGATGACAAACGTTATGAAGCATTGTGATGACTGGAGTCATGGAGCATTGGGATGACAGGGGAATGGAGCATTGGTCTGAAAAATTTCATAGATTATTGTGATGACCATGGGCATGGTGCATTGTGACGACAAGGGCATGGAGCATTGTGATGAGAAGGTCATGGAATATTGTGAAGAGAGATGTCAGGGAGCATTGTGATGACATATGTCATGGTCCATTGCGATGACAATGGCATGGAGCATTGTGATGCCAATTGTAATGGAGGATTGTGATGACAAATAAAATGGAGAATTGTGATGATTAGGGCTTGCAGCATTATGATGACAAGGGCCTTTGAGAATTTTCATGACAAGGTCGTGAAGCATTGTGATGACAAGATCCTGGAGCATTGTGATGACAAAGCTATGGAGCCTTGTGATGACAAGTCTCATGGAGCATACTGATGAAAAGGGGCATGGAGCATTGTGATTACAGGGGTCATGGAACATTGTGATGACAAGGGCATGGAACATTGTGAGGAGAAGACCAAGGAGCATTCTGATGGCATGCGCCATTGAGATTTGTGATGACAAGTGCATGGAGCATTTTGATTACATTGGTCTTGGAGCATTGTGATGAAAAGGGCATGGATCATTGTGATGAAAAAGGCATGGAGCCTTGTCATGACAGGGTTCAAGGAGCATACAGACAACAAGTGTCAGGGAGCATTTTGATGACAAGTGTATTGAGCATTGTGATGACAAAGGTCATGGAGCATTGTGATTAGAAGACCAAGGATAATTGTGATGACGAGCATCAAGGGGCATTGTGATGACAAGTGTTATGGAATATTGTGATCACAAGGGATTGGAGCATTGTTATGACAGAGATCATGGTGCATTTTGATTTCATTTTGATGACAATAGCATGAGGCATTATGATTATAGGCATGGTGCATTGTGATGACAGTGTTAATGGATCATTGAGATGAAAAAGGGCATGGAGCATTGTGATTACAGGGTTCTTTGAGTGTTGTGATGAGAAGGGTCATGGAGCCTTGTGATGACAAGGCCATGGAATATCGTGATGGCAGGGGCATGGAGCATTGTTATCAGAGGGTTAATGGAGCATTGTGATGGCAAGGGCATGGATCATTGTGATGAGAAGGCCATGTAGCATTCTGATGACATGTGTCATGGAGCATTGTGATGACAATGACATGGAGCATTGTGATGCCATGGGTCAGGGCTCTTTGAGATGACAAAGGTCATGGAGCATTTTGATGGCAAGGGCGTTGTGCTTTGTGATGAGAAGGGCAGGGAGAATTGTGATGACAGGTTCATGGAGCAATTTGTTGAAAATTTTCATGGAACATTTTGATGACAGGTGTTATGGAACATTGTGATGTCAGGGGTCATCGAACATTTTGATGATAAGTGCATGTAGCATTGTGAATACAGGAGTCATGGAACATTGTGATGACAGGTGGGAGGGATTATTGTGACAAATAGTGATGTAGCATTGTGATATCAATTGTGAGAGAGCATTTTGATGAGAAGTGCATGGAGGATTATGATGACAATGTTTATGGAGCATTGTGATGACAAGATTGTAGAGCACTGTGATGACAAGCGCATGGTGCATTGTGATGACATGTGTCATGGAGCATTGTGCTGACAAGCGCAAGTAGAATTGTGATGACAAGGGTCACGGAGCATTGTGCTGAGAAAGGCATAGAGGATTGTGATGACAAGGGTCAAAGAGCATTGTATGAAAAGTTCATGGGGCATTGTGGTTAAAATGGTCACAGAGACTGTTGATGACGAGGGCATGGACCATTGTGATAACAAATGTCATGAAGCATTGTGATGACTGGAGTCACGGAGGATTGTGATGACAGGGGTCAGGGAGCATTGTGATAAGTAGGGCATGGAGCACTGTGATGACAAGGGCATGGAACATTAGTCTAATAAGTTCCATGGATTGTTGTGATGACAGTTCGAATGGCACATTGTGATGACAAGGGCATGGAGCATTGTGATGACCAGGTCATGCAGTATTGTGAAGACAGGTGTCAGGGAGCATTGTGATGACATATGTAATGGCCCATTGTGATGACAATGGAATGGAGAATTGTGATGACCAGGTCATGCAGTATTGTGAAGAGAGGTGTCAGGGAGCATTGTGATGACATATGTAATGGCCCATTGTGATGACAATGGCATGGAGCATTGTGATGCCAAGTGTCATGGAGGATTCTGATGACAAAGGTTATGGAACATTGTGATGACAATGGCTTGGAGCATTGTGATGACATGGGACAGGGAGCATTGTGCTGACAATTGCATGGAGAATTGTGATGACAAGGGTCATGCAGCATTCTGATGACAAGCTTGTGGAGTATTTTGATGACAATGGCATGGAGCATTGTGATGAAAACCACATGCGGCATTGTGATGAAAATGTCATGGAGCCTTTTCGTGACAGGTTTCAAGGAGCATTCTGATGACAATGTCAGGGAGCATTGTGATGACATGTATATTGAGAATTGTGATGACAAAAGTTATGGAGCATTGTGATGAAAAGGGCATGGAGTATTGTGATGACAGGCATCATGGAGCGTTGTGATGACAAGTGTTATGGAAGATTGTGATCACAAGGGTTTGGAGCATTTTGATGACAGAGGTCATGGATCATATTGATTTAAAGGAGCATGGAGCATTGTGATGACAAGGGCATGAAGCAATGTGATCCCAAGGTTCATGGAGGATTGTGATGACAATGGACATGGAGTATTGTGATGACAAGCGCATAGAGCATTGTAATGACAAGGTTATGTAGCAATTTGCCGACAAAGGCATGGAGCATTGTGATGACATGTGTCATGGAGCACTGTGATGACAAGAGTCATGGACCATTGTGAATACAGGGGTCATGGAGCATTGGGATGACAAGGGCATGGATCATTTTGATGACAAGTGTCATGGAGCACTGGGCTGAAAATATTCATGGAGTGTTGTGATGACATGGGTCATGGAGCATAGTGATGTGTAGGGAATGGAGCATTGTGATGACAGGAGTCCCGTATCATTGTGTTGTCAGGAGTCATGGAGTGTTGTGATGACAGTGGTCATGGAGCATTGTGAAGATATTGGCCACGGAGTATTGTGATGTGTAGGTCGTGGAGCATTGAGCTGAATATGTTAATGGATTATTGTGATGACAGGGGTCATGGAGCATTGTGATGACAAGGGAATGGAGAATGGTGATGACAATATCCTGGATCTTTGTGATGAGATGACCATGGAGACTTGTGGTGAGAAATCTCACGGAGCATTCTGATGAAAAGGGGCATGGAGCATTGTGATTACAGGGGTCTTGGAGCATTTTGAAGACTAGGGCATGGAGCTTTGTGATGAGAAGGCCATGGGGCATTCTGATGACATGCTTCATGGAGTTTTGTGATGACAAGCACATGGAGCATTGTGATGACAGTGATCTTGGAGCATTGTGATGAAAAGGGCATGGATCATTGTGATGAAAACGTCATGGAGCCTTGTCATGACAGGGTTCAAGGAGCATAATGACAAGTGTCAGGGAGCATTGTGATGACAAGTGTATTGAGCACTGTGATGACAAAGGTCATGGAGCATTGTGATGAGAATACCATGGATAATTGTGATGATGAGCGTCATGGGGATTTGTGATGATAAGTGTTATGGAACATTGTGATCACAAGGGTTTGGAGCATTATGATGACAGAGGTCATGGAGAATTTTGATAGAATTTTGATGACAATAGCCTGAAGCATTATGATGATGTGCATGGTGCATTGTGATGACAGGGTTCATGGAGCATTGAGATGCAAAGTGGCATGGAGCATTGTGATTACAGGGGTCTTGGAGCATTGTGATGTCAAGGGTCAGGGAGCCTTGTGATGACAAGGCCGTGGAACATTGTGATGGCAGGGTCATGGAGCATTTTTATGACAGAGGTAATGGAGCATTGTGATGAGAAGTGCATTGAGCATTGGCCCGAAAGTTTTCATGGATTATTTTGATGAGAGTGGGCATGGAGCACTGTGATGACAAGGGCACGGAACACTGTGATACATGGGTCATGGAGGATTGTGATGAAAACGGCATGGAGCATTTTGATGAGCAGGGCATCGAGCATTGTGATGACAAGTGTCATGGAGCATTGTGATGACAAGGGCATGGAGCAATGGGATGAGAGCGTTCAGGGAGCATTGTGATGAAAATGACATGGAGCATTGTGATGCCAAGGGTCATGGAGCTTTGTGATGACAACGGTCATGGAGCATTTTGATGACAAGCGTGTGGTGCATTGTGATGAGAAGGAAAGGGAGCATTTTGATGACAGTTTCATGCTGCAATTTGATGAAAAGTGTCATGTAACATTTTGACGACAGGGGTTACAGAACATTGTGATGCCATGGGTCATGGAGCTTTGGGCTGAAAAGTGTCATGGAGCATTGTGATGACAGTGGTTATGGAATATTGTGATGTCACGGGTCATGGAACATTGTGATTACAGGGTTGAGGGAGGATTGTGATGACTAGTGATGGAACATTGTGATATATCAGGTGAGAGAGCATTTGGATGAGAAGTGCATGGACCATTGTGATTACAAGGTTTATGGAGCATATCGATGACAAGGTTGTGGATCATTGTGATGAAAAGCGCATGGCACATCGTGATGACAAGGGTCATGGAACATTGTTCTGACAAAGGCATGGAGCATTGGGATAAGAAGTGTCACGGAGCATTGTGATGAAAAGTTCATGGAGCATTGTGGTTACAAAAGTCACAGAGCCTTGTGATGACGCGGGCATGGACCGTTGTGATGACAAACGTTATGAAGCATTGTGATGACTGGAGTCACGGAGCATTGTGATGTCAAAAATAATTTAGCATTGTGATGACAATGGCTTGGAGCATTGTGATGACAAGGTTCAGGGAGCATTGTGCTGACAAGTGCATGGATAACTGTGATGAAAAAGGTCATGGAACATTCTGATGACAATCTTGTGGAGTATTTTGATGACAATGGCATGGAGCATTGTGATGAAAATGGCATGGGGCATTGTGATTAGAAAAGCATGGAGCCTTTTCGTGACAGGTTTCAAGGAGCATTCTGACGGCAAGTTTCTGGAAGCATTGTAATGACCAGTGTATTAGAATTGTGATGACAAAGGTTATGGAGCATTGTGATGAAAAGGCCGTGGAGTATTGTGATGACAGGCATCATGGAGCGTTGTGATGACAAGTGTTATGGAACATTGTGATAACAAGGGTTTGGAGCATTGTGGTGACAGAGGTCATGGATCATTTTGATTTCAAGGAGCATGGAGCATTGTGATGACAAGGGTATGAAGCAATGTGATCCCAAGGTTCATGGAGGATTGTGATGACAATGGTAAAGGAGTATTGTGATGACAAGCGCACAGAGCATTGTAATGACAAGGTCATGTAGCATTTGCTGACAAAGGCATGGAGCATTGTGATGACAGGTGTCATGGAGCACTGTGATGACAAGCGTCACGGAGCATTGTGAATACAGTGGTCATGGAGCATTGGAATGACAAGGGCATGGTTCAATGTGATGACAAGTGTCATGGAGCATTGGGCTGACAATGTTCATGGAGTATTGTGATGACAGGGGTCATGGAGCATTGTGATGACTTGGGAATGGAGCATTTTGATGACAAGAATTCCGGATCATTGTGTTGTCAGGTGTCATGGAGTGTTGAGATGACAGTGGTCATGGTGCATTGTGATGATATTGGCCATGGAGAATTGTGATGAGTAGGTCGTGGAGCATTGTGATTACAGGTGTCTTGATGCATTGTGATGAAAAGGGCATGTATCATTGTGAAGAAAAAGGCATTGAGCCTTGTCATGACAGTGTTCAAGGAGCATACTTACGACAAGTGTCAGGTAGCATTGTGATGACAAGTGTTTTGAGCATTTGATGACAAAGGTCATAGAGCATTGTGATGAGAAGACCATGGATAATTGTGATGATGAGCGGCATGGGGTGTTGTGATGATGTCTTATGGAACATTGTGATCACAAGGGTTTGGAGCATTATGATGACAGATGTCATGGAGAATTTAGATTTCATTGTGATGACAATAGCATGAAACATTATGATGATGGGCATGGTGCATTGTGATGACTGGGTTCATGGAGCATTGAGATGAAAAGTGGAATGGAGCATTGTGATTACCGGGGTCTTGGAGCATTGTGATGGCTAGGGCATGGAGCATGGTGATGAGAAGGCCATGGAAAATTCTGATGACATGCATCATGGAGCACTGTGATGACAAGGGCATGGAGCATTGTGATTACAGGGGTCTTGGGGAATTGTGATGACAAGGATCATGGAGCCTTGTGATGACATGCCGTTGAACAATGTGATGGCAGGTGTCATGGAGGATTGTTATGACAGAGTTAATGGAACATTGTGATGAGAAGGGCATTGAGCTTTGGTCTAAAATATTTCATGGATTATTGTAATGAGAGTGGGCATGGAGCATTGGGATGACAAGGGCACGGAACACTGTGATACATGGTTCATTGAGGATTGTAATGATCAGGACATGGAGCATTGCGATGAGAAGGGTATTGAGCATTGTGATGACAAGTGTCATGGAGCTTTGTGATGACAAGGGCATGGAGAAATGTGATGAGAGTGTTCCTGGAGCATTGTGATGACAATGACATGGAGCATTGTGATGCCAAGGGTCATGGAGATTTGTGATGACAAATAACAGGGAGCATTTCGATGACAATGGTGTGGTGCATTGTGATGAGAAGGGCAGGGAGCATTTTCATTACAGGTTCATGCAGAAATTTGATTAAAATATAATGGAATATTTTGAGAACAGGGGTTATAGAACATTGTGACGTCAGGTGTCATGGAGCTTTGGGATGAAAAGGGTCATGGAGCATTTTGATTACAGGGGTTATGGAACATTGTGATGTCCGGGATCATGGAACATTGTGATGATAAGGTTATGTAGCACTGTGATGACAGGGGTCATGGAACATTACGATTACAGGAGTGAGGGAGTATTGTGATGACTAGTGATGGAACATTGTGATATCTCTGGTGAGAGAGCATTTGGATGAGAAGTGCATGGAGCATTGGGATTACAAGGTTTATGAAGCATAGCGATGACAAGGTTGTGGACCGATTTGATGAAAAGCACGTGGCACATTGTGATGACAAGGGTCATGGAGCATTGTTCTGACAAAGGCATGGAGCATTGTGATGACAAGGGTCACGGAGCATTGTGATGAAAAGTTCATGGAGCATTTTGGTTACAAAGGTCACAGAGCCTTGTGATGACACGGGCAAGGTCCGTTTTGATGACAAACCTTATGAAGCATTGTGATGACTGGAGTCACGGAGCACTGTGATGATAGGGGTCATGGAGCATTGTGATGACATTGGCATGGAGCATTGTGATGACAGGGGCATGGAGCATTGGTCTGACAAGTTTCATAAATTATTGTGATGACAGTGGACATGGTGCATTGTGATGACAAGGGTATGGATCATGGTGATGAGAAGGTCATGGAGTATTGTGAAGACAGGTGTCAGGGAGCATTGTGATGACATATGTCATGGTCCATTGCGATGATAATGGCATTGAGCATTGTGATGCCAAATGTAATGGAGGATTGTGATGACAAATAAAATGGAGCATTGTGATGACTAGGGCTTTGAGCACTATGATGACAAGGGCAATTGAGAATTTTCATGACAACGTCGTGAAGCATTGTGATGACAAGGTCCTGGAGCATTGTGATGAGAAATCCATGGAGCCTTGTGATGACAATCTCATATAGCATACTGATCAAAAGGGACATGGACCATTGTGATTACAGGGGTCTTGGCACATTGTGATGACAAGGGCATGGATCATTGTGAAGAGAAGGCCAAGGAGCATTCTGAGGACATGCGTCATTGAGCTTTGAGATGACAAGCGCATGGAGCATTGTGATTACAGGGGTCTTGTAGCATTGTGATGAAAAGGGCATGGAATATTGTGATGAAAAATGCATGGAGCCTTGCCATGACAGTGTTCAAGGAGCAAACAGACAACAAGTGTCATGGAGCATATTGATGACAAGTGTATTGAGCATTGTGATGACAAATGTCATTGAACATTGTGATGAGAAGGCCATGGAGCATTCTGATGACATGTGTCATGGAGCTTAGTGATGACAAGGGCATGGAGCAATGTGATGCCAAGGGTCATTGATATTTGTGATGACAAAGGTCATGGAACATTTTGATGACAAGGGCGTTGTGCATTGTAATGAGAAGTGCATGGAGCATTGTGATGACATGGTCACGGAGAAATTTGATGAAAAGTGTCAAGGAACATTTTGATGACAGGGGTTATAGAACATTGTGATGTCATGGGTCATCGAACATTGTGATGATAAGTGCATGTAGCATTGTGATGACAGGAGTCATGGAACATTGTGATGACAGAGGTGAGCGAGTATTGTGTCGAATAGTGAAGTAACATTGTGATATCAGTGGTGAGAAAGCATTTCGATGAGAAGGGCATGGAGCATTGTGATGACAAGGTTTATGGAGAATTGTGATGACAAGATTGTGGAGCACTGTGATGACAAGCGCATGGTGCATTGTGATGACATGTGTCATGGAACATTGTGCTGACAAGCGCCTGGAGCATTGTGAGGACAAGGGTCAAGGAGCATTGTGCTGAGAAAGGCATAGAGCATTGTGATGACAAGGGTCAAAGAGAATTGTGATGAAAAGTTCATGGAGCATTGTCGTTAAAAAGGTCACAGAGACTGCTGATGATGAGGGCATGGACCATTGTGATGACAAAGGTCATGAAGCATTGTGATGACTGGAGTCACGGAGCACTGTGATGACAGGGGTCATGGAGCATTGTGATGAAAAGGGGCATGGAGCATTGTGATGACAAGGGCATGTATCATTGGTCTCATAATTTTCATGGATTATTGCGATGACTGTTGGAATGGTGCATTGTGGTGACAAGGGCATGGAGCATTGTGATAAAGAGGTCATGGTGTATTGTGAAGACTGGTGTCATGGAGCATTGTGATGACAGGTTTCATGCAGCATTGTGATGACTAGGGAATGGAGCATAGTAATGAAAAGAGTCCCGGATCATTGTGTTGTCAGGTGTCATGGAGTGTTGTGATGACAGTTGTCATGGTGCATTGTGATGATATTGGTCATGGAGCATTGTGATGAGAAGGTTATGGAGCATTGTGCTGATAATATTCATGGAGTATTGTGATGACAATGGTCATGGAGCATTGTGATGACAAGGGAATGGAGCATGGTGATGACAAGGTCATGTAGCATTGTGATGTGAAGTCCTTGGAGGCTTGTGATGACAAGTTTCATGGAGAATTCTGATGAAAAGTGGCATGGATCATTGTGATTACAGTGGTCTTGGAGCATTGTGATGACAAGGGCATGGAGCATTGTCAGAGACGGCCATGCAGCATTCTGATGTCATGGGTCATGGAGCTCTGTGATGACAAGGGCTTGGAGCATTGTGATTACAGGTGTCTTGGAGCACTGTGATGAAAAGGGCACGGATCATTGTGATGAAAATGTCATGCAGACTTGCCATGACAGGGTTAATGGAGCATACTGAAGACAAGGGTCAGGGAGCATTGTGATGACAAGTGTATTGAGCACTGTGATGACAAAGGTCATGGAGCATCGTGATGAGAAGACCATGGATAATTGTCATGATGAGCGTCATGGTGTGTTGTGATGATAAGTGTTATGGAACATTGTGATCACAAGGGTTTGGAGCATTATGATGACAGAGCTCATGGAGAATATTGATTTCATTGTGATGACAATAGCCTGAAGCATTATGATGATGGGCATGGTGCATTGTGATGACAGGGATCATGGAGCATTTAGATGAAAAGGGGCATGGAACATTGTGTTTACAGTGGTCGTGGAGCATTGTGATGACAAGGGCATGGTGCATTGGTCTAATAAGTTTCATGGATTATTGCGATGACAGTTGGAATGGCGCATTGTGATGACAAGGGCATGGAGCATTGTGATGACCAGGTCATGCAGTATTGTGAAGACAGGTGTCAGGGAGCATTGTGATGACATATGTAATGGCCCAATGTGATGACGATGGCATGGAGCATTGTGATGCCAAGTGTCATGGAGGATTCTGATGACAAAGTTAAAAGAGCATTGTGATGACAATGGCTTGGAGCATTGCGATGACAAGGGTCAAGGAGCATTGTGTTGAGAAGTGCATGGAGAATTGTGATGACAAGGGTCATGGAGCATTTTGGTGACAAGCTTGTGGAGTATTTTGAGGACAATGGCATGGAGCATTGTGATGAAAACTGCATGGGGCATTGTGATGAAAGAGGCCTGGAGCCTTGTGATGACAGGTCTCATGGAGCATACTGATGAAAAGGGGCATGGAGCATTCTGATTACAGGGGTCTTGGAACATTGTGATAGCAAGGGCATGGAGCACTGTGATGACAAGGGCATGGAGCATTGGTCTAATAAGTTTCATGGATTATTGTGATGACAGTTGGAATGGCGCATTGTGATGACAGTGGTCATGGAGCATTGTGATGATACTGCTCATGGAGCATTGTGATAAGACCGTCATGGAGCATTGGGTTGAAAATGTTCATAGAGTATTGTGATGACAGGTGTCAAGGAGCATTGTGATGACAAGGGAATGGAGCATGGTGATGACAAGGTCCTCGAGCATTGTGATGAGATGACGATGGAGACTTGTGATGACAAGTCTCATGGAGCATTCTGACGAAAAGGGGCAAGGATCTTTGTGATTACAGGGGTCTTGGAGCCCTGTGATGACAAGGGCATGGAGCATTGTGAGGAGAAGGCCATGGAACATTCTGATGGCATGCGTCATGGAGCTTTGTGATGACAAGGGCATGGAGCATTGTGATTACAGTGGTCTTGGAGCATTGTGATGACAACGGTCATGTAGCCTTTTGATGACAAGGCCGTGGAACACTGTGATGGCAGCGGTCATGGAGCATAGTTATGACAGAAGTAATGGAGCATTGTGATGAGAAGGGCATTGAGCATTGGTCTGAAATGTTTCATGGATTATTGTGATGAGAGTGGGCATGGAGCATTGTGATGACCAGGGCACGGAACACTGTGATACATGGTTCATGGAGGATTGTAATGACAAGGGCATGGAGCATTGTGATGAGACGGGCATCGAGCATTGTGATGAAAAGTGTCATGGAGCTTTGTAATGACAAGTGCATGGAGCAATGTGATGAGAGGGTTTATGGAGCATTGTGATGACAATGACATGGAGCATTGTGATGCCAAGGGTCATGGAGTTTGTGATGACAAATTTCATAGAGCATTTTGATGACAAGCGTGTGGTGCATTGTGATGACAAGGGCAGGGAGCATTTTGATGACACGTTCATGCAGCAATTTGATGAAAAGTGTAATGGAATATTTTGATGACAGGTGTTATAGAACATTGTGATGCCAGGGGTCATGGAGCTTTGGGATGAAAAGGGTCATGGAGCATTTTGATGACAGGGGTTATGGAACATTGTGATGTCAGGGGTCATGGAACATTGTGCTGATAAGGGGATGTAGCATTGTGATGACAGGGGTCATGGAACACTGTGCTTACAGGGGTGAGGGAGGATTGTGATAACTAGAGATGGAATATTGTGATATCTCAGGTGACAGAGCATTTGGATGAGAAGTGTATGGAGCATTGTGATTACAAGGTTTATGGAGCATAGCGATGACAAGGTTGTTTATCAATGTGATGAAAAGCGTGTGGCACATTGTGATGACAAGGGTCATGGAGCATTGTTCTGACAAACGCATGGAGCATTGTGATATCAAGGGTCACGGAGCATTGTGATAAATTGTTCATGGAGTATTGTGGTTACAAAGGAAACAGAGCCTTTTGATGACGCGAGCATGGACCGTTGTGTTGACAAACGTTATGAAGCATTGTGATGACTGGAGTCACGGAGCATTGTGATGACAGGGGTAATGGAGCATTGTCATGATACTGCTCATGGAGCATTGTGATCACAGGGGCATGGAGCATTGGTCTTACACGTTTCATAGATTATTGTGATGACAGTGGACATGGTGCATTGTGATGACAAGGGCATGGAGCATTGTGAGGAAAAGGTCATAGAATATTGTGAAGACAGGTGTCAGGGAGCATTGTGATGACATATGTCATGGTCCATTGCAATGACAATGGCAGGGAGCATTTAGATGCCAAATGTAATGGAGGATTGTGATGACAAATATAATAAAGCATTGTGATGACTAGGGCTTGGAGCATAATGATGACAAGGGCCATTGAGGATTTTCATGACAATGTCGTGAAGCATTGTGATGACAAGGTCCTGGAGCTTTGTGAATAGAAAAACATGGAGCCTTGTGAAGACAAGTCTCAGGGAGCATACTGATGGAAATGAGCATGGAGCATTCTGATTACAGGGGTCTTGGAACATTGTGATAACAAGGGCATGGAGCATTGTGATTAAAAAGCGATGGAGCATTGCTCTAATAAGTTTCATGGATTATTGTGATGACAGATGGAATGGCACATTGTGATGACAAGGGCATGGAGCATTGTGATGACCAGGTCAGGCAGTATGGTGAAGACAGGTGTCAGGGTGCATTGTGATGACATATGTAATGGCCCATTGTGATGACAATGGCATGGCACATTGTGATGCCAGGTGTCATGGAGGAGTCTGATGACAAGTGTCAAGGAGCATTGTGATGACAAGTGTCATGGAGGATTCTGATGACAAAGGTAATGGAGCACTGTGATGACAAAGGCTTGGAGCATTGTGATTACAAGGGTCATGGAGCATTTTGATGAGAAAGGCATAGAGCATTGTGATGACAAGGGTAAAGAGCATTGTGATGAAAATTTCATGGAGCATTGTGGATAAAAATGTCACAGAGACTGTTGATGACAAGGGCATGGACCATTGTGATGACAAAGGTCATGAAGCATTGTGATGACTGGAGTCACGGAGCATTGTGAAGACTGGGTTCATGGAGCCTTGTGATAACAAGGGCATGGAGCATTGTGATGACAACGGCATGGAACTTTGGTCTAAGTTTCATGGATTATTGCGATGACAGTTGGAATGGCGCATTCTGATGAAAAGGGCATGGAGCATTCTGATGACCAGATCATGCAGCATTGTGAAGACAGGTGTCAGGGAGCATTGTGATGACATATGTAATGGCCCATTGTGATGACAATGGCATGGAGCATTGTGATGCCAAGTGTCATGGAGGATTCTGATGACAAACGTAATGGAGCATTGTGATGACAATGGCTTGGAGCATTGTGATGACAAGGGTCAGGGAGCATTGTGCTGAAAAGTGCATGGAGAATTGTGATGACAAGTGTCATGGAGCATTCTGATGACAAGCTTGTGGAGTATTTTGATGACAATGGCATGGAGCATTGTGATGAAAACAGCATGGGGATTTGTGTGGAAAAAGGCATGGAGCCTTTTCGTGACAGGGTTCAAGGAGCATTCTGATGACAAGTGTCAGGGAGCATTGTCATGACATGTATATTGAGAATTGTGATGACAATTGTCCTGGAGCATTGTGATGTAGAGGACATGGAGTATTGTGATGACAGGCATCATGGAGCGTTGTGATGACAACTATAATGGAACACTGTGATCACAAGGTTTTGGAGCATTGTGATGACAGAGGTCATGGATTATTTTGATTTCAAGGAGCATGGAGCATTGTGATGACAAATGAATGTAGCAATGTGATCCCAATGTTCATGGAGGATTGTGATGACAATGGAAATGGAGTATTGTGATGGCAAGCGCATAGAACATTGTAATGACAAGGTCATGTAGCATTTTGCTGACAAAGGCATTGAGCATTGTGATGACATGTGTCATGGAGCACTGTGATGACAAGCGTCACGGAGCATTGTGAATACAGGGGTCATGGAGCATTGGGATGACAACGGCATGGATCATTGTGATGACAAGGGTCATGGAGCATTGGGCTGAAAATGTTCATGGAGTATTGTGATGACAGGGGTCATGGAGCATTGTGATGACAGAGGTCATGGAGAATTTTGATTTCATTGTGCTGACCATAGCCGGAAGCATTATGATGATGGGCATGATGCATTGTAATGACAAGGGCATGGAGCATTGTGATGAGAAGGGCATCGAGCATTGTGATGACATGTGTCATTTAGCTTTGTGATGACAAGAGCATGGAGCAATGTGATTAGAGGGTTCATGGAACATTGTGATGACAATGACATGGAGCATTGTGATGCCGATGGTCATGGAGCTTTGTGATGACAATGGTCATGGAGCATTTTGATGACAAGTGTGTGGTGCATTGTGATGAGAATGGCAGGGAGCATTTTGATGACAGGGTCATGCAGCAATTTGATGAAAAGTGTAATGGAACCTTTTGATGACAAGGGTTATAGAACATTGTGATGCCAGGGGTCATGGAGCTTTGGGATGAAAAGTGTCATGGAACATTTTGATGACAGGCGTTATGGAACACTGTGATGTCAGGGGTCAGGGAACATTGTGCTGATAAGGGAATGTAGCATTGGGATGACAGGGGTCATGGAACATTGTGATAACTGGGGTGAGGGAGGATTGTGATGACTTGTGATGGAACATTGTGATATCTCATGTGAGAGAGCATTTGGATGAGAAGTGCATGGAGCATTGTGATTACAAGGTTTATGGAGCATAGCGATGACAACGTTGTGGATCACTGTGATGAAAAACGCATGGCACTTTGTGATGGCAAGGGTCATGGAGCATTGTGATGACAAGGGCATGGAGTATTGTGGTGACAGGCATCATGGAGCGTTGTGATGACAAGTGTTATGGAACATTGTGATCACAAGTGTTTGGAGCATTGCAATGACAGAGGTCATGGATCATTTTGATTTCAAGGAGCATGGAGCATTGTGATGACTATGGCATGAAGCAGTGGGATCCCAAGGATCTTGGAGGATTGTGATGACATTGGTAACGGAGTATTGTGATGACAAGCGCATAGAGCATTTTAATGACAAGGTCATGTAGCATTTTGCTTGCAAAGGCATGGAGCATTGTGATGACAGGTGTCATGGAGCACTGTGATGACAAGCATCACGGAGCATTTTGAATACAGGGGTCATGGAGCATTGGGATGACAAGGGCATGGATCATTGTGATGACAAGTGTCATGGAGCATTGAGCTGAAAACGTTCATGGAGTATTGTGATGACAGGGGTCATGGGGCATTGTGATTACAGAGGTCTTGGAGCATTGTGATGACAAGAGTCCCGGATCATTGTGTTGTCAGGTGTCATGGAGTGTTGTGATGACAGTGGTCATGCAGCATTGTGAAGATATTGGTCATGGAGCATTGTGATGAGAAAGTCATGGAGCATAGGGCTAAAAATGTTCATGGAGTATTGTGATGACAGGTGTCATGGAACATTGTGATGACAAGGGAATGGAGCATGGTGATGACAAGGTCCTGGAGCATTGTGATGAGATGACCATGGAGACTTGTGATGACAAGTCTCATGGAGAATTCTGATGAAACGGGGCATGGAGCATTGTGAATACAGGGGTCTTCAGCATTGTGATGACAAGGGCATGGAGCACTGTGAGGAGAAGGCCATGGAACATTCTGATGTCATGCGTCATGGAGCTTTGTGATGACAATGGCATGGAGCTTTGTGATTCCAAGGGTCATTGAGCTTTGTGATGACAAAGGTCATGGAGCCTATTGATGCCAAGGGTGTGGTGCATTGTTATGAGAAGGGCAGGGAGCATTTTGATGACAGGGTCATGCAGCAATTTGATGAAAAGTGTAATGGAACATTTTGTTGACAGGGGTTATACAACATTGTGATGCCAGGGGTCATGGAGCTTTGGGATGAAATGGGTCAAGGAGCACTTTGATGACAGGGGTTATGGAATATTGTGATGTCAGGTGTCATGGAACATTGTGCTGATAAGGGGATGTAGCATTGTGATGACAGGGTTCATGGAACATTGTGCTGATAAGGGGATGTAGCATTGTGATGACAGGGGTCATGGAACATTGTGATTACTGGGGTGAGGGCGGAGTGTGATGACTAGTGATGGAACATTGTGATATCTCATGTGAGAGAGCATTTGGATGAAAAGTGCATGGAGCATTGTGATTACAATGTTTATGGGGCATAGCAATGACAAGGTTGTGGATCATTGTGATGAAAATCACATGGAACATTGTGATGACAAGGGTCATGGAGCATTGTTCTGACAAAGACATGGAGCATTGTGATGAGAAGATTCACGGAGCATTGTGATGAAATGTTCATGGAGCATTGTGGTTACAAATGTCACAGAGCCTTGTGATGACGCGGGCATGGACCGTTGTGATGACAAACGTTATGAAGCATAGTGATGACTGGAGTCAGGGAGCGTTGTGATGACAGGGGTCATGGAGCATTTTGATGACAAGGGCATGGAGCTTTGTGATGACAGGGGCATGGAACATTGGTCTGACATGTTTCCTAGATTATTGTGATGACAGTGGACATGGTGCATTGTGATGACAAGGGCATGGAGCATTGTGATGAGAAGGCCAGGGACTATTGTGAAGACAGGTGTCAGGGAGCATTGTGATGACATATGTCATGGTCCATTGCGATGAGAATGGCATGGAGCATTGTGATGACAAGGGAATGTAGTATTGTGAAGACAGGTGTCAGGGAGCATGGTGATGACATATGTCATGGTCCATTGCGATGACAATGGCAGGGAGCATTGTGATGCCAAATGTAATGGAGGATTGTGATGACAAATATAATGGAGCATTGTGATGACTAGGGCTTGGAGCATTATGATGACAAGGGCCATTGAGAATTTTCATGACAATGTCGTGAAGCATTGTGGTGACAAGTTCCTGGAGCATTGTGATGAGAAAACCATGGAGCCTTGTGATGACAAGTCTCATGGAGCATACTGATGAAAAGGGGCATGGTGCATCCTGATTAGAGGGGTCTTGGAACATTGTGATAACAAGGGCATGGAGCTTTGTGATGACAAGTGCATCGAGCATTGGTCTAATAAGTTTCATGGATTATTGTGATGACAGTTGGAATGGCGCATTGTGATGACAAGGGCATGGAAAATTGCGATGACCAGGTCATGCAATATTGTGAAGAGAGGTGTTAGGGAGCATTGTGATGACATATGTAATGGCCCAATGTGATGACAATGGCATGGAGCATTGTGATGCCAAGTGTCATGGAGTATTCTGATGACAAAGGTAATGGAGCATTGTGATGACAATGGCTTGGAGCATTGTGATGACAAGGGTCAGGGAGAATTGTGCTGACAAGTGCATGGAGAATTGTGATGACAATGGTCATGGAGCATTCTAATGACAAACTTGTGGAGTATTTTGATGACAATGGCACGGAGCATTGTGATGAAAATTGCATGGGGCTTTGTGAAGAAAAAGGCATGGAGCCTTTTCGAGACAGGGTTCAAGGAGCATTCTGACGACACGTGTCAGGGAGCATTGTGATGACAAGTGTATTGAGAATTGTGATGACAATGGTCATGGAGCATTGTGATGAAAAGGGCATGGAGTATTGTGATGACAGGCATCATGGAGCGTTGTGATGAAAAGTGTTATGGAACATTGTGATCACAAGTGTTTGGAGCTTTGTAATGACAGAGGTCATGGATCATTTTGATTTCAAAGAGCATGGAGCATTGTGATGACAAGGGCATGAAGCAATGTGATCCCAAGGTTCATGGAGGATTGTGATGACAATGGTAATGGAGTATTGTGATGACAAGCACATAGAGCATTGTAATGACAATGTCATGTAGCATTTTGCTGACAAAGGCATGGAGCATTGTGATGACATGTGTCATGGAGCACTGTGATGACAAGCGTCACGGAGCATTGTGAATACAGGGGTCATGGAGCATTGGGATGAGAAGGTCATGGAGCATTGGGCTGAAAATGTTCATTGAATATTGTGATGACAGGGGTCCTGGAGCATTGTGATGACAAGGTCCTGGAACATTGTGATGAGAAGACCATGGAGACTTGTGATGACAAGTCTCATGGAGCATTCTGATGAAAAGGGGCATGGAGCATTGTGATTACAGGGGTGTTGGAGCTTTGTGATGACAAGGGCATGGAGTATTGTGATGACAGGCATCATGGAGCGTTGTGATGACAAGTGTTATGGAACAATGTGATCACAAGTGTTTGGAGCATTGCGATGACAGAGGTCATGGATCATTATGATTTCAGGGAGCATGGAGCATTGTGATGACTAGGGCATGAAGCAATGCGATCCCAATGTTCTTGGAGGATTGTGATGACAATGGTAATGGTGTATTGTGATGACAAGCGCATAGAGCATCGTAATGACAAGATCATGTAGCATTTTGCTGACAAAGGCATGGAGATTTGTGATGACAGGTGTCATGGAGCACTGTGATGACAAGCATCACGGAGCATTGTGAATACAGGGGTCATGGAGCATAGGGATGACAAGGGCATGGATCATTGTGATGACAAGTTTCATGGAGCACTGGGCTGAAAATGTTCATGGAGTATTGTGATGACAGGGGTCATGGAGCATTGTGATGACAAGGGAATGAAGCACGGTGATGACAAGGTCCTGGAGCATTGTGATGAGATGACCATGGAGACTTGTGATGACAAGTCTCAAGGAGCATTCTGATGAAAAGTGGCATGGAGCATTGTGATTACAGGGGTCTTGGAGCATTGTGATGACAAGAGTCCTGGATCATTGTGTTGTCAGGTTTCATGGAGTGTTGTGATGACAGTCGTCACGTAGCATTGTGATGATAATGGTCATGGCACATTGTGATGAGAAGGTCATGGAGCATTGGGGTGAAAATGATCATGGAATATTGTGATGACAGGTGTCATGGAGCATTGTGATGACTAGGGAATGGAGCGTGGTGATGATAAGGTCCTGGAGCATTGTGATGAGAAGACCAAGGAGACTTGTGATGACAAGTCTCATGGAGCATTCTGATGAAAAGGGGCATGGAGCATTGTGATTACAGGGGTCTTGGAGCATTGTGGTGACAAGGGCATGGAGCAGTGTGAGGAGAAGGCCATGGAACATTATGATGACATGCATCATGGAGCTTTTTGATGACAATGGCATGGAGCATTGTGATTACAGAGGTCTTGTATCATTGTGATGACAAGGGTCATGGAGCCTTGTGATGACAAGGCCTTGGAACATTGTGATGGCAGGGGTCATGGAGGATTGTTATGACAGAGGTAATGGAGCATTGTGATGAGAAGGGCATTGAGCATTGGTCTGAAATGTTTCATGGATTATTGTGATGAGAGTGGGCATGGAGCATTGTGATGACAAGGGTACGTACACTGTGATACATGCGTCATGGGGGGCTGTAATGAAAAGGGCATGGAGCATTGTGATGAGAAGGGCATCGAGCATTGTGATGACAAGTGTCATGGAGCTTTGTGATGACAAGGGCATGGAGCAATGTGATGAGATGGTTCATGGAACATTGTGATGACAATGACATGGAGGATTGTGATGCCAAGGGTCATGGAGCTTTGTGATGACAAAGGTCATGGAGCATTTTGATGACAAGTGTGTGGTGCATTGTGATGAGAATGACAGGGAGCATTTTGATGACAGGGTCATGCAGCAATTTGATGAAAAGTGTAATGGAAACTTTTGATGACAGGGGCTATAGAATATTGTGATGCCAGGGGTCATGGAGCTTTGGGATGAAAAGGGTCATGGAACATTTTGATGACAGGCGTTAAGGAACACTGTGATGTCAGGTGTCAGGGAACATTGTGCTGATAAGGGGATGTAGCATTGGGATGACAGGGGTCATGGAACATTGTGATAACTGGGGTGAGGGAGGATTGTGATGAGTAGTGATGGAACATAGTGATATCTCATCTGACAGAGCATTTGGATGAGAAGTGCATGGAGCATTGTGATTACAAGGTTTATGGAGCAGAGCGATGACAAGGTTGTGGATCACTGTGGTGAAAATCGCATGGCACTTTGTGATGACAAGGGTCATGGAGCATTGTGATGACAAGGGCATGGAGTATTGTGATGACAGGCATCATGGAGCGTTGTGATGACAAGTGTTATGGAACATTGTGATCACAAGTGTTTGGAGCATTGCGATGACAGAGGTCATGGATCATTTTGATTTCAAGGAGCATGGAGCATTGTGATGACTATGGCATGAAGCAGTGGGATCCCAAGGATCTTGGGGATTGTGATGACATTGGTAATGGAGTATTGTGATGACAAGCGCATAGAGCATTTTAATGTCAAGGTCATGCAGCATTTTGCTTACAAAGGCATGGAGCATTGTGATGATAGGTGTCATGGAGCACTGTGATGACAAGCATCACGGAGCATTGTGAATACAGGGGTCATGGAGCATTGGGATGACAACGGCAGGGATCATTGTGATGACAAGTGCGATGGAGCATTGGGCTGAAAATGTTCATGGAGTATTGTGATGACAGGTGTCATGGGGAATTGTGATTACAGAGATCTTGGAGCATTGTGATGACAAGAGTCCCGGATCATTGTTTTGTCAGGTGTCATGGAGTGTTGTGATGACAGTGGTCATGCAGCTTTGTGATGATATTGGTCATGGAGCATTGTGATGAGAAGGTCATGGAGCATAGGGCTAAAAATATACATGGAGTATTGTGATGACAGGTTACATGGAGCATTGTGAAGACAAGGGAATGGAGCATGGTGATGACAAGGTCCTGGAGCATTGTGATGAAATGACCATGGAGATTTGTGATGCCAAGTCTCATGGAGCATTCTGAAGAAACGGGGCATGGAGCATTGGGATTACAGGGGTCTTGGAACATTGTGATGACAAGGGCATGGAGCACTGTGAGGAGAAGGCCACGGAACATTCTGATGACATGCGTCATGGAGCTTTGTGATGACAATGGCATGGAGCACTGTGATGCCTAGGGTCATGGATCTTTGTGATGACAAAGGTCATGGAGCATATTGATACCAAGGGTGTGGTGCATTGTCATGAGAAGGGCAGGGAGCATTTTGATGACAGGGTCATGCAGCAATTTGATGAAAATTGTCATGGAACATTTTGTTGACAGGGGTTACAGAACATTGTGATGCCAGGGGTCATGGAGGTTTGGGATGAAATGGGTCATGGAGCATTTTGATGACAGGGGTTATGGAACGTTGTGATGTCAGGGGTCATGGAACATTGTGCTGATAAGGGGATGTAGCATTGTGATGACAGGGGTCATGGAACATTGTGATTACACGGGTGAGGGAGGATTATGATGACTAGTTATGGAACATTGTGATATCTCATGTGAGAGAGCATTTGGATGAGAAGTGCAAGGAGCATTGTGATTACAATGTTTATGGAGCATAGCGATGACAAGGTTGTGGTTCATTTTGATGAAAAGCGCATGGCACATTGTGATGACAAGGGTCATGGAGCATTGTTCTGAAAAAGGCATGGAGCATTGTGATGACAAGTGTCAGAGAGCATTGTGATGAAATGTTCATGGAGCATTGGAGTTACAAAGGTCTCAGAGCCTTGTGATGACGTGGGCATGGACCGTTGTGATGACAAACGTTATGAAGCATTGTGATGACTGGAGTCAGGGAGCGTTGAGATGACAGGGGTCATGGAGCATTTTGATGACAAGGGCATGGAGCATTGGTCTGACAATTTTCATAGATTATTGTGATGACAGTGGACATGGTGCATTGTGATGACAAGGGCATGGAGCATTGTGATGACAAGGGAATGTAGTATTGTGAAGACAGGTGTCAGGGAGCATGGTGATGACATATGTCATGGTCCATTGCGATGACAATGGCAGGGAGCATTGTGATGCCAAATGTAATGGAGGATTGTGATGACAAATATAATGGAGCATTGTGATGACTAGGGCTTGGAGCATTATGATGACAAGGGCCATTGAGAATTATCATGACAATGTCGTGAAGCATTGTGATGACAAGTTCCTGGATCACTGTGATGAGAAAACCATGAAGCCTTGCGATGACAAGTCTCATGGAGCATACAGATGAAAAGTGGCATGGAGCATTCTGATTACATGGGTCTTGAACATTGTGATAATAAGGGCATGGAGCTTTGTGATGACAAAGGCATGGATCATTGGTCTAATAAGTTTCATGGATTATTGTGATGACATTTGGAATGGTGCATTGTGATGACAAGGGCATGGAGCATTGTGATGACCAGGTCATGCAGTATTGTGAAGAGAGGTGTCAGGGAGCATTGTGAGGACATATGTAATGGGGCATTGTGATGACAATGGCATGGAGCATTGTGATGCCAAATGTCTTGGAGGATTCTGATGACAAAGGTAATGGAGCATTGTGATGACAATGGCTTGGAGCATTGTGATGACAAGGGTCAGGGAGCATTGTGCTGACAAGTGCATGGAGAATTGTGATGACAAGGGTCATGGAGCGTTCTGATGACAAGCTTGTGGAGTATTTTGATGACAATGGCATGGAGCATTGTGATGAAAATGGCATGGGGCTTTGTGATTAAAAAGGCATGGAGCCTTTTCGTGACAGGGTTCAAGGAGCATTCTGACGACAAGTGTCAGGGAGCATTGTGATGACAAGTGTATTGAGAATTGTGATGACAAAGGTCATGGAGCATTGTGATGAAAAGGGCATGGAGTATTGTGATGACAGTCATCATGGAACGTTGTGATGACAAGTGTTATGGAACATTCTGATCACAAGGGTTTGGAGCATTGCGATGACAGAGGTCATGGATACTTTTGATTTCAAGGAGCATGGAGCATTGTGATGACTAGGGCATGAAGCAATGGGATCCCAAGGTTCTTGGAGGATAGTGATGACTATGGTAATGGAGTATTGTGATGACAAGCGCATAGAGCATTGTAAGGACAGTGTCATGTAGCATTTTGCTGACAAAGGCATGGAGCATAGTGATGACATGTGTCATGGTGCACTTTGATGACAAGCGTCACAGAGCATTTTGAATATAGGGGTCATGGAGCATTGGGATGACAAGGGCATGGATCACTGTGATGACAAGGGTCATGGATCATTGGGATGAAAATGTTCATGGAGTATTGTGATGACAGGGGTCATGGAGCATTGTGATTACAGGGGTCATGGAGCATTGTGATGAAAAGAGTCCCGGATCATTGTGTTGTCAGGTGTCATGGAGTGTTTTGATGACCGTGGTCATGGAGAATTTTGATGATATTGGTCATGGAGCATTGTGATTAGAAGGTCATGGAGCATTGGGCTGAAAATGTTCATGGAGTATTGTGATGACAGGTGTCATGGAGCATTGTGATGACAAGGGAATGGAGCGTGGTGATGACAAGGTCCTGGAGCATTGTGATGAGATGACCATGGAGACTTGTGTTGACAAGTCTCATGGAGCATTCTGATGAAAAGGTGCATGGAGCATTGTGATTACAGGGGTCTTGGAGCATTGTGATGACAAGGGCAAGGAGCACTGTGAGGAGAAGGCCATGGAACATTCTGATAACATGCGTCATGGAGCTTTGTGATGACAAGGGCATGGAGCATTGTGATTACAGGGGTCTTGGAGCATTGTGATGACAAGGGTCATGGAGCCTTGTGATGACAAGTCCGTGGAAAAATGTGATGGCAGGGGTCATGGAGCACTGTTATGACAGATGTAATGGAGCATTGTGATGAGAAGGGCATTGAGCATTGGTCTGAAATGCTTCTTGAATTATTGTGATGAGAGTGGGCATGGAGCATTGTGATGACAAGGGCACGTACACTGTGATACATGGGTCATGGGGGATTGTAATGACAAGGGCATGGAGCATTGTGATGAGAAGGGCATCGAGCATTGTGATGACAATTGTCATGGAGCTTTGTGATGACCAGGGCATTGAGCAATATGATGAGAGGGTTCATGGAGCATTATGATGGCAATGACATGGAGCATTGTGATGCCAAGGGTCATGGAGCTGTGTGATGACAAAAGTCATGGAGCATTTTGATGACAAGGGTGTGGTGCATTGTGATGAGCAGGGCAGGGAGCATTTTGATGACAGGTTCATGCAGTAATTTGATGAAAAGTGTAATGGAACATTTTGATGACAGGGGTTATAAAACATTGTGATGCCATGGGTCATGGAGCTTTGGGATGAAAAGGGTCATGGAGTATTTTGATGACAGGGGTTATTGAACATTGTGATGTCAGGCATCATGGAACATTGTGCTGATAAGGGGATGTAGCATTGTGATGACAGGGGTCATGGAAACATGTGATAACAGGGGTGAGGGAGGATTGTGATGACAAGTGATGGAACATTGTGATATCCGTTGTGAGAGAGCATTTGAATGAGAATTGCATGGAACATTGTGATTACAATGTTTATGGAGCATAGCGATGTCAAAGTTGTGGTTCTTTGTGATGAAAAGTGCATGGCACATTGTGATGACAAGGGTCATGGAGCATTGTTCTGACAAAGACATGGAGCATCGTGATGACAAGGGTCACGCAGCATTGTGATGAAAAGTTCATGGAGCATTGTGGTTACAAAGGTCACAGAGTCTTGTGATGACGCGGGCATGGACCGTTGTGATGACAAACGTTATGAAGCATTGTGATGACTGGAGTCACGGAGCATTGTGATGACAGGGGTCATGGAGCATTGTGATGACAAGGGCATGGAGCATTGTGATGACAGGTGCATGGAGCATCGGTCTGACAAGTTTCATAGATTATTGTGATGACAGTGGACATGGTGCATTTTGATGACAAGTGCATGGAGTATTGTGATGACAAGGGCATGGAATATTGTGAAGACAGGTGTCAGGGAGCATTGTGATGACATATGTCATGGTCCATTGCGATGACAATGGCATGGAGCATTGTGATGCCAAATATAATGGAGGATTGTGATGACAAATATAATGGAGCATTGTGATGACTAGGGCTTGGAGCATTATGATGACAAGGGCCATTGAGAGTTTTCATGAAAATGTCATGAAGCATTGTGATGACAAGGTCCTGGAGCATTGTGATGAGAAAACCATGGAGCCTTGTGATGACAGGTCTCATGGAGCATACTGATCAAAAGGGGCATGGAGCATTCTGATTACTTGGGTCTTGGAACATTGTGATAACAAGGGCATGGAGCATTGTGATGACAAGGGCATGGAGTATTGTGATGACAGGCATCATGGAGCGTTGTGATGACAAGGGCATGGAGCATTGGTCTAATAAGTTTCTTGGATAATTGTGATGAGAGTGGGAACAGCGCATTGTGATGACAAGGGCATGGAGCATTGTGATGACCAGGCCATGCAGTATTGTAAATAGAGGTGTCAGGGAGCATTGTGATGACATATGTAATGGCCCATTGGGATGACAATGGCATGGAGCATTCTGATGCCAAGGGTCATGGAGGATTCTGATGACAAAGGTAATGGAGCATTGTGATGACCATGGCTTGGAGCATTGTGATGACAAGGGTCAGGGAGCATTGTGCTGACAAGTGCATGGAGAATTGTGATGACAAGGGTCATGGAGCATTCTGATGACAAGCTTGTGGAGTATTTTGATGACAATGGCATGGAGCATTGTGATGAAAATGGCATGGGGCTTTGTGATGAAAAAGGCATGGAGCCTTTTCGTGACAGGGTTCAAGGAGCATTCTGACGACAAGTGTCAGGGAGCATTGTGATGACAAGTGTATTGAGAATTGTGATGACAAAGGTCATGGAGCATTGTGATGAAAAGGGCATGGAGTACTGTGATGACAGTCATCATGGAGCGTTGTGATGACAAGTGTTATGGAACATTGTGATCACAAGGGTTTGGAGCATTGCGATGACAGAGGTCATGGATACTTTTGATTTCAAGGAGCATGGAGCATTGTGATGACTAGGGCATGAAGCAATGGGATCCCAAGGTTCTTGGAGGATAGTGATGACTATGGTAATGGAGTATTGTGATGACAAGCGCATAGAGCTTTGTAAGGACAGTGTCATGTAGCATTTTGCTGACAAAGGCATGGAGCATTGTGATGACATGTGTCATGGTGCACTTTGATGACAAGCGTCACAGAGCATTTTGAATATAGGGGTCATGGAGCATTGGGATGACAAGGGCATGGATCACTGTGATGACAAGGGTCATGGATCATTGGGATGAAAATGTTCATGGAGTATTGTGATGACAGGGGTCATGGAGCATTGTGATTACAGGGGTCATGGAGCATTGTGATGAAAAGAGTCCCGGATCATTGTGTTGTCAGGTGTCATGGAGTGTTTTGATGACAGTGGTCATGGAGAATTTTGATGATATTGGTCATGGAGCATTGTGATTAGAAGGTCATGGAGCATTGGGCTGAAAATGTTCATGGAGTATTGTGATGGCAGGTGTCATGGAGCATTGTGATGACAAGGGAATGGAGCGTGGTGATGACAATGTCCTGGAGCATTGTGATGAGATGACCATGGAGACTTGTGTTGACAAGTCTCATGGAGCATTCTGATGAAACGGTGCATGGAGCATTGTGATTACAGGGGTCTTGGAGCATTGTGATGACAAGGGCATGGAGCACTGTGAGGAGAAGGCCATGGAACATTCTGATAACATGCGTCATGGAGCTTTGTGATGACAAGGGCATGGAGCTTTGTGATTACAGGGGTCTTGGATCATTGTGATGACAAGGGTCATGGAGCCTTGTGATGACAAGTCCGTGGAACAATGGGATGGCAGGGGTCATGGAGCATTGTTATGACAGATGTAACGGAGCATTGTGATGAGAAGGGCATTGAGCATTGGTCTGAAATGCTTCTTGAATTATTGTGATGAGAGTGGGCATGGAGCATTGTGATGACAAGGGCACGTACACTGTGATACATGGTTCATGGGGGATTGTAATGACAAGGGCATGGAGCATTGTGATGAGAAGGGCATCGAGCATTGTGATGACAATTGTCATGGTGCTTTGTGATGACCAGGGCATTGAGCAATATGATGAGAGGGTTCATGGAGCATTATGATGGCAATGACATGGAGCATTGTGATGCCAAGGGTCATGGAGCTTTGTGATGACAAAAGTCATGGAGCATTTTGATGACAAGGGTGTGGTGCATTGTGATGAGCAGGGCAGGGAGCATTTTGATGACAGGTTCATGCAGTAATTTGATGAAAAGTGTAATGGAACATTTTGATGACAGGGGTTATAAAACATTGGGATGCCATGGGTCATGGAGCTTTGGGATGAAAAGGGTCATGGAGTATTTTGATGACAGGGGTTATTGAACATTGTGATGTCAGGGATCATGGAACATTGTGCTGATAAGGGGATGTAGCACTGTGATGACAGGGGTCATGGAAACTTGTGATAACAGGGGTGAGGGAGGATTGTGATGACAAGTGATGGAACATTGTGATATCCGTTGTGAGAGAGCATTTGAATGAGAATTGCATGGAACATTGTGATTACAAGGTTTATGGAGCATAGCGATGTCAAAGTTGTGGTTCTTTGTGATGAAAAGTGCATGGCACATTGTGATGACAAGGGTCATGGAACATTGTTCTGACAAAGACATGGAGCATCGTGATGACAAGGGTCACGCAGCATTGTGATGAAAAGTTCATGGAGCATTATGGTTACAAAGGTCACAGAGTCTTGTGATGACGCGGGCATGGACTGTTGTGATGACAAACGTTATGAAGCATTGTGATGACTGGAGTCACGGAGCATTGTGATGACAGGGGTCATGGAGCATTGTGATGACAAGGGCATGGACCATTGTGATGACAGGTGCATGGAGCATCGGTCTGACAAGTTTCATAGATTATTGTGATGACAGTGGACATGGTGCATTTTGATGACAAGTGCATGGAGTATTGTGATGACAAGGGCATGGAATATTGTGAAGACAGGTGTCAGGGAGCATTGTGATGACATATGTCATGGTCCATTGCGATGACAATGGCATGGAGCATTGTGATGCCAAATATAATGGAGGATTGTGATGACAAATATAATGGAGCATTGTGATGACTAGGGCTTGGAGCATTATGATGACAAGGGCCATTGAGAGTTTTCATGAAAATGTCATGAAGCATTGTGATGACAAGGTCCTGGAGCATTGTGATGAGAAAATCATGGAGCCTTGTGATGACAGGTCTCATGGAGCATACTGTTCAAAAGGGTCATGGAGCATTCTGATTAATTGGGTCTTGGAACATTGTGATAACAAGGGCATGGAGCATTGTGATGACATGGGCATGGAGTATTGTGATGACAGGCATCATGGAGCGTTGTGATGACAAGGGCATGGAGCATTGGTCTAATAAGTTTCTTGGATTATTGTGATGAGAGTGGGAACAGCACATTGTGATGACAAGGGCATGGAGCATTGTGATGACCAGGTCATGCAGTATTGTAAATAGAGGTGTCAGGGAGCATTGTGATGACATATGTAATGGCCCATTGTGATGACAATGGCATGGAGCATTCTGATGCCAAGTGTCATGGAGGATTCTGATGACAAATGTAATGGAGCATTGTGATGACAATGGCTTGGAGCATTGTGATGACAAGGGTCAGGGAGCATTGTGCTGACAAGTGCATGGAGAATTGTGAAGACAAGGGTCATGGAGCATTCTGATGACAAGCTTGTGGAGTATTTTGATGACAATGGCATGGAGCATTGTGATGAAAATGGCATGGGGCTTTGTGATGAAAAAGGCATGGAGCCTTTTCGTGACAGGGTTCAAGGAGCATTCTGACGACAAGTGTCAGGGAGCATTGTGATGACAAGTGTATTGAGAATTGTGATGACAAAGGTCATGGAGCACTGTGATGAAAAGGGCATGGAGTACTGTGATGACAGTCATCATGGAGCGTTGTGATGACAAGTGTTATGGAACATTGTGATCACAAGGGTTTGGAGCATTGCGATGACAGAGGTCATGGATACTTTTGATTTCAAGGAGCATGGAGCACTGTGATGACTAGGGCATGAAGCAATGGGATCCCAAGGTTCTTGGAGGATAGTGATGACTATGGTAATGGAGTATTGTGATGACTAGCGCATAGAGCATTGTAAGGACAGTGTCATGTAGCATTTTGCTGACAAAGGCATGGAGCATTGTGATGACATGTGTCATGTAGCACTGTAATGACAAGCGTCAGAGAGCATTGTGAATACAGGGGTCATGGAGAATTGGGATGACAAGGGCATGGATCATTGTGATGACAATTGTCATGGAGAAATCGGATGAAAATGTTCATGGAGTATTGTGATGACAGGGGTCATGGGGCATTGTGATTACAGGGGTCTTGGAGCATTGTCATGAAAGGACTCCCGGATCATTGTGTTTTCAGGTGTCATGGAGTGTTGTGATGACAGTGGTCATGGAGCATTGTGATGATATTGGTCATGGAGCATTGTGATGAGAATGTCATGGAGCATAGGGCTAAAAATGTTCATGGAGTATTGTGATGACAGGGTTCATGGAGCATTGTGATGACAAGGGAATGGAGCATGCTGATGAAAATGTCCTGGAGCATTGTGATGAGATGACAATGGAGACTTGTGATGACAAGTCTCATGGAGCATTCTGATGAAACGGTGCATGGAGCATTGTGATTACAGGGGTCTTGGACCATTGTGATGACAAGGGCACGGGGCACTGTGAGGAGAAGACCATGGAACATTCTGATGACATGCGTCATGGAGCTTTGTTATGACAAGGGCATGGAGCATTGTGATTACAGGGGTCTTGGAGCATTGTGATGAAATTAGTCCCGGATCATTGTGTTGTCAGGTGTCATGGAGTGTTTTGATGACAGTGATCATGGAGAATTTTGATGATATTGGTCATGGAACATTGTGATTAGAAGGTCATGGAGCATTGGGCTGAAAATATTCATGGAGTATTGTGATGGCAGGTGTCATGGAGCATTGTGATGACAAGGGAATGGAGCGTGGTGATGACAAGGTCCTGGAGCATTGTGATGAGATGACTATGGAGACTTGTGTTGACAAGTCTCATGGAGCATTCTGATGAAAAGGTGCATGGAGCATTGTGATTACAGGGGTCTTGGAGCATTGTGATGACAAGGGCATGGAGCACTGTGAGGAGAAGGCCATGGAACATTCTGATAACATGCGTCATGGAGCTTTGTGATGACAAGGGCATGGAGCATTGTGATTACAGGGGTCTTGGATCATTGTGATGACAAGGGTCATGGAGCCTTGTGATGACAAGTCCGTGGACAATGGGATGGCAGGGGTCATGGAGCATTGTTATGACAGATGTAACGGAGCATTGTGATGAGAAGGGCATTGAGCATTGGTCTGAAATGCTTCTTGAATTATTGTGATGAGAGTGGGCATGGAGCATTGTGATGACAAGGGCACGTACACTGTGATACATGGGTCATGGGGGATTGTAATGACAAGGGCATGGAGCATTGTGATGAGAAGGGCATCGAGCATTGTGATGACAATTGTCATGGAGCTTTGTGATGACCAGGGCATTGAGCAATATGATGAGAGGGTTCATGGAGCATTATGATGGCAATGACATGGAGCATTGTGATGCCAAGGGTCATGGAGCTGTGTGATGACAAAAGTCATGGAGCATTTTGATGACAAGGGTGTGGTGCATTGTGATGAGCAGGGCAGGGAGCATTTTGATGACAGGTTCATGCAGTAATTTGATGAAAAGTGTAATGGAACATTTTGATGACAGGGGTTATAAAACATTGTGATGCCATGGGTCATGGAGCTTTGGGATGAAAAGTGTCATGGAGTATTTTGATGACAGGGGTTATTGAACATTGTGATGTCAGGCATCATGGAACATTGTGCTGATAAGGGGATGTAGCATTGTGATGACAGGGGTCATGGAAACTTGTGATAACAGGGGTGAGGGAGGATTGTGATGACAAGTGATGGAACATTGTGATATCCGTTGTGAGAGAGCATTTGAATGAGAATTGCATGGAACATTGTGATTACAAGGTTTATGGAGCATAGCGATGTCAAAGTTGTGGTTCTTTGTGATGAAAAGTGCATGGCACATTGTGATGACAAGGGTCATGGAGCATTGTTCTGACAAAGACATGGAGCATCGTGATGACAAGGGTCACGCAGCATTGTGATGAAAAGTTCATGGAGCACTGTGGTTACAAAGGTCACAGAGTCTTGTGATGACGCGGGCATGGACCGTTGTGATGACAAACGTTATGAAGCATTGTGATGACTGGAGTCACGGAGCATTGTGATGACAGGGGTCATGGAGCATTGTGATGACAAGGGCATGGAGCATTGTGATGACATGTGCATGGAGCATCAGTCTGACAAGTTTCATAGATTATTGTGATGACAGTGGACATGGTGCATTTTGATGACAAGTGCATGGAGTATTGTGATGACAAGGGCATGGAATATTGTGAAGACAGGTGTCAGGGAGCATTGTGATGACATATGTCATGGTCCATTGCGATGACAATGGCATGGAGCATTGTGATGCCAAATATAATGGAGGATTGTGATGACAAATATAATGGAGCATTGTGATGACTAGGGCTTGGAGCATTATGATGACAAGGGCCATTGAGAGTTTTCATGAAAATGTCATGAAGCATTGTGATGACAAGGTCCTGGAGCATTGTGATGAGAAAACCATGGAGCCTTGTGATGACAGGTCTCATGGAGCATACTGATCAAAAGGGGCATGGAGCATTCTGATTACTTGGGTCTTGGAACATTGTGATAACAAGGGCATGGAGCATTGTGATGACAAGGGCATGGAGTATTGTGATGACAGGCATCATGGAGCGTTGTGATGACAAGGGCATGGAGCATTGGTCTAATAAGTTTCTTGGATTATTGTGATGAGAGGGGGAACAGCGCATTGTGATGACAAGGGCATGGATCATTGTGAGGACCAGGCCATGCAGTATTGTAAATAGAGGTGTCAGGGAGCATTGTGATGACATATGTAATGGCCCATTGGGATGACAATGGCATGGAGCATTCTGATGCCAAGGGTCATGGAGGATTCTGATGACAAAGGTAATGGAGCATTGTGATGACCATGGCTTGGAGCATTGTGATGACAAGGGTCAGGGAGCATTGTGCTGACAAGTGCATGGAGAATTGTGATGACAAGGGTCATGGAGCATTCTGATGACAAGCTTGTGGAGTATTTTGATGACAATGGCATGGAGCATTGTGATGAAAATGGCATGGGGCTTTGTGATGAAAAAGGCATGGAGCCTTTTCGTGACAGGGTTCAAGGAGCATTCTGACGACAAGTGTCAGGGAGCATTGTGATGACAACTGTATTGAGAATTGTGATGACAAAGGTCATGGAGCATTGTGATGAAAAGGGCATGGAGTATTGTGATGACAGTCATCATGGAGCGTTGTGATGACAAGTGTTATGGAACATTGTGATCACAAGGGTTTGGAGCATTGCGATGACAGAGGTCAAGGATACTTTTGATTTCAAGGAGCATGGAGCATTGTGATGACTAGGGCATGAAGCAATGGGTTCCCAAGGTTCTTGGAGGATAGTGATGACTATGGTAATGGAGTATTGTGATGACAAGCGCATAGAGCATTGTAAGGACAGTGTCATGTAGCATTTTGCTGACAAAGGCATGGAGCATTGTGATGACATGTGTCATGGTACACTTTGATGACAAGCGTCACAGAGCATTTTGAATATAGGGGTCATGGAGCATTGGGATGACAAGGGCATGAATCACTGTGATGACAAAGGTCATGGATCATTGGGATGAAAATGTTCATGGAGTATTGTGATGACAGGGGTCATGGAGCATTGTGATTACAGGGGTCATGGAGCATTGTGATGAAAAGAGTCCCGGATCATTGTGTTGTCAGGTGTCATGGAGTGTTTGGATGACAGTGGTCATGGAGAATTTTGATGATATTGGTCATGGAGCATTGTGATTAGAAGGTCATGGAGCATTGGGCTGAAAATGTTCATGGAGTATTGTGATGGCAGGTGTCATGGAGCATTGTGATGACAAGGGAATGGAGCGTGGTGATGACAAGGTCCTGGAGCATTGTGATGAGATGACCATGGAGACTTGTGTTGACAAGTCTCATGGAGCATTCTGATGAAAAGGTGCATGGAGCATTGTGATTACAGGGGTCTTGGAGCATTGTGATGACAAGGGCATGGAGCACTGTGAGGAGAAGGCCATGGAACATTCTGATAACATGCGTCATGGAGCTTTGTGATGACAAGGGCATGGAGCATTGTGATTACAGGCGTCTTGGAGCATTGTGATGACAAGGGTCATGGAGCCTTGTGATGACAAGTCCGTGGAACAATGGGATGGCAGGGGTCATGGAGCATTGTTATGACAGATGTAACGGAGCATTGTGATGAGAAGGGCATTGAGCATTGGTCTGAAATGCTTCTTGAATTATTGTGATGAGAGTGGGCATGGAGCATTGTGATGACAAGGGCACGTACACTGTGATACATGGGTCATGGGGGATTGTAATGACAAGGGCATGGAGCATTGTGATGAGAAGGGCATCGAGCATTGTGATGACAATTGTCATGGAGCTTTGTGATGACCAGGGCATTGAGCAATATGATGAGAGGGTTCATGGAGCATTATGATGGCCATGACATGGAGCATTGTGATGCCAAGTGTCATAGAGCTTTGTGATGACAAAAGTCATGGAGCATTTTGATGACAAGGGTGTGCTGCATTGTGATGAGCAGGGCAGGGAGCATTTTGATGACAGGTTCATGCAGTAATTTGATGAAAAGTGTAATGGAACATTTTGATGACAGGGGTTATAAAACATTGTGATGCCATGGGTCATGGAGCTTTGGGATGAAAAGGGTCATGGAGTATTTTGATGACAGGGGTTATTGAACATTGTGATGTCAGGGATCATGGAACATTGTGCTGATAAGGGGATGTAGCATTGTGATGACAGGGGTCATGGAAACTTGTGATAACAGGGGTGAGGGAGGATTGTGATGACAAGTGATGGAACATTGTGATATCCGTTGTGAGAGAGCATTTGAATGAGAATTGCATGGAACATTGTGATTACAAGGTTTATGGAGCATAGCGATGTCAAAGTTGTGGTTCTTTGTGATGAAAAGTGCATGGCACATTGTGATGACAAGGGTCATGGAGCATTGTTCTGACAAAGACATGGAGCATCGTGATGACAAGGGTCACGCAGCATTGTGATGAAAAGTTCATGGAGCATTGTGGTTACAAAGGTCACAGAGTCTTGTGATGATGCGGGCATGGACCGTTGTGATGACAAACGTTATGAAGCATTGTGATGACTGGAGTCACGGAGCATAGTGATGACTGGGGTCATGGAGCATTGTGATGACAAGGGCATGGAGCATTGTGATGACATGTGCATGGAGCATCGGTCTGACAAGTTTCATAGATTATTGTGATGACAGTGGACATGGTGCATTTTGATGACAAGTGCATGGAGTATTGTGATGACAAGGGCATGGAATATTGTGAAGACAGGTGTCAGGGAGCATTGTGATGACATATGTCATGGTCCATTGCGATGACAATGGCATGGAGCATTGTGATGCCAAATATAATGGAGGATTGTGATGACAAATATAATGGAGCATTGTGATGACTAGGGCTTGGAGCATTATGATGACAAGGGCCATTGAGAGTTTTCATGAAAATGTCATGAAGCATTGTGATGACAAGGTCCTGGAGCATTGTGATGAGAAAATCATGGAGCCTTGTGATGACAGGTCTCATGGATCATACTGATCAAAAGGGGCATGGAGCATTCTGATTACTTGGGTCTTGGAAAATTGTGATAACAAGGGCATGGAGCATTGTGATGACAATTGTCATGGAGCTTTGTGATGACCAGGTCATTGAGCAATATGATGAGAGGGTTCATGGAGCATTATGATGACAATGACATGGAGCATTGTGATGCCAAGGGTCATGGAGCTTTGTGATGACAAAAGTCATGGAGCATTTTGATGACAAGGGTGTGGTGCATTGTGATGAGCAGGGCCGGGAGCATATTGATGACAGGTTCATGCAGTAATTTGATGAAAAGTGTAATGGAACATTTTGATGACAGGGGTTATAAAACATTGTGATGCCATGGGTCATGGAGCTTTGGGATGAAATGTGTCATGGAGTATTTTGATGACAGGGGTTATTGAACATTGTGATGTCAGGGATCATGGAACATTGTGCTGATAAGGGGATGTAGCATTGTGATGACAGGGGTCATGGAAACTTGTGATAACAGGGGTGAGGGAGGATTGTGATGACAAGTGATGGAACATTGTGATATCCGTTGTGAGAGAGCATTTGAATGAGAATTGCATGGAACATTGTGATTACAAGGTTTATGGAGCATAGCGATGTCAAAGTTGTGGTTCTTTGTGATGAAAAGTGCATGGCACATTGTGATGACAAGGGTCATGGAGCATTGTTCTGACAAAGACATGGAGCATCGTGATGACAAGGGTCACGCAGCATTGTGATGAAAAGTTCATGGAGCATTGTGGTTACAAAGGTCACAGAGTCTTGTGATGATGCGGGCATGGACCGTTGTGATGACAAACGTTATGAAGCATTGTGATGACTGGAGTCACGGAGCATTGTGATGACAGGGGTCATGGAGCATTGTGATGACAAGGGCATGGAGCATTGTGATGACAGGTGCATGGAGCATCGGTCTGACAAGTTTCATAGATTATTGTGATGACAGTGGACATGGTGCATTTTGATGGCAAGTGCATGGAGTATTGTGATGACAAGGGCATGGAATATTGTGAAGACAGGTGTCAGGGAGCATTGTGATGACATATGTCATGGTCCATTGCGATGACAATGGCATGGAGCATTGTGATGCCAAATATAATGGAGGATTGTGATGACAAATATAATGGAGCATTGTGATGACTAGGGCTTGGAGCATTATGATGACAAGGGCCATTGAGAGTTTTCATGAAAATGTCATGAAGCATTGTGATGACAAGGTCCTGGAGCATTGTGATGAGAAAATCATGGAGCCTTGTGATGACAGGTCTCATGGATCATACTGATCAAAAGGGGCATGGAGCATTCTGATTACTTGGGTCTTGGAACATTGTGATAACAAGGGCATGGAGCATTTTGATGAGAAGGGCATCGAGCATTGTGATGACAATTGTCATGGAGCTTTGTGATGACCAGGGCATTGAGCAATATGATGAGAGGGTTCATGGAGCATTATGATGACAATGACATGGAGCATTGTGATGCCAAGGGTCATGGAGCTTTGTGATGACAAAAGTCATGGAGCATTTTGATGACAAGGGTGTGGTGCATTGTGATGAGCAGGGCCGGGAGCATTTTGATGACAGGTTCATGCAGTAATTTGATGAAAAGTGTAATGGAACATTTTGATGACAGGGGTTATAAAACATTGTGATGCCATGGGTCATGGAGCTTTGGGATGAAAAGTGTCATGGAGTATTTTGATGACAGGGGTTATTGAACATTGTGATGTCAGGGATCATGGAACATTGTGCTGATAAGGGGATGTAGCATTGTGATGACAGGGGTCATGGAAACTTGTGATAACAGGGGTGCGGGAGGATTGTGATGACAAGTGATGGAACATTGTGATATCCGTTGTGAGAGAGCATTTGAATGAGAATTGCATGGAACATTGTGATTACAAGGTTTATGGAGCATAGCGATGTCAAAGTTGTGGTTCTTTGTGATGAAAAGTGCATGGCACATTGTGATGACAAGGGTCATGGAGCATTGTTCTGACAAAGACATGGAGCATCGTGATGACAAGGGTCACGCAGCATTGTGATGAAAAGTTCATGGAGCATTGTGGTTACAAAGGTCACAGAGTCTTGTGATGACGCGGGCATGGACCGTTGTGATGACAAACGTTATGAAGCATTGTGATGACTGGAGTCACGGAGCATTGTGATGACAGGGGTCATGGAGCATTGTGATGACAAGGGCATGGAGCATTGTGATGACAGGTGCATGGAGCATCGGTCTGACAAGTTTCATAGATTATTGTGATGACAGTGGACATGGTGCATTTTGATGACAAGTGCATGGAGTATTGTGATGACAAGGGCATGGAATATTGTGAAGACAGGTGTCAGGGAGCATTGTGATGACATAAGTCATGGTCCATTGCGATGACAATGGCATGGAGCATTGTGATGCCAAATATAATGGAGGATTGTGATGACAAATATAATGGAGCATTGTGATGACTAGGGCATGGAGTATTGTGATGACAGGCATCATGGAGCGTTGTGATGACAAGGGCATGGAGCATTGGTCTAATAAGTTTCTTGGATTATTGTGATGAGAGTGGGAACAGCGCATTGTGATGACAAGGGCATGGAGCATTGTGATGACCAGGTCATGCATTATTTTAATTAGAGGTGGCAGGGAGCATTGTGATGACATATGTAATGGCCCATTGTGATGACAATGTCAGGGAGCATTCTGATGCCGTGTCATGGAGGATTCTGATGACAAAGGTAATGGAGCATTGTGATGACAATGGCTTGGAGCATTGTGATGACAAGGGTCAGGGAGCATTGTGCTGACAAGTGCATGGAGAATTGTGATGACAAGGGTCATGGAGCATTCTGATGACAAGCTTGTGGAGTATTTTGATGACAATGGCATGGAGCATTGTGATGAAAATGGCATGGGGCTTTGTGATGAAAAAGGCATGGAGCCTTTTCGTGACAGGGTTCAAGGAGCATTCTGACGACAAGTGTCAGGGAGCATTGTGATGACAAGTGTATTGAGAATTGTGATGACAAAGGTCATGGAGCATTGTGATGAAAAGGGCATGGAGTATTGTGATGACAGTCATCATGGAGCGTTGTGATGACAAGTGTTATGGAACATTGTGATCACAAGGGTTTGGAGCATTGCGATGACAGAGGTCATGGATACTTTTGATTTCAAGGAGCATGGAGCATTGTGATGACTAGGGCATGAAGCAATGGGATCCCAAGGTTCTTGGAGGATAGTGATGACTATGGTAATGGAGTATTGTGATGACAAGCGCATAGAGCATTGTAAGGACAGTGTCATGTAGCATTTTGCTGACAAAGGCATGGAGCATTGTGATGACATGTGTCATGGTGCACTTTGATGGCAAGCGTCACAGAGCATTTTGAATATAGGGGTCATGGAGCATTGGGATGACAAGGGCATGGATCACTGTGATGACAAGGGTCATGGATCATTGGGATGAAAATGTTCATGGAGTATTGTGAAGACAGGGGTCATGGAGCATTGTGATTACAGGGGTCATGGAGCATTGTGATGAAAAGAGTCCCGGATCATTGTGTTGTCAGGTGTCATGGAGTGTTTTGATGACAGTGGTCATGGAGAATTTTGATGATATTGGTCATGGAGCATTGTGATTAGAAGGTCATGGAGCATTGGGCTGAAAATGTTCATGGAGTATTGTGATGACAGGTGTCATGGAGCATTGTGATGACAAGGGAATGGAGCGTGGTGATGACAAGGTCCTGGAGCATTGTGATGAGATGACCATGGAGACTTGTGTTGACAAGTCTCATGGAGCATTCTGATGAAAAGGTGCATGGAGCATTGTGATTACAGGGGTCTTGGAGCATTGTGATGACAAGGGCATGGAGCACGGTGAGGAGAAGGCCATGGAACATTCTGATAACATGCGTCATGGAGCTTTGTGATGACAAGGCATGGAGCATTGTGATTACAGGGATCTTGGAGCATTGTGATGACAAGGGTCATGGAGCCTTGTGATGACATGTCCGTGGAACAATGTGATGGCAGGGGTCATGGAGCATTGTTATGACAGATGTAATGGAGCATTGTGATGAGAAGGGCATTGAGCATTGGTCTGAAATGCTTCTTGAATTATTGTGATGAGAGTGGGCATGGAGCATTGTGATGACAAGGGCACGTACACTGTGATACATGGGTCATGGGGGATTGTAATGACAAGGGCATGGAGCATTGTGATGAGAAGTGCATCGAGCATTGTGATAACAATTGTCATGGAGCTTTGTGATGACCAGGGCATTGAGCAATATGATGAGAGGGTTCATGGAGCATTATGATGACAATGACATGGAGCATTGTGATGCCAAGGGTCATGGAGCTTTGTGATGACAAAAGTCATGGAGCATTTTGATGACAAGGGTGTGGTGCATTGTGATGAGCAGGGCAGGGAACATTTTGATGACAGGTTCATGCAGTAATTTGATGAAAAGTGTAATGGAACATTTTGATGACAGGGGTTATAAAACATTGTGATGCCATGGGTCATGGAGCTTTGGGATGAAAAGGGTCATGGAGTATTTTGATGACAGTGGTTATTGAACATTGTGATGTCAGGGATCATGGAACATTGTGCTGATAAGGGGATGTAGCATTGTGATGACAGGGGTCATGGAAACTTGTGATAACAGGGGTGAGGGAGGATTGTGATGACAAGTGATGGAACATTGTGATATCCGTTGTGAGAGAGCATTTGAATGAGAATTGCATGGAACATTGTGATTACAAGGTTTATGGAGCATAGCGATGTCAAAGTTGTGGTTCTTTGTGATGAAAAGTGCATGGCACATTGTGATGACAAGGGTCATGGAGCATTGTTCTGACAAAGACATGGAGCATCGTGATGACAAGGGTCACGCAGCATTGTGATGAAAAGTTCATGGAACATTGTGGTTACAAAGGTCACAGAGTCTTGTGATGATGCGGGCATGGACCGTTGTGATGACAAACGTTATGAAGCATTGTGATGACTGGAGTCACGGAGCATTGTGATGACAGGGGTCATGGAGCATTGTGATGACAAGGGCATGGAGCATTGTGATGACAGGTGCATGGAGCATCGGTCTGACAAGTTTCATAGATTATTGTGATGACAGTGGACATGGTGCATTTTGATGACAAGTGCATGGAGTATTGTGATGACAAGGGCATGGAATATTGTGAAGACAGGTGTCAGGGAGCATTGTGATGACATATGTCATGGTCCATTGCGATGACAATGGCATGGAGCATTGTGATGCCAAATATAATGGAGGATTGTGATGACAAATATAATGGAGCATTGTGATGACTAGGGCTTGGAGCATTATGATGACAAGGGCCATTGAGAGTTTTCATGAAAATGTCATGAAGCATTGTGATGACAAGGTCCTGGAGCATTGTGATGAGAAAATCATGGAGCCTTGTGATGACAGGTCTCATGGAGCATACTGATCAAAAGGGGCATGGAGCATTCTGATTACTTGGGTCTTGGAACATTGTGATAACAAGGGCATGGAACATTGTGATGACAAGGGCTTGGAGTATTGTGATGACAGGCATCATGGAGCGTTGTGATGACAAGGGCATGGAGCATTGGTCTAATAAGTTTCTTGGATTATTGTGATGAGAGTGGGAACAGCGCATTGTGATGACAAGGGCATGGAGCATTGTGATGACCAGGTCATGCAGTATTGTAATTAGAGGTGTCAGGGAGCATTGTGATGACATATGTAATGGCCCATTTTGATGACAATGTCAGGGAGCATTCTGATGCCGTGTCATGGAGGATTCTGATGACAAAGGTAATGGAGCATTGTGATGACCATGGCTTGGAGCATTGTGATGACAAGGGTCAGGGAGCATTGTGCTGACAAGTGCATGGAGAATTGCGATGACAAGGGTCATGGAGCATTCTGATGACAAGCTTGTGGAGTATTTTGATGACAATGGCATGGAGCATTGTGATGAAAATGGCATGGGGCTTTGTGATGAAAAAGGCATGGAGCCTTTTCGTGACAGGGTTCAAGGAGCATTCTGACGACAAGTGTCAGGGAGCATTGTGATGACAAGTGTATTGAGAATTGTGATGACAAAGGTCATGGAGCATTGTGATGAAAAGGGCATGGAGTATTGTGATGACAGTCATCATGGAGCGTTGTGATGACAAGTGTTATGGAACATTGTGATCACAAGGGTTTGGAGCATTGCGATGACAGAGGTCATGGATACTTTTGATTTCAAGGAGCATGGAGCATTGTGATGACTAGGGCATGAAGCAATGGGATCCCAAGGTTCTTGGAGGATAGTGATGACTATGGTAATGGAGTATTGTGATGACAAGCGCATAGAGCATTGTAAGGACAGTGTCATGTAGCATTTTGCTGACAAAGGCATGGAGCATTGTGATGACATGTGTCATGGTGCACTTTGATGGCAAGCGTCACAGAGCATTTTGAATATAGGGGTCATGGAGCATTGGGATGACAAGGGCATGGATCACTGTGATGACAAGGGTCATGGATCATTGGGATGAAAATGTTCATGGAGTATTGTGAAGACAGGGGTCATGGAGCATTGTGATTACAGGGGTCATGGAGCATTGTGATGAAAAGAGTCCCGGATCATTGTGTTGTCAGGTGTCATGGAGTGTTTGGATGACAGTGGTCATGGAGAATTTTGATGATATTGGTCATGGAGCATTGTGATTAGAAGGTCATGGAGCATTGGGCTGAAAATGTTCATGGAGTATTGTGATGACAGGTGTCATGGAGCATTGTGAAGACAAGGGAATGGAGCGTGGTGATGACAAGGTCCTGGAGCATTGTGATGAGATGACCATGGAGACTTGTGTTGACAAGTCTCATGGAGCATTCTGATGAAAAGGTGCATGGAGCATTGTGATTACAGGGGTCTTGGAGCATTGTGATGACAAGGGCATGGAGCACTGTGAGGAGAAGGCCATGGAACATTCTGATAACATGCGTCATGGAGCTTTGTGATGACAAGGGCATGGAGCATTGTGATTACAGGGGTCTTGGAGCATTGTGATGACAAGGGTCATGGAGCCTTGTGATGACAAGTCCGTGGAACAATGTGATGGCAGGGGTCATGGAGCATTGTTATGACAGATTAATGGAGCATTGTGATGAGAAGGGCATTGAGCATTGGTCTGAAATGCTTCTTGAATTATTGTGATGAGAGTGGGCATGGAGCATTGTGATGACAAGGGCACGTACACTGTGATACATGGGTCATGGGGGATTGTAATGACAAGGGCATGGAGCATTGTGATGAGAAGGGCATCGAGCATTGTGATGACAATTGTCATGGAGCTTTGTGATGACCAGGGCATTGAGCAATATGATGAGAGGGTTCATGGAGCATTATGATGGCAATGACATGGAGCATTGTGATGCCAAGGGTCATGGAGCTTTGTGATGACAAAAGTCATGGAGCATTTTGATGACAAGGGTGTGGTGCATTGTGATGAGCAGGGCAGGGAGCATTTTGATGACAGGTTCATGCAGTAATTTGATGAAAAGTGTAATGGAACAGTTTGATGACAGGGGTTATAAAACATTGTGATGCCATGGGTCATGGAGCTTTGGGATGAAAAGGGTCATGGAGTATTTTGATGACAGGGGTTATTGAACATTGTGATGTCAGGGATCATGGAACATTGTGCTGATAAGGGGATGTAGCATTGTGATGACAGGGGTCATGGAAACTTGTGATAACAGGGGTGAGGGAGGATTGTGATGACAAGTGATGGAACATTGTGATATCCGTTGTGAGAGAGCATTTGAATGAGAATTGCATGGAACATTGTGATTACAAGGTTTATGGAGCATAGCGATGTCAAAGTTGTGGTTCTTTGTGATGAAAAGTGCATGGCACATTGTGATGACAAGGGTCATGGAGCATTGTTCTGACAAAGACATGGAGCATCGTGATGACAAGGGTCACGCAGCATTGTGATGAAAAGTTCATGGAGCATTGTGGTTACAAAGGTCACAGAGTCTTGTGATGACGCGGGCATGGACCGTTGTGATGACAAACGTTATGAAGCATTGTGATGACTGGAGTCACGGAGCATTGTGATGACAGGGGTCATGGAGCATTGTGATGACAAGGGCATGGAGCATTGTGATGACAGGTGCATGGAGCATCGGTCTGACAAGTTTCATAGATTATTGTGATGACAGTGGACATGGTGCATTTTGATGACAAGTGCATGGAGTATTGTGATGACAAGGGCATGGAATATTGTGAAGACAGGTGTCAGGGAGCATTGTGATGACATATGTCATGGTCCATTGCGATGACAATGGCATGGAGCATTGTGATGCCAAATATAATGGAGGATTGTGATGACAAATATAATGGAGCATTGTGATGACTAGGGCTTGGAGCATTATGATGACAAGGGCCATTGAGAGTTTTCATGAAAATGTCATGAAGCATTGTGATGACAAGGTCCTGGAGCATTGTGATGAGAAAATCATGGAGCCTTGTGATGACAGGTCTCATGGAGCATACTGATCAAAAGGGGCATGGAGCATTCTGATTACTTGGGTCTTGGAACATTGTGATAACAAGAGCATGGAGCATTGTGATGACAAGGGCATGGAGTATTGTGATGACAGGCATCATGGAGCGTTGTGATGACAAGGGCATGGAGCATTAGTCTAATAAGTTTCTTGGATTATTGTGATGAGAGTGGGAACAGCGCATTGTGATGACAAGGGCATGGAGCATTGTGATGACCAGGTCATGCAGTATTGTAAATAGAGGTGTCAGGGAGCATTGTGATGACATATGTAATGGCCCATTGTGATGACAATGGCATGGAGCATTCTGATGCCAAGTGTCATGGAGGATTCTGATGACAAAGGTAATGGAGCATTGTGATGACCATGGCTTGGAGCATTGTGATGACAAGGGTCAGGGAGCATTGTGCTGACAAGTGCATGGAGAATTGCGATGACAAGGGTCATGGAGCATTCTGATGACAAGCTTGTGGAGTATTTTGATGACAATGGCATGGAGCATTGTGATGAAAATGGCATGGGGCTTTGTGATGAAAAAGGCATGGAGCCTTTTCGTGACAGGGTTCAAGGAGCATTCTGACGACAAGTGTCAGGGAGCATTGTGATGACAAGTGTATTGAGAATTGTGATGACAAAGGTCATGGAGCATTGTGATGAAAAGGGCATGGAGTATTGTGATGACAGTCACGATGGAGCGTTGTGATGACAAGGGCATGGAACATTGGTCTAATAAGTTTCTTGGATTATTGTGATGAGAGTGGGAACAGCGCATTGTGATGACTAGGGCATGGAGCATTGTGATGACCAGGTCATGCAGTATTGTAAATAGAGGTGTCAGGGAGCATTGTGATGACATATGTAGTGGCCCATTGTGATGACAATGTCAGGGAGCATTCTGATGCCAAGTGTCATGGAGGATTCTGATGACAAAGGTAATGGAGCACTGTGATGACAATGGCTTGGAGCATTGTGATGACAAGGGTCAGGGAGCATTGTGCTGACAAGTGCATGGAGAATTGTGATGACAAGGGTCATGGAGCATTCTGATGACAAGCTTGTGGAGTATTTTGATGACAATGGCATGGAGCATTGTGATGAAAATGGCATGGGGCTTTGTGATGAAAAAGGCATGGAGCCTTTTCGTGACAGGGTTCAAGGAGCATTCTGACGACAAGTGTCAGGGAGCATTGTGATGACAAGTGTATTGAGAATTGTGATGACAAAGGTCATGGAGCATTGTGATGAAAAGGGCATGGAGTATTGTGATGACAGTCATCATGGAGCGTTGTGATGACAAGTGTTATGGAACATTGTGATCACAAGGTTTTGGAGCATTGCGATGACAGAGGTCATGGATACTTTTGATTTCAAGGAGCATGGAGCATTGTGATTACTAGGGCATGAAGCAATGGGATCCCAAGGTTCTTGGAGGATAGTGATGACTATGGTAATGGAGTATAGTGATGACAAGCGCATAGAGCATTGTAAGGAGAGTGTCATGTAGCATTTTGCTGACAAAGGCATGGAGCATTGTGATGACATTTGTCATGGTGCACTTTGATGGCAAGCGTCACAGAGCATTTTGAATATAGGGGTCATGGAGCATTGGGATGACAAGGGCATGGATCACTGTGATGACAAGGGTCATGGATCATTGGGATGAAAATGTTCATGGAGTATTGTGAAGACAGGTGTCATGGAGCATTGTGATTACAGGGGTCATGGAGCATTGTGATGAAAAGAGTCCCGGATCATTGTGTTGTCAGGTGTCATGGAGTGTTTTGATGACAGTGGTCATGGAGAATTTTGATGATATTGGTCATGGAGCATTGTGATTAGAAGGTCATGGAGCATTGGGCTGAAAATGTTCATGGAGTATTGTGATGACAGGTGTCATGGAGCATTGTGATGACAAGGGAATGGAGCGTGGTGATGACAAGGTCCTGGAGCATTGTGATGAGATGACCATGGAGACTTGTGTTGACAAGTCTCATGGAGCATTCTGATGAAAAGGTGCATGGAGCATTGTGATTACAGGGGTCTTGGAGCATTGTGATGACAAGGGCATGGAGCACGGTGAGGAGAAGGCCATGGAACATTCTGATAACATGCGTCATGGAGCTTTATGATGACAAGGGCATGGAGCATTGTGATTACAGGGGTCTTGGAGCATTGTGATGACAAGGGTCATGGAGCCTTGTGATGACAAGTCCGTGGAACAATGTGATGGCAGGGGTCATGGAGCATTGTTATGACAGATGTAATGGAGCATTGTGATGAGAAGGGCATTGAGCATTGGTCTGAAATGCTTCTTGAATTATTGTGATGAGAGTGGGCATGGAGCACTGTGATGACAAGGGCACGTACACTGTGATACATGGGTCATGGGGGATTGTAATGACAAGGGCATGGAGCATTGTGATGAGAAGGGCATCGAGCATTGTGATGACAATTGTCATGGAGCTTTGTGATGACCAGGGCATTGAGCAATATGATGAGAGGGTTCATGGAGCATTATGATGGCAATGACATGGAGCATTGTGATGCCAAGGGTCATGGAGCTTTGTGATGACAAAAGTCATGGAGCATTTTGATGACAAGGGTGTGGTGCATTGTGATGAACAGGGCCGGGAGCATTTTGATGACAGGTTCATGCAGTAATTTGATGAAAAGTGTAATGGAACATTTTGATGACAGGGGTTATAAAACATTGTGATGCCATGGGTCATGGAGCTTTGGGATGAAAAGGGTCATGGAGTATTTTGATGACAGGGGTTATTGAACATTGTGATGTCAGGGATCATGGAACATTGTGCTGATAAGGGGATGTAGCATTGTGATGACAGGGGTCATGGAAACTTGTGATAACAGGGGTGAGGGAGGATTGTGATGACAAGTGATGGAACATTGTGATATCCGTTGTGAGAGAGCATTTGAATGAGAATTGCATGGAACATTGTGATTACAAGGTTTATGGAGCATAGCGATGTCAAAGTTGTGGTTCTTTGTGATGAAAAGTGCATGGCACATTGTGATGACAAGGGTCATGGAGCATTGTTCTGACAAAGACATGGAGCATCGTGATGACAAGGGTCACACAGCATTGTGATGAAAAGTTCATGGAGCATTGTGGTTACAAAGGTCACAGAGTCTTGTGATGACGCGGGCATGGACCGTTGTGATGACAAACGTTATGAAGCATTGTGATGACTGGAGTCACGGAGCATTGTGATGACAGGGGTCATGGAGCATTGTGATGACAAGGGCATGGAGCATCGGTCTGACAAGTTTCATAGATTATTGTGATGACAGTGGACATGGTGCATTTTGATGACAAGTGCATGGAGTATTGTGATGACAAGGGCATGGAATATTGTGAAGACAGGTGTCAGGGAGCATTGTGATGACATATGTCATGGTCCATTGCGATGACAATGGCATGGAGCATTGTGATGCCAAATATAATGGAGCATTGTGATGACTAGGGCTTGGAGCATTATGATGACAATGGCCATTGAGAGTTTTCATGAAAATGTCATGAAGCATTGTGATGACAAGGTCATGCAGTATTGTAAATAGAGGTGTCAGGGAGCATTGTGATGACATATGTAGTGGCCCATTGTGATGACAATGTCAGGGAGCATTCTGATGCCAAGTGTCATGGAGGATTCTGATGACAAAGGTAATGGAGCACTGTGATGACAATGGCTTGGAGCATTGTGATGACAAGGGTCAGGGAGCATTGTGCTGACAAGTGCATGGAGAATTGTGATGACAAGGGTCATGGAGCATTCTGATGACAAGCTTGTGGAGTATTTTGATGACAATGGCATGGAGCATTGTGATGAAAATGGCATGGGGCTTTGTGATGAAAAAGGCATGGAGCCTTTTGGTGACAGGGTTCAAGGAGCATTCTGACGACAAGTGTCAGGGAGCATTGTGATGACAAGTGTATTGAGAATTTTGATGACAAAGGTCATGGAGCATTGTGATGAAAAGTGCATGGAGTATTGTGATGACAGTCATCATGGAGCGTTGTGATGACAAGTGTTATGGAACATTGTGATCACAAGGGTTTGGAGCATTGCGATGACAGAGGTCATGGATACTTTTGATTTCAAGGAGCATGGAGCATTGTGATTACTAGGGCATGAAGCAATGGGATCCCAAGTTTCTTGGAGGATAGTGATGACTATGGTAATGGAGTATTGTGATGACAAGCGCATAGAGCATTGTAAGGAGAGTGTCATGTAGCATTTTGCTGACAAAGGCATGGAGCATTGTGATGACATTTGTCATGGTGCACTTTGATGGCAAGCGTCACAGAGCATTTTGAATATAGGGGTCATGGAGCATTGGGATGACAAGGGCATGGATCACTGTGATGACAAGGGTCATGGATCATTGGGATGAAAATGTTCATGGAGTATTGTGAAGACAGGTGTCATGGAGCATTGTGATTACAGGGGTCATGGAGTATTGTGATGAAAAGAGTCCCGGATCATTGTGTTGTCAGGTGTCATGGAGTGTTTTGATGACAGTGGTCATGGAGAATTTTGATGATATTGGTCATGGAGCATTGTGATTAGAAGGTCATGGAGCATTGGGCTGAAAATGTTCATGGAGTATTGTGATGACAGGTGTCATGGAGCATTGTGATGACAAGGGAATGGAGCGTGGTGATGACAAGGTCCTGGAGCATTGTGATGAGATGACCATGGAGACTTGTGTTGACAAGTCTCATGGAGCATTCTGATGAAAAGGTGCATGGAGCATTGTGATTACAGGGGTCTTGGAGCATTGTGATGACAAGGGCATGGAGCACGGTGAGGAGAAGGCCATGGAACATTCTGATAACATGCGTCATGGAGCTTTATGATGACAAGGGCATGGAGCATTGTGATTACAGGGGTCTTGGAGCATTGTGATGACAAGGGTCATGGAGCCTTGTGATGACAAGTCCGTGGAACAATGTGATGGCAGGGGTCATGGAGCATTGTTATGACAGATGTAATGGAGCATTGTGATGAGAAGGGCATTGAGCATTGGTCTGAAATGCTTCTTGAATTATTGTGATGAGAGTGGGCATGGAGCACTGTGATGACAAGGGCACGTACACTGTGATACATGGGTCATGGGGGATTGTAATGACAAGGGCATGGAGCATTGTGATGAGAAGGGCATCGAGCATTGTGATGACAATTGTCATGGAGCTTTGTGATGACCAGGGCATTGAGCAATATGATGAGAGGGTTCATGGAGCATTATGATGGCAATGACATGGAGCATTGTGATGCCAAGGGTCATGGAGCTTTGTGATGACAAAAGTCATGGAGCATTTTGATGACAAGGGTGTGGTGCATTGTGATGAACAGGGCCGGGAGCATTTTGATGACAGGTTCATGCAGTAATTTGATGAAAAGTGTAATGGAACATTTTGATGACAGGGGTTATAAAACATTGTGATGCCATGGGTCATGGAGCTTTGGGATGAAAAGGGTCATGGAGTATTTTGATGACAGGGGTTATTGAACATTGTGATGTCAGGGATCATGGAACATTGTGCTGATAAGGGGATGTAGCATTGTGATGACAGGGGTCATGGAAACTTGTGATAACAGGGGTGAGGGAGGATTGTGATGACAAGTGATGGAACATTGTGATATCCGTTGTGAGAGAGCATTTGAATGAGAATTGCATGGAACATTGTGATTACAAGGTTTATGGAGCATAGCGATGTCAAAGTTGTGGTTCTTTGTGATGAAAAGTGCATGGCACATTGTGATGACAAGGGTCATGGAGCATTGTTCTGACAAAGACATGGAGCATCGTGATGACAAGGGTCACACAGCATTGTGATGAAAAGTTCATGGAGCATTGTGGTTACAAAGGTCACAGAGTCTTGTGATGACGCGGGCATGGACCGTTGTGATGACAAACGTTATGAAGCATTGTGATGACTGGAGTCACGGAGCATTGTGATGACAGGGGTCATGGAGCATTGTGATGACAGGTGCATGGAGCATCGGTCTGACAAGTTTCATAGATTATTGTGATGACAGTGGACATGGTGCATTTTGATGACAAGTGCATGGAGTATTGTGATGACAAGGGCATGGAATATTGTGAAGACAGGTGTCAGGGAGCATTGTGATGACATATGTCATGGTCCATTGCGATGACAATGGCATGGAGCATTGTGATGCCAAATATAATGGAGCATTGTGATGACTAGGGCTTGGAGCATTATGATGACAATGGCCATTGAGAGTTTTCATGAAAATGTCATGAAGCATTGTGATGACAAGGTCCTGGAGCATTGTGATGAGAAAATCATGGAGCCTTGTGATGACAGGTCTCATGGAGCATACTGATTAAAAGGGGCATGGAGCATTCTGATTACTTGGGTCTTGGAACATTGTGATAACAAGGGCATGGAGCATTGTGATGACAAGGGCATGGAGTATTGTGATGACAGGCATCATGGAGCGTTGTGATGACAAGGGCATGGAGCATTGGTCTAATAAGTTTCTTGGATTATTGTGATGAGAGTGGGAACAGCGCATTGTGATGACAAGGGCATGGAGCATTGTGATGACCAGGCCATGCAGTATTGTAAATAGAGGTGTCAGGGAGCATTGTGATGACATATGTAATGGCCCATTGTGATGACAATGGCATGGAGCATTCTGATGCCAAGTGTCATGGAGGATTCTGATGACAAAGGTAATGGAGCATTGTGATGACCATGGCTTGGAGCATTGTGATGACAAGGGTCAGGGAGCATTGTGCTGACAAGTGCATGGAGAATTGCGATGACAAGGGTCATGGAGCTTTCTGATGACAAGCTTGTGGAGTATTTTGATGACAATGGCATGGAGCATTGTGATGAAAATGGCATGGGGCTTTGTGATGAAAAAGGCATGGAGCCTTTTGGTGACAGGGTTCAAGGAGCATTCTGACGACAAGTGTCAGGGAGCATTGTGATGACAAGTGTATTGAGAATTGTGATGACAAAGTTCATGGAGCATTGTGATGAAAAGGGCATGGAGTATTGTGATGACAGTCATCATGGAGCGTTGTGATGACAAGTGTTATGGAACATTGTGATCACAAGGGTTTGGAGCATTGCGATGACAGAGGTCATGGATACTTTTGATTTCAAGGAGCATGGAGCATTGTGATGACTAGGGCATGAAGCATTGGGATCCCAAGGTTCTTGGAGGATGGTGATGACTATGGTAATGGAGTATTGTGATGACAAGCGCATAGAGCATTGTAAGGACAGTGTCATGTAGCATTTTGCTGACAAAGGCATGGAGCTTTGTGATGGCATGTGTCATGGTGCACTTTGATGACAAGCGTCACAGAGCATTTTGAATATAGGGGTCATGGAGCATTGGGATGACAAGGGCATGGATCACTGTGATGACAATGGTCATGGATCATTGGGATGAAAATGTTCATGGAGTATTGTGATGACAGGGGTCATGGAGCATTGTCATTACAGGTGTCATGGAGCATTGTGATGAAAAGAGTCCCGGATCATTGTGTTGTCAGGTGTCATGGAGTGTTTTGATGACAGTGGTCATGGAGAATTTTGATGATATTGGTCATGGAACATTGTGATTAGAAGGTCATGGAGCATTGGGCTGAAAATGTTCATGGAGTATTGTGATGACAGGTGTCATGGAGCATTGTGATGACAAGGGAATGGAGCGTGGTGATGACAAGGTCCTGGAGCATTGTGATGAGATGACCATGGAGACTTGTGTTGACAAGTCTCATGGAGCATTCTGATGAAAAGGTGCATGGAGCATTGTGATTACAGGGGTCTTGGAGCATTGTGATGACAAGGGCATGGAGCACGGTGAGGAGAAGACCATGGAACATTCTGATGACATGCGTCATGGAGCTTTGTGATGACAAGGGCATGGAGCATTGTGATTACAGGGGTCTTGGAGCATTGTGATGACAAGGGTCATGGAGCCTTGTGATGACAAGTCCGTGGAACCATGTGATGGCAGGGGTCATGGAGCATTGTTATGACAGATGTAATGGAGCATTGTGATGAGAAGGGCATTGAGCATTGGTCTGAAATGCTTCTTGAATTATTGTGATGAGAGTGGGCATGGAGCACTGTGATGACAAGGGCACGTACACTGTGATACATGGGTCATGGGGGATTGTAATGACAAGGGCATGGAGCATTGTGATGAGAAGGGCATCGAGCATTGTGATGACAATTGTCATGGAGCTTTGTGATGACCAGGGCATTGAGCAATATGATGAGAGGGTTCATGGAGCATTATGATGGCAATGACATGGAGCATTGTGATGCCAAGGGTCATGGAGCTTTGTGATGACAAAAGTCATGGAGCATTTTGATGACAAGGGTGTGGTGCATTGTGATGAGCAGGGCAGGGAGCATTTTGATGACAGGTTCATGCAGTAATTTGATGAAAAGTGTAATGGAACATTTTGATGACAGGGGTTATAAAACATTGTGATGCCATGGGTCATGGAGCTTTGGGATGAAAAGGGTCATGGAGTATTTTGATGACAGGGGTTATTGAACATTGTGATGTCAGGGATCATGGAACATTGTGCTGATAAGGGGATGTAGCATTGTGATGACAGGGGTCATGGAAACTTGTGATAACAGGGGTGAGGGAGGATTGTGATGACAAGTGATGGAACATTGTGATATCCGTTGTGAGAGAGCATTTGAATGAGAATTGCATGGAACATTGTGATTACAAGGTTTATGGAGCATAGCGATGTCAAAGTTGTGGTTCTTTGTGATGAAAAGTGCAAGGCACATTGTGATGACAAGGGTCATGGAGCATTGTTCTGACAAAGACATGGAGCATCGTGATGACAAGGGTCACGCAGCATTGTGATGAAAAGTTCATGGAGCATTGTGGTTACAAAGGTCACAGAGTCTTGTGATGACGCGGGCATGGACCGTTGTGATGACAAACGTTATGAAGCATTGTGATGACTGGAGTCACGGAGCATTGTGATGACAGGGGTCATGGAGCATTGTGATGACAAGGGCATGGAGCATTGTGATGACAGGTGCATGGAGCATCGGTCTGACAAGTTTCATAGATTATTGTGATGACAGTGGACATGGTGCATTTTGATGACAAGTGCATGGAGTATTGTGATGACAAGGGCATGGAATATTGTGAAGACAGGTGTCAGGGAGCATTGTGATGACATATGTCATGGTCCATTGCGATGACAATGGCATGGAGCATTGTGATGCCAAATATAATGGAGGATTGTGATGACAAATATAATGGAGCATTGTGATGACTAGGGCTTGGAGCATTATGATGACAAGGGCCATTGAGAGTTTTCATGAAAATGTCATGAAGCATTGTGATGACAAGGTCCTGGAGCATTGTGATGAGAAAACCATGGAGCCTTGTGATGACAGGTCTCATGGAGCATACTGATCAAAAGGGGCATGGAGCATTCTGATTACTTGGGTCTTGGAACATTGTGATAACAAGGGCATGGAGCATTGTGATGACAAGGGCATGGAGTATTGTGATGACAGGCATCATGGAGCGTTGTGATGACAAGGGCATGGAGCATTGGTCTAATAAGTTTCTTGGATTATTGTGATGAGAGTGGGAACAGCGCATTGTGATGACAAGGGCATGGAGCATTGTGATGACCAGGTCATGCAGTATTGTAAATAGAGGTGTCAGGGAGCATTGTGATGACATATGTAATGGCCCATTGTGATGACAATGGCATGGAGTATTCTGATGCCAAGTGTCATGGAGGATTCTGATGACAAAGGTAATGGAGCATTGTGATGACCATGGCTTGGAGCATTGTGATGACAAGGGTCAGGGAGCATTGTGCTGACAAGTGCATGGAGAATTGCGATGACAAGGGTCATGGAGCATTCTGATGACAAGCTTGTGGAGTATTTTGATGACAATGGCATGGAGCATTGTGATGAAAATGGCATGGGGCTTTGTGATGAAAAAGGCATGGAGCCTTTTGGTGACAGGGTTCAAGGAGCATTCTGACGACAAGTGTCAGGGAGCATTGTGATGACAAGTGTATTGAGAATTGTGATGACAAAGGTCATGGAGCATTGTGATGAAAAGGACATGGAGTATTGTGATGACAGTCATCATGGAGCGTTGTGATGACAAGTGTTATGGAACATTGTGATCACAAGGGTTTGGAGCATTGCGATGACTGAGGTCATGGATACATTTGATTTCAAGGAGCATGGAGCATTGTGATGACTAGGGCATGAAGCAATGGGATCCCAAGGTTCTTGGAGGATAGTGATGACTATGGTAATGGAGTATTGTGATGACAAGCGCATAGAGAATTGTAAGGACAGTGTCATGTAGCATTTTGCTGACAAAGGCATGGAGCATTGTGATGACATGTGTCATGGTGCACTTTGATGACAAGCGTCACAGAGCATTTTGAATATAGGGGTCATGGAGCATTGGGATGACAAGGGCATGGATCACTGTGATGACAAGTGTCATGGATCATTGGGATGAAAATGTTCATGGAGTATTGTGAAGACAGGGGTCATGGAGCATTGTGATTACAGGGTTCATGGAGCACTGTGATGAAAAGAGTCCCGGATCATTGTGTTGTCAGGTGTCATGGAGTGTTTTGATAAAAGTGGTCATGGAGAATTTTGATGATATTGGTCATGGAGCATTGTGATTAGAAGGTCATGGAGCATTGGGCTGAAAATGTTCATGGAGTATTGTGATGACAGGTGTCATGGAGCATTGTGATGACAAGGGAATGGAGCGTGGTGATGACAAGGTCCTGGAGCATTGTGATGAGATGACCATGGAGACTTGTGTTGACAAGTCTCATGGAGCATTCTGATGAAAAGGTGCATGGAGCATTGTGATTACAGGGGTCTTGGAGCATTGTGATGACAAGGGCATGGAGCACTGTGAGGAGAAGGCCATGGAACATTCTGATAACATGCGTCATGGAGCTTTGTGATGACAAGGGCATGGAGCATTGTGATTACAGGGGTCTTGGAGCATTGTGATGACAAGGGTCATGGAGCCTTGTGATGACAAGTCCGTGGAACAATGTGATGGCAGGGGTCATGGAGCATTGTTATGACAGATGTAATGGAGCATTGTGATGAGAAGGGCATTGAGCATTGGTCTGAAATGCTTCTTGAATTCTTGTGATGAGAGTGGGCATGGAGCATTGTGATGACAAGGGCACGTACACTGTGATACATGGGTCATGGGGGATTGTAATGACAAGGGCATGGAGCATTGTGATGAGAAGGGCATCGAGCATTGTGATGACAATTGTCATGGAGCTTTGTGATGACCAGGGCATTGAGCAATATGATGAGAGGGTTCATGGAGCATTATGATGGCAATGACATGGAGCATTGTGATGCCAAGGGTCATGGAGCTTTGTGATGACAAAAGTCATGGAGCATTTTGATGACAAGGGTGTGGTGCATTGTGATGAGCAGGGCAGGGAGCATTTTGATGACAGGTTCATGCAGTAATTTGATGAAAAGTGTAATGGAACATTTTGATGACAGGGGTTATAAAACATTGTGATGCCATGGGTCATGGAGCTTTGGGATGAAAAGGGTCATGGAGTATTTTGATGACAGGGGTTATTGAACATTGTGATGTCAGGGATCATGGAACATTGTGCTGATAAGGGGATGTAGCATTGTGATGACAGGGGTCATGGAAACTTGTGATAACAGGGGTGAGGGAGGATTGTGATGACAAGTGATGGAACATTGTGATATCCGTTGTGAGAGAGCATTTGAATGAGAATTGCATGGAACATTGTGATTACAAGGTTTATGGAGCATAGCGATGTCAAAGTTGTGGTTCTTTGTGATGAAAAGTGCATGGCACATTGTGATGACAAGGGTCATGGAGCATTGTTCTGACAAAGACATGGAGCATCGTAATGACAAGGGTCACGCAGCATTGTGATGAAAAGTTCATGGAGCATTGTGGTTACAAAGGTAACAGAGTCTTGTGATGATGCGGGCATGGACCGTTGTGATGACAAACGTTATGAAGCATTGTGATGACTGGAGTCACGGAGCATTGTGATGACAGGGGTCATGGAGCATTGTGATGACAAGGGCATGGAGCATCGGTCTGACAAGTTTCATAGATTATTGTGATGACAGTGGACATGGTGCATTTTGATGACAAGTGCATGGAGTATTGTGATGACAAGGGCATGGAATATTGTGAAGACAGGTGTCAGGGAGCATTGTGATGACATATGTCATGGTCCATTGCGATGACAATGGCATGGAGCATTGTGATGCCAAATATAATGGAGGATTGTGATGACAAATATAATGGAGCATTGTGATGACTAGGGCTTGGAGCATTATGATGACAAGGGCCATTGAGAGTTTTCATGAAAATGTCATGAAGCATTGTGATGAAAAGGTCCTGGAGCATTGTGATGAGAAAACCATGGAGCCTTGTGATGACAGGTCTCATGGAGCATACTGATCAAAAGGGGCATGGAGCATTCTGATTACTTGGGTCTTGGAACATTGTGATAACAAGGGCATGGAGCATTGTGATGACAAGGGCATGGAGTATTGTGATGACAGGCATCATGGAGCGTTGTGATGACAAGGGCATGGAGCATTGGTCTAATAAGTTTCTTGGATTATTGTGATGAGAGTGGGAACAGTGCATTGTGATGACAAGGGCATGGAGCATTGTGATGACCAGGTCATGCAGTATTGTAAATAGAGGTGTCAGGGAGCATTGTGATGACATATGTAATGGCCCATTGTGATGACAATGGCATGGAGCATTCTGATGCCAAGTGTCATGGAGGATTCTGATGACAAAGGTAATGGAGCATTGTGATGACCATGGCTTGGAGCATTGTGATGACAAGGGTCAGGGAGCATTGTGCTGACAAGTGCATGGAGAATTGCGATGACAAGGGTCATGGAGCATTCTGATGACAAGCTTGTGGAGTATTTTGATGACAATGGCATGGAGCATTGTGATGAAAATGGCATGGGGCTTTGTGATGAAAAAGGCATGGAGCCTTTTGGTGACAGGGTTCAAGGAGCATTCTGACGACAAATGTCAGGGAGCATTGTGATGACAAGTGTATTGAGAATTGTGATGACAAAGGTCATGGAGCATTGTGATGAAAAGGGCATGGAGTATTGTGATGACAGTCATCATGGAGCGTTGTGATGACAAGTGTTATGGAACACTGTGATCACAAGGGTTTGGAGCATTGCGATGACAGAGGTCATGGATACTTTTGATTTCAAGGAGCATGGAGCATTGTGATGACTAGGGCATGAAGCAATGGGATCCCAAGGTTCTTGGAGGATAGTGATGACTATGGTAATGGAGTATTGTGATGACAAGCGCATAGAGCATTGTAAGGACAGTGTCATGTAGCATTTTGCTGACAAAGGCATGGAGCATTGTGATGGCATGTGTCATGGTGCACTTTGATGACAAGCGTCACAGAGCATTTTGAATATAGGGTTCATGGAGCATTGGGATGACAAGGGCATGGATCACTGTGATGACAAGTGTCATGGATCATTGGGATGAAAATGTTCATGGAGTATTGTGAAGACAGGGGTCATGGAGCATTGTGATTACAGGGGTCATGGAGCATTGTGATGAAAAGAGTCCCGGATCATTGTGTTGTCAGGTGTCATGGAGTGTTTTGATGACAGTGGTCATGGAGAATTTTGATGATATTGGTCATGGAGCATTGTGATTAGAAGGTCATGGAGCATTGGGCTGAAAATATTCATGGAGTATTGTGATGACAGGTGTCATGGAGCATTGTGATGACAAGGGAATGGAGCGTGGTGATGACAAGGTCCTGGAGCATTGTGATGAGATGACCATGGAGACTTTTGTTGACAAGTCTCATGGAGCATTCTGATGAAAAGGTGCATGGAGCATTGTGATTACAGGGGTCTTGGAGCATTGTGATGACAAGGGCATGGAGCACTGTGAGGAGAAGGCCATGGAACATTCTGATAACATGCGTCATGGAGCATTGTGATTACAGGGGTCTTGGAGAATTGTGATGACAAGGGTCATGGAGCCTTGTGATGACAAGTCCGTGGAACAATGTGATGGCAGGGGTCATGGAGCATTGTTATGACAGATGTAATGGAGCATTGTGATGAGAAGGGCATTGAGCACTGGTCTGAAATGCTTCTTGAATTATTGTGATGAGAGTGGGCATGGAGCATTGTGATGACAAGGGCACGTACACTGTGATACATGGGTCATGGGGGATTGTAATGACAAGGGCATGGAGCATTGTGATGAGAAGGGCATCGAGCATTGTGATGACAATTGTCATGGAGCTTTGTGATGACCAGGGCATTGAGCAATATGATGAGAGGGTTCATGGAGCATTATGATGACAATGACATGGAGCATTGTGATGCCAAGGGTCATGGAGCTTTGTGATGACAAAAGTCATGGAGCATTTTGAAGACAAGGGTGTGGTGCTTTGTGATGAGCAGGGCAGGGAGCATTTTGATGACAGGTTCATGCAGTAATTTGATGAAAAGTGTAATGGAACATTTTGATGACAGGGGTTATAAAACATTGTGATGCCATGGGTCATGGAGCTTTGGGATGAAAAGGGTCATGGAGTATTTTGATGACAGGGGTTATTGAACATTGTGATGTCAGGGATCATGGAACATTGTGCTGATAAGGGGATGTAGCATTGTGATGACAGGGGTCATGGAAACTTGTGATAACAGGGGTGAGGGAGGATTGTGATGACAAGTGATGGAACATTGTGATATCCGTTGTGAGAGAGCATTTGAATGAGAATTGCATGGAACATTGTGATTACAAGGTTTATGGAGCATAGCGATGTCAAAGTTGTGGTTCTTTGTGATGAAAAGTGCATGGCACATTGTGATGACAAGGGTCATGGAGCATTGTTCTGACAAAGACATGGAGCTTCGTGATGACAAGGGTCACGCAGCATTGTGATGAAAAGTTCATGGAGCATTGTGGTTACAAAGGTCACAGAGTCTTGTGATGATGCGGGCATGGACCGTTGTGATGACAAACGTTATGAAGCATTGTGATGACTGGAGTCACGGAGCACTGTGATGACAGGGGTCATGGAGCATTGTGATGACAAGGGCATGGAGCATTGTGATGACAGGTGCATGGAGCATCGGTCTGACAAGTTTCATAGATTATTGTGATGACAGTGGACATGGTGCATTTTGATGACAAGTGCATGGAGTATTGTGATGACAAGGGCATGGAATATTGTGAAGACAGGTGTCAGGGAGCATTGTGATGACATATGTCATGGTCCATTGCGATGACAATGGCATGGAGCATTGTGATGCCAAATATAATGGAGGATTGTGATGCCAATTATAATGGAGCATTGTGATGACTAGGGCTTGGAGCATTATGATGACAAGGGCCATTGAGAGTTTTCATGAAAATGTCATGAAGCATTGTGATGACAAGGTCCTGGAGCATTGTGATGAGAAAATCATGGAGCCTTGTGATGACAGGTCTCATGGAGCATACTGATCAAAAGGGGCATGGAGCATTCTGATTACTTGGGTCTTGGAACATTGTGATAACAAGGGCATGGAGCATTGTGATGACAAGGGCATGGAGTATTGTGATGACAGGCATCATGGAGCGTTGTGATGACAAGGGCATGGAGCATTGGTCTAATAAGTTTCTTGGATTATTGTGATGAGAGTGGGAACAGCGCATTGTGATGACAAGGGCATGGAGCATTGTGATGACCAGGTCATGCAGTATTGTAAATAGAGGTGTCAGGGAGCATTGTGATGACATATGTAATGGCCCATTGTGATGACAATGGCATGGAGCATTGTGATGCCAAGTGTCATGGAGGATTCTGATGACAAAGGTAACGGAGCATTGCGATGACAATGGCTTGGAGCATTGTGATGATAAGGGTCAGGGAGCATTTTGCTGACAAGCGCATGGAGAATTGTGATGACAAGGGTCATGGAGCATTCTGATGACAAGCTTGTGGAGTATTGTGATGACAATGGCATGGAGCATTGTGATGAAAATGGCATGGGGCTTTGTGATGAAAAAGGCATGGAGCCTTTTCGTGACAGGGTTCAAGGAGCATTCTGACGACAAGTGTCAGGGAGCATTGTGATGACAAGTGTATTGAGAATTGTGATGACAAAGGTCATGGAGCATTGTGATGAAAAGGGCATGGCGTATTGTGATGACAGGCATCATGGAGCGTTGTGATGACAAGTGTTATGGAACATTGTGATTACAAGGGTTTGAAGCATTGTGATGATTACGGTCATGGATCATTTTGATTTCAAGGAGCATGGAGCATTGTGATGACAAGGGCATGAAGAAAAGTGATCCCAAAGTTCATGGAGGATTGTGATGACAATGGTAATGGAGTATTGTGATGACTAGCGCATAGAGCATTGTAATGACAAGGTCATGTAGCATTTTGCTGACAAAGACATGGAGCATTGTCATAACAGGTGTCATGGAGCACTGTGATGACAAACGTCATGGAGCATTGTGAATACAGGGGTCATGGAGCATAGGGATGACAAGGGCATGGATCATTGTGATGACAATGGTCATGGAGAATTGGGCTGAAAATGTTCATGGAGTATTGTGATGACAGGGGTCATGGAGCATTGTGATTACAGGGGTCTTGGAGAATTGTGATGACAAGAGTCCCGGATCAATGTGTTGTAAGGTGTCATGGAGTGTAGTGATGACAGGGTTCATGGAGCATTGTGATGATATTGGTCATGGAGCATTGTGATGAGAAGGTCATGGAGCATAGGGCTAAAAATATTCATGGAGTATTGTGATGACAGGGTTCATGGAGCATTGTGATGACAAGGGAATGGAGCGTGGTGATGACAAGGTCCTGGAGCATGTGATGAGTTGACCATGGAGACTTGTGATGACAAGTCTCATGGAGCATTCTGATGAAAAGGGGCAAGGAGCACTGTGATTACAGGGGTCTTGGAGCACTGTGATAACAAGGGCATGGAGCACTGTGAGGAGAAGACCATGGAACATTCTGATGACATGCGTCATGGAGCTTTGTGATGACAAGGGCATGGAGCATTGTGATTACAGGTGTCTTGGAGCATTGTGATGACAAGGGTCATGGAGCCTTGTGATGACAAGGCCGTGGAACATTGTGATGGCAGGGGTCATGGAGCATTTTTATGACAGAGGTAATGGAGCATTTTGATGAGAAGAGCATTGAGCATTGGTCTGAAATGTTTGATGGATTATTGTGATGAGAGTGGGCATGGAGCATTGTGATGACCAAGGCACGGTACACTGTGATACATGGGTCATGTGGGATTGTAATGACAAGGGCATGTAGCATTGTGATGAGACGGGCATCGAGCATTGTGATGACAAGTGTCTTGGAGATGTGTGATGACAAGGGCATGGAGCAATGCGATGAGAGAGTTCATGGAGCATTGTGATGACAATGGCATGGAGCCTTGTGATGCCTAGGGTCATGGAGCTTTGTGATGACAAATGTCATGAAGCATTTTGATGACAAGGGTGTGGTGCATTGTGATGAGAAGGGCAGGGAACATTTTGATGACAGGTTCATGCAGCAATTTGATGAAAAGTGTAATGGAACATTTTGTTGACAGGGTTTATAGAACATTGTGATGCCAGGGATCATGGAGCTTTGGGATGAAATGGGTCATGGAGCATTTTGATGACAGGGGTTATGGAACATTGTGATGTCAGGGGTCATGGAACATTGTGCTGATAAGGGGATGTAGCATTGTGATGACAGGGTTCATGGAACATTGTGATAACAGGAGTGAGGTAGGATTGTGATGACTAGTGATGGAACATTGTGATATCTCATGTGAGAGAGCATTTGGATGAGAAGTGCATGGAGCATGGTGATTACAAGGTTTATGGAGCATAGCGATGACAAAGTTGTGGATCATTGTGATGAAAAGCGCATGGCACATTGTGATGACAAGGGTCATGGAGCATTGATCTGATAAAGGCATGGAGCATTCTGATGACAAGTGTCACAGAGCATTGTGATGAAAAGTTCATGGAGCATTGTGGTTACAAATGTCACAGAGCCTTGTGATGATGCGGACATGGACCGTTGTGATGACAAACGTTATGAAGCATTGTGATGACTGGAGTCAGGGATCGTTGTGATGGCAGGGGTCATGGAGCATTTTGATGACAAGGGCATGGAGCATTGTGATGACAGGGGCATGGAGAATTGCGATGACCAGGTCATGCAATATTGTGAAGAGTGTTGTCAGGGAGCATTGTGATGACATATGTAATGGCCTAATGTGATGACCATGGCATGGAGCATTGTGTTGCCAAGTGTCATGGAGGATTCTGATGACAAAGGTAATGGAGCATTGTGATGACAATGGCTTGGAGCATTGTGATGACAAGGTTCAGGGAGCATTGTGCTGACAAGTGCATGGAGAATTGTGATGACAATGGCATGGAGCATTCTGATGACAAACTACTGGAGTATTTTGATGACAATGGCATGGAGCATTGTGATGAAAATGGCAAGGGGCTTTGTGATGAAAAAGGCATGGAGGCTTTTTGTGACAGGGTTCAAGGAGCTTTCTGACGACAAGTGTCAGGGAGCATTGTGATAACAAGTGTATTGAGAATTGTGATGACATAGGTCATGGAGCATTGTGATGAAAAGGGCATGGAGTATTATGATGAAAGGCATCATGGTGAGTTGTGATGACAAGTGTTATGGAACATTGTGATCACAAGGGTTTGGAGCATTGTGATGACACAGGTCATGGATCATTTTGATTTCAAGGAGCATGGAGCATTTTGATGACAAGGGCATGAAGCAATGTGATCCCAATGTTTTTGGAGGATTGTGATGACAATGGTAATGGTGTATTTTGATGACAAGCACATAGAGCATTGTAATGACCAGGTCATGTAGCATTTTGCTGACAAAGGCATGGAGCATTGTGATGACATGTGTCATGGAGCACTGTGAGGACAAGCGTCATGGAGCATTGTGAATACAGGGGTCATGGAGCATTGGGATGACAAGGGCATGGATCATTGTGATGACAAGGGTCATGGATCATTGGGCTGAAAATGTTCATGGAGTATTGTGATGACAGGGGTCATGGAGCATTGTGATTACAGGGGTCTTGGAGCATTGTGATGACAATAGTCCCCGATCATTGTGTTGTCAGGTTTCATGGAGTGTTCTGATGACAGTGGTCATGGAGCATTTTGATGATATTTGCCATGGAGCATTGTGACTAGAAGGTCTTGGAGCATTTGGCTGAAAATGTTCATGGAGTATTGTGATGACAGGTGTCATGGAGCATTGTGATGACAAGGGAATGGAGCATGGTGATGACAAGGTACTGGAGCATTGTGATGAGATGACCATGGAGACTTGTGATGACAAGTCTCATGGAGCATTCTGATGAAAAGAGGCATGGAGCATTGTGATTACAGGGGTCTTGGAGCATTGTGATGACAAGGGTCATGGAGCCTTGTGATGACAAGCCGTGGAGCATTGTGATGGCAGGGTTCATGGAGCATTGTTATGACAGAGGTAATGGAGCATTGTGATGAGAAGGACATTGAACATTGGTCTGAAATGTTTCATGGATTATTCTTTTGAGAGTGGGCATGGAGTATTGTGATGAGAAAGGCACGGTACACTGTGATACATAGGTCATGGGGGATTGCAATGACAAGGGCATGGAGCATTGTCATGAGAAGGGCATCGAGCATTGTGATGACAAGGGAATGGAGTATTGTGATGACAGGCATCATGGAGCGTTGTGATGACAAGGGCATGGAGCATTGGTCTAATAAGTTTCTTGGATTATTGTGATGAGAGTGGGAACAGCGCATTGTGATGACAAGGGCATGGAGCATTGTGATGACCAGGCCATGCAGTATTGTAAATAGAGGTGTCAGGGAGCATTGTGATGACATATGTAATGGCCCATTGTGATGACAATGGCATGGAGCATTCTGATGCCAAGTGTCATGGAGGATTCTGATGACAAAGGTAATGGAGCATTGTGATGACAATGGCTTGGAGCATTGTGATGACAAGGGTCAGGGAGCATTGTGCTGACAAGTGCATGGAGAATTGTGATGAAAAGGGTCATGGAGCATTCTGATGACAAGCTTGGGGAGTATTTTGATGACAATGGCAGGGAGCATTTTGATGAAAATTGCATAGGGCTTTGTAATGAAAAAGACATGGAGCCTTTTCTTGACAGGTTTCAAGGAGCATTCTAATTACAAGAGTCAGGGAGCATTGTGATGACAAGTGTATTGAGAATTGTGATGACAAAAGTCATGGAGCATTGTGATGAAAAGGGCATGGAGTAATGTGATGACAGGTATCATGGAGCGTTGTGATGACAAGTGTTATGGAACATTGTGATCACAAGTGTTTGAAGCACTGTGATGACAGCGGTCCTGGATCATTTTGATTTCAAGGAGCATGGAGCATTTTGATGACAAGGGCATGAAGAAAAGTGATCCCAAGGTTCATGGAGGATTGTGATGACAATGGTAATGGAGTATTGTGATGACAAGCGCATAGATCATTGTAATGAAAAGGTCATGTAGCATTTTGCTGACAAAGACATGGAGCATTGTGATGACAGGTGTCATGGAGCACTGTGATGACAAACGTCACGGAGCATTGTGAATACAGGGGTCATGGAGAATTGGGATGACAAGGGCATGGATCATTGTGATGAAAAGTGTCATGGAGCATTGGGCTGAAAAAGTTCATGGAGTATTGTGATGACAGGGGTCATGGAGCATTGTGATTAAAGGGGTCTTGGAGCATTGTGATGACAGGAGTCCTGGATCATTGTGTTGTCAGGTGTCATGGAGTGTTGTGATGACAGTGGTCATGGAGCATTGTGATGATATTTGTCATGGAGCATCGTGATGAGAAGGTCATGGAGCATAGGGCTAAAAATATTCATGGATTATTGTGATGACAGGGTTCATGGAGCATTGTGATGACAAGGGAATGGAGCATGCTGATGAAAAGGTCCTGGAGCATTGTGATGAGATGACCATGGAGACTAGTGATGACAAGTCTCATGGAGCATTCTGATGAAAAGGGGCAAGGAGCATTGTGATTACAGGGGTCTTGGAGCATTGTGATGATAAGGGCATGGAGCACTGTGAGGAGAAGACCATGGAACATTCTGATGACATGCGTCATGGAGCTTTATTATGACAAGGGCATGGAGCATTGTGATTACAGGTGTCTTGGAGCATTGTGATGACAAGGGTCATGGAGCCTTGTGATGACAAGACCGTGGCACATTGTGATGGCAGGGGTCATGGAGCATTGTTATGACAGATGTAATGGAGCATTGTTATGAGAAGGGTATTGAACATTGGTCTGAAATATTTCATGGATTATTGTGATGAGAGTGGGCATGGAGCAATTTGATGAGAATGGCACGGTACACTGAGATACATGGGTCATGGGGGATTGTAATGACAAGGGCAAGGAGCATTGTGATGAGACGGGCATCGAGCATTGTGATGACAAGTGTCATAGAGATGTGTGATGACAATGGCATGGAGCATTGTGATGCCTAGGGTCATGGAGCTTTGTGATGACAAAGGTCATGAAGCATTTTGATGACAAGGGTGTGGTGCATTGTGATGAGAAGTGCAGGGAACATTTTGATGACAGGGTCATGCAGCAATTTGATGAAAAGTGTAATGGAACATTTTGTTGACAGGGTTTATAGAACATTGTGATGCCAGGGATCATGGAGCTTTTGGATGAAATGGGTCATGGAGCATTTTGATGACAGGGGTTATGGAACATTGTGATGTCAGGGGTCATGGAACATTGTGCTGATAAGGGGATGTAGCATTGTGATGACAGGGGTCATGGAACATTGTGATAACAAGAGAGTGGGAGGATTGTGATGACTAGTGATGGAACATTGTGATATCTCATGTGAGAGAGCATTTGGATGAGAAGTGCATGGAGCATTGTAATTACAAGTTTTATGGAGCATAGCGATGACAAAGTTGTGGATCATTGTGATGAAAAGCGCATGGCACATTGTGATGACAAGGGTCATGGAGCATTGATCTGATAAAGGCATGGAGCATTGTGATGACAAGTGTCACAGAGCATTGTGATGAAAAGTTCATGGAGCATTCTGGATACAAATGTCACAGAGCCTTGTGATGATGCGGGCATGGACCATTGTGATGACAAACGTTATGAAGCATTGTGATGACTGGAGTCAGGGAGCGTTGTGATGGCAAGGGTCATGGAGCATTTTGATGACAAGGGGCATGGAGCATTGTGATGACAGGGGCATGGAGCATTGGTCTGACAAGTTTCATAGATTATTGTGATGACATTGGACATGGTGCATTCTGATGACAAGGGCATGGAGCATTGTGATGAGAAGGTCAAGGAGTATTGTGAAGACAGGTGTCAGGGAGCATTGTGATGACATATGTCATGATCCATTGCGATGACAATGGCAGGGATCATTGTGATGCCAAATGTAATGGAGGACTGTGATGACAAATATAATGCAGCATTGTGATGACTAGGGCTTGGAGCATTATGATGACAAGGGCCATTGTGAATTTTCATGTCAATGTCGTGAAGCATTGTGATGACAAGTTCCTGGAGCATTGTGATGAGAAAACCATGGAGCCTTGTGAAGACAAGTCTCATGGAGCAAACTGATGAAAAGGGGCATGGAGCATTCTGATTACAGGGGTCTTGGAACATTGTGATAACAAGGGCATGGAGCTTTGTGATGACAATGGAATGGGGAATTGGTCTAATAAGTTTCATGGATTATTGTGATGACAGTTGGAATGGCGCATTGTGATGACAAGGGCATGGAGAATTGCTATGACTAGGTCATGCAATATTGTGAAAAGAGGTGTCAGGGAGCATTGTGATGACATATGTAATGGCCCAATGTGATGACCATGGCATGGAGCATTGTGATACCAAGTGTCATGGAGGATTCTGATGACAAAGGTAATGGAGCATTGTGATGACAATGGCTTGGAGCATTGTGATGACAAGGGTCAGGGAGCATTGTGCTGACAAGTGCATGGAGAATTGTGATGACAATGGCATGGAGCATTCTGATGACAAGCTTGTGGAGTATTTTGATGACAATGGCATGGAGCATTGTGATGAAAATGGCATGGGGCTTTGTGATGAAAAATGCATGGAGCCTTATCTTGACAGGTTTCAAGGAGCTTTCTGACGACAAGTGTCAGGGAGCATTGTGATGACAAGTGTATTGAGAATTGTGATGACATAGTTCATGGAGCATTGTGATGAAAAGGGCATGGAGTATTGTGATGACAGGCATCATGGAGCGTTGTGATGAAAAGTGTTATGGAACATTGTGATCACAAGGATTTGGAGCATTGTGATGACAAAGGTCATGGATCATTTTGATTTCAAGGAGCATGGAGCATTTTGATGACAAGGGCATGAAGCAATGTGATCCCCAGGTTCATGGAGGATTGTGATGACAATGGTAATGGAGTATTGTGATGACAAGCACATAGAGCACTGTAATGACCAGGTTATGTAGAATTTTGCTGACAAAGGCATGGAGCATTGTGATGACATATATCATGGAGCACTGTGAGGACAAGCCTCATGGAGCATTGTGAATACAGGGGTCATGGAGCATTGGGATGACAAGGGCATGGATCATTGTGATGCCAAGGGTCATGGATCATTGGGCTGAAAAAGTTCATGGAGTATTGTGATGACAGGGGTCATGGAGCATTGTGATGACAGGCGTCTTGGAGCATTGTGATGACAAGAGTCCCGGATCATTGTGTTGTCAGGTGTCATGGAGTGTTGTGATGACAGTGGTCATGGAGCATTTTGATGATATTTGCCATGGAGCATTGTGATTAGAAGGTCATGGAGCATTTGGCTGAAAATGTTCATGGAGTATTATGATGCCAGGTGTCATGGAGCATTGTGATGACAAGGGACTGGAGCATGGGGATGACAAGGTACTGGAGAATTGTTATGAGATGACCATGGAGACTTGTGATGACAAGTCTCATGGAGCATTCTGATGAAAAGAGGCATGGAGCATTGTGATTACAGGGGTCTTGGAGCATTGTGATGACAAGGGCATGGAGCACTCTCAGGAGAAACCCATGGAACATTCTGATTATATGCGTCATTGAGCTTTGTGATGACAAGGGCATGGAGCATTGTGATTACAGTGGTTTTGGAGCATTGTGATGACAAGGGTCATGGAGCCTTGTGATGACAAGGCCGTGGAGCATTGTGATGGCAGGGGTCATGGAGCATTGTTATGACAGAGGTATTGGAGCATTGTGATGAGAAGGGCATTGAACATTGGTCTGAAATGTTTCATGGATTATTGTGATGAGAGTGGGCATGGAGCACTGTGATGAGAAGGGCACGGTACACTGTGATATATTGGTCATGGGGGATTGTAATGACAAGGGCATGGAGCATTGTGATGAGAAGGGCATCGAGCATTGTGATGACAAGTGTCATGGATCTTTGTGATGACAATGGCATGGAGCAATGTGATGAGAGGGTTCATGGAGCATTTTGATGGCAATGTCATGGAGCATTGTGATGCCAAGGGTCATGAAGCTTTGTGATGACAAAGGTCATGGAGCATTTTGATGACAAGGGTGTGGTGCATTGTGTTCAGAAGGGCAGGGAGCATTTTGATGACATGGTCATGCAGCAATTTGATGAAAATTGTAATGGAACATTTTGATGACAGGGGTTATAGAACATTGTGATGCCAGGGGTCATGGAGCTTTGCGATGAAAAGGGTGATGGAGCATTTTGACGACAGGTGTTATGGAACATTTTGATGTCAGGGGTCATGGAACATTTTGCAGATAAGGGGATGTAGCATTGTGATGACAGGGGTTATGGAACATTGTGATAACTGGGGTGAGGGAGGATTGTGATGACTAGTGATGGAACATTGTGATATCTCATGTGAGAGAGCACTTGGATGAGAAGTGCCTGGGGCATTGTGATTACAAGTTTTAGGGAGCATAGCGATGACAAGGTTGTGGATCATTGTGATGAAAAGGACATGGCACATTGTGATGACAAGGGTCATGGACCATTATTCTGACAAAGACATGGAGCATTGTGATGACAAGGTTCACGGAGCATTGTGATGAAATATTCATGGAGCATTGTGCTTACAAATGTCACAGAGCCTTGTGTTGACGCGGGCATGGACCATTCTGATGAAAAACGTTATGAAACATTGTGATGACTGGAGTCACGGAGCATTGTGATGACAGGGGTCATGGGGCATTGTGATGAAAAGCGCATGGAGCATTGCTCTAATAAGTTTCAGAGATTATTGTGATGACAGTGGGAATGGCGCATTGTGATGACAAGGGCATGGATCATTGTGATGACCAGGTCATGCAGTATTGTGAAGAGACGTGTCAGGGAGCATTGTGATGAAATATGTAATGGCCCATTGTGATGACAATGGCATGGAGCACTGTGATGCCAAGTGTCATGGAGGATTCTGATGACAAAGGTAATGGAGCATTGTGATGACAATGGCTTGGAGCATTGTGATGACAAGGGTCAGGGAGCATTGTGCTGACAAGTGCATGGAGAATTGTGATGACAAGGGTCATGGAGCATTCTGATGACAAGCTTGTGGAGTATTTTGATGACAATGGCATGGAGCATTGTGATGAAAATTGCATGGGGCTTTGTGATGAAAAAGACATGGAGCCTTTTCGTGACAGGGTTCAAGGAGCATTCTGATGACAAGTGTCAGGGAGCATTGTGATGACCAGGGCCTGAAAAAAAGTGATCCCAAGGTTCATGGAGGATTGTGATGACAATGGTAATGGAGTACTGTGATGACAAGCGCATAGAGCATTGTAATGACAAGGTCATGTAGCATTTTGCTGACAAAGACATGGAGCATTGTGATAACAGGTGTCATGGAGCACTGTGATGACAAGCGTCACGGAGCATTGTGAATACAGGGGTCATGGAGCATAGGGATGACAAGGGCATGGAGAATTGAGCTGATAATGTTCATGGAATATTGTGATGACAGGGGTCATGGAGCATTGTGATTACAGGGGCCTTGGAGCATTGTTATGACAAGAGTCCCGGATCATTGTGTTGTCAGGTGTCATGGAGTGTTGTGATGACAGTGGTCATGGAGCATTTTGATGATATTTGCCATGGAGCATTGTGATTAGAAGGTCATGGAGCATTTGGCTGAATATGTTCATGGAGTATTGTGATGACAGGGGTCCTGAAGCATTGTGATGACAAGGGAATGGAGCATGGTGATGACAAGGTACTGGAGCATTGTGATGAGTTGACCATGGAGACTTGTGATGACAAGTCTCATGGAGCATTCTGATGAAAAGAGGCATGGAGTATTGTGATTACAGGGGTCTTGGAGCATTGTGATGACAAGGGCATGGAGCACTCTCAGGAGAAGTCCATGGAACATTCTGATGACATGCGTCATGGAGCTTTGTGATGACAAGGGCATGGAGCATTGTGACTACAGTGGTTTTGGAGCATTGTGATGACAAGTGTCATGGAGATGTGTGATGACAAGGGCATGGAGCAATGTGATGAGAGGGTTCATGGAGCATTGTGATGACAATGACCTGGAACATTGTGATGCCAAGTGTCATGGAGCTTTGTGATGACAAAGGTCATGGAGCATTTTGATGACAAGTGTGTGGTGCATTGTGATGAGAAGGGCAGGGAGCATTTTGGTGACAGGTTCATGCAGTAATTTGATGAAAAGTGTAATGGAACATTTTGATGACATGGGTTATAGAACATTTTGATGCCGAGGGTCATGGAGCTTTAGGATGAAAAGTGTCATGGAGCATTTTAATGACAGGTGTTATGGAACTTTGTGATGTCATGGGTCATCGAACTTTTTGATGATAAGTGCACTTAGCATTGTGATAACAGGAGTCATGGATCATTTGGATGACAGGGGTGAGGGAGTATTGTGACAAACAGTGATGTAGCATTGTGATATCAGTGGTGAGAGAGCATTTGGATGAGAAGTGCATGGAGCATTGTGATGACAAATTTTATTGAGCATTGTGATGACAAGATTGTGGAGCACTGTGATGATAAGCGCATGGTGAATTGTGATGACATGTGTCATGGAGCATTGTGCTGACAAGCGCATGGAGCATTGTGATGACAAGGGTCATTGAGCATTGTGCTGAGAAAGGCATAGAGAATTGTGATGACAAGGATCAAAGAGCATTGTAATGAAAAGTCCCTGGAGCATTGTGATGACAAGGGTCATGGAGCATTCTGGTGACAAACTTGTGGAGTATTTTGATGACAATGGCATGGAGCATTGTGATGAAAACGGCATGGGGCATTGCGATGAAAAAGGCATGGAGCCTTTTCGTGACAGGTTTCAAGGAGCATACTGATCACAAGTGTCAGGGAGCATTGTGATGACAAGTGTATTGAGAATTGTGATGACAAAATTCATGGAGCATTGTGATGAAAAGGGCATGGAGTATTGTGATGACAGGCATCATGGAGCGTTGTGATGACAAGTGTTATGGAACACTGTGATCACAAGAGTTTGGAGCACTGTGATGTCAGTGGTCATGGAGCATTGTGATGATATTGGCCATGGAGCATTGTGATGAGTAGGTCATGGAGCATTGGGCTGAAAATATTCATGGATAATTGTGATGACAGAGGTCATGGTGCATTGTGATGACAAGGGAATGGAGCATGGTGATGACAAGTTCCTGGAGCATAGTGATGAGAAGACCATGGAGACTTGTGATGACAAGTCTCATGGAGAATTCTGATGAAATGGGGCATGGAGCATTGTGATTACAGGGGTCTTGGAGCACTGTGATGACTAGGGCATGGAGCATTGTGATGAGAAGGTCATGGAGCATTCTGATGATATGCGTCATGGAGTTTTGTGATGACAAGGGCATGGAGCATTGTGATTACAGGGATCATGTAGCATTGTGATGAAAAGGGCATGGATCATTGGGGTGAAAAAGGCATGGATCCTTTTCATAACAGGGTTCAAGGAGCATACTGACGACAAGTGTCAGGGAGCATTGTGATGATAATTGTATTGAGCATTGTGATGACAAAGATCATGGAGCATTGTGATGAGAAGACCATGCATAATTGTGATGATGAGCATCATGATAAGTGTTATGGAACATTGTGATCACAAGGGTTTGGAGCATTATGATGACAGAGGTCATGGAGTATATTGATCTCATTGTGATGACAATAGCCTGAAGCATTATGATGATGGGCATGGTGCATTGTGATGACAGGTTTCATGGAGCATTGAGATGAAAAGGAGCATGGAGCATTGTGTTTACAGGGGTCTTGGAGCATTGTGATGACAAGGGCATGGAGCATTGTGATGAGAAGGCCATGGAACATTTTGATGACATGCGTCATAGAACCTTGTGATGACTAGGCCGTGGAACCTTTTGATTGCAGGTGTCATGGTGCATTGTTATGACAGGGGTAAAGGAGAATGGTGATGAGAACGTCATGGAACATTGGTCTGAAATGTTTCATGGATTATTGTGATGAGAGTGGGCATGGAGCATTGTGATGAGAATGACACGGTACACTGAGATACATGGGTCATGGGGGATTGTAATGACAAGTACATGGAGCATTGTGATGAGACGGGCATCGAGCATTGTGATGACAAGTGTCATGGAGCTTTGTGATGACAAGGGCATTGAGCAATGTGATGATAGGGTTCATGGAGCATTGTGATGACAATGACATGGAGCATTGTGATGCCAAGGGTCATGGAGCTTTGTGATGACAAGTCATGGAGCATTTTGATGACAATGGCATGGTGCATTGTGATGAGAAGGGCAGGGAGCATTTTGATGACCGGGTCATGCAGCAATTTGATGAATAGTGTAATGGAAAATTTTGATTGCAGGGGTTATAGAACATTGTGATGTCAGGGGTCTTGGAGCTTTGGGATGAAAAGGGTCATGGAGCATTTCGCTGACAGGGGTCATGGAACATTGTGATGATAAGGTTATGTAGCAGTGTGATGACAGGGTCATGGAACATTGTGATTACAGGGGTGAGGGAGAATTGTGATGACTAGTGGTAGAACACTGTGATATCTCTGGTGAGAGAGCATTTTGATGAGCAGTGCATGGACCATTGTGATTACAATGTTTATGGAGCATTGCAGTGACAAGGTTGTGGACCATTGTGATGAAATGCGCGTGGCACATTTTGAAGACAATGGTCATGGAGCATTGTTCTGACAAAGACATGGAGCATTGTGATGACAAGGGTCACAGAGAATTGTGATGAAATGTTCATGGAGCATTGTGGTTACAAAGGTCACAGAGTCTTGTGATGACGCGGGCATGGACCATTGTGATGACAAACGTTATGAAACATTGTGATGACTGGAGTCACGGATCATTGTGAGGACAGGAGTCATGGAGCATTGTGATGACTAGGGAATGGAGCATTGTGATGACAAGAGTCCCGAATCATTGTGTTCTCAGGTGACATGGAGTGTTGTGATGACAGTGCTCATGGAGCATTGTGATGATATTGGCCATGGAGCATTGTGATGATTAGGTCGTGGTGCATTGGGCTGAAAGTTTTCATGGATTATTGTGATGACAGGAGTCATGGAGCATTGTGATTACAAGGGAATGGAGCATGGTGATGACAAGGTCCTGGAACATTGTGATGAGAAGACCATGGAGACTTGTGATGACAAGTCTCATAGAGCATTCTGATGAAAAGGGGCATGGAGCATTGTGATTACTGGGGTCTTGGAGCACTGTGATGACTAGGGCATGGAGCATTGTGATGAGAAGGCCAAGGAGCATTCTGATGACATGCGTCATGGAGTTTTTTGAGGACAACCATGGAGCATTGTGATTACAGGTGTCTTTGAACATTGTGAGGACAAGGGCATGGAGCATTGTGAGGAGAAGACCAAGGAGCATTCTGATGGCATGCGTCATTGAGCTTTGTGATGACAAGGGCATGGAGCATTGAGATTACATGGGTCTTGGAGCATTGTGATGAAAAGGACATGGATCATTGTGATGAAAAAGGCATGGAGCCTTGTCATGACAGGAATCAAGGAGGATACAGACAACAAGTGTCAAGGGGCATTTTGATGACAAGTGTATTGAGCATTGTGATAACAAAGGTCATGGAGCATTGTGATGAGAAGACCATTGATAATTGTGATGACGAGAGTCATGGGACATTGTGATGAAAAGTGATATTGTATATTGTGATCACAAGTGTTTGGAACATTGTTATGACAGAGGTCATGGAGCATTTTGATTTCATTGTGATGACAATAGCATGATGCATTATGATGATAGGCATGGTGCATTGTGATGACAGGGTTCATGGATCATTGAGATGAAAAGAGGCATAGAGGATTGTGATTACAGGGTTATTGGAGCATTGTGATGAGAAAGGTCATGGAGCTTTGTGATGACAGGACCATGGAACATCGTGATGGCAGGGGTCATGGAGCATTGTTATCACAGTGGTAATTGAGCCTTGAGATGGCAAGGGAATGCAGCATTGTGATGAGAAGGCCATGGAGCATTCTGATGACATGTGTCATGGAGCTTTGTGAAGACAAGGGCATGGAGCAATGTGATGAGAGCGTTCATGGAGCATTGTGATGACAATGGCCTGGAGCATTGTGATGCTAAGTGTCATGGATCTTTGTGATGACAATGGTCATGGAGCATTTTGATGGCAAGCGTGTTGTGCAATGTGATAAGAAGGGCAGGGAGCATTGTGATGACAAATTTTAAGGAGCATTGTGATGACAATATTGTGGAGCACTGTGATGACAAGCACATGGTGCACTGTGATGACATGTGTCATTGAGCATTGTGCTGACAAGCGCATTAAGCATTGTGATGACAAGTCTCATGGAACATTCTGATGAAAAGGGGCATGGAGAATCGTGATTACAGGGGTCTTGGAGCATTGTGATGAGAAGGGCATGGAGCATTGTGATGAGAAGGCCATGAAGCATGCTGATGACATGCCTCATGGAGCTTTTTAATGACAAGGGCATGGAGTATTGTGATTACAGGCATCTTGGAGCATTGTGATGAATAGGGCATGGATCTCTGTGATGAAAAAGGCATGGAACCTTGTCATGACAGGGTTCAAGGAGCATACTGACGACAAGTGTCAGGGAGCATTGTGATGACAAGTGTATTGAGCATTGTGATGACAACGATCATGGAGCATTGTGATGAGAAGACCATGGATAATTGTGAGGATGAGTGTCGTGGGGTGTTGAGATGATAAGTGTTATTGAACATTGTGATCACAAGGGTTTGGAGCATTATGATGACAGAGGTCATGGAGAATATTGATTTCATTTTGATGACAATAGCCTGAAGCATTATGATGATGGGCATGGTGTATTGTGATGACACGGTTCATGGAGCATTGAGATGAAAAGGGTCATGGTGCATTGTGATTACAAGGGTCTTGGAGCATTTTGATGAAATGGGAATGGAGCATTGTGATGAGAAGGCCATGGAACTTTCTGATAACATGCGTCATGGAGCTTTGTGATGACAAGGGCATGCAGCATTTTGATTTCAGGGGTCTTGAGCATTGTGATGACAAGTGTCATGGAACCTTGTGATGACTAGGTAGTGGAACACTGTGATGCCAAGAGTCATGGTGCATTGTTATGACAGGGGTAATAGAGCATTTTGATGAGAAAGGTATGGAACATTGGTCTGAAATGTTTCATGGATTATTGTGATGAGAGTGGGCATGGAGCATTGTGATGACAAGGGCACGGAACACTGTGATACATGGGTCATGCAGGATTGTAATGAAAAGAGCATGGAGCACTGTCATGAGAAGGGCATCGAGCATTGTGATGACAAGTGTCATGGAGCTTTGTGATGACAAGGACATGGAGCAATGTGATGAGAGGGTTCAGGGAGCATTGTGATGACAGTGACATGGAGCATTGTGATGTCATGGGACATGGAGCTTTGTGATGACAAGTCATGGAGCATTTTGATGACAAGGGCATGGTTCATTGTGATGAGAAGGGCACAGAGCATTTTAATGAACGGGTCATGCAGCAATTTGATAAGAATTGTAATGGAATATTGTGATGGCAGAGTTTATAGAACATTGTGACGTCAGGGGTCTTGGAGCTTTGGGATGAAAAGGGTCATGGAGCATTTTGCTGACAGGGGTTATGGATCATTGTGATGTCAGGGGTCATGGAACATTGTGCAGATAAGTGAATGTAGCACTGTGATGACAGGGTCATGGAACATTGTGATTCCAGGTGTGAGGGAGTATTGTGATGACTAGTGATGGAACATTGTGATATCTCTGGTGAGAGAGCATTTTGATGAGAAGTCCATGGACCATTGTGATTACAAGGTTTATGGAGCATTGCAATGAAAAGTTTGTGGTCCTCTGTGATGAAATGCGTGTGGCACATTGTGATGACAATGGTCATAGACCATTGTTCTGAAAAAGACATGGAGCATTGTGATGACAAGGGTCACAGAGAATTGTGATGAAAAGTTCATGGAACATTGTGGTTACAAAAGTCACAGAGCCTTGTGATGATGCGGGCATGGACAATTGTGATGACAAACGTTATGAATCATTGTGATGACTGGAGTCACTGAGCATTGTGATGACAGGGGTCATGGAGCATTGTGATGATAAGGGCATGGAGCATTGTGTTGACAGGGGCATGGAGCATTGGTCTGACAAGTTTCATGGATTATTGTGATGACATTGGGCATGGTGCATTGTGATGACAAGGGCATGGAGCATTGTGATGAGAAGGTCAAGGTGTATTGTGAAGACAGGTGTCAGGGAGCACTGAGATGACATATGTCATGGTCCATTGTGATGACAATGGCATGGAGCATTGTGAAGCCAAATGTAATGGACAAATGTGAGGACAAATATAATGGAGCATTTTGATGATTAGGGCTTGGAGCATTATGATGACAAGGGCCATTGAAAATTTTCATGACAAGGTCGAGGAGCATTGTGATGACAAGGTCCTGGAGCACTGTGATGACAAAACCATGGAGCCTTGTGATGACAAGTCTCATGGAGCATACTGATGAAAACGGGCATGGAGCATTGTGATTACAGGGGTCTTGGAACATTGTGATGACAAGGGCATGGCACATTGTGAGGAGAAGACCAAGGAGCATACTGATGGCATGCGTCCTTGAGTTTTGTGATGACAAGGGCATGGAGCATTGTGATTACATGTGTCTTGGAGCACTGTGATGGAAAGGACATGGAACATTGTGATGAAAAAGGCATGGAGCCTTGTCATGACATGGTTCAAGGAACATACTGACAAGTGTCATGGAGCATTTTGATGACAGGGGTCATGAAGAATTGTGATAAAAAGAGCATGGAGCATTGTGATGACAAGAGCATGGAACATTGGTCTAATATGTTTCATGGATAATTGCGATGACAGTTGGAATGGCGCATTGTGATGACAAGGGTCATGGAGCATTCTGATGACAATCTTGTGGAGTATTTTGTTGACAATGGCATGGAGCATTGTGATGAAAACGGCATGGGGCATTGTTATGAAAGAGGCATGGAGCCTTTTCCTGTCATGTTTCAAGGAACATTCTGATGACAAGCGTCAGGGAGCATTGTGATGACAAGTGTATTGAGAATTGTGATGACAAAGGTCATGGAGCATTGTGATGAAAAGGGCATGGAGTATTGTGATGACAGGCCTCATGGAGCATTGTGATGACAAGTGTTATGGAACATTGTGATCACAAGGGTTTGGAGCATTGTGATGACAGAGGTCATGGATCATTTTGATTTCAAGGATCATGGAGCATTGTGATGACAAGGGCATGAAGCAATGTGATCCCAAGTTTCATGGAGGATTTTGATGAGAAGCAAAGAGAGCATTGTAATGACAAGGTCTTGTAGCATTTTGCTGACAAAGGCATGGAGCATTATGATGAGAGGTGTCATGGAGCAGTGTTATGACAAGCGTCACAGAGCATTGTGAAAACAGTGGTCATGGAGAATAGGGATGACAAGGACATGGATCACTGTGATGACAAGGGTCATGGAACATTGGGCTGAAAATATTCATGGAGTATTGTGATGACAGGTGTCATGGAGCACTGTGATGACTAGGGAATGGAACATTGTGATTACAAGAGTCCCGAATCATTGTGTTGTCAGGTGTCATGGAGTGTTGTGATGACAGTGGTCATGGAGAATTGTGATGATATTGGCCATGAAGCATTGTGATGAGAAGACCATGAGTAATTGTGATATCGAGTATCATGGTGCACTGTAATGACAAGGGGCATGAAGCATTGTGATGACAGGTGTCAGGGAGCATTGTGATGACAGGGGTCATGGAGCATTGTGATGACAAGGGCATGGAGCTTTGTGATGACATGTGCATGGAGCATTGTGATGACAAGTGCATGGAGCATTGCAATGTCAAGTGGATGGAGAATTGTGATGACAAGAGAATGTAACATTTTGATGAGAAGTGTCATGTAGCATTGTGATGACAACGACGTGGAGAATTGTGATGACAAGGGACATGGAGCATTTTGATAACCAGGGCATGGTGCATTGTGATGACAGGGGTCATGGAGCATTATTATGAGAATGGCCATGGTGCATTCTGACATAAGATATCACTTATGAAGGGAATGTAAACATGGCTACATATGAACTGATTTAGGGAAGAGAACAGAGTATCAGATTTAGAAAACCATCTAACACTTGCTTAAGGGGAAAGAGAGGTGGGGAGATGCACAAAACCTAAGATTGATATTAGCACAGGTACCGTTCCATAATCCAAAAACAGAAGAGACAAGCCCTACTCCTTCCTCAGTGAACGGAACTCAACATCCCTATTCCCCTCAGAGAAATATATCTGAGTAGTAAGAATTTTAATACCTATGTATTGATATGTCTCCGTAAGGGAACCAAGTGTGTCTAGAACGACATAAACATGGCAGTGAGAATCATCTCAAACCCACTATAAAAATGAATTTAAAAACAAAACATAAAAACAGTAAAATTCTTACACAATACCTTCAGGGGTTCTGATGAAACCTGGAATGACCGTATCTACAATGACAGCTGGATGTGGCATAAGGCTGGTCACTTGGGACTGAGAGGCTTGGTGAGATTGGGTGAAAAAATGCAGACCCTTTAAAGCAATAATGCCTGCCACCCATTCAATGGTTCCCATCTCTCCAGGTAGATGGGAATATCACTACAGTTATAACGTGTATGGGAACCTAGAGAATGGAAACCATCTGATGGTGAAAGGTTTCTAAAACTCTACTACTTTTTTCTCTCCTTGTGCTCCAGTTTGACATTCCAACTGCTTTACTATCAATCTCCCAACTTGGAAAGTCAGCCCCTATATCCTCCTGGTACGCACAGTTGGCATATTGTGCAGAGGATATAAGGGAAGAGAGAGAACCAATGAGAGAGTAGCTGTAGGCATTTGGACGGCCACATGTCTCTCTAATTTTCCGTCACAAAGAGGAATTAACCAAAGTCTCAGCCTGCCCCCCAGAACCAGTATAAGTCCAGAAGCAAAACAGTTGATTTGTGGTCAGATCACGAAAACGCGAGTTGAAAAATGGAGCTCAGGGCCACAGCAATTCACTAACCTGCAGAGTTAAAAAGGACTACTCTCTTCGAAAAATCTGTTGAGGGAAAGCCACGAGGCGGAAGGGAAAATGAGGCAGAATGGCATGAAATAGATTTCAAGAGGTACATTGGAATCGCCTTTAAACACAAGAAAAGCATTACAACTTCGAAAATTATGGAAATGGCCATAAAGGGCATATGGGTTTTCACATGCATATATGCAGGAGAAAACGCATATGCCCTTTTTGGACAAGCAAGCAAGCAGGCAATGCAAATCTGCACTACAAAGAAGTATCACTTCCCACCGGTCAAAAGGGACATCCACAAAATGGGTAAAAACCAGAAAGGCAAGACAGGCCCTGGAGAACAGGGAGCCTTGTTATGCTGATGGGCGGGATGTAAATTGCCAACTGCCTCTCTGGAGGAGTGCATTGTGTTCCCTAAAACAAGTAAACAACAGAGCTACAGAGCCAAGGGCACTTCAAGTCTAGGGAATATACCTTGGAAAAACTGAAAATAAATAAGACAGATCGACACCAAAATTCAGGGCTGCACTGCTTACAAAAACCTCAACTTGGGTACACATTATATATCCAAGGAAAGACAAAAATGGTTCAGGAAATTGTGGTACTTACGTATGATGGAATATCCCTCAGCCATGAAATCAATGTCATAAGGCCAGTAGCAGCAAAATGAGTGGATTCAGGTACGATAATTCTAAGTGAAATAAGACACACAGAACAAGAAACTTATCATAATATATCACTTATGAAGATCCTGTAAACATGGCTACACATGAACTGAGTTAGGAAAGAAAAGAGAGACTCACAGTTAAAAAAAACGCTTATGCTTGCTTAAGGGGGAAGGAGAGGTGGGGTGATGCATAAAATCAGAGTTTGATATTAGTACAGGTACCGTTCCAAAAGCCAAATACGAAATAGACAAAACCTACACCTTCCTCAGTGAAAGGGACTCAACACCCCATATTCACCACAGAGTAATATATCTTAAAAGTATTAATCTTAAAACCTATGTATTGATATGTCTCCATAAGGGAATCAAGTGTGTCTAGACTGGCATAAACATGACAGTGAGAATCAGCTCAAACCCACTATAAAAAGGAATTTCAAAAAGAAAACAAAAAAACAGGGAAATTTCTTTCAATTCTTTCAGGGTCTCTGATGAAACCTGGAATGACCCTATCTACAATGACAGCTGGATGTGGCATAAGGCTGGACACTTAGGACTGAGAGGATTGGTGAGATTGGGTGAGCAAATGCAGACCCTTTAAAGCAATAATGAGGGGCACCCATTCCATGTTTCCCAACTCTCCAGGTTGAAGGGAATATTACTAGAGCTATTACATGTACGGGAAACCTAGAGAATGGAAACACTGTGAATACGAAAGGTCTCTAAAACTCAACTAATAGTCCCTCTCCTGGTGCTCCGATTTGACTTTGAAACTACTTTACTATCAATCTCCCAACTTGGAGAGACAGCCCCTTTAACCTCCTGGTTCTCACAGGTTGCCAATTTGGCAGAGGATGAAACTGAAGAGGGAGAACCAAAGAGAGAGTAGCTGTTAGGCATTTGGACGGGCATATGTCACTCTTATTTCCAGGGAGGAAGAAGAATTGACGGAAGTCTCAGCCACACACCTGGAACCAGTACATGTTCTGAACCAAAATATTTGACTTGCGTTCAGCTCAGAAAAAAAGAGTGAAATATGAGCTCAGGGTCACAACAATTCACAAACTGGCAGAGTAATAAAGGGCAACTATCGTCCAAAATTCTGTTGAGGGAAGGCAACGAGGCAAACTTGAAAGGGAGGCAGAATTGCAGGAAACAGATTTCAAGAGGTACGTTGGAATCGCCTCTAAAGCACAGGAAGAGGGGCACAACTTCGACAATGATGCACTTGGCTAAAAAGGGCGTTTGCATTTTCTCCTGAATATATTCAGGAGAAAAACGCATACGCCCTTTTTGGCCAAGCAAGCAAGTGGGAAATGCAAATCTTCACTACAAAGAAGTATCACTTCCCACCTGTCAAAAGGGACATCCAAAAAATGTGTAAAAACCAGAAAGGCAAGACAGGCCCTGGAGAACACGGAGCCTTGTTATGCTGATGGGCGGGATGTAAATTGCCAACTGCCTCTCTGGAGGAGAGCATTGTGTTCCCTAAAACAAGTAAGCAACAGAGCTACAGAGCCAAGGACACTTCCAGTCAAGGGAATATACCTTGGGAAAACTGAAAATCAATAAGACAGAACCACCCCAAAATTTAGGGCTGCACTGCTTACAAGAACCTCAACTTGGGTACACCTTAAATATCCCAGGAAATATAAAAATGGTTCAAAAAATTGTGGTACTTACGTATGATGGAATATCCCTCAGCCATGAAATCAATGTCATAAGACCAGTAGCAGCAAAATGAGTGGATACAGGTACGATGATTCTAAGTGAAATAAGTCACACAGAAAAAGAATCTTATCATAAGATATCACTTATGAAGATCCTGTAAACATGGCTACACATGAACTGAGTTAGGAAAGAGAACAGAGTCTCACATTTAGAAAACACTCTTATGCCTGCTTAAGGGGGAAGGGGAGGTGGGGTGATGCATAAAACCAGAGTTTGATATAAGCACAGGTACCGTTCCTTAAACCAACTATGGAATAGACAAGACCTACACCTTCCTCAGTGAAAGGGACTCAAAACCCCATATTGACTTCCGGGTAAGATGGCGGAAGAGTAAGACGCGGAGATCACCTTCCTCCCCACGGATACACCAGAAATACAGCTACTCGTGGAACAACTCCTACAGAACACCTACTGAATGCTGGCCGAAGACCCCAGACCTCCCAAAAGGCAAGAAACCCCCCACATACCTGGGTAGGGCAAAGCGGAGAGATCCCCACACAGAGGATCAGTGCCGAGCGGCCCTCACCAGCCCGAGAGGCTTGTCTGCTTGCCCGCCGGGGCGCACAGCGCTGGAAGCTGAGGCTCGGGCTTCGGTCAGAGTGCAGGGAGAGGACTGGGGCTGGCGGCGAGAACTCAGCCTGAAGGGGGCTAATGTGCCACAGCTAGCCGGGAGGGAGTCCGGGAAAACCTTGGAGCTGCCGAAGAGGCAAGAGACTTTTTCTTCCCTCTTGGTTACCTGGTGCACGAGGAGAGGGGATTAAGAGTGCTGCTTAAAGGGGCTCCACAGACGGGCGCGAGTCGCGACTGAAAGCGCGGAGCCCAGAGACGGGCGTGGGACGCTGGGGCTCCTGCTGCTGCCACCAAGAAACCTGTGTGCGAGCGCAGGTCACTGCCCACACCGCCCTTCCGGGAGCCTGTGCAGCCCACCACTGCCGGGGTCCCGGGATCCAGGGGCTGCTTCCCTGGGAGAACGCATGGCCCGCCTCGGGCTGGTGCAATGTCACGCCGACCTTTGCTGCTGCAGGCTCGCCCCGCACTCCGTGCCCCTCCCTCCCCCCCGGCCTGAGTGAGCCAGAGTCCCAGAAGAGGCTGCTCCTTTAACCCTGTCCTGCCTGAGCGAAGAACAGACGCCCTCCGGCGACCTACATGCAGAGGCGGGGCCAAATCCAAAGCTGAGACCCAGGAGCTGTGAGAACAAAGAAGAGAAAGGGAAACCTCTCCCAGCAGCCTCAGAAGCAGCGGATTAAATCTCCACAATCAACTTGATGTACCCTGCATCTGTGGAATACATGAATAGACAACACATCATCCCAAATTGAGGAGCCCGGAGTCAGTGCTGTGCCTCTGAGGTGGGAGAGCCAACTTCAGGACACTGGTCCACAAGAGACCTCCCAGCTCCACATAATATCAAACGGCAAAAATCTTCCAGAGATCTCCATCTCAACACCAGCACCCAGCTTCACTCAACGACCAGCAAGCTACAGTGCTGGACACCCTAAGCCAAACAACTAGCAAGACAGGAACACAACACCACCCATTAGCAGAGAGGTGGCCTAAACTCATAAAAAGTCTGCAGACACCCCAAAACACACCACCAGACGTGGACCTGCCCACCAGAAAGACAAGATCCAGCCTCATCCACCAGAACACAGGCACTAGTCCCCTCCACCAGGAAGCCTACACAACCCACTAAACCAACCTTAGCCACTGGGGACAGACACCAAAAACAACGGGAACTACGAACCTGCAGCCTGCAAAAAGGAGACCCCAAACACAGTAACATAAGCAAAATGAGAAGACAGAAAAACACACAGCAGGAGAAGGAGCAAGATAAAAACCCACCAGATCTAACAAATGAAGAGGTAATAGGCAGTCTACCTGAAAAAGAATTCAGAATAATGTTGGTAAAGATGATCCAAGATTCTATTTCCCAGATACCAAATCTTGGAAATAGAATAGACAAAATGCAAGAAACAGTTAACGAGGACTTGGAAGAACTAAAGATGAATCAAGCATCGATTAAAAACACAATACATGAAATAAAAAATACTCTAGATGGGATCAATAGCAGAATAACTGAGGCAGAAGAACGGATAAGTGAGGTGGAAGATAAAATAGTGGAAATAACTGCTGCAGAGCAAAATAAAGAAAAAAGAATGAAAAGAACAGAGGACAGTCTCAGAGACATCTGGGACAACATTAAACACACCAACATTCGAATTATAGGGGTTCCAGAAGAAGAAGAGAAAAAGAAAGGGACTGAGAAAATATTTGAAGAGATTATAGTTGAAAACTTCCCTAATATGGGAAAGGAAATAGTTAATCAAGTCCAGGAGGCACAGAGATTCCCATACAGAATAAATCCAAGGAGAAATACGCCAAGACACATATTAATCAAACTGTCAAAATTTAAACACAAAGAAATCATATTAAAAGCAGCAAGGCAAAAACAACAAATAACACACAAGGGAATCCCCATCAGGATAACAGCTGATCTCTCAGCAGAAACTCTACAAGCCAGAAGGGAGTGGCAGGACATAATTAAAGTGATGAAGGAGAAAAACCTGCAACCAAGATTACTCTACCCAGCAAGGATCTCATTCAGATTTGATGGAGAAATTAAAACGTTTACAGACAAGCAAAAGCTCAGAGAGTTCAGCACCACCAAACCAGCTTTACAACAAATGCTAAAGGAACTTCTCTAGGCAAGAAACACAACAGAAGGAAAAGACCTACAATAACGAACCCAAAACAATTAAGAAAATGGGAATAGGAACATACATATCAATAATTACCTTAAATGTAAATGGACTAAATGCTCCCACCAAAAGACACAGATTGGCTGAATGGATACAAAAACAAGACCCATATATATGCTGTCTACAAGAGACCCACTTCAGACCTAGAGACACATACAGACTGAAAGTAAGGGGAAGGAAAAAGATATTCCATGCAAATGGAAACCAAAAGAAAGCTGGAGTAGCAATTCTCATATCAGACAAAATAGACTTTAAAGTAAAGACTACTAGAAGAGACAAAGAAGGACACTACATAATGATCAAGGGATCGATCCAAGAAGAAGATATAACTATTGTAAATATTTATGCACCCAACATAGGAGCACCTCAATACATAAGGCAAATACTAACAGCCATAAAAGGGGAAATCGACAGTAACACACTCATAGTAGGGGACTTTAACACCCCACTTTCACCAATGGACAGATCATCCAAAATGAAAATAAATAAGGAAACACAAGCTTTAAATGATACATTAAACAAGATGGACTTAAATGATATTTATAGGACATTCCATCCAAAAACAACAGAATACACATTTTTCTCAAGTGCTCATGGAACATTCTCCAGGATAGATCATATCTTGGGTCACAAATCAAGCCTTGGTAAATTTAAGAAAATTGAAATTGTATCAAGTATCTTTTCCGACCACAATGCTATGAGACTAGATATCAATTACAGGAAAAGATCTGTAAAAAATACAAACACATGGAGGCTAAACAATACACTACTTAATAACGAAGTGATCACTGAAGAAATCAAAGAGGAAATTAAAAAATACCTAGAAACAAATGACAATGGAGACACGACGACCCAAAACCTATGGGATGCAGCAAAAGCAGTTCTAAGAGGGAAGTTTATAGCAATACAATCCCACCTTAAGAAACAGGAAACATCTCGAATAAACAACCTAACCTTGCACCTAAAGCAATTAGAGAAAGAAGAACAAAAACATCCCAAAGTTAGCAGAAGGAAAGAAATCATAAAAATCAGATCAGAAATAAATGAAAAAGAAATGAAGGAAATGATAGCAAAGATCAATAAAACTAAAAGCTGGTTCTTTGAGAAGATAAACAAAATTGATAAACCATTAGCCAGACTCATCAAGAAAAAAAGGGAGAAGACTCAAATCAATAGAATTAGAAATGAAAAAGGAGAAGTAACAACTGACACTGCAGAAATACAAAAGATCATGAGAGATTACTATAAGCAACTCTATGCCAATAAAATGGACAACCTGGAAGAAATGGACAAATTCTTAGAAATGCACAACCTGCCAAGACTGAATCAGGAAGAAATAGAAAATATGAACAGACCAATCACAAGCACTGAAATTGAAACTGTGATAAAAAATCTTCCAACAAACAAAAGCCCAGGACCAGATGGCTTCACAGGCGAATTCTATCAAGCATTTAGAGAAGAGCTAACACCTATCCTTCTGAAACTCTTCCAAAATATAGCAGAGGGAGGAACACTCCCAAACTCATTCTACGAGGCCACCATCACCTTGATACCAAAACCAGACAAGGATGTCACAAAGAAAGAAAACTACAGGCCAATATCACTGATGAACATAGATGCAAAAATCCTCAACAAAATACTAGCAAACAGAATCCAACAGCACATTAAAAGGATCATACACCATGATCAAGTGGGGTTTATTCCAGGAATGCAAGGATTCTTCAATATACGCAAATCAATCAACGTGATACACCATATTAACAAATTGAAGGAGAAAAACCATATGATCATCTCAATAGATGCAGAGAAAGCTTTCGACAAAATTCAACACCCATTTATGATAAAAACCCTGCAGAAAGTAGGCATAGAGGGAACTTGCCTCAACATAATAAAGGCCATATATGACAAACCCACAGCCAGCATCGTCCTCAATGGTGAAAAACTGAAAACATTTCCACTAAGATCAGGAACAAGACAAGGTTGCCCACTCTCACCACTCTTATTCAACTTAGTTTTGGAAGTTTTAGCCACAGCAAACAGAGAAGAAAAGGAAATAAAAGGAATCCAAATCGGAAAAGAAGAAGTAAAGCTGTCACTGTTTGCAGATGACATGATACTATACATAGAGAATCCTAAAGATGCTACCAGAAAACTACTAGAGTTAATCAATGAATTTGGTCAAGTTGCAGGATACAAAATTAATGCACAGAAATCTCTGGCATTCCTATATACTAATGATGAAAAATCTGAAAGTGAAATCAAGGAAACACTCCCATTTACCATTGCAACAAAAAGAATAAAATATCTAGGAATAAACCTACCTAAGGAGACAAAAGACCTGTATGCAGAAAATTATAAGACACTGATGAAAGAAATTAAAGATGATACAAATAGATGGAGAGATGTACCATGTTCTTGGATTGGAAGAATCAACATTGTGAAAATGACTCTACTACCCAAAGCAATCTACAGATTCAATGCAATCCCTATCAAACTACCACTGGCATTTTTCACAGAACTAGAACAAAAAATTTCACAATTTGTATGGAAACACAAAAGACCCCGAATAGCCAAAGCAATCTTGAGAACGAAAAATGGAGCTGGAGGAATCAGGCTCCCTGACTTCAGACTATACTACAAAGCTACAGTAATCAAGACAGTATGGTACTGGCACAAAAACAGAAAGATAGATCAATGGAACAGGATAGAAAGCCCAGAGTTAAACCCACGGACATATGGTCACCTTATCTTTGATAAAGGAGGCAGGAATGTACAGTGGAGAAAGGACAGTCTCTTCAATAAGTGGTGCTGGGAAAACTGGACAGGGACATGTAAAAGTATGAGATTAGATCACTCCCTAACACCATACACAAAAATAAGCTCAAAATGGATTAAAGACCTAAATGTAAGGCCAGACACTATCAAACTCTTAGAGGAAAACATAGGCAGAACACTCTATGACATAAATCACAGCAAGATCCTTTTTGACCCACCTCCTAGAGAAATGGAAATAAAGACAAAAATAAACACATGGGACCTAATGAAACTTAAAAGCTTTTGCACAGCAAAGGAAACCATAAACAAGACCAAAAGACAACCCTCAGAATGGGAGAAAATATATGCAAATGAAGCAACTGACAAAGGATTAATCTCCAAAATTTATAAGCAGCTCATGCAGCTCAATAACAAAAAACAAACAACCCAATCCAAAAATGGGCAGAAGACCTAAATAGACATTTCTCCACAGAAGATATACAGACTGCCAACAAACACATGAAAGGATGCTCAACATCTTTACTCATTAGAGAAATGAAAATCAAAACTACAATGAGATATCATCTCACACCAGTCAGAATGGCCATCATCAAAAAATGTAGAAACAATAAATGCTGAAGAGGGTGTGGAAAAAAGGAAACACTCTTGCACTTCTGGTGGGAATGTGAATTGGTACAGCCACTATGGAGAACGTTATGGAGGTTCCTTAAAAAACTACAAATAGAAATACCATATGACCCAGCAATCCCACTACTGGGCATATACCCTGAGAAAACCATAATTCAAAAAAAGACATGTACCAAAATGTTCATAGCAGCCCTATTTACAATAGCCCAGAGATGGAAACAACCTAAGTGTCCATCATCGGATGAATGGATAAAGATGTGGCACATATATACAATGGAATATTACTCAGCCATAAAAAGAAATGAAATTGAGCCATTTGTAATGAGGTGGATAGACCTAGAGTCTGTCATACAGAGTGAAGTAGGTCAGAAAGAGAAAGACAAATACTGTATGCTAACACATATATATGGAATTTAAGAAAAAAAAATGTCATGAAGAACATAGGGGTAAGACAGGAATAAAGACACAGACCTACTAGAGAATGGATTTGAGGATATGGGGAGGGGGAAGTGTAAGCTGTGACAAAGTGAAAGAGTGGCATGGACATATATACACTACCAAACGTAAGGTAGATAGCTAGTGGGAAGCAGCCTCATAGCACAGGGAGATCAGCTCGGTGCTTTGTGACCGCCTGGAGGGTTGGGATAGGGATGGTGGGAGGGAGACGCAAAAGGGAGGGGATATGGAAACATATGTATATGTATAACTGATTAAATTTGTTATAAGGCAAAAAATTTTAAAATACATAAATAAATAAATAAATAAAAGAAAAAAACATATTTACGGCAGAGGAATATATCTGACTAGTAAGAATCTTAAAACATATGTATTGATATGTCTCTGTAAGGGAAACAAGTGTTTCTAGACTGGCATAAACATGGCACAGAGAATCAACTCAAACCCACTATAAAAAGGAATTTCAAAAACAAACCAAAAAAACAGGGAAATTCTTTACAATTTCTTCAGGGCCTCTGATGAAACCTGGAATGACCCTATGCACAACGACAGCTTGATGTGGCATAGGGCTGGACAAATGGGACTGAGAGGATTGGTGAGATTGGGTGAGCAAAGGCAGACCCTTTAAAGCAATAATGCATGGCAACCAATCCATGGGTCCCAACTCTCCAGGTTGAAGGGAATATTACTACAGGTATAACATGTATGGGAAACCTAGAGAATGGACACACTGTGAATATGAAAGATCTCTAAAATTCAACGAATATTCCCTCTCCTGGCGCTCCGGTTTGACTTTCCAACTGCTTTACTATCAATCTCTCAACCTGGAGAGACAGCACTTTAACCTCCTGTTTCGCACAGGTCGCCAATTTCACAGAGGATGAATGGGAAGAGGGAGAACCAATGAGAGAGTAGCTGTTAGGTATTTGGACGGGCATATGCCACTCTTATTTCCCAGGAGGAATAAGAATTGACCGAAGTCTCAGCCACCCACCGGGAACCAGTATAGGTCCTGAACCAATATATTGGACTTGTGTTTAGCTCAGAAAAAACGAGTTACAAAATGGAGCTCAAGGGCACAGCAATTCACAAACTGGCAGAGTAATAAAGGGCAACTATCGTCCAAAAATTTGTTGAGGGAAGGCAACGAGGCAGACTTATATGCGAGGCAGAATAGCAGGAAACAGATTTCAAGAGATACGTTGGAATCACCTATAACACACAGGAATAAGGGCACATCTTCGACAATGATGCACTTGGCCAAAAAGGGCGTATGCGTTTTCTCCTGAATATATTCAGGAGAAAACGCATACGCCCTTTTTGGCCAAGCAAGCAAGCGGGCAATGCAAATCTGCACTACAAAGAAGTATCACTTCCCACCGGTAATTAGGGGCATCCACAAAATGGGTAAAAACCAGAAAGTCAAGACAGGCCCTGGAGAACAGGGAGCCTTGTTATGCTGATGGGCGGGATGTAAATTGCCAACTGCCTCTCTGGAGGAGTGCATTGTGTTCCCTAAAACAAATAAACAACAGAGCTACAGAGCCAAGGGCACTTCGAGTCTAGGGAATATACCTTGGGAAAACTGAAAATCAATAAGACAGAGACACCCCAAAATTTAGGCCTGCACTGCTTACAAGAACCTCAACTTGGGTACACCTTACATATCCCTGGAAATATAAAAATGGTTCAAAAAATTGTGGTACTTACGTACGATGGAATATCCCTCAGCCATGAAATCAATATCATAAGACCAGTAGCAGCAAAATGAGTGGATTCAGGTACGATGATTCTAAGTGAAATATGTCACACAGAAAAAGAAACTTATCATAAGATATCATTTATGAAGATCCTGTAAACATGGCTACACATGAACTGAGTTAGGAAAGAGAACAGAGTCTCACATTTAGAAAACACTCTTATTCCTTCTTAAGGGGGAAGGAGAGGTGGGGTGATGCATAAAACCAGAGTTTGATATAAGCACAGGTACCGTTCCAAAAACCAACTATGGAATAGACAAGACCTACACCTTCCTCAGTGAAAGGGACTCAAAATCCCATATTTCCCACAGAGGAATATATCCGACTAGTAAGAAACTTAAAACCTATGTACTGATATGTCTCCGTAAGGGAATCAAGTGTGTCTAAACTGGCATAAACATGGCAGCGACAATCAGCTCAAACCCAATCTAAAAAGGAATTTCCAAAACAAAACAAAAAAACAGGGAATTTTTTTACAATTCCTTCAGGGTCTCTGATGAAACCTGGAATGACCCTATCTACAATGACAGCTGGATGTGGCATAAGGCTGGACACATGGGACTGAGAGGATTGGTGAGATTGGATGAGCAAAAGCATACCCTTTATAGCAGTAATGCATGGCACCCGTTCCATGGGTCCCAACTCTCCAGGTTGAAGGGAATATTAGTATAGCTATAACATGTATGGGAAACCTAGAGAATGGACACACTGTGAATATGAAAGGTTTCTAAAACTCAACGAATAGTCCCTCTACTTGTGCTCCAGTTTGACTTTCCAACTGCTTTACTATCAATCTCCCAACTTGGAGAGACAGAACCTTTAACCTCCTGGTTCACACAGGGTGCCAATTTGGCAAAGGATGAAAGGGAAGACGGAGAACCAATGAGAGATTAGCTGTCAGGCATTTGGACGGGCACATGTCACTCTTATTTCCCGTGAGGAAGAAGAATTAACCAAAGTCTCAGCCACCCACCGAAAACCAGTATAGGTTCTGAAAAAAAATATTGAACTTGCGTTCAGCTCACAAAAAACGAGTTACAAAATGGAGCTCAGGGGCACAGCAATTCACAAACTGGCAGAGTAATAAAGGGCAACTATCGTCCAAAAATCTGTTGAGGGAAGGCAACGAGGCAGATTATAAGCGAGGCAGAATAGCAGGAAACAGATTTCAAGAGGTACGTTGGAATCACCTTTAACACACAGGAATAGGGGCACAACATCAACATGATGCACTTGGCCAAAAAGGGCGTATGCGTTTTCTCCTGAATATATTCAGGAGAAAACGCATACGCCCTTTTTGGCCAAGCAAGCAAGCGGGCAATGCAAATCTGCACTACAAAGAAGTATCACTTCCCACCGGTAATTAGGGGCATCCAAAAAATGGGTAAAAACCAGAAAGTCAAGACAGGCCCTGGAGAACAGGGAGCCTTTTTATGCTGTTGGGCGGGATGTAAATTGCCAACTGCCTCTCTGGAGAAGAGCATTGAGTTCCCTAAAACAAATAAACAACAGAGCTACAGAGCCAAGGGCACTTCAGGTCTAGGGAATATACCTTGGGAAAACTGAAAATCAATAAGACAGAGCCACCCCAAAATTTAGGCCTGCACTGCTTACAAGAACCTCAACTTGGGTACACCTTACATATCCCTGGAAATATAAAAATGGTTCAAAAAATTGTGGTACTTATGTACGATGGAATATCCATCAGCCATGAAATCAATGTCATAAAACCAGTAGCAGCAAAATGAGTGGATTCAGGTATGATGATTCTAAGTGAAATATGTCACAAAGAAAAAGAAACTTATCATAAGATATCATTTATGAAGATCCTGTAAACATGGCTACACATGAACTGAGTTAGGAAAGAGAACAGAGTCTCACATTTAGAAAACACTCTTATGCCTGCTTAAGGAGGAAGGAGAGGTGGGGTGATGCATAGAACCAGAGTTTGATATTAGTACATGTACCATTCCAAAATCAAAATACGGAATAGACAAGACCTACACCTTCATCAGTGAAAGGGACGCAAAACCCAATATTCTGCGCAGAGGTATATATCTGACTAGTAAGAATCTTAAAACCTATGTATTGATATGTCACCGTAAGGGAATCAAGTGTGTATAAACTGGCATAAACAAGGCAGTGAGAATCAGCTCAAACGCAGTAAAAAAAGAAATTTCAAATACAAAACAAAAAAACAGGGAAAATCGTTACAATTCCTTCAGGGGCTCTGATGAAACCTGGAATGACCCTACCTAAAACGAGAGCTGGATGTGGCATAAAGCTGGACACTTGAGACTGAGAGGTTTGGTGAGACTGGGTGAGCAAATGCAGACCCTTTAAAGCAATAATATGTGGCACCCATTCCATGTGTCCCAACTCTCCTTGTGTAAGGGAATATTACTACAGGCATAACATTTACGGGAAACCTAGAGAATGGACACACTGTGAATACGAAAGGTTTCTAAAACTCAACTTATAGTCCCTCTCCTTGTGCTCCAGTTTGACCTTCCAACGGCTTTACTATCAATCTCCCAACTTGGAGCGATAGCCCGTAAAACCTCCTGGTTCGCACAGGTTGCCAATTCGGCAGAGGATGAAAGGGAAGAGGGAGAACCAGTGAGAGAGTAGCTGTTAGGCATTTGGACAGGTACATGTCACTTTAATTGCCCGGCAGGAAGTAAAATTAACCAATGTCTCAGCCACCCGCCGGGAACCAGTATAGGTTTTGAACCATAAATCTGGATTTGCTGTCAGCTCACAAAAACGAGTTGAAAAATGGAGCTCAGGGGCACAGCAATTTACAAACTGGCAGAGTAATAGAGGACAACTATCGTCCAAAAATCTTTTGAGGGAAGGCAGAGAGGCGGACTTTAAAATGAGGCAGAATAGCAGGAAACAGATTTCAAGAGGTACGTTGGAATCACCTTTCAAGCACAGGAAGAGGGGCACAATTTTGACAATGATGCACTTGGCCAAAAAGGGCGTATGCGTTTTCTCCTGAGTATATTCAGGAGAAAATGCATACGCCATTTTTGTCCAAGCAAGTAAGCAGCAATGCAAATCTGCACTACAAAGAAGTATCCCTTCCCACCGGTCAAAAGGGACATCCACAAAATGTGTAAAAACCAGAAAGGCAAGACAGGCCCTGGAGATCAGGGAGCCTTGTTATGCTGATGGTCGGGATGTAAGTTGCCAAATGCCTCTCTGGAGGAGTGCATTGTGTTCCCTAAAACAAGTAAACAACAGAGCTACAGAGCCAAGGGCACTTCCAGTCTAGGGAATATACCTTGGGAAAACTGAAAATCAATAAGACAGCGCCACCCTAAATTTTAGCGCTGCACTGCTTACAAGAATCTCAAGTTGGGTACACCTTAAGTATCCCAGGAAATACAAAAAATGGTTCAAGATATTGTGGTACTTACATACGATGGAATATCGCTCAGCCATGAAATCAATGTCATAAGGCCAGTAGCAGCAAAAAGAGTGGATTCAGGTACGATGATTCTAAGTGAAATAAGTCACACAGAAAAAGAAACTTATCATAAGATATCACTTATGAAGGTCCTGTAAACATGGCTACACATGAACTGAGTTAGGAAAGATTACAGAGTAACTAATCTTATCATAAGTTATCACTCATAGCGGGAATGTACACATGACTACACATGAACTGAATGACAAACACAACAGAGTCACACATTTAGAAAACATCTTCTGCCTGCTTAATGGGAAAGCCGAGGTGGGGTGATGCATAAAACCACAGTTTTAAATTAGCACAGATCCCGTTATATAAACCATGTATGTAATAGACAACACCTACTCCCGGCACAATGAACCGGACTCAACACCCCCTATTCATTGCAGAGGAATATGTCTGACTCTAAGTATTTTAAAACATATGTATTCTCATATCTCCATAAAGGAATCATGTGTGTGTATAACGGCATGAACACAGCACTGAAATTCAGTTAAACCCACTTATAAAAATAAATTTCAAAAGCAAAATGCAAAGACATATAGAAAGTCTTTAAAATTACATTCAGGGCCTGTGATGCAAGCTAGATTGACCACCTTTACACCCACAGCTGGATGAGACATAAGACTGGACTCTTGGGGCTGACAAGATTGCTTAGGTTGTGTGAACAAAAGAACACCACTTACAGCAATACTGTGTGCTACACATTCTAGTGGTCCCAACTCTCCAGGTTTAAGGGAATCTTCCTACAGTTAAAACATGCATGGGAAACCCAGTGGATGGTACACTGTGTAATTGGGAAAGTTTTCTAAAAGGTACCTCATTTTTCCTTTTGTCGTGCTCGGCTTCGCCATTCCATCTGCATTACTCAAAATCTCCCCACTTGGAGTGTCAGTGCCTTTACCCTCCCGTTATGCACAGTTTGCAAACTGTGCAGAGGATGAACAGGAAGAGGGGAAATAAATGAGAGATTAGCTGTAGGTGTTTGGATGGGTACATGTCACTCTAGTTTCCCATCAGGAAGAATAATTAACCAAAGGCTCAGCCTGAAGCCCCGGAACAGGACTACGGCCTAAAGCCATACTGCGGTATTGCAGCCAGCTCACAAAGAGGCGAGTTGAAAAATGGAAATCAGGGGCACAGCAATTCACAAACTTGCAGAATTATAAAGGACAACTATCATCCAGAAATATATTGAGGAAAGGCAGTGAAGAGGATTTGAATGCAAGGCAGAATTGAAGGAAACAGATTTCAAGAGGTAGATTGGAGTCATCTTTAAAGCACATGAAAAGCAACAGAATTTCGACAATGTTGCCCTTGGCTGAAAAGGGAGTATGTGTATTTTCTTGAATATATTCGGGAAAAAATGCATATGCCCTTTTTGGCTAAGCAAGCCATCAGGCATTGCAAATCCACACTACAGAGAAGTGTCCCTTACCTCCAGTCAAAAGGGCCATCCACAAATAGTGTAAAATCCACAAATGCAGGACCGGCCATGGAGAAAAGGGAGCCTGGTTACGCTGATGGACAGGATGTAAATTTCCAACAGCCTCTCTGGAGAACTGTATGTTGTTTTCTAAAACAGAGCTACAGAGTATAGCACACTTCCACTCATGGGCGTGTATTTTGGGAAGACTAAAAATCCACAACACACAGACAGCCCAAAATTTAGGGCTGCTCTGTTTACAAGAACCTTGACTTCGGTACACTTTATATATCCCAGGAAAGGAAAAAAAAAATGGATATAGATGTTGTGGTACTTATATACAAAGGAAAGTCACTCAGACATAAAATCAATGTCATAAGGCCCATAGCAGCATAATGAGTGGCTTTAGGTACGATGATGCTAAGTGAAATGAGCCACAAAGAAAAATAAACTTATTGTAATATATCACTTATAGAGGAAATGTAAACATGGCTACACATGAACTGAATTTCAAAAGAGAACAGAGTTACACATTTAGAAAACACACTTATGCCTCCTTAAGGGGAAAGGTGACGTGGGGTGATGTGTAAAAGCAGAGTTTGAAATTAGCACAGATCCCATTCCATATACCAAATATGTAATAGACAAGACCTACTCCTTTCTCAATGAACTGGACACAAAACACCCTATTCACTGAAGAGGAATATATCTGACTTGTAATAACCTTGAAACCTATGTATTTATATGTCTCCATAATGGAATCAAGTGTATGTAGATTGGCATAAACACAGATCAATGGAACAGGACAGAAAGCCCAGAGATAAACCTACATACCTATGGCTATCTCATCTATGACAAAGGAGCTAAGGATATACAATGGAGAAAAGACAGTCTCTTCAGTAATTGGTGCTGGAAAAACTGGACCCCTACACATAAAAGAATGAAATTAGAACACTCCATAACACCATACACAAAAATAGACTCTAAGTTGATTAGAGATCTAAATATAAGGCCAGACACTATAAAACACTTAGAGGAAACCATAGGCAGAACACTCTATGACATAAATCACAGCAAGATCCTTTTGGACCCACCTCCTAGAGAAATGGAAATAAAAACAGAAATCAACAAATGGGACCTAATGAAACTTAAAAGCTTTTACACAGTACAGGAAAACATAAACAAGATGCAAAAACAACCCTCAGAATGGGAGAAAATATTTTCAAATGAAGCAATTGACAAAGGATTAATCTCCAAACATTACAAGCACCTCATGTAGCTCAATATCACAAAAACAAACAACCCAATCCAAAAACGGGCAGAAGACCTAAATAGACATTTCTCCAAAGAAGATATACAGATTACCAAGAAACACATGAAAGGATGCTGAACATCACTAATCATTAGAGAAATGCAAATCAAAACTACCCTGAGGTATCACCTCACAGCAATCAGAGTGGCAATCATCAAAAAAAATCTACAAATCAATAAATGCTGGAGAGGCCTTTATTGGAGAAAAGGGAACACACTTGCACTGTGGGTGGGAATGTAAATTGATATGGGCACGAGGGAGAAGAGTACGGAGGTTCCTTTAAATAACTAACAATAGAAGTACCATACGACACAACAATCCAACTACTGGGCATTTGCCTTGCGAAAACCATAATTCAAAAAGAGTTATGTACAAAAATGTTCATTGCAGCTCTATTTGCATTAGCCAGGACATGGAAGCAACCTAAGTTTCCATTGACAGATGAATGGATAAAGAAGATCTGGTACATATATACAATCAAATATTACTCAACCATAAAAAGAAGCAAAACTGAGTTATTTGTACTGAGGTGGATGGACTTAGAATCTGTCCTACACAGTGAAGTAAGTCAGAAAGGGAAAAACAAATACTGTATGTTAACAGAGATATATGGAATCTAATGAAGAAAAAAAAAAGATTTTGAAGAACCTAGTGGCAGGACAGGAGTAAGGACACAGACATAGAGAAAGGACTTGAGGACACCGGAAGGGGGATGGGTAAGCTGGGAAGAAGTGAGAGAGTGGCATGGACATAAATACATTACCAAATGTAACACCGATAGCTACTGAGAATCAGCCACATAGAACAGGGAGATCAGCTCAGTGCTTTGTGACCACATAAAGGGGTGGGATATGGATTGTGGGAGGGAGATGCAAGAGGGAGGGGATCTGGTGATATTTGTATATGTATAGCTGATTCACTTTGTTATACAGCAGAAACGAACACTCCATTGTAAAGCAATTATACTCCAATAAACGTGTAAAAGGAAAAAAAAAAAAAGCCCAAGGATAAACCTACACACTTATGGTCAACTAATCTATGACTAAGGAGGCAAGACTATACAATGGAGATAAGACAGTCTCTTCAATCATTGGTGCTGGGAAATATGGAGAGCTACATGTAAAAGAATGATATTAGAACACTCCCCAACACCATACATAAAAATATATTCAAAATGGATTAGAGACCTTAATGTAAGACCGGACAGTATAAAACTCTGAGAGGAAAACTTACGAAGGATACTCTGACGTAAATCACAGCAAGATCTTTTTTGATCCACCTCCTATAGTAATGAAATAAAAAAGAAAACTAAACAGATGGGACCTAATGAAACGTAAAAGCTTTTGCAAAGCAAAGGAAACTACAAACAAGACGAAAAGACAACCCTCAGAATGGCAGAAAATATTTGCAAACGAATCAATGGACAAATGATTAATCTCCAATATATATAAACAGCTCATGCAGCTCAATATTAATAAAACAAACAACCCAATACAAAATGGAAGATCTAAATAGACATTTCTTCCAAGAAGACATAGAGATGGCCAGTACGCACATGAAAATCTGCTGAACATCACTAATTATTAGAGAAATGGAAATCGAAACTACAATGAGGTATCACGTCACACCTGTTAGAATGGGCATCATCAGAAAATCTACAAACAACAAATGCTGGAGAGGGTGTGGAGAAAATGAACCTTCTTCCACTATTGTTGGGAATGTAAATCGATACAGTCTCTATGGAGAACAGTATGGAGGTTCCTTAAAAAACTAAAAATAGAATTACCGTATCATCCAGCAATCCCACTACTGGGCATATACCCAGAGAAAACCATAAATCAAAAAGACACATTCACCACAATGTTCACTGCAGCACTATTTACAATAGCCAGGTAATGAAAGGAACCTAAGTGCCCACAGACAGACGAATGGATAAAGACGTGGTACATATATACAACGGAATATTACTCAGCCATACATAGGAATGAAATTGGGTCATTTGTAGAGACCTCGATGGATCTAGAGACTGTCATACAGAGTGAAGTAAGTCAGAAAGAGAAAAACAAATATTGTATATTAATGCATATATGTGGAACCTAGAAAAATGGTACAGATGAACCAGTTTGCAGGGCAGAGATAGAGACAGATGTAGAGAACAAACATATGGACACCAAGGAGGGAACGCCATGTGAGGGTGGTGGTGGGATGAATTGGGAGACTGGGATTCACATGTGCACACTTATATGTATAAAATACATATCCAATAAGAACCTGCTGTATAAAAGAAATAAATTTTAAAAAATTAAAAATAAATAAATAACATTTAATAAAATAAAACAGAAAAAAAGTTTTTTCCTTCACATAGACGTCTTTATATTAATGCATTATTTCCATGTTTATATCTCCAAATTAAAAAAAAAGAGGAATAAATAAAATCTAACTTGAACCAAAAAGAAAAAGAGAAAGAAAAAAAACAGAACTCACCAGTTATACAGAGGAAAATCGTATCAGGGCACTTGCTCCAGTGGTAAAAAATTCTTAAGTTGGTCAGAGGTGGGAAATCGTCTCCCATGCCGTCAGCAGCGCTCTCCCCCACAAGGAGCATCCTCATTGCAAAGCTGGGGGACTGTGTCGAGGCATCTGTGAGTAAATGTGAGCTGAGCCCCAGTCCTGCTGCAGCTGAACTCTTCCCACCCTTTCCAGGTAAAACACCTGAATATGTACAAGCACTTGCAAGCCTAGAGGAAGGGCTGTGGAGCCACACTAGCGAGAGCACGCAGGCCGACTTAGTGCCTGCAGGCCAGCCAGGATGGTCCTGGCCCCAGATGCTCTTCTGGAAGCTTTTCATTTCCCTGCCTGAGATACCCCTCCTACCACAGCCCCCACTGCTTTTTTACTTCCTCACCTCTGCCTGGGGAGAAATTCCAGTGGCAGGTATGGGTGACACATCCTCTTCTTTAGCAGGTGGCAGCCTGGCAACTCCTGCAGAAAGTCCAGCAGAGCCCCACTCACACTGGGCCACCCACAAAGCCACGGCCCCTCACTCCCTCCCACCACCCCAGCCCCGAAACTGCTGACGGGGCAGAAAATATGGCGTCAGTCACAGCTACAGGGGCTCTTGCTGACTGGAGAGGTGTTTATATTGACCTCAACCTAGGCACACTTGTGGGGGGGGCTGGCAGGCAGTGTCAGGCTGCCCAAATCAGCCAATCCTCACCCCTCAGGGGCTCACAGTTGCAGAAAATGAACCTTGCTAAACGGGTCAGTCCCAGGGAACAGGTGTGGGCCTTGAGAGTCAGGATAGACAAGGGGCTGCAGCTGCGGCTTGTTTTCTTATCATTTTATCTGGTCCATGAGTGGAAAACAACTTCAAGAAGACCCTATCCTAATGAGAGGAACCCAGGAGTCAGGGAGAGGAGTGATGGTGGGTGGAGACAGAGGCCTGGAGCCCTGGCTGCAGTGGAAGTGTCTGGAAGACCAGGCAGAGAGAGGCTGCACAGAGTGATAGCCAGGGTCACAGACCTGTCAGAGCTGCTGTTTGTTAGTTCAAGTCCTGCTCTGAGGTGTTCTCTGTCAGCTGTGAGTGACAGGTGAGCTGGGGGTTCTCTGCAAGGTGGGCTATGTGCACAGTTCCTGTGTGTCCAGCCCTGCTGGGGTACCTGCCCAGGGGAGCTCCGTATCCTGGGAGGGTCCTGACTATGAGAGCCCCATGGGCTGCTGGGTAGCTGCACAGGTGATCTCCATATCCTGGGAGGGTCCTGACTATGAGAGCCCCATGGGCTGCTGGGTAGCTGCACAGGTGATCTCCATACCCTGGGAGGGACTTGAACACGAGAGCCCCATGGGCTGTAGGGTGCGGTATGCAGCCCAGGTGAGCTCCATATCCTGGGATTGGCCGGACCACGAGAGCCCCATGGGCTGCTGGAGACCTGGTAAAGGACATCAGGACAGTCAGTGAAGCCACCGAGGATATACATCCAGTATCTCCTATTTCCTACACCCTGCTGCTCATTCTACCATCCACCAGGCCATGGCATTCTGTATTACACTTCAGTGATGCCTTCTTCTGTATTCCATTCATCTCAGAATCACAAGAATTTTTGGCTTGTGTGTGGCAGGACACAACATGCAACACAAGCAATAATGCTGGGCCGTCCTGCCCCAATGGTTCAAAAATTCCCACACCATCATTGGGGAAATGTCCTCTAAAGACCTAAAAGTTCTACCTCTGTAAAAGGGAACCCTCCTTCAATATGCAGATGACATTCTGATTGCCAGGCCTACTAAGACGCCTCGGAACTACCTAGCCAAGAAAGGATAGAAGGTGTCCAAGAAAAAGGCTCAAATATCACAGGCTCAGGTGACTTGCCTGGGCTTCATTCTCACAGATATTTGGAGAAACGCATCCCAGGATAGGGAAGAAGCCATTTGCAGCCTTACCTCTTCTAAAACTAGAAGACAGCTTAAGGGTTCCTGGGGAGGCCAAGGTTTTCTGCATCTGGATCCCTAACTACAGTCTAATAGCTGGGCCTCTACATGAAACACTGAAACGAAAAGATGATGATCCTTTTGTATAGAATCCAGAAGCAGCCTTTCAAGAATGGAAAGAGCAGTCAATTCAGATCCTTGTCCAGGAACTCGCTAAATTAGCTAAACCCTTTGACCTTTACATACCCGGTCAAAGGTTAATCGCCCTTGGAGCCTTAGTGCAAAAACTGGGACCACTTGAAATGGAGCAACACAAGAATGCCCTTCAGGTATGATAAACTATGGTCACCAAGGGCTTTGCCCACCGACTCATCAGGCCAGGATACTGGGGTATCTAAAAAGCTGGAAATCAGCAGCCCACAAGGCCAGCTCCCTCCTAAGGGAAAAGGACCCCACGTGGTGATCCTAACCACCCATCATGTCCTGAAGTTGCAGGGGTCGCTCTGTGGACACACTGACCTCGAGTGAGGAGGCCCTCCAACTCCAAACACCAGAGAGACAAATGGGGGCAACGGGCCCCCAAGATGACTCGTGTGACCATCACTTGACCTGGAGTTTCTCTCAGAAAACAACAAGACTGTGCCCCGAAAGAGCAGACTACTGCTTGCAGGACTTACTGCACCCAGAGGGGAGCTAATAAGCTTGGCGCGGGAAAAGTATATCACGCTTTCACCATAGAAAACCCTACAGACACCGCGGTGATGGTGGCCAATATGACCGGCTGGACTGCTGGCTACTTCTAAAGGCCGTTGACTCAGTGGACGTCATGGTCCTGGATCACCACTGACCCTGGACTGTCTGCGTGTTGCACAGGCAGGGCTCTGACACATGGTGCTGTTTGTACATTAATTCAGGGACCTAATTAAAGAAAGCACAGACTACTGTTCAGAGCATCTAGGCTGGCAAAAAACGTCAGCCTAATGTCACCGAACAAATGTGGGGTGGGGTGAAACCTGCCACCACAGCATCTCTGCGCATGTCTTTCCTGGACCCTTAAAGGTCATTAGAATCTATAACACTTCCAATGCTGGTGCTCAGGCGGACGAGAAATGAGGCAGGAGGCTTTGGGACCATCAACTTCACCTGGAGCCTGGTGGGGAGACGTTTTGCCCCTCCCCCCAGGTATCAGGGCTGCCACCACAGCATGAAGCAGTTACAAAAGAGGGGTCTGCACCCTCAACACCCCAAGAATGAGGAACGGAACAAAAAGCAGAGGAGGGGTTCGTCTCTGGCAACGTTCATTAAAAATTCCTGGGAGATAAAAAGAGAATCTGGGCAATAAAATAAAGTCTAACCTGTTTTTCCTTTGTGCTTTGTCTAATTTCACATGCTCCTAGGGTTGCGCATGCAGAGGTCCCACACCCGGCACTTCAGACCCGACTTCCTAGTGCAGAATGGCTGGGTCGACACCTCAGCTAGCGGAGTCCCATGCAGACTCCACGGCATAGAGCCTGAGCTGCAGCCAACCCAGCCCTCGAGAGCTCCATCCCCTCCCTCCCATTGACGCTGCCGGGATCCCCACTCAGCATCCCAGCACACAGCCCGAGGGGGAATGCACACTCTCACCTCTCCATTCGGTTTTCAAAATAATGTTTCCTTTGCTTCTGAACCAAAATCAGTCTTGATCTGTTGGCTCCAATGACACTGGGCATGGGGACTCCTGTTGGGGTCCCCTCTGGATGATCAGTAACAGAAATTGAGAACTTTGTAACTTCATTGAACAGATGTGTGAGCCAAACTGTAGTTAACATAGAGCAGTGTATAATGCTCGGGTAAAATAAGATTTTTCTAAGACTTATATTTAATATTTCCATCACTTTACTATAAGCAAGTTCAGTGAAGACGTCTGTCTTATTTGTCAGGTCAACATTAGAGAAATGAAGTGATTTATTTCCATGGATGTACATCGAATACTCTTGGCTGAAGCTTCAATCTTGTTTTGAATGCTTTTCCATTGAAAAGGATACCTCTCTTTCAGCTCCCCCATTTCTGAGAAGTATAAAATCTTATAATTTATTATTACCAAAGGGGAAAGGTAGGAGAAGGGATAAATTAACAGTTTGGGATTAACACATACACACTGCCATGTATAAAATAGATCATCAACAAGGAACTACTGTATAGCACAGGGAACTACACTGAATATTTTGCAATAACCTATAAGGGGAAATAATCTGAAAACGAATCGATATTTTTATTGACATCATCTATCAATGACAGATAAAATGTAACCTAAGCAAGGCCGATGGTGAGCGCTTCTGAACCTGAAGATTTCAATCATCTAAAGTTTGGGCTCTGCCTATTTCCCAAGGCCCTTAATGGACATACGTGTAGCCGTAGCTTAAAAATTCCCCAGTTTGGGGTTCAGGGAGGCACTGATTTGGAAAAATCCCTGGTGCTCTCCTTCCATGCACGGGACCCTTCCTACAGCTAAAACATGCCTGTCACACCTAGAGGATGGTATACCGTTTGATCAGAAAGAGTTTGGAAAAGGCACCTCATCTCCTCATCGCCTGGTGCTCGGGTTCACGCCTCCAGCATCTTTCCTAACAATCTCCTCACTTGGGGATATCAGCACCGTCAACATCCTGTTGCACACAGTTTGGAATTTGTCCAGAGGATGAAGCGGAAGGATGAGAAAAATTTAGAGACAAGTCTTAGGTCTTCGGACAGGCACATGCCACTCTAATTTCCAATCTGGAAGACAAATTCATCAAAGGCTAGAATTGCCCACAGAAAGACAATAGGGCTAGAGGAAATCCTGCTGTTTTGTGTCGAGTTTCCAAAAACACAAGTTGAAAAATGGAACTCAGGGGCACTAAAATTCATGAAACTGCAGAGTTGAAAATATCTATTGTTGAAAAACGTCTTGAGGTAAGTCACAGAAAAGGACTTGTAAGCAAGGGAGAGTGGTAGGAATCTGATTTGAAGAGGTAGAAAGGTCTCCCCATTAAAGCACAAGAAAAGGGGCTGAACATCGCCAATGATGCAGTTGGCACAAAAGGGCGTATGCATTTTTTTCTGAATATATTCAAGTAAAGGCCATTCACACTTTTTATCCAACCAAACAGGTGGGCACTGGAAATCAATACTACAAAATGTATCACTTCACATCAGTCAGAAGGGTCATCCACATAAAGTGTAAACACGAGAAATGCAGGAAAGGGTGAGGAGAAAAGGGAGCCCTGTGAGGCTGATAGTGGAAATGTAATGTGCCAACGGCCACTCTGGAGAAGTGTATTGTGTTTGCTAAAACATCTGAAAACTGAGCTACAGAGCATAGGGCACTTGCACTCATGGGCGTATACCTTGGGAAAAACAAAAAATGACAGAAAAAAGGGACTCCAACGTTTACCACCTCTCTGTTAAAAAGGGCCTCCACTTGGATATAACCTAAATGTCCCTGGAAAGATAAAATGGATAAAAGAGATGGGGTACTTACGTAGAGTGGAATATTACTCATCCCGAAATCAATGAAATAAGGCCAGTTGTAACAACTCTGGAGGAGTTACATACGATCATTCTAAGTGACACATGTCAGAAAGAAAAAGACACATATCATAAGATGTCACTTAAAGGTGGAATCAAAAATGGCTACACATGAAATAAACTACAAAACAGAAACATAGTCAAATATGTAGAAAATAGACATAAGGCTGCTAAATGGGAAAGGTGGGGAATGGTGAGGTATTATCCAGGAGGTTGAAATTAGCAAAGATACCATTCCAAGTACCGAATTGAATAACTGGCAAGGCCTACACGGTACCTCAAAGAACGGCACTCAGTCCACTCAAGTCACTGGAAAATAATACATATGACTCATAAGCATCTGAGAAAGAATTTATTGTTGTCTCACAGTACATGAATCAAGTGGATGTACAGCAGCAAAAAACAGAGCTTTGAAAATCAGCTGTAACCAATATAAAAATAAATTTAAATATATTTATAAAAACAGTGAGACAGACAAAAATTCTCACAACTTTTGTTGAAGGGTTACGATGTAACATGGATTGAACACATGTAGACCCACAGCAGGATGATATATAAGGCTGGAAGCTATGCACGCTAAGAGATGTTAGAGAGGCTGGGTGAGGAAATGCAGACCTTTTAAAGTAATACTGCCTGGTACCCATTCCATGGGTCCCAAATCTGCACTTTCAAGGGAATCTTCTGACAGGGAAAACATGCCTGGGAAACCGAGATGAATGTACACCATGTGCTCAGGAGAGGTGTCTAAAATGCACCTCATTTTTGATCTCCTGGTGCTGGGGTTCGCCATTCCAGCCACATTACTAACAACCTCCCGACTTGGAGAATCAGCACCTTTAACCTCCTGTTTCACACAGTTTTCAATATTTGCAGAGGATAAATGGGAAGAGGAGGAACCAATGAGAGATTAGCTGTAGTAGTTTTGACAGGCACATGTCACTCTAATTTCCCATTAGGAAGAAGAATTAACCAAAGGCTCAGCCTGCCTCCCCAGAACCAGAATAGGGCCGGAATCAATCCAATGGTTTGGGGGTCAGCTCACAAAAAATGCGAGTTGCAAAATGGAGCTCAGGAGCAGACAATTCAAAGACCTGCAAAGATATAAATGATAACCAACGTCCAAAAATATATTCAGGTAAGGCAACGAAGAGGTTCTGAATGAGAGGCAGAATTGCAGGAAACAGATTTCAAAAGGTAGATTGTACTCACATTTAAAGCATATGAAAAGCAGCAGAATTTCTAAAATGATGCAGTTGGGCAAAAGGGTGTATTCGTTTTTTTCGTGAATATCTTCAGGAAAAAAACACATACAGAGATTTTGGCCAACCAAGCAAGAGGGAAATGCAAATCCGCACAATAAAGAAGTCTCAATTTCCACTGCTCAGAAAGGCCATCCAAAAAATGTGTACAAATCAAAAATGCAGGAGAGGCCATGGAAAACAGGGAGACTAGTCACGCTGATGGGTGGGGTATAAATATCCAAGAGCTACTCTGAAGAAGTGTATGCTGTTTCATAAAACATCTAAAATACAAAGCCCCCGAGCAAAGGGGACTTCAACTCATGGACATATAACTTGGGAAGACTAAATATCAACAAGACACAGGCACCCCAAAATTTAGGGCTGCTCTGCATACAAGAACCTCAACTTTGGTACACCTAAAGTATCCCAGGAAAAAGAGAAATGCATAAAGAACTTGTGGTAATTTTGTACAACGGAATATCACTCAGACGTGAAATCAATGTCATAAGGCCAGTAGCAGCATAATGAGAGGATTTAGGTATGATGATTCTAAGGGAAATTAGTCACACAGAAAAAGAATCTTATCATAAGATATCACTTACAGAGGGAATGTCAACATCACAACACATGAACTGAATTAGGAAAGAGAGCAGCATCTCACATTTAGAAAACACTCTTATGCCTCCTTAAGGGGAAAGGAGAGGTGGGGTGATGCATAAAACCAGAGTTTGATATTAGCACAGGTACCATTCCATAAACCATATACAGAATAGGCAAGACCTACACCTTCCTCAGTGAACGGGACTCAAAACCCCTATTCCCCACAGAGGAATATATCTGATTAGTAATTATCTTAAAACCTATGTATTGATATGCCTCTGTAAGGGAATCAAGTGTGTCTAGACCGTCATAAACACGTCAGTGAAAATCAGCTCAACCCCATTATAAAAATGAATTTCAAAAACAAAACAAAAAAACAGCGAAATTCTTACACAATTCCTTCAGGGGTTCTGATGAAACCTAGAATGACCCTATCTGCAAAGACAGCTGGATGAGACATAAGGCTGGACACTTGGGACTGAGAGGACTGGTGAGATTGGGAGAGAAAATGCAGACCCTTTAAAGTAGTAATGCATGCCACCATTCCATGGGTCCCAAATTTCCAGGTAGAAGGGAATATCACTACATTTATAACATGTATGGGAAACCTAGAGAATGGACACCCTGTGATGGCGAAAGGTTTCTGAAAGTCTCCTACTTTTTCCTCTCCTTGTGCTACAGTTTGGCATTCCAACAACTTTACTATCAATCTCCCAACTTAGGAGAGTCATCCCCTATAACCTCCTGGTTCGCACAGTTTGCTAATTGTGCAGAGGATGAAAGGGAAGAGGGAGAACCAATCAGAGAGTAGATGTAGGCATTTGGACGGACACATGTCACTCTAAATTCCCATTAGGAAGAAGAATTAACCAAAGCCTCAGCCACCCACAGGGAACCAGTATAGCCACCCCTGGAACCTGTATAGGTCCTGAAGCAAAATTGTGGATTTGCGGTCAGCTCCCAATAATGGGATTTGAAAATTGGAGCTCAGGGGCAAAGCAAATCAAAAACCTGCAGAGTTATAAAGGACTACTCTCTTCCAAAAATCTGTTGAGGGAATGCAACAAAGCGGACTTGAAAATGAGGCAGAATTGCACAAAACATATTTCAAGAGGTAAATTGGAATCGCCTCTAAAGCACAGGAAAGGCATCACAACTTCGAGAATGACGCACTTGGCCAAAAACAGCGTATGACTTTTCTCCTGAATATATTCAGGAGAAAAGGCATAGGCCCTTTTTGGCCAATCAAGCAAGCGCACAATGCAAATCCACACTACAAAGAATTGTCGCTTCCCACCAGTCAAAAAGGGCATCCGAAAATCTGTAAAAACCAGAAAGGCAAGATAGAGATGACAAGGGCATAAAGCAATATGATCCCAAGGGTCATGGAGGATTGTGATGACAAGCACATGGAGCATTGTGATGACAAGATTATGTATCATTTTGCTGACAAAGGCATTGTGATGTCAAGGTTCATGGAGCACTGTGATGACAAGCGTCATGGAGCACTGTGATTAAAGGGTTCATGGAGCATTGGGATGACAAGGGCATGGAGCATTTTGATGACAAGCGTCCCGGATAATTGTGTTGTCAGGGTTCATGGAGCATTGTCATGACAGTGGTCATGGAGCATTGTGATGACAGGGGTCAAGGAGCATTGTGATGACAAGGTACTGGAGCACTGTGATGAGAAGACCATGGATCCATGTGATGACAAGTCTCATGGAGCATTCTGATGAAAAGGCTCATGGAGCATTGTGATTACAGGGGTCTTGGAGCATTGTGATGACAAGGGCATTGAACATTGGGATGAGAATGTCATGGAGCGTTCTGATGACATGCATCATGGAGCTTTGTGATGACAAGGGCATGGAACATTGTGATTACAGTGGTCTTGGAGCACTGTGAGGAAAAGGGCATGTAACATTGTGATGAAAAAGGCATGGAGCCTTGTCATGACAGGGTTCAAGGAGCATACTGATGACAAGTGTCAGGGACCATTGTGATGACAAGGGTATTGAGCATTGTGATGACAAATGTCATGGAGCATTGTGATTAGAAGACCATGGATAATTGTGATGACTTGTGTTATGGGGAGCTGTGATGATAAGTGTTATGGAATATTGTGATCACAAGGATTTGGAGCATTGTGATGACAGAGGTCATAGAGCATTTTGATTTCATTGTGATGACAACAGCATGAACCATTATGATGATGCGCATTGGTGCACTGTGATGACAGCGTTCATGGAGCATTGAGATGAAAAGGGGCATGGAGAATTATGATTAGAGGAGTCTTGGATCATTGTGATGAAAAGGGCATGGAACATTGGTCTGAGATGTTTCATGGATTATTTTGATGAGAGGGGGCAAGGAGCATTGTGATAACAAGGGCACGGAACACTGTGATACATGGTTCATGGAGGATTGTAATGACAAGCGCATGTAGCATTGTGAGAAGAATGGCATTGAGCATTATGATGAAAAGCATCATGTATACTGTGATAACAAGGGCTTGGAACGATGTGATGAGAGGTTTTTGGAGCATTGTGATGACAATGGCATGGAGCATAGTGATGCCAAGGGTCATGGAGTTTTGTGATGACAAAGGTCATGGAGCATTTTGATGACAAGGGTGTGGTGAATTCTCTTGTGAAGGGCAGGGAGCATTGTGATGACAGGGTCATGGAGCAATTTGATGAAAAGTGTCATGGAACATTTTGATGACAGGGGTTATGGAACATTGTGATGTCAGGAGTCATGGAACATTTTCATGACGGTGTTGTGGACCATTGTGATGACAGGGGAGTGGGTGTATTGTGATGACTAGTGAGGGAACATTTTGATATCATTCGTGAGAGAGCATTTTGATAAGAAGTGCATGGAGCATTGTGATGACAAGTTTTATGGAGCATTGTGATGACAAGGTTGTGGAGCATTGATATGACAACACATGGCGCATTGTGATGACATGGGTCATGGAGCCCTGTGCTGACAACGGCATGGAGCATTGTGATGAGAAGGGTCAACGAGCCTTGTGATGAAAATTTCATGGAGCATTTTGGTGACAAATGTCACAGAGCCTTGTGATGACGAGGGCATGGACCATTGTGATGACAAAGGTCATTAAGAATTGTGATGACTGGAGTCATGGAGCATTGTGATGACAGTGTTCATAGAGCATTGTGATGAAAGGCAATGATCATTGTGATGACAGGGGCATGGAGCATTGCCCTGACATGTTTCATGGATTATTGTGATGAGAGTGGGCATGGTGCAATGTGTTGACCAAGGCATGGAGCATTGTGATGAGAAGGTCATGGAGTATTTTGAAGACAGGTCTCAGGGAGCATTGTGATGACATATGTCATGGTTCATTGTGATGACAATGGAATGGAACATTGTGATGCCAAGTGTCATGGAGGATTGTGATGACAAATGTAATGGAGCATTGTGATGAAAAGGGCATGGAGCATTGTGATGACAAGGGCCATTGAGAATTTTGATGACAAGTTCATGAAGCATTGTGATGAGAAGCACATGGAGCTTCCTATGACAGGGGTCATGGAGCATTGAGATGACAAGTGCATAGAGAATTGTGATGACAAATCATGTAACACGGTGATGAGAACTGTCATGGAGCATAGTGATGCCAAAAACGAGGAGAACTGTGATGACAGGGGACATGGAGCATTGTGATGACCAGGGCATGGAGCATTGTGATGACCAGGGAATGGAGCATTGTGATGGCAAGACCGTGGAGCATTGTGATGACGAGCGTCATGGAGCACTGTAATGACAAGGGGAATGGAGCATTGTGATGACAGTGGCCATGGAGCATTGTGATGACAAGTGTCATGGAGCATTTTGATGACAAGTGCGTAGAGCATTGTGATGAGAAGACCATGGATAATTGTGATGACGAGCGTCATGGAGCACAGTAATGACAAGGGGTATGGAGCATTGTGATGACAGTGGCCATGGAGCATTGTGATGACAAGTGTCATGGAGCATTCTGATGACAAGCTTGTGGAGTATTGTGACGACAATGGCATGGAGCATTGTGAAGAAAAGGGCAGGGAGCATTGTGATGAAAAAGGCATGAAGCCATTTCATGACAGGTTTCAAGGAGCATTCTGACGACAAGTGTCAGGGAACATTGTGATGACAAGTGTTTTGAGAATTGTGATGAAAAAGATCATGGAGCATTTTGACGAAAAGGGCATGGAGTATTGTGATGACAGGCATCATGGAGCGTTGTGATGACAAGTGTTATTGAACATTGTGATCACAAGGGTTTGGGGAATTGTGATGAAAAAGATCATGGAGAATTTTGACGAAAAGGACATGGAGTATTGTGATGACAGGCATCATAGAGCGTTGTGATGACAAGTGTTATGGAACATTGTGATCACAAGGGTTTGGAGCATTGTGATGATAGAAGTCATGGATCATTTTGTTTTCAAGGAGCATGGAGCATTGGGATGACAAGGGCATGAAGCAATGTGATCCCAAGGTTAATGGAGGATTGTGATGACAATGGTAAGGGAGTATTGTGATGACAAGCAAATGGAGCATTTTGATGACAAGGTCATGTAGCATAATGCTGACACAGGCATGGAGCATTGTGATGATAAGGGTCATAGAGCACTGTGATGAGAAGCATCACGGATCATTGTGATTACAGGGGTCATGGAGCATTGGGATGGCAAGTGCATGGATCATTGTGATGACAAGTGTCATGGAGCATTGGGCTGAAAATGTTCATGGAGCATTGTGATGACTAGGGAATTTAGCACTGTGATGACAAGAGTCCCGGATCACTGTGTTGTCAGGGGTCATGGAGCGTTGTGATGAGAGTGGTCATGGAGCATTGTGATGATAGGGATCATGAAGCATTGTGATGAGAAGTTCCTGGAGAATTGCACTGAAAATATTCAGGAACTATTCTGAGGAGAGGTGTCATGGAGCATTGTGATGACAAGGGAATGGAGCACTGTGATGAAAAGTTCCTGGAGAATTGTGATGAGAAGACCATGGAGCCTTGTAATAACATGTTTCATGGAGCATTATGATGAAAAGGGGCATGGAGTATTGTGATTACAGGGGTCTTGGGGCATTGTGATGACAAGGGCATGGAGCATTGTGATTACTGGTGTCTTGGAGCATTGTGATGAAATTGGCATGGATCATTGTTATGAAAATGGTATGGAGCTTTGTCATGACAGGGTTCCAGGAGCATACTGATGACAAGTGTCAGGGAGCATTGTGATGACAAGTGTATAGAGCACTGTGATGACAAATGTCATGGAGCACTGTGATGAGAAGACCATGGATAATTGTGATGATGAGCGTCATGGGACATTGTGATGATAAGTGTTATGGAACATTGTGATCACAAGGATTTGGAGCATTGTGATGAGATAGATCATCAAATATTTTGATTTCATTGTGATGACAATAGCCTGAAGCATTATGATGATGGGCATGGTGCATTTTGATGACAGGGTTCATGGAGCATTGAGATGCAAATGGGCATGGAGCATTGTGATTAGAGTGTTCATGGAGCATTGTGATGACAATGGCATGGAGCATTGAGATGCCAAGGGTCATGGATCCTTGTGATGACAAAGGACATGGAGCATTTTGATGACAAGGGCGTGGTACACTGTGATGAGAAGGGCAGGGAGTATTGTGATGACAGTGTTATAGAGCAATTTGATGAAAAGGGTCATGGAATATTTTGATGACAGGTGTTATGGAACATTGTGATGTCAGGGGTCATTGAGCATTTTGAGGAAAATTGTTATGGAGCATTTTGATGACAGGGGTTATGGAACATTGTGATGTCAGGGGTCATCGAACTATGTGATGATATGTGCATGTAGCATTGCAAAGACAGAATTCATGGAATATTGTGATGACAGGGGTGAGGGAGTATTGTGATGAATAGTGATGTAACATTGTGATATCAGTGTTGAGAGAGCATTTTGATGAGAAGTGCATGGAGAATTGTGATGACAAATTTTATGGAGCATTGTGGTGACAAGATTTTGGAGCACTGTGATGAAAAGTACAGGGTGCATTGTGATGACATGGGTCATGGAGCATTGTGCTGACAAGCTCATGGAGCATTGTGATGACGAGGGTCATGGAGCATTGTGCTGAGAAAGGCATAGAGCATTGTGATGACAAGGGTCAAAGAGCATTGTGATGAAAATTTCATGGAGCATTGTGGGTAAATATGTCACAGAGACTGCTGATGACGAGGGCATGGACCATTGTGATGACAAAGGTCATGAAGCATTGTGATGAATGGAGGCATGGAGCATTGTGATGACAGGGGTCATGGACCATTGTGATAACAAGGACATGAAGCATTGTGATGACAAGGGAATGGAGCATTGTTCTAATAAGTTTCATGGATTATTGTGATGAGAGTGGGCATAGAGCATTGTGATGATAAGGGCATGGAACACTGTGATACATGGGTCATGAAGGATTATAATGACAAGGTCATGGGGCATTGTGATGAGAAAGGCATAGAGCATTTTGATGACAAGTGTCATGGAGCTTTGTGATGACAAGGGCATGGAGCAATGTGATGAGAGGGTTCATGGAGCCCTGTGATGACAATGACATGGAGCATTGTGATGCTAAGGGTCATGGCGCTTTGTGATGACAAATGTCATGGAGCATTTTGATGACAAGTGCATGGTGCATTGTGATGATAAGGGCAGGGAGTATTTTGATGACAGGGTCATGCAGCAATATGATGAAACGTGTATTGGAACATTTTGATGACAGGGGTTATAGAATATTCTGATGTCAGGGGTCATGGAACATTGTGATGATAAAGGGATGTAGCATTGTGATGACAGGGGTCATGGGACATTGTGATTACAGTAGTGAGGGAGTATTGTGACAACTAGTGATGGAACACTGTGATATCTCTGGTGAGAGAGCATTTTGAAGAGAAGTGTATGGAGCATTGTGATTACAAGGTTTATGGAGCATTGCAATGACAATTTTCTGGACCGTTGTGATGAAAAGCGAATGGCACATTGTGATGACAAGGGTCATGGAACATTTTTCAGACAAAGTCATGGAGCATTTTGATGAAAATGGTCACGGAGCATTGTGATGAAAATGGAATGGGGAATTGTGATGAAAAAGGCATGGAGCCTTTTCGTGACAGGGTTCAAAGAGCTTTCTGATGACAAGTGTCAGGGAGCATTGTGATGACAAGTGTACTGAGCATTGTGATGACAAATGTCATGGAGTACTGTGATGAAAAGGGCATGGAATTTTGTGAAGACAGGCATCATGGAGCATTGTGATGACAAGTGTTATGGAACATTGTGATCACAAGCGCTTGGAGCATTGTGATGACAGAGGACATGGATCGTTTTGATTTCAAGGAGCATGGAGCATTTTGATGACAAGGGCATGAAGAAATGTGCTCTCAAGGTTCATGGAGGATTGTGATGACAATGGAAATGGAGTATTGTGATGACAAGCGCATAGAGCATTGTAATGAAAAGGTCATGTAGCATTTTGCTGACAAAGTCATGGAGCATTGTGATGACAGGTGTCAAGGAGCACTCTGATGACTAGGCCACGGAACATCGTGATGGCAGGGATCAAGGAGCATTGTTATGACAGGGGTAATGGAGCATTGTGACGGCAAGGGCATGGAGCATTGTGATAAGAAAGCCATGGAACATTCTGATGACATGTGTCATGGAGCTATGTGATGACAAGGACATGGAGCAATGTGATGAGAGTGTTCATGGAGGATTGTGATGACAATGACATGGAGCATTGTGATGCAAAGGGTCATGGATCTTTGTGATGACCAAGTCCATGGAGGATTTTGATGACAAGGGCGTTGTGCATTGTGATGAGAAGGGCAGGGAGCATTATGATGACAGGGTCATGGAGCAATTTGATGAAAAGGGTCATGGAAAATTTTGATGAAAGGGGTTATGGAACATTGTGATGTCAGATGTCATGGAGCATTATGATGAAAAGGGTCATGGAGCATTTTGATGACAGGGGTTATGGAGCATTGTGATGTCATGGGTCATCGAACATTGTGATGATAAGTGCATGTAGCATTATGATGACAGAGGTCATGGAACATTGTGATAACAGGGGTGAGTGAGTATTGTGACGAATAGTGATGTAACATTGTGATATCTGGGGTGAGAGAGCATTTTGATGAGAAGTGCATGGAGCATTGTGATGACAAGGATTATGGAGCATTGTGATGACAAGCGTGTGGAGCACTGTGATGACAAGCACATGGTGCATTATGATGACATGTGTCACGGAGCATCGTGCTGACAAGCGCATGGAGCATTGTGATGACAAGGGTCACGTAGCATTGTGCTGAGAAAGGCATAGAGCATTGTGATGACAAGGATCAAAGAGCACTGTGATGAAAAGTTCATACTGCATTGTGATTACAAGGGTCATGGTGCATTGTGAGGACAAGGGCATGGAGCATTGGTCTAATAAGTTTCATGGATTATTGCGATCACTGTTGGAATGGTTCATTGTGGTGACAAGGGCATGGAGCATTGTGATGACCAGGTCATGCAGTATTGTGAAGAGAGGTGTCAGGGAGCATTGTGATAACATATGTAATGGCCCATTGTGATGACAATCGCATGGAGCATTGTGATGTCAGGTGTCATGGAGGATTCTAATGACAAAGGTAATGGTGCATTGTGCTGACAGTGGCTTGGAGCATTGAGATGACAAGATCTGGGAGCATTGTGATGACAAGGGCATGGATCATTGTGATGACAAGGGTCATGGAGCATTGGGCTGAAAATGTTCATGGAGTATTGTGATGACAGGGGTCATGGAGCATTGTGATGACAGAGGTCATGGAGAATTTTGATTTCATTGTGCTGACAATAGCCGGAAGCATTATGATGATGGGCATGGGGCATTGTGATGACAGGGTTCATGGAGCATTGAGATGAAAAGGGGCATGGAGCATTGTGATTACTGGGATCTTGGAGCACTGTGATGACAAGGGCATGGAGCATTTTAATGAGAAGGACATGGAACATTCTGATGGCATGTGTCATGGAGCTTTGTGATGACAAGGGCATGGAGCATTGTGATTACAGGGGTCTTGGAGCATTGTGATGACAAGTGTCATGGAGCCTTGTGATGACAAGGCCGTGGAATATTGTGATGGCAGGGGTCATGGAGCATAGTTATGACAGGCGTAATGGAGCATTGTGATGAGAAGTGCATGGAGCATTGTGATTACAAGGTTTATGGAGCATTACCATGACAAATTTTTGGATTGTTTTGATGAAAATCACGTAGCACATTGTGATGACAAGGGTCATGGAGCATTTTTCTGACAAACGCATGGAGCATTTTGATGACAAGGGTCACGGAGCATTGTGATGAAACGTTCATGGAGCATTGTGGTTATAAAGGTCACAGAGCCTTGTGATGATGCGGGCATGGACCATTGTGATGAAAAATGATATGAAGCATTGTGATGACTGGAGTCACGGAGCATTGTGATGACAGTGGTCATGGAGCATTGTGATGACAAGGGCATGGCGCATTGTGGTGACAGGGGCATGGAGCATTGGTTTGACAAGTTTCATAGAGTATTGTGATGACATTGGACATGGTGCATTGTGATGACAAGGGCATGGATTATTGTGATGAGAAGGTCATGGAGTATTGTGAAGACAGGTGTCAGGGAGCATTGTGATGACATATGTCATGGTCCATTGCAATGACAATGGCAGGGAGCATTGTGATGCCAAATGTAATGGAGGATTTTGATGACAAATATAATGGAGCATTGTGATGACTAGGGCTTGGAGCATTATGATGACAAGTGCCATTGAGAATGTTCAGAACAAGGTACTGAAGAATTGTGATGACAGGGTCCTGGAGCATTGTGATGAGAAATCCATAGAGACTTGTGATGACAAATCTCATGGAGCATACTGATGAAAAGGGTCATTGACCATTGTGATTACAGGGGTCTTGGGACATTGTGATGACATGGGCATGGAGCATTGTGAGGAGAAGGCCAAGGAGCATTCTGAAGGCATGTTTCATTGAGCTTTGTGATGACAAGTGCATGGAGCATTGTGTTTAAAGGGGTCTTGGAGCATTGTGAGGAAAAGGGCATGGATCATTGTGATGCAAAAGGCATGGAGCCTTGTTATGACAGGGTTCAAGGAGCATACAGACAACAAGTGTAAGGGAGCATTTTGATGACAAGTGTATTGAGCACTGTGATGACAAAGGTCATGGAGCATTGTGATGAGAAGACCATGGATAATTGTGATGACGAGTGTCATGGGGCACTGTGATAACAAGTGTTATGGAATATTGTGATCACAAGGGTTTGGAGCATTGTTATGACAGAGGTCATGGAGCATTTTGATTTCATTGTGATGACAATAGCATGAAGCATTATGATAATGGGCATGGTGCATTTTGATGACAGGGTTCATGGATCATTGAGATGAAAAATGGGCATGGAGCATTGTGATTACAGGGGTCTTGGTGCATTGTGATGAGAACGGTCATGGAGGCTTGTGATGACAAGGCCACGGAACATCGTGATGGCAGGGGTCATGGAGCATTTTTATGACAGGGGTAATGGAGCATTGTGATGGCAAGCGCATGGAGCATTGTGATGAGAAGGCCATGGAGCATTCTGATGACATGTGTCATGGAGCTTTCTGATGACAAGGGCATATAGCAATGTGATGAGAGCGTTCATGGAGCATTGTGATGACAATGACATGGAGCATTGTGATGCCAAAGGTCATGGATCTTTGTAATGACAAAGGTCATGTAGCATTTTGATGACAAGTGCATTGTGCAATGTGATGAGAAGGGCAGGGAGCATTGTGATGACAGGGTCATGGAGCAATTTGATGAAAAGTGTTATGGAACATTTTGATGACAGGTGTTATGGAACATTGTGATGTCAGGGGTCATGGAGCATTTTGATTAAAAGGAAATGGAGCATTTTGATGACAGGGGTTATGGAGCATTGTGATGTCAGGGGTCATCGAACATTGTGATGATAAGTGCATGTAGCATTCTGATGACAGGAGTCATGGAAAACAGTGATAACAGGAGTGAGGGAGTATTGTTATGGATAGGGATGTAACATTGTGATATCTGTGGTGAGAGAGCATTTTGATGACAAGTTTTATGGAACATTGTGGTGACAAGATTGTGGAGCACTGTGATGACAAGCGCATGGTTCATTGTAATGACATGTGTCATGGAGCATCGTGCTGACAAGCGCATGGAGCATTGTGATGACAAGGGTCATGTAGCATTGTGCTGAGAAAGGCATAGGGAATTGTGATGACAAGGATCAAAGAGCATTGTGATGAAAAGTTCATGGAGCATTGTGATGACAAGGGTCATGGAGCATTGTGATGACAAGAGCATGGAGCATTGGTCTAATAAGCTTCATGGATTATTGTGATGACTGTTGGAATGGTGCACTGTGGTGACAAGGGCATGGAGCATTGTGTTGACCAGGTCATGGAGTATTGTGAAGACTGGTGTCAGGGAGCACTGTGTTGACATATGTAGTGACCCATTGTGATGACAATGGCATGGAGCATTGTGATGCCAAGTGTCATGGAGGATTCTGATGACAAAGGTAATGGTGCATTGTAATGACAATGGCTTGGAGCATTGTGATGACAAGGGTCAGGGAGCATTGTGCTGACAAGTGCATGGAGAATTGTGATGACAAGGGTCATGGAGCATTCTGATGACAAGCTTGTGGAGTATTTTGATGACAATGACATGGAGCATTGTGATGAAAACGGCATGGGGCATTGTGATGAAAAAGGCATGGAGCATTATCGTGACAGGGTTCAAGGAGCATTTTGATGATAAGTGTCAGGGAGCATTGTAATGACAAGTGTATTGAGAATTGTGATGACAAAGGTCATGGAGCATTGTGATAAAAGTGCATGGAGTATTGTGATGACAGGCATCATGGAGCGTTGTGATGACAAGTGTTATGGAACATTTTGATCATAAGGGTTTGGAGCATTGTGATGACAGAAGTCATGGATCATTTTGATTTCAAGGAGCATGGAGCATTGTGATAACAAGGGCATGAAGCAATGTGATCCCAAGGTTCATGGAGGATTGTGATGACAATGGTAATGGAGTATTGTGATGACAAGCACTTAGAGCATTGTAAAGACAAGGACATGTAGCATTTTGCTGACCAAGGCATGGAGCATTGTGATGACAGGTGTCATGGAGCACTGTGATGACAAGCGTCACGGAGCATTGTGAATACAAGGGTCATGGAGCAGTGGGATGACAAGGTCATGGATCACTGTGATGACAAGTGTCATGGAGCATTGGGCTGAAAATGTTCATGGAGTATTTTGATGACAGGGGTCATGGAGCATTGTGATGACAGAGGTCATGGAGAATTTTGTTTTCATTGTGCTGACAATAGCCGGAAGCATTATGATGATGGACATGGTGCATTGTGATGACACGGTTCATGGAGCATTGAGATGAAAAAGGGCATGGAGCATTGTGATTACAGAATTCTTGGAGCATTGTAATGACAAGCGCATAGAGCGTTCTAATGACAAGGTCATGTAGAATTTTGCTGACAAATGCATGGAGCACTGTGATGACAGGTGTCATGGAGCTTTGTGATGACAAGTCATGGAGCATTTTGATGACAAGGGCATGGTGCATTGTGATGACAAGGGCAGGAAGCATTTTGATGACCGGGTCATGCAGCAATTTGATGAAAAGTGTAATGGAACATTGTGATGGCAGTGGTCATGGAGCATTGTTATGACAGAGGTAATGGAGCATTTTGATGAGAAGGGCATTGAGCATTGGCCTGAAATGTTTCAAGGATTATTGTGATGAGAGTGGGCATGGAGCATTGTGATGACAAGGGCACGGAACACTGTGATACATGGGTCAAGGAGGATTGTAATGACAAGAGCATGGAGCATTGTGATGAGAAGGGCATCGAGCATTGTGATGACAAGTGTCATGGAGCTTTGTAATGACAAGGGCATGGAGCAATGTGATGAGAGCGTTTATGGAGCACTGTGATGCCAATGGTCATGGAGCTTTGTGATGACAAAGGTCATAGAACATTTTGATGACAAGTGTGTGGTGCATTGTGATGAGAAGGGCAGGGAGCATTTTGATGACAGGGTCATGCAGCAATTTGATGAAAAGTGTAATGGAACATTTTGATGACAGGGGTTATAGAACATTTTGATGCCAGGGGTCATGGAGCTTTGGGATGAAAAGGGTCATGGAGCATTTTGATGACAGGGTTTATGGAAGATTGTGATGTCGTGGGTTATGGAACATTGTGCTGATAAGGGGATGTAGCATTGTGATGACTGGGGTCATGGAACATTGTGATTACTGGGGTGAGGGAGGATTGTGATAACTGGTGACGGAACATTGTGATATCTCACGTGAGAGAGCATTTGGATGAGAAGTGCATGGAGCATTGTGATTACAAGGATTATGGCGGATAGTGATGACAAGGTTGTGGATCATTGTGATGAAAAGTGCGTGGCACATTGTGATGAAAAGGGTCATGGAGTATTGTTCGGACAAAGGCATGGAGCATTGTGATGAAAAGGGTCACGGTGCATTGTGATGAAAATTTCATGGAGCATTGAGGTTACAAAGGACACAGAGCTTTTTGAGGACGCGAGCATGGACCATTGTGTTGACAAACGTTATGAAGAATTGTGATGACTGGATTCAGGGAGCATTGTGATGACAGGGGTAATGGAGCAGTGTGATGACAAGTTCATGGAGCATTGCGATGACAGGGGCATGGAGCATTGGTCTGACAAGTTTCATAGATTATTGTGATGACAGTGGACATGGTGCATTGTGATGACAAGGGCATGGAGCATTGTGATGAGAAGGTCATGGAGTATTGTGAAGACAGGTGTCATGGAGCACTGTGATGACAAGGGTCACGGAGCATTGTGAATACAGGGGTCATGGAGCATTGGGATGACAAGGGTATGGATCATTGTGATGAGAAGGTCATGGAGTATTGTAAAGACAGGTGTCAGGAAGCATAGTGATGACATATGTCATGGTCCACTGCGATGACAATGTCAGAGAGCATTGAGATGCCAAATGTAATGGAGGATTGTGATGACAAATATAATGGAGCATTGTGATGACTTGGGCTTTGAGCATTATGATGACAAGGGTCATTGAGAATTTTCATGACAAAGTCGAGGAGCATTGTGATGACAAGGTCCTGGAACTTTGTTATTAGAAAACCATGGAGCCTTGTGAAGACAAGTCTCATGGAACATACTGATGAAAAGGGGCATGGAACATTCTGATTACAGGGGTCTTGCAACATTGTGATAACAAGTGCATGGAGCATTGTGATGACAATGGCATGGAGCACTGGTCTTATACGTTTCATGGATTATTGTGATGACAGATGGAATGGCGCATTGTGATGACAATGGCATGGAGCATTGTGATGACCAGGTCATGCAGTATTGTGAAGACAGGTGTCAGGGAGCATTGTGATGACATATGTAATGGCCCATTGTGATAAAAATGGCATGGAGCATTGTGATGCCAGGTATCATGGAGGAGTCTGATCACAACTGTCAAAGAGCATTGTGATGACAAGTGTCATGGAGGATTCTGATGACAAATATAATGGAGCATTGTGATGACAAAGGCTTGGAATATTGTGATGACAAGGGTCATGGAGCATTGAGCTGAGAAAGGCATAGAGCATTGTGATGACAAGGGTCAAAGTGCATTTTGATGAAAAGTTCATGGAGCATTGCGGATAAAAATGTCACAGAGACTGTTGATGACGAAGGCATGGACAATTGTGATGACAAAGGTCATGAAGCATTGTGATGACAAAGGTCATGAAGCATTGTGATGACTGGAGTCACGGAGCATTGTGAAGACAGGGGTCATGGAGCATTGTGATAAAAAGGGCATGGAGCATTGTGATGACAAGGGCATGGAACATTGGTCTAATAAGTTTCATGGATTATTGCGATGACAGTTGGAATGGCACATTGTGATGACAAGGGAATGGAGCATTGTGTTGTCCAGATCATGCAGTATTGTGAAGACAGTTGTCAGGGAGCATTGTGATGACATAAGTAATGGCCCATTGTGATGACAATGGCATGGAGCATTGTGATGCCAAGTGTCATGGAGGATTCTGATGACAAAGGTAATGGAGCATTGTGATGACAATGGCTTGGAGCATTGTGATGACAAGGGTCAGGGAGCATTGAGCTGACAAGTGCATGGAGAATTGTGATGACAAGGGTCATGGAGCATTCTGATGACAAGCTTGTGGAGTATTTTGATGACAATGGCATGGAGCATTGTGATGAAAACTGTATGGGGCTTTGTGATGAAAAAGGCATGGAGACTTTTCGTGACAGCGTTCAAGGAACATTCTGATGACAAGTGTCAGGGAGCATTGTGATGACATGTATATTGAGATTTGTGATGACAAAGGTCATGGAGCATTGTGATGTAAAGTCCATGGAGTATTGTGAAGACAGGTGTCATGGAGCACTGTGATGACAAGTGTTATGGAACACTGTGATCACAAGGATTCGGAGCATTGTGATGACAGAGGTCATGGATCATTTTGATTTCAAGGAGCATGGAACATTGTGATGACAAAGGAATGAAGCAATGTGATCCCAAGGTTAATGGAGGATTGTGATGACAATGGAAATGGAGTATTGTGATGACAAGCGCACAAAGCATTGTAATGACAAAGTCATGTAGCATTTTGCTGACAAAGGCATGGAGCACTGTGATGACAAGCGTCACGGAGAATTGTGAATACAGGGGTCATGGAGCATTGGGATGATAAGGGCATGGATCATTGTGATGACAAGAATCCCAGATCATTGTGTTGTGAGGTGTCATGGAATGTTGTGATGACAGTGGTCATGGAGCATTGTGATGATATTGGCCATGGAGCATTGTGATGAGTAGGTCGAGGAGCATTGGGCTGAAAATGTGCATGGAGTATTGTGATGATAGGGGTCCTGGAGCATTGTGATGACTAGTAAATTAAGCATGGTGATGACAAGGTCCTGGAGCATTGTGATGTTAAGACCATGGAGAATTGTGATGACAAGTCTCATGGAGCATTCTGATGAAAAGGGGCATGGAGCATTGTGATTACAGGGGTCTTGGAGCATTGTGAAGACTAGGGCATGGAGCATTGTGATGAGAAGGCCATGGAGCATTCTGATGACATGTGTCCTGGCGTTTTGTGATGACAAGGGCATGGAGCATTGTGATTAGAGGGATCTTGGAGCATTGTGATGAAAAGGGCATGGATCATTGTGATGAAAAAGGCATGGAGCCTTGTCATGACAGGGTTCAAGGATCATACTGACGACAAGTGTCAGGGAGCATTGTGATGACAATTGTATTGAGCATTGTGATGACAAAGATCATGGAGCATTGTGATGAGAAGACCATGGATAATTGTGATGATGAGCATCATGGGGTGTTGTGATAATTCGTGTTATGCAAAGTTGTGATCACAAGGTTTTGGAGCATTATGATGACAGAGGACATGCAGAATATTGATTTCATTGTGATGACAATAGCCTGAAGCATTATGATGATGGGCATGGTGCATTGTGATGACAGGGTTCATGGGGCATTGAGATGAAAAGTGGCATGGAGCATTGTGATTACGAGGGTCTTGGAGCATTGTGCTGACAAGGGCATGGAACATTGTGATTAGAAGGCCATGGAACATTCTGATGACATGTGTCATGGAGCTTTGTGATGACAAGGGCATGGAGCATTGTGATTTCAGGGGTCTTGAGCATTGTGATGAGAAGTGTCATGGAACCTTGTGATGACTAGGCCATGGAAGATTGTGATGGCAGGGGTCATGGTGCATTGTTATGACAGGAGTAATGGAGCATTGTGATGAGAAGTGTATGAAATTTTGGTCTGAAATGTTTCATGGATTATTGTGATGAGAGTGGGCATGGAGCATTGTGATGACAAGGGCAAGGTACACTGTGATACATAGGTCATGCAGGATTGTAATGACTAGGGCATGAAGCATTGTGATGAGAATGGCATCGAGCATTGTGATGACAAGTGTCATGGAGCTTTGTGATGACAAGGGCATGGAGCAATGTGATGAGAGGGTTCATGGAGCACTGTGATGACAATGACATGGAGCATTGTGATGCCAAGGGTCATGGAGCTTTGTGATGACAAGTCATGGAGCATTTTGATGACAAGGGCATGGTGCATTGTAATGAGAAGGGCAGGGAGCATTTTGATGACCGGGTCATGCAGCAATTTGATAAAAAGTGTAATGGAATATTTTGATGGCAGTGTTTATAGACCATTGTGATGTCAGGGGACTTGGAGCTTTGGGATGGAAAGGGTCAGGGAGCATTTTGATGACAGGGGTTATGGAACATTGTGATGGCAGGGGTCATGGAACTTTGTGATGATAAGGGGATGTAGCATTGTGATGACAGGGTCATGGAACCTTGTGATTACAGGGGTGAGGGGGTATTGTGATGACTAGTGATGGAACATTGATATATCTCGTGAGAGAGCATTTTGATGAGAAGTGCATGGACCATTGTGATTACAACGTTTATGGAGCATTGCAATGACAAGTTTGTGGACCGTTGTGATGAAATGTGCGTGGCACATTGTAATGAAAATGGTCATGGAGCATTGTTCTGACAAAGACATGGAGCACAGTGATGACAAGTGTCACAGAGAATTGTGATGAAAATTTCATGGAGCATTGTGGTGACAAAGGTCACAGAGCCTTGTGATGACACGGGCATGGACCATTGTGATGACAAACATTATGAAGCATTGTGATGACTGGAATCACGGAGCATTGTGATGACAGGGGTCATGGACGATTGTGATGACACGGGCATGGAGCATTGGTCTGAGAAATTTCATAGATTATTGTGATGAGAGTGGACATGGTGCATTGTGATGACAAGGGCATGGAGCATTGTGATGAGAAGATCATGGAGTATTGTGAAGACAGGTGTCAGGGAGCATTGTGATGACATATGTCATGGGCCATTGCGATGAAAATGGCATGGAGCATTGTGATGCCAAATGTAATGGAGAATTGTGATGACAAATATAAGAGAGCATTGTGATGATTAGGGCTTGGAGCATTATGATGACAAGGACCATTGGAAATTTTCATGACAATGTCGTGAAGCATTGTGATGACAATGTCCTGGAGCATTGTGATGACAAAACCATGGATCCTTGTGATGACAAGTCTCATGGAGCATAATGAAGAAAAGGGGCATGGAGCATTGTGATTACAGGGGTGTTGGAACATTGTGATGACAAGGGCATGGAGCATAGTGAGTAGAAGACAAAAGAGAATCCTGATGGCAAGCGTCATTGAGTTTTGTGATGACAAGGGCATGGAGCATTGTGATTACATGGGTCTTGGATCATTGTGATGAAAAGGGCTTGGATCATTGTGATGAGAAGTTCATGGAGTATTGTGAAGACAGGTGTCAGGGAGCATTGTGATGACATATGTCATGGTCCATTGCCATGAGAATGGCAGAGAGCATTGTGATGCCAAATGTAATGGAGGATTTTGATGACAAATATAATGGAGCATTGTGATGACTAGGGCTTGGAGCATTATGATGACAAGGGCCATTGAGTATTTTCAGAACAATGTCGTGAAGCATTGTGATGATAAGGTCCTGGAGCATTGTGATGAGAAATCCATAGAGACTTGTGATGACAAATCTCATGGAGCATACTGATGAAAAGGGGCATGGACCATTGCGATTACAGGGATCTTGGAACATTGTGATGACATGGGCATGGAGCATTGTGAGGAGAAAGCCAAGGAGCATTCTGAAGACATATTTCTTTGAGCTTTGTGATGACAAGGGCATGGAGCATTGTGTTTAAAGGGTTCTTGGAGCATTGTGAGGAAAAGGGCATGGATCATTGTGATGAAAAAGGCATGGAGCCTTGTCATGACAGGGTTCAAGGAGCATACAGACAACAAGTGTCAGGGAGCATTTTGATGACAAGTGTATTGAGCATTGTGATGACAAAGGTCATGGAGCATTGGGATGAGAAGACCATGGATAATTGTGATGACGAGTGTCATGGGGCACTGTGATGACAAGTGTTATGTAATATTGTGATCACAAGGGTTTGGAGCATTGTTATGACAGAGGTCATGGAGCATTTTGATTTCATTGTGATGACAATAGCATGAAGCATTATGATGATGGGCGTGGTGCATTGTGATGACAGGGTTCATGGATCATTGAGATGAAAAGGGGCATGGAGCATTGTGATTACAGGGGTGTTGGAACACTGTGATGACAAGGGCATGGAACAATGCGAAGAGAAGGCCATGGAACCTACTGATGACATGCATCATAGAGCTTTGTTATGACAAGGTCATGGAGCATTTCGATTACAGGTGTCTTGGAGCATTGTGAAGACATGGGTAATGGAGCCTTGTGATGACAAGGCCGTGGAACATTGTGATGACAATGGTCATGGAGCATTGTTATGACAGAGGTAATGGAGCATTGTTATGAGAAGGGAATTGAGCATTGGTCTGAAATATTTCATGGATTATTGTGATGAGATTGGGCATGGAGCATTGTGATGAAATGGCCACGGAATACTGTGATACATGGGTCATGGAGGATTGTAATGTCAAGGGCAAGAAGCAATGTGATGAGAGGGTTCATGGAGCACTGTGATGACAATGACATCGAGCGTTGTGAGGAGAAGGCCATGGAGCATTCTGATGTCTTGCGTCATGGAGCTTTGTGATGAAAAGGGCATAGAGCTTTGTGATTACAGGGGTCTTGGAGCATTGTGATGAAAAGGGAATGGATCACTGTGATGAAAAAGGCATGGAGCCTTGTCATGACAGGGTTCAAGGAGCATACTGACGACAAGTGTCCGGGAGCATTGTGATGACAAGTGTATTGAGCATTGTGATGACAAAGATCATGGAGCATTGTGATGAGAAGACCTTGGATAATTGTGATGATGATCGTCATGCGGTGTTGTGATGATAAGTGTTATGAAACATTGTGATCACAAGGGTTTGGAGCATTATGATGACAGAGTTCATGGAGAATTTTGATGTCATTGTGATGACAATAGCCTGAAGCATTATGATGATGGGCATGGTGCATTGTGATGACACGGTTCATGGAGCATTGAGATGAAAAAGGGCATGGAGCATTGTGATTACAGAGTTCTTGGAGCATTGTAATGACAAGCGCATAGAGCGTTCTAATGACAAGGTCATGTAGAATTTTGCTGACAAATGCATGGAGCATTGTGATGACAGGTGTCATGGAGCTTTGTGATGACAAGTCATGGAGCATTTTGATGACAAGGCCATGGTGCATTGTGATGACAAGGGCAGGAATCATTTTGATGACCGGGTCATGCAGCAATTTGATGAAAATTGTAATGGAACATTGTGATGGCAGTGGTCATGGAGCATTGTTATGACAGAGGTAATGGAGCATTTTGATGAGAAGGGCATTGAGCATTGGTCTGAAATATTTCAATGATTATTGTGATGAGAGTGGGCATGGAGCATTGTGATGAAAAGGGCACAGAACACTGTGATACATGGGTCATGGAGGACTGTAATGACAAGGGCATGGAGCATTGTGATGAGAAGGGCATCGAGCATTGTGATGACAAGTGTCATGGAGCTTTGTAATGACAAGGGCATGGAGCAATGTGATGAGAGCGTTTATGGAGCACTGTGATGACAATGACATGGAGCACTGTGATGCCAATGGTCATGGAGCTTTGTGATGACAAAGGTCATAGAACATTTTGATGACAAGTGTGTGGTGCATTGTGATGAGAAGGGCAGGGTGCATTTTGATGACAGGGTCATGCAGCAATTTGATGAAAAGTGTAATGGAACATTTTGATGACAGGGGTTATAGAACATTTTGATGCCAGGGGTCATGGAGCTTTGGGATGAAAAGGGTCATGGAGCATTTTGATGACAGGGTTTATGGAAGATTGTGATGTCGGGGGTTATGGAACATTGTGCTGATAAGGGGATGTAGCATTGTGATGACTGGGGTCATGGAACATTGTGATTACCGGGGTGAGGGAGGATTGTGATAACTGGTGATGGAACATTGTGATATCTCAGGTGAGAGAGCATTTGGATGAGAAGTGCATGGAGCATTGTGATTACAAGGTTTATGGTGGATAGCGATGACAAGGTTGTGGATCATTGTGATGAAAAGCGTGTGGCACATTGTGATGACAAGGGTCATGGAGTATTGTTCGGACAAAGGCATGGAGCATTGTGATGACAAGGGTCACGGAGCATTGTGATGAAAATTTCATGGAGCATTGAGGTTACAAAGGACACAGAGCCTTTTGAGGACACGAGCATGGACCGTTGTGTTGACAAACGTTATAAAGAATTGTGATGACTGGATTCAGGGAGCATTGTGATGACAGGGGTAATGGAGCAGTGTGATGACAAGGGCATGAAGCATTGCGATGACAGGGGCATGGAGCATTGGTCTGACAAGTTTCATACATTATTGTGATGACAGTGGACATGGTGCATTGTGATGACAAGGGCATGGAGCATTGTGATGAGAGGGTCATGGAGTACTGTGAAGACAGGTGTCATGGAGCACTGTGATGACAAGGGTCACGGAGCATTGTGAATACAGGGGTCATGGAGCATTGGGATGACAAGGGCATGGATCATTGTGATGAGAAGGTCATGGAGTATTGTAAAGACAGTTGTCAGGGAGCATTGTGATGACATATGTCATGGTCCACTGCGATGACAATGGCATGGAACATTGAGATTCCAAATGTAATGGAGGATTGTGATGACAAATATAATGGAGCATTGTGATGACCAGGGCTTGGAGCATTATGCTGACAAGGGCCATTGAGAATTTTCATGACAAGGTCGAGGAGCATTGTGATGACAAGGTCCTGGAGCTTTGTGATTAGAAAACCATGGAGCCTTGTGAAGACAAGTCTCATGGAGCAGACTGATGAAAAGTGGCATGGAACATTCTGATTACAGGGGTCTTGCAACATTGTGATAACAAGTGCATGGAGCATTGTGATGACAAGGGCATGGAGCATTTGTCTAATACGTTTCATGGATTATTGTGATGACAGATGGAATGGCGCATTGTGATGACAAGGGCATGGAGCATTGTGTTGACCAGATCATGCAGTATTGTGAAGACAGGTGTCAGAGAGCATTGTGATGACATATGTAAAGGCCCAATGTGATGACAATGGCATGGAGCATTGTGATGCCAAGTGTCATGGAGGATTCTGATGACAAAGGTAATGGAGCATTGTGATGACAATGGCTTGGAGCATTGTGATGACAAGGGTCAGGGAGCAGTGAGCTGACAAGTGCATGGAGAATTGTGATGACAATGGTCATGGAGCATTCTGATGACAAGATTGTGGAGTATTTTGATGAAAATGGCATGGAGCATTGTGATGAAAACGGTATGGGGTTTTGTGATGAAAAAGGCATGGAGACTTTTCGTGACAGGGTTCAAGGAACATGCTGATGACAAGTGTCAGGGAGCTTTGTGATGACATGTATATTGAGAATTGTGATGACAAAGTCATGGAGCTTTGTGATGTAAAGTCCATGGAGTATTGTGATGACAGGCATCATGGAGCGTTGTGATGACAAGTGTTATGGAACACTGTGATCACAAGGATTTGGAGCATTGTGATGACAGAGGTCATGGATCATTTTGATTTCAAGGAGCATGGAGCATTGTGATGACAAAGGAATGAAGCAATGTGATCCCAAGTTTCATGGAGGATTGTGATGACAATGGAAATGGAGTATTGTGATGACAAGCGCACAAAGCATTGTAATGACAAGGTCATGTAGCATTTTGCTGACAAAGGCATGGAGCATTGTGATGACATGCGTCATGGAGCACTGTGATGACAAGCGTCACAGAGCATTGTGAATACAGGGTTCATGGAGCTTTGGGATGATAAGGGCATGGATCATTGTGATGACAAGAATCCCGGATCATTGTGTTGTGAGGTGTCATGGAATGTTGTGACAACAGTGGTCATGGAGCATTGTGATGATATTGGCCATGGAGCATTGTGATGAGTAGGTCGTGGAGCATTGGGCTGAAAATGTGCATGGAGTATTGTGATCATAGGGGTCCTGGAGCATTGTGATGACAAGTAAATGAAGCATGGTGATGACAAGGTCCTGGAGCATTGTGATGAGAAGACCATGGATACTTGTGATGACAAGTCTCATGGAGCATTCTGATGAAAAGGGGCATGGAGCATTGTGATTACAAGGGTCTTGGAGCATTGTGAAGACTAGGGTATGGAGCATTGTGATGAGAAGGCCATGGAGCATTCTGATGAAATGTGTCCTGGAGTTATGTGATGACAAGGGCATGGAGCATTGTGATTAGAGGGATCTTGGAGCATTGTGATGAAAAGGGCATGGATCATTGTGATGAAAAAGGCATGGAGCCTTGGCATGACAGGGTTCAAGGAGCATACTGACGACAAGTGTCAGGGAGCATTGTGATGACAAGTGTATTGAGCATTGTGATGACAAAGATCATGGAGCATTGTGATGAGAAGACCATGGATAATTGTGATGATGAGCATCATGGGGTGTTGTGATAATTCGTGTTATGCAAAGTTGTGATCACAAGGGTTTGGAGCATTATGATGACAGAGGACATGCAGAATATTGATTTACTTGTGATGACAATAGCCTGAAGCATTATGATGATGGGCATGGTGCATTGTGATGACAGGGTTCATGGGGCATTGAGATGAAAAGTGGCATGGAGCATTGTGATTACGAGGGTCTTGGAGCATTGTGCTGACAAGGGCATGGAACATTGTGATGAGAAGGCCATGGAACATTCTGATGACATGCGTCATGGAGCTTTGTGATGACAAGGGCATGGAGCATTGTGATTTCAGGGGTCTTGAGCATTGTGATGAGAAGTGTCATGGAACCTTGTGATGACTAGGCCATGGAAGATTGTGATGGCAGGGGTCATGGTGCATTGTTATGACAGGAGTAATGGAGCATTGTGATGAGAAGGGTATGGAACTTTGGTCTGAAATGTTTCATGGATTATTGTGATGAGAGTGGGCATGGAGCATTGTGATGACAAGGGCAAGGAACACTGTGATACATGGCTCATGGGGGATTGTAATGACAAGTGCATGGAGCATTGTGATGAGAATGGCATCGAGCATTGTGATGACAGTTGTCATGGAGCTTTGTGATGACAAGGGCATGGAGCATTGTGATGAGAAGACCATGGAGCCTTATAATAACAAGTCTCATGGAGCATTCTGATGAAAAGGGGCATGGAGTATTGTGATTACAGGGGTCTTGGAGCACTGTGATGACAAGGGCATGGAGCACTGTGATTACTGGTGTCTTGGAGCATTGTGAAGAAATTGGCATGGATCATGGTTATGAAAATGTTATGGATCCTTGTCATGACAGGGTTCCAGGAGCATACTGATGACAAGTGTCAGGGAGCATTGTGATGACAAGTTTATAGAGCATTGTGATGACAAAGGTCATGGAGCACTGTGATGAGAAGAGCATGGATAATTGTGATGATGAGCGTCATGTGACGTTGTGATGATAAGTGTTATAGAACATTGTGATCACAAGGATTTGGAGCATTGTGATGAGACAGATCATCGAATATTTTGATTTCATTGTGATGATAAGAGCCTGAAGCATTATGTTGATGGGCATGGTGCATTTTGATGACAGGGTTCATGGAGCATTGAGATGCAAAAGGGTATGGAGCATTGTGATTAGAGGGTTCATGGAGCATTGTGATGACAATGGCATGGAGCATTGAGATGCCAAGGGTCATGGAGCTTTGTGATGACAAAGGTCATGGAGCAATTTGATGACAATGGGTGGTGCAATGTGATGAGAAGGGCAGGGAGCATTGTGATGACAGGGTCATAGAGCAATTTGATGAAAAGTGTCATGGAATATTTTGATGACAGGGGTTATGGAACATTGTGATGTCAGGGGTCATCGAACTTTGTGATGATAAGTGCATGTAGCATTGAAAAGACAGGAGTCATGGAACATTGTGATGACAGTGGTGAGGGAGTATTGTGATGAATAGTGATGTAACATTGTGATATCTGTGGTGAGAGAGCATTTTGATGACAAGTGCATGGAGAATTGTGATGACAAGTTTTATGGAGCATTGTGGTGACAAATTTGTGGAGCACGGTGATGACAAGCGCAGGGTGCATTGTGATGACATGGGTCATGGTGCATTGTGCTGACAAGCGCATGGAGCATTGTGATGACAAGGGTCATGGACCATTGTGCTGAGGAAGGCATAGAGCATTGTGATGACAAGGGTCAAAGAGCATTGTGATGAAAATTTCATGGAACAATGTGGTTAAATATGTCACAGAGAATGTGGATGACGAGGGCATGGACCATTGTGATGACAAAGGTCATGAAGCATTGTGATGAATCGATTCATGGAGCATTGTGATGACAGGGGTCATGGAGCATTGTGATAACAAGGGCATGGAGCATTGTGATGACAAGGGCATGGAACATTGGTCTAATATGTTTCATGGATCATTGCAATGACATTTGGAATTGCCCATTGTGATGACAATGGCATGGAGCATTGTGAAGCCAAGTGTCATGAAGAATTCTGATGACAAATGTAATGGAGCATTGTGATGACAATGGCTTGGAGCATTGTGATGACAAGGGTCAGGGAGCATTGTGCTGACAAGTGCATGGAGAATTGTGATGACAAGCGTCATGGAGCATTCTGATGACAAGCTTGTGGAGTATTTTGATGAAAATGGCATGGATCATTGTGATGAAAAGGGCATGGGCATTGTGATGAAAAATGCATGGAGCATTTTGGTGAAAGGGTTCAAGGAGCATTCTGATGACAAGTGTCAGGGAGCATTGTGATGACAAGTGTATTGAGAATTGTGATGACAATGTTCATGGAGCATTGTGATGAAAAAGGCATGGAGTAATGTGATGACAGGCATCTTAGAGCGTTGTGATGACAAGTGCTATGGAACGTTGTGATCAAAAGGGTTTGGAGCACTGTAATGACAGAGTTCATGGATCATTTAGATTTCAAGGAGCATGGAGCATTGTGATGAAAAGGGCATGAAGCAATGTGATCCCAAGTTTCATGGAGGACTGTGATGAAATGGGAATGGAGTATTGTTATGACAAGCGCATAGAGCATTGCAATGACAATGTCAGGTAGTATTTTGCTGAAAAAGGCATGGAGCATTGTGATGACAGGTGTCATGGAGCCCTGTGATGACAAGCGTCACGGAACATTGTGAATACTGGGGTCAGGGAGCATTGGGATGACAAGGGCATGGATGATTGTGATGACAAGGGTCATGGAGCATTGGGCTGAATATGTTCATGGAGTATTGTGATGACAGGGGTCATGGAGCATTTTGATGACAAGTTCCTGGAGCACTTTGATGAGAAGACAATGGAGACTTGTGATGACAAGTCTCATGGAGCATTTTGATGAAAAGGGACATGGAGCATTGTGATTACAGTGTTGATGGAGCATTGTGATGACAAGGGCATGGAGCATTGTGATGAGAAGGCCATGGAGCATTCTGATGACATGCATAATTGAGCTTTATGATGACAAGGGCATGGAGCATTGTGATTAGAGGGGTCTTGGAGCATTGTGATTACAGGGGTCTTGGAGCATTGTGATTAAAATGGCATGGATCATTGTGATGAAAAAGGCATGGAGACGTGTCATGACAGCGTTAATGGAGCATACTGATGACAAGTGTCAGGGAGCATTGTGATAACAAGTGTATTAAGCATTGTGATGACAAAGGTCATGGAGCATTGTGATGAGAAGACCATGGATAATTGTGATGATGAGCGTCAAGGGGTGTTGTGATGATAAGTGTTATGGAACACTGTGATCACCAGGGTTTGGAGCATTGTGATGACAGAGGTCATGGAGCATTTTGATTTCATTGTGATGACAATAGCCTGAAGCATTATGATGATGGGCATCGTCCATTGTGATGACAGGGTTCATGGAGCATTGAGATGAAAAGACGCATAGAGCATTTTGATTAAAAGGGTCTTGGAGCATTGTGATGACAAGGGCATGGAGAATTTTGATGACAGTGCCATGGAACATTCTGATGACATGCGTCATGTAGCTTTTTGATGACAAGCGCATGGAGCATTTTGATTAGATGGGTCGTGGAACATTGTGATGACAAGTGTCATGGAGCCTTGTGATGACAAGGCCGTGGAACATTGTGATGGCAGGTGTCATGGAGCATAGTTATGACAGAGGTAAAGGAGCATTGTGATGAGAAGGGCATGGAACATTGGTCTGAAATGTTTCTTGGATTATTGTGATGAGAGTGGGCATAGAGCATTGTGATGATAAGGGCATGGAACACTGTGATACATGGGTCATGGAGGATTCAAATGAAATGGGCATGGGGCATTGTGATGAGAAGGGCATCGAGCATTGTGATTACAAGTGTCATGGAGCTTTGTGATGACAAGGGCATGGAGAAATGTGATGAGAGGGTTCATGGAGCATTGTGATGACAATGACATCGAGCATTGTGATGCCAGGGGTCATGGAGATTTGTGATGACAAAGGTCATGGAGCATTTTGATGACAAGTGCATGGTGCATTGTGATGAGAATGGCAGGGAGTATTTTGATGCCAGGGTCATGTAGCAATTTGATGAAAAGTGTATTGGAACATTTTGATGACAGGGGTTATAGAACATTGTGATGTCAGGGGTCATGGAACATTGTGATGATAAGGGGATGTAGCATTGTGATGACAGGGGTCATGAGACATTGTGATTACAGGGGTGAGGGAGTATTGTGACGACTAGTGATGAAACACTGTGATATCTCTGGTGAGAGAGCATTTTGATGAGAAGTGTATGGAGCATTGTGATTACAAGTTTTATGGAGCATGGCAATGACAAGTTTCTGGACCGTTGTGATGAAAAGCGAATGGCACATATTGATGAGAAGGGTCTTGGAACATTTTTCAAACAAAGGCATGGAGCATTTTGATGAAAATGGTCACGGAGCATTGTGATGAAAACGGCATGGGGCACTGTGATGAAAATGGCATTGAGCCTTTTCGTGACAGGGTTCAAGGAGCATTCTGATGACAAGTGTCAGGGAGCATTTTGATGACAAGTGTACTGAGCATTGTGATGACAAAAGTCATGGAGCATTGTGATGACAAGGGCATGAAGCAATGTGATCCCAAGGTTCATGGAGGATTGTGATGACAATGGAAATGGAGTAATTTGATGACAAGCACATAGAGAATTGTAATGACAAGGTCATGTAGCATTTTGCTGACAAAGTCATGGAGCATTGTGATGACAGGTGTCATGGAGCACTGTGATGACAAGCGTCACGGAGCATTGTGAATACAGGGGTCATGGAGCATTGGGATGACAAGGCATGGATCAATATGATGACAAGTGTCATGGAGCAGTGGGCTGAAAATGTTCATGGAGTATTGTGATGACAGGGGTCATGGAGCATTGTGATGACAGAGGTCAAGGAGAATTTTGATTTCATTGTGCTGACAATAGCCAGAAGCAATATGATGATGGGCATGATGCATTGTGATGACAGGGTTCATGGAGCATGGAGATGAAAAGGGGCATGGAGCATTGTGATTACATGTGTCTTGGAGCACTGTGATGACAAGGGCATGGAGCATTTAATGAGCAGGCCATGGAACATTCTGATGACATGTGTCATGGTGCTTTGTGATGACAAGGGCATGGAGCATTGTGATTACAGGGGTCTTGGAGCATTGTGAGGAAAAGTGCATGGGACATTGTGATGAAAAAGGCATGGAGCCTTGTCATTACAGGGTTCAAGGAGCATTCAGACAACAAGTGTCAGGGAGCATTTTGATGACATGTGTATTGAGCATTGTGATGACAAATGTCATGGAGCATTGTGATGAGAAGACCATGGATAATTGTGATGACGAGTGTCATGGGGCATTGTGATGACAAGTGTTATGGAATATTGTGATCACAAGGGTTTGGAGCATTGTTATGACAGAGGTAATAGAGCATTTTGATTTCTCTGTGATGACAATAGCATGAAGCATTATGATGATGGGCATGGTGCCTTTTGATGACAGGGTTCATGGATCATTGAGATGAAACGGGGCATAGAGCATTGTGATTACAGTGTTCTTGGAGCATTGTGATGACAAGTGTCATGGAGCCTTGTGATTACAAGGCCATGGAACATCGTGATGGATGGCGTCATGGAGCACTGTTATGACAGGGGTAATGGAGCATTGTGATGAGAAGGGCATGGAGCATTGTGATTACAAGTTTTATGGAGCATTGCAATGAGAAAATTGTGGACCGTTGTGATGAAAATTGCATGGCAAATTGTGATGAAAAGGGTCATGGAGCATTTTTTTGACAAAGGCATGGATCATTGTGATGACAATTGTCACGGAGTATTGTGAAGAAATGTTCATGGAGCATTGTGGTTACAAACGACACAGAGCCTTGTGATGACGCGGGCATGGAGCATTGTGATGACAAATGTTATGAAGCATTGTGATGACTGGAGTCATGGAGCATTGTGATGACAGGGGTCATGGTGCATTGTGATGACAAGGGCATGGAGCATTGTGATGACAGGGGCATGGAGCATTCGTCTGACAACTTTCATAGATTATTGTGAGGACAGTGGACATGGTGCATTGTGATGACAAGGGCATGGATCATTGTGATGAGAAGGTCATGGATTACTGTGAAGACAGTTGTCAGGGAGCATTGTGATGACATATGTCATGGTCCATTGCGATGACAATAGCAGGGAGCCTTGTGATGCCAAATGTAATGGAGGATTGTGTTGACAAATATAATGGAGCACTGTGATGACTAGGGCTTGGAGCATTATGATGACAAGGGCCACTGAGAAATTTCAGGACAAGGTCGTGAAGCATTGTGATGAAAATGTCCTGGAGCATTGTGATGAGAAAAACATGGAGCCTTGTGATGAGAAATCTCATGGAGCATACTGATGAAAATGGACATGGACCATTGTGATTACAGGCGTCTTGGAACATTGTGATGACATGTGCATGGAGCATTGTGAGGAGAAGGCCAAGACCATTCTGAAGACATGTGTCCTTTAGCTTTGTGATGACAAGGGCATGGAGCATTGTGATTACATGGGTCTTGGAGCATTGTGATGAAAAAGCATGGAGCCTTGTCATGACAGGTTTCAAGGAGCATACAGACAACAAGTGTCAGGGAGCTTTTTTTTTTTTTGCTGTACGCGGGCCTCTCACTGCTGTGGCCTCTCCGGTTGCGGAGCACAGGCTCCGGACACACAGGCTCCGCGGCCATGGCTCGCGGGCCCAGCCGCTCTGCGGCATGTGGGATCTTCCGGGATCGGGGCACGAACCCGTGTCCCCTGCATCGGCAGGCGGACTCTCAACCACTGCGCCACCAGGGAAGCCCTGTCAGGGAGCTTTTTGATGACAAGTGTATTCAGCATCGTGATGACAAAGGTCATGGAGCATTGTGATGAGAAGCCCATGGATAACTGTGATGACGAGCGTCATGGTGCATTGTGATGACAAGTGTTTTGGAATATTGTGATCACAAGCGTTTGGAGCATTGTTATGACAGAGATCATGGAGCATTTTGATTTCTTTGTGATGACAATAGCATGAAGCATTATGATGATGGTCATGGTTCATTGTGATGACGGGGTTCATGAAACATTGAGATGAAAATGGGCATGGAACATTGTGGTTACAGGGTTCTAGGAGCATTGTGATGAGAAGGGTCATGGAGCCTTGTGATGACAAGGCCATGGAACATCGTGATGGCAGGGGTCATGGATCATGGGTATGACAGGGATAATGGAGCATTGTGATGGCAGGGCAAGGAGCATTGTGATGAGAAGGCCATGGAGCATTCTGATGATATGTGTCATGGAGGTTTGTGATGACAAGGACATGAAGCAATGTGATGTGAACCTTAATGGAGCATTGTGATGACAATGACATGGAGCATTGTGATGACAAGGGTTATGGATCTTTGTGATGACAAAGTCATGGAGCATTTTGATGACAAGGGCGTTGTGCATTGTGATGAGAAGGGTAGGGAGCATTGTGATGACAGGGTCATGGTGCTATTTGATGAAAAGTGTCAAGGAACATTTTGATGACAGTGGTTATGGAACATTGTGATGCCAGGGGTCATCGAACATTGTGATGATAAGTGCATGTAGCATTGTGATGACAGGAGTCATGGCAAATTTTGATGACAGGGGTGAGGGAATATTGTGACGAATATTGATGTAACATTGTGACATCAGTGGTGAGAGAGCATTTTGGTGAGAAGTCCATGGAGCATTGTGATGAAAAGGTTCAGGAAGCATTGTGATGTCAAGATTGGGGAGCACTGTGATGACAAGCGCATGGTGAATTGGGATGACATGTGTCATGGAGCATTGTGCTGACAAGCGCATGGAGCTTTGTGATGACAAGGGTCATGGAGCACTGTGCTGAGAAAGGCATAGAGCATTGTGATGACAAAGGTCAAAGAGCATTGTGATGAAAAGTTCATGGAGCATTGTGGTTAAAAAGGTCACAGAGACTGTTGATGACGAGGTCATGGACAATTGTGATGACAAAGATCATGAATCATTGTGATAACTGGAGTCATGGAGCATTGTGATAACAGGGGTCATGGAGCATTGTGATAACTAGGGCATGGAGTATTGTGATGACAAGGGCATGGAATATTGGTCTAATAAGTTTCATGGATTATTGCGATGACAGTTGGAATGGCGCATTGTGATGACAAGGGCATGGAGCATTGTGATGACCAGGTCGTGCAGTATTGGGAAGACAGGTGTCAGGGAGCATTGTGATGACATATGTAATGGCACATTGTGATGACAATGGCATGGAGCATTGTGATGCCAAGTGTCATGGAGGATTCTGATGACAAAGGTAATGGAGCATTGTGATGACAATGGCTTGGAGCATTGTGATGACAAGGGTCAGGGAGCATTGTGCTGACAAGTGCATGGAGAATTGTGATGACAAGGGTCATGGAGCATTCTGATGACAAGCTTGTGGAGTATTTTGATGGCAATGACATGGAGCATTGTGATGAAAACGGCATGGGGCATACTGATGAAACAGGCATGGAGCCTTTTCGTGACAGGGTTCAAGGAGCATTCTGATGACAAGTGTCAGGGAGCATTGTGATGACAAGTGTATTGAGAATTGTGATGACAAAGGTCATGGAGCATTGTGATGAAAAGGGCATGGAGTATTGTGATGACAGGCATCAGGGAGCGTTGTGATGACAAGTGTTATGGAACATTGTGATCACAAGGGTTTGGAGCACTGTGATGACAGAGGTCATGGATCATTTTGATTTCAAGGAGCATGGAGCATTGTGATGACAAGGGCATGAAGCAATGTGATCCCAAGGTTCATGGATGATTGTGATGACAACGGTAATGGAGTATTTGGATGACATGCACATAGAGCATTATAATGACAAGGTCATGTAGCATTTTGCTGACAAAGTCATGGAGCATTGTGATGACAAGTGTCATGGCACACTGTGATAACAAGCGTCACGGAGCATTGTGAATACAGGGGTCATGTAGCATTGGGATGACAAGGGCAAAGATCATTGTGATGACAAGTGTAATGGAACATTGGGCTGAAAATGTTCATGGAGTTTTGTGATGACAGGGGTCATGGAGCATTGTGATGACAAAGGTCATGGAGAATTTTGATTTCATTGTGCTGACAATAGCCGGAAGCATTATGATGATTGGCATGATGCATTGTGATGAGAGGGTACATGGAGCATTGAGATGAAAAGGGGCATGGAGCATTGTGATTACAGGGGTCTTGGAGCATTTTGATGACAAGGGCATGGAGCATTGTGTGGAGAAGGACATGGAACATTCTGATGACATGTGTCATGAAGCTTTGTGATGACAACGGCATGGAGCATTGTGCTTACAGGAGTCTTGGAGCATTGTGATGGCAAGTGTCATGGAGCCTTGTGAAGACAAGTCCGTGCAACATTGTGATGGCAGTGGTATTGGAGCATTGTTATGACCGGGGTAATGGAGCATTGTGATGAGAGGGGAATGGAGCATTGTGATTTCAAGGTTTATGGAGCATTGCGATGACAAATTTGTGGACTGTTGGGATGAAAAGCGTGTCGCACATTGTGATGACAAGGGTCATTGAGCATTTCTCTGACAAAGGCATGGAGCATTGTGATGACAAGTGTCACGGAGCATTGTGATGAAAAGTTCATGGAGCATTGTGTTTACAAAAGTCACAGAGCCTTGTGATAACATGGGTATCGACCATTGTGAGGACAAATGTTATGAAGAATTGTGATGACTGGAGTCACGGAGCATTGTGATGACAGGGGTCATGGAGCATTGTGATGAAAAGGGCATGTAGCATTTTGCTGACAAAGGCATGGAGCATTGTGATGACAAGTTTCATGGAGTACTGTGATAACAAGTGTCACGGAGCATTGTGAATACAGGGGTCATGGAGCATTGGGATGACAAGGGCATGGATAATTGTGATGACAAGGGTCATGGAGCCTTGGGCTGAAAATGTTCATGGAGTACTGTGATGACAGGGGTCATGTAGAATTTTGATTTCATTGTGCTGACAATAGCCGGAAGCATTATGATGATTGGCATGATGCATTGTGATGACAGGGTTCATGGAGCATTGAGATGAAGAGGGGCATGGAGCATTGTGATTACAGGGGTCTTGGAGCATTGTGATGACAAGGGCATGGAGCATTTTGATGAGAAGTACATGGAACATTCTGATGAAGTGTCATGGAGCTTTGTGATGACAAGGGCATAGAAAATTGTGATGGCAGGGGTCATGGAGCATTGTGATGACTAGGGAATGGAGCATTGTGATGACAAGATTCCCGGATCATTGTGTTGTAAGGTGTCATGGAGTGTTGTGATGACAGTGGTCTTGGAGCATTGTGATGATATTGGTCTTGGAGCATTGTGATGAGAAGGTCATGGAGCTTTGGGCTGAAAATATTCATGGAGTATTGTGATGACAGGGGTCGTGGAGCATTGTGATGACAAGGGAATGGATCATGGTGATGACAAGGTCCTGGAGCATTGTGATGAGAAGACCATGGAGACTTGTGATGACAAGTCTCATGGAGCATTCTGATGATAAGGGGCATGGAGCATTGTGATTACAGGGGTCTTGGAGCATTGTGATGAAAAGGGCATGGAGCATTGTGAGGAGAAGGCCATGGAACATTCTGATGACATGCATCATGGAGCTTTGTGATGATAAGGGCATGGAGCATTGTGATTACAGGTGTTTTGGAGCATTGTGATGACAAGGGTCATGGAGCCTTGTGATGACAAGGCCGTGGAACATTGTGATGGCAGGGGTCATGGAGCATTGTTATGACAGAGATAATGGAGCATTGTGATGAGAAGGGCATTGAGCATTGGTCTGAAATGTTTCATGGATTATTGTGATGACAGTTGGAATGGCGCATTGTGATGACAAGGGCATGGAGCATTGTGATGCCAAGTGTCATGGAGGATTCTGATGACAAAGGTAATGGAGCATTGTGATGACAATGGCTTGGAGCATTGTGATGAAAAGGGTCAGGGAGCATTGTGCTCACAATTGCATGGAGAATTGTGATGACAAGGGTCATGGAACATTCTGATGACAAGCTTGTGGAGTATTTTGATGACAATGGCATGGAGCATTGTGATGAAAATGGCATAGGGCATTGTGATGAAAATGGCATGGAGCCTTTTCGTGACAGGTTTCAAGGAGCATTCTGATGACAAGTTTCAGGAAGCACTGTAATGACAAGTGTATTTAGAATTGTGATGACAATGGTCATGGAGCATTGTGATGAAAAGGCCATGGAGTATTGTGATGACAGGCATCATGGAGCGTTGTGATGACAAGTGTTATGGAACATTGTGATTACAAGGGTTTGTAGCATTGTGATGACAGAGGTCATGGATCATTTTGATTTCAAGGAGCAAGGAGCACTGTGATGACAAGAGCATGAAGCAGTGTGATCCCAAGGTTCATGGAGGATTGTGATGACAATGGTAATGGAGTACTGTGATGACAAGCGCATAGAGCATTGTAATGACAAGGTCATGTAGCATTTGCTGACAAAGGCATGGAGCATTGTGATGACAGGTGTCATGGAGCACTGTGATGACAAGCGTCACGGAGCTTTGTGAATACATGGGTCATGGAGCATTGGGATGACAGGGGCATGGTTCAATGTGATGACAAGTGTCATGGAGCATTGGGCTGAAAATGTTCATGGAGTATTGTGATGACAGGGGTTATGGAGCTTTATGATGACTAGGGAATGGAGCATTTTGATGACAAGATTTCCGGATCATTGTGTTGTCAGCTGTCATGGAGTGTTGTGATGACAGTGGTCATGGAGCACTGTGATGATATTGGGAATGGAGCATTGTGATGAGAATGTGGTGGAGCATTTTGATTACAGGTGTCTTGATGCATTGTGATGAAATGGGCATTAAGCCTTGTCATGACAGGGTTCAAGAAGCATACTGACGACAAGTGAAAGGGAGCATTGTGATGACAAGTGTATTGAGCATTTGATGACAAAGGTCATGGAGCATTGTGATGAGAAGTCCATGGATAATTGTGATGATGAGCGTCATGGGGTGTTGTGATGATAAGTCTTATGGAACATTGTGATCACAAGGGTTTGGAGCATTATGATGACAGAGGTCATGGAGAATTTAGATTTCATTGTGATGAAAATAGCCTGAAACATTATGATGATGGGCATGGTGCATTGTGATGACAGGGTTCATGGAGCACTGAGATGAAAAGTGGCATGGAGCATTGTGATTACAGGTGTCTTGGAGCATGTGATGACAAGGGCATGGAGCATTGTGAGGAGAAGTCCATGGAACATTCTGATGACATGCGTCCTGGAGCACTGTGATGACAAGGGCATGGAGCATTGTGATTACAGGGGTCTTGGAGCATTGTGATGACAAGGGTCATGGAGCCTTGTGATGACATGCCGTTGAACAATGTGATGGCAGGTGTCATGGAGCATTGTTATGACAGAGGTAATGGAGCATTGTGATGAGAACTGCATTGAGCTTTGGTCTAAAATATTTCATGGATTATTGTGATGAGAGTGGGCATGGAGCATTGGCATGACAAGGGCACGGAACACTGTGATACATGGTTCATGGAGGATTGTAATGACAAGGGCATGGAGCATTGTGATGAGAAGGGCATCGAGCATTGTGATGACAAGTGTCATGGAGCTTTGTGATGACAAGGGCATGGAGCAATGAGATGAGAGTGTTCATGGAGCTTTGTGATGACAATGACATGGAGCATTGTGATGCCAATGGTCATGGAGTTTTGTGATGACAAATAACAGGGAGCATTTCGATGACAATGGTGTGGTGCATTGTGATGAGAAGGGCAGGGAGCCTTTTGATGACAGGGTCATGCAGCAATTTGATGAAAATGTAATGGAATATTTTGAGGGCAGTGGTTATAGAACATTGTGCTGCCAGGGATCATTTACCTTTGGGATGAAAAGGGTCATGGTGCATTTTGATGACAGGGTTTATGGAACATTGTGATGTCTGGGGTCATGGAACATTGTGATGATAAGGGTATGTAGCACTGTGATGACAGGGGTCATGGAACATTATGATTAGAGGGGTGAGGGGTATTGTGATGACTAGTGATGGAACATTGTGATATCTCTGGTGAGAGAGCATTTGGATGAGAAGTGCATGTAGCATTGTGATGACAAGTTTTATGGAGCATTGCGATTACAAGGTTGTGGACCGATGTGATGAAAAGCACGTGGCACATTGTGATGACAAGTGTCATGGAGCATTGTTCTGACAAAGGCATGGAGCATTGTGATGACAAAGGTCACGGAGCGTTGTGATGAAAAGTTCATGGAGCATTGTGGTTACAAAGGTCACAGAGCCTTGTGATGACACGGGCAAGGACCGTTTTGATGACAAAGGTTATGAAGCATTGTGATGAATGGAGTCACGGAGCATTGTGCTGATAGGGGTCATGGAGCATTGTGATGACAAGGGCTGGAGCATTGTGGTGACAGGGGCTTGGAACATTGGTCTGACAAGTTTCATAGATTATTGTGATGACAGTGGACATGGTGCATTGTAATGACAAGTGTATGGATCATGGTGATGAGTAGGTCATGGAGTATTGTGAAGACAGGTGTCAGGGAGCATTGTGATGACATATGTCATGGTCCATTGCGATGATAATGGCATGGAGCATTGTGATGCTAAATGTAATGGAGGATTTTGATGACAAATAAAATGGAGCATTGTGATGACTAGGGCTTGGAGCAATATGATGACAAGGGCTATTGAGAATTTTCATCACAAGGTCGTGAAGCATTGTGATGAATGGAGTCATGGAGCATTGTGATGACAAGGGCATGGAGCATTGGTCTAATAAGTTTCATGGATTATTGCGATGACAGTTGGAATGGCGCAGTGTGATGACAAGGGCATGGAGCATTGTGAGGACCACGTCATGCAGTATTGTGAAGACAGGTGTCAGGGAGCATTGTGAGGAGATATGTAATGGCCCATTGTGATGACAATGGCATAGCGCATTGTGATGCCAAGTGTCATGGAGGATTCTGATGACAAAGGTAATGGAGCATTGTGATGACAAGGGTCAGGGAGCATTGTGCTGACAAGTGCATGGAGAATTGTGATGACAAGGGTCATGGAGCATTCTGATGACAAGCTTGTGGAGTATTTTGATGGCAATGGCGTGGAGCATTGTGATGAAAACGGCATGGGGCATACTGATGAAAAAGGCATGGAGCCTTTTTGTGACAGGTTTCAAGGAGCATTCTGACGACAAGATTCTTGAAGCATTGTAATGACAAGTATATTTAGAATTGTGATGACAATGGTCATGGAGCATTGTGATGAAAAGGCCATGGAGTATTGTAATGACAGGCATCATGGAGCGTTGTGATGACAAATTTTATGGAACATTGTGATTACAAGTGTTTGGAGCATTGTGATGAGAGAGGTCATGGATCATTTTGATTTCAAGGAGCATGAAGCACTCTGATGACAAGGGCATGAAGCAATGTGATCCCAAGGTTCATGGAGGATTGTGATGACAATGGTAATGGAGTACTGTGATGACAAGCTCATAGAGCATTGTAATGACAAGGTCATGTAGCATTTGCTGATAAAGGCATGGAGCATTGTGATGACAGGTGTCATGGAGCACTGTGATGAGAAGCGTCACGGAACTTTGTGAATACAGGGGTCATGGAGCATTGGGATGACAAGGGCATGGTTCAATGTGATGACAAGGGTCATGGAGCATTGGGCTGAAAATGTTCATGGAGTATTGTGATGACAGGGTTCATGGAGCATTGTGATGACTAGGGAATGGAGCATTTTGATGAAAAGAGTTCCGGATCACTGTGTTGTCAGGTGTCATGGAGTGTTGTGATGACAGTGGTCTTGGAGCACTGTGATGATATTGGCCATGGAGCATTGTGATGAGAAGGTTGTGGAGCATTGTGATTAAAGGTGTCTTGATGCATTGAGATATAATTGGCATGTATCATTGTGATGAAAAAGGCATTGAGCCTTCTCATGACAGGGTTCAAGAAGCATACTGACGACAAGTGTCAGGGAGCATTGTGATGACAAGTGTATTGAGCATTTGATGACAAAGGTCATGGAGCATTGTGATGAGAAGACCATGGATAATTGTGATGATGAGCGTCATGGGGTGTTGTGATGATAAGTCTTATGGAACATTGTGATCACAAAGGTTTGGAGCATTATGATGACAGAGGTCATAGAGAATTTAGATTTCATTGTGATGACAATAGCCTGAAACATTATGATGATGGGCATGGTGCATTGTTATATCAGTGTTCATGGAGCACTGAGATGAAAAGGGGCATGGAGCATTGTGATTACCGGGGTCTTGGAGCATTGTGATGACAAGGGCATGGAGCATTGTGATTACAGGGGTCTTGGAGCATTGTGATGACAAGGGTCATGGAGCCTTGTGATGACATGCCGTTGAACAATGTGATGGCAGGTGTCATGGAGCATTGTTATGACAGAGGTAATGGAGCATTGTGATGAGAAGGGCATTGAGCTTTGGTCTAAAATATTTCATGGATTATTGTGATGAGAGTGGGCATGGAGCATTGGGATGACAAGGGCACGGAACACTGTGATGCATGTTTCATGGAGGATTGTAATGACAAGGGCAGGGAGCATTGTGATGAGAAGGGCATCGAGCATTGTGATGACAAGTGTCATGGAGCTTTGTGATGACAAGGGCATGGAGCAATGTGATGAGAGTGTTCATGGAGCATTGTGATGACAATGACATGGAGCATTGTGATGCCAATGGTCATGGAGATTTGTGATGACAAATAACGGGGAGCATTTCGATGACAATGGTGTGGTGCATTGTGATGAGAACGGAAGGGAGCATTTTGATGACAGGGTCATGCAGCAATTTGATGAAAATGTAATGGAATATTTTGAGGGCAGGTGGTTTAGAACATTGTGATGTCAGGGGTCATGGAGCTTTGGGAGGTAAAGGGTCATGGAGCATTTTGATGACAGGGGTTATGGAACATTGTGATGTCAGGGGTCATGGAATATTGTGATGATAAGGGTACGTAGCACTGTGATGACAGGGGTCATGGAACATTATGATTACAGGGGTGAGGGGTATTGTGATGACTAGTGATGGAACACTGTGATATCTCTGGTGAGAGAGCATTTGGATGAGAAGTGCATGGAGCATTGTGATTACAAGGTTTATGGAGCATAGTGATTACAAGGTTGTGGACCGATGTGATGAAAAGCACGTGGCACATTGTGATGACAAGTGTCATGGAGCAGTGTTCTGACAAAGGCATGGAGCATTGTGATGACAAAGGTCACGGAGCGTTGTGATGAAAAGTTCAAGGAGCAGTGTCGTTACAAAGGTCACAGAGCCTTGTGATGACACGGGCATGGACCGTTTTGATGACAAACGTTATGAAGCATTGTGATGACTGGATTCATGGAGCATTGTGATGATAGGGGTCATGGAGCATTGTGAGGACAAGGGCATGGAGCGTTGTGGTGACAGGGGCATGGAGCATTGGTCTGACAAGTTTCATAGATTATTGTGATGACAGTGGACATGGTGCATTTTAATGACAAGTGTATGGATCATGGAGATGAGAAGGTCATGGAGTATTGTGAAGACAGGTGTCAGGGAGCATTGTGATGACATATGTCATGGTCCATTGCCATGATAATGGCATGGAGCATTGTGATGCTAAATGTAATGGAGGATTGTGATGACAAATAAAATGGAGCATTGTGATGACTAGGGCTTGGAGCAATATGATGACAAGGGCTATTGAGAATCTTCTTCACAATGTTGTGAAGCATTGTGATGACAAGGTCCTGGAGCATTGTGATGAGAAAACCATGGAGCCTTGTGATGACAAGTCTCATATAGCATACTGATGAAAAGGGGCATGGACCACTGTGATTACAGGGGTCTTGGAACATTGTGATGACAAGGGCATGGAGCATTGTGAAGAGAAGGCCAAGGAGCATTCTGAGGACATGCTTCATTGAGCTTTGTGATGACCAGCACATGGAGAATTTTGATTACAGGGGTCTTGTAGCAGTGTGATGAAAAGGGCATGGAACATTGTGATGAAAAATGCATGGAGCCTGGTCATGACAGGGTTCAAGGAGCATACAGACAACAAATGCCATGGAGCATATTGATAACAAGTGTATTGAGCATTGTGATGACAAAATTCATGGGGCATTGTGATGAGAAGGCCATGGAGCATTCTGATGACATGTGTCAAGGAGCTTAGTGATGACAAGGGCATGGAGCAATGTGATGCCAAGGGTCATGGAGGATTCTGATGACAAATGTAACGGTGCATTGTGATGACAATGGCTTGGAGCATTGGGATGACAAGGGTCAGGGAGCATTTTTATGACGGGGGTTACGGAACATTGTGATGTCAGGGGTCATCGAACAGTGTGATGATAAGTGCATGTAGCACTGTGATGACAGGAGTCATGGAACATTGTGATGACAGGGGTGAGGGAGTATTGTGGCGAATAGTGAAGTAACATTGTGATATCAGTGGTGAGAGAGCATTTTGATGAGAAGTTCATGGAGCATTGTGATGACAATGTTTATGGAGCATTGTGATAACAAGATTGTAGAGCTCTGTGATGACAAGCACATGGTGCATTGTGATGACATGTGTCATGGAGCATTGTGCTGACAAGCGCATGGAGCATTGTGATGACAAGGGTCAAAGAGAATTGTGATGAAAAGTTCATGGAGCATTGTGGTTAAAAAGGTCACAGAGACTCTTTATGACGAGGGCATGGACCATTGTGATGACAAAGGTCATGAAGCACTGTGATGACTGGAGTCACGGAGCACTGTGATGACAGGGGTCATGGAGCATTGTGATGACAATGGGCATGGAGCATTGTGATGCCAAGTGTCATGGAGGATTCTGATGACAAATGTAATGGTGCATTTTGATGACAATGGCTTGGATCATTGAGATAACAAGGGTCAGGGAGCATTGTGCTGACAAGTGCATGGAGAATTGTGATGACAATGGTCATGGAGCATTGTGATGACAAGCTTGTGGAGTATTTTGATGACAGTGGCGTGGAGTATTGTGATGAAAACGGCATGGGGCTTTTTGATGAAAAAGGCATGGAGCCTTTTCGTGACAGGTTTCAAGGAGCATTCTGACGACAAGTGTAAGGGAGCATTGTGATGACAAGTGTATTGAGAATTGTGATGACAAAGGTCATGGAGCATAGTGATGAAAAGTGCATGGAGTATTGTGATGACAGGCATCATGGAGCGTAGTGATGACAAGTGTTATGGAACATTGTGATCACAAGGGTTTGGAGCATTGTGATGACGGAGGTCATGGATCATTTTGATTTAAAGGCGCATGGAGAATTGTGATTACAAGGACATGAAGCAATGTGAACCCAAGGTTCATGGAGGATTGTGATGACAATGGTAATGGAGTATTGTGATGACAAGCGCATAGAGCATTGTAATGACAAGGTCATGAAGCATTTTGCTGACAAAGTCATGGAGCATTGTGATGACAGGTGTCATGGAGCATTGGGCTGAAAATATTCATGGAGTATTGTGATTACAGGGGTCTTGGAGCTTTGTGATGACAGGAGTCCCGGATCATTGTGTTGTCAGGTGTCATGGAGTGTTGTGATGACAGTGCTCATGGAGCATTGTGATGATATTGGTCATGGAGCATTGTGATGAGAAGGTCAAGGAGCATTGGGCTGAAAACTTTCATCGAGTATTGTGATGACAGGGGCCATGGAGGCTTGTGATGACAAGGTACTGGAGCATTGTGATGAGAAGACCATGGAGACTTGTGATGACAAGTCTCATGGAATATTCTGATGAAAAGGGGCATGGAGCATTGTGATTACAGGGGTCTTGGAGCATTGTGATGACAAGGGCTTGGAGCATTGGGATGAGATGGCCATGGAACGTTCTGATGACATTAATTATGGAGCTTTGTTATGACAAGGGCATGGAGCATTGTGATGAAAAAGTCATGGAGCATTGTCATGACATGGTTCAAGGAGCATACTGAGGACAAGGGTCAGGGAGCATTGTGATGACAAGTGTATTGAGCATTGTGATGAAAAATGTCATGGAGCATTGTGATGAGAAGACCATGTATAATTGTGATGACGAGCGTCATGGGACTTTGTGATGATAAGTGTTATGGAACATTTTGATTACACGGATTTGGAGCATTGTGATGACAGAGATCATGGAGAATTTTGATTTCATTGTGATGACAATAGCATGAAGCATTTTGATGATGGGCATGGTGCATTGTGATGACCGGGTTCATGGATCATTGAGATGAAACGGGGCATGGAGCATTGTGATTACAGGGGTCTTGGAGCATTGTGGTTAGAAGGGTCATGGAGCCTTGTGATGACAAGACCATGGAACATCGTGATGGCAGGGGTCATGGAGCATTGTTATGACAGGGTTAATGGAGAATTGTGATGGCAAGGGCATGGAACATTGTGATTACAAGGTCATGGATTATTGTGAAGACAGGTGTCAGGGAGCATTGTGATGGCATATTTCATGTTCCATTGTGATGACAATGGCATGGAGCATTGTGATGCCGAGTGTTATGGAGGATTGTGATGACAAAGGTAATGGAGCATTGTGATGACAAGGGCTTGGAGCAATATGATGAGAGCGTCCATGGAGCATTGTGATGACAATGACATTGAGCATTTTGATGAAAATTTCATGGAGCATTGTGGTGACAAATTTCACTGAGCCTTGTGATGATGAGGGCATTGACTTTTGTGGTGACACAGGTCATGGAGTCTTGTGATGACGGGACACACGGAGCATTGTGATGACTGTGGTCATGTAGCATTGTGATGACAGGAGCATGGAGCATTGGTCTGACAAGTTTCATGGATAATTGTGTTTACAGTGGGCATGGCACATTGTGATGACAAGGGCATGGAGCATTGGGATGACAAGGTCATGGATTATTGTGAAGACAGGTGTCAGGGAGCATTGTGATGGGATATTTCATGTTCCATTGTGATGACAATGGCATGGAGCATTGTGATGCCGAGTGTTATGGAGGATTGTGATGACAAAGGTAATGGAGCATTGTGATGACAAGGGCTTGGAGCATTGTGATGACAAGGGCCATGGAGCATTGTGATGACAAGGGCATGGAGCATTGTGATGTCAACGGCCTTTGAGAATTTTGATGAAAAGTTCGTGAAGCATTGTGATGACAAAGGCATGGAGCTTGCTATGACAGTGGTCATGGGACATTGCGATGACAAGTGCATGGAGAATTGTGATGACAATAGCATGTAACATGGAGATGAGAACTGTCATGGAGCATTGTGATGACAAGGACCGGGAGAATTGTGATGACAAGGGACATGGAGCATTGTGATGACAAGGGCATGGAGCATTGTTATGGCAAGACCGTGGAGCACTGTGATGAGAAGACCATGGATAATTCTGGTGACGAGCATCATGGAGCACTGTAATGACAAGGGGCATGGAGCATTGTGATGACAAGGGCATGGAGCATTGTGAAGAGAAGGCCATGGAGCATTCTGATGAATGCGTCATGGAGCACTGTGATGACAAGTGCATGTAGCATTGTGATTACAGGTGTCTTTGAGCATTGTGATGAAAAGGGCATAGATCATTGTGATGAAAAAGGCATGGAGCCCTGTAATACAGTGTTCAAGGAGCATACTGACGACAAGTGTCAGGGAGCATTGTGATGACAAAGGTTATGGAGCATAGTGATGAGAAGACCATGGATAATTGTGATTATGAGCATCATGGGGTGTTGTGATGAGAAGTGTTATGGAACATTGTGATCCCAACGGTTTGGAGCATTGTGATGACAGAGGTCATGGAGCATTTTGATTTCATTATGAGGAAAATAGCCTGAAGCATTATGATAATGGGCATGGTGCATTGTGATGATAGGATTCATGGAGCTTTGAGATGAAAAGGGGCATGGAGCATTGTGATAAAAAGTGTCTTGGAGCATTGTGATGAGAAATCCCTGGAACATTCTAATGACATGCGTCATGGAGCTTTGTGATGACAAGGGCATGGAGCATTGTGATTACAGGGGTCTTGGAACATTGTGATGACAAGTGTCATGGAGCCTTGTGAATGACAAGGCCGTGGAACTTTGTGATGGCAGGGGTCATGGAACATTGTTATGACAGGTGTAATGGAGCATTGTGATGAGAAGGACAGGAAGCATTGGTGTGAAATGTTTCATGGATTATTGTGATGAGAGTGGACATGGAGCATTGTGATGACAAGAGCACGGAACACTGTGATACAATGGTCATAGAGGATTGTAATGACAAGGGCATGGAGCATAGTGATGAGAAGGCATCGAGCATTGTGATGACATGTGTCATGGAGTTTTGTGATGACAAGGGCATGGAGAAATGTGATGAGAAGGTTCATGGAGCATTCTGATGACAATGACATGGAGCATTGTGATGTCAAGGGTCAAGGAGATTTGTGATGACAAAAGTCACGGAGCATTTTGATGACAAGGGCGTGGTGCATTGTGATGAGAAGGCCAGGGAGCATTTTGATGACAGTGTCATGCAGCAATTTGATGAAAATTGTAATGGAATATTTTGATGACAGGAGTTATAGAACATTGGGATGTCAGGGGTCATGGAGCTTTGGGATAAAACGTGTCATGGAGCATTTTGATGACAGGGGTTGTGGAACATTGTGATGTCAGGTGTCATGGAACATTGTAATGATAAGGGGATGTAGCATTGTGATGACAGGGGTCATGGAACATTGTGATTACAGGGGTCTTGGAGCATTGTGATGAGAAGTGTCATGGAGCCTTGTGATGACAAGGCCATGGAACATCGTGATGGCAGGTGTCATGGAGCATAGTTATGACAGGGGTAATGGAACATTGTGATGGCAGTGGCATGGAGGATGGTGATGAGAAGGCCATGGAGCATTCTGATGACATGTGTCATGGAGCTTTGTGATGACAACGGCATGGAGCAATGTGATGAATGCGATCATGGAGCATTGTGATGAAAATGACATGGAGCATTGTGATGCCAAGGGTCATGGATCTTTGTGATGACAAAGGTCATGGAGGATTTTGATGACAAGGGTGTTGTGCATTGTGATGAGAAGGGCAGGGAGCATTGTGATGACAGGGTCATGGAGCAATTGGATGAAATGTGTCATGGAACATTTTGATGACAGGGGTTATTGAACATTGTGATGCCAGGGGTCATGGAGCATTTTGATGAAAAGGTTTTGGGAGCATTTTGATGACAGGTGTTAAGGAACATTGTGATGTCAGGGGTCATCGAACATTGTGATGATATGTGCATGTACAATTGTGATGACAGGAGTCATGGATCATTGTGATGACAGGGGTGAGGGAGTATTGTGACAAATAGTGATGTAACATTGTGATATATGTGGTGAGAGAGCATTTTGATGAGAAGTGCATGGAGCATTGTGATGACAAGTTTTATGGATCATTGTGATGACAAAATTGTGGAGCACTGTGATGACAAGTGCATGGTGCATTGTGATGACATGTGTCATGGAGCATCGTGCTGACAAGCACATGGAGCATTGTGATGACAAGGGACATGGAGCATTGTGCTGAGAAAGGCATAGAGAATTGTGATGACAAGGATCAAAGAGCATTGTGAGGAAAAGTTCATGGAGCATTGTGATGACAAGGGTCATGGAGCATTGTGATGACAAGGCCATGGAGCATTGGTCTAATAAGTTTCATGGATTATTGCGATGACTGTTGGAATGGTGCATTGTGGTGACAAGGGCATGGAGCATTGTGATGACCAGGTCATGCAGTATTGTGAAGACTGGTGTCAGGGAGCATTGTGTTGACATATGTAATCGCCCATTGTGATGACAATGGCATGGAGCATTGTGATGCCAAGTGTCATGGAGGATTCTGATGACAAAGGTAATGGTGCATTGTGATGACAATAGCTTGGAGCATTGAGATGACAAGGGTCAGGGAGCATTGTGCTGACATGTGCATGGAGAATTGTGATGACAACTGTCATGGAGCACTGTGATGAGAAGGACATGAATCATTGTGATGAAAAAGGCATGGAGCCTTGTCATGACAGGGTTCAAGGAGCATACAGACAACAAGTGTCAGGGAGCATTTTGATGACAAGTGTAATGAGCATTGTGATGACAAAGGTCATGGAGCATTTTGATGAGAAGACCATGGATAATTGTGATGACGAGTGTCATGGGGCACTGTGATGACAAGAGTTAAGGAATATTGTGATCACAAGGGTTTGGAGCATTGTTATGACAGAGGTCATGGAGCATATTGATTTCATTTTGATGACAATAGCCTGAAGCATTGTGATGATGGGCATGGTGCATTTTGATGACACGGTTCATGGATCATTGAGAAGAAAATGGGCATGGAGCTTTGTGATTACAGGGGTCTTGGAGCATTGTGATGAGAAGGTTCCTGGAGCCTTGTGATGACAAGGCCACAGAACATCGTGATGGCAGCTGTCATGGAGCATTGTTATGACAGGGGTAATGGAGCATTGTGATGGCAAGCACATGGAGCATTGTGATGAGAAGGCCATGGAGCATTCTGATGACATGTGTCATGGAGCTTTGTGATGACAAGGGCATGGAGCAATGTGATGAGAGCGTTCATGGAGCATTGTGATGACAATGACATGGAACATTGTGATGCCAAGGATCATGGATCTTTGTGATGACAAATAACAGGGAGCATTTTGATGACAAGTGTTTGTGCATTGTGATGAGAAGGGCAGGGAGCATTGTGATGACAGGGTCATGGAGCATTTTGATGACAAGCTTGTGGAGTATTTTGATGACAACGTCATGGAGCATTGTGAAGAAAATGGCATGGGGCTTTGTGATGAAAAAGGCATGGAGCCTTTTCGTGACAGGTTTCAAGGAGAATTCTGACGACAAATGCCAGGGAGCACTGTGATGACAAGTGTATTGAGAATTGTGATGACAAAGGTCATGGAGCATTGTGATGAAAAGGGCATGGAGTATTGTGATGGCAGGCATCATGGAGCGTTGTGATGACAAGTGTTATGGAACACTGTGATTCCAAGTGTTTGGAGCATTGTGATGACAGGGGTCATGGATCATTTTGATTTCAAAGTGCATGGAGCATTGTGATGACAAGGGCATGAAGCAATGTGATCCCAAGGTTCATGGAGGTTTGTGATGACAATGGTAATGGAGTATTTTGATGACAAGCGCATAGAGCATTGTAATGACAATGTCATGTAGCATTTTGCTGACAAAGGCATGGAGCATTGTGATGCCAAGTGTCATGGAGCATTGGGGTGAAAATGTTCATGGAGTATTGTGATGACAGGGGTCATGGAGCATTGTGATGCCAAGTGTCATGGAGCATTCTGATGAAAATTGGCATGGAGCATTGTGATTACAGGGGTCTTACAGCATTGTGATGACAAGGGCCTGGAGCATTGTGAGGAGAATTCCATGGAGCATTCTGATGACATCTGTCATTGAGCTTTGAGATGACAAGGGCATGGAGCACTGTGATTCCAGGTGTCTTGGAACATTGTGATGAAAAAGCATGGATCATTGTGATGAAAAGGCATGGAGCCTTGTCATGACAGTGTTCAAGGAGCATACTGACGACAAGTGTCAGGGAGCATTGTGATGACAAGTGTATTGAGAATTGTGATGACAAAGTTCATGGAGCATTGTGATGAGACGACCATGGATAATTGTGATGATGAGCGTCATAGGGTGTTGTGATGTTAAGTGTTATGGAACATTGTGATCACAAGGGTTAGGAGCATTATGAGACAGTGGTCATGGATAATTTTGATTTCATTGTGATGACAATAGCCTGAAGCATTTTGATGATGTGCATGGAGCATTCTGATAAGAGGCTTCATGGAGCATTGAGATGAAAAGTAGTATGGAGCATTGTGTATACAGGGGTCTTGGAGCATTGTCATGACAAGGGCATGGAGGATTGTGATGAGAAGGCCATGGAACATTCAGATGGCATGCGTCATGGGTCTTTGTTCTGACAAGGGCATAAAGCATTGTGATTACAGGGGTCTTGGAGCATTGTGATGACAAGGGTCATGGAGCCTTGTGATGACAGGGCCGTGGAACATTGTGTGGGCAGGTGTCATGTAGCATTGTTATGACAGAGGTAATGGAGCATTGTGATGAGAAGGGCATTGAGCATTGGTCTGAAAGGTTGCATGGATTTTTGTGATGAGATTGGGCATATAGCACTGTGATGACAAGGGCAAGGAACACTGTGATACATGGGTCATGGAGGATTGTAATGACAAGGGCATGGAGCATTGTGATGAGAAGGGCATCGAGCATTGTGATGACAAGTGTCATGGAGCTTTGTGATGACAAGGGCATGGAGCAATGTGATGAGAGGGTTCATGGAGCATTGTGATGACAATGACATGTAGCATTGTGATGCCAAGGGTCATGGAGCTTTGTGATGACAAAGTCATTGAGCATTTTGATGACAAGGGTGTGGTGCATTGTGATGAGAAAGGCAGGGAGCATTTTGATGACAGGGTCATGCAGCAATTTGATGAAAAGTGTAATGGAACATTTTGATGACTGGGGTTATAGAACATTGTGATGCCAGGGGTCATGGAGATTTGGGATGAAAAGTGTCATGGAGCATTTTGATGACAGTGGTTATGGATCATTGTGATGTCATGGGTCATGGAATATTGTGATGATAAGTGGATGTAGCATTGTGGTGACAGGGGTCATGGAACATTGTGATAACAGGGGTGAGTGAGGATTGTGATGACTAGAGATGGAACATTGTGATATCTCATGTGAGAGAGCATTTGGATGAGAAGTGCATGGAGCATTGTGATTACAAGGTTTATGGAGCATAGCGATGACAAGGTTGTGGATCATTGTGATGAAAAGCTCATGGCACTTTGTGATGACACCGGTCATGCAGCATTGTCCTGACAAAGGCATGGAGCATTGTGATGACAAGGGTCACGGAGAATTGTGATGAAAGGTTCATGAAGCATTGTGTTTACAAAGGTCACAGAGCCTTGTGATGACGCACGCATGGACCGTTGTGATGACAATCATTATGAAGCATTGTGATGACTGGAGTCACGGAGCACTGTGATGACAGGGGTCATGGAGCATTGTGATAACAAGGGTATGGAGCATTGTGATGACAGGGGCATGGAGCATTGGAATGACAAGTTTCCTAGATTATTGTGATGACAGTGGACATGGTTCATTGTGATGACAAGGGCATGGAGCATTGTAATGACATTGCATGGAGTATTGTGAAGACAGTTGTCAGGGAGCATTGTGATGACATATGTCATGGTCCATTGTGATGACAATGGCATGGAGCATTGTGATGCCAAATGTAATGGAGGATTGTGATGACAAATATAATGGAGCATTGTGATGACTAGGGCTTGGAGCATTATGTTGACAAGGGCCATTGAGGATTTTCATGACAATGTCGTGAAGCATTGTGATGATAAGGTCCTGGAGCACTGTGATGAGTAATTCATGGAGCCTTGTGATGACAAATCTCATGGAGCATACTGATGAAAAGGGGCATGGAGCATTCTGATTACAGGCGTTTTGGAACCTTGTGATAACTATGGCATGGAGCATTGTGATGACAAGGGCATGGACCATTGGTCTAATAATTTTCATGGATTATTGTGATGACAGTTGGAATGGTGCATTGTGATGACAAGGGCATGGAGCATTGTGATGACCAGGTTATGCATTATTGTGAAGAGAGGTGTCATGGAGCATTGTGATGACATATGTAATGGCTCATTGTGATGACAATGTCATGGAGCATTGTGATGCCAACTGTCATGGAGGATTCTGATGACAAAGGTAATGGAGCTTTGTGATTAAAATGGCTTGAAGCATTGTGATGACAAGGGTCAGGAAGCATTGTTCTGACAAGTGCATGGAGAACTGTGACGACAATGGTCATGGAGCATTCTGATGACAAGCTTGTGGAGTATTTTGATGACAATGGCATGGAGCATTGTGATGAAAATGGCATGGGGTTTTGTGATGAAAAATGCATGGAGCCTTTTTGTGACAGGTTTCAAGGAGCATAATGACGACAAGTGTCAGGGAACATTGTGATGACAAGTGTATTGAGAATTGTGATGACAAAGCTCATGAAGCACTGTGATGAAAAGGGCATGGATTATTGTGATGACAGGCATCATGGAGCGTTGTGATGACAACTGTTATGGAACATTGTGATCACAAGTGTTTGTAGCATTGTGATGACAGAGGTCATGGATCATTTTGATTTCAAGGAGCATGGAGCTTCCGGATGACAAGGGCATGAAGCAATGTGATCCTAGGTTCATGGAGGATTGTGATGACAATGGTAATGGAGTACTGTGATGACAAGCGCATAGAGCATTGTAATGACAAGGTCATGTAGCATTTTGCTGACAAAGTCATGGAGCATTGTGATGACAGGTGTCATGGAGCATTGTGATGTCAAGCGTCACGGAGCATTGTGAATACAGGGGTCATGGAGCATTGGGATGACAAGGGCATGGATGATTGTGATGAAAAGTGTCATGGAGCATTGGGCTGAAAATGTTCATGGAGCATTGTGATGACTAGGGAATGGAGCATTGTGATGACAAGAGTCCCGGATCATTGTGTTGTCAGGTGTCATGAAGTGTTGTGATGACTGTGTTCATGGAGCATTTTGATGATATTTGACATGGAGCACTGTGATGAGAATTTCATGGAGCATTGGGCTGAAAATGTTCATGGAGTATTGTGATGACAGGGGTCATGGAGCATTGTGATGACAAGGGAATGGAACATGGTGATGACAAGGTCCTGGAGCACTGTGATGGTAAGAGCATGGAGATTTGTGATGACAAGTCTCATGGAGCATTCTAATGAAAAGGGGCATGGAGCATTGTGATTACAGGGTTATTGGAGCATTCTGATGACATGTGTCATGGAGCTTTGTGATGACAAGGGCATGGAGCACTTTGATTACAGTGGTCTTGGAGCATTGTGAGGAAAAGGGCATGGATCATTGTGATGAAGAGGCATGGAGCCTTGTCATGACAGGGTTCAAGAAGCATACAGACAACAAGTGTCAGGGTGCATTTTGATGACAATTGTATTGAGAATTGTGATGACAAAGGTCATGGAGCATTGTGATGACAAGACCATGGATAATTGTGATGATGAGCGTCATAGGGTGTTGTGATGATAAGTGTTATGGAACTTTGTGATCACAAGGGTTTGGAGCATTATGATGACAGTGGTCTTGGATAATTTTGATTTCATTGTGATGACAATAGCCTGAAGCATTATGATGATGGGCATGGTGCAATTTGATGACAGGCTTCATGGAGCATTGAGATGAAAAGGAGAATGGAGCATTGTGATTACAGGTTTCTTGGAGCACTGTCATGACAAGGGCATGTAGCATTGTGATTAGAAGGCCATGGAACATTCTGATGGCATGCGTCATGGAGCTTTGCGATGACAAGGGCATGGAGCAATATGATTACAGCGGTTTGGAGCATTGTGATGACAAGGATCATGGAGCTTTGTGATGACAAGGCCATGGAACATTGTGTTGGCAGGGGTCATAGAGCATTGTTATGACATAGGTAATGGATCATTGTGATGAGAAGGGCATTGAGCATTGGTCTGAAATATTTCATGGATTACTGTGATGAGAAGGGCATTTAGCATTGTGATTACAAGGGCATGGAGCAATGTGATGAGAAGGTTCATAGAGCATTGTGATGACAATTGCATGGAGCATTGTGATGCCAAGGGTCATGGAGCTTTGTGATGACAAAGGTCATGGAGCATTTTGATGACAAGGGTGTGGTGCATTGTGATGAGAAAGGCAGGGAGCATTTTGATGACAGGGTCATGCAGCAATTTGATGAAAAATGTAATGGAACATTTTGATGACAGGTGTTATAGAACATTGTGATGCCAGGGGTCATGGAGCTTTGGGATGAAAACTGTCATGGAGCATTTTGATGACAGTGGTTATTGAACATTGTGATGTCATGGGTCATGGAATATTGTGCTGATAAGTGGATGTAGCATTGTGATGACAGGGGTCATGGAACATTGTGATAACAGGGGTGAGTGATGATTGTGATGACTAGTGATGGAACATTGTGATATCACATGTGAGAGAGCATTTGGATGAGAAGTGCATGGAGCATTGTGATTACAAGGTTTATGGAGCATAGCGATGACAAGGTTGTGGATCATTGTGATGAAAAGCTCATGGCACTTTGTGATGACAACGGTCATGGAGCATTGTCCTGACAAAGGCATGGAGCATTGTGATGACAAGGGTCACGGAGAATTGTGATGAAAGGTTCATGGAGCATTGTGTTTACAATGGTCACAGAGCCTTGTGATGACGCAAGCATGGACCGTTGTGATGACAATCATTATGAAGCATTGTGATGACTGGAGTCACGGAGCATTGTGATGACAGGGGTCATGGAGCATTGTGATAACAAGGGTATGGAACATTGTGATGACAGGGGCATGGAGCATTGGTCTGACAAGTTTCATAGATTATTCTGATGAAATTGGACATGGTGCATTGTGATGACAAGGGCATGGAGCATTTTGATGAGAAGGCCATGGAACATTCTGATGACATGTGTCATGGAGCTTTGTGATGACAAGGGCATGCAGCATTTTGATTACAGAGGTCCTGGAGCATTGTGATGACAAGCGTCATGGAGCCTTGTGATGACAAGGCCGTGGAACATTGTGATGGCAGGGGTCATGGAGCATTGTTATGACAGGGGTCATGGAGCATTGTGATGAAAAGTGCATGGAGCATTGTGATGACCGTGTCATTGAACATTGGTCTGACAAGTTTCCTAGATTATTGTGATGACAGTGGACATGGTTCATTGTGATGACAAGGGCATGGAGCATTGTGATGCCATTGCATGGAGTATTGTGAAGACAGGTGTCAGGGAGCATTGTGATGACATATGTCATGGTCCATTGCGATGACAATGGCATGGAGCATTGTGATGGCAAATGTAATGGAGGATTGTGATGACAAATATAATGGAGCATTGTGATGACTAGGGCTTGGAGCATTATGTTGACAAGGGCCATTGAGAATTTTCATGACAATGTCGTGAAGCATTGTGATGATAAGGTCCTGGAGCACTGTGATGAGTAATTCATGGAGCCTTGTGATGACAAATCTCATGGAGCATACTGATGAAAAGGGGCATGGAGCATTCTGATTACAGGCGTTTTGGAACCTTGTGATAACTATGGCATGGAGCATTGTGATGACAAGGGCATGGACCATTAGTCTAATAATTTTCATGGATTATTGTGATGACAGTTGGAATGGTGCATTGTGATGACAAGGGCATGGAGCATTGTGATGACCAGGTTATGCATTATTGTGAAGAGAGGTGTCATGGAGCATTGTGATGACATATGTAATGGCTCATTGTGATGACAATGTCATGGAGCATTGTGATGCCAACTGTCATGGAGGATTCTGATGACAAAGGTAATGGAGCTTTGTGATTAAAATGGCTTGAAGCATTGTGATGACAAGGGTCAGGAAGCATTGTTCTGACAAGTGCATGGAGAACTGTGATGACAATGGTCATGGAGCATTCTGATGACAAGCTTGTGGAGTATTTTGATGACAATGGCATGGAGCATTGTGATGAAAATGGCATGGGGTTTTGTGATGAAAAATGCATGGAGCCTTTTTGTGACAGGTTTCAAGGAGCATAATGACGACAAGTGTCAGGGAACATTGTGATGACAAGTGTATTGAGAATTGTGATGACAAAGCTCATGAAGCACTGTGATGAAAAGGGCATGGATTATTGTGATGACAGGCATCATGGAGCGTTGTGATGACAACTGTTATGGAACATTGTGATCACAAGTGTTTGTAGCATTGTGATGACAGAGGTCATGGATCATTTTGATTTCAAGGAGCATGGAGATTCCGGATGACAAGGGCATGAAGCAATGTGATCCTAGGTTCATGGAGGATTGTGATGACAATGGTAATGGAGTACTGTGATGACAAGCGCATAGAGCATTGTAATGACAAGGTCATGTAGCATTTTGCTGACAAAGTCATGGAGCATTGTGATGACAGGTGTCATGGAGCATTGTGATGACAAGCGTCACGGAGCATTGTGAATACAGGGGTCATGAAGCATTGGGATGACAAGGGCATGGATGATTGTGATGAAAAGTGTCATGGAGCATTGGGCTGAAAATATTCATGGAGCATTGTGATGACTAGGGAATGGAGCATTGTGATGACAAGAGTCCCGGATCATTGTGTTGTCAGGTGTCATGGAGTGTTGTGATGACTGTGTTCATGGAGCATTTTGATGATATTTGACATGGAGCACTGTGATGAGAATTTCATGGAGCATTGGGCTGAAAATGTTCATGGAGTATTGTGATGACAGGGGTAATGGAGCACTGTGATGACAAGGGAATGGAACATGGTGATGACAAGGTCCTGGAGCACTGTGATGGTAAGAGCATGGAGATTTGTGATGACAAGTCTCATGGAGCATTCTAATGAAAAGGGGCATGGAGCATTGTGATTACAGGGTTATTGGAGCATTCTGATGACATGTGTCATGGAGATTTGTGATGACAAGGGCATGGAGCACTTTGATTACAGTGGTCTTGGAGCATTGTGATGAAAAGGGCATGGATCATTGTGATGAAGAGGCATGGAGCCTTGTCATGACAGGGTTCAAGGAGCATACTGATGACATGTGTCAGGGAGCATTGTGATGACAAGTGTACTGAGAATTGTGATGACAAAGGTCATGGAGCATTGTGATGAGAAGACCATGGATAATTGTGATGATGAACGTCATAGGGTGTTGTGATGATAAGTGTTATGGAACTTTGTGATCACAAGGGTTTGGAGCATTATGATGACAGTGGTCTTGGATAATTTTGATTTCATTGTGATGACAATAGCCTGAAGCATTATGATGATGGGCATGGTGCAATTTGATGACAGGCTTCATGGAGCACTGAGATGAAAAGGAGAATGGAGCTTTGTGATTACAGGTGTCTTGGAGCACTGTCATGACAAGGGCATGTAGCATTGTGATGAGAAGGCCATGGAACATTCTGATGGCATGCGTCATGGAGCTTTGCGATGACAAGGGCATGGAGCATTATGATTACAGCGGTTTGGAGCATTGTGATGACAAGGATCATGGAGCTTTGTGATGACAAGGCCATGGAACATTTTGAGGGCAGGGGTCATGGAGCATGTTATGACATAGGTAATGGATCATTGTGATGAGAAGGGCATTGAGCATTGGTCTGAAATATTTCATAGATTACTGTGATGAGAAGGGCATTTAGCATTGTGATTACAAGGGCATGGAGCAATGTGATGAGAAGGTTCATAGAGCATTGTGATGACAATTGCATGGAGCATTGTGATGCCAAGGGTCATGGAGCGTTGTGATGACAAAGGTCATGGAGCATTTTGATGACAAGGGTGTGGTGCATTGTGATGAGAAATGCAGGGAGCATTTTGATGACAGGGTCATGCAGCAATTTGATGAAAAATGTAATGGAACATTTTGATGACAGGTGTTATAGAACATTGTGATGCCAGGGGTCATGGAGCTTTGGGATGAAAACTGTCATGGAGCATTTTGATGACAGTGGTTATGGAACATTGTGATGTCAGGGGTCATAGAACTTTGTGCTGATAAGGGGATGTAGCATTGTGATGACAGGGTTCATGGAACATTGTGATAACAGGGGTGAGGGAAGATTGTGATGACTAGTGATGGAACATTGTGATATCTCATGTGAGAGAGCATTTGGATGATAAGTGCATGGAGCATTGTGCTTACAAGGTTAATGGAGCATAACGATGACAAGGTTGTGGATCATTGTGATGAAAAGCGCATGGCACACTGTGATGACAAGTGTCATGGAGCATTGTTCTGACAAAGGCATGGAACATTGTAATGACAAGGGTCACGCAGCATTGTGATGAAAAGTTCATGGAGCATTGTGGTTACAAATGTCACAGTGCCTTGTCATGACGCGGGCATGGACCGTTGTGATGACAATCGTTATGTAGCATTGTGATGACTGGAGTCACGGAGCATTGTGATGACAAAGGTCATGCAGCATTGTGATGACAAAGGTCCGGGGGCATTGTGCTGACAAATGCATGGAGAATTGTGATGACAAGGGTCATGGAGCATTCTGATGACAAGCTTGTGGAGTATTTTGATTTCAATGGCATGGAGCATTGTGATGAAAATGTCATGGGGCTTTGTGATGAAAATTGCATGGAGCCTTTTCATAACAGGTTTCAAGGAGCATTCTGATGACAAGGGTCAGGGAGCATTGTGATGACAAGTGTATTGAGAATTGTGATGACAAAGGTCATGGAGCATTGTGATGAAAAGAGCATGGGTTATTGTCATGTCAGGCATCATGGAGCGTTGTGATGACAAGTGTTATGGAACATTGTGATCACAAGGGTTTTGAGCATTGTGATGAGAGAGGTCATGGATCATTTTATTTCAAGGTGCATGGAGCATTGTGATGCCAAGGGCATGAAGCAATGTGATTCCAAGGTTCATGGAGGAATGTGATGACAATGGTAATGGAGTATTGTGATGACAAGCGCATAGAGCATTCTAATGACAAGTTCATGTAGCATTTTGCTGACAAAGGCAAGGAGCATTGTGATGACAGGTTTCATGGAGCACTGTGAATACAGGGGACATGGAGCATTGGGATGACAAGGGCATGGATCATTGTGATGACAAGAGTCATGGAGCATTGGGCTGAAAATGTTCATGGAGTATTGTGATGACTGGGGTCATGGAGCATTGTGATGAGTAGGGAATGGAGCATTGTGATGACAAGAGTCCCGGATCATTGTGTTGTCAGGTGTCATGGAGTGTTGTGATGACAGTGGTCATGGAGCATTGATATGATATTGGTCATGGAGCATTGTGATGAGAATTTCATGGAGCATTGGGCTGAAAATATTCATGGAGTATTGTGATGAAAGGGGTCATGGAGCATTGTGATGACAAGGGAATAGAGCATGGTGATGACAAGGTCCTGGAGCATTGTGATGATAAGACCATGGAGACTTGTGATGACAAGTCTCATGGAGCAATCTGATGAAAAGGGGCATGGAGCTTTGTGATTACATGGGTCTTGGAGCATTGTGATGACAAGGGCATAGAGCATTGTGAGGAGAAGGCAATGGAACATTCTGATGACATTTGTCATGGAGCATTGTGATGAAAAGGGCGTGAAGTATTGTGATGACAGGGGTCATGGAGCCTTGTGATGACAAGGCCGTGGAACACTGTGATGGCAGGGGTCATGGAAAATTGTTATGACAGAGGTAATGGAGCATTGTGATGACAAGTGTCACGGAACATTGTGAATACAGGGTTCATGGAGCATTGGGATGACAAGGGCATGGATGATTGTGATGACAAGGTCATGGAGGATTGGGCTGAAAATGTTCATGGAGTATTTTGATGACAGGGGTCATCGAGCATTGTGCTGATAAGGGGATGTAGCATTGTGATGACTGGGGTCATGGAACATTGTGATAACAGGGTTAAGGGAGGATTGTGATGACTAGTGATGGAACATTGTGATATCCCATGTGAGAGAGCATTTGGATGAGAAGTGCATGAAGAATTGTGATTACAAGGTTTATGGAGCATAGCAATGAAAATGTTGTGTATCACTGTGATGAAATGCGCATGGCACAATGTGATGACAAGGGTCATGGAGCATTGTTCTGACAAAGGCATGGAGCATTGTGATGACAAGTGTCACGGAGCATTGTGATGAAAAGTTCATGGAACATTGTGGTTACAAAGGTCACAGAGCCTTGTGATGACGCGGGCATAGACCGTTGTGATGACAAACTTTATGAAGCACTGTGATGACTGGAGTCACAGAGCATTGTGATGACAGGGGTCATGGAGCATTGTGATGAAAAGGGCATGGAGCATTGTGATGAAAGGGGCATGGAGAATTGGTCTGACAAGTTTCATAGATTATTGTGATGACAGTGGGCATGTAGCATTGTGATGACAAGGACATGGATCATTGTGATGACAAGGGCATGGAGTATTGTGAAGACGTGTCAGGGAGCATTGTGATGACATATGTAATGGTCCATTGTGATGAGAATGGCATGGAGCATTGGTCTAATAAGTTTCATTGATTATTGTGATGACAGTTGAAATGGCGCATTGTGATGACAAGGGCATGGAGCATTTTGATGACCAGGTCATGCAGTATTGTGAAGAGAGGTGTCAGGGAGCATTGTGATGACATATGCAATGGCCCATTGTGATGACAATGGCATGGAGCATTGTGATGCCAATTGTCAAGGAGGATTCTGAGGACAAAGGTAATGGAGTATTGTGATGACAATGGCTTGGAGCATTGTGATGACAAGGGTCAGGGAGCATTGTGCTGACAAGTGCATGGAGAATTGTGATGACTAGGGTCATGGAGAATTCTGATAAAAGGCTTGTGGGGTATTTTGATGACAATGGCATTGTGCATTGTGATGAAAATGGCATGGGGCTTTGTGATGAAAAAAGCATGGAGCCTTTTTGTGACAGGGTTCAAGGAGCATTCTGATGAAAATTGTCAGGGGGCATTGTGATGATAAGTGTATAGAGAATTGTGATGACAAAGTTCATGGAGCATTGTGACGAAAATGGCATGGAGTATTGTGATGACAGGCATCATGGAGCGTTGTGATGACAAGTGTTATGGAACACTGGGATCACAAGTGTTTGGAGCATTGCGATGACAGATGTCATGGATCATTTTGATTTCAAGGAGCATGGTGCATTGTGATGACAAGGGCATGAAGCAATGTGATCCCAAGTTTCATGGAGGATTGTGATGACAATGGTAATGGAGTATTGTGATGACAAGCGCATAGAGCATTGTAATGAAAAGGTCATGTATCATTTTGCTGACAAAGGCATGGAGCATTGTGATGACAGGTGTCATGGAACAGTGTGATGACAAGCGTCACGGAGCATTGTGAATACAGGGGTCATGGAGCATTGGGATGACAAGGGCATGGATCATTGTGATGACAAGAGTCATGGAGCATTGGGCTGAAAATTTTCATGGAGTATTGTGATGACAGGGGTCATGGTGCATTGTGATGACTAGGGAATGGAGCATTGTGATGAGAAGTGTCCCGGATCATTGTGTTGTCAGGTGTCATGGAGTGTTGTGATGACAGTGGTCATGGAGTACTGTGATGATATTGGTCATGGAGCATTGTGATGAGAAGGTCATGGAGCATTGTGCTGAAAATATTCATGGAGTATTGTGATGACAGGGGTCATGGAGCATTGTGATGACAAGGGAATGAAGCATGGTGATGACAAGGTCCAGTAGCATTGTGATGAGATGACCATGGAGACTTGTGGTGATAAGTCTCATGGAGCATTCTGATTAAAAAGGGCATGGAGCATTGTGATTACAGGGGTCATGGACCATTGTGATGACAAGGGTCATGGATCCTTGTCATGACAAGCCCGTGGAACATTGTGATGGCAGGGGTCATGGAGCATTCTTATGACAGAGGTAATGGATCATTGTGATGATAACGGCAAGGAGCATTGTGATGACCAGGTCATGCAGTATTGTGAAAAGAAGTGTCAGGGAGCATTGTGATGACATATGTAATGGCCCATTGGGATGACAATGGCATGGAGCATTGTGATGCCAAGTGTCATGGAGGATTCTGATTACAAAGGTAATGGAGCATTGTGATGACAATGGCTTGGAGCATAGTGATGACAAGGGTCAGGGAGCATTGTGCTGACAAGTGCAAGGAGAATTGTAATGATAAGGGTCATGGAGCATTCTGATGACAAGTTTGTGGAGTATATTGATGACAATGGCATGGAGCATTGTGATGAAAACGGCATGGGGCTTTGTGATGAAAAAGGCATGGAGCCTTTTCGTGACAGGGTTCAAGGAGCATTCTGACGACAAGTGTCAGGGAACATTGTGATGACAAGTGTATTGAAAATTGTAATGACAAAGGTCATGGAGCATTGTGATGAAAAGACCATCGAGTATTGTGATGATAGGCATCATGGAGCATTGTGATGCCAAGTGTTATGGAACATTGTGATCATAAGGGTTTGGAGCATTGCGATGACAGACGTCATGGATCATTTTGATTTCAAGGAGCATGGAGCATTGTGATGAGAAGGGCATGAAGCAATGTGATCCCAAGGTTCATGGAGGATTGTGATGACAATGGTAATGGAGTATTGTGATGACAAGCGCATAGAGCATTGTAATCACAAGGTCATGTAGCATTTTGCTGAAAAAGGCATAGAGAATTGTGATGACTGGTGTCATGGAGCCCTGTGATGACAAGCATCACGGAGCATTGTGAATACAGTGGTCATGGAGCATTGGGATGACAAGGGCATGGATCATTGTGATGACAGGTGTCATGGAGCACTGTGATGACAATTTTCACAGAGCATTGTGAATTCAGGGGTCATGGATGATTGGGATGACATATGGCATGGTCCATTGAGATGACAATGGCAGGGAGCATTGTGATGCCAAATACAATGGAGGATTGTGATGACAAATATAATGGAGCATTGTGATGACTAGTGCTTGGAGCATTATGATGACAAAACCATGGAGCCATGTGATGACAAGTCTCATGGAGCATACTGATGAAAAAGGGCATGCAGCATTGTGATTACAGGGGTCTTGGAACTTTGTGATGACAAGGGCATGGAGCATCGTGATTACATGGGTCTTGGACCATTGTGATGAAAAGGGCATGGATCATTGTGATGAAAAAGGCATGGAGCCTTGTCATGACAGGGTAAAAGGAGCATACAGACAACAAGTGTCAGGGAGCAGTTTGATGACAAGTGTATTGAGCATTGTGATGACGAAGGTCATGGAGCATTGTGATGAGAAGATCATAGAGCATTCTGATGACATGTGTCATGGAGCTATGTGAAGTCAAGGGCATGGAGCAATGTGATGAGAGCGTTCATGGAGCATTGTGATGACAATGACATGGGACATTGTGATGCCAAGGGTCATGGATCTTTGTGATGAAAATGGTCATGGAGCATTTTGATGTCAAGGTCGTTGTGCATTGAGATGAGGAGGGCAGGGAGCATTGTGATGACAGGGTCATGGAGCAATTTGATGAAAAGTGTCATGGAATATTTTGATGACAGGTGTTATGGAACATTGTGATGTCATGGGTCATCGAACATTGTGATGATAAGTGAATGTAGCATTGTGATAACAGGAGTCATGGAACATTGTGATGACATGGGTGAGGGAGTATTGTGACAAATAGTGATGTAGCATTGTGATATCAGTGTTTAGAGAGCATTTTGATGAGAAGTGCATGGAGCATTGTGATGACAAATTTTAAGGAGCATTGTGATGACAAGATTGTGGAGCACTGTGATGATAAGCGCATGGTGCATTGTGATGACATGTGTCATGGAACATTGTGCTGACAAGCCATGGAGCACTGTGATGACCAGGGTCATGGAGCATTGTGCTGAGAAGGGCATAGAGCATTGTGATGACAAGGGTCAAAGAGCATTGTGATGAAAAGTTCATGGAGCATTGTGGTTAAAATGTCACAGAGACTGTTGATGACGAGGGCATGGACCATTGTGATGACAAAGGTAATGAAGCACTGTGATGACTGGAGTCACGGAGCATTGTGATGACATGGGTCATGGAGCATGGTGATAAAAGGTCATGGAGCATTGTGATGAAAAGGGCATGGAGTATTGTGATGACAGGCATCATGGAGCATTGTGATGACAAGTGTTATGGAACATTGTGATCACAAGGGTTTGGAGCATTGTGATGAGAGAGGTCATGGATCATTTTGATTTCAAGGCACATGGAGCACTGTGATGACAAGGGCATGAAGCAATGTGATCCCAAGTTTCAAGGAGGATTGTGATGACAATGGTAATGGAGTATTGTGATGACAAGCACATAGAGCATTGTAATGACAAGGTCATGTAGCATTTTGCTGACAAAGGCATGGAGCATTGTGATGACAGGTGTCTTGGAGCACTGTGATGACAAGCGTCAAGGAGCATTGTGAATACAGGGGTCATGGAGCATTGGGATAATAAGGGCATGGATCATTGTGATGACAAGGTTCATGGAGTATTGGGCTGAAAATGTTCATGGAGTATTTTGATGACAGGGGTCATAGAGAATCGTGATGACTAGGGAATGGAGCATTGTGATGACAAGTGTCCCGGATCATTGTGTTGTCAGGTATTATGGATGGTTGTGATGACAGTGGTCATGGAGCATTGTGATGATATTTGTCATGGAACATTGTGATGAGAATGTCATGTAGCATTCGGCTGGAAATGTTAATGGATTATTGTAATGACAGGGGTCATGGAGCATTGTGATGACAAGGGAATAGAGCATGGTGATGACAAGGTCCTGGAGCATTGTGATGAGATGACCATGGAGACTTGTGATGACAAGTCTCATGGAGCATTCTGATGAAAAAGGGCATGGAGCATTGTGATTACAGGGGTCTTGGAGCATTGTTTTGACAAGGGCATGGAGCATTGTGAGGAGAAGGCCATGGAGAATTCTGGTGACATGCGTCATGGAGCTTTGTGCTGACAAGGCCATGGAGCATTGTGATAACAGGGGCCTTGGAGCATTGTGATGAAAAGGCATGGATCATTGTGATGTAAAAGGCATGGAGCCTTGTCATCACAGGGTTCAAGGAGCATACTGACGACAGGTGTCAGGGAGTATTGTAATGACAAGTATATTGAGCATTGTGATGACAATGATCATGGAGCACTGTGATGAGAACACCATGGACAACTGTGATGATGATCGTCATGGGGTGTTGTGATGATAAGTGTTATGGAACATTGTGATCACAAGGGTTTGGAGCATTATGATGACAGAAGTCATGGAGAATTTTGATTTCATTGTAGTGACAATAGCCTGAAGCATTATGAAGATGGGCATGGTGCATTGTTATGATAGGGTTCTTGGAGCACTGAGATGAAAAGGGGCATGGAGCATTGTGATTACAGGGGTCTTGGAGCATTGTGATGACAAGGGCATGGAGCATTGTGATGAGAAGGCCATGGAACCTTCTGATGACATGCGTCATGGAGCTTTGTTATGACAAGGGCATGGAGAATTTTGATTACATGTTTCTTGGAGCATTGTGATGACAACGGTCATGGAGCCTTTTGATGACAAGGCTGTGGAACATTGTGATGGCAGTGGTCGTGGTGCATTGTTATGACAGAGGTAATGGAGCATTGTGATGAGCAGGGCATTGAGCAATGGTTTGAAATATTTCATATTTTATTGTGATGAGAGTGGACTGGAGCATTGTGATGAGAAGGGCACGGAACACTGTGATACATGGGTCATGTAGGATTGTAATGACAATTCATGGAGCAATGTGATGAGAGGGTACATGGAGCATTGTGATGACAATGCCATGGAGCATAGTGAGGAAAAGGCCATGGAGCATTCTGATGACATGCATCATGGAGCTTTTGATGACAAGTGCATGGAGCATTGTGATTACAGGTGTCTTGGAGCATTGTGATGAATAGGGCATGGATCATTGTGATGAAAAAGGCATGGAGCCTTGTCATGGCAGTGTTCAAGGAGCATACTGACGACAAGTGTCAGGGAGCATTGTGAAGACAAGTGTATTGAGCATTGTGATGAAAAAGATCAGGGAGCATTGGGATCAGAAGACCAAGGATAATTGTGATGATGATCGTCATGGGGTGTGGTGATGATAAATGTTATGGAACATTGTGATCACAAGGGTTTGGCGCATTATGAAGACAGAGGTCACGGAGACTTTTGATTTCATTGTAATGACAATAGCCTGAAGCATTATGATGATGGGCGTGGTGCATTGTGATGACAGGGTTCATGGAGCTTTGAGATGAAAAGGGGCATGGAGCATTGTGATTACAGGGGTCTTGTAGCATTGTGATGACAAGCGCATAGAGCATTGTAATGACAAGATCATGTAGAATTTTGCAGACTAATGCATGGAGCACTGTGATGACAGGTGTCACGGAGCATTGTGAATACAGGGGTCATGGATCATTGTGATGACAAGGGTCATGGAGCATTGGACGGAAAATGTTCATGGAGTATTGTGATGACAGGGGTCATGGAGCATTGTGATGACAAGGGTCATGGAGAATTTTGATTTCATTGTGCTGACAATAGCCGGAAGCTTTATGATGATGTGCATGATGCATTGTGATGACAGGGTTCATGGAGCATTGAGATGAAAAGGGGCATGGAGCATTTTGATTACAGGGGTCTTGGAGCATTGTGATGACAAGTGTATGGAGCATTTTGATGAGAAGTCCATGGAACATTCTGATGACCTGTGTCATGGAGCTTTGTGATGACAAGGGCATGGAGCATTGTGATTACAGGTGTCTTGGAGCATTGTGATGACAAGTGTCATTGAGCCTTGTGATGACATGGCCGTGGAACATTGTGATGGCAGGGTTCAAGGAGCATTGTTATGACAGGTGTAATGGAGCACTGTGATGAGAAGGGCATGGAGCATTGTGATTACAATTTTATGGAGCATTGCGATGACAAATTTTTTGACCGTTGGGATAAAAATCGTGTGGCACATTGTGATGACAAGGGTCATGGATCATTTTTCTGACAAAGGCATGGAGCACTGTGATGACAAGTGTCACAGAGCATTGTGATGAAAAGTTCATGAATCATTGTGGTTAAAAAGGTCACAAAGCCTTGTGATGACACGGGAATGGACCATTGTTATGACAAATGTTATGAAGCATTGTGATGACTGGAGTCACGGAGCATTGTGATGACAGGGTCATGGAGCATTGTGATAACAAGGGCATGGAGCATTGTGATGAGAAAGGCGTAGATCAATGTGATGTCAAGGGTCAAAGAGCATTGTGATGAAAAGTTCATGGAGCATTGTGGTTAAAAAGTCACAGAGACTGTTGATGATGAGGGAATGGACCATTGTGATGACAAAGGTCATGAATCATTGTGATGAGTGGAGTCACGGAGCATGGTGATGACAGGGGTCATGGAGCATTGTGATGACAAGGGCATGGAGCATTGTGATGACAAGGGCATGGAGCATTGGTCTAATATGTTTCATGGATTATTGCAATGACATTTGGTATGGCACATTGTGATGACAAGGGCATGGAGCATTGTGATGACCAGGTCATGCATTATTGTGAAGAGAAGTGTCAGGGAGCATTGTGATGACATATGTAATGGTCCATTGTGATGAAAATGGCATGGAGCATTGTGATGCCATGTGTCATGGAAGATTCTGATGACAAAGGTAATGGATCATTGTGATGACAATGGCTTGGAGCATTGTGAAGACAAGGGTCAGGGAGCACTGTGCTGACAAGTGCATGGAGAATTGTGATGACAAGGGTCATGGGGCATTCTGATGACAAGCTTGTGGAGTATTTTTATGACAAAGTCATGGAGCATTGTGATGAAAACGGCATGGGGCAATGTGATGAAAAAGGCCTGTAGCCTTTTCTTGGCAGGGTTCAAGGAGCATTCTGACGACAAGTGTCAGGGAGCATTGTGATGACAAGTGTATTGAGAATTGTGATGACAAAGGTCATGGAGCATGGTGATGAGTAGGCCATGGATAATAGTGATGATGATCGTCATGGAGTGTTGTGATTATAAGTGTTATGGAACATTCTGATCACCAGGTTTTGGAGCATTATGATGACAGAGGTCATGGAGAATTTTGATTTCATTGTGATGACAATAGCCTGAAGCATTATGATGATGGGCATGGTGCATGGTGATGACAGAGTTCATGGGGCATTGAGATGAAAAGGGGCATGGATCACTGTGATTACAGGGGTCTTGGAGCATTGTGATGACAAGCGCATAGAGCACTGTAATGACAAGGTCCTGTAGAATTTTCCTGAAAAAGGCATGGAACATTGTGATGACAGGTGTCATGGAGAACTGTTATGACAAGTGTCACGGAGCATTGTGAATACAGGGGTCATGAAGCATTGGGATGACAAGTGTATGGATCATTGTGATGACAAGTGTCATGGAGCATTGTGCTGAAAATGTTCATGGAGTGTTGTGATGACAGGGGTCATGGAGCATTGTGATGACAGAGGTCATGGATAATTTTTATTTCATTGTGATGACAATAGCCTGAATCATTATGATGATCAGCAAGATGCATTGTGATGACAGGGTTCATGGAGCATTGAGATGAAAAAAGGCATGGAGCACTGTGTTTACAGTGGTTTTGGAGCATTGTGATGACAAGGGCATGGAGCATTTTGATGAGAAGGCCAAGGAACAATCTGATGACATGTGTCAGGGAGCTTGGTGATGACAACGGCATGGAGCGTTGTGATTAAAGGGGTCTTGGAGCATTGTGATGACAAGTGTCATGGAGCCTTGTGATGACAAGGCCGTGGAACATTGTGATGGCAGGGGTCATGGAGCATTGTTATGACAGGGGTAATGGAGCATTGTGATGAGAAGGACATGCAGCATTGTGATTACAATTTTTATGGAGCATTGTGAAGACTAATTTTTGGACCGTTGGGATGAAAAGCGCGTGGCACCTTGTGATGACAATGGTCATGGAGCATTTTACTGACAAAGGCATGGAGCATTGTGATGACAAGGGTCACGGAGCAATGTGATGAAATGTTCACGGAGCATTGTGGATACAAAGGTAACAGAGCCTTGTGATGACGCGGGCATGGACCATTGTGATGACAAATATTATGAAGCACTGTGATGACTGGAGTCACAGAGCATTGTGATGACAGGTGTCATGGAGAATTGTGATGACAAGGTCCTGGAGCATTGTGATGAGATGAACATGGAGACTTGTGATGACAAGTCTCATGGAGCATTCTGAGGAAAAGGGGCATGGAGCATTGTGATTACAGGGGTCTTAGAGCATTGTGATGACAAGGGCATGGAGCATTGTGAGGAGAAGGCCATGGAGCATTCTAATGACATACGTCATGCAGCATTGTGCTGAGAAAGGCATAGAGCATTGTGATGACAGGGGATAAAGAGCATTGTGAAGAAAAGTTCATGGAGCATTGTGGTTAAAAAGGTCACAGAGACTCTTGATGATGAGGGCATGGACCATTGTGATGACAAAGGTCATGAAGCACTGTGATGACTGGAGTCACGGAGCACTGTGATGACAGGGGTCATTAAGCATTGTGATAACAAGGGCATGGAGCATTGTGATGACAAGGGCATGGAGCATTGTGATAACCAGGTCATGCAGTATTGTGAAGACAGGTGTCAGGGAGCATTGTGATGACATATGTAATGGCCCATTGTGATGACAATGGCATGGAGCATTGTGATGCCAAGTGTCATGGAGGATTCTGAAGACAAAGGTAATGGAGCATTGTGATGACAAGCATCATGGAGCGTTGTGATGACAAATGCTATGGTACACTGTGATCACAAGGATTTGGAGCATTGTGATGACAGAAGTCATGGATCATTTTGATTTCAAGGATAATGGAGCATTGTGATGACAAGGGCATGAAGCAATGTGATCCTGAGTTTCATGGAGGATTGTGATGACAATGGAAATGGAGTATTGTGATGACAAGCGCATAGAGCATTGTGATGACAAGGTCATTTAGCATTTTGCTGACAAAGGCATGTAACATTGTGATGACATGTGTCATGGAGCACTGTGATGACAAGCGTCACGCAGCATTGTGAATACAGGGGTCATGGAGCATTGGCAAGACAAGGGCATGGATCATTGTGATGACAAGTGTCATGGAGCACTGGGCTGAAAATATTCATGGAGTGTTGTGATGACAGGGGTCATGGAGCATTTTGATGACTAGGGAATGGAACATTGTGATGAAAAGAGTCCCGGATCATTGTGTTGTCAGGTGTCATGGAGTGTTGTGATGACAGTGGTCATGGAGCATTGTGATGATATTGGCCATGGAGCATTGTGATGAGTAGGTCGTGGAGCATTGGGCTGAAAATGTTCATGGATTATTGTGAAGACAGGGTTCATGGAGCATTGTGATGACAAGGGAATGGAGCATGGTGATGACAAGGTCCTAGAGCATTGTGATGAGAAGACCATGGAGACTTGTGATGATAAGTCTCATGGAGCATTCTGATGAAAAGGGGCATGGAGCATTGTGATTACAGGTGTCTTGGAGCATTGTGATGACTAGGGCATGGAGCATTGTGATGAGAAGGCCATGGAGCATTCTGATGACATGTGTCATGTAGTTTTGTGATGACAAGAGCATGGAGCATTTGTAATTACAGTGATCTTGGAGCATTGTGATGAAAAGTGCATGGATCATTGTTATGAGAAAGGCATGGAGCCTTGTCATGACAGGGTTCATGGAGCATTCTGACGACAAGGGTCAGGAAGCATTGTGATGACAAGTGTATTGAGCATTGTGATGACAAAGGTCATGGAGCATTGTGATGAGAAGACCATGGATAATTGTGATGATGAGCGTCATGGGGTGTTGTGATGATAAGTGTTACGGAACCTTGTGATCACAAGGGTTTGGAACATTATGATGACAGAGGTCATGGAGAATATTGATTTCATTGTGATGACAATAGCCTGTAGCATTATGATGATGGGAGTGGTGCATTGTGATGACAGTGTTCATGGAGCATTGAGATGAAAAGGGGCATGGAGCATTGTGATTACAAGGGCCTTGGAGCATTGTGATGACAGGGCCATTGAGCACTGTGATGAGAAGGCCATGGAACTTTCTGATGACATGCGTCATGGAGCTTTGTGATGACAAGGGCATGGAGCATTGTGCTTTCAGGTGTCTGGAGCTTTGTGATGACAAGTGTCATGGAACCTTGTGATGACTAGGCTGTGGAACATTTTGATGGCAAGGGTCATGGTGCATTTTTATGACAGGTGTAATGGAGCATTTTGATGAGAAGAGCGTGGAACTTTGGTCTGAAATGTTTCATGGATTATTGTGATGAGAGTGGGTACGGAGCATTGTGATGACAAGGGCACGGAACACTGTGATACATGCGTCATGGAGGATTGTAATGACAAGGGCATGGAGCATTGTGATGAGAAGTGCATCGAGCATTGTGATGACAAGTGTCATGGAGCTTTGTGATGACAAGGGCATGGAGCAATGTGATGAGAGGGTTCATGGAGCATTGTGATGACAATGACATGGAGCATTGTGATGCCAAGGGTCATGGAGCTTTGTGATAACAAGTCATGAAGCACTTTGATGACAAGGGCATGGAGCACTGTGCTGAGAAATGCAGGGAGCATTTTGATGACCAGTTCATGCAGCAATTTGATAAAAAGTGTAAAGGAACATTTTGATGGCATGTGTTATAGAACATTGTGATGTCAGGGGTCTTGGAGCTTTGGGATGAAAAGGGTCATGGAGCATTTTGATGACAGGGGTTATGGAACATTGTGATGTCAGGGGTCATGGAACATTGTGATGATAAGGGGATGTAGCATTGTGATGACAGTGTCCTGGAACATTGTGATGACAGGGATGACGGAGTATTGTGATGACTAGAGATTGAACATTGTGATATCTCTGGTGAGAGAGCATTTTGATGAGAAGTGCATGGACCATTGTGATTACAAGGTTTATGAAGCATAGCAATGACAAGGTTGTTGACCTTTGTGATGAAATGCGTGTGGCACATTGTGATGACTATGTTCATTGAGCATTGTTCTGACAAAGAAATGGAGCTTTGTGATGACAAGGGCATGGAGCATTGTGATTACATGGGTCATGGAGCATTTTGATGACAATGGCGTCGAGCATTTTGATGAGAAGGCCATGGATAATTGTGATGACACGCGTCATGGAGCACAGTAATGACAAAGGTTATGGAGCATTGTGATGACAGTGGCCATGGAGCATTGTGATGACAAGTGTCATGGAGCATTCTGATGACAAGCTTGTGGAGTATTCTGACGACAATTACTTGGAGCATTGTGATGAAAAGAGCATGGAGCATTGTGATGAAAAAGGCATGAAGCCATTTCATGACAGGTTTCAAGGAGCATTCTGATGACAAGTGTCAGGGAACATTGTGATGACATGTGTATTGATAATTGTGATGAAAAAGATCATGGAACATTTTGACGAAAAGGGCATAGAGTATTGTGATGACAGGCATCATGGAGCGTTGTGATGACAAGTGTTATGGAACATTGTGATCACAAGGGTTTGGAGCATTGTGATGATAGAAGTCATGGATCATTTTGTTTTCAAGGAGCATGGAGCATTGTGATGACAAGGGCATGAAGCAATGTGATCCCAAGGCTCATGGATGATTGTGATGACAATGGTAAGGGAGTATTGTGATGACAAGCAAATGGAGCATTTTGATGGCAAGGTCATATAGCATTTTGCTGACACAGGTATGGAGCATTGTGATTATAAGGGTCATAGAGCACTTTGATGAGAAGCATCACGGATCATTGTGATTACATGGGTCATGGAGCATTGGGATTGCACGGTCATAGATCATTGTGATGACAAGTGTCATGGAGCATTGGGCGGAAAATATTAATGGAGCATTGTGATGACTAGGGAATGGAGCATTGTGATGACTAGAGTCCCAGATCACTGTGTTGTCAGGGGTCATGGAGCGTTGTGATGACAGTGGTCATGGAGCATTGTCATGATAGGGATCATGAAGCATTGTGATGAGAAGTTCCTGGAGAATTGGCGTGAAAATGTTCAGGAAGTATTGTGAGGACAGGGGTCATGGAGCATTGTGATGACAAGGGAATGGAGCACTGTGATGAAAGGTTCCTGGAGCACTGTGATGAGGAGACCATGTAGCCTCGTAATAAGAAGTCTCATGGAGCATTCTGATGAAAAGGGGCATGGAGTATTGTGATTACATGGGTCTTGGAGCATTGTGATGACAAGGGCATGGAGCATTGTGATTACTGGTGTCTTGGAGCATTGTGATGAAATTGGCATGGATCATTGTTATGAAAATGGTATGGAGCCTTGTCATGACAGGGATCCAGGAGCATACTGATGAGAAGTGTCAGGGAGCATTGTGATGACATATGTATAGAGCATTGTGATGACAAAGGTCATGGAGCACTGTGATGAGAAGACCATGGATAACTGTGATGATGAGCTTCATGGGGCGTTGTGATGATAAGTGTTATGGAACATTGTGATCACAAGGATTTGGAGCATTGTGATGAGATAGATCATCGAATATTTTGATTTCATTGTGATGACAATAGCCTGAAACATTATGATGATGGGCATGGTGCATTTTGATGAGAGGGTTCATGGAGCATTGAGATGCAAAGGGGCATGGAGCATTGTGATTAGAGGGTTCATGGAGCATTGTGATGACAATGGCATGGAGCATTGAGATGCCAATTGTTATGGAGCTTTGTGATGACAAAGGTCATAGAGCATTTTGATGACAAGGGCGTGGTACATTGTGATGAGAAGGGCAGGGAGCATTGTGATGACAGGGTCATAGAGCAATTTGATGAAAAGTGTCATGGAATATTTTAATGACAGGGGTTATGGAACATTGTGATGTCAGGGTTCATGGAGCATTTTGATGAAAAGTATCATGGAGAATTATGATGACAGGGGTTATGGAACATTGTGATGTCAGGGGTCATTGAGCATTTTGAGGAAAAGTGTTATGGAGCATTATGATGACAGGGGTTATGGAACATTGTGATGTCAGGGGTCACCGAACTTTGTGATGATATGTGCATGTAGCATTGCAAAGACAAAAGTCATGGAACATTGTGATGACAGGGGTGAGGGAGTATTGTGATGAATAGTGCTGTAACATTGTGATATCATTGGTGAGAAAGCATTTTGATGAGAAGTGAATGGAGAATTGTGATGACAAGTTTTATGGAGCATCGTGGTGACAAGATTGTGGAGCACTGTGATGAGAAGCACAGGGTGCATTGAGATGACATGGGTCATGGAGCATTGTGCTGACAAGCGCATGGAGCATTGTGATGACAAGGGTCATGGAGCATTGTGCTGAGAAAGGCATAGAACATTGTGATGACAAGGGTCAAAGAGCACTGTGATGAAAAGTTATTGGACCATTGTGGTTAAATATGTCACAGAGACTGTTGATGACGAGGGCACGGACCATTGTGATGAAAAAGGTCATGAATCATTGTGATGAATGGAGGCATGGAGCATTGTGATGACAGTCGTCATGGAGCATTGTGATAACAAGGACATGGAGCATTGTGATGACAAGGTAATGGAGCATTGGTCTAATAAGTTTCATGGATTATTGTGATGAATGTTGTAATGGCGCATTGTGATGACCAGATCATGCCATATTGTGAAGACAGGTGTCAGGGAGCATTGTGATGACATATGTAATGGCCCATAGTGATGACAATGGCATGGAGCATTGTGATGCCAAGTGTCATGGAGGATTCTGATGACAATGGTAATGGAGCATTGTGATGACAATGGCTTGGAGCATTGTGATGACAAGGGTCAGGGAGAATTTTGCTGACAGGTGCAGGGAGAATTGTGATGAAAACGGTCATGAAGTATTCTGATGACAAGCTTGTGGAGTATTTTGATGACAATGGCATGGAACATTGTGATGAAAAAGGCATGTGGCACTGTGATGACAATTGTATTGAGAATTGTGATGACAAATGTCATGGAGCATTGTGATGAGTACGGCATGGAATACTGGGATGACAGGCATCATGGAGCGTTGTGATGACAAGTGTTATGAAACATTGTGATCACAAGGGTTTGGAGCACTGTGATGACAGAGGTCATGGATCATTTTGATTTCAAGGAGCATGGAGCATTGTGATGACAAGGGCATGAAGCAATGTGATCCCAAGGTTCATGGAGGACTGTGATGACAATGGTAATGGAGTATTGTGATGAAAAGCGAATAGAGCATTGCAATGACAAGGTCAGGTAGCTTTTTGCCGACAAAGGCATGGAGCATTGTGATGACAGGTGTCATGTAGCAATGTGATGACAAGCGTCACGGAGCATTGTGAATACAGGGGTCATGGAGCATTGGGATGACAAGGGCATGGATCTTTGTGATGACAAGTGTCATGGAGCATTGGGCTGAAAATGTTCATGAAGTATTGTGATGAGAGGGATCATGGAGCATTTTGATGACAAGTTCCTGGAGCACTTTGATGAGAAGACAATGGAGACTTGTGATGACAAGTCTCATGGAGCATTCTGATGAAAAGGGACATGTAGCATTGTGATTACAGGGGTCTTGGAGCATTGTGATGACAAGGGTATGGAGCATTGTGAGGAGAAGGCCATGGAGCATTCTGATGACATGCGTCATTGAGATTTGTGATGACAAGGGCATGGAGCATTGTGATTACACGGGTCTTGGAGCATTGTGATTAAAAGGGCATGGATCATTGTGATGAAAAAGGCATGGAGACGTGTCATGACAGGGTTAATGGAGCATACTGATGACAAGTGTCAGGGAGCATTGTGATGACAAGTGTATTGAGCATTGTGATAACAAAGGTCATGGAGCATTGTGATGATGAGACCATGGATAATTGTGATGATGAGCGTCATTGGGTTTTGTGATGATAAGTGTCATGGAACATTGTGATCACAAGGGATTGGAGCATTGTGATGACAGAGGTCATGGAGCATATAGATTTCATTGTGATGACAATAGCCTGAAGCATTATCATGATGGGCCTGATGCATTGTGATGACAGTGTTCATGGAGCATTGAGATGAAAAGTGGCATGGAGCATAGTGATTACAGGGTTCTTGGAGCATTGTGATGTCAAGGGCATGGAGCATTTTGATGAGAAGACATGGAACATTCTGATGGCATGTGTCATGGAGCTTTGTGATGACAAGGGCATGGAGCATTGTGATTACACGGGTCTTGGAGCATTGTGATGACAAGTGTCATGGAGCCTTGTGATGAAAAGGCCGTGGAATATTGTGATGGCAGGGGTCATAGAACATTGTTATGATAGGGATCATGGAGCATTGTGATGAGAAGGACATGGAGCATTTTGAATACAAGGTTTATGGAGCATTACCATGACAAATTTGTGGACCGTTGTGATGAAAAGCGCGTAGCATATTGTGATGACAAGGGTCATGGAGCATTTTACTGACAAAGGCATGGAGCATTTTGATGACAAGGGTCACGAAGCATTGTGATGTAAAGTTCATGGAGCATTGTGGTTATAAAGGTCACAGAGCCTTGTGATAACACGGTCATGGACCATTGTGATGACAAATGTTATGAAGCATTGTGATGACTGGAGTCATGGAGCATTGTGATGACAGTGTACATGGAGCATTGTGATGACAAGGGCAGAGAGCATTTTGGTGACAGGGGCATGGAACATTGGTCTGACAAGTTTCACAGATTATTGTGATGACAGTGGACATGGTGCATTGTGATGACAAGGGCATGGATCATTGTGATGAGAAGGTCATGCAGTAATGTGAAGACAGCTGTCAGGGAGCATTGTGATGACATATGTAATGGCCCATTGCGATGACAATGGCTTGGAGCATTGTGATGACAAGGGTTAAGGAGCATTGTGCTGACCAGTGAAAGGAGAATTGTGATGACAAGGGTCATGGAGCAATCTGATGACAAACTTGTGGAGTATTATGATGACAATGGCATGGAGCAGTGTGATGAAAACGGCATGGGGCATTGTGATGAAAAAGGCATGGAGCCTTTTCATGACAGAGTTCAAGGAGCATTCTGACGACAAGTGTCAGGGAGCATTGTGATGACAAGTGTATTGAGCATTGTGAGGACAAGGGCATGGAGCAATAGGATGAGAGCGTTCAGGGAGCATTGTGATGACAATGACATGGAGCATTGTGATGCCAAGGGTCATGGAGCTTTGTGATGACAACGGTCATGGAGCATTTTGATGACAAGCGTGTGGTGCATTGTGATGAGAAGGAAAGGGAGCATTTTGATGACAGGTTCATGCTGCAATTTGATGAAAAATGTCATGTAAGATTTTGATGACAGGGGTTACAGAACATTGTGATGCCATGGGTCATGGAGCTTTGGGATGAAATGTGTCATGGAGCATGGTGATAAAAGTGGTTATGGAATATTGTGATGTCACGGGTCATGGAACATTGTGATTACAGGGTTGAGGGAGGATTGTGATGACTAGTGATGGAACATTGTGATATCTCAGGTGAGAGAGCATTTGGATGAGAAGTGCATGGACCATTGTGATTACAAGGTTTATGGAGCATATCGATGACAAGGTTGTGGATCATTGTGATGAAAAGCGCATGGCACATTGTGATGACAAGGGTCATGGAACATTGTTCTGACAAAGGCATGGAGCATTGTGATGACAAGTGTCACGGAGCATTGTGATGAAAAGTTCATGGAGCATTGTGGTTACAAAAGTCACAGAGCCTTGTGATGACGCGGGCATGGACCGTTGTGATGACAAACGTTATGAAGCATTGTGATGACTGGAGTCACGGAGCATTGTGATGTCAAATGTAATTTAGCATTGTGATGACAATGGCTTGGAGCATTGTGATGACAAGGTTCAGGGAGCATTGTGCTGACAAGTGCATGGATAATTGTGATGAAAAATGTCATGGAACATTCTGATGACAATCTTGTGGAGTATTTTGATGACAATGGCATGGAGCATTGTGATGAAAACGGCATGGGGCATTGTGATGAGTAAAGCATGGAGCCTTTTCGTGACAGGTTTCAAGGAGCATTCTGACGGCAAGTTTCAGGAAGCAATGTAATGACAAGTATATTAGAATTGTGATGACAAAGGTTATGGAGCATTGTGATGAAAAGGCCGTGGAGTATTGTGATGACAGGCATCATGGAGCGTTGTGATGACAAGTGTTATGGAACATTGTGATGACAAGTGTTTGGAGCATTGTGATGACAGAAGTCATGGATCATTTTGATTTCAAGGAGCATGGAGCATTGTGATGACAAGGGTATGAGGCAATGTGATCCCCAGGTTCATGGAGGATTTTGATGACAATGGTAAAGGTGTATTGTGATGCAAAGGGCATAGAGCATTGTAATGGCATGGTCATGTAGCATTTGCTGACAAAGGCATGGAGCATTGTGATGACAGGTGTCATGGAGCACTGTGATGACAAGCGTCACGGAGCATTGTGAATACAGTGGTCATGGAGCATTGGGATGACAAGGGCATGGTTCAATGTGATGACAAGGGTCATGGAGCATTGGGCTGAAAATGTTCATGGAGTATTGTGATGACAGGGGTCATGGAGCATTGTGATGACTTGGGAATGGAGCATTTTGATGACAAGAATTCCGGATCATTGTGTTGTCAGGTGTCATGGAGTGTTGAGATGACAGTGGTCAGGGTGCATTGTGATGATATTGGCCATGGAGAATTGTGATGAGTAGGTCGTGGAGCATTGTGATTACAGGTGTCTTGATGCATTGTGATGAAAAGGGCATGTATCATTGTGAAGAAAAATACATTGAGCCTTGTCATGCCAGTGTTCAAGAAGCATACTTACGACAAGTGTCAGGTAGCATTGTGATGACAAGTGTATTGATCATTTGATGACAAAGGTCATAGAGCATTGTGATGAGAAGACCATGGATAATTTTGATGATGAGCGTCATGGGGAGTTGTGATGATATGTCTTATGGAACATTGTGATCACAAGGGTTTGGGGCATTATGATGACAGATGTCATGGAGAATTTAGATTTCATTGTGATGACAATAGCATGAAACATTATGATGATGGGCATGGTGCATTGTGATGACTGGGTTCATGGAGCATTGAGATGAAAAGGGGAATGGAGCATTGTGATTACCGGGGTCTTGGAGCATTGTGATGACGAGGGCATGGAGCATGGTGATGAGAAGGCCATGGAACATTCTGATGACATGCATCATGGAGCACTGTGATGACAAGGGCATGGAGCATTGTGATTACAGGGGTCTTGGGGAATTGTGATGACAAGGATCATGGAGCCTTGTGATGACATGCCGTTGAACAATGTGATGGCAGGTGTCATGGAGCATTGTTATGACAGAGGTAATGGAGCTTTGTGATGAGAAGGGCATGGAGCAATGTGATGAGAGTGTTCATGGAGCATTGTGATGACAATGACATGGAGCATTGTGATGCCAAGTGTCATGGAGATTTGTGATGACAAATAACAGGGAGCATTTCGATGACTATGGTGTGGTGCATTGTGATGAGGAGTGCAGGGAGCATTTTGATTACAGGTTCATGCAGCAATTTGATTAAAATATAATGGAATATTTTGAGGGCAGGTGTTATAGAACATTGTGATGTCAGGGGTCATTGAGCTTTGGGATGAAAAGGGTCATGGAGCATTTTGATTACAGGGGTTATGGAACATTGTGATGTCAGGGATCATGGAACATTGTGATGATAAGGTTATGTAGCACTGTGATGACAGGGGTCATGGAACATTATGATTACTGTGGTGAGGGAGTATAGGGATGACTAGTGATGGAACATTGTGATATCTCTGGTGAGAGAGCATTTGGATGAGAAGTGCATGGAGCATTGGGATTACAAGGTTTATGAAGCATAGCGATGACAAGGTTGTGGACCGATGTGATGAAAAGCACGTGGCACATTGTGATGACAAGGGTCATGGAGCATTGTTCTGACAAAGGCATGGAGCATTGTGATGACAAGGGTCACGGAGCATTGTGATGAAAAGTTCATGGAGCATTTTGGTTACAAAGGTCACAGAGCCTTGTGATGACACGGGCAAGGACCGTTTTGATGACAAACATTATGAAGCATTGTGATGACTGGAGTCACGGAGCACTGTGATGATAGGGTTCATGGAGCATTGTGATGACAGGGGCATGGAGCATTGGTCTGACAATTTTCATAGATGATTGTGATGACAGTGGATATGGTGCATTGTGATGACAAGGGTATGGATCATGGTGATGAGAAGGTCATGGAGTATTGTGAAGACAGGTGTCAGGGAGCATTGTGATGACATATATCATGGTCCATTGCGATGATAATGGCATTGAGCATTGTGATGCCAAATGTAATGGAGGATTGGGATGACAAATAAAATGGAGCATTGTGATGACTAGGGCTTGGAGCACTATGATGACAAGGGCCATTGAGAATTTTCATGACAAGGTCGTGAAGCATTGTGATGACAAGGTCCTGGAGCATTGTGATTAGAAATCCATGGAGCCTTGTGATGACAATCTCATATAGCATACTGATCAAAAGGGGCATGGACCATTGTGATTACAGGGGTCTTGGAACCTTGTGATGACTAGGGCATGGATCATTGTGAAGAGAAGGCCAAGGAGCATTCTGAGGACATGCTTCATTGAGCTTTGTGATGACAAGTGCCTGGAGCATTGTGATTACAGGGGTCTTGTAGCATTGTGATGAAAAGGGCATGGAATATTGTGATGAAAAATGCATGGAGCCTTGCCATGACAGGGTTCAAGGAGCATACAGACAACAAGTGTCATGGAGCATATTGATGAAAAGTGTATTGAGCATTGTGATGACAAAGGTCAAGGAGCATTGTCTTGAGAAGGCCATGGAGCATTCTGATGACATGTGTCATGGAGCTTAGTGATGACAAGGGCATGGAGCAATGTGACGCCAAGGGTCATGGATATTTGTGATGACAAAGGTCATGGAACATTTTGATGACAAGGGCGTTGTGCATTGTAATGAGAAGTGCAGGGAGCATTGTGATGACATGGTCACGGAGAAATTTGATGAAAAGTGTCAAGGAAAATTTAGATGACAGGGGTTATGGAACATTGTGATGTCATGGGTCATCGAACATTGTGATGATAAGTGCATGTAGCATTGTGATGACAGGAGTCATGGAACATTGTGATGACAGAGGTGAGGGAGTATTGTGTCGAATAGTTAAGTAACATTGTGATATCAGTGGTGAGAAAGCATTTTGATGAGAAGTGCATGGAGCATTGTGATGACAAGTTTTATGGAGCATTGTGATGACAAGATTGTGGAGCACTGTGATGACAAGTGCATGGTGCATTGTGATGACATGTGTCATGGAGCATTGTGCTGACAAGCGCATGGAGCACTGTGATGACATGTGTCATGGAGCATTGTGCTGAGAAAGGCATAGAGCATTGTGATGACAAGGGTCAAAGAGAATTGTGATGAAAAGTTCATGGAGCATTGTGGTTAAAAAGGTCACAGAGACTGTTGATGATGAGGGCATGGACCACTGTGATGACAAAGGTCATGAAGCATTGTGATGACTGGAGTCACGGAGCACTGTGATGACTGGGGTCATGGAGCATTGTGATGAAAAGGGGCATGGAGCATTGTGATGACAAGAGCATGTATCATTGGTCTCATAATTTTCATGGATTATTGCGATGACTGTTGGAATGGTGCATTGTGTTGACAAGGGCATGGAGCACTGTGATAAATCGGTCATGCTGTATTGTGCAGACTGGTGTCATGGAGCATTGTGATGACAGGGTTCATGCAGCATTGTGATGACTAGGGAATGGAGCATAGTGATGACAAGAGTCCCGGATCATTGTGTTCTCAGGTGTCATGGAGTGTTGTGATGACAGTTGTCATGGTGCATTGTGATGATATTGGTCATGGAGCATTGTGATGAGAAGGTTATGGAGCATTGTGCTGATAATATTCATGCAGTATTGTGATGACAATGGTCATGGAGCATTGTGATGACAAGGGAATGGAGCATGGTGATGAAAAGGTCATGTAGCATTGTGATGAGAAGTCCTTGGAGGATTGTGATGACAAGTTTCCTGGAGCATTCTGATGAAAAGTGGCAAGGATCATTGTGATTACATTGGTCTTGGAGCATTGTGATGACAAGGGCATGGAGCATTGTCAGAGACGGCCATGCAGCATTCTGATGACATGGGTCATGGAGCTTTGTGATGACAAGGGCTTGGAGCATTTTGATTACAGTTGTCTTGGAGCATTGTGATGAAAAAGGCATGGATCATTGTGAGGAAAAAGTCATGGAGACTTGTCATGACAGGGTTAATGGAGCATACTGAAGACAAGGGTCAGGGAGCATTGTGAGAACAAGTGTATTGAGCATTGTGATGAAAAAGTTCATGGAGCATTGTGATGAGAAGACCATGGATAATTGTGATGATGAGCGTCATGGTGTGTTGTGATGATAAGTGTTATGGAACATTGTGATCACAAGGGTTTCGAGCATTATGATGACAGAGGTCCTGGAGAATACTGATTTCATTGTGATGACAATAGCCTGAAGCATTATGATGATGGGCATGGTGCATTGTGATGACAGGGATCATGGAGCATTGAGATGAACAGGGGCATGGAACATTGTGTTTACAGTGGTCGAGGAGCATTGTGATGACAAGGGCATGGAACATTGGTCTAATAAGTTTCATGGATTATTGCGATGACAGTTGGAATGGCGCATTGTGATGACAAGGGCATGGAGCATTGTGATGACCAGGTCATGCAGTATTGTGAATACAGGTGTCAGGGAGCATTGTGATGACATATGTAATGGCCCAATGTGATGACGATGGCATGGAGCATTGTGATGCCAATTTTCATGGAGGATTCTGATGACAAATTTAATAGAGCATTGTGATGACAATTGCATGGAGCATTGCGATGACAAGGGTCAAGGAGCATTCTGGTGACAAGCTTGTGGAGTATTTTGATGACAATGGCATGGAGCATTGTGATGAAAACGGCATGGGGCATTGTGATGAAAAAGGCAGGGAGCCTTGTGATGACAGGTCTCATGGAGCATACTGATGAAAAGGGACATGGAGCATTCTGATTACAGAGGTCTTGGAACATTGTGATAGCAAGGGCATGGAGCACTGTGATGACAAGGGCATGGAGCTTTGGTCTAATAAGTTTCATGGATTATTGTGATGACAGTTGAAATGGCACATTTTGATGACAGTGGTCATGGAGCATTGTGATGATACTGCTCATGGAGCATGGTGATAACAACGTCATGGAGCATTGGGTTGAAAATGTTCATAGAGTATTGTGATGACAGGTGTCAAGGAGCATTGTGATGACAAGGGAATGGAGCATGGTGATGACAAGGTCCTGGAGCATTGTGATGAGATGACGATGGAGACTTGTGATGACAAGTCTCATGGAGCATTCTGACGAAAAGGGGCAAGGAGCTTTGTGATTACAGGGGTCTTGGGGCACTGTGATGACAAGGGCATGGAGCATTGTGAGGAGAAGGCCATGGAACATTCTGATGCTATGCGTCATGGAGCTTTCCGATGACAAGGGCATGGAGCATTGTGATTACAGGGGTCTTGGAGCTTTGTGATGACAAGGGTCATGTAGCCTTTTGATGACAAGGCCTTGGAACATTGTGATGGCAGCGGTCATGGAGCATAGTTATGACAGAAGTAATGGAGCATTGTAATCAGAATGGCATTGAGCATTGGTCTGAAATGTTTCATGGATTATTGTGATGAGAGTGGGCATGGAGCATTGTGATGACAAGGGCATGGTACACTGTGATACATGGGTCATGATGGATTGTAATGACCATGGCGTGGAGCATTGTGATTAGAAGGGCATCGAGCATTGTGATGACAAGTGTCATGGAGCTTTGTGATGACAAGGACATGGAGCAATGTGATGAGAGGGTTCATGGAGCATTGTGATGACAATGACATGGAGCATTGTGATGCGAAGGGTCATGGAGCTTTGTGATGTCAAATGTCATGGAGCATTTTGATGACAAGGGTGTGGTGCATTGTGATGAGAAGGGCAGGGAGTATTTTGATGACAGGCTCATGCAGCAATTTGATGAAAATTGTAATGGAACATTTTGATGACTGGGGTTATAGAACATTGTGATGCCAGGGATCATGGAGCTTTGGGATGGAAAGGGTCATGGAGCATTTTGATGACAGGGGTTATGGAACATTGTGATGACTGGAGTCACGGATCATTGTGATGACAGGGGTCATGGAGCATTGTGATAACAAGGGCATGGAGCATTGTGATGACAGGGGAATGGAGCATTGGTCTGACAAGTTTCATAGATTATTGTGATGACAGTGGACATGGTGCATTGTGATGACAAGGGCATGGAGCATTTTGATGACAAGAGTCCCGGATCATTGTGTTGTCAGGTGTTATGTGTGGTTGTGATGACAGGGGTCATGGAGCATTGTGATGATATTGGTCATGGAGCATTGTGATGAGAAGGTCATGGTTCATTGGGCTGAAAATATTAATGGATTATTGTAATGGCAGGGGTCATGGAGCATTGTGATGAGAAGGGAATAGAGCATGGTGATGACAATGTCCTGGAGCATTGTTATGAGATGACCATGGAGACTTGTGATGACAAGTCTCATGGAGCATTCTAATGAAAAGGGGCATGGAGCATTGTGATTACAGTGGACTTGGAGCATTGTGATGACAAGGGCATGGAGCATTTTGAGGAGAAAGCCATGGAGAATTCTGATGACATGCGTCATGGAGCTTTGTGCTGACAAGGCCATGGAGCATTGTGATTATAGGGGTCTTGGAGCATTGTGATTAAAAGGCATGGATCATTGTGATGTAAAAGGCATGGAGCCTTGTCTTCACACGGTTCAAGGAGCATACTGACGACAGATGTCATGGTGTACTGTGATGACAAGTGTATTGAGCATTGTGATGACAATGATCATGGAGCATTGTGATGAGAAGACCATGGATAACTGTGATGATGATCGTCATGGGGTGTTGTGATGATAAGTGTTATGGAACATTGTGATCACATGGGTTTGGAGCATTATGATGACAGAGGTCATGGAGAATTTTGATTTCATTGTAGTGACAATAGCCTGAAGCATTATGATGATGGGCATGGTGCTTTGTGATAACAGTGTTCATGGAGCATTGAGATGAAAAGGGGCATGGATCATAGTGATTACAGGGGTCTTGGAGCACTGTGATGACAAGTGTCCCGGATCATTGTGTTGTCACGTGTCATGGAGTGTTGTGATGACAGGGTTCATGGAGCATTGAGATGAATAGGGTCATGGAGCACTGTGTTTACAGGGGTTTTGGAGAATTGTGATGACAAGGGCAAGGAGCATTTTGATGAGACGGCCATGGAATATTCTCATGACATGTGTCATGGAGCTTTGTGATGACAACGGCATGGAGCATTGTGATTAAAGGGGTCTTGGAGCATTGTGATGACAAGGGTCATGGAGCCTTTTGATGACAAGGCCGTGCAACATTGTGATGGCAGGAGTCATGGAGCATTGTTATGACAGGGGTAATGGAGCATTGTAATGAGAAGGGCATGCAGCATTGTGATTACAATTTTTATGGAGACTTGTGATGACAAATTTTTGGACTGTTTGGATGAAAAGCGCGTGGCTCATTGTGATGACAATGGTCATGGAGCATTTTAATGACTAAGGCATGGAGCATAGTGATGACAATGGTCACTGAGCATTGTGATGAAATGTTCATGGAGCATTGTGGACACAAATGTAACAGAGCCTTGTGATGACGTGGGCATGGACCATTGTGATGACAAATATTATGAAGCACTGTGATGACTGGAGTCACAGAGCATTGTGATGACAGGTGTCATGGAGCATTGTGATGACAAGGTCCTGGAGCATTGTGATGAGATGACCATGGAGACTTGTGATGACAAGTCTCATGGAGCATTCTGATGAAAAGGGGCATGGAGCATTGTGATTACAGGGGTCTTGGAGCATTGTGATGACAAGGGCATGGAGCACTGTGAGGAGAAGGCCATGGAGCATTCTGATGACATACGTCATGGAGCATTGTGCTGAGAAAGGCATAGAGAATTCTGATGACAGGGGATAAAGAGCATTGTGAAGAAAATTTCATGGAGCATTGTGGTTAAAAAGGTCACAGAGACTCTTGATGATGAGGGCATGGGCCATTGTGATGACAAACGTCATGAAGCATTGAGATGACTGGAGTCACGGAGCATTGTGATGACAGGGGTCATGGAGCATTGTGATAACAAGGGCATGGAGCATTGTGATGACAAGGGCATGGAGCATTGTGATGACCATGTGACGCAGTATTGTGAAGACAGTTGTCAGGGAGCATTGTGCTGACATATATAATGGCCCATTGTGATGACAATGGCATGGAGCATTGTGATGCCAAGTGTCATGGAGGATTCAGAAGACAAATGTAATGGAGCATTGTGATGACAATGGCTTGGAGCATTGTGATGACAAGGGTCAGGGAGCATTGTGCTGACAAGTGCATGGATAATTGTGATGACAAGGGTCATTGAGCATTCTGCTGACAAGCTTGTGGAGTATTTTGATGACAGTGGCATGGAGCATTGTGATGAAAACCGCATGGGGCATTGTGATGAAAATGGCATGGAGACTTTTCGTGTCAGGTTTCAAGGAGCATTCGGACGACAAATGTCAGGGAGCATTGTGATGACAATGTATTGAGAATTGTGATGACAAAGGTCATGGAGCATTGTGATGAAAAGGGAATGGAGTATTGTGATGACAGGCATCATGGAGCGTTGTGATGACAAGTGCTATGGAACATTGTGATCACAAGGGTTTGGAGCATTGTGATGACAGAGGTCATGGATCATTTTGATTTCAAGGAGCATGGAACATTGTGATGACAAGGGCATGAAGCAATGTGATCCCAAGGTTCATGGAGGATTGTGATGATAATGGTAATGGAGTGTTGTGATGACAAGCGCATAGAGCATTGTAATGACAATGTCATGTAGCATTCTGCTGACAAAGGCATGAAGCATTGTGATGCCAGGTGTCATGGAGCACTGTGATGACATGCCTCACGGAGCATTGTGAATACAGGGGTCATGGAGAATTGGGATGACAAGGGCATGGATCATTGTGATGCCAAGGGTCATGGAGCATTGGGCTGAAAATGTTCATGGAGTATTGTGATGACAGGGGTCATGGAGCATTGTGATGACTAGGGAATGGAGCATTGTAATGACAAGAGTCCCTGACCATTGTGTTGTCGGGTGTCATGGAGTGTTGTGATGACAGTGGTCATGGAGCATTGTGATGATATTTGTCATGGAGCATTGTGCTGAGAAGGTCATGGAGTATTTGGCTGAAAATGTTCATGGAGTATTGTGATGACAGAGGTCATGGAACATTGTGATGACAAGGGAATGGATCATGGTGATGACAGTGGTCATGGAATATTTTGATTACAGGGTTGAGGGAGGATTGTGATGACTAGTGAGGAAACATGGTTATATCTCAGGTGAGAGAGCATTTGGATGAGAAGAGCATGGACCATTGTGATTACAAGGTTTATGGAGCATAGTGATTACAAGGTTGTGGATCATTGTGATGGAAAGCCCGTGGCACGTTTTGATGACAAGGGTCATTGAGCATTTTTCTGACAAAGGCATGGAGCATTGTGATGACAAGTGTCACGGAGCACTGTGTTGAAATGTTCATGGAGCATTGTGGTTACAAATGTCACAGAGACGTGATGACGCAGGCATGGACCGTTGTGATGACAAAAGTTATGAAGCATTGTGATGACTGGAGTCACGGAGCATTGTGTTGACAGGGTTCATGGAGCATTGTGATGACAAGGGCATGGAGCATTGTGATGACAAAGTCATGGAGTATTGTGAAGACCGGTGTCAGGGAGCATTTTGATGACATATGTCATGGTTCATTTCGATGACAATGGCATGGTGCATTGTGATGCCAAGTGTAATGGAGGATGGTGATGACAAATATGATGGAGCATTGTGATGACTAGGGCTTGGAGCATTATGATGACAAGGGCCTTTGAGAATATTCAAGACAATGTCGTGAAGCATTGTGATGACAAGGTCCTTGAGCATTGTGATGAGCAAACCATGGAGCCTTGTGATGACAGGTCTCATGGAGCATACTGATGAAAAGGGGCATGGAGCATTCTGATTACAGGGGTCTTGGAACATTGTGATAGCAAGGGCATGGAGCATTGTGATGACAAGGGCATGGAGCATTGGTATAAAAAGTTTCATGGATTATTGTGATGACAGTTGGAATGGCGCATTGTGATGACAGTCGTCATGGAGCATTGTGATGATACTGGTCATGGAGCATTGTGATGAGAAGTTAATGGAGCATTGGGTTGAAAATATTCATGGAGAATTGTGATGACAGGTGTCATCGAGCATTGTGATGAAAATGTCCTGGAGTATTGTGATGAGATGACGATGGAGACTTGTGATGACAAGTCTCATGGAGCATTCTGATGAAAAGGGGCATGGAGCATTGTGATTACAGGGGTCTTGGAGCATTGTGATGACAAGGGCATGGAGCATTGTGAGGAGAAAGCCATAGAACTTTCTGATGGCATGCGTCATGGAGATTTGTGATGACAAGGGAATGGAGCATTGTGATTACAGGGGTCTTGGAGCATTGTGATGACAAGGGTCATGGAGCCTTTTGATGACAAGGCCCTGGAACATTGTGATGGCAGGGGTCATAGAGCATTGTTATGACAGAGGTAATGGAGCATTGTGATGAGAAGGGCATTGAGCATTGGTCAGAAATGTTTCATGGATTATTGTGATGAGAGTGGGCATGGAGCATTGTGATGACAAGGGCACTGTACACTGTGATACATGGGTCATGGAGGATTGTAATGACAAGGGCATGGAGCATTGTGATGAGAATGGCAACGAGCACTGTGATGACAAGTGTCATGGAGCTTTGTGATGACAAAGGTATGGAGCAATGTGATGAGAGGGTTCATGGAGCATTGTGATGACAATGACATGGAGCATTGTGATGCCAAGGGTCATGGAGCTTTGTGATGACAAAGGTCATGGAGCATTTTGATGACAAGTGTGTGGTGCATTGTGATGAGCAGGGCAGGGAGCATTTTGATGACAGGGTCATGCAGCAATTTGATGAAAAGTGTAATGGAACATTTTGATGACAGGGGTTATAGAACATTGTGATGCCAGGGATCATGGAGCTTTGGGATGAAAAGGGTCATGGAGCATTTTGATGACAGGGGTTATGGAACATTGTGATGTCAGGGGTCAAGGAACATTGTGCTGATAAGGGGATGTAGCATTGTGATGACAGGGGTCATGGAACATTGTGATAACAGGGGTGAGGGAGGATTGTGATGACTAGTGATGGAACATTGTGATATCTCATGTGAGAGAGCATTTGGATGAGAAGTGCATGGAGCATTGTGATTACAAGGTTTATGGAGCATAGCGATGACAAGGTTGTGGATCATTGTGATGAAAAGCGCATGGCACATTGTGATGACAAGGGTCATGGAGCATTGTTCTTACAAAGGCATGGAGTATTGTGATGACAAGTGTCACGGGGCATTGTGATGAAATGTTTATGGAGCATTGTGGTTACAAATGTCACAGAGCCTTGTGATGATGCGGGCATGGACCGTTGTGATGACAAACGTTATGAAGCATAGTGATGACTGGAATCACGGAGCATTGTGATGACAGGGATCATGGAGCATTGTGATGACAAGGGCATGGAGCATTGTGATGACAGGGGCATGGAGCATGGGTCTGACATGTTTCATAGATTATTGTGATGACAGGGATGATGGAGCATTGTGAAGACAAGGGCATGGAGTATTGTGAAGACAGGTGTCAGGGAGCATTGTGATGACCTATGTCATGGTCCATTGCGATGACAATAGCATGGAGCATTGTGATGCCAATTGTAATGGAGGTTGTGATGACAAATATAATAGAGCATTGTGATGATTAAGGCATGGAGCATTATGTTGACAAGGGCCATTGAGAATTTTCATGACAATGTCGTGAAGCATTGTGATGACAAGGTCCTGGAGCATTGTGATGAGAAAACCATGGAGGCTTGTGATGACAAGTCTCAAGGAGCATACTGATGAAAAGGGGTCTAGAGCATTCTGATTACAGGGGACTTGGAACATTGTGATAACAAGGGCATGGAGCATTGTGATGACCAGGTCATGCAGTATTGTGAAGAGAGGTGTCAGGGAGCATTGTGATGACATAAGTAATGGCCCATTGTAATGACAATGGCATGGAGAATTGTGATGCCAAGTGTCATGGAGGATTCTGATGACAAAGGTAATGGAGCATTGTGATGACAAGGGCTTGGAGCATTGTGATGACAGGTTTCAGGGAGCATTGTGCTGACAAGTGCATGGAGAATTGTGATGACAAGGGTCATGGAGCATTCTGATCACAAGCTTGTGGAGTATTTTGATGACAATTGCATGGAGCATTTTGATGAAAAAGGCATGGAGCCTTTTTGTGACAGTGTTCAAGGAGCATTCTGACGACAATGTCACGGAGCATTGTGATGACAAGTGTACTGAGAATTGTGATGACAAATTCATAGAGCATTGTTATAAAAAGGGCATGGAGTATGTGTGATGACAGGCATCATGGAGCTTTGTGATGACAAGTGTTATAGAACATAGTGATCACAAGAGTTTGGAGCATTGTGATGAGAGAGGTCTTGGTTCATTTTGATTTCAAGGAGCAGGGAGCATTGTGATGACAAAGGCATGAAGCAATGTGATCCCAAGTTTCATGGAGGATTGTGATGACAATGGTAAAGGAGTAATGTGATGACAAGTGCATAGAGCATTGTGATGACAAGGGCATGGAGCATTGTGATGACAGGGGCATGGAGCAAAGGTCTGACATGTTTCATAGATTATTGTGATGACAGTGGACATGGTGCATTGTGAAGACAAGGGCATGGAGCATTGTGAAGACAAGGGCATGGAGTATTGTGAAGACAGGTGTCAGGGAGCATTGTGATGACCTATGTCATGGTCCATTGCGATGACAATAGCATGGAGCATTGTGATGCCAATTGTAATGGAGGATGTGATGACAAATATAATGGAGCACTGTGATGACTAGGGCATGGAGCATTATGTTGACAAGGGCCATTGAGAATTTTCATGACAGTGTCGTGAAGCATTGTGAGGAGAAGTCCTGGAGCATTGTGATGAGAAAACCATGGAGTCTTGTGATGACAAGTCTCAAGGAGCATACTGATGAAAATGGGTCTGGAGCATTCTTATTACAGGGGACTTGGAACATTGTGATAACAAGGGCATGGAGCATTGTGATGACCAGGTCATGCAGTATTGTGAAGAGAGGTGTCAGGGAGCATTGTGATGACATAAGTAATGGCCCATTGTAATGACAATGGCATGGAGAATTGTGATGCAAAGTGTCATGGAGGATTCTGATGACAAAGGTAATGGAGCATTGTGATGACAAGGGCTTGGAGCATTGTGATGACAGGTTTCAGGGAGCATTGTGCTGACAAGTGCATGGAGAATTGTGATGACAAGGGTCATGGAGCATTCTGATCACAAGCTTGTGGAGTATTTTGATGACAATTGCATGGAGCATTTTGATGAAAAAGGCATGGAGCCTTTTTGTGACAGGGTTCAAGGAGCATTCTGATGACAATGTCACGGAGCATTGTGATGACAAGTGTACTGAGAATTGTGATGACAAATTCATGGAGCATTGTTATAAAAAGGGCATGGAGTATGTGTGATGACAGGCATCATGGAGCTTTGTGATGACAAGTGTTATAGAACATAGTGATCACAAGAGTTTGGAGCATTGTGATGAGAGAGGTCATGGATCATTTTGATTTCAAGGAGCAGGGAGCATTGTGATGACAAGGGCATGAAGCAATGTGATCCCAAGTTTCATGGAGGATTGTGATGACAATGGTAAAGGAGTATTGTGATGACAAGCACATAGAGCATTTTAATGACAAGGTCATGTAGCATTTTGCTGACAAAGGCATGGAGCATTGTGATAACATGTGTCATGGAACACAGTGATGAAAAGCGTCACGGAGCATTGTGAATAGAGGGGTCATGGAGCATTGGGATGACAAGCGCATGTATCATTGTGATGACAAGGGTCATGGAGTATTAGGTTGAAAAATTTCATGGAGTATTGTGATGACAGGGGTCATGGATCATTGTGATGACAAGAGTTCCGGATCATTGTGTTGTCACGTGTCATGGAGTGTTGTGATGACAGTGGTCATGGAGCATTGTGATGATATTGGTCATGGAGCATTGTGATGAGAAGGTCATGGAGCATTGGGCTGAAAATGTTCATGGAGTATTGGTATGACATGGGTCATGGAGCATTGTGATGACTAGGGAATGGAGCATGGTGATGACAAGGTCCTGGAGCATTGTGATGAGATGACCATGGAGACTTGTGATGAGAAATCTCATGGAGCATTCTGATGAAAAGGAGCATGGAGCATTGTGATTACAGGGGTCTTGGAGCATTGTGATGACAAGGGTCATGGAGCCTTGTGATGACAAGGCCGTGGAACATTGTGATGGCAGGCGTCATGGAGCATTGTTACGACAGAAGTAATGGACCATTGTGATGAGAATGACATTGACCATTAGTCTGAAATATTTCATGGATTATTGTGATGAGAGTGGGCATGGAGCACTGTGATTACAATGGCACGGTACACTGTGATACTTGGGTCATGGAGCTTTGTGATGACAAATGTCATGGAGCATTTTGATGTCAAGGGTGTGGTGCATTGTGATGAGAAGGGTAGGGAGCATTTTGATGACAGGGTCATGGAGCAATTTAATGAAAATTGTAATGGAACATTTTGATGACAGGGGTTATAGATCATTGTGATGCCATGGGTCATGGAGCTTTGGGATGAAAAGTGTCATCGAGCATATTGATGACAGTGGTTATGGAACATTGTGAGGTCAGGAGTCATGGAACATTGTGTTGATAAGGGGATGTAGCACTGTGATGACAGGGTCATGGAACATTGTGATTACAGGGGTGAGGGAGGATTGTGATGACAAGTGATGGAACATTGTGATATCCGTTGTGAGAGAGCATTTGGATGAGAAGTTCATGGAACATTGTGATTACAAGGTTAATGGAGCATAGCGATGACAAGGTTGTGGATCATTGTGATGAAAACCGCGTGGCACATTGTGATGACCAGGGTCATGGAGCATTGTTCTGACAAAGACATGGAGCATCGTGATGACAAGGGTCACGGAGCATTGTGATGAAAAGTTCATGGAGCATTGTGGTTACAAAGGACACAGAGCCTTGTGATGACACGGGCATGGACCGTTGTGATGACAAACGTTATGAAGCATTGTGATGACTGGAGTCACGGAGCATTGTGATGACAGGGGTCATGGAGCACTGTAATAACAATGTCATGGAGCATTGTGATGACTGGGGAATGGAGGATTGGTCTGACAAGTTTCAGAGATTATTGTGATGACAGTGGACATGGTGTATTGTGATGACAAGGGCATGGGGCATTGAGATGAGAAGGTCATGGAGTATTTTGAAGACAGGTGTCACGGAGCATTGTGATGAAATATGTCATGGTCCATTGCGATGACAATGGCAGGGAACATTGTGATGCCAAATGTAATGGAGGATTATGATGACAAATATAATGGAGCATTGTGATGACTAGGGCTTGGAGCATTATGATGACAAAACCATGGAGCCATGTGATGACAAGTCTCATGGAGCATACTGATGAAAAAGGGCATGGAGCATTGTGATTACAGTGGTCTTGGAACTTTGTGATGACAAGGGCAAGGAGCATTGTGAGGAGAAGACCAAGGAGCATTCTGATCACATGCATCATTGAGCTTTGTGATGACAATGGCATGGAGCATCGTGATTACATGGGTCTTGGAGCATTGTGATGAAAATGGCATGGATCATTGTGATGAAAAAGGCATGGAGCCCTGTCATGACAGGGTAAAAGGAGCATACAGACAACGAGTGTCAGGGAGCATTTGGATGACAAGTGTATTGAGCATTGTGATGACAATGGTCATGGAGCATTGTGATGAGAAGACCATGGATAATTGTGATGATGAGCGTCATGGGGCATTGTGATGACAAGTGTTATGGAATATTGTGATCACAAGGGTTTGGAGCATTGTTATGACAGAGGTCATGGAGCATTTTGATTTCATTGTTATGACAATAGCAGGAAGCATTATGATGATGGGCATGGTGCATTGTGAGGACAGGGTTCATGAAACATTGAGATGAAAAGGGACATAGAGTTTTGTGATTACAGTGTTCTTGGGGCATTGTGATGAGAAGGGTCATGGAGCCTTGTGATGAAAAGGCCATGGAACATCATGATGGCAGGGGTCATGGATCATTGTTATGACAGAAGTAATGGAGCATTTTGATGAGAAGGGCATTGAGCATTGGTCTGAAATATTTCATGGATTATTGTGATGAGAGTGGGCATGGAGCATTGTGATGACAAGGGCACGGAAGACTGTGATACATGTGTCATGGAGGATTGTAATGACAGGGGCATGGAGCATTGTGATGAGAATGCATCGAACATTGTGATGACAAGTGTCATGGAGTTTTGTGATAACAAGGGCATGGAGCAATGTGATGAGAGTGTTCATGGAGCATTGTGATGACAAAGCCATGGAGCATTGTGATGCCAAGGGTCATGGAGCTTTGTGATGACAAAGGTCATGGAGCATTTTGATGACAAGTGTGTGGTGCATTGTGATGAGCAGGGCAGGGAGCATTTTGATGACAGGATCATGCAGCAATTTGATAAAAAGTGTAATGGAACATTTTGATGACAGGGGTTATAGAACATTGTGATGCCAGGGGTCATGGAGCTTTGGGATGAAAAGTGTCATGGAGCAATTTGATGACAGGTGTTATGGAACATTGTGATGTCAGGGGTCATGGAACATTGTGCTTATAAGGGGATGTAGCATTGTGATGACAGAGGTCATGGAACACTGTGATTACAGGGGTGAGGGTGCATTGTGATAACTAGTGATGGAACATTGTGATATCTCAGGGGAGAGAGCATTTGGATGAGAAGTTCATGGAGCATTGTGATTACAAGTTTTATGGATCATAGCGATGACAAGTTTGTGGATCATTGTGATGAAAAGTGCGTGGCACACTGTGATGACAAGTGTTATGGAGCATTGTTCTGACAAAGGCATGGAGCATTGTGATTAAAGGGGTCACTGAGCATTGTGATGAAAAGGGCATGGAACATTGTGATGAAAAAGGCATGGAGCCTTGTCATGACAGGTTTCAAGGAGCATACTGAAGACAAGTGTCAGGGAGCATTGTGATGACAAGTGTATTGAGCATTGTGATGACAAAAATCATAGAGCACTGTGATGAGAAGGCCATGGATATTTGTGATGATGAGCGTCATGGGGTGTTGTGATGATAAGTGTTATGGAACATTGTGATCACAAGGGTTCGGAGTATTATGATGACAGAGGTCATGGAGCATTTTGATTTCATTGTGATGACAATAGCCTGAATCATTATGATGATGGGCATGGTGCATTGTGATGACAGGGTTCATGGAGCATTGAGATGCAAAGGGGCATGGAGCATTTTGAATACAGGGGTCTTGGAGCATTGTGATGACAAGGGCATGGAGTATTGTGATGAGAAGGCCATGGAACATTCTGATGACATGTGTCATGGAGCTTTTTGACGAAAAGGGCATGGAGCATTGTGATTACAGGGGCCTTGGAGCATTGTGATGACAAGGGTCATGGAGACTTGTGATGACAAGGCCGTGGAACATTGTGTTGGCAGCGGTAATCAGCATTGTTATGACAGAGGTAATGGGCCATTCTGATGAGAATGGCATTGAGCATTGGCCTGAAATGTTTCATGGATTATTATGATGACAGTGGGCATGGAGCATTGTGATGACAAGGGCACGGAACTATGTGATACATGGGTCATGGAGGATTGTGATGAAAAGGGCATGGAGCATTTTGATGAGAAGGGCATCGAGCATTGTGATGACAAGTGAAATGGAGCTTTTTGATGACAAGGGCATGGAGCAATGGGATGAGAGATTTCATGGAGCATTTTGATGACAATGATATGGAGCATTGTTATGCCAAGGGTCATGGAGCTTTGTGATGACAACGGTCATGGAGCATTTTGATGACAAGCGTGTGGTGCATTGTGGTGATAAAGAGAGGGAGCATTTTGATGACAGGTTCATGAAGCAATTTGATGAAAAGTGTAATGTAACATTTTGATGACAGGGGTTACAGAACATTGTGATGCCAAGGGTCAAGGAGCTTTAGGCTGAAAAGTGTCATGGAGCATTTTGATGTCAGTGGTTATGGAATATTGTGATGTCAGGGGTCATGGAATATTTTGATTACAGGGTTGAGGGAGGATTGTGATGACTAGTGATGGAACATTGTGATATCTCAGGTGAGAGAGCATTTGGATGAGAAGTGCATGGAGCATTGCAAATATAAGATTTATGGAGCATAGCGATGACAAGGTTGTGGATCATTGTGATGAAAAACGAGTGACACATTGTGATGACAAGGGTCATGGAACATTGTTCTGACAAAGGCATGTAGCATTGTGATGACAAGTGTCACGGAGCATTGTGATGAAAATTTCATGGAGCATTGTGGTTACAAAGGTCACAGAGCCTTGTGATGATGCGGGTATGGACCGTTGTGATGACAAACGTTATGAAGCCTTGTGATAACTGGAGTCACGGAGCATTGAGATGACAGGGGTCATGGAGCATTGTCATGACAGGTACATGGAGAGTTGTGGTGACACTTTTCAGAGATTATTGTGATGACTGTGGACATGGTGCATTGTGATGACAAGGGCATGGAGCATTGTGATGAGAAGGTCATGGAGTATTTTGAAGAGAGTTGTCAGAGAGCATTGTGATGACATATGTCATGGTGCATTGCGATGACAATGGCAGGGAGCATTGTGATGCCAAATGTAATGGAGGATTGTGATGACAAATATAATGGAGCATTGTGACGACTAGGACTTGGAGCATTATGATGACAAGGGCCATTGAGAGTTTTCATGACAAGGTAGTGAAGCATTGTCATGACAAGGTCCTGGAACACTGTGATGAGAAAACCATGGAGCCTTGTGATGACAAGTCTCATGGAGCATACTGATGAAAGGGGCAAGGAGAATTCTGATTACAGGGTTCTTGGAACATTGTGATAACAAGGGCATCGAGCATTGTGATGACAAGGGCATGGAACATTGGTCTAATAAGTTTCATGGATTATTGCGATGACAGTTGGAATGGTGCACTGTGATTACATGGGTCTTGGAGCATTGTAATGACCAGGTCATGCAGTATTGTGAAGAGAGGTGTCAGGGAGCATTGTGATGACATATGTAATGGCCCATTGTGATGACTATGGCATGGAGCATTGTGATGCCAAGTGTCATGGAGCATTGTGATGACAAAGGTAATGGAGCATTCTGATTACAGGAGTCTTGGAACATTGTGATAACAAGGGCATGGAGTATTGTGATGACAAGGGCATGGAGTACTGTGATGACAGGCATCATGGAGCGTTGTGATGACAAGTGTTATGGAACATTGTGATCACAATGTTTTGGAGCATTGCGATGACAGAGGTCATGGATCATTTTGATTTCAAGGAGCATGGAGCATTGTGATGACTAGGGCATGAAGCAATGCGATCCCAAGGTTTTGGAGGATTGTGATGACAATGGTAATGGAGTATTGTGATGACAAGCGCATAGAGCATTGTAATGACAATGTCATGTAGCATTTTGCTGACAAAGGCATGGAGCTTTGTGATGACAGGTGTCATGGAGCACTGTGATGACAAACGTCACGGAGCATTGTGAATACAGGGGTCATGGAGCATAGGGATGACAAGGGGATGGATCATTGTGATGACAAGGGTCATGGATCATTGGGCTGAAAATGTTCATGGAGTACTGTGATGACAGGGGTCATGGAGCATTGTGATTACAGGGGTCTTGGAGCATTGTGATGACAAGTGTCCCGGATCATTGTGTTGTCAGGTGTCATGGAGTGTTGTGATGACAGTGGTCATGGAGCATTTTGATGATATTTGCCATGGAGCATTGTGATTAGATGGTCATGGAGCATTTGGCTGAAAATGTTCATGGAGTATTGTGATGCCAGGTGTCATGGATCATTGTGATGACAAGGGAATGGAGCATTCTGATTACAAGGTACTGGAGCATTGTGATGAGATGACCATGGAGACTTGTGATGACAAGTCTCATGGAGCATTCTGATGAAAAGAGGCATGGAGCATTGTGATTACAGGGGTCTTGGAGCTTTGTCATGACAAGGGCATGGAGCACTCTGAGGAGAATTCCATGGAACATTCTGATGACATGCGTCATGGAGCTTTGTGGTGAAAAGGGCATGGAGCATTGTGATTACAGGGGTCTTGGAGCATTGTGATGACAAGGGTCATGGAGCCTTGTGATGACAACGCCGTGAAGCATTGTCATGGCAGGGGTCATGGAGCATTGTTATGACAGAGGTAATGGAGCATTGTGATGAGAAGGGCATTGAACATTGGTCTGAAATGTTTCATGGATTATTGTGATGAGAGTGGGCATGGAACATTGTGATGAGAAGGGCACGGTACACTGTGATACATGGCTCATGGGGGATTGTAATGACAAGGGCATGGAGCATTGTGATGAGAAGGGCATCGAGCATTGTGATGACAAATGTCATGGATCTTTGTGATGACAAGGGCATGGAGCAATGTCATGAGAGGGTTCATGGAGCATTGTGATGACAATATCATGGAGCATTGTGATGCCAAGGGTCATGAAGCTTTGTGATGACAATGGTCATGGAGCATTTTGATGACAAGGGTGTGGTGCATTGTGTTGAGAAGGGCAGAGAGCATTTTGATGATATGGTCATTCAGCACTTTGATGAAAATTGTAATGGAACATTTTGATGACAGGGGTTATAGAACATTGTGATGCAAGGGGTCATGAATCTTTGCGATGAAAAGGGTGATGGAGCATTTTGATGACAGGGGTTATGGAACATTGTGATGTCAGGGGTCATGGAACATTTTGCTGATAAGGGGATGTAGCATTGTGATGGCAGGGGTCATGGAACATTTTGAAAACTGGGGTGAGGGAGGATTGTGATGACTAGTGATGGAACATTGTGATATCTCATGTGAGAGAGCATTTGGATGAGAAGTGCATGGAGCATTGTGATTACAAGGTTTATGGAGCATAGCGATGACAAGGTTGTGGATCATTGTGATGAAAAGGACATGGCACATTGTGATGACAAGGGTCATGGAGCATTGTTCTGACAAAGACATGAAGCATTGTGATGACAAGGGTCACGGAACATTGTGATGAAATGTTCATGGAGCATTGTGGTTACAAATGTCACAGAGCCTTGTGTTGATGCGGGCATGGACCATTCTGATGACAAACGTTATGAAACATTGTGATGACTGGAGTCACGGAGCATTGTGATGACAGGGGTCATGGGGCATTGTGATGAAAAGCGCATGGAGCATTGCTCTAATAATTTTCAGAGATTATTGTGATGACAGTGGGAAAGGCGAATTGTGATGACAAGGGCATGGAGCATTGTGATGACCAGGTCATGCAGTATTGTGAAGAGAGGTGTCAGGGAGCATTGTGATGACATATGTAATGGCCCATTGTGATGACAATGGCATGAAGCACTGTGATGCCAAGTGTCATGGAGAATTCTGATGACAAATGTAATGGAGCATTGTGATGACAATGGCTTGGAGCATTGTGATGACAATGGTCAGGGAGCATTGTGCTGACAAGTGCATGGAGAATTGTGATGACAAGGGTCATGGAGCATTCTGATCACAAGCTTGTGGAGTATTTTGATGACAATGGCATGGAGCATTGTGATGAAAATTGCATGGGGCTTTGTGATGAAAAAGACATGGAGCCTTTTCGTGACAGGGTTCAAGGAGCATTCTGATGACAAGTGTCAGGGAGCATTGTGATGACAATTGTATTGAGAATTGTGATGACAAAAGTCATGGAGCATTGTGATGAAAAGGGCATGGAGTATTGTGATGACAGGCATCATGGAGCGTTGTGATGACAAGTGTTATGGAACATTGTGATCACAAGGGTTTGAAGCATTGTGATGACAGCAGTCATGGATCATTTTGATTTCAAGGAGCATGGAGCATTGTGATGACAAGGGCATGAAGATAAGTGATCTCAAGGTTCATGGAGGATTGTGATGACAAAGGTAATGGAGTATTGTGATGACAAGCGCATAGAGCATTGTAATGACAAGGTCATGTAGCATTTTGCTGACAAAGACACGGAGCATTGTGATAACAGTTGTCATGGAGCACTGTGATGACATTAGTCACGGAGCATTGTGAATACAGGGGTCATGGAGCATAGGGATGACAAGGGCATGGATCGTTGTGATGACAAGGGTCATGGAGCATTGGGCTGAAAATGTTCATGGAGTATTGTGATGACAGGGGTCATGGAGCATTGTGATTACAGGGGTCTTGGAGAATTGTGATGACAAGAGTCCCGGATCATTGTATTATCAGGTGTCATGGAGTGTAGTGATGACAGGGGTCATGGAGCATTGTGATGATATTGGTCATGGAGCATTGTGATTAGAATGTCATGGAGCATTGGGCTGAAAATATTCATGGAGTATTGTGATGACAGGGGTCATGGAGGATTGTGATGACAAGGGAATGAAGCATGGTGATGACAAGGTCCTGGATCATTGTGATGAGAAGACCATGGAGACTTGTGATGACATGTCTCATGGAGCATTCTGATTAAAAGGTGCATGGAGCATTGTGATTTCAGGGGTATTGGAGCATTGTGATGACAAGGGCATTGAGCACTGTGAGGAGAAGGCCATGAAACATTCTGATGAAATGCGTCATGGAGCTCTGTGATGACAAGGGAATGTAGAATTTTGATTAGAGGTATCTTGGAGCATTGTGATGACAAGGGTCATGGAGCCCTGTGATGGCAGGGCCGTGGAACATTGTGATGGCAGGGGTCATGGAGCATTGTTATGACAGAGGTAATGGAGCATTGTGATGAGAAGGGCATTGAGCATTGCTCTGAAATATTTCATGGATTATTGTGATGAGAGTGGGCATGGAGCTTTGTGATGACAAGGGCACCGTACACGGTGATACATGGGTCATGGGGGAATGTAATGACAAGGGCATGGAGCATTGTGATGAGAAGGGCATCGAGCATTGAGATGACAAGTATCATGGAGATGTGTGATGACAAGGGCATGGATCAATGTGATGAGAGTGTTCATGGAGCATTTTGATGACAATGACATGGAGCATTGTGATGCCAAGTGTCATGGAGCTTTGTGATGACAAAGGTCATGGACCATTTTGATGACAAGGGTGTGGTGCATTGTGATGAGAAGGGCAGGGAACATTTTGATGACAGGTTCATGCAGTAATTTGATGAAAAGTGTAATGGAACATTTTGATGACATGGGTTATAGAACACTGTGATGCCAGCGGTCATGGAGCTTTAGGATGAAAAGGGTCATGGAGCATTTTGATGACAGGTGTTATGGAACTTTGTGATGTCATGGGTCATCGAACATTGTGATGATAAGTACACGTAGCATTGTGATAACAGGAGTCATGGATCATTGTGATGACAGGGGTGAGGGAATATTGTGACAAATAGTGATGTAGCATTGTGATATCAGTTGTGAGAGAGCATTTGGATGAGAAGTGCATGGAGCATTGTGATGACAAATTTTATGGAGCATTGTGATGAAAAGATTGTGGAGCACTCTGATGATAAGCGCATGGTGCATTGTGATGACATGTTTCATGGAGCATTGTGCTGACAAGCGCATGGAGCATTGTGATGACAAGGGTCATGGAGCATTGTGCTGAGAAAGGCATAGAGAACTGTGATGACAAGGATCAAAGAGCATTGTGATGAAAAGTTCATGGAGCATTGTGATGGCAAGGGTCATGGAGCATTCTGGTGACAAACTTGTGGAGTATTTTGATGACAATGGCATGGAGCATTGTGATGAAAACGGCATGGGGCATTGCGATGAAAATGGCATGGAGCCTTTTCGTGACAGGTTTCAAGGGGCATACTGATCACAAGTGTCAGGGAGCATTGTGATGAAAAGTGTATTGAGAATTGTTATGACAAAAGACATGGAGCATTGTGATGAAAAGGGCATGGAGTATTGTGATGACAGACATCATGGAGCGTTGTGATGACAAGTATTATGGAACATTGTGATCACAAGAGTTTGGAGCATTGTGATGTCAGTGGTCATGGAGCATTGTGATGATATTGGCCGTGGAGCATTGTGATGAGTAGATCGTGGAGCATTGGGCTGAAAATATTCATGGATTATTGTGATGACAGAGGTCATGGTGCATTGTGATGACAAGGGAATGGAGCTTGGTGATGACAAGGTCCTGGAGCATAGTGATGAGAAGACCATGGAGACTTGTGATGACAAGTCTCATGGAGCATTCTGATGAAAAGGGGCATGGAGCATTGTGATTACAGGGGTCTTGGAGCATTGTGATGAATAGGGCATGGAACATTGTGATGAGAAGGTCATGGAGCATTCTGATGATATGCGTCATGGAGTTTTGTGATGACAAGGGCATGGAGCATTGTGATTACTGGGATCTTGGAGCATTGTGATGAAAAGGGCATGGATCATTGGGATGAAAAAGGCATGGATCCTTGTCAGGACAGGGTTCAAGGAGCATACTGACGACAAGTGTCAGGGATTATTGTGATGACAAGTGTATTGAGCATTGTGATGACAAAGATCATGGAGCATTGTGATGAGAAGACCATGGATAATTGTGATGATGAGCGTCATGGGGTGTTGTGATGATAAGTGTTATGGAATATTGTGATCACAAGGGTTTGGAGCATTATGATGACAGAGGTCATGGAGAATATTGATTTCATTGTGATGACAATAGCCTGAAGCATTATGATGATGGGCATGGTGCATTGTGATGACAGGTTTCATGGAGCATTGAGATGAAAAGGGACATGGAGCATTGTTTTTACAGGGGTCTTGGAGCATTGTGATGACAAGGGCATGGAGCATTGTGATTACAGTGGTCTTCAGCATTGTGATGACAAGTGTCATAGAACCTTGTGATGACTAGGCCGTGGAACATTGTGATGACAGTTGGCATGGTGCATTGTTATGACAGGGGTAATGGAGCATGGTGATGAGAACCGCATGGAACATTGGTCTGAAATGTTTCATGGATTATTGTGATGAGAGTTTGCATGGAACATTGTGATGACAAGGTTACGTAACACTATGTTACATGGGTCATGCTAGATTGTAATGACAAGAGCATGCACCATTGAGATGAGAAGGGCATCGAGCATTGTGATGACAAGTGTCATGGAGCTTTGTGATGACAAGGGCATTGAGCAATGTGATGAGAGGGTTCATGGATCATTGTGATGACAATGACATGGAGCATTGTGATGCCAATGGTCATGGAGCTTTGTGATGACAAGTCATGGAGCATTTTGATGACAAGGGCATGTTGCATTGTGATGACAAGTGTCACGGAGCATTGTGATGAAAAGTTCATGGAGCATTGTGTTTACAAAAGTCACAGAGCCTTGTGATGACATGGGTATCGACCATTTTGATGACAAATGTTATGAAGAATTGTGATGACTGGAGTCACGGAGCATTGTGATGACAGGGCTCATGGAGCATTGTGATGAAAAGGGCATGGAGCACTGTGCTGAGAATGGCATACAGCATTGTGATGACATGTGTCATGGAGCACGGTGATGACAATCGTCATGGAGCATTGTGAATACATGGGTCATGGAGCATGACGATGACAAGGGCATGGATCATTGTGATGACAAGGGTCATGGAGTATTGGGCTGAAAATGTTCATGGAGTATTGTGATGACAGGGGTCATGGAGCATTGTGATGACTAGGGAATGGAGCATTGTGATGACAAGAGTCCCAGATCATTGTGTTGTCAGGTGTCATTGAGTGTTGTGATGACAGTGATCATGGAGCATTGTGATGATATTTGTCTTGGAGCATTGTGATGAGAAGGTCATGGGGCATTGGGCTGAAAATGTTCATGGATTATTGTGATGACAGGTGTCATGGAGCATTGTGATCACTAGGGAATGGGGCATGGTGATAACAACGTCCTGGAGCATTGTGATGAGATGACCATGGAGACTTGTGATGACAAGTCTCATGGAGCATTCTGATGAAAAGTGGCATGGAGCATTGTGATTACAGGTGTCTTGGAGCATTGTGATGACAAGGCCATGGAGCATTGTGTGGAGAAGGCCATGGAACCTTCTTATGACATGTGTAATGGAGCTTTGTGATGACAAGGGCATGGAGCTTTGTGATTACAGGGGTCTTGGAGCATTGTGATGACAGAGGTAATGGAGCATTGTGATGAGAAGGGCATGGAGCATTGTGATAACCAGGTCATGCAGTATTGTGAATAGTGGTGTCACGGAGCATTGTGATGACATATGTATTGGCCCATTGTGATGACAATGGCATGGAGCATTGTGATGCAAATTGTCATGGATGATTCTGATGACAAAGGTAATGGAGCATTGTGATGACCATGGCTTGGAGCATTGTGATGACAAGTGTCACGGAGCATTGTGATGAAAAGTTCATGGAGCATTGTGGTTAAAATGGTCAGAGAGCCTTGTGATGATGCGGACATTGACCGTTGTGATGACAAACGTTATGAAGCATTGTGATTACTGGAGTTAAGGGGCATTGTGATGACAGGGGTCATGGAGCATTGTGATGACAAGGGCATGGAGCACTGTGATGACAGGGGCATGGAGCATTGGTCTGACAAGTTTCATAAATGATTGTGATGACAGTGGACATGGTGCATTGTGATGACAAGGGCATTGAGCATTATGATGACAAGGTCATGGAGTATTGTGAAGACAGTTGTCAGGGAGCATTGTGATGACATATGTCATGGTCCATTGCGATGACAATGGCATGGAGCATTGTGATGCCAAATGTAATGGAGGATTGTAATGACAAATATAATGGAGCATTGTTATGACTACGGCTTGGAGCATTATGATGACAAGGGCCATTGAGAATTTTCATGACAATGTCGTGAAGCATTGTGATGACAATGTCCTGGAGCACTGTGATGAGAAATCCATGGAGCCTTGTGATGACAAGGCTCATGGAGCATACTGATGAAAAGGGGCATGGAGCATTCTGATTACAGGGGTCTTGGAACATTGTGATAACAAGGGCATGGAGCATTGTGATGACAAGGGCATGGAGATTTGGTCTAATAAGTTTCATGGATTATTGTGATGACAGTTGGAATGGCGCATTGTGATGACAAGGGCATGGAGCATTGTGATGACCAGGTCATGCAGTATTGTGAGAAGAGTTGTCACAGAGCATTGTGATGATATATGTTGTAGCCCATTGTGATGACAATGGCATGGAGCATTGTGATGCCAATTTTCATGGAGGATTCTGATGACAAATGTAAAGGAGCATTGTGATGACAATGGCTTGGAGCATAGTGATGCCAAGGTTCAGGGAGCATTGTGCTGACAAGTGCATGGAGAATTGTGATGACAAGGGTCATGGAGCATTCTGGTGACAAGCTTGTGGAGTATTTTGATGACAATGGCATGGAGCATTGTGATGAAAACGGCATGGGGCTTTGTGATGAAAAAGGCAAGGAGCCTTTTCGTGACAGGGTTCAAGGAACATTCTGATGACAAGTGTCTGGGAGCATTGTGATGACAGGTGTATTGAGAATTGTGATGACAAAGGTCATGGAGCATTGTGATGAAAAGGGCATGGAGTACTGTGATGACAGGCATCATGGAGCGTTGTGATGACAAGTGTTATGGAACATTGTGATCACAAGGGTTTGGAGCATTGCGATGACAGAGGTCATGGATCATTTTGATTTCAAGAAGCATGGAGCATTGTGATGACAAGGGCATGAAGCAATGTGATCCCAAGTTTCATGGAGGATAGTGATGACAATGGTAATGCAGTATTGTGATGACAGGCACATAGGTCATTGTAATGACAAGGTCATGTAGCATTTTGCTGACAAAGGCATGGAGCATTGTGATGACAGGTCTCATGGAGCACTGTGATGACAAGCGTCACGGAGCATTGTGAATACAGGGGTCATGGAGCATTGGGATGAAAAGGGCATGGATCATTGTGATGACAAATGTCATGGAGCATTGGGCTGAAAATGTTCACGGAGTATTGTGATGACAGGGGTAATGGAGCATTGCGATGACAAGGGAATGGAGAATTGTGATGACCAGAGTCCCGGATCATTGTGTTGTCAGGTTTCGTGGAGTGTTGTGATGACTGTGATCATGGAGCATTTTGATGATATTGGTCTTGGAGCATTGTGATGAGAAGGTCATGGGGCATTGGGCTGAAAATATTCATGGAGTACTGTGATGAGAGTGGTCATGAAGCATTGTGATGACAAGGGAATGGAGCATGGTGATAACAAGGTCCTGGAGCATTGTGATGAGATGACCATGGAGACTTGTGATGACAAGTCTCATGGAGCATTCTGATGAGAAAGGGCATGGAGCATTGTGATTACATGAGTCTTGGAGCATTGTGATGACAAGGGCATGGAGCATGGTGTGGAGAAGGCCATGGAACATTCTGATGACATGTGTCATGGAGCTTTGTGATGACAAGGGCATGGAGCTTTGTGATTACAGGGGTCTTGGAGCATTGTGATGACAGAGGTAATGGAGCATTGTGATGAGAAGCGCATGGAGCATTGTGATGAAAATGTCATGCAGTATTGTGAAAAGTGGTGTCACGGAGCATTGTGATGACAAGTGTATTGAGAATTGTGATGACAAAGGTCATGGGGCATTGTGATGACAAGGGCATGGAGCATTGTGATTACAGGGGTTTTGGAGCATTGTGATGACAAGGGCCATGGAGCCTTTTGATGACTAGGCCGTGGAACATTTTGATGGCAGGGGTCATGGAGAATTTTTATGACATAGGAAATTGAGCATTGTGATGAGAAGGTAATTGATAATTGGTCTGAAATGTTTCATGGATTATTGTGATGAGAGGGGGCATGGAGCATTGTGATGACAAGGGCACGGTACACTGTGATACATGGGTCATGGAGGATTGTAATGACAAGGGCATGGAGCATTGTGATGAGAAGGGCATCGAGCATTGTGATGACAAGTGTCATGGAGCCTTTGATGACAAGGGCATGGAGCAATGTGATGAGATGTTTCATGGAGCACTGTGATGACAATGACATGGAGCATTGTGATGCCAAGGGTCATGGAGCTTCGTGATGACAAAAGTCATGGAGCATTTTGATGACAAGTGTGTTGTGCATTGTGATGAGAAGGGCAGGGAGCGTTTTGATGAGAGGGTCATGCAGCAATTTGATGAAAATTGTAATGGAACATTTTGATGACATGGGGTATAGAACATTGTGTTGCCAGGGATCATGGAGCTTTGGGATGAAAAGGGTTATGGAGCCTTTTGATGACAAGTGTAATGGAACATTGTGATGTCAGGGGTCAAGGAACATTGTGTTGATAAGGGGATGTAGCATTGTGATGACAGGGGTCATGGAACATTGTAATAACAGGGTTGAGCGAGGATTGTGATGACTAGTGATGGAACTTTGTGATATCTCATGTGAGAGAGCATTTGGATGAGAAGTGCATGGAGCATTGTGATTACCAGGTTTATGGATCATAGCGATGACAAGGTTGTGGATCACTGTGATGAAAAGTGCATGGCACATTGTGATGACAAAAGTCATGGAGCATTGTTCTGGCAAAGGCATGGAGCATTGTGATGACAAGCGTCACGGAGCATTGTGATGAAAAGTTCATGCAGCATTGGGGTTACAAATTAACAGAGCCTTGTGATGACGCGGGCATGGACCATTGTGATGACAAACGTTATGAAGCATAGTGATGACTGGAGTCACGGAGCATTGTGATGACAGGGGTCATGGAGCATTGTGATGACAAGGGCATGGGGCATTGTGATGACAGGGGCATGGAGCATTGGTCTGACAAGTTTCATAGTTTATTGTGATGACAGTGGACATGGTGTATTGTGATGACTAGCGCATGGAGCATTGTGAAGAAAAGGGTATGCAGTAATGTGAAGACAGGTGTCAGGGAGCACTGTGATGACCTATGTCATGGTCCATTGCGATGACAATAGCATGGAGCATTGTGATGCCAAATGTAATGGAGGATGTGATGACAAATATAATGGAGTATTGTGATGACTAGGGCTTGGAGCATTATGTTGACAAGGGCCATTGAGAATTTTCATGACAATGTCCTGAAGCATTGTGATGACAAGGTCCTGGAGCACTGTGATGAGAAACCCATGGAGGCTTGTGATGACAAATCTCAAGGAGCATACTGATGAAAAGGGGCTTGGAGCATTCTGATTACAGGGGACTTGGAACATTGTGATACAAGGGCATGGAGCATTGTGATGACAAGTGCATGCAGTATTGTGAAGAGAGGTGTCAGGGGGCATTGTGATGACATATGTAATGGCCCATTGTGATGACAAAGGCATGGAGCATTGTGATGCCAAGTGTCATCGAGGATTCTAATGGCAAAGGTAATGGAGCATTGTGATGACAAGTGTTTGGAGCATTGTGATGACAAGGGTCAGGGAGCATTGTGCTGACAAGTGCATGGATAATTGTGATGACAAGAGACATGGAGCATTCTGATGACAAGCTTGTGGAGTATTTTGATGACAATTGCATGGAGCATTGTCATGAAAATGGCATGGGACATTGTGATGAAAAATGAATGGAGCCTTTTGGTGACAGGGTTCAAGGAGCACTCTGACGACAATGTCAGGGAGCATTGTGATGACAAGTGTACTGAGAATTGTGATGACAAATTCATGGAGCATTGTTATAAAAAGGGCATGGAGTATGTGTGATGACAGGCATCATGGAGCTTTGTGATGACAAGTGTTATAGAACATAGTGATCACAAGAGTTTGGAGCATTGTGATGAGAGAGGTCTTGGATCATTTTGATTTCAAGGAGCAGGGAGCATTGTGATGACAAGCGCATGAAGCAATGTGATCCCAAGTTTCATGGAGGATTGTGATGACAATGGTAAAGGAGTATTGTGATGACAAGCGCATAGAGCATTGTAATGACAAGGTCATGTAGCATTTTGCTGACAAAGGCATGGAGCATTGTGATGCCAGGTGTCATGGAGCACTGTGATGACAAGCGTCACGGAGCATTGTGAATACAGGGGTCATGGAGCATTGGGATGACAAGGGCATGGATCATTGTGATGACAAGTGTCATGGAGCCTTGGGCTGAAAATATTCATGGACTACTGTGATGACAGGGGTCATGTAGAATTTTGATTTCATTGTGCTGACAATAGCCGGAAGCATTATGATGATTGGCATGATGCATTGTGATGACAGGGTTCATGGAGCATTGAGATTAAGAGGGGCATGGAGCATTGTGATTACAGGGGTCTTGGAGCATTGTGATGACAAGGGCATTGAGCATTTTGATGAGAAGTACATGGAACTTTCTGATGACGTGTCATGGAGCTTTGTGATGACAAGGGCATAGAAAATTGTGATGGCAAGTGTCAAGGAGCATTGTTATGACAGGGGTAATGGAGCATTGTGATAAGAAGGGCATGGAGCATTGTGATTACAAGGTTCATGGAGCACTGCGATGACAAATTTGTGGACCTTTGGGATGAAAAGTACGTGGCACATTGTGATGACAAGGGTCATGGAGCATTTTTTTGACAAAGGCATGGAGCATTGTGATGACAAGGGTCACGGAGCATTGTGATGAAATGTTCATGGAGCATTGTGGTTACAAAGGTAACAGAGCCTTGTGATGACGTGGGTATCGCCCATCGTGATGACAAATGTTATGAAACATTGTGATGACTGGAGTCATGGAGCATTGTGATGACAGGGGACATGGAGCATTGTGATGAAAACGGCATGGAACATTGTGCTGAGAAAGGCATAGAGCATTGTGATGACATGTGTCATGGAGCACTGTGATGACAAGCGTCACGGAGCATTGTGAATACAGGGGTCATGGAGCTTTGGCAAGACAAGGGCATGGATCACTGTGATGACAAGGGTCATGGAGCACTGGGCTGAAAATGTTCATGGAGTGTTGTGATGATAGGGGTCATGGAGCATTTTGATGACTAGGGAATGGAACATTGTGATGACAAGAGTCCCAGATCATTGTGCTGTCAGGTGTCATGGCGTGTTGTGATGACAGTGGTCATGGAGAATTGTGATGATATTGGCCATGGAGCATTGTGATGAGTAGGTCGTGGAGCATTGGGCTGAAAATGTTCATGGATTATTGTGAAGACAGGGGCCATGGAGCATTGTGATGACAAGGGAATGGAGCATGGTGATGACAAGGTCCTAGAGCATTGTGATGAGAAGACGAAGGAAATTTGTGATGATACGTCTCATGGAGCATTCTGATGAAAAGGGGCATGGAGCATTGTGATTACAGGGGTCTTGGATCATTTTGATGACAAGAGCATGGAGCATTGTGATGAGAAGGCCATGTAGCATTCTGATGACATGTGTCATGGAGCTTTTTGATGACAAGGGCATGGAGCATTGTGATGACATGTGTCATGGAGCATTGTGATGACAACGGAATGGAGCATGGTGATGACAAGGTCCTGGGGCATTGTGATGAGAAGACCATGGAGACTTCTGATGAGAAGTCTCATGGAGCATTCTGATGAAAAGGAGCATGGAGCATTGTGATTACAGGTGTATTGGAGCATTGTGATGACTAGGGCATGGAGCATTGTGATGAGAAAGTCATGGAGCATTCTGATGACATGCGTCTTGGAGTTTTGTGATGAGAAGAGCATGGAGCATTTGTGATTACAGGGATCTTGGAGCATTGTGATGAAAAGTGCATGGATCATTGTTATGAAAAAGGCATGGAGCCTTGTCATGGCAGGGTTCATGGAGCATTCTGACGACAAGTGTCAGGAAGCATTGTGTTGACAAGTGTATTGAGCATTGTGATGACAAAGATCATGGAGCATTGTGATGAGAAGACCATGGATAATTGTGATGATGAGCGTCATGGGGTGTTATGATGATAAGTGTTATGGAACCTTGTGATAACAAGGGTTTGGAACATTTTGATGACAGAGGTCATGGAGAATAATGATTTCATTGTGATGACAATAGCCTGTAGCCTTATGATGATGGGAATGGTGCATTGTGATGACAGGGTTCATGGAGCATTGAGATGAAAAGGGGCATGGAGCATTGTGATTACAAGGGTCTTGGAGCATTGTGATGACAAGGGCATGGAGCACTGTGATGAGAAGGCTATGGAACTTTCTGATGACATGCGTCATGGAGCTTTGTGATGACAAGGGCATGGAGCATTGTGCTTTCAGGGGTCTGGAGCATTGTGATGACAAGTGTCATGGAACCTTGTGATGACTAGGCCGTGGAACATTTTGATGGCAAGGGTCATGGTGCATTTTTATGACCGGTGTAATGAAGCATTTTGATGAGAAGGACATGGAACATTGGTATGAAATGTTTCATGGATTATTGTGATGAGGGTGGGCATGGAGCATTGTGATGACAAGGGCACGGAACACTGTGATACATGGGTCATGCAGGATTGTAATGACAAGGGCATGGAGCATTGTGATGAGAATGGCATCGAGCATTGTGATGACAAGTGTCATGTAGCTTTGTGATGACAAGGGCATGGAGCAATGTGATGAGAGGGTTCATGGAGCATTGTGATGACAATGACATGGAGCATGGTGATGTCAAGGGTCATGGAGCTTTGTGATGACAAGTCATGGAGCATTTTGATGACAAGGGCATGGTGCCTTGTGCTGAGAAATGCAGGAGCATTTTGATGACCAGGTCATGCAGCAATTTGATAAAAAGTGTAAAGGAACATTTTGATGGCAGGGGTTATAGAACATTGTGTTGTCAGGGGTCTTGGAGCTTTGGGATGAAAAGGGTCATGGAGCATTTTGATGACAGGGGTTATGGAACATAGTGATGTCAGGGGTCATGGAACATTGTGATGATAAGGGGATGTAGCATTGTGATGACAGTGTCCTGGAACATTGTGATTACAGGGATTAGGGAGTATTGTGATGACTAGAGATGGAACATTGTGTTATCTCTGTTGAGAGAGCATTTTGATGAAATGTGCATGGACAGTTGTGATTACAAGGTTTATGAAGCATATCAATGACAAAGTTGTGGACCGTTGTGATGAAATGCGCATGGCACATTGTGATGACTATGTTCATTGAGCATTGTTCTGACAAAGAAATGGAGCTTTGTGATGACAAGGGCATGGAGCATTGTGATTACATGGGTCATGGAGCATTTTGATGACAATGGCGTCGAGCATTGTAATGAGAAGGCCATGGATAATTGTGATGACACGCGTCTTGGAGCACAGTAATGACAAGGGGTATGGAGCATTGTGATGACAGTGTCCATGGAGAAATGTGATGACAAGTGTCATGGAGCATTCTGATGACAAGCTTGTGGAGTATTGTGACGACAATGGCTTGGAGCATTGTGATGAAAAGGGCATGGAGCATTGTGATGAAAAATGCATGAAGCCATTTCATGACAGGTTTCAAGGAGCATTCTGATGACAAGTGTCAGGGAACATTGTGATGACATGTGTATTGAGAATTGTGATGAAAAAGATCATGGAGCATTTTTACGAAAAGAGCATAGAGTATTGTGATGACAGGCATCATGGAGCGTTGTGATGACAAGTGTTATGGAACATTGTGATCACAAGGGTTTGGAGCATTGTGATGATAGAAGTCATGGATCATTTTGTTTTCAAGGAGCATGCAGCATTGTGATGACAAGGGCATGAAGCAATGTGATCCCAAGGTTCATGGATGATTGTGATGACAATGGTAATGGAGTATTGTGATGACAATCAAATGGAGCATTTTGATGGCAAGGTCATGTAGCATTTTGCTGACACAGGCATGGAGCATTGTGATGATAAGGGTCATAGAGCACTTTGATGAGAAGCATCACTGATCATTGTGATTACAGGTGTCATGGAGCACTGGGATGGCAAGGTCATGGATCATTTTGATGACAAGTGTCATGGAGAATTGGCCTGAAAATATTAATGGAGCATTGTGATGACTAGGGAATGGAGCACTGTGATGACTAGAGTCCCGGATCACTGTGTTGTCAGGGGTCATGGAGCGTTGTGATGACAGTGGTCATGGAGCATTGTCATGATAGGGATCATGAAGCATTGTGATGAGAAGTTCCTGGAGAATTGGCGTGAAAATGTTCAGGAAGTATTGTGAGGACAGGGGTCATGGAGCATTGTGATGACAAGGGAATGGAGCACTGTGATGAAAGGTTCCTGGAGCACTGTGATGAGGAGACCATGGAGCCTCGTAATAAGAAGTCTCATGGAGCATTCTGATGAAAAGGGGCATGGAGTATTGTGGTTACAGGGGTCTTGGAGCATTGTGATGAAATTGGCATGGATCATTGTTATGAACATGGTATGGAGCCTTTTCATGACAGGGTTTCAGGAGCATACTGATGAGAAGTGTCAGGGAGCATTGTGATGGCATGTGTATAGAGCATTGTGATGACAAAGGTCATGGAGCACTGTGATGAGAAGACCATGGATAACTGTGATGATGAGCTTCATGGGGCGTTGTGATGATAAGTGTTATGGAACATTGTGATCACAAGGATTTGGAGCATTGTGATGAGACAGATCATCGAATATTTTGATTTCATTGTGATGACAATAGCCTGAAGCATTATGATGATGGTCATGGTGCATTTAGATGGCAGGGTTCATGGAGCATTTTTATATCAAGGAACATGGAGCATTGTGATGAAAAGGGCATAAAGCAATGTGATCCCAAGGTTCATGGAGGATTGTGATGACAATGGTAATGGAGTATTGTGATGACAAGCGCATAGAGCATTGTAATTACAAGGTCATTTAGCCTTTTGCTGACAAAGTCATCTAGCATTGTGATGACAGGTGTCATGGAGCACTGTGATGACAAGCATCACGGAGGATTGTGAACACAGGGGTCATGGAGCATTGGGCTGAAAAGGGCATGCATCATTGTGATGACAAGTATCATGGAGCATTGGGCTGAAAATATTCATGAAGTATTGTGATGACAGGGGACATGGAGAATTGTGATGACATAGGTCATGGAGAATTTTGATTTCATTGTGCTGACAGTAGCCGGAAGCATTATAATGATGGGCATGATGCATTGTGATGACAGGGTTCATGGATCATTGAGATGAAAAGGGAAATGGAGCATTGTGATTACAGGGGTCTTGAGCATTGTGATGACAAGGGCATGGAGCATTGTGATGAGAAATCCATGGAATATTCTGATGACATGTGTCATGGAGCATTGTGATTACAGGGGTCTTGGATCATTGTGATGACAAGTGTCATGGAGCCTTGTGATTACAAGTCCGTGGAACATTGTGATGGCAGGGGTCATGGAGCATTGTGATGAGAAGGGGATTGAGCATTGTGATTACATTGGCACGGAACACTGTGATACATGGGTCATGCAGGATTTTAATGACTAGAGCATGGGGCATTGTGATGAGAAACGCATCGAGCATTGTGATGACAAGTGTCATGGAGCTTTCTGATGACAAGGGCATGGAGCAATGTGATGAGAGGGTTCATGGAGCATTGTGATGACAATGACATGGAGCATTGTGATGCCATGTGTCATAGAGCTTTTTGATGACAAGTCATGGAGCATTTTCATGACAAGGGAATGGTGCATTGTGATGAGAAGTGCAGGGAGCATTTTGATGACCGGGTCATGCAGCAATTTGATAAAAAGTGTAAGGGAATATTTTGATGGCATGGGTTATAGAACATTGTGATGTCAGGGTTCTTGGAGCTTTGGGATAAAAAGGGTCATGGAGCATTTTGATGACAGGGGTTATGGAACATTGTTATGTCAGGGGTCATGCAATATTGTGATGATAACGGGATATAGCATTGTGATGACAGGGTCATGGACATTGTGATTCCATGGGTGAGGGTGTATTGTGATGACTAGTGATGGAACATTGTGATATCTATGGTGAGAGAGCATTTTGATGAGAAGTTCATGGACCATTGTGATAAGAAAATTTATGGAGCATTGCAATCATAATGTTGTGGACAGTTGTGATGAAATGTGCGTGGCACATTGTGATGACAATGGTCATGGAGCATTTTTCTGACAAAGAAATGGAGCATTGTGATGACAAGGTTCCCAGAGAATGGTGAGGAAATGTTCATGGAGCATTGTGGTTACAAATGTCACAGAGCCTTGTGATGACGTGGACATGGACCATTGTGATGACAAACGTTATGAAGCATTGTGATGACTGGAGTCACAGAGCATTGGGATGACAGGGTTCATGGAGCATTGTGATGACAAGTGCATGGAGCATTGTGATGACAGGGGAATGGAGCATTGGTCTGAAAAATTTCACAGATTATTGTGATGACCATGGACATGGTGCATTGTGATGACAAGGGCATGGAGCACAGTGATGAGAAGGTCATGGAATATTGTGAAGAGAGATGTCAGGGAGCATTGTGATGACATATGTCATGGTCCATTGCGATGACAATGGCATGGAGCATTGTGATGCCAATTGTAATGGAGGATTGTGATGACAAATATAATGGAGCATTGTGATGATTAGGGCTTGCAGCATTATGATGACAGGGGCCATTGAGAATTTTCATGACAAGGTCGTGAAGCATTGTGATGACAAGATCCTGGAGCATTGTGATGACAAAGCTATGGAGCCTTGCGATGACAAGTCTCATGGAGCATACTGATGAAAAGGGGCATGGAGCATTGTGATTACAGGGGTCATGGAACATTGTGATGACAAGGGCATGGAACATTGTGAGGAGAAGACCAAGGAGCATTCTGATGGCATGCGTCATTGAGATTTGTGATGACAAGAGCATGGAGCATTTTGATTACATGGGTCTTGGAGCATTGTGATGAAAAGGGCATGGATCATTGTGATGAAAAAGGTATGGAGCCTTGTCATGACAGAGTTCAAGGAGCATACAGACAACAAGTGTCAGGGAGCATTTTGATGACAAGTGTATTGAGCATTGTGATGACAAAGGTCATGGAGCATTGTGATGAGAAGACCAAGGATAATTGTGATGACGAGCATCAAGGGGCATTGTGATGACAAGTGTTATGGAATATTGTGATCACAAGGGATTGGAGCATTGTTATGACAGAGGTCATGGTGCATTTTGATATCATTGTGATGACAATAGCATGAAGCATTATGATGATAGGCATGGTGCATTGTGATGACAGGGTTAATGGATCATTGAGATGAAAAGGGGCATAGAGTACTGTGATTACAGTGTTCTTGGAGTGTTGTGATGAGAAGGGTCATGGAGCCTTGTGATGACAAGGCCATGGAATATCATGATGGCAGGGGCATGGAGCATTGTTATGAGAGGGGTATTGGAGCATTGTGATGGCAAGGGCATGGATCATTGTGATGAGAAGGCCATGTAGCATTCTGATGAAATGTGTCATCGAGCATTGTGATGACAATGACATGGAACACTGTGATGCCATGGGTCAGGGCTCTTTGAGATGACAAAGGTCATGGAGCATTTTGATGACAAGGGCGTTGTGCATTGTGATGAGAAGGGCAGGGAGAATTGTGATGACAGGTTCATGGAGCAATTTGTTGAAAATTTTCATGGAAAATTTTGATGACAGGTGTTATGGAACATTGTGATGTCAGGGGTCATCGAACATTTTGATGATAAGTTCATGTAGCATTGTGATGACAGGAGTCATGGAACATTGTGATGACAGGTGGGAGGGAGTATTGTGACAAATAGTGATGTAGCACTGTGATATCAGTAGTGAGAGAGCATTTTGATGAGAAGTGCATGGAGGATTATGATGACAATGTTTATGGAGCATTGTGATGACAAGTTTGTAGAGCACTGTGATGACAAGTGCATGGTGCATTGTGATGACATGTGTCATAGAGCATTGTGCTGACAAGCGCAAGGAGCATTGTGATGACAAGGGTCATGGAGCATTGTGCTGAGAAAGGCATAGAGCATTGTGATGACAAGGGTCAAAGAGCATTGTATGAAAAGTTCAAGGGACATTTTGGTTAAAATGGTCACAGAGACTGTTGATGACGAGGGCATGGACCATTGTGATGACAAAGGTCATGAAGCATTGTGATGACTGGAGTCACGGAGTATTGTGATGACAGGGGTCAGGGAGCATTGTGATAACAAGGGCATGGAGCACTGTTATGACAAGGGCATGGAACATTAGTCTAATAAGTTCCATGGATTGTTGCGATAAGAGTTCGAATGGCACATTGTGATGAAAAGGGCATTGAGCATTGTGATGACCAGGTCATGCAGTATTGTGAAGAGAGGTGTCAGGGAGCATTGTGATGACATATGTAATGGCCCATTGTGATGTCAATGGCATGGAGCATTGTGATGCCAAGTGTCATGGAGGATTCTGATGACAAAGGTTATGGAACATTGTGATGACAATGGCTTGGAGCATTGTGATGACATGGGACAGGGAGCATTGTGCTGACAATTGCATGGAGAATTGTGATGACAAGGGTCATTGAGCATTCTGATGACAAGCTTGTGGAGTATTTTGATGACAATGGCATGGAGCATTTTGATGAAAATGGCATAGGGCATTGTGAAGAAAAAGGCATGGAGCCTTTTCGTGGCAGGTTTCAAGGAGCATTCTGATGACAAGGTCTGGGAGCATTGTGATGACATGTATATTGAGAATTGTGATGACAAATGTTATGGAGCATTGTGATGAAAAGGGCATGGAGTATTGTGATGACAGGCCTCATGGAGCGTTGTGATGACAAGTGTTATGGAAGATTGTGATCACAAGGCTTTGGAGCATTGTGATGACAGAGGTCATGGATCATATTGATTTAAAGGAGCATGGAGCATTGTGATGACAAGGGCATGAAGCAATGTGATCCCAAGGTTCATGGAGGATTGTGATGACAATGGAAATGGAGTACTGTGATGACAAGCGCATAGAGCATTGTAATGACAAGGTCATGTAGCTTTTTGCTGACAAAGGCATGGAGCATTGTGATGACATGTGTCATGGAGCACTGTGATGACAAGCGTCATGGACCATTGTGAATACAGGAGTCATGGAGCATTGGGATGACAAGGGCATGGATCATTGTGATGACAAGTGTCATGGAGCACTGGGCTGAAAATGTTCATGGAGTGTTGTGATGACATGGGTCATGGAGCATAGTGATGAGTAGGGAATGGAGCATTGTGATGACAAGAGTCCCGGATCATTGTGTTGTCAGGAGTCATGGAGTGTTGTGATGACAGTGGTCATGGAGCATTGTGAAGATATTGGCCATGGAGTATTGTGATGTGTAGGTCGTGGAGCATTGGGCTGAATATGTTAATGGATTATTTTGATGACAGTGGTCATGGAGCATTGTGATGACAAGGGAATGGAGAATGGTGATGACAATATCCTGGATCTTTTTGATGAGATGACCATGGAGACTTGTGATGAGAACTCTCACGGAGCATTCTGATGAAAAGGGGCATGGAGCATTGTGATTACAGGGGTCTTGGAGCATTTTGATGACTAGGGCATGGAGCATTGTGATGAGAAGGCCATGCGGCATTCTGATGACATGCTTCATGGAGTTTTGTGTTGACAAGCACATGGAGCATTGTGATGACAGTGATCTTGGAGCATTGTGATGAAAAGGGCATGGATCATTGTGATGAAAACGTCATGGAGCCTTGTCATGACAGGGTTCAAGGAGCATACTGACGACAAGTGTCAGGGAGCATTGTGATGACAAGTGTATTGAGCATTGTGATGACAAAGGTCATGGAGCATTGTGATGAGAATACCATGTATAATTGTGATGATGAGCGTCATGGGGATTTGTGATGATAAGTGTTATGGAACATTGTGATCACAAGGGTTTGGAGCATTATGATGACAGAGGTCATGGATAATTTTGATTTCATTGTGATGACAATAGCCTGAAGCATTATGATGATGGGCATGGTGCATTGTGATGACAGGGTTCATGGAGCATTGAGATGCAAAGTGGCATGGAGCATTGTGATTACAGGGGTCTTGGAGCATTGTGATGTCAAGGGTCAGGGAGCCTTGTGATGACAAGGCCGTGGAACATTGTGATGGCAGGGGTCATGGAGCATTTTTAAGACAGAGGTAATGGAGCATTGTGATGAGAAGTGCATTGAGCATTGGCCCGAAAATTTTCATGGATTATTGTGATGAGAGTGGGCATGGAGCACTGTGATGACAAGGGCACGGAACACTGTGATACATGGGTCATGGAGGATTGTGATGAAAATGGCATGGAGAATTTTGATGAGAAGGGCATCGAGCATTGTGATGACAAGTGTCATGGAGCATTGTGATGACAAGGGCATGGAGCAATGGGATGAGAGCATTCAGGGAGCATTGTGATGACATTGACATGGAGCATTGTGATGCCAAGGGTCATGGAGCTTTGTGATGACAACGGTCATGGAGCATTTTGATGACAAGCGTGTGGTGCATTGTGATGAGAAGGAAAGGGATCATTTTGATGACAGGTTCATGCTGCAATTTGATGAGAAGTGTCATGTAACATTTTGATGACAGGGGTTACAGAACATTGTGATGCCATGGATCATGGAGCTTTGGGATGAAATGTGCCATGGAGCATTGTGATGACAGTGGTTATGGAATATTGTGATGTCACGGGTCATGGAACATTGTGATTACAGGGTTGAGGGAGGATTGTGATGACTAGTGATGGAATATTGTGATATCTCAGGTGAGAGAGCATTTGGATGAGAAGTGCATGGACCATTGTGATTACAAGGTTTATGGAGCATATCGATGACAAGGTTGTGGATCATTGTGATGAAAAGCGCATGGCACATTGTGATGACAAGAGTCATGGAACATTGTTCTGACAAAGGCATGGAGCATTGTGATGACAAGTGTCACGGAGCATTGTGATGAAAAGTTCATGGAGCATTGTGGTTACAAAAGTCACAGAGCCTTGTGATGACGCGGGCATGGACCATTGTGATGACAAACGTTATGAAGCTTTGTGATGACTGGAGTCACGGAGCATTTTGATGTCAAAAGTAATTTAGCATTGTGATGACAATGGCTTGGAGCATTGTGATGAAAAGCTTCAGGGAGCATTGTGCTGACAAGTGCATGGATAATTGTGATGAAAAATGTCATGGAACATTCTGATGAGAATCTTGTGGAGTATTTTGATGACAATGGCATGGAGCATTGTGATGAAAACGGCATGGGACATTGTGATTAGAAAAGCATGGAGCCTTTTCGTGACAGGTTTCAAGGAGCATTCTGACGGCAAGTTTCAGGAAGCATTGTAATGACAAGTGTATTAGAATTGTGATGACAAAGATTATGGAGCATTGTGATGAAAAGGCCGTGGAGTATTGTGATGACAGGCATCATGGAGCGTTGTGATGACAAGTGTTATGGAACATTGTGATGACAAGGGTTTGGAGCATTGTGATGACAGAGGTCATGGATCATTTTGATTTCAAGGAGCATGGAGAATTGTGATGACAAGGGTATGAAGCAATGTGATCCCAAGGTTCATGGAGGATTGTGATGACAATGGTAAAGGTGTATTGTGATGACAAGCGCATAGAGCATTGTAATGACAAGGTCATGTAGCATTTGCTGACAAAGGCATGGAGCATTGTGATGACAGGTGTCATGGAGCACTGTGATGACAAGTGTCACGGAGCATTGTGAATACAGTGTTCAAGGAGCATTGGGATGACAAGGTCATGGTTCAATGTGATGACAAGTGTCATGGAGCATTGGGCTGAAAATGTTCATGGAGTATTGTGATGACAGACGTCATGGAGCATTGTGATGACTTGGGAATGGAGCATTTTGATGACAAGAATTCCGGATCATTGTGTTGTCAGCTGTCATGGAGTGTTGAGATGACAGTGGTCATGGTGCATTGTGATGATATTGGCCATGGAGAATTGTGATGAGTAGGTCGTGGAGCATTATGATTTCAGGTGTCTTGATGCATTGTGATGAAAAGGGCATGTATCATTGTGAAGAAAAAGGCATTGAGCCTTGTCATGTCAGTGTTCAAGAAGCATACTTACGACAAGTGTCAGGTAGCATTGTGATGACAAGTGTATTGAGCATTTGATGACAAAGGTCATAGAGCATTGTGATGAGAAGACCATGGATAATTGTGATGATGAGCGTCATGGGGTGTTGTGATGATAAGTCTTATGGAACATTGTGATCACAAGGGTTTGGAGCATTATGATGACAGATGTCATGGAGAATTTAGATTTCATTGTGATGACAATAGCATGAAACATTATGATGATGGGCATGGTGCATTGTGATGACTGGGTTCATGGAGCATTGAGATGAAAAGGGGAATGGAGCATTGTGATTACCGGGGTCTTGGAGCATTGTGATGACTAGGGCATGGAGCATGGTGATGAGAAGGCCATGGAAAATTCTGATGACATGCATCATGGAGCACTATGATGACAAGGGCATGGAGCATTGTGATTACAGGGGTTTTGGGGAATTGTGATGACAAGGATCATGGAGCCTTGTGATGACATGCCATTGAACAATATGATGGCAGGTGTCATGGAGCATTGTTATGACAGAGGTAATGGAGCATTGTGATGAGAAGGGCATTGAGCTTTGGTCTAAAATATTTCATGGATTTTTGTAATGAGAGTGGGCATGGAGCATTGGGATGACAAGGGCACGGAACACTGTGATACATGGTTCATGGAGGATTGTAATGACCAGAATATGGAGCATTGCGATGAGAAGGGCATCGAGCATTGTGAAGACAAGTGTCATGGAGCTTTGTGATGACAAGGTCATGGAGAAATGTGATGAGAGTGTTCATGGAGCATTGTGATGACAATGACATGGAGCATTGTGATGCCAAGGGTCATGGAGATTTGTGATGACAAATAACAGGGAGCATTTCGATGACAATGGTGTGGTGCATTGTGATGAGAAGGGCAGGGAGCATTTTGATTACAGGTTCATGCAGCAATTTGATTAAAATATAATGGAATATTTTGAGGGCACGGGTTATAGAACATTGTGATGTCAAGGGTCATGGAGCTTTGGGATGAAAAGGGTCATGGATCATTTTGATTACACGGGTTATGGAACATTGTGATGTCAGGGATCATGGAACATTGTGATGATAAGGGTATGTAGCACTGTGATGACAGAGGTCATGGAACATTATGATTGCAGGGGTGAGGGAGTATTGTGATGACTAGTGATGGAACATTGTGATATCTCTGGTGAGAGAGCATTTGGATGAGAAGTTCATGGAGCATTGGGATTACAAGGTTTTTGATGCATAGTGATGACAAGGTTGTGGACCGATGTGATGAAAATCACGTGGCACATTGTGATGACAAGGGTCATGGAGCATTGTTCTGACAAAGGCATGGAGCATTGTGATGACAAGGGTCACGGAGCATTGTGATGAAAAGTTCATGGAGCATTTTGGTTACAAAGGTCACAGAGCCTTGTGATGACACGGGCAAGGACCGTTTTGATGACAAACATTATGAAGCATTGTGATGACTGGAGTCATGGAGCACTGTGATGATAGCGGTCATGGAGCATTGTGATGACATGGGCATGGAGCATTGTGATGACAAGTGTATGGATCATGGTGATGAGAAGGTCATGGAGTATTGTGAAGACAGGTGTCAGGGAGCAATGTGATGACATATATCATGGTCCATTGCGATGATAATGGCATTGAGCATTGTGATGCCAAATGTAATGGAGGATTGGGATGACAAATAAAATGGAGCATTGTGATGACTAGGGCTTGGAGCACTATGATGACAAGGGCCATTGAGAATTTTCATGACAAGTTCGTGAAGCATTGTGATGACAAAGTCCTGGAGCACTGTGATGAGAAATCCATGGAGCCTTTTGATGACAATCCCATATAGCATACTGATCAAGATGGGCATGGACCATTGTGATTACAGGGGTCTTGGAACATTGTGATGACAAGAGCATGGATCATTGTGAAGAGAAGGCCAAGGAACATTCTGAGGACATGCGTCATTGAGCTTTGTGATGACAAGTGCATGGAGCATTGTGATTACAGGGGTCTTGTAGCATTGTGATGAAAAGGGCATGGAATATTGTGATGAAAAATGCATGGAGCCTTGCCATGACAGGGTTCAAGGAGCATACAGACAACAAGTGTCATGGAGCATATTGATGACAAGTGTATTGAGCATTGTGATGACAAAGGTCATGGAGCATTGTGATGAGAAGGTCATGGAGCATTCTGATGACATGTGTCATGGAGCTTAGTGATGACAAGGGCATGGAGCAATGTGATGACAAGGGTCATGGATATTTGTGATGACAAAGGTCATGGAACATTTTGATGACAAGGGCATTGTGCATTGTAATGAGAAGTGCAGGGAGCATTGTGATGACATGGTCACGGAGAAATTTGATGAAAAGTGTCAAGGAACATTTTGATGACAGGGGTTATGGAACATTGTGATGTCATGGGTCATCCAACATTGTGATGATAAGTGCATGTAGCATTGTAATGACAGGAGTCATGGAATATTGTGATGACAGAGGTGAAGGAGTATTGTGTCAAATAGTGAAGTAACATTGTGATATCAGTGGTGAGAAAGCATTTTGATGAGAAGTGCATGGAGCATTGTGATGACAAGATTGTGGAGCACTGTGATGACAAGATTGTGGAGCACTGTGATGACAAGCGCATGGTGCATTGTGATGACATGTGTCATAGAGCATTTTGCTGACAAGCGCATGGAGCATTGTGAGGACAAGGGTCATGGAGCATTGTGCTGAGAAAGGCATAGAGCATTGTGATGACAAGGGTCAAAGAGAATTGTGATGAAAAGTTCATGGAGCATTGTGGTTAAAAAGGTCACAGAGACTGTTGATGACGAGCGCATGGACCATTGTGATGACAAAGGTCATGAAGCATTGTGATGACTGGAGTCACGGAGCACTGTGATGACAGGGGTCATGGAGCATTGCAATGAAAAGGGGCATGGAGCATTGTGATGACAAGGGCATGTATCATTGGTCTCATAATTTTCATGGATTATTGCGATGACTGTTGGAATGGTGCATTGTGGTGACAAGGGCATGGAGCATTGTGATAAAGAGGTCATGCTGTATTGTGAAGACTGGTGTCATGGAGCATTGTGATGACAGGGTTCATGCAGCATTGTGATGACTAGGGAATGGAGCATAGTGATGACAAGAGTCCCGGATCATTGTGTTCTCAGGTGTCATGGAGTGTTGTGATGACAGTTGTCATGGTGCATTGTGATGATATTGGTCATGGAGCATTGTGATGAGAAGGTTATGGAGCATTGTGCTGATAATATTCATGCAGTATTGTGATGACAATGGTCATGGAGCATTGTGATGACAAGGGAATGGAGCATGGTGATGACAAGGTCATGTAGCACTGTGATGAGAAGTCCTTGGAGGATTGTGATGACAAGTTTCATGGACCATTCTGATGAAAAGTGGCATGGATCATTGTGATTACAGTGGTCTTGGAGCATTGTGATGACAAAGGCATGGAGCACTGTCAGAGACGGCCATGCAGCATTCTGATGACATGGGTCATGGAGCTTTGTGATGACAAGGGCTTGGAGCATTGTGATTACAGGTGTCCTGGAGCATTGTGATGAAAAGGGCACGGATCATTGTGATGAAAATGTCATGGAGACTTGTCATGACAGGGTTAATGGAGCATACTGAAGACAAGGGTCAGGGAGCATTGTGATGACAAGTGTATTGAGCATTGTGATGACAAAGGTCATGGAGCATTGTGATGAGAAGACCATGGATAATTGTGATGATGAGCGTCATGGTGTGTTGTGATGATGTTATGGAACATTGTGATCACAAGGGTTTGGAGCATTATGATGACAGAGGTCCTGGAGAATATTGATTTCATTGTGATGACAATAGCCTGAAGCATTATGATGATGGGCATGGTGCATTGTGATGACAGGGATCATGGATCATTGAGATGAAAAGTGGCATGGAACATTGTGTTTACAGTGGTCGTGGAGCATTGTGATGACAAGGGCATGGAGCATTGGTCTAATAATTTTCATGGATTATTGCGATGACAGTTGGAATGGCGCATTGTGATGACAAGGGCATGGAGCACTGTGATGACCAGGTCATGCAGTATTGTGAAGACAGGTGTCAGGGAGCATTGTGATGACATATGTAATGGCCCAATGTGATAATGATGGCATGAAGCACTGTGATGCCAAGTTTCATGGAGGATTCAGATGACAAAGTTAATAGAGCATTGTGATGACAGTGGCTTGGAGCATTGCGATGACAAGGCTCAAGGAGCATTGTGTTGACAAGTGCATGGAGAATTGTGATGACAAATGTCATGGAGCATTCTGCTGACAACCTTGTGGAGTATTTTGATGACAATGGCATGGAGCATTGTGATGAAAACGGCATGGGGCATTGTGATGAAAAAGGCAGGGAGCCTTGTGATGACAGGTCTCATGGAGCATACTGATGAAAAGGGGCATGGAGCATTCTGATTACAGGGCTTTTGGAACATTCTTATAGCAAGGGCATGGAGCACTGTGATGACAAGGGCATGGAGCATTGGTCAAAAAAGTTTCATAGATTATTGTGATGACAGTTGGAATGGCGCATTGTGATGACAGTGGTCATGGAGCATTGTGATGATACTGCTCATGGAGCATTGTGATAAGACCGTCATGGAGCATTGGGTTGAAAATGTTCATAGAGTATTTTGATGACAGGTGTCAAGGAGCATTGTGATGACAAGGGAATGGAGCATGGTGATGACAAGGTCCTGGAGCACTGTGATGAGATGACGATGGGACTTGTGATGACAAGTCTCATGGAGCATTCTGATGAAAAGGGGAAAGGAGCTTTGTGTTTACATGGTTCTTGGAGCACTGTGATGACAAGGGCATGGAGCATTGTGAGGAGAAGGCCATGGAACATTCTGATGGCATGCGTCATGGAGCTTTGTGATGACAAGGGCATGGATCATTGTGATTACAGGGGTCTTGGAGCATTGAGATGACAAGGGTCATGTAGCCTTTTGATGACAAGGCCGTGGAACATTGTGATGGCAGCGGTCATGGAGCATAGTTATGACAGAAGTAATGGAGCATTGTAATCAGAATGGCATTGAGCATTGGTCTGAAATGTTTCATGGATTATTGTGATGAGAGTGGGCATGGAGCATTGTGATGACAAGGGCACGGTACACTGTGATACATGGGTCATGGTGGATTGTAATGATCAGGGCGTGGAGAATTGTGATGAGAAGGGCATCGAGCATTGTGATGACAAGTGTCATGGAGCTTTGTTATGACAAGGGCATGGAGCAATGTGATGAGAGGGTTCATGGAGCATTGTGATGACAATGACATGGAGCATTGTGATGCCAAGGGTCATGGAGCTTTGTGATGTCAAATGTCATGGAGCATTTTGATGACAAGGGTGTGGTGCATTGTGATGAGAAGGGCAGGGAGCATTTTGATGACAGGGTCATGCAGCAATTTGATGAAAACTGTAATGGAACATTTTGATGACAGGGGTTATAGAACATTGTGATGTCAGGGATCATGGAGCTTTGGGATGAAAAGGGTCTTGGAGCATTTTGATGACAGGGGTTATGGATCATTGTGATGACTGGAGTCACGGAGCATTGTGATGACAGGGGTCATGGAGCATTGTGATAACAAGGGCATGGAGCATTGTGATGACAGGGGAATGGAGCATTGGTCTGACAAGTTTCATAGATTATTGTGATGACAGTGGACATGGTGCATTGTGATGACAAGGGCATGGAGCATTTTGATGACAAGAGTCCCGGATCATTGTGTTGTCAGGTGTTATGGATGGTTGTGATGACAGTGGTCATGGAGCATTGTGATGATATTGGTCATGGAGCATTGTGATGAGAAGGTCATGGTGCATTGGGCTGAAAATATTAATGGATTATTGTAATGACAGTGGTCATGGAGCATTGTGATGACAAGGGAATAGAGCATGTTGATGACAATGTCCTGGAGCATTGTTATGAGATGACCATGGAGACTTGTGATGACAAGTCTCATGGAGCATTCTAATGAAAAGGGGTATGGAGAATTGTGATTACAGTGGACTTGGAGCATTGTGATGACAAGGGCATGGAGCATTTTGAGGAGAAGGCCATGGAGAATTCTGATGACATGCGTCATGGAGCTTTGTGCTGACAAGGCCATGGAGCATTGTGATTATAGGGGTCTTGGAGCATTGTGATGAAAAAGCATGGATCATTGTGATGTAAAAGGCATGGAGCCTTGTCATCACAGGGTTCAAGGAGTATACTGACGACAGGTGTCTGGGAGAATTGTGATGACAAGTGTATTGAGCATTGTGATGACAATGATCATGGAGCATTGTGATGAGAAGACCATTGATAACTATGATGATGATCGTCATGGGGTGTTGTGATGATAAGTGTTATGGAACATTCTGATCACAAGGGTTTGGAGCATTATGATGACAGAGGTCATGGAGAATTTTGATTTCATTGTAGTGACAATAGCCTGAAGCATTATGATGATGGTCACGGTGCTTTGTGATGACAGGGTTCATGGAGCATTGAGATGAAAAGGGGCATGGATCATAGTGATTACAGGGGTCTTGGAGCATTGTGATGACAAGCGCATGGAGCATTGTGATGAGAAGGCCATGGAACCTTCTGATACATGCGTCATGGAGCTTTGTTATTACAAAGGCATGGAGAATTTTGATTACAAGTTTCTTGGAGCATTGTGATGACAAGGGTCATGGAGCCTTGTGATGACTAGGCCGTGAAACATTGTGATGGCAGTGGTCATGGTGCATTGTTATGACAGAGGTAATGGAGCATAGTGATGAGAAGGGCATTGAGCATTGGTTTGAAATATTTCATAGATTATTTTGATGAGAGTGGGCTGGAGCATTGTGATGACAAGGGCACGGAACAATGTGATACATGGGTCATGGAGGATTGTAATGTCAAGGGCATGGAGCAATGTGATGAGAGGGTACATGGAGCATTGTGATGACAATGCCATGGAGCATTGTGAGGAAAAGGCCATGGAACATTCTGATGACATGCCTCATGGAGCTTTTTGATGACAAGGGCATGGAGCATTGTGATTACAGGGGTCTTGGAGCATTGTGATGAAAAGTGCATGGATCATTGTGATGAAAAAGGCATGGAGCCTTGTCATGACAGGGTTCAAAGAGCATACTGACGACATGTGTCAGGGAGCATTGTGAAGCCAAGTGTATTGAGCATTGTGATGACAAAGATCAGGAAGCATTGTGATCAGAAGCCCAAGGATATTTGTGATGATGATCGTCATGTGGTGTTGTGATGATAAATGTTATGGAACATTCTGATCACAAGGGTTTGGAGCATTATGATGACAGAGGTCATGGAGACTTTTGATTTCATTGTAATAACAATAGCCTGAAGCATTATGATGATTGGCATGGTGCATTGTGATGACAGGGTTCATGGACCATTGAGATGAAAAGGGGCATGGAGCATTGTGATTACAGAGGTCTTGTAGCACTGTGATGACAAGCACATAGAACATTGTAATGACAAGATCATGGAGGATTCTGCAGACAAAGGCATGGAGCACTGTGATGACAGGTGTCATGGAGCACTGTGATGACATGTGTCACGGAGCATTCATTTTTTTTTTTTTTTTTTTTTGCTGTACGCGGGCCTCTCACTGTTGTGGCCTCTCCCGCTGCGGAGCACAGGCTCCGGACGCACAGGCTCAGCAGCCATGGCTCACGGTATCAGCCGCCCCGCGGCATATGGGATCCTCCCAGACCAGGGCACGAACCCGTATCCCCTGCATCGGCAGGCGGACTCCCAACCACTGCGCCACCAGGGAGGCCCTCACAGAGCATTTTGAATACAGGGGTCATGGATCGTTGTGATGACAATGGTCATGGAGCATTGGGCTGAAAATGTTCATGGAGTATTGTGATGACAGGGGTCATGGAGCATTGTGATGACAGAGGTCATGGAGAATTTTGATTTAATTGTGCTGACAATAACCGGAAGCATTATGATGATGGGCATGGTGCATTGTGATGACAGGGTTCATGGAGCATTGAGATGAAAAGGGGCATGGAGCATTTTGATTACAGGGATCTTGGAGCATTGTGATGACAAGGGCAAGGAGCATTTGTATGAGAAGGACATGGAACATTCTGATGACATGTGTCATGGTGCTTTGTGATGACAAGGGCATGGAGCATTGTGATTACAGGGGTCTTGGAGCATTGTGATGACAAGGGTCATGGAGCTTTGTGATGACAAGGCCGTGGAACATTGTGATGGCAGGGGTCAAGGAGCATTGTTATGACAGGGGTAATGGAGCATTGTGATTTGAAGGGCATGGAGCATTGTGATTACAAGTTGAATGGAGCATTGTGATGACAAATCTGTGGACCATTGGGATAAAAAGTTCGTGGCACATTGTGATGACAAGGGTCATGGAGAATTTTTCTGACAAAGGCATGGAGCACTGTGATGACAAGTGTCACGGAGCATTGTGATGAAAAGTTCATGAAGCATTGAGGTTAAAAATGTCACAAAGCCTTGTGATGACACGGACATGGACCATTGTGATGACAAATGTTATGAAGCATTGTGATGACTGGAGTCACGGAGCATTGTGATGACAGGGTCATGGAGCATTGTGATGAAAAGGGCATGGAGCATTTTGCTGAGAAAGGCGTAGATCATTGTGATGACAAGGTTCAAAGAGCATTGTGATGAAAATTTCATGGAGCATTGTGGTTAAAAAGTCACAGAGACTGTTGATGATGAGGTAATGGACCATTGTGATGACAAAGATCATGAAGCATTGTGATGACTGGAGTCACGGAGCATGGTGATGACAGCGGTCATGGAGCATTGTGATAACAAGGGCATGGAGCTTTGTGATGACAGGGGCATGGAGCATTGGTCTAATATGTTTCATGGATTATTGTGATAACATTTGGAATGGCACATTGTGATGACAAGGGCATGGAGCATTGTGATGACCAGTTCATGCAGTATTGTGAAGAGAATTGTCAGGGAGCATTGTGATGACATATGTAATGGCCCATTGTGATGAAAATGGCATGGAGCATTGTGATGCCAAGTTTCATGAAAGATTCTGATGACCAAGGTAATGGAGCATTGTGATGACAATGGCTTGGAGCATTGTGATGACAAGGGTCAGGGAGCATTGTGCTGACAAGTGCATGGAGAATTGTGATGACAAGGGTCATGCAGCATTCTGATGACAAGCTTGTGGAGTATTTTCATGACAAAGGCATGGAGCATTGTGATGAAAACGGCATGGGGCAATGTGATGAAAAAGGCATGCAGCCTTTTCGTGACAGGGTTCAAGGAGCATTCTGACGACAAGTGTCATGGAGCATTGTGATGACAAGTGTATTGAGAATTGTGGTGACAAAAGTCATGGAGCATGGTGATGAGAAGGCCATGGATAATTGTGATGATGATCGTCATGGGGTGTTGTGATTATAAGTGTTATGGAACATTGTGATCACAAGGCTTTGGAGCATTACGATGACAGAGGTCATGGAGAATTTTGATTTCATTGTGATGACAATAGCCTGAAGCATTATGATGATGGGCATGGTGCATTGTGATGACAGAGTTCATGGAGCATTGAGATGAAAAGGGGCATGTAGGGCCTCCCTGGTGGCGCAGTGGTTGAGAGTCCGCCTGCCGATGCAGGGGATACGGGTTCGTGCCCTTGTCTGGGAGGATCCCATATGCCGCGGAGCGGCTGGGCCCGTGAGCCATGGCCGCTGGGCCTGCGCATCCGGAGCCTGTGCTCCGCAACGGGAGAGGCCACAACAATGAGAGGCCCGCATACCACAAAAAAAAGGGGCATGTAGCATTGTGATTACAGTGGTCTTGGACCATTGTGGTGACAAACGCATAGAGCATTGTAATGAAAATGTCATGTAGAATTTTCCTGACAAAGGCATGGAGCACTGTGATGACAGGTGTCATGGAGAACTGTGACACAATTGTCACGGAGCATTTTCAATACAGGGGTCATGGATCATTGGGATGACAAGTGCATGCATTATTGTGATGACAAGGGTCATGGAGCATTGGGCTGAAAATATTCATGGAGTATTGTGATGACAGGGGTCATGGAGCATTTTGATTACAGGGGGTTTGGAGCACTGTGATGAAAAGAGTCCCGGATCATTGTGTTGTCACGTGTAATGGAGTGTGGTGATGACAGGGTTCATGGAGCATTGAGATGAATAGGGGCATGGAGCACTGTGTTTACAGGGGTTTTGGAGCATTATGATGACAAGGGCAAGGAGCATTTTGATGAGACGGCCATGGAATATTCTGATGACATGTGTCATGGAGCTTTGTGATGACAACGGCATGGAGCATTGTGATTAAAGGGGTCTTGGAGCATTGTGATGACAAGTGTCATGGAGCCTTGTGATGACAAGGCCGTGGAACATTGTGATGGCAGGGTCATGGAGCATTGTTATGACAGGGGTAATGGAGCATTGTGATGAGAAGGGCATGCAGCATTTTGATTACAATATTTATGGAGCATTGTGATGACAAATTTTTGGACCATTGGGATGAAAAGCGCGTGGCACATTGTGACGACAATGGTCATGGAGCATTTTAATGACAAAGGCATGGAGCATTGTGATGACAAGGGTCACGGAGCATTGTGATGAAATGTTCATGGAGCATTGTGGATACAAAGGTAACAGAGCCTTGTGATGACGTGGGCATGGACCATTGTGATGACAAATATTATGAACCACTGTGATGACTGGAGTCACAGAGCATTGTGATGACAGGTGTCATGGAGCATTGTGATGACAAGGTCCTGGAGCATTGTGATGAGATGACCATGGAGACTTGTGATGACAAGTCTCATGGACCATTCTGATGAAAAGGGGCATGGAGCATTGTGATTACAGGGGTCTTGGAGCATTGTGATGACAAGGGCATGGAGCACTGTGAGGAGAAGGCCATGGAGCATTCTGATGGCATACGTCATGGAGCATTGTGCTGAGAAAGGCATAGAGCATTGTGATGACAGGGGATAAAAAGCATTGTGAAGAAAAGTTCATGGAGTATTGTGGTTAAAAAGGTCACAGAGAGTCTTGATGATGAGGGCATGGACCATTGTGATGACAATGGTCATGAAGCATTGTGATGACTGGAGTCACGGAGCATTGTGATGACAGGGGTCATGGAGCATTGTGATAACAAGGGCATGGAGCATTGTGATGACAAGGGCATGGAGCATTGTGATGACCATGTGATGCAGTATTGTGAAGACAGTTGTCAGGGAGCATTGTGCTGACATATATAATGGCCCATTGTGATGACAATGGCATGGAGCATTGTGATGCCAAGTGTCATGGAGGATTCAGAAGACAAATGTAATGGAGCATTGTGATGACAATGGCTTGGAGCATTGTGATGACAAGGGTCATGGAGCATTCTGCTGACAAGCTTGTGGAGTATTTTGATGACAATGGCATGGAGCATTGTGATGAAAATGGCATGGGGCATTGTGATGAAAATGGCATGGAGACTTTTCGTGACAGGGTTCAAGGAGCATTCTGACGACAAATGTCAGGGAGCATTGTGATGACAATGTATTGAGAATTGTGATGACAAAGGTCATGGAGCATTGTGATGAAAAGTGCATGGAGTATTGTGATGACAGGCATCATGGAATCGTTGTGATGACAAGTGCTATGGAACATTGTGATCACAAGGGTTTGGAGCATTGTGATGACAGAGGTCATGGATCATTTTGATTTCAAGGAGCATGGAACATTGTGATGACAAGGGCATGAAGCAATGTGATCCCAAGGTTCATGGAGGATTGTGATGATAATGGTAATGGAGTATTGTGATGACAAGCGCATAGAGCATTGTAATGACAAGGTCATGTAGCATTCTGCTGACAAAGGCATGAAGCATTGTGATGCCAGGTGTCATGGAGCACTGTGATGACAAGCGTCACGGAGCATTGTGAATACAGGGGTCATGGAGAATTGGGATGACAAGGGCATGGATCATTGTGATGCCAAGTGTCATGGAGCATTGGGCTGAAAATGTTCATGGTATTGTGATGACAGGGGTCATGGAGCATTGTGATGACTAGGGAATGGAGCATTGTAATGACAAGAGTCCCTGATCATTGTGTTGTCGGGTGTCATGGTGTGTTGCGATGACAGTGGTTATGGAGCATTGTGATGATATTTGTCATGGAGCATTGTGATGAGAAGGTCATGGAGTATTTGGCTGAAAATATTCATGGAGTATTGTGATGACAGTGGTCATGGAATGTTGTGATGACAAGGGAATGGAACATGGTGATGACAGTGGTCATGGAATATTTTGATTACAGGGTTGAGGGAGGATTGTGATGACTAGTGAGGGAAAATGGTTATATCTCAGGTGAGAGAGCATTTGGGTGAGAAGAGCATGGAGCATTGTGATTACAAGTTTTATGGAGCATAGCGATTACAAGGTTGTGGATCATTGTGATGGAAAGCCCGTGGCACGTTTTGATGACAAGGGTCATTGAGCATTTTTCTGACAAAGGCATGGAGCATTGTGATGACAAGTGTCACGGAGCACTGTGTTGAAATGTTCATGGAGCATTGAGGTTACAAAGGTCACAGAGACTTGTGATGATGCAGGCATGGACCGTTGTGATGACAAACGTTATGAAGCATTGTGATGACTGGAGTCACGGAGCATTGTGTTGACAGGGTTCATGGAGCATTGTGATGACAAGGGCATGGAGCATTGTGATGACAAAGTCATGGAGTATTGTGAAGACAGGTGTCAGGGAGCATTTTGATGACATATGTCATGGTTCATTTCGATGACAATGGCATGGTGCATTGTGATGCCAAATATAATGGAGGATTGTGATGACAAATATGATGGAGCATTGTGATGACTAGGGCTTGGAGCATTATGATGACAAGGGCCTTTGAAAATTTTCATGACAATGTCGTGAAGCATTGTGATGACAAGGTCCTTGAGCATTGTGATGAGAAAACCATGGAGCCTTGTGATGACAGGTCTCATGGTGCAAACTGATGAAAAGGGGCATGGAGCATTCTGATTACAGGGGTCTTGGAACACTGTGATAGCAAGGGCATGGAGCATTCTGATGACAAGGGCCTGGAGCATTGGTATAATAAGTTTCATGGATTATTGTGATGAAATTTGGAATGGTGCATTGTGATGACAGTGGTCATGAAGCATTGTGATGATACTGGTCATGGAGCATTGTGATGAGAAGGTAATGGAGCATTGGTTTGAAAATATTCATGGAGTATTGTGATGAGAGGTGTCATGGAGCATTATGATGACAAGGTCCTGGAGTATTGTGATGAGATGACGATGGAGACTTGTGATGACAAGTCTCATGGAGCATTCTGATGAAAAGGGGCATGGAGCATTGTGATTACAGGGGTCTTGGAGCATTGTGATGACAAGGGCATGGAGCATTGTGAGGAGAAAGCCATAGAACTTTCTGATGGCATGCGTCATGGAGATATGTGATGACAATGTCATGGAGCATTGTGATTACAGGGGTCTTGGAGCATTGTGATGACAAGGGTCATGGAGCCTTTTGATGACAAGGCCCTGGATCATTGTGATGGCAGTGGTCATACAGCATTTTTATGACAGAGGTAATGGAGCATTGTGATGAGAAGGGCATTGAGCATTGGTCTGAAATGTTTCATGGATTATTGTGATGAGAGTGGGCATGGAGCACTGTGATGACAAGGGCACGGTACAATGTGATACATGGGTCATGGAGGATTGTAATGACAAGGGCATGGAGAATTGTGATGAGAATGGCATCGAGCACTGTGATGACAAATGTCATGGAGCTTTGTGATGACAAAGGCATGGAGCAATGTGATGAGAGGGTTCATGGAGCATTGTGATGACAATGACATGGAGCATTGTGATGCCAAGGGTCATGGAGCATTTTGATGACAAGTGTGTGGTGCATTGTGATGAGCAGGGCAGGGAGCATTTTGATGACAGGGTCATGCAGCAATTTGATGAAAAGTGTAATGGAACATTTTGATGACAGGGGTTATAGAATATTGTGATGCCAGGGATCATGGAGCTTTGGGATGAAATGGGTCATGGGGCATTTTGATGACAGGGGTTATGGAACATTGTGATATCAGGGGTCAAGGAACATTGTGCTGATAAGGGGATGTAGCATTGTGATGACAGGGGTAATGGAATATTGTGATAACAGGGTTGAGCGAGGATTGTGATGACTAGTGATGGAACGTTGTAATATCTCATGTGAGAGAGCATTTGGATGAGAAGTGCATGGAGCATTGTGATTACAAGGTTTATGGAGCATAGCGATGACAAGGTTGTGGATCATTGTGATGAAAATCACATGGCACATTGTGATGACAAGGGTCATGGAGCAATGTTCTTACAAAGGCATGGAGTATTGTGATGACAGGGGTCACGCAGCATTGTGATGAAATGTTTATGGAGCATTGTGGTTACAAAGGTCACAGAGCCTTGTGATGATGTGGGCATGGACCGTTGTGATGACAAACGTTATGAAGCATAGTGATGACTGGAATCACGGAGCATTGTGATGACAGGGATCATGGAGCATTGTGAGGACAAGGGCATGGAGCATTGTGATGACAGGGGCATGGAGCATAGGTCTGACATGTTTCATAGATTATTGTGATGACAGTGGACATGGTGCATTGTGATGACAAGGGCATGGAGCATTGTGAAGACAAGGGCATGGAGTATTGTGAAGACAGGTGTCAGGGAGCATTGTGATGACCTATGTCATGGTCCATTGCGATGACAATAGCATGGAGCATTGTGATGCCAATTGTAATGGAGGATGTGATGACAAATATAATGGAGCACTGTGATGACTAGGGCATGGAGCATTATGTTGACAAGGGCCATTGAGAATTTTCATGACAGTGTCGTGAAGCATTGTGAGGAGAAGTCCTGGAGCATTGTGATGAGAAAACCATGGAGTCTTGTGATGACAAGTCTCAAGGAGCATACTGATGAAAATGGGTCTGGAGCATTCTGATTACAGGGGACTTGGAACCTTGTGATAACAAGGGCATGGAGCATTGTGATGACCAGGTCATGCAGTATTGTGAAGAGAGGTGTCAGGGAGCATTGTGATGACATAAGTAATGGCCCATTGTAATGACAATGGCATGGAGAATTGTGATGCCAAGTGTCATGGAGGATTCTGATGACAAAGGTAATGGAGCATTGTGATGACAAGGGCTTGGAGCATTGTGATGACAGGTTTCAGGGAGCATTGTGCTGACAAGTGCATGGAGAATTGTGATGACAAGGGTCATGGAGCATTCTGATCACAAGCTTGTGGAGTATTTTGAAGACAATTGCATGGAGAATTTGATGAAAAAGGCATGGAGCCTTTTTGTGACAGGGTTCAAGGAGCATTCTGACGACAATGTCACGGAGCATTGTGATGACAAGTGTACTGAGAATTGTGTTGACAAATTCATGGAGCATTGTTATAAAAAGGGCATGGAGTATGTGTGATGACAGGCATCATGGAGCTTTGTGATGACAAGTGTTATAGAACATAGTGATCACAAGAGTTTGGAGCACTGTGATGATAGAGATCATGGATCATTTTGATTTCAAGGAGCAGAGAGCATTGTGATGACAAGGGCATGAAGCATTGTGATCCCAAGTTTCATGGAGGATTGTGATGACAATGGTAAAGGAGTATTGTGATGACAAGCGCATAGAGCATTGTAATGACAAGGTCATGTAGCATTTTGCTGACAAAGGCATGGAGCATTGTGATAACATGTGTCATGGAGCACAGTGATGACAAGCGTCACGGAGCATTGTGAATAGAGGGGTCATGGAGCATTGGGATGATAAGGGCATGGATCATTTTGATGACAAGGGTCATGGAGCATTGGGTTGAAAAATTTCATGGAGTATTTTGATGACAGGGGTCATGGAGCATTGTGATTACAGGGGTCTTGGAGCACTGTGATGAAAAGAGTTCCGGATCATTGTGTTGTCACGTGTCATGGAGTGTTGTGATGACAGTGGTCATGGAGCATTGTGATGATATTGGTCATGGAGCACTTTGATGAGAAGGTCATGGAGCATTGGGCTGAAAATATTCATGGAGTATTGGTATGACATGGGTCATGGAGCATTGTGATGACTAGGGAATGGAGCATGGTGATGACAAGGTCCTGGAGCATTGTGATGAGATGACCATGGAGACTTGTGATGAGAAATCTCATGGAGCATTCTGATGAAAAAGGGCATGGAGCATTGTGATTACAGTGGTCTTGGATCATTGTGATGACAAGGGTCATGGAGCCTTGTGATGACAAGGCCGTGGAACATTGTGATGGCAGGGGTCATGGAGCATTTTTACGACAGAAGTAAAGGACCATTCTGATGAGAATTGCATTGACCATTAGTCTGAAATATTTCATGGATTATTGTGATGAGAGTGGGCATGGAGCATTGTGATTACAAGGGCACGGTACACTGTGATACTTGGGTCATGGAGGATTGTAATGACAAGGGTTTGGAGCATTGTGATGACAAGTATGATGGAGCTTTGTGATGACGAGGGCATGGGGCAATGTGATGAGAGGGTTCATGGAGCATTGTGATGACAATGACATGGAGCATTGTGATGCCAAGTGTCATGGAGCTTTGTGATGACAAATGTCATGGAGCATTTTGATGTCAAGGGTGTGGTGCATTTTGATGAGAAGGGCAGGGAGCATTTTGATGACAGGGTCATGGAGCAATTTAATGAAAATTGTAATGGAACATTTTGATGACAGGGGTTATCGAACATTGTGATGCCATGGGTCATGGAGCTTTGGGATGAAAAGTGTCATGGAGCATTTTGATGACAGTGGTTATGGAACATTGTGATGTCAGGAGTCATAGAACATTGTGTTGAAAAGGGGATGTAGCATTGTGATGACATGGGTCATGGAACACTGTGATTACAGGGGTGAGGGAGGATTGTGATATCTAGTGATAGATCATTGTGATATCCCAAGTGCGAGAGCATTTGGATGAGAAGTGCATGGAGCATTGTGATTAAAAGGTTAATGGAGCATAGCGATGACAAGGTTGTGGATCATTGTGATGAAAACCGCGTAGCACATTGTGATGACAAGGGTCATGGAGCATTGTTCTGACAAAGGCATGGATCATTGTGATGACAAGGGTCACGGAGCATTGTGATGAAAAGTTCATGGAGCATTGTGGTTACAAAGGACACAGAGCCTTGTGATGACGTGGGCATGGACCGTTGTGATGACAAACGTTATGAAGCATTGTGATGACTGGAGTCACGGAGCACTGTGATGACAGGGGTCATGGAGATCTGTGATAACAAGGTCATGGAGCATTGTGATGACAGGGGAATGGAGCATTGGTCTGACAAGTTTCATAGATTATTGTGATGACAGTGGACATGGTGCATTTTGATGACAAGGGCATGGGGCATTGAGATGAGAAATTCATGGAGTATTTTGAAGACAGGTGTCACGGAGCATTGTGATGAAATATGTCATGGTCCATTGCGATGACAATGGCAGGGAACATTGTGATGCCAAATGTAATGGAGGATTATGATGACAAATATAATGGAGCATTGTGATGACTAGGGCTTGGAGCATTATGATGACAAAACCATGGAGCCATGTGATGACAAGTCTCATGGAGCATACTGATGAAAAAGTGCATGGAGCATTGTGATTACAGTGGTCTTGGAACTTTGTGATGACAAGGGCATGGAGCATTGTGAGGAGAAGACCAAGGAGCATTCTGATGTCATGTGTCATTGAGCTTTGTGATGACAATGGCATGGAGCATCGTGATTACATGGGTCTTGGAGCATTGTGATGAAAAGGGCATGGAGCCCTGTCATGACAGGGTAAAAGGAGCATACAGACAACAAGTGTCAGGGAGCATTTGGATGACAAGTGTATTGAGCATTGTGATGACAAAGGTCATGGAGCATTGTGATGAGAAGACCATGGATAATTGTGATGACGAGCGTCATGGGGCATTGTGATGACAAGTGTTATGGAATATTGTGATCACAAGGGTTTGGAGCATTGTTATGACAGAGGTCATGGAGCATTTTGATTTCATTGTTACGACAATAGCAGGAAGCATTATGATGATGGGCATGGTGCATTTTGATGACAGGGTTCATGAATCATTGAGATGAAAAGGGGCATAGAGCTTTGTGATTATAGTGTTCTTGGAGCATTGTGATGAGAAGTGTCATGGAGCCTTGTGATGAAAAGACCATGGAACATCGTTATGGCAGAGGTCATGGATCATTGTTATGACAGAAGTAATGGAGCATTTTGATGAGAAGGGCATTGAGCATTGGTCTGCAATATTTCATGGATTATTGTGATGAGAGTGGGCATGGATCATTGTGATGAAAAAGGCATGGAGCCTTGTCATGGCAGTGTTCAAGGAGCATACTGACGACAAGTGTCAGGGAGCATTGTGATGACAAGTGTATTGAGCATTTGATGACAAAGGTCATAGAGCATTGTGATGAGAAGACCATGGATAATTGTGATGATGAGCGTCATAGGGTGTTGTGATGTTAAGTCTTATGGAACATTGTGATCACAAGGCTTTGGAGCATTACGATGACAGAGGTCATGGAGAATTTTGATTTCATTGTGATGACAATAGCCTGAAGCATTATGATGATGGGCATGGTGCATTGTGATGACAGAGTTCATGGAGCATTGAGATGAAAAGGGGCATGTAGGGCCTCCCTGGTGGCGCAGTGGTTGAGAGTCCGCCTGCCGATGCAGGGGATACGGGTTCGTGCCCTTGTCTGGGAGGATCCCATATGCCGCGGAGCGGCTGGGCCCGTGAGCCATGGCCGCTGGGCCTGCGCATCCGGAGCCTGTGCTCCGCAACGGGAGAGGCCACAACAATGAGAGGCCCGCATACCACAAAAAAAAGGGGCATGTAGCATTGTGATTACAGGGGTCTTGGACCATTGTGGTGACAAACGCATAGAGCATTGTAATGAAAATGTCATGTAGAATTTTCCTGACAAAGGCATGGAGCACTGTGATGACAGGTGTCATGGAGAACTGTGACACAATTGTCACGGAGCATTTTCAATACAGGGGTCATGGATCATTGGGATGACAAGTGCATGCATTATTGTGATGACAAGGGTCATGGAGCATTGGGCTGAAAATATTCATGGAGTATTGTGATGACAGGGGTCATGGAGCATTTTGATTACAGGGGGTTTGGAGCACTGTGATGAAAAGAGTCCCGGATCATTGTGTTGTCACGTGTAATGGAGTGTGGTGATGACAGGGTTCATGGAGCATTGAGATGAGTAGGGGCATGGAGCACTGTGTTTACAGGGGTTTTGGAGCATTATGATGACAAGGGCAAGGAGCATTTTGATGAGACGGCCATGGAATATTCTGATGACATGTGTCATGGAGCTTTGTGATGACAACGGCATGGAACATTGTGATTAAAGGGGTCTTGGAGCATTGTGATGACAAGTGTCATGGAGCCTTGTGATGACAAGGCCGTGGAACATTGTGATGGCAGGGTCATGGAGCATTGTTATGACAGGGGTAATGGAGCATTGTGATGAGAAGGGCATGCAGCATTTTGATTACAATATTTATGGAGCATTGTGATGACAAATTTTTGGACCATTGGGATGAAAAGCGCGTGGCACATTGTGACGACAATGGTCATGGAGCATTTTAATGACAAAGGCATGGAGCATTGTGATGACAAGGGTCACGGAGCATTGTGATGAAATGTTCATGGAGCATTGTGGATACAAAGGTAACAGAGCCTTGTGATGACGTGGGCATGGACCATTGTGATGACAAATATTATGAACCACTGTGATGACTGGAGTCACAGAGCATTGTGATGACAGGTGTCATGGAGCATTGTGATGACAAGGTCCTGGAGCATTGTGATGAGATGACCATGGAGACTTGTGATGACAAGTCTCATGGACCATTCTGATGAAAAGGGGCATGGAGCATTGTGATTACAGGGGTCTTGGAGCATTGTGATGACAAGGGCATGGAGCACTGTGAGGAGAAGGCCATGGAGCATTCTGATGGCATACGTCATGGAGCATTGTGCTGAGAAAGGCATAGAGCATTGTGATGACAGGGGATAAAAAGCATTGTGAAGAAAAGTTCATGGAGTATTGTGGTTAAAAAGGTCACAGAGAGTCTTGATGATGAGGGCATGGACCATTGTGATGACAATGGTCATGAAGCATTGTGATGACTGGAGTCACGGAGCATTGTGATGACAGGGGTCATGGAGCATTGTGATAACAAGGGCATGGAGCATTGTGATGACAAGGGCATGGAGCATTGTGATGACCATGTGATGCAGTATTGTGAAGACAGTTGTCAGGGAGCATTGTGCTGACATATATAATGGCCCATTGTGATGACAATGGCATGGAGCATTGTGATGCCAAGTGTCATGGAGGATTCAGAAGACAAATGTAATGGAGCATTGTGATGACAATGGCTTGGAGCATTGTGATGACAAGGGTCAGGGAGCATTGTGCTGACAAGCGCATGGAGAATTGTGATGACAAGGGTCATGGAGCATTCTGCTGACAAGCTTGTGGAGTATTTTGATGACAATGGCATGGAGCATTGTGATGAAAATGGCATGGGGCATTGTGATGAAAATGGCATGGAGACTTTTCGTGACAGGGTTCAAGGAGCATTCTGACGACAAATGTCAGGGAGCATTGTGATGACAATGTATTGAGAATTGTGATGACAAAGGTCATGGAGCATTGTGATGAAAAGTGCATGGAGTATTGTGATGACAGGCATCATGGAATCGTTGTGATGACAAGTGCTATGGAACATTGTGATCACAAGGGTTTGGAGCATTGTGATGACAGAGGTCATGGATCATTTTGATTTCAAGGAGCATGGAACATTGTGATGACAAGGGCATGAAGCAATGTGATCCCAAGGTTCATGGAGGATTGTGATGATAATGGTAATGGAGTATTGTGATGACAAGCGCATAGAGCATTGTAATGACAAGGTCATGTAGCATTCTGCTGACAAAGGCATGAAGCATTGTGATGCCAGGTGTCATGGAGCACTGTGATGACAAGCGTCACGGAGCATTGTGAATACAGGGGTCATGGAGAATTGGGATGACAAGGGCATGGATCATTGTGATGCCAAGTGTCATGGAGCATTGGGCTGAAAATGTTCATGGTATTGTGATGACAGGGGTCATGGAGCATTGTGATGACTAGGGAATGGAGCATTGTAATGACAAGAGTCCCTGATCATTGTGTTGTCGGGTGTCATGGTGTGTTGCGATGACAGTGGTTATGGAGCATTGTGATGATATTTGTCATGGAGCATTGTGATGAGAAGGTCATGGAGTATTTGGCTGAAAATATTCATGGAGTATTGTGATGACAGTGGTCATGGAATGTTGTGATGACAAGGGAATGGAACATGGTGATGACAGTGGTCATGGAATATTTTGATTACAGGGTTGAGGGAGGATTGTGATGACTAGTGAGGGAAAATGGTTATATCTCAGGTGAGAGAGCATTTGGGTGAGAAGAGCATGGAGCATTGTGATTACAAGTTTTATGGAGCATAGCGATTACAAGGTTGTGGATCATTGTGATGGAAAGCCCGTGGCACGTTTTGATGACAAGGGTCATTGAGCATTTTTCTGACAAAGGCATGGAGCATTGTGATGACAAGTGTCACGGAGCACTGTGTTGAAATGTTCATGGAGCATTGAGGTTACAAAGGTCACAGAGACTTGTGATGATGCAGGCATGGACCGTTGTGATGACAAACGTTATGAAGCATTGTGATGACTGGAGTCACGGAGCATTGTGTTGACAGGGTTCATGGAGCATTGTGATGACAAGGGCATGGAGCATTGTGATGACAAAGTCATGGAGTATTGTGAAGACAGGTGTCAGGGAGCATTTTGATGACATATGTCATGGTTCATTTCGATGACAATGGCATGGTGCATTGTGATGCCAAATATAATGGAGGATTGTGATGACAAATATGATGGAGCATTGTGATGACTAGGGCTTGGAGCATTATGATGACAAGGGCCTTTGAAAATTTTCATGACAATGTCGTGAAGCATTGTGATGACAAGGTCCTTGAGCATTGTGATGAGAAAACCATGGAGCCTTGTGATGACAGGTCTCATGGTGCAAACTGATGAAAAGGGGCATGGAGCATTCTGATTACAGGGGTCTTGGAACACTGTGATAGCAAGGGCATGGAGCATTCTGATGACAAGGGCCTGGAGCATTGGTATAATAAGTTTCATGGATTATTGTGATGAAATTTGGAATGGTGCATTGTGATGACAGTGGTCATGAAGCATTGTGATGATACTGGTCATGGAGCATTGTGATGAGAAGGTAATGGAGCATTGGTTTGAAAATATTCATGGAGTATTGTGATGAGAGGTGTCATGGAGCATTATGATGACAAGGTCCTGGAGTATTGTGATGAGATGACGATGGAGACTTGTGATGACAAGTCTCATGGAGCATTCTGATGAAAAGGGGCATGGAGCATTGTGATTACAGGGGTCTTGGAGCATTGTGATGACAAGGGCATGGAGCATTGTGAGGAGAAAGCCATAGAACTTTCTGATGGCATGCGTCATGGAGATATGTGATGACAATGTCATGGAGCATTGTGATTACAGGGGTCTTGGAGCATTGTGATGACAAGGGTCATGGAGCCTTTTGATGACAAGGCCCTGGATCATTGTGATGGCAGTGGTCATACAGCATTTTTATGACAGAGGTAATGGAGCATTGTGATGAGAAGGGCATTGAGCATTGGTCTGAAATGTTTCATGGATTATTGTGATGAGAGTGGGCATGGAGCACTGTGATGACAAGGGCACGGTACAATGTGATACATGGGTCATGGAGGATTGTAATGACAAGGGCATGGAGAATTGTGATGAGAATGGCATCGAGCACTGTGATGACAAATGTCATGGAGCTTTGTGATGACAAAGGCATGGAGCAATGTGATGAGAGGGTTCATGGAGCATTGTGATGACAATGACATGGAGCATTGTGATGCCAAGGGTCATGGAGCATTTTGATGACAAGTGTGTGGTGCATTGTGATGAGCAGGGCAGGGAGCATTTTGATGACAGGGTCATGCAGCAATTTGATGAAAAGTGTAATGGAACATTTTGATGACAGGGGTTATAGAATATTGTGATGCCAGGGATCATGGAGCTTTGGGATGAAATGGGTCATGGGGCATTTTGATGACAGGGGTTATGGAACATTGTGATATCAGGGGTCAAGGAACATTGTGCTGATAAGGGGATGTAGCATTGTGATGACAGGGGTAATGGAACATTGTGATAACAGGGTTGAGCGAGGATTGTGATGACTAGTGATGGAACGTTGTAATATCTCATGTGAGAGAGCATTTGGATGAGAAGTGCATGGAGCATTGTGATTACAAGGTTTATGGAGCATAGCGATGACAAGGTTGTGGATCATTGTGATGAAAATCACATGGCACATTGTGATGACAAGGGTCATGGAGCAATGTTCTTACAAAGGCATGGAGTATTGTGATGACAGGGGTCACGCAGCATTGTGATGAAATGTTTATGGAGCATTGTGGTTACAAAGGTCACAGAGCCTTGTGATGATGTGGGCATGGACCGTTGTGATGACAAACGTTATGAAGCATAGTGATGACTGGAATCACGGAGCATTGTGATGACAGGGATCATGGAGCATTGTGAGGACAAGGGCATGGAGCATTGTGATGACAGGGGCATGGAGCATAGGTCTGACATGTTTCATAGATTATTGTGATGACAGTGGACATGGTGCATTGTGATGACAAGGGCATGGAGCATTGTGAAGACAAGGGCATGGAGTATTGTGAAGACAGGTGTCAGGGAGCATTGTGATGACCTATGTCATGGTCCATTGCGATGACAATAGCATGGAGCATTGTGATGCCAATTGTAATGGAGGATGTGATGACAAATATAATGGAGCACTGTGATGACTAGGGCATGGAGCATTATGTTGACAAGGGCCATTGAGAATTTTCATGACAGTGTCGTGAAGCATTGTGAGGAGAAGTCCTGGAGCATTGTGATGAGAAAACCATGGAGTCTTGTGATGACAAGTCTCAAGGAGCATACTGATGAAAATGGGTCTGGAGCATTCTGATTACAGGGGACTTGGAACCTTGTGATAACAAGGGCATGGAGCATTGTGATGACCAGGTCATGCAGTATTGTGAAGAGAGGTGTCAGGGAGCATTGTGATGACATAAGTAATGGCCCATTGTAATGACAATGGCATGGAGAATTGTGATGCCAAGTGTCATGGAGGATTCTGATGACAAAGGTAATGGAGCATTGTGATGACAAGGGCTTGGAGCATTGTGATGACAGGTTTCAGGGAGCATTGTGCTGACAAGTGCATGGAGAATTGTGATGACAAGGGTCATGGAGCATTCTGATCACAAGCTTGTGGAGTATTTTGAAGACAATTGCATGGAGAATTTGATGAAAAAGGCATGGAGCCTTTTTGTGACAGGGTTCAAGGAGCATTCTGACGACAATGTCACGGAGCATTGTGATGACAAGTGTACTGAGAATTGTGTTGACAAATTCATGGAGCATTGTTATAAAAAGGGCATGGAGTATGTGTGATGACAGGCATCATGGAGCTTTGTGATGACAAGTGTTATAGAACATAGTGATCACAAGAGTTTGGAGCACTGTGATGATAGAGATCATGGATCATTTTGATTTCAAGGAGCAGAGAGCATTGTGATGACAAGGGCATGAAGCATTGTGATCCCAAGTTTCATGGAGGATTGTGATGACAATGGTAAAGGAGTATTGTGATGACAAGCGCATAGAGCATTGTAATGACAAGGTCATGTAGCATTTTGCTGACAAAGGCATGGAGCATTGTGATAACATGTGTCATGGAGCACAGTGATGACAAGCGTCACGGAGCATTGTGAATAGAGGGGTCATGGAGCATTGGGATGATAAGGGCATGGATCATTTTGATGACAAGGGTCATGGAGCATTGGGTTGAAAAATTTCATGGAGTATTTTGATGACAGGGGTCATGGAGCATTGTGATTACAGGGGTCTTGGAGCACTGTGATGAAAAGAGTTCCGGATCATTGTGTTGTCACGTGTCATGGAGTGTTGTGATGACAGTGGTCATGGAGCATTGTGATGATATTGGTCATGGAGCACTTTGATGAGAAGGTCATGGAGCATTGGGCTGAAAATATTCATGGAGTATTGGTATGACATGGGTCATGGAGCATTGTGATGACTAGGGAATGGAGCATGGTGATGACAAGGTCCTGGAGCATTGTGATGAGATGACCATGGAGACTTGTGATGAGAAATCTCATGGAGCATTCTGATGAAAAAGGGCATGGAGCATTGTGATTACAGTGGTCTTGGATCATTGTGATGACAAGGGTCATGGAGCCTTGTGATGACAAGGCCGTGGAACATTGTGATGGCAGGGGTCATGGAGCATTTTTACGACAGAAGTAAAGGACCATTCTGATGAGAATTGCATTGACCATTAGTCTGAAATATTTCATGGATTATTGTGATGAGAGTGGGCATGGAGCATTGTGATTACAAGGGCACGGTACACTGTGATACTTGGGTCATGGAGGATTGTAATGACAAGGGTTTGGAGCATTGTGATGACAAGTATGATGGAGCTTTGTGATGACGAGGGCATGGGGCAATGTGATGAGAGGGTTCATGGAGCATTGTGATGACAATGACATGGAGCATTGTGATGCCAAGTGTCATGGAGCTTTGTGATGACAAATGTCATGGAGCATTTTGATGTCAAGGGTGTGGTGCATTTTGATGAGAAGGGCAGGGAGCATTTTGATGACAGGGTCATGGAGCAATTTAATGAAAATTGTAATGGAACATTTTGATGACAGGGGTTATCGAACATTGTGATGCCATGGGTCATGGAGCTTTGGGATGAAAAGTGTCATGGAGCATTTTGATGACAGTGGTTATGGAACATTGTGATGTCAGGAGTCATAGAACATTGTGTTGAAAAGGGGATGTAGCATTGTGATGACATGGGTCATGGAACACTGTGATTACAGGGGTGAGGGAGGATTGTGATATCTAGTGATAGATCATTGTGATATCCCAAGTGCGAGAGCATTTGGATGAGAAGTGCATGGAGCATTGTGATTAAAAGGTTAATGGAGCATAGCGATGACAAGGTTGTGGATCATTGTGATGAAAACCGCGTAGCACATTGTGATGACAAGGGTCATGGAGCATTGTTCTGACAAAGGCATGGATCATTGTGATGACAAGGGTCACGGAGCATTGTGATGAAAAGTTCATGGAGCATTGTGGTTACAAAGGACACAGAGCCTTGTGATGACGTGGGCATGGACCGTTGTGATGACAAACGTTATGAAGCATTGTGATGACTGGAGTCACGGAGCACTGTGATGACAGGGGTCATGGAGATCTGTGATAACAAGGTCATGGAGCATTGTGATGACAGGGGAATGGAGCATTGGTCTGACAAGTTTCATAGATTATTGTGATGACAGTGGACATGGTGCATTTTGATGACAAGGGCATGGGGCATTGAGATGAGAAATTCATGGAGTATTTTGAAGACAGGTGTCACGGAGCATTGTGATGAAATATGTCATGGTCCATTGCGATGACAATGGCAGGGAACATTGTGATGCCAAATGTAATGGAGGATTATGATGACAAATATAATGGAGCATTGTGATGACTAGGGCTTGGAGCATTATGATGACAAAACCATGGAGCCATGTGATGACAAGTCTCATGGAGCATACTGATGAAAAAGTGCATGGAGCATTGTGATTACAGTGGTCTTGGAACTTTGTGATGACAAGGGCATGGAGCATTGTGAGGAGAAGACCAAGGAGCATTCTGATGTCATGTGTCATTGAGCTTTGTGATGACAACGGCATGGAGCATCGTGATTACATGGGTCTTGGAGCATTGTGATGAAAAGGGCATGGAGCCCTGTCATGACAGGGTAAAAGGAGCATACAGACAACAAGTGTCAGGGAGCATTTGGATGACAAGTGTATTGAGCATTGTGATGACAAAGGTCATGGAGCATTGTGATGAGAAGACCATGGATAATTGTGATGACGAGCGTCATGGGGCATTGTGATGACAAGTGTTATGGAATATTGTGATCACAAGGGTTTGGAGCATTGTTATGACAGAGGTCATGGAGCATTTTGATTTCATTGTTACGACAATAGCAGGAAGCATTATGATGATGGGCATGGTGCATTTTGATGACAGGGTTCATGAATCATTGAGATGAAAAGGGGCATAGAGCTTTGTGATTATAGTGTTCTTGGAGCATTGTGATGAGAAGTGTCATGGAGCCTTGTGATGAAAAGACCATGGAACATCGTTATGGCAGAGGTCATGGATCATTGTTATGACAGAAGTAATGGAGCATTTTGATGAGAAGGGCATTGAGCATTGGTCTGCAATATTTCATGGATTATTGTGATGAGAGTGGGCATGGATCATTGTGATGAAAAAGGCATGGAGCCTTGTCATGGCAGTGTTCAAGGAGCATACTGACGACAAGTGTCAGGGAGCATTGTGATGACAAGTGTATTGAGCATTTGATGACAAAGGTCATAGAGCATTGTGATGAGAAGACCATGGATAATTGTGATGATGAGCGTCATAGGGTGTTGTGATGTTAAGTCTTATGGAACATTGTGATCACAAGGCTTTGGAGCATTACGATGACAGAGGTCATGGAGAATTTTGATTTCATTGTGATGACAATAGCCTGAAGCATTATGATGATGGGCATGGTGCATTGTGATGACAGAGTTCATGGAGCATTGAGATGAAAAGGGGCATGTAGGGCCTCCCTGGTGGCGCAGTGGTTGAGAGTCCGCCTGCCGATGCAGGGGATACGGGTTCGTGCCCTTGTCTGGGAGGATCCCATATGCCGCGGAGCGGCTGGGCCCGTGAGCCATGGCCGCTGGGCCTGCGCATCCGGAGCCTGTGCTCCGCAACGGGAGAGGCCACAACAATGAGAGGCCCGCATACCACAAAAAAAAGGGGCATGTAGCATTGTGATTACAGGGGTCTTGGACCATTGTGGTGACAAACGCATAGAGCATTGTAATGAAAATGTCATGTAGAATTTTCCTGACAAAGGCATGGAGCACTGTGATGACAGGTGTCATGGAGAACTGTGACACAATTGTCACGGAGCATTTTCAATACAGGGGTCATGGATCATTGGGATGACAAGTGCATGCATTATTGTGATGACAAGGGTCATGGAGCATTGGGCTGAAAATATTCATGGAGTATTGTGATGACAGGGGTCATGGAGCATTTTGATTACAGGGGGTTTGGAGCACTGTGATGAAAAGAGTCCCGGATCATTGTGTTGTCACGTGTAATGGAGTGTGGTGATGACAGGGTTCATGGAGCATTGAGATGAATAGGGGCATGGAGCACTGTGTTTACAGGGGTTTTGGAGCATTATGATGACAAGGGCAAGGAGCATTTTGATGAGACGGCCATGGAATATTCTGATGACATGTGTCATGGAGCTTTGTGATGACAACGGCATGGAGCATTGTGATTAAAGGGGTCTTGGAGCATTGTGATGACAAGTGTCATGGAGCCTTGTGATGACAAGGCCGTGGAACATTGTGATGGCAGGGTCATGGAGCATTGTTATGACAGGGGTAATGGAGCATTGTGATGAGAAGGGCATGCAGCATTTTGATTACAATATTTATGGAGCATTGTGATGACAAATTTTTGGACCATTGGGATGAAAAGCGCGTGGCACATTGTGACGACAATGGTCATGGAGCATTTTAATGACAAAGGCATGGAGCATTGTGATGACAAGGGTCACGGAGCATTGTGATGAAATGTTCATGGAGCATTGTGGATACAAAGGTAACAGAGCCTTGTGATGACGTGGGCATGGACCATTGTGATGACAAATATTATGAACCACTGTGATGACTGGAGTCACAGAGCATTGTGATGACAGGTGTCATGGAGCATTGTGATGACAAGGTCCTGGAGCATTGTGATGAGATGACCATGGAGACTTGTGATGACAAGTCTCATGGACCATTCTGATGAAAAGGGGCATGGAGCATTGTGATTACAGGGGTCTTGGAGCATTGTGATGACAAGGGCATGGAGCACTGTGAGGAGAAGGCCATGGAGCATTCTGATGGCATACGTCATGGAGCATTGTGCTGAGAAAGGCATAGAGCATTGTGATGACAGGGGATAAAAAGCATTGTGAAGAAAAGTTCATGGAGTATTGTGGTTAAAAAGGTCACAGAGAGTCTTGATGATGAGGGCATGGACCATTGTGATGACAATGGTCATGAAGCATTGTGATGACTGGAGTCACGGAGCATTGTGATGACAGGGGTCATGGAGCATTGTGATAACAAGGGCATGGAGCATTGTGATGACAAGGGCATGGAGCATTGTGATGACCATGTGATGCAGTATTGTGAAGACAGTTGTCAGGGAGCATTGTGCTGACATATATAATGGCCCATTGTGATGACAATGGCATGGAGCATTGTGATGCCAAGTGTCATGGAGGATTCAGAAGACAAATGTAATGGAGCATTGTGATGACAATGGCTTGGAGCATTGTGATGACAAGGGTCAGGGAGCATTGTGCTGACAAGTGCATGGAGAATTGTGATGACAAGGGTCATGGAGCATTCTGCTGACAAGCTTGTGGAGTATTTTGATGACAATGGCATGGAGCATTGTGATGAAAATGGCATGGGGCATTGTGATGAAAATGGCATGGAGACTTTTCGTGACAGGGTTCAAGGAGCATTCTGACGACAAATGTCAGGGAGCATTGTGATGACAATGTATTGAGAATTGTGATGACAAAGGTCATGGAGCATTGTGATGAAAAGTGCATGGAGTATTGTGATGACAGGCATCATGGAATCGTTGTGATGACAAGTGCTATGGAACATTGTGATCACAAGGGTTTGGAGCATTGTGATGACAGAGGTCATGGATCATTTTGATTTCAAGGAGCATGGAACATTGTGATGACAAGGGCATGAAGCAATGTGATCCCAAGGTTCATGGAGGATTGTGATGATAATGGTAATGGAGTATTGTGATGACAAGCGCATAGAGCATTGTAATGACAAGGTCATGTAGCATTCTGCTGACAAAGGCATGAAGCATTGTGATGCCAGGTGTCATGGAGCACTGTGATGACAAGCGTCACGGAGCATTGTGAATACAGGGGTCATGGAGAATTGGGATGACAAGGGCATGGATCATTGTGATGCCAAGTGTCATGGAGCATTGGGCTGAAAATGTTCATGGTATTGTGATGACAGGGGTCATGGAGCATTGTGATGACTAGGGAATGGAGCATTGTAATGACAAGAGTCCCTGATCATTGTGTTGTCGGGTGTCATGGTGTGTTGCGATGACAGTGGTTATGGAGCATTGTGATGATATTTGTCATGGAGCATTGTGATGAGAAGGTCATGGAGTATTTGGCTGAAAATATTCATGGAGTATTGTGATGACAGTGGTCATGGAATGTTGTGATGACAAGGGAATGGAACATGGTGATGACAGTGGTCATGGAATATTTTGATTACAGGGTTGAGGGAGGATTGTGATGACTAGTGAGGGAAAATGGTTATATCTCAGGTGAGAGAGCATTTGGGTGAGAAGAGCATGGAGCATTGTGATTACAAGTTTTATGGAGCATAGCGATTACAAGGTTGTGGATCATTGTGATGGAAAGCCCGTGGCACGTTTTGATGACAAGGGTCATTGAGCATTTTTCTGACAAAGGCATGGAGCATTGTGATGACAAGTGTCACGGAGCACTGTGTTGAAATGTTCATGGAGCATTGAGGTTACAAAGGTCACAGAGACTTGTGATGATGCAGGCATGGACCGTTGTGATGACAAACGTTATGAAGCATTGTGATGACTGGAGTCACGGAGCATTGTGTTGACAGGGTTCATGGAGCATTGTGATGACAAGGGCATGGAGCATTGTGATGACAAAGTCATGGAGTATTGTGAAGACAGGTGTCAGGGAGCATTTTGATGACATATGTCATGGTTCATTTCGATGACAATGGCATGGTGCATTGTGATGCCAAATATAATGGAGGATTGTGATGACAAATATGATGGAGCATTGTGATGACTAGGGCTTGGAGCATTATGATGACAAGGGCCTTTGAAAATTTTCATGACAATGTCGTGAAGCATTGTGATGACAAGGTCCTTGAGCATTGTGATGAGAAAACCATGGAGCCTTGTGATGACAGGTCTCATGGTGCAAACTGATGAAAAGGGGCATGGAGCATTCTGATTACAGGGGTCTTGGAACACTGTGATAGCAAGGGCATGGAGCATTCTGATGACAAGGGCCTGGAGCATTGGTATAATAAGTTTCATGGATTATTGTGATGAAATTTGGAATGGTGCATTGTGATGACAGTGGTCATGAAGCATTGTGATGATACTGGTCATGGAGCATTGTGATGAGAAGGTAATGGAGCATTGGTTTGAAAATATTCATGGAGTATTGTGATGAGAGGTGTCATGGAGCATTATGATGACAAGGTCCTGGAGTATTGTGATGAGATGACGATGGAGACTTGTGATGACAAGTCTCATGGAGCATTCTGATGAAAAGGGGCATGGAGCATTGTGATTACAGGGGTCTTGGAGCATTGTGATGACAAGGGCATGGGGCATTGTGAGGAGAAAGCCATAGAACTTTCTGATGGCATGCGTCATGGAGATATGTGATGACAATGTCATGGAGCATTGTGATTACAGGGGTCTTGGAGCATTGTGATGACAAGGGTCATGGAGCCTTTTGATGACAAGGCCCTGGATCATTGTGATGGCAGTGGTCATACAGCATTTTTATGACAGAGGTAATGGAGCATTGTGATGAGAAGGGCATTGAGCATTGGTCTGAAATGTTTCATGGATTATTGTGATGAGAGTGGGCATGGAGCACTGTGATGACAAGGGCACGGTACAATGTGATACATGGGTCATGGAGGATTGTAATGACAAGGGCATGGAGAATTGTGATGAGAATGGCATCGAGCACTGTGATGACAAATGTCATGGAGCTTTGTGATGACAAAGGCATGGAGCAATGTGATGAGAGGGTTCATGGAGCATTGTGATGACAATGACATGGAGCATTGTGATGCCAAGGGTCATGGAGCATTTTGATGACAAGTGTGTGGTGCATTGTGATGAGCAGGGCAGGGAGCATTTTGATGACAGGGTCATGCAGCAATTTGATGAAAAGTGTAATGGAACATTTTGATGACAGGGGTTATAGAATATTGTGATGCCAGGGATCATGGAGCTTTGGGATGAAATGGGTCATGGGGCATTTTGATGACAGGGGTTATGGAACATTGTGATATCAGGGGTCAAGGAACATTGTGCTGATAAGGGGATGTAGCATTGTGATGACAGGGGTAATGGAACATTGTGATAACAGGGTTGAGCGAGGATTGTGATGACTAGTGATGGAACGTTGTAATATCTCATGTGAGAGAGCATTTGGATGAGAAGTGCATGGAGCATTGTGATTACAAGGTTTATGGAGCATAGCGATGACAAGGTTGTGGATCATTGTGATGAAAATCACATGGCACATTGTGATGACAAGGGTCATGGAGCAATGTTCTTACAAAGGCATGGAGTATTGTGATGACAGGGGTCACGCAGCATTGTGATGAAATGTTTATGGAGCATTGTGGTTACAAAGGTCACAGAGCCTTGTGATGATGTGGGCATGGACCGTTGTGATGACAAACGTTATGAAGCATAGTGATGACTGGAATCACGGAGCATTGTGATGACAGGGATCATGGAGCATTGTGAGGACAAGGGCATGGAGCATTGTGATGACAGGGGCATGGAGCATAGGTCTGACATGTTTCATAGATTATTGTGATGACAGTGGACATGGTGCATTGTGATGACAAGGGCATGGAGCATTGTGAAGACAAGGGCATGGAGTATTGTGAAGACAGGTGTCAGGGAGCATTGTGATGACCTATGTCATGGTCCATTGCGATGACAATAGCATGGAGCATTGTGATGCCAATTGTAATGGAGGATGTGATGACAAATATAATGGAGCACTGTGATGACTAGGGCATGGAGCATTATGTTGACAAGGGCCATTGAGAATTTTCATGACAGTGTCGTGAAGCATTGTGAGGAGAAGTCCTGGAGCATTGTGATGAGAAAACCATGGAGTCTTGTGATGACAAGTCTCAAGGAGCATACTGATGAAAATGGGTCTGGAGCATTCTGATTACAGGGGACTTGGAACCTTGTGATAACAAGGGCATGGAGCATTGTGATGACCAGGTCATGCAGTATTGTGAAGAGAGGTGTCAGGGAGCATTGTGATGACATAAGTAATGGCCCATTGTAATGACAATGGCATGGAGAATTGTGATGCCAAGTGTCATGGAGGATTCTGATGACAAAGGTAATGGAGCATTGTGATGACAAGGGCTTGGAGCATTGTGATGACAGGTTTCAGGGAGCATTGTGCTGACAAGTGCATGGAGAATTGTGATGACAAGGGTCATGGAGCATTCTGATCACAAGCTTGTGGAGTATTTTGAAGACAATTGCATGGAGAATTTGATGAAAAAGGCATGGAGCCTTTTTGTGACAGGGTTCAAGGAGCATTCTGACGACAATGTCACGGAGCATTGTGATGACAAGTGTACTGAGAATTGTGTTGACAAATTCATGGAGCATTGTTATAAAAAGGGCATGGAGTATGTGTGATGACAGGCATCATGGAGCTTTGTGATGACAAGTGTTATAGAACATAGTGATCACAAGAGTTTGGAGCACTGTGATGATAGAGATCATGGATCATTTTGATTTCAAGGAGCAGAGAGCATTGTGATGACAAGGGCATGAAGCATTGTGATCCCAAGTTTCATGGAGGATTGTGATGACAATGGTAAAGGAGTATTGTGATGACAAGCGCATAGAGCATTGTAATGACAAGGTCATGTAGCATTTTGCTGACAAAGGCATGGAGCATTGTGATAACATGTGTCATGGAGCACAGTGATGACAAGCGTCACGGAGCATTGTGAATAGAGGGGTCATGGAGCATTGGGATGATAAGGGCATGGATCATTTTGATGACAAGGGTCATGGAGCATTGGGTTGAAAAATTTCATGGAGTATTTTGATGACAGGGGTCATGGAGCATTGTGATTACAGGGGTCTTGGAGCACTGTGATGAAAAGAGTTCCGGATCATTGTGTTGTCACGTGTCATGGAGTGTTGTGATGACAGTGGTCATGGAGCATTGTGATGATATTGGTCATGGAGCACTTTGATGAGAAGGTCATGGAGCATTGGGCTGAAAATATTCATGGAGTATTGGTATGACATGGGTCATGGAGCATTGTGATGACTAGGGAATGGAGCATGGTGATGACAAGGTCCTGGAGCATTGTGATGAGATGACCATGGAGACTTGTGATGAGAAATCTCATGGAGCATTCTGATGAAAAAGGGCATGGAGCATTGTGATTACAGTGGTCTTGGATCATTGTGATGACAAGGGTCATGGAGCCTTGTGATGACAAGGCCGTGGAACATTGTGATGGCAGGGGTCATGGAGCATTTTTACGACAGAAGTAAAGGACCATTCTGATGAGAATTGCATTGACCATTAGTCTGAAATATTTCATGGATTATTGTGATGAGAGTGGGCATGGAGCATTGTGATTACAAGGGCACGGTACACTGTGATACTTGGGTCATGGAGGATTGTAATGACAAGGGTTTGGAGCATTGTGATGACAAGTATGATGGAGCTTTGTGATGACGAGGGCATGGGGCAATGTGATGAGAGGGTTCATGGAGCATTGTGATGACAATGACATGGAGCATTGTGATGCCAAGTGTCATGGAGCTTTGTGATGACAAATGTCATGGAGCATTTTGATGTCAAGGGTGTGGTGCATTTTGATGAGAAGGGCAGGGAGCATTTTGATGACAGGGTCATGGAGCAATTTAATGAAAATTGTAATGGAACATTTTGATGACAGGGGTTATCGAACATTGTGATGCCATGGGTCATGGAGCTTTGGGATGAAAAGTGTCATGGAGCATTTTGATGACAGTGGTTATGGAACATTGTGATGTCAGGAGTCATAGAACATTGTGTTGAAAAGGGGATGTAGCATTGTGATGACATGGGTCATGGAACACTGTGATTACAGGGGTGAGGGAGGATTGTGATATCTAGTGATAGATCATTGTGATATCCCAAGTGCGAGAGCATTTGGATGAGAAGTGCATGGAGCATTGTGATTAAAAGGTTAATGGAGCATAGCGATGACAAGGTTGTGGATCATTGTGATGAAAACCGCGTAGCACATTGTGATGACAAGGGTCATGGAGCATTGTTCTGACAAAGGCATGGATCATTGTGATGACAAGGGTCACGGAGCATTGTGATGAAAAGTTCATGGAGCATTGTGGTTACAAAGGACACAGAGCCTTGTGATGACGTGGGCATGGACCGTTGTGATGACAAACGTTATGAAGCATTGTGATGACTGGAGTCACGGAGCACTGTGATGACAGGGGTCATGGAGATCTGTGATAACAAGGTCATGGAGCATTGTGATGACAGGGGAATGGAGCATTGGTCTGACAAGTTTCATAGATTATTGTGATGACAGTGGACATGGTGCATTTTGATGACAAGGGCATGGGGCATTGAGATGAGAAATTCATGGAGTATTTTGAAGACAGGTGTCACGGAGCATTGTGATGAAATATGTCATGGTCCATTGCGATGACAATGGCAGGGAACATTGTGATGCCAAATGTAATGGAGGATTATGATGACAAATATAATGGAGCATTGTGATGACTAGGGCTTGGAGCATTATGATGACAAAACCATGGAGCCATGTGATGACAAGTCTCATGGAGCATACTGATGAAAAAGTGCATGGAGCATTGTGATTACAGTGGTCTTGGAACTTTGTGATGACAAGGGCATGGAGCATTGTGAGGAGAAGACCAAGGAGCATTCTGATGTCATGTGTCATTGAGCTTTGTGATGACAATGGCATGGAGCATCGTGATTACATGGGTCTTGGAGCATTGTGATGAAAAGGGCATGGAGCCCTGTCATGACAGGGTAAAAGGAGCATACAGACAACAAGTGTCAGGGAGCATTTGGATGACAAGTGTATTGAGCATTGTGATGACAAAGGTCATGGAGCATTGTGATGAGAAGACCATGGATAATTGTGATGACGAGTGTCATGGGGCATTGTGATGACAAGTGTTATGGAATATTGTGATCACAAGGGTTTGGAGCATTGTTATGACAGAGGTCATGGAGCATTTTGATTTCATTGTTACGACAATAGCAGGAAGCATTATGATGATGGGCATGGTGCATTTTGATGACAGGGTTCATGAATCATTGAGATGAAAAGGGGCATAGAGCTTTGTGATTATAGTGTTCTTGGAGCATTGTGATGAGAAGTGTCATGGAGCCTTGTGATGAAAAGACCATGGAACATCGTTATGGCAGAGGTCATGGATCATTGTTATGACAGAAGTAATGGAGCATTTTGATGAGAAGGGCATTGAGCATTGGTCTGCAATATTTCATGGATTATTGTGATGAGAGTGGGCATGGAGCATTGTGATGACAAGGGCACGGAAGACTGTGATACATGTGTCATGGAGGATTTTAATGACAGGGGCATGGAGCATTGTGATGAGAACGCATCGAACATTGTGATGACAAGTGTCATGGAGTTTTGTGATGACAAGGGCATGGAGCAATGTGATGAGAGTGTTCATGGAGCATTGTGATGCCAAAGCCATGGAGCATTGTGATGTCAAGGGTAATGGAGCTTTGTGATGACAAAGGTCATGAAACATTTTGATGACAAGTGTGTGGTGCATTGTGATGAGCAGGGCAGGGAGCATTTTGATGACAGGGTTATGCAGCAATTTGATAAAAATTGTAATGGAACATTTTGATGACAGGGGTTATAGAACATTTTGACGCCAGGGGTCATGGAGCTTTGGGATGAAAAGTGTCATGGAGCATTTTGATGACAGGGGTTATGGAACATTGTGATGTTAGGGGTCATGGAACATTGTGATGATAAGGGGATGTAGCATTCTGATGACAGGGGTCATGGAACACTGTGATTACAGGGGTGAGGGGGCATTGTGATAACTAGTGATGGAACATTGTGATATCTCAGGTGAGAGAGCATTTGGATGAGAAGTTCATGGAGCATTGTGATTACAAGGTTTATGGATCATAGCGATGACAAGGTTGTGGATCATTGTGATGAAAAGTGCGTGGCACACTGTGATGACAAGTGTCATGGAGCATTGTTTTGACAAAGGCATGGAGCATTGTGATGACAAGGGTCACGGAGCATTGTGATGAAATGTTCATGGGGCATTGTGGATACAAAGGACACAGAGCCTGGTGATGACGCGGGCATAGACCGCTGTGATGACAAACGTTATGAATCATTGTGATGACTGGAGTCATGGAGCATTGTGAGTACAGGGGTCATGGAGCATTGTGATAACCAGGGCATGGAGCATTGTGAGGACAGGGGCATGGAGCATTGGTCTGAGAAGTTTCATAGATGATTGTGATGACAGTGGACATGGTGCATTTTGATGACAAGGGCATGGAGCATTGTGAGGAGAAGGTCATGGAGTATTGTGAAGAGAGGTGTCAGGGAGCATTGTGATGACAAATGTCATGGTCCATTGCGATGACAGTGGCAGGGAGCACTGTGATGCCAAATGTAATGGAGGATTGTGATGGCAAATATAATGGAGCATTGTGATGACTAGGGCTTGCAGCATTATGATGACAAGCGCCATTGATTATTTTCATGACAAGGTCGTGAAGAATTGTGATGACAAGGCCCTGGAGCTTTGTGATGAGAAAACCATGGAGCCTTGTGAAGACAAGTCTCATGGAGCATACTGATGAAAGGGGCATGGATCATTCTGATTACAGGGGTCTTGGAACATTGTGATAATAAGGACATGGAGCATTGTGAAGACCAGGTCATGCAGTATTGTGAAGACAGGTGTCATGGTGCATTGTGATGACATATGTAATGGCCCATTGTGATGACAATGGCATGGAGCATTGTGATGCCAAGTGTCATGGAGGATTCTGATGACAAAGGTAATGGAGCATTGTGATGACAATGGCTTGGAGCATTGTGATGACAAAGGTCAGGGAGCATTGTGCTGACAAGTGCATGGAGAATTGTGATGACAAGGGTCATGGAGCATTCTAATGACAAGCTTGTGGAGTATTTTGATGACAATGGCATGGAGCATTGTGATGAAAACGGCATGGGTCATTGTGATGAAAAAGGCATGGAGCCTTTTCGTGCCAGGGTTCAAGGAGAATTCTGATGACAAGTGTCAGGGAGCATTGTGATGACAAGTGTATTGAGAATTGTGATGACAAAGGTCATGGAGCAATGTGATGAGAAGTTCATGGAGTATTGTGATGACAGGCATCATGGAGCATTGTGATGACAAGTGTTATGGAACATTGTGATCACAAGGTTTTGGAGCATTGTGATGAGAGAGGTCATGGATCATTTTGATTTCAAGGAACATGGAGCATTGTGATGACAAGGGCATGAGCAATGGGATCCCAAGGTTCATGGAGGATTGTGATGACAATGGAAATGGAGTATTGTGATGACAAGAGCATAGAGCATTGTAATGACAAGGTCATGTAGCATTTTGCTGAGAAAGGAATGGAGCATTGTGATGACAGGGGTCATGGAGCACTGTGATGACAAGTGTCAAGGAGCATTGTGAATACAGGGGTCATGGAGCATTGGGATGGCAAGGGCATGGATCATTGTGATGACAAGCATCATGGAGCATTGCTCTGACAAAGGCATGGAGCCTTGTGATGACAAGGGTCACGGAGCATTGTGATGAAAAGTTCATTGAGCGTTGTGGTTACAAAGGTCACAGAGCCTTGTGATGACGCGGGCATGGACCGTTGTGATGAGAAACGTTATGAAGCATTGTGATGACTGGAGTCATGGAGCATTGTGATGACAGGGGTCATGGAGCATTGTGATAACAAGGGCATGGAGCATTGTGATGACAGGGGAATGGAGCACTGGTCTCACAAGTTTCATAGATTATTGTGATGACAGTGGACATGGTGCATTTTGATGACAAGGGCATGGGGCATTGTGATGAGAAGGTCATGGAGTACTGTGAAGACAGGTGTCAGGGAGCATTGTGATGACATATGTCATGGTCCATTGCGATGGCAATGGCATGGAGCATTATGATGCCAAATGTAATGGAGAATTGTGATGACAAATATAATGGAGCTTTGTGATGATTAGGGCTTGGTGCATTATGATGACAAGGGCCATTGAAAATTTTCATGACAAGTTCGAGAAGCGTTGTGATGACAAGGTCCTGGAGCATTGTGATGACAAAGAATGGAGCCTTGTGATGAGAAGTCTCATGGAGCATACTGATGAAAAGGGGCATGGATAATTGTGATTACAGGGGTCTTGGAACACTGTGATAACAAGGGCAATGAACATTGTGAGGAGAAGACCAAGGAGCATTCTGATGGCATGCGTCATTGAGCTTTGTGATGACAAGGGCATGGAGCATTGTGATTACATGGGTCTTGGAGCATTTTGATGAAATGGGCATGGATCATTGTGATGAAAAATGCATGGAGCCTTGTCATGACAGGGTTCAAGGAGCATACCGACAACAAGTATCAGGGAGCATTTTGATGAAAAGTGTATTGAGCATTGTGGTGACAAAGGTCATGGAGCATTGTGATGAGAAGGCCATTGATAATTGTGATGACGAGCTTCATGGGGCATTGCGATGACAAGTGTTTTGGAATATTGTGATCACAAGGGTTTGGAGCATTGTTATGACAGAGGTCATGGAACATTTTGATTTCATTGTGATGACAATAGCAAGAAGCATTATGATGATGGGCATGGTGCATTGTGATGACAGGGTTCATGGATCATTGAGATGAAAAGGGGCATAGAGCATTGTGATTAAAGGGTTATTGGAGCGTTGTGATGAGAAGGGTCATGGAGCTTTGTGATGACAAGGCCAAGGAACATCGTGATGGCATGGGTCATGGAGCATTGTTATTTTTTTTTTTCTTAAATTTTATTTTATTTTTTTGCTTTATAACAAATATAATCAGTTATACATATACATATGTTTCCATATCCCCTCCCTTTTGCGTCTCCCTCCCACCCTCCCTATCCCACCCCTCCAGGCGGTCACAAAGCACCAAGCTGATCTCCCTGTGCTATGCGGCTGCTTCCCACTAGCTATCTACCTTACGTTTGGCAGTGTATATATGTCCATGCCGCTCTCTCACTTTGTCACAGCTTGCCCTTCCCCCTCCCCATATCCTCAAGTCCATTCTCTAGTAGGCCTGTGTCTTTATTCCTGTCTTACCCCTAGGTTCTTCATGACATTTTTTTTTCTTAAATTCCATATATATGTGTTAGCATACAGTATTTGTCTTTCTCTTTCTGACTTACTTCACTCTGTATGACAGACTCTAGGTCTACCCACCTCATTACAAATAGCTCAATTTCATTTCTTTTTATGGCTGAGTAATATTCCATTGTATATATGTGCCACATCTTCTTTATCCATTCATCCGATGATGGACACTTAGGTTGTTTCCATCTCCGGGCTATTGTAAATAGGGCTGCTATGAACATTTTGGTACATGTCTCTTTTTGAATTATGGTTTTCTCAGGGTATATGCCCAGTAGTGGGATTGCTGGGTCATATGGTAGGTCTATTTGTAGTTTTTTAAGGAACCTCCATACCGTTCTCCATAGCGGCTGTACCAATTCACATTCCCACCAGCAGTGCAAGAGTGTTCCCTTTTTTCCACACCCTCTCCAGCATTTATTGTTTCTACATTTTTTGATGATGGCCATTCTGACTGGTGTGAGATGATATCTCATTGTAGTTTTGATTTGCATTTCTCTAATGAGTAAAGATGTTGAGCATCCTTTCATGTGTTTGTTGGCAGTCTGTATATCTTCTGTGGAGAAATGTCTATTTAGGTCTTCTGCCCATTTTTGGATTGGGTTGTTTGTTTTTTTGTTCTTGAGCTGCATGAGCTGCTTATAAATTTTGGAGATTAATCCTTTGTCAGTTGCTTCATTTGCAAATATTTTCTCCCATTCTGCGGGTTGTCTTTTGGTCTTGTTTATGGTTTCCTTTGCTGTGCAAAAGCTTTGAAGTTTCATTAGGTCCCATGTGTTTATTTTTGTCTTTATTTCCATTTCTCTAGGAGGTGGGTCAAAAAGGATCTTGCTGTGATTTATGTCATAGAGTGTTCTGCCTATGTTTTCCTCTAAGAGTTTGATAGTGTCTGGCCTTACATTTAGGTCTTTAATCCATTTTGAGCTTATTTTTGTGTATGGTGTTAGGGAATGATCTAATCTCATACTTTTACATGTCCCTATCCAGTTTTCCCAGCACCATTTATTGAAGAGACTGTCCTTTCTCCACTGTATATTCCTGCCTCCTTTATCAAAGATAAGGTGACCATATGTCCGTGGGTTTAACTCTGGGCTTTCTATCCTGTTCCATTGATCTATCTTTCTGTTTTTGTGCCACTACCATACTGTCTTGATTACTGTAGCTTTGTAGTATAGTCTGAAGTCAGGGAGCCTGATTCCTCCAGCTCCATTTTTCGTTCTCAAGATTGCTTTGGCTATTCGGGGTCTTTTGTGTTTCCATACAAATTGTGAAATTGTTTGTTCTAGTTCTGTGAAAAATGCCAGTGGTAGTTTGATAGGGATTGCATTGAACCTGTAGATTGCTTGGGGTAGTAGAGTCATTTTCACAATGTTGATTCTTCCAATCCAAGAACATGGTATATCTCTCCATCTATTTGTATCATCTTTAATTTCTTTCATCAGTGTCTTATAATTTTCTGCATACAGGTCTTTTGTCTCCTTAGGTAGGTTTATTCCTAGATATTTTATTCTTTTTGTTGCAATGGTAAATGGGAGTGTTTCCTTGATTTCACTTTCAGATTTTTCATCATCAGTATATAGGAATGCCAGAGATTTCTGTGCATTAATTTTGTATCCTGCAACTTGACCAAATTCATTGATTAACTCTAGTAGTTTTCTGGTAGCATCTTTAGGATTCTCTATGTATAGTATCATGTCATCTGCAAACAGTGACAGCTTTACTTCTTCTTTTCCAATTTGGATTCCTTTTATTTCCTTTTCTTCTCTGATTGCTGTGGCTAAAACTTCCAAAACTAGGTTGAATAAGAGTGGTGAAAGTGGGCAACCTTGTCTAGTTCCTGATCTTAGTGGAAATGGTTTCAGTTTTTCACCATTGAGGACGATGCTGGCTGTGGGTTTGTCATATATGGCCTTTATTATGTTGAGGAAAGTTCCCTCTATGCCTACTTTCTGCAGGGTTTTTATCATAAATGGGTGTTGAATTTTGTCGAAAGCTTTCTCTGCATCTATTGAGATGATCATATGGTTTTTCTCCTTCAGTTTGTTAATATGGTGTATCACGTTGATTGATTTGCGTATATTGAAGAATCCTTGCATTCCTGGAATAAACCCCACTTGATCATGGTGTATGATCCTTTTAATGTGCTGTTGGATTCTGTTTGCTAGTATTTTGTTGAGGATTTTTGCATCTATGTTCATCAGTGATATTGGCCTGTAGTTTTCTTTCTTTGTGACATCCTTGCCTGGTTTTGGTATCAAGGTGATGGTGGCCTCGTAGAATGAGTTTGGGAGTGTTCCTCCCTCTGCTATATTTTGGAAGAGTTTCAGAAGGATAGGTGTTAGCTCTTCTCTAAATGCTTGATAGAATTCGCCTGTGAAGCCATCTGGTCCTGGGCTTTTGTTTGTTGGAAGATTTTTTATCACAGTTTCAATTTCAGTGCTTGTGATTGGTCTGTTCATATTTTCTATTTCTTCCTGATTCAGTCTTGGCAGGTTGTGCATTTCTAAGAATTTGTCCATTTCTTCCAGGTTGTCCATTTTATTGGCATAGAGTTGCTTATAGTAATCTCTCATGATCTTTTGTATTTCTGTAGTGTCAGTTGTTACTTCTCCTTTTTCATTTCTAATTCTATTGATTTGAGTCTTCTCCCTTTTTTTCTTGATGAGTCTGGCTAATGGTTTATCAATTTTGTTTATCTTCTCAAAGAACCAGCTTTTAGTTTTATTGATCTTTGCTATCGTTTCCTTCATTTCTTTTTCATTTATTTCTGATCTGATTTTTATGATTTCTTTCCTTCTGCTAACTTTGGGGGTTTTTTGTTCTTCTTTCTCTAATTGCTTTAGGTGCAAGGTTAGGTTGTTTATTCGAGATGTTTCCTGTTTCTTAAGGTGGGATTGTATTGCTATAAACTTCCCTCTTAGAACTGCTTTTGCTGCATCCCATAGGTTTTGGGTCGTCGTGTCTCCATTGTCATTTGTTTCTAGGTATTTTTTAATTTCCTCTTTGATTTCTTCAGTGATCACTTCGTTATTAAGTAGTGTATTGTTTAGCCTCCATGTGTTTGTATTTTTTACAGCTCTTTTCCTGTAATTGATATCTAGTCTCATAGCATTGTGGTCGGAAAAGATACTTGATACAATTTCAATTTTCTTAAATTTACCAAGGCTTGATTTGTGACCCAAGATATGATCTATCCTGGAGAATGTTCCATGAGCACTTGAGAAAAATGTGTATTCTGTTGTTTTTGGATGGAATGTCCTATAAATATCAATTAAGTCCATCTTGTTTAATGTATCATTTAAAGCTTGTGTTTCCTTATTTATTTTCATTTTGGATGATCTGTCCATTGGTGAAAGTGGGGTGTTAAAGTCCCCTACTATGAGTGTGTTACTGTCGATTTCTCCTTTTATGGCTGTTAGTATTTGCCTTATGTATTGTGGTGCTCCTATGTTGGGTGCATAAATATTTACAATTGTTATATCTTCTTCTTGGATCGATCCCTTGATCATTATGTAGTGTCCTTCTTTGTCTCTTCTAGTAGTCTTTATTTTAAAGTCTATTTTGTCTGATATGAGAATTGCTACTCCAGCTTTCTTTTGGTTTCCATTTACATGGAATATCTTTTTCCATCCCCTTACTTTCAGTCTGTATGTGTCTCTAGGTCTGAAGTGGGTCTCTTGTAGACAGCATATAGATGGGTCTTGTTTTTGTATCCATTCAGCCACTCTGTGTCTTTTGGTGGGAGCATTTAGTCCATTTACATTAAAGGTAATTATCGATATGTATGTTCCTATTCCCATTTTCTTAATTGTTTTGGGTTCATTATTGTAGGTCTTTTACTTCTGTTGTGTTTCTTGCCTAGAGAAGTTCCTTTAGCATTTGTTGTAAAGCTGGTTTGGTGGTGCTGAACTCTCTCAGCTTTTGCTTGTCTGTAAACGTTTTAATTTCTCCATCAAATCTGAATGAGATCCTTGCTGGGTAGAGTAATCTTGGTTGCAGGTTTTTCTCCTTCATCACTTTAATTATGTCCTGCCACTCCCTTCTGGCTTGTAGAGTTTCTGCTGAGAGATCAGCTGTTATCCTGATGGGGATTCCCTTGTGTGTTATTTGTTGTTTTTGCCTTGCTGCTTTTAATATGATTTCTTTGTGTTTAATTTTTGACAGTTTGATTAATATGTGTCTTGGCGTATTTCTCCTTGGATTTATTCTGTATGGGACTCTCTGTGCCTCCTGGACTTGATTAACTATTTCCTTTCCCATATTAGGGAAGTTTTCAACTATAATCTCTTCAAATATTTTCTCAGTCCCTTTCTTTTTCTCTTCTTCTTCTGGAACCCCTATAATTCGAATGTTGGTGCGTTTAATGTTGTCCCAGAGGTCTCTGAGACTGTCCTCTGTTCTTTTCATTCTTTTTTCTTTATTTTGCTCTGCAGCAGTTATTTCCACTATTTTATCTTCCACCTCACTTATCCGTTCTTCTGCCTCAGTTATTCTGCTATTGATCCCATCTAGAGTATTTTTTATTTCATGTATTGTGTTTTTAATCGATGCTTGATTCATCTTTAGTTCTTCTAGGTCCTTGTTAACTGTTTCTTGCATTTTGTCTATTCTATTTCCAAGATTTTGTATCTGGGAAATAGAATCTTGGATCATCTTTACCATCATTATTCTGAATTCTTTTTTCAGGTAGAGTGCCTATTACCTCTTCATTTGTTAGGTCTGGTGGGTTTTTATCTTGCTCCTTCTCCTGCTGTGTGTTTTTCTGTCTTCTCATTTTGCTTATGTTACTGTGTTTGGGGTCTCCTTTTTGCAGGCTGCAGGTTCGTAGTTCCTGTTGTTTTTGGTGTCTGTCCCCAGTGGCTAAGGTTGGTTTAGTGGGTTGTGTAGGCTTCCTGGTGGAGGGGACTAGTGCCTGTGTTCTGGTGGATGAGGCTGGATCTTGTCTTTCTGGTGGGCAGGTCCACGTCTGGTGGTGTGTTTTGGGGTGTCTGTGGACTTTTTATGATTTTAGGCCACCTCTCTGCTAATGGGTGGCGTTGTGTTCCTGACTTGCTAGTTGTTTGGCTTAGGGTGTCCAGCACTGTAGCCTGCTGGTCGTTGAGTGAAGCTGGGTGCTGGTGTTGAGATGGAGATCTCTGGAAGATTTTCGCCGTTTGATATTATGTGGAGCTGGGAGGTCTCTTGTGGACCAGTGTCCTGAAGTTGGCTCTCCCACCTCAGAGGCACAGCACTGACTCCTGGCTCCTCAATTTGGGATGATGTGTTGTCTATTCATGTATTCCACAGATGCAGGGTACATCAAGTTGATTGTGGAGCTTTAATCCGCTGCTTCTGAGGCTGCTGGGAGAGGTTTCCCTTTCTCTTCTTTGTTCTCACAGCTCCTAGGTCTCAGCTTTGGATTTGGCCCCGCCTCTGCGTGTAGGTCGCCGGAGGGCGTCTGTTCTTCGCTCAGATAGGACAGGGTTAAAGGAGCAGCCTCTTCGGGGACTCTGGCTCACTCAGGCCGGGAGGGAGGGAGGGGCAGGGAGTGCGGGGCGAGCCTGCAGCGGCAGAGACCGGCGTGACGTTGCACCAGCCTGAGGCGCGCCGTGCGTTCTCCCAGGGAAGCCGCCCCTGGATCCCGGGACCCCGGCAGTGGCGGGCTGCACAGGCTCCCGGAAGGGCGGTGTGGGCAGTGACCTGCGCTCGCACACAGGCTTCTTGGCGGCGGCAGCAGCAGCCCCAGCGTCCCACGCCTGTCACTGGGCTCCGCGCTTTCAGTCGCGACTCGCGCCCGTCCGTGGAGCCCCTTTAAGCAGCGCTCTTAATCCCCTCTCCTCGCGCACCAGGAAACCAAGAGGGAAGAAAAAGTCTCTTGCCTCTTCGGCAGCTCCAGAGTTTTCCCGGACTCCCTCCCGGCTAGCTGTGGCACATTAGCCCCCTTCAGGCTGAGTTCTCGCCACCAGCCCCAGTCCTCTCCCTGTGCTCTGACCGAAGCCCGAGCCTCATCTTCCAGCGCTGCGTGCCCCGGCGGGCGAGCAGACAAGCCTCTCGGGCTGGTGAGTGCCGCTCGGCACCGATCCTCTGTGTGCGGATCTCTCCGCTTTGCCCTACCCAGGTATGTGGGGAGTTTCTTGCCTTTTGGGAGGTCTGGGGTCTTCTGCCAGCGTTCAGTAGGTGTTCTGTAGGAGTTGTTCCACGTGTAGCTGTATTTCTGGTGTATCCGTGGGGAGGAAGGTGATCTCCGCGTCTTACTCTTCCGCCATCTTGCCTTACCATGGAGCATTGTTATGACTGTGGTAATGGAGCATTGTGATGGCAAGGGAATGGGGCATTGTGATGAGAAGGCCATGGAGAATTCTGATGACGTGTCATGGAGCTTCGTGAAGACAAGGGCATGGAGCAATGTGATGCCAAGCGTCATGGATCTTTGTGATGACGAAGGTCATGGAGCATTTTAATGGCAAGGGCGTTGTGCATTGTGATGAGAAAGGCAGGGAGCATTCTGATGACAGGGTCATCGAGCAATTTGATGAAAAGTGTCATGGAACAATTTGATGACAGGTGTTATGGAACATTGTGATGTCAGGGATCATCGAACATTGTGATGATAAGTGCATGTAGCATTGTGATGACACGAGTCATGGTACATTGTGATGACAGGGTTGAGGGAGTACTGTGACAATTAGTGATGTAGCATTGTGATAACAGTGGTGAGAGAGCATTTTGATGAGAAGTGCATGGAGCATTGTGATGACATATTTTAAGCAGCATTGTGATGAGAAGTGCATGGTGCATTGTGATGACATGTGTCATGGAGCATTGTGCTGACAAGCGCATGGAGCATTGTGATGACAAGTGTATTGAGAATTCTGATGACAAAGGTCATGGAACATTGTGATGAAAATGGCATGGAATATTGTGATGATAGGCATCATGGAGCATTGTGATGACAAGTGTTATGGAACATTGTGATCACAAGGGTTTGGAGAAATGTGATGACAGAGGTCATGGATCATTTTGATTTCAAGGAGCATGGAGCATTGTGATGACAAGGGCATGAAGCAATGTGATCCCAAGGTTCATGGAGGATTGTGATGACAATGGTAATGGAGTATTGTGATGACAAGCGCATAGAGCATTGTAATGACAAGGTGATGTAGCATTTTGCTGACAAAGGCATGGAGCATTGTGATGACATGTGTCATGGAGCACTGTGATGACAAGCATCACGGAGCATTGTGAATACAGGGGTCATGGAGCATTGGGATGACAAGGGCATGGATCATTGTGGTGACAAGGTTCATGGAGCACTGGGCTGAAAATGTTCATGGAGTGTTGTGATGACAGGGTCATGGAGCATTTTGATGACTAGGGAATGGAGCATTGTGATGAAAAGTGTCCCGGATCATTGTGTTGTCGGATGTCATGGAATGTTTTGATGACAGTGGTCATGGAGCATTGTGATGATATTGGCCATGGAGCATTGTGATGTGTTGGTCGTGGAGCACTGTGCTGAAAATGTTCATGGATTATTGTGATGACGGGTCATGGAGCATTGTGATGACAAGGGCATGGAGCATTGTGATGAGAAGCTCATGGAGTATTGTGAAGACAGGTGTCAGGGAGAATTGTGATGACATATGTCACGGTCCATTGCGATGACAATGGCATGGATCATTATGATGCCAAATGTAATGGAGAATTGTGATGACAAATATAATGGAGCATTGTGAAGATTAAGGCTTGGAGCATTATGTTGACACGGGCCATTGAAAATTTTCATAACAATGTCGAGAAGCATTGTGATGACAAAACCATGGGGCCTTGTGATGACAAGTCTCATGGAGCATACTGATGAAAAGGGTCATGGATCATTGTGATGACCAGGGTCTTGGAACATTGTGATGACAAAGGCATTGAGCATTGTGAGAAGAATTCCAAGGAGCATTTTGATGGCATGCGTCATTGAGCTTTGTGATGACAAGGGCATGGACCATTGTGATTACATGGGTCTTGGAGCATTGTGATGAAAAGGGCATGGATCATTGTGATGAAAAAGGCATGGAGCCTTGTCATGACAGGGTTCAAGGAGCATACAGACAACAAGTGTCAGGGAGCATTTTGATGACATGTGTATTGTGCATTGTGGTGACAAAGTCATGGAGCATTGGGATGAGAAGTCCATTAATAATTGTGATGACGAGCGTCATTGGGCATTGTGGTGACAAGTGTTTTGGAATATTGTGATCACAAGGGTTTGGAGCATTGTTATGACAGAGGTCATGGAACATTTTGATTTCATTGTGATGACAATAGCATGAAGCATTATGATGAAGGGCATGGTGCATTGTGATGACAGGGTTCATGGATCATTGATATGAATAGGGGCATAGAGCATTGTGATTAAAGTGTTCTTGGAACATTGTGATGAGAAGGGCCAAGGAGCTTTGTGATGACAAGGCCATGGATCATCGTGATGGCAGGGGTCATAGAGCATTGTTATGACTGGTGTAATGGAGCATTGTGATGGCAAGGGCATGGAGCATTGGTATGAGAAGGGCATGGAGCATTCTGATAACATGTGTCATGGAGCTTTGTGAAGACAAGGGCATGGAGCAATGTGATGCCAAGGGTCATGGATTTTGTGATGACAAAGGTCATGGAGCATTTTGATGGCAAGGGCGTTGTGCATTGTGATGAGAAGGTCAGGGAGTATTGTGATGACAGGGTCATGGAGCAATTTGATGAAAATTGTCGTGGAATATTTTGATGACAGGTGTTATGGAACATTGTGATGTCAGGGTTCATCGAACATTGTGATGATAACTGCATATAGCAATGTAATGACAGGAGTCATGGGACATTGTGATGCCAGGGGTGAGGGAGTATTGTGACAAATAGTGATGTAGCATTGTGATATCAGTGGTGAGAGAGCATTTTGATGAGAAGTGGATGGAGCATTGTGATGACAAGATTGTAGAGCACTGTGATGACAAGCGCATGGTGCACTGTGATGACATGTGTCATGGAGCATTGTGCAGACAAGCGCATGGAGCACTGTGATGACAAGGGTCTTGGAGCATTGTGCTGAGAAAGGCATAGAGCATTGTGATGACAAGGGTCAAAGAGCATTGTGATGAAAAGTTCATGGAGCACTGTGGTTAAAATGGTCACAGGGACTGTTGATGACGAGGGTATGGACCATTGTGATGACAAAGGTCATGAATCATTGCGATGACTGGAGTCTCGGAGCTTTGTGATGACAGGAGTCAGGGAGCATTGTGATAACAAAGGCATGGAGCATTGTGATGACAAGGGCATGGAACATTAGTCTAATAAATTTCATGGATTGTTGTGATGAAAGTTGGAATGGCGCATTGTGATGACAAGGGCAAGGAGCTGTGTGATGACCAGGTCATGCAGTATTGTGAAGAGAGGTGTCAGGGAGCATTTTGATGACATATGTAATGGCCAATTGTGATGACAATGGCATGGAACATTGTGATGCCAAGTGTCTTGGAGGATTGTGATGACAAAGGTAATGGAATATTGTGATGACAATGGCTTGGAGCATTTTGATGACATGGGTCAGGGAGCATTGTGATGACAAGTGCATGGAGAATTGTGATCACATGTGCATGGAGCATAGTGATGACAGGGGTCATGGAGCATTGTGATTACAGGGGTCTTTGAGAATTGTGATGACAAGAGACCCGGATCATTGTGTTGTCAGGTGTCATGGAGTGTTGTGATGACAGTGGTCATGGAGCAGTGTGATGATATTGGTCATGGAGCATTGTGATGAGAAAGTCATGGAGCATTGGGCTGAAAATATTCATGGATTATTGTGATGACATGGCTCATGGAGCATTCTGATGACAAGGGAATGGAGCATGGTGATGAGAATGTCCTGGAATATTGTGATGAGATGACGATGGAGACTTGTGATGACAAGTCTCATGGAGCATTCTGATGAAAAGGGGCATGGAGCATTGTGATTACAGGGGTCTTGGAGCATTGTGATGACAAGGGCATGGAGCATTGTGAGGAGAAGGCCATGGAACATTCTGATGACATGCGTCATGGAGCTTTGTGATTACAGGGTTCTTGGATCATTGTGATGACAAGGGTCATGGAGCCTTGTGATGACAAGGCTGTGGAACATTGTGAAGGCCGGGATCATGGAGCATTGTTATGACAGAGGTAATGGATCATTGTGATGAGAAGGGCATTGAGCATTGGTCTGAAATGTTTCATGGATTATTGTGATGAGAGTGGGCATGGAGCATTGTGATGACAAGGGCATGGTACACTGTGATACATGGGTCATGGAGGATTGTAAGGACAAGGGCATAGATCACTGTGATGAGAAGGGCATCGAGCATTGTGATGACAAGTGTCATGGAGCTTTGTGATGACAAGGGCATGGAGAAATGTGATGAGAGGGTTCATGGAGCATTGTGATGACAATGACATGGAGCATTGTGATGCCAAAGGTCATGGAGCTTTGTGATGACAAAGGTCATGGAGCATTTTGTTGACAAGGGTGTGGTGCATTGTGATGAGAAGGGCAGGGAGTATTTTGATGACAGGTTGATGCAGCAATTTGATGAAAAGTGTAATAGAACATTTTGTTGACAGGGGTTATAGAACCTTGTGATGCCAGGGGTCATGGATCTTTGGGATGAAAATGGTCAGGGGTCATTTTGATGACAGGGTTTATGGAACATTGTGATATCAGGGGTCATGAAACATTGTGCTGATAAGGGGATGTAGCATTGTGATGACAGGGGTCATGGTATATTGTGATAAGAGGGGTGAGGGAGGATTGTGATGAAAAGCGCATGGGTAATTGTGATGAAAAAGGTCATGGAGCATTGGGCTCAAAATATTCATGGAGTATTGTGATGACAGGGGTCATGGAGCATCGTGATGACAGAGGTCATGGAGAATTTTGATTTCATTGTGCTGACCATAGCCGGAAGCTTTATGATGATGGGCATGATGCATTGTGATGACAGGGTTCATGGAGCATTGAAATGAAAAGGGGCATGGAGCATTGTGATCACATGGGTCGTGGAGCATAGTGATGAAACGGGCATGGAGCATTTTGATGAGAAGTTCATGGAACATTCTGATGACATGTGTCATGGAGCTTTTTGATGTCAAGGGCATGGATTATTCTGATTAAAGGGGTCTTGGAGCATTGGGATGACAAGTGTCATGGAGCCTTGTGATGACAAGGCCGTGGAACATTGTGATGACAGGGGTCATGGAGCATTTTTATGACAGGGGTAATGGAGCATTGTGATGAGCAGGGCATGGAGCACTGTGATTACAATATTTATGGAGCATTGCAATGACAAATTTGCAGACCATTGTGATGAAAAGCGCGTGACACAGTGTGAAGACAAGGGTCATTGAGCAATTTTCTGACAAAGGCATGGAGGATTGTGATGACAAGGGTCACGGAGCATTGTGCTGAAAAGTTCTTGGAGCAATGTTGTTACATATGTAACAGAACCTTGTGATGACGCCGGCATGGACCATTGTGATGACAAATGTTATGAAGCATTGTGATGACTGTAGTCATGGAGCATTGTGATGACAGGGGTCAAGGAGCATTTTGATGACGAGGGCATGGGGCATTGTGCTGAGAAAGGCATAGAGCATTGTGATGACAAGGGTCAAAGAGCATTATGATGAAATTTCGTTGAGCATTGTGGTTAAAATGTCACAGAGACTGTTGATGGTGAGGGCATGGACCATTGTGATGACAAAGGTCATGAATCAATGTGATGACTGGTGTCACGGAGCATTGAGATGACAGTGGTCATGGAGCACTGTGATAACAAGGGCACGGAGCATTGTGATGACAAGGGCATGTAGCATTGTGATGACCAGGTGATGCAGTATTGTGAAGAGAGTTGTCAGGGAGCACTGTGATGACATATGTAATGGCCAATTGTGATGACAATGGCATGGAGCATTGTGATGCCAAGTGTCATGGAGGATTCTGATGACAAAGGTAATGGAGCATTGTGATGACAATGGCTTGGAGCATTTTGATGACAAGGGTCAGGGAGCATTGTGCTGACAAGTGCATGGAGCATTGTGATGACAAGGGTCATGGAACATTCTGATGACAAGCTTGTGGAGTATTTTGATGACAATGGCATGGAGCATTGTGATGATAATGGCATGGGGCATTGTGATGAAAAAGGCATGGAGCTTTTTCGTGACAGGTTTCAAGGAGCATTTTGACGACAAGTATCAGGGAGCATTGTGATGACATGTGTATTGAGAATTGTGATGACAAAGGTCATGGAGCACTGTGATGAAAAAGGCATGGAGTATTTGATGACAGGCATCATGGAGCGTTGTGATGACAAGTGCTATGGAACATTGTGATCACAAGTGTTTGGAGCATTGTGATGACAGAGGTCATGGATCATTTTGATTTCAAGGAGCATGGAGCACTGTGATGACAAGGGCATGAAGCAATGTGATCCCAAGGTTCATGGATGATTGTGATGAAAATGGTTAATGGGTATTGTGATGACAAGCGCATAGAGCATTGTAATGACAAGGTCATGTAGCATTTTGCTGACAAAGGCATGGAGCATTGTGATGACAGGTGTCATGGAGCACTGTGATGACAAGCGTCACGGAACATTGTGAATAGAGGGGTCATGGAGCATTGGGATGACAAGGGCATGGATCATTGTGATGACAAGGGTCATGGAGCATTGGGCTGAAAATATTCATGGAGTATGGTGATGACAGGGGTCATGGAGCATTGTGATGACAAGAGTCCCGGATCATTGTGTTGTCAGGTGTCATGGAGTGTTGTGATACAGTGATCATGGAGCATTGTGATGAGAATGTCATGGAGCATTGGCCTGAAAATGTTCATGGAGCATTGGCCTGAAAATATTCATGGAGAATTGTGATGACAGGGGTCATGGAGCATTGTGATGACAAGGGAAGGGAGCATGCTGATGAAAATGTCTTGGAGCATTGTGATGAGATGAACATGGAGACTTGTGATGACAAGTTTCATGGAGCATTCTGATGAAAAGGGGCATGGAGCACTGTGATTACAGGGGTCTTGGAGCATCGTGATGACAAGGGCATGGAGCATTGTGATGAGACGGGCATCGAGCATTGTGATGAAAAGTGTCATGGAGCTTTGTAATGACAAGTGCATGGAGCAATGTGATGAGAGGGTTTATGGAGCATTGTGATGACAATGACATGGAGCACTGTGATGCCAAGGGTCATGGAGTTTGTGATGACAAAATTCATAGAGCATTTTGATGACAAGGGTGTGTTGCATTGTGATGAGAAGGGCAGGGAGCATTTTGATGACAGGGTCATGCAGCAATTTGATGAAAAGTGTAATGGAACATTTTGATGACAGGGGTTATAGAACATTGTGATGCCAGGGGTCATGGAGCTTTGGGATGAAAAGGGTCACGGAGCATTTTGATGACAGGGGTTATGGAACATTGTGATGTCAGGGGTCATGGAACATTGTGCTGATATGGGGATGTAGCATTGTGATGACAGGGGTCATGGAACACTGTGCTTACAGGGGTGAGGGAGGATTGTGATAACTAGTGATGGAATATTGTGATATCTCAGGTGACAGAGCATTTGGATGAGAAGTGCATGGAGCATTGTGATTACAAGGTTTATGGAGCATAGCGATGACAAGGTTGTTTATCAATGTGATGAAAAGCGTGTGGCACATTGTGATGACAAGGGTCATGGAGCATTTTTCTGACAAACGCATGGAGCATTGTGATGACAAGGGTCACGGAGCATTGTGATTAATAGTTCATGGAGTATTGTGGTTACAAACGACACAGAGCCTTTCGATGACGCGAGCATGGACCGTTGTGTTGACAAACGTTATGAATCATTGTGATGACTGGAGTCACGGAGCATTGTGATGACAGGGGTCATGGAGCATTGTGATGACATGTGTCATGGAGCATTGTGATGACAGTGGCATGGAGCATTGGTCTTACACATTTCATAGATTATTGTGATGACAGTGGACATGGTGCATTGTGATGACAAGGGCATGGAGCATTGTGAGGAGAAGGTCATAGAGTATTGTGAAGAGAGGTGTCAGGGAGCATTGTGATGACATATGTCATGGTCCATTGCGATGACAATGGCAGGGAGCATTTAGATGCCAAATGTAATGGAGGATTGTGATGACAAATATAATGAAGCATTGTGATGACTAGGGCTTGGAGCATTATAATGACAAGGGCCATTGAGAATTTTCATGACAAGGTCGTGAAGCATTGTGATGACAAGGTCCTGGAGCTTTGTGAATAGAAAAACATGGAGCCTTGTGAAGACAAGTCTCAGGGAGCATACTGATGGAAATGAGCATGGAGCATTCTGATTACAGGGGTCTTGGAATATTGTGATAACAAGGGCATGGAGCATTGTGATTAAAAAGCGATGGAGCATTGGTCTAATAAGTTTCATGGATTATTGTGATGACAGATGGAATGGCACATTGTGATGAAAAGGGCATGGAGCATTGTGATGACCAGGTCAGGCAGTATGGTGAAGACAGGTGTCAGGGTGCATTGTGATGACATATGTAATGGCCCATTGTGATGACAATGGCATGGCACATTGTGATACCAGGTGTCATGGAGGAGTCTGATGACAAGTGTCGAGGAGCATTGTGATGACAAGTGTCATGGAGGATTCTGATGACAAAGGTAATGGAGCATTGTGATGACAAAATCTTGGAGCATTGTGATGACAAGGGTCATGGAGCATTGTGATGAGAAAGTCATAGAGCACTGTGATGACAATGGTCAAAGAGCATTGTGATGAAAAGTTCATGGAGCATTGTGGATAAAAATGTCACAGAGACTGTTGATGACAAGGGCATGGACCATTGTGATGACAAAGGTCATGAAGCATTGTGATGACTGGAGTCATGGAGCATTGTGAAGACAGGGTTCATGGAGCATTGTGATAACAAGGGCATGGAGCATTGTGATGACAACGGCATGGAACTTTGGTCTAAGTTTCATGGATTATTGCGATGACATTTGGAATGGCGCATTCTGATGAAAAGGGCATGGAACATTGTGATGACCAGATCATGCAGTATTGTGAAGACAGGTGTCAGGGAGCATTGTGAAGACATATGTAATGGCCCATTGTGATGACAATGGCATGGAGCATTGTGATGCCAAGTGTCATGGAGGATTCTGATGACAAATGTAATGGAGCATTGTGATGACAATGGCTTGGAGCATTGCGATGACAAGGGTCAGGGAGCATTGTGCTGACAAGTGCATGGAGAATTGTGATGACAAGGGTCATGGAGCATTCTGATGACAAGCTTGTGGAGTATTTTGATGACAATGGCATGGAGCATTGTGATGAAAACAGCATGGGGATTTCTGAGGAAAAAGGCATGGAGCCTTTTCGTGACAGGGTTCAAGGAGCATTCTGATTACAAGTGTCATGGAGAATTGTGATGACAAGTGTATTGAGAAATGTGATGACAAATGTCATGGAGCATTGTGATGAAAACGGCATGGGGCATTTTGATGAAAAAGGCATGGAGACTTTTCGTGACAGGGTTCAAGGAGCATTCTGATGACAAGTGTCAGGGAGCACTGTCATGACATGTATATTGAGAATTGTGATGACAACTGTCATGGAGCATTGTGATGTAAAGGGCATGGAGTATTGTGATGACAGGCATCTTGGAGCGTTGTGATGACAACTATAATGGAACACTGTTATCACAAGGTTTTGGAGCATTGTGATGACAGAGGTCATGGATTATTTTGATTTCAAGGAGCATGGAGCATTGTGATGACAAACGAATGAAGCAATGTGATCCCAAGGTTCATGGAGGATTGTGATGACAATGGAAATGGAGTATTGTGATGACAAGCGCACAGAGCATTGTAATGACAATGTCATGTAGCATTTTGCTGACAAAGGCATGGAGCATTGTGATGACATGTGTCATGGAGCACTGTGATGACAAGCGTCACGGAGCATTGTGAATACAGGGGTCATGGAGCTTTGGGATGACAAGGGCATAGATCATTGTGATGACAAGAATCCCGGATCATTGTGTTGTCAGGTGTCATAGAATGTTGTGATGACAGTTGTCATGGAGCATTGTGATGATATTGGTCATGGAGCATTGCGATGACAAGCGAATGGAGCATGTTGATGACAAAGTCCTGGAGCATTGTAATGAGAAGACCATGTTGACTTTTGATGAGAAGTCTCATGGACCATTCTGTTGAAAAGGGGCATGGAGCATTGTGATTACAGGGGTCTTGGAGCATTGTGATGACAAGGGCATGGATCATGGTGATGAGAAGGCCATGGAGCATTCTGATGACATGCGTCCTGGAGCTTTGTGATGACAAGGGCATGGAGCATTGTGATTACAAGGGTCTTGGAGCATTGTGATGAAAAGGGCATGGATCATTGTGATGAAAAAGGCATGGAGCCTTGTCATGACAGGGTTCAAGGAGCATATTGACGACAAGTGTCAGGGAGCATTGTGATGACAAGTGTATTGAGAATTGTGATGACATAGTTCATAGAGCATTGTGATGAGAAGGCCATGGATAATTGTGATGATGAGCGTCATGGGTTGTTGTGATGATAAGTGTTATGGAACATTGTGATCACAAGGGTTCGGAGTATTCTGATGACAGAGGTCATGGAGCATTTTGATTTCATTGTGATGACAATAGCCTGAAGCATTATGATGATGGGCATGCTGTATTGTGATGACAGGGTTCATGGAGCATTGAGATGAAAAGTGGCATGGAACACTGTGATTACAAGGGTCTTGGAGCATTGTGATGACATGAGCATGGTGCATTGTGATAAGAAGGCCATGGAACTTTCTGATGACATGCGTCATGGAGGTTTGTGATGACAAGGGCATGGAGCATTGTGATTTCAGGGGTCTTGAGCATTGTGATGACAATTTTCATGGAACCATGTGATGACTAGGCCGTGGAACATTGTGATGGCGGGGGTCATGGTGCATTGTTATGAAAGGGGTAATGGAGCATTGTGATGAGAAGGGAATGGAATATAGGTCTGAAATGTTTCATGGATTATTGTGATGAGAGAGGGCATGGAGCATTGTGATGACAAGGGTACGGAACACTATGATACATGGGTCATGCAGGATTGTAATGACAAGGGCATGAAACATTGTGATGAGAAGGGCATCGAGCATTGTGATGACAATTGTCATGGAGCTTTGTGATGACAGGAGCATCGAGCAATGTTATGAGAGGGTTCATGGAGCATTGTGATGACAATGACATGGAGCATTGTGATGCCAACGGTCATGGAGCTTTGTGATGACAAGTCATGGAGCATTTTGATGACAAGGGCATGGTGCATTGTGATAAGGGCAGGGAGCATTCTGATGACCGGGTCATGCAGCAATTTGATGAAATTGTAATGGAACATTTTGATGGCAGGTGTTATAGAACATTGTGATGTCAGGGGTCTTGGAGCTTTGGGATGAAAAGGGTCATGGAGTGTATTGATGACAGGGGTTATGGAACTTTGTGATGTCAGGGGTCATGGAACATTGTGATGGTAAGAAGATGTAGCATTGTGATGAAAGGGTCATGGAACATTGTGATTACAGGGGTGAGGGAGTATTGAGATGACTAGTGATGGAACACTGTGATATCTCTGGTGAGAGAGCATTTTGATGAGAAGTGCATGGAGCATTGTGATTTCAATGTATATGGAGCATTGCAATGAAAATGTTGTGGACCTTTGTGATGAAATGTGCATGGCACATTGTGATGACAATGGTCATGGAGCATTGTTCTGACAAAGACATGGAGCATTGTGATTACAAGTGTCAAAGAGAATTTTGATGAAAAGTTCATGGAGCATTGTGGTTACAAATGTCACAGAGCCTTGTGATGAGTCGGGCATGGACCACTGTGATGACAAACGTTATGAAGCATTGAGATGACTGGAGTCACGGAGCATTGTGATGACGAGAGTCATGGAGCATTGTGATGACATGTGTCATGGAGCATTGTGCTGACAAGCTCATGGAGCATTGTGATGACAAGGGTCATGGAGCATTTTGCTGAGAAAGGCATAGAGCATTGTGATGACAAGGGTCAAAGAGCATTGTGATGAAAAGGTCATGGAGCACTCTGGTTCAAAAGGTCACAGAGACTGTTGATGACCAGGGCATGGACCATTGTGATGACAAATGCGATGAAGCATTGTGATGACTGTAGTCACGGAGCATTGTGATGACAGGGGTCATGGAGCATTGTGATAACAAGGGCATGGAGCATTGTGATGACAAGGGCATGGAACATTGGTCTAATATGTTTCATGGATTATTGCGATGACATTTGGAATGGGGCATTGTGATGACAAGGGCATGGAGAATTGTGATGCCAATTGTCATGTAGGATTCTGCTGTCAAAGATAATTGAGCATTGTGATGAATATGGCTTGGAGCATTGTCATGACAAGGGTCAGGGAGCATTTTGCTGACAAGTGCATGGAGATTTGTGATGACAAGGGTCATGGAACATTCTGATGACAAGTTTGTGGAGTATTTTGATGACAATGGCATGGAGCATTGTGATGAAAAAGGCATGGATCATTGTGATGAAAAAGGCTTGGAGCCTTGTCATGACAGGGTTCAAGGAGCATACAGACAACAAGTGTCAGGGAGCATTTTGATGACAAGTGTATTGAGCATTGTGATGACAAAGGTCATGGAGCATTGTGATGAGAAGACCATGGATAATTGTGATGACGAGCATCATGGGGCATTGTGATGACAAGTGTTATGGAATATTGTGATCACAAGGTTTTGGAGAATTGTTATGACAGAGGTCATGGAGCATTTTGATTTCATTGTGATGACAATAGAATGAAGCATTATGATGATGGGCATGGTGCATTGTGATGACAGGTTTCATGGATCATTGAGATGAAAAGGGGCATAGAGCATTGTGATTACAGGCTTCTTGGAGTATTGTGATGAGAAGGGTCATGGAGCCTTGTGATGACAAGGCCATGGAACATCGTGATGGCAGGGGTCATGGGGCATTGTTATGACAGGGGTAATGGAGCATTGTGATGGCAAGGGCATGGAACATTGTGATGAGAAGGCCATGGAACATACTGATGACATGTGTCATGGAGCTTTGTGAAGACAAGGGCATGGAGCAATGTGATGAGAGTGTTCATGGAGCATTGTGATTCCAAGGGTCAAGGATCTTTGTGATGACAAAGTTCATGGGGCATTTTGATGGCAAGTGCATTGTGCATTGTGATGAGAAAGGCAGGGAGCATTGTGATGACACGGTCATTGAGCAATTTGATGTAATGTGTCATGGAACATTTTGATGACAGGTGTTATGGAACATTGTGATGTCAGGGGTCATGGAGCATTTTGATGAAAAGGGTCATGGAGCATTTTGATGACAGATGTTATGGAACATTTTGATGTCAGGGGTCATCGAACATTGTGATGATAAGTGCATGTAGCATTGTGATGACAGGAGTCATGGAACATTGTGATGAGAGGGATGAGGGAGTACTGTGACATATACTGATGTAGCATTGTGATATCAGTGGTGTGAGAGCATTTTTATTAGAAGTGCATGGAGCATTGTGATGACAAAATTGTGGAGCACTGTGATGACAAGCGCATGGTTCATTGTGATGACATGTGTCATGGAGCATTGTGCTGAGAAGCTCATGGAGCATTGTGATGACAAGGGTCATGGAGCATTGTGCTGAGAAAGGCATAGAGCATTTTGATGACAAGGGTCAAAGAGCATTGTGATGAATATTCATGGAGCATTGTTGTTAAAAAGGTCACAGATACAGTTGATGACGAGGACATGGACAATTGTGATGAGAAAGTTCATGAAGCATTGTGATGACTGGAGTCACGGAGCATTGTGATGACAGGGGTCATGGAGCATTGTGATAACAAGGGCATGGAGCATGGTGATGACAAGGGCATGGAACATTGGTCTAATAAGTTTCATGAATTATTGCGATGAGAGTTGGAATGGCGCATTGTGATGACAAGAGCATGGATCATTGTGATGAACAGGTCATGCAGTATTGTGAAGACAGGTGTCAGGGAGCAATGTGATGACATATGTCATGGCCCATTGTGATGACAATGGCATGGAGCATTGTGATGCCAAGTGTCATGGAGGATTCTGATGACAAAGGTAATGGAGCTTTGTGATGATAAGGGTCAGGGAGCATTGTGCTAACAAGTGCATGGAGATTTGTGATGACACGGGTCAGGGTACATTCTGATGACAAGCTTGTGGAGTATTTTGATGACAATGGCATGGAGCATTGTGATGTAAATGGCATGGGGCATTGTGATGAAACAGGCATGGAGCCTTTTCGTGACAGGGTTCAAGGAGCATTCTGAAGACAAGTGTCAGGGAGCATTGTGATGACAAGTGTATTGAGAATTGTGATGACAAAGGTCATGGAGCATTTTGATGAAAAGGGCATGGAATATTGTGATGACAGGCATCATGGAGCGTTGTGATGACAAGTGTTATGGAATATTGTGATCACAAGGGCTTGGAAAATTGTGATGACAGAGGTCATGTATCATTTTGATTTCAAGGAGCATGGGGCATTGTGATGACAAGGGCATGAAGCAATGTGATCCCAAGGTTCATGGAGGGTTGTGATGACAATGGTAATGGAGTATTGGGATGACAAGCACACAGAGCATTGTAATCACAAGGTCATGAAGCATTTTGCTGACAAAGGCATGGAGCATTGTGATGACAGGTGTCATGGAGCACTGTGATGACAAGCGTCACGGAGCATTGTGAATACAGGGTTCATGGAGCATTGGGATGACAAGGGCATGGATCATTGTGATGACAAGTGTCCTGGAGCATTGTGATGACTAGGGAATGGAACATTGTGATGAAAAGAGTCCCGGATCATTGTGCTGTCAGGTGTCATGGAGTGTTGTGATGACAGTGGTCATGGAGAATTGTGATGATATTGGTCATGGAGCATTGCGATGACAAGCGAATGGAGCATGGTGATGACAATGTCCTGGAACATTTTGATGAGAAGACCACGGAGACTTTTGATGAGAAGTCTCATGGAGCATTCTGTTGAAAAGGGGCATGGAGCATTGTGATTACAGGGGTCTTGGAGCATTGTGATGACAAGGGCATGGATCATGGTGATGAGAATGCCATGGAGCATTCTGATGACATGCGTCCAGGAGCTTTGTGATGACAAGGGCATGGAGCATTGTGATTAAAGGAGTCTTGGAGCATTGTGATGAAAAGGGCATGGATCATTGTGATGAAAAAGGCATGGAGCCTTGTCATGACAGGTTTCAAGGAGCATACTGAAGACAAGTGTCGGGGAGCATTGTGATGACAAAAGTCATAGAGCACTGTGATGAGAAGGCCATAGATAATTGTGATGATGAGCGTCATGGGGTGTTGTGATGATAAGTGTTATGGAACATTGTGATCACAAGGGTTCGGAGTATTATGATGACAGATGTCATGGAGCATTTTGATTTCATTGTGATGACAATAGCCTGAAGCATTATGATGATGGGCATGCTGTATTGTGATGACAGGGTTCATGGAGCATTGATATGAAAAGGGGCATGGAGCATTGTGATTATAATGGTCTTGGAACATTGTCATGACAAGGGCATGGAGCATTGAGATGAGAAGGCCATGGAACATTCTGATGACATGTGTCCAGGAGCTTTGTGATGACAAGGGCATGGAGCATTGTGATTTCAGGGGTCTTGAGAATTGTGATGACAATTGTTATGGAACCATGTGATGACTAGGCCGTGGAACATTGTGATGGTGGGGGTCATGGTGCATTGTTATGAAAGGGGTAATGGAGCATTGTGATGAGAAGGGCATGGAATATTGGTCTGAAATGTTTCATGGATTATTGTGATGTGAGTGGTCATGGAGCACTGTGATGACAAGGGTACGGAACACTATGATACATGGGTCATGCAGGATTGTAATGACAAGGGCATGGAGCATTGTGATGAGAAGGGCATCGAGCATTGTGATGACAAGTATCATAGAGCTTTGTGATGACAAGGGCATTGAGCAATATTATGAGAATGTTCATGGAGCATTGTGATGACGATGACATGGAGCATTGTGATGCCAAGGCTCATTGAGATTTGTGATGACAAGTCTTGGAGCATTTTGATGACAAGGGCACGGTGTGTTGTGATGAGAAGGGCAGGGAGCATTTTGATGACCGGGTCATGCAGCAATTTGATGAAATGTGTAATGGAACATTTTGATGGCAGTGGTTATAGAACAATGTGATGTCAGTGGTCTTGGAGCTTTGGAATGAAAAGGGTCATGGAGCATTTTGATGACAGCGGTTATGGAACATTGTGATGTCAGGGGTCATCGAACAATGTGATGATAAGTGCATGTAGCATTGTGATGACAGGAGTCATGGAACATTGTGATAACAGGTTTGAGGGTTTATTGTGACGAATAGTGATGTAACATTGTGATATCTGTGGTGAGAGAGCATTTTGATGAGAAGTGCATGGAGCATTGTGATGACAAGGTTTATGGAGCATTGTGATAAAAAGATTGGGGAACACTGTGATGACAAGTGCATGGTGCATTGTGATGACATGTGTCATGGAGCATTGTTCTGACAAAGACATGCAGCATTGTGTTGACAAGTGTCACAGAGAATTGTGATGAAAAGTTCATGAAGCACTGTGGTTACAAAGGTCACAGAGCCTTGTGATGAGTCGGGCATTGAACACTGTGATGAGTCAGGCATAGACCATTGTGATGACAAACGTTATGAAGCATTGTGATGACTGGAGTCACGGAGCGCTGTGATGACAGGGGTCATGGAGCATTGTGAGGACAAGCGCATGGAGCATTGTGATGACAGGGGCATGGAGCATTGCTCTGACAAGTTTCATAGATTATTGTGATGACATTGGGCATGGTGCATTGTGATGACAAGGGCATGGAGCATTGTGATGAGAAGGTCTTGGAGTATTGTGAAGACAGGTGTCAGGGAGCATTGTGATGACATATGTCATGGTCCATTGCGATGACAATGGCCTGGAGCATTGTGATGCCAAATGTAATGGAGGAATGTGATGACAAATATAATGGAGCATTGTGATGACTAGGGCTTGGAGCATTATGATGACAAGGGCCATTGAAAATTTTCATGACAAATTCGTGAAGCATTGTGATGACAAGGTCCTGGAGCATTGTGATGACAAAACCATGGAGCCATGTGATGAGAATTCTCATGGAGCATACTGATGAAAAGGGGCATAGAGCATTGTGATTACAGGAGTCTTGGAACATTGTGATGAAAATGGTATGGAACATTGTGAGGAGAAGTCCAAGGAGCATTCTGATGGCATGCATAATTGAGCTTTGTGATGACAAGGGCATGGAGCATTGTGATTACATGGGTCTTGGAGCATTGTGATGAAAAAGGCATGGATCATTGTGATGAAAAAGGCATGGAGCATTGTCATGACAGGATTCAAGGAGCATACAGACAAAAAGTGTCAGGGAGCATTTTGATGACAAGTGTATTGAGCATAGTGATGACAAAGGTCATGGAGCATTGTGATGAGAAGACCATGGATAATTGTGATGACGAGAGTCCTGGGGCATTGTGATGACAAGTGTTATGGAATATTGTGATCACAAGGGTTTGGAGCATTGTTATGACAGAGTTCATGGAGCATTTTGTTTTCATTGTGATGACAATAGCATGAAGCATTATGATGATGGGCATGGTGCACTGTGATGACAGGTTTCATGGATCATTGAGATGAAAAGGGGCATAGAGCATTGTGATTACAGGGTTCTTGGAGCATTGTGATGAGAAGGGTCATGGAGCCTTGTGATGACAAGGCCATGGAACATCGTGATGGCAGGGGTCATGGAGTATTGTTATGACAGGGGTAAAGGAGCATTGTGATGGCAAGAGCATGGAACATTGTGATGAGAAGGTCATGGAGCATTCTGATGACATGTGTCATGGAGCTTTGTGATGACAAGGACATGGAGAAATGTAATGAGAGGGTTCATGGAGCATTGTGATGACAATGACATGGAGCATTGTGATGACAAGGGTCATGGATCTTTGTGATGACAAAGGTCATGGAGCATTTTGATGGCAAGTGCGTTTTGCATTGTGATGAGAATGGCAGGGAGCATTGTGATGAGAAAGTCATGGAGTATTGTGAAGACAGGTGTCAGGGAGCATTGTGATGACATATGTCATGGTCCATTTCGATGACAATGGCATGGAGCATTGTGATGCCAAATGTAATGGAGGATTGTGATGACAAATATAATGGAGCATTGTGATGACTAGGGCTTGGAGCATTATGATGACAAGGGCCATTGAGAATTTTCATGACAAAGTCGTGAAGCATTGTGATGACAATGTCCTGGAGCATTGTGATGACAAAACCATGGAGCCTTGTGATGAGAATTCTCATGGAGCATACTGATGAAAAGGGGCATAGAGCATTGTGATTACAGGAGTCTTGGAACATTGTGATGAAAAGGGCATGGAACATTGTGAGGAGAAGTCCAAGGAGCATTCTGATGGCATGCGTCATTGAGCTTTGTGATGACAAGGGCATGGAGCATTGTGATTACATGGGTCTTGGAGCACTGTGATGAAAAAGACATGGATCATTTTGCTGAAAATGGCATGGAACCTTGTCATGACAGGGTTCAAGGAGCATACAGACAACAAGTGTCAGGGAGCATTTTGATGACAAGTGTATTGAGCATTGTGATGACAAAGCCATGGAGCATTGTGATGACAGGTGTCATGGATCACTGTTATGACTAGCGTCATGGAGGATTCTGATGACAAAGGTAATGCAGCCCTGTGATGACAATGGCTTGGAGCATTGTGATTACAAGGGTCACGGAGCATTGAGCTGGCAAGTGCATGGAGAATTGTGTTGACAATGGTCATGGAGCATTTTGATGACTGGGGTTATGGAACATTGTGATGTCAGGGGTCATGGAACATTGTGATGATAAGGGGATGTAGCATTGTGATGACAGGGTCATGAAACCTTGTTATTACAGGGGTGAGGGAGTATTGTGATGACTAGTGATGGAACATTTTGATATCTCTGGTGAGAGAGCATTTTGATGAGAAGTGCATGGACCATTGTGATTACAACGTTTATGGAGCCTTGCAATGACAAGGTTGTGGACCGTTTTGATGAAATGCGCGTGGCACATTGTGATGACAATGGTCATGGAGCATAGTTCTGACAAAGACATGGAGCATTGTGATGACAAGGGTCACAGAGAATTGTGATGAAATGTTCATAGAGCATTGTGGCTACAAAGGTCACAGAGCCTTGTGATGATGCTGGCATGGATCATTGTGATGACAAACGTTATGAAGCATTGTGATGACTGGAGTCACGGAGAATTGTGATGACAGGTGTCATGGAGCATTGTAATGAGAAGAGCATGGAGCATTGTCATGACAGGAGAATGGAGCATTCGTCTAAAAAATTTCATAGATTTTTGTGATGACAGTGGGCATGGTGCATTGTGATGACAAGGGCATGGAGCATTGTGATGAGAAGGTCATGGAGTACTGTGAAGAATGTTGTCAGGGAGCATTGTGATGATATATGTCATGGTCCATTGTGATGACAATGGCATGGAACATTGTGATGCTGAATGTAATGGAGGACTGTGATGACAAATATAATGGAGCATTGTGATGACTAGGGCTTGGAGCATTGTGATGACAAGGGCCATTGATAATTTTCATGACAAGGTCGTGAAGCATTGTGATGACAAGGTCCTGGAGCATTGTGATAAAAAATGTATGGAGCCTTGTGATGACAAGTCTCATGGAGCATACTGATGAAAAGGGGCATGGAGCATTGTGATTACAGGGGTCTTGGAACATTGTGATGACAAGGGCATGGAACATTGTGAGGAGAAGACCAAGGAGCATTCTGATGGCATGTGTCATTGAGCTTTGTGATGACAAGGGCATGGAGCATTGTGATTACATGGGTCTTGGAGCATTGTGATGAAAAGGGCATGGATCATTGTGATGACAAAGGTCATGGAGCACTGTGATGAGAAGACCATAGATAACTGTGATGACGAGCCTCATGGGGCATTGTGATGACAAGTGTTATGGTATATTGTGATCACAAGGGTTTGGAGCATTGTTATGACAGAGTTCATGGAACATTTTGATTTCATTGTGATGAAAATAGCATGAAGCATTATGGTGATGGGCATGGTGCATTGTGATGACAGGGTTCGTGGCTCATTGAGATGAAAAGGGGCATGGAGCATTGTGATTACAGGGTTCTTGGAGTGTTGTGATGAGAAGGGTAACGGAGCCTTGTGATGACAAGGCCATGGAACATCGTGATGGCAGGGTCATGGAGCATTGTTATGATAGGTGTAATGGATATTTGTGATGGCAAGGGCATGGAGCATTGTGATGAGAAGGCCATGGAGCATTCTGATGACATGTGTCATGGAGCTTTGTGAAGAGGGCATGGAGCAATGTGATGAGAGCGTTCATGGAGCATTGTGATGACAATGACATTAAGCATTTTGATGCAAAGGCTCATGGATCTTTGTGATGACAAAAGTCATGGAGCATTTTGATGGCAAGGGCGTTGTGCATTGTGATGAGAAGGGCAGGGAGAACTGTGATGACAGGGTCATGGAGCAATTGGATGAAAAATGTCATGGAACATTTTGATGACAGGTGTTATGGAACATTCTGATGTCGGTGGTCATCGAACATTGTGATGATAAGTGCATGTAGCATTGTGATAACAGGAGTCATGGAACATTGTGATGACAGGGGTGAGGGAGTATTGTGACGAATAGTGATGTAGCATTGTGATATCAGTGGTGAGAGAGCATTTTGTTGAGAAGTGCATGGAGCATTATGATTACAATGTTTATGGAGCACTGTGATGACAAGTTTGTGGAGCACTGTGATGACAAGCACATGGTGCATTGTGATGACATGTGTCGTGGACCATTGTGCTGACAAGCGCATGGAGCGTTGTGATGCCAAGGGTCTTGGAGCATTGTGCTGAGAAAGGCATAGAGCATTGTGATGACAAGGGTCAAAGAGCATTGTGATGACTGGAATCACGGAACATTGTGATGACAGGGGTCATGGAGCATTGTGATAATAAGGGCATGGAGCATTGTAATGACAAGGGCATGGAGCATTGGTCTAATAAGTTTCATGAATTATTGCGATGAGAGTTGGAATGGCGATTTGTAATGAAAAGTGCATGGAGCATTTTGATGACCAGGTCATGCAGTATTGTGAAGAGAGGTGTCAGGGCACATTGTGATGACATATGTAATGGACCATTGTGATGACAATGGCATGGAGCACTGTGATGCCAAGTGTCATGGAGGATTCTGATGACAAATGTAATGGAGCATTGTGATGACAATGGCTTGGAACATTGTGATGACAAGTGTCAGGGAGCATTTTGCAGACAAGTGCATAGAGAATTATGATGACAAGAGTCATGTAGCATTCTGATGACAAGCTTTGGTGTATTTTGATGACAATAACATGGAACATTTTAATGAAAATGGCATGGGGCATTGTGATGAAAAAGTCATGGAACCTTTCGTGACAGGGTTCAAGGAGCATTCTGACGACAAGTGTCATGGAGCACTGTGATGACAAGTGTATTGCGAATTGTGATGACAAAGGTCATGGTGCATTGTGATGAAAAGGGCATGGAGTATTGTGATTACAGGCATTATGGAGTGTTGTGATGACAAGTTTTATGGAACATTTTTATCACAAGGGTTTGGAGTATTGCGATGACAGAGGTCATGGATCATTTTGATTTCAAGGAGCATGGAGCATTGTGATGACAAGGGCATGAAGCAATGTGATCCCAAGTTCATGGAGGATTGTGATGACAATGGTAATGGAGTATTGTGATGACAAGCGCATAGAGCATTGTAATGACAGGGTCATGTAGCATTTTGCTGACAAAGGCATGGAGCATTGTGATGAGAGGTGTCATGGAGCACTGTGAAGACAAGTGTCAAGGAGCATTGTGAATACAGGGGTCATGGAGCATTGGGATGACAAGGACATGGATCATTGTGATGACAAGGGTCATGGAGCATTGTGATGACAGAGGTCATAGAGAATTTTGATTTCATTGTGCTGACAATAGCCAGAAGCATTATGATGATGGGCATGATGCATTGTGATGACAGGGTTCATGGAGCATTGAGATGAAAAGGGGTCTGGAGCATTGTGATTACAGGGGTGTGGTAGCATTGTGATGACAAGGGCATGGAGCATTTTGATGAGAAGGCCATGGAACATTCTGATGACATGTGTGATGGAGCTTTCTGATGACAATGGCATTGAGCATTGTGATTATGGGGTCTTGGAGCATTGTGATGACAAGCGTCATGGAGCCTTGTGATGACAATGCCGTGGAACATTGTGATGGCAGGGGTCATGGAGAATTGTTATGACAGGGGTAATGGAGCATTGTGATTACAAGGTTTAGGGAGCATTGCGATGACAAATTTGTGGACCGTTGGGATGAAAAGCGTGTGGCACATTGTGATGAAAAGGGTCATGGAGTATTTTTCGGACAAAGGCATGGAGCATTTTGATGACAAGGGTCACGGAGCATTGTGATGAAATGTTCATGGAGCATTGTGGTTACAAAGGTAACAGAGCCTTGTGATGACGTGGGCATCGACGATTGTGATGACAAATGTTATGAAGAATTGTGATGACTGGAGTCAAGGAGCATTGTGATGACAGGGTTCATGGAGCATTGTGATGACAAGGGCATGGAGCATTGTGCTGAGAAAGGCAAGGAGCTTTGTGATGACAAGTGTTAAAGAGCACTGTGATGAAATGTTCATGGAGCATTGTGGTTAAAAAGGTCACAGAGACTGTTGATGATGAGTGCATGGACCATTATGATGAAATGGTCATGGAGCATTGTGATGACTGGAGTCACGGAGCATTGTGATGACAGGGTTCATGGAGCATTGTGATAAAAAGGGCATGGAGCATTGTGATGACAAGGGCATGGATCATTGTTCTAATACGTTTCATGGATTATCGTGATGACAGTTGGAATGGCGCATTGTAATGACATGGGTATGGAACATTGTGATGACCAGGTCATGCAGTATTGTGAAGAGAGGTGTCAGGGAGCATTGTGATGACATATGTAGTGGCCCATTGTGATGACAATGGCATGGAGCATTGTGATGCCAAGTGTCATTGAGGATTCTGATGAGAAAGGTAATGGAGCATTGTGATGACAATGGCTTGGAGCATTGTGATGACAAGGGTCAGGGAGCATTTTGCTGACAATTGCATGGAGAATTGTGATGACAAGGGTCATGGAGCATTCTGATGACAAGATTGTGGAGTATTTTAATGACAATGGCATGCAGCATTGTGATGAAAACGGCATGGGGCATTGTGATGAAAAAGGCATGGAGACTTTTTGTGACATGGTTCAAGGAGCATTCTGATGACAAGTGTCAGGAAGCATTGTAATGACAAGTGTATTGAGAACTGTGATGACAAAGATCATGGAGCATTGTGATGAAAAGGGCATGGAATATTTTGTAGCCAGGCATCATGCAGCGTTGTGATGACAAGTGTTATGGGACACTGTGATCACAAGGGTTTGGAGCATTGTGATGACAGAGGTCATGGATCATTTTGATTTCAAGGAGCATGGAGCATTGTGATGACAAAGGAATGAAGCAATGTGATCCCAAGGTTCATGGAGGATTGTGATGACAATGGAAATGGAGTATTGTGATGACAAGCTCATAAAGCATTGTAATGAAAAGTCATGTAGCATTTTGCTGACAAAAGCATGGAGCATTGTGATGACATGTGTCATGGAGCACTGTGATAACCAGTGTCACGGAGCATTGTGAATACAGGGGTCATGGAGCTTTTGGATGACATGTTTATGGATCATTGTGATGACAAGGGTCATGGAGCACTGGGCTGAAAATATTCATGGAGTGTTGTGATGACAGCGGTCAGGGAGCATTGTGATAACTAGGGAATGGAGCAATGTGATGACAAGATTCCCGGATCATTGTGTTGTCAGGTGTCATGGAGTGTTGTGATGACAGTGGTCATGGAGCATTGTGATGATATTGGCCATGGAGCATTGTGATGAGTAGGTCGTGGAGCATTTGGCTGAAAATATTCATGGATTATTGTGATAACAGGGGTAATGGAGCATTGTGATGACAAGGGAATGGAGCATGGTGATGACAAGGTCCTTGAGCATTGTGATGAGAAGACTATGGAGACTTGCGATGACAAGTCTCATGGAGCATTCTGATGCAAAGGGGCATGGAGCATTGTGATTACAGGGATCTTGGAGCATTGTGATGAAAAGGGCATGGATTATTGTGTTGAAAAAGGCATGGAGCCTTGTCATTACAGGGTTCAAGGAGCATACTGCCGACAAGTGTTAGGGAGCACTGTGATGTCAATTGTATTGAGCATTATGATGATATTGGCCATGGAGCATTGTGATGAATAGGTCGTGGAGCATTGGGCTGAAAATGTTCATGTATTATTGTGATGACAGTGGTCATGGAGCATTGTGATGACAAGGGAATGGAGCATGGTGATGACAAGGTCCTGGAGCATTGTGATGAGAAGACCATGGAGAATTGTGATGACAAGTCTCATGGAGCATTCTGATTGAAAGGGGCATGGAGCATTGTGATTACAGGGGTCTTGGAGCATTGTGATGACAAGGGCATGGAGCATTGTGATGAGAAGGCCATGAAGCATTCTGATGACATGAGTTATGGAGCTTTTTGATGACAAGGGCAATGAGCATTGTGATTACAGGGATCTTGGAGCATTGTGATGAAAAGGGCATGGATTATTTTAATGAAAAAGGCATGGAGCCTTGTCATGACAGGGTTCAAGGAGCATACTGACGACAATTGTCAGGGAGCATTGTGATGACAAGTGTATTGAGCATTGTGATGACAAAGATCATGGAGCATTGTGATGAGAAGACCATGGATAATTGTGATGATGAGCGTCATGGGGTGTTGTGATGATAAGTGTTATGGAACATTGTGATCACAAGGGTTTGGAGCATTATGATGACAGAGGTCATGGAGAATACTTATTTCATTGTGATGACAATAGCCTGAAGCATTATGATGATGGGCATGGTGTATTGTGATGACAGGGTTCATGGAGCATTGAGATGAAAAGGGGCATGGAGCATTGTGATTACAAGGGTCTTGGAGCACTGTGATGACATGGGCATGGAGCACTGTGATGAGAAGGCCATGGAACATTCTGATGACATTCTTCATGGAGCTTTGTGACGACAAGGGCATGGAGCATTGTGATTTCAGGGGTCTTGAGCATTGTGATGACAAGTGTCATGGAACCTTGTGATGACTAGGCCGTGGAACATTGTTATGGCAAGGGTCATGGTGCATTGTTATGACAGGGGTTATGGAGCATTTTGATGAGAAGGGTATGGAACATTTGTCTGAAATGTTTCATGGATTATTGTGATGAGAGTGGGCATGGAGCACTGTGATGACAAGGGTACGGAACACTGTGATACATGGGTCATTCAGGATTGTAATGACAAGGGCATGCAGCATTGTGATAAGAAGGGCATCGAGCATTTTGATGACAAGTGTCATGGAGCTTTGTGATGACAAGGGCATGGAGCAATGTGATCAGAGGGTTCATGGAGCATTGTGATGACAATGACATGGAGCACTGCGATGCCATGGGTCATGGAGCTTTGTGAAGACAAGTCATGGAGCATTTTGATGACAAGGGCATGGTGCATTGTGATGAGAAAGGCAGGGAGCATTTTTATGAACGGGTCATGCAGCAATTTGATAAAAAGTGTAATGCAACATTTTGATGGCAGGGTTTATAGAACATTGTGATGTCAGGGGTCTTGGAGCTTTGGGATGAAAAGGGTCATGGAGCATTTTGATGACGGGGTACTGTAACATTATGATGTCAGGGGTCATGGAACATTGTGATGATAAAGTGATATAGCACTGTGATGATAGGTTCATGGAACTTTGTGATACCATGGGTGTGCGAGTATTGTGAGTACTAGTGATGGAACATTGTGATATCTCTTGTGAGAGAGCATTTTGATGAGAAGTGCATGGACCATTTTGATTACAAAGTTTATGTAGCATTGCAATGACAAAGTTGTGGACCTTTGTGATGAAATGCGCGTGGAACATTCTGATGACAATGGTCATGGAGCACTGTTCTGACAAAGACATGGAGCATTGTGATGACAAGGATCACAGAGAATTGTGATGAAAAGTTCATGGAGCATTGTGGTTTCAAAGGTCACAGAGCCTTGTGATGACGTGGGCATGGTCCATTGTGATGACAAACTTTATGAAACATTGTGATAACTGGAGTCACGGAGCATTGAGATGACATGGTTCCTGGAGCATTGTGATGACAGGGGCATGGAGCATTGTGATGATAGGGGCATGGAGCATTAGTCTGACAATTTTCATGGATTATTGTGATGACAGTGGGCATGGTGCATTGTGATGACAAGGGCATGGAGCATTGTGATGAGAAGGTCATGGAGTATTGTGAAGACAGGTGTCAGGGAGCATTGTGATGACATATGTCATGGTCCATTGCGATTACAATGGCATGGAGCATTGTGATGCCAAATGTAATGGAGAATTGTGATGACAAAGATAATGGAGCTTTGTGATGATTAGGGCTTGGAGCATTATGATGACAAGGGCCACTGAAAATTTTTAAGACAATGTCGAGAAGCATTGTGATGAGAAGGTCCTGAAGCATTGAGATGACAAAACCATGGAGCCTTGTGATGACAAGTCACATGGAGCATACTGATGAAAAGGGGCATGGAGCATTGTGATTACAGGGGTCTTGGAACATTGTGATGACAAGGGCATGGAGCATTGTAAGGAGAAATCCAAGGAGCATTCTGATGGCATTCGTCCTTGAGTTTTGTGATGACAAGCACAAGGAGCATTGTGATTACATGGGTCTTGGACCATTGTAATGAAAAGACCATGGACCATTGTGATGAAAAAGGCATGGAGCCTTGTCATGACAGGGTTCAAGGAGCATACAGACAACAAGTGTCAGGGAGCATTTTGATGACAAGTGTATTGAGCATTGTGATGAGAAAGGTCATGGAGCATTGTGATGAGAAGACCATGGATAATTGTGATGATGAGCGTCATGGGGTGTTGTGATGATAAGTGTTATGGAACATTGTGATCACAAGCGTTTGGAGCATTATGATGACAGAGGTCATGGAGAATATTGATTTCATTGTGATGACAATAGCCTGAAGCATTATGATGATGGGCACGGTGCATTGTGATGAGAGGGTTCATGGAGCATTGAGATGAAAAGGGTCATGGAGCACTGTGATTACAGGGGTTTTGGAGCATTGTGATGACAAGGGCATGGAGCACTGTGATGAGAATGCCATGGAACATTCTGATGACATGCGTCAGGGAGCATTGTGATGACAATGGCATGGAGCATTGTGATTACAGGGGTCTTGGAACTTTGAGATGACAGAGGTAATGGAGCATTGTGATGAGCAGGGCATTGAGCACTGGTCTGATATGTTTCATGGATTATTGTGATGAGAGTTGGCATGGAGCATTGTGATGACAAGGGCACGGAACACTGTGATACATGGGTCATGGAGGATTGTAATGACAAGGGCATGGAGCATTGTGATGAGAAGGGCATCGAGCATTGTGATGACAAGTGTCATGGAGCTTTGTGATGACAAGGGCATGGAGCAATGTGATGAGAGGGTTCATGGAGCATTGTGATGACAATGACATGGAGCATTGTGATGCCAAGGGTCATGAAGCTTTGTGATGACAAGGTCATGGGGCATTTTGATGACAACGGTGTGGTGCATTGTGATGAGAAGGGCAGGGAGCATTTTGATGACAGGGTCATGCAGCAATTTGATGAAAAGTGTCATGGAACCTTTTGATGACACGGGTTATAGAACATTGTGTTGCCAGGGGTCATGGAGCTTTGGGATGAAAATGGTCATGGAGCATTTTGATGACAGGGGTTATGTAACATTGTGATGATAAGGGGTGAGGGAGTATTGTGATGACTAGGGATGGAAACTTGTGATATATCTGGTGAGAGAGCATTTGGATGAAAAGTGCATGGAGCATTGTGATTAAAATATTTATGGAGCATAGCGATGACAAGTTTGTGGACCGTTGTAATGAAATGCGCGTGGCACAGTGTGATGAAAAGGGTCATTGAACATTGTTCTGACAAAGGCATGGAGCATTGTGATGACAAGGGTCACGGAGCATTGTGATGAAATGTTCAAAGAGCACTGTGGTTACAAAGGTCACAGAGCCTTGCAATGACGCGGGGATAGACCATTGTGATGACAAATGTTATGAAGAATTGTGATGACTGGAGTCACGGAGCATTGTGATGACAGGCGTCATGGAGCATTGTGATGAGAAGGGCATGGAGCATTGTGCTGAGAAAGGCATAGAGAATTGTGATGACAAGGGTCTAATAGCATTGTGATGAAATGTTCATGGAGCATTGTGGTTAAAAAGTCACAGAGACTGTTGATGATGAGGGCAAGGACCATAGTGATGACAAAGGTCATGGAGCATTGTGATGACTGGAGTCACGGAGCATTGTGATGACAGGGGTCAAGGAGCATTATGATGAAAAGGGCATGGATCATTGGTCTAATATGTTTCATGGAGTATTGTGATGACAGTGGGAATGTCACATTGTGATGACAAGGGCATGGAACATTGTGATGACCAGGTCATGCAGTATTGTGCAGATAGGTGTCAGGGAGCATTGTGATGACATATGCAATGGCCCATTGGGATGACAATGGCATGGAGCATTGTGATGATAACGGCACGGGGCATTGTGATGAAAACGTCATGGAGCCTTTTCGTGACAGGGTTCAAGGAGCATTCTGAAGACAAGTGTCAGGGAGCATTGTGATGACAAGTGTATTGAGAATTGTGATGACAAAGGTCATGGAGCATTGTGATGAAAAGGGCATGGAATATTGTGATGACAGTCATCATGGAGCGTTGTGATGACAAGTGTTATGGAACATTGTGATCACAAGGGTTTGGAGCATTGCGATGACAGAGGTCATGGATCATTTTGATTTCAAGGAGCATGGAGCATTGTGATGACAAGGGCATGAAGCAGTGTGATCCCAAGGTTCATGGAGAATTGTGATGACAATGGTAATGGCGTATATTGATGACAAGCGCATAGAGCATTGTAATGACAAGGTCATGTAGCATTTTGCTGACAAAGGCATGGAGCATTGTGATGACAGGTGTCATGGAGCACTGTGATGACAAGCGTCACGGAGCATTGTGAATGCAGGGGTCATGGAGCACTGGGATGAAAAGGGCATGGATCATTGTGATGACAAGCATCATGGAGCATTGGGCTGAAAATGTTCATGGAGTATTGTGATGACAGGGGTCATGGAGCATTGTGATGACAGAGGTCATGGAGAATTTTGATTTCATTGTGCTGACAATAGTCGGAAGCATTATGATGATGGGCATGATGCATTGTGATGACAGGGTTCATGGAGCATTGAGATGAAAAGGCCATGGAGCATTGTGAATACAGGTGTCTGGGAGCATTGTGATGACAAGAGCATGGAGCATTTTGATGAGAAGGCCATGGAACATTCTGATGACATGTGTCATGGAGCTTTGTGATGACAAGGGCATGGAGCATTGTGATTACATATGTCTTGGAGCCTTGTGATGACAAGGTCGTGGAACATTGTGATGGCAGGGCTCATGGAGCACTGTTATGACAGTGGTAATGGAGCATTGTGATGAGAAGGGCATGGAGCATAGTGATTACAAGGTTTATGGAGCATTGTGATGACAAATTTGTGGACAATTGTGATGCAAAGCGCGTGGCACATTGTGATGACAAGGGTCACGGAGCATTTTTCGGACAAAGGCATGGAGCATTGTGATGACAAGGTTCACGGAGCATTGTGATGAAAAGTTCATGGAGCATTGTGGTTACAAAGGTAACAGAGCCTTGTGATGATGCGGGCATCGACCATTGTGATGACAAATGTTAAAGAGAATTGTGATGAATGGAGTCAAGGAGCATTGTGATGACAGGGGTCATGGAGCATTGTGATGAGAAGGGCATGGAGCATTGAGCTGAGAAAGGCATAGAGCATTGTGATGACAAGTGTCAAAGAGCATTGTGATGAAACGTTCATTGAGCATTGTGGTTAAAAAGGTCACAGAGACTTTTGATGATGAGGGCATGGACCATTGTGATGAGAAAGGTCATGGAGCATTGTGATGACTGGAGTCACGGAGCTTTGTGATGACAGGGGTCATGGAGCATTGTCATAACAAGGGCATGTAACATTTTGATGACAAGGGCATGGATCATTGGTCTAATAAGTTTCATGGATTATTGTGATGACAGTTGGAATGGTGCATTGTGATGACAAGGGCATGGAGCATTGTGATGACCAGGTCATGCAGTATTGTGAAGATAGGGGTCAGGGAGCATTGTGATGACATATGTAATGTCCGATTGTGATGACAATGGCATGGATCATTGTGATGAAAACGGCATGGGGCATTGTGATGAAAACGTCATGGAGCCTTTTCGTGACAGGGTTCAAGGAGCATTCTGATGACAAGTGTCAGGGAGCATTGTGATGATAAGTGTATTGAGGATTGTGATGAAAAAGGTCATGGAGCATTGTGATGAAAGGGCATGGTATATTGTGATGACAGGCATCATGGAGCGTTGTGATGACAAGTGTTATGGAACATTTTGATCACATGGGTTTGAAGAATTGTGATGCCAGAAGTCTTGGATCATTTTGATTTCAAGGATCATGGAGCATTGTGATGACAAGGGCATGAAGCAATGTGATTCCCAGGTTCATGGAGGATTGTGATGAAAATGTTAATGGAGTACTGTGATGACAAGCACATAGAGCATTGTAATGACAAGGTCATGTAGCATTCTGCTGACAAAGGCATGGAGCATTGTGATGACCGGTGTGATGGAGCACAGTGATGACAAGCGTCACGGAGCATTGTGAATAGAGGGGTCATGGAGCATTGTGATGACAAGGGCATGGAACATTTTGATGACACGGGCATGAAACATTGGTCTGATATGTTGCTTAGATTATTGTGATGACAGTGGACATGGTGCATTGTGATGACAAGGGCATGGAGCATTGTGATGAGAAGGTCATGGAATATGGTGAAGACAGATGTTAGGGAGCATTGTGATGACATAAGTCATGGTCCATTGCGATGGCAGTGTAATGGAGCATTGTGATGCGAAATGTAATAGAGGATTGTGATGAAAAATATAATGGAGCATTGTGATGACTAGGGCTTGGAGCATTATGATGACAAGGGCCATTGAGAATTTTCATAACAAGGTCATGAAGCATTGTTATAAAATGGTCCTGGAGCATTTTGATGAGAAAACCATGGAGCCTTGTGATGAAATATCTCACGGAGCATACTGATGAAAAGGGGCATGGACCATAGTGATTACATGGGTCTTGGAACATTGTGATGACAAGGGCATGGAGCACTGAGATGAGTAGGTCATGGAATATGGTGAAGACAGATGTCAGGGAGCATTGTGATGACATATGTAATGGCCCATTGTGATGACAATGGCATGGAGCATTGTGATGCCAAGTGTCATGGAGGATTCTGATGACAAAGGTAATGGAGTTTGTGATGACAATGGCTTGGAGCATTGTGATGACAAGGGTCAGGGAGCATTGTGCTGACAAGTGCATGGAGAATTGTGATGACAAGGGTCATGGAGCATTCTGATGACAAGCTTGTGGAGTATTTTGATGACAATGGCATGGAGCATTGTGATGAAAATGGCATGGGGCTTTGTGATGAAAAAAGCATGGAGCCTTTTCGTGACAGGGTTCAAGGAGCATTCTGACGACAAGTGTCAGGGAGCATTGTGATGACAAGTGTATTGAGAATTGTGATGACAAAGGTCATGGAGCATTGTGATGAAAAACTCATGATGTATTGTGATGACAGGCATCATGGAGCGTTGTGATGACAAGTGTTATGGAACATTGTGATCACAAGGGTTTGGAGCATTGCGATGACAGAGGTCATGGATACATTTGATTTCAAGGAGCATGGAGCATTGTGATGACTAGGGCATGAAGCAATGGGATCCCAGGTTCTTGGAGGATAGTGATGACTATGGTAATGGAGTATTGTGATGACAAGCGCATAGAGCATTGTAAGGACAGTGTCATGTAGCATTTTGCTGACAAAGGCATGGAGCATTGTGATGACATGTGTCATGGTGCACTTTGATGGCAAGCGTCACAGAGCATTTTGAATATAGGCGTCATGGAGCATTGGGATGACAAGGGCATGGATCACTGTGATGACAAGGGTCATGGATCATTGGGATGAAAATGTTCATGGAGTATTGTGATGACAGGGGTCATGGAGCTTTGTTATTACAGGGGTCATGGAGCATTGTGATGAAAAGAGTCCCGGATCATTGTGTTGTCAGGTGTCATGGAGTGTTTTGATGACAGTGGTCATGGAGAATTTTGATGATATTGGTCATGGAGCATTGTGATTAGAAGGTCATGGAGCATTGGGCTGAAAATGTTCATGGAGTATTGTGATGACAGGGGTCATGGAGCATTGTGATGGCTAGGGAATGGAGCATTGTGATGACAAAAGTCCCAGATCATTGTGTTGTCAGGTGTCATGGAGTGTTGTGACGACAGTGGTCATGGACCATTGTGATGATATTGGTCATGGAGCATTGTGATGAGAAGTTCATGGAGCATTGGGCTGAAAACGTTCATGGAGTATTGCGATGAAAATTGTCAAAGAGCATTTTGATGAAAAGTTCATGGAGCATTGTGCTTAAGAAGGTCACAGAGAGTGTTGATGATGAGGGCATGGACCATTGTGATGACAAAGGTCATGAAGCATTTTGATGACTGGAATCACGGAACATTGTGATGACAGGGGTCATGGAGCATTGTGATAATAAGGGCATGGAGCATTGTGATGACAATGGCATGGAACATTGGTCTAATAAGTTTCATGAATTATTGCGATGAGAGTTGGAATGGCGTTTTGTGATGAAAAGGGCATGGAGCATTGTGATGACCAGGTCATGCAGTATTGTGAAGAGAGGTGTCAGGGAGCATTGTGATGACATATGTAATGGGGCATTGTGATGACAAGCTCATGGAGCATTGTGATGACAAGTGTTATGGAGCATTGTGCTGAGAAAGGCATAGAGCACATTGATGACAAGGGTCAAAGAGCATTGTGATGAAAAGTTCATGGAGCATTGTGGTTAAAAAGGTCACAGAGACTGTTAATGATGAGGGCATGGACCATTGTGATGACAAACTTTATGAAACATTGTGATAACTGGAGTCACGGAGCATTGAGATGACATGGTTCCTGGAGCATTGTGATGACAAGGGCATGGAGAATTGTGATGATAGGGGCATGGAGCATTAGTCTGACAATTTTCATGGATTATTGTGATGACAGTGGGCATGGTGCATTGTGATGACAAGGGCATGGAGCATTGTGATGAGAAGGTCATGGAGTATTGTGAAGACAGGTGTCAGTGAACATTGTGATGACATATGTCATGGTCCATTGCGATTACAATGGCATGGAGCATTGTGATGCCAAATGTAATGGAGAATTGTGATGAGAAATATAATGGAGCATTGTGATGATTAGGGCTTGGAGCATTATGATGAAAAGGGCCATTGAAAATTTTTAAGACAATGTCGAGAAGCATTGTGATGACAAGATCCTGAAGCACTGTGATGAAAAAACCATGGAACCTTGTGATGACAAGTCTCATGGAGCATACTGATGAAAAGGGGCATGGAGCATTGTGATTACAGTGGTCTTGGAACATTGTGATGACAAGGGCATGGAGCATTGTAAGGAGAAATCCAAGGAGAATTCTGATGGCATTCGTCCTTGAGTTTTGTGATGACAAGCGCATGGAGCATTGTGATTACATGGGTCTTGGACCATTGTAATGAAAAGACCATGGATCATTGTGATGAAAAAGGCATGGAGCCTTGTCATGACAGGGTTCAAGGAGCATACAGACAACAAGTGTCAGGGAGCATTTTGATGACAAGTGTATTGAGCATTGTGATGAGAAAGGTCATGGAGCATTGTGATGAGAAGACCATTGATAATTGTGATGACGAGCTTCATGGGGCATTGTGATGACAAGTGTTATGGAATATTGTGATCACAAGGGTTTGGAGCATTGTTATGACAGAGGTCATGGAGCATTTTGATTTCATTGTGATGACAATAGCATGAAGCATTATGATGATGGGCATGGTGCATTTTGATGACAGTGTTCATGGATCATTGAGATGAAAAGGGGCATAGAGCATTGTGATTACAGGGTTCTTGGAGCACTGTGATGACAAGGTCATGGAGCAATTTGATGAAAAGGGTCATGGAACCTTTTGATGACAGGTGTTATGGAACATTGTGATGTCAGGCATCATCGAACATTGTGATGATAAGTGCATGTAGCATTGTGATGACAGGAGTCATGGAACATTGTGATGACTGGGGTGAGGGAGTATTGTGACAAATAGTGATGTAGCATTGTGATATCAGTGGTGAGAGGGCATTTTGACGAGAAGTGCATGGAGCATTGTGATGACAAATTTTAAGGAGCATTGTGATGAGAAGATTGTGGAGCACTGTGATGACAAGCACATGGTGCACTGTGATGACATGGGTCATGGATATTTGTGCTGACAAACGCAAGGAGCATTGGGATGACAAGGGTCAAAGAGCATTGTGATGAAAAGTTCATGGAGCATTGTGGTTAAAAAGGTCACAGAAACTATTGATGACGAGGGCATGGACCATTGTGATGACAAAGGTCATGAAGCATTGTGATGATTGGAGTCACGGAGCATTGTGATGACATGTTTCATGGAGAATTCTGATAACAAGAGCATGGAGCATTGTGATGACAAGGGCATGGAACATTGGTCTAATATGTTTCACGGATTATTGTGATGACAGTTGGAATGGCGCATTGTGATGACAAGGACATGGAGCATTGTGATGACCAGGTCATGCAGTATTGTGAAGGGAGGTGTCAGGGAGCATTGTGATGACATATGTTGTGGGCCATTGTGATGACAATGGCATGGAGCATTGTGATGCCAAGTGTCATGGAGGATTCTGATGACAAAGGTAATGGAGCAATGTGATGACAATGGCTTGGAGCATTGTGATGAAAAGGGTCAGGGAGCATTTTGCTGACAAGTGCATGGAGAATTGTGATGACAAGGGTCATGGAGCATTCTGATGACAAGATTGTGGAGTATTTTGATGACAATGGCATGCAGCATTGTGATGAAAACGGCATGGGGCCTTGTGATGAAAAAGGCATGGAGCCTTTTTGTTACATGGTTCAAGGAGCATTCTGATGACAAGTGTCAGGAAGCATTGTAATGACAAGTGTATTGAGAATTGTGATGACAAAAGTAATGGAGCATTGTGATGCAAAGGGCATGGAGTATCGTGATGACAGGCATCATGGAGTGTTGTGATGAAAAGTGTTATGGAACATTGTGGTCACAATGTTTTGGTGCATTGAGATGACAGAGGTCATGGATCATTTTGATTTCAAGGAGCATGGAGCATTGTGATGACAAGGGCATGAAGCAATGTGATCCCAATGTTCATGGAGGATTGTGATGACAATGGTAATGGAGTATTGTGATGACAAACGCATAGAGCATTTTAATGACAAGGTCATGTAGCATTTTGCTGACAAAGGCATGGAGCATTGTGATGACATATGTCATGGAGCACTGTGATGATAAGCGTCACGGAGCATTGTGAATACATGGGTCATGGAGCATTGGGATGACAATGGCATGGATCATTGTGATGACAAGGGTCATGGAGCATTGTGATGAGTAGAGAATGGAGCATTGTGATGACAAGAGTCCCGGATCATTGTGTTGTCAGGTGTCATGGAGTGTTGTGATGACCGTGGTCATGGAGCATTGTGATGATATTGGCCATAGAGCATTGTGATGAATAGGTCTTGGAGCATTGGGCTGAAAATATTCATGGATTATTGTGATGAAAGGGGTCATGAAGCATTGTGATGACAAGGGAATGGAGCATGGTGATGACAAGGTCCTAGAGCATTGTGATGATAAGACCATGGAGACTTGTGATGACAAGTCTCATGGAGCATTCTGATGAAAAGGGGCACGGAGCATTGTGAGGTGAAGGCCATGGAGCATTCTGATGACATGTGTCATGGAGCTTTGTGATGACAAGCGCATGGAGCATTGTGATTACTGGGGTCTTGAAGCTTTGTGATGAAAAGGGCATGGATCATTGTGATGAAAATGCATGGAGCCTTGTCATGACAGGTTTCAAGGAGCATACTGACCACAAGTGTCAGGGAGCATTGTGATGACAACTGTATTGAGAATTGTGATGACAAAGGTCATGGAGCATTGTGATGAGAAGACCATGGATAATTGTTATGATGAGCATCACACGGTGTTGTGATGACAAGTGTTATGGAACATTGTGATCACAAGGGTTTGGGGCATTATGATGACAGTGGTCATGGATAATTTTGATTTCATTGTGATGACAATAGCCTGAAGCCTTATGATGATGTGCAAGGTGCACTCTGATGACAGGGTTCATGGATCATTGAGATGAAAAGTGGCATAGAGCATTGTGATTACAGGGTTCTTGGAGCATTGTGATGAGAAGGGTCATGGAGCTTTGTGATGACAAGGCCATGGAACATCGTGATGGCTGGGTTCATGGAGCGTTGTTATGACTGGTGTAATGGAGCATTGTTATGGCAAGGGCATGGAGCATTGTGATGAGATGTCCATGGAGCATTCTAATGACATGTGTCTTGGAGCTTTGTGAAGACAAGGGCATGGAGCAATGTGATGAGAGCGTTCATGGAGCATTGTGATGACAATGACATGGAGCATTGTGATGCCAAGGGTCATGGATCTTTGTGATGACAAAGGTCATGGAACATTTTGATGGCAAGGGCATTGTGCATTGTGATGAGAAGGGCAGGGACCATTCTGATGACAGGGTCATGGAGCTATTTGATGAAAAGTGTCATGGAACATTTTGATGACAGGTGTTATGGAACATTGTGATGTCAGCGTTCTTGGAGCATTTTGATGAGAAGGGTCAGGGAGCTTTGTGAAGACAAGGCCATGGAACATCGTGATGGCAGGGGTCATGGAGCATTTTGATGAAAAATGCCATGGAGCATTTTGATGACAGGGGTTATAGAATATTGTGATGTCATTGTTCATGGAGCATTTTGATGAAAAGGGTCATGGAGCATTTTGATGACATGGCTTATGGAACATTGTGATGTCAGTCGTCATCGAACTTTGTGATGATAAGTGCATGTAGCATTGTGATGACAGGAGTCATGGAATATTGTGATGACCGGGGTGAGGTAGTATTTTGACGAATAGTGATGTATCATTGTGATATCAGTGGTGAGAGAGCGTTTTGATGAGAAGTGCATGGAGCATTGTAATGACAAGTTTTATGGAGCATTGTGATGACAAGATTGTGGAGCACTGTGATGACAGGTGCATGGCGCATTGTGATGACATGTGTCATGGAGCATTGTGCTGACAAGCTCATGGAGCATTGTGATGACAAGTGTTATGGAGCATTGTGCTGAGAAAGGCATAGAGCACATTGATGACAAGGGTCAAAGAGTATTGTGATGAAAAGTTCATGGAGCATTGTGGTTAAAAATGTCACAGAGACTGTTGATGATGAGGGCATGGATCATTGTGATGACAAACGTCATGAAATATTGTGATGACTGGAGTCATGGAACATTGTGATGACAGGGGTCATGGAGCATTTTGATAACATGGGCATGGAGCATTGTGATGTCAAGGGAATGGAGCATTGGTCTAATAAGTTTCATGGATTATTGCGATGACAGTTCGAATGGCGTATTGTGATGACAAGGGCATGGAGCATTTTGATGACCAGGTTAAACAGTATTGTGAAGACATATGTCAGGGAGCATTGTGATGACATATGTAATGGCCCATTGTGATGACAAGGGAATGGAGCACTGTGATGACAATGTCCTGGGACACTGTTATGTGAAGACCATGGAACCTTGTGATGACAATTCTCATGGAGCATTCTGATGAAAAGGCGTAGGGAACATTGTGATTACAGGGGTATTGGAGCATTGTGATGACAAGGACATGGAAAATTATGATAAGAAGACCATGGAGCATTCTGATGACATGCGTCATGGGGCTTTGTGATGACAAGAGCAAGGAGCATTGTGATCACAGGTGTCTTGGAGCATTGTGATGAAAAGGGCATGGATCATTGTGATGAAATAGGCAAAGAGCCTTGTCATGAAAGAGTTCAAGGTGCATACTGAGGGCAATAGTCAGAGAGCATTGTGATGACAAGTGTATTGAACATTGTGATGACAAAATCATGGTGCATTGTGATGAGAAGACCATGGATAATTGTGCTGACCAGCGTCATGGGTCATTGTGATGACAATTGTTATGGAACATTGTGATCACAAGGGTTTGCAGCATTGTGAGGACAGTGGTCATGGAGCATTGTGATGACATATGTAATGGCCCATTGTGATGACAATAGCATGAAGCATTATGATGATGGGCATGGTGCATTGTGAAGACAGCGTTCATGGAGCATTGTGATGAAAATTGGCATGGAGCATTGGTCTGACAAGTTTCATACATTATTGTGATAAGAGTGGCCATGGCACACTGTGATGACAAGGGCATGGAGCACTGTGATGACAAGGTCATGGATTATTGTGAAGAAAGGTGTCAGGGAGCATTGTGATGAAATACGACATGTTCCAGTTTGATGACAATATCGTGGAGTATTGTGATGCCAAGTGTCATGGAGGATTGCTGTGACAAATTAAAGGAGCATTGTGATGACAAGGGCATGGAGCATTGTGATATGAAGGGCCATTGATCATTTTAATATCCAGGTCATGAAACATTGTGATGAACAGCGCATGGAGCTTCCTATGACAGGGGTCATGGAGCATTGCGATGACAAGTGCATGGACTATTGTGATGACAAGGGCATATAACATTTTGATGTGAAGTGCCATGGAGCATTGTAATGACAAGGTCGTGGAGAATTCTGAGGACAAGGGACATTGAGCTTTGAGATGACAAGGCATGGAGCATGGTGATGGCAAAACTGTGGAGCATTGTGATGAGAAGACCTTGGGTAACTGTGGTGTCGAGCATCATGGAGCACTGTAATGACAAGTGGCATGAAGCATTGTGATGACAGGTGTCAGGGAGCATTGTGATGACAGGTGTCATGGAGCAATCTGATGACAAGGGCATGGAACATTGTGATGACAAGTGCATTGAGCATTGTGATGACAAGTGCATGGCGCATTGCATTTTCAAGTGCATGGAGAATTGTGATGACAAGATCATGTAATAGTTTGATGAGAAGTGTCATGTAGCATTGTGATGACAAGGACGTGGAGAATTGTGATGACAAGGGACATGGAGCATTGTGATAAACAGGGCATGGAGCATTGTGATGACAGGGGCCATGGAGCATTATTATGACAAGGCCATGGTGCATTCTGACATAAGATATCACTTATGAAGGGAATGTAAACATGGCTACATATGAACTGAATTAGGGAAGAGAACAGAGTCTCAGATATAGAAAACATTCTAACGCTTGCTTAAGGGGAAAGACAGGTGGGGAGATGCACAAAAAAAAGTTTGATATTAGCACAGGTACCGTTCCATAATCCAAAAACAGAAGAGACAAGCCCTACTCCTTCCTCAGGGAATGGAACTCAACATCCTTATTCCCCGCAGAGAAATATATCTGACTAGTAAGAATCTTAAAACCTATGTATAGATATGTCTCCGTAAGGGAACTAAGTGTGTCTAGAATGACATAAACATGGCAGTGAGAATAAGCTCAAACCCACTATAAAAATGAATTTCAAAACAAAACATAAAAACAGTAAAATTCTTACACAATACCTTCAGGGGTTCTGATGAAACCTGGAATGACCCTATCTACAATGACAGCTGGATGTGGCATAACGCTGGTCACTTGGGACTGAGAGGATTGGTGAGATTGGGTGAAAAAATGCAGACCCTTTAAAGGAATAATGCCTGCCACGCATTCCATGGTTCCCAACTCTCCAAGTAGAAGGGAATATCACTACAGTTATAACATGTATGGGAACCTAGAGAATGGAAACCATCTGATGGTGAAAGTTTTCTAAAACTCTACTACTTTTTTCTCTCCTTGTGCTCCAGTTTGACATTCCAACTGCTTTACTATCAATCGCCCAACTTGGAGAGTCAGGCCCTATAACCTCCTGGTTCGAACAGCTGGCAAATTGTGCAGAGGATATAAGAGAACAGAGAGAACCAATGAGAGAGTAGCTGTAGGCATTTGGACGGCCACATTTCACTCTAATTTCCCGTCACGAAGAGGAATTAACCAAAGACTCAGCCTGCCCCCCCCAGAACCAGTATAGGTCCAGAAGCAAAACTGTGGATTTGCGGTCAGCTCACAAAAACGTGAGTTGAAAAATGGAACTCAGGGCCACAGCAATTCACTAACCTGCAGAGTTATAAAGGACTACTCTCTTCCAAAAATCTGTTGAGGGAAAGCCACGAGGCGGAAGTGAAAATGAGGCAGAGTGGCATGAAACAGATTTCAAGAGGTACATTGGAATCGCCTTTAAACACAGGAAAAGCATCACAACTTCGAAAATAATGGAAATGGTCATAACGGGCAGGTGGGTTTTCACGTGAATATATTCAGGAGAAAACGCATATGCCCTTTTCGGCCAAGCAAGCAAGCGGGCAATGCAAATCTGCATTACAAAGAACTATCACTTTCCACCAGCCAAAAGGGATATCCGCAAAATGTGTAAAAACCAGACAGGCAAGACAGGCACTGGAGAACAGGGAGCCTTGTTATGCTGATGGGTGGGATGTAAATTGCCAACTGCCTCTCTGGAGGAGTGCATTGTGTTCCCTAAAACAAGTAAACAACAGAGCTACAGAGCCAAGGGCACTTCCAGTCTAGGGAATATAGCTTGGGAAAACTGAAAATTAATAAGACAGATCCACACCAAAATTCAGTGCTGCAATGATTACAAAAACCTCAACTTGGGTACACCTTAAATATCCCAGGAAAGACAAAAATGGTTCAAGAAATTGTGGTACTTACGTATGACGGTATATCCCTCAGTCATGAGATCAATGCAATAAGGCCAGTAGCAGCAAAATGAGTGGATTCAGGTACGATAATTCTAAGTGAAATAAGTCACACAGAAAAATAAAATTATCATAAGATATCAATGATGAAGATCCTGTAAACATGGCTACACATGAACTGAGTTAGGAAAGAGAAGGGAGTCTCACATTTAGAAAACACACTTATGCCTTCTTAAGGGGGAAGGAGGGGTGGGGTGGTGCATAAAACCAGAGTTTGATATTAGTACAGGTACAGTTCCAAAAACCAAATACGGAATAGACAAGACCTACACCTTCCTCAGTGAAAGGGACTCAACACCCCATATTCACCGCAGAGTAATATATCTTACTAGTAAGAATCTTAAAACCTATGTATTGATATGTCTCCGTAAGGGAATCAAGTGTGTTTAGACAGGCATAAAAATGGCAGTGAGAATCAGCTCAACCCACTATAAAAAGGAATTTCAAAAACAAAACAAAAAAAACAGGGAAATTCCTTAAAATTCCTTCAGGGTCTCTGATGAAACCTGGAATGACCCTATCTACAATGACAGCTGGATGTGGCATAAGACTGGACACTTTGGACTGAGAGGATTGTTGAGATTGGGTGAGCAAATGCAGACCCTTTAAAGCAATAATGAGTTGCACACATTCCATGGGTCCTAACTCTCCAGGTTGAAGGGAATATTACTGCAGCTATAACATGTACGGGAACCCTAGAGAATGGACACACTCTGAATAAGGAAGGTTTCTAAAACTCAACGAATAGTCCCCCTCCTGGTGCTCCGGTTTGACTTTGCAACTGCTTTACTATCAATCTCCCAACTTAGAGAGACAGCCCCTTAACCTCCTGCTTCTCACAGGTTGCCAATTTGGCAGAGGATGAAAGGGAAGGGGGAGAACCAATGAGAGAGTAGCTGTTAGGCATTTGGACCGGCAAATGCCACTCTAATTTCCGGCCGGAAGAAGAATTAACCAAAGTCTCAGCCACCCACCGGACACCAGTATAAGTCCGGAACCAAAATTTGGACTTGCATTCAGCTCACAAAAAACGAGATGAATAATGGAGCTCAGTGGCACAGCAATTCACCAAATGGCAGAGTAGTAAAGGACAACTCTCGTCCAAAACTCTGTTGAGGGAAGGTTAAGAGGCAGACGTGAAAGCGAGGCAGTATAGCAGGAAACAGATTTCAAGAGGTATGCTGGAATCGCTTTTAAGCACAGGAAGAGGGGCTCAACTTCGACAATGATGCACTTGGCCAAAAAGGGTGTATGTGTTTTCTCCTGAATATATTCAGGAGAAAACACATACACCCTTTTTGGCCAAGCAAGCAAGCAGGCAATGCAAATCTGCACTACAAAGAAGTATAACTTCCCACAAGTCAAAAGGGATATCCACAAAATGGGTAAAAACAAGAAAGGCAAGACAGGCCCTGGCGAACTGGGAGCTTTGTTATGCTGATGGGTGGGAGGCAAATTGCCAACGGCCTCTCTGGAGCGGTGCATTGTGTTCCCTAAAACAAGTAAACAACAGAACTACAGAGCCCAGGGCACATCCAGTCTACATAAGATACCTTGGGAAAACTGAAAATCAATAAGACACAGCCAGCCCGATATTTAGGGGTGCACTGCGTACAAGACCCTCATCTTGAATTCACCTTAAATATCCCAGGAAAGATAAAAATGGTACAAAAATTTGTGGTACTTATGTCCGATGAAATATCCCTGAGCCATGAAATCAATGCCATAAGACATGTATCAGCAAAATGAGTGGATTCAGGTACGATGATTCTAAGTGAAATAAGTCACACAGAAAAAGAAAGTTATCATAAGATATCACTTACAGAGATTCTGTAAACATGGCTACACATGAACTGAGTTAGGAAAGAGAACAGAGTCTCACATTTAGAAAACACTCTTATGCCTGCTTAAGGGGGAAGGAGAGGTGGGGTGATGCATAAAACCCAGAGTTTTATATAAGCACAGGTACCGTTCAAAAAATCAAATACGGAATAGACAAGACCTACACCTTCCTCAGTGAAAGGGACTCAAAACCCCATATTTCCCTCAGAGGAATATATCTGACTAGTAAGAATCTTATAACCTATTTATTGATATGTCTCCATGAGGGAATCAACTGTGTCTAGACTGGCATAAACATGGCAGTGAGAATCAGCTGAAACCCATTATAAAAAGGAATTTCAGACACACACAAAAAACAGGAAATTCTTTACAATTTCTTCATGGTCTCTGATGAAACCTGGAATGACCCTTTCTACAACGACAGCTGGATTTGGCATAAGGCTGGACACTTCGGACTGAGAGGATTGGTGAGATTGGGTGAGCAAATGCAGACCCTTTAAAGCAATAATGCATGGCCCCCCTTCCATGGGTCCCAAATCTCCAGGGTGAAGGGAATATTACTACAGCTATAACATGTATGGGAAACCTAGAGAATGGACACACTGTGAACATGAAAGGTCTCTAAAACTCAACAAATACTCCTTCTGCTGGTGCTCTGGTTTGAATTTCCAACTGCATTACTATCAATCTCCCAGGTTGCAGAGACTGCAACTTTAACCTCCTGGTTCGCACAGGTTGCCAATTAGGCAGAGGATGAAAGGGAAGAGGGAGAACCAATGAAAGAGTAGCTGTTAGGCATTTGGACGCGCACATGTCACTCTTATTTCCTGGAGGAGGAAGATTTAACTAAAGTCTCAGCCACCCACCGAGAACCAGTATAGGTCCTGAACCAAAATATTGGACTTGCATTCAGCTCACAAAAAACGAGTTAAATAATAGTGCTCAGGGGCAAAGCAATTCACAAACAGGCAGAGTAATACAGGAGAACTATCGTCCAAAAATCTGTTGAGGGAAGGCAACGAGGCAGACTTGAAAGCGAGGCAGAATAGCAGGAAACAGATTTCAAGAGGTACGTTGGAATCGCCTTTAAAGCACAGGAAGAGGGGCACAACTTTGACAATGATGCACTTGGCCAAAAAGGGCGTATGCGTTTTCTCCTGAATATATTCAGAAGAAAACACATACGCCCTTTTTGGCCAAGGAAGCAAGCGGGCAATGCAAATCTGCACTACAAAGAAGTATCACTTCCCACCTGTCAAAAGGGACATCCACAAAATGGGTAAAATCCAGAAAGGCAAGACAGGCCCTGGAGAACAGGGAGCATTGTTATGCTGATGCACGGGATGTAAATTGCCAACAGCCTCTCTGGAGGTGTGCATTGTGTTCCCTAAGCCAAGTAAACAGCAGAGCTACAGAGCCAAGGGCCCTTCCAGTCTAGGGAATATATCTTGGGAAAACTGAAAATCAATAAGACAGAGCCATTTCAAAATTTAGGGCTGCACTGCTTACAAGAACCTCAACTTGGGTACACCTTAAATATCCCAGGAAAGATAAAAACGGTTCAAAAAATTATGTTATTTACATACAATGGAATATCCCTCAGCCATGAAATCAATGTCATAAGACCAGGAGCAGCAACATGAGTGGATTCAGGTACGATAATTCTAAGTGAAATAAGTGACACAGAAAAAGAAACTTATCATAATATATCACTTATGAAGATCCTGTAAACATGGCTACACATGAACTGAGTTAGGAAAGAGAACAGAGCCACACATTTAGAAAACACTCTTATGCCTGCTTAAGGGGAAAGGAGAGGTGGTGTGATGCATAAAACCAGAGTTTGATATAAGCACAGGTACCGTTCCAAAAACCAATTGTGGAATAGAAAATACCTACACCTTCCTCAGTGAAAGGGACACAAAACACCTTATTTCCCGCAGAGCAATATATCTGACTAGTAAGAATCTTAAAACATATGTATTGATATATCTCCGTAAGGGAATCAAGTGTGTCTAGACTGGCATAAACATGGCAGCGAGAATCAGCTCAAACCCACTATCAAAAGGAATTTGAAAAACAATAAAAAAAGGTAAATTTTTTACAATACCTTCAGGGTCTCTGACGAAACCTGCAATGACCCTATCTGCAATGACAGCTGGATGTGGAATAAGGATGGACACATGGGACTGAGAGGATTGGTAAGATTGGTGAGCAAATGCAGACCCTTTAAAACAATAATGCATGGCACCCATTCCATGGGTCCCAACTCTCCAGGTTGAAGGGAATATTACTGCAGCTATAACATGTACGGGAAACCTAGAGAATGGACAAACTGTGAATACGAAAGGTCTCTAAAACTCAACGATTAGAACCTCTCGTGGTGCTATGCATTGACTTTCCAAATGCTTTACTATCAATCTCCCAGCTTCGAGAGACAGCACCTTTATCCTCCTGGTTCCCACAGGCTGCCAATTTGGCAGAGGATGAAAGGGAAGAGAGAGAACCAATGAAAGAGTAGCTGTTAGACATTTGGACGTTCACATGTCACTCTTATTTCCCGGGAGGAAGAAGAATTAAGTAAAGTCTCAGACACACACTGGGAACCAGTATAGGTCCTGAACCAAAATTTTGGACGTGCGTTCAGCTCACAAAAAACAAGTTAAATAATTGAGCTCAGGGGCACAGCAATTCACTAACAGGCAGAGTAATAAAGGACAACTATCGCCCAAAAATCTGTTGAGGGAAGGCAACGAGGCGGACTTGAAAGCGAGGCAGAATAGCAAGAAACAGATTTCAAGAGGTACGTTGGAATCGCCTTTAAAGCACAGGAAGTGAGGCACAACTTTGACAATGATGCACTTGGCCAAAAAGGGCGTATGTGTTATCTCCTGAATATATTCAGGAGAAAACGCATACGCCCTTTTTGGCCAAGCAAGCAAGTGGGCATGCAAATCTGAACTACAAAAAAGTATCACTTCTCACCAGTCAAAAGGCACATCCACAAAATGGATAAACACCAGAAAGTCAAGACAGGCCCTGGAGAACAGGGAGCCTTGTTATGCTGAAGGGCGGGATGTAAATTTCTAACTGCCTCTCTGGAGGAGTGCATTATGTTCCATAAAACAAGTAAACAACAGAGATACAGAGCAAAGGCCACTTCCAGTCAAGGGAATATACCTTGGGAAAACTGAAAATCAATAAGACAGAGCCATTTCAAAATTTAGGGCTGCACTGCTTACAAGAACCTCAACTTGGGTACACCTTAAATATCCCAGGAAAGATAAAAATGGTTCAAAAAATTGTGGTACTTAGGTACGATGGAATATCCCTCAGCCATGAAATCAATGTCATAAGACCAGTAGCAGCAAAATGAGTGGATTCAGGTACGATGATTCTAAGTGAAATAAGTCACACAGAAAAAGAAACTTATCATAAGATATCACTTATGAAGATCCTGAAAACATGGCTACACAAGAACTGAGTTAGGAAAGAGAAGAGAGTCTCACATTTAGAAAACACACTTATGCCTGCTTAAGGGGGAATGAGAGGTGGGGTGATGCATAAAACCAGAGTTTGATATAAGCACAGGTACCGTTCCAAAAAGCAACTATGGAATAGACAAGACCTACACCTTCTTCAGTAAAAGGGACTCAAAACCACATATTTCACGCAGAGGAATATATCTGACTAGTAAGAATCTTAAAACCTATGTATTGATATGTCTCCATAAGGGAATCAACTGTGTCTAGACTGGCATAAACATGGCAGCGAGAAACAGCTCAAACCCAGTATAAAAAGGAATTTGAAAAACAAATCAAAAGGGATATTCTTTACAATTCCTTCAGTGTCTCTGATGAAACCTTGAATGACCCTATCTACAATGAGAGCTGGATGTGGCATAAAGCTGAACACATGGGACTGAGAGGATTGGTGAGATTGGGTGAGCAAATGCAGACCCTTTAAAGAAATAATGCATAGCATCCATTCCATGGGTCCCATGTGTCCAGGTTGAAGGGACTATTACTACCGCTATAACATGTATGGGAAACCTAGAGAATGGACACACTGTGAATACGAAACGTTTCTAAAACTCAACTAATAATCCCTCTCCTGGTGCTCCGGTTTGACTTTCCAACTGCTTTACTATCAATCTGCCAACTTGGAGAGACAGCCCCTTTAACCTCCTGGTTCGCACAGTTACCAATTTTTCAAAAATAAAAGGGAAGAGGGAGAACAAATGAGAGAGTAGATCTTAGGCATTTGGACGGGTACATGTCACACTAATTGCCCCGCAGGAAGAATAATTAACCAAAGTCTCAGCCACGCGCCGGGAACCAGTATAGGTCCTGAACCAAAATTTTGGACTTGCGGTCTTCTCACAAAAAACGAATTTAAAAATGGAGCTCAGGGGCACAGGAATTCAGAAACTGTCAGAGTAATAATGGACAACTATCACCTAAAAATCTGTTGAGAGAAGGAATCGAGGCGGACTTGAAAGGGAGGCAGTATAGCAGGAAACAGATTTCAAGAGGTATGTTGGAATCGCCCTAAAAGCACAGGAAGAGGGGCACAACTTCGAAAATGATGCACTTGGCCAAAATGAGCGTATGTGTTTTCTCCTGAATATATTCAGCAGAAAACGCATACGCCCTTTTTGGCCAAGCAAGCAAGCGGGCAATGCAAATCTGCACTACAAAGTAGTATCACTTCCCACCGGTCAAAAGGGACATCCGCAAAAAGTGTAAAAACCAGAAAGGCAAGACAGGCCCTGGAGAACAGGGAGCCTTGTTATGCTGATGGGCGGGATGTAAATTGCCAACTGCCTCTCTGGAGGAGTGCATTGTGTTCCCTAAAACCAGTATACAACAGAGCTACAGAGTCAAGGGCACTTCAAGTCTAGGAAATATACCTTGGGAAAACTGAAAATCAATAAGACAGAGCCACCCCAAATTTAGGGCTTCACTGCTTACAAGAACCTCAATTTGTGTAAACCTTAAATATCCCAGGAAAGACAAAAATGGTTGAAGAAATTTTGGTACTTACGTACGATGGAATATCCCTCAGCCATGAAATCAATTTCATAAGGCCAGTAGCAGCAAAATGAGTGGATTCAGGTACGATGATTCTAAGTGAAATAAGTCACACAGAAAAAGAATTTTATCATAAGATATCACTTATGAAGGTCCTATAAACATGGCCTCACATGAACTGAGTTAGGAAAGATACCAGAGTAACGAAACTTATCATAAGATATCACTCATAGCGGGAATGTACACATGGCTACACATGAACTGATTTACAAACACAACGGAATCACACATTTAGAAAACAATCTTCTGCCTGCTTAAGGGGAAAGGCGAGGTGGGGTGATGCATAAAATCACAGTTTTAAATTAGCACTAATACCGTTACATAAACGAAGTATGTAATAGACAACACCTACTCCTGCCACAATGAACTGGACTCAACACCCCCTATTCATTGCAGAGTATTATGTCTGACTCTCAGTATTTTAAAACATATGTATTCTCATGTCTCCATAAAGGAATCATGTGTGTGTATAACGGCATGAACAGAGCACTGATATTCAGTTAAACCCACTTATAAAAATAAATTTCAAAAGCAAAATGCAAAAACAGTGAAACAGTGAGAAAGTCTTAAAAATTACGTTCAGGGCCTGTGATGCAACCTGGATTGACCACCTTTACACCCACAGCTGGATGAGACATAAGACTGGACACTTGGGGCTGACAAGATTGCTGAGGTTGTGTGAACAAAAGAACACCACTTAGAGCAATACTGTGTGCTACCCATTCTAGTGGTCCCAACTCTCCAGGTTTAAGGGAATCTTCCTACAGTTAAAACATGAATGGGAAACCCAGTGGATGGTACACTGTGTAATTGGGAAAGTTTTCTAAAAGGTACCTCATTTTTCCTTTTGTCGTGCTCGGCTTCACCATTCCATCTGCATTACTAAAAATCTCCCCACTTGGAGTGTCAGCACCTTTACCCTCCTGTTATGCACAGTTTGCAAATTGTGCAGAGGATGAACATGAAGAGGGGGAATAAATGAGAGATTAGCTGTAGGTGTTTGGATGGGCACATGTCACTCTAGTTTCCCACCAGGAAGAAGAATTAACCAAAGGCTCTGCCTGAAGCCCCGGAACCAGTGTAGGGCCTAAAGCCATCCTGCGGTATTGCAGCCAGCTCACAAAGAGGCAAGTTGAGAAATGGAAATCAGGGGCACAGCAATTCACAAACTTGCAGAGTTATAAAGGACAACTATCATCCAGAAATATATTGAGGAAAGGCAGTGAAGAGTATTTGAATGCAAGGCAGAATTGAAGGAAACACATTTCAAGAGGTAGATTGGAGTCATCTTTAAAGCACATGAAAAGCGACAGAATTTCGACAATGTTGCCCTTGGCTGAAAAGGGACTATGTGTATTTTCTTGAATATATTCGGGAAAAAATGCATACGCCCTTTTTGGCTAAGCAAGCCATCAGGCATTGCAAATCCACACTACAGAGAAGTGTCCCTTACCTCCAGTCAAAAGGGCCATCCACAAATAGTGTAAAAACCGCAAATGCAGGACAGGCCATGGAGAAAACGGAGCCTGGTTATGCCGATGGACAGGATGTAAATTGCCAACAGCCTCTCTGGAGAACTGTATGTTGTTTTCTAAAACAGAGCTACAGAGCATAGCACACTTCCACTCATGGGCGTGTATTTTGGGAAAACTAAAAATCCATAACACACAGCCAGCCCAAACTTTAGGGCTGCTCTGTTTACAAGAACCTCGACTTCAGTACACTTTAAATATCCCAGGAAAGGAAAAAAAATGGATATAGATGTTGTGGTACTTATATACAATGGAATGTCACTCAGACATAAAATCAATGTCATAAGGCCAATAGCAGCTTAATGAGTGGCTTTAGGTACGATGATGCTAATTGAAATGAGCCACAAAGTAAAAGAAACTTATTGTAATATATCACTTATAGAAGGAATGTAAACATGGCTACACATGAACTGAATTTCAAAAGAGAACAGAGTTACACATCTAAAAAACACACTTATGCCTCCTTAAGGGGAAAGGTGACGTGGGGTGATGTGTAAAAGCAGAGTTTGAAATTAGCACAGATCCCATTCCATATACCAAATATGTATTAGACAAGACCTACTCCTTTCTCAATGAACTGGACACAAAACACCCTATTCACTGAAGAGGAATATATCTGACTGGTAATAACCTTGAAACCTATGTATTTATATGTCTCCATAATGGAATCAAGTGTATGTAGATTGGCATAAACACAGATCAATGGAACAGGACAGAAAGCCCAGAGGTAAACCTACATACCTATGGCTATCTCATCTATGACAAAGAGCTAAGGATATACAATGGAGAAAAGACAGTCTCTTCACTAATTGGTGCTGGGAAAACTGGACCCCTACACATAAAAGAATGAAATTAGAACACTCCATAACACCATACACAAAAATAAACTCTAAATTGATTAGAGATCTATATATAAGACCAGACACTATAAAACACTTAGAGGAAACCATAGGCAGAACACTCTATGACATAAATCACAGCAAGATCCTTTTTGACCCACCACTTAGAGAAATGGAAATAAAAACAGAAATCAACAAATGGGACCTAATGAAACTTAAAAGCTTTTACACAGTACAGGAAAACATAAACAAGATGAAAAAACAACCCTTAGAATGGGAGAAAATATTTTCAAATGAAGCAATTGACAAAGGATTAATCTCCTAACTTTACAAGCACCGCATGTAGCTCAATATCACAAAAACAAACAACCCAATCCAAAAACGGGCAGAAGACCTAATAGACATTTCTCCAAAGAAGATATACAGATTACCAAGAAACACATGAAAGGATGCTGAACATCACTAATCATTAGAGAAATGCAAACCAAAACTACCCTGAGGTATCACCTCACAGCAGTCAGAGTGGCAATCATCAAAAAAATCTACAAAACAATAAATGCTGGAGAGGCCTTTATTGGAGAAAAGGGCACACACTTGCACTGTGGGTGGGAATGTAAATTGATATGGGCACTAGGGAGAACAGTATGGAGGGTCCTTTAAATAACTAACAATAGAAGTACCATACGACACAACAATCCAACTACTGGGCATTTGCCTTGTGAAAACCATAATTCAAAAAGAGTTATGTACAAAAATGTTCATTGCAGCTCTATTTGCAATAGCCAGGACATGGAAGCAACCTAAGTGTCCATCGACAGATGAATGGATAAAGAAGATCTGGCACATATATACAATGGAATATTACTCAGCCAAAAAAAAGAAGCAAACTGAGCTATTTGTACTGAGGTGGATGGACTTAGAATCTGTCCTACACAGTGAAGTAAGTCTGAAAGGGAAAAACAAATACTGTATGTTAACAGAGATATACGGAATCTAATGAAGAAAAAAAAAAGAATTTGAAGAACCTAGTGGCAGGAGAGGATTAAGGACACAGACATAGAGAAAGGACTTGAGGACACCAGAAGGGGTATGGGTAAGCTGGGACGAAGTGAGAGAGTGGCATGGACATAAATACATTACCAAATGTAACACCGATAGCTACTGGGAAGCAGCCACATAGAACAGGGAGATCAGCTTGGTGCTCTGTGAGCACATAAAGGGGTGGGATATGGAGTGTGGGAGGGAGATGCAAGAGGGAGGGAATCTGGTGATATTTGTATATGTATAGCTGATTCACTTTGTTATACAGCAGAAACGAACACTCCATTGTAAAGCAATTCTTCTCCAATAAACGTGTAAAAGGAAAAAAAAACAAAAAGGAAGCCCAGGGATAAACCTACACACCTATGGTCAACTAATCTATGACAAAGGAAGCAAGACTATACAATGGAGATAAGACAGTCTCTTCAATCATTGGTGCTGGGAAATATGGACAGCTACATGTAAAAGAATGAAATTAGAACACTCCCCAACACCATACATAAAAATATATTCAAAATGGATTAGAGACCTTAATGTAAGACCAGACAGTATAAAATTCTGAGAGGAAAACTTACGAAAGATACCTGACGTAAATCACAGCAAGATCTTTTTTGATCCACCTCCTATAGTAATGAAATAAAAAAGAAAACTAAACAGATGGGACCTAATGAAACGTAAAAGCTTTTGCAAAGCAAAGGAAACTACAAACAAGATGAAAAGACAACCCTCAGAATGGCAGAAAATATTTGCAAACGAATCAATGGACAAATGATTAATCTCCAATATATATAAACAGCTCATGCAGCTCAATATTAATAAAACAAACAACCCAATACAAAAATGGAAGAAGATCTAAATAGATATTTCTTCCAAGAAGACATAGAGATGGCCAGTATGTACATGAAAATCTGCTCAACATCACTAATTATTAGAGAAATGGAAATCGAAACTACAATGAGGTATCACGTCAAATCATCAGAAAATGTACAAACAACAAATGCTGGAGAGGGTGTGGAGAAAAGGAACCTTATTCCACTATTGTTGGGAATGTAAATCGATACAGTCTCTAAGGAGAACAGTATGGAGGTTCCTTAAAAAAATTAAAAATAGAATTACCATATAATCCAGCAATCCCACTACTGGGCATATACCCAGAGAAAACCATAAATCAAAAAGACACATTCACCACAATGTTCATTGCAGCACTATTTACAATAGCCAGGTAATGAAAGCAACCTAAGTGCCCACAGACAGACGAATGGATAAAGATATGGTACATATATATAATGGAATATTACTCAGCCATACATAGGAATGAAATTGGGTCATTTGTAGAGACCTTGATGGATCTAGAGACTGTCATACAGAGTGAAGTAAGTCAGAAAGAGAAAAACAAATATTGTATATTAATGCATATATGTGGAACCTAGAAAAATGGTACTGATGAACCGGTTTGCAGGGCAGAGATAGAGACACAGATGTAGAGAACAAACATATGGACACCAAGGTGGGAACACCATGTGAGGGTGGTGGTGGGATGAATTGGAAGACTAGGATTCACATGTGCACACTTATATGTATAAAATAGATATCCAATAAGAACCTGCTGTATAAAATGAATAAATAAATTTAAAAAAAATAAAAATAAATAAATAAAATTTAATAAAATAAAACAGAAAAAAAGTTTTTCCCTTCACATAGATGTCTTTATATTAATGCATTATTTCCATGTTTATATCTCCAAATTTAAAAAAGAGGAATAAATAAAATCTACCTTGAACCAAAAAGAAAAAAAGAAAAAAAAAAAACAGAACCCACCAGTTATACAGAGGAAAATCGTATAAGGGCACTTGCTCCAGTGGTAAAAAATTCTTAAGTTGGTCAGAGGTGGGAAATCGTCTCCAGTGCAGTCAGCAGCACTCCCCCCCACAAGGAGCATCCTCATTGCAAAGCTGGGGGACTGTGTCGAGGCGTCTGTGAGTAAATGTGAGCTGAGCCCCAGTCCTGCTGCAGCTGAACTCTTCCCACCCTTTCCAGGTAAAACACCTGATTATGTACAAGCACTTGCAAGCCTAGAGGAAGGGCTGTGGAGCCACACCAGCGACAGCACGCAGGCCGACTTGGCGCCTGCAGGCCAGCCAGGATAGTCCTGGCCCCAGATGCTCTTCTGGAAGCTTTCCATTTCCCTGTCTGAGATACCCCTCCTGCCACGGCCCCCACTGCTTTTTTACTTCCTCACCTCTGCCTGGGGAGAAATTACAGTGTCAGGTATGGGTGACACATCCTCTTCTTTAGCAGGTGGCAGCCAGGCAACTCCTGCAGAAAGTCCAGCAGAGCCCCCCTCACACTGGGCCACCCACAAAGCCACGGCCTCTCCCTCCCTACCACCACCCCAGCCCCGACACTGCTGACAGGGCAGAGAATATGGCGTCAGGCACAGCAACAGGGGCTCTTGCTGACTGGAGAGGTGTTTATATTGACCTCAACCCAGGCACACATGGGGAGGGCCAGCAGGCAGTGTCAGGCTGCCCAAATCAGCCAATCCTCACCCCTCAGGGGCTCACAGTTGCAGAAAATGAACCTTGCTAAACGGGCCAGACCCAAGTAACAGGTGTGGGCTCTTGAGAGTCAGGATAGACAAGGGGCTGCAGCTGCGGCTTGTTTTCTTATCATTTTATCTGGTCCATGAGTGGAAAACAACTTCAAGAAGACCCTATCCTAATGAGAGGAACCCAGGAGTCAGGGAGAGGAGTGATGGTGGGTGGAGACAGAGGCCTGGTGCCCTGGCTGCAGTGGAAGTGTCTGGAAGACCAGGCAGAGAGAGGCTGCACAGAGTGATAGCCAGGGTCACAGACCTGTCAGAGCTGCTGTTTGTTAGTTCAAGTCCTGCTCTGAGGTTTTCTGTGTCAGCTGTGAGCGACAGGTGAGCTGGGGGTTCTCTGCAAGGTGGGCTATGTGCACAGTTCCTGTGTGTCCAGCCCTGCTGGGGTACCTGCATTGGGGAGCTCCGTATCCTGGGAAGGGCCTGACTATGATAGCCCCATGGGCTGCTGGGTAGCTGCACAGGTGAGCTCCATACCCTGGGAGGGACTTGAACACGAGATCCCCGTGGGCTGTGGGGTGGGGGGTGCAGCCCAGGTGAGCTCCATATCCTGGGATTGGCCTGACCACGAGAGCCCCATGGGCTGCTGGATACCTGGTAAAGGATATCAGGACAGTCAGTGAAGCCACCGAGGATATACATCCAGTAGCTCCTATTTCCTACTCCCTGCTGCTCATTCTACCATCCACCAGGCCATGGCATTCTGTATTACACTTCAATGATGCCTTCTTCTGTATTCCATTCATCTCAGAGTCACAAGAATTTTTGGCTTGTGCGTGGCAGGACACAACATGCAACAAAACCAATAATGCTGGGCCGTCCTGCCCCAATGGTTCAAAAATCCCCACACCATCATTGGGGAAATGTCCTCTAAAGACCTAAACGTTCTACCTCTGTAAAAGGGAACCCTCCTTCAATATGCAGATGACATTCTGATCGCCAGGCCTACTAAAGACGCCTCGGAACTACCTATCCAAGAAAGGATAGAAGGTGTCCAAGAAAAAGGCTCAAATATACCAGGCTCAGGTGACATGACTGGGCTTCATTCTCACAGATATTCAGAGAAACGCATCCCAGGATAGGGAAGAAGCCATTTGCAGCCTTACCTCTTCTAAAACTAGAAGACAGCTTAGGGGTTCCTGGGGAGGCCAAGGTTTTCTGCATCTGGATCCCTAACTACTGTCTAATAGCTGGGACTCTACATGAAACACTGACACGAAAAGATGATGATCCTTTTGTATAGAATCCAGAAGCAGCCTTTCAAGAATAGAAAGATCAGTCAATTCAGACCCTTGCCCAGGAACTCGCTAATTTAGCTAAACCCTTTGACCTTTACATACTCGGTCAAAGGTTAATTGCCCTTGGAGCCTTAGTGCAAAAACTGGGACCACTTGAAATGGAGCAACACAAGAATGTCCTTCAGGTATGATAAACTATGGCCACCAAGGGCTTTGCCCACTGACTCATCAGGCCAGGATACTGGGGTATCTAAAAAGCTGGAAATCAGCAGCCCACAAGGCCAGCTCCCTCCTAAGGGAAAAGGACCCCACGTCGTGATCCTAACCACCCATCATGCCCTGAAGTTGCAGGGGTCGCTCTGTGGACACACTGACCTCGAGTGAGGAGGCCCTCCAACTCCAACCTCCAGAGAGACAAACGGGAGCAACGGGCCCCCAAGATGACTCGTGTGACCATCACTTGACCTGGAGTTTCTCTCAGAAAACAAGCAGACTGTGCCCCGAAAGAGCAGACTACTGCTTGCAGGACTTACTGCACCCAGAGGGGAGCTAATAAGCTTGGCGGGGGAAACGTATATCACGCTTTCACCATAGAAAACCCTACAGACACCGCGGTGATGGTGGCCAATATGACCGGCTGGACTGCTGGCTACTTCTAAAGGCCGTTGACTCAGTGGACGTCATGGTCCTGGATCACCACTGACCCTGGACTGTCTAGGATTTGCGTGGGCAGGGTTCTGGCACATGGTGCTGTTTGTACATTAATTCAGGGACCTAATTAAAGAAAGCACAGACTACTGGTCAGAGCATCTAGGCTGGCAAAAAACGTCAGCCTAAGGTCGCCGAACAAATGTGGGGTGGGGTGAAACCTGCCACCTCAGCATCTCTGCACATCTCTTTCCTGGACACTTAAAGGTCATCAGAATCTATAACACTTCCAATGCTGGTGCTCAGGCGTACGAGAAGTGAGGCAGGAGGCCTTGGGACAATCAACCTCACCTGGAGGCTGGTGGGGAGACGTTTTGCCCCTCCCCCGAAGTATCAGGGCTCCCACCACAGCATGAAGCAGTTACAAAAGAGGGGTCTGCACCCTCAACACCCCAAGAATGAGGAACGGAACAAAAAGCAGAGGAGGTGTTCGTCTCTGGCAACGTTCATTAAAAATTCCTGTGAGATAAAAAGAGAATCTGGGCAATAAAATAAAGTCTAAGCTGTTTTTCCTTTGTGCTTTGTCTAATTTCACGTGCTCCTAGGGTTCCGCATGCAGAGGTCCCACACCCGGCACTTCAGACCCGATTTCGTAGTGCAGAATGGCTGGGTCAACACCTCAGCTAGCGGGGTCCCATGCAGACTCCACGGCATAGAGCCTGAGCTTCAGCCAACCCAGCCCTCAAGAGCTCCATCCCCTCCCTCCCACTGACGCTGCTGGGATCCCTACACAGCAGCCCAGCCCACAGCCCGTGGGGGAGTGCACACTCTCACCTCTCCATTCTGTTTTCAAAATAATGTTTCCTTTGCTTCTGAACCAAACTCAGTCCTGATCTGTTGGCTCCAATGACACTGGGCACGGGGACTCCTGTTGGGGTCCACTCTGGAGGATCAGTAACAGAAATTGAGAACATTGTAACTTCAATGAACAGATGTGTGAGCCAAACTGTAGTTAACACAGAGCAGTGTATAATGCTCGGGTAAAATAAGATGTTTCTAAGTCTTACCTTTGATATTTCCATCACTTTACTATAAGCAAGTTCAGTGAAGACGTCTGTCTTATTTGTCAGGTCAACATTAGAGAAATGAAGTGATTTATTTCCATGGATGTACATCGAGTACTCTTGGCTGAGGCTTCAATCTTGTTTTGAACGCTTTTCCATTGAAAACGATACCTCTCTTTCAGCTCCCCCATTTCTGAGAAGTATAAAATCTTATAATTTATTATTACCAAAGGGGAAAGGTAGGAGAAGGGATAAATTAACAGTGTGGGATTAACACATACACACTGCTACGTATAAAATAGATCATCAACAAGGAACTACTGTATAGCACAGGGAACTACACTGAATATTTTGCAATAACCTATAAGGGGAAATAATCTGAAAAATAATAGATATTTTTATTGACATCATCTATCAATGACAGATAAAATGTAACCTAAACAAGGCCGATGGTGAACGCTTCTGACCCTGAAGATTTCAATCATCTAAAGTTTGGGCTCTGCCTATTTCCCAAGGTGCTTAATGGACATACGTGTAGCCGTAGCTTAAAGATTCCCCAGTTTGGGGTACGGGGAGGCACTGATTTGGAAAAATCCCTGGTGTTCTCCTTCCATGCACGGGACCCTTCCTACAGCTAAAACATGCCTGTCACACCTAGAGGATGGTACACCTTTTGATCAGAAAGAGTTTGGAAAAGGCACCTCATCTCCTCATCGTCTGGTGCTCGGGTTCACCCCTCCAGCATCTTTCCTAACAATCTCCTCACTTGGGGATATCAGCACCATTAACATCCTGTTGCACACAGTTTGGAATTTGTCCAGAGGATGAAGCGGAAGGATGAGAAAAATTTAGAGACAAGTCTTAGGTGTTCGGACAGGCACATGCCACTCTAATTTCCAATCCGGAAGACAAATTCATCAAAGGCTAGAATTGCCCACGGAAACAGAATAGGGCTAGAGGAAATCCCGCTGTTTTGTGTCCAGTTTCCAAAAACACAAGTTGAATAATGGAACTCAGGGGCACTAAAATTCATGAAACTGCAGAGTTGAAAATATCTATCGTCGAAAAATGTCTTGAGGTAAGTCACAGAAAAGGACTTGTAAGCAAGGGAGAGTGGCAGGAAACAGATTTGAAGAGGTAGAAAGGACTCCCCATTAAAGCACAAGAAAAGGGGCTGAACATCGCCAATGATGCAGTTGGCCCAAAAGGGCGTATGCAATTTTTTTCTGAATATATTCAAGTAAAGGCCATACACACTTTTTATCCAACCAAACAGGTGGGCACTGGAAATCAATACTACAAAATGTATCAATTCACATCAGTCAGAAGGGCCATCCACATAAAGTGTAAACACCAGAAATGCAAGACAGGGTGAGGAGAAAAGGGAGCCCTGTGAGGCTGATAGTGGAATTGTAATTTGCCAACGGCCACTATGGCGAAGTGTATTGTGTTTGCTAAAACATCTAAAAGATGAGCTACAGAGCATAGGGCACTTGCACTCATGGACGTATCTGCATTGTGATGAAAAGTTCATGGAGCAATGTGGTGACAAATTTCACAGAACCTTGTGATGATGAGGGCATTGACTATTGTGATGACACAGGTCATGAAACCTTGTGATGACGGGACACACGGAGCATTGTGATGACTGGGGTCATGTAGCATTGTGATGACAGGGGCATGGAGCAGTGGTCTGACAAGTTTCATGGATAATTGTGTAGACAGTGGTCATGGCACATTGTGATGACAAGGGCATGGAGCACTGTGATGACAAGGTCATGGAGTATGGTGAAGACAGGTGTCAGGGAGCATTGTGATGGCATATTTCATGTACCATTGTGATGACAATGACATGGTGCATTGTGATGCCAAGTGTTATGGAGGATTGTGATGACAAAGGTAATGGAGCATTGTGACGACAAGGGCTTGGAGCATTGTGATGACAAGGGTCATGGAGCATTGTGATGACAACGGCCATTGAGAATTTTGATGAAAAGGTCGTGAAGCATTGTGATGACAAAGGCATGGGGCTTGCTATGACAGGGGTCATGGGGCATTGCGATGACAAGTGCATGGAGAATTGTGATGACAAGAGCATGTTAAACTGTGATGAGAACTGTCATGGAGCATTGTGATGACAAGGACGTGAAGAATTGTGATGACAAGGGACATGGAGCATTGTGATGACCAGGGCATGGAGCATTGTGATGGCAAGACCGTGGAGCACTGTGATGAGAAGACCATGGATAATTATAGTGACGAGCATCATGGAGCACTGTAATGACAAGGGGCATGGAGCATTGTGATGATAGGTCTCATTGAGCATTGTGATGACAGGGGTCATGGATCATTGTGATGACAAGGGTCATGGAGTATTGTGATGACAAGCTTGTGGAGTATTGTGATGACAAAGCATTTAACACTGTGATGGGAAGTGTCAAGGAACATAGTTATGCCAAGAACGTGGAGAATTGTGATGACAGGGAACATGGAGCATTGTGATGACCAGGGCATGGAGCATTGTGATGGTAAGACCGTGGAGCATTGTGATGAGAAGACCATGTATAATTGTGATGATGAGCGCCATGGAGCGCTATAATGACAAAAGGTATGGAGAATTGTGATGACAGTGGCCATGGAGCATTGTGATAAAAAGAGTCATGGAGCATTTTGATGACAAGGGTGTGGAGCATTGTGATGAGAAGACCATGGATAATTGTGAATGACGAGCGTCATGGAGCACTGTAATGACAAGGAGTATGGAGCATTGTGATGACAGTGCTCATGGAGCATTGTGATGACAAGTGTCATGGAGCATTCTGATGACAAGCTTGTGGAGTATTGTGATGACAATGGCATGGAGCATTGTGATGAAAAGGGCATGGAGCATTGTGATGAAAAATGCATGGAGCCTTTTCATGACAGTGTTCAAGGAGCATACTGATGACAAGTGTCAGGGAGCATTGTGATGACAAGTGTATTGAGAATTGTGATGACAAATATCATGGAGCATTGTGACGACAAGGGCATGGAGTATTGTGATGACAGGCAGCATGGAGCGTTGTGATGACAAGGGTTATGGAACATTGCGATCACATGGGTTTGGAGCATTGTGAAGACAGAGGTCATGGATCATTGTGATTTCAAGGAGCATGGAGCACTGTGATGACAGGAGTCATGGAACATTTTGATGAAAGGGGTCATGGAGCATTTTGATGACAGGGGTTATGGAACATTGTGATGTCAGTGGTCATCGAACATTGTGATGATAAGTGCATGTAGCATTGTGATGACAGGAGTCATGGAACATTGTGATGACAGGGCTGAGGGAGTATTGTGATGAATAGTGATGAAACATTTTGATATCAGTTGTGAGAGAGCATTTTGATGAGAAGTGCATGGAGCATTGTGATGACAAGGTTTATGGAGCATTGTGATGACAAGTTTGTGGAGCACTGTGATGACAGGCGCATGGCAAATTGTGATGACAGGTGTCATGGAGCATTGTGCTGACAAGCGCATGGAGCATTGTAATGACAACGGTCATAGAGCATTGTGCTGAGAAAGGCATAGAGTATTGTGATGACAAGGGTCAAAGAGCATTGTGATGAAAAGTTCATGGAGCATTGTGGTTAAAAAGGTCACAGAGACTGTTGAAGATGAGGGCATGGACCATTGTGATGACAAAGGTCATGAAGCATTGTGATGACTGGAGTCACGGAGCATTGTGATGACAGGGGTCATGGAGCTTTGTGATATCAAGGGCATGGAGCATTGTGATGACAAGGTCATGGGTCAGTGGTCTAATAAGTTTCATGGATGATTGCAATGACAGGTGGAATGGTGCATTGTGATGACAAGGGCATGGAGCATTGTGAAGAACAGCTCATACATTATTGTGAAGACAGGTGTCAGGTAGCATTGTGATGACATATGTAATGGCTCTTTGTGATGACAATGGCATGGAGCATTGTGATGCAAGTGTCATGGAGGATTCTGATGACAAAGGTAATGGAACAGTGTGATGACAATGGCTTTGAGCATTGTGATGACAAGGGTCAGGGAGCATTGTGCTGACAAGTGCATGGAGAATTGTGATGCCAAGGTCATGGAGCATTTTGATGACAAGCTTGTGGAGTATTCTGATGACAATGGCATGGAGCATTGTGATGAAAACTGCATGGGTCATTGTGAGGCAAAGGCATGGAGCCTTTTCGTGACAGGGTTCATGGAGCATTCTGACGACAATTGTCAGGGAGCACTGTGATGACAAGTGTATTGGGAATTGTGATGATAAAGGTCATGGGGCATTGTGATGAAAAGTGCATGGAGTATTGTGATGACAGGCATCATGGAGCATTGTGATGACAAGTGTTATGGAACATGGTGATCACAAGTGTTTGGAGCATTGTGATAACACAGGTCATGGATCATTTTGATTTCAAGAAGCATGGAGCATTGTGATGACAAGAGCATGAAACAATGTGATCCAAAGGTTCATGGAGGATTTTGATGACAATGGTAATGGAGTATAGTGATGACAAGCGCATGGAACATTTTAATGACAAGTTCATGTAGCATTTTGCCGACAAAGGCATGGAGCATTGTGATGACAGGTGTCATGGAGCACTGTGATGCCATGCGTCACAAAGCATTGTGAATACATGTGTCATGGAGCATTGGGATGAAAAGGGCATGGATCATTGTGATGACAAGCGTCATGGAAGATTGGGCTGAAAATGTTCATGGAGTATTGTGATGACAGGGGTCATGGAGCATTGTGATGACAAGAGTTCCGGATCACTGTGTTGTCAGGGGTAATTGAGTGTTGTGATGACAGTGGTCATGGAGCATTGTGTTGATATTGGTCCTGGAGCATTGTGATGAGAAGACCATGGAGACATGTGATGACAAGTCTCATGGAGTATTCTGATGAAAATGGGCATGGAGCATTGTGATTACAGTGGTCTTGGAGCATTGTAATGACAAGGGCATGGGGCATTGTGAAGAGAAGGACATGGAGCATTCTGATGAATGTGTCATGGAGCACTGTGATGACAAGTGCATGGAGCATTGTGATTACAGGTGTCTTGGAGCACTGTGATGAAAAAGGAATGGATCATTGTGATGAAAAAGGCATAGAGCCTTGTCATGACAGTGTTCAAGGAACATACTGACGACAAGTGTCAGGGGGCATTGTGATGAAAATTTTATTGAGCATTGTGATGACTAAGGTCATGGAGCATAGTAATGAGAAGACCATGGATAACTGTGATTATGAACATCATGGGGTGTTGTGATGTTAAGTGTTATGGAATATTGTGATCACAACGGTTTGGAGCATTGTGATGACAGAGGTCATGGAGCATTTTGATTTCACTGTGATGACAACAGCCTGAAGCATTATTGTGATGGGCATGGTGCATTGTGATGATAGGATTCATGGAGCTTTTAGATGAAAATGGGCATCGAGCATTTTGATAACAAGGGTCTTGGAGCATTGTGATGACAAGGTCATGGAGCATTGTGATGAGAAGTCCATGGAACATTCTGATGACATGCGTCATGGAGCTTTCTGATGACAAGGGCATGGAGCATTGTGATTACAGGGGTTTTGGAACATTGTGATGACAAGTGTCATGGAGCCTTGTGAATGACAAGGCCGTGGAACATTGTGATGGCAGGGGTCATGGAACATTGTTATGACAGGTGTAATGGAGCACTGTGTTGAGAAGGGCAGGAAGCATTGTTGTGAAATGTTTCATGGATTATTGTAATGAGAGTGGGCATAGAGCATTGTGATGACAAGATCACGGAACGCTGTGATACATGGGTCATGGAGGATTGTAATGGCAAGGGCATGGAGCATTGTGATGAGAAGGGCATTGAGCACTGTGATGACAAGTGTCATGGAGCTTTGTGATGACAAGGGTATGGATCAATGTGATGAGAGGGTTCATGGAGCATTGTGATGACAATGACATGGAGCATTGTGATGTCAAGTGTCATGGATTTGTGTGATGTCAAAAGTCATGGAGCATTTTGATGACAAGGCGTGGTGCATTGTGATGAGAAGGGCAGGGAGCAGTTTGAGGACAAGATCATGCAGCAATTTGATGAAAATTGTAATGGAATATTTTGATGACAGGTGTTATAGAACATTGTGATGTCAGGGGTCATGGAGCTTTGGGATGAAAAGGGTCATGGAGCATTTTGATGACAGGGGTTGTGGAACATTGTGATGTCAGGGGTCATGAAACATTGTGATGATTAGGGGATGTAGCATTGTGATGACAGGTGTCATGGAACATTGTGATTACAGGGGTGAGGGAGTAATGTGATTACTAGTGATGGAACATTATGATATCTCATGTGAGAAAGCATTTTGATGAGAAGTACATGGAGCATTGTGATTACAAGGTTTATGGAGCATATCGATGACAAGGTTGTGGACCGGTGTGATGATAGGCACGTGGCACATTGTGATGACAAGTGTCATGGAACATTGTTCTGACAAAGGCATGGAGCATTGTGATGACAAGGGTCACGGAGCATTGTGATGAAAAGTTCATGGAACATTGTGGTTACAAAGGTCACAAAGCCTTGTGATGACGCGGGCATGGACCGTTCTGATGACAAAAGTTATGAAGCACTCTGATGACTGGAGAAATGTAGCATTGTGATGACAAGGGTCATGGAGCATTGTGAAGAAAAGGGCATGGGGCATTGTGATGATATTGGTCATGGAGAATTTTGATTTCATTGTGCTGACAATAGCCGGAAGCATTATGATGATGGGCATGATGCATTGTGATGACAGGGTTCATGGAGCATAGAGATGAAAAGGGGCATGGAGCATTGTGATTACAGGGGTCTTGGAGCATTGTGATGACAAGTGTCATGGAGCCTATTGATGACAAGGCCGTGGAACATTGTGATGGCAGGGGTCATGGAGCATTTTTATGACAGGGGTAATGGAGCAATGTGATGGGAAGGGCATGGAGCATTTTGATTACAAGGTTTATAGAGCACTGTGACGAGAAATTTGTGGACCGTTGGGATAAAAAGTGCGTGGCACATAGTGATGACAAGGGTCATGGAGCATTTTTCTGACAAAGGCATAGAGCACTGTGATGACAAGGGTCACGGAGCACTGTGATGAAAAGTTCATGGAGCATTGTGGTTAAATAGGTCACAGAGCCTTGTGATGCTGCGGGCATGGACCACTGTGATGACAAATGTTATGAAGCATTGTGATGACTGGAGTAACAGAGCATTGTGATGACAGGGGTCATGGAGCATTGTGATGACAAGGGCATGGAATATTGTGCTGATAAAGGCGTAGAGCATTGTGATGTCAAGGGTCAAAGAGCATTGTGATGAAAAGTTCATGGAACATTGTGGTTAAAAAGGTCACAGAGACTGTTGATGAATAGGGCATGGACCATTGTGATGACAAAGGTCATGAAGCATTGTGATGAGTGGAGTCACGGAGAATTGTGATGACAGGTGTCATGGAGGATTGTGATAACAAGGACATGGAGCACTGTGATGACAAGGGCATGGAGCATTGGTTTAATAAGTTTCATGGATTATTGTGATGACAGTTGGAATGGAGCATTGTGATGACCAGGTCATGCAGTATTGTGAAGACAGGTGTCAGGGAGCATTGTGATGACATATGTAATGGCCCACTGTGATGACAATGGCATGGAGCATTGTGATGCAAAGTGTCATTGAAGATTCTGATGACAAAGGTAATGGAGCAATGTGATGACAATGGCTTGGAGCATTGTGATGACAAGGGTCAGGGACCATTGTGCTGACAAGTGCATGGAGAATTGTGATGACAAGGGTCATGGAGCATTCTGATAACAACCTTGTGGAGTATTTTGATGACAATGGTATGGAGCATTGTGATGAAAACGGCATGGGGATGTGTGATGAAAATGGCATGGAACCTTTTTGTGACAGGGTTCAAGGAGCATTCTGACGACAAGTGTCAGGGAGCATTGTGATGACAAGTGTATTGAGAACTGTGATGACTAATGTCATGGAGCATTGTGATGAGAAGGCCATGGATAATTGTGATGATGATTGTCATGGGGTGTTTTGATGATAAGTGTTATGGAACCTTGTGATCACAAGGGTTTGGAGCATTATGATGACAGAGGTCATGGAGAATATTGATTTCATTGTGATGATAATAGCCTGAAGCATTATGATGATGGGCATGGTGCATTGTGATGACAGGGTTCATGGAGCATTGAGATGACAAGGGGCATGGAGCATTGTCATTACAGGGATCTTGGAGCATTGTGATGACAAGGGCATGGAGCATTGTGGTTACAGGGTTCTTGGAACATTGTGATGACAAGTGTCATGGAGCCTTGTGATAACAAGTCCGTGGAACATTGTGATGGCAGTGGTCATGGAGCATTGTTATGACAGAAGTAATGGAGCATTTTGATGAGAAGGGCATTGAGCATTGGTCTGAAATATTTCATGGATTATTGAGATGAGAGTGGGCATGGAGCATTGAGATGACAAGGGCAAGGAACACTGTGATACATGGGTCATGGAGGATTGTAATGACAAGGGCATGGAGCATTGTGATGGGAAGGGCATCGAGCATTGGGATGACAAATGTCATGGAGCTTTGTTATGACAAGGGCATGGAGCAATGTGATGAGATTGTTCATTGAGCATGGTAACGACAATGACATGGAGCACTGTGATGCCAAGGGTCATGGAGCTTTGTGATGACAAATGTCATGGAGCATTTTGATGACAAATGTGTGGTGCATTGTGATGCGAAGGGCAGGGAGCATTTTGATGACAGGGTCATGCAGCAATTTGAAAAAGTGTAATGGAACATTTTGATGACAGGGGTTGTAAAACATTGTGATAACAGTGGTCATGGAGCTTTGGGATGAAATGGGTCATAGGGCATTTTGATGACAGGGGTTATGGAACATTGTGATGTCAGGGGTCATGGAACATTGTGATGATAAGGGGATGTAGCATTGTGATGACAGGGTCATGGAACATTGTGATTATAGGGGTGAGGGAGTATTGTGATGACTACTGATGGAACACAGTGATATCTCTGGTGAGAGAGAATTTTGATGAGAAGTGCATGGACCATTGTGATTACAAGGTTTATGGAGCACAGTGATGACAAGGTTGTGGATCATTTTGATGAAAAGTGCGTGGCACACTGTTATGATAAGGGTCATGGAGCATTGTTCTGACAAAGACATGGGGCACTGTGATGACAAGTGTCACGGATCATTGTGATGAAATGTTCATGGAGCATTGTGGTTACACAGGACACAGAGCCTTGTGATGATGCGGGCTTGGACCGCTGTGATGACCAACGTTATGAAGCATTGTGATGACTGGAGTCATGGAGCATTGTGAGGAAAGGGGTCATGGAGCAATGTGATAACAAGGGCATGGAGCATTGTGAAGACAGGGGCATGGAGCATTGGTCTGAAAAGTTTCATAAATTATTGTGATGACAGCGGACATCGTGCATTGTGATGACAAGGGCATGGAGCATTGTGATGAGAACGTCATGGAGTATTGTGAAGACAGGTGTCAGGCAGCATTGTGATGACATATGTCATGGTCCATTGCTATGACAATGGCAGGGAGCATTGTGATGCCAAATGTAATGGAGGATTTTGATGGCAAATATAATGGAGCATTGTGATGACTAGGGCTTGCAGCATTATGATGACAATGGCCATTGAGAATTTTCATGACAAGGTCGCGAAGCATTGTGATGAAAATGTCCTGCAGTTTGTTATGAGAAAACCATGGAGCCTTGTGAAGACAAGTCTCATAGAGCATACTGATGAAATGGGGCATGGGGCGTTCTGATTACAGGGGTCTTGAAACATTGTGATAACAAGGGCATGGAGCATTGTGATGACAAGGGCATGGAGCATTGGTCTAATAAGTTTCATGGATTATTGTGAAGACAGTTGAAATGGCGCATTGTGATGACTAGGGCATGGAGCATTGTGATGACCAGGTCATGCGTTATTGTGAAGAGAGCGGTCAGGGAGCAATGTGATGACAAGTGTATTGAGAATTGTGATGACAAAGGTCATGGAGCATTGTGATGAAAAGGGCATGTAGCATTGTGATGACAGGAGTCTTGGAACATTGTGATGACAGGGGTGAGGGAGAATTGTGACAAATAGTGATGTAGCATTGTGAATATCAGTGGTGAGAGAGCATTTTGATGAGAAGTGCATGGAGCATTGTGATGACAAATTTTAAGGAGCATTGTGATGAGAAGATTGTGGAGCACTGTGATGACAAGCGCATGGTGCATTGTGATCACATGTGTCATGGAGCATTGTGCTGACAAGCACATGGAGCATTGTGATGACAAGGGTCAAAGAGCATTGTGATGAAAAGTTCATGGAGAATTGTGGTTAAAATGGTCACAGAGACTGTTGATGACGAGGGCATGGACCATTGTGATGACAAAAGTCATGAAGCATTGTGATGACTGGAGTCACGGAGCATTGTGATGACAGGGGTCATGGAGCATTGTGATAACAAGGGCATGGATCATTGTGATGACAAGTGCATGGAACATTGGTCTAATAAGTTCCATGGATTATTGTGATGACAGTTGGAATGGCGCATTGTGATGACAAGGGCATGGAGCATTGTGATGACCAGATCAGGCATTATTTTGAAGAGAGGTGTCAGGGAGCACTGTGATGACATATGTAATGGCCCTTTGTGATGGCAATGGCATGGAGCATTGTGATGCCAAGTGTCATGGAGGATTCTGATGACAAATGTAATGGAGCAATGTGATGACAATGGCTTGGAGCATTGTGATGACAAGGGTCAGGGAGCATTGTGCTGACAAGTGCATGGAGAATTGTGATGACAAGGGTCATGGAGCATTCTGATGACAAGCTTGTGGAGTATTTTGATGACAATGGCATGGAGCATTGTGATGAAAACGGCATGGGGCATTGTGATGAAAATGGCATGGAGCCTTTTCGTGACAGGGTTCAAGGAGCAATCTGATGACAAGTGTCAGGGAGCATTGTGATGACAAGTGTATTGATAATTGTGATGACAAAGGTCATGGAGCATTGTGATGAAAAGTGCATGGAGTATTGTGATGACAGGCATCATGGAGCATTGTGATGACAAGTGTTATGGAACATTGTGATCAAAAGGGATTGGAGCATTGTGATGACAGAGGTCATGGATCATTTTGATTTCAAGGAGCATGGAGCATTGTGATGCCAAAGGCATGAAGCAATGTGATCCCAAGGTTCATGGAGGATTGTGATGACAATGGAAATGGAGTATTGTGATGACAATTGCATAGAGCATTGTAATGACAAGGTCATGTAGCATTTTGCTGACAAAGGCATGGAACATTGTGATGACATGTGTCATGGAGCACTGTGATGAAAAGTGTCACAGAGAATTGTGAATACAGGGGTCATGGAGCTCTGGGATGACAAGGGCATGGATCATTGTGAAGAAAAGGGTCATGGAGCACTGGGCTGAAAATGTTCATGGAGTATTGTGATGACTCGGGTCATGGAGCATTGTGAAGACAAGGGAATGGAACATGGGGATGACATGGTCGTGGAGCATTGTGATGAGAAGACCATGGAGACTTGTGATGAAAAGACTCATGGAGCATTCTGATGAAAAGTGTCATGGAGCATTGTGATTACAGGGGTCTTGGAGCATTGTGATGAAAAAGGCATGGAGCATTGTGAGGAGAAGGCCATGAAGAATTCTGATGACATGCGTCATGGAGCATTTGATGAAAAGGGCATGGAGCTTTGTGATTACAAGGATCTTGGAGCATTGTGATGTAAAGGGCATGGATCATTGTGATGAAAAAGGCATGGAGCCTTGTCATGACAGGGTTCAAGGAGCATACAGACAACAAGTGTCAGGGAGCGACAAGTGTATTGAGCATTGTGATGACAAAGCCATGGAGCATTGTGATGACAAGGGCATGGAGCATTGTGATGACAGGAGCATGGAGCATTTGTCTGACAAGATTCAGAGATTATTGTGATGACAGTGGACATGGTGCATTGTGATGACAAGGGCATGGAGCTTTGTGATGACAAGGGCATGGAGCATTGTGATGAGTACGTCAGGACATATTGTGAAGACAGGTGTCAGGGAGCATTGTGATGACATATGTCAAGGTCCATTGTGATGACAATGGCATGGAGCACTGTGATGCCAAATGTAATGGAAAATTGTGATGACAAATATAATGGAGCATTGTGATGATTAGGGCTTGGAGCATTATGATGACAACGGCCGTTGAAAATGTTCATGACAAGGTCGAGAAGCATTGTGATGACAAGGTCCTGGATCATTGTGATGACAAAATCATGGAGCCTTGTGACGACAAGTCTCATGAAGCATACTGATGAAAATGGGCATGGAGCATTGTGATTACAGGGGTCTTGGAGCATTGTGATGACTAGGGCATGGACCATTGTGATGAGAAGGCCATGGAGCATTCTGATGACATGCGTCATGGAGTTTTCTGATGACAAGGGCAAGGAGCATTGTTATTACCGGGATCTTGGAGCATTGTGATGAAAATGGCATGGATCATTGTGATGAAAAAAGCATGGAGCCTTGTCATAACAGGGTTCAAGGAGCATACTGACGACAAGTGTCAGGGAGCATTGTGATGACAAGTGTATTGAGCATTGTGATGACAAAGATCATGGAGCATTGTGATGAGAAGACCGTGGATAATTGTGAAGATGAGCGTCATGCGGTGTTTTGATGATAAGTGTTATGTAACATTGTGATCACAAGGGTTTGGAGCATTTTTATGACAGAGGTCATGGAGAATACTGATTTCATTGTGATGACAATAGCCTGAAGCATTATGATGATGGGCATGGTGCATTGTGATGACAGGGTTCATGGAACATTGAGATGAAAAGGGGCATGGAGCATTGTGATTACAAGCGTCTTGGAGCATTGTGATGACAAGGGCATGGAGCATTGTGATGAGAAGGCCATGGAACATTCTGATGACATGCGTCATGGAGCTCTATGATGACAAGGGCATGGAGCATTGTTATTTCAGTGGTCTTGAGCATTGTGATGACAAGTGTCATGGAACCTTGTAATGACTAGGCCGTGGAACACTGTGATTGCAGGGGTCATTGTACGTTCTTATGACAGGTGTAATGGAGCATTTTGATGAGAAGGGCATGGAATAATTGTCTGAAATATTTAATGGATTATTGTGATGAGAGTGGTCATGAAGCATTGTGAGGACAAGGGCACGGAACACTATGATACATGGGTCATGCAGGAATGTAATGACAAGGGCATGGAGCATTGTGATGAGAAGGGCATCGAGCATTATGATGACAAGTGTCATGGAGCCTCCTGACGACATGGGCATTGAGTAATGTAATGAGTGGTTTCATGGAGCATTGTGATGACAATGACATGGAGCATTGTGATGCCAAGGGTCATGGAGCTTTGTGATGACAAGTCATGGAGCATTTTGATGACAAGGGCATGGTGCATTGTGATGAGAAGGGCAGGGAGCATTTTGATGACCGGGTCATGCAGCAATTTGATGAAAAGTGTAATTCAACATTTTGATGGCAGGGTTTATAGAACATTGTGATGTCAGGGGTCTTGGAGCTTTGGGACGAAAAGGGTCATGGAGCATTTTGATGACGGGGTTATGGAACATTATGATGTCAGCATTCATGGAACATTGTGATGATAAAGGAATGTAGCAGTGTGATGACAGGGTCATGGATCATTGTGATTACAGGGGTGAGGGAGCATTGTGATGACTATTGATTGAACACTGTGATATCTCTGGTGAGAGAGCATTTTGACGAGAAGTGCATGGAGCATTGTGATTACAAGGTTTATGGAGCATTGCAATGACAAGGTTGTGGACCGTTGTGATGAAATGCGCGTTGCATATTGTGAAGAAAATGGTCATGGAGCATTGTTCTGAGAAAGATATGGAGCATTGTGATGACAAGGGTCAAAGAGAATTGTGATGAAAAGTTCATTGAGCATTGTGGTTACAAAGGTCACAGAGACTTTTGATGACACGGGCATGGACCATTGTAATGACAAACGTTATGAAATATTGTGATGACTGGAGTCATGGAGCATTGTGATGACAGGGGTCATGGAGCATTGTGCTGAGAAAGGCATAGAGCATTGTGATGACAAGGGTCAAAGAGCATTGTGATGAAAAGTTCATGGAGCATTTTGGTTAAAAAGCTCACAGAGACTGATGATGACGAGGGCATGGACCATTGTGATGACAAAGGTCATGAAGCACTGTGATGACTGGAGTCACAGAGCATTGTAATGTCAGGGGTCATGGAGCATTGTGATAACAAGGGCATGGAGCATTGTGATAATGAGGGCATGGAGCATTGGTCTAATAAGTTTCATGGATTATTGCGATGACATTTGGAATGGCGCATTGTGATGACAATTGCCATTGAAAATTTTCATGACAAGGTCGAGAAGCATTGTGATGACAAGGTCCTGGAGCATTGTGATGACAAATCCATGGAGCCTTGTGATGAAAAGTCTCATGGAGCATACTGATGAAAAGGGGCATGGAGCATTGTGATTACAGTTGTCTTGGAACATTGTGATGACAAGGGCATGGAGCATTGTGAGGAGAAGACCAAGGAGCATTTGATGGCATGCATCCTTGAGCATTGTGATGACAAGGACAAGGAGCATTTTGATTATATGTGTCTTGGAGCATTGTGATGAAAAGGGCATGGATCATTGTGATGAAAATGGCATGGAGCCTTGTCATGACAGGGTTCAAGGAGCATACAGAGAACAAGTGTCAGGGAGCATTTTGATGACAAGTGTATTGAGCATTGTGATGACAAGGGTCATGGAGCATTTTGCTGAGAAAGGCATAGAGCATTGTGATGACATGGGTCAAAGAGCATTGTGAAGAAAAGGTCATGGAGCATTGTGATGACAATGAAATGTAGCATTGTGATGCCAAGGGTCATGGATCTTTGTGATGACAAAGGTCATGGAGCATTCTGATGGCACGGGCATTGTGCATTGTGATGAGAAGGGCTGGGAGCTTTTTGATGACAGGGTCATGGAGCAATTTGATGAAAAATGTCATGGAACATTTTGATGACAGGTTTTATGGAACACTGTGATGTCAGGTGTCATGGAGCATTTTGATGAAAAGGGTCATGGAGCATTTTGATGACAGGTGTTATGGAACATTGAGATGGCAGGGGTCATCGAATATTGTGATTATAAGTGCATGTATCATTGTGATGACAGGAGTCATGGAGCATTGTGATGACAGGGGTGAGGGGGTATTGTGACCAATAGTTATGTAGCATTGGGACATCAGTGGTGAGAGAGCATTTTGATTAGAAGTGCATGGAGCATTGTGATGAGAAGTTTTATGCAGCATGGTGATGAGAAGTTTGTGGAGCACTGTGATGACAAGCGCATGGTGCATTGAGATGACATGTGTCATGAAGCATTGTGTTAACAAGCGCATGGAGCATTGTGATGACAAGGGTCATGGAGCATTGTGCTGCCAAGTGCATGGAGCTTTGTGATGACAAGGGTCAAAGAGCATTGTGATGAAAAGTTCATGGAGCATTGTCGTTAAAAATGTCAGAGAGACTGTTGATGACGAGGACATGGACAATTGTGATGACAAAGTTCATGAAGCATTTTGGTGACTTGAGTCACGGAGCATTGTGATGACAGGGGTCATGGAGCATTGTGATAACAAGGGCATGGAGCATTGTGATGACAAGGGCATGGAGCATTGGTCTAATAAGTTTCAAGGATTCTTGTGATGACAGTTGGAATGGCGCATTGTGATGACAAGGGCATGGAGCACTGTGATGACCAGGCCATGCAGTATTGTGAAGACAGGTGTCAGGGAGAATTGTGATGACATATGTAATGGCCCATTGTGATGACAATGGCATGGAGCATTGTGATGCCAAGTGTCATGGAGGATTCTGATGACAAAGGTAATGGAGCATTGTGATGACAATGGCTTGGAGTATTGTGATGACAAGCGTCATGGAACATTGGGCTGAAAATATTCATGGAGTATTGTGATGGCAGATGTCATGGAGCATTGTGATGACTAGGGAATGGAACATTGTGATGACAAGAGTCCGGAATCATTGTGTTGTCAGGTGTCATGGAGTGTTGTGATGACAGTGGTCATAGAGCATTGTGATGATATTGGCCAATGAGCATTGTGATGAAAAGACCTTGGGTAATTGTGATGTCGAGCATCATGGAGCACTGTAATGACATGGGGCATGAAGCATTGTGATGACAGGTTTCAGGGAGCATTGTGATGACAGGGGTCATGGAGCATTGTGATGACAAGTGCATGGAGCTTTGTGATGACATGTGCATGGAGCATTGTGATGACAAGTGCATGGAGCATTGCAATGTCAAGTGGATGGAGAATTGTGATGACAAGAGCATGTAACATTTTGATGAGAAGTGTCATGTAGCATTGTGATGACAAGGACGTGGAGAATTGTGATGACAAGGGACATGGAGCATTGTGATAACCAGGACATGGTGCATTGTGACGACATGGGACATGGAGCATTATTATGAGAACGGCCATGGTGCATTTTGACATAAGATATCACTTATGAAAGGAATGTAAACATGGCTACATATGAGCTGATTTAGGGAAGAGAACAGAGTCTCAGATTTAGAAACAATCTAACGCTTGCTTAAGGGGAAAGAGAGGTGGGGAGATGCACAAAACATAAGATTGATATTAGCACAGGTACCGTTCCATAATCCAAAAACAGAAGAGACAAACCCTACTCCTTCCTCAGTGAATGGAACTCAACATCCGTATTCCCCACAGAGAAATATATCTCACTAGTAAGAATTTTAAAACCTATGTATTGATATGTCTCCGTAAGGGAACCAAGTGTGTCTAGAACGACATAAACATGGCAGTGAGAATCAGCTCAAACCCAATATAAAAATGAATTTCAAAACAAAACATAAAAACAGTAAAATTCTTACACAATACCTTCAGGGGTTCTGATGAAACCTGGAATGACCGTATCTACAATGATAACTGGACGTGGCATAAGGCTGGTCACTTGGGACTGAGAGGATTGGTGAGATTGGGTGAAAAAATGCAGACCCTTTAAAGCAATAATGCCTGCCACCCATTCCATGGTTCCCAACTCTCCAGGTAGAAGGGAATATCACTACATTTATAACGTGTATGGGAACCTAGAGAATGGAATCCATCTGATGGTGAAAGGTTTCTAAAACTCTACTTGTACTCCAGTTTGACATTCCAACTGCTTTACTATAAATCTCCCAACTTGGAAAGTCAGCCACTATAACCTCCTGGTTCGCACAGTTGGCAAATTGTGCACAGGATATAAGGGAAGAGAGAGAACCAATGAGAGAGTAGCTGTAGGCATTTGGACGGCCACATGTCTCTCTAATTTCCCGTCACAAAGAGGAATTAACCAAAGTCTCAGCCTGCCCCCCAGAACCAGTATAAGTCTAGAAGCAAAAGTGTTGATTTGCGGTCAGCTCACAAAAACGCGAGGTGAAAAATGGAGCTCAGGGCCACAGCAATTCACTAACCTGCAGAGTTATAAAGGACTACTCGCTGCCAAAAATCTGTTGAGGGAAAGCCACGAGGTGGAAGGGAAAATGAGGCAGAATGGCATGAAACAGATTTCAAGAGGTACATTGGAATCGCCTTTAAACACAGGAAAAGCATTACAACTTCGAAAATTATGGAAATGGCCATAAAGGGCATATGGGTTTTCACGTGAATATATTCAGGAGAAAACACATATGCCCTTTTTGGAAAAGCAAGCAAGTGGGCAATGCAAATCGGCACTACAAAGAAGTATCACTTCCCACCGGTCAAAAGGGACATCCGCAAAAAGTGTAAAAACCAGAAAGGCAAGACAGGCCCTGGAGAACAGGGAGCCTTGTTATGCTGATGGGCGGGATGTAAATTTTCAACTGCCTCTCTGGAGGAGTGCATTGTGTTCCCTAATACAAGTAAACAACAGAGCTACAGAGCCATGGGCACTTCCAGTCTAGGGAATATATCTTGGGAAAACTGAAAATAAATAAGACAGATCGACACCAAAATTCAGGGCTGCACTGCTTACAAAAACCTCAACTTGCGTACAACTTAAATATCCCAGGAAAGACAAAAATGGTTCAAGAAATTGTGGAACTTACGTATGATGGAATATCCCTCAGCCATGAAATCAATGTCATAAGGCCAGTAGTAGCAAAATGAGTGAATTTAGGTACGATAATTCTAAGTGAAATAAGTCACACAGAAAAAGAAACTTATCATAAGATATCACTTATGAAGATCCTGTAAACATGGCTACACATGAACTGAGTTAGGAAAGAGAAGAGAGACTCACATTTAAAAAACACGCTTATGCCTGCTTAAGGGGGAAGGAGAGGTGGGGTGATGCATAAAATCAGAGTTTGATATTAGTACAGGTACCTTTCTAAAAACCAAATACAGAATAGACAAGACCTACACCTTCCTCAGTGAAAGGGACTCAACACCCCATATTCACCACAGAGTAATATATCTTACTAGTATGAATCTTAAAACGTGTGTATTGATATGTCTCCGTAAGGGAATCAAGTGTGTCTAGACTGGCATAAACATGACAGTGAGAATCAGCTCAAACCCACTATAAAAAGAATTTCAAATACAAAACAAAAAAACAGCGAAATTTCTTACAATTCCTTCAGGGTCTCTGATGAAACCTGAAATGACCCTATGTAGAATAACAGCTGGATGTGGCATAAGGCTGGATACGTGGGACTGAGAGGATTGGTGAGATTGGGTGAGCAAATGCAGACCCTTTAAAGCAATAATGCAAGGCACCCATTCCATGGGTCCCAACTCTCCAGGTTGAAGGGAATATTACTACAGCTATAACATGTACGGGAAACCTAGAGAATCGACACACTGTGAATACGAAAGGTGTCTAAAATTCAACTAATAGTCCCTTTCCTGGTGCTCCAGTTTGACTTTCCAACTGCTTTACTATCAATCTCCCAACTTGGAGAGACAGCCCCTTTAACCTCCTGGTTCTCACAGGTTGCCAATTTGGCAGAGGATGAAATGGAAGTGGGAGAACCAATGAGAGAGTAGCTGTTAGGCATTTGGACGGGAACATGTCCCTCTAATTTCCCGGCCAGAAGAAGAATTAACCAAAGTCTCAGCCACCCACCACACACCAGTATAGGTCCTGAACCAAAGTTTGGACTTGCTTTCAACTCACAAAAAACGAGTTGAAAAATGGAGCTCAGGGGAACAGCAATTCACAAACTGGCAGAGAAATATATGACAACTATAGTCCAAATATCTGTTTAATGGAAGGCAACGAGGCGGACTTGAAAGCGAGGCAGAAGAGCAGGAAACAGATTTCAAGAGGTATGTTTCAATCGCCTTTAAATCACAGGAAGAGGGGCACAACTTCGACAATGATGCACTTGGCCAAAAAGGGCGTATTCCTTTTCTCCTGTATATATTCAGGAAAAAACGAATATGCCCTTTTTGGCCATCCAGCAAGCGGGCAATGCAAATCTGCACTACAAAGAATTATCACCTCCAACCAGTCAAAAGGGATATCTGCAAAATGTGTAAAAAGCAGAAAGGCAAGACAGCCCCTGGAGAACTGGGAGCCTTGTTATGCTGATGGGCGGGACGTAAATTGACAATTGCCTCTCTGGAGGAGTGCACTGTGTTCCCCAAAACAAGTAAACAACAGAGCTACAGAGCCAAGGGCACTACCAGCCTAGTGAATATACCTTGGGAAAACTGAAAATCAAAAAGACAGAGCCACACCCAAATTTAGGGCTGCAATGCTTACAAGAACATCAACCTGGGTACACCTTAAGTATCCCAGGAAAGATAAAAATGGTTCAAAAAATTGTGGTACTTACGTATGATGGAATATCCCTCAGCCATGAAATCAATGTCATAAGACCAGTAGCAGTAAAATAAGTGGATTCAGGTATGATGACTGTAAGTGAAATAAGTCACACAGAAAAAGAAACTTATCATAAGATATCACTTATGAAGATCCTGTAAACCTGGCTACACATGAACTGAGTTAGGAAAGAAAAGAGAGTCTCACATTTAGAAAACACGCCTATGCCAGCTTAAGGGGGAAGGAGAGGTCGGGAGATGCATAAAACCAGAGTTTGATATAAGCACAGGTACCGTTCCAAAAACCAAGTATGGAATAGACAAGACCTACACCTTCCTCGTGAAAGGGACTCAAAACCACATATTTCCCGCAGAAAAATATATCTGACTAGTAAGAATCTTAAAACCTATGTATTGATATGTCTCCGTAAGAGATACAAAAATTTCTAGACTGGCATAATCATGGCAGCGAGAATCAGCTCAAACCCAATATAAAAAGGAATTTCAAAAACAAAACAAAAAAACAGGGAAATTCTTTACAATTCCTTCAGGGTCTCTGATGAAACCTGGAATGACCCTATCTACAACGACAGCTGGATGTGGCATAAGGCTGGACACATGGGACTGAGAGGATAGGTGAGATAGGGTGAGCAAATGCAGACCCATTGAAGCAATAATGCAAGGCACCCATTCCATGGGCTCCAACTATCCAGGTTGAAGGGAATATTACTACAGCTATTACATGTATGGGAAACCTAGAGAATGGACACACTGTGAATACGAAAGGTCTCTAAAACTCAACGAATAGTCCCTCTCCTGGTACTCCGGTTTGACATTCCAACTGCTTTACTATCAATCTCCCAACATGGAGAGACAGCACCTTTAACCTCCTGTTTTGCATAGGTTGCCAATTTGGCAAAGGATGAAAGGGAAGAGGGAGAACCAAAGAGAGAGTAGCTGTTAGGCATTTGGACGGGCACATGTCACTCTTATTTCCCGGGAGGAAGAAGAATTAACCAAAGTCTTAGCCACCTACCGGCAACCAGTATAGTTCCTGAAGCAAAATATGGGACTGGCGTTCAGCTCACTAAAAACGAGTTAAAAAAAGGAGCTATAGGGCAGAGCAATTCACAAACTGGCAGAGTAATAAAGGACAACTGTCATCCAAAAATCATTTGAGGGAAGGCAACGAGGCAGACTTGAAAGTGAGGCAGAATAGCAGCAAACAGATTTCAAGAGGTACGTTGGAATCACCTGTAAAGCACAGGAAGAGGGGCACAACTTCGACAATGATGCACTTGGCCAAAAAGGGCGTATGCGTTTTCTCCTGAGTATATTCAGGAGAAAATGCATACGCCCTTTTTGGCCAAGCAAGCAAGCGGACAATGTAAGTCTGCACTACAAAGATGTATCAATTCCCACCGGTCCAAAAGAACATCCACAAAAAGGGTAAAAACCAGAAACTCAAGACAGGCCCTGGAGAATAAGGATCCTTGTTATGCTGATGGGCGGGATGTAAATTGCCAACTGCCTCTCTGGAGGAGTGCATTGTGTTCCCTAAAACAAGGAAACAACAGAGCTCCAGATCCAAGGGCAGTTCAAGTCTAGGGAATATACCTTAGGAAAACTGAAAATCAATAAGACAGAGCCACCCCAAAATTTAGGGCTGCACTGCTTACAAGAACCTCAACTTGGGTACACCTTAAGTATCCCAGGAAATATAAAAATGATTCAAAAATTTGTGGTACTTACGTATGATGGAATATCCCTCAGCCATGAAATCAATGTCATAAGACCAGTAGCAGCAAAATGAGTGGATTCAGGTACGATGATTCTAAGGGAAATAAGTCACACAGAAAAAGAAGCTTATCATAAGATATCACTTATGAAGAACCTGTAAACATGGCTACACATGAACTGAGTTAGGAAAGAGAACAGAGTCTCACATTTAGAAAACACTCTAATGCCTGCTTAAGGCGGAAGGAGAGGTGGGGTGATGCATAAAACCAGAGTTTGATATAAGCACAGGTACCGTTCCAAAAACCAACTATGGAATAGACAAGACCTACCTATACCTTCCTCAGTGAAAGGGACTCAAAACCCCATATTTCCTGCAGAAGAATATATCTGACTAGTAAGAATCTTAAAACCTAAGTATTGATATGTCTCCGTAAGGGAATCAAGTGTGTCTAGACTGGCATACACATGGCAGCGAGAATCATCTCAAACCCACTTTAAAAAGGAATTTCTAAAACAAAACAGGAAAGCAGGGAAATTCTTTACAATTCCTTCAGGGTCTCTGATGAAACCTGGAATGACCCTGTCTAAAATGACAGCTGGATGTGGCATAAGGCTGGACACTTGGGACTGAGAGGATTGTTGAGATTGTGTGAGCAAATGCAGACCCTTTAAAGCAATAATGCATGGCACCCATTCCATGGGTCCCAACTCTCCAGGTTGAAGGGAATATTACTACAGCTATAACATGTACGGGAAACTTAGAGAATGGACACACTGTGAATACGAAAGGTTTCTAAATCTCAACGAATATTCCCTCTCCTGGTGCTCCGGTTTGATTTTCCAACTGCTTTACTATCAATCTCCCAACTTGGAGAGACAGCCCCTTTAACCTCGTTGTTCTCACAGGTTGCCAATTTGGCAGAGGATTAAAGGGAAGAGGGAGAACCAATGAGAGAGTAGCTGTTAGGCATTTGGGTGGGCATATGTCATTCTAATTTCCCGGCAGGAAGAAGAATTAACCAAAGTTGCAGCCACCCACCGGGAACCAGTATAGGTCCTGAACCAAAATTTTGGACATGCGTTCAGCTCACAAAAAACGAGTAGAAAAATGGAGCTCAAGGGCACAGCAACTCACAAACTGGAAGAGTAATAAAGGACAACTATCATCCAAAAATCTGTTGAGGGAAGGCAACGAGGCAGACTTGAATCCGAGGCAGAATAGCAGGAAACAGATTTCAAGAGGTACGTTGGAATCACCTGTAAAGCACAGGAAGATGGGCACAACTTCGACAATGATGCACTTGGCCAAAAAGGGCGTATGCATTTTCTCCTGAATATATGCAGGAGAAAACACATACGACCTTTTTGGCCAAGCAAACAAGCGGGCAATGCAAATCTGCACTACAAAGAAGTATCACTTCCCACCGGTCAAAAGGGACATCCACAAAATGTGTAAAACCAGAAAGGCAAGACAGGCCATGGAGAACAGGGGGCCTTTTTATGCTGATGGGCGGGATGTAAATTGCCAACTGCCTCACTGGAGGAGTGCATTGTGTTCCCTAAAAGAAGTAAACAACAGAGCTACAGAGCCAAGGGCACTTCCAGTCTAGGGAATATACCTTGGGAAAACTGAAAATCAATAAGACAGTGCCACCCCCAAATTTAGGGCTGCACTGCTTACAAGAACCTCAACTTGGGTACACGTGAAATATCCCAGGAAAGATAAAAATGGTTCAAAAATTTGTGCTACTTACGTACGGTGGAATATCCCTCAGCCATGAAATCAATGTCATAAGACCAGTAGCAGCAAAATGAGTGGATTCAGGTACGATGATTCTAAGGGAAATAAGTCACACAGAAAAAGAAGCTTATCATAAGATATCACTTATGAAGAACCTGTAAACATGGCTACACATGAACTGAGTTAGGAAAGAGAACAGAGTCTCACATTTAGAAAACACTCTAATGCCTGCTTAAGGGGGAAGGAGAGGTGGGGTGATGCATAAAACCAGAGTTTGATATAAGCACAGGTACCGTTCCAAAAACCAACTATGGAATAGACAAGACCTACCTATACCTTCCTCAGTGAAAGGGACTCAAAACCCCATATTTCCTGCAGAAGAATATATCTGACTAGTAAGAATCTTAAAACCTAAGTATTGATATGTCTCCGTAAGGGAATCAAGTGTGTCTAGACTGGCATACACATGGCAGCGAGAATCATCTCAAACCCACTTTAAAAAGGAATTTCTAAAACAAAACAGGAAAACAGGGAAATTCTTTACAATTCCTTCAGGGTCTCTGATGAAACCTGGAATGACCCTGTCTAAAATGACAGCTGGATGTGGCATAAGGCTGGACACTTGGGACTGAGAGGATTGTTGAGATTGTGTGAGCAAATGCAGACCCTTTAAAGCAATAATGCATGGCACCCATTCCATGGGTCCCAACTCTCCAGGTTGAAGGGAATATTACTACAGCTATAACATGTACGGGAAACTTAGAGAATGGACACACTGTGAATACGAAAGGTTTCTAAATCTCAACGAATATTCCCTCTCCTGGTGCTCTGGTTTGATTTTCCAACTGCTTTACTATCAATCTCCCAACTTGGAGAGACAGCCCCTTTAACCTCGTTGTTCTCACAGGTTGCCAATTTGGCAGAGGATGAAAGGGAAGAGGGAGAACCAATGAGAGAGTAGCTGTTAGGCATTTGGACGGGCACATGTCACTCTTATTTCCCGGGAAGACGAAGAATTAACCAATGTCTCAGCCACCCACCGGGAACCAGTATAGTTCCTGAAACAAAATATTGGACTTGAGTTCAGCTCAGAAAAAACGAGTTAAAAAATGGAGCTCAGGGGCACAGCAATTCACAAACAGGCAGAAAAATAAAGGACAAATATCGTCCTAAAATCTGTTGTGGGAAGGCAACGAGGCGGACTTGAAAGCGAGGCAGAATAGCAGGAAACAGATTTCAAGAGGTACGTTGGAATTGCCCTTAAAGCACAGAAAGAGGGGCACAACTTCGACAATGATGCACTTGGCCAAAAAGTGCGTATGAGTTTTCTCCTGAATATATTCAGGAAATAACGCATACGCCCTTTTTGGCCAAGCAAGCAAGCGGGCAATGCAAATCTGCACTACAAAGAAGTATCAATTCCCAGCAGTCAAAATGGACATCCACAAAATGGGTAAAAACCAGAAAAGCAAAATATGCCCTGGAGAACAGGGAGCCTTCATATGCTGATGTGCAGGATGTAAATTGCCAACTGCCACTCTGGAGGAGTGCATTGTGCTCCCTAAAACAAGTAAACAACAGAGCTACAGAGCCAAGGGCACTTACAGTCTAGGGAATATACCTTGGGAAAACGGAAAATCAATAAGGCAGAGCCACCCCAAAATTTAGGGCTGCACTGCTTACAAGAACCTCAACTTGGGTACAACTTAAGTATCCCAGGAAAGATAAAAATGGTTCAAAAAATTGTGGTACATACGTACGATGGAATATCCCTCAGCAATGAAATGAATATCATAAGACCAGTAGTAGCAAAGTGTGTGGATACAGGTACGATAATTCTAAGTGAAATAAGTCACACAGAAAAAGAAGCTTATCATAAGATATCACTTATGAAGATCCTGTAAACATGGCTACACTTGAAGTGAGTTAGGAAAGAGAACAGTGTCTCACATTTAGAAAACACTCTTATGCCTGCTTAAGGGGGAAGGAGAGGTGGGGTGATGCATAAAACCAGACTTTGATATAAGCACAGATACCGTTCCAAAAACCAACTGTGGAATAGACAAGACCTACACATTCCTCAGTGAAAGGGACTCAAAACCCCATATTTCCCGCAGAGGAATATATCTGACTAGTAAGAATCATAAAACCTATGTATTGATATGTCTCCATAAGGGAATCATGTGTGTCGAGACTAGCATAAACATGGCAGCGAGAATCAGCTGAAACCAACTATAAAAAGGAATTTCAAAAACAAAAAAAGGGAAATTCTTCACAATTCCTTCCGGGTTTCTGATGAATCCTGGAATGTCCCTATCTACAAAAACAGCTGGATGTGGAATAAGGCTGGACACATGGGACTGAGAGGATTGGTGAGATTGGTTGAGCAAATGCAGACCGTTTAAAGCAATAAGGCATGGCCCCCATTCCATGGGTCACGACTCTCCAGGGTGAAGGGAATATTACTACAGCTGTAACATGCACGGGAAACCTAGAGAATGGACACATTGTGAATACGAAATGTTTCTAAAACTTAGTGAATAGTCCCTCTGTTGGTGCTCCCGTTTGACTTTCCAACTGCTTTACTATCAATCACCAAACTTGGAGAGACAGCATCTTTAACCTCCTGGTTCGCACAGGTTGCCAATTTGGCAGACGATGAAAGGGAAGAGGGAGAACCAATGAGAGAGTAGCTGTTAGGCATTTGGACGGGCACATGTCACTCTTATTTCTGGTGAGGAAGAAGAATTAATCAATGTCTCAGCAACCCACTGGGAACCAGTATATGTCTTGAACCAAAATATTAGACTTGCGTTCAGCTCACAAAAAACGAGTTAAATAATGGAGCTCAGGGGCACAACAATTCACAAACTGGCAGAGTAATAAAGGACAACTATCGTCCACAAATCTTTTGACGGAAGGCAACGAGGTGGACTTGAAAGCGAGGAAGAATAGCAGGAAACAGATTTCAAGAGGTACGTTGGAATCCCCTTTAAAGCACAGGAAGAGGGGCAAAACTTCGACAATGATGCCCTTGGCCAAAAAGGGCGTGTGCGTTTTCTCCTGAATATATTCAGGAGAAAACGCACACACCCTTTTTGGCCAAGCAAGCAAGCGGGCAATGCAAATCTGCACTACAAAGTAGTATCACTTCCCACCGGTTAAAAGGGACATCCACAAAATGGTTAAAAACCAGAAAGGCAAGACAGGCCCTGGAAAAGAGGGAGTCTTGTTATGCTAATGGGCGGGATGTAAATTGCCAACTACCTCTCTGGAGGAGTGCATTGTGTTCCCTAAAACAAGTAAACAACAGAGCTACAGAGACAAGGGCACTTCCCGTCTAGGGAATATACCTTTGGAAAACTGAAAATCAATAAGACAGAGCCAACCCAAAATTTAGGGCTGCACTGCTTACAAGAACCTCAACCTGGGTACACCTTAAATATCCCAGGAAAGATAAAATTGGTTCAAAAAATTGTGGTACTTACGTACGATGGAATATCCCTCAGCCATGAAATCAATGTCATAAGACCAGTAGCAGCAAAATGAGTGGATTCAGGTACGATGATTCTAAGTGAAATAAGTCACACAGAAAAAGAAGCTTATCATAAGATATCACTTATGAAGATCCTGTAAACATGGCTACACATGAACTGAGTTAGGAAAGAGAACGGAGTCTCACATTTAGAAAACACTCTTATGCCTGCTTAAGGGGGAAGGAGAGGTGGGTTGATGCATAAAACCAGAGTTTGATATAAGCACAGGTACCGTTCCAAAAACCAACTATGGAATAGACAAGATCTACCTACAACATCCTCAGTGAAAGGGACTCAAAATCCCATATTTCCCGCAGAAGAATATATCTGACTAGTAAGAATCTTAAAACCTATGTATTGATATGTCTCCGTAAGGGAATCAAGGGTTTCTAGACTGGCATAAACATGGCAGCGAGAATCAAATCAAACCCACTATAAAAAAGAATTTCAAAAACAAAACATAGAAACAGGGAAATTCTTTACAATTCCTTCAGGGTCTCTGATGAAACCTGGAATGACCCTATCTACAACGACAGCTGGATGTGGCATAAAGCTGGACACAGGGGACTAAGAGGATTGGTAAGATTGGGTGAGCAAATGCAGACCCTTTAAAGCAATAATGCATGGCACCCATTCCATGTGTCCCAACCCTCCCGGTTGAAGGGAATATTACTATAACTATAAAATGTAAGGGAAAACTAAGAATGGACACACTGTGAATACGAAAGTTTTCTAAAACTCAACGAATAGTCCCTCTCCTTGTGCGCCAGTTTGACTTTCCAACTGCTTTACTATCAATCTCCCAACTTGGAGAGACAGCACCTTTAACCTCCTGGTTCGCACAGATTGCCAATTTGGCAAAGGATGAAAGGGAAGAGGGAGAACCAATGAGAGAGTAGCTGTTAGGCATTTGGACTGGTACATATCACTCTAATTTCCCAGCAGGAAGAAGAATTAACCAAAGTCTCAGGCACCCACCGGGAACCAGTATAGGTCCTGAATCACAATTTTGGAGTTGGGTTCAGCTCACAAAAAACGAGTAGAAAAATGGAGATCAGGGGCACAGCAATTCACAAACTGGCAGAGTAATAAAGGACTACTATCGTCCAAAATTCTGTTGAGGGAAGGCAACAAGGCGGACTTGAAACGAGGCAGAATAGCAGGAAACAGATTTCAAGAGTTACGTTGGAATCGGCTTTAAAGCACAGGAAAAGGGACACAACTTTGACAATGATGCACTTGGCCAAAGAGGGCTTATGCGTTTTCTCTTGAATATATTTAGGAGAAAACGCATACACCCTTTTTGGAAAAGCAAGCAAGCGGGCAATGCAAATCTGCACTACAAAGATGTATCACTTCCCACTGGTCAAAAGGGACATCCTCAAAATGTGTAAAAACCAGAAAGGCAAGACAGGCCCTTGAGAACAGGGAGCCTTTTTATGCTAATGGGCGGGATGTAAATTGCCAACTGCCTCTCTGGAGGAGTGCATTGTGTTCCCTAAAACAAGTAAACAATAGAGCTACTGAGCCAAGGGCACTTCCAGTCTAGGGAATATACCTTGGGAAAACTGAAAATCAAAAAGACAGAGCCTCCCCAAAATTTAGGGCTGCACTGCTTACAAAAACGTCAACTTTGGTACACTTTAAATATCCCAGGAAAGATAAAAATGGATCAAAAAATTGTGGTACTTACGTACGATGGATTATCCTTCAGCCATGAAATCAATGTCATAAGGCCAGTAGCAGCAAAATGAGTGGATTCAGGTACGATCATTCTAAGTGAAATAAGTCACACAGAAAAAGAATCTTATCATAAGATATCACTTATGTAGGTCCTGTAAACATGGCTACACAGGAACTGAGTTAGGAATGTAAGAGATTCTCACATTTAGAAAACAATCGTATGCCCGCTTAAAGGGGAAGGAGAGGTGGGTAATGCATAAAACCAGAGTTTGATATTAGTACAGCTACCATTCTAAAAACCAAATACAGAATAGATATTACCTACCCCTTCTTAAGTGAAAGGGACTCAACCCCGCATATTCCCCGCAGAGGAATATATCTGACTAGTAAGAATCTTAAAACCTATGTATTGATATGTCTCCAAAAGGGAATCAAGTGTGTCTAGACTGGCATAAACATAGCAGTGAGAATAAGTTCAAACCCACTCTAAAATGGAATTTCAAACACAAAACAATAAAACAGGGACATTCTTTACAATTCTTTCAGGGTCTCTGATGAAACCTGGAATGACCCTATCTACAATGACAGCTGGATGTGGCATAAGGCTGGACACTTGGGACTGAGAGTATTGGTGAGATTGGGTGAGCAAATGCAGACCCTTTAAAGCAATAATGTGTGGCACCCATTCCATGGGTCCCAACTGTCCAGGTTGAAGGGAATATTACTACAGCTATAACATGTACGGGAAACCTAGAGAATGGACACACTGTGAATAAGAAAGGTTTCTAAAACTCAACTAATAATCCCTCTCCTGGTGCTCCAGTTTGACTTTCCAACAGCTTTACTATCAATCTGCCAACTTGGAGAGACAGCCCCTTTAGCCTCCTGGTTCGCACAGTTGCCAATTTGGCAAAGATGAAAGGGAAGAGGGAGAACAAATGAGAGAGATGTTAGGCATTTGGATGGGTACATGTCACATTAATTGCCCGGCAGGAAGAAGAATTAGCCAAAGTCTCAGCCACACGCCGGGAACCAGTATAGGTCCTGAACCAAAATTTTGCACTTGCGGTCTGCTCACCAAAAAATAAATTTAAAAATGGAGCTCAGGGTCACAGCAATTCAGAAACTGGCAGAGTAATAAAGGACAACTATCGCCCAAAAATCTGCTGAGGGAAGGCAACGAGGCGGACTTGAAAGCGAGGCAGTATAGCAGGAAACAGATTTCAAGAGGTATGTTGGAATCGCCTTTAAAGCACAGGAAGAGGGGCACAACTTCGACAATGATGCACTTGCCCAAAAAGGGCGTATATGTTTTCTCCTGAATATATGCAGGAGAACACGCATACACCCTTTTTGGCCAAGCAAGCAAGCGGGCAATGCAAATCTGCACTACAAAGAAGTATCACTTCCCACTGGTCAAAAGGGACATCTTCAAAATGTGTAAAAACCAGAAAGGCAAGACAGGCCCTGGAGAACAGAGAGCCTTGTTATGCTGATGGGCGGGATTTAAATTGCGAACTGCCTCACTGGAGGAGTGCATTGTGTTCCCTAAAACAAGTAAACAACAGAGCTACAGAGTCAAGGGCACTTCCAGTCTAGGAAATATACCTTGGGAAAACTGAAAATCAATAAGACAGAGCCACCACAAAATTTAGGGCTTCACTGCTTACAAGAACCTCAACTTGGGTATACCTTAAATATCCCAGGAAAGACAAAAATGGTTCAAGAAATTGTGGTACTTACGTACGATGGTATATCCCTCAGCCATGAAATCAATTTCATAAGGCCAGTAGCAGCAAAATGAGTGGATTCAGGTACGATGATTCTAAGTGAAATAAGTCACACAGAAAAAGAATCTTATCATAAGATATCACTTATGAAGGTCCTGTAAACATGGCCTCACATGAACTGATTTAGGAAAGATACCAGTGTAACGAATCTTATCATAAGATATCACTCATAGTGGGAATGTACACATGGCTACACATGAACTGATTTACAAACACAACGGAGACACAAATTTAGAAAACAAGCTTCTGCCTGCTTAATGGGAAAGGCGAGGTGGGGTGATGCATAAAATCACAGTTTTAAATTAGCACAGATACCGTTACATAAACCAAGTATGTAATAGACAACACCTAATCCCACCACAATGAACTGGACTCAACACCCCCTATTCATTGCAAGGAATATGTCTGACTCTCAGTATTTTAAAACATATGTATTCTCATGTCTCCATAAAGGAATCATGTGTGTGTATAACGGCATGAACAGAGCACTGAAATTCAGTTAAACCCACTTATAAAAATAAATTTCAAAAGCAAAATGCAAAAACAGCGAAACAGTGAGAAAGTCTTAAAAATTTCGTTCAGGGCCTGTGATGCAACCTGGATTGACCACCTTTACACCCACAGCTGGATGAGACATAAGACTGGACACTTGGGGCTTACAAGATTGCTGAGGTTGTGTGAGCAAAAGAACACCACTTAGAGCAACACTGTGTGCTACCCATTCTAGTGGTCCCAACTCTCCAGGTTTAAGGGAATCTTCCTACAGTTAAAACATGCATGGGAAACCCAGTGGATGGTACACTGTGTAATTGGGAAAGTTTTCTAAAAGGTACCTCATTTTTCCTTTTGTCATGCTTGGCTTCGCCATTCCATCTGCATTACTAAAAATCTCCCCACTTGGAGTATCAGCGCCTTTACCCTCCTGATATGCACAGTTTGCAAATTGTGCAGAGGATGAACAGGAAGAGGGGGAATAAATGAGAGATTAGCTGTAGGTGTTTGGATGGGCACATGTCACTCTAGTTTCCCACCAGGAAGAAGAATTAACCAAAGGCTCAGCCTGAAGTCCCGGAACCAGACTAGTGCCTAAAGCCATCCTGCGGTATTGCAGCCAGCTCACAAAGAGGCGAGTTGAAAAATGGAAATCAGGGGCACAGCAATTCACAAACTTGCAGAGTTATAAAGGACAACTATCATCCAGAAATATATTGAGGAAAGGCAGTGAAGAGGATTTGAATGCAAGGCAGAATTGAAGGAAACAGATTTCAAGAGGTAGATTGGAGTCGTCTTTAAAGCACATGAAAAGCAACAGAATTTCGACAATGTTGCCCTTGGCTGAAAAGGGACTATGTGTATTTTCTTGAATATATTCGGGAAAAAATGCATATGCCCTCTTTGGCCAAGCAAGCCATCAGGCATTGCAAATACACACTACAGAGAAATGTCCCTTACCTCCAGTCAAAAGGGCCATCCACAAATAGTGTAAAAACCGCAAATGCAGGACAGGCCATGGAGAAAAGGGAGCCTGGTTACGCCGATGTACAGGATGTAAATTGCCAACAGACTCTCTGGAGAACTGTATGTTGTTTTCTAAAACAGAGCTACAGAGCATAGCACACTTCCACTCATGGGCGTGTATTTTGGGAAAACTAAAAATCCACAACACACAGCCAGCCCAAACTTTAGGGCTGCTCTGTTTACAACAACCTCGACTTCAGTACACTTTAAATATCCCAGGAAAGGAAAAAAAAATAGATATAGATGTTGTGGTACTTATATACAATGGAATGTCACTCAGACATAAAATCAATGTCATAAGGCCAATAGCAGCTTAATGAGTGGCTTTAGGTATGATGATGCTAAGTGAAATGAGCCACAAAGTAAAAGAAACTTATTGTAATATATCACTTATAGAGGGAATGTTAACATGGCTACACATGAACTGAATTTCAAAAGAGAACAGAGTTACACATTTAGAAAACACACTTATGCCTCCTTAAGGGGAAAGGTGACGTGGGGTGATGTGTAAAAGCAGAGTTTGAAATTAGCACAGATCCCATTCCATATACCAAATATGTAATAGACAAGACCTACTCCTTTCTCAATGAACTGGACACAAAACACCCTATTCACTGAAGAGGAATATATCTGACTGGTAATAACCTTGAAACCTATGTATTTATATGTCTCCATAATGGAATCAAGTGTATGTAGATTGGCATAAACACAGATCAATGGAACAGGACAGAAAGCCCAGAGATAAACCTACATACCTATGGCTATCTCATCTATGACAAAGGAGCTAAGGATATACAATGGAGAAAAGACAGTCTCTTCAGTAATTGGTGCTGGGAAAACTGGACCCCTACACATAAAAGAATGAAATTAGAACACTCCATAACACCATACACAAAAATAAACTCTAAATTGATTAGAGATCTAAATATAAGACCAGACACTATAAAACACTTAGAGGAAACCATAGGCAGAACACTCTATGACATAAATCACAGCAAGATCCTTTTTGACCCACCACTTAGAGAAATGGAAATAAAAACAGAAATCAACAAATGGGACCTAATGAAACTTATAAGCTTTTACACAGTACAGGAAAACATAAACAAGATGCAAAAACAACCCTCAGAATGGGAGAAAATATTTTCAAATGAAGAAATTGACAAAGGATTAATCTCCTAACTTTCAAGCACCACATGTAGCTCAATATCACAAAAACAAACAACCCAATCCAAAAACGGGCAGAAGACCTAATAGACATTTCTCCAAAGAAGATATACAGATTACCAAGAAACACATGAAAGGATGCTGAACATCACTAATCATTAGAGAAATGCAAATCAAAACTACCATGAGGTATCACCTCACAGCAGTCAGAATGGCAATCATCAAAAAAATCTACAAAACAATAAATGCTGGAGAGGCCTTTATTGGAGAAAAGGGCACACACTTGCACTGTGGGTGGGAATGTAAATTGATATGGGCACTAGGGAGAACAGTATGGAGGGTCCTTTAAATAACTAACAATAGAAGTACCATACGACACAACAATCCAACTACTGGACATTTGCCTTGTGAAAACCATAATTCAAAAAGAGTTATGTACAAAAATGTTCATTGCAGCTCTATTTGCAATAGCCAGGACATGGAAGCAACCTAAGTGTCCATCAACAGATGAATGGATAAAGAATTTCTGGCACATATATACAATGGAATATTACTCAGCCATACATAGGAATGAAATTGGGTAATTTGTAGAGACCTTGATGGATCTAGGGACTGTCATACAGAGTGAAGTAAGTCAGAAAGAGAAAAACAAATATTGTATATTAATGCATATATGTGGAACCTAGAAAAATGGTACAGATGAACCGGTTTGCAGGGCAGAGATAGAGACAGAGATGTAGAGAACAAACATATGGACACCAAGGGGGGAACACCATGTGAGGGTGGTGGTGGGATGAATTGGGAGACTAGGATTCACATGTGCACACTTATATGTATAAAATAGATATCCAATAAGAAGCTGCTGTATAAAAGAAATAAATAAATTTTAACAAACTAAAAATAAATAAATAACATTTAATCAAATAAAAGAGAAAAAAAGTTTTTCCCTTCACATAGATGTCTTAATATTAATGCATTATTTCCATGTTTATATCTCCAAATTAAAAAAAAGAGGAATAAATAAAATCTACCTTGAACTAAAAAGAAAAAAAGAAAAAAAAAAAAAAAAACAGAACCCACCAGTTATACAGAGGAAAATTGTATCAGGGCACTTGCTCCAGTGGTAAAAAATTCTTAATGTTGGTCAGAGGTGGGAAATCGTCTCCCATGCACTCAGCAGCACTCCCCCCCACAAGGAGCATCCTCATTGCAAAGCTGGGGGACTGTGTCGAGGCGTCTGTGAGTAAATGTGAGCTGAGCCACAGTCCTGCTGCAGCTGAACTCTTCCCACCCTTTCCAGGTAAAACATCTGAATATGTACAAGCACTTGAAAGCCTAGAGGAAGGGCTGTGGAGCCACACTAGCGAGAGCACGCAGGCCGACTTGGTGCCTGAAGGCCAGCCAGGATGGTCCTGGCTCCAGATGCTCTTCTGGAATCTTTCCATTTCCCTGCCTGAGATACCCCTCCTGCCACGGCCCCCACTGCTTTTTTACTTCCTCACCTCTGCCTGGGGAGAAATTCCAGTGGCAGGTATGGATGACACATCCTCTTCTTTAGCAGGTGGCAGCCTGGTAACTCCTGCAGAAAGTCCAGCAGAGACCCACTCACATTGGGCCACCCACAAAGCCACGGCCTCTCCCTCCGTACCACCACCCCAGCCCCGAAAATGCTGACGGGGCAGAGAATATGGCGACAGGCACAGCTACAGGGGCTCTTGCTGACTGGAGAGGTGTTTATATTGACCTCAACACAGGCACACCTGGGGAGGGCTGGCAGGCATTGTCAGGCTGCCCAAATCAGCCAATCCTCACCCCTCAGTGGCTCACAGTTGCAAAAAATGAAACTTGTTAAACGGGCCAGGCCCAAGGAAGAGGTGTGGGCTCTTGAGAGTCAGGCTAGACAAGGGGCGGCAGCTGCGGCTTGTTTTCTTATCATTTTATCTGGTCCATGAGTGGAAAACAATTTCAAGAAGACCCTATCCTAATGAGAGGAACCCAGGAGTCAGGGAGAGGAGTGATGGTGGGTGGAGACAGAGGCCTGGTGCCCTGGCTGCAGTGGAAGTGTCTGGAAGACCAGGCAGAGAGAGGCTGCACAGAGTGATAGCCAGGGTCTCAGACCTGTCAGAGCTGCTGTTTGTTAGTTCAAGTCCTGCTCTGAGGTGTTCTGTGTCAGCTGTGAGCGACAGGTGAGCTGGGGGTTCTCTGCAAGGTGGGCTATGTGCACAGTTCCTGTGTGTCCAGCCCTGCTGGGGTACCTGCCCAGGGGAGTTCCGTATCCTGGGAAGGGCCTGACTATGAGAGCCCCATGGGCTGCTGGGTAGCTGCACAGGTGAGCTCCATAACCTTGGAAGGACTTGACCACGAGAGCCCCGTGGGCTGTGGGGTGCGGGATGCAGCCCAGGGGAGCTCCATATCCTGGGATTGGCCTGACCACGAGAGCCCCATGGGCTGCTGGAGACCTGGTAAAGGATATCAGGACAGTCAGTGAAGCCACCGGGGATATACTTCCAGTAGCTCCTATTTCCTACTCCCTGCTGCTCATTCTACCATCCACCAGGCAATGACATTCTGTATTACACTTCAGTGATGCCTTCTTCTGTATTCCATTCATCTCAGAGTCACAAGAATTTTTGGCTTGTGAGTGGCAGGACACAACATGCAACACAAGCAATAATGCTGGGCCGTCCTGCCCCAATGGTTCAAAAATCCCCACACCATCATTGGGGAAATGTCCTCTAAAGACCTAAAAGTTCTACCTCTGTAAAAGGGAACCCTCCTTCAATATGCAGATGACATTCTGATCGCCAGGCCTACTAAAGACGCCTCGGAACTACCTAGCCAAGAAAGGATAGAAGGTGTCCAAGAAAAAGGCTCAAATATACCAGGCTCAGGTGACATGCCTGGGGTTCATTCTCACAGATACTCGGAGAAACGCATCCCAGGATAGGGAAGAAGCCATTTGCAGCCTTACCTCTTCTAAAACTAGAAGACAGCTTAGGGGTTCCTGGGGAGGCCAAGGTTTTCTGCATCTGGATCCCTAACTACAGTCTGATAGCTGGGCCTCTACCTGAAACACTGACATGAAAAGATGATGATCCTTTTGAATAGAATCCAGAAGCAGCCTTTCAAGAATGGAAAGAGCAGTCAATTTACACCCTTGCCCAGGAACTCCCTAATTTAGCTAAACCCTTTGACCTTTACATACCCGGTCAAAGGTTAATTGCCCTTGGAGCCTTAGTGCAAACACTGGGACCACTTGAAATGGAGCAACACAAGAATGCCCTTCAGGTATGATAAACTATGGTCACCAAGGGCTTTGCCCACCAACTCATCAGGCCAGGATACTGGGGTATCTAAAAAGCTAGAAATCAGCAGCCCACAAGGCCAGCTCCCTCCTAAGGGAAAAGGAACGCACGTCATGATCCTAACCACCCATCATGCCCTGAAGTTGCAGGTGTCACTCTATGGACACACTGACATCGAGTGAGGAGGCCCTCCAACTCCACCTCCAGAGAGACAAACGGGGGCAACGGGGCCCCAAAATGACTCGTGTGACCATCACTTGACCTGGAGTTTCTCTCAGAAAACAACAAGACTGTGCCCCGAAAGAGCAGACTACTGCTTGCAGGACTTACTGCACCCAGAGGGGAGCTAATAAGCTTGGCGGGGGAAACGTATATCACGCTTTCACCATAGAAAACCCTACAGACACTGCAGTGATGGTGGCCAATATGACCGGCTGGACTGCTGGCTACTTCTAAATGCCGTTGACTCAGTGGACGTCATGGTCCTGGATCACCACTGACCCTGGACTGTCTGGGAGTTGCGCGGGCACGGTTTTGACACATGGTGCTGTTTGTACATTAATTCAGGGACCTAATTAAAGAAAGCACAGACTACTGGTCAGAGCATCTAGGCTGGCAAAAACCGTCAGCCTAAGGTCGCTGAACAAATGTGGGGTGGGGTGAAACCTGCCACCTCAGCATGTCTGCGCATCTCTTTCCTGGACACTTAAAGGTCATTAGAATCTATAACACATCCAATGCTGGTGCTCAGGCGTACGGGAAGTGAGGCAGGAGGCCTTGGGACAATCAACCTCACCTGGAGGCTGGTGGGGAGACGTTTTGACCCTCCCCCCAGGAATCAGGGCTGCCACCACAGCATGAAGCAGTTACAAAAGAGGGGTCTGCACCCTCAACAACCCAAGAATGAGGAACGGAACAAAAAGCAGAGGAGGTGTTTGTCTCTGGCAACGTTCATTAAAAATTCCTGTGAGATAAAAAGAGAACCTGGGCAATAAAATAAAGTCTAACCTGTTTTTCCTTTGTGCTTTGTCTAATTTCACGTGCTCCTAGGGTTCTGCATGCAGAGGTCCCACACCCGGCACTTCAGACCCGATTTCCTATTGCAGAATGGCTGGGTCGACACCTCAGCTAGCGGGGTCCCATGCAGACTCCACGGCATAGAGCCTGAGCTGCAGCCAACCCAGCCCTCGAGAGCTCCATCCCCTCCCTCCCACTGACGCTGCCGGGATCCGTACACAGCAGCCCAGCCCACAGCCCGTGGGGGACTGCATGCTCTCACCTCTCCATTCTGTTTTCAAAATAATGTTTCCTTTGCTTCTGAACCAACTCAGTCTTGATCTGTTGGCTCCAATGACACTGGACACGGGGACTCCTGTTGGGGTCCACTCTGGAGGATCAGTAACAGAAATTGAGAACATTGTAACTTGAATGAACAGATGTGTGAGCCAAACTGTAGTTAACACAGAGCAGTGTATAATGCTCGGGTAAAATAAGATGTTTCTAAGACTTACCTTTGATATTTCCATCACTTTACTATAAGCAAGTTCAGTGAAGACGTCTGTCTTATTTGTCAGGTCAACATTAGAGAAATGAAGTGATTTATTTCCATGGATGTACATCGAATACTCTTGGCTGAAGCTTCAATCTTGTTTTGAATGCTTTTCCATTGAAAAGGATACCTCTCTTTCAGCTCCCCCATTTCTGAGAAGTATAAAATCTTATAATTTATTATTACCAAAGGGGAAAGGTAGGACAAGGGATAAATTAACAGTTTGGGATTAACACATACACACTGCTATGTATAAAATAGATCATCAACAAGGAACAACTGTATAGCACAGGGAACTACACTCAATATTTTGCAATAACCTATAAGGGGAAATAATCTGAAAAAAGAATAGATGTTTTTATTGACATCATCTATCAATGACAGATAAAATGTAACCTAAGCAAGGCCGATGTTGAACGCTTCTGACCCTGAAGATTTCAATCATCTAAAGTTTGGGCTCTGCCTATTTCCCAAGGGCCTTAATGGACATATGTGTAGCTGTAGCTTAAAAATTCCCCAGTTTGGGGTACGGGGAGGCACTGATTTGGAAAAATCCCTGGTGTTCTTCTTCCATTCACGGGACCCTTCCTACAGCTAAAACATGCCTGTCACACCTAGAGGATGGTACACCGTTTGATCGGAAAGAGTTTGGAAAAGGCACCTCATCTCCTCATCGCCTGGTGCTCGGGTTCACCCCACCAGCATGTTTCCTGACAATCTCCTCACTTGGGGATATCAGCACCGTCAACATCCTGTTGCACACAGTTTGGAATTTGTCCAGAGGATGAAGCGGAAGGATGAGAAAAATTTAGAGACAAGTCTTAGGTGTTCGGACAGGCACATGCCACTCTAATTTCCTATGTGGAAGACAAATTAATCAAAGGCTAGAATTGCCCACGGAAACAGAATAGGTCTAGAGGAAATCCCGCTGTTTTGTGTCCAGTTTCCATAAACACAAGTTGAAAAATGGAACTCAGGGGCACTAAAATTCATGAAACTGCAGAGTTGAAAATATCTATCGTCGAAAAATGTCTTAAGGTAAGTCACAGAAAAGGACTTGTAAGCAAGGGAGAGTGGCAGGAAACAGATTTGAAGAGGTAGAAAGGACTCCCGATTAAAGCACAAGAAAAGGGGCTCAGCATCGCCAATGATGCAGTTGGCACAAAAGGGCGTATGCATTTTTTCTGAATATATTCAAGTAAAGGCCATACACACGTTTTATCCAACCAAACAGGTGGGCACTGAAAGTCAATACTACAAAATGTGTCACTTCACATCAGTCAGAAGGGCCATCCACATAAAGTGTAAACACCAGAAATGCAGGACACGGTGAGGAGAAAAGGGAGCCCTGTGAGGCTGATACTGGAAATGTAATTTGCCAACGGCCACTCTGGAGAAGTGTATTGTGTTTGCTAAAACATCTAAAAGATGAGCTACAGAGCATAAGGCACTTGCACTCATGGGCGTATGCCTTGGGAAAAACAAAAATGGACAGAAAACAGGCACCCCAACGTTTACCACCTCTCTGTTAAAAAGGGCCTCCACTTGGATATAACCTAAATGTCCCTGGAAGGATAAAATGGATAAAAGAGATGGGGTACTTATGTAGAGTGGAATATTACTCATCCCGAAATCAATGAAATAAGGCTAGTTGGAACAACTCTGGAGGAGTTACATACGATCATTCTAAGTGACATATGTCAGAAAGAAAAAGACACATATCATAAGATGTCACTTAAAGGTCGAATCAAAAATGGCTACACATGAAATAAACTACAAAACAGAAACATAGTCAAATATGTAGAAAATAGACATAAGGCTGCTAAATGGGAAAGGTGGGGAATGGTGAGGTATTATCCAGGAGGTTGAAATTAGCAAATATACCATTCCAAGTACCAAATTGAATAACTGACAAAGCCTACACGGTACCTCAAAGAACTGCACTCAGCCCACTTAAGTCACTGGACAATAATACATATGACTCGTAAGCATCTGAAAAATAATTTCTTGTTGTCTCACAGTACATGAATCAAGTGGATGTACAGCAGCAAAAAACAGAGCTTTGAAAATCAGCTGTAACCAATATAAAAATAAATTTAAAAATATTTATCAAAACGGTGAGACAGACAAAAATTCTTACAACTTTTGTTGAAGGGCTACGATGTAACATGGATTGAACACATGTAGACCCACAGCAGGATGATATATAAGGCTGGAAGCTATGCAGGCTAAGAGATGTTAGAGAGGCTGGGTGAGGAAATGCAGACCTTTTAAAGTAATACTGCCTGGTACCCATTCCATGGGTCCCAAATCGGCAGGTTCAAGGGAATCTTCTGACAGCGAAAACATGCCTGCAAAACCGAGATGAATGTACACCGTGTGCTCAGGAAAGGTGTCTAAAATGCACCTCATTTTTGATCTCCTGGTGCTGTGGTTCGCCATTCCAGCCACATTACTAAAAATCTCCCCACTTTGAGAATCAGCACCTTTAACCTCCTGTTTCACACAGTTTGCATTTTGTGCAGAGGATAAATGGGAAGGGGGGAACCAATGAGAGATTAGCTGTAGGATTTTTGACAGGCACATGTCACTCTAATTTCCCATTAGAAGAAGAATTAACCAAAGGCTCAGCCTGCCTCCTCAGAACCAGAATAGGGCCAGAAGCAATCCAAAGGTTTGGCGGCCAGCTCACAAAAAAAGCGAGTTGCAAAATGGAGCTCAGGAGCAGACAATTCAAAGACCTGCAAAGATATAAATGATAACCAATGTCCAAAAATATATTCAGGTAAGGCAACGAAGAGGATCTGAATGAGAGGCAGAATTGCAGGAAACAGATTTCAAAAGGTAGATTGTACTCACATTTAAAGCATATGAAAAGCAGCAGAATTTCTAAAATGATGTAGTTGGGCAAAAGGGTGTATGCCTTTTTTTCGTGAATATCTTCAGGAAAAAAACACATACAGAGTTTTTGGCCAACCAAGCAAGCGGGAAATGCAAATCCGCACAACAAAGAAGTCTCAATTTCCACTGCTCAGAAAGGCCATCCAAAAAATGTGTACAAACCAGAAATGCTGGAGAGGCCATGGAGAACAGGGAGCCTAGTCACACTGATGGGTGGGGTATAAATATCCAAGAGCCACTCTGAAGAAGTGTATGTTGTTTGCTAAAACATTTAAATACAAAGCCCCCGAGCAAAGGGGACTTCAACTCATGGACATATAACTTGGGAAGACTAAATATCGACAAGACACAGGCACCCCAAAGTTTAGGGCTGCTCTGCATACAAGAACCTCAACTTCGGTACACCTAAAATATCCCAGGAAAAAGAGAAATGCATAAATAACTTGTGGTAATTTTGTACAACGGAATATTACTCAGACGTGGAATCAATGTCATAAGGCCAGTAGCAGCATAAAGAGTGGATTTAGGTATGATGATTCTAAGTGAAATTAGTCACACAGAAAAAGAATCTATTCATAAGATATCACTTACAGAGGGAATGTCAACATCACAACACATGAACTGAATTAAGAAAGAGAACTGAGTCTCACATTTAGAAAACACTCTTATACCTGTTTAATGGGATAGGAAATGTGGGGTGATGCATAAAACCAGAGTTTGATATTAGCACAGGTACCATTCCATAAACCAAATAGAGAATAGACGAGACCTACCCCTTACTCAGTGAACGGGACTCAAACCCCCTATTCCACACAGAGGAATATATCTGACTAGTGAGAATCTTAAAACCTATGTATTGATTTGTCTCCATAAGGGAATCAAGTGTGTCTAGACTGGCATAAACACGTCAGTGAAAATCAGCTCAACCGCACTATAAAAATGAATTTCAAAAACAAACAAAAAAACAGCGAAATTCTTACACAATTCCTTCAGGGCTTCTGATGAAACCGGGAATGATCATATCTGCAAAGACAGCTGGATGAGACATAAGGCTGGACACTTGGGACTGAGAGGACTGGTGAGATTGGGAGAGAAAATGCAGACCCTTTAAAGTAGTAATGCATGCCACGATTCCATGGATCCCAAATCTCCAGGTAGTAGGGAATATCACTACAGTTATAACATGTATGGGAAACCTAGAGAATGGACACCCTGTGATGGTGAAAGATTTCTAAAAGTCTCCTAATTTTTCCTCTCCTTGTGCTCCAGTTTGGCATTCCAACTGCTTTACTATCAATCTCCCAACTTAGGAGAGCCAGCCCCTATAACCTCCTGGTTCGCACAGTTGGCAAATTGTGCAGAGGATGAAAGGGAAGAGGGAGAACCAATCAGAGAGTAGATGTAGGCATTTGGACGGGCACATGTCACTCTAAATTCCGGTCAGGAAGAAGAATTAACCAAAGCCTCAGCCACCCGCAGGGAACAGTATATCCACCCCTGGAACAACTATAGGTCCTGAAGCAAAATTGTGGATTTGCTGTCAGCTCCCAAAAATGGGATTTGAAAATTGGAGCTCACGGGCACAGCAATTCACAAACCTACAGTTATAAAGGACTACTGTCTTCCAAAAATCTGTTGAGGGAAGGCAACGACGCTGACTTGAAAATGAGGCAGAATTTCACAAAACATATTTCAAGAGGTAAATAGGAATCACCCTTAAAGCACAGGAAAAGCATCACAACTTCAACAATGATGACTTGGCCAAAAAGGGCGTATGCGTTTTCTCCTGAATATATTCTGGAGAAAACGCATACGACCTTTTTGGACAATAAAGCAAGCGCACAATGCAAATCCACACTACAAAGAATTGTCACTTCCCACGGGTCAAAAGGGACATCTGAAAATCTGTAAAAACCAGAAAGGCAAGAGGGAGATGACAAGGGCATGAAGCAATATGATCCAAAGTGTCATGAAGGATTGTGATGACAAGCGCATGGAGCATTGTGATGACAAGATTATGTAGCATATTGCTGACAAAGGCATGGAGCATTGTGATGACAAGTTTCATGGAGCACTGTGATGACAAGTGTCACAGAGCATTGTGATTACAGGGGTCAGGGAGCATTGGGATGACAAGGGCATGGAGCATTTTGATGACAAGAGTCCCGGATCATTGTGTTGTCAGTGTTCATGGATCGTTGTGATGACAGGAGTCATGGAGAATTGTGATGACAGGGGTCATGGAGCATTGTGATGAGAAGGTCAAGGAGCATTGGGCTGAAAACGTTCATGGAGTATTGTGATGACAGGGTCCATGGAGGCTTGTGATGACAAGGTACTGGAGCATTGTGATGAGAAGACCATGGAGACATGTGATGACAAGTATCATGGAATATTCTGATGAAAAGGGGCATGGAGCATTGTGATTACAGGGGTCTTGGGGCATAGTGATGACAACGGCATGGGGCATTGGGATGAGATGGCCATGGAGCGTTTGGATGACATGCATCATGGAGCTTTTGAAGACAAGGGCATGGAACATTGTGATGAAAAAGGCATGGAGACTTGTCATGACAGGGTTAAGGGAGCATACTGACGACAAGTGTCAGGGAGCATTGTGATGACAAGTGTATTGAGCATTGTGATGACAAAGGTCATGGAGCATTGTGATGAGAAGACCATGGATAACTGTGATGATGAGCGTCATGGGGCGTTGTGATGATAAGTTTTATGGAACATTTTGATCACAAGGATTTGGAGCATTGTGATGACAGAGGTCATGGAGCATTTTGATTTCATTGTAATGACAATAGCATGAAGCATTTTGATGATGGGCATGGTGTATTGTGATGATAGGGTTCATGGAGCATTGAGATGAAAAGGGGCATGGAGCATTTTGATTACAGGGGTCTTGGAGCATTGTGATGACAAGGGCATGGAGCCTTGTGATGACAAGGCCATGGAACATCGTGAAGGCAGGGGTCATGGAGCATTGTTATGACAGGGGTTATTTTGAATTGTGATGGCAAGGGCATGAAACATTGTGATGAGAAGGCCATGGAGCATTCTGATGACATGCGTCATGGAGCTTTGTGATGACAAGGTCATGGAGCAATGTGATGTGAACGTTCATGGAGCATTGTGATGACAATGACATTGAGCATTGTGATGAAAAGTTCATGGAGCATTGTGGTGACACATTTCACAGAGCCTTGTGATGATGAGGACATTGACATTTGTGGTGACACAGGTCATGGAGCCTTGTGATGACGGGACACACGGAGCATTGTGATGACTGGGGTCATGTAGCATTGTGATGACAGGAGCATGAAGCATTGGTCTGACAAGTTTCATGGATAATTGTGTTGACAGTGGGCATGGCACATTGTGAAGACAAAGGAATGGAGCATTGTGATGACAAGGTCATGGAGTATTGTGAAGACAGGCGTCAGGGAGCATTGTGATGGCATATTTCATGTTCCATTGTGATGACAATGACATGGATCATTGTGATGCCAAGTGTTATGGAGGATTGTGATGACAAAGGTAATGGAGCACTGTGACGACAAGGGCTTGGAGCATTGAGATGACAAGGGTCATGGAGCATTGTGATGACAAGGGCATGGAGCATTGTGATGACAACGGCCTTTCAGAATTTTGATGAAAAAGTCGTGAAGCATTGTGATGACAAAGGAATAGAGCTTGCTATGACAGGGGTCATGGGGCATTGCGATGACAAGTGCATGGAGAATTGTGATGACAAGAGCATGTAACATTGTGATGAGAACTGTCATGGAGCATTATGATGACAAGGACGTGGAGAATTGTGATGACAAGGGACATGGAGCATTGTGATGACCAGGGCATGGAGCATTGTTATGGCAAGACTGTGGAGCACTGTGGTGAGAAGACCATGGATAATTCTGGTGACGAGCATCATGGAGCACTGTAATGAGAAAGGGCATGGAGCATTGTGATGATACGTCTCATGGAGCATTGTGATGACAGGGGTCATGGATCATTGTGATGACAAGGGCTATGGAGTATTCTGATGACAAGCTTGTGCAGTATTGTGATGACAAAGCATTTAACACTGTGATGGGAAGTGTCATGGAACATAGTGATGCCAAGAACGTGGAGAATTGTGATGACAGGGAACATAGAGCATTGTGATGACCAGGTCACGGAGCACTGTGATGGCAAGACCGTGGAGCACTGTGATGAGAAGACCATGGATAATTGTGATGACGAGCGTCATGGAGCGCTATAATGACAAGCGGCATGGAGCATTGTGATTACAGGGGTCTTGGAGCATTGTGATGAAAAGGGCATGGAGCATTGTGAAGAGAAGGCCATGGAGCATTCTGTTGAATGCGTCATGGAGCACTGTGATGACAAGTGCATGGAGCATTGTGATTACAGGTGTCTTGGAGCATTGTGATGAAAAGGGCATGGATCATTGTGATGAAAAAGGCATGGAGCCTTGTCATGACAGTGTTCAAGGAGCATACTGACGACAAGTGTCAGGGGGCACTGTGATGACAAGTGTATTGAGCATTGTGATGACAAAGTATATGGAGCATAGTGATGAGAAGACCATGGATAATTGTGATTATGAGCATCATGGTTTGTTGTGATGAGAAGTGTTATGGAACATTGTGATCCCAATGGTTTGGAGCATTGTGATGACAGTGGTCATGGAGCATTGTGATGATATTGGCCATGGAGCATTGTGATGAGAAGGTCGTGGAGCATTGTGATTACAGGTGTCTTGATGCATTGTGATGAATACGGCATGTATCATTGTGATGAAAAAGGCATGGAGACGTGTCATGATATGGTTCAAGAAGCATACTCACGACAAGTGTCAGGGAGCATTGTGATGACAAGTGTATTGAGCATTGCGATGACAGAGGTCATGGATCATTTTGATTTCAAGGAGCATGGCGCATTGTGATGACAATGTCATGAAGCAATGTGATCCCAATGTTCATGGAGGATTGTGATGACAATGGTAATGGAGTATTGTGTTGAAAAGCGCATAGAGCATTGTAATGACAATGTCATGTAGCATTTTGCTGACAAAGGCGTGGAGCATTGTAATGACAGGTGTCATGGAGCACTGTGATGACAAGCATCACGTAGCATTGTGAATACAGGGGTCATGGAGCATTGGGATGACAAGAGCATGGATCATTGTGATGACAGGGGTCATGGAGTATTGTGATGACAGAGGTCATGGAGAATTTTGATTTCATTGTGCTGACAATAGCCGGAAGCATTATGATGATGGGCATGGTGCACTGTGATGACAGGGTTCATGGAGCGTTGAGATGAAAAGGGGCATGGAGCATTGTGATTACAGGGGTCTGGGAGCATTGTGATGACAAGGGCATGGAGCATTTTGATGAGAAGGCCATGGAACATTCTGATGACCTGTGTCATGGAGCTTTGTGATGACAAGGGCATGGAGCATTGTGATTACAGGTGTTTTGGAGCATTGTGATGACAAGGGTCATGGTGCCTTGTGATTGCAAGGCCGTGGAACATTGTGATGGCAGGGGTCATGGAGCATTGTTATGACAGGGGTAATGGAGCATTGTGATGAGAAGGGCATGGAACATTGTGATTACAAGGTTTATGGAGCATTGCCATGAGAAATTTGTGGACCGTTGGGATGAAAAGTGCGTAGCACGTTGTGATGATAAGGGTCATGTAGCATTTTTCTGACAAAGGCATGGAACATTGTGATGACAAGGGTCACGGAGCATTGTGATGAAAACTTCATGGAGCATTGTGGTTACAAAGGTAACAGAGCCCTGTGATGACGCGGGCAACGACCATTGTGATGACAAATATTATGAAGAATTGTGATGACTGGAGTCAAAGATCATTGTGATGACAGGGGTCATATAGCATAGTGATGACAAGGGCATGGAGCATTGGGCTGAGAAAGGCATATAGCATTGTGATGACAAGGGGCAAAGAGCATTGTGATGAATTGTTCATGGAGCATTGTGGTTAAAATGGTTACAGAGACTGTTGATGATGAGGGCATGGACCAATGTGATGACAAACGCCATGGATCATTGTGATGACTGGAGTCACGGAGCATTGTGATGACAGGGGTCATGGAGCATTGTGATAATATGGGCATGGAGCATTGTGATGACAATGGAATGGAACATTGGTCTAATAAGTTTCATGGATTATTGTGATGACAGTTGGAATAGCGCATTGTGATGACAAGGGCATGGAGCATTATGATGACCAGGTCATGCAGTACTGTGAAGATAGGTGTCAGGGAGCATTGTGATGACATATGTAATGGCCCATTGTGATGACAATGGCATGGAGCATTGTGATGAAAACGGCATGGGGCATTGTGATGAAAAAGGCAAGGAGACTTGTCATGACAATTTTCAAGGAGCATACAGACAACAAGTGTCAGGGAGCATTTTGAGGACAAGTGTATTGAGCATTCTGATGACAAAGGTCATGGAGCATTGTGATGAGAAGACCATGGATAATTGTGATGACGAGCGTCATGGGGCATTGTGATGACAAGTGTTATGGAATATTGTTATCACAAGGGCTTGGAGCATTGTTATGACAGAGGTCATGGAGCATTTTGATTTCATTGTGATGACAATAGCATGAAGCATTATGATGATGTGCATGGTGCATTGTGATGACAAGGTTCATGGATCATTTTGATGAAATGGGGCATGGAGCAGTGTGATTGCAGGGGTCTTGGAGCATTGTGATGAGAAGGGTCATGGAGCCTTGTGATGACAAGTCCATGGAACATTGTGTTGGCAGGCGCCATGGAGTATTGTTATGACTGGGATAATGGAGCTTTGTGATGGCAAGGGCATGGAGCATTGTGATGAGAAGTCCATGGAGCATTCTGAGGACATGTGTCATGGTGCTTTGTGATGACGAGGTTTTGGAGCAATGTGATGAGAGCGTTCATGCAGCATCATGGTGACAATGACATGGAGCATTGTGATGCCAACGGTCATGGATCTTTGTGATGACAAATGTCATGGAGCATTTTGATGACAAGGGCATTTTGCATTGTGATGAGAAGGGCAGGGAGCATTGTGATAACAGGATCATGGAGCAATTTGATGAAAAGGGTCATGGAACATTTTGATGACAGGCGTTATGGAACACTGTGATGTCAGGGGTCATGGAGCATTTTGATGAAAACGGTCATGGAGCATTTTGATGATAAGGGTTATGTAACATTGTGATGTCATGGGTCATCGAACATTGTGATGATAATGCATGTAGCACTGTGATCAGAGGAGTCATGGAAGATTGTGATGACAGGGGTGAGGTAGTATTGTGACGAATAGTGATGTAACATTGTGATATCAGTGGGGAGAGAGCATTTTGATGAGAAGCGCATGGAGCATTGTGATGACCAGGTCATGCAGTATTGTGAAGAGAGGTGTCAGGGCGCATTGTGATGACATATATAATGGCCCATTGTGATGACAATGGCATGAAGCATTGTGATGCCAAGTGTCATGGAGGATTCTGATGACAAAGGTAATGGAGCATTGTGATGACAATGGCATGGAGCATTGTTATGACAAGGGTCAGGTAGCTTTCTGCTGAGAATTGCATGGAGAATTATGATGACAAGTGTCATGGAGCATTCTGATGACAAGCTTGTGGAGTATTTTGATGACAGTGACGTGGAGCATTGTGATGAAAACGGCATGGGTCATTTTCATGAAAAATTCATAGAGCCTTTCGTGACAGGGTTCAAAAAGCATTCTGACGACAAGTGTAAGGGAGCATTGTGATGACAAGTGTATTGAGAATTGTGATGACAAAGGTCATGGAGCATTGTGATGAAAACGGCATGCATTATTGTGATGACAGGCATCATGGAGTGTTTTGATGACAAGTGTTATGGAACATTGTGATCAGAAGGGTTTGGATCACTGCGATGACAGAGTTCTTGGATCATTTTGATTTCAAGGATCATGGAGCATTGTGATGACAAGGTCATGAAGCAATGTGATCCCAAGGTTCATGCAGGATTGTAATGACAATGGTAATGGAGTATTGTGTTGAAAAGCGCATAGAGCATTGTAATGAAAATGTCATGTAGCATTTTGCTGACAAAGGCATGGAGCATTGTAATGACAGGTGTGATGGAGCACTGTGATGACAAGCGTCACGGAGCATTGTGAATACAGGGGTCATGGAGCATTGGGATGACAAGAGCATGGATCATTGTGATGACAGGGGTCATGGAGCATTGTGATGACAGAGGTCATGGAGAATTTTGATTTCATTGTGCTGACAATAGCCGGAAGCATTATCATGATGGGCATGGTGCATTGTGATGACAGGTTTCATGGAGCATTGAGATGAAAAAGGGCATGGAGCACTGTGATTACAGGGGTCTGGGAGCATTGTGATGACAAGGGCATGGAGCATTTTGATGACAAGGCCATGGAACATTCTGATGACATGTGTCATGGAGCTTTGTGATGACAAGGGCATGTAGCATTGTGATTACAGGAGGCGTGGAGCATTGTGATGACAAGCGTCATGGAGCCATGTGATGACAAGGCCGTGGAACATTGTGATGGCAGGTGTCATGGAGCATTTTTACGACAGGGGTAAATGAGCATTGTGATGAGGAAGGCATGGAACATTGTGATTATAAGATTTATGGAGCATTGCAAAGACAAACTTGTGGACCGTTGGGATGAAAAGCACGTGGCACATTGTGTTGACAAGGGTCATGGAGCATTTTTCTGACAAAGGCATGGAGCATTGTGATGACAAGTGTCACGGAGCATTGTGATAAAAAGTTCATGGAGCATTGTGGTTACAAAGGTAATAGAGCCTTTTGATGACGCGGGCATCGACACTTGTTATGACAAATATTATGAAGAATTGTGATGACAGGAGTCACGGAGCATTGTGATGACAGGGGTCATGGAGCAATGTGATGAGAAGTGCATGAAGCATTGTGCTGAGAAAGGCATAGAGCATTGTGATGACAAGGGTCAAAGAGCATTGTGATGAAATGTTCATGGAGCATTGTGCTTAAAAATGTCACAGACACTGTTGATAATGAGGGCATGGACCATTGTGATGACAAAGGTCATGGAGCATTGTGATGACTGGAGTCACGGAGCATTGTGATGACAGAGGTCATGGAACATTGTGATAACTAGGGCATGGAGCATTGTGATGACAAGGGCATGGGACATTGGTCTAATAATTTTCATGGAGTATTGCGATGAAAGTTGGAATGGCGCATTGTGATGACAGGGGCATGGAGCATTGTGATTACTAGGTCTTGCAGTATTGTGAAGAGAGGTGTCAGGGAGCACTGTGATGACATATTTAATGGCCCATTGTGATGACAATGGCATGGAGCATTGTGATGCCAAGTGTCATGGAAGATTCTGTTGACAAAGTTAATGGAGCATTGTGATGACAATGGCTTGGAGCATTGTGATGACAAGGGTCAGGGAGCACTGTGCTAACAAGTGCATGGAGAATTGGGATGACAAGGGTCATGGAGCATTCTGATGACAAGCTTGTGGAGTATTTTGATGACAATGGCATGGAGCATTGTGATGAAAATGGCAGGGGGCTTTGTGATGAAAAAGGCATGGAGCCTTTTCGTGACAGGGTTCAAGGAGCATTCTAAAGTCAAGAGTCAGGGAGCATTGTGATGACAAGTGTATTGAGAATTGTGATTACAAAGGTCATGGAGCACTGTGATGAAAAGGGCATGGAGTATTGTGATGACAGGCATCATGGAGCGTTGTGATGACAAGTGTTATGGAACATTGTGATCACAAGGGTTTGGAGCATTGTGATGACAGAGGTCATGGATCATTTTGATTTCAAAGAGCATGGAGCATTGTGATGACAAGGGCATGAAGCAATGTGATCACAAGGTTCATGGAGGATTGTGATGACAATGGTAATGGAGTATTGTGATGGCAAGCGCATAGAACATTATAATGACAAGGTCATGTAGCATTTTGCTGACAAAGTCATGGAGCATTGTGATGACATGTGTCATGGAGCACTGTGATGACAATCGTCACGGAGCACTGTGAATACATGGGTAATGGAGCATTGGGATGACAAGGGCATGGATGATTGTGATGACAAGCGTCATGGAGCATTGGGCTAAAAATGTTCATGGAGTTTTGTGTTGACATGGGTCATGGAGCATTGTGATGAGTAGGGAATGTAGCATTGTGATGACAAGAGTCCCGGATCATTGTGTTGTCAGGTGTCATGGAGTGTTGTGATGACAGTGGTCATGGAGCGTTTTGATGATATTTGTCATGGAGCATTGTGATGAGAATAACATGGAGCATTGGGCTGAAAATGTCCATGGAGTATTGTGATGACAGGGTTCATGGAGCATTGTGATGCCAAGGGTCATGGATCTTTGTGATGACAAATGACATGGAGCATTTTGATGGCAAGTGCATTGTGCATTGTGATGAGAAGGGCAGGGAACATTCTGATGACAGGTTCATGGAGCAATTTGATGAAAAGTGTTATGGAACATTTTGATGACAGGTGTTATGGAACACTGTGATGTCAGGGGTCATCGAATATTGTGATGAGAAGTGCATGTAGCATTGTGATGACAGGAGTCATGGAACATTGTGATGACAGGGGTGAGGGAGTATTGTGATAAATAGTGATGTAGCATTGTGATATCAGTGGTGAGAGAGCATTTTGATGAGAAGTGCATGGAGCATTCTGATGACAAATTTTAAGGACCATTGTGATGACAAGAATGTGGAGCACTGTGGTGACAAGCGCATGGTGCATTGTGATGACATTTGTCATGGAGCATTGTGCTGACAAGCGCATGGAGCATTGTGATGACATGGGTCAAAGAACATTGTGATGAAAAGTTCATGGAGCATTGTGGTTAAAAAGGTCACAGAGATTGTTGATGATGAGGGCATGGACAATTGTGATGCCAAAAGTCATGAAGCATTGTCATGACTGGAGTAACGGAGCATGGTGATGACAGGGGTCATGGAGCTTTGTGATAACAAGGGCATGTAACATTGTGATGACAAGGGCATGGAACATTGGTCTAATAAGTTTCATGGATTATTGTGATGACGGTTGGAATGGCGCATTGTGATGAGAAAGGCATGGAGCATTGTGATGACCAGGTCATGCAGTATTGTGAAGATACGTGTCAGGGAGCATTGTGATGACATATGTAATGGTCCATTGTGATGAAAATGGCATGGAGCATTGTGATGCCAAGTGTCATGGAGGATTCTGATGACAAATGTAATGGAGCATTGTGATGACAATGGCTTGGAGCATTGTGATGACAAGGTTCAGGGAGCATTGTGCTGACAAGTGCATGGAGAAATCTGATGACAAGGGTCTTGGAGCATTCTGCTGACAAGCTTGTGGAGTATTTTGATGACAATGGCATGGAGCATTGTGATGAAAACGGCATGGGGCATTGCGATGCAAAAGGCATGGAGCCTTTTCGTGACAGGGTTCAAGGAGCATTCTGATGACAAGTGTCAGTGAGCACTGTGATGAAAAGTTTATTAATAATTGTGATGACAAAGGTCATGGAGCATTGTGATGAAAAGGGCATGGAGCATTGTGATGACAGGCATCATGGAGCATTGTGATGACAAGTGTTATGGAACACTGTGATCCCATGTGTTTGGAGCATTGTGATGACAGAGCTCACGGATCATTTTGATTTCAAGGAGCATGGAGCATTGTGATGACAAGGGCATGAAGCAATGTGATCCCAAGGTTCATGGAGGATTCTGATGACAATGGAAATGGTGTATTGTGATGACAAGCGCATAGAGCATTGTAAAGACAAGGACATATAGCATTTTGCTGACAAAGGCATGGAGCATTGTGATGACAAGTGTCATGGAGCACTGTGATGACAAGCGTCACGGAGCATTGTGAATACAGGGGTCATGGAGCATTGGGATGACAAGGGCATGGATCATTGTGATGACAAGTGTCATGGAGCACTGGGCTGAAAATCTTCATGGAGTGTTGTGATGACAGGGGTCATGGAGCATTGTGATGACTAGGGAATGGAGCACGGTGATGACAAAAGTCCCAGATCATTGTGTTTTCAGGTGTCATGGAGTGTTGTGATGACAGTGGTCATGGAGCATTGTGATGATATTGGCCATGGAGCATTGTGATGAGTAGGTCGTGGAGCATTGGGCTGAAAATGTTCATGGATTATTGTGATGACAGGGGTCATGGAGCATTGTGATGACAAGGGAATGGAGCATGGTGATGACAAGGTCCTGGAGCACTGTGATGAGAAGACCATGGAGACTTGTGATGATAAATCTCATGGAGCATTCTGATGAAAAAGGTCATGGAGAGTTTGGATGACAGGGCTTATGGAACATTGTGATGTCACGGGTCATGGAACATTGTGTTGATAAGGGGATGTAGCATTGTGATGACAGGGGTCAGGGAACACTGTGATTACAGGGGTGAGGGAGGATTGTGATAACTAGTGATGGAACATTGTGATATCTCAGGTGAGAGATCATTTGGATGAGAAGTGCATGGAACATTGTGATTACAATGTTTATGGTGCATAGGGATGACAAGGTTGTGGATCATTGTGATGAAAAGTGCGTGGCACATTGTGATGACAAGGGTCATGGAGCATTGTTCTGACAAAGGCATGGAGCATTGTGATGACAAGGGTCATGGAGCATTGTGATGAAAAGTTCATGGAGCATTGTGGTTACAAAGGACATAGAGCCTTGTGATTACGCGGGCATGGACCGTTGTGATGACAAACGTTATGAAGCATTGTGATGACTGGAGTCACGGAGCATTGTGATGACAGGGGAATGGAGCATTGGTCTGACAAGTTTCATAGATTATTGTGATGACAGTGGCCCTGGTGCATTGTGATGACAAGGTTATGGGGCATTGTGATGAGAAGGTCATGGAGTATTTTGAAGACAGTTGTCAGGGAGCATTGTGATGACATATGTCATGGTCCACTGCGATGACAATGGCAGGGAGCATTGTGATGCCAAATGTAATGGAGGATTGTGATGACAAATATAATGGAGCATTTTGATGACTACGGCTTGGATCATTATGATGACAAAACCATGGAGCCATGTGATGACAAGTCTCAAGGTGCATACTGATGAAAAAGGACATGGAGCATTGTGATTACAGGGGCCTTGGAACTTTGTGATGACAAGGGCATGGAGCATTGTGAGGAGAAGACCAAGGAGCATTCTGATGGCATGCGTCATTGAGCTTTGTGATGACATGTGCATGGAGCATCGTGATTACATGGGTCTTGGTGCATTGTGATGAAAAGGGCATGGATCATTGTGATGAAAAAGGCATAGAACCTTGTCATGACAGGGTAAAAGGAGCATACAGACAACAAGTGTCAGGGAGCATTTTGATAACAAGTGTATTGAGCATTGTGATGACAAAGGTCATGGAGCATTTTGATGAGAAGACCATTGATAATTGTGATGAGCAGTGTCATGGGGCATTGGGATGACAAGTGATATGTAATATTGTGATCACAAGGGTTTGGAGCATTGTTATGACAGAGGTCATGGAGCATTTTGATTTCTTTTTGATGACAATAGCATGAAGCATTATGATGATGGGCATGGTGCATTGTGATGACAGGTTTCATGGATCATTGAGATGAAAAGGGGCATAGAGCATTGTGATTACAGGGTTCTTGGATTTTTGTGATGATAAGGGTCATGGAGCTTTGTGATGACAAGGCCATGGAATATCATGATGGCAGTGGTCATGGAGCATTGTTATGACTGTGGTAATGGAGCATTGTGATGGCAAGGGCAAGGAGCATTGGGATGAGAAGTTCATGGAGCATTCTGATGACATGTGTCATGGAGTTTTGTGAAGACAAGAACATGGAGCAATGTGATGAGAGCCTTAATGGAGCATTGTGATTACAATGACATGGAGCATTATGATGCCAAGTGTCATGGATCTTTGTGATGACAAAGGTCATGTAGCATTTTGATGGCAAGGGCGTTGTGCATTGTGATGAGAAGGTCAGGGAGCATTCTGATGAGAGGGTCATGGAGAAATTTGATGAAAAGTGTCATGGACCATTTTGATGGCAGGTGTTATGGACCATTGTGATGTCAGAGGTCATCGAACGTTGTGATGATAAGTGCATGTAGCATTGTGATGAAAGGAGTCATGGAACATTGTGATGACAGGGGTGAGGGAGTATTGTGACAAATAGTGATGTAGCATTGTGATATCATTGGTGAGATAGCATTTTGATGAGAATTGCATGGAGAATTGTGATGACAAATTTTAAGTAGCATTGTGCTGACAAAATTGTGGAGCACTGTGATGACAAGTGTATGGTGCATTGTGATGACATGTGTCATGGAGCATTGTGCTGACAAGCGCATGTAGAATTGTGATGACAAGGGTCAAAGAGCATTGTGATGAAAAGTTCATGGAGCATTTTGGTTAAAATGGTCACAGAGACTGTTGATGACAAGGGCTTGGACAACTGTGATGACAAAAGTCATGAAGCATTGTAATAACTGGAGTCACGGAGCATTGTGATGACAGGGGTCATGGAGCATTGTGATAACAAGGGCATGGAGCATTGTGATGACAAGGGCATGGAACATTGGTCTAATAAGTTTCATGGATTATTGTGATGACAGTTGGAATGGCGTATTGTGAAGACAAGGGCATGGAGCATTGTGATGACCAGGTCATGCAGTATTGTGAAGACAGGTGTCAGGGAGCACTGTGATGACATATGTAATGGCCCATTGTGATGACAATGGCAAGGAGCATCTGATGCCAAGTGTCATGGAGGATTCTGATGACAAAGGTAATGGAGCATTGTGATGACAATGGCTTGGAGCACTGTGATGTCAAGGGTCAGGGAGCATTGTGCTGATAAGTGCATGGAGAATTGTAATGACAAGGGTCATGGAGCATTCTGATGACAAGCTTGTGGAGTATATTGATGACAATTACATGGAGCATTGTGATGAAAACGGCATGGGGTATTGTGATGAAAATGTCATGGAGTATTTTCCTGAAAGATTTCAAGGAGCATTCTGACGACAAGTGTTAGGGGGCATTGTGATGACAAGTGTATTGAGAATTGTGATGACAAAGGTCATGGAGCATTGTGATGAAAAGGGCATGGAGTATTGTGATGACAGGCATCATGTAGCATTGTGATGACAAGTGTTTTGGAACACTGTGATCACAAGGGTTTGGAGCATTGTGATGACAGTGGTCATGGAACATTCTGATTTCAAGGAGCATGGACCATTGTGATGACAAGGGCATGAAGCAATGTGATCCCAAGGTTCATGGAGGATTGTGATGACAATGGAAATGGAGTATTGTGATGACAAGCACATAGAGCATTGTAATGACAAGGTCATGTAGCATTTTGCTGACAAAGGCATGGAGCATTGTGATGACATGTGTCATGGAGCATTGAGATGACAACGGAATGGAGCATGGTGATGACAAGGTCCTGGAGCATTGTGATGAGAAGACCATGGAGACTACTGATGAGAAGTCTCATGGAGCATTCTGATGAAAAGGGGCATGGAGCATTGTGATTACAGGGGTCTTGGAGCATTGTGATGACTAGGGCATGAAGCATTGTGATGAGAAGGCCATGGAGCATTCTGATGACATGCGTCATGGAGATTTGTGATGACAAGGGCATGGAGGATTTGTGATTACAGGGATCTTGGAGCATTGTGATGCAAAGTGCATGGATCATTGTTATGAAAACGGCATGGAGCCTTGTCATGACAGGGTTCAAGGAGCATACTGACGACAAGTGTCAGGGAGCATTGTGATGACAAGTGTATTGAGCATTGTGATGACAATGATCATGGAGCATTGTGATGAGAAGACCATGGATAATTGTGATGATGAGCATCATGGGTGGTGTGATGATAAGTGTTATGGAACATTGTGATCAGAAGGGTTTGGAACATTATGATGACAGAGGTCATGGAGAATATTGATTTCTTTGTGATGACAATAGTCTGAAGCATTATGATGATGGGCATGGTGCATTGTGATGACAGGGGTCCTGGAGCATTGAGATGAAAAGGGGCATGGAGCATTGTGATTACAAGGGTCTTGGAGCATTGTGATGACAAGGGCATGGAGCACTGTGATGAGAAGGCCATGGAACATTCTGGTGACATGCGTCATGGAGCTTTGTGATGACAAGGTCATGGAGCATTGTGCTTTCAGGGGTCTGGAGCACTGTGATTACAAGTGTCATGGAACCTTGTGATGACTAGGCCGTAGAACATTGTGATGACAAGGGTCATGGTGCATTGTTATGACAGGTGTAATGGAGCATTTTGATGAGAAGGGCATGGAACATTGGTGTGAAATGTTTCAGGGATTATTGTGATGAGAGTGGGCATGGAGCATTGTGATGACAAGGGCACGGAGCACTGTGATACATGGGTCATGCAGGATTGTAATGACAAGGGCATGGAGCATTGTGATGAGAAGGGCATCGAGCATTGTGATGACAAGTGTCATGGAGCTTTGTGATGACAAGGGCATGGAGCAATGTGATGAGAGGTTTCATGGAGCATTGTGATGACAATGACATGGAGCATTGTGATGCCAAGGGTCATGGAGCTTTGTGATGACAAGTCATGGAGCATTTTGATGACAAGGGCATGGTGCATTGTGCTGAGAAGTGCAGGGAGTATTTTGATGACCAGGTCATGCAGCAATTTGATAAAAACTGTAAAGGATTATTTTGATGGCAGGGGTTATAGAACATTGTGATGTCAGGGGTCTTGGAGCTTTGCGATGAAAAGGGTCATGGAGCATTTTGATGACAGGGGTTATGGAACATTGTGATGTCAGGGGTCATGGAACATTGTGATGATAAGGAGATGTAGCACTGTGATGACAGGGTCCTGGAACTTTGTGATTACAGGGGTGAGGGCGTATTGTGATGACTAGAGATGGAACATTGTGATATCTCTGGTGAGAGAGCATTTTGATGAGAAGTGCATGGACCATTGTGATTACAAGGTTTATGAAGCATAGCAATGACAATGTTGTGGACCGTTGTGATGGAATGTGCGTTGCAAATTGTGATGACTATGGTCATTGAGCATTGTTCTGACAAAGACATGGAGCTTTGTGATGACAAGGGCATGGAGCATTTTGATTACATGGGTCTTGGAGCATTGTGATGAAAAGGGCATGGATCATTGTGATGAAAATGGCATGGAGCCTTGTCATGACAGGGTTCAAGGAGCATATTGACGACAAGTGTCAGGGAGCATTGTGATGACAAGTGTATTTGAGAATTGTGATGACAAAGATCATGGAGCATTGTGATGAGAAGACCAAGGATAATTGTGATGACGAGAGTCATGGGGCATTGTGATGACAAGTGTTTTGGAATATTGTGATCACAAGGGTGTGTGGCATTGTTATGACAGAGGTCATGGAGCATTTTGATTTCATTGTGATGACAATAGCATGAAGTATTATGATGAAAGGCATGGTGCATTGTGATGACAGGGTTCATGGATCATTGAGATGGAAAGGGGTATAGAGCATTGTGATTACAGGGTTCTTGGAGCATTGTGATGAGAAGGGTCATGGAGGTTTGTGATGACAAGGTCATGGAACATCGTGATGGCAGGGGTCATGGAGCATTGTTATCACAGGGTAATGGAGCATTGTGATGAGAAGTCCATTGAGCATTCTGATGACATGTGTCATGGAGCTTTTTGAAGACAAGAGCATGGAGCAATGTGATGAGAGCATTCATGGAGCATTGTGATGACAATGACATGGAGCATTGTGATGCCAAGGGTCATTGATCATTGTGATGACAGAGGTCATGGAGCATTTTGATGGCAAGGGCGTTGTGCATTGTGATGAGAAAGGCAGGGAGCATTGTGATGACAGGGTCATGGAGCAATTTGATGAAAAGTGTCATGGAAAATTTTGATGACAGGTGTTATGGAACATTGTGATGTCAGGGGTCATCCAACATTGTGATGATAAGTGCATGTAGCACTGTGATGACAGGAGTCGTGGAACATTGTGATGACAGGGGTTAGAGAGTATTGTGACAAACAGTGATGTAGCATTGTGATATCAGTTGTGAGAGAGCATTTTGATGAGAAGTGCATGGAGCATTGTGATGACATATTTTAAGGAGCATTGTGATGAGAAGAGCATGGTGCATTTTCATGACATGTGTCATGGAGCATTGTGCTGACAAGCGCATGGAGCATTTTGATGACAAGTGTACTGAGAATTGTGATGACAAATGTCTTGGAGCATTGTGATGAAAAGGGCTTGGATTATTGTGATGACAGACATCATGGTGCGTTGTGATGACAAGTGTTATTGAACCCTGTGATCAAAATGGTTTGGAGCACTGTGATGACAGAGGTCATGGATCATTTTGATTTCAAGGAGCATGGAGCATTGTGATGACAAGGGCATGAAGCATTGTGATCCCAAGGTTCATGGAGGATTGTGATGCCAATGGAAATGGAGTATTGTGATGACAAGCGCATAGAGCATTGTAATGACAAGGTCATGCAGCATTTTGCTGACAAAGGCATGGAGAATTGTGATGACATGTGTCATGGAGCACTGTGATGACCAGCGTCACGGAGCATTGTGAATACAGGGGTCATGGAGCATTGGGATGACAAGGGCATGGATCATTGTGATGACAAGGGTCATGGAGCACTGGGCTGAAAATGTTCATGGAGTGTTGTGATGACAGGGGTCATGGAGCATTGTGATGACTAGGGAATGGAGCATTGTGATGACAAGAGTCCCAGATCATTGTGTTGTCGGGTGTCATGGAGTGCTGTGATGACCGTCGTCATGGAGCATTGTGATGATATTGGCCATGGAGCATTGTGATGAGTAGGTCGTGGAGCATTGGGCTGAAAATGTTCATGGATTATTGTGATGACAGGGGTCATGGAGCATTGTGTTGACAAGGGAATGGAGCATGGTGATGACAAATTTGTGGAGCACTGTGATGAGAAGACCATGGAGACTTGTGATGATAAGTCTCATGGAGCATTCTCATTAAAAGGGGCATGGAGCATTGTGATTACAGGGGTCTTGGAGCATTGTGATGACTAGGGCATGGAGCATTGTGATGAGAAGGCCATGGAGCCTTCTGATGACATGCGTCATGGAGTTTTTTGATGACACGGGCATGGAACATTGTGATTACAGGGGTCTTGGAACATTGTGATGACAAGGGCATGGAGCACTGTGAGGAGAACACGAAGGAGAATCCTGATGGCATGCGTCATTCAGCTTTGTGATGACAAGGGCATGGAGCATTGAGATTACATGGGTCTTGGAGCATTGTGATGAAAAGGACATGGATCATTGTGATGAAAAAGTCATGGAGCCTTGTCATGACAGGATTCAAGGTGCATACAGACAACAAGTGTCAGGGAGCATTTTGATGACAAGTGTATTGAGCATTGTGATGACAAAGATCATGGAGCATTGTGATAAGAAGACCATTGATAATTGTGATGACGAGCGTCATGGGGCATTGTGATGACAAGTTTTATGGAATATTGTGATCACAAGGGTTTGTAGCATTGTTATGACAGAAGTCATGGAGCATTTTGATTTCATTGTGATGACAATAGCCTGAAGCATTATGATGATGGGCATGGTGCGTTGTGATGACAGGACTCATGGATCATTGAGATGAAAAGGGGCATAGAGCATTGTGATTACAGGGTTCTTGGAGCAATGTGATGAGAAGGGTCATGGAGCTTTGTGATGACAAGGCCATGGATCATCATGATAGCAGGGGTCATGGAGCATTGTTATGACTGGGGTAATGGAGCATTGTGATGGCAAGGGCATGGAGCATTGTGATGAGAAGGCCATGGAGCATTCTGATGACATGTGTCATGGAGCTTTGTGAAGACAAGGGCATGGAGCAATGTGATGAGAGTGTTCATGGAGCATTGTGATGACAATGACATTGAGCATTGTGATGCCAAGGGTCATGGATCTTTGTGATGACAAAGACATGGAGCATTTTTTTTAAAATGTTGGGTGTAGGAGTTTTTATTATTTAATTTATTTATTTTTGCTGTGTTGGGACTTTGTTTCTTTTTTTTTTTCCTCCTGAAAAAAATGTTTTTTTTTGCTTTATAACAAATTTAATCAGTTATACATATACCTATATTCCCATATCCCCTCCCTTTTGCATCTCCCTCCCACCCTCCCTATCCCACCCCTCCAGGCAGTCAGAAAGCACCGAGCTGATCTCCCTGTGCTATGCGGCTGCTTCCCATTAGCTATCTACCTTACGTTTGGTAGTGTATATATGTCCATGCTGCTCTTTCACTTTGTCACAGCTTACCCTTCCCCCTCCCCATATCCTCAAGTCCATTCTCTAGTAGGTCTGTGTCTTTATTCCTGTCTTACCCCTATGTTCTTCATGACATTTTTATCTTAAGTTCCATATATATGTGTCAGCATACAGTATTTGTCTTTCTCTTTCTGACTTACTTCACTCTGTATGACAGACTCTAGGTCCATCCACCTCATTCAAATAGCTCAATTTCATTTCTTTTTATGGCTGAGTAATATTCCATTGTATATATGTGCCACATCTTCTTTATCCATTCATCTGATGATGGTCACTTAGGTTGTTTCCATCTCCGGGCTATTGTAAATAGGGCTGCTATGAACATTTTGGTACATGTCTCTTTTTGAATTATGGTTTTCTCAGGGTATATGCCCTTTAGTGGGATTGCTGGGTCATATGGTAGTTCTATTTGTAGTTTTTTAAGGAACCTCCATACCGTTCTCCATAGTGGCTGTATCAATTCACATTCCCACCAGCAGTGCAAGAGTGTTCTTTTTTGTCCACACCCTCTCCAGCATTTATTGTTTCTAGATTTTTTGATGATGGCCATTCTGACTGGTGTGAGATGATATCTCATTGTAGTTTTGATTTGCATTTCTCTAATGAGCAAAGATGTTGAGCATCCTTTCATGTGTTTGTTGGCAGTCTGTATATCTTCTGTGGAGAAATGTCTATTTAGGTCTTCTGCCCATTTTTGGATTGGGTTGTTTGTTTTTTTGTTCTTGAGCTGCATGAGCTGCTTATAAATTTTGGAGATTAATCCTTTGTCAGTTGCTTCATTTGCAAATATTTTCTCCCATTCTGAGGGTTGTCTTTTGGTCTTGTTTATGGTTTCCTTTGCTGTGCAAAAGCTTTTAAGTTTCATTAGGTCCCATGTGTTTATTTTTGTCTTTATTTCCATTTCTCTAGGAGGTGGGTCAAAAAGGATCTTGCTGTGATTTATGTCATAGAGTGTTCTGCCTATGTTTTCCTCTAAGAGTTTGATAGTGTCTGGCCTTACATTTAGGTCTTTAATCCATTTTGAGCTTATTTTTGTGTATGGTGTTAGGGAGTGATCTAATCTCATACTTTTACATGTCCCTATCCAGTTTTCCCAGCACCACTTATTGAAGAGACTGTCCTTTCTCCACTGTACATTCCTGCCTCCTTTGTCAAAGATAAGGTGACCATATGTCCGTGGGTTTATCTCTGGGCTTTCTATCCTGTTCCATTGATCTATCTTTCTGTTTTTGTGCCAGTACCATACTGTCTTGATTACTGTAGCTTTGTAGTATAGTCTGAAGTCAGGGAGCCTGATTCCACCAGCTCCATTTATCGTTTTCAAGATTGCTTTGGCTATTCGGGGTCTTTTGTGTTTCCATACAAATTGTGAAATTTTTTGCTCTAGTTCTGTGAAAAATGTCAGTGGTAGTTTGATAGGGATTGCATTGAATCTGTAGATTGCTTTGGGTAGTAGAGTCATTTTCACAATGTTGATTCTTCCAATCCAAGAACATGGTACATCTCTCCATCTATTTGTATCATCTTTAATTTCTTTCATCAGTGTCTTATAATTTTCTGCATACAGGTCTTTTGTCTCCTTAGGTAGGTTTATTCCTAGATATTTTATTCTTTTTGTTGCAGTGGTAAATGGGAGTGTTTCCTTGATTTCAATTTCAGATTTTTCATCATCAGTATATAGGAATGCCAGAGATTTCTGTGCATTAATTTTGTATCCTGCAACTTGACCAAATTCATTGATTAACTCTAGTAGTTTTCTGGTAGCATCTTTAGGATTCTCTATGTATAGTATCATGTCATCTGCAAACAGTGACAGCTTTACTTCTTCTTTTCCGATTTGGATTCCTTTTATTTCCTTTTCTTCTCTGATTGCTGTGGCTAAAACTTCCAAAACTAGGTTGAATAAGAGTGGTGAGAGTGGGCAACCTTGTCTTGTTCCTGATCTTAGTGGAAATGGTTTCAGTTTTTCACCATTGAGGACGATGCTGGCTGTGGGTTTGTCATATATGGCCTTTATTATGTTGAGGAAAGTTCCCTCTATGCCTACTTTCTGCAGGGTTTTTATCATAAATGGGTGTTGAATTTTGTCGAAAGCTTTCTCTGCATCTATTGAGATGATCATATGGTTTTTCTCCTTCAATTTGTTAATATGGTGTATCACATTGATTGATTTGCGTATATTGAAGAATCCTTGCATTCCTGGAATAAACCCCACTTGATCATGGTGTATGATCCTTTTAATGTGCTGTTGGATTCTGTTTGCTAGTATTTTGTTGAGGATTTTTGCATCTATGTTCATCAGTGATATTAGCCTATAGTTTTCTTTCTTTGTGACATCCTTGTCTGGTTTTGGTATCAGGGTGATGGTGGTCTCATAGAATGAGTTTGGGAGTGTTCCTCCCTCTGCTATATTTTGGAAGAGTTTCAGAAGGATAGGTGTTAGCTCTTCTCTAAATGCTTGATAGAATTCACCTGTGAAGCCATCTGGCCCTGGGCTTTTGTTTGTTGGAAGATTTTTTATCACAGTTTCAATTTCAGTGCTTGTGATTGGTCTGTTCATATTTTCTATTTCTTCCTGATTCAGTCTTGGCAGGCTGTGCATTTCTAAGAATTTGTCCATTTCTTCCAGGTTGTCCATTTTATTGGCATAGAGTTGCTTGTAGTAATCTCTCATGATCTTTTGTATTTCTGCAGTGTCAGTTGTTACTTCTCCTTTTTCATTTCTAATTCTATTGATTTGAGTCTTCTCCCTTTTTTTCTTGATGAGTCTGGCTAATGGTTTATCAATTTTGTTTATCTTCTCAAAGAACCAGCTTTTAGTTTTATTGATCTTTGCTATCGTTTCCTTCATTTCTTTTTCATTTATTTCTGATCTGATTTTTATGATTTCTTTCCTTCTGCTAACTTTGGGATGTTTTTGTTCTTCTTTCTCTAATTGTTTTAGGTGCAAGATTAGGTTGTTTATTCGAGATGTTTCCTGTTTCTTAAGGTGGGATTGTATTGCTATAAACTTCCCCATTAGAACTGCTTTTGCTGCGTCCCATAGGTTTTGGGTCGTCGTGTCTCCATTGTTATTTGTTTCTAGGTATTTTTTTTAATTTCCCCTTTGATTTCTTCAGTGTTCACTTTGTTATTAAGTAGTGTATTGTTTAGCCTCCATGTGTTTGTATTTTTTACAGCTCTTTTACTGTAATTGATATCTAGTATCATAGCATTGTGGTCAGAAAAGATACTTGATACAATTTCAATTTTCTTACATTTACCAAGGCTTGATTTGTGACCCAAGATATGATCTATCCTGGAGAATGTTCCATGAGCACTTGAGAAAAATGTGTATTCTGTTGTTTTTGGATGGGATGTCCTATAAATATCAATTAAGTCCATCTTGTTTAATGTATCATTTAAAGCTTGTGTTTCCTTATTTATTTTCATATTGGATGATCTGTCCATTGGTGAAAGTGGGGTGTTAAAGTCCCCTACTATGATTGTGTTACTGTCGATTTCTCCTTTTATGGCTGTTAGTATTTGCCTTATGTATTGAGGTGCTCCTATGTTGGGTGCATAAATATTTACAATTGTTATATCTTCTTCTTGGATCAATCCCTTGATCATTATGTAGTGTCCTTCTCTGTCTCTTCTAGTAGTCTTTATTTTAAAGTCTATTTTGTCTGATATGAGAATTGCTACTCCAGCTTTCTTTTGGTTTCCATTTGCATGGAATATCTTTTTCCATCCCCTTACTTTCAGTCTGTATGTGTCTCTAGGTCTGAAGTGGGTCTCTTGTAGACAGCATATATATGGGTCTTGTTTTTGTATCCATTCAGCCAATCTGTGTCTTTTGGTGGGAGCATTTAGTCCATTTACATTTAAGGTAATTATTGTTATGTATGTTCCTATTCCCATTTTCTTAATTGTTTTGGGTTCGTTATTGTAGGTCTTTTCCTTCTGTTGTGTTTCTTGCCTAGAGAAGTTCCTTTAGCATTTGTTGTAAAGCTGGTTTGGTGGTGCTGAACGCTTTCAGCTTTTGCTTGTCTGTAAACGTTTTAATTTCTCCATCAAATCTGAATGAGATCCTTGCTGGGTAGAGTAATCTTGGTTGCAGGTTTTTCTCTTTCATCACTTTAATTATGTCCTGCCACTCCCTTCTGGCTTGTAGAGTTTCTCCTGAGAGATCAGCTGTTATCCTGATGGGGATTCCCTTGTGTGTTATTTGTTGTTTTTGCCTTGCTGCTTTTAATATGATTTCTTTGTGTTTAATTTTTGACAGTTTGATTAATATGTGTCTTGGCGCATTTCTCCTTGGATTTATTCTGTATGGGACTCTCTGTGCCTCCTGGACTTGATTAACTAATTCCTTTCCCATATTAGGGAAGTTTTCAACTATAATCTCTTCAAATATTTTCTCAGTCCCTTTCTTTTTCTCTTCTTCTTCTGGAACCCCTATAATTCGAATGTTGGTGCATTTAATGTTGTCCCAGAGGTCTCTGAGACTGTCCTCTGTTCTTTTCATTCTTTTTTCTTTATTTTGCTGTGCAGCAGTTATTTCCACTATTTTATCTTCCACCTCACTTATCCGTTCTTCTGCCTCAGTTATTCTGCTATTGATCCCATCTAGAGTACTTTTTATTTCATTTATTGTGTTTTTAGTCGATGCTTGATTCATCTTTAGTTCTTCTAGGTCCTTGTTAACTGTTTCTTGCATTTTGTCTATTCTATTTCCAAGATTTTGGATCTGGGAAATAGAATCTTGGATCATCTTTACCATCATTATTCTGAATTCTTTTTCAGGTAGACTGCCTATTACCTCTTCATTAGTTAGGTCTGGTGGGTTTTTATCTTGCTCCTTCTCCTGCTGTGTGTTTTTCTGTCTTCTCATTTTGCTTATGTTACTGTGTTTGGGGTCTCCTTTTTTCAGGATGCAGGTTCGTAGTTTCCGTTGTTTTTGTTGTCTGTCCCCAGTGGCTAAGGTTGGTTTAGTGGGTTGTGTAGGCTTCCTGGTGGAGGGGACTAGTGCCTGTGTTCTGGTGGGTGAGGCTGGATCTTGTCTTTCTGGTGGGCAGGTCCACGTCTGGTGGTGTGTTTTGGGGTGTCTGCGGACTTTTTATGATTTTAGGCAGCCTCTCTGCTAATGGGTGGCGTTGTGTTCCTGTCTTGCTAGTTGTTTGGCATAGGGTGTCCAGCACTGTAGCTTGCTGGTCGTTGAGTGAAGCTGGGTGCTGGTGTTGAGATGGAGATCTCTGGAAGATTTTCGCCATTTGATATTATGTGGAGCTGGGAGGTCTCTTGTGGACCAGTGTCCTGAAGTTGGCTCTCCCGCCTCAGAGGCACAGCACTGACTCCAGGCTCCTCAATTTGGGATGATTTGTTGTCCATTCATGTATTCCACAGGTGCAGGGTACATCAAGTTGATTGTGGAGCTTTAATCTGCTGCTTCTGAGGCTGCTGGGAGAGGTTTCCCTTTCTCTTTGTTCTCACAGCTCCTGGGTCTCAGCTTTGGATTTGGCCCCGCCTCTGCATGTAGGTCGCCGGAGGGCGTCTGTTCTTCACTTAGACAGGACAGGGTTAAAGGAGCAGCCTCTTCGGGGACTCTGGCTCACTCAGGCCGGGTGGGAGGGAGGGGCATGGAGTGCGGAGCGAGCCTGCAGTGGCAGAGGTCGGCGTGATGTTGCACCAGCCCGAGGCGCACCGTGCGTTCTCCCGGAGAAGCCGCCCCTGGATCCCGGGACCCCGGCAGTGGCAGGCTGCAGAGGCTCCCGGAAGGTCGGTGTGGACAGTGACCCACGCTCGCACACAGGCATCTTGCCGGTGGCAGCAGCAGCCCCAGCGTCCCACGCCCGTCACCGGGCTCTGCGCCTTCAGTCGCGTCTCGCGCCCGTCTGTGGAGCCCCTTTAAGCAGCGCTCTTAATCCCCTCTCCTTGCACACCAGGAAACCAAGAGGGAAGAAAAAGTCTCTTGCCTCTTCGGCAGCTCCAGAGTTTTCCCGGACTCCCTGCCGGCTAGCTGTGGCTCATTAGCTCCCTTCCGGCTGAGTTCTCGCCACCAGCCCCAGTCCTCTCCCTGCGCTCTGACCGAAGCCCGAGCCTCAGCTTCCAGCGACGCCGGGGCGAGCGGACAAGCCTCTCGGGCTGGTGAGTGCCGCTCGGGACCGATCCTCTGTGCGGGAATCTTTCCGCTTTGCCCTACCAAGGAATGTGGGGAGTTTCTTGCCTTTTGGGAGGTCCGGGGTCCACTGCCAGCATCCAGCAGGTGTTCTGTAGAAGTTGCTCCATGTGCAGCTGTATTTCTGGTGTATCCGTGGGGAGGACGGTGACCTCAGTGTCTTACTATTCCGCCATCTTACCCGGAAGTCTCTCGACATGGAGCATTTTGATGGCAAGGGCGTTGTGCATTGTGATGAGAAAGGCAGGGAGCATTCTGATAACAGGGTCATGGAGCAATTTGATGAAAAGTGTCATGGAACATTTTGATGACAGGTGTTATAGAACATTGTGATGTCAGGGGTCATCGAACATTGTGATGATTAGTGCATGTAGCATTGTGATGACAGGAGTCATGGAACATTGTGATGACAGGGGTGAGGGAGTATTGTGACAAATAGTGATGTAGCATTGTGATATCAGTGGTGAGAGAGCATTTTGATGAGAAGTGAATGGAGCATTGTGATTCCAAGGTTTATGGAGCATGGCAATGACAAGTATGTGGACCATTGTGATGAAATGTGCATGGCACATTTTGAAGACAATGGTCATGGAGCATTGTTCTCACAAAGAAATGGAGCATTGTGATGACAAGGGTCACAGAGAAATGTGATGAAATGTTCATGGAGCATTGTGGTTACAAAGGTCACAGAGCCTTGTGTTGACACGGGCATGGACCATTGTGATGACAAACGTTATGAAGCATTGTGATGACTGGAGTCACGGAGCATTGTGATGACAGGGGTCATGGAGCATTGTGATGACATGTGTCATGGAGCATTGTGCTGATAAGTGCATGGAGCATTGTGATTTCAAGGGTCATGGAGCATTGTGCTGAGAAAGGCATAGAGCATTGTGATGACAAGGGTCAAAGAGCATTGTGATGAAAAGTTCATGGATCATTGTGGTTAAAAAGGTCACAGAGACTGTTGATGACGAGGGCATGGACCATTGTGGTGACAAAGGTCATGAAGCATTGTGATGACTGGAGTCACGGAGCATTGTGAAGACAGGGGTCATGGAGCATTGTGATAAAAAGGGCATTGAGCATTGTGATGACAAGGGCAAGGAGCATTGATCTAATAAGTTTCATGGATTATTGCGATGACAGTTGGAATGGTGCATTGTGATGAAAAGGGCATGGAGCATTGTGATGACCAGGTCATGCAGTATTGTGAAGACAGGTGTCAGGGAGCATTGTGATGACATATGTAATGGCCCATTGTGATGACAATAGCATGGAGCATTGTGATGCCAATTGTCATGGAGGATTCTGATGACAAAGGTAATGGAGCATTGTGATGACAATGGCTTGGAGCATTGTGATGACAAGGGTCAGGGAGCATTGTGCTGACAAGTGCATGGAGAATTGTGATGACAATGGTCATGGAGCATTCTGATGACAAGCTTGTGGAGTATTTTGATGACAATGGCATGGAGCATTGTGATGAAAACGGCATGGGGTATTGTGATGAAAAAGCATGGAGCCTTTTCGTGACAGGTTTCAAGGAGAATTCTGACGACAAGTGTCAGGGAGCATTGTGATGACAAGTGTATTGAGAATTGTGCCGAGAAAGGTCATGGAGCATTGTGATGAAAAGGGCATGCAGTATTGTGATGACAGGCATCATGGAGCGTTGTCATCACAAGTGTTATGGAACATTGTGATCACAAGGGCTTGGAGCATTGTGATGACAGAGGTCATGGATCATTTTGATTTCAAGGAGCATGGAGCATTGTGATGACAAGGGCATGAAGCAATGTGATCCCAAGGTTCATGGAGGATTGTGATGACAATAGAAAAGGAGTATTGTGATGACAAGTGCATAGAGCATTGTAATGACAAGGTCATGTAGAATTTTGCTGACAAAGGCATGGAGCATTGCAAAGACATGTGTCATGGAGCACTGTGATGACAAGCGTCACGGATCTTTGTGAATACAGGGGTCATGGAGCATTGGGGTGACAAGTGCATGGATAATTGTGATGACAAGTGTCATGGAGCACTGGGCTGAAAATTTTCTTGGAGTGTTGTGATGACAGGGGTCATGGAGCATTGTGATGACTAGGGAATGGAGCATTGAGATGACAATAGTCCCGGATCATTGTGTTGTCAGGTGTCATAGAGTATTGTGATGACAGTGGTCATGGAGCATTGAGATGATATTGGCCATGGAGCATTGTGATGAATAGGTCGTGGAGCATTGGGCTGAAAATATTCATGTATTATTGTGATGACAGGGGTCATGGAGCATTGTGATGACAAGGTAATGAGCATGGTGATGACAAGGTCCTGGAGCATTGTGATGAGAAGACCATGGATACTTATGATGACAATTCTCCTGGAGCATTTTGATGAAAAGGGGCATGGAGCATTGTTATTACAGGGGTCTTGGAGCATTGTGATGACTAGGACATGGAACATTGTGATACATGGGTCATGGAGCTTTGTGATGACAAGTCATGGAGCATTGTGATGACAAGGGCATGGAGCATTGTGATGACAGTGGCAAGGAGCATTGGTCTGACAAGATTCATGACAGTGGACATGGTGAATTGTGATGACAAGGGCATGGATCATTGTGAAGAGAAGGTCATGGAGTATTTTGAAGACAGGTATCAGGGAGCATTGTGATGACATATGTCATGGTCCATTGCGATGACAATGGCTGGGAGTATTGTGATGCCAAATATAATGGAGGATTGTGATGACAAATATAATGGAGCATTGTGATGACTAGGGTTTGGAGCATTATGATGACAATGGCCACTGAGAATTTTCATGACAAGGTCGTGAAGCATTGCAATGATAAGGTCCTGGAACATTGTGATGAGAAAATCATGGAGCCTTGTGATGACAAGTCTCCTGGAGCATACTGATGAAAATGAGCATGGAGCATTGTGATTAGAGGGGTCTTGGCCCAATGTGATGACAAGGGCATGGAGCATTGTGAGGAGAAGGCCAAGGAGCATTCTGATGGCATGCGTCATTGAGCTTTGTGAGGACAAGGGCATGGAGCACTGTGATTACAGGGGTCTTGGATTATTGTGATGAAAAGGGCATGGATCATTGTGATGAAAAATACATGTAGCCCTGTCATGACAGGATTCAAGGAGCATGCAAACAACAAGTGTCAGGGAACATTTTGATGACAAGTGTACTGAGCATTGTGATGACAAAGGTCATGGAGCATTTTGATGAGAAGACCATGGATAACTGTGATGACGAGCGTCATGGGGCATTGTGATGACAAGTGATATGGAATATTGTGATCACAAGGGTTTGGAGCATTGTTATGACAGAGGTCATGGAGCATTTTGATTTCATTGTGATGACAATAGCATGAAGCATTATGATGATGGGCATGGTGCATTTTGATGACAGGGTTCATGGATCATTGAGATGAAAAGGGGCATAGAGCATTGTGATTAGAGGGTTCTTGGACCATTGTGATGAGAAGGGTCCTGGAGCTTTGTGATGACAAGGCCATGCATCATCGTGATAGCAGGGGTCATGGAGCATTTTTATGACTGGAGTAATGGAGCACTGTGATGGCAAGGGAATGGAACATTGTGATGACAAGTCATGGAGCATTTTGATGACAAGAGTGTGGTGCATTTTGATGAGAAGGGCAGGTAGCATTTTGATGACAGGGTCATGGAACAATTTGATGAAAAGGGTCATGGAACATTTTGATAACAGGTGTTATGGAACATTGTGATGTCAGGGGTCTTGGAGCATTTTGATGAAAAGGATCATGGAGCAGTTTGATGACAGGTGTTATGGAACATTTTGATGTCAGGGGTCATCGAACATTGTGATGATAAGTGCATGTAGCATTGTGATGACAGATGCCATGAAACATTGTGATGACAGTGGTGAGGGAGTATTGTGACAAATAGTGATGTAGCATTGTGATATCAGTGGTGAGAGAGCATTTTGATGAGAAGTGCATGGATGATTGTGATGACAAGTTTTATGGAATATTGTGATGACAAATTTGTGGAACATTGTGATGACAAGCGCATGGTGCATTGTGATAACATGTGTCATGGAGCATTGTGCTGCGAAAGGCATAGAGCTTTTTGATGACAAGGGTAAAAGAGCATTGTGATGAAAATTTCATGGAGCATTGTGGTTAAAAAGGTCACAGAGACTGTTGATGACGAGGACCTGGACAATTGTGATGACAAAGTTCATGAAGCATTGTGATGACTGGAGTCACGGAGAATTGTGATTACAGGGGTCATGGAGCATTGTGATAACCAGGGCATGGAGCATTTTGATGACAAGGGCATGGAGAATTGTGATGCCAATTGTAATGTAGGATTCTGCTGTCAAAGATAATTGAGCATTGTGATGACAATGGCTTGGAGCATTGTGATGACAAGGGCATGGAGCATTGTGATGACCAGGTCATGCAGTATTGTGAAGAGAGGTGTCAGGGAGCATTGTGATGACATATGTAATGGCCCATTGTGATGAAAATGGCATGGAGCATTGTGATGCCAAGTGTCATGGAGGATTCTGATGACAAAGGTAATGGAGCATTGTGATGACAATGGCTTGGAGCATTGTGATGACAAGGGTCAGGGAGCATTGTGCTGACAAGTGCATGGAGGTTTGTGAGGACAAGGGTCATGGAACATGCTGATGACAAGCTTGTGGAGTATTTTGATGACAATGGCATGGAGCATTGTGATGAAAACGGCATGGGGCATTGTGATGAAAAAGGCATGGAGCCTTTTCGTGACAGGGTACAATGAGCATTCTGACGACAAGTGTCAGGGAGCATTGTGATGACAAGTGTATTGAGAATTATGATGAGAAGGTCATGGAGCATTGTGATGAAAAGGGATTGGAGTATTGTGATGACAGGCATCATGGAGCGTTGTGATGACAAGTGTTATGGAACATTGTGATCACAAGAGTTTGGAGCATTGTGATGACAGAGGTCATGGATCATTTTGATTTCAAGGAGCATGGAGCATTGTGATGACAAGGGCATGAAGCAATGTGATCCCAAGGTTCATGGAGGATTGTGATGACAATAGAAATGGAGTATTTTGATGACAAGCCCATAGAGCATTGTAATGACAATGTCATGTAGCATTTTGCTGAAAAAGGCATGGAACATTTTAATGACAGGTGTCATGGAACAGTGTGATGACAAGTGTTACGGATCATTGTGAATACAGGGGTCATGGAGCATTGGGATGACAAGTGCATGGATAATTTTGATGACAAGTGTCATGGAGCACTGGTCTGAAAATGTTCATGGAGTGTTGTGATGACAGGGGTCATGGAGCATATTGATGAGTAGGGAATGGAGCACTGTGATGACAATAGTCCCGGATCATTGTGTCGTCTGGTGTCATGCAGTGTATTGATGACAGTGGTCATGAAGCATTGAGATGATATTGGCCATGGAGCATTGTGATGAATAGGTCGTGGAGCATTGGGCTGAAAATATTCATGGATTATTGTGATGACAGGGGTCATGGAGCATTGTGATGACAAGGTAATGGAGCATGGGGATGACAAGGTCCTGGAGCACTGTGATGAGAAGACCATGGATACTTATGATGACAATTCTCATGGAGCATTCTGATGAAAAGGGGCATGGAGCATGGTGATTACAGGGGTCTTGGAGCATTGTGATGACTAGGGCATGGAACACTGTGATACATGGGTCATGGAGCTTTGTGATGACAAATCATGGAGCATTGTGATGACAAGGGCATGGAGCATTGTGATGACAGGGGCATGGAGCATTGGTCTGACAAGATTCATAGATTATTGTGATGACAGTGGACATGGTGCATTGTGATGACAAGGGCATGGATCATTGTGAAGAGAAGGTCATGGAGTATTGTGAAGACAGGTGTCAGGGAGCATTGTGATGACATATGTCATGGTCCATTGCGATGACAATGGCTGGGAGTATTGTGATGCCAAATGTAATGGAGGATTGTGATGACAAATATAATGGAGCATTGTGATGACTAGGGCTTGGAGCATTATGATGACAATGGCCATTGAGAATTTTCATGACAAGGTCGTGAAGCATTGTGATGACAAGGTCCTGGAGCACTGTGATGAGAAAACCATGGAGCTTTGTGATGACAATTCTCCTGGAGCATACTGATGAAAATGGGCATGGAGCATTGTGATTAGAGGGGTCTTGGCACATTGTGATAACAAGGGCATGGAGAATTGTGAGGAGAAGGCCAAGGAGCATTCTGATGGCATGCGTCATTGAGCTTTGTGATGACAAGGGCATGGAGCATTTTGATTACAGGGGTCTTGGAGCATTGTGATGAAAAGGGCATGGATCATTGTGATGAAAAATGCATGCAGCCTTGTCATGACAGGATTCAAGGAGCATGTAGACAACAAGTGTCAGGGAACATTTTGATGACAAGTGTACTGATCATTGTGATGAAAATGGTCATGGAGCATTTTGATGACTGGAGTCATGGAGCATTATGATGACAGGGGTCATGGAGCATTGTGATAACAAGGGCATGGAACATTGTGATGACAAGGGCATGGAGCATTGGTCTAATAAGTTTCATGGATTATTGCGATGACAATTGGAATGGTGAATTGTGATGACAAGGGCATGGAGCATTGTGATGCCAAGTGTCATGGAGAATTCTGATGACAAATGTAATGGAGCATTGTGATGACAATGGCTTGGAGCACTGTGATGACAAGGGTCAGGGAGCATTGTGCTGACAAGTGCATGGAGAATTGTGATGACAAGGGTCATGGAGAATTCTGATGACAAGCTTGTGGAGTATTTTGATGACAAAGGCATGGAACATTGTGATGAAAAAGGCATGGGGCATTGTGATGAAAATGTCATGGAGCCTTTTCGTGACACGTTTCAAGGAGCATTCTGAAGACAAGTTTCAGGGAGCATTGTGATGACAAGTGTATTGAGAATTGTGATGAGAAATGTCATGGTGCATTTTGATGAAAAGGGCATGGAGTATTGTGATGACAGGCATCATGGAGCGTTGTGATGACAAGTGTTATGGATCATTGTGATCACAAGTGTTTGGAGCATTGTGATGACAGAGGTCATGGATCATTTTGATTTCAAGGAGCATGGAGCATTGTGATGACAAGGGCATGAAGCAATGTGATCCCAAGTTTCATGGAGGATTGTGATGACAATGGAAATGGAGTATTGAGATGACAAGCGCATAGAGCATTGTAACGACAAAGTCATGTAGCATTTTGCTGACAAAGGCATGGAGCATTGTAATGACATGTGTCATGGAGCACTGTGATGAGTAGCGTCACAGATCATTGTGAATACAGGGGTCATGGAGCATTGGGATGACAAGTGCATGGATCATTGTGATGACAAATGTCATGGAGCACAGGGTTGAAAATTTTCATGGAGTGTTGTGATGACAGGGGTCATGGAGCATAGTGATTAGTAGGGAATGGAGCATTGTGATGACAAGAGTCCCGGATCACTGTGTCGTCATGTGTCATGGAGTGTTATGATGACAGTGGTCATGGAGCATTGAGATGATATTGGCCATGGAGCATTGTGATGAATAGGTCGTGGAGCATTGGGCTGAAAATATTCATGGATTATTGTGATGACAGGGGTCATGGAGCATTGTGATGACAAGGTATTGGAGCATGGTGATGCCAAGGTCCTGCAGCATTGTGATGAGAAGACCATGGATTCTTATGATGACAATTCTCATGGAGCATTCTGATGAAAAGGGGCATGGAGCATTGTGATTACAGGGGTCTTGGAGTATTGTGATGACAAGTCATGGAGCATTGTGATGACAAGGGCATGGAGCATTGTAATGACAGGGGCATGGAGCATTGGTCTGACAAGATTCATAGATTATTGTTATGACTGTGGACATGGTGCATTGTGATGACAAGGGCATGGATCATTGTGAAAAGAAGGTCATGGATTATTTTGAAGACAGGTGTCAGGGAGCATTGTGATGACATATGTCATGGTCCATTGCGATGACAATGGCTGGGAGTATTGTGATGCCAAATGTAGTGGAGGATTGTGATGACAAATATAATGGAGTATTGTAATGACTAGGGCTAGGAGCATTATGATGACAATGGCCATTGAGAATTTTCATGACAAGGTCAGGAAGCATTGTGATTACAATGTCCTGGAGCATTTTGATGAGAAAACCATGGAGCCTTGTGGTGACAAGTCTCCTGGAGCATACAGATGAAAATGGGCATGGAGCATTGTGATTAGAGGGGACTTGGCACATTGTGATGACTAGGGCATGGAGCATTGTGAGGAGAAGGCCAAGGAGCATTCTGATGGCATGCATCATTGAGCTTTGTGATGACAAGGGCATGGAGCATTGTGATTACAGGGGTCTTGGAGCATTGTGATGAAAAGGGCAGGGATCATTTTGATGAAAAATGCATGGAGCCTTGTCATGACTGGATTCAAGGAGCATGCAGACAACAAGTGTCAGGGAACATGTTGATGACAAGTGTACTGAGCATTGTGATGACAAATGTCATGGAGCATTCTGAGGAGAAGACCATGGATAACTGTGATGACGAGCGTCATGGGGCATTGTGATGAGAAGTGTTATGGAATATTGTGATCACAAGCGATTTGAGCATTGCTATGACAGAGGTCATGAAGTATTTTGATTTCATTGTGATGACAATAACATGAAGCATTATGATGATGGGCATGGTGCATTGTGATGACAGTGTTCATGGATCATTGAGATGAAAAGGGGCATAGAGCATTGTGATTAGAGGGTTCTTGGAGCATTGTGATGAGAAGGGTCATGGAGCTTTGTGATGACAAGAACATGCAACATCGAGATAGCAGGGGTCATGGAGCATTGTTATGACTGGGGTAATGGAGCACTGTGATGGCAAGGGCATGGAGCATTGTGATGACAAGTCATGGGGCATTTTGATGACAAGGGTGTGGTGCATTTTGATGAGAAGTGCAGGGAGCATTTTGATGACAGGGTCATGGAACAATTTGATGAAAACTGTCATGGAACATTTTGATGACATGTGTTATGGAACATTGTGGTATCAGGGGTCATGGAGCATATTGATGAAAAGGATCATGGAGCAGTTTGATGACAGGTGTTATGGAACATTTTGATGTCAGGGGTCATCGAACATTGTGATGATAAGTGCATGTAGCTTTGTGATGACAGGTGCCATGAATCATTGCGAGGCAGTGGTGAGGGATTATTGTGAAAAATAGTGATGTAGCATTATGATATCAGTGGTGATAGAGCATTTTGATGAGAAGTGCATGGAGCATTGTGATGACAAGTTTTTTGGAGTATTGTGATGACAAATTTGTGGAGCATTGTGATGAAAAGCGCATGGTGCATTGTGATGACATGTGTCATGGAGCACTGTGCAGAGAAAGGCATAGAGCAGTTTGATGACAAGGATCAAAGAGCATTGTGATGAAAATTTCATGGAGCATTGTGGTTAAAAAGGTCACAGAGACAGTTGATGACGAGGACATGGACAATTGTGATGACAAAGTTCATGAAGCATTGTGATGACTGGAGTCATGGAGCATTGTGATGACAGGGGTCATGGAGCATTGTGATAACAAGGGCATGGAGCATTGTGATGACAAGTGGATGGAACAGTGGTCTATTTAGTTTCATGGATTATTGTGATGACATTTGGAATGGGGCATTGTTATGACAAGTGCATGGAGATTTGTGATGACAAGGGTCATGGAACATTCCGAAGACAAGCTTGTGGAGTATTTTGATGACAATGGCATGGAACATTGTGATGAAAACGGCATGGGGCATTGTGATGAAAAAGGCAAGGAGCCTTTTCGTGACAGGGTTCAAGGAGCATTCTGACGACAAGTATCAGGGAGCATTGTGATGACAAGTGTATTGAGAATTGTGATGACAAAGGTCATGGAGCATTGTGATGAAAAGGGCATGGAGTATTGTGATGACAGGCATCATGGAGCGTTGTGATGACAAGTGTTATGGAACAAGGTGATCACATGGGATTTGAGCATTTTGATGACAGAGGTCATGGATCATTTTGATTTCAAGTAGCATGGAACATTGTGATGACAAGGGCATGAAGCAATGTGATCCCAGTGTTCATGGAGGATTGTGATGAAAATGGAAATGGAGTATTGTGATGACAAGCGCATAGAGCATTGTAATGACAAGGTCATGTAGCATTTTGCTGACAAAGGCATGGAGCATTGTGATGACAGGTGTCATGGAGCACTGTGATGACAAGCGTCACGGAGCATTGTGAAAACAGTGGTCATGGAGCATAGGGATGACAACGACATGGATCACTGTGATGACAAGGGTCATGGAACATTGGGCTGAAAATATTCATGGACGATTTTGATGACAGGTGTCATGGAGCATTGTGATGACTAGGGAATGGAACATTGTGATGACAAGAGTCCCGAATCATTGTGTTGTTAGGTGTCATGGAGTGTTGTGATGACAGTGGTTATGGAGAATTGTGATGATATTGGCCATGGAGCATTGTGATGAGGAGAGCTTGGGTAATTGTGATGTCGAGCATCATGGAGCACTGTAATGACAAGGGGCATGAAGCATTGTGATGACAGGTGTCAGTGAGCATTGTGATGACAGGGGTCATGGAGCATTGTGATGACAAGTGCATGGAGCTTTGTGATGACATGTGCATGGAGCATTGTGATGACAAGTGCATGGAGCATTTCACTGTCAAGTGGATAGTGAATTTTGATGACAAGTGCATGTAACATTTTGATGAGTAGTGTCATGTAGCATTGTGATGACAAGGACGTGGAGAATTGTGATGACAAGGGACATGGAGCATTTTGATAACCAGAGCATGGTGCATTGTGATGACAGGGGTCATGGAGCATTATTATGAGAACGGCCATGGTGCATTCTGACATAAGATATCACTTATGAAGAGAATGTAAACATGGCTACATATGAACTGATTTAGGGAAGAGAACAGAGTATCAGATTTAGAAAACTATCTAACGCTTGCTTAAGGGGAAAGAGAGGTGGGGAGATGCACAAAACATAAGATTGATATTAGCACAGGTACCGTTCCATAATCCAAAAACAGAAGAGACAAGCCCTACTCCTTCCTCAGTGAACGGAACTCACCAACCCTATTCCCCGCAGAGAAATATATCTGACTAGTAAGAATTTTAAAACCTATGTATTGATATGTCTCCGTAAGGGAACCAAGTGTGTCTAGAACGACATAAACATGGCAGTGAGAATCAGCTCAAACCCACTATAAAAATGAATTTCAAAACAAAACATAAAAACAGTAAAATTCTTACACAATACCTTCAGGGGTTCTGATGAAACCTGGAATGACCGTATCTACAATGATAACTGGACGTGGCATAAGGCTGGTCACTTGGGACTGAGAGGATTGGTGAGATTGGGTGAAAAAATGCAGACCCTTTAAAGCAATAATGCCTGCCACCCATTCCATGGTTCCCATCTCTCCAGGTAGAAGGGAATATCACTACAGTTATAACGTGTATGGGAACCTAGAGAATGGAAACCATCTGATGGTGAAAGGTTTCTAAAACTCTACTACTTTTTTCTCTCCTTGTGCTCCAGGTGGACATTCCAACTGCTTGACTATCAATCTCCCAACTTGGAAAGTCAGCCCTTTAACCTCCTGGTTCGCACAGTTGGCAAATTGTGCAGAGTATATAAGGGAAGAGAGAGAACCAATGAGAGAGTAGCTGTAGGCATTTGGACGGCCACATGACTCTCTAATTTCCCATCACAAAGAGGAATTAACCAAAGTCTCAGCCTGCCCCCCAGAACCAGTATAAGTTCAGAAGCAAAACTGTTGATTTGCGGTCAGCTCACAAAAACGCGAGTTGAAAAATGGAGCTCAGGGCCACAGCAATTCACTAACCTGCAGAGTTATAAAGAACTACTTTCTTCGAAAAATCTGTTGAGGGAAAGCCACGAGGCTGAAGGGAAAATGAGGCAGAATGGCATGAAACCGATTTCAAGAGGTACATTGGAATCGCCTTTAAACACAGGAAAAGCATTACAACTTCAAAAATTATGGAAATGGCCATAAAGGCCATATGGGTTTTCACGTGAATATATTCAGGAGAAAACGCATATGCCCATTTTGGACAAGCAAGCAAGCGGGCAATGCAAATCTGCACTACAAAGAAGTATCACTTGCCACCGGTCAAAACGGACATCCACAAAATGGGTAAAAACCAGAAAGGCAAGACAGGCCCTGGAGAACAGGGAGCCTTGTTATGCTGATGGGCGGGATGTAAATTGCCAACTGCCTCTCTGGAGGAGTGCATTGTGTTCCCTAAAACAAGTAAACAACAGAGCTACAGAGCCAAGGGCACTTCTAGTCTAGGGAATACACCTTGGGAAAACTGAAAACAAATGAGACAGATCCACACCAAAATTCAGGGCTGCACTGCTTACAAAAACCTCAACTTGGGTACACCTTAAATATCCCAGGAAAGACAGAAATGGTTCAAAAATTGTGGTACTTACGTACGATGGAATATCGCTCAGCCATGAAATCAATGTCATAAGGCCAGTAGCAGCAAAATGAGTGGATTCAGGTACGATAATTCTAAGTGAAATAAGTCACACAGAAAAAGAAACTTATCATAAGATATCACTTATGAAGATCCTGTAAACATGGCTACATATGAACTGAGTTAGGAAAGTGAAGAGAGACTCACATTTAAAAAAAACTCTTATGCCTGCTTAAGGGGGAAGGAGAGGTGGGGTGATGCATAAAATCAGATTTTGATATTAGTACAGGTACCGTTCCAAAAACCAAATACGAAATAGACAAGACCTACACAATCCTCAGTGAAAGGGACTCAACACCTCATATTCACCACAGAGTAATATAACTTACTAGTAAGAATCTTAAAACCTATGTATTGATATGTCTCCATAAGGGAATCAACTGTGTCTAGACTGGCATAAACATGGCAGCGAGAAGCAGCTCAAACCCAGTATAAAAAGGAATTTGAAAAACAAAAAGAAAAGGTAAATTCTTTAAAAATCCTTCTGGGTCTCTGATGAAACCTGTAATGTCCCTATCTGCAAAGACAGCTGGATGTGGCATAAGGCTGGACACATGGGACTGAGAGGATTGGTGAGATTGGGTGAGCAAACGCAGACCCTTTAAAGCAATAATGCATGGCACCCATTTCATGGGTCCCAACTCTCCAGGTTGAAGGGAATATTACTATAGCTATAACATGTACGGGAAACGTAGAGAATGGACACATTGTGAATACGAAATGTTTCTAAATCTCATCAAATTGTCCCTCTCCTTGTGCTCCAGTTAGACTTTTCAACTGCTTTACTATCAAACTCCCAACTTGGAGAGACAGCACGTTTAACCTCCTGGTTCGCACAGGTTGCCAATTTGGCAAAGGATGCAAGGAAAGAGGGAGAAACAATAAGAGAGTAGCTGTTAGGCATTTGGACGGGCACATGTCCCTCTTATTTCCCGGGACTAAGAAGAATTAACCAAAGTCTCAGCCACCCACCCAAAACCAGTATAGGTCCTGAACAAGAATATTGGACTTGCGTTAGACAATGATGCACTTGGCCAAAAAGGGTGTATGCGTTTTGTTCTGAATATATTCAGGAGAAAACGCATACGGCACTTTTGGCCAAGCAAGCAAGTGGGCAATGCAAGTCTGCACTACAAAGAAGTATCACTTCCCACCGGTCAAAAGGGACATCCACAAAATGGGTAAAAACCAGAAAGGCAAGACAGGCCCTGGAGAACAGGGAGCCTTGTTATGCTGATGGGCGGGATGTAAATTGCCAACTGCGTCTCTGGAGGAGTGCATTGTGTTCCCTAAAACAAGTAAACAACAGAGCTACAGAGCCAAGGACACTTCCAGTCTAGGGAATACACCTTGGGAAAACTGAAAATCAATATGACAGAGCCACCCCATAATTGAGGGCTGCACTGCTTACAAGAACCTCAACTTGGGTACACCTTAAATATTCCAGGAAATGTAAAAATGGTTCAAAAATTGTGGTAATTACGTACGATGGAATATCCATCAGCCATGAAATCAATGTCATAAGACCAGTAGCAGCAAAATGAGTGGATTCAGGTACGATGATTCTAAGTGAAATAAGTCACACAGAAAAAGAAACGTATCATAAGATATCACTTATGAAGATCCTGTAAACATGGCTACAAATGAAATGAGTTAGGAAAGAGAACAGAGTCTCACATTTAGAAAACACTCTTAGGCCTGCTTAAGGGGGAAGGAGAGGTGGGGTGATGCATAAAACCAGAGTTTGATATAAGCACAGGTACCGTTCCAAAAACCAACTATGGAATAGACAAGACCTACACCATCCGCAGTGAAAGGGACTCAAAACCCCATATTTCCCGCAGAGGAATATATCTGACTAGTAAGAAGCTTAAAACCTATGTATGGATATGTATCCGTAAGAGAATCAAGTGTTTCTAGACAGACATAATCATGGCAGCGAAAATCAGCTCAAACGCACTATAAAAAGGAATTTCAAAAACAAAACAAAAAAACAGGGAAATTCTGTACAATTCCTTCAGGGTCTCTGATGAAACCTGGAATGACCCTATCTACAATGACAGCTGGATGTGGCATAAGGATGGACACATGGGACTGAGAGGATTGGTGAGATTGGGTGAGCAAATGCAGACCCTTTAAAGCAATAATGCAAGGCACCCATTCCATGGGTCCCAACTCTCCAGGTTGAAGGGAATATTACTACAGCTATAACATGTACGGGAAACCTAGAGAATGGACACACTGTGAATACGAAAGGTCTCTAAAACTGAACGAATAGTCCCTCTCCTTGTGCTCCGCTTTGACTTTCCAACTGCTTTACTATCAATCTCCCAACCTGGAGAGACAGCACCTTTAACCTCCTGGTGTGCAAAGTTTGCCAATTTGGCAGTGGATGAAAGGGAAGAGGGAGAACCAAAGAGAGATTAGCTGTTAGGCATTTGGACGGGAACATGTCACTCTAATTTCCCGGCCGGAAGAAGAATTAACCAAAGTCTCAGCCACCCACCACACACCAGTATAGATCCTGAACCAAAGTTTGGACTTGCATTCAGCTCACAAAAAAACGAGTTGAAAAATGGAGCTCATGGGCACAGCAATTCACAAACTGGCAGAGAAATACAGGACAACTATCGTCCAAATATTTGTTTAATGGAAGGCAAGGAGGCGGACTTGAAAGCGAGGCAGAATAGCAGGAAACAGATTTCGAGAGGTATGTTGGAATCGCCTTTAAAGCACAGGAAGAGGGGCACAACTTCGACAATGATGCACTTGGCCAAAAAGGGCGTATGCCTTTTCTCCTGAATATATTCAGGAGAAAACGAATACGCCCTTTTTGGCCATCCAGCAAGCAGACAATGCAAATCTGCACTACAAAGAATTATCACCTCAAACCAGTCAAAAGGGATATCCACAAAATGTGTAAAAACCAGAAAGGCAAGACAGCCCCTGGAGAACTGGGAGCCTTGTTATGCTGATTGGAGGGATTAAGTTGCCAACTGCCTCTCTGCAGGAGTGCATTGTGTTCCATAAAAAAAATAAACAACAGAGCTACAGAGCCAAGGGCACGTCCAGTCTAGGAAATATATATTGGGAAAACTGAAAATCAATAAGACAGAGCCACCCCAAAATTAAGGGTTTCACTTATTTCAAGAACCTCAACTTGGGTACAGCTTACATATCCCAGGAAAGACAAAAATGGTTCAAGAAATTGTGGTACTTATGTACAAGGAATATCCCTCAGCCATGTAATCAATGTCATAAGGCCAGTAGCAGGAAAATGAGTGAATTCAGGTACGATGATTTTAAGTGAAATAAGTCACACAGAAAAAGAAAATTACCATAAGATATCACTTATGAAGATCCTGTAAACATGGCTACACATGAACTGTGTTAGGAAAGAAAAGAGAGACTCACATTTAGAAAACAGTCTTATGCCTGCTTAAGGGGGATTGAGAGGTGGGGTGATGCATAAAACCAGAGTTTAAATTAGTACAGGTACCTTTCCAAAAACCTAATACGGAACAGACAAGACCTACACCTTCCTCAGGGAAAGGGACACAACAAACCATATTCCCCGCAGAGGAATATATCTTACTAATAAGAATCTTAAAACATATGTATTGATATATCTCCGTAAGGGAATCAAGTATGTCTAGACTGGCATAAACATGGCAGTGAGAATCAGATCAATCCCACTATAGAAAGGAATTTCAAAATCAAACCAAAAAAACAGGGAAATTCTTTACAATTCCTTTAGGGTCTCTGATGAATCCTGGTATGACTCTATCTACAATGACAGCAGGATGTGGCATATGGCTGGACACATGGGACTGAGAGGATTGATGAGATTGGGTGAGCAAATGCAGAAACTTAAAGCAATAATGTGTGGCAGCCATTCGATGGGTCCCAACTCTCCAGGTTGTGGGGAATATTACTGGAGCTATAACATGTAGGGGTAATCAAGAGAATGGACCCACTGTGAATATGAAAGGTTTCTAAAACTCAACAAATAGTCCCTATCCTGGTTCTCCGGTTTCACTTTCCAATGCCTTTAATATCAATCTCCCAACTTGGAGAGACAGCCCCTTTAACCTCCTGGTTTGCACAGGTTGACAATTTGGCAGAGGATGAAAGGGAAGAGGAAGAACCAATGAGAGAGTAGCTGTTAGGTATTTGGAGGGGCACATGTGACACTAATTTCGCGGCAGGAAGAAGAATTAACCAAACTCTCAGCCACCCACCGGGAAGCAGTATAGGTCCTGAAACAAAATTTTGGACTTGCATACAGCTCACAAAAAACGAGTTGAAAAATGGAGCTCAGGGGCACAGCAATTCACAAACTGGCAGAGGAGTAAAGGACCGCTATCGTGCAAAAATCTGTTGACGGAAGGCAACGAGGCGGATTTGAATGCGAGGCAGAATAGGCGGAAACAGATTTCAAGAGGTACTTTGGAAGTGCCTTTAAAGCACAGGAATAGGAGCACAACTTTGACAATGATACACTTGGCCAAAAAGGGCGTATGAGTTTTCTCCTGAATATATTCAGGAGAAAACACATAGAACCTTTTTGGGCAGGCAATGAAACGGGCAATGCGAATCTGCACTACAAAGAAGCATCACTTCCCACCGGTCAAAAGGGACATCCACAAAATGTGTAAAAATCAGAAGGCAAGACAGGCGCTGGAAAACTGGGAGCCTTTTTATGATGATGTTCGGGACGTAAGTTGCCAACTGCCTCTCTGGAGGAGTGCATTGTGTTCCCTAAAAAAATAAACAACAGAGCTACAGAGCCAAGGGCACTTCCAGGCTAAGGAATATACCTTGGGAAAATTGAAAATCAATAAGCCAGAGCCACCCCAAAATTTAGGTTTCCACTGCTTAAAAGAGCCTCAACTTGTGTCCACCTTAAATATCCCAGGAAAGACAAAAAGGGTTTAAGAAATTGTGGAACTTACGTACGATGGAATATCCCTCAGCCATGAAATCAATATCATAAGACCAGTAGCAGCAAAATGAATGGATTCAGGTACGATGATTCTAAGTGAAATAAGTCACAAAGAAAAAGAAACGTATCATAAGATATCACTTATGAAGATCCTGTAAACATGGCTACAAATGAAATGAGTTAGGAAAGAGAACAGAGTCTCACATTTAGAAAACACTCTTAGGCCTGCTTAAGGGGGAAGGAGAGGTGGGGTGATGCATAAAACCAGAGTTTGATATAAGCACAGGTACCGTTCCAAAAACCAACTATGGAATAGACAAGACCTACACCATCCGCAGTGAAAGGGACTCAAAACCCCATATTTCCCGCAGAGGAATATATCTGACTAGTAAGAAGCTTAAAACCTATGTATGGATATGTATCCGTAAGAGAATCAAGTGTTTCTAGACAGGCATAATCATGGCAGCGAAAATCAGCTCAAACCCACTATAAAAAGGAATTTCAAAAACAAAACAAAAAAAACAGGGAAATTCTGTACAATTCCTTCAGGGTCTCTGATGAAACCTGGAATGACCCTATCTACAATGACAGCTGGATGTGGCATAAGGCTGGACACATGGGACTGAGAGGATTGGTGAGATTGGGTGAGCAAATGCAGACCCTTTAAAGCAATAATGCAAGGCACCCATTCCATGGGTCCCAACTCTCCAGGTTGAAGGGAATATTACTACAGCTATAACATGTACGGGAAACCTAGAGAATGGACACACTGTGAATACGAAAGGTCTCTAAAACTGAACGAATAGTCCCTCTCCTTGTGCTCCGCTTTGACTTTCCAACTGCTTTACTATCAATCTCCCAACCTGGAGAGACAGCACCTTTAACCTCCTGGTGTGCAAAGTTTGCCAATTTGGCAGTGGATGAAAGGGAAGAGGGAGAACCAATGAGAGAGTAGCTGTTAGGCATTTGGAGGGGCACATGTCATTCTAATTGCCCGGCAGGAAGAAGAATTAACCAAAGTCTCAGCCACCCGCCGGAAACCAGTATAGGTCCTGAACCAAAATTTTCGACTTGCGGTCAGCTCACAAGAAACGAGTTGAAAAATGGAGCTAGGAGCACAGCAATTCACAAACTGGCAGAGTAATAAATGACAACTATCGTCCAAAAATGTGTTGAGGGAAGGCAACGAGGTGGACTTGAAAGCGAGGCAGAATAACAGGAAACAGATTTCAAGAGGTACATTGGAATCGCCTTTAAAAACAGGAAGAGGGGCACAACTTCGAAAATGTTGCACTTGGCCAAAAAGGGTGTATGTGTTTTCTCCTGAATATATTCAATTCAAAACGCATATGCCCTTTTTGGCCAAGCAAGCAAGCAGGCAATGCAAATCTGCACTACAAAGAAGGATCACTTCCCACCAGTCAAAAGGGACATCTTCAAAATGTGAAAAAAGCAGAAAGGCAAGACAGGCCCTGGAGAACAGGGAGCCTTGTTATGCTGATGGGCGGGATGTAAATTGCCAACTGCCTCTCTGGAGGAGTGCATTGTGTTCCCTAATACAAGTAAACAACAGAGCTACAGAGCCAAGGGCACTCACAGTCTTGGGAATATTCCTTGGGAAAACTGAAAATCAATAAGACACAGCCACCCCAAATTTTAGGGCTGCACTGCTTACAAGAACCTCAAGTTGGGTACACCTTAAATATCCCAGGAAAGACAAAAATGGTTTAAGAAATTGTGGTACTTACGTATGATGGAATATCCCTCAGTCATGAAATCAATGTCATAAGGCCAGCAGCAACAAAATGAGTGGATACAGGTACGATGATTCTAAGAGAAATAAGTCACACAGAAAAAGAAACTTATCATAAGATATCAAGTATGAAGGTCCTATAAACATGGCTACACATGAACTGAGTTAGGAAAGAGAACAGAGACTCACATTTAGAAAACTCTCCATTGCCGGCTTAAGAGGGAAGGTGAGGTGGGGTGATGCATAAAACCAGAGTTTGATATTCGTACAGGTAAAGTTCCAAAAACCAAATACGGAATAGACAAGACCTACAACTTCCTCAGTGAAAGGGACTCATCAAATCGTATTCCCCGCAGACGAGTATATCTGACAAGTAAGAATCTTAAAACCTATGTATTGATATGTCCCCGTAAGGGAATCAAGTGTGTCTAGACTGGCATAAACGTGACAGTGAGAATCAGCTCAAACCCAGTATAAAGAGGAATTTCAAAAACAAAACAAAAAAAACAGGGAAATTTCTTACAATTCCTTCAGGGTCTCTGATGAAACCTGGAATGACCCTATCTACAATGACAGCTGGATGTGGCATAAGGCTGGACACTTGGGACTGAGAGGATTGGTGAGATTGGGTGAGCAAATGCAGACCCTTTAAAGCAATAATGAGTGGCACCCATTCCATGGGTCCCAACTCTCAAGGTTGAAGGGAATATTACTACAGCTATAACATGTACGGGAAACCTAGAGAATGGACACACTGTGAATACAAAAGGTCTCTAAAATTCAACTAAGTGTCCCTCTCCTGGTGCTCCGGTTTGACTTTCCATTTGCTTTACTATCAATCTCCCAACTTGGAGAGACAGCCCCTTTAACCTCCTGGTTCTCACAGGTTGCCAATTTGGCAGAGGATGAAAGGGAAGAGGGAGAACCAATAAGAGAGTAGCTGTTAGGCATTTGGACGGGAACATGTCACTCTAATTTCCCGGCCGGAAGAAGAATTAACCAAAGTCTCAGCCACCCACCACACACCAGTATAGATCCTGAACCAAAGTTTGGACTTGCATTCAGCTCACAAAAAAACGAGTTGAAAAATGGAGCTCATGGGCACAGCAATTCACAAACTGGCAGAGAAATACAGGACAACTATCGTCCAAATATTTGTTTAATGGAAGGCAAGGAGGCGGACTTGAAAGCGAGGCAGAATAGCAGGAAACAGATTTCGAGAGGTATGTTGGAATCGCCTTTAAAGCACAGGAAGAGGGGCACAACTTCGACAATGATGCACTTGGCCAAAAAGGGCGTATGCCTTTTCTCCTGAATATATTCAGGAGAAAACGAATACGCCCTTTTTGGCCATCCAGCAAGCAGACAATGCAAATCTGCACTACAAAGAATTATCACCTCAAACCAGTCAAAAGGGATATCCACAAAATGTGTAAAAACCAGAAAGGCAAGACAGCCCCTGGAGAACTGGGAGCCTTGTTATGCTGATTGGAGGGATTAAGTTGCCAACTGCCTCTCTGCAGGAGTGCATTGTGTTCCATAAAAAAAATAAACAACAGAGCTACAGAGCCAAGGGCACGTCCAGTCTAGGAAATATATATTGGGAAAACTGAAAATCAATAAGACAGAGCCACCCCAAAATTAAGGGTTTCACTTATTTCAAGAACCTCAACTTGGGTACAGCTTACATATCCCAGGAAAGACAAAAATGGTTCAAGAAATTGTGGTACTTATGTACAAGGAATATCCCTCAGCCATGTAATCAATGTCATAAGGCCAGTAGCAGGAAAATGAGTGAATTCAGGTACGATGATTTTAAGTGAAATAAGTCACACAGAAAAAGAAAATTACCATAAGATATCACTTATGAAGATCCTGTAAACATGGCTACACATGAACTGTGTTAGGAAAGAAAAGAGAGACTCACATTTAGAAAACAGTCTTATGCCTGCTTAAGGGGGATTGAGAGGTGGGGTGATGCATAAAACCAGAGTTTAAATTAGTACAGGTACCTTTCCAAAAACCTAATACGGAACAGACAAGACCTACACCTTCCTCAGGGAAAGGGACACAACAAACCATATTCCCCGCAGAGGAATATATCTTACTAATAAGAATCTTAAAACATATGTATTGATATATCTCCATAAGGGAATCAAGTATGTCTAGACTGGCATAAACATGGCAGTGAGAATCAGATCAATCCCACTATAGAAAGGAATTTCAAAATCAAACCAAAAAAACAGGGAAATTCTTTACAATTCCTTTAGGGTCTCTGATGAATCCTGGTATGACTCTATCTACAATGACAGCAGGATGTGGCATATGGCTGGACACATGGGACTGAGAGGATTGATGAGATTGGGTGAGCAAATGCAGAAACTTAAAGCAATAATGTGTGGCAGCCATTCGATGGGTCCCAACTCTCCAGGTTGTGGGGAATATTACTGGAGCTATAACATGTAGGGGTAACCAAGAGAATGGACCCACTGTGAATATGAAAGGTTTCTAAAACTCAACAAATAGTCCCTATCCTGGTTCTCCGGTTTCACTTTCCAATGCCTTTAATATCAATCTCCCAACTTGGAGAGACAGCCCCTTTAACCTCCTGGTTTGCACAGGTTGACAATTTGGCAGAGGATGAAAGGGAAGAGGAAGAACCAATGAGAGAGTAGCTGTTAGGTATTTGGAGGGGCACATGTGACACTAATTTCGCGGCAGGAAGAAGAATTAACCAAACTCTCAGCCACCCACCGGGAAGCAGTATAGGTCCTGAAACAAAATTTTGGACTTGCATACAGCTCACAAAAAACGAGTTGAAAAATGGAGCTCAGGGGCACAGCAATTCACAAACTGGCAGAGGAGTAAAGGACCGCTATCGTGCAAAAATCTGTTGACGGAAGGCAACGAGGCGGATTTGAATGCGAGGCAGAATAGGCGGAAACAGATTTCAAGAGGTACTTTGGAAGTGCCTTTAAAGCACAGGAATAGGAGCACAACTTTGACAATGATACACTTGGCCAAAAAGGGCGTATGAGTTTTCTCCTGAATATATTCAGGAGAAAACACATAGAACCTTTTTGGGCAGGCAATGAAACGGGCAATGCGAATCTGCACTACAAAGAAGCATCACTTCCCACCGGTCAAAAGGGACATCCACAAAATGTGTAAAAATCAGAAGGCAAGACAGGCGCTGGAAAACTGGGAGCCTTTTTATGATGATGTTCGGGACGTAAGTTGCCAACTGCCTCTCTGGAGGAGTGCATTGTGTTCCCTAAAAAAATAAACAACAGAGCTACAGAGCCAAGGGCACTTCCAGGCTAAGGAATATACCTTGGGAAAATTGAAAATCAATAAGCCAGAGCCACCCCAAAATTTAGGTTTCCACTGCTTAAAAGAGCCTCAACTTGTGTCCACCTTAAATATCCCAGGAAAGACAAAAAGGGTTTAAGAAATTGTGGAACTTACGTACGATGGAATATCCCTCAGCCATGAAATCAATATCATAAGACCAGTAGCAGCAAAATGAATGGATTCAGGTACGATGATTCTAAGTGAAATAAGTCACAAAGAAAAAGAAACGTATCATAAGATATCACTTATGAAGATCCTGTAAACATGGCTACAAATGAAATGAGTTAGGAAAGAGAACAGAGTCTCACATTTAGAAAACACTCTTAGGCCTGCTTAAGGGGGAAGGAGAGGTGGGGTGATGCATAAAACCAGAGTTTGATATAAGCACAGGTACCGTTCCAAAAACCAACTATGGAATAGACAAGACCTACACCATCCGCAGTGAAAGGGACTCAAAACCCCATATTTCCCGCAGAGGAATATATCTGACTAGTAAGAAGCTTAAAACCTATGTATGGATATGTATCCGTAAGAGAATCAAGTGTTTCTAGACAGGCATAATCATGGCAGCGAAAATCAGCTCAAACCCACTATAAAAAGGAATTTCAAAAACAAAACAAAAAAAACAGGGAAATTCTGTACAATTCCTTCAGGGTCTCTGATGAAACCTGGAATGACCCTATCTACAATGACAGCTGGATGTGGCATAAGGCTGGACACATGGGACTGAGAGGATTGGTGAGATTGGGTGAGCAAATGCAGACCCTTTAAAGCAATAATGCAAGGCACCCATTCCATGGGTCCCAACTCTCCAGGTTGAAGGGAATATTACTACAGCTATAACATGTACGGGAAACCTAGAGAATGGACACACTGTGAATACGAAAGGTCTCTAAAACTGAACGAATAGTCCCTCTCCTTGTGCTCCGCTTTGACTTTCCAACTGCTTTACTATCAATCTCCCAACCTGGAGAGACAGCACCTTTAACCTCCTGGTGTGCAAAGTTTGCCAATTTGGCAGTGGATGAAAGGGAAGAGGGAGAACCAATGAGAGAGTAGCTGTTAGGCATTTGGAGGGGCACATGTCATTCTAATTGCCCGGCAGGAAGAAGAATTAACCAAAGTCTCAGCCACCCGCCGGAAACCAGTATAGGTCCTGAACCAAAATTTTCGACTTGCGGTCAGCTCACAAGAAACGAGTTGAAAAATGGAGCTAGGAGCACAGCAATTCACAAACTGGCAGAGTAATAAATGACAACTATCGTCCAAAAATGTGTTGAGGGAAGGCAACGAGGTGGACTTGAAAGCGAGGCAGAATAACAGGAAACAGATTTCAAGAGGTACATTGGAATCGCCTTTAAAAACAGGAAGAGGGGCACAACTTCGAAAATGTTGCACTTGGCCAAAAAGGGTGTATGCGTTTTCTCCTGAATATATTCAATTCAAAACGCATATGCCCTTTTTGGCCAAGCAAGCAAGCAGGCAATGCAAATCTGCACTACAAAGAAGGATCACTTCCCACCAGTCAAAAGGGACATCTTCAAAATGTGAAAAAAGCAGAAAGGCAAGACAGGCCCTGGAGAACAGGGAGCCTTGTTATGCTGATGGGCGGGATGTAAATTGCCAACTGCCTCTCTGGAGGAGTGCATTGTGTTCCCTAATACAAGTAAACAACAGAGCTACAGAGCCAAGGGCACTCACAGTCTTGGGAATATTCCTTGGGAAAACTGAAAATCAATAAGACACAGCCACCCCAAATTTTAGGGCTGCACTGCTTACAAGAACCTCAAGTTGGGTACACCTTAAATATCCCAGGAAAGACAAAAATGGTTTAAGAAATTGTGGTACTTACGTATGATGGAATATCCCTCAGTCATGAAATCAATGTCATAAGGCCAGCAGCAACAAAATGAGTGGATACAGGTACGATGATTCTAAGAGAAATAAGTCACACAGAAAAAGAAACTTATCATAAGATATCAAGTATGAAGGTCCTATAAACATGGCTACACATGAACTGAGTTAGGAAAGAGAACAGAGACTCACATTTAGAAAACTCTCCATTGCCGGCTTAAGAGGGAAGGTGAGGTGGGGTGATGCATAAAACCAGAGTTTGATATTCGTACAGGTAAAGTTCCAAAAACCAAATACGGAATAGACAAGACCTACAACTTCCTCAGTGAAAGGGACTCATCAAATCGTATTCCCCGCAGACGAGTATATCTGACAAGTAAGAATCTTAAAACCTATGTATTGATATGTCCCCGTAAGGGAATCAAGTGTGTCTAGACTGGCATAAACGTGACAGTGAGAATCAGCTCAAACCCAGTATAAAGAGGAATTTCAAAAACAAAACAAAAAAACAGGGAAATTTCTTACAATTCCTTCAGGGTCTCTGATGAAACCTGGAATGACCCTATCTACAATGACAGCTGGATGTGGCATAAGGCTGGACACTTGGGACTGAGAGGATTGGTGAGATTGGGTGAGCAAATGCAGACCCTTTAAAGCAATAATGAGTGGCACCCATTCCATGGGTCCCAACTCTCAAGGTTGAAGGGAATATTACTACAGCTATAACATGTACGGGAAACCTAGAGAATGGACACACTGTGAATACAAAAGGTCTCTAAAATTCAACTAAGTGTCCCTCTCCTGGTGCTCCGGTTTGACTTTCCATTTGCTTTACTATCAATCTCCCAACTTGGAGAGACAGCCCCTTTAACCTCCTGGTTCTCACAGGTTGCCAATTTGGCAGAGGATGAAAGGGAAGAGGGAGAACCAATAAGAGAGTAGCTGTTAGGCATTTGGACGGGAACATGTCACTCTAATTTCCCGGCCGGAAGAAGAATTAACCAAAGTCTCAGCCACCCACCACACACCAGTATAGATCCTGAACCAAAGTTTGGACTTGCATTCAGCTCACAAAAAAACGAGTTGAAAAATGGAGCTCATGGGCACAGCAATTCACAAACTGGCAGAGAAATACAGGACAACTATCGTCCAAATATTTGTTTAATGGAAGGCAAGGAGGCGGACTTGAAAGCGAGGCAGAATAGCAGGAAACAGATTTCGAGAGGTATGTTGGAATCGCCTTTAAAGCACAGGAAGAGGGGCACAACTTCGACAATGATGCACTTGGCCAAAAAGGGCGTATGCCTTTTCTCCTGAATATATTCAGGAGAAAACGAATACGCCCTTTTTGGCCATCCAGCAAGCAGACAATGCAAATCTGCACTACAAAGAATTATCACCTCAAACCAGTCAAAAGGGATATCCACAAAATGTGTAAAAACCAGAAAGGCAAGACAGCCCCTGGAGAACTGGGAGCCTTGTTATGCTGATTGGAGGGATTAAGTTGCCAACTGCCTCTCTGCAGGAGTGCATTGTGTTCCATAAAAAAAATAAACAACAGAGCTACAGAGCCAAGGGCACGTCCAGTCTAGGAAATATATATTGGGAAAACTGAAAATCAATAAGACAGAGCCACCCCAAAATTAAGGGTTTCACTTATTTCAAGAACCTCAACTTGGGTACAGCTTACATATCCCAGGAAAGACAAAAATGGTTCAAGAAATTGTGGTACTTATGTACAAGGAATATCCCTCAGCCATGTAATCAATGTCATAAGGCCAGTAGCAGGAAAATGAGTGAATTCAGGTACGATGATTTTAAGTGAAATAAGTCACACAGAAAAAGAAAATTACCATAAGATATCACTTATGAAGATCCTGTAAACATGGCTACACATGAACTGTGTTAGGAAAGAAAAGAGAGACTCACATTTAGAAAACAGTCTTATGCCTGCTTAAGGGGGATTGAGAGGTGGGGTGATGCATAAAACCAGAGTTTAAATTAGTACAGGTACCTTTCCAAAAACCTAATACGGAACAGACAAGACCTACACCTTCCTCAGGGAAAGGGACACAACAAACCATATTCCCCGCAGAGGAATATATCTTACTAATAAGAATCTTAAAACATATGTATTGATATATCTCCGTAAGGGAATCAAGTATGTCTAGACTGGCATAAACATGGCAGTGAGAATCAGATCAATCCCACTATAGAAAGGAATTTCAAAATCAAACCAAAAAAACAGGGAAATTCTTTACAATTCCTTTAGGGTCTCTGATGAATCCTGGTATGACTCTATCTACAATGACAGCAGGATGTGGCATATGGCTGGACACATGGGACTGAGAGGATTGATGAGATTGGGTGAGCAAATGCAGAAACTTAAAGCAATAATGTGTGGCAGCCATTCGATGGGTCCCAACTCTCCAGGTTGTGGGGAATATTACTGGAGCTATAACATGTAGGGGTAACCAAGAGAATGGACCCACTGTGAATATGAAAGGTTTCTAAAACTCAACAAATAGTCCCTATCCTGGTTCTCCGGTTTCACTTTCCAATGCCTTTAATATCAATCTCCCAACTTGGAGAGACAGCCCCTTTAACCTCCTGGTTTGCACAGGTTGACAATTTGGCAGAGGATGAAAGGGAAGAGGAAGAACCAATGAGAGAGTAGCTGTTAGGTATTTGGAGGGGCACATGTGACACTAATTTCGCGGCAGGAAGAAGAATTAACCAAACTCTCAGCCACCCACCGGGAAGCAGTATAGGTCCTGAAACAAAATTTTGGACTTGCATACAGCTCACAAAAAACGAGTTGAAAAATGGAGCTCAGGGGCACAGCAATTCACAAACTGGCAGAGGAGTAAAGGACCGCTATCGTGCAAAAATCTGTTGACGGAAGGCAACGAGGCGGATTTGAATGCGAGGCAGAATAGGCGGAAACAGATTTCAAGAGGTACTTTGGAAGTGCCTTTAAAGCACAGGAATAGGAGCACAACTTTGACAATGATACACTTGGCCAAAAAGGGCGTATGAGTTTTCTCCTGAATATATTCAGGAGAAAACACATAGAACCTTTTTGGGCAGGCAATGAAACGGGCAATGCGAATCTGCACTACAAAGAAGCATCACTTCCCACCGGTCAAAAGGGACATCCACAAAATGTGTAAAAATCAGAAGGCAAGACAGGCGCTGGAAAACTGGGAGCCTTTTTATGATGATGTTCGGGACGTAAGTTGCCAACTGCCTCTCTGGAGGAGTGCATTGTGTTCCCTAAAAAAATAAACAACAGAGCTACAGAGCCAAGGGCACTTCCAGGCTAAGGAATATACCTTGGGAAAATTGAAAATCAATAAGCCAGAGCCACCCCAAAATTTAGGTTTCCACTGCTTAAAAGAGCCTCAACTTGTGTCCACCTTAAATATCCCAGGAAAGACAAAAAGGGTTTAAGAAATTGTGGAACTTACGTACGATGGAATATCCCTCAGCCATGAAATCAATATCATAAGACCAGTAGCAGCAAAATGAATGGATTCAGGTACGATGATTCTAAGTGAAATAAGTCACAAAGAAAAAGAAACGTATCATAAGATATCACTTATGAAGATCCTGTAAACATGGCTACAAATGAAATGAGTTAGGAAAGAGAACAGAGTCTCACATTTAGAAAACACTCTTAGGCCTGCTTAAGGGGGAAGGAGAGGTGGGGTGATGCATAAAACCAGAGTTTGATATAAGCACAGGTACCGTTCCAAAAACCAACTATGGAATAGACAAGACCTACACCATCCGCAGTGAAAGGGACTCAAAACCCCATATTTCCCGCAGAGGAATATATCTGACTAGTAAGAAGCTTAAAACCTATGTATGGATATGTATCCGTAAGAGAATCAAGTGTTTCTAGACAGGCATAATCATGGCAGCGAAAATCAGCTCAAACCCACTATAAAAAGGAATTTCAAAAACAAAACAAAAAAAACAGGGAAATTCTGTACAATTCCTTCAGGGTCTCTGATGAAACCTGGAATGACCCTATCTACAATGACAGCTGGATGTGGCATAAGGCTGGACACATGGGACTGAGAGGATTGGTGAGATTGGGTGAGCAAATGCAGACCCTTTAAAGCAATAATGCAAGGCACCCATTCCATGGGTCCCAACTCTCCAGGTTGAAGGGAATATTACTACAGCTATAACATGTACGGGAAACCTAGAGAATGGACACACTGTGAATACGAAAGGTCTCTAAAACTGAACGAATAGTCCCTCTCCTTGTGCTCCGCTTTGACTTTCCAACTGCTTTACTATCAATCTCCCAACCTGGAGAGACAGCACCTTTAACCTCCTGGTGTGCAAAGTTTGCCAATTTGGCAGTGGATGAAAGGGAAGAGGGAGAACCAATGAGAGAGTAGCTGTTAGGCATTTGGAGGGGCACATGTCATTCTAATTGCCCGGCAGGAAGAAGAATTAACCAAAGTCTCAGCCACCCGCCGGAAACCAGTATAGGTCCTGAACCAAAATTTTCGACTTGCGGTCAGCTCACAAGAAACGAGTTGAAAAATGGAGCTAGGAGCACAGCAATTCACAAACTGGCAGAGTAATAAATGACAACTATCGTCCAAAAATGTGTTGAGGGAAGGCAACGAGGTGGACTTGAAAGCGAGGCAGAATAACAGGAAACAGATTTCAAGAGGTACATTGGAATCGCCTTTAAAAACAGGAAGAGGGGCACAACTTCGAAAATGTTGCACTTGGCCAAAAAGGGTGTATGCGTTTTCTCCTGAATATATTCAATTCAAAACGCATATGCCCTTTTTGGCCAAGCAAGCAAGCAGGCAATGCAAATCTGCACTACAAAGAAGGATCACTTCCCACCAGTCAAAAGGGACATCTTCAAAATGTGAAAAAAGCAGAAAGGCAAGACAGGCCCTGGAGAACAGGGAGCCTTGTTATGCTGATGGGCGGGATGTAAATTGCCAACTGCCTCTCTGGAGGAGTGCATTGTGTTCCCTAATACAAGTAAACAACAGAGCTACAGAGCCAAGGGCACTCACAGTCTTGGGAATATTCCTTGGGAAAACTGAAAATCAATAAGACACAGCCACCCCAAATTTTAGGGCTGCACTGCTTACAAGAACCTCAAGTTGGGTACACCTTAAATATCCCAGGAAAGACAAAAATGGTTTAAGAAATTGTGGTACTTACGTATGATGGAATATCCCTCAGTCATGAAATCAATGTCATAAGGCCAGCAGCAACAAAATGAGTGGATACAGGTACGATGATTCTAAGAGAAATAAGTCACACAGAAAAAGAAACTTATCATAAGATATCAAGTATGAAGGTCCTATAAACATGGCTACACATGAACTGAGTTAGGAAAGAGAACAGAGACTCACATTTAGAAAACTCTCCATTGCCGGCTTAAGAGGGAAGGTGAGGTGGGGTGATGCATAAAACCAGAGTTTGATATTCGTACAGGTAAAGTTCCAAAAACCAAATACGGAATAGACAAGACCTACAACTTCCTCAGTGAAAGGGACTCATCAAATCGTATTCCCCGCAGACGAGTATATCTGACAAGTAAGAATCTTAAAACCTATGTATTGATATGTCCCCGTAAGGGAATCAAGTGTGTCTAGACTGGCATAAACGTGACAGTGAGAATCAGCTCAAACCCAGTATAAAGAGGAATTTCAAAAACAAAACAAAAAAACAGGGAAATTTCTTACAATTCCTTCAGGGTCTCTGATGAAACCTGGAATGACCCTATCTACAATGACAGCTGGATGTGGCATAAGGCTGGACACTTGGGACTGAGAGGATTGGTGAGATTGGGTGAGCAAATGCAGACCCTTTAAAGCAATAATGAGTGGCACCCATTCCATGGGTCCCAACTCTCAAGGTTGAAGGGAATATTACTACAGCTATAACATGTACGGGAAACCTAGAGAATGGACACACTGTGAATACAAAAGGTCTCTAAAATTCAACTAAGTGTCCCTCTCCTGGTGCTCCGGTTTGACTTTCCATTTGCTTTACTATCAATCTCCCAACTTGGAGAGACAGCCCCTTTAACCTCCTGGTTCTCACAGGTTGCCAATTTGGCAGAGGATGAAAGGGAAGAGGGAGAACCAATAAGAGAGTAGCTGTTAGGCATTTGGACGGGAACATGTCACTCTAATTTCCCGGCCGGAAGAAGAATTAACCAAAGTCTCAGCCACCCACCACACACCAGTATAGATCCTGAACCAAAGTTTGGACTTGCATTCAGCTCACAAAAAAACGAGTTGAAAAATGGAGCTCATGGGCACAGCAATTCACAAACTGGCAGAGAAATACAGGACAACTATCGTCCAAATATTTGTTTAATGGAAGGCAAGGAGGCGGACTTGAAAGCGAGGCAGAATAGCAGGAAACAGATTTCGAGAGGTATGTTGGAATCGCCTTTAAAGCACAGGAAGAGGGGCACAACTTCGACAATGATGCACTTGGCCAAAAAGGGCGTATGCCTTTTCTCCTGAATATATTCAGGAGAAAACGAATACGCCCTTTTTGGCCATCCAGCAAGCAGACAATGCAAATCTGCACTACAAAGAATTATCACCTCAAACCAGTCAAAAGGGATATCCACAAAATGTGTAAAAACCAGAAAGGCAAGACAGCCCCTGGAGAACTGGGAGCCTTGTTATGCTGATTGGAGGGATTAAGTTGCCAACTGCCTCTCTGCAGGAGTGCATTGTGTTCCATAAAAAAAATAAACAACAGAGCTACAGAGCCAAGGGCACGTCCAGTCTAGGAAATATATATTGGGAAAACTGAAAATCAATAAGACAGAGCCACCCCAAAATTAAGGGTTTCACTTATTTCAAGAACCTCAACTTGGGTACAGCTTACATATCCCAGGAAAGACAAAAATGGTTCAAGAAATTGTGGTACTTATGTACAAGGAATATCCCTCAGCCATGTAATCAATGTCATAAGGCCAGTAGCAGGAAAATGAGTGAATTCAGGTACGATGATTTTAAGTGAAATAAGTCACACAGAAAAAGAAAATTACCATAAGATATCACTTATGAAGATCCTGTAAACATGGCTACACATGAACTGTGTTAGGAAAGAAAAGAGAGACTCACATTTAGAAAACAGTCTTATGCCTGCTTAAGGGGGATTGAGAGGTGGGGTGATGCATAAAACCAGAGTTTAAATTAGTACAGGTACCTTTCCAAAAACCTAATACGGAACAGACAAGACCTACACCTTCCTCAGGGAAAGGGACACAACAAACCATATTCCCCGCAGAGGAATATATCTTACTAATAAGAATCTTAAAACATATGTATTGATATATCTCCGTAAGGGAATCAAGTATGTCTAGACTGGCATAAACATGGCAGTGAGAATCAGATCAATCCCACTATAGAAAGGAATTTCAAAATCAAACCAAAAAAACAGGGAAATTCTTTACAATTCCTTTAGGGTCTCTGATGAATCCTGGTATGACTCTATCTACAATGACAGCAGGATGTGGCATATGGCTGGACACATGGGACTGAGAGGATTGATGAGATTGGGTGAGCAAATGCAGAAACTTAAAGCAATAATGTGTGGCAGCCATTCGATGGGTCCCAACTCTCCAGGTTGTGGGGAATATTACTGGAGCTATAACATGTAGGGGTAACCAAGAGAATGGACCCACTGTGAATATGAAAGGTTTCTAAAACTCAACAAATAGTCCCTATCCTGGTTCTCCGGTTTCACTTTCCAATGCCTTTAATATCAATCTCCCAACTTGGAGAGACAGCCCCTTTAACCTCCTGGTTTGCACAGGTTGACAATTTGGCAGAGGATGAAAGGGAAGAGGAAGAACCAATGAGAGAGTAGCTGTTAGGTATTTGGAGGGGCACATGTGACACTAATTTCGCGGCAGGAAGAAGAATTAACCAAACTCTCAGCCACCCACCGGGAAGCAGTATAGGTCCTGAAACAAAATTTTGGACTTGCATACAGCTCACAAAAAACGAGTTGAAAAATGGAGCTCAGGGGCACAGCAATTCACAAACTGGCAGAGGAGTAAAGGACCGCTATCGTGCAAAAATCTGTTGATGGAAGGCAACGAGGCGGATTTGAATGCGAGGCAGAATAGGCGGAAACAGATTTCAAGAGGTACTTTGGAAGTGCCTTTAAAGCACAGGAATAGGAGCACAACTTTGACAATGATACACTTGGCCAAAAAGGGCGTATGAGTTTTCTCCTGAATATATTCAGGAGAAAACACATAGAACCTTTTTGGGCAGGCAATGAAACGGGCAATGCGAATCTGCACTACAAAGAAGCATCACTTCCCACCGGTCAAAAGGGACATCCACAAAATGTGTAAAAATCAGAAGGCAAGACAGGCGCTGGAAAACTGGGAGCCTTTTTATGATGATGTTCGGGACGTAAGTTGCCAACTGCCTCTCTGGAGGAGTGCATTGTGTTCCCTAAAAAAATAAACAACAGAGCTACAGAGCCAAGGGCACTTCCAGGCTAAGGAATATACCTTGGGAAAATTGAAAATCAATAAGCCAGAGCCACCCCAAAATTTAGGTTTCCACTGCTTAAAAGAGCCTCAACTTGTGTCCACCTTAAATATCCCAGGAAAGACAAAAAGGGTTTAAGAAATTGTGGAACTTACGTACGATGGAATATCCCTCAGCCATGAAATCAATATCATAAGACCAGTAGCAGCAAAATGAATGGATTCAGGTACGATGATTCTAAGTGAAATAAGTCACAAAGAAAAAGAAACGTATCATAAGATATCACTTATGAAGATCCTGTAAACATGGCTACAAATGAAATGAGTTAGGAAAGAGAACAGAGTCTCACATTTAGAAAACACTCTTAGGCCTGCTTAAGGGGGAAGGAGAGGTGGGGTGATGCATAAAACCAGAGTTTGATATAAGCACAGGTACCGTTCCAAAAACCAACTATGGAATAGACAAGACCTACACCATCCGCAGTGAAAGGGACTCAAAACCCCATATTTCCCGCAGAGGAATATATCTGACTAGTAAGAAGCTTAAAACCTATGTATGGATATGTATCCGTAAGAGAATCAAGTGTTTCTAGACAGGCATAATCATGGCAGCGAAAATCAGCTCAAACCCACTATAAAAAGGAATTTCAAAAACAAAACAAAAAAAACAGGGAAATTCTGTACAATTCCTTCAGGGTCTCTGATGAAACCTGGAATGACCCTATCTACAATGACAGCTGGATGTGGCATAAGGCTGGACACATGGGACTGAGAGGATTGGTGAGATTGGGTGAGCAAATGCAGACCCTTTAAAGCAATAATGCAAGGCACCCATTCCATGGGTCCCAACTCTCCAGGTTGAAGGGAATATTACTACAGCTATAACATGTACGGGAAACCTAGAGAATGGACACACTGTGAATACGAAAGGTCTCTAAAACTGAACGAATAGTCCCTCTCCTTGTGCTCCGCTTTGACTTTCCAACTGCTTTACTATCAATCTCCCAACCTGGAGAGACAGCACCTTTAACCTCCTGGTGTGCAAAGTTTGCCAATTTGGCAGTGGATGAAAGGGAAGAGGGAGAACCAATGAGAGAGTAGCTGTTAGGCATTTGGAGGGGCACATGTCATTCTAATTGCCCGGCAGGAAGAAGAATTAACCAAAGTCTCAGCCACCCGCCGGAAACCAGTATAGGTCCTGAACCAAAATTTTCGACTTGCGGTCAGCTCACAAGAAACGAGTTGAAAAATGGAGCTAGGAGCACAGCAATTCACAAACTGGCAGAGTAATAAATGACAACTATCGTCCAAAAATGTGTTGAGGGAAGGCAACGAGGTGGACTTGAAAGCGAGGCAGAATAACAGGAAACAGATTTCAAGAGGTACATTGGAATCGCCTTTAAAAACAGGAAGAGGGGCACAACTTCGAAAATGTTGCACTTGGCCAAAAAGGGTGTATGCGTTTTCTCCTGAATATATTCAATTCAAAACGCATATGCCCTTTTTGGCCAAGCAAGCAAGCAGGCAATGCAAATCTGCACTACAAAGAAGGATCACTTCCCACCAGTCAAAAGGGACATCTTCAAAATGTGAAAAAAGCAGAAAGGCAAGACAGGCCCTGGAGAACAGGGAGCCTTGTTATGCTGATGGGCGGGATGTAAATTGCCAACTGCCTCTCTGGAGGAGTGCATTGTGTTCCCTAATACAAGTAAACAACAGAGCTACAGAGCCAAGGGCACTCACAGTCTTGGGAATATTCCTTGGGAAAACTGAAAATCAATAAGACACAGCCACCCCAAATTTTAGGGCTGCACTGCTTACAAGAACCTCAAGTTGGGTACACCTTAAATATCCCAGGAAAGACAAAAATGGTTTAAGAAATTGTGGTACTTACGTATGATGGAATATCCCTCAGTCATGAAATCAATGTCATAAGGCCAGCAGCAACAAAATGAGTGGATACAGGTACGATGATTCTAAGAGAAATAAGTCACACAGAAAAAGAAACTTATCATAAGATATCAAGTATGAAGGTCCTATAAACATGGCTACACATGAACTGAGTTAGGAAAGAGAACAGAGACTCACATTTAGAAAACTCTCCATTGCCGGCTTAAGAGGGAAGGTGAGGTGGGGTGATGCATAAAACCAGAGTTTGATATTCGTACAGGTAAAGTTCCAAAAACCAAATACGGAATAGACAAGACCTACAACTTCCTCAGTGAAAGGGACTCATCAAATCGTATTCCCCGCAGACGAGTATATCTGACAAGTAAGAATCTTAAAACCTATGTATTGATATGTCCCCGTAAGGGAATCAAGTGTGTCTAGACTGGCATAAACGTGACAGTGAGAATCAGCTCAAACCCAGTATAAAGAGGAATTTCAAAAACAAAACAAAAAAAACAGGGAAATTTCTTACAATTCCTTCAGGGTCTCTGATGAAACCTGGAATGACCCTATCTACAATGACAGCTGGATGTGGCATAAGGCTGGACACTTGGGACTGAGAGGATTGGTGAGATTGGGTGAGCAAATGCAGACCCTTTAAAGCAATAATGAGTGGCACCCATTCCATGGGTCCCAACTCTCAAGGTTGAAGGGAATATTACTACAGCTATAACATGTACGGGAAACCTAGAGAATGGACACACTGTGAATACAAAAGGTCTCTAAAATTCAACTAAGTGTCCCTCTCCTGGTGCTCCGGTTTGACTTTCCATTTGCTTTACTATCAATCTCCCAACTTGGAGAGACAGCCCCTTTAACCTCCTGGTTCTCACAGGTTGCCAATTTGGCAGAGGATGAAAGGGAAGAGGGAGAACCAATAAGAGAGTAGCTGTTAGGCATTTGGACGGGAACATGTCACTCTAATTTCCCGGCCGGAAGAAGAATTAACCAAAGTCTCAGCCACCCACCACACACCAGTATAGATCCTGAACCAAAGTTTGGACTTGCATTCAGCTCACAAAAAAACGAGTTGAAAAATGGAGCTCATGGGCACAGCAATTCACAAACTGGCAGAGAAATACAGGACAACTATCGTCCAAATATTTGTTTAATGGAAGGCAAGGAGGCGGACTTGAAAGCGAGGCAGAATAGCAGGAAACAGATTTCGAGAGGTATGTTGGAATCGCCTTTAAAGCACAGGAAGAGGGGCACAACTTCGACAATGATGCACTTGGCCAAAAAGGGCGTATGCCTTTTCTCCTGAATATATTCAGGAGAAAACGAATACGCCCTTTTTGGCCATCCAGCAAGCAGACAATGCAAATCTGCACTACAAAGAATTATCACCTCAAACCAGTCAAAAGGGATATCCACAAAATGTGTAAAAACCAGAAAGGCAAGACAGCCCCTGGAGAACTGGGAGCCTTGTTATGCTGATTGGAGGGATTAAGTTGCCAACTGCCTCTCTGCAGGAGTGCATTGTGTTCCATAAAAAAAATAAACAACAGAGCTACAGAGCCAAGGGCACGTCCAGTCTAGGAAATATATATTGGGAAAACTGAAAATCAATAAGACAGAGCCACCCCAAAATTAAGGGTTTCACTTATTTCAAGAACCTCAACTTGGGTACAGCTTACATATCCCAGGAAAGACAAAAATGGTTCAAGAAATTGTGGTACTTATGTACAAGGAATATCCCTCAGCCATGTAATCAATGTCATAAGGCCAGTAGCAGGAAAATGAGTGAATTCAGGTACGATGATTTTAAGTGAAATAAGTCACACAGAAAAAGAAAATTACCATAAGATATCACTTATGAAGATCCTGTAAACATGGCTACACATGAACTGTGTTAGGAAAGAAAAGAGAGACTCACATTTAGAAAACAGTCTTATGCCTGCTTAAGGGGGATTGAGAGGTGGGGTGATGCATAAAACCAGAGTTTAAATTAGTACAGGTACCTTTCCAAAAACCTAATACGGAACAGACAAGACCTACACCTTCCTCAGGGAAAGGGACACAACAAACCATATTCCCCGCAGAGGAATATATCTTACTAATAAGAATCTTAAAACATATGTATTGATATATCTCCGTAAGGGAATCAAGTATGTCTAGACTGGCATAAACATGGCAGTGAGAATCAGATCAATCCCACTATAGAAAGGAATTTCAAAATCAAACCAAAAAAACAGGGAAATTCTTTACAATTCCTTTAGGGTCTCTGATGAATCCTGGTATGACTCTATCTACAATGACAGCAGGATGTGGCATATGGCTGGACACATGGGACTGAGAGGATTGATGAGATTGGGTGAGCAAATGCAGAAACTTAAAGCAATAATGTGTGGCAGCCATTCGATGGGTCCCAACTCTCCAGGTTGTGGGGAATATTACTGGAGCTATAACATGTAGGGGTAACCAAGAGAATGGACCCACTGTGAATATGAAAGGTTTCTAAAACTCAACAAATAGTCCCTATCCTGGTTCTCCGGTTTCACTTTCCAATGCCTTTAATATCAATCTCCCAACTTGGAGAGACAGCCCCTTTAACCTCCTGGTTTGCACAGGTTGACAATTTGGCAGAGGATGAAAGGGAAGAGGAAGAACCAATGAGAGAGTAGCTGTTAGGTATTTGGAGGGGCACATGTGACACTAATTTCGCGGCAGGAAGAAGAATTAACCAAACTCTCAGCCACCCACCGGGAAGCAGTATAGGTCCTGAAACAAAATTTTGGACTTGCATACAGCTCACAAAAAACGAGTTGAAAAATGGAGCTCAGGGGCACAGCAATTCACAAACTGGCAGAGGAGTAAAGGACCGCTATCGTGCAAAAATCTGTTGACGGAAGGCAACGAGGCGGATTTGAATGCGAGGCAGAATAGGCGGAAACAGATTTCAAGAGGTACTTTGGAAGTGCCTTTAAAGCACAGGAATAGGAGCACAACTTTGACAATGATACACTTGGCCAAAAAGGGCGTATGAGTTTTCTCCTGAATATATTCAGGAGAAAACACATAGAACCTTTTTGGGCAGGCAATGAAACGGGCAATGCGAATCTGCACTACAAAGAAGCATCACTTCCCACCGGTCAAAAGGGACATCCACAAAATGTGTAAAAATCAGAAGGCAAGACAGGCGCTGGAAAACTGGGAGCCTTTTTATGATGATGTTCGGGACGTAAGTTGCCAACTGCCTCTCTGGAGGAGTGCATTGTGTTCCCTAAAAAAATAAACAACAGAGCTACAGAGCCAAGGGCACTTCCAGGCTAAGGAATATACCTTGGGAAAATTGAAAATCAATAAGCCAGAGCCACCCCAAAATTTAGGTTTCCACTGCTTAAAAGAGCCTCAACTTGTGTCCACCTTAAATATCCCAGGAAAGACAAAAAGGGTTTAAGAAATTGTGGAACTTACGTACGATGGAATATCCCTCAGCCATGAAATCAATATCATAAGACCAGTAGCAGCAAAATGAATGGATTCAGGTACGATGATTCTAAGTGAAATAAGTCACAAAGAAAAAGAAACGTATCATAAGATATCACTTATGAAGATCCTGTAAACATGGCTACACATGAACTGAGTTAGGAAAGAGAACAGAGTCTCACATTTAGAAAACACTCTTATGCCTGCTTAAGGGGGTAGGAAAGGTGGGGTGATGCATAAAACAAGAGTTTGATATAAGCACAGGTACCGTTCCAAGAACCAACTATGGAAAAGACAAGACCTACACCTTACTCAGTGAAAGGGACTCAAAACCCCATATTTCCCACAGAGGAATATATCTGACTAGTAAGAATCTTAAAACCTATGTATTGATATGTGTCTTTAAGGAATCAAGTGTGTCTAGACTGGCATAAACATGGCAGCGAGAATCAGCTCAAACCAACTATAAAAAGGAATTTCAAAAATAAAAAAAAGGGAAATTCTTTCCAATTCCTTCAGGGTCTCTGATGAAACCTGGAATGACCCTATCTACAATGACAGCTGGATGTGGCATAAGGCTGGACACATGGGAATGAGAGGATTGGTGAGACTGGGTGAGCAAATGCACACCCTTTAAAACAATAATGCATGGCACACATTCCATGGGTCCCATGTATCTAGGTTGAAGGGAATATTACTACAGCTATAACATGTATGGGAAACCTAGAGAATGGACACACTGTGAATATCAAAGGTCTCTAAAACGCAACGAATAGTCCCTCTCCTGGTGCTCCGGTTTGACTTTCCAACTGCTTTACTATCAATCTCCCAGCTTGGAGAGACAGAGCCTTTAACCTCTTGGTTCGCACAAGTTGCCAATTTCTCAGTGGATGAAAGGGAATAGGGAGAACCAATGAGAGAGTAGCTGTTAGGCATTTGGACGGGCACATGTCACTCTTATTTCCCGGGAGGAAGAAGAACTGACCAAAGTCTCAGCCACCCACCGGGAACCAGTATAGATCCTGAACCAAAATATTGGACTTGCCTTCAGCTCACAAATAATGAGTTAAATAATGGAGCTCAGGGGCACAGCAATTCACAAACAGGCAGAGTAATAAAGAACAACTATCGTCCAACAATCTGTTGAGGGAAAGCACCGAGGCGGACTTGAAAGCGAGGCAGAATAGCAGGAAACAGATTTCAAGGGGTACGTTGGATTTGCCTTTAAAGCACAGGAAGAGGGGCACAACTTCGACAATGATGCACTTGGCCAAAAAAGGGCATAAGCGTTTTCTCCTGAATATATTCAGGAGAAAACACATACGCCCTTTTTGGCCAAGCAAGCAAGTGGGCAATGCAAATCTGCACTACAAAAAAGTATCACTTCCCAAAGTTCAAAAGGGACATCCAGAAAAAGGGTAAAACTCAGAAAGGCAAGACAGGCCCTGGAGAACAGGGAGCCTTGTTATGCAGATGGGCGGGATGTAAATTGACAACTGCCTCTCTGGAGGACTTCATTGTGTTCGCAAAACAAGTAAACAACAGAGCTACAGAGCCAATGGCACTTCCAGTCTGGGGAATATACCTTGGGAAAACTGAAAATCAATAAGACAGAGCCACCCCAAAATTTAGGGCTACAATGTTCACAAGAACCTCAACTTGGGTACACCTTAAGTATCCCAGGAAATATAAAAATGTTTCAAAAAATTGTGGTACTTACGTACGATGGAATATCCCTCAGCCATGAAATCAATATCATATGACCAGTAGCAGCAAAATGAGTGGATTCAGGTACGATTATTCTACGTGATATAAGTGACACAGAAAAAGAATCTTATCATAAGATATCACTTATGATGGTCCTGTAAACATGGCTACACATGAAATGAGTTAGGAAATAGAAGAGAGATTGACATTTAGAAAATATTCTTATGCCTGCTTAAGGGGGAAGGAGAGGTGGGGTGATGCATAAAACCAGAGTTTGTTATAAGCACATGTACCGTTCCAAAAACCAACTATGGAATAGACACAACCTAAACCTTCTTCAGTGAAAGGGACTCAAAACCCCATATTTCCCGCAGAGGAATATATTTGACTAGTAAGAATCTTAACACCTATGTACTGATATGTCTCCATAAGGGAATCAAGTGTGTCTACACTGGCATAAACATGGCAGTGAGAATCAGCTCAAACCCACTATAAAAAGGAATTTGAAAAACAAAAAAAGGGAAATTCTTTACAATTCCTTCAGTGTCTCTGATGAAACCTGGAATGACCCTATCTACAATGACAGCTGGATGAGGTATAAGGTTGGACACATGGGACTGAGAGGATTGTTGAGATTGGGTGAGCAAATGCAGACCCTTTAAAGCAATAATGCATGGCACCCATTCCATGGAGCCAATGTCTCCATGTGTAAGGGAATATTACTACAGCCATAACATTTACGGGAAACTTAGAGAATGAACACACTGTGAATATCAAAGGTCTCTAAAACTCAATGAATAGTCCCTCTCCTGGTGCTCCACTTTGACTTTCCAACTGCTTTACTATCAATCTCCCAGCTTGCAGAGACAGCTCCTTTAACCTCCTGGTTCGCACAGGTTGCCAATTTGGCAGTGGATGAAAGGGAAGAGGGAGAACCAATGAAAGAGTAGCTCTTAGGCATTTGGACGGGCACATGTCACTGTTATTTCCCGGGAGGAAGAAGAATTAACTAAAGTCTCAGCCACCCACCAGGAACCAGTATAGTTCCTGAACCAAAATATTGGACATGCGTTCAGCTCACAAAAAACGAGTTAAATAATGGAGCTCAGGGGCACAGCAATTCACAAACAGGCAGAGTAATAAAGGACAACTATCGTCCAAAAATCTGTTGAGGGAAGGCAACGAGGCGGACTTGAAAGCGAGGCAGAATAGCAGGAAACAGATTTCAAGAGGTACGTTGGAAACCCCTTTAAAGCACAGGAAGAGGGCCACAACTTTGACAATGATGCACTTGGCCAAAAAGGGCGTATAAGTTTTCTCCTGAATATATTCAGGAGAAAATGCATACGCCATTTTTGGCCAAGCAAGCAAGCAGCAATGCAAATCTGCACTACAAAGAAGAATCCCTTCCCACCGGTCAAAAGGGACATCCACAAAATGTGTAAAAACCAGAAAGGCAAGACAGGCCCTAGAGATCAGGGAGCCTTGTTATGCTGATGGGCGGGATGTAAATTGCCAACTGCCTCTCTGGAGGAGTGCATTGTGTTCCCTAAAACATGTAAACAACAGAGCTACACAGCCAAGGGCAGTTCCAGTCTAGGGAATATACCTTGGGAAAACTGAAAATCAATAAGACAGAGCCACCCTAAAATTTAGCGCTGCACTGCTTACAAGAACCTCAACTTGGGTACACCTTAAGTATCCCAGGAAAGACAAAAATGGTTCAAGCTATTGTGGTACTTACGTACGATGGAATATCGCTCAGTCATGAAATCAATGTCATAATGTCAGTAGCTGCAAAAAGAGTGGATTCAGGTACGATGATTCTAAGTGAAATAAGTCACACAGAAAAAGAAACTTATCATAAGATATCACTTATGAAGGTCCTGCAAACATTGCTACACATGAACTGAGTTAGGAAAGATTAGAGAGTAACTAATCTTATCATAAGTTATCACTCATAGCGGGAATGTACACATGACTACACATGAACTGAATGACAAACACAACAGAGTCACACATTTAGAAAACATCTTCTGCCTGCTTAATGGGAAAGCCGAGGTGGGGTGATGCATAAAACCACAGTTTTAAATTAGCACAGATACCGTTATATAAACCATGTATGTAATAGACAACACCTATTTCCGGCACAATGAACTGGACTCAACACCCCCTATTCATTGCAGAGGAATATGTCTGACTCTAAGTATTTTAAAACATATGTATTCTAATGTCTCCATAAAGGAATCATGTGTGTGTATAATGGCATGAACACAGCACTGAAATTCAGTTAAACCCACTTATAAAAATAAATTTCAAAAGCAAAATGCAAAAACAGATAGAAAGTCTTAAAAATTGTGTTCAGGCCCTGTGATGCAAGCTAGATTGACCACCTTTACACCCACAGCTGGATGAGACATAAGACTGGACACTTGGGGCTGACAAGATTGCTGAGTTTGTGTGAACAAAAGAACACCACTTAGAGCAATACTGTGTGCTACCCATTCTAGTGGTCCCAACTCTCCAGGTTTAAGGGAATCTTCCTCCTGTTAAAACATGCATGGGAAACCCAGTGGATGGTACACTGTGTAACTGTGAAAGTTTTCTAAAAGGTACCTCATTTTTCCTTTTGTCGTGCTCGGCTTCGCCATTCCATCTGCATTACTCAAAATCTCCCCACTTGGAGTGTCAGCGCCTTTACCCTCCCGTTATGCACAGTTTGCAAACTGTGCAGAGTATGAACAGCAAGAGGGGAAATAAATGAGAGATTAGCTGTAGGTGTTTGGATGGGCACATGTCACTCTAGTTTCCCATCAGGAAGAAGAATTAACCAAAGGCTCAGCCTGAAGCCCTGGAACCAGACTAGGGCCTAAAGCCTTCCTGCGGTATTGCAGCCAGCTCACAAAGAGGTGAGTTGAAAAATGGAAATCAGGGGCACAGCAATTCACAAACTTGCAGAGTTATAAAGGACAACTATCATCCAGAAATATATTGAGGAAAGGCAGTGAAGAGGATTTGAATGCAAGGCAGAATTGAAGGAAACAGATTTCAAGAGGTAGTTTGGAGTCGTCTTTAAAGCACATGAAAAGCGACAGAATTTCGACAATGTTGCCCTTGGCTGAAAAGGGATTATGTGTATTTTCCTGAATATATTCGGGAAAAAATGCATATGCCCTTTTTGGCTAAGCAAGCCATCAGGAATTGCAAATCCACACTACAGAGAAGTGTCCCTTACCTCCAGTACAAAGGGCCATCCACATATAGTGTAAAAGCCACAAATGCAGGACAGGCCATGGAGAAAAGGGAGCCTGGTTACGAAGATGGACAGGATGTAAATTGCCAACAGCCTCTCTGGAGAACTGTATGTTGTTTTCTAAAACAGAGCTACAGAGTATAGCACACTTCCACTCATGGGCGTGTATTTTGGGAAAACTAAAAATCCACAACACACAGACAGCCCAAAGTTTAGGGCTGTTCTGTTTACAAGAACCTCGACTTCGGTAAACTTTATATATCCTAGGAAAGGAAAAAAAAAATTGATATAGATGTTGTGGTACTTATATACAATGGAATGTCACTCAGACATAAAATCAATGTCATAAGGCCAATAGAAGCATAATGAGTGTCTTTAGGTATGATGATGCTAAGTGAAATGAGCCACAAAGAAAAAGAAACTTATTGTAATATATCACTTATAGAGGAAATGTAAACATGGCTACACATGAACTGAATTTCAAAAGAGAACAGAGTTACACATTTAGAAAACACACTTATGCCTCCTTAAGGGGAAAGGTGACGTGGGGTGATGTTTAAAAGCAGAGTTTGAAATTAGCACAGATCCTATTCCATATACCAAATAGTTAATAGACAAGACCTACTCCTTTCTCAATGAACTGGACACAAAACACCCTATTCACTGAAGAGGAATATATCTGACTGGTAATAACCTTGAAACCTATGTATTTATATGTCTCCATAATGGAATCAAGTGTATGTAGATTGGCATAAACACAGATCAATGGAACAGGACAGAAAGCCCAGAGATAAACCTACATACCTATGGCTATCTCATCTATGACAAAGGAGCTAAGGATATACAATGGAGAAAAGACAGTCTCTTCAGTAATTGGTGCTGGGAAAACTGGACCCCTACACATAAAAGAATGAAATTAGAACACTCCATAACACCATACACAAAAATAAACTCTAAATTGATTAGAGATATAAATATAAGACCAGACACTATAAAACACTTAGAGGAAACCATAGGCAGAACACTCTATGACATAAATCACAGCAAGATCCTTTTGGACCCACCTCCTAGAGAAATGGAAATAAAAACAGAAATCAACAAATGGGACCTAATGAAACTTAAAAGCTTTTACACAGTACAGGAAAACATAAACAAGATGCAAAAACAACCCTCAGAATGGGAGAAAATATTTTCAAATGAAGCAACTGACAAAGGATTAATCTCCAAACTTTACAAGCACCTAATGTAGCTCAATATCACAAAAACAAACAACCCAATCCAAAAACGGGCAGAAGACCTAAATAGACATTTCTCCAAAGAAGATATACAGATTACCAAGAAACACATGAAAGGATGTTGAACATTACTAATCATTAGAGAAATGCAAATCAAAACTACCGTGAGGTATCACCTCACAGCAGTCAGAGTGGCAATCATCAAAAAAATCTACAAAACAATAAATGCTGGAGAGAACTTTATTGGAGAAAATGGAACACACTTGCACTGTGGTTGGGAATGTAAATTGATATGGGCACTAGGGAGAACAGTACGGAGGTTCCTTTAAATAACTAACAATAGAAGTACCATACGACACAACAATCCAACTACTGGGCATTTGCCTTGTGAAAACCATAATTCAAAAAGAGTTATGTACAAAAATGTTCATTGCAGCTCTATTTGCATTAGCCAGGACATGGAAGCAACCTAAGTGTCCATCGACAGATGAATGGATAAAGAAGATCTGGCACATATATACAATCAAATATTACTCAACCATAAAAAGAAGCAAAACTGAGTTATTTGTACTGAGGTGGCTGGATTTAGAATCTGTCCTACACAGTGAAGTAAGTCAGAAAGGGAAAAACAAATACTGTATGTTAACAGAGATATATGGAATCTAATGTAGAAAAAAAAAAGACTTAGAAGAACCTAGTGGCAGGACAGGATTAAGCACACAGACATAGAGAAAGGACTTGAGGGCACCGGAAGGGGGATGGGTAAGCTTGGACGAAGTGAGAGAGCGGCATGGACATAAATACATTACCAAATGTAACACCGATAGCTACTGAGAATCAGCCACATAGAACAGGGAGATCAGCTCGGTGCTTTGTGACCACATAAAGGGGTGGGATATGGAGTGTGGGAGGGAGATGCAAGAGGGAGGGGATCTGGTGATATTTGTATATGTATAGCTGATTCACTTTGTTATACAGCAGAAATGAACACTCCATTGTAAAGCAATTATACTCCAATAAACGTGTAAAAGGAAAAAAAAAAAAGCCCAAGGATAAACCTACACACTTATGGTCAACTATTCTATGACAAAGGAGGCAAGACTATACAATGGAGATAAGACAGTCTCTTCAATCATTGGTGCTGGGAAATATGGAGAGCTACATGTAAAAGAATGAAATTAGAACACTCCCCAACACCATACATAAAAATATATTCAAAATGAATTAGAGACCTTAATGTAAGACCAGACAGTATAAAACTCTGAGAGGAAAACTTACGAAGGATACTCTGACGTAAATCACAGCAAGATCTTTTTTGATCCACCTCCTATAGTAATGAAATAAAAAAGAAAACTAAACAGATAGGACTAATGAAACTTAAAAGCTTTTGCAAAGCAAAGGAAACTACAAACAAGACGAAAAGACAACCCTCAGAATGGCAGAAAATATTTGCAAACGAATCAATGGACAAATGATTAATCTCCAATATATATAAACAGCTCATGCAGCTCAATATTAATAAAACAAACAACCCAATACAAAATGGAAGATCTAAATAGACATTTCTTCCAAGAAGACATAGAGATGGCCAGTACACACATGAAAATCTGCTCAACATCACTAATTATTAGAGAAATGGAAATCGAAACTACAATGAGGTATCACGTCACACCTGTTAGAATGGGCATCATCAGAAAATCTACAAACAACAAATGCTGGAGAGGGTGTGGAGAAAAGGAACCTTCTTCCACTATTGTTGGGAATGTAAGTCGATACAGTCTCTATGGAGAACAGTATGGAGGTTCCTTAAAAAACAAAAATAGAATTACCATATAATCCAGCAATCCCACTACTGGGCATATACCCAGAGAAAACCATAAATCAAAAAGACACATTCACCACAATGTTCACTGCAGCACTATTTACAATAGACAGGTAATGAAAGCAACCTAAGTGCCCACAGACAGACGAATGGATCAAGACGTGGTACATATATACAACGGAGTATTACTCAGCCATACATAGGAATGAAATTGGGTCATTTGTAGAGACCTCGATGGATCTAGAGACTGTCATACAGAGTGAAGTAAGTCAGAAAGAGAAAAACAAATATTGTATATTAATGCATATATGTGGAACCTAGAAAAATGGTACAGATGAACCAGTTTGCAGGGCAGAGATAGAGACAGATGTAGAGAACAAACATATGGACACCAAGGAGGGTACGCCATGTGAGGGTGGTGGTGGAATGAATTGGGAGACTGGGATTCCCATGTGCACACTTATATGTATAAAATACATATCCAATAAGAACCTGCTGTATAAAAGAAATAAATTTAAAAATATTAAAATTAAATAAATAACATTTAATAAAATAAAACAGAAAAAAAGTATTTCCCTTCACATAGACGTCTTTATATTAATGCATTATTTCCATGTTTATATCTCCAAAATTAAAAAAAAATAGGAATAAATAAAATCTACCTTGAACCAAAAAGAAAAAAAGAAAAAAAAATAAAACAGAACCCACCAGTGATACACAGGAAAATCGTATCAGGGCACTTGCTCCAGTGGTAAAAAATTCTTAAGTTGGTCAGAGGTGGGAAATCGTCTCCCATGCCGTCAGCAGCACTCCCCCCCACAAGGAGCATCCTCATTGCAAAGCTGGGGGACTGTGTCGAGGCGTCTGTGAGTAAATGTGAGCTGAGCCCCAGTCCTGCTGCAGCTGAACTCTTCCCACCCTTTCCAGGTAAAACATCTGAATATGTACAAGCACTTGCAAGCCTAGAGGAAGGGCTGTGGAGCCACACTAGCGAGAGCACGCAGGCCGACTTGGTGCCTGCAGGCCAGCCAGGATGGTCCTAGCCCCAGATGCACTTCTGGAAGCTTTCCATTTCCCTGTCTGAGATACATCTCCTGCCACAGCCCCCACTGCTTTTTTACTTTCTCACCTCTGCCTGGGGAGAAATTCCAGTGGCAGGTATGGGTGACACATCCTCTTCTTTAGCAGGTGGCAGCCTGACAACTCGTGCAGAAAGTCCAGCAGAGCCCCACTCACACTGGGCCACCCACAAAGCCACGGCCCCTCACTCCCTCCCACCACCCCAGCCCCGACACTGCTGACGGGGCAGAGAATATGGCGTCAGTCACAGCTACAGGTGCTCTTGCTGACTGGAGAGTTGTTTATATTGACCTCAACCCAGGCACACCTGTGGGGGGGGGCTGGAAGGCAGTGGCAGGCTGCCCAAATCAGCCAAACCTCACCCCTCTGGGGCTCACAGTCGCAGAAAATGAACCTTGCTAAACGGGTCAGTCCCAAGGAACAAGTGTGGGCCTTGAGAGTCAGGCTAGACAAGGGGCTGCAGCTGCGGCTTGTTTTCTTATCATTTTATCTGGTCCATGAGTGGAAAACAACTTCAAGAAGACCCTATCCTAATGAGAGGAACCCAGGAGTCAGGGAGAAGAGTGATGGTGGGTGGAGACAGAGGCCTGGTGCCCTGGCTGCAGTGGAAGTGTCTGGAAGACCAGGCAGAGAGAGGCTGCACAGAGAGATAGCCAGGGTCACAGACCTGTCAGAGTTACTGTTTGTTAGTTCAAGTCCTGCTCTGAGGTGTTCTGTGTCAGCTGTGAGCGACAGGTGAGCTGGGGGTTCTCTGCAAGGTGGGCTATGTGCACAGTTCCTGTGTGTCCAGCCCTGCTGGGGTACCTGCCCAGGGGAGTTCCGTATCCTGGGAAGGGGTGACTATGAGAGCCCCATGGGCTGCTGGGTAGCTGCACAGGTGAGCTCCATACCCTGGGAGGGACTTGACCACGAGAGCCGCGTGGGCTGTGGGGTGCGGGATGCAGCCCAGGTGAGCTCCATATCCTGGGATTGGCCTGACCACGAGAGCCCCATGGGCTGCTGGAGACCTGGTAAAGGATATCAGGACAGTTAGTGAAGCCACCGAGGATCTACATCTAGTAGATCCTATTTCCTACAACCTGCTGCTCATTCTACCATCCACCAGGCCATGGCATTCTGTATTAGACTTCAATGATGCCTTCTTCTGTATTCCATTCATCTCAGAGTCACAAGAATTTTTGGCTTGTGAGTGGCAGGACACAACATGCAACAAAACCAATAATGCTGGGCCGTCCTGCCCCAATGGTTCAAAAATCCCCACACCATCATTGGGGAAATGTCCTCTAAAGACCTAAACGTTGTACCTCTGTAAAAGGGAACCCTCCTTCAATATGCAGATGACATTCTGATTGCCAGGCCTACTAAAGACGCCTCTGAACTACCTAGCCAAGAAAGGATAGAAGGTGTCCAAGAAAATGGCTGAAATATCCCAGGCTCAGGTGACATGCCTGGGCTTCATTCTCTCATATATTTGGAGAAACGCATCCCAGGATAGGGAAGAAGCCATTTGCAGCCTTACCTCTTCTAAAACTAGAAGACAGCTAAGGGGTTCCGGGGGAGGCCAAGGTTTTCTGCATCTGGATCCCTAACTACAGTCTAATAGCTGGGCCTCTACGTGAAACACTGACATGAAAAGATGATGATCCTTTTGAATAGATTCCAGAAGCAGCCTTTCAAGATTGGAAAGAGCAGTCAATTCAGATCCTTGCCCAGGAACTCGCTAATTTAGCTAAACCCTTTGACCTTTACATACCCGGTCAAAGGTTAATCGCCCTTGGAGACTTAGTGCAAAAACTGGGACCACTTGAAATGGAGCAACACAAGAATGCCCTTCAGGTATTATAAACTATGGTCACCAAGGGCTTTGCCCACTGACTCATCAGGCCAGGATACTGGGGTATCTAAAAAGCTGGAAATCAGCAGCCCACAAGGCCAGCTCCCTCCTAAGGGAATAGGACCCCACGTGGTGATCCTAACCACCCATCATGTCCTGAAGTTGCAGGGGTCGCTCTGTGGACACACTGACCTCGAGTGAGGAGGCCCTCCAACTCCAACCTCCAGAGAGAAAAATGGGGGCAACAGGCCCCCAAGATGACTCGTGTGACCATCACTTGACCTGGAGTTTCTCTCAGAAAACAATAAGACTGTGCCCCGAAAGAGCAGACTACTGCTTGCAGGACTTACTGCACGCAGAGGGGAGCTAATAAGCTTGGTGGGGGAAACTTATATCACGCTTTCAACATAGAAAACCCTACAGAAACCGCGGTGATGGTGGCCAATATGACCGGCTGGACTGCTGGCTACTTCTAAAGGCCGTTGACTCAGTGGACGTCATGGTCCTGGATCACCACTGACCCTGGACTGTCTGGGAGTTGCGCGGGCAGAGTTCTGACACATGGTGCTGTTTGTACATTAATTCAGGGACCTAATTAAAGAAAGCACAGACTACTGCTCAGAGCATCTAGGCTGGCAAAAAAGTCAGCCTAATGTCACTGAACAAATGTGGGGTGGGGTGAAACCTGCCACCACAGCATCTCTGCGCATCTCTTTCCTGGACACTTAAAGGTCATTAGAATCTATAACACTTCCAATGCTGGTGCTCAGGCGGACGAGAAGTGAGGCAGGAGGCTTTGGGACAATCAACCACACCTGGAGGCTGGTGGGGAGACGTTTTGCCCCTCCCCCTAGGTATCAGGGCTCCCACCACAGCATGAAGCAGTTACAAAAGAGGTGTCTTCACCCTCAACACCCCAAGAATGAGGAACGGAACAAAAAGCAGAGGAGGTGTTCGTCTCTGGCAACGTTCATTAAAAATCCCTGGGAGATAAAAAGAGAATCTGGGCAATAAAATAAAGTCTAACCTGTTTTTCCTTTGTGTTTTTCTAATTTCACATGCTCCTAGGGTTCCACATGCAGAGGTCCCACACCCGGCACTTCAGACCCGACTTCCTAGTGCAGAATGGCTGGGTCGACACCTCAGCTAGTAGAGTCCCATGCAGACTGCACGGCATAGAGCCTGAGCTGCAGCCAACCCAGCCCTCGAGACCTCAATCCCCTAACACCCACTGACGCTGCCGGGATCCCTACTCAGCATCCCAGCCCACAGCCCGTGGGGGAGTGCACACTCTCACCTCTCCATTCGGTTTTCAAAATAATGTTTCCTTTGCTTCTGAACCAAACTCAGTCTTGATCTGTTGGCTCCAATGACACTGGGCAAGGGGACTACTGTTGGGGTCCCCTCTGGAAGATCAGTAACAGAAATTGAGAACTTTGTAACTTCATTGAACAGATGTGTGAGCCAAACTGTAGTTAACATAGAGCAGTGTATAATGCTCGGGTAAAATAAGATTTTTCTAAGACTTACATTTGATATTTCCATCACTTTACTATAAGCAAGTTCAGTGAAGACGTCTGTCTTATTTGTCAGGTCAACATTAGAGAAATGAAGTGATTTATTTCCATGGATGTACATCGAATACTCTTGGCTGAAGCTTCAATCTTGTTTTGAATGCTTTTCCATTGAAAAGGATACCTCTCTTTCAGCTCCCCCATTTCTGAGAAGTATAAAATCTTATAATTTATTATTACCAAAGGGGAAAGGTAGGACAAGGGATAAATTAACAGTTTGGGATTAACACATACACACTGCTATGTATAAAATAGATCATCAACAAGGAACTACTGTATAGCACAGGGAACTACACTGAATATTTTGCAATAACCTATAAGGGGAAATAATCTGAAAAAGAATAGATATTTTTATTGACATCATCTATCAATGACAGATAAAATGTAACCTAAGCAAGGCCGATGGTGAGCGCTTCTGAACCTGAAGATTTCAATCATCTAAAGTTTGGGCTCTGCCTATTTCCCAAGGCCCTTAATGGACATACGTGTAGCCGTAGCTTAAAAATTCCCCAGTTTGGGGTACGGGGAGGCACTGATTTGGAAAAATCCCTGGTGTTCTCCTTCCATGCACGGGACCCTTCCTACAGCTAAAACATGACTGTCAAACCTAGAGGAGGTACACTGTTTGATCGGAAAGAGTTTGGAAAAGGCACTTCATCTCCTCATCGCCTGGTGCTCGGGCTCACCCCTCCAGCATCTTTCCTAACAATCTCCTCACTTGGGGATATCAGCAACGTCAACATCCTGTTGCACACAGTTTGGAATCTGTCCAGAGGATGAAGCGGAAGGATGAGAAAAATTTAGAGACAAGTCTTAGGTGTTCGGACAGGCACATGCCACTCTAATTTCCAATCCGGAAGACAAATTCATCAAAGGCTAGAATTGCCCACAGAAAGAGAATAGGTCTAGAGGAAATCCTGCTGTTTTGTGTCGAGTTTCCAGAAACACAAGTTGAAAAATGGAACTCAGGGGCACTAAAATTCATGAAACTGCAGAGTTGAAAATATCTATTGTTGAAAAATGTCTTGAGGTAAGTCACAGAAAAGGACTTATAAGCATGGGAGAGTGGCAGGAATCAGATTTGAAGAGGTAGAAAGTTCTCCCCATTAAAGCACAAGAAAAGGGGCTGAACATCACCAACGATGCAGTTGGCCCAAAAGGGCATATGCATTTTTTTCTGAATATATTCAAGTAAAGGCCATTCACACTTCTTATCCAACCAAACAGGTGGGCACTGGAAATCAATACTACAAAATGTATCACTTCACATCAGTCAGAAGGGCCATCCACATAAAGTGTAAACACCAGAAATGCAGGACAGGGTGAGGAGAAAAGGGAGCCCTGTGAGGCTGATAGTGGAAATGTAATTTGCCAACGGCCACTCTGGAGAAGTGTATTGTATTTGCTAAAACATCTGAAAACTGAGCTACAGAGCATAGGGCACTTGCACTCATGGGCGTATACCTTGGGAAAAACAAAAAAAATGACAGAAAACAGGCACCCCAACGTTTACCACCTCTCTGTTAAAAAGGGCCTCCACTTGGATATAACCTAAATGTCCCTGGAAGGATAAAATGGATAAAAGAGATGGGGTACTTATGTAGAGTGGAATATTACTCATCCCGAAATCAATGAAATAAGGCCAGTTGGAACAACTCTGGAGGAGTTACATACGATCATTCTAAGTGACACATGTCAGAAAGAAAAAGACACATATCATAAGATGTCACTTAAAGGTGGAATCAAAAATGGCTACACATGAAATAAACTACAAAACAGAAACATAGTCAAATATGTAGAAAATAGACATAAGGCTGCTAAATGGGAAAGGTGGGGAATGGTGAGGTATTATCCAGGAGGTTGAAATTAGCAAAGATACCATTCCAAGTACCGAATTGAATAACTGGCAAGGCCTACACGGTACCTCAAAGAACGGCACTCAGTCCACTCAAGTCACTGGAAAATAATACATATAACTCATAAGCATCTGAGAAAGAATTTCTTGTTGTCTCACAGTACATGAATCAAGTGGATGTACAGCAGCAAAAAACAGAGCTTTGAAAATCAGCTGTAACCAATATAAAAATAAATTTAAAAATATTTATAAAAACGGTGAGACAGAAAAAAAATTCTTACAACTTTTGTTGAAGGGCTACGATGTAACATGGATTGAACACATGTAGACCCACAGCAGGATGATATATAAGGCTGGAAGCTATGCACGCTAAGAGATGTTAGAGAGGCTGAGTGAGGAAATGCAGAGCTTTTAAAATAATACTGCCTGGTACCCATTCCATGGGTCCCAAATCTGCACTTTCAAGGGAATCTTCTGACAGGGAAAACATGCCTGGGAAACCGAGATGAATGTACACCGTGTGCTCAGGAGAGGTGTCTAAAATGCACCTCATTTTTGATCTCCTGGTGCTGGGGTTCGCCATTCCAGCCACATTACTAACAATCTCCCCACTTGGAGAATCAGCACCTTTAACCTCCTGTTTCACACAGTTTGCAATTTTTGCAGAGGATAAATGGGAAGAGGAGGAACCAATGAGAGATTAGCTGTAGTAGTTTTGACAGGCACATGTCACTCTAATTTCCCATTAGGAAGAAGAATTAACCAAAGGCTCAGCCTGCCTCCCCAGATCCAGAATAGGGCCGGAATCAATCCAATGGTTTGGGGGTCAGCTCACAAAAAAAGCGAGTTGCAAAATGGAGCTCAGGAGCAGACAATTCAAAGACCTGCAAAGATATAAATGATAACCAACGTCCAAAAATATATTCAGGTAAGGCAACGAAGAGGTTCTGAATGAGAGGCAGAATTGCAGGAAACAGATTTCAAAAGGTAGATTGTACTCACATTTAAAGCATATGAAAAGCAGCAGAATTTCTAAAATGATGCAGTTGGGCAAATGGTGTATGCATTTTTTTCGTGAATATCTTCAGGAAAAAAACACATACAGAGTTTTTGGCCAACCAAGCAAGAGGGAAATGCAAATCCGCACAATAAAGAAGTCTCAATTTCCACTGCTCAGAAAGTCCATCCAAAAAATGTGTACAAATCAAACATGCAGGAGAGGCCATGGAAAACAGGGAGACTAGTTACGCTGATGGGTGGGGTATAAATATCGAAGAGCTACTCTGAAGAAGTGTATGCTGTTTCCTAAAACATCTAAAATACAAAGCCCCCGAGCAAAGGGGACTTCAACTCATGGACATATAACTTGGGAAGAGTAAATATCAACAAGACACAGGCACCACAAAGTTTAGGGCTTCTCTGCATACAAGAACCTCAACTTCGGTATACCTAAAGTATCCCAGGAAAAAGAGAAATGCATAAAGAATTTGTGGTAATTTTGTACAACGGAATATCACTCAGACGTGAAATCAATGTCATAAGGCCAGTAGCAGCATAATGAGAGGATTTAGGTATGATGATTCTAAGGGAAATTAGTCACACAGAAAAAGAATCTTATCATAAGATATCACTTAACAGAGGGAATGTCAACATCACAACACATGAACTGAATTAGGAAAGAGAGCAGCGTCTCACATTTAGAAAACACTCTTATGCCTCCTTAAGGGGAAAGGAGAGGTGGGGTGATGCATAAAACCAGAGTTTGATATTAGCACAGGTACCATTCCATAAACCAAATACAGAATAGACAAGACCTACACCTTCCTCAGTGAACGGGACTCAAAACCCCTATTCCCCACAGAGGAATATATCTGATTAGTAAGAATCTTAAAACCTATGTATTGATATGCCTCTGTAAGGGAAACAAGTGTGTCTAGACCGGCATAAACACGTCAGGGAAAATCAGCTCAACCCCATTATAAAAATGAATTTCAAAAACAAAACAAAAAAACAGCGAAATTCTTACACAATTCCTTCAGGGGTTCTGATGAAACCTAGAATGACCCTATCTGCACAGACAGCTGGATGAGACATAAGGCTGGACACTTGGGACTGAGAGGACTGGTGAGATTGGGAGAGAAAATGCAGACCCTTTAAAGTAGTAATGCATGCCACCATTCCATGGGTCCCAAATTTCCAGGTAGAAGGGAATATCACTACAGTTATAACATGTATGGGAAACCTAGAGAATGGACACCCTGTGATGGCGAAAGGTTTCTGAAAGTCTCCTACTTTTTCCTCTCCTTGTGCTACAGTTTGGCATTCCAACAACTTTACTATCAATCTCCCAACTTAGGAGAGTCATCCCCTATAACCTCCTGGTTCGCACAGTTTGCTAATTGTGCAGAGGATGAAAGGGAAGAGGGAGAACCAATCAGAGAGTAGATGTAGGCATTTGGACGGACACATGTCACTCTAAATTCCCATTAGGAAGAAGAATTAACCAAAGCCTCAGCCACCCACAGGGAACCAGTATAGCCACCCCTGGAACCAGTATAGTTCCTGAAGCAAAATTGTGGATTTGCGGTCAGCTCCCAATAATGGGATTTGAAAATTGGAGCTCAGGGGCAAAGCAATACACAAACCTGCAGAGTTATAAAGGATAACTCTCTTCCAAAAATCTGTTGAGGGAAGGCAATGAAGAAGACTTGAAAATGAGGCAGTGTATAACTTTTCTCCTGAATATATTCAAGAGAAAATGCATAGTCCCTTTTTGGCCAATCAAGCAAGCACACAACGCAAAACCACACTACAAAGAATTGTCGCTTCCCACCGGTCAAAAAGGGCATCCGAAGATCTGTAAAAACCAGAAAGGCAAGATAGAGATGACAAGGGCATAAAGCAATATGATCCCAAAGGTCATGGAGGATTGTGATGACAAGCACGTGGAGCATTGTGATGACAAGATTATGTATCATTTTGCTGACAAAGGCATTGTGATGACAAGGTTCATGGAGCACTGTGATGACAAGCGTCATGGATCACTGTGATTACAGGGTTCATGGAGCATTGGGATGACAAGGGCATGGAGCATTTTGATGACAAGCGTCCCGGATCATTGTGTTGTCAGGGTTCATGGAGCGTTGTCATGACAGTGGTCATGGAGCATTTTTATGACAGAGGTCATGGAGCATTGTGATGAGAACGTCATGGAGCATTGGGCTGAAAATGTTCATGGAGTATTGTGATGACAGGGGTCAAGGAGCATTGTGATGACAACGTACTGGAGCACTGTGATGAGAAGACCATGGAGCCATGTGATGACAAGTCTCATGGAGCATTCTGATGAAAAGGGTCATGGAGATTTGTGATTACAGGGGTCTTGGAGCATTGTGATGACAAGATTATGTATCATTTTGCTGACAAAGTCATGGTGATGACAAGGTTCATGGAGCACTGTGATGACAAGTGTCATGGAGCATTGTGATTAAAGGGTTCATGGAGCATTGGGATGACAAGGGCATGGAGCATTTTGATGACAAGCGTCCCGGATCATTGTGTTGTCAGGGTTCATGGAGCATTGTCATGACAGTGGTCATGGAGAACTGTTATGACAGAGGTCATGGAGCATTGTGATGAGAACGTCATGGAGCATTGGGCGGAAAATGTTCATGGAGTACTGTGATGACAGGGGTCAAGGAGCATTGTGATGACAAGGTACTGGAGCACTGTGAGGAGAAGACCATGGAGCCATGTGATGACAAGTCTCATGGAGCATTCTGATGAAAAGGGTCATGGAGCATTGTGATTACAGGGGTCTTGGAGCATTGTGATGACAAGGGCATTGAACATTGGGATGAGAATGTCATGGAGCGTTCTAATGACATGCATCATGGAGCTTTGTGATGACAAGGGCATGGAGCATTGTGATTACAGGGATCTTGGAGCACTGTGAGGAAACTGGCCTGTAACATTGTGATGAAAAAGGCATGTAGCCTTGACATGACAGGGTTCAAGGAGCATACTGATGACAAGTGTCAGGGACCATTGTGATGACAAGGGTATTGAGCATTGTGATGGCAAATGTCATGGATCATTGTGATTAGAAGACCATGGATAATTGTGATGACGAGCGTTATGGGGGAGCTGTGATGATAAGTGTTAGGGAATATTGTCATCACAAGGATTTGGAGCATTGTGATGACAGAGGTCATAGAACATTTTGATTTCATTCTGATGACAATAGCATGAAGCATTATGATGATGAGCATTGGTGCACTGTGATGACAGCGTTCATGGAGCATTGAGATGAAAAGGGGCATGGAGCATTATGATTAGAAGAGTCTTGGATCACTGTGATGAAAAGGGCATGGAATATTGGTCTGAGATGTTTCATGGATTATTGTGATGAGAGGGGGCAAGGAGCATTGTGATAACAATGGCAAGGAACACTGTGATACATGGTTCATCGAGGATTGTAATGACAAGCACATGGAGCATTGTGAGAAGAATGGCATCGAGCATTGTGATGAAAAGCATCATGGATACTGTGATGACAAGGGCTAGGAACGATGTGATGAGAGGTATTTGGAGCATTGTGATGACAATGGCATGGAGCATTGTGATGCCAAGTGTCATGGAGTTTTGTGATGACAAAGGTCATGGAGCATTTTGATGACAAGGGTGTGGTAAATTCTCTTGTGAAGGGCAGGGAGAATTGTGATGACAGGGTCATGGAGCAATTTGATGAAAAGTGTCATGGAACATTTTGATGACAGGGGTTATGGAACACTGTGATGTCAGGAGTCATGGAACATTTTCATGATGGTGTTGTGGACCATTGTGATGACAGGGGAGTGGGTGTATTGTGATGACTAGTGAGGGAACATTTTGATATCATTCGTGAGAGAGCATTTTGATAAGTGCATGGAGCATTGTGATGACAAGTTTTATGGAGCATTGTGATGACAAGGTTGTGGAGCATTGTTATGACAAGCACATGGCTCATTGTGATGACATGGGTCATGGAGCCCTGTGCTGACAAAGGCATGGAGCATTGTGATGAGAAGGGTCAACGAGCATTGTGATGAAAATTTCATGGAGCATTTTAGTGACAAAGGTCACAGAGCCTTGTGATGACGAGGGCATGGACCATTGTGATGACAAAGGTCATGAAGCATTGTGATGACTGGAGTCATGGAGCATTGTGATGACAGGGTTCATAGAGCATTGTGATGAAAAGGCAATGATCATTGTGATGACAGGGGCATGGAGCATTGGCCTGACATGTTTCATGGATTATTGTGATGACAGTGGGCATGGTGCAATGTGATGACAAGGCATGGAGCACTGTGATGAGAAGGTCATGGAGTATTTTGAAGACAGGTCTCAGGGAGCATTGTGATGACATATGTCATGGTCCATTGCGATGACAATGGAATGGAACATTGTGATGCCAAGTGTCATGGAGGATTGTGATGACAAATGTAATGGAGCATTTTGATGACAAGGGCTTGGAGCATTGTGATGACAAGGGACATGGAGCATTGTGATGACAAGGGCATGGAGCATTGTGATGACAAGGGCCATTGAGAATTTTGATGACAAGTTCATGAAGCATTGTGATGAGAAGCACATGGAGCTTCCTATGACAGGGGTCATGGAGCATTGCGATGACAAGTGCATAGAGAATTGTGATGACAAATCATGTAACACTGTGATGAGAACTGTCATGGAGCATAGTGATGCCAAGAACGAGGAGAATTGTGATGACAGGAGACATGGAGCATTGTGATGACCAGGGCATGGAGCATTGTGATGACCAGGGCATGGAGCATTGTGATGGCAAGACCGTGGAGCATTGTGTTGACGAGCGTCATGGAGCACTGTAATGACAAGGGGAATGGAGCATTGTGATGAGAGTGGCCATGGAGCATTGTGATGACAAGGGTCATGGAGCATTTTGATGACAAGGGCGTAGAGCATTGTGATGAGAAGACCATGGATAATTGTGATGACTAGCGTCATGGAGCACAGTAATGACAAGGGGTATGGAGCATTGTGATGACAGTGGCCATGGAGCATTGTGATGACAAGTGTCATGGAGCATTCTGATGACAAGCTTGTGGAGTATTGTGACGACAATGGCATGGAGCATTGTGATGAAAAGGGCATGGAGCATTGTGATGAAAAAGGCATGAAGCCATTTCATGACAGGTTTCAAGGAGCATTCTGACGACAAGTGTTAGGGAACATTGTGATGACAAGTGTATTGACAATTGTGATGAAAAAGATCATGGAGCATTTTGACGAAAAGGACATGGAGTATTGTGATGACAGGCATCATGGAGCGTTGTGATGACAAGTGTTATGGAACTTTGTGATAACAATGGTTTGGAGCATTGTGATGATAGAAGTCATGGATCATTTTGTTTTCAAGGAGCATGGAGCATTGGGATGACAAGGGCATGAAGCAATGTGATCCCAAGATTCATGGAGGATTGTGATGACAATGGTAAGGGAGTATTGTGATGACAAGCAAATGCAGCATTTTGATGACAAGGTCATGTAGCATTTTGCTGACACAGGCATGGAGCATTGTGATGATAAGGGTCATAGAGCACTGTGATGAGAAGCATCACGGATCATTGTGATGACAGGGGTCATGCAGCATTGGGATGACAAGGTCATGGATCATTGTGATGACAACTGTTATGGAGCATTGGGCTGAAAATGTTCATGGAGCATTGTGATGACTAGGGAATGGAGCACTGTGATGAAAAGAGTCCCGGATCACTGTGTTGTCAGGGGTCATGGAGCGTTGGGATGACAGTGGTCATGGAGCATTGTGATGATAGGGATCATGAAGCATTGTGATGAGAAGTTCCTGGAGAATTGGACTGAAAATGTTCAGGAAGTATTGTGAGGACAGGGGTCATGGAGCATTGTGATGACAAGGGAATGGAGCACTGTGATGAAAAGTTCCTGGAGAATTGTGATGAGAAGACCATGGAGCCTTGTAATAACATGTCTCATGGAGCATTCTGATGAAAAGGGGCATGGAGTATTGTGATTACAGGGGTCTTGGGGCATTGTGATGAAAAGGGCATGGAGCATTGTGATTACTGGTGTCTTGGAGCATTGTGATGAAATTGGCATGGATCATTGTTATGAAAATGGTATGGAGCCTTGTCATGACAGGGTTCCAGGAGCATACTGATGACAAGTGTCAGGGAGCATTGTGATGACAAGTGTATAGAGCACTGTGATGACAAAGGTCATGGAGCACTGTGATGAGAAGACCAAGGATAATTGTGATGATGAGCATCATGGGACATTTTGATGATAAGTGTTATGGAACACTGTGATCAAAAGGATTTGGAGCATTGTGATGAGATAGATCATCAAATATTTTGATTTCATTGTGATAACAATAGCCTGAAGCATTATGATGATGGGCATGGTGCATTTCGATGACAGGGTTCATGGAGCATTGACATGCAAATGTGCATGGAGCATTGTGATTAGAGGGTTCATGGAGTTTTGTGATGACAATGGCATGGAGCTTTGAGATGCCAAGGGTCATGGATCCTTGTGATGACAAAGGTCATGGAGCATTTTGATGACAAGGGCGTGGTACTTTGTGATGAGAAGGGCAGGGAGTATTGTGATGACAGGGTTATAGAGCAATTTGATGAAAAGGGTCATGGAATATTTTGATGACAGTTGTTATGGAACATTGTGATGTCAGGGGTCATTGAGAATTTTGAGGAAAATTGTTATGGAGCATTTTGATGACAGGGGTTATGGAACATTGTGATATCAGGGGTCATCGAACTTTGTGATGATATGTGCATGTAGCATTGCAAAGACAGAAGTCATGGAATATTGTGATGACAGGGGTGAGGGAGTATTGTGATGAATAGTGATGTAACATTGTGATATCAGTGTTGAGAGAGCATTTTGATGAGAAGTGCATGGAGAATTGTGATGACAAGTTTTATGGAGCATTGTGGTGACAAGATTTTGGAGCACTGTGATGAAAAGTGCAGGGTGCATTGTGATGACATGGGTCATGGAGCATTGTGATGACGAGGGTCATGGAGCATTGTGCTGAGAAAGGCATAGAGCATTGTGATGACGAGGGTCATGGAGCATTGTGCTGAGAAAGGCATAGAGCATTGTGATGGCAAGGGTCAAAGAGCATTGTGATGAAAATTTCATGGAGTATTGTGGTTAAAAAGGTCACAGAGACTGCTGATGACGAGGGCATGGACCATTGTGATGACAAATTTCATGAAGCATTGTGATGAATGGAGGCATGGAGCATTGTGATGACAGGGGTCATGGAACATTGTGATAACAAGGGCATGGAGCCTTGTGATGACAAGGGAATGGAGCATTGGTCTAATAAGTTTCATGGATTATTGTGATGAGAGTGGGCATAGAGCATTGTGTTGATAAGGGCATGGAACACTGTGATACATGGCTCATGAAGGATTGTAATGACAAGGTCACGGGGCATTGTGATGAGAAGGGCATCAAGCATTTTGATGACAAGTGTTATGGAGCTTTGTGATGACAAGGGCATGGAGCAATGTGATGAGAGGATTCATGGAGCATTGTGATGCCAAGTGTCATGGCGCTTTTTGATGACAAATGTCATGGAGCATTTTGATGACAAGTGCATGGTGCATTGTTATGATAAGGGTAGGGAGTATTTTGATGACAGGGTCATTCAGCAATATGATGGAAAGTGTATTGGAACATTTTGATGACAGGGGTTATAGAATATTGTGATGTCAGGGGTCATGAAACATTTTGATGATAAAGGGATGTAGCATTGTGAAGACAGGGTTCATGGGACATTGTGATTACCGTAGTGAGGGAGTATTGTGACAACTAGTGTTGGAACACTGTGATATCTCTGGTGAGAGAGCATTTTGATGAGAAGTGTATGGGGCATTGTGATTACAAGGTTTATGGAGCATTGCAATGAAAATTTTCTAGACCGTTGTGATGAAAAGCGAATGGCACATTGTGATGACAAGGGTCGTGGAACATTTTTCAGACAAAGTCATGGAGCATTTTGATGACAATGGTCACGGAGCATTGTGATGAAAACGGAATGGGGCATTGTGATGAAAAAGGCATGGAGCCTTTTCGTGAGAGGGTTCAAAGAGCATTCTGATGACAAGTGTCAGGGAGCATTGTGATGACAAGTGTACTGAGCATTTTGATGCCAAATGTCATGGAGCACTGTGATGAAAAGGGCATGGAATTTTGTGATGACAGGCATCATGGAGCATTGTGATGACAAGTGTTATGAAACACTGGGATCACAAGGGTTTGGAGCATTGTGATGACAGAGGACATGGATCATTTTGATTTCAAGGAGCATGGAGCATTGTGATGACAAGGGCATGAAGCAATGTGCTCTCAAGGTTCATGGAGGATTGTGATGACAATGGAAATGGAGTATTGTGATGACAAGCACATAGAGCATTGCAATGACAAGGTCATGTAGCATTTTGCTGACAAAGTCATGGAGCATTGTGATGACAGGTGTCATGGAGCACTGTGATGACAAGGCCACGGAACATCGTGATGGCAGGGGTCATGGAGCATTGTTATGACAGGGGTAATGGAGCATTGTGACGGCAAGGGCATGGAGCATTGTGATGAGAAAGCCATGGAGAATTCTGATGACATCTGTCATGGAGCTTTGTGATGACAAGGGCATGGAGCAATGTGATGAGAGTGTTCATGGAGGATTGTGATGACAATGACATGGAGCATTGTGATGCCAAGGGTCATGGATCTTTGTGATGACAAAGGTCATGGAGGATTTTGATGACAAGGGCGTTGTGCATTGTGATGAGAAGGGCAGGGAGCATTGTGATTACAGGGTCATGGAGCAATTTGATGAAAAGGGTCATGGAACATTTTGATTACAGGGGTTATGGAACATTGTGATGTCAGAGGTCATGGAGCATTATGATGAAAAGGGTCATGGAGCATTTTGATGACAGGGGTTATGGAGCATTGTGATGTCAGGGGTCATCGAATATTGTGATGATAAGTGCATGTAGCATTGTGATGACAGGTGTCATGGAACATTGGGATAAAAGGGGTGAGTGAGTATTGTGACGAATAGTGATGTAACATTGTGATATCTGTGGTGAGAGAGCAATTTGATGAGAAGTGCATGGAGCATTGTGATGACAAGTTTTATGGAGCATTGTGATGACAAGCTTGTGGAGCACTGTGATGACAAGCGCATGGTGCATTGTGATGACATGTGTCATGGAGCATCGTGCTGACAAGCGCATGGAGCATTGTGATGACAATGGTCACGGAGCATTGCGCTGAGAAAGGCATAGAGCATTGTGACGACAAGGAACAAAGAGCATTGTGATGAAAAGTTCATGGAGCATTGTGATTACAAGTGTCATGGAGCATTGTGATGACAAGGGCATGGAACATTGGTCTAATAAGTTTCATGGATTATTGCGATGACTGTTGGAATGGTGCATTGTGGTGACAAGGGCATGGAGCATTGTGATGACCAGGTCATGCAGTATTTTGAAGAGAGGTGTCAGGGAGCAATGTGATAACATATGAAATGGCCCATTGTGATGACAATCGCATGGAACATTGTAATGCCAGGTGTCATGGAGGATTCTGATGACAAAGATAATGGTGCATTGTGATGACAGTGGCTTGGAGCATTGAGATGACAAGGGTCAGGGAGCATTGTGCTGAAAAGTGCATGGAGAACTGTGATGACAAGGGTCATGGAACATTCTCATGATAAGCTTGTGGAGTTTTTTGCTGACAGTGGCGTGGAGCATTGTGATGAAAACGGCATGGGGCATTGTGTTGAAAAAGGCATGGAGCCTTTTCGTGACAGGGTTCAAGGAGTATTCTGACGACAAGTGTCAGGGAGCATTGTGATGACAAGTGTATTGAGAATTGTGATGACAAAGGTCATGGAGCATTGTGATGAAAAGTGCATGGAGTATTGTGATGACAGGCATCATGGAGCGTTGGGATGACAAGTTTTATGGAACATTGTGATCACAAGTGTTTGGAGCATTGTGATGACAGAGGTCATGGATCATTTTGATTTCAAGGAGCATGGAGCATTGTGATGACAAGGGCATGTACCAATGTGATCCCAAGATTCATGGAGGATTGTGATGACAACGGTAATGCAGTATTGTGATGACAAGCGCATAGAGCATGGTAATGACAAAGTCATGTAGCATTTTGCTGACAAAGGCATGGAACATTGTCTTGACAGGTGTCATGGAGCACTGTGATGAAAAGCGTCACGGAGCATTGTGAATACAGGGGTCATGGAGCATTGGGATGACAAGGGCATGGATCATTGTGATGACAAGGGTCATGGAGCATTGGGCTGAAAATGTTCATGGATTATTGTGATGACAGGGGTCATGGAGCATTGTGATGACAGAGGTCATGGAGAATATTGATTTCATTGTGCTGACATTAGCCGGAAGCATTATGATGATGGGTATGGTGCATTGTGATGACAGGTTTCATGGAGAACTGAGATGAAAAGGGGCATGGAGCATTGTGATTACTGGGGTCTTGGAGCACTTTGATTACAAGGGCATGGAGCATTTTGATGAGAAGGACATGGAACATTCTGATGGCATGTTTCATGGAGCTTTGTGATGACAAGGGCTTGGAGCATTGTGATTACAGGGGTCTTGGAGAATTGTGATGACAAGTGTCATGGAGCCTTGTGATGACAAGGCCGTGGAATATTGTGATGGCAGGGGTCATGGAGCATTGTTATGACAGGAGTAATGGAGCATTGTGATGAGAAGGGCATGGAGCACTGTGATTACAAGATTTATGGAGCATTACAATGACAAATTTGTGGATCGTTTTGATGAAAATCACGTAGCACATTGTGATGACAAGGGTCATGGAGCATTTTTCTCACAAACGCATGGAGCATTTTGATGACAAGGGTCACGGAGCATTGTGATGAAACGTTCATGGAGCATTGTGGTTATAAAAGTCACAGAGCCTTGTGATGACGCGGGCATGGAACATTGTGATGACAAATGTTATGAAGCATTGTGATGACTGGAGTCACGGAGCATTGTGATGACAGTGGTCATGGAACATTGTGATGACAAGGGCATGGAGCATTGTGGTGACAGGGGCATGTAGCATTGGTCTGAGAAGTTTCATAGATTATTTTGATGACATTGGACATGGTGCATTGTGATGACAAGGGCATGGATCATTGTGATGAGAAGGTCATGGAGTATTGTGAAGACAGGTGTCAGGGAGCATTGTGATGACATATGTCATGGTCCATTGCAATGACATTGGCAGGGAGCATTGTGATGCCAAAAGTAATGGAGGATTTTGATGACAAATATAATGGAGCATTGTGATGACTAGGGCTTGGAGCATTATGATGACAAGGGCCTTTGAGAATGTTCAGAACAAGGTCGTGATGCATTGTGATGACAAGGTCCTGGAGCATTGTGATGAGAAATCCATAGAGACTTGTAATGATAAATCTCATGGAGCATACTGATGAAAAGGGGTATTGACCATTGTGATTACAGGGGTCTTGGAACATTGTGATTACATGGGCATGGAGCTTTGTGAGGAGAAGGCCAAGGAGCATTCTGAAGACATGTTTCATTGAGCTTTGTGATGACAAGGGCATGGAGCATTGTTTTTAAAGGGGTCTAGGAGCATTGTGATGAAAAGGGCATGGATCATTGTGATGAAAATGGCATGGAGCCATGTCATGACAGGGTTCAAGGAAAATACAGACAACAAGTGTCAGGGAGCATTTTGATGACAAGTGTATAGAGCATTGTGATGACAAAGGTCATGGAGCATTGTGATGAGAAGACCATGGATAATTGTGATGACGAGTGTCATGGGGCACTGTGATGACAAGTGTTATGGAATATTGTGATCACAAGGTTTTGGAGCATTGTTATGCCAGAGGTCATGGAGCATTTTGATTTCATTGTGATGACAATAGCATGAAGCATTATTATGATGGGCATGGTGCATTGTGATGACAGGGTTCATGGATCATTGAGATGGAAAGGGGCATGGAGCATTGTGATTACAGGGGTCTTGGAGCATTGTGATGAGAAGGGTCATGGAGCCTTGTGATGACAAGGCCACGGAACATCGTGATGGCAGGGTTCATGGAGAATTTTTATGATAGGGGTAATGGAGCATTGTGATGGCAAGCGCAAGGAGCATTGTGATGAGAAGGCCATGGAGCATTCTGATGACATGGGTCATGGAGCTTTGTGATGACAAGTGGATGGAGCAATGTGATGAGAGCGTTCATGGAGCATCGTGATGAAAATGACATGGAGCATTGTGATGCCAAGGGTCATGGATCTTTGTGATGACAAAGGTCATGGAGCATTTTGATGACAAGTCCGTTGTGCAATGTGATGAGAAGGGCCGGGAGCATTGTGATGACAGGGTTATGGAGCAATTTGATGAAAAGTGTTATGGAACATTTTGATGAGAGGGGTTACGGAACATTGTGATGTCAGGGGTCATGGAGCATTTTGAGGAAAATGGTCATGGAGCATTTTGTTGACGGGGTTATGGAGCATTGTGATGTCAGGGGTCATCGAACATTGTGATGATAAGTGAATGTAGCATTGTGATGACAGGAGTCATGGAAAACTATGATAACAGGGGTGAGGGAGTATTGTGACAAATAGTGATGTAACATTCTGATATCTGTGGTGAGAGAGCATTTTGATGAGAAGTGCATGGAGCATTGTGATGACAAGATTGTAGAGCACTGTGATGACAAGAGCATGGTTCATTGTGATGACATGTGTCATGCAGAATCGTGCTGACAAGCGCCTGGAGCATTGTGATGACAAGGGTCATGTAGCATTGTGCTGAGAAAGGCATAGAGAACAGTGATGACAAGGATCAAAGAGCATTGTGATGAAAAGTTCATGGAGCATTGTGATGACAAGGGTCATGGAGCATTGTGATGACAAGGGCATGGAGCATTGGTCTAATAAGTTTCACGGATTATTGCGATGACTGTTGGAATGGTGCACTGTAGTGACAAAGGCATGGAGCATTGTGATGACCAGGTGATGCAGTATTGTGAAGACTGGTGTCAGGGAGCACTGTGTTGACAAATGTAATGACCCATTGTGATGACAATGGCATGGAGCATTGTGATGCCAAGTGTCATGGAGGATTTTAATGACAAAGGTAATGGTGCATTGTAATGACAATGGCTTGCAGCATTGAGATGACAAGGGTCAGGAAGCATTGTGCAGACAAGAGCATGGAGAATTGTGATGACAAGGGTCATGGAGCATTCTGATGACAAGCTTGTGGAGTATCTTGATGACAATGGCATGGAGCATTGTGATGAAAATGGTATGGGGCTTTGTGATGAAAAAGGCATGGAGCCTTTCCGTGACAGGTTTCAAGGAGCATTCTGACGACAAGTGTTAGGGAGCATTGTGATGAAATGTGTATTGAGAATTGTGATGACAAAGGTCATGGAGCATTGTGATGAAAAGGGCATGGAGTATTGTGATGGCAGGCATCATGGAGCGTTGTGATGACAAGTGTTATGGAACATTGTGATTCCAAGTATTTGGAGCATGGTGATGAGAGGGGTCATGGATCATTTTGATTTCAAAGTCCATGGAGCATTGTGATGACAAGGGCATGAAGCAATGTGATCTCAAGGTTCATGGAGGTTTGTGATGACAATGGTAATGGAGTATTGTGATGACAAGCGCATAGAGCATTGTAATGACAATGTCATGTAGCATTTTGCTGAAATTGGCATGGAGCATTGTGATGACAAGTGTCATGGAGCATTGGGCTGTAAATGTTCATGGAGTATTGTGATGACAGGGGTCATGGAGCATTGTGATGAGTAGGGAATGGAGCATTGTGATGACAAGAGTCCCGGATCATTGTGTTGTCAGGTGTCAGGGAGTGTTTTGATGACAGTGGTCATGGCGCATTTTGATGATATTTGTCATGGAGCATTGTGATGAGAATTTCATGGAGCATTGGGCTGAAAATATTCATGGATTATTGTGATGACAGGGGTCATGGAGCATTGTGATGACAAGGGATTGCAGCATGGTGATGACAAGGTCCTGGAGAATTGTGATGATAAAAGCATGGAGACTTGTGATGAGAAGTCTCATGGAGCATTCTGATGAAAAGGGGCATGGAGCATTGTGATTACAGGGGTCTTGGAGCATTGTGATGACAAGGGCCTGGAGCATTGTGAGGAGAAGGCCATGGAGCATTCTGATGACATGTGTCATTGAGCTTTGAGATGACAAGGGCATGGAGCACTGTGATTACAGGTGTCTTGGAACATTGTGATGAAAAGGCATGGATCATTGTGATGAAAAGGCATGGAGCCTTGTCATGACAGGGTTCAAGAAGCATACTGACGACAAGTGTCAGGGAGCATTGTGATGACAAGTGTATTGAGAATTGTGATGACAAAGGTCATGGAGCATTGTGATGAGAAGACCATGGATAATAGTGATGATGAGCGTCATAGGGTGTTGTGATGTTAAGTGTTATGGAACATTGTGATCACAAGGTTTTGGAGCATTATAATGACAGTGGTCATGGATAATTTTGATTTCATTGTGATGATAATAGCCTGAAGCATTTTGATGATGGGCATGGAGCATTCTGATGACAGGCTTCATGGAGCATTGAGATGAAAAGTAGCATGGAGCATTGTGAATACAGGGGTCTTGGAGCATTGTCATGACAAGGGCATGGAGGATTGTGATGAGAAGGCCATGGAACATTCTGATGGCATGCGTCATGGGGCTTTGTGATGACAAGGGCATGGAGCATTGTGATTACAGGGGTCTTGGAGCATTGTAATGACAAGGGTCATGGAGCCTTGTGATGACAGGGCCGTGGAACATTGTGTGGGCAGGTGTCATGGAGCATTGTTATGACAGAGGTAATGCAGCATTGTGATGAGAAGGGCTTGGAAGATTGGTCTGAAAGGTTTCATGGATATTTGTGATGAGATTGGGCATGGAGCATTGTGATGACAAGGGTCACAGATAATTGTGATGAAAGGTTCATGGAGCATTGTGTTTACAAAGGTCATAGAGCCTTGTGATGACGCGCGCATGGACCGTTGTGATGACAATCGTTATGAAGCATTGTGATGACTGGAGTCAAGGAGCATTGTGATGACAGGGGTCATGGAACATTGTGATGACAAGGGCATGGAGCATTGTGATGACAGGGGCATGGAGCATTGGTCTGAAAAGTTTAATAGATTATTGTGATGACATTGCACATGGTGCATTGTGATGACAATGGCATGGAGCATTTTGATGAGAAGGCCATGGAACAGTCTGATGACATGTGTCAAGGAGCTTTGTGATGACAAGGGCATGGAGCATTGTGATTACAGGGGTCTTGGAGCATTGTGATGACAAGCGACATGGAGCCTTGTGATGACAAGTCCGTGGAACATTGTGATGGCAGGGGTCATGGAGCATTGTTATGACAGGTGTCATGGGGCATTGTGATGACAAGGGCATGGAGCATTGTGATGACAGGGTCATTGAGCATTGGTCTGACAAGTTTCCTAGATTATTGTGATGACAGTGGACATGGTTCATTGTGATGACAAGGGCATGGAGCATTGTGATGACAAGGACATGGAGTATTTTGAAGACAGGTGTCACGGAGCATTGTGATGACATATGTCATGGTCCATTGCGATGACAATGGCATGGAGCATTGTGATGCCAAATGTAATGGAGGATTGTGATGACAAATATAATGGAGCCTTGTGATGACTAAGGCTTGGAGCATTATGTTGACAAGGGCCATTGAGAATTTTCATGCAAATGTCGGGAAGCTTTGTGATGACAATGTCCTGGAGCACTGTGATGAGAAAATCATGGAGCCTTGTGATGACAAATCTCATGGAGCATACTGATGAAAAGGGGCATGGAGCATTCTGATTACAGGCGTTTTGGAACATTATGATAACTAGGGCATGGAGCATTGTGATGACAAGGGCATGGACCATTGGTCTAATAATTTTCATGGATTATTGTGATGACAGTTCGAATGGCGCATTGTGATGACAAGGGCATGGAGCATTGTGATGACCAGGTTATGCATTATTGTGAAGAGTGGTGTCATGGAGCATTGCGATGGCATATGTAATGGCTCATTGTGATGACAATGTCATGGAGCATTGTGATGCCAAGTGTCATGGTGGATTCTGATGACAAAGGTAATGGAGCTTTGTGATGAAAATGGCTTGAAGCATTGTGATGACAAGGGTCAGGAAGCATTGTTCTGACAAGTGCATGGAGAAATGTGATGACAATGTTCATGAAGCATTCTGATGACAAGCCTGTGGAGTATTTTCATGACAATGGCATGGAGAATTTTGAAGAAAATGGCATGGGGTTTTATGATGAAAAATGCATGGAGCCTCTTTGTGACAGGTTTCAAGGAGCATTCTGACGACAAGTGTCAGGGAACATTGTGATGACAAGTGTATTGAGAATTGTGATGACAAAGGTCATGAGGCACTGTGATGAAAAGGGCATGGATTATTGTAATGACAGACATCATGGAGCGTTGTGATGACAACTGTTATGGAACATTGTGATCACAAGGGTTAGTAGCATTGTGATGACAGAGGTCATGGATTAATTTGATTTCAAGGATCATGGAGCTTCGTTATGACAAGGGCATGAAGCAATGTGATCCCAAGTTTCATGGAGGATTGTGATGACAATGGTAATGGAGTATTGTGATGACAAGCGCATAGAGCATTGTAATGACACGTTCATGTAGCATTTTGCTGACAAAGGCATGGAGCATTGTGATGACAGGTGTCATGGAGCACTGTGATGACAAGCGTCACAGAGCATTGTGAATACAGGGGTCATGGAGCAATGGGATGACAAGGTCATGGATCACTGTGATGACAAGTGTCATGGAGCATTGGGCTGAAAATGTTCATGGAGTATTGTGATGACAGGGGTCATGGAGCATTGTGATGACAGAGGTCATGGAGAATTTTGATTTCATTGTGCTGACAATAGCCGGAAGCATTATGATGATAGGCATGGTGCATTGTGATGACAGGGTTCATGGAGCATTGAGATGAAAAGGGGCATGGAGCATTGTGATTACAGGGGTCTTGGAGCACTGTGATGACAAGGGCATGGAGCATTTTGATGAGAAGGACATGGAACATTCTGATGGCATGTGTCATGGAGCTTTGTGATGACAAGGGCATGGAGCATTGTGATGACAGTGGTCATGGAACATTGTGATAACAAGGGCATGGAGCATTGTGATGACAATGGCATGGAGCATTGGTCTAAAAATTTTCATGGAGTACTGCGATGACAGTTAGAATGGCACATTGTGATGACAAGGGCATGGAGCATTGTGATTACCAGGTCTTGCTGTATAGAGAACAGAGGTGTCAGGGAGCACTGTGATGACATATGTAATGGCCCATTGTGATAACAACGGTCTGGAGCATTGTGATGCCAAGTTTCATGGAGGATTCTGATGACAAAGTTAATGGAGCATTGTGATGACATGGGTCAGTGATCATTGTGCTGACAAGTGCATGGAGAATTGTGGTGACAAGGGTCATGGAGCATTCTGATGACAAACTTGTGGAGTATCTTGATGACAATGGCATGGAGCATTGTGATGAAAATGGCATGGTGCTTTGTGATGAAAAAGGCATGGAGCCTTTTCGTGACAGGGTTCAAGGAGCATTCTGACGACAAGTGTTAGGGAGCATTGTGATGAAAAGTGTACTGAGAATTGTGATGACAAAGGTCATGGAGCATTGTGATGAAAAGGGCATGGAGTATTGTGATGGCAGGCATCATGGAGCGTTGTGATGACAAGTGTTATGGAACATTGTGATTCCAAGTGTTTGGAGCATGGTGATGAGAGGGGTCATGGATCATTTTGATTTCAAAGTCCATGGAGCATTGTGATGACAAGGGCATGAAGCAATGTGATCTCAAGGTTCATGGAGGTTTGTGATGACAATGGTAATGGAGTATTGTGATGACAAGCACATAGAGCATTGTAATGACAAGGTCATGAAGCATTTTGCTGACAAAGTCATGGAGCATTGTGATGACAGGTGTCGTGGAGCATTGGGCTGTAAATGTTCATGGAGTATTGTGATGACAGGGGTCATGGAGCTTTGTGATGTGTAGGGAATGGAGCATTGTGATGACAAGAGTCCCGGATCATTGTGTTGTCAGGTGTCATGGAGTGTTTTGATGACAGTGGTCATGGCGCATTTTGATGATATTTGTCATGGAGCATTGTGATGAGAATTTCATGGAGCATTGGGCTGAAAATATTCATGGATTATTGTGATGACAGGGGTCATGGAGCATTGTGATGACAAGGGATTGCAGCATGGTGATGACAAGGTCCTGGAGAATTGTGATGATAAAAGCATGGAGACTTGTGATGAGAAGTCTCATGGAGCATTCTGATGAAAAGGGGCATGGAGCATTGTGATTACAGGGGTCTTGGAGCATTGTGATGACAAGGGCCTGGAGCATTGTGAGGAGAATGCCATGGAGCATTCTGATGACATGTGTCATTGAGCTTTGAGATGACAAGGGCATGGAGCACTGTGATTACAGGTGTCTTGGAACATTGTGATGAAAAGGCATGGATCATTGTGATGAAAAGGCATGGAGCCTTGTCATGACACGGTTCAAGGAGCATACTGACGACAAGTGTCAGGGAGCATTGTGATGAGAAGTGTATTGAGAATTGTGATGACAAAGGTCATGGAGCATTGTGATGAGAAGACCATGGATAATAGTGATGATGAGCGTCATAGGGTGTTGTGATGTTAAGTGTTATGGCACATTGTGATCACAAGGGTTTGGAGCATTATAATGACAGAGGTCATGGATAATTTTGATTCCATTGTGATGACAATAGCCTGAAGCATTTTGATGATGGGCATGGAGCATTCTGATGACAGGCTTCATGGAGCATTAAGATGAAAAGTAGCATGGAGCATTGTGAATACAGGGGTCTTGGAGCATTGTCATGACAAGGGCATGGAGGATTGTGATGAGAAGGCCATGGAACATTCTGATGGCATGCGTCATGGGGCTTTGTGATGACAAGGGCATGGAGCATTGTGATTACAGGGGTCTTGGAGCATTGTGATGACAAGGGTCATGGAGCCTTGTGATGACAGGGCCGTGGAACATTGTGTGGGCAGGTGTCATGGAGCATTGTTATGACAGAGGTAATGCAGCATTGTGATGAGAAGGGCTTGGAACATTGGTCTGAAACGTTTCATGGATATTTGTGATGAGATTGGGCATGGAGCACTGTGATGACAAGGGCAAGGAACACTGTGATACATGGGTCATGGAGGATTGTAATGACAAGGGCATGGAGCATTTTGATGTGAAGGGCATCGAGCATTGTGATGACAAGTGTCATGGAGCTTTGTGATGACAAGGGCATGGAGCAATGTGATGAGAGGGTTCATGGAGCATTGTGATGACAATGACATGGAGCATTGTGCTGCCAAGGGTCAGGGAGCTTTGTGATGACAAAGTCATTGAGCATTTTGATGACAAGTGTGTGGTGCATTGTGATGAGAAAGGCAGGGAGCATTTTGATGACAGGGTCATGCAGCAATTTGATGAAAAGTGTAATGGAACATTTTGATGACTGGGGTTATAGAACATTGTGATGACAGGGGTCATGGAGCTTTGGGATGAAAAGGGTCATGGAGCATTTTGATGACAGTGGTTATGGAACATTGTGATGTCATGGGTCATGGAACATTGTGATGATATGGGGATGTAGCATTGTGATGACAGGGTTCATGCAACATTGTGATAACAGGAGTGAGGTAGGATTGTGATGACTAGTGATGGAACATTGTGATATCTCATGTGAGAGAGCATTTGGATGAGAAGTGCATGGAGCATGGTGATTACAAGGTTTATGGGGCATAGCTATGACAAGGTTGTGGATCATTGTGATGAAAAGCGCATGACACTTTGTGATGACAACGGTCATGGAGCATTGTCCTAACAAAGGCATGGAGCATTGTGATGACAAGGGTCACAGATAATTGTGATGAAAGGTTCATGGAGCATTGTGTTTACAAAGGTCATAGAGCCTTGTGATGACGCGCGCATGGACCGTTGTGATGACAATCGTTATGAAGCATTGTGATGACTGGAGTCAAGGAGCATTGTGATGACAGGGGTCATGGAGCATTGTGATGACAAGGACATGGAGCATTGTGATGACAGGGGCATGGAGCATTGGTCTGAAAAGTTTAATAGATTATTGTGATGACATTGCACATGGTGCATTGTGATGACAATGGCATGGAGCATTTTGATGAGAAGGCCATGGAACATTCTGATGACATGTGTCAAGGAGCTTTGTGATGACAAGGGCATGGAGCATTGTGATTACAGGGGTCTTGGAGCATTGTGATGACAAGCGACATGGAGCCTTGTGATGACAAGTCCGTGGAACATTGTGATGGCAGGGGTCATGGAGCATTGTTATGACAGGTGTCATGGAGCATTGTGATGACAAGGGCATGGAGCATTGTGATGACAGGGTCATTGAGCATTGGTCTGACAAGTTTCCTAGATTATTGTGATGACAGTGGACATGGTTCATTGTGATGACAAGGGCATGGAGCATTGTGATGACAAGGACATGGAGTATTTTGAAGACAGGTGTCACGGAGCATTGTGATGACATATGTCATGGTCCATTGCGATGACAATGGCATGGAGCATTGTGATGCCAAATGTAATGGAGGATTGTGATGACAAATATAATGGAGCCTTGTGATGACTAAGGCTTGGAGCATTATGTTGACAAGGGCCATTGAGAATTTTCATGCAAATGTCGGGAAGCTTTGTGATGACAATGTCCTGGAGCACTGTGATGAGAAAATCATGGAGCCTTGTGATGACAAATCTCATGGAGCATACTGATGAAAAGGGGCATGGAGCATTCTGATTACAGGCGTTTTGGAACATTATGATAACTAGGGCATGGAGCATTGTGATGACAAGGGCATGGACCATTGGTCTAATAATTTTCATGGATTATTGTGATGACAGTTCGAATGGCGCATTGTGATGACAAGGGCATGGAGCATTGTGATGACCAGGTTATGCATTATTGTGAAGAGTGGTGTCATGGAGCATTGTGATGGCATATGTAATGGCTCATTGTGATGACAATGTCATGGAGCATTGTGATGCCAAGTGTCATGGTGGATTCTGATGACAAAGGTAATGGAGCTTTGTGATGAAAATGGCTTGAAGCATTGTGATGACAAGGGTCAGGAAGCATTGTTCTGACAAGTGCATGGAGAAATGTGATGACAATGTTCATGAAGCATTCTGATGACAAGCCTGTGGAGTATTTTCATGACAATGGCATGGAGAATTTTGAAGAAAATGGCATGGGGTTTTATGATGAAAAATGCATGGAGCCTCTTTGTGACAGGTTTCAAGGAGCATTCTGACGACAAGTGTCAGGGAACATTGTGATGACAAGTGTATTGAGAATTGTGATGACAAAGGTCATGAGGCACTGTGATGAAAAGGGCATGGATTATTGTAATGACAGACATCATGGAGCGTTGTGATGACAACTGTTATGGAACATTGTGATCACAAGGGTTAGTAGCATTGTGATGACAGAGGTCATGGATTAATTTGATTTCAAGGAGCATGGAGCTTCGTTATGACAAGGGCATGAAGCAATGTGATCCCAAGGTTCATGGAGGATTGTGATGACAATGGTAATGGAGTATTGTGATGACAAGCGCATAGAGCATTGTAATGACACGTTCATGTAGCATTTTGCTGACAAAGGCATGGAGCACTGTGATGACAGGTGTCATGGAGCACTGTGATGACAAGCGTCACAGAGCATTGTGAATACAGGGGTCATGGAGCAATGGGATGACAAGGTCATGGATCACTGTGATGACAAGGGTCATGGAGCATTGGGCTGAAAATGTTCATGGAGTATTGTGATGACAGGGGTCATGGAGCATTGTGATGACAGAGGTCATGGAGAATTTTGATTTCATTGTGCTGACAATAGCCGGAAGCATTATGATGATAGGCATGGTGCATTGTGATGACAGGGTTCATGGAGCATTGAGATGAAAAGGGGCATGGAGCATTGTGATTACAGGGGTCTTGGAGCACTGTGATGACAAGGGCATGGAGCATTTTGATGAGAAGGACATGGAACATTCTGATGGCATGTGTCATGGAGCTTTGTGATGACAAGGGCATGGAGCATTGTGATGACAGGGGTCATGGAACATTGTGATAACAAGGGCATGGAGCATTGTGATGACAATGGCATGGAGCATTGGTCTAAAAATTTTCATGGAGTACTGCGATGACAGTTGGAATGGCGCATTGTGATGACAAGGGCATGGAGCATTGTGATTACCAGGTCTTGCTGTATTGAGAACAGAGGTGTCAGGGAGCACTGTGATGACATATGTAATGGCCCATTGTGATAACAACGGCCTGGAGCATTGTGATGCCAAGTTTCATGGAGGATTCTGATGACAAAGTTAATGGAGCATTGTGATGACATGGGTCAGTGATCATTGTGCTGACAAGTGCATGGAGAATTGTGGTGACAAGGGTCATGGAGCATTCTGATGACAAGCTTGTGGAGTATCTTGATGACAATGGCATGGAGCATTGTGATGAAAATGGCATGGGGCTTTGTGATGAAAAAGGCATGGAGCCTTTTCGTGACAGGGTTCAAGGAGCATTCTGACGACAAGTGTTAGGGAGCATTGTGATGAAAAGTGTACTGAGAATTGTGATGACAAAGGTCATGGAGCATTGTGATGAAAAGGGCATGGAGTATTGTGATGGCAGGCATCATGGAGCGTTGTGATGACAAGTGTTATGGAACATTGTGATTCCAAGTGTTTGGAGCATGGTGATGAGAGGGGTCATGGATCATTTTGATTTCAAAGTCCATGGAGCATTGTGATGACAAGGGCATGAAGCAATGTGATCTCAAGGTTCATGGAGGTTTGTGATGACAATGGTAATGGAGTATTGTGATGACAAGCACATAGAGCATTGTAATGACAAGGTCATGAAGCATTTTGCTGACAAAGTCATGGAGCATTGTGATGACAGGTGTCGTGGAGCATTGGGCTGTAAATGTTCATGGAGTATTGTGATGACAGGGGTCATGGAGCTTTGTGATGTGTAGGGAATGGAGCATTGTGATGACAAGAGTCCCGGATCATTGTGTTGTCAGGTGTCATGGAGTGTTTTGATGACAGTGGTCATGGCGCATTTTGATGATATTTGTCATGGAGCATTGTGATGAGAATTTCATGGAGCATTGGGCTGAAAATATTCATGGATTATTGTGATGACAGGGGTCATGGAGCATTGTGATGACAAGGGATTGCAGCATGGTGATGACAAGGTCCTGGAGAATTGTGATGATAAAAGCATGGAGACTTGTGATGAGAAGTCTCATGGAGCATTCTGATGAAAAGGGGCATGGAGCATTGTGATTACAGGGGTCTTGGAGCATTGTGATGACAAGGGCCTGGAGCATTGTGAGGAGAATGCCATGGAGCATTCTGATGACATGTGTCATTGAGCTTTGAGATGACAAGGGCATGGAGCACTGTGATTACAGGTGTCTTGGAACATTGTGATGAAAAGGCATGGATCATTGTGATGAAAAGGCATGGAGCCTTGTCATGACACGGTTCAAGGAGCATACTGACGACAAGTGTCAGGGAGCATTGTGATGACAAGTGTATTGAGAATTGTGATGACAAAGGTCATGGAGCATTGTGATGAGAAGACCATGGATAATAGTGATGATGAGCGTCATAGGGTGTTGTGATGTTAAGTGTTATGGAACATTGTGATCACAAGGGTTTGGAGCATTATAATGACAGAGGTCATGGATAATTTTGATTCCATTGTGATGACAATAGCCTGAAGCATTTTGATGATGGGCATGGAGCATTCTGATGACAGGCTTCATGGAGCATTAAGATGAAAAGTAGCATGGAGCATTGTGAATACAGGGGTCTTGGAGCATTGTCATGACAAGGGCATGGAGGATTGTGATGAGAAGGCCATGGAACATTCTGATGGCATGCGTCATGGGGCTTTGTGATGACAAGGGCATGGAGCATTGTGATTACAGGGGTCTTGGAGCATTGTGATGACAAGGGTCATGGAGCCTTGTGATGACAGGGCCGTGGAACATTGTGTGGGCAGGTGTCATGGAGCATTGTTATGACAGAGGTAATGCAGCATTGTGATGAGAAGGGCTTGGAACATTGGTCTGAAACGTTTCATGGATATTTGTGATGAGATTGGGCATGGAGCACTGTGATGACAAGGGCAAGGAACACTGTGATACATGGGTCATGTAGGATTGTAATGACAAGGGCATGGAGCATTTTGATGTGAAGGGCATCGAGCATTGTGATGACAAGTGTCATGGAGCTTTGTGATGACAAGGGCATGGAGCAATGTGATGAGAGGGTTCATGGAGCATTGTGATGACAATGACATGGAGCATTGTGCTGCCAAGGGTCAGGGAGCTTTGTGATGACAAAGTCATTGAGCATTTTGATGACAAGTGTGTGGTGCATTGTGATGAGAAAGGCAGGGAGCATTTTGATGACAGGGTCATGCAGCAATTTGATGAAAAGTGTAATGGAACATTTTGATGACTGGGGTTATAGAACATTGTGATGACAGGGGTCATGGAGCTTTGGGATGAAAAGGGTCATGGAGCATTTTGATGACAGTGGTTATGGAACATTGTGATGTCATGGGTCATGGAACATTGTGATGATATGGGGATGTAGCATTGTGATGACAGGGTTCATGGAACATTGTGATAACAGGAGTGAGGTAGGATTGTGATGACTAGTGATGGAACATTGTGATATCTCATGTGAGAGAGCATTTGGATGAGAAGTGCATGGAGCATGGTGATTACAAGGTTTATGGGGCATAGCTATGACAAGGTTGTGGATCATTGTGATGAAAAGCGCATGACACTTTGTGATGACAACGGTCATGGAGCATTGTCCTAACAAAGGCATGGAGCATTGTGATGACAAGGGTCACAGATAATTGTGATGAAAGGTTCATGGAGCATTGTGTTTACAAAGGTCATAGAGCCTTGTGATGACGCGCGCATGGACCGTTGTGATGACAATCGTTATGAAGCATTGTGATGACTGGAGTCAAGGAGCATTGTGATGACAGGGGTCATGGAGCATTGTGATGACAAGGACATGGAGCATTGTGATGACAGGGGCATGGAGCATTGGTCTGAAAAGTTTAATAGATTATTGTGATGACATTGCACATGGTGCATTGTGATGACAATGGCATGGAGCATTTTGATGAGAAGGCCATGGAACATTCTGATGACATGTGTCAAGGAGCTTTGTGATGACAAGGGCATGGAGCATTGTGATTACAGGGGTCTTGGAGCATTGTGATGACAAGCGACATGGAGCCTTGTGATGACAAGTCCGTGGAACATTGTGATGGCAGGGGTCATGGAGCATTGTTATGACAGGTGTCATGGAGCATTGTGATGACAAGGGCATGGAGCATTGTGATGACAGGGTCATTGAGCATTGGTCTGACAAGTTTCCTAGATTATTGTGATGACAGTGGACATGGTTCATTGTGATGACAAGGGCATGGAGCATTGTGATGACAAGGACATGGAGTATTTTGAAGACAGGTGTCACGGAGCATTGTGATGACATATGTCATGGTCCATTGCGATGACAATGGCATGGAGCATTGTGATGCCAAATGTAATGGAGGATTGTGATGACAAATATAATGGAGCCTTGTGATGACTAAGGCTTGGAGCATTATGTTGACAAGGGCCATTGAGAATTTTCATGCAAATGTCGGGAAGCTTTGTGATGACAATGTCCTGGAGCACTGTGATGAGAAAATCATGGAGCCTTGTGATGACAAATCTCATGGAGCATACTGATGAAAAGGGGCATGGAGCATTCTGATTACAGGCGTTTTGGAACATTATGATAACTAGGGCATGGAGCATTGTGATGACAAGGGCATGGACCATTGGTCTAATAATTTTCATGGATTATTGTGATGACAGTTCGAATGGCGCATTGTGATGACAAGGGCATGGAGCATTGTGATGACCAGGTTATGCATTATTGTGAAGAGTGGTGTCATGGAGCATTGTGATGGCATATGTAATGGCTCATTGTGATGACAATGTCATGGAGCATTGTGATGCCAAGTGTCATGGTGGATTCTGATGACAAAGGTAATGGAGCTTTGTGATGAAAATGGCTTGAAGCATTGTGATGACAAGGGTCAGGAAGCATTGTTCTGACAAGTGCATGGAGAAATGTGATGACAATGTTCATGAAGCATTCTGATGACAAGCCTGTGGAGTATTTTCATGACAATGGCATGGAGAATTTTGAAGAAAATGGCATGGGGTTTTATGATGAAAAATGCATGGAGCCTCTTTGTGACAGGTTTCAAGGAGCATTCTGACGACAAGTGTCAGGGAACATTGTGATGACAAGTGTATTGAGAATTGTGATGACAAAGGTCATGAGGCACTGTGATGAAAAGGGCATGGATTATTGTAATGACAGACATCATGGAGCGTTGTGATGACAACTGTTATGGAACATTGTGATCACAAGGGTTAGTAGCATTGTGATGACAGAGGTCATGGATTAATTTGATTTCAAGGAGCATGGAGCTTCGTTATGACAAGGGCATGAAGCAATGTGATCCCAAGGTTCATGGAGGATTGTGATGACAATGGTAATGGAGTATTGTGATGACAAGCGCATAGAGCATTGTAATGACACGTTCATGTAGCATTTTGCTGACAAAGGCATGGAGCACTGTGATGACAGGTGTCATGGAGCACTGTGATGACAAGCGTCACAGAGCATTGTGAATACAGGGGTCATGGAGCAATGGGATGACAAGGTCATGGATCACTGTGATGACAAGGGTCATGGAGCATTGGGCTGAAAATGTTCATGGAGTATTGTGATGACAGGGGTCATGGAGCATTGTGATGACAGAGGTCATGGAGAATTTTGATTTCATTGTGCTGACAATAGCCGGAAGCATTATGATGATAGGCATGGTGCATTGTGATGACAGGGTTCATGGAGCATTGAGATGAAAAGGGGCATGGAGCATTGTGATTACAGGGGTCTTGGAGCACTGTGATGACAAGGGCATGGAGCATTTTGATGAGAAGGACATGGAACATTCTGATGGCATGTGTCATGGAGCTTTGTGATGACAAGGGCATGGAGCATTGTGATGACAGGGGTCATGGAACATTGTGATAACAAGGGCATGGAGCATTGTGATGACAATGGCATGGAGCATTGGTCTAAAAATTTTCATGGAGTACTGCGATGACAGTTGGAATGGCGCATTGTGATGACAAGGGCATGGAGCATTGTGATTACCAGGTCTTGCTGTATTGAGAACAGAGGTGTCAGGGAGCACTGTGATGACATATGTAATGGCCCATTGTGATAACAACGGCCTGGAGCATTGTGATGCCAAGTTTCATGGAGGATTCTGATGACAAAGTTAATGGAGCATTGTGATGACATGGGTCAGTGATCATTGTGCTGACAAGTGCATGGAGAATTGTGGTGACAAGGGTCATGGAGCATTCTGATGACAAGCTTGTGGAGTATCTTGATGACAATGGCATGGAGCATTGTGATGAAAATGGCATGGGGCTTTGTGATGAAAAAGGCATGGAGCCTTTTCGTGACAGGGTTCAAGGAGCATTCTGACGACAAGTGTTAGGGAGCATTGTGATGAAAAGTGTACTGAGAATTGTGATGACAAAGGTCATGGAGCATTGTGATGAAAAGGGCATGGAGTATTGTGATGGCAGGCATCATGGAGCGTTGTGATGACAAGTGTTATGGAACATTGTGATTCCAAGTGTTTGGAGCATGGTGATGAGAGGGGTCATGGATCATTTTGATTTCAAAGTCCATGGAGCATTGTGATGACAAGGGCATGAAGCAATGTGATCTCAAGGTTCATGGAGGTTTGTGATGACAATGGTAATGGAGTATTGTGATGACAAGCACATAGAGCATTGTAATGACAAGGTCATGAAGCATTTTGCTGACAAAGTCATGGAGCATTGTGATGACAGGTGTCGTGGAGCATTGGGCTGTAAATGTTCATGGAGTATTGTGATGACAGGGGTCATGGAGCATTGTGATGAGTAGGGAATGGAGCATTGTGATGACAAGAGTCCCGGATCATTGTGTTGTCAGGTGTCATGGAGTGTTTTGATGACAGTGGTCATGGCGCATTTTGATGATATTTGTCATGGAGCATTGTGATGAGAATTTCATGGAGCATTGGGCTGAAAATATTCATGGATTATTGTGATGACAGGGGTCATGGAGCATTGTGATGACAAGGGATTGCAGCATGGTGATGACAAGGTCCTGGAGAATTGTGATGATAAAAGCATGGATACTTGTGATGAGAAGTCTCATGGAGCATTCTGATGAAAAGGGGCATGGAGCATTGTGATTACAGGGGTCTTGGAGCATTGTGATGACAAGGGCCTGGAGCATTGTGAGGAGAAGGCCATGGAGCATTCTGATGACATGTGTCATTGAGCTTTGAGATGACAAGGGCATGGAGCACTGTGATTACAGGTGTCTTGGAACATTGTGATGAAAAGGCATGGATCATTGTGATGAAAAGGCATGGAGCCTTGTCATGACAGGGTTCAAGGAGCATACTGACGACAAGTGTCAGGGAGCATTGTGATGACAAGTGTATTGAGAATTGTGATGACAAAGGTCATGGAGCATTGTGATGAGAAGACCATGGATAATAGTGATGATGAGCGTCATAGGGTGTTGTGATGTTAAGTGTTATGGAACATTGTGATCACAAGGGTTTGGAGCATTATAATGACAGTGGTCATGGATAATTTTGATTCCATTGTGATGACAATAGCCTGAAGCATTTTGATGATGGGCATGGAGCATTCTGATGACAGGCTTCATGGAGCATTGAGATGAAAAGTAGCATGGAGCATTGTGAATACAGGGGTCTTGGAGCATTGTCATGACAAGGGCATGGAGGATTGTGATGAGAAGGCCATGGAACATTCTGATGGCATGCGTCATGGGGCTTTTTGATGACAAGGGCATGGAGCATTGTGATTACAGGGGTCTTGGAGCATTGTGATGACAAGGGTCATGGAGCCTTGTGATGACAGGGCCGTGGAACATTGTGTGGGCAGGTGTCATGGAGCATTGTTATGACAGAGGTAATGCAGCATTGTGATGAGAAGGGCTTGGAACATTGGTCTGAAACGTTTCATGGATATTTGTGATGAGATTGGGCATGGAGCACTGTGATGACAAGGGCAAGGAACACTGTGATACATGGGTCATGGAGGATTGTAATGACAAGGGCATGGAGCATTTTGATGTGAAGGGCATCGAGCATTGTGATGACAAGTGTCATGGAGCTTTGTGATGACAAGGGCATGGAGCAATGTGATGAGAGGGTTCATGGAGCATTGTGATGACAATGACATGGAGCATTGTGCTGCCAAGGGTCAGGGAGCTTTGTGATGACAAAGTCATTGAGCATTTTGATGACAAGTGTGTGGTGCATTGTGATGAGAAAGGCAGGGAGCATTTTGATGACAGGGTCATGCAGCAATTTGATGAAAAGTGTAATGGAACATTTTGATGACTGGGGTTATAGAACATTGTGATGACAGGGGTCATGGAGCTTTGGGATGAAAAGGGTCATGGAGCATTTTGATGACAGTGGTTATGGAACATTGTGATGTCATGGGTCATGGAACATTGTGATGATATGGGGATGTAGCATTGTGATGACAGGGGTAATGGAACATTTTGATAACAGGGGTGAGTGAGGATTGTGATGACTAGTGATGGAACATTGTGATATCTCATGTGTGAGAGCATTTGGATGAGAAGTGCATGGAGCATTGTGATTACAAGGTTTATGGGGCATAGCTATGACAAGGTTGTGGATCATTGTGATGAAAAGCGCATGACACTTTGTGATGACAACGGTCATGGAGCATTGTCCTAACAAAGGCATGGAGCACTGTGATGACAAGGGTCACAGATAATTGTGATGAAAGGTTCATGGAGCATTGTGTTTACAAAGGTCATAGAGCCTTGTGATGATGCGCGCATGGACCGTTGTGATGACAATCGTTATGAAGCATTGTGATGACTGGAGTCAAGGAGCATTGTGATGACAGGGGTCATGGAGCATTGTGATGACAAGGGCATGGAGCATTTTGATGAGAAGGCCATGGAACATTCTGATGACATGTGTCAAGGAGCTTTGTGATGACAAGGGCATGGAGCATTGTGATTACAGGGGTCTTGGAGCATTGTGATGACAAGCGACATGGAGCCTTGTGATGACAAGTCCGTGGAACATTGTGATGGCAGGGGTCATGGAGCATTGTTATGACAGGTGTCATGGAGCATTGTGATGACAAGGGCATGGAGCATTGTGATGACAGGGTCATTGAGCATTGGTCTGACAAGTTTCCTAGATTATTGTGATGACAGTGGACATGGTTCATTGTGATGACAAGGGCATGGAGCATTGTGATGACAAGGACATGGAGTATTTTGAAGACAGGTGTCACGGAGCATTGTGATGACATATGTCATGGTCCATTGCGATGACAATGGCATGGAGCATTGTGATGCCAAATGTAATGGAGGATTGTGATGACAAATATAATGGAGCCTTGTGATGACTAAGGCTTGGAGCATTATGTTGACAAGGGCCATTGAGAATTTTCATGCAAATGTCGGGAAGCTTTGTGATGACAATGTCCTGGAGCACTGTGATGAGAAAATCATGGAGCCTTGTGATGACAAATCTCATGGAGCATACTGATGAAAAGGGGCATGGAGCATTCTGATTACAGGCGTTTTGGAACATTATGATAACTAGGGCATGGAGCATTGTGATGACAAGGGCATGGACCATTGGTCTAATAATTTTCATGGATTATTGTGATGACAGTTGGAATGGCGCATTGTGATGACAAGGGCATGGAGCATTGTGATGACCAGGTTATGCATTATTGTGAAGAGTGGTGTCATGGAGCATTGTGATGGCATATGTAATGGCTCATTGTGATGACAATGTCATGGAGCATTGTGATGCCAAGTGTCATGGTGGATTCTGATGACAAAGGTAATGGAGCTTTGTGATGAAAATGGCTTGAAGCATTGTGATGACAAGGGTCAGGAAGCATTGTTCTGACAAGTGCATGGAGAAATGTGATGACAATGTTCATGAAGCATTCTGATGACAAGCCTGTGGAGTATTTTCATGACAATGGCATGGAGAATTTTGAAGAAAATGGCATGGGGTTTTATGATGAAAAATGCATGGAGCCTCTTTGTGACAGGTTTCAAGGAGCATTCTGACGACAAGTGTCAGGGAACATTGTGATGACAAGTGTATTGAGAATTGTGATGACAAAGGTCATGAGGCACTGTGATGAAAAGGGCATGGATTATTGTAATGACAGACATCATGGAGCGTTGTGATGACAACTGTTATGGAACATTGTGATCACAAGGGTTAGTAGCATTGTGATGACAGAGGTCATGGATTAATTTGATTTCAAGGAGCATGGAGCTTCGTTATGACAAGGGCATGAAGCAATGTGATCCCAAGGTTCATGGAGGATTGTGATGACAATGGTAATGGAGTATTGTGATGACAAGCGCATAGAGCATTGTAATGACACGTTCATGTAGCATTTTGCTGACAAAGGCATGGAGCACTGTGATGACAGGTGTCATGGAGCACTGTGATGACAAGCGTCACAGAGCATTGTGAATACAGGGGTCATGGAGCAATGGGATGACAAGGTCATGGATCACTGTGATGACAAGGGTCATGGAGCATTGGGCTGAAAATGTTCATGGAGTATTGTGATGACAGGGGTCATGGAGCATTGTGATGACAGAGGTCATGGAGAATTTTGATTTCATTGTGCTGACAATAGCCGGAAGCATTATGATGATAGGCATGGTGCATTGTGATGACAGGGTTCATGGAGCATTGAGATGAAAAGGGGCATGGAGCATTGTGATTACAGGGGTCTTGGAGCACTGTGATGACAAGGGCATGGAGCATTTTGATGAGAAGGACATGGAACATTCTGATGGCATGTGTCATGGAGCTTTGTGATGACAAGGGCATGGAGCATTGTGATGACAGGGGTCATGGAACATTGTGATAACAAGGGCATGGAGCATTGTGATGACAATGGCATGGAGCATTGGTCTAAAAATTTTCATGGAGTACTGCGATGACAGTTGGAATGGCGCATTGTGATGACAAGGGCATGGAGCATTGTGATTACCAGGTCTTGCTGTATTGAGAACAGAGGTGTCAGGGAGCACTGTGATGACATATGTAATGGCCCATTGTGATAACAACGGCCTGGAGCATTGTGATGCCAAGTTTCATGGAGGATTCTGATGACAAAGTTAATGGAGCATTGTGATGACATGGGTCAGTGATCATTGTGCTGACAAGTGCATGGAGAATTGTGGTGACAAGGGTCATGGAGCATTCTGATGACAAGCTTGTGGAGTATCTTGATGACAATGGCATGGAGCATTGTGATGAAAATGGCATGGGGCTTTGTGATGAAAAAGGCATGGAGCCTTTTCGTGACAGGGTTCAAGGAGCATTCTGACGACAAGTGTTAGGGAGCATTGTGATGAAAAGTGTACTGAGAATTGTGATGACAAAGGTCATGGAGCATTGTGATGAAAAGGGCATGGAGTATTGTGATGGCAGGCATCATGGAGCGTTGTGATGACAAGTGTTATGGAACATTGTGATTCCAAGTGTTTGGAGCATGGTGATGAGAGGGGTCATGGATCATTTTGATTTCAAAGTCCATGGAGCATTGTGATGACAAGGGCATGAAGCAATGTGATCTCAAGGTTCATGGAGGTTTGTGATGACAATGGTAATGGAGTATTGTGATGACAAGCACATAGAGCATTGTAATGACAAGGTCATGAAGCATTTTGCTGACAAAGTCATGGAGCATTGTGATGACAGGTGTCGTGGAGCATTGGGCTGTAAATGTTCATGGAGTATTGTGATGACAGGGGTCATGGAGCATTGTGATGAGTAGGGAATGGAGCATTGTGATGACAAGAGTCCCGGATCATTGTGTTGTCAGGTGTCATGGAGTGTTTTGATGACAGTGGTCATGGCGCATTTTGATGATATTTGTCATGGAGCATTGTGATGAGAATTTCATGGAGCATTGGGCTGAAAATATTCATGGATTATTGTGATGACAGGGGTCATGGAGCATTGTGATGACAAGGGATTGCAGCATGGTGATGACAAGGTCCTGGAGAATTGTGATGATAAAAGCATGGATACTTGTGATGAGAAGTCTCATGGAGCATTCTGATGAAAAGGGGCATGGAGCATTGTGATTACAGGGGTCTTGGAGCATTGTGATGACAAGGGCCTGGAGCATTGTGAGGAGAAGGCCATGGAGCATTCTGATGACATGTGTCATTGAGCTTTGAGATGACAAGGGCATGGAGCACTGTGATTACAGGTGTCTTGGAACATTGTGATGAAAAGGCATGGATCATTGTGATGAAAAGGCATGGAGCCTTGTCATGACAGGGTTCAAGGAGCATACTGACGACAAGTGTCAGGGAGCATTGTGATGACAAGTGTATTGAGAATTGTGATGACAAAGGTCATGGAGCATTGTGATGAGAAGACCATGGATAATAGTGATGATGAGCGTCATAGGGTGTTGTGATGTTAAGTGTTATGGAACATTGTGATCACAAGGGTTTGGAGCATTATAATGACAGTGGTCATGGATAATTTTGATTCCATTGTGATGACAATAGCCTGAAGCATTTTGATGATGGGCATGGAGCATTCTGATGACAGGCTTCATGGAGCATTGAGATGAAAAGTAGCATGGAGCATTGTGAATACAGGGGTCTTGGAGCATTGTCATGACAAGGGCATGGAGGATTGTGATGAGAAGGCCATGGAACATTCTGATGGCATGCGTCATGGGGCTTTTTGATGACAAGGGCATGGAGCATTGTGATTACAGGGGTCTTGGAGCATTGTGATGACAAGGGTCATGGAGCCTTGTGATGACAGGGCCGTGGAACATTGTGTGGGCAGGTGTCATGGAGCATTGTTATGACAGAGGTAATGCAGCATTGTGATGAGAAGGGCTTGGAACATTGGTCTGAAACGTTTCATGGATATTTGTGATGAGATTGGGCATGGAGCACTGTGATGACAAGGGCAAGGAACACTGTGATACATGGGTCATGGAGGATTGTAATGACAAGGGCATGGAGCATTTTGATGTGAAGGGCATCGAGCATTGTGATGACAAGTGTCATGGAGCTTTGTGATGACAAGGGCATGGAGCAATGTGATGAGAGGGTTCATGGAGCATTGTGATGACAATGACATGGAGCATTGTGCTGCCAAGGGTCAGGGAGCTTTGTGATGACAAAGTCATTGAGCATTTTGATGACAAGTGTGTGGTGCATTGTGATGAGAAAGGCAGGGAGCATTTTGATGACAGGGTCATGCAGCAATTTGATGAAAAGTGTAATGGAACATTTTGATGACTGGGGTTATAGAACATTGTGATGCCAGGGGTCATGGAGCTTTGGGATGAAAAGGGTCATGGAGCATTTTGATGACAGTGGTTATGGAACATTGTGATGTCATGGGTCATGGAACATTGTGATGATATGGGGATGTAGCATTGTGATGACAGGGGTAATGGAACATTTTGATAACAGGGGTGAGTGAGGATTGTGATGACTAGTGATGGAACATTGTGATATCTCATGTGTGAGAGCATTTGGATGAGAAGTGCATGGAGCATTGTGATTACAAGGTTTATGGGGCATAGCTATGACAAGGTTGTGGATCATTGTGATGAAAAGCGCATGACACTTTGTGATGACAACGGTCATGGAGCATTGTCCTAACAAAGGCATGGAGCACTGTGATGACAAGGGTCACAGATAATTGTGATGAAAGGTTCATGGAGCATTGTGTTTACAAAGGTCATAGAGCCTTGTGATGATGCGCGCATGGACCGTTGTGATGACAATCGTTATGAAGCATTGTGATGACTGGAGTCAAGGAGCATTGTGATGACAGGGGTCATGGAGCATTGTGATGACAAGGGCATGGAGCATTTTGATGAGAAGGCCATGGAACATTCTGATGACATGTGTCAAGGAGCTTTGTGATGACAAGGGCATGGAGCATTGTGATTACAGGGGTCTTGGAGCATTGTGATGACAAGCGACATGGAGCCTTGTGATGACAAGTCCGTGGAACATTGTGATGGCAGGGGTCATGGAGCATTGTTATGACAGGTGTCATGGAGCATTGTGATGACAAGGGCATGGAGCATTGTGATGACAGGGTCATTGAGCATTGGTCTGACAAGTTTCCTAGATTATTGTGATGACAGTGGACATGGTTCATTGTGATGACAAGGGCATGGAGCATTGTGATGACAAGGACATGGAGTATTTTGAAGACAGGTGTCACGGAGCATTGTGATGACATATGTCATGGTCCATTGCGATGACAATGGCATGGAGCATTGTGATGCCAAATGTAATGGAGGATTGTGATGACAAATATAATGGAGCCTTGTGATGACTAAGGCTTGGAGCATTATGTTGACAAGGGCCATTGAGAATTTTCATGCAAATGTCGGGAAGCTTTGTGATGACAATGTCCTGGAGCACTGTGATGAGAAAATCATGGAGCCTTGTGATGACAAATCTCATGGAGCATACTGATGAAAAGGGGCATGGAGCATTCTGATTACAGGCGTTTTGGAACATTATGATAACTAGGGCATGGAGCATTGTGATGACAAGGGCATGGACCATTGGTCTAATAATTTTCATGGATTATTGTGATGACAGTTGGAATGGCGCATTGTGATGACAAGGGCATGGAGCATTGTGATGACCAGGTTATGCATTATTGTGAAGAGTGGTGTCATGGAGCATTGTGATGGCATATGTAATGGCTCATTGTGATGACAATGTCATGGAGCATTGTGATGCCAAGTGTCATGGTGGATTCTGATGACAAAGGTAATGGAGCTTTGTGATGAAAATGGCTTGAAGCATTGTGATGACAAGGGTCAGGAAGCATTGTTCTGACAAGTGCATGGAGAAATGTGATGACAATGTTCATGAAGCATTCTGATGACAAGCCTGTGGAGTATTTTCATGACAATGGCATGGAGAATTTTGAAGAAAATGGCATGGGGTTTTATGATGAAAAATGCATGGAGCCTCTTTGTGACAGGTTTCAAGGAGCATTCTGACGACAAGTGTCAGGGAACATTGTGATGACAAGTGTATTGAGAATTGTGATGACAAAGGTCATGAGGCACTGTGATGAAAAGGGCATGGATTATTGTAATGACAGACATCATGGAGCGTTGTGATGACAACTGTTATGGAACATTGTGATCACAAGGGTTAGTAGCATTGTGATGACAGAGGTCATGGATTAATTTGATTTCAAGGAGCATGGAGCTTCGTTATGACAAGGGCATGAAGCAATGTGATCCCAAGGTTCATGGAGGATTGTGATGACAATGGTAATGGAGTATTGTGATGACAAGCGCATAGAGCATTGTAATGACACGTTCATGTAGCATTTTGCTGACAAAGGCATGGAGCACTGTGATGACAGGTGTCATGGAGCACTGTGATGACAAGCGTCACAGAGCATTGTGAATACAGGGGTCATGGAGCAATGGGATGACAAGGTCATGGATCACTGTGATGACAAGGGTCATGGAGCATTGGGCTGAAAATGTTCATGGAGTATTGTGATGACAGGGGTCATGCAGCATTGTGATGACAGAGGTCATGGAGAATTTTGATTTCATTGTGCTGACAATAGCCGGAAGCATTATGATGATAGGCATGGTGCATTGTGATGACAGGGTTCATGGAGCATTGAGATGAAAAGGGGCATGGAGCATTGTGATTACAGGGGTCTTGGAGCACTGTGATGACAAGGGCATGGAGCATTTTGATGAGAAGGACATGGAACATTCTGATGGCATGTGTCATGGAGCTTTGTGATGACAAGTGTCATGGAGCATTGTGATGACAGGGGTCATGGAACATTGTGATAACAAGGGCATGGAGCATTGTGATGACAATGGCATGGAGCATTGGTCTAAAAATTTTCATGGAGTACTGCGATGACAGTTGGAATGGCGCATTGTGATGACAAGGGCATGGAGCATTGTGATTACCAGGTCTTGCTGTATTGAGAACAGAGGTGTCAGGGAGCACTGTGATGACATATGTAATGGCCCATTGTGATAACAACGGCCTGGAGCATTGTGATGCCAAGTTTCATGGAGGATTCTGATGACAAAGTTAATGGAGCATTGTGATGACATGGGTCAGTGATCATTGTGCTGACAAGTGCATGGAGAATTGTGGTGACAAGGGTCATGGAGCATTCTGATGACAAGCTTGTGGAGTATCTTGATGACAATGGCATGGAGCATTGTGATGAAAATGGCATGGGGCTTTGTGATGAAAAAGGCATGGAGCCTTTTCGTGACAGGGTTCAAGGAGCATTCTGACGACAAGTGTTAGGGAGCATTGTGATGAAAAGTGTACTGAGAATTGTGATGACAAAGGTCATGGAGCATTGTGATGAAAAGGGCATGGAGTATTGTGATGGCAGGCATCATGGAGCGTTGTGATGACAAGTGTTATGGAACATTGTGATTCCAAGTGTTTGGAGCATGGTGATGAGAGGGGTCATGGATCATTTTGATTTCAAAGTCCATGGAGCATTGTGATGACAAGGGCATGAAGCAATGTGATCTCAAGGTTCATGGAGGTTTGTGATGACAATGGTAATGGAGTATTGTGATGACAAGCACATAGAGCATTGTAATGACAAGGTCATGAAGCATTTTGCTGACAAAGTCATGGAGCATTGTGATGACAGGTGTCGTGGAGCATTGGGCTGTAAATGTTCATGGAGTATTGTGATGACAGGGGTCATGGAGCATTGTGATGAGTAGGGAATGGAGCATTGTGATGACAAGAGTCCCGGATCATTGTGTTGTCAGGTGTCATGGAGTGTTTTGATGACAGTGGTCATGGCGCATTTTGATGATATTTGTCATGGAGCATTGTGATGAGAATTTCATGGAGCATTGGGCTGAAAATATTCATGGATTATTGTGATGACAGGGGTCATGGAGCATTGTGATGACAAGGGATTGCAGCATGGTGATGACAAGGTCCTGGAGAATTGTGATGATAAAAGCATGGAGACTTGTGATGAGAAGTCTCATGGAGCATTCTGATGAAAAGGGGCATGGAGCATTGTGATTACAGGGGTCTTGGAGCATTGTGATGACAAGGGCCTGGAGCATTGTGAGGAGAAGGCCATGGAGCATTCTGATGACATGTGTCATTGAGCTTTGAGATGACAAGGGCATGGAGCACTGTGATTACAGGTGTCTTGGAACATTGTGATGAAAAGGCATGGATCATTGTGATGAAAAGGCATGGAGCCTTGTCATGACAGGGTTCAAGGAGCATACTGACGACAAGTGTCAGGGAGCATTGTGATGACAAGTGTATTGAGAATTGTGATGACAAAGGTCATGGAGCATTGTGATGAGAAGACCATGGATAATAGTGATGATGAGCGTCATAGGGTGTTGTGATGTTAAGTGTTATGGAACATTGTGATCACAAGGGTTTGGAGCATTATAATGACAGTGGTCATGGATAATTTTGATTCCATTGTGATGACAATAGCCTGAAGCATTTTGATGATGGGCATGGAGCATTCTGATGACAGGCTTCATGGAGCATTGAGATGAAAAGTAGCATGGAGCATTGTGAATACAGGGGTCTTGGAGCATTGTCATGACAAGGGCATGGAGGATTGTGATGAGAAGGCCATGGAACATTCTGATGGCATGCGTCATGGGGCTTTTTGATGACAAGGGCATGGAGCATTGTGATTACAGGGGTCTTGGAGCATTGTGATGACAAGGGTCATGGAGCCTTGTGATGACAGGGCCGTGGAACATTGTGTGGGCAGGTGTCATGGAGCATTGTTATGACAGAGGTAATGCAGCATTGTGATGAGAAGGGCTTGGAACATTGGTCTGAAACGTTTCATGGATATTTGTGATGAGATTGGGCATGGAGCACTGTGATGACAAGGGCAAGGAACACTGTGATACATGGGTCATGGAGGATTGTAATGACAAGGGCATGGAGCATTTTGATGTGAAGGGCATCGAGCATTGTGATGACAAGTGTCATGGAGCTTTGTGATGACAAGGGCATGGAGCAATGTGATGAGAGGGTTCATGGAGCATTGTGATGACAATGACATGGAGCATTGTGCTGCCAAGGGTCAGGGAGCTTTGTGATGACAAAGTCATTGAGCATTTTGATGACAAGTGTGTGGTGCATTGTGATGAGAAAGGCAGGGAGCATTTTGATGACAGGGTCATGCAGCAATTTGATGAAAAGTGTAATGGAACATTTTGATGACTGGGGTTATAGAACATTGTGATGCCAGGGGTCATGGAGCTTTGGGATGAAAAGGGTCATGGAGCATTTTGATGACAGTGGTTATGGAACATTGTGATGTCATGGGTCATGGAACATTGTGATGATATGGGGATGTAGCATTGTGATGACAGGGGTAATGGAACATTTTGATAACAGGGGTGAGTGAGGATTGTGATGACTAGTGATGGAACATTGTGATATCTCATGTGTGAGAGCATTTGGATGAGAAGTGCATGGAGCATTGTGATTACAAGGTTTATGGGGCATAGCTATGACAAGGTTGTGGATCATTGTGATGAAAAGCGCATGACACTTTGTGATGACAACGGTCATGGAGCATTGTCCTAACAAAGGCATGGAGCACTGTGATGACAAGGGTCACAGATAATTGTGATGAAAGGTTCATGGAGCATTGTGTTTACAAAGGTCATAGAGCCTTGTGATGACGCGCGCATGGACCGTTGTGATGACAATCGTTATGAAGCATTGTGATGACTGGAGTCAAGGAGCATTGTGATGACAGGGGTCATGGAGCATTGTGATGACAAGGGCATGGAGCATTTTGATGAGAAGGCCATGGAACATTCTGATGACATGTGTCAAGGAGCTTTGTGATGACAAGGGCATGGAGCATTGTGATTACAGGGGTCTTGGAGCATTGTGATGACAAGCGACATGGAGCCTTGTGATGACAAGTCCGTGGAACATTGTGATGGCAGGGGTCATGGAGCATTGTTATGACAGGTGTCATGGAGCATTGTGATGACAAGGGCATGGAGCATTGTGATGACAGGGTCATTGAGCATTGGTCTGACAAGTTTCCTAGATTATTGTGATGACAGTGGACATGGTTCATTGTGATGACAAGGGCATGGAGCATTGTGATGACAAGGACATGGAGTATTTTGAAGACAGGTGTCACGGAGCATTGTGATGACATATGTCATGGTCCATTGCGATGACAATGGCATGGAGCATTGTGATGCCAAATGTAATGGAGGATTGTGATGACAAATATAATGGAGCCTTGTGATGACTAAGGCTTGGAGCATTATGTTGACAAGGGCCATTGAGAATTTTCATGCAAATGTCGGGAAGCTTTGTGATGACAATGTCCTGGAGCACTGTGATGAGAAAATCATGGAGCCTTGTGATGACAAATCTCATGGAGCATACTGATGAAAAGGGGCATGGAGCATTCTGATTACAGGCGTTTTGGAACATTATGATAACTAGGGCATGGAGCATTGTGATGACAAGGGCATGGACCATTGGTCTAATAATTTTCATGGATTATTGTGATGACAGTTGGAATGGCGCATTGTGATGACAAGGGCATGGAGCATTGTGATGACCAGGTTATGCATTATTGTGAAGAGTGGTGTCATGGAGCATTGTGATGGCATATGTAATGGCTCATTGTGATGACAATGTCATGGAGCATTGTGATGCCAAGTGTCATGGTGGATTCTGATGACAAAGGTAATGGAGCTTTGTGATGAAAATGGCTTGAAGCATTGTGATGACAAGGGTCAGGAAGCATTGTTCTGACAAGTGCATGGAGAAATGTGATGACAATGTTCATGAAGCATTCTGATGACAAGCCTGTGGAGTATTTTCATGACAATGGCATGGAGAATTTTGAAGAAAATGGCATGGGGTTTTATGATGAAAAATGCATGGAGCCTCTTTGTGACAGGTTTCAAGGAGCATTCTGACGACAAGTGTCAGGGAACATTGTGATGACAAGTGTATTGAGAATTGTGATGACAAAGGTCATGAGGCACTGTGATGAAAAGGGCATGGATTATTGTAATGACAGACATCATGGAGCGTTGTGATGACAACTGTTATGGAACATTGTGATCACAAGGGTTAGTAGCATTGTGATGACAGAGGTCATGGATTAATTTGATTTCAAGGAGCATGGAGCTTCGTTATGACAAGGGCATGAAGCAATGTGATCCCAAGGTTCATGGAGGATTGTGATGACAATGGTAATGGAGTATTGTGATGACAAGCGCATAGAGCATTGTAATGACACGTTCATGTAGCATTTTGCTGACAAAGGCATGGAGCACTGTGATGACAGGTGTCATGGAGCACTGTGATGACAAGCGTCACAGAGCATTGTGAATACAGGGGTCATGGAGCAATGGGATGACAAGGTCATGGATCACTGTGATGACAAGGGTCATGGAGCATTGGGCTGAAAATGTTCATGGAGTATTGTGATGACAGGGGTCATGCAGCATTGTGATGACAGAGGTCATGGAGAATTTTGATTTCATTGTGCTGACAATAGCCGGAAGCATTATGATGATAGGCATGGTGCATTGTGATGACAAGGTTCATGGAGCATTGAGATGAAAAGGGGCATGGAGCATTGTGATTACAGGGGTCTTGGAGCACTGTGATGACAAGGGCATGGAGCATTTTGATGAGAAGGACATGGAACATTCTGATGGCATGTGTCATGGAGCTTTGTGATGACAAGGGCATGGAGCATTGTGATGACAGGGGTCATGGAACATTGTGATAACAAGGGCATGGAGCATTGTGATGACAATGGCATGGAGCATTGGTCTAAAAATTTTCATGGAGTACTGCGATGACAGTTGGAATGGCGCATTGTGATGACAAGGGCATGGAGCATTGTGATTACCAGGTCTTGCTGTATTGAGAACAGAGGTGTCAGGGAGCACTGTGATGACATATGTAATGGCCCATTGTGATAACAACGGCCTGGAGCATTGTGATGCCAAGTTTCATGGAGGATTCTGATGACAAAGTTAATGGAGCATTGTGATGACATGGGTCAGTGATCATTGTGCTGACAAGTGCATGGAGAATTGTGGTGACAAGGGTCATGGAGCATTCTGATGACAAGCTTGTGGAGTATCTTGATGACAATGGCATGGAGCATTGTGATGAAAATGGCATGGGGCTTTGTGATGAAAAAGGCATGGAGCCTTTTCGTGACAGGGTTCAAGGAGCATTCTGACGACAAGTGTTAGGGAGCATTGTGATGAAAAGTGTACTGAGAATTGTGATGACAAAGGTCATGGAGCATTGTGATGAAAAGGGCATGGAGTATTGTGATGGCAGGCATCATGGAGCGTTGTGATGACAAGTGTTATGGAACATTGTGATTCCAAGTGTTTGGAGCATGGTGATGAGAGGGGTCATGGATCATTTTGATTTCAAAGTCCATGGAGCATTGTGATGACAAGGGCATGAAGCAATGTGATCTCAAGGTTCATGGAGGTTTGTGATGACAATGGTAATGGAGTATTGTGATGACAAGCACATAGAGCATTGTAATGACAAGGTCATGAAGCATTTTGCTGACAAAGTCATGGAGCATTGTGATGACAGGTGTCGTGGAGCATTGGGCTGTAAATGTTCATGGAGTATTGTGATGACAGGGGTCATGGAGCATTGTGATGAGTAGGGAATGGAGCATTGTGATGACAAGAGTCCCGGATCATTGTGTTGTCAGGTGTCATGGAGTGTTTTGATGACAGTGGTCATGGCGCATTTTGATGATATTTGTCATGGAGCATTGTGATGAGAATTTCATGGAGCATTGGGCTGAAAATATTCATGGATTATTGTGATGACAGGGGTCATGGAGCATTGTGATGACAAGGGATTGCAGCATGGTGATGACAAGGTCCTGGAGAATTGTGATGATAAAAGCATGGATACTTGTGATGAGAAGTCTCATGGAGCATTCTGATGAAAAGGGGCATGGAGCATTGTGATTACAGGGGTCTTGGAGCATTGTGATGACAAGGGCCTGGAGCATTGTGAGGAGAAGGCCATGGAGCATTCTGATGACATGTGTCATTGAGCTTTGAGATGACAAGGGCATGGAGCACTGTGATTACAGGTGTCTTGGAACATTGTGATGAAAAGGCATGGATCATTGTGATGAAAAGGCATGGAGCCTTGTCATGACAGGGTTCAAGGAGCATACTGAGGACAAGTGTCAGGGAGCATTGTGATGACAAGTGTATTGAGAATTGTGATGACAAAGGTCATGGAGCATTGTGATGAGAAGACCATGGATAATAGTGATGATGAGCGTCATAGGGTGTTGTGATGTTAAGTGTTATGGAACATTGTGATCACAAGGGTTTGGAGCATTATAATGACAGTGGTCATGGATAATTTTGATTCCATTGTGATGACAATAGCCTGAAGCATTTTGATGATGGGCATGGAGCATTCTGATGACAGGCTTCATGGAGCATTGAGATGAAAAGTAGCATGGAGCATTGTGAATACAGGGGTCTTGGAGCATTGTCATGACAAGGGCATGGAGGATTGTGATGAGAAGGCCATGGAACATTCTGATGGCATGCGTCATGGGGCTTTTTGATGACAAGGGCATGGAGCATTGTGATTACAGGGGTCTTGGAGCATTGTGATGACAAGGGTCATGGAGCCTTGTGATGACAGGGCCGTGGAACATTGTGTGGGCAGGTGTCATGGAGCATTGTTATGACAGAGGTAATGCAGCATTGTGATGAGAAGGGCTTGGAACATTGGTCTGAAACGTTTCATGGATATTTGTGATGAGATTGGGCATGGAGCACTGTGATGACAAGGGCAAGGAACACTGTGATACATGGGTCATGGAGGATTGTAATGACAAGGGCATGGAGCATTTTGATGTGAAGGGCATCGAGCATTGTGATGACAAGTGTCATGGAGCTTTGTGATGACAAGGGCATGGAGCAATGTGATGAGAGGGTTCATGGAGCATTGTGATGACAATGACATGGAGCATTGTGCTGCCAAGGGTCAGGGAGCTTTGTGATGACAAAGTCATTGAGCATTTTGATGACAAGTGTGTGGTGCATTGTGATGAGAAAGGCAGGGAGCATTTTGATGACAGGGTCATGCAGCAATTTGATGAAAAGTGTAATGGAACATTTTGATGACTGGGGTTATAGAACATTGTGATGCCAGGGGTCATGGAGCTTTGGGATGAAAAGGGTCATGGAGCATTTTGATGACAGTGGTTATGGAACATTGTGATGTCATGGGTCATGGAACATTGTGATGATATGGGGATGTAGCATTGTGATGACAGGGGTAATGGAACATTTTGATAACAGGGGTGAGTGAGGATTGTGATGACTAGTGATGGAACATTGTGATATCTCATGTGTGAGAGCATTTGGATGAGAAGTGCATGGAGCATTGTGATTACAAGGTTTATGGGGCATAGCTATGACAAGGTTGTGGATCATTGTGATGAAAAGCGCATGACACTTTGTGATGACAACGGTCATGGAGCATTGTCCTAACAAAGGCATGGAGCACTGTGATGACAAGGGTCACAGATAATTGTGATGAAAGGTTCATGGAGCATTGTGTTTACAAAGGTCATAGAGCCTTGTGATGACGCGCGCATGGACCGTTGTGATGACAATCGTTATGAAGCATTGTGATGACTGGAGTCAAGGAGCATTGTGATGACAGGGGTCATGGAGCATTGTGATGACAAGGGCATGGAGCATTTTGATGAGAAGGCCATGGAACATTCTGATGACATGTGTCAAGGAGCTTTGTGATGACAAGGGCATGGAGCATTGTGATTACAGGGGTCTTGGAGCATTGTGATGACAAGCGACATGGAGCCTTGTGATGACAAGTCCGTGGAACATTGTGATGGCAGGGGTCATGGAGCATTGTTATGACAGGTGTCATGGAGCATTGTGATGACAAGGGCATGGAGCATTGTGATGACAGGGTCATTGAGCATTGGTCTGACAAGTTTCCTAGATTATTGTGATGACAGTGGACATGGTTCATTGTGATGACAAGGGCATGGAGCATTGTGATGACAAGGACATGGAGTATTTTGAAGACAGGTGTCACGGAGCATTGTGATGACATATGTCATGGTCCATTGCGATGACAATGGCATGGAGCATTGTGATGCCAAATGTAATGGAGGATTGTGATGACAAATATAATGGAGCCTTGTGATGACTAAGGCTTGGAGCATTATGTTGACAAGGGCCATTGAGAATTTTCATGCAAATGTCGGGAAGCTTTGTGATGACAATGTCCTGGAGCACTGTGATGAGAAAATCATGGAGCCTTGTGATGACAAATCTCATGGAGCATACTGATGAAAAGGGGCATGGAGCATTCTGATTACAGGCGTTTTGGAACATTATGATAACTAGGGCATGGAGCATTGTGATGACAAGGGCATGGACCATTGGTCTAATAATTTTCATGGATTATTGTGATGACAGTTGGAATGGCGCATTGTGATGACAAGGGCATGGAGCATTGTGATGACCAGGTTATGCATTATTGTGAAGAGTGGTGTCATGGAGCATTGTGATGGCATATGTAATGGCTCATTGTGATGACAATGTCATGGAGCATTGTGATGCCAAGTGTCATGGTGGATTCTGATGACAAAGGTAATGGAGCTTTGTGATGAAAATGGCTTGAAGCATTGTGATGACAAGGGTCAGGAAGCATTGTTCTGACAAGTGCATGGAGAAATGTGATGACAATGTTCATGAAGCATTCTGATGACAAGCCTGTGGAGTATTTTCATGACAATGGCATGGAGAATTTTGAAGAAAATGGCATGGGGTTTTATGATGAAAAATGCATGGAGCCTCTTTGTGACAGGTTTCAAGGAGCATTCTGACGACAAGTGTCAGGGAACATTGTGATGACAAGTGTATTGAGAATTGTGATGACAAAGGTCATGAGGCACTGTGATGAAAAGGGCATGGATTATTGTAATGACAGACATCATGGAGCGTTGTGATGACAACTGTTATGGAACATTGTGATCACAAGGGTTAGTAGCATTGTGATGACAGAGGTCATGGATTAATTTGATTTCAAGGAGCATGGAGCTTCGTTATGACAAGGGCATGAAGCAATGTGATCCCAAGGTTCATGGAGGATTGTGATGACAATGGTAATGGAGTATTGTGATGACAAGCGCATAGAGCATTGTAATGACACGTTCATGTAGCATTTTGCTGACAAAGGCATGGAGCACTGTGATGACAGGTGTCATGGAGCACTGTGATGACAAGCGTCACAGAGCATTGTGAATACAGGGGTCATGGAGCAATGGGATGACAAGGTCATGGATCACTGTGATGACAAGGGTCATGGAGCATTGGGCTGAAAATGTTCATGGAGTATTGTGATGACAGGGGTCATGCAGCATTGTGATGACAGAGGTCATGGAGAATTTTGATTTCATTGTGCTGACAATAGCCGGAAGCATTATGATGATAGGCATGGTGCATTGTGATGACAGGGTTCATGGAGCATTGAGATGAAAAGGGGCATGGAGCATTGTGATTACAGGGGTCTTGGAGCACTGTGATGACAAGGGCATGGAGCATTTTGATGAGAAGGACATGGAACATTCTGATGGCATGTGTCATGGAGCTTTGTGATGACAAGGGCATGGAGCATTGTGATGACAGGGGTCATGGAACATTGTGATAACAAGGGCATGGAGCATTGTGATGACAATGGCATGGAGCATTGGTCTAAAAATTTTCATGGAGTACTGCGATGACAGTTGGAATGGCGCATTGTGATGACAAGGGCATGGAGCATTGTGATTACCAGGTCTTGCTGTATTGAGAACAGAGGTGTCAGGGAGCACTGTGATGACATATGTAATGGCCCATTGTGATAACAACGGCCTGGAGCATTGTGATGCCAAGTTTCATGGAGGATTCTGATGACAAAGTTAATGGAGCATTGTGATGACATGGGTCAGTGATCATTGTGCTGACAAGTGCATGGAGAATTGTGGTGACAAGGGTCATGGAGCATTCTGATGACAAGCTTGTGGAGTATCTTGATGACAATGGCATGGAGCATTGTGATGAAAATGGCATGGGGCTTTGTGATGAAAAAGGCATGGAGCCTTTTCGTGACAGGGTTCAAGGAGCATTCTGACGACAAGTGTTAGGGAGCATTGTGATGAAAAGTGTACTGAGAATTGTGATGACAAAGGTCATGGAGCATTGTGATGAAAAGGGCATGGAGTATTGTGATGGCAGGCATCATGGAGCGTTGTGATGACAAGTGTTATGGAACATTGTGATTCCAAGTGTTTGGAGCATGGTGATGAGAGGGGTCATGGATCATTTTGATTTCAAAGTCCATGGAGCATTGTGATGACAAGGGCATGAAGCAATGTGATCTCAAGGTTCATGGAGGTTTGTGATGACAATGGTAATGGAGTATTGTGATGACAAGCACATAGAGCATTGTAATGACAAGGTCATGAAGCATTTTGCTGACAAAGTCATGGAGCATTGTGATGACAGGTGTCGTGGAGCATTGGGCTGTAAATGTTCATGGAGTATTGTGATGACAGGGGTCATGGAGCATTGTGATGAGTAGGGAATGGAGCATTGTGATGACAAGAGTCCCGGATCATTGTGTTGTCAGGTGTCATGGAGTGTTTTGATGACAGTGGTCATGGCGCATTTTGATGATATTTGTCATGGAGCATTGTGATGAGAATTTCATGGAGCATTGGGCTGAAAATATTCATGGATTATTGTGATGACAGGGGTCATGGAGCATTGTGATGACAAGGGATTGCAGCATGGTGATGACAAGGTCCTGGAGAATTGTGATGATAAAAGCATGGATACTTGTGATGAGAAGTCTCATGGAGCATTCTGATGAAAAGGGGCATGGAGCATTGTGATTACAGGGGTCTTGGAGCATTGTGATGACAAGGGCCTGGAGCATTGTGAGGAGAAGGCCATGGAGCATTCTGATGACATGTGTCATTGAGCTTTGAGATGACAAGGGCATGGAGCACTGTGATTACAGGTGTCTTGGAACATTGTGATGAAAAGGCATGGATCATTGTGATGAAAAGGCATGGAGCCTTGTCATGACAGGGTTCAAGGAGCATACTGAGGACAAGTGTCAGGGAGCATTGTGATGACAAGTGTATTGAGAATTGTGATGACAAAGGTCATGGAGCATTGTGATGAGAAGACCATGGATAATAGTGATGATGAGCGTCATAGGGTGTTGTGATGTTAAGTGTTATGGAACATTGTGATCACAAGGGTTTGGAGCATTATAATGACAGTGGTCATGGATAATTTTGATTCCATTGTGATGACAATAGCCTGAAGCATTTTGATGATGGGCATGGAGCATTCTGATGACAGGCTTCATGGAGCATTGAGATGAAAAGTAGCATGGAGCATTGTGAATACAGGGGTCTTGGAGCATTGTCATGACAAGGGCATGGAGGATTGTGATGAGAAGGCCATGGAACATTCTGATGGCATGCGTCATGGGGCTTTTTGATGACAAGGGCATGGAGCATTGTGATTACAGGGGTCTTGGAGCATTGTGATGACAAGGGTCATGGAGCCTTGTGATGACAGGGCCGTGGAACATTGTGTGGGCAGGTGTCATGGAGCATTGTTATGACAGAGGTAATGCAGCATTGTGATGAGAAGGGCTTGGAACATTGGTCTGAAACGTTTCATGGATATTTGTGATGAGATTGGGCATGGAGCACTGTGATGACAAGGGCAAGGAACACTGTGATACATGGGTCATGGAGGATTGTAATGACAAGGGCATGGAGCATTTTGATGTGAAGGGCATCGAGCATTGTGATGACAAGTGTCATGGAGCTTTGTGATGACAAGGGCATGGAGCAATGTGATGAGAGGGTTCATGGAGCATTGTGATGACAATGACATGGAGCATTGTGCTGCTAAGGGTCAGGGAGCTTTGTGATGACAAAGTCATTGAGCATTTTGATGACAAGTGTGTGGTGCATTGTGATGAGAAAGGCAGGGAGCATTTTGATGACAGGGTCATGCAGCAATTTGATGAAAAGTGTAATGGAACATTTTGATGACTGGGGTTATAGAACATTGTGATGCCAGGGGTCATGGAGCTTTGGGATGAAAAGGGTCATGGAGCATTTTGATGACAGTGGTTATGGAACATTGTGATGTCATGGGTCATGGAACATTGTGATGATATGGGGATGTAGCATTGTGATGACAGGGGTAATGGAACATTTTGATAACAGGGGTGAGTGAGGATTGTGATGACTAGTGATGGAACATTGTGATATCTCATGTGTGAGAGCATTTGGATGAGAAGTGCATGGAGCATTGTGATTACAAGGTTTATGGGGCATAGCTATGACAAGGTTGTGGATCATTGTGATGAAAAGCGCATGACACTTTGTGATGACAACGGTCATGGAGCATTGTCCTAACAAAGGCATGGAGCACTGTGATGACAAGGGTCACAGATAATTGTGATGAAAGGTTCATGGAGCATTGTGTTTACAAAGGTCATAGAGCCTTGTGATGATGCGCGCATGGACCGTTGTGATGACAATCGTTATGAAGCATTGTGATGACTGGAGTCAAGGAGCATTGTGATGACAGGGGTCATGGAGCATTGTGATGACAAGGGCATGGAGCATTTTGATGAGAAGGCCATGGAACATTCTGATGACATGTGTCAAGGAGCTTTGTGATGACAAGGGCATGGAGCATTGTGATTACAGGGGTCTTGGAGCATTGTGATGACAAGCGACATGGAGCCTTGTGATGACAAGTCCGTGGAACATTGTGATGGCAGGGGTCATGGAGCATTGTTATGACAGGTGTCATGGAGCATTGTGATGACAAGGGCATGGAGCATTGTGATGACAGGGTCATTGAGCATTGGTCTGACAAGTTTCCTAGATTATTGTGATGACAGTGGACATGGTTCATTGTGATGACAAGGGCATGGAGCATTGTGATGACAAGGACATGGAGTATTTTGAAGACAGGTGTCACGGAGCATTGTGATGACATATGTCATGGTCCATTGCGATGACAATGGCATGGAGCATTGTGATGCCAAATGTAATGGAGGATTGTGATGACAAATATAATGGAGCCTTGTGATGACTAAGGCTTGGAGCATTATGTTGACAAGGGCCATTGAGAATTTTCATGCAAATGTCGGGAAGCTTTGTGATGACAATGTCCTGGAGCACTGTGATGAGAAAATCATGGAGCCTTGTGATGACAAATCTCATGGAGCATACTGATGAAAAGGGGCATGGAGCATTCTGATTACAGGCGTTTTGGAACATTATGATAACTAGGGCATGGAGCATTGTGATGACAAGGGCATGGACCATTGGTCTAATAATTTTCATGGATTATTGTGATGACAGTTCGAATGGCGCATTGTGATGACAAGGGCATGGAGCATTGTGATGACCAGGTTATGCATTATTGTGAAGAGTGGTGTCATGGAGCATTGTGATGGCATATGTAATGGCTCATTGTGATGACAATGTCATGGAGCATTGTGATGCCAAGTGTCATGGTGGATTCTGATGACAAAGGTAATGGAGCTTTGTGATGAAAATGGCTTGAAGCATTGTGATGACAAGGGTCAGGAAGCATTGTTCTGACAAGTGCATGGAGAAATGTGATGACAATGTTCATGAAGCATTCTGATGACAAGCCTGTGGAGTATTTTCATGACAATGGCATGGAGAATTTTGAAGAAAATGGCATGGGGTTTTATGATGAAAAATGCATGGAGCCTCTTTGTGACAGGTTTCAAGGAGCATTCTGACGACAAGTGTCAGGGAACATTGTGATGACAAGTGTATTGAGAATTGTGATGACAAAGGTCATGAGGCACTGTGATGAAAAGGGCATGGATTATTGTAATGACAGACATCATGGAGCGTTGTGATGACAACTGTTATGGAACATTGTGATCACAAGGGTTAGTAGCATTGTGATGACAGAGGTCATGGATTAATTTGATTTCAAGGAGCATGGAGCTTCGTTATGACAAGGGCATGAAGCAATGTGATCCCAAGGTTCATGGAGGATTGTGATGACAATGGTAATGGAGTATTGTGATGACAAGCGCATAGAGCATTGTAATGACACGTTCATGTAGCATTTTGCTGACAAAGGCATGGAGCACTGTGATGACAGGTGTCATGGAGCACTGTGATGACAAGCGTCACAGAGCATTGTGAATACAGGGGTCATGGAGCAATGGGATGACAAGGTCATGGATCACTGTGATGACAAGGGTCATGGAGCATTGGGCTGAAAATGTTCATGGAGTATTGTGATGACAGGGGTCATGCAGCATTGTGATGACAGAGGTCATGGAGAATTTTGATTTCATTGTGCTGACAATAGCCGGAAGCATTATGATGATAGGCATGGTGCATTGTGATGACAGGGTTCATGGAGCATTGAGATGAAAAGGGGCATGGAGCATTGTGATTACAGGGGTCTTGGAGCACTGTGATGACAAGGGCATGGAGCATTTTGATGAGAAGGACATGGAACATTCTGATGGCATGTGTCATGGAGCTTTGTGATGACAAGGGCATGGAGCATTGTGATGACAGGGGTCATGGAACATTGTGATAACAAGGGCATGGAGCATTGTGATGACAATGGCATGGAGCATTGGTCTAAAAATTTTCATGGAGTACTGCGATGACAGTTGGAATGGCGCATTGTGATGACAAGGGCATGGAGCATTGTGATTACCAGGTCTTGCTGTATTGAGAACAGAGGTGTCAGGGAGCACTGTGATGACATATGTAATGGCCCATTGTGATAACAACGGCCTGGAGCATTGTGATGCCAAGTTTCATGGAGGATTCTGATGACAAAGTTAATGGAGCATTGTGATGACATGGGTCAGTGATCATTGTGCTGACAAGTGCATGGAGAATTGTGGTGACAAGGGTCATGGAGCATTCTGATGACAAGCTTGTGGAGTATCTTGATGACAATGGCATGGAGCATTGTGATGAAAATGGCATGGGGCTTTGTGATGAAAAAGGCATGGAGCCTTTTCGTGACAGGGTTCAAGGAGCATTCTGACGACAAGTGTTAGGGAGCATTGTGATGAAAAGTGTACTGAGAATTGTGATGACAAAGGTCATGGAGCATTGTGATGAAAAGGGCATGGAGTATTGTGATGGCAGGCATCATGGAGCGTTGTGATGACAAGTGTTATGGAACATTGTGATTCCAAGTGTTTGGAGCATGGTGATGAGAGGGGTCATGGATCATTTTGATTTCAAAGTCCATGGAGCATTGTGATGACAAGGGCATGAAGCAATGTGATCTCAAGGTTCATGGAGGTTTGTGATGACAATGGTAATGGAGTATTGTGATGACAAGCACATAGAGCATTGTAATGACAAGGTCATGAAGCATTTTGCTGACAAAGTCATGGAGCATTGTGATGACAGGTGTCGTGGAGCATTGGGCTGTAAATGTTCATGGAGTATTGTGATGACAGGGGTCATGGAGCATTGTGATGAGTAGGGAATGGAGCATTGTGATGACAAGAGTCCCGGATCATTGTGTTGTCAGGTGTCATGGAGTGTTTTGATGACAGTGGTCATGGCGCATTTTGATGATATTTGTCATGGAGCATTGTGATGAGAATTTCATGGAGCATTGGGCTGAAAATATTCATGGATTATTGTGATGACAGGGGTCATGGAGCATTGTGATGACAAGGGATTGCAGCATGGTGATGACAAGGTCCTGGAGAATTGTGATGATAAAAGCATGGATACTTGTGATGAGAAGTCTCATGGAGCATTCTGATGAAAAGGGGCATGGAGCATTGTGATTACAGGGGTCTTGGAGCATTGTGATGACAAGGGCCTGGAGCATTGTGAGGAGAAGGCCATGGAGCATTCTGATGACATGTGTCATTGAGCTTTGAGATGACAAGGGCATGGAGCACTGTGATTACAGGTGTCTTGGAACATTGTGATGAAAAGGCATGGATCATTGTGATGAAAAGGCATGGAGCCTTGTCATGACAGGGTTCAAGGAGCATACTGACGACAAGTGTCAGGGAGCATTGTGATGACAAGTGTATTGAGAATTGTGATGACAAAGGTCATGGAGCATTGTGATGAGAAGACCATGGATAATAGTGATGATGAGCGTCATAGGGTGTTGTGATGTTAAGTGTTATGGAACATTGTGATCACAAGGGTTTGGAGCATTATAATGACAGTGGTCATGGATAATTTTGATTCCATTGTGATGACAATAGCCTGAAGCATTTTGATGATGGGCATGGAGCATTCTGATGACAGGCTTCATGGAGCATTGAGATGAAAAGTAGCATGGAGCATTGTGAATACAGGGGTCTTGGAGCATTGTCATGACAAGGGCATGGAGGATTGTGATGAGAAGGCCATGGAACATTCTGATGGCATGCGTCATGGGGCTTTTTGATGACAAGGGCATGGAGCATTGTGATTACAGGGGTCTTGGAGCATTGTGATGACAAGGGTCATGGAGCCTTGTGATGACAGGGCCGTGGAACATTGTGTGGGCAGGTGTCATGGAGCATTGTTATGACAGAGGTAATGCAGCATTGTGATGAGAAGGGCTTGGAACATTGGTCTGAAACGTTTCATGGATATTTGTGATGAGATTGGGCATGGAGCACTGTGATGACAAGGGCAAGGAACACTGTGATACATGGGTCATGGAGGATTGTAATGACAAGGGCATGGAGCATTTTGATGTGAAGGGCATCGAGCATTGTGATGACAAGTGTCATGGAGCTTTGTGATGACAAGGGCATGGAGCAATGTGATGAGAGGGTTCATGGAGCATTGTGATGACAATGACATGGAGCATTGTGCTGCCAAGGGTCAGGGAGCTTTGTGATGACAAAGTCATTGAGCATTTTGATGACAAGTGTGTGGTGCATTGTGATGAGAAAGGCAGGGAGCATTTTGATGACAGGGTCATGCAGCAATTTGATGAAAAGTGTAATGGAACATTTTGATGACTGGGGTTATAGAACATTGTGATGCCAGGGGTCATGGAGCTTTGGGATGAAAAGGGTCATGGAGCATTTTGATGACAGTGGTTATGGAACATTGTGATGTCATGGGTCATGGAACATTGTGATGATATGGGGATGTAGCATTGTGATGACAGGGGTAATGGAACATTTTGATAACAGGGGTGAGTGAGGATTGTGATGACTAGTGATGGAACATTGTGATATCTCATGTGTGAGAGCATTTGGATGAGAAGTGCATGGAGCATTGTGATTACAAGGTTTATGGGGCATAGCTATGACAAGGTTGTGGATCATTGTGATGAAAAGCGCATGACACTTTGTGATGACAACGGTCATGGAGCATTGTCCTAACAAAGGCATGGAGCACTGTGATGACAAGGGTCACAGATAATTGTGATGAAAGGTTCATGGAGCATTGTGTTTACAAAGGTCATAGAGCCTTGTGATGATGCGCGCATGGACCGTTGTGATGACAATCGTTATGAAGCATTGTGATGACTGGAGTCAAGGAGCATTGTGATGACAGGGGTCATGGAGCATTGTGATGACAAGGGCATGGAGCATTTTGATGAGAAGGCCATGGAACATTCTGATGACATGTGTCAAGGAGCTTTGTGATGACAAGGGCATGGAGCATTGTGATTACAGGGGTCTTGGAGCATTGTGATGACAAGCGACATGGAGCCTTGTGATGACAAGTCCGTGGAACATTGTGATGGCAGGGGTCATGGAGCATTGTTATGACAGGTGTCATGGAGCATTGTGATGACAAGGGCATGGAGCATTGTGATGACAGGGTCATTGAGCATTGGTCTGACAAGTTTCCTAGATTATTGTGATGACAGTGGACATGGTTCATTGTGATGACAAGGGCATGGAGCATTGTGATGACAAGGACATGGAGTATTTTGAAGACAGGTGTCACGGAGCATTGTGATGACATATGTCATGGTCCATTGCGATGACAATGGCATGGAGCATTGTGATGCCAAATGTAATGGAGGATTGTGATGACAAATATAATGGAGCCTTGTGATGACTAAGGCTTGGAGCATTATGTTGACAAGGGCCATTGAGAATTTTCATGCAAATGTCGGGAAGCTTTGTGATGACAATGTCCTGGAGCACTGTGATGAGAAAATCATGGAGCCTTGTGATGACAAATCTCATGGAGCATACTGATGAAAAGGGGCATGGAGCATTCTGATTACAGGCGTTTTGGAACATTATGATAACTAGGGCATGGAGCATTGTGATGACAAGGGCATGGACCATTGGTCTAATAATTTTCATGGATTATTGTGATGACAGTTGGAATGGCGCATTGTGATGACAAGGGCATGGAGCATTGTGATGACCAGGTTATGCATTATTGTGAAGAGTGGTGTCATGGAGCATTGTGATGGCATATGTAATGGCTCATTGTGATGACAATGTCATGGAGCATTGTGATGCCAAGTGTCATGGTGGATTCTGATGACAAAGGTAATGGAGCTTTGTGATGAAAATGGCTTGAAGCATTGTGATGACAAGGGTCAGGAAGCATTGTTCTGACAAGTGCATGGAGAAATGTGATGACAATGTTCATGAAGCATTCTGATGACAAGCCTGTGGAGTATTTTCATGACAATGGCATGGAGAATTTTGAAGAAAATGGCATGGGGTTTTATGATGAAAAATGCATGGAGCCTCTTTGTGACAGGTTTCAAGGAGCATTCTGACGACAAGTGTCAGGGAACATTGTGATGACAAGTGTATTGAGAATTGTGATGACAAAGGTCATGAGGCACTGTGATGAAAAGGGCATGGATTATTGTAATGACAGACATCATGGAGCGTTGTGATGACAACTGTTATGGAACATTGTGATCACAAGGGTTAGTAGCATTGTGATGACAGAGGTCATGGATTAATTTGATTTCAAGGAGCATGGAGCTTCGTTATGACAAGGGCATGAAGCAATGTGATCCCAAGGTTCATGGAGGATTGTGATGACAATGGTAATGGAGTATTGTGATGACAAGCGCATAGAGCATTGTAATGACACGTTCATGTAGCATTTTGCTGACAAAGGCATGGAGCACTGTGATGACAGGTGTCATGGAGCACTGTGATGACAAGCGTCACAGAGCATTGTGAATACAGGGGTCATGGAGCAATGGGATGACAAGGTCATGGATCACTGTGATGACAAGGGTCATGGAGCATTGGGCTGAAAATGTTCATGGAGTATTGTGATGACAGGGGTCATGCAGCATTGTGATGACAGAGGTCATGGAGAATTTTGATTTCATTGTGCTGACAATAGCCGGAAGCATTATGATGATAGGCATGGTGCATTGTGATGACAGGGTTCATGGAGCATTGAGATGAAAAGGGGCATGGAGCATTGTGATTACAGGGGTCTTGGAGCACTGTGATGACAAGGGCATGGAGCATTTTGATGAGAAGGACATGGAACATTCTGATGGCATGTGTCATGGAGCTTTGTGATGACAAGGGCATGGAGCATTGTGATGACAGGGGTCATGGAACATTGTGATAACAAGGGCATGGAGCATTGTGATGACAATGGCATGGAGCATTGGTCTAAAAATTTTCATGGAGTACTGCGATGACAGTTGGAATGGCGCATTGTGATGACAAGGGCATGGAGCATTGTGATTACCAGGTCTTGCTGTATTGAGAACAGAGGTGTCAGGGAGCACTGTGATGACATATGTAATGGCCCATTGTGATAACAACGGCCTGGAGCATTGTGATGCCAAGTTTCATGGAGGATTCTGATGACAAAGTTAATGGAGCATTGTGATGACATGGGTCAGTGATCATTGTGCTGACAAGTGCATGGAGAATTGTGGTGACAAGGGTCATGGAGCATTCTGATGACAAGCTTGTGGAGTATCTTGATGACAATGGCATGGAGCATTGTGATGAAAATGGCATGGGGCTTTGTGATGAAAAAGGCATGGAGCCTTTTCGTGACAGGGTTCAAGGAGCATTCTGACGACAAGTGTTAGGGAGCATTGTGATGAAAAGTGTACTGAGAATTGTGATGACAAAGGTCATGGAGCATTGTGATGAAAAGGGCATGGAGTATTGTGATGGCAGGCATCATGGAGCGTTGTGATGACAAGTGTTATGGAACATTGTGATTCCAAGTGTTTGGAGCATGGTGATGAGAGGGGTCATGGATCATTTTGATTTCAAAGTCCATGGAGCATTGTGATGACAAGGGCATGAAGCAATGTGATCTCAAGGTTCATGGAGGTTTGTGATGACAATGGTAATGGAGTATTGTGATGACAAGCACATAGAGCATTGTAATGACAAGGTCATGAAGCATTTTGCTGACAAAGTCATGGAGCATTGTGATGACAGGTGTCGTGGAGCATTGGGCTGTAAATGTTCATGGAGTATTGTGATGACAGGGGTCATGGAGCTTTGTGATGTGTAGGGAATGGAGCATTGTGATGACAAGAGTCCCGGATCATTGTGTTGTCAGGTGTCATGGAGTGTTTTGATGACAGTGGTCATGGCGCATTTTGATGATATTTGTCATGGAGCATTGTGATGAGAATTTCATGGAGCATTGGGCTGAAAATATTCATGGATTATTGTGATGACAGGGGTCATGGAGCATTGTGATGAGTAGGGAATGGAGCATTGTGATGACAAGAGTCCCGGATCATTGTGTTGTCAGGTGTCATGGAGTGTTTTGATGACAGTGGTCATGGCGCATTTTGATGATATTTGTCATGGAGCATTGTGATGAGAATTTCATGGAGCATTGGGCTGAAAATATTCATGGATTATTGTGATGACAGGGGTCATGGAGCATTGTGATGACAAGGGATTGCAGCATGGTGATGACAAGGTCCTGGAGAATTGTGATGATAAAAGCATGGAGACTTGTGATGAGAAGTCTCATGGAGCATTCTGATGAAAAGGGGCATGGAGCATTGTGATTACAGGGGTCTTGGAGCATTGTGATGACAAGGGCCTGGAGCATTGTGAGGAGAAGGCCATGGAGCATTCTGATGACATGTGTCATTGAGCTTTGAGATGACAAGGGCATGGAGCACTGTGATTACAGGTGTCTTGGAACATTGTGATGAAAAGGCATGGATCATTGTGATGAAAAGGCATGGAGCCTTGTCATGACAGGGTTCAAGGAGCATACTGACGACAAGTGTCAGGGAGCATTGTGATGACAAGTGTATTGAGAATTGTGATGACAAAGGTCATGGAGCATTGTGATGAGAAGACCATGGATAATAGTGATGATGAGCGTCATAGGGTGTTGTGATGTTAAGTGTTATGGAACATTGTGATCACAAGGGTTTGGAGCATTATAATGACAGTGGTCATGGATAATTTTGATTCCATTGTGATGACAATAGCCTGAAGCATTTTGATGATGGGCATGGAGCATTCTGATGACAGGCTTCATGGAGCATTGAGATGAAAAGTAGCATGGAGCATTGTGAATACAGGGGTCTTGGAGCATTGTCATGACAAGGGCATGGAGGATTGTGATGAGAAGGCCATGGAACATTCTGATGGCATGCGTCATGGGGCTTTTTGATGACAAGGGCATGGAGCATTGTGATTACAGGGGTCTTGGAGCATTGTGATGACAAGGGTCATGGAGCCTTGTGATGACAGGGCCGTGGAACATTGTGTGGGCAGGTGTCATGGAGCATTGTTATGACAGAGGTAATGCAGCATTGTGATGAGAAGGGCTTGGAACATTGGTCTGAAACGTTTCATGGATATTTGTGATGAGATTGGGCATGGAGCACTGTGATGACAAGGGCAAGGAACACTGTGATACATGGGTCATGGAGGATTGTAATGACAAGGGCATGGAGCATTTTGATGTGAAGGGCATCGAGCATTGTGATGACAAGTGTCATGGAGCTTTGTGATGACAAGGGCATGGAGCAATGTGATGAGAGGGTTCATGGAGCATTGTGATGACAATGACATGGAGCATTGTGCTGCCAAGGGTCAGGGAGCTTTGTGATGACAAAGTCATTGAGCATTTTGATGACAAGTGTGTGGTGCATTGTGATGAGAAAGGCAGGGAGCATTTTGATGACAGGGTCATGCAGCAATTTGATGAAAAGTGTAATGGAACATTTTGATGACTGGGGTTATAGAACATTGTGATGCCAGGGGTCATGGAGCTTTGGGATGAAAAGGGTCATGGAGCATTTTGATGACAGTGGTTATGGAACATTGTGATGTCATGGGTCATGGAACATTGTGATGATATGGGGATGTAGCATTGTGATGACAGGGGTAATGGAACATTTTGATAACAGGGGTGAGTGAGGATTGTGATGACTAGTGATGGAACATTGTGATATCTCATGTGTGAGAGCATTTGGATGAGAAGTGCATGGAGCATTGTGATTACAAGGTTTATGGGGCATAGCTATGACAAGGTTGTGGATCATTGTGATGAAAAGCGCATGACACTTTGTGATGACAACGGTCATGGAGCATTGTCCTAACAAAGGCATGGAGCACTGTGATGACAAGGGTCACAGATAATTGTGATGAAAGGTTCATGGAGCATTGTGTTTACAAAGGTCATAGAGCCTTGTGATGACGCGCGCATGGACCGTTGTGATGACAATCGTTATGAAGCATTGTGATGACTGGAGTCAAGGAACATTGTGATGACAGGGGTCATGGAGCATTGTGATGACAAGGGCATGGAGCATTTTGATGAGAAGGCCATGGAACATTCTGATGACATGTGTCAAGGAGCTTTGTGATGACAAGGGCATGGAGCATTGTGATTACAGGGGTCTTGGAGCATTGTGATGACAAGCGACATGAAGCCTTGTGATGACAAGTCCGTGGAACATTGTGATGGCAGGGGTCATGGAGCATTGTTATGACAGGTGTCATGGAGCATTGTGATGACAAGGGCATGGAGCATTGTGATGACAGGGTCATTGAGCATTGGTCTGACAAGTTTCCTAGATTATTGTGATGACAGTGGACATGGTTCATTGTGATGACAAGGGCATGGAGCATTGTGATGACAAGGACATGGAGTATTTTGAAGACAGGTGTCACGGAGCATTGTGATGACATATGTCATGGTCCATTGCGATGACAATGGCATGGAGCATTGTGATGCCAAATGTAATGGAGGATTGTGATGACAAATATAATGGAGCCTTGTGATGACTAAGGCTTGGAGCATTATGTTGACAAGGGCCATTGAGAATTTTCATGCAAATGTCGGGAAGCTTTGTGATGACAATGTCCTGGAGCACTGTGATGAGAAAATCATGGAGCCTTGTGATGACAAATCTCATGGAGCATACTGATGAAAAGGGGCATGGAGCATTCTGATTACAGGCGTTTTGGAACATTATGATAACTAGGGCATGGAGCATTGTGATGACAAGGGCATGGACCATTGGTCTAATAATTTTCATGGATTATTGTGATGACAGTTGGAATGGCGCATTGTGATGACAAGGGCATGGAGCATTGTGATGACCAGGTTATGCATTATTGTGAAGAGTGGTGTCATGGAGCATTGTGATGGCATATGTAATGGCTCATTGTGATGACAATGTCATGGAGCATTGTGATGCCAAGTGTCATGGTGGATTCTGATGACAAAGGTAATGGAGCTTTGTGATGAAAATGGCTTGAAGCATTGTGATGACAAGGGTCAGGAAGCATTGTTCTGACAAGTGCATGGAGAAATGTGATGACAATGTTCATGAAGCATTCTGATGACAAGCCTGTGGAGTATTTTCATGACAATGGCATGGAGAATTTTGAAGAAAATGGCATGGGGTTTTATGATGAAAAATGCATGGAGCCTCTTTGTGACAGGTTTCAAGGAGCATTCTGACGACAAGTGTCAGGGAACATTGTGATGACAAGTGTATTGAGAATTGTGATGACAAAGGTCATGAGGCACTGTGATGAAAAGGGCATGGATTATTGTAATGACAGACATCATGGAGCGTTGTGATGACAACTGTTATGGAACATTGTGATCACAAGGGTTAGTAGCATTGTGATGACAGAGGTCATGGATTAATTTGATTTCAAGGAGCATGGAGCTTCGTTATGACAAGGGCATGAAGCAATGTGATCCCAAGGTTCATGGAGGATTGTGATGACAATGGTAATGGAGTATTGTGATGACAAGCGCATAGAGCATTGTAATGACACGTTCATGTAGCATTTTGCTGACAAAGGCATGGAGCACTGTGATGACAGGTGTCATGGAGCACTGTGATGACAAGCGTCACAGAGCATTGTGAATACAGGGGTCATGGAGCAATGGGATGACAAGGTCATGGATCACTGTGATGACAAGGGTCATGGAGCATTGGGCTGAAAATGTTCATGGAGTATTGTGATGACAGGGGTCATGCAGCATTGTGATGACAGAGGTCATGGAGAATTTTGATTTCATTGTGCTGACAATAGCCGGAAGCATTATGATGATAGGCATGGTGCATTGTGATGACAGGGTTCATGGAGCATTGAGATGAAAAGGGGCATGGAGCATTGTGATTACAGGGGTCTTGGAGCACTGTGATGACAAGGGCATGGAGCATTTTGATGAGAAGGACATGGAACATTCTGATGGCATGTGTCATGGAGCTTTGTGATGACAAGGGCATGGAGCATTGTGATGACAGGGGTCATGGAACATTGTGATAACAAGGGCATGGAGCATTGTGATGACAATGGCATGGAGCATTGGTCTAAAAATTTTCATGGAGTACTGCGATGACAGTTGGAATGGCGCATTGTGATGACAAGGGCATGGAGCATTGTGATTACCAGGTCTTGCTGTATTGAGAACAGAGGTGTCAGGGAGCACTGTGATGACATATGTAATGGCCCATTGTGATAACAACGGCCTGGAGCATTGTGATGCCAAGTTTCATGGAGGATTCTGATGACAAAGTTAATGGAGCATTGTGATGACATGGGTCAGTGATCATTGTGCTGACAAGTGCATGGAGAATTGTGGTGACAAGGGTCATGGAGCATTCTGATGACAAGCTTGTGGAGTATCTTGATGACAATGGCATGGAGCATTGTGATGAAAATGGCATGGGGCTTTGTGATGAAAAAGGCATGGAGCCTTTTCGTGACAGGGTTCAAGGAGCATTCTGACGACAAGTGTTAGGGAGCATTGTGATGAAAAGTGTACTGAGAATTGTGATGACAAAGGTCATGGAGCATTGTGATGAAAAGGGCATGGAGTATTGTGATGGCAGGCATCATGGAGCGTTGTGATGACAAGTGTTATGGAACATTGTGATTCCAAGTGTTTGGAGCATGGTGATGAGAGGGGTCATGGATCATTTTGATTTCAAAGTCCATGGAGCATTGTGATGACAAGGGCATGAAGCAATGTGATCTCAAGGTTCATGGAGGTTTGTGATGACAATGGTAATGGAGTATTGTGATGACAAGCACATAGAGCATTGTAATGACAAGGTCATGAAGCATTTTGCTGACAAAGTCATGGAGCATTGTGATGACAGGTGTCGTGGAGCATTGGGCTGTAAATGTTCATGGAGTATTGTGATGACAGGGGTCATGGAGCTTTGTGATGTGTAGGGAATGGAGCATTGTGATGACAAGAGTCCCGGATCATTGTGTTGTCAGGTGTCATGGAGTGTTTTGATGACAGTGGTCATGGCGCATTTTGATGATATTTGTCATGGAGCATTGTGATGAGAATTTCATGGAGCATTGGGCTGAAAATATTCATGGATTATTGTGATGACAGGGGTCATGGAGCATTGTGATGAGTAGGGAATGGAGCATTGTGATGACAAGAGTCCCGGATCATTGTGTTGTCAGGTGTCATGGAGTGTTTTGATGACAGTGGTCATGGCGCATTTTGATGATATTTGTCATGGAGCATTGTGATGAGAATTTCATGGAGCATTGGGCTGAAAATATTCATGGATTATTGTGATGACAGGGGTCATGGAGCATTGTGATGACAAGGGATTGCAGCATGGTGATGACAAGGTCCTGGAGAATTGTGATGATAAAAGCATGGAGACTTGTGATGAGAAGTCTCATGGAGCATTCTGATGAAAAGGGGCATGGAGCATTGTGATTACAGGGGTCTTGGAGCATTGTGATGACAAGGGCCTGGAGCATTGTGAGGAGAAGGCCATGGAGCATTCTGATGACATGTGTCATTGAGCTTTGAGATGACAAGGGCATGGAGCACTGTGATTACAGGTGTCTTGGAACATTGTGATGAAAAGGCATGGATCATTGTGATGAAAAGGCATGGAGCCTTGTCATGACAGGGTTCAAGGAGCATACTGACGACAAGTGTCAGGGAGCATTGTGATGACAAGTGTATTGAGAATTGTGATGACAAAGGTCATGGAGCATTGTGATGAGAAGACCATGGATAATAGTGATGATGAGCGTCATAGGGTGTTGTGATGTTAAGTGTTATGGAACATTGTGATCACAAGGGTTTGGAGCATTATAATGACAGTGGTCATGGATAATTTTGATTCCATTGTGATGACAATAGCCTGAAGCATTTTGATGATGGGCATGGAGCATTCTGATGACAGGCTTCATGGAGCATTGAGATGAAAAGTAGCATGGAGCATTGTGAATACAGGGGTCTTGGAGCATTGTCATGACAAGGGCATGGAGGATTGTGATGAGAAGGCCATGGAACATTCTGATGGCATGCGTCATGGGGCTTTTTGATGACAAGGGCATGGAGCATTGTGATTACAGGGGTCTTGGAGCATTGTGATGACAAGGGTCATGGAGCCTTGTGATGACAGGGCCGTGGAACATTGTGTGGGCAGGTGTCATGGAGCATTGTTATGACAGAGGTAATGCAGCATTGTGATGAGAAGGGCTTGGAACATTGGTCTGAAACGTTTCATGGATATTTGTGATGAGATTGGGCATGGAGCACTGTGATGACAAGGGCAAGGAACACTGTGATACATGGGTCATGGAGGATTGTAATGACAAGGGCATGGAGCATTTTGATGTGAAGGGCATCGAGCATTGTGATGACAAGTGTCATGGAGCTTTGTGATGACAAGGGCATGGAGCAATGTGATGAGAGGGTTCATGGAGCATTGTGATGACAATGACATGGAGCATTGTGCTGCCAAGGGTCAGGGAGCTTTGTGATGACAAAGTCATTGAGCATTTTGATGACAAGTGTGTGGTGCATTGTGATGAGAAAGGCAGGGAGCATTTTGATGACAGGGTCATGCAGCAATTTGATGAAAAGTGTAATGGAACATTTTGATGACTGGGGTTATAGAACATTGTGATGCCAGGGGTCATGGAGCTTTGGGATGAAAAGGGTCATGGAGCATTTTGATGACAGTGGTTATGGAACATTGTGATGTCATGGGTCATGGAACATTGTGATGATATGGGGATGTAGCATTGTGATGACAGGGGTAATGGAACATTTTGATAACAGGGGTGAGTGAGGATTGTGATGACTAGTGATGGAACATTGTGATATCTCATGTGTGAGAGCATTTGGATGAGAAGTGCATGGAGCATTGTGATTACAAGGTTTATGGGGCATAGCTATGACAAGGTTGTGGATCATTGTGATGAAAAGCGCATGACACTTTGTGATGACAACGGTCATGGAGCATTGTCCTAACAAAGGCATGGAGCACTGTGATGACAAGGGTCACAGATAATTGTGATGAAAGGTTCATGGAGCATTGTGTTTACAAAGGTCATAGAGCCTTGTGATGACGCGCGCATGGACCGTTGTGATGACAATCGTTATGAAGCATTGTGATGACTGGAGTCAAGGAACATTGTGATGACAGGGGTCATGGAGCATTGTGATGACAAGGGCATGGAGCATTTTGATGAGAAGGCCATGGAACATTCTGATGACATGTGTCAAGGAGCTTTGTGATGACAAGGGCATGGAGCATTGTGATTACAGGGGTCTTGGAGCATTGTGATGACAAGCGACATGAAGCCTTGTGATGACAAGTCCGTGGAACATTGTGATGGCAGGGGTCATGGAGCATTGTTATGACAGGTGTCATGGAGCATTGTGATGACAAGGGCATGGAGCATTGTGATGACAGGGTCATTGAGCATTGGTCTGACAAGTTTCCTAGATTATTGTGATGACAGTGGACATGGTTCATTGTGATGACAAGGGCATGGAGCATTGTGATGACAAGGACATGGAGTATTTTGAAGACAGGTGTCACGGAGCATTGTGATGACATATGTCATGGTCCATTGCGATGACAATGGCATGGAGCATTGTGATGCCAAATGTAATGGAGGATTGTGATGACAAATATAATGGAGCCTTGTGATGACTAAGGCTTGGAGCATTATGTTGACAAGGGCCATTGAGAATTTTCATGCAAATGTCGGGAAGCTTTGTGATGACAATGTCCTGGAGCACTGTGATGAGAAAATCATGGAGCCTTGTGATGACAAATCTCATGGAGCATACTGATGAAAAGGGGCATGGAGCATTCTGATTACAGGCGTTTTGGAACATTATGATAACTAGGGCATGGAGCATTGTGATGACAAGGGCATGGACCATTGGTCTAATAATTTTCATGGATTATTGTGATGACAGTTGGAATGGCGCATTGTGATGACAAGGGCATGGAGCATTGTGATGACCAGGTTATGCATTATTGTGAAGAGTGGTGTCATGGAGCATTGTGATGGCATATGTAATGGCTCATTGTGATGACAATGTCATGGAGCATTGTGATGCCAAGTGTCATGGTGGATTCTGATGACAAAGGTAATGGAGCTTTGTGATGAAAATGGCTTGAAGCATTGTGATGACAAGGGTCAGGAAGCATTGTTCTGACAAGTGCATGGAGAAATGTGATGACAATGTTCATGAAGCATTCTGATGACAAGCCTGTGGAGTATTTTCATGACAATGGCATGGAGAATTTTGAAGAAAATGGCATGGGGTTTTATGATGAAAAATGCATGGAGCCTCTTTGTGACAGGTTTCAAGGAGCATTCTGACGACAAGTGTCAGGGAACATTGTGATGACAAGTGTATTGAGAATTGTGATGACAAAGGTCATGAGGCACTGTGATGAAAAGGGCATGGATTATTGTAATGACAGACATCATGGAGCGTTGTGATGACAACTGTTATGGAACATTGTGATCACAAGGGTTAGTAGCATTGTGATGACAGAGGTCATGGATTAATTTGATTTCAAGGAGCATGGAGCTTCGTTATGACAAGGGCATGAAGCAATGTGATCCCAAGGTTCATGGAGGATTGTGATGACAATGGTAATGGAGTATTGTGATGACAAGCGCATAGAGCATTGTAATGACACGTTCATGTAGCATTTTGCTGACAAAGGCATGGAGCACTGTGATGACAGGTGTCATGGAGCACTGTGATGACAAGCGTCACAGAGCATTGTGAATACAGGGGTCATGGAGCAATGGGATGACAAGGTCATGGATCACTGTGATGACAAGGGTCATGGAGCATTGGGCTGAAAATGTTCATGGAGTATTGTGATGACAGGGGTCATGCAGCATTGTGATGACAGAGGTCATGGAGAATTTTGATTTCATTGTGCTGACAATAGCCGGAAGCATTATGATGATAGGCATGGTGCATTGTGATGACAGGGTTCATGGAGCATTGAGATGAAAAGGGGCATGGAGCATTGTGATTACAGGGGTCTTGGAGCACTGTGATGACAAGGGCATGGAGCATTTTGATGAGAAGGACATGGAACATTCTGATGGCATGTGTCATGGAGCTTTGTGATGACAAGGGCATGGAGCATTGTGATGACAGGGGTCATGGAACATTGTGATAACAAGGGCATGGAGCATTGTGATGACAATGGCATGGAGCATTGGTCTAAAAATTTTCATGGAGTACTGCGATGACAGTTGGAATGGCGCATTGTGATGACAAGGGCATGGAGCATTGTGATTACCAGGTCTTGCTGTATTGAGAACAGAGGTGTCAGGGAGCACTGTGATGACATATGTAATGGCCCATTGTGATAACAACGGCCTGGAGCATTGTGATGCCAAGTTTCATGGAGGATTCTGATGACAAAGTTAATGGAGCATTGTGATGACATGGGTCAGTGATCATTGTGCTGACAAGTGCATGGAGAATTGTGGTGACAAGGGTCATGGAGCATTCTGATGACAAGCTTGTGGAGTATCTTGATGACAATGGCATGGAGCATTGTGATGAAAATGGCATGGGGCTTTGTGATGAAAAAGGCATGGAGCCTTTTCGTGACAGGGTTCAAGGAGCATTCTGACGACAAGTGTTAGGGAGCATTGTGATGAAAAGTGTACTGAGAATTGTGATGACAAAGGTCATGGAGCATTGTGATGAAAAGGGCATGGAGTATTGTGATGGCAGGCATCATGGAGCGTTGTGATGACAAGTGTTATGGAACATTGTGATTCCAAGTGTTTGGAGCATGGTGATGAGAGGGGTCATGGATCATTTTGATTTCAAAGTCCATGGAGCATTGTGATGACAAGGGCATGAAGCAATGTGATCTCAAGGTTCATGGAGGTTTGTGATGACAATGGTAATGGAGTATTGTGATGACAAGCACATAGAGCATTGTAATGACAAGGTCATGAAGCATTTTGCTGACAAAGTCATGGAGCATTGTGATGACAGGTGTCGTGGAGCATTGGGCTGTAAATGTTCATGGAGTATTGTGATGACAGGGGTCATGGAGCATTGTGATGAGTAGGGAATGGAGCATTGTGATGACAAGAGTCCCGGATCATTGTGTTGTCAGGTGTCATGGAGTGTTTTGATGACAGTGGTCATGGCGCATTTTGATGATATTTGTCATGGAGCATTGTGATGAGAATTTCATGGAGCATTGGGCTGAAAATATTCATGGATTATTGTGATGACAGGGGTCATGGAGCATTGTGATGACAAGGGATTGCAGCATGGTGATGACAAGGTCCTGGAGAATTGTGATGATAAAAGCATGGAGACTTGTGATGAGAAGTCTCATGGAGCATTCTGATGAAAAGGGGCATGGAGCATTGTGATTACAGGGGTCTTGGAGCATTGTGATGACAAGGGCCTGGAGCATTGTGAGGAGAAGGCCATGGAGCATTCTGATGACATGTGTCATTGAGCTTTGAGATGACAAGGGCATGGAGCACTGTGATTACAGGTGTCTTGGAACATTGTGATGAAAAGGCATGGATCATTGTGATGAAAAGGCATGGAGCCTTGTCATGACAGGGTTCAAGGACCATACTGACGACAAGTGTCAGGGAGCATTGTGATGACAAGTGTATTGAGAATTGTGATGACAAAGGTCATGGAGCATTGTGATGAGAAGACCATGGATAATAGTGATGATGAGCGTCATAGGGTGTTGTGATGTTAAGTGTTATGGAACATTGTGATCACAAGGGTTTGGAGCATTATAATGACAGTGGTCATGGATAATTTTGATTCCATTGTGATGACAATAGCCTGAAGCATTTTGATGATGGGCATGGAGCATTCTGATGACAGGCTTCATGGAGCATTAAGATGAAAAGTAGCATGGAGCATTGTGAATACAGGGGTCTTGGAGCATTGTTATGACAAGGGCATGGAGGATTGTGATGAGAAGGCCATGGAACATTCTGATGGCATGCGTCATGGGGCTTTGTGATGACAAGGGCATGGAGCATTGTGATTACAGGGGTCTTGGAGCATTGTAATGACAAGGGTCATGGAGCCTTGTGATGACAGGGCCGTGGAACATTGTGTGGGCAGGTGTCATGGAGCATTGTTATGACAGAGGTAATGCAGCATTGTGATGAGAAGGGCTTGGAACATTGGTCTGAAAGGTTTCATGGATATTTGTGATGAGATTGGGCATGGAGCACTGTGATGACAAGGGCAAGGAACACTGTGATACATGGGTCATGGAGGATTGTAATGACAAGGGCATGGAGCATTTTGATGCGAAGGGCATCGAGCATTGTGATGACAAGTGTCATGGAGCTTTGTGATGACAAGGGCATGGAGCAATGTGATGAGAGGGTTCATGGAGCATTGTGATGACAATGACATGGAGCATTGTGCTGCCAAGGGTCATGGAGCTTTGTGATGACAAAGTCATTGAGCATTTTGATGACAAGTGTGTGGTGCATTGTGATGAGAAAGGCAGGGAGCATTTTGATGGCAGGGTCATGCAGCAATTTGATGAAAAGTGTAATGGAACATTTTGATGACTGGGGTTATAGAACATTGTGATGCCAGGGGTCATGGAGCTTTGGGATGAAAAGGGTCATGGAGCATTTTGATGACAGTGGTTATGGAACATTGTGATGTCATGGGTCATGGAACATTGTGATGATATGGGGATGTAGCATTGTGATGACAGGGGTAATGGAACATTTTGATAACAGGGGTGAGTGAGGATTGTGATGACTATTGATGGAACATTGTGATATCTCATGTGAGAGAGCATTTGGATGAGAAGTGCATGGAGCATTGTGATTACAAGGTTTATGGGGCATAGCTATGACAAGGTTGTGGATCATTGTGATGAAAAGCGCATGACACTTTGTGATGACAACGGTCATGGAGCATTGTCCTAACAAAGGCATGGAGCACTGTGATGACAAGGGTCACAGATAATTGTGATGAAAGGTTCATGGAGCATTGTGTTTACAAAGGTCATAGAGCCTTGTGATGACGCGCGCATGGACCGTTGTGATGACAATCGTTATGAAGCATTGTGATGACTGGAGTCAAGGAGCATTGTGATGACAGGGGTCATGGAGCATTGTGATGACAAGGGCATGGAGCATTGTGATGACAGGGGCATGGAGCATTGGTCTGAAAAGTTTCATAGATTATTGTGATGACATTGCACATGGTGCATCGTGATGACAATGGCATGGAGCATTTTGATGAGAAGGCCATGGAACATTCTGATGACATGTGTCAAGGAGCTTTGTGATGACAAGGGCATGGAGCATTGTGATTACAGGGGTCTTGGAGCATTGTGATGACAAGCGACATGGAGCCTTGTGATGACAAGTCCGTGGAACATTGTGATGGCAGGGGTCATGGAGCATTGTTATGACAGGTGTCATGGAGCATTGTGATGACAAGGGCATGGAGCATTGTGATGACAGGGTCATTGAGCATTGGTCTGACAAGTTTCCTAGATTATTGTGATGACAGTGGACATGGTTCATTGTGATGACAAGGGCATGGAGCATTGTGATGACAAGGACATGGAGTATTTTGAAGACAGGTGTCACGGAGCATTGTGATGACATATGTCATGGTCCATTGCGATGACAATGGCATGGAGCATTGTGATGCCAAATGTAATGGAGGATTGTGATGACAAATATAATGGAGCCTTGTGATGACTAAGGCTTGGAGCATTATGTTGACAAGGGCCATTGAGAATTTTCATGCAAATGTCGGGAAGCTTTGTGATGACAATGTCCTGGAGCACTGTGATGAGAAAATCATGGAGCCTTGTGATGACAAATCTCATGGAGCATACTGATGAAAAGGGGCATGGAGCATTCTGATTACAGGCGTTTTGGAACATTATGATAACTAGGGCATGGAGCATTGTGATGACAAGGGCATGGACCATTGGTCTAATAATTTTCATGGATTATTGTGATGACAGTTGGAATGGCGCATTGTGATGACAAGGGCATGGAGCATTGTGATGACCAGGTTATGCATTATTGTGAAGAGTGGTGTCATGGAGCATTGTGATGGCATATGTAATGGCTCATTGTGATGACAATGTCATGGAGCATTGTGATGCCAAGTGTCATGGTGGATTCTGATGACAAAGGTAATGGAGCTTTGTGATGAAAATGGCTTGAAGCATTGTGATGACAAGGGTCAGGAAGCATTGTTCTGACAAGTGCATGGAGAAATGTGATGACAATGTTCATGAAGCATTCTGATGACAAGCCTGTGGAGTATTTTCATGACAATGGCATGGAGAATTTTGAAGAAAATGGCATGGGGTTTTATGATGAAAAATGCATGGAGCCTCTTTGTGACAGGTTTCAAGGAGCATTCTGACGACAAGTGTCAGGGAACATTGTGATGACAAGTGTATTGAGAATTGTGATGACAAAGGTCATGAGGCACTGTGATGAAAAGGGCATGGATTATTGTAATGACAGACATCATGGAGCGTTGTGATGACAACTGTTATGGAACATTGTGATCACAAGGGTTAGTAGCATTGTGATGACAGAGGTCATGGATTAATTTGATTTCAAGGAGCATGGAGCTTCGTTATGACAAGGGCATGAAGCAATGTGATCCCAAGGTTCATGGAGGATTGTGATGACAATGGTAATGGAGTATTGTGATGACAAGCGCATAGAGCATTGTAATGACACGTTCATGTAGCATTTTGCTGACAAAGGCATGGAGCACTGTGATGACAGGTGTCATGGAGCACTGTGATGACAAGCGTCACAGAGCATTGTGAATACAGGGGTCATGGAGCAATGGGATGACAAGGTCATGGATCACTGTGATGACAAGGGTCATGGAGCATTGGGCTGAAAATGTTCATGGAGTATTGTGATGACAGGGGTCATGCAGCATTGTGATGACAGAGGTCATGGAGAATTTTGATTTCATTGTGCTGACAATAGCCGGAAGCATTATGATGATAGGCATGGTGCATTGTGATGACAGGGTTCATGGAGCATTGAGATGAAAAGGGGCATGGAGCATTGTGATTACAGGGGTCTTGGAGCACTGTGATGACAAGGGCATGGAGCATTTTGATGAGAAGGACATGGAACATTCTGATGGCATGTGTCATGGAGCTTTGTGATGACAAGGGCATGGAGCATTGTGATGACAGGGGTCATGGAACATTGTGATAACAAGGGCATGGAGCATTGTGATGACAATGGCATGGAGCATTGGTCTAAAAATTTTCATGGAGTACTGCGATGACAGTTGGAATGGCGCATTGTGATGACAAGGGCATGGAGCATTGTGATTACCAGGTCTTGCTGTATTGAGAACAGAGGTGTCAGGGAGCACTGTGATGACATATGTAATGGCCCATTGTGATAACAACGGCCTGGAGCATTGTGATGCCAAGTTTCATGGAGGATTCTGATGACAAAGTTAATGGAGCATTGTGATGACATGGGTCAGTGATCATTGTGCTGACAAGTGCATGGAGAATTGTGGTGACAAGGGTCATGGAGCATTCTGATGACAAGCTTGTGGAGTATCTTGATGACAATGGCATGGAGCATTGTGATGAAAATGGCATGGGGCTTTGTGATGAAAAAGGCATGGAGCCTTTTCGTGACAGGGTTCAAGGAGCATTCTGACGACAAGTGTTAGGGAGCATTGTGATGAAAAGTGTACTGAGAATTGTGATGACAAAGGTCATGGAGCATTGTGATGAAAAGGGCATGGAGTATTGTGATGGCAGGCATCATGGAGCGTTGTGATGACAAGTGTTATGGAACATTGTGATTCCAAGTGTTTGGAGCATGGTGATGAGAGGGGTCATGGATCATTTTGATTTCAAAGTCCATGGAGCATTGTGATGACAAGGGCATGAAGCAATGTGATCTCAAGGTTCATGGAGGTTTGTGATGACAATGGTAATGGAGTATTGTGATGACAAGCACATAGAGCATTGTAATGACAAGGTCATGAAGCATTTTGCTGACAAAGTCATGGAGCATTGTGATGACAGGTGTCGTGGAGCATTGGGCTGTAAATGTTCATGGAGTATTGTGATGACAGGGGTCATGGAGCATTGTGATGAGTAGGGAATGGAGCATTGTGATGACAAGAGTCCCGGATCATTGTGTTGTCAGGTGTCATGGAGTGTTTTGATGACAGTGGTCATGGCGCATTTTGATGATATTTGTCATGGAGCATTGTGATGAGAATTTCATGGAGCATTGGGCTGAAAATATTCATGGATTATTGTGATGACAGGGGTCATGGAGCATTGTGATGACAAGGGATTGCAGCATGGTGATGACAAGGTCCTGGAGAATTGTGATGATAAAAGCATGGAGACTTGTGATGAGAAGTCTCATGGAGCATTCTGATGAAAAGGGGCATGGAGCATTGTGATTACAGGGGTCTTGGAGCATTGTGATGACAAGGGCCTGGAGCATTGTGAGGAGAAGGCCATGGAGCATTCTGATGACATGTGTCATTGAGCTTTGAGATGACAAGGGCATGGAGCACTGTGATTACAGGTGTCTTGGAACATTGTGATGAAAAGGCATGGATCATTGTGATGAAAAGGCATGGAGCCTTGTCATGACAGGGTTCAAGGACCATACTGACGACAAGTGTCAGGGAGCATTGTGATGACAAGTGTATTGAGAATTGTGATGACAAAGGTCATGGAGCATTGTGATGAGAAGACCATGGATAATAGTGATGATGAGCGTCATAGGGTGTTGTGATGTTAAGTGTTATGGAACATTGTGATCACAAGGGTTTGGAGCATTATAATGACAGTGGTCATGGATAATTTTGATTCCATTGTGATGACAATAGCCTGAAGCATTTTGATGATGGGCATGGAGCATTCTGATGACAGGCTTCATGGAGCATTAAGATGAAAAGTAGCATGGAGCATTGTGAATACATGGGTCTTGGAGCATTGTCATGACAAGGGCATGGAGGATTGTGATGACAGGGCCGTGGAACATTGTGTGGGCAGGTGTCATGGAGCATTGTTATGACAGAGGTAATGCAGCATTGTGATGAGAAGGGCTTGGAACATTGGTCTGAATGGTTTCATGGATATTTGTGATGAGATTGGGCATGGAGCACTGTGATGACAAGGGCAAGGAACACTGTGATACATGGGTCATGGAGGATTGTAATGACAAGGGCATGGAGCATTTTGATGCGAAGGGCATCGAGCATTGTGATGACAAGTGTCATGGAGCTTTGTGATGACAAGGGCATGGAGCAATGTGATGAGAGGGTTCATGGAGCATTGTGATGACAAGTGTCATGGAGCATTGTGCTGCCAAGGGTCATGGAGCTTTGTGATGACAAAGTCATTGAGCATTTTGATGACAAGTGTGTGGTGCATTGTGATGAGAAAGGCAGGGAGCATTTTGATGACAGGGTCATGCAGCAATTTGATGAAAAGTGTAATGGAACATTTTGATGACTGGGGTTATAGAACATTGTGATGCCAGGGGTCATGGAGCTTTGGGATGAAAAGGGTCATGGAGCATTTTGATGACAGTGGTTATGGAACATTGTGATGTCATGGGTCATGGAACATTGTGATGATATGGGGATGTAGCATTGTGATGACAGGGGTAATGGAACATTTTGATAACAGGGGTGAGTGAGGATTGTGATGACTAGTGATGGAATATTGTGATATCTCATGTGAGAGAGCATTTGGATGAGAAGTGCATGGAGCATTGTGATTACAAGGTTTATGGGGCATAGCTATGACAAGGTTGTGGATCATTGTGATGAAAAGCGCATGACACTTTGTGATGACAACGGTCATGGAGCATTGTCCTAACAAAGGCATGGAGTATTGTGATGACAAGGGTCACAGATAATTGTGATGAAAGGTTCATGGAGCATTGTGTTTACAAAGGTCATAGAGCCTTGTGATGACGCGCGCATGGACCGTTGTGATGACAATCGTTATGAAGCATTGTGATGACTGGAGTCAAGGAGCATTGTGATGACAGGGGTCATGGAGCATTGTGATGACAAGGGCATGGAGCATTGTGATGACAGGGGCATGGAGCATTGGTCTGAAAAGTTTCATAGATTATTGTGATGACATTGCACATGGTGCATCGTGATGACAATGGCATGGAGCATTTTGATGAGAAGGCCATGGAACATTCTGATGACATGTGTCAAGGAGCTTTGTGATGACAAGGGCATGGAGCATTGTGATTACAGGGGTCTTGGAGCATTGTGATGACAAGCGACATGGAGCCTTGTGATGACAAGTCCGTGGAACATTGTGATGGCAGGGGTCATGGAGCATTGTTATGACAGGTGTCATGGAGCATTGTGATGACAAGGGCATGGAGCATTGTGATGACAGGGTCATTGAGCATTGGTCTGACAAGTTTCCTAGATTATTGTGATGACAGTGGACATGGTTCATTGTGATGACAAGGGCATGGAGCATTGTGATGACAAGGACATGGAGTATTTTGAAGACAGGTGTCACGGAGCATTGTGATGACATATGTCATGGTCCATTGCGATGACAATGGCATGGAGCATTGTGATGCCAAATGTAATGGAGGATTGTGATGACAAATATAATGGAGCCTTGTGATGACTAAGGCTTGGAGCATTATGTTGACAAGGGCCATTGAGAATTTTCATGCAAATGTCGGGAAGCTTTGTGATGACAATGTCCTGGAGCACTGTGATGAGAAAATCATGGAGCCTTGTGATGACAAATCTCATGGAGCATACTGATGAAAAGGGGCATGGAGCATTCTGATTACAGGCGTTTTGGAACATTATGATAACTAGGGCATGGAGCATTGTGATGACAAGGGCATGGACCATTGGTCTAATAATTTTCATGGATTATTGTGATGACAGTTGGAATGGCGCATTGTGATGACAAGGGCATGGAGCATTGTGATGACCAGGTTATGCATTATTGTGAAGAGTGGTGTCATGGAGCATTGTGATGGCATATGTAATGGCTCATTGTGATGACAATGTCATGGAGCATTGTGATGCCAAGTGTCATGGTGGATTCTGATGACAAAGGTAATGGAGCTTTGTGATGAAAATGGCTTGAAGCATTGTGATGACAAGGGTCAGGAAGCATTGTTCTGACAAGTGCATGGAGAAATGTGATGACAATGTTCATGAAGCATTCTGATGACAAGCCTGTGGAGTATTTTCATGACAATGGCATGGAGAATTTTGAAGAAAATGGCATGGGGTTTTATGATGAAAAATGCATGGAGCCTCTTTGTGACAGGTTTCAAGGAGCATTCTGACGACAAGTGTCAGGGAACATTGTGATGACAAGTGTATTGAGAATTGTGATGACAAAGGTCATGAGGCACTGTGATGAAAAGGGCATGGATTATTGTAATGACAGACATCATGGAGCGTTGTGATGACAACTGTTATGGAACATTGTGATCACAAGGGTTAGTAGCATTGTGATGACAGAGGTCATGGATTAATTTGATTTCAAGGAGCATGGAGCTTCGTTATGACAAGGGCATGAAGCAATGTGATCCCAAGGTTCATGGAGGATTGTGATGACAATGGTAATGGAGTATTGTGATGACAAGCGCATAGAGCATTGTAATGACACGTTCATGTAGCATTTTGCTGACAAAGGCATGGAGCATTGTGATGACAGGTGTCATGGAGCACTGTGATGACAAGTGTCACAGAGCATTGTGAATACAGGGGTCATGGAGCAATGGGATGACAAGGTCATGGATCACTGTGATGACAAGGGTCATGGAGCATTGGGCTGAAAATGTTCATGGAGTATTGTGATGACAGGGGTCATGCAGCATTGTGATGACAGAGGTCATGGAGAATTTTGATTTCATTGTGCTGACAATAGCCGGAAGCATTATGATGATAGGCATGGTGCATTGTGATGACAGGGTTCATGGAGCATTGAGATGAAAAGGGGCATGGAGCATTGTGATTACAGGGGTCTTGGAGCACTGTGATGACAAGGGCATGGAGCATTTTGATGAGAAGGACATGGAACATTCTGATGGCATGTGTCATGGAGCTTTGTGATGACAAGGGCATGGAGCATTGTGATGACAGGGGTCATGGAACATTGTGATAACAAGGGCATGGAGCATTGTGATGACAATGGCATGGAGCATTGGTCTAAAAATTTTCATGGAGTACTGCGATGACAGTTGGAATGGCGCATTGTGATGACAAGGGCATGGAGCATTGTGATTACCAGGTCTTGCTCTATTGAGAACAGAGGTGTCAGGGAGCACTGTGATGACATATGTAATGGCCCATTGTGATAACAACGGCCTGGAGCATTGTGATGCCAAGTTTCATGGAGGATTCTGATGACAAAGTTAATGGAGCATTGTGATGACATGGGTCAGTGATCATTGTGCTGACAAGTGCATGGAGAATTGTGGTGACAAGGGTCATGGAGCATTCTGATGACAAGCTTGTGGAGTATCTTGATGACAATGGCATGGAGCATTGTGATGAAAATGGCATGGGGCTTTGTGATGAAAAAGGCATGGAGCCTTTTCGTGACAGGGTTCAAGGAGCATTCTGACGACAAGTGTTAGGGAGCATTGTGATGAAAAGTGTACTGAGAATTGTGATGACAAAGGTCATGGAGCATTGTGATGAAAAGGGCATGGAGTATTGTGATGGCAGGCATCATGGAGCGTTGTGATGACAAGTGTTATGGAACATTGTGATTCCAAGTGTTTGGAGCATGGTGATGAGAGGGGTCATGGATCATTTTGATTTCAAAGTCCATGGAGCATTGTGATGACAAGGGCATGAAGCAATGTGATCTCAAGGTTCATGGAGGTTTGTGATGACAATGGTAATGGAGTATTGTGATGACAAGCACATAGAGCATTGTAATGACAAGGTCATGAAGCATTTTGCTGACAAAGTCATGGAGCATTGTGATGACAGGTGTCGTGGAGCATTGGGCTGTAAATGTTCATGGAGTATTGTGATGACAGGGGTCATGGAGCATTGTGATGAGTAGGGAATGGAGCATTGTGATGACAAGAGTCCCGGATCATTGTGTTGTCAGGTGTCATGGAGTGTTTTGATGACAGTGGTCATGGCGCATTTTGATGATATTTGTCATGGAGCATTGTGATGAGAATTTCATGGAGCATTGGGCTGAAAATATTCATGGATTATTGTGATGACAGGGGTCATGGAGCATTGTGATGACAAGGGATTGCAGCATGGTGATGACAAGGTCCTGGAGAATTGTGATGATAAAAGCATGGAGACTTGTGATGAGAAGTCTCATGGAGCATTCTGATGAAAAGGGGCATGGAGCATTGTGATTACAGGGGTCTTGGAGCATTCTGATGACATGTGTCATGGAGCTCTGTGATTACAAGGGCATGGAGCACTGTGATTACAGGTGTCTTGGAACATTGTGATGAAAAGGCATGGATCATTGTGATGAAAAGGCATGGAGCCTTGTCATGACAGGGTTCAAGGACCATACTGACGACAAGTGTCAGGGAGCATTGTGATGACAAGTGTATTGAGAATTGTGATGACAAAGGTCATGGAGCATTGTGATGAGAAGACCATGGATAATAGTGATGATGAGCGTCATAGGGTGTTGTGATGTTAAGTGTTATGGAACATTGTGATCACAAGGGTTTGGAGCATTATAATGACAGTGGTCATGGATAATTTTGATTCCATTGTGATGACAATAGCCTGAAGCATTTTGATGATGGGCATGGAGCATTCTGATGACAGGCTTCATGGAGCATTGAGATGAAAAGTAGCATGGAGCATTGTGAATACAGGGGTCTTGGAGCATTGTCATGACAGGGGCATGGAGGATTGTGATGAGAAGGCCATGGAACATTCTGATGGCATGCGTCATGGGGCTTTTTGATGACAAGGGCATGGAGCATTGTGATTACAGGGGTCTTGGAGCATTGTGATGACAAGGGTCATGGAGCCTTGTGATGACAGGGCCGTGGAACATTGTGTGGGCAGGTGTCATGGAGCATTGTTATGACAGAGGTAATGCAGCATTGTGATGAGAAGGGCTTGGAACATTGGTCTGAAAGGTTTCATGGATATTTGTGATGAGATTGGGCATGGAGCACTGTGATGACAAGGGCAAGGAACACTGTGATACATGGGTCATGGAGGATTGTAATGACAAGGGCATGGAGCATTTTGATGCGAAGGGCATCGAGCATTGTGATGACAAGTGTCATGGAGCTTTGTGATGACAAGGGCATGGAGCAATGTGATGAGAGGGTTCATGGAGCATTGTGATGACAATGACATGGAGCATTGTGATGCCAAGGGTCATGGAGCTTTGTGATGACAAAGTCATTGAGCATTTTGATGACAAGGGTGTGGTGCATTGTGATGAGAAAGGCAGGGAGCATTTTGATGACAGGGTCATGCAGCAATTTGATGAAAAGTGTAATGGAATATTTTGATGACTGGGGTTATAGAACATTGTGATGCCAGGGTTCATGGAGCTTTGGGATGAAAAGGGTCATGGAGCATTTTGATGACAGTGGTTATGGAACATTGTGATGTCATGGGTCATGGAACATTGTGATGATAAGGGGATGTAGCATTGTGATGACAGGGGTAATGGAATATTGTGATAACAGTGGTGAGTGAGGATTGTGATGACTAGTGATGGAACATTGTGATATCTCATGTGAGAGAGCATTTGGATGAGAAGTGCATGGAGCATTGTGATTACAAGTTTTATGGAGCATAGCTATGACAAGGTTGTGGATCATTGTGATGAAAAGCGCATGACAGTTTGTGATGACAATGGTCATGGAGCATTGTCCTAACAAAGGCATGGAGCATTGTGATGACAAGGGTCACAGATAATTGTGATGAAAGGTTCATGGAGCATTGTGTTTACAAAGGTCATAGAGCCTTGTGATGACGCGCGCATGGACCGTTGTGATGACAATCGTTATGAATCATTGTGATGACTGGAGTCAAGGAGCATTGTGATGACAGGGGTCATGGAGCATTGTGATGACAAGGGCATGGAGCATTGTGATGACAGGGGCATGGAGCATTGGTCTGAAAAGTTTCATAGATTATTGTGATGACATTGCACATGGTGCATTGTGATGACATTGGCATGGAGCATTTTGATGAGAAGGCCATGGAACATTCTGATGACATGTGTCAAGGAGCTTTGTGATGACAAGTGCATGGAGCATTGTGATTACAGGGGTCTTGTAGCATTGTGATGACAAGCGACATGGAGCCTTGTGATGACAAGTCCGTGGAACATTGTGATGGCAGGGGTCATGGAGCATTGTTATGACAGGTGTCATGGAGCATTGTGATGACAAGGGCATGGAGCATTGTGATGACAGGGTCATTGAGCATTGGTCTGACAAGTTTCGTAGATTATTGTGATGACAGTGGACATGGTTCATTGTGATGACAAGGGCATGGAGCATTGTGATGACAAGGGCATGGAGTATTGTGAAGACAGGTGTCACGGAGCATTGTGATGACATATGTCATGGTCCATTGCGATGACAATGGCATGGATCATTGTGATGCCAAATGTAATGGAGGATTGTGATGACAAATATAATGGAGCATTGTGATGACTAGGGCTTGGAGCATTATGTTGACAAGGGCCATTGAGAATTTTCATGCAAATGTCGGGAAGCTTTGTGATGACAATGTCCTGGAGCACTGTGATGAGAAAATCATGGAGCCTTGTGATGACAAATCTCATGGAGCATACTGATGAAAAGGGGCATGGAGCATTCTGATTACAGGCGTTTTGGAACATTATGATAACTAGGGCATGGAGCATTGTGATGACAAGGGCATGGACCATTGGTCTAATAATTTTCATGGATTATTGTGATGACAGTTGGAATGGCGCATTGTGATGACAAGGGCATGGAGCATTGTGATGACCAGGTTATGCATTATTGTGAAGAGTGGTGTCATGGAGCATTGTGATGACATATGTAATGGCTCATTGTGATGACAATGTCATGGAGCATTGCGATGCCAATTGTCATGGAGGATTCTGATGACAAAGGTAATGGAGCTTTGTGATGAAAATGGCTTGAAGCATTGTGATGACAAGGGTCAGGAAGCATTGTTCTGACAAGTGCATGGAGAATTGTGATGACAATATTCATGAAGCATTCTGATGACAAGACTGTGGAGTATTTTCATGACAGTGGCATGGAGCATTTTGAAGAAAATGGCATGGGGTTTTGTGATGAAAAATGCATGGAGCCTTTTTGTGACAGGTTTCAAGGAGCATTCTGACGACAAGTGTCAGGGAACATTGTGATGACAAGTGTATTGAGAATTGTGATGACAAAGGTCATGAGGCACTGTGATGAAAAGGGCATGGATTATTGTAATGACAGACATCATGGAGCGTTGTGATGACAACTGTTATGGAACATTGTGATCACAAGGGTTAGTAGCATTGTGATGACAGAGGTCATGGATCATTTTGATTTCAAGGAGCAGGGAGATTCGTTATGACAAGGGCATGAAGCAATGTGATCCTATGTTCATGGAGGATTGTGATGACAGTGGTAATGGAGTAATGTGATGACAAGCGCATAGAGCATTGTAATGACAAGGTCATGTAGCGTTTTGCTGACAAAGTCATGGAGCATTGTGATGACAGGTATCATGGAGCATTGTGATGACAATCGTCACGAAGCATTGTGAATACATGGGTCATGGAGCATTGGGATGAAAATTGCATGGATGATTGTGATGAAATGGGACATGGAGCATTGGGCTGAAAATGTTCATGGAGCATTGTGATGAGTAGGGAATGGAGCATTGTGATGACAAGAGTCCCGGATCATTGTGTTGTCAGGTGTTATGGAGTGTTGTGATGACAGTGGGCATGGAGCATTTTGATGATATTTGACATGGAGCACTGTGATGAGAATTTCATGGAGCATTGGGCTGAAAATGTTCATGGAGTATTGTGATGACAGGGGTCATGGAGCATTGTGATGACAAGGGAATGGAGCATGGTGATGACAAGGTCCTGGAGCACTGTGATGATAAGAGCATGGAGATTTGTGTTGACAAGTCTCATGGAGAATTCTAATGAAAAGGGGCATGGAGCATTGTGATTACATTGGTCTTGGAGCATTCTGATGACATGTGTCATGGAGCTCTGTGATTACAAGGGCATGGAGCACTGTGATTACAGGGGTCTTGGAGCATTGTGATGAAAAGGGCATGGATCATTGTGATGAAAAGGCATGGAGCCTTGTCATGACAGGGTTCAAGGAGCATACTGACGACATGTGTCAGGGAGCATTGTGATGACAAGTGTACTGAGAATTGTGATGACAAAGGTCATGGAGCATTGTGATGAGAAGACCATGGATAATTGTGATGATGAGCGTCATAGGGTTTTGTGATAATAAGTGTTATGGCACTTTGTGATCACAAGGGTTTGGAGCATTATGATGACAGTGGTCATGGATAATTTTGATTTCATTGTGATGACAATAGCCTGAAGCATTATGATGATGGGCATGGTGCATTTTGATGACAGGCTTCAAGGTGCATTGAGATGAAAAGTAGCATGGATCAATGTGATTACAGGTGTCTTGGAGCAGTGTCATGACAAGGGCATGTAGCACTGTGATGAGAAGGCCATGGAACATTCTGATGGCATGCTTCATGGAGCTTTGTGATGACAAGGCCATGGAACCTTGTGTTGGCAGGGGTCATGGAGCATTGTTATGACAGAGGTAATGGATCACTGTGATGATAAGGGCATTGGGCATTGGTCTGAAATATTTCATGGATTACTGTGATGAGAAGGGCATTGAGCATTGTGATGACAATTGTCATGGAGCTTTGTGATGACAAGGGCATGGAGCAATGTGATGAGAAGGTTCATGGAGCACTGTGATGACAATTGCATGGATCATTGTGATGCCAACGGTCATGGAGCTTTGTGATGACAAAGGTCATGGAGCATTTTGATGACAAGGGTGTGGTGCATTGTGATGAGAAAGGCAGGGAGCATTTTGATGACAGGGTCATGCAGCAATTTGATGAAAATTGTAATGGAACATTTTGATGACAGGGGTTATAGAACATTGTGATGCCAGGGGTCATGGAGCTTTGGGATGAAAACGGTCATGGAGCATTTTGATGAAGGTGGTTATGGAACATTGTGATGTCAGGGGTCATAGAACATTGTGCTGATAAGGGGATGTAGCATTGTTATGACAGGGTTCATGGAACATTGTGATAACAGGGGTGAGGGAAGATTGTGATGACTAGTGATGGAACATTGTGATATCTCATGTGAGAGAGCATTTGGATGAGAAGTGCATGGAGCATTGTGCTTACAAGGTTTATGGAGCATAGCGATGACAAAGTTGTGGATCATTGTGATGAAAAGCGCATGGCACAGTGTGATGACAAGGGTCATGGAGCATTGTTCTGACAAAGGCATGGAGCATTGTAATGGCAAGGGTCACACAGCATTGTGATGAAAAGTTCATGGAGCATTGTAGTTACAAATGTCACAGAGCCTTGTCATGACGCGGGCATGGACCGTTGTGATGACAAACGTTATGATGCATTGTGATGACTGGAGTCACGGAGCATTGTGATGACAGGGGTCAGGGAGCATTGTGATGACAAGGGCATGGAGCATTGTGATGACAGGGACATGGAGCATTGGTCTGACATGTTTCATAAATTATTGTGATGACATTGGACATGGTGCATTGTGATGACAAGGGCATGGAGCCTTTTGATTTGAAGGCCATGGAACATTCTGATGACATGTGTCATGGAGCTTTGTGATGACAAGGGCATGGAGCATTGTAATTACAGGGGTCTTGGAGCATTGTGATGACAAGCGTCATGGAGCATTGTGATGACAAGGCCGTGGAACATTGTGATGGCAGGGGTCATGGAGCTTTGTTATGACAGGGGTCATGGAGCATTGTAATGACAAGGGCATGGAGCATTGTGATGACAGGGGCATGGAGCATTGGTCTGACAAGTTTCCTAGACTATTGTGATGACAGTGGACATGGTGCATTTTGATTACAAGGGCATGGAGCATTGTGATGACAAGGGCATGGAATATTGTGAAGACAGGTGTCAGGGAGCATTGTGATGACATATGTCATGGTCCATTGCGATGACATTGGCATGGAGCATTGTGATGCCAAATGTAATGGAGGATTGTGATGACAAATATAATGGAGCATTGTGATGACTAGGGCTAGGAGCATTATGATGACAAGGGCCATTGAGAATTTTCACGAAAATGTCGTGAAGCATTGTGATGACAATGTCCTGGAGCATTGTGATGAGAAAACCATGGAGCCTTGTGATGACAAATCTCATGGAGCATACTGATGAAAAGGGGCATGGAGCATTCTGATTACAGGGGTTTTTGAACATTGTGATAACTAGGGCATGGAGCATTGTGATGAAAAGGGCATGCAGCATTGGTCTAATAAGTTTCATGGATTATTGTGATGAAAGTTGGAAAGGCGCATTGTGATGACAAGGGCATGGAGCATTGTAGTGACCAGGTCATGCAGTATTGTGAAGAGAGCTGTCAGGGAGCATTGTGATGAAATATGTAATGGCCCATTGAGATGACAATGGCATGGAGCATTGTGATGCCAAGTGTCATGGAGGATTCTGATGACAAAAGTAATGGAGCATTGTGATGACAAGGGCATGGAGCATTGTGATGACAAACGTCAGGGTGCATTGTGCTGACAACTGCATGGAGAATTGTGATGACAAGGGTCATGGAGCATTCTGATGACAAGCTTGTGGAGTATTTTGATGACAATGGCATGGAGCATTGTGATGAAAATGGCATTGGGCTTTGTGATGAAAAATGCATGGAGACTTTTCATAACAGGGTTCAAGGAGCATTCTGATGACAAGTGTCAGGGAGCTTTGTGATGACAAGTGTATTGAGAATTGTGATGCCTAAGTCATGGAGCCTTGTGATGAAAAGGGCATGGATTATTGTGATGGCAGGCATCATGGAGCGTTGTGATGACAAGTGTTATGGAACATTGTGATCACAAGGGTTTGGAGCATTGTGATGACAGAGGTCATGGATCATTTTGATTTCAAGGAGCATGGAGCATTGTGATGACAAGGGCATGAAGCAATGTGATCCCAAGGTTCATGGAGGACTGTGATGACAATGGGAATGGTGTATTGTGATGACAAGCCCATAGAGCATTGCAATGACAAGGTCAGGTAGTATTTTGCTGACAAAGGCAAGGAGCATTGTTATGACAGGTGTCATGGAGCACTGTGAATACAGGGGTCATGGAGCATTGGGATGACAAAGTCATGGATGATTGTGATGACATGAGTCATGGAGCATTGGGCTGAAAATTTTCATGGAGTATTGTGATGACAGGGGTCATGGAGCATTGTGATGAGTAGGGAATGGAGCACTGTGATAAAAAGAGTCCCGGATCATTGTGTTGTCAGGTGTTATGGAGTGTTGTGATGACAGTGGGCATGGAGCATTTTGATGATATTTGACATGGAGCACTGTGATGAGAATTTCATGGAGCATTGGGCTGAAAATGTTCATGGAGTATTGTGATGACAGGGGTCATGGAGCATTGTGATGACAAGGGAATGGAGCATGGTGATGACAAGGTCCTGGAGCACTGTGATGATAAGAGCATGGAGATTTGTGTTGACAAGTCTCATGGAGAATTCTAATGAAAAGGGGCATGGAGCATTGTGATTACATTGGTCTTGGAGCATTCTGATGACATGTGTCATGGAGCTCTGTGATTACAAGGGCATGGAGCACTGTGATTACAGGGGTCTTGGAGCATTGTGATGAAAAGGGCATGGATCATTGTGATGAAAAGGCATGGAGCCTTGTCATGACAGGGTTCAAGGAGCATACTGACGACATGTGTCAGGGAGCATTGTGATGACAAGTGTACTGAGAATTGTGATGACAAAGGTCATGGAGCATTGTGATGAGAAGACCATGGATAATTGTGATGATGAGCGTCATAGGGTTTTGTGATGATAAGTGTTATGGCACTTTGTGATCACAAGGGTTTGGAGCATTATGATGACAGTGGTCATGGATAATTTTGATTTCATTGTGATGACAATAGCCTGAAGCATTATGATGATGGGCATGGTGCAAATTGATGACAGGCTTCAAGGTGCATTGAGATGAAAAGTAGCATGGATCAATGTGATTACAGGTGTCTTGGAGCAGTGTCATGACAAGGGCATGTAGCACTGTGATGAGAAGGCCATGGAACATTCTGATGGCATGCTTCATGGAGCTTTGTGATGACAAGGCCATGGAACCTTGTGTTGGCAGGGGTCATGGAGCATTGTTATGACAGAGGTAATGGATCACTGTGATGATAAGGGCATTGGGCATTGGTCTGAAATATTTCATGGATTACTGTGATGAGAAGGGCATTGAGCATTGTGATGACAATTGTCATGGAGCTTTGTGATGACAAGGGCATGGAGCAATGTGATGAGAAGGTTCATGGAGCACTGTGATGACAATTGCATGGATCATTGTGATGCCAACGGTCATGGAGCTTTGTGATGACAAAGGTCATGGAGCATTTTGATGACAAGGGTGTGGTGCATTGTGATGAGAAAGGCAGGGAGCATTTTGATGACAGGGTCATGCAGCAATTTGATGAAAATTGTAATGGAACATTTTGATGACAGGGGTTATAGAACATTGTGATGCCAGGGGTCATGGAGCTTTGGGATGAAAACGGTCATGGAGCATTTTGATGAAGGTGGTTATGGAACATTGTGATGTCAGGGGTCATAGAACATTGTGCTGATAAGGGGATGTAGCATTGTTATGACAGGGTTCATGGAACATTGTGATAACAGGGGTGAGGGAAGATTGTGATGACTAGTGATGGAACATTGTGATATCTCATGTGAGAGAGCATTTGGATGAGAAGTGCATGGAGCATTGTGCTTACAAGGTTTATGGAGCATAGCGATGACAAAGTTGTGGATCATTGTGATGAAAAGCGCATGGCACAGTGTGATGACAAGGGTCATGGAGCATTGTTCTGACAAAGGCATGGAGCATTGTAATGGCAAGGGTCACACAGCATTGTGATGAAAAGTTCATGGAGCATTGTAGTTACAAATGTCACAGAGCCTTGTCATGACGCGGGCATGGACCGTTGTGATGACAAACGTTATGATGCATTGTGATGACTGGAGTCACAGAGCATTGTGATGACAGGGGTCAGGGAGCATTGTGATGACAAGGGCATGGAGCATTGTGATGACAGGGACATGGAGCATTGGTCTGACATGTTTCATAAATTATTGTGATGACATTGGACATGGTGCATTGTGATGACAAGGGCATGGAGCCTTTTGATTTGAAGGCCAAGGAACATTCTGATGACATGTGTCATGGAGCTTTGTGATGACAAGGGCATGGAGCATTGTAATTACAGGGGTCTTGGAGCATTGTGATGACAAGCGTCATGGAGCCTTGTGATGACAAGGCCGTGGAACATTGTGATGGCAGGGGTCATGGAGCTTTGTTATGACAGGGGTCATGGAGCATTGTAATGACAAGGGCATGGAGCATTGTGATGACAGGGGCATGGAGCATTGGTCTGACAAGTTTCCTAGACTACTGTGATGACAGTGGACATGGTGCATTTTGATTACAAGGGCATGGAGCATTGTGATGACAAGGGCATGGAGAATTGTGATGACAAGGGTCATGGAGCATTCTGATGACAAGCTTGTGGAGTATTTTGATGACAATGGCATGGAGCATTGTGATGAAAATGGCATTGGGCTTTGTGATGAAAAATGCATGGAGACTATTCATAACAGGGTTCAAGGAGCATTCTGATGACAAGTGTCAGGGAGCTTTGTGATGACAAGTGTATTGAGAATTGTGATGCCTAAGTCATGGAGCATTGTGATGACAGGTGTCATGGAGCATTGTGATGACAAGGGCATGGAGCATTGTGATGACAGGGGCATGGAGCATTGGTCTGACAAGTTTCCTAGACTATTGTGATGACAGTGGACATGGTGCATTTTGATTACAAGGGCATGGAGCATTGTGATGACATGGGCATGGAATATTGTGAAGACAGGTGTCAGGGAGCATTGTGATGACATATGTCATGGTCCATTGCGATGACATTGGCATGGAGCATTGTGATGCCAAATGTAATGGAGGATTGTGATGACAAATATAATGGAGCATTGTGATGACTAGGGCTAGGAGCATTATGATGACAAGGGCCATTGAGAATTTTCACGAATATGTCGTGAAGCATTGTGATGACAATGTCCTGGAGCATTGTGATGAGAAAACCATGGAGCCTTGTGATGACAAATCTCATGGAGCATACTGATGAAAAGGGGCATGGAGCATTCTGATTACAGGGGTTTTGGAACATTGTGATAACTAGGGCATGGAGCATTGTGATGAAAAGGGCATGCAGCATTGGTCTAATAAGTTTCATGGATTATTGTGATGAAAGTTGGAAAGGCGCATTGTGATGACAAGGGCATGGAGCATTGTAGTGACCAGGTCATGCAGTATTGTGAAGAGAGCTGTCAGGGAGCATTGTGATGAAATATGTAATGGCCCATTGAGATGACAATGGCATGGAGCATTGTGATGCCAAGTGTCATGGAGGATTCTGATGACAAAAGTAATGGAGCATTGTGATGACAAGGGCATGGAGCATTGTGATGACAAACGTCAGGGTGCATTGTGCTGACAACTGCATGGAGAATTGTGATGACAAGGGTCATGGAGCATTCTGATGACAAGCTTGTGGAGTATTTTGATGACAATGGCATGGAGCATTGTGATGAAAATGGCATTGGGCTTTGTGATGAAAAATGCATGGAGACTTTTCATAACAGGGTTCAAGGAGCATTCTGATGACAAGTGTCAGGGAGCTTTGTGATGACAAGTGTATTGAGAATTGTGATGCCTAAGTCATGGAGCCTTGTGATGAAAAGGGCATGGATTATTGTGATGGCAGGCATCATGGAGCGTTGTGATGACAAGTGTTATGGAACATTGTGATCACAAGGGTTTGGAGCATTGTGATGACAGAGGTCATGGATCATTTTGATTTCAAGGAGCATGGAGCATTGTGATGACAAGGGCATGAAGCAATGTGATCCCAAGGTTCATGGAGGACTGTGATGACAATGGGAATGGAGTATTGTGATGACAAGCCCATAGAGCATTGCAATGACAAGGTCAGGTAGTATTTTGCTGACAAAGGCAAGGAGCATTGTTATGACAGGTGTCATGGAGCACTGTGAATACAGGGGTCATGGAGCATTGGGATGACAAAGTCATGGATGATTGTGATGACATGAGTCATGGAGCATTGGGCTGAAAATTTTCATGGAGTATTGTGATGACAGGGGTCATGGAGCATTGTGATGAGTAGGGAATGGAGCACTGTGATAAAAAGAGTCCCGGATCATTGTGTTGTCAGGTGTGATGGAGTGTTGTGATGACAGTGGTCATGGAGCATTTTGATGATATTTGTCATGGAGCATTGTGATGAGAATTTCATGGAGCATTGGGCTGAAAATGTTCATGGAGTATTGTGATGACAGGGGTCATGGAGCATTGTGATGACAAGGGAATGGAGCATGGTGATGAGAATGTCCTGTAGCATTGTGATGATAAGACCATGGAGACTTGTGATGACAAATCTCATGGAGCATTCTGATGAAAAGGTGCATGGAGCATTGTGATTCCATGGGTCTTGGAGCATTGTGATGACAAGGGCCTGGAGCATTGTGAGGAGAAGGCCATGGAGCATTCTGATGACATGTGTCATGGAGCAATGTGATGAAAAGGGCATGAAGTATTGTGATGACAGGGGTCATGGAGCCTTGGGATGACAAGGCTGTGGAACACTGTGATGTCTGGGGTCATGGAGAATTGTTATGACAGAGGTAATGGAGCATTGTGATGAGAAGGGCATGGAGCATTGTGATGACCAGGTCATGCAGTATTGTAAAAAGGGGTGTCACGGAATATTGTGATGACATATATATGGCCCACTGTGATGACAATGGCATGGAGCATTGTGATGCCAAGTGTCATGGAGGATTCTGATGACAAAGTTAATGGAACATTGTGATGACAATGGCTTGGAGCATAGTGATGACAATGTTCAGGGAGCACTGTGCTGATAAGTGCATGGAGAATTGTGATGACAGGGGTCATGGAGCATTCTGATGACAAGCTTCTGGAGTATTTTGATGACAATGGCATGGAGCATTGTGATGAAAACGGCATGGGGCATTGTTATGAAAAAGGCATGGAGAGTTTTCGTGACAGGGTTCAAGGAGCATTGTGACGACAAGTGTCAGGGAGCATTGTGATGACAAGTGTATTGAGAATTGTGATGACAAATGTCATGGAGCATTGTGATGAAAAACTCATGAAGTATTGTGATGACAGGCATCATGGAGCCTTGTGATGAATAGTTTTATGGAACATTGTGATCAGAAGGTTTTGGAGCATTGCGATGACAGAGGTCATGGATCATTTTGATTTCAAGGAGCATGGAGCATTGTGATGACAAGGGCATGAAGCAATGGGATCCCAAGGTTCATGGAGGATTGTGATGACAATGGTAATGGAGTATTGTGATGACAAGTGCATAGAACATTGTAATGACAATGTCATGTAGCATTTTGCTGACAAAGGCATGGAGCATTGTGATGACATGTGTCATGGAGCACTGTGATGACAAGCGTCACGAAGCATTGTGAATACAGGGGTCATGGAGCATTGGGATGACAAGGGCATGGATCATTGTGATGACAAGTGTCATGGAGCATTGGGCTGAAAATGTTCATGGAGTATTGTGATGACAGGGGTCATGGAGCATTGCGATGACAGATATCATTGAGAATTTTGATTTCATTGTGCTGACAATAGCTGGAAGCATTATTATGATTGGCATGATGCTTTGTGATGACAGGGTTCATGGAGCATTGTGATGAAAAGGGGCATGGAGCATTGTGATTACAGGGGTCTTTGAGCATGTTGATGACAAGGGAATTGAGCATGTTGATGAGAAGGCCATGGAACTTTCTAATGACATGTGTCATGGAGCTTTGTGATGACAAGGGCATGGAGCATTGTGATTACAGGGGTTTTGGAGCATTGAGATGACAAGTGTCATGGAGCATTCTGATGACAAGGCCGTGGAACATTGTGATGGCAGGTGTCATGGCGCATTATTATGACAGGGGTAATGGAGCATTGTGATGAGAAGGACATGTAGCATTGTGATTACAAGTTTTATGGGGCAATTCGATGACAAATTTGTGGACCGTTGGGATGAAAACTGCGTGGCACATTGTGATGACAAGGGTTATGGAGCATTTTTCTGACAAAGGCATGGAGCATTGTGATGACAAGGGTCACGGAACATTGCGATGAAAAGTTCATGGAGCATTGTGGTTACAAAGGTCACAGAACCTTGTGATGACGCGGGTATAGACCATTGTGATGACAAATGTTATGAAGAATTGTGATGACTGGAGTCACGGAACAATGTGATGACAGGGGTCATGGAGCATTGTGATGAAAACGGCATGGAACACTGTGCTGAGAAAGGCATAGAGCATTGTGATGACAAGGGTCAAAGAGCATTGTGATGAAATGTTCATGGAACATTGTGGTTAAAAAGGTCACAAAGACTGTTGATGATGAGGGCATGGACCATTGTGATGACAAAGGTCATGGAGCATTGTGATGAGAAGACCATGGAAAATTGTGATGATGAGCGTCATGGGGCACTGTGATGTCAAGTGTTATGGAATATTGTGATCACAAGGGTTTGGAGCATTGTTATGACAGAGGTCATGGAGCATTTTGATTTCATTGTTATGAAAATAGCATGAAGCATTATGATGATGGGCATGGTGCATTGTGATGACAGGTTTCATGGATGATTGAGATGAAAAGGGGCATAGAGCATTGTGATTACAGTGTTCTTGGAGCATTGTGATGAGAAGGGTCATGGAGCCTTGTGATGACAAGGCCATGGAACATCGTGATGGCAGGGGTCATGGAGCATTGTTATGACAGTGGTAATGGAGCATTGTGATGGCAAGGGCATGGAGCATTCTGATGACATGTGTCATGGAGCTATGTGAAGTCAAGGGCATGGAGCAATGTGATGAGAGCGTTCATGGAGCATTGTGATGACAATGACATGGAACATTGTGATGCCAAGGGTCATGGATATTTGTGATGACAATGGTCATGGAGCATTTTGATGGCAAGGGCGTTGTGCATTGTGATGAGAAGGGCAGGGAGCATTGTGATGACAGGGTCATGTAGCAATTTGATGAAAATTGTCAAGGAATATTTTGATGACAGGTGTTATGGAACATTGTGATGTCATGGGTCATCGAACATTATGATGATAAGTGCATGTAGCATTGTGATGACAGGATTCATGGAACATTGTGATGACAAGGGTGAGGGAGTATTGTGACAAATAGTGATGTAGCATTGTGATATCAGTGGTGAGAGAGCATTTTGATGAGAAGTGCATGGAGCATTGTGATGACAAATTTTATGGAGCATTGTGATGACAAGATTGTGGAGCACAGTGATGATAAGCGCATGGTGCATTGTGATGACATGTGTCATGGAACATTGTGCTGACAAGCGCATGGAGCATTGTGATGACAAGGGTAATGGAGCATTGTGCTGAGAAAGGCATAGAGCATTGTGATGACAAGTGTCAAAGAGCAGTGTGATGAAAAGTTCATAGAGCATTGTGGTTAAATAGGTCACAGAGACTGTTGATGATGAGGGCATGGACCATTGTGATGACAAAAGTAATGAAGCACTGTGATGACTGGAGTCACGGAGCATTGTGATGACAGGGGTCATGGAGCATGGTGATAAAAAGGGCATGGAACATTGTGATGACAAGGGCAATGAACATTTGTCTAATAAGTTTCATGGATTATTGCGATGACAGTTGGAATGGCGCATTGTGATGACCAGGTCATGCAGTATTGTGAAGCCAGGTGTCAGGGAGCATTGTGATGACATATGTAATGGCCCATTGTGATGACGATGGCATGGAGCATTGTGATGCCAAGTGTCATGGAGGATTATGATGACAAAGGTAATGGAGCATTGTGATGACAATGGCTTGGAGCATTGCGATGACAAGTGTCAAGGAGCATTGTGCTGACAAGTGCATGGAGAATTGTGATGACAAGGGTCATGGAGCATTCTGATGACAAGCCTGTGGAGTATTTTGATGACAATGGCATAGAGCATTGTGATGAAAACGGCATGAGACAGTGTGATGAAAAAGGCATGGAGCCTTTTTGTGACAGGGTTCAAGGAGCATTCTGATGACAAGTGTCAGGGAGCATTGTGATGACAAGTGTATTGAGAAATGTGATGACAAATGTTATGGAGCATTGTGATGAGAAGGCCATGGATAATTGTGACGATGATAGTAATGGGGTGTTGTGATGATAAGTGTTATGGAACATTGTGTTCACAAGGACTTGGAGCATTATGATGACAGAGGTCATGGAGAATTTTGATTTCATTGTGATGACAACAGCCTGAAGCATTATGATGATGGGCATGGTGCATTGTGATGACAGTGTTAATGGAGCATTGAGATGAAAAAGGGCATGGAGCATTGTGATTACAGGGATCTTGGAGCACTGTGATGACAAGGGCATTGAGCATTCTGATTACAGGGTTCTTGGAGCATTGTGATGACAAGGGTCATGGAGCCTTGTGATGACAAGGCCGTGGAACATTGTGATGGCAGTGGTCATGGATCATTGTTATGACAGAAGTAATGGAGCATATTGATGAGAAGGGCATTGAGGATTGGTCTGAAATATTTTATGGATTATTGTGATGAGAGTGGGCATGGAGCATTGTGATGACAAGGGCACGGAAGACTGTGATACATGGGTCATGGTGGATTGTAATGACAGGGGTATGGAGCATTGTGATGAGAACGCATCGAGCATTGTGATGACAAGTGTCATGGAGCTTTGTGATGACAAGGGCATGGAGCAATGTGATGAGAGTGTTCATGGAGCATTGTGATGACAATGACATGGAGCATTGTGATGCCAAGTGTCATGGAGCTTTGTGATGACAAAGGTCATGGAGCATTTTGATGACAAGGGTGTGGTGCATTGTGATGAGAAGGGCAGGGAGCATTTTGATGACAGGGTCATGCAGCAATTTGATGAAAAGTGTAATGGAATATTTTGATGACAGGGGTTATAGAACATTGTGGTGCCAGGGGTCATGGAGCTTTGGGATGAAAATGTCATGGAGCATTTTGATGACAGGGGTTATGGAACATTGTGATGTCAGGGGTCATGGAACACTGTGCTGATAAGGGGATGTAGCATGGTGATGACAGTGGTATGGAACACTGTGATTACAGGGGTGAGGGAGCATTGTGATAACTAGTGATGAAACATTGTGATATCTCAGGTGAGAGAGCATTTGGATGAGAAGTGCATGGAGCATTGTGATTACAAGGTTTATGGAGCATAGACATGACAAGGTTGTGGAACATTGTGATGAAAAGCGCATGGCACCTTGTGATGACAAGGGTCATGGAGCATTGTTCTGACAAAGGCATGGAGCACTGTGATGACAAGGGTCACGGAGCAGTGTGATGAAATGTTCATGGAGCATTGTGGTTACAAAGGACACAGGGCCTTGTGATGACGCGGGCATGGACCGCTGTGATGACAAACGTTATGAAGCATTGTGATGACTGGAGTCAAGGAGCATTGTGAGCACAGGGGTCATGGAGCATTGTGCTAACCAGGGCATGGGGCATTTTGAAGACAGGGTCATGGAGCATTGGTCTGAGATGTTTCATAGATTATTGTGATGACAGTGGACATGGTGCATTGTGATGACAAGGGCATGGGGCATTGTGATGAGACGGTCATGGAGTATTGTGAAGAGAGGTGTGAGGGAGCATTGTGTTGACATATGTCATGGTCCATTGCGATGACAATAGCAGGGAACATTGTAATGCCAAATGTAATGGAACATTGTGATGGCAAATAAAATAGAGCATTGTGATGACTAGGGCTTGCAGCATTATGATTACAAGGGCCATTGAGGATTTTCATGACAAGGTCGTGAAGCATTGTGATGACAATTTCCTGGAGCTTTGTGATGAGAAAATCATGGAGCCTTGTGATGACAAATCTCATGGAGCATACTGATGAAAAGGGGCATGGAGCATTCTGATTACAGGGGTCTTGGAACATTGTGATAACAATGACATGGAGCATTGTGATGACAAGGGCATGGAGCATTGGTCTAATATGTTTCATGGATTATTGCGATGACAGATGGAATGACACATTGTGATGACAAGGGCATGGAGCATTGTGATGACCAAGTGATGCAGTATTGTGAAGACAGGTGTCAGGGAGCATTGTGATGACATATGTAATGGCCCATTGTGATGACAATGGCATGGAGCATTGTGATGCCAAGTGTGATGTAGGATTCTGAAGACAAAGGTAATGGAGCATTGTGATGACAATGGCTTGGAGCATTGTGATGACAAGGGTCATGGAGCAATGTGATGAAAAGGGCATGGAGTATTGTGATGACAGGCATCATGGAGCATTGTGATGACAAGTGTTATGGAACATTGTGATCACAAGGGTTTGGAGCATTGTGATGAGAGATGTCATGGATCATTTTGATTTCAAGGCACATGGAGCATTGTGATGACAAGGGCATGAAGCAATGGGATCCCAAGTTTCAAGGAGGATTGTGATGACAATGGAATTGGAGTATTGTGATGACAAGCGCATAGAGCATTGCAATGACAAGGTCATGTAGCATTTTGCTGACAAAGGCATGGAGCATTGTGATGACATGTGTCATGGAGCACTGTGATGACAAGCGTCAAGGAGCATTGTGAATACAGGGGTCATGGAGCATTGGGATGACAAGGGCATGGATCATTGTGATGCCAAGGTTCATGGAGCATTGGCCTGAAAATGTTCATGGACTATTGTGATGACAGGGGTCATGGAGCATCGTGATGACTAGGGAATGGAGCATTGTGATGACAAGAGTCAGGGATCATTGTGTTGTCATGTGTTATGGATGGTTGTGATGACAGGGTTCATGGAGCATTGTGATGATATTTGTCATGGAGCATTGTGATGAGAATGTCATGTAGCATTCGGCTGGAAATGTTAATATATTATTGTAATTACAGGGGTCATGGAGCATTGTGATGACAAGGGAATGGAGCATGGTGATGACAAGGTCCTGGAGCATTGTGATGAGATGACCATGGAAACTTGTGATGACAATTCTCATGGATCATTCTGATAAAAAAGGGCATGGAGCATTTTCATTACAAGGGTCTTGGAGCATTGTGATGACAAGGCCATTGAGCATTGTGATAACAGGGATCTTGGAGCATTGTGATGAAAAGGCATGGATCATTGTGATGTAAAAGGCATGGAGACTTGTCATCACAGGTTTCAAGGAGCATACTGACGACAGGTGTCAGGGAGTATTGTGATGACAAGTGTATTGAGCATTGTGATGACAATGATCTTGGAGCATTGTGATGAGAACACCATGGATAATTGTGATGATGATCGTCATGGGGTGTTGTGATGATAAGTGTTATGGAACATTGTGATCACATGGGTTTGGAGCATTATGATGACAGAAGTCATGGAGAATTTTGATTTCATTGTAGTGACAATAGCCTGAAGCATTATGAAGATGGGCATGGTGCATTGTGATGACAGGGTTCATGGAGCATTGAGATGGAAAGGGGCATGGAGCATTGTGTTTACAGGTGTCTTGGAGCATTGTGATGACAAGGGCATGGAGCATTTTGATGAGAAGGCCATGGGACCTTCTGATGACATGCGTCATGGAGCTCTGTTATGACAAGGGCATGGAGAATATTGATTACATGTTTCTTGGAGCATTGTGATGACAACGGTCATGGAGCCTTGGAATGACAAGGCCGTGGAACATTGTGATGGCAGTGGTTGTGGTGCATTGTTATGACAGAGGTAATGGAGCATTGTGATGAGAAGGGTATTGAGCATTGGTTTGAAATATTTCATATTTTATTGTGATGAGAGTGGACTGGAGCATTGTGGTGACAAGGGCACGGAACACTGTGATACATGGGTCATGGAGGATTGTAATGCCAAGTGCATGGAGCAATGTGATGAGAGGGTACATGGAGCATTGTGATGACAATGCCATGGAGCATAGTGAGGAAAAGGCCATGGAGCATTCTGATGACATGCGTCATGGAGCTTTTTGATGACAAGGGCATGGAGCATTGTGATTACAGGGGTCTTGGAGCATTGTGATGAATAGGGCATGGATCATTGTGATGAAAAATGCATGGAGCCTTGTCATGACAGGGTTCAAGGAGCATACTGACGACAAGTGTCAGGGAGCATTGTGATTACAAGGTCATGGAGCATTGGTCTAATAAGTTTCATGGATTATTGCGATGACAGTGTCATGGAGCACTGTGATGACAAGCGTCATGGAGCATTGTGAATACAGGGGTCATGGAGCATTGGGATGACAAGGGCATGGATCATTGTGATGACAAGAGTCATGTAGCATTTGGCTGAAAATGTTCATCGAGTATTGTGATGACAGGGGTCATGGAGCATTGTGATGACAGAGGTCATGGAGAATTTTGATTTCATTGTGATGACAATAGCCGGAAGCATTATGATGATGGGCATGGTTCATTTTGATGACAGGGTTCATGGAGCATTGAGATGAAAAGGGGAATGGAGCATTGTGATTACAATGGTCTTGGAGCATTGTGATCACAAGGGCATGGAGCATTTGATGACAAAGGTCATGGAGCTTTGTGATGAGAAGACCATGGGTAATTGTGATGATGCGCGTCATGGGGTGTTGTGATGATAAGTCTTATGGAACATTGTGATCACAAGGGTTTGGAGCATTATGATGACAGAGGTCATGGAGAATTTAGAATTCATTGTGATGACAATAGCATGAAACATTATGATGATGGGCATGGTGCATTGTGATGACAGGGTTCATGGAGCATTGAGATGAAAAGGAGAATGGAGCATTGTGATTACCGGGGTCTTGGAGCACTGTGATGACAAGGGCATGGAGCATTGTAATTACAGTGGTCTTGGAGCATTGTGATGACAAGTTTCATGGAGACTTGTGATGACATGCCATTGAACACTGTGATGGCAGGGGTCATGGACCATTGTTGTGACAGAGGTCATGGAGTATTGTGATGAGAAGGGCATTGAGCTTTGTTCTAAAATATTTCATGGATTATTGTGATGAGAGTGGGCTTGGAGCATTGGGATGACAAGGGCACGGAACACTGTGATACATGGTTCATGGAGGATTGTAATGACAAAGGCATAGAGCATTGTGATGGGAAGGGCATCGAGCATTGTGATGAAATGTGTCATGGAGCATTGTGATGAGAAATCCATGGAGCCTTGTGATGACAAGTCTCATATAGAATACTGATGAAAAGGGGCATGGACCATTGTGATTACTGGGGTCTTGGAACATTGTGATGAAAATGGCATTGAGCATTGTGAAAAGAAGGCCATGGAGCATTCTGAGGACAGGCGTCATTGAGCTTGGTGATGACAAGTGCATGGAGCATTGTGATTACAGGGGTCTTGGAGCATTGTGATGAAAAGGGCATGGAGCCTTGTCATGACAGGGTTCAAGGAGCATACAGACAACAAGTGTCAGGGAGCATATTGATGACAAGTGTATAGAGCATTGTGATGACAAAGGACATGGAGCATTCTGATGAGAAGACCATGGATAATTGTGATGACGAGTGTCATGGGGCATTGTGATGACAAGTGTTATGGAATATTGTGATCACAAGGGTTTGGAGCATTGTTATGACAGAGGTCATGGAGCATTTTGATTTCATTGTGATGACAATAGCATGAAGCATTATGATGATGAGCATGGTGCATTGTGATGACAGGGTTCATGGATCATTGAGATGAAAAGGGGCATGGAGCATTGTGATTACAGGGATCTTGGATCATTGAGATGAAAATGGGCATGGAGCATTGTGATTACAGTGGTCTTGGATCAATGTGATGAGAAGGGTCATGGAGCGTTGTGATGACAAATCCATGGAACATCGTGATGGCAGGTGTCACGGAGCATTGTTATGACAGGGGTAATGGAGCATTTTGATGGAAAGGGCATGGAGCATTGTGATGAGAAGTCCATGGAGCATTCTGATGACATGTGTCATGGAGCTTAGTGATGACAAGGGCATGGAGCAATGTGATGTGAAGGGTCATGGATATTTGTGATGACAAAGGTCATGGTGCATTTTGATGGCAAGGGCATTGTGCATTGTGATGAGAAGGGCAGGGAGCATTTTGATGACAGGGTCATGGAGCAATTGGATGAAAAGTGTCAAGGAACATTTTGATGACAGGGGTTATGGAACATTGTGATGTCATGGGTCATCGAACATTGTGATGATAAGTGCATGTAGCATTGTGATGACAGGAATCATGGATCATTTTGATGACAGAGGTGAGGAAGTATTGTGACGAATAGTGATGTAACATTGTGATATCAGTGGTGAGAGAGCATTTTGATGAGAAGTGCATGGAGCATTGTGATGACAAGTTTTATGGAGCATTGTGATGACAAGTTTGTGGAGCACTGTGATGACAAGTGCATGGTGCATTGTGATGACATGTGTCATGGAGCATTGTGCTGACAAGCGCATGGAGCATGGTGATGACCAGGGTCATGGAGCATTGTGCTGAGAAAGGCATAGAGCATTGTGATGACAAGGGTCAAAGAGCAGTGTGATGAAAAGTTCATGGAGCATTGTGGTTAAAAAGGTCACAGAGACTGTTGATGACGAGGCCATGGACCATTGTGATGACAAAAGTCATGAAGCATTGTGATGACTGGAGTCACAGTGCATTGTGATGACAGGGGTCGTGGAACATTGTGATAACAAGGACATGGAGCATTGTGATGACAAGGGCATGGAACATTGGTCTAGTAAGCTTCATGGATTATTGCGATGACAGTTGGAATGGCGCATTGTGATGACAAGGGCATGGAGCATTGTGATGACCAGGTCATGCAGTACTGTGAAGACAGGTGTCAGGGAGCAATTTGACGACATATGTAATGGCCCATTGTGATGACAATGGCATGGAGCACTGTGATGCCAAGTGACATGGAGCATTCAGATGACAAAGGTAATGGAGCACAGTGATGACAATGGCTTGGAACATTGTGATGACAAGGGTCAGGGAGCATTGTGCTGACAAGTGCATGGAGAATTGTGATGACAAGGGTCATGGAGCATTTTGATGACAGGGCTTATGGAACATTGTGATGTCAGAGGTCATGGAACATTGTGATGATAAGGGGATGTAGCATTGTGATGACAGGGTCATGGAATATTGTGATTCCATGGTTGAGGGAGTATTGTGATGACTAGTGATGGAACATTGTGATATCTCTGGTGAGAGAGCATTTTGATGAGAAGTGCATGGATCATTGTGATTACAATGTTTATGGAGCATTGCAGAGATAAGGTTGTGGACCGTTTTGATAAAATGTGCGTGGCACATTGTGATGACAATGGTCATGGAGCATTTTTCTGAAAAAGACATGGAGCATTGTGATGACAAGGGTCACAGAGAATTGTGATGAAAAGTTCATGGAGCATTGTAATTACAAAGGTCACAGTGCCTTGTGATGACGCTGGCAAGGACAATTGTGATGACAAACGTTATGAAGCTTTGTGATGACTGGAATCACGGAGCATTGTGATGACAGGGGTCATGGAGCATTGTGATGACAAGGGCATGGAGCATTGTGAGGAGAAGGACAAGGAGCATTCTGAAGACATACGTCATTGAGCTTTGTGATGACAAGGGCATGGAGCTTTGTGATTACAGGGGTCTTGAAGCATTGTGATGAAAAGTGCATGGATCATTGTGATAAAAAGGCATGGAGCCTTGTCATGACAGGGTTCAAGGAGCATACAGACAACAAGGGTCAGGGAGCATTTTGATGACAAGTGTATTGATCATTGTGATGACAAAGGTCATGGAGCATTGTGATGAGAAGACCATGGATAATTGTGATAATGAGCTTCATGGGGCATTGTGATGACAAGTGTTATGGAATATTGTGATCACAAGGGTTTGGAGCATTGTTATGTCAGATGTCATGGAGCCTTTTGATTTCATTGTGATGACAATAGCATGAAGCATTATGATGATGGGCATGGTGCATTGTGATGACAGGGTTCATGGATCATTGAGATGAAAACGGGCATGGAGCATTGTGATTATAGGGTTCTTGGAGCATTGTGATGTGAAGCGTCATGGAGCCTTGTGATGACAAGGCCATGGAACATCGTGATTACTGGGTACATGGAGCATTGTTATGACAGGGGTAATGGAACATTGTGATGGCAAGGGCATGGAGCATTGTGGTGAGAAGGACATGGAGCATTCTGATGACATGTGTCATGGAGGTTTGTGATGACAAGGAAATGGAGCAATGTGATGAGAACCTTCATTGTGCATTGTGATGACAATGACATGGAGCATTGTGATGCCAAGGGTCATGGATCTTTGTGATGACAAAGGTCATGGAGCATTTTGATGACAAGGGCATTGTACATTGTGATGAGAATGGTAGGGAGCATTGTGATGACAGGGTCATGGAGCAATTTGATGAAAAGGGTCATGGAACATTTTGATGACAGATGTTATGGAACATTGTGATGCCAGGGGTCATCGAACATTGTGATGATAACTGCATGTAGCAATGTGATGACAGGAGTCATGGAACATTGTGATGAAAGGGATGAGGGAGTATTGTGACAAATAGTGATGTACCATTGTGATATCAGTGGTGAGAGAGCATTTTGATGAGAAGTGCATGGAGTATTGTGATGACAACGGTCAAAGAGCATTTTGATGAAAAGTTCATGTAGCATTGTGGTTAAAAAGGTCACAGAGACTGTTGATGACGAGGGCATGGACCATTGTGATGACAAAGGTCATGAAGCATAGTGATAACTGGAGTCACGGAGCATTGTGAGGACAGGGGTCATGGAGCATTGTGATAACAAGGGCATGGAGCATTGTGATGACCAGGTCATGCAGTATTGTGAACACAGGTGTCAGGGAGCAATTTGATGACATATGTAATGGCCCATTTTGATGACAATGGCATGGAGCACTGTGATGCCAAGTGTCATGGAGTATTCTGATGACAAAGGTCATGGAGCATTGTGATGGCAATCGTTTGGAGCATTGTTATGACAAAGGTCACGGAGCACTGTGCTGACAAGTGCATGGAGAATTGTGATGACAAAGGTCATGGAGCATTCTGATGACAAGCTTGTGGAGTATTTTGATGACAATTGCATGGAGCATTGTGATGAAAACGGCATGGGGCATTGTGATGAAAAAGGCATGGAGCCTTTTTGTGACAGGGTTCAAGGAGCATTCTGATGACCAGTGTCAGGGAGCATTGTGATGACAAGTGTATTGAGAATTGTGATGACAAAGGTCATGGAGCATTGTGGTGAAAAGGGCATGGAGTATTGTGATGACAGGCATCATGGAGCGTTGTGATGACAAGTGTTATGGGACATTGTGATCACAAGGGTTTGGAGCATTGTGATGACAGAGGTCATGGATCATTTTGATTTCAAGGAACATGGAGCATTGTGATGACAAGAGCATGAAGCAAAGTGATCCCAAGATTCATGGAGGATTGTGATGACAATGGAAATGGAGTATTGTGATGACAAGCGCATAGAGCATTGTAATGACAAGGTCATATAGCATTTTGCTAACAAAATCATGGAGCATTGTGATGACAGGTGTCATGGAGCACTGGGATGACAAGCGTCACGGAACATTGTGAATACAGCAGTCATGGAGCATTGGGATGACAAGGGCATGGATGATTTTGATGACAAGGGTCATGGAGAATTGGGCTGAAAATATTCATGGAGTATTGTGATGACAGGGGTCATGGAGCATTGTGATTACAGAGGTCATGGAAAATTTTGATTTCATTGTGCTGACAATAGACGGAAGCATTATGATGATGGACATGATGCATTGTTATGACAGTGGTCATGGAGCATTGTGATGACTAGGGCATGGAGAACTGTGGTGACAGGGGCATGGAGCATTGGTCTGACAAGTTTCATAGATTATTGTGATGACAGTGGACATGGTGCATTGTGATGACAAGGGCATGTATCATGGTGATGAGAAGGTCATGGAGTATTGTGAAGACAGGTGTCAGGGAGCATTGTGATGACATATGTCATGGTCGATTGCAATGACAATGGCAGGGAGCATTGTGATGCCAAATGTAATGGAGGATTTTGATGACAAATATAATGGAACATTGTGATGACTAGGGCTTGGAGCATTATGATGTCAAGGGTCACTGAGAATTTTCAGAACAAGGCCGTGAAGCATTGTGATGACAAGGTCCTGGAGCATTTTGATGAGAAATGCATATAGACTTGTTATAACAAATCTCATGCAGCATACTGATGAAATGGGGCATGGAGCATTGTGATTACAGGGGACATGGAACATTGTGATGACAAGGGCATGGAACATTGTGAGGAGAAGACCAAGGAGCATTCTGATGGCATGCGTCATTGAGATTTGTGATGACAAGGGCATGGAGCATTGGGATTACATTGGTCTTGGAGCATTGTGATGAAAAGGGCATGGATCATTGTGATGAAAAAGGCATGGAGCCTTGTCATGACAGAGTTCAAGGAGCATACAGACAACAAGTGTCAGGGAGCATTTTGATGACAAGTGTATTGAGCATTGTGATGACAAAGGTCATGGAGCATTGTGATTAGAAGACCAAGGATAATTGTGATGACGAGCGTCAAGGGGCATTGTGATGACAAGTGTCATGGAATATTGTGATCACAAGGGATTGGAGCATTGTTATGACAGCGGTCATGGTGCATTTTGATTTCATTGTGATGACAATAGCATGAAGCATTATGATGATAGGCATGGTGCATTGTGATGACAGGGTTAATGGATCATTGAGATGAAAAAGGGCATGGAGCATTGTGATTACAGGGTTCTTGGAGTGTTGTGATGAGAAGGGTCATGGAGCCTTGTGATGACAAGGCCATGGAATATCGTGATGGCAGGGTATGGAGCATTGTTATGAGAGGGGTAATGGAGCATTGTGATGGCAAGGGCATGGAGCATTGTGATGAGAATGCCATGTAGAATTCTGATGACATGTGTCATGGAGATTTGTGAAGACAAGGGCATGGAGCAGTGTGATGAGAGCGTTCATGGAGCATTGTGATGAAAATGACATGGAGCATTGTGATGCCAAGGGTCAGGGATCTTTGAGATGACAAAGGCCATGGAGCATTTTGATGGCAAGGGCGTTGTGCATTGTGATGAGTAGGGCAGGGAGATTTGTGATGACAGGTTCATGGAGCAATTTGTTGAAAATTTTCATGGTACATTTTGATGACAGGTGTTATGGAACATTGTGATGTCAGGGGTCATCGAACATTGTGATGATAAGTGCATGTAGCATTGTGATGACAGGAGTCATGGAACATTGTGATGACAGGTGGGAGGGAGTATTGTGACAAATAGTGATGTAGCATTGTGATATCAGTGGTGAGAGAGCATTCTGATGAGAAGTGCATGGAAGATTATGATGACAATGTTTATGGAGCATTGTGATGACAAGATTGTAGAGCACTGTGATGACAAGCGCATGGTGCATTGTGATGACATGTGTCATGGAGCATTGTGCTGACAAGCGCAAGGAGCATTGTGATGACATGTGTCATGGAGCATTGTGCTGAGATAGGCATAGAGCATTGTGATGACAAGGGTCAAAGAGCATTGTGATGAAAAGTTAATGGGGCATTGTGGTTAAAATTGTCACAGAGACTGTTGATGATGAGGAAATGGACCATTGTGATGACAAAGGTCATGAAGCATTGTGATGACTGGAGTCACGGAGCATGGTGATGACAGGGGTCATGGAGCATTGTGATAACAAGGGCATGGAGCATTGTGATGACAAGGGCATGGAGCATTGGTCTAATATGTTTCATGGATTATTGCGATGACATTTGGAATGGCGCATTGTGATGACAAGGGCATGGAGCATTGTAATGACAAGGTCATGTAGAATTTTCCTGAGAATGGCATGGAGCATTGTGATGACAGGTGTCATGGAGAACTGTGACACAATTGTCACAGAGCATTTTGAATACAGAGGTCATGGATCATTGGGATGACAAGTGCATGGATCATTGTGATGACAAGTGTCATGCAGCATTGGGCTGAAAATGTTCATGGAGTATTGTGATGACAGGGGTCATGGAGCATTTTGATTACAGGGGTCTTGGAGCACTGTGATGACAAGAGTCCCGGATCATTGTGTTGTCACGTGTCATGGAGTGTTGTGATGACAGGGTTCATGGAGCATTGAGATGAAAAGGGGCATGGAGCACTGTGTTTACAGGGGTTTTGGAGCACTGTGATGACAAGGGCATGCGGCATTTTGATGAGACGGCCATGGAACATTCTGATGACATGTGTCATGGAGCTTTGTGATGACAACGGCATGGAGCATTGTGATTAAAGGTGTCTTGGAGCATTGTGATGACAAGTATCATGGAGCCTTGTGATGACAAGGCCGTGGAACATTGTGATGGCACGGGTCATGGAGCATTGTTTTGACAGGTGTAATGGAGCATTGTGATGAGAAGGGCATGCAGCATTGTGATTACAATTTTTATGGAACATTGTGATGACAAATTTTTGGACCATTGGGATGAAAAGCGCGTGGCACATTGTGATGACAATGGTCATGGAGCATTTTAATGACAAAGGCATGGAGCATTGTGATGACAAGGGTCACGGAACATTGTGATGAAATGTTCATGGAGCATTGTGGATACATAGGTAACAGAGCCTTGTGATGACTTGGGCATGGACCATTGTGATGACAAATATTATGAAGCACTGTGATGACTGGAGTCACAGAGCATTGTGATGACAAGGTCCTGGAGCATTGTGATGAGATGACCATGGAGACTTGTGATGACAAGTCTCATGGAGCATTCTGATGAAAAGGGGCATGGAGCATTGTGATTACAGGGGTCTTGGAGCACTGTGATTACAAGGGCAAGGAGCACTGTGAGGAGAAGGCCATGGAGCATTCTGATGACATACGTCATGGAGCATTGTGCTGAGAAAGGCATAGAGCATTGTGATGACAGGGGATAAAGAGCATTGTGAAGAAATGTTCATGGAGCATTGTGGTTAAAAAGGTCGCAGAGACTCTTGATGATGAGGGCATGGACCATTGTGATGACCGGGGTCATGGAGCATTGTGATAACAAGGACATGGAGCATTGTGATGACAAGGGCATGGAGCATTGTGAAGACCTTGTGATGCAGATTTGTGAAGACAGTTGTCAGGGAGCATTCTGCTGACATATATAATGGCCCAGTGTGATGACAATGACATGGAGCATTGTGATGCCAAGTGTCATGGAGGATTCTGAAGACAAAGGTAATGGAGCATTGTGATGACAATGGCTTGGAGCATTGTGATGACAAGGTTCAGGGAACATTGTGCTGACAAGTGCATGGAGAATTGTGATGACAAGGGTCATGGAGCATTCTGATGACAAGCTTGTGGAGTATTTTGATGACAATGGCTTGGAGCATTGTGATGAAAATGGCATGGGGCATTGTGATGAAAAAGGCATGCAGCCTTTTCGTGGCAGGGTTCAAGGAGCATTCTGACGACAAGTGTCAGGGAGCATTGTGATGACAAGTGTATTGAGAATTGTGATGACAAAAGTCATGGAGCATGGTGATGAAAAGGCCATGGATAATTGTGATGATGATCGTCATGGGGTGTTGTGATTATAAGTGTTATGGAACATTGTGATCACAAGGCTTTGGAGCATTATGATGACAGAGGTCAAGGAGAATTTTGATTTCATCGTGATGACAATAGCCTGAAGCATTATGATGATGGTCATGGTGCATTTTGATGACAGAGTTCATGGAGAATTGTGATGAAAAGGGGCATGTACCATTGTGATTACAGGGGTCTTGGAGCACTGTGATGACAAGCGCATAGAGCATTGTAATGACAAGGACATGTAGAATTTTCCTGAGAATGGCATGGAGCATTGTGATGACAGGTGTCATGGAGAACTGTGACACAATTGTCACGGAGCATTTTGAATAGAGAGGTCATGGATCATTGGGATGACAAGTGCATGGAGAATTGTGATGACAAGGGTCTTGGAGCATTCTGCTGACAAGCTTGTGGAGTATTTTGATGACAATGGCATGGAGCATTGTGATGAAAACCGCATGGGGCATTGTGATGACAAAGGCATGGAGACTTTTCATTAGAGGGTTCAAGGAGCATTCTGACGACAAATGTCAGGGAGCATTGTGATGACAATATATTGAGAATTGTGATGACAAAGGTCATGGAGCATTGTGATGAAAAGGGCATGGAGTATTGTGATGACAGGCATCATGGAGCGTTGTGATGACAAGTGCTATGTAACATAGTGATCACAAGGGTTTGGAGCATTGTGATGACAGAGGTCATGGATAATTTTGATTTCAAGGAGCATGGAACATTGTGATGACAAGGGCATGAAGCAATGTGATCCCAAGTTTCATGGAGGATTGTGATGATAATGGTAATGGAGTATTGTGATGACAAGCGCATAGAGCATTGTAATGACAAGGTCATGTAGCATTCTGCTGACAAAGGCATGAAGCATTGTGATGCCAGGTGTCAGGGAGCACTGTGATGACAAGCGTCACGGAGCATTGTGAATACAGGGGTCATGGATAATTGGGATGACAAGGGCATGGATCATTGTGATGACAAGGGTCATGGAGCATTGTGCTGAAAATGTTCATAGAGTATTGTGATGACAGGGGTCATGGAGCATTGTGATGACTAGGGAATGGAGCATTGTAATGACAAGAGTCCCAGATCATTGTGTTGTCGGGTGTCATGGAGTGTTGTGATGACTGTGGTCATGGAGCATTGTGATGATATTTGTCTTGGAGCATTGTGATGAGAAGGTCATGGAGTATTTGGCTGAAAATATTCATGGAGAATTGTGATGACAGTGGCCAAGGAACATTGTGATGACAAGGGAATGGAACATGGTGATGACAGGGGTCATGGAACATTTTGATTACAGGGGTGATGGAGGATTGTAATGACTAGTGAGGGAACATGGTTATATCTCAGGTGAGAGATCATTTGGATGAGAAGAGCATGGAGCATTGTGATTACAAGGTTTATGGAGCGTAGCGATGACAAGGTTGTGTATCACTGTGATGGAAAGCCCGTGGCACATTTTGATGACAAGGGTCATGGAGCATTTTTCTGACAAAGGCATGGAGCATTGTGATGACAAGTGTCACGGAGCACTGTGTTGAAATGTTCATGGAGCATTGTGGTTACAAAGGTCAGAGAGACTTGTGATGACGCGGGCATGGACCGTTGTGATGACAAACGTTATGAAGCATTGTGATGACTGGAGTCACGGAGCATTGTGTTGACAGGGTTCATGGAGCATTGTGATGACAAGGGCATGGAGCATTGTGATGACAAAGTCATGGAGTATTGTGAAGACAGGTGTCAGGGAGCATTTTGATGACATATGTCTTGGTCCATATCGATGAAAATGGCATGGTGCATTGTGATGCCAAATGTAATGGAGAATTGTGATGACAAATATGATGGAACATTGTGATGACTAGGGCTTGGAGAATTATGATGACAAGGGCCATTGAGAATTTTCATGACAATGTCGTGAAGCATTGTGATGACAAGGTCCTTGAGCATTGTGATGAGAAAACCATGGAGCCTTGTGATGACGGGTCTCATGGAGCATACTGATGAAAAGGGGCATGGAGCATTCTGATTACAGGGGTCTTGGAACATTGTGATAGCAAGGGCATGGAGCATTGTGATGAGAAGTGCATGGATCATTGGTATAATAAGTTTCATGGATTATTGTGATGAGAGTTGGAATGGCGCATTGTGATGACAGTGGTCATGGAGCATTGTGATGATACTGGTCATGGAGCATTGTGATGAGAAGGTAATGGAGCACTGGGTTGAAAATGTTCATGGAGTATTGTGATGATAGGTGTCATGGAGCAATGTGATGACAAGGGAATGGAGCATGGTGATGACAATGTCCTGGAGTATTGTGATGAGATGACGATGGAGACTTGTGATGACAAGTCTCATGGAGCATTCTGATGAAAAGGGGCATGGAGCATTGTGATTACCGGGGTCTTGGAGCATTGTGATGACAAGGGCATGGAGCATTGTGAGTAGAAGGCCATGGAACTTACTGATGGCATGTGTCATGGAGATTTGTGATGACAAGGGCATGGAGCATTGTGATTACAGGGGTCTTGGAGCATTGTGATGACAAGGGTCATGGAGCTTTGTGATGACAAGGCCGTGGAACATTGTGATGGCATGGGTCAAGGAGCATTGTTATGACAGGGGTAATGGAGAATTGTGATGAGAACGGCATGGAGCATTGTGATTACAAGTTTTATGGAGCATTGCGATGAAAAATCTGTGGACCGTTGGGATAAAAAGCGCGTGGTACATTGTGATGACAAGGGTCATGGAGAATTTTTCTGACAAAGGCATGGAGCACTGTGATGTCAAGGGTCACGGAGCATTGTGATGAAATGTTCATGAAGCATTGTGGTTAAAATGTCACAAAGCCTTGTGATGACACGGACATGGACCATTGTGATGACAAATGTTATGAAGCATTGTGATGACTGGAGTCACGGAGCATTGTGATGACAGGGTCATGGAGGATTGTAATGACAAGGGCATAGAGCATTGTGCTGAGAAAGGCGTAGATCATTGTGATGACAAGGGTCAAAGAGCATTGTGATGAAAAGTTCATGGAGCATTGTGGTTAAAAATGTCAAAGAGACTGTTGATGATGAGGTAATGGACCATTGTGATGACAAAGGTCATGAAGCATTGTGATGACTGGAGTCACGGAGCATGGTGATGACAGGGTTCATGGAGCATTGTGATAACAAGGGCATGGAGCATTGTGATGACAAGGGCATGGAGCATTGGTCTAATATGTTTCATGGATTATTGCGATGACATTTGGAATGGCACATTGTGATGACAAGGGCATGGAGCATTGTAATGACCAGCTCATGCAGTATGGTGAAGAGAAGTGTCAGGGACCATTGTGATGACATATGTAATGGCCCATTGTGATGAAAATGTCATGGAGCATTGTGATGCCAAGTTTCATGAAAGATTCTGATGACAAAGGTAATGGAGCATTGTGATGACAATGGCTTGGAGCATTGTGATGACAAGGGTCAGGGAGCATTGTGCTGACAAGTGCATGGAGAATTGTGATGACAAGGGTCATGGAGCATTCTGATGACAAGCTTGTGGAGTATTTTGATGACAATGGCATGGAGCATTGTGATGAAAACGGCATGGGGCATTGTGATGAAAAAGGCATGCAGCCTTTTCATGGCAGGGTTCAAGGAGCATTCTGACGACAAGTGTCAGGGAGCATTGTGATGAAAAGAGTATTGAAAATTGTGATGACAAAAGTCATGGAGCATGGTGATGAGAAGGCCATGGATAATTGTGATGATGATCGTCATGGGGTGTTGTGATTATAAGTGTTATGGAACATTTTGATCACAAGGCTTTGGAGCATTATGATGACAGAGGTCATGGAGAATTTTGATTTCATCGTGATGACAATAGCCTGAAGCATTATGATGATGGGCATGGTGAATTGTGATGACAGAGTTCATGGAGCATTGAGATGAAAAGGGGCATGTAGCATTGTGATTACAGGGGTCTTGGAGCATTGTGATGACAAGCGCATAGAGCATTGTAATGACAAGGGCATGTAGAATTTTCCTGAGAATGGCATGGAGCATTGTGATGACAGGTGTCATGGAGAACTGTGGCACAATTGTCACGGAGCATTTTGAATACAGAGGTCATGGATCATTTGGATGACAAGTGCATGGATCATTGTGATGACAAGGGTCATGGAGCATTGGGCTGAAAATGTTCATGGAGTATTGTGAAGACAGGGGTCATGGAGCATTTTGATTACAGGGGTCTTGGAGCACTGTGATGACAAGAGTCCCGGATCATTGTGTTGTCACGTGTCATGGAGTGTTGTGATGACAGGGTTCATGGAGCATTGAGATGAAAAGGGGCATGGAGCAGTGTGTTTACAGGGGTTTTGGAGCACTGTGATGACAAGGGCATGCGGCATTTTGATGAGACGTCCATGGAACATTCTGATGACATGTGTCATGGAGCTTTGTGATGACAACGGCATGGAGCATTGTGATTAAAGGGGTCTTGGAGCATTGTGATGACAAGTGTCATGGAGCCTTGTGATGACAAGGCCGTGGAACATTGTGATGGCAGGGGTCATGGAGCATTCTTATGACAGGTGTAATGGAGCATTGTAATGAGAAGGGCATGCAGCATTGTGATTACAATTTTTATGGAACATTGTGATGACAAATTTTTGGACCGTTGGGATGAAAAGCGCGTGGCACATTGTGATGACAATGGTCATGGAGCATTTTAATGACAAAGGCATGGAGCATTGTGATGACAAGGGTCACGGAACATTGTGATGAAATGTTCATGGATCATTGTGGATACAAAGGAAACAGAGCCTTGTGATGACTTGGGCATGGACCATTGTGATGACAAATATTATGAAGCACTGTGATGACTTGTGTCACAGAGCATTGTGATGACAAGGTCCTGGAGCATTGTGATGAGATGACCATGGAGACTTGTGATGACAAGTCTCATGGAGCATTCTGATGAAAAGGGGCATGGAGCATTGTGATTACAGGGGTCTTGGAGCATTGTGATGACAAGGGCAAGGAGCACTGTGAGGAGAAGGCCATGGAGCATTCTGATGACATACGTCATGGAGCATTGTGCTGAGAAAGGCATAGAGCATTGTGATGACAAGGGTCAAAGAGCATTGTGATGAAAAGTTCATGGATCATTTTGGTTAAAATCTCACAGAGAGTGATTATGACGAGGGCATGGCCCATTGTGGTGACAAAGGTCATGAAGTATTGTGATGACTGGAGTCACAGAGCATTGTGATGGCAGGGGTCATGGAGCATTGTGATAACCAGGGCAGGGAGCATTGTGATGACCAGGGCAAGGAGCATTGGTCTAATAAGTTTCATGGATTATTGTGATGACAGTTAGAATGGCGCATTGTGATGACAAGGGCATGGAGCATTGTGATGGCCAGGTCATGCAGTATTGTGAAGACAGGTGTCAGGGAGCATTGTGATGACATATGTAATGGCCCATTGTGATGACAATGGCATGGAGCATTGGGATGCCAAGTGTCATGGAGGATTCTGATGGCAAAGGTAATGGAGCATTGTGATGACAATGGCTTGGAGCATTGTGATGACAAGGGTCAGGGAGCATTGTGCTGATAAGTGCATGGAGAAATGTGATGACAAGGGTCATGGAGCATTCTGATGACAAGCTTGTGGAGTATTTTGATGACAATGGCATGGAGCATTGTGATGAAAACGGCATGGGGCATTGTGACGAAAAAGGCATGGAGCCTTTTCCTGACAGGGTTCAAGGAGCACACTGATGACAAGTGTCAGGGAGCCTTGTGATGACAAGTGTATTGAAAATTGTGATGACAAAGTTCATGGAGCTTTGTGATGAAAAGAGCATGGAGTATTGTGATGACAAGCATCATGGAGCGTTGTGATGACAAGTGTTATGGAACACTGTGATCACAAGGGTTTGGAGCATTGTGATGACAGAGGTCATGGATCATTTTGATTTCAAGGAGCATGGAGCATTGTGAGGACAAGGGCATGAAGCAATGTGATCCCAAGTTTCATGGAGGATTGTGATGACAATGGAAATGGAGTATTGTGATGACAAGCGCATAGAGCATTGTAATGACAAGGTCATGTAGCATTTTGCTGACAAAGGCATGGAGCATTGTGATGACATGTGTCATGGAGCACTGTGATGACAAGCGTCACGGAGCATTGTGAATACAGGGGTCATGGAGCATTGGGATGACAAGGGCATGGATCATTGTGATGACAAGGGTCATGGAGCACTGTTCTGATAATGTTCATGGAGTGTTGTGATGACAGGTGTCATGGAGCATTGTGATGACTATGCAATGGAGCATTGTGATGACAAGAGTCGCGGATCATTGTGTTGTCGGGTGTCATGGAGTGTTGTGATGACAGTGGTCATGGAGCATTGTGATGATATTGGCCATGGAGCATTGTGATGAATAAGTCTTGGAGCATTGGGCTGAAAATATTCATGGATTATTGTGATGACAGGGGTCATGGAGCATTGTGATGAGAAGGGAATGGAGCATGTTGATGACAAGTTCCAGGAGCATTGTGATGAGAAGACCATGGAGACTTGTCATGACAAGTCTCATTGAGCATTCTGATGAAAAGGGGTATGGAGCATTGTGATTACAGGGGTCTTTGAGCATTGTGATGACTAGGGCATGGAACACTGTGATACTTGTGTCATGGGTCATGGAGGATTGTGATGACAAGTCATGGAGCATTGTGATGACAAGGGCATTGAGCATTGTGATGACAGGAGAATGGAGCATTTGTCTGACACGATTCAGAGTTTATTGTCATGACAGTGGACATGGTGCATTGTGATGACAAGGGCATGGATCATTGTGTAGAGAAGGTCATGGTGTATTGTGAAGACAGGTGTCAGGAAGCATTGTGATGACATATGTCATGGTCCATTGCGATGACAATGGCAGGGAGTATAGTGATGCCAAATGAAATGGAGAATTGTGATGACAAATATAATGGAACATCGTGATAACTATGGCTTGGAGCATTATGATGACAATGGCCATTGAGAATTTTCATGACAAGGTCGTGAAGCATTGTGATGACAAGGTCCTTGAGCATTGTGATGAGAAATCCATGGAGCCTTGTGATGACAAGTCTCATGGAGCATACTGATGAAAAGGGTCTTGGAACATTGTGATGACAAGGGCATGGAGCATTGTGAGGAGAAGACCAAGGAGCATTCTGATGGCATGAGTCATCGAGCTTTGTGATGACAAGGGCATGGAGCATTGTGATTACATGGGTCTTGGAGCATTGTGATGAAAATGGCATGGATAATTGTGATGATATAGGCATGGAGCCTAGTCATGACAGGGTTCAAGGAGCATACAGACAACAAGTGTCAGGGAGCATTTTGATGACAAGTGTATTGAGCATTGTGATGACAATGGTCATGGAGCATTGTGATGAGAAGTCCATGGATAATTGTGATGACGAGCGCCATGGGGCACTGTGATGACAAGTGTTATGGAATATTGTGTTCACAAGGGTTTGGAGCATTGTTATGACAGAGGTCATGGAGCAATTTGATTTAATTGTGATGACAATAGCATGAAGCATTATGATGATGGGCATAGTGCATTGTGATGACAGGGTTCATGGATCATTGAGATGAAAAGGGGCATAGAGCATTGTGATTACAGCGTTCTTGGAGCATTGTGATGAGAAGGGTCATGGAGCTTTGTGATGTCAAGGCCATGGAACATCGTGATGGCAGAGGTCATGGAGCATTGTTATGACAGTGGTAATGGAGCATTGTGATGGCAAGGGCATGGATCATTGTGATGAGAAGGCCATGGAGCATTCTGATGACTTGTCATGGAGCTTTGTGAAGACAAGGGCATGGAGCAATGTGATGAGAGCGTTCATGGAGCATTGTGATGACAATGACATGGAGCATTGTGATGCCAAGGGTCATGGATCTTTGTGATGACAAATGTCATGGAGCATTTTGATGGCAAGGGCGTTGTGCATTGTGATGAGATAGGCAGGGAACATTCTGATGACAGGGTCTTTGAGCAATTTGATGAAAAGTGTCATGGAACATTTTGATGACAGGTGTTATGGAACATTGTGATATCAGGGGTCATCGAACATTGTGATGATAAGTGCATGTAGCATTGTGATGACAGGAGTGATGGAATATTGTGACAAATAGTGATGTAGCATTGTGATATCAGTGTTGAGAGAGCATTTTGATGAGAAGTGCATGGAGCATTGTGATGACAAATTTTATGGAGCACTGTGAAGACAAGATTGTGGAGCACTGTGATGCCAAGCACATGGTGCATTGTGATGACATGTGTCATGGAGCATTGTGCTGCCAAGCGCATGGAGCTTTGTGATGACAAGGGTCAAAGAGCATTGTGATGAAAAGTTCATGGAGCATTGTGGTTAAAAAGGTCACAGAGACTGTTGATGACCAGGGCATGGACCATTGTGATGACAAAGGTCATGAAGCATTGTGATGATTGGAGTCACGGAGCATTGTGATGACAGGGGTCATGGAGCATTGTGATAACAAGGGCATGGAGCATTGTGATGACAAGGGCATGGAACATTGGTCTAATAAGTTTCATGGATTATTGTGATGACAGTTAGAATGGCGCATTGTGATGACAACGGCATGGAGCATTGTGATGACCAGGCCATGCAATATTGTGAAGACAGGTGTCAGGGAGCATTGTGATGACATATGTAATGGCCCATTGTGATGACAATGGCATGGAGCATTGTGATGCCAAGTGTCATGGAGGATTCTGATGACAAAAGTAATGGAGCATTGTGATGACAATGGCTAGGAGCATTGTGATGACAAGGGTCAGTGAGCATTGTGCTGAAAAGTGCGTGGAGAATTGTAATGACAAGTGTCATGGAGCATTCTGATGACAAGCTTGTGGAGTATTTTGATGACAATGGCATGGATCATTTTGATGAAAACGGCATGGGGCATTGTGATGAAAAAGGCATGGAGCCTTTTCGTGACAGGTTTCAAGGAGCATTCTGATGACATGTGTCAGGGAGCATTGTGATGACAAGTGTATTGAAAATTGTGATGACAAAGGTCATGGAGCATTCTGATGAAAAGAGCATGGAGTATAGTGATGACAGGCATCATGGAGCGTTGTGATGACAAGTGTTATGGAACTTTGTGATCACAAGGGTTTGGAGTATTGTGATGACAGAGGTCATGGATCATTTTGATTTCAAGGAGCAGGGAGCATTGTGATGACAAGGGCATGAAGCAATGTGATCCCAAGGTTCATGGAGGATTGTGATGACAATGGAAATGGAGTATTTTGATGACAAGCGCATAGAGCACTGTAATGGAAATGTCATGTAGCATTTTGCTGACAAAGGCATGGAGCATTGTGATGACATGTGTCATGGAGCACTGTGATGCCAAGCGTCACCTAGCATTGTGAATACACTGGTCATGGAGCATTGGGATGACAAGGGCATGGATCATTGTGATGACAAGGGTCATGGAGCACTGGGCTGAAAATGTTCATGGAGTGTTGTGATGACAGGGCTCATGGAGCATTGTGAGTACTAGGGAATGGAGCATTGTGATGACAAGAATCCCAGATCATTTTGTTGTCAGTTGTCATGGAGTGTTGTGATAACAGTGGTCATGGAGCATTGTGAAGATATTGGCCATGGAGCACTGTGATGAGTAGGTCGTGGAGCATTGGACTGAAAATGTTAATGGACTACTGTGATGACAGGGGTCATGGAGCATTGTGATGACAAGGGAATGGAGCATGGTGATGAAAAGGTCCTGGAGCATTGTGGGGAGAAGTCCATGGAGACTTGTGATGACAAGTCTCATGGAGCATTCTGATGAAAAGGGGGATGGAGCATTGTGATTACAGGGGTCTTGGAGCATTGTGATGACAAGGGCATGGAGTATTATGGTGAGAAGTCCATGAAGCATTCTGATGACATGCGTCATGGAGCTTTTTGATGACAAGGGCATGGATCATTGTGATTACAGGGATCTTGGAGCATTGTGATGACAAGGGCATGGATCATTGTGATTACAGGGATCTTGGAGCATTGTGATGAAAAGGGCATGGATTATTGTGATGACAAAGGCATGGAGCCTTGTCATGACAGGGTTCAAGGAGCATACTGACGACAAGTGTCAGGGAGCATTGTGATGACCAGTGTATTGAGCATTGTGATGACAAAGATCATGGAGCATTGTGAAGAGAAGACCATGGATAATTGTGATGATGAGCGTCATGGGGTGTTGTAATGATAAGTGTTATGGAACATTGTGATCACAAGTGTTTGGAGCATTATGATGACAGAGGTCATGGAGAATATTGATTTCATTGTGATGACAATAGCCTGAAGCATGAGGATGATGGGCATGGTGCATTGTGATGGCAGGGTTCATGGAGCATTGAGATGAAAAGGGGCATGGAGCATTGTGTTTACAAAGTATTGGAGCATTGCGATGACAAGGGCATGGAGCATTGTGATGAGAAGGCCATGGAACTTTCTGATGACATGCGTCATGGAGCTTTGTGATGACAAGGGCAAGGAGCATTGTGATTACAGGGGCCTTCAGCATTGTGATGACAAGTGTCATGGAACCTTGTGATGACAAGTGTCATGGAACCTTGTAATGACTAGGCTGTGGAACATTGTGATGGCAGTGGTCATGGTGCATTGTTATGACAGAGGTAATGGAGCATTGTGATGAGAAGGGCATGGGACATTGGTCTGAAATGTTTCATGGATTATTGTGGTGAGAGTGGGAATGGAGCATTGTTATGACAAGGGTAAGGAACACTATGATACATGGGTCATGCAGGATTGTAATGACAAGGGCATGGAGCATTGCGATGAGAAGGGCATCAAGCATTGTGATGACAAGTGTCATGGAGCTTTGTGATGACAAGGGCATTGAGCAATGTTATGAGAGGGTTCATGGAGCATTGTGATGACAATGACATGGAGCATTGTGATGCCAAGGGTCATGGAGCTTTGTGATGACAAGTCATGGAGCATTTTGATGACAAGGGCATGGTGCATTGTGATGAGAAGTGCAGGGAGCATTGTGATGACCGGGCCATGCAGCAATTTGATGAAAAGTGTAATGGAATATTTTGATGGCAGGTGTTATAGAACATTGTGATGTCAGGGGTCTTGGAGCTTTGGGATGAAAAGGATCATGGAGCATTTTGATGACAGGGGTTATGGAACATTGTGATGTCAGGGGTCATGGAACATTGTGATGATAAGAGGATGTAGCAGTATGATGACAGGGTCATGGAACATTGTGATTACATGGGTGAGGGTGTATTGTGATGACTAGTCATGGAACACTGTGATATCTCTGGTGAGAGAGCATTTTGATGAGAAGTGCATGGACCATTGTGATTACAAACTTTATGGAGCATTGCAATGACAAGGTTGTGGACCGTTGTGATGAAATGTGCGTGGCACATTGTGAAGACAATGGTCATGGAGCATTGTTCTGACAAAGACATGGAGCATTGTGATGACAAGGGTCACTGTGAATTGTGATGAAAATTTCATGAAGCATTGTGGTTACAAAGGTCACAGATCCTTGTGATGACACGGGCATGGATCATTGTGATGACAAACGTTATGAAGCATTGTGATGACTGGAGTCACGGAGCATTGTGATAACAAGGGTCATGGAGCATTGTGATGACATGTGTCATGGAGCATTGTGCTGACAAGCGCATGGAGCATTGTGATGACAATGGTCATGGAGCATTGTGCTGAGAAAGGCATAGAGCATTGTGATGACAAGGGTCAAAGAGCATTGTGATGAAAAGTTCATGGATCATTTCGGTTAAAAAGCTCACAGAGAGTGATGATGACGAGGGCATGGCCCATTGTGGTGACAAAGGTCATGAAGCATTGTGATGACTGGAGTCACAGAGCATTGTGATGGCAGGGTTCATGGAGCATTGTGATAACAAGGGCATGGAGCATTGTGATGACCAGGGCAAGGAGCAGTGGTCTAATAAGTTTCATGGATTATTGCGATGACAGTTGGAATGGCGCATTGTGATGACAAGGGCATGGAGCATTGTGATGGCCAGGTCATGCAGTATTGTGAAGACAGGTGTCAGGGAGCATTGTGATGACATATGTAATGGCCCATTGTGATGACAATGGCATGGAGCATTGGGATGCCAAGTGTCATGGAGGATTCTGATGGCCAAGGTAATGGAGCATTGTGATGACAATGGCTTGGAGCATTGTGATGACAAGGGTCAGGGAGCATTGTGCTGACAAGTGCATGGAGAAATGTGATGACAAGGGTCATGGAGCATTCTGATGACAAGCTTGTGGAGTATTTTGATGACAATGGCATGGAGCATAGTGATGAAAATGGCATGGGGCATTGTGATGAAAAAGGCATGGATCCTTTTCCTGACAGGGTTCAAGGAGCATACTGATGACAAGTGTCAGGGAGCCTTGTGATGACAAGTGTATTGAGAATTGTGATGACAAAGGTCATGGAGCATTGTGATGAAAAGAGCATGGAGTATTGTGATGACAGGCATCATGGAGCGTTGTGATGACAAGTGTTATGGAACATTGTGATCACAAGGGTTTGGAGCATTGTGATGACAGAGGTCATGGATCACGTTGATTTCAAGGAGCATGGAGCATTGTGAGGACAAGGGCATGAAACAATGTGATCCCAAGTTTCATGGAGGATTGTGATGACAGTGGAAATGGAGTATTGTGATGACATGCGCATAGAGCATTGTAATGACAAGGTCATGTAGCGTTTTGCTGACAAAGGCATGGAGCATTGTGATGACGTGTCATGGAGCACTGTGATGACAAGCGTCAGGGAGCATTGTGAATACAGGGGTCATGGAGCATTGGTATGACAAGTGCATGGATCATTGTGATGACAATGGTCATGGAGCACTGGGTTGATAATGTTCATGAAGTGTTGTGATGACAGGTGTCATGGAGCATTGTGATGACTATGGAATGGAGCATTGTGATGACAAGAGTTGCGGATCATTGTGTTGTCTGGTGTCATGGAGTGTTGTGATGACAGTGGTCATGGAGCATTGTGATGATATTGGCCATGGAGCATTGTGATGAATAGCTCTTGGAGTATTGGGCTGAAAATATTCATGGATTATTGTGATGACACGGGTCATGCAGCATTGTGATGAGAAGGGAATGGGGCATGGTGATGACAAGGTCCAGGAGCATTGTGAAGAGAAGACCATGGAGACTTGTCATGACAAGTCTCATGGAGCATTCTGATGAAAAGGGGCATTGAGCATTGTGATTACAGGGGTCTTGGAGCATTGTGATGACTAGGGCATGGAACACTGTGATACATGTGTCATGGGTCATGGAGGATTGTGATGACAAGTCATGGAGCATTGTGATTACGAGTCATGGAGCATTGTGATGAGAAGTGCATGGACCATTGTGATTATAAGGTTTATGGAGCATAGCGATTACAAATTTGTGGACCGATGTGATGAAAAGCACGTGGCACATTGTGATGACAAGGGGCAAGGAGCATTGTTCTGACAAAGGCATGGAGCATTGTGATGACAAGGGTCACGGAGCCTTGTGATGAAAAGTACATTGAGCATTGTGGTTACAAAGGTCACAGAGCCTTGTGATGATGCGGACATGGACCGTTTTGATGACAAACGTTATGAATCATTGTGATGACTGGAGTCATGGAGCATTGTGCTGATAGGTGTCATGGAGCATTGTGATGACAAGGGCATGGAGCATTGTGTTGACAGGGGCATCGAGCATTGGTCTGACAAGTTTCATAGATTATTGTGATGACAGTGGACATGGTGCATTTTGATGCCTAGGCCATGGAACATTGCGAAGAGAAAGTCATGGATTATTGTTAAGACAGGTGTCAGGGAGCATTGTGATGACATATGTCATGGTCCATTGCAATGACAATGGCAGGTAGCATTGTGATGCCAAATGTAATGGAGGATTTTGATGAGAAATATAATGGAGCATTGTGAAGACTACAGCTTGGAGCATTATGATGACAAGGGCCATTGAGAAATTTCAGAAAAAGGTCGTGAAGCATTGTGATGACGAGGTCCTGGAGAATTGTGATGAGAAATGCATAGAGACTTGTGATGACAAATCTCAGGGAGCATACTGATGAAAAGGGGCATGGATCATTGTGATTACAGGGGTCTTGGAACATTGTGATGACATGGGCATGGAGCATTGTGAGGAGAAGGCCCAGGAGCATTCTGAAGACATGTTTCATTGAGCTTTGTTATGCCAAGGGCATGGAGCATTGTGTTTAAAGGGGTCTTGGAGCATTGTGATGAAAAGGGCATGGATCATTGTGATGAAAAAGGCATGGAGCCTTGTCATGACAGGGTTCAAGGAGCATACAGACAACAAGTGTCAGGGAGCATTCTGATGACAAGTGTATTGAGCATTGTGATGACAAAGGTCATGGAGAATTGTGATGAGAAGACCATGGATAACTGTGATGACGAGCGTCATGGGGCACTGTGATGACACGTGTTATGGAATATTGTGATCACAAGGGTTTGGAGCATTGTTATTACAGAGGTCATGGAGCATTTTGATTTCATTGTGATGACAATAGCATGAAGCATTATGATGATGGGCATGGTGCACTGTGATGCCAGGGTTCTTGGAGCATTGAGATGAAAAGGGGCATGAAGCATTGTGATTAAAGGGGTCTTGGAGCATTGTGATGACAAAGGTCATGGATCATTGGGCTGAAAGTGTTCATGGAGTATTGTGATGACATGGGTCATGGAGAATTGTGATGAGTAGGGAATGGAGCATTGTGATGACAAGAGTCCCAGATCATTATGTTGTCAGGTGTCATGGAGTGTTGTGATGAGAGTGGTCATGGAGCATTTTGATGATATTTGTCATGGAGCATTGTGATGAGAATTTCATGGAGCATTGGGCTAAAAATATTCATGGAGTATTGTGATGACAGTGGTCATGGAGCATTGTGAGGACAAGGGAATGGAGCATGTTAATGACAAGATTCTGGAGCATTGTGATGATAAGACCATGGAGACTTGTGATGACAACTCTCATGGAGCATTCTGATGAAAAGGGGCATGGAGCATTGTGATTACAGGGGTCTTGGAGCATTGTGATGACAAAAGCATGGAGCATTGTGAGGAGAAGGGCATGGAGCATTGTGATTAGGGGTCTGGGAGCACTGTGATGAAACGGGAATGGATCATTGTGATGAAAAGGCATGGAGTCTTGTCATTACAGGGTTCATGGAGCATACTGACGACAAGTGTCAGGGAGCATTGTGATGACAAGTGTATTGAGAATTGTGATGACAAAGGTCATGGAGTATTGTGATGAGAAGACCATGGATAATTGTGATGATGAGCGTCAGAGGGTGTTGTGATGATTAGTGTTATAAAACATTGTGATCACACGGGTTTGGAGTATTATGATGAGAGTGGTCATGGATAATTTTGATTTCATTGTGATGACAATAGCCTGAAGCATTATGATGATGGGCATGGTGCATTTTGATGACAGGCTTCAAGGTGCATTGAGATGAAAAGTAGCATGGAGCATTGTGATTACAGGGGTTTTGGAGCATTGTCATGACAAGGGCATGGAGCATTGTGATGAGAAGGCCATGGAACATTTTGATGTCATGTGTCAAGGAGCTTTGTGCTGACAAGGGAATGCAGCATTGTGATTACAGGGGTCTTGGAGCATTGTGATGACAAGTGTCATGGAGCCTTGTGATGACAAGTCCGTGGAATATTGTGATAGCAAGGGTCATGGATCAATGTTATGACAGAGGTAATGGAGCATTGTGATGAGAATGGCATTGACCATTGGTCTGAAATATTTCATGGATTATTGTGATGAGAGTGGGCATGGAGCATTCTGATGACAAGGGAACGGAACACTGTGATACATGGGTCATGCAGGACTGTAATGACAAGGGCATGGAGCATTTTGATGAGAAGGGCATCGAGCATTGTGATGCCATGGGTCATGGAGCTTCGTGATGACAACCGTCATGGAGCATTTTGATGACAAGCGTGTGGTGCATTGTGATGAGAAGGAGAGGGAGCATTTTAATGACAGGTTCATGCTGCAATTTGATGAAAAGTGTAATGTAACATTTTGATGACAGGGGTTACAGAACTTTGTGATGCCATGGGTCATGGAGCTTTGGGATGAAATGTGTCATGGAGCATTGTGATGACAGTGGTTATGGAATATTGTGATGTCAGGGGTCATGGAACATTGTGATTACAGGGTTGAGGGAGGATTGTGATGACTAGTGATGGAACATTGTGATATCTCAGGTGAGAGAGCATTTGGATGAGAAGTGCATGGAGCATTGTGATTACAGGGGTCTTGAAGCATTGTGATGAGAAGGGTCATGGAGCTTTGTGATGACAAGGCCATGGAACATTGTGTTGGCAGGCGCCATGGAGCATTGTTATGACAGGGGTAATGGAGCATTGTGATGGCAAGGGCATGGAGCATTGTGATGAGAAGGCCATGGAGCATTTTGATGACATGTGTCATGGAGCTTTGTGATGAAAAGGGCATGGAGCAATGTGATGAGAGCGTTCATGGAGCATCGTGATGACAATGACATGGAACATTGTGATGCCAACGGTCATGGATCTTTGTGATGACAAAAGTCATGGAGCATTTTGATGACAAGGGCGTTTTGCATTGTGATGAGAAGGGCAGGGAGCATTGTGATGACAGGGTCATGGAACTATTTGATGAAAAGTGTCATGGAGGGCCTCCCTGGTGGCGCAGTGGTTGAGAGTCCGCCTGCCGATGCAGGGGATACGGGTTCGTGCCCCGGTCTGGGAGGATCCCATATGCCGCGGAGCGGCTGGGCCCGTGAGCCATGGCCGCTGGGCCTGCGCATCCGGAGCCTGTGCTCCGCAACGGGGGAGGCCACAACAGTGAGAGGCCCGCATACCGCAAAAAAAAAAAAAAAAAAAAAAAAAGTGTCATGGAGCATTTTGATGACAGGGGTTACTTAACATTGTGATGTCAGTGGCCATCGAACATTGTGATCATAATGCATGTAGCATTTTGAAGACAGGAGTCATGGAAGATTGTGATGACAGGGGTGAGGGAGTATTGTGACGAATAGTGATGTAACATTGTGATATCATTGGGGAGAGAGCATTTTGATGAGAAGCGCATGGAGCATTGTGATGACAATGTTTATGGAGCATTGTGATGACAAGATTGTGGAGCACTGTGATGACAAACGCATGGTGTATTGTGATGACATGTGTCAAGGAGCATGGTGCTGACAAGCGCAGGGAGCATTATTATGAAAATGGTCATGGAGCATTGTGCTGAGAAAGGCATAGAGAATTGGGATGACAAGGGTCAAAGATCATTGTGATGAAAAGTTCATGGATCATTGTGTTTAAAAATGTCACACAGACTGTTGATGATGAGGGCATGGACCATTGTGATGACAAAGGTCATGAAGCATTGTGATGACTGGAGTCATGGAACGTTGTGATGACAGGGGTCATGGAACATTGTGATAACAAGGGCTTGGAGCATTGTGATGACAAGGGCATGGAGCATTGGTCTAATAAGTTTTAATGGATTATTGCGATGAGAGTTGGAATGGCGCATTGTGATGACAAGGGCATGGAGCATTGTGTTGACCAGTTCATGCAGTATTGTGAAGACAGGTGTCAGGGAGCATTGTGATGACATATGTAATGGCCCATTGTGATGACAATGGCATGGAGCATTGTGATGCCAAGTGTCATGGAGGATTCTGAAGACAAAGGTAATGGAGCATTGTGATGACAATGGCTTGGAGCATTGTGATGACATGGGTCAGGGAGCATTGTGCTGACAAGTGCATGGAGAATTGTGATGACAAGTGTCATGGAGCATTCTGATGACAAGCTTGTGGAGTATTTTGATGACAATGGCATGGAGCATTGTGATGAAAATGGCATGGGGCTTTATGATGAAAAAGGCATGGAGCCTTTCCGTGACAGTGTTCAAGGAGCATTCTGACGACAAGTGTTAGGGAGCATTGTGATGACAAGTGTATTGAGAATTGTGATGACAAAGGTCATGGAGCATTGTGATGAAAAGTGCATGGAGTATTGTGATGACAGGCATCATGGAGCGTTGTGATGACAAGTGTTATGGAACATTGTGATCACAAGGGTTTGGAGCATTGTGATGACAGAGGTCATGGATCATTTTGATTTCAAGGAGCATGGAGCATTGTGATGACAAGGGCATGAAGCAATGTGATCCCAACGTTCATGGAGGATGTGATGACAATGGTAATGGAGTTTTGTGATGACAAGCGCATAGAGCATTGTAATGACAAGGTCATGTAGCATTTTTCTGACAAAGGCATGGAGCATTGTGATGACAGGTGTCATGGAGCACTGTGATGACAAGCGTCACGGAGCATTGTGAATACAGGGGACATGGAGCTTTGTGATAAAAAGGGCATGGAAATTTGTGATGACAAGGGCATGGAACATTTGTCTAATAAGTTTCATGGATTATTGTGATGACAGTTGGAATGGCGCTTTGTGATGACAAGGGCATGGAGCATTGTGATGACCAGGTCATGCAGTATTGTGAAGACAGGTGTCAGGGAGCATTGTGATGACATATGTAATGGCCCAATGTGATGACGATGGCATGGAGCATTGTGATGCCAAGTGTCATGAAGGATTCTGATGACAAAGTTAATAGAGCATTGTGATGACAATGGCTTGGAGCATTGCGATGACAAGGGTCAAGGAGCATTGTGTTGACAAGTGCATGGAGAATTGTGATGACAAGGGTCATGGAGCATTCTGGTGACAAGATTGTGGAGAATTTTGATGACAATGGCATGGAGCATTGTGATGAAAATGGCATGGGGCATTGTGATGAAAATGGCATGGAGACTTTTCGTGACAGGTTTCATGGAGCATTCTGACGACAAATGTCAGTGAGCATTGTGATGACAATGTATTGAGAATTGTGATGACAAAGTTCATGGAGCATTGTGATGAAAAGTGCATTGAGTATTGTGATGACAGTGGTCATGGAGCATTGTGATTACAAGGGAATGGAACATGTTGATGACAGTGGTCATGGAACATTTTGATTACAGGCGTGAGGGAGGATTCTGATGACTAGTGAGGGAACTTGGTGATATCTCAGGTGAGAGAGCATTTGGATGATAAATGCATGGGGCATTGTGATTACAATGTTTATGGAACATCGTGATGACAATGTGGTGGATCATTGTGATGGAAAGCCCGTGGCACATTTTCATGACAAGGGTCATGGAGCACTGTTCTGACAAAGGCATGGAGCATTGTGATGACAAGCGTCACGGAGCATTGTGATGAAAAGTTCATGGAGCACTGTGGTTACAATGGTCACAGAGACTTGTGATGAGGCGGGCATGGACCGTTGTGATGACAAACGTTATGAAGCATTGTGATGACTGGAGTCACGGAGCATTGTGTAGACAGGGGTCATGGAGCATTGTGATGACAAGGACATGGAGCATTGTGATGAGAAAGTCATGGAGTAATTTGAAAACATGTGTCAGGTAGCATTGTGATGACATATGTCATGGTGCATTTCGATGACAATGGAATGGTGCATTGTGATGCCAAATGTAATGGAGGATTGTGATGACAAATATAATGGAGCATTGTGATGACTAGGGCTTGGAACATTATGATGACAAGGGCCATTGAGAATTTTCATGACAATGTCGTGAAGCATTGTGATGACAAGCTCCTGGAGCATTGTGATGAGAAAACCATGGAGCCTTGTGATGACAGGTCTCATGGAGCATACTGATGAAAAGGGGCATGGAGCATTCTGATTACAGGGGTCCTGGAACATTGTGATAGCAAGGGCATTGAGCACTGTGATGACAAGGGCATGGAGCATTGGTCTAATAAGTTTCATGGATTATTGTGATGACAGTTGGAATGGCGCATTGTGATGACAGTGGTCATGGAGCATTGTGATGATACTGCTCATGGAGCATTGTGATAAGACGGTCATGGAGCATTGGGTTGAAAATATTCATAGAATATTGTGATGATAGGTGTCAAGGAGCATTGTGATGACAAGGGAATGGAGCTTGGTGATGACAAGGTCCTGGAGCATTTTGATGAGAGGACGATGGAGACTTGTGATGACAAGACTCATGGAGCATTCTGACGAAAAGGGGCAAGGAGCTTTGTGATTACAGGGGTCTAGGAGCACTGTGATGACAAGGGCATGGAGCATTGTGAGGAGAAGGCCATGGAACATTCTGATGGCATGCGTCATGGAGCTTTGTGATGACAAGGGCATGGATCATTGTGATTACAGGGGTCTTGGAGCATTGTGATGACAAGGGTCATGGAGCCTTTTGATGACAAGGCCGTGGAACATTGTGATGGCAGCGGTCATGGAGCATTGTTATGACAGAAGTAATGGAGCATTGTAATCAGAATGGCATTGAGCATTGGTCTGAAATGTTTCATGGATTATTGTGATGAGAGTGGCCAGGGAGCATTGTGATGACCAGGGCACAGTACACTGTGATACATGGGTCATGGTGGATTGTAATGACAAGGGCATGGAGCATTGTGATGAGAAGGGCATCGAGCATTGTGATGAGAAATGTCATGGAGCTTTGTTTTGACAAGGGCATGGAGCAATGTGATGAGAGGGTTCATGGAGCATTGTGATGACAATGACATGGAGCACTGTGATGCCAAGGGTCATGGAGCTTTGTGATGACAAATGTCATGGAGCATTTTGATGACAAGGCTGTGGTGCAGTGTGATGAGAAGGGCAGGGAACATTTTAATGACAGGGTCATGCAGCAATTTGATGAAAACTGTAATGGAACATTTTGATGACAGGGGTTATAGAACATTGTGATGCCAGGGATCATGGAGCTTTGGGATGAAAAGGGTCATGGAGAATTTTGATGACAGGGGTTATGGAACATTGTGATGACTGGAGTCACGGAGCATTGTGATGACAGGGGTCATGGTGCATTGTGATAACAAGGGCATGGAGCATTGTGATGACAGGGGAATGGAGCATTGGTCTGACAAGTTTCATAGATTATTGTGATGACAGTGGACATTGTGCATTGTGATGACAAAGGCATGGAGCATTGTGATGACAAGAGTCCCGGATCATTGTGTTGTCAGGTGTTTTGGGTGGTTGTGATGACAGTGGTCATGGAGCATTGTGATGATATTGGTCATGGAGCATTGTGATGAGAAGGTCATGGAGCATTGGGCTGAAAATATTAATGGATTATTGTAATGACAGGTGTCATGGAGCATTGTGATGACGAGGGAATAGAGCATGGTGATGACAATTTCCTGGAGCATTGTGATGAGATGACCATGGAGACTTGTGATGACAAGTCTCATGGAGCATTCTAATGAAAAGGGGCATGGAGCATTGTGATTACAGTGGTCTTGGAGCATTGTGATGACAAGGGCATGGAGCATTTTGAGGAGAAGGCCATGGACAATTCTGATGACATGCGTCATGGAGCTTTGTGCTGACAAGGCCATGGAGCATTGTGATTATAGGGGTCTTAGAGCATTGTGAAGAAAAGGCATGGATCATTGTGATGTAAAAGGCATGGAGCCTTGTCGTCACAGGGTTCAAGGAGCATACTGACGACAGGTGTCAGGGAGTATTGTGATGACAAGTGTGTTGAGCATTTTGATGAAAATGATCATGGAGCATTGTGATGAGAAGACCATGGATAATTGTGATGATGAGCGTCATGGGGTGTTGTGATGATAAGTGTTATGGAACATTGTGATCACAAGGGTTTGGAGCATTATGATGACAGAGGTCATGGAGAATTTTGATTTCATTGTAGTGACAATAGCCTGAAGCATTATGATGATGGGCATGGTGCATTGTGATGACAGGGTTCATGGAGCATTGAGATGAAAAGGGGCATGGATCATAGTGATTACAGGGGTCTTGGAGCATTGTGATGACAAGGGCATGGAGCATTGTGATGAGAAGTCCATGGAACCTTCTGATACATGTGTCATGGAGCTTTGTTATGACAAGGGCTTGGAGAATTTTGATTACAAGTTTCTTGGAGCATTGTGATGACAAGGGTCATGGAGCCTTTTGATGACAAAGCCGTGGAACATTGTGATGCCAGTGGTAATGGTGCATGGTTATGACAGAGGTAATGGAGCATTTTGATGAGAAGGGCATTGAGCATTGGTTTGAAATATTTCATAGATTATTGTGATGAGAGAGGGCTGGAGCATTGTGATGACAAGGGCACGGAACAATGTGATACATGGGTCATGGAGGATTGTAATGACAAGGGCATGGAACAATGTGATGAGAGGGTAGATGGAGCATTGTGATGACAATGCCATGGAGAATTGTGAGGAAATGTCCATGGAGCATTCTTATGACATGCCTCATGGAGCTTTTTGATGACAAGGGCATGGAGCATTGTGATTACCGGGGTCTTGGAGCATTGTGATGAAAATGGCATGGATCATTGTGATGAAAAAGGCATGGAGCCTTGTCATGACAGGGTTCAAGGAGCATACTGACGACATGTGTCAGGGAGCATTGTGAAGACAAGTGTATTGAGCATTGTGATGACAAAGATCAGGGAGCATTTTGATCAGAAGACCAAGGATAATTGTGATGATGATCGTCATGGTGTGTTGTGATGATAAATGTTATGGAACATTGTGATCACAAGGGTTTGGAGCATTATGATGACAGAGGTCATGGAGACTTTTGATTTCATTATAATGACAATAGCCTGAAGCATTATGATGATGGGCATGGTGCATTGTGATGACAGGGTTCATGGAGCATTGAGATGAAAAGGGGCATGGAGCATTGTGATTACAGGGGTCTTGTAGCATTGTGATGACAAGCGCATAGAGCATTGTAATGACAAGATCATGTAGAATTCTGCAGACAAAAGCATGGAGCACTGTGATGACAGGTGTCATGGAGCACTGTGATGACATGTGTCACGGAGCATTCTGAATACAGGGGTCATGGAGCATTGTGATGACAAGGGTCACGGAGCATTGGGCTGAAAATGTTCATGGAGTATTTTGATGACAGGGGTCGTGGAGCATTGTGATGACAGAGATCATGGAGAATTTTGATTTCATTGTGCTGACAATAGCCGGAAGCATTATGATGATGGGCATGATGCATTGTGATGACAGGGTTCATGGAGCATTGAGATGAAAAGGGGCATGGAGAATTTTGATTACAGCGGTCTTGGAGCATTGTGATGACAAGGGCATGGAGCATTTTGATGAGAAGGACATGGAATATTCTGATGACATGTGTCATGGTGCTTTGTGATGACAAGGGCATGGAGCATTGTGATTACAGGGGTCTTGGAGCATTGTGATGACAAGGGTCATGGAGCTTTGTGATGACAAGGCCGTGGAACATTGTGATGGCAGGGGTCAAGGAGCATTGTTATGACAGGTGTAATGGAGCATTGTGATGAGAACGGCATGGAGCATTGTGATTACAAATTTTATGGAACACTGCGATGACAAATCTGTGGACCATTGGGATAAAAAGTGTGTGGTACACTGTGATGACAAGCGTCACGGAGCATTGTGAATACAGGGGACATGGAGCTTTGTGATAAAAAGGGCATGGAAATTTGTGATGACAAGGGCATGGAACATTTGTCTAATAAGTTTCATGGATTATTGTGATGACAGTTGGAATGGCGCTTTGTGATGACAAGGGCATGGAGCATTGTGATGACCAGGTCATGCAGTATTGTGAAGACAGGTGTCAGGGAGCATTGTGATGACATATGTAATGGCCCAATGTGATGACGATGGCATGGAGCATTGTGATGCCAAGTGTCATGAAGGATTCTGATGACAAAGTTAATAGAGCATTGTGATGACAATGGCTTGGAGCATTGCGATGACAAGGGTCAAGGAGCATTGTGTTGACAAGTGCATGGAGAATTGTGATGACAAGGGTCATGGAGCATTCTGGTGACAAGATTGTGGAGAATTTTGATGACAATGGCATGGAGCATTGTGATGAAAATGGCATGGGGCATTGTGATGAAAATGGCATGGAGACTTTTCGTGACAGGTTTCATGGAGCATTCTGACGACAAATGTCAGTGAGCATTGTGATGACAATGTATTGAGAATTGTGATGACAAAGTTCATGGAGCATTGTGATGAAAAGTGCATTGAGTATTGTGATGACAGTGGTCATGGAGCATTGTGATTACAAGGGAATGGAACATGTTGATGACAGTGGTCATGGAACATTTTGATTACAGGCGTGAGGGAGGATTCTGATGACTAGTGAGGGAACTTGGTGATATCTCAGGTGAGAGAGCATTTGGATGATAAATGCATGGGGCATTGTGATTACAATGTTTATGGAACATCGTGATGACAATGTGGTGGATCATTGTGATGGAAAGCCCGTGGCACATTTTCATGACAAGGGTCATGGAGCACTGTTCTGACAAAGGCATGGAGCATTGTGATGACAAGCGTCACGGAGCATTGTGATGAAAAGTTCATGGAGCACTGTGGTTACAATGGTCACAGAGACTTGTGATGAGGCGGGCATGGACCGTTGTGATGACAAACGTTATGAAGCATTGTGATGACTGGAGTCACGGAGCATTGTGTAGACAGGGGTCATGGAGCATTGTGATGACAAGGACATGGAGCATTGTGATGAGAAAGTCATGGAGTAATTTGAAAACATGTGTCAGGTAGCATTGTGATGACATATGTCATGGTGCATTTCGATGACAATGGAATGGTGCATTGTGATGCCAAATGTAATGGAGGATTGTGATGACAAATATAATGGAGCATTGTGATGACTAGGGCTTGGAACATTATGATGACAAGGGCCATTGAGAATTTTCATGACAATGTCGTGAAGCATTGTGATGACAAGCTCCTGGAGCATTGTGATGAGAAAACCATGGAGCCTTGTGATGACAGGTCTCATGGAGCATACTGATGAAAAGGGGCATGGAGCATTCTGATTACAGGGGTCCTGGAACATTGTGATAGCAAGGGCATTGAGCACTGTGATGACAAGGGCATGGAGCATTGGTCTAATAAGTTTCATGGATTATTGTGATGACAGTTGGAATGGCGCATTGTGATGACAGTGGTCATGGAGCATTGTGATGATACTGCTCATGGAGCATTGTGATAAGACGGTCATGGAGCATTGGGTTGAAAATATTCATAGAATATTGTGATGATAGGTGTCAAGGAGCATTGTGATGACAAGGGAATGGAGCTTGGTGATGACAAGGTCCTGGAGCATTTTGATGAGAGGACGATGGAGACTTGTGATGACAAGACTCATGGAGCATTCTGACGAAAAGGGGCAAGGAGCTTTGTGATTACAGGGGTCTAGGAGCACTGTGATGACAAGGGCATGGAGCATTGTGAGGAGAAGGCCATGGAACATTCTGATGGCATGCGTCATGGAGCTTTGTGATGACAAGGGCATGGATCATTGTGATTACAGGGGTCTTGGAGCATTGTGATGACAAGGGTCATGGAGCCTTTTGATGACAAGGCCGTGGAACATTGTGATGGCAGCGGTCATGGAGCATTGTTATGACAGAAGTAATGGAGCATTGTAATCAGAATGGCATTGAGCATTGGTCTGAAATGTTTCATGGATTATTGTGATGAGAGTGGCCAGGGAGCATTGTGATGACCAGGGCACAGTACACTGTGATACATGGGTCATGGTGGATTGTAATGACAAGGGCATGGAGCATTGTGATGAGAAGGGCATCGAGCATTGTGATGAGAAATGTCATGGAGCTTTGTTTTGACAAGGGCATGGAGCAATGTGATGAGAGGGTTCATGGAGCATTGTGATGACAATGACATGGAGCACTGTGATGCCAAGGGTCATGGAGCTTTGTGATGACAAATGTCATGGAGCATTTTGATGACAAGGCTGTGGTGCAGTGTGATGAGAAGGGCAGGGAACATTTTAATGACAGGGTCATGCAGCAATTTGATGAAAACTGTAATGGAACATTTTGATGACAGGGGTTATAGAACATTGTGATGCCAGGGATCATGGAGCTTTGGGATGAAAAGGGTCATGGAGAATTTTGATGACAGGGGTTATGGAACATTGTGATGACTGGAGTCACGGAGCATTGTGATGACAGGGGTCATGGTGCATTGTGATAACAAGGGCATGGAGCATTGTGATGACAGGGGAATGGAGCATTGGTCTGACAAGTTTCATAGATTATTGTGATGACAGTGGACATTGTGCATTGTGATGACAAAGGCATGGAGCATTGTGATGACAAGAGTCCCGGATCATTGTGTTGTCAGGTGTTTTGGGTGGTTGTGATGACAGTGGTCATGGAGCATTGTGATGATATTGGTCATGGAGCATTGTGATGAGAAGGTCATGGAGCATTGGGCTGAAAATATTAATGGATTATTGTAATGACAGGTGTCATGGAGCATTGTGATGACGAGGGAATAGAGCATGGTGATGACAATTTCCTGGAGCATTGTGATGAGATGACCATGGAGACTTGTGATGACAAGTCTCATGGAGCATTCTAATGAAAAGGGGCATGGAGCATTGTGATTACAGTGGTCTTGGAGCATTGTGATGACAAGGGCATGGAGCATTTTGAGGAGAAGGCCATGGACAATTCTGATGACATGCGTCATGGAGCTTTGTGCTGACAAGGCCATGGAGCATTGTGATTATAGGGGTCTTAGAGCATTGTGAAGAAAAGGCATGGATCATTGTGATGTAAAAGGCATGGAGCCTTGTCGTCACAGGGTTCAAGGAGCATACTGACGACAGGTGTCAGGGAGTATTGTGATGACAAGTGTGTTGAGCATTTTGATGAAAATGATCATGGAGCATTGTGATGAGAAGACCATGGATAATTGTGATGATGAGCGTCATGGGGTGTTGTGATGATAAGTGTTATGGAACATTGTGATCACAAGGGTTTGGAGCATTATGATGACAGAGGTCATGGAGAATTTTGATTTCATTGTAGTGACAATAGCCTGAAGCATTATGATGATGGGCATGGTGCATTGTGATGACAGGGTTCATGGAGCATTGAGATGAAAAGGGGCATGGATCATAGTGATTACAGGGGTCTTGGAGCATTGTGATGACAAGGGCATGGAGCATTGTGATGAGAAGGCCATGGAACCTTCTGATACATGTGTCATGGAGCTTTGTTATGACAAGGGCTTGGAGAATTTTGATTACAAGTTTCTTGGAGCATTGTGATGACAAGGGTCATGGAGCCTTTTGATGACAAAGCCGTGGAACATTGTGATGCCAGTGGTAATGGTGCATGGTTATGACAGAGGTAATGGAGCATTTTGATGAGAAGGGCATTGAGCATTGGTTTGAAATATTTCATAGATTATTGTGATGAGAGAGGGCTGGAGCATTGTGATGACAAGGGCACGGAACAATGTGATACATGGGTCATGGAGGATTGTAATGACAAGGGCATGGAACAATGTGATGAGAGGGTAGATGGAGCATTGTGATGACAATGCCATGGAGAATTGTGAGGAAATGTCCATGGAGCATTCTTATGACATGCCTCATGGAGCTTTTTGATGACAAGGGCATGGAGCATTGTGATTACCGGGGTCTTGGAGCATTGTGATGAAAATGGCATGGATCATTGTGATGAAAAAGGCATGGAGCCTTGTCATGACAGGGTTCAAGGAGCATACTGACGACATGTGTCAGGGAGCATTGTGAAGACAAGTGTATTGAGCATTGTGATGACAAAGATCAGGGAGCATTTTGATCAGAAGACCAAGGATAATTGTGATGATGATCGTCATGGTGTGTTGTGATGATAAATGTTATGGAACATTGTGATCACAAGGGTTTGGAGCATTATGATGACAGAGGTCATGGAGACTTTTGATTTCATTATAATGACAATAGCCTGAAGCATTATGATGATGGGCATGGTGCATTGTGATGACAGGGTTCATGGAGCATTGAGATGAAAAGGGGCATGGAGCATTGTGATTACAGGGGTCTTGTAGCATTGTGATGACAAGCGCATAGAGCATTGTAATGACAAGATCATGTAGAATTCTGCAGACAAAAGCATGGAGCACTGTGATGACAGGTGTCATGGAGCACTGTGATGACATGTGTCACGGAGCATTCTGAATACAGGGGTCATGGAGCATTGTGATGACAAGGGTCACGGAGCATTGGGCTGAAAATGTTCATGGAGTATTTTGATGACAGGGGTCGTGGAGCATTGTGATGACAGAGATCATGGAGAATTTTGATTTCATTGTGCTGACAATAGCCGGAAGCATTATGATGATGGGCATGATGCATTGTGATGACAGGGTTCATGGAGCATTGAGATGAAAAGGGGCATGGAGAATTTTGATTACAGCGGTCTTGGAGCATTGTGATGACAAGGGCATGGAGCATTTTGATGAGAAGGACATGGAGTATTCTGATGACATGTGTCATGGTGCTTTGTGATGACAAGGGCATGGAGCATTGTGATTACAGGGGTCTTGGAGCATTGTGATGACAAGGGTCATGGAGCTTTGTGATGACAAGGCCGTGGAACATTGTGATGGCAGGGGTCAAGGAGCATTGTTATGACAGGTGTAATGGAGCATTGTGATGAGAACGGCATGGAGCATTGTGATTACAAATTTTATGGAACACTGCGATGACAAATCTGTGGACCATTGGGATAAAAAGTGTGTGGTACACTGTGATGACAAGGGTCATGGAGCATTTTTCTGACAAAGGCATGGAGCACTGTGATGACAATGGTCACGGAGCATTGTGATGAAAAGTACATGAAGCATTGTGGTTAAAAATGTCACAAAGCCTTGTGATGACATGGACATGGACCATTGTGATGACAAATGTTATGAAGCATTGTGATGACTGGAGTCACGGAGCATTGTGATGACAGGGTCATGGAGCACTGTGATGACAAGGGCATAGAGCATTGTGCTGAGAAAGGCGTAGATCATTGTGATGACAAGGGTCAAAGAGCATTGTGATGAAAAGTTCATGGAGCATTGTGGTTAAAATTGTCACAGAGACTGTTGATGATGAGGAAATGGACCATTGTGATGACAAAGGTCATGAAGCATTGTGATGACTGGAGTCACGGAGCATGGTGATGACAGGGGTCATGGAGCATTGTGATAACAAGGGCATGGAGCATTGTGATGACAAGGGCATGGAGCATTGGTCTAATATGTTTCATGGATTATTGCGATGACATTTGGAATGGCGCATTGTGATGACAAGGGCATGGAGCATTGTAATGACAAGGTCATGTAGAATTTTCCTGAGAATGGCATGGAGCATTGTGATGACAGGTGTCATGGAGAACTGTGACACAATTGTCACAGAGCATTTTGAATACAGAGGTCATGGATCATTGGGATGACAAGTGCATGGATCATTGTGATGACAAGTGTCATGCAGCATTGGGCTGAAAATGTTCATGGAGTATTGTGATGACAGGGGTCATGGAGCATTTTGATTACAGGGGTCTTGGAGCACTGTGATGACAAGAGTCCCGGATCATTGTGTTGTCACGTGTCATGGAGTGTTGTGATGACAGGGTTCATGGAGCATTGAGATGAAAAGGGGCATGGAGCACTGTGTTTACAGGGGGTTTGGAGCACTGTGATGACAAGGGCATGCGGCATTTTGATGAGACGGCCATGGAACATTCTGATGACATGTGTCATGGAGCTTTGTGATGACAACGGCATGGAGCATTGTGATTAAAGGTGTCTTGGAGCATTGTGATGACAAGTGTCATTGAGCCTTGTGATGACAAGGCCGTGGAACATTGTGATGGCAGGGGTCATGGAGCATTGTTTTGACAGGTGTAATGGAGCATTGTGATGAGAAGGGCATGCAGCATTGTGATTACAATTTTTATGGAGCATTGTGATGACAAATTTTTGGACCATTGGGATGAAAAGCGCGTGGCACATTGTGATGACAATGGTCATGGAGCATTTTAATGATAAAGGCATGGAGCATTGTGATGACAAGGGTCACGGAACATTGTGATGAAATGTTCATGGAGCATTGTGGATACATAGGTAACAGAGCCTTGTGATGACTTGGGCATGGACCATTGTGATGACAAATATTATGAAGCACTGTGATGACTGGAGTCACAGAGCATTGTGATGACAAGGTCCTGGAGCATTGTGATGAGATGACCATGGAGACTTGTGATGACAAGTCTCATGGAGCATTCTGATGAAAAGGGGCATGGAGCATTGTGATTACAGGGGTCTTGGAGCACTGTGATTACAAGGGCAAGGAGCACTGTGAGGAGAAGGCCATGGAGCATTCTGATGACATACGTCATGGAGCATTGTGCTGAGAAAGGCATAGAGCATTGTGATGACAGGGGATAAAGAGCATTGTGAAGAAATGTTCATGGAGCATTGTGGTTAAAAAGGTCGCAGAGACTCTTGATGATGAGGGCATGGACCATTGTGATGACCGGGGTCATGGAGCATTGTGATAACAAGGACATGGAGCATTGTGATGACAAGGGCATGGAGCATTGTGAAGACCTTGTGATGCAGATTTGTGAAGACAGTTGTCAGGGAGCATTCTGCTGACATATATAATGGCCCAGTGTGATGACAATGACATGGAGCATTGTGATGCCAAGTGTCATGGAGGATTCTGAAGACAAAGGTAATGGAGCATTGTGATGACAATGGCTTGGAGCATTGTGATGACAAGGTTCAGGGAACATTGTGCTGACAAGTGCATGGAGAATTGTGATGACAAGGGTCATGGAGCATTCTGATGACAAGCTTGTGGAGTATTTTGATGACAATGGCTTGGAGCATTGTGATGAAAACGGCATGGGGCATTGTGATGAAAAAGGCATGCAGCCTTTTCGTGGCAGGGTTCAAGGAGCATTCTGACGACAAGTGTCAGGGAGCATTGTGATGACAAGTGTATTGAGAATTGTGATGACAAAAGTCATGGAGCATGGTGATGAGAAGGCCATGGATAATTGTGATGATGATCGTCATGGGGTGTTGTGATTATAAGTGTTATGGAACATTGTGATCACAAGGCTTTGGAGCATTATGATGACAGAGGTCAAGGAGAATTTTGATTTCATCGTGATGACAATAGCCTGAAGCATTATGATGATGGTCATGGTGCATTTTGATGACAGAGTTCATGGAGAATTGAGATGAAAAGGGGCATGTACCATTGTGATTACAGGGGTCTTGGAGCATTGTGATGACAAGCTCATAGAGCATTGTAATGACAAGGACATGTAGAATTTTCCTGAGAATGGCATGGAGCATTGTGATGACAGGTGTCATGGAGAACTGTGACACAATTGTCACGGAGCATTTTGAATAGAGAGGTCATGGATCATTGGGATGACAAGTGCATGGAGAATTGTGATGACAAGGGTCATGGAGCATTCTGCTGACAAGCTTGTGGAGTATTTTGATGACAATGGCATGGAGCATTGTGATGAAAACCACATGGGGCATTGTGATGAAAAAGGCATGGAGACTTTTCATTAGAGGGTTCAAGGAGCATTCTGACGACAAATGTCAGGGAGCATTGTGATGACAATATATTGAGAATTGTGATGACAAATGTCATGGAGCATTGTGATGAAAAGGGCATGGAGTATTGTGATGACAGGCATCATGGAGCGTTGTGATGACAAGTGCTATGTAACATAGTGATCACAAGGGTTTGGAGCATTGTGATGACAGAGGTCATGGATAATTTTGATTTCAAGGAGCATGGAACATTGTGATGACAAGGGCATGAAGCAATGTGATCCCAAGTTTCATGGAGGATTGTGATGATAATGGTAATGGAGTATTGTGAGGACAAGCGCATAGAGCATTGTAATGACAAGGTCATGTAGCATTCTGCTGACAAAGGCATGAAGCATTGTGATGCCAGGTGTCAGGGAGCACTGTGATGACAAGCGTCACGGAGCATTGTGAATACAGGGGTCATGGATAATTGGGATGACAAGGGCATGGATCATTGTGATGACAAGGGTCATGGAGCATTGTGCTGAAAATGTTCATAGAGTATTGTGATGACAGGGGTCATGGAGCATTGTGATGACTAGGGAATGGAGCATTGTAATGACAAGAGTCCCAGATCATTGTGTTGTCGGGTGTCATGGAGTGTTGTGATGACTGTGGTCATGGAGCATTGTGATGATATTTGTCTTGGAGCATTGTGATGAGAAGGTCATGGAGTATTTGGCTGAAAATATTCATGGAGTATTGTGATGACAGTGGCCATGGAACATTGTGATGACAAGGGAATGGAACATGGTGATGACAGGGGTCATGGAACATTTTGATTACAGGGGTGACGGAGGATTGTAATGACTAGTGAGGGAACATGGTTATATCTCAGGTGAGAGATCATTTGGATGAGAAGAGCATGGAGCATTGTGATTACAAGGTTTATGGAGCGTAGCGATGACAAGGTTGTGTATCATTGTGATGGAAAGCCCGTGGCACATTTTGATGACAAGGGTCATGGAGCATTTTTCTGACAAAGGCATGGAGCATTGTGATGACAAGTGTCACGGAGCACTGTGTTGAAATGTTCATGGAGCATTGTGGTTACAAAGGTCAGAGAGACTTGTGATGACGCGGGCATGGACCGTTGTGATGACAAACGTTATGAAGCATTGTGATGACTGGAGTCACGGAGCATTGTGTTGACAGGGTTCATGGAGCATTGTGATGACAAGGGCATGGAGCATTGTGATGACAAAGTCATGGAGTATTGTGAAGACAGGTGTCAGGGAGCATTTTGATGACATATCGATGAAAATGGCATGGTGCATTGTGATGCCAAATGTAATGGAGAATTGTGATGACAAATATGATGGAACATTGTGATGACTAGGGCTTGGAGAATTATGATGACAAGGGCCATTGAGAATTTTCATGACAATGTCGTGAAGCATTGTGATGACAAGGTCCTTGAGCATTGTGATGAGAAAACCATGGAGCCTTGTGATGACGGGTCTCATGGAGCATACTGATGAAAAGGGGCATGGAGCATTCTGATTACAGGGGTCTTGGAACATTGTGATAGCAAGGGCATGGAGCATTGTGATGAGAAGTGCATGGATCATTGGTATAATAAGTTTCATGGATTATTGTGATGAGAGTTGGAATGGCGCATTGTGATGACAGTGGTCATGGAGCATTGTGATGATACTGGTCATGGAGCATTGTGATGAGAAGGTAATGGAGCACTGGGTTGAAAATGTTCATGGAGTATTGTGATGACAGGTGTCATGGAGCAATGTGATGACAAGGGAATGGAGCATGGTGATGACAATGTCCTGGAGTATTGTGATGAGATGACGATGGAGACTTGTGATGACAAGTCTCATGGAGCATTCTGATGAAAAGGGGCATGGAGCATTGTGATTACCGGGGTCTTGGAGCATTGTGATGACAAGGGCATGGAGCATTGTGAGTAGAAGGCCATGGAACTTACTGATGGCATGTGTCATGGAGATTTGTGATGACAAGGGCATGGAGCATTGTGATTACAGGGGTCTTGGAGCATTGTGATGACAAGGGTCATGGAGCTTTGTGATGACAAGGCCGTGGAACATTGTGATGGCATGGGTCAAGGAGCATTGTTATGACAGGGGTAATGGAGAATTGTGATGAGAACGGCATGGAGCATTGTGATTACAAGTTTTATGGAGCATTGCGATGAAAAATCTGTGGACCGTTGGGATAAAAAGCGCGTGGTACATTGTGATGACAAGGGTCATGGAGAATTTTTCTGACAAAGGCATGGAGCACTGTGATGTCAAGGGTCACGGAGCATTGTGATGAAATGTTCATGAAGCATTGTGGTTAAAATGTCACAAAGCCTTGTGATGACACGGACATGGACCATTGTGATGACAAATGTTATGAAGCATTGTGATGACTGGAGTCACGGAGCATTGTGATGACAGGGTCATGGAGGATTGTAATGACAAGGGCATAGAGCATTGTGCTGAGAAAGGCGTAGATCATTGTGATGACAAGGGTCAAAGAGCATTGTGATGAAAAGTTCATGGAGCATTGTGGTTAAAAATGTCAAAGAGACTGTTGATGATGAGGTAATGGACCATTGTGATGACAAAGGTCATGAAGCATTGTGATGACTGGAGTCACGGAGCATGGTGATGACAGGGTTCATGGAGCATTGTGATAACAAGGGCATGGAGCATTGTGATGACAAGGGCATGGAGCATTGGTCTAATATGTTTCATGGATTATTGCGATGACATTTGGAATGGCACATTGTGATGACAAGGGCATGGAGCATTGTAATGACCAGCTCATGCAGTATGGTGAAGAGAAGTGTCAGGGACCATTGTGATGACATATGTAATGGCCCATTGTGATGAAAATGTCATGGAGCATTGTGATGCCAAGTTTCATGAAAGATTCTGATGACAAAGGTAATGGAGCATTGTGATGACAATGGCTTGGAGCATTGTGATGACAAGGGTCAGGGAGCATTGTGCTGACAAGTGCATGGAGAATTGTGATGACAAGGGTCATGGAGCATTCTGATGACAAGCTTGTGGAGTATTTTGATGACAATGGCATGGAGCATTGTGATGAAAACGGCATGGGGCATTGTGATGAAAAAGGCATGCAGCCTTTTCATGGCAGAGTTCAAGGAGCATTCTGACGACAAGTGTCAGGGAGCATTGTGATGAAAAGAGTATTGAAAATTGTGATGACAAAAGTCATGGAGCATGGTGATGAGAAGGCCATGGATAATTGTGATGATGATCGTCATGGGGTGTTGTGATTATAAGTGTTATGGAACATTGTGATCACAAGGCTTTGGAGCATTATGATGACAGAGGTCATGGAGAATTTTGATTTCATCGTGATGACAATAGCCTGAAGCATTATGATGATGGGCATGGTGCATTGTGATGACAGAGTTCATGGAGCATTGAGATGAAAAGGGGCATGTAGCATTGTGATTACAGGGGTCTTGGAGCATTGTGATGACAAGCGCATAGAGCATTGTAATGACAAGGGCATGTAGAATTTTCCTGAGAATGGCATGGAGCATTGTGATGACAGGTGTCATGGAGAACTGTGACACAATTGTCACGGAGCATTTTGAATACAGAGGTCATGGATCATTTGGATGACAAGTGCATGGATCATTGTGATGACAAGGGTCATGGAGCATTGGGCTGAAAATGTTCATGGAGTATGGTGAAGACAGGGGTCATGGAGCATTTTGATTACAGGGGTCTTGGAGCACTGTGATGACAAGAGTCCCGGATCATTGTGTTGTCACGTGTCATGGAGTGTTGTGATGACAGGGTTCATGGAGCATTGAGATGAAAAGGGGCATGGAGCAGTGTGTTTACAGGGGTTTTGGAGCACTGTGATGACAAGGGCATGCGGCATTTTGATGAGACGTCCATGGAACATTCTGATGACATGTGTCATGGAGCTTTGTGATGACAACGGCATGGAGCATTGTGATTAAACGGGTCTTGGAGCATTGTGATGACAAGTGTCATGGAGCCTTGTGATGACAAGGCCGTGGAACATTGTGATGGCAGGGGTCATGGAGCATTCTTATGACAGGTGTAATGGAGCATTGTAATGAGAAGGGCATGCAGCATTGTGATTACAATTTTTATGGAGCATTGTGATGACAAATTTTTGGACCGTTGGGATGAAAAGCGCGTGGCACATTGTGATGACAATGGTCATGGAGCATTTTAATGACAAAGGCATGGAGCATTGTGATGACAAGGGTCACGGAACATTGTGATGAAATGTTCATGGAGCATTGTGTATACAAAGGAAACAGAGCCTTGTGATGACTTGGGCATGGACCATTGTGATGACAAATATTATGAAGCACTGTGATGACTTGTGTCACAGAGCATTGTGATGACAAGGTCCTGGAGCATTGTGATGAGATGACCATGGAGACTTGTGATGACAAGTCTCATGGAGCATTCTGATGAAAAGGGGCATGGAGCATTGTGATTACAGGGGTCTTGGAGCATTGTGATGACAAGGGCAAGGAGCACTGTGAGGAGAAGGCCATGGAGCATTCTGATGACATACGTCATGGAGCATTGTGCTGAGAAAGGCATAGAGCATTGTGATGACAAGGGTCAAAGAGCATTGTGATGAAAAGTTCATGGATCATTTTGGTTAAAATCTCACAGAGAGTGATTATGACGAGGGCATGGCCCATTGTGGTGACAAAGGTCATGAAGCATTGTGATGACTGGAGTCACAGAGCATTGTGATGGCAGGGGTCATGGAGCATTGTGATAACCAGGGCAGGGAGCATTGTGATGACCAGGGCAAGGAGCATTGGTCTAATAAGTTTCATGGATTATTGTGATGACAGTTAGAATGGCGCATTGTGATGACAAGGGCATGGAGCATTGTGATGGCCAGGTCATGCAGTATTGTGAAGACAGGTGTCAGGGAGCATTGTGATGACATATGTAATGGCCCATTGTGATGACAATGGCATGGAGCATTGGGATGCCAAGTGTCATGGAGGATTCTGATGGCAAAGGTAATGGAGCATTGTGATGACAATGGCTTGGAGCATTGTGATGACAAGGGTCAGGGAGCATTGTGCTGATAAGTGCATGGAGAAATGTGATGACAAGGGTCATGGAGCATTCTGATGACAAGCTTGTGGAGTATTTTGATGACAATGGCATGGAGCATTGTGATGAAAACGGCATGGGGCATTGTGACGAAAAAGGCATGGAGCCTTTTCCTGACAGGGTTCAAGGAGCACACTGATGACAAGTGTCAGGGAGCCTTGTGATGACAAGTGTATTGAAAATTGTGATGACAAAGTTCATGGAGCTTTGTGATGAAAAGAGCATGGAGTATTGTGATGACAAGCATCATGGAGCGTTGTGATGACAAGTGTTATGGAACACTGTGATCACAAGGGTTTGGGGCATTGTGATGACAGAGGTCATGGATCATTTTGATTTCAAGGAGCATGGAGCATTGTGAGGACAAGGGCATGAAGCAATGTGATCCCAAGTTTCATGGAGGATTGTGATGACAATGGAAATGGAGTATTGTGATGACAAGCGCATAGAGCATTGTAATGACAAGGTCATGTAGCATTTTGCTGACAAAGGCATGGAGCATTGTGATGACATGTGTCATGGAACACTGTGATGACAAGCGTCACGGAGCATTGTGAATACAGGGGTCATGGAGCATTGGGATGACAAGGGCATGGATCATTGTGATGACAAGGGTCATGGAGCACTGTTCTGATAATGTTCATGGAGTATTGTGATGACAGGTGTCATGGAGCATTGTGATGACTATGCAATGGAGCATTGTGATGACAAGAGTCGCGGATCATTGTGTTGTCGGGTGTCATGGAGTGTTGTGATGACAGTGGTCATGGAGCATTGTGATGATATTGGCCATGGAGCATTGTGATGAATAAGTCTTGGAGCATTGGGCTGAAAATATTCATGGATTATTGTGATGACAGGGGTCATGGAGCATTGTGATGAGAAGGGAATGGAGCATGTTGATGACAAGTTCCAGGAGCATTGTGATGAGAAGACCATGGAGACTTGTCATGACAAGTCTCATTGAGCATTCTGATGAAAAGGGGTATGGAGCATTGTGATTACAGGGGTCTTTGAGCATTGTGATGACTAGGGCATGGAACACTGTGATACTTGTGTCATGGGTCATGGAGGATTGTGATGACAAGTCATGGAGCATTGTGATGACAAGGGCATTGAGCATTGTGATGACAGGAGAATGGAGCATTTGTCTGACACGATTCAGAGTTTATTGTCATGACAGTGGACATGGTGCATTGTGATGACAAGGGCATGGATCATTGTGTAGAGAAGGACATGGTGTATTGTGAAGACAGGTGTCAGGAAGCATTGTGATGACATATGTCATGGTCCATTGCGATGACAATGGCAGGGAGTATAGTGATGCCAAATGAAATGGAGAATTGTGATGACAAATATAATGGAACATCGTGATAACTATGGCTTGGAGCATTATGATGACAATGGCCATTGAGAATTTTCATGACAAGGTCGTGAAGCATTGTGATGACAAGGTCCTTGAGCATTGTGATGAGAAATCCATGGAGCCTTGTGATGACAAGTCTCATGGAGCATACTGATGAAAAGGGTCTTGGAACATTGTGATGACAAGGGCATGGAGCATTGTGAGGAGAAGACCAAGGAGCATTCTGATGGCATGAGTCATCGAGCTTTGTGATGACAAGGGCATGGAGCATTGTGATTACATGGGTCTTGGAGCATTGTGATGAAAATGGCATGGATAATTGTGATGATATAGGCATGGAGCCTAGTCATGACAGGGTTCAAGGGGCATACAGACAACAAGTGTCAGGGAGCATTTTGATGACAAGTGTATTGAGCATTGTGATGACAATGGTCATGGAGCATTGTGATGAGAAGTCCATGGATAATTGTGATGACGAGCGCCATGGGGCACTGTGATGACAAGTGTTACGGAATATTGTGTTCACAAGGGTTTGGAGCATTGTTATGACAGAGGTCATGGAGCAATTTGATTTAATTGTGATGACAATAGCATGAAGCATTATGATGATGGGCATAGTGCATTGTGATGACAGGGTTCATGGATCATTGAGATGAAAAGGGGCATAGAGCATTGTGATTACAGCGTTCTTGGAGCCTTGTGATGAGAAGGGTCATGGAGCTTTGTGATGTCAAGGCCATGGAACATCGTGATGGCAGAGGTCATGGAGCATTGTTATGACAGTGGTAATGGAGCATTGTGATGGCAAGGGCATGGATCATTGTGATGAGAAGGCCATGGAGCATTCTGATGACTTGTCATGGAGCTTTGTGAAGACAAGGGCATGGAGCAATGTGATGAGAGCGTTCATGGAGCATTGTGATGACAATGACATGGAGCATTGTGATGCCAAGGGTCATGGATCTTTGTGATGACAAATGTCATGGAGCATTTTGATGGCAAGGGCGTTGTGCATTGTGATGAGTTAGGCAGGGAACATTCTGATGACAGGGTCTTTGAGCAATTTGATGAAAAGTGTCATGGAACATTTTGATGACAGGTGTTATGGAACATTGTGATATCAGGGGTCATTGAACATTGTGATGATAAGTGCATGTAGCATTGTGATGACAGGAGTGATGGAATATTGTGACAAATAGTGATGTAGCATTGTGATATCAGTGTTGAGAGAGCATTTTGATGAGAAGTGCATGGAGCATTGTGATGACAAATTTTATGGAGCACTGTGAAGACAAGATTGTGGAGCACTGTGATGCCAAGCACATGGTGCATTGTGATGACATGTGTCATGGAGCATTGTGCTGCCAAGCGCATGGAGCTTTGTGATGACAAGGGTCAAAGAGCATTGTGATGAAAAGTTCATGGAGCATTGTGGTTAAAAAGGTCACAGAGACTGTTGATGACCAGGGCATGGACCATTGTGATGACAAAGGTCATGAAGCATTGTGATGATTGGAGTCACGGAGCATTGTGATGACAGGGGTCATGGAGCATTGTGATAACAAGGGCATGGAGCATTGTGATGACAAGGGCATGGAACATTGGTCTAATAAGTTTCATGGATTATTGTGATGACAGTTAGAATGGCGCATTGTGATGACAACGGCATGGAGCATTGTGATGACCAGGCCATGCAATATTGTGAAGACAGGTGTCAGGGAGCATTGTGATGACATATGTAATGGCCCATTGTGATGACAATGGCATGGAGCATTGTGATGCCAAGTGTCATGGAGGATTCTGATGACAAAAGTAATGGAGCATTGTGATGACAATGGCTAGGAGCATTGTGATGACAAGGGTCAGTGAGCATTGTGCTGAAAAGTGCGTGGAGAATTGTAATGACAAGTGTCATGGAGCATTCTGATGACAAGCTTGTGGAGTATTTTGATGACAATGGCATGGATCATTTTGATGAAAACGGCATGGGGCATTGTGATGAAAAAGGCATGGAGCCTTTTCGTGACAGGTTTCAAGGAGCATTCTGATGACATGTGTCAGGGAGCATTGTGATGACAAGTGTATTGAAAATTGTGATGACAAAGGTCATGGAGCATTCTGATGAAAAGAGCATGGAGTATAGTGATGACAGGCATCATGGAGCGTTGTGATGACAAGTGTTATGGAACTTTGTGATCACAAGGGTTTGGAGTATTGTGATGACAGAGGTCATGGATCATTTTGATTTCAAGGAGCAGGGAGCATTGTGATGACAAGGGCATGAAGCAATGTGATCCCAAGGTTCATGGAGGATTGTGATGACAATGGAAATGGAGTATTTTGATGACAAGCGCATAGAGCACTGTAATGGAAATGTCATGTAGCATTTTGCTGACAAAGGCATGGAGCATTGTGATGACATGTGTCATGGAGCACTGTGATGCCAAGCGTCACCTAGCATTGTGAATACACTGGTCATGGAGCATTGGGATGACAAGGGCATGGATCATTGTGATGACAAGGGTCATGGAGCACTGGGCTGAAAATGTTCATGGAGTGTTGTGATGACAGGGCTCATGGAGCATTGTGAGTACTAGGGAATGGAGCATTGTGATGACAAGAATCCCAGATCATTTTGTTGTCAGTTGTCATGGAGTGTTGTGATAACAGTGGTCATGGAGCATTGTGAAGATATTGGCCATGGAGCACTGTGATGAGTAGGTCGTGGAGCATTGGACTGAAAATGTTAATGGACTACTGTGATGACAGGGGTCATGGAGCATTGTGATGACAAGGGAATGGAGCATGGTGATGAAAAGGTCCTGGAGCATTGTGGGGAGAAGTCCATGGAGACTTGTGATGACAAGTCTCATGGAGCATTCTGATGAAAAGGGGGATGGAGCATTGTGATTACAGGGGTATTGGAGCATTGTGATGACAAGGGCATGGAACATTATGGTGAGAAGTCCATGAAGCATTCTGATGACATGCGTCATGGAGCTTTTTGATGACAAGGGCATGGATCATTGTGATTACAGGGATCTTGGAGCATTGTGATGACAAGGGCATGGATCATTGTGATTACAGGGATCTTGGAGCATTGTGATGAAAAGGGCATGGATTATTGTGATGACAAAGGCATGGAGCCTTGTCATGACAGGGTTCAAGGAGCATACTGACGACAAGTGTCAGGGAGCATTGTGATGACAAGTGTATTGAGCATTGTGATGACAAAGATCATGGAGCATTGTGAAGAGAAGACCATGGATAATTGTGATGATGAGCGTCATGGGGTGTTGTAATGATAAGTGTTATGGAACATTGTGATCACAAGTGTTTGGAGCATTATGATGACAGAGGTCATGGAGAATATTGATTTCATTGTGATGACAATAGCCTGAAGCATGATGATGATGGGCATGGTGCATTGTGATGGCAGGGTTCATGGAGCATTGAGATGAAAAGGGGCATGGAGTATTGTGTTTACAAAGTATTGGAGCATTGCGATGACAAGGGCATGGAGCATTGTGATGAGAAGGCCATGGAACTTTCTGATGACATGCGTCATGGAGCTTTGTGATGACAAGGGCAAGGAGCATTGTGATTACAGGGGCCTTCAGCATTGTGATGACAAGTGTCATGGAACCTTGTGATGACAAGTGTCATGGAACCTTGTAATGACTAGGCTGTGGAACATTGTGATGGCAGTGGTCATGGTGCATTGTTATGACAGAGGTAATGGAGCATTGTGATGAGAAGGGCATGGGACATTGGTCTGAAATGTTTCATGGATTATTGTGATGAGAGTGGGAATGGAGCATTGTGATGACAAGGGTAAGGAACACTATGATACATGGGTCATGCAGGATTGTAATGACAAGGGCATGGAGCATTGCGATGAGAAGGGCATCAAGCATTGTGATGACAAGTGTCATGGAGCTTTGTGATGACAAGGGCATTGAGCAATGTTATGAGAGGGTTCATGGAGCATTGTGATGACAATGACATGGAGCATTGTGATGCCAAGGGTCATGGAGCTTTGTGATGACAAGTCATGGAGCATTTTGATGACAAGGGCATGGTGCATTGTGATGAGAATTGCAGGGAGCATTGTGATGACCGGGCCATGCAGCAATTTGATGAAAAGTGTAATGGAATATTTTGATGGCAGGTGTTATAGAACATTGTGATGTCAGGGGTCTTGGAGCTTTGGGATGAAAAGGATCATGGAGCATTTTGATGACAGGGGTTATGGAACATTGTGATGTCAGTGGTCATGGAACATTGTGATGATAAGAGGATGTAGCAGTATGATGACAGGGTCATGGAACATTGTGATTACAGGGGTGAGGGTGTATTGTGATGACTAGTCATGGAACACTGTGATATCTCTGGTGAGAGAGCATTTTGATGAGAAGTGCATGGACCATTGTGATTACAAACTTTATGGAGCATTGCAATGACAAGGTTGTGGACCGTTGTGATGAAATGTGCGTGGCACATTGTGAAGACAATGGTCATGGAGCATTGTTCTGACAAAGACATGGAGCATTGTGATGACAAGGGTCACTGTGAATTGTGATGAAAATTTCATGAAGCATTGTGGTTACAAAGGACACAGATCCTTGTGATGACACGGGCATGGATCATTGTGATGACAAACGTTATGAAGCATTGTGATGACTGGAGTCACGGAGCATTGTGATAACAAGGGTCATGGAGCATTGTGATGACATGTGTCATGGAGCATTGTGCTGACAAGCGCATGGAGCATTGTGATGACAATGGTCATGGAGCATTGTGCTGAGAAAGGCATAGAGCATTGTGATGACAAGGGTCAAAGAGCATTGTGATGAAAAGTTCATGGATCATTTTGGTTAAAAAGCTCACAGAGAGTGATGATGACGAGGGCATGGCCCATTGTGGTGACAAAGGTCATGAAGCATTGTGATGACTGGAGTCACAGAGCATTGTGATGGCAGGGTTCATGGAGCATTGTGATAACAAGGGCATGGAGCATTGTGATGACCAGGGCAAGGAGCAGTGGTCTAATAAGTTTCATGGATTATTGCGATGACAGTTGGAATGGCGCATTGTGATGACAAGGGCATGGAGCATTGTGATGGCCAGGTCATGCAGTATTGTGAAGACAGGTGTCAGGGAGCATTGTGATGACATATGTAATGGCCCATTGTGATGACAATGGCATGGAGCATTGGGATGCCAAGTGTCATGGAGGATTCTGATGGCCAAGGTAATGGAGCATTGTGATGACAATGGCTTGGAGCATTGTGATGACAAGGGTCAGGGAGCATTGTGCTGACAAGTGCATGGAGAAATGTGATGACAAGGGTCATGGAGCATTCTGATGACAAGCTTGTGGAGTATTTTGATGACAATGGCATGGAGCATAGTGATGAAAATGGCATGGGGCATTGTGATGAAAAAGGCATGGAGCCTTTTCCTGACAGGGTTCAAGGAGCATACTGATGACAAGTGTCAGGGAGCCTTGTGATGACAAGTGTATTGAGAATTGTGATGACAAAGGTCATGGAGCATTGTGATGAAAAGAGCATGGAGTATTGTGATGACAGGCATCATGGAGCGTTGTGATGACAAGTGTTATGGAACATTGTGATCACAAGGGTTTGGAGCATTGTGATGACAGAGGTCATGGATCACATTGATTTCAAGGAGCATGGAGCATTGTGAGGACAAGGGCATGAAACAATGTGATCCCAAGTTTCATGGAGGATTGTGATGACAATGGAAATGGAGTATTGTGATGACATGCGCATAGAGCATTGTAATGACAAGGTCATGTAGCGTTTTGCTGACAAAGGCATGGAGCATTGTGATGACATGTGTCATGGAGCACTGTGATGACAAGCGTCAGGGAGCATTGTGAATACAGGGGTCATGGAGCATTGGTATGACAAGTGCATGGATCATTGTGATGACAATGGTCATGGAGCACTGGGTTGATAATGTTCATGAAGTGTTGTGATGACAGGTGTCATGGAGCATTGTGATGACTATGGAATGGAGCATTGTGATGACAATAGTTGCGGATCATTGTGTTGTCTGGTGTCATGGAGTGTTGTGATGACAGTGGTCATGGAGCATTGTGATGATATTGGCCATGGAGCATTGTGATGAATAGCTCTTGGAGTATTGGGCTGAAAATATTCATGGATTATTGTGATGACACGGGTCATGCAGCATTGTGATGAGAAGGGAATGGGGCATGGTGATGACAAGGTCCAGGAGCATTGTGAAGAGAAGACCATGGAGACTTGTCATGACAAGTCTCATGGAGCATTCTGATGAAAAGGGGCATTGAGCATTGTGATTACAGGGGTCTTGGAGCATTGTGATGACTAGGGCATGGAACACTGTGATACATGTGTCATGGGTCATGGAGGATTGTGATGACAAGTCATGGAGCATTGTGATTACGAGTCATGGAGCATTGTGATGAGAAGTGCATGGACCATTGTGATTATAAGGTTTATGGAGCATAGCGATTACAAATTTGTGGACCGATGTGATGAAAAGCACGTGGCACATTGTGATGACAAGGGGCAAGGAGCATTGTTCTGACAAAGGCATGGAGCATTGTGATGACAAGGGTCATGGAGCCTTGTGATGAAAAGTACATTGAGCATTGTGGTTACAAAGGTCACAGAGCCTTGTGATGATGCGGACATGGACCGTTTTGATGACAAACGTTATGAATCATTGTGATGACTGGAGTCATGGAGCATTGTGCTGATAGGTGTCATGGAGCATTGTGATGACAAGGGCATGGAGCATTGTGTTGACAGGGGCATCGAGCATTGGTCTGACAAGTTTCATAGATTATTGTGATGACAGTGGACATGGTGCATTTTGATGCCTAGGCCATGGAACATTACGAAGAGAAAGTCATGGATTATTGTTAAGACAGGTGTCAGGGAGCATTGTGATGACATATGTCATGGTCCATTGCAATGACAATGGCAGGTAGCATTGTGATGCCAAATGTAATGGAGGATTTTGATGAGAAATATAATGGAGCATTGTGAAGACTACAGCTTGGAGCATTATGATGACAAGGGCCATTGAGAATTTTCAGAAAAAGGTCGTGAAGCATTGTGATGACGAGGTCCTGGAGCATTGTGATGAGAAATGCATAGAGACTTGTGATGACAAATCTCAGGGAGCATACTGATGAAAAGGGGCATGGATCATTGTGATTACAGGGGTCTTGGAACATTGTGATGACATGGGCATGGAGCATTGTGAGGAGAAGGCCCAGGAGCATTCTGAAGACATGTTTCATTGAGCTTTGTTATGCCAAGGGCATGGAGCATTGTGTTTAAAGGGGTCTTGGAGCATTGTGATGAAAAGGGCATGGATCATTGTGATGAAAAAGGCATGGAGCCTTGTCATGACAGGGTTCAAGGAGCATACAGACAACAAGTGTCAGGGAGCATTCTGATGACAAGTGTATTGAGCATTGTGATGACAAAGGTCATGGAGAATTGTGATGAGAAGACCATGGATAACTGTGATGACGAGCGTCATGGGGCACTGTGATGACACGTGTTATGGAATATTGTGATCACAAGGGTTTGGAGCATTGTTATTACAGAGGTCATGGAGCATTTTGATTTCATTGTGATGACAATAGCATGAAGCATTATGATGATGGGCATGGTGCACTGTGATGCCAGGGTTCTTGGAGCATTGAGATGAAAAGGGGCATGAAGCATTGTGATTAAAGGGGTCTTGGAGCATTGTGATGACAAAGGTCATGGATCATTGGGCTGAAAGTGTTCATGGAGTATTGTGATGACATGGGTCATGGAGAATTGTGATGAGTAGGGAATGGAGCATTGTGATGACAAGAGTCCCAGATCATTATGTTGTCAGGTGTCATGGAGTGTTGTGATGACAGTGGTCATGGAGCATTGTCATGACAAGGGCATGGAGCATTGTGATGAGAAGGCCATGGAACATTTTGATGTCATGTGTCAAGGAGCTTTGTGCTGACAAGGGAATGGAGCATTGTGATTACAGGGTTCTTGGAGCATTGTGATGACAAGTGTCATGGAGCCTTGTGATGACAAGGCCGTGGAATATTGTGATGGCAAGGGTCATGGATCAATGTTATGACAGAGGTAATGGAGCATTGTGATGAGAATGGCATTGACCATTGGTCTGAAATATTTCATGGATTATTGTGATGAGAGTGGGCATGGAGCATTCTGATGACAAGGGAACGGAACACTGTGATACATGGGTCATGCAGGACTGTAATGACAAGGGCATGGAGCATTGTGATGAGAAGGGCATCGAGCATTGTGATGCCAAGGGTCATGGAGCTTCGTGATGACAACTGTCATGGAGCATTTTGATGACAAGCGTGTGGTGCATTGTGATGAGAAGGAGAGGGAGCATTTTAATGACAGGTTCATGCTGCAATTTGATGAAAAGTGTAATGTAACATTTTGATGACAGGGGTTACAGAACTTTGTGATGCCATGGGTCATGGAGCTTTGGGATGAAATGTGTCATGGAGCATTGTGATGACAGTGGTTATGGAATATTGTGATGTCAGGGGTCATGGAACATTGTGATTACAGGGTTGAGGGAGGATTGTGATGACTAGTGATGGAACATTGTGATATCTCAGGTGAGAGAGCATTTGGATGAGAAGTGCATGGAGCATTGTGATTACAGGGGTCTTGAAGCATTGTGATGAGAAGGGTCATGGAGCTTTGTGATGACAAGGCCATGGAACATTGTGTTGGTAGGCGCCATGGAGCATTGTTATGACAGGGGTAATGGAGCATTGTGATGGCAAGGGCATGGAGCATTGTGATGAGAAGGCCATGGAGCATTTTGATGACATGTGTCATGGAGCTTTGTGATGACAAGGGCATGGAGCAATGTGATGAGAGCGTTCATGGAGCATCGTGATGACAATGACATGGAACATTGTGATGCCAACGGTCATGGATCTTTGTGATGACAAAAGTCATGGAGCATTTTGATGACAAGGGCGTTTTGCATTGTGATGAGAAGGGCAGGGAGCATTGTGATGACAGGGTCATGGAACTATTTGATGAAAAGTGTCATGGAGGGCCTCCCTGGTGGCGCAGTGGTTGAGAGTCCGCCTGCCGATGCAGGGGATACGGGTTCGTTCCCCAGTCTGGGAGGATCCCATATGCCGCGGAGCGGCTGGGCCCGTGAGCCATGGCCGCTGGGCCTGCGCATCCGGAGCCTGTGCTCCGCAACGGGGGAGGCCACAACAGTGAGAGGCCCGCATACCGCAAAAAAAAAAAAAAAAAAAAAAAAAAGTGTCATGGAGCATTTTGATGACGGGTTACTTAACATTGTGATGTCAGTGGCCATCGAACATTGTGATCATAATGCATGTAGCATTTTGAAGACAGGAGTCATGGAAGATTGTGATGACAGGGGTGAGGGAGTATTGTGACGAATAGTGATGTAACATTGTGATATCATTGGGGAGAGAGCATTTTGATGAGAAGCGCATGGAGCATTGTGATGACAATGTTTATGGAGCATTGTGATGACAAGATTGTGGAGCACTGTGATGACAAACGCATGGTGTATTGTGATGACATGTGTCGAGGAGCATGGTGCTGACAAGCGCAGGGAGCATTGTTATGAAAATGGTCATGGAGCATTGTGCTGGGAAAGGCATAGAGAATTGCGATGACAAGGGTCAAAGATCATTGTGATGAAAAGTTCATGGATCATTGTGTTTAAAAATGTCACACAGACTGTTGATGATGAGGGCATGGACCATTGTGATGACAAAGGTCATGAAGCATTGTGATGACTGGAGTCATGGAACGTTGTGATGACAGGGGTCATGGAGCATTGTGATAACAAGGGCTTGGAGCATTGTGATGACAAGGGCATGGAGCATTGGTCTAATAAGTTTTAATGGATTATTGCGATGAGAGTTGGAATGGTGCATTGTGATGACAAGGGCATGGAGCATTGTGTTGACCAGTTCATGCAGTATTGTGAAGACAGGTGTCAGGGAGCATTGTGATGACATATGTAATGGCCCATTGTGATGACAATGGCATGGAGCATTGTGATGCCAAGTGTCATGGAGGATTCTGAAGACAAAGGTAATGGAGCATTGTGATGACAATGGCTTGGAGCATTGTGATGACATGGGTCAGGGAGCATTGTGCTGACAAGTGCATGGAGAATTGTGATGACAAGTGTCATGGAGCATTCTGATGACAAGCTTGTGGAGTATTTTGATGACAATGGCATGGAGCATTGTGATGAAAATGGCATGGGGCTTTATGATGAAAAAGGCATGGAGCCATTCCGTGACAGTGTTCAAGGAGCATTCTGACGACAAGTGTTAGGGAGCATTGTGATGACAAGTGTATTGAGAATTGTGATGACAAAGGTCATGGAGCATTGTGATGAAAAGTGCATGGAGTATTGTGATGACAGGCATCATGGAGCGTTGTGATGACAAGTGTTATGGAACATTGTGATCACAAGGGTTTGGAGCATTGTGATGACAGAGGTCATGGATCATTTTGATTTCAAGGAGCATGGAGCATTGTGATGACAAGGGCATGAAGCAATGTGATCCCAACGTTCATGGAGGATGTGATGACAATGGTAATGGAGTTTTGTGATGACAAGCGCATAGAGCATTGTAATGACAAGGTCATGTAGCATTTTTCTGACAAAGGCATGGAGCATTGTGATGACAGGTGTCATGGAGCACTGTGATGACAAGCGTCACGGAGCATTGTGAATACAGGGGACATGGAGCTTTGTGATAAAAAGGGCATGGAACTTTGTGATGACAAGGGCATGGAACATTTGTCTAATAAGTTTCATGGATTATTGTGATGACAGTTGGAATGGCGCTTTGTGATGACAAGGGCATGGAGCATTGTGATGACCAGGTCATGCAGTATTGTGAAGACAGGTGTCAGGGAGCATTGTGATGACATATGTAATGGCCCAATGTGATGACGATGGCATGGAGCATTGTGATGCCAAGTGTCATGAAGGATTCTGATGACAAAGTTAATAGAGCATTGTGATGACAATGGCTTGGAGCATTGCGATGACAAGGGTCAAGGAGCATTGTGTTGACAAGTGCATAGAGAATTGTGATGACAAGGTTCATGGGGCATTCTGGTGACAAGATTGTGGAGAATTTTGATGACAATGGCATGGAGCATTGTGATGAAAATGGCATGGGGCATTGTGATGAAAATGGCATGGAGACTTTTCGTGACAGGTTTCATGGAGCATTCTGACGACAAATGTCAGTGAGCATTGTGATGACAATGTATTGAGAATTGTGATGACAAAGTTCATGGAGCATTGTGATGAAAAGTGCATTGAGTATTGTGATGACAGTGGTCATGGAGCATTGTGATTACAAGGGAATGGAACATGTTGATGACAGGGGTCATGGAACATTTTGATTACAGGCGTGAGGGAGGATTGTGATGACTAGTGAGGGAACTTGGTGATATCTCAGGTGAGAGAGCATTTGGATGATAAATGCATGGGGCATTGTGATTACAATGTTTATGGAACATCGTGATGACAATGTGGTGGATCATTGTGATGGAAAGCCCGTGGCACATTTTCATGACAAGGGTCATGGAGCACTGTTCTGACAAAGGCATGGAGCATTGTGATGACAAGCGTCACGGAGCATTGTGTTGAAAAGTTCATGGAGCATTGTGGTTACAATGGTCACAGAGACTTGTGATGACGCGGGCATGGACCGTTGTGATGACAAACGTTATGAAGCATTGTTATGACTGGAGTCACGGAGCATTGTGTAGACAGGGGTCATGGAGCATTGTGATGACAAGGACATGGAGCATTGTGATGAGAAAGTCATGGAGTAATTTGAAAACATGTGTCAGGTAGCATTGTGATGACATATGTCATGGTGCATTTCGATGACAATGGAATGGTGCATTGTGATGCCAAATGTAATGGAGGATTGTGATGACAAATATAATGGAGCATTGTGATGACTAGGGCTTGGAACATTATGATGACAAGGGCCATTGAGAATTTTCATGACAATGTCGTGAAGCATTGTGATGACAAGGTCTTGGAGCATTGTGATGAGAAATCCATGGAGCCTTGTGATGACAGGTCTCATGGAGCATACTGATGAAAAGGGGCATGGAGCATTCTGATTACAGGGGTCCTGGAACATTGTGATAGCAAGGGCATTGAGCACTGTGATGACAAGGGCATGGAGCATTGGTCTAATAAGTTTCATGGATTATTGTGATGACAGTTGGAATGGCGCATTGTGATGACAGTGGTCATGGAGCATTGTGATGATACTGCTCATGGAGCATTGTGATAAGACGGTCATGGAGCATTGGGTTGAAAATATTCATAGAATATTGTGATGATAGGTGTCAAGGAGCATTGTGATGACAAGGGAATGGAGCTTGGTGATGACAAGGTCCTGGAGCATTTTGATGAGAGGACGATGGAGACTTGTGATGACAAGACTCATGGAGCATTCTGACGAAAAGGGGCAAGGAGCTTTGTGATTACAGGGGTCTAGGAGCACTGTGATGACAAGGGCATGGAGCATTGTGAGGAGAAGGCCATGGAACATTCTGATGGCATGCGTCATGGAGCTTTGTGATGACAAGGGCATGGATCATTGTGATTACAGGGGTCTTGGAGCATTGTGATGACAAGGGTCATGGAGCCTTTTGATGACAAGGCCGTGGAACATTGTGATGGCAGCGGTCATGGAGCATTGTTATGACAGAAGTAATGGAGCATTGTAATCAGAATGGCATTGAGCATTGGTCTGAAATGTTTCATGGATTATTGTGATGAGAGTGGCCAGGGAGCATTGTGATGACCAGGGCACAGTACACTGTGATACATGGGTCATGGTGGATTGTAATGACAAGGGCATGGAGCATTGTGATGAGAAGGGCATCGAGCATTGTGATGAGAAATGTCATGGAGCTTTGTTGTGACAAGGGCATGGAGCAATGTGATGAGAGGGTTCATGGAGCATTGTGATGACAATGACATGGAGCACTGTGATGCCAAGGGTCATGGAGCTTTGTGATGACAAATGTCATGGAGCATTTTGATGACAAGGCTGTGGTGCAGTGTGATGAGAAGGGCAGGGAACATTTTAATGACAGGGTCATGCAGCAATTTGATGAAAATTGTAATGGAACATTTTGATGACAGGGGTTATAGAACATTGTGATGCCAGGGATCATGGAGCTTTGGGATGAAAAGGGTCATGGAGAATTTTGATGACAGGGGTTATGGAACATTGTGATGACTGGAGTCACGGAGCATTGTGATGACAGGGGTCATGGTGCATTGTGATAACAAGGGCATGGAGCATTGTGATGACAGGGGAATGGAGCATTGGTCTGACAAGTTTCATAGATTATTGTGATGACAGTGGACATTGTGCATTGTGATGACAAAGGCATGGAGCATTGTGATGACAAGAGTCCCGGATCATTGTGTTGTCAGGTGTTTTGGGTGGTTGTGATGACAGTGGTCATGGAGCATTGTGATGATATTGGTCATGGAGCATTGTGATGAGAAGGTCATGGAGCATTGGGCTGAAAATATTAATGGATTATTGTAATGACAGGTGTCATGGAGCATTGTGATGACAAGGGAATAGAGCATGGTGATGACAATTTCCTGGAGCATTGTGATGAGATGACCATGGAGACTTGTGATGACAAGTCTCATGGAGCATTCTAATGAAAAGGGGCATGGAGCATTGTGATTACAGTGGTCTTGGAGCATTGTGATGACAAGGGCATGGAGCATTTTGAGGAGAAGGCCATGGACAATTCTGATGACATGCGTCATGGAGCTTTGTGCTGACAAGGCCATGGAGCATTGTGATTATAGGGGTCTTAGAGCATTGTGAAGAAAAGGCATGGATCATTGTGATGTAAAAGGCATGGAGCCTTGTCATCACAGGGTTCAAGGAGCATACTGACGACAGGTGTCAGGGAGTATTGTGATGACATGTGTATTGAGCATTTTGATGAAAATGATCATGGAGCATTGTGATGAGAAGACCATGGATAATTGTGATGATGAGCATCATGGGGTGTTGTGATGATAAGTGTTATGGAACATTGTGATCACAAGGGTTTGGAGCATTATGATGACAGAGGTCATGGAGAATTTTGATTTCATTGTAGTGACAATAGCCTGAAGCATTATGATGATGGGCATGGTGCATTGGGATGACAGGGTTCATGGAGCATTGAGATGAAAAGGGGCATGGATCATAGTGATTACAGGGGTCTTGGAGCATTGTGATGACAAGGGCATGGAGCATTGTGATGAGAAGGCCATGGAACCTTCTGATACATGTGTCATGGAGCTTTGTTATGACAAGGGCTTGGAGAATTTTGATTACAAGTTTCTTGGAGCATTGTGATGACAAGGGTCATGGAGCCTTTTGATGACAAAGCCGTGGAACATTGTGATGCCAGTGGTAATGGTGCATGGTTATGACAGAGGTAATGGAGCATTTTGATGAGAAGGGCATTGAGCATTGGTTTGAAATATTTCATAGATTATTGTGATGAGAGAGGGCTGGAGCATTGTGATGACAAGGGCACGGAACAATGTGATACATGGGTCATGGAGGATTGTAATGACAAGGGCATGGAACAATGTGATGAGAGGATAGATGGAGCATTGTGATGACAATGCCATGGAGAATTGTGAGGAAATGTCCATGGAGCATTCTTATGACATGCCTCATGGAGCTTTTTGATGACAAGGGCATGGAACATTGTGATTACCGGGGTCTTGGAGCATTGTGATGAAAATGGCATGGATCATTGTGATGAAAAAGGCATGGAGCCTTGTCATGACAGGGTTCAAGGAGCATACTGACGACATGTGTCAGGGAGCATTGTGAAGACAAGTGTATTGAGCATTGTGATGACAAAGATCAGGGAGCATTTTGATCAGAAGACCAAGGATAATTGTGATGATGATCGTCATGGTGTGTTGTGATGATAAATGTTATGGAACATTGTGATCACAAGGGTTTGGAGCATTATGATGACAGAGGTCATGGAGACTTTTGATTTCATTATAATGACAATAGCCTGAAGCATTATGATGATGGGCATGGTGCATTGTGATGACAGGGTTCATGGAGCATTGAGATGAAAAGGGGCATGGAGCATTGTGATTACAGGGGTCTTGTAGCATTGTGATGACAAGCGCATAGAGCATTGTAATGACAAGATCATGTAGAATTCTGCAGACAAAAGCATGGAGCACTGTGATGACAGGTGTCATGGAGCACTGTGATGACATGTGTCACGGAGCATTCTGAATACAGGGGTCATGGAGCATTGTGATGACAAGGGTCACGGAGCATTGGGCTGAAAATGTTCATGGAGTATTTTGATGACAGGGGTCGTGGAGCATTGTGATGACAGAGATCATGGAGAATTTTGATTTCATTGTGCTGACAATAGCCGGAAGCATTATGATGATGGGCATGATGCATTGTGATGACAGGGTTCATGGAGCATTGAGATGAAAAGGGGCATGGAGAATTTTGATTACAGCGGTCTTGGAGCATTGTGATGACAAGGGCATGGAGCATTTTGATGAGAAGGACATGGAATATTCTGATGACATGTGTCATGGTGCTTTGTGATGACAAGGGCATGGAGCATTGTGATTACAGGGGTCTTGGAGCATTGTGATGACAAGGGTCATGGAGCTTTGTGATGACAAGGCCGTGGAACATTGTGATGGCAGGGGTCAAGGAGCATTGTTATGACAGGTGTAATGGAGCATTGTGATGAGAACGGCATGGAGCATTGTGATTACAAATTTTATGGAACACTGCGATGACAAATCTGTGGACCATTGGGATAAAAAGTGTGTGGTACACTGTGATGTCAAGGGTCATGGAGCATTTTTCTGACAAAGGCATGGAGCACTGTGATGACAATGGTCACGGAGCATTGTGATGAAAAGTACATGAAGCATTGTGGTTAAAAATGTCACAAAGCCTTGTGATGACATGGACATGGACCATTGTGATGACAAATGTTATGAAGCATTGTGATGACTGGAGTCACGGAGCATTGTGATGACAGGGTCATGGAGCACTGTGATGACAAGGGCATAGAGCATTGTGCTGAGAAAGGCGTAGATCATTGTGATGACAAGGGTCAAAGAGCATTGTGATGAAAAGTTCATGGAGCATTGTGGTTAAAATTGTCACAGAGACTGTTGATGATGAGGAAATGGACCATTGTGATGACAAAGGTCATGAAGCATTGTGATGACTGGAGTCACGGAGCATGGTGATGACAGGGGTCATGGAGCATTGTGATAACAAGGGCATGGAGCATTGTGATGACAAGGGCATGGAGCATTGGTCTAATATGTTTCATGGATTATTGCGATGACATTTGGAATGGCGCATTGTGATGACAAGGGCATGGAGCATTGTAATGACAAGGTCATGTAGAATTTTCCTGAGAATGGCATGGAGCATTGTGATGACAGGTGTCATGGAGAACTGTGACACAATTGTCACGGAGCATTTTGAATACAGAGGTCATGGATCATTGGGATGACAAGTGCATGGATCATTGTGATGACAAGTGTCATGCAGCATTGGGCTGAAAATGTTCATGGAGTATTGTGATGACAGGGGTCATGGAGCATTTTGATTACAGGGGTCTTGGAGCACTGTGATGACAAGAGTCCCGGATCATTGTGTTGTCACGTGTCATGGAGTGTTGTGATGACAGGGTTCATGGAGCATTGAGATGAAAAGGGGCATGGAGCACTGTGTTTACAGGGGTTTTGGAGCACTGTGATGACAAGGGCATGCGGCATTTTGATGAGACGGCCATGGAACATTCTGATGACATGTGTCATGGAGCTTTGTGATGACAACGGCATGGAGCATTGTGATTAAAGGTGTCTTGGAGCATTGTGATGACAAGTGTCATGGAGCCTTGTGATGACAAGGCCGTGGAACATTGTGATGGCAGGGGTCATGGAGCATTGTTTTGACAGGTGTAATGGAGCATTGTGATGAGAAGGGCATGCAGCATTGTGATTACAATTTTTATGGAGCATTGTGATGACAAATTTTTGGACCATTGGGATGAAAAGCGCGTGGCACATTGTGATGACAATGGTCATGGAGCATTTTAATGACAAAGGCATGGAGCATTGTGATGACAAGGGTCACGGAACATTGTGATGAAATGTTCATGGAGCATTGTGGATACATAGGTAACAGAGCCTTGTGATGACTTGGGCATGGACCATTGTGATGACAAATATTATGAAGCACTGTGATGACTGGAGTCACAGAGCATTGTGATGACAAGGTCCTGGAGCATTGTGATGAGATGACCATGGAGACTTGTGATGACAAGTCTCATGGAGCATTCTGATGAAAAGGGGCATGGAGCATTGTGATTACAGGGGTCTTGGAGCACTGTGATGACAAGGGCAAGGAGCACTGTGAGGAGAAGGCCATGGAGCATTCTGATGACATACGTCATGGAGCATTGTGCTGAGAAAGGCATAGAGCATTGTGATGACAGGGGATAAAGAGCATTGTGAAGAAATGTTCATGGAGCATTGTGGTTAAAAAGGTCGCAGAGACTCTTGATGATGAGGGCATGGACCATTGTGATGACCGGGGTCATGGAGCATTGTGATAACAAGGACATGGAGCATTGTGATGACAAGGGCATGGAGCATTGTGAAGACCTTGTGATGCAGATTTGTGAAGACAGTTGTCAGGGAGCATTCTGCTGACATATATAATGGCCCACTGTGATGACAATGACATGGAGCATTGTGATGCCAAGTGTCATGGAGGATTCTGAAGACAAAGGTAATGGAGCATTGTGATGACAATGGCTTGGAGCATTGTGATGACAAGGTTCAGGGAACATTGTGCTGACAAGTGCATGGAGAATTGTGATGACAAGGGTCATGGAGCATTCTGATGACAAGCTTGTGGAGTATTTTGATGACAATGGCTTGGAGCATTGTGATGAAAACGGCATGGGGCATTGTGATGAAAAAGGCATGCAGCCTTTTCGTGGCAGGGTTCAAGGAGCATTCTGACGACAAGTGTCAGGGAGCATTGTGATGACAAGTGTATTGAGAATTGTGATGACAAAAGTCATGGAGCATGGTGATGAGAAGGCCATGGATAATTGTGATGATGATCGTCATGGGGTGTTGTGATTATAAGTGTTATGGAACATTGTGATCACAAGGCTTTGGAGCATTATGATGACAGAGGTCAAGGAGAATTTTGATTTCATCGTGATGACAATAGCCTGAAGCATTATGATGATGGTCATGGTGCATTTTGATGACAGAGTTCATGGAGAATTGAGATGAAAAGGGGCATGTACCATTGTGATTACAGGGGTCTTGGAGCATTGTGATGACAAGCTCATAGAGCATTGTAATGACAAGGACATGTAGAATTTTCCTGAGAATGGCATGGAGCATTGTGATGACAGGTGTCATGGAGAACTGTGACACAATTGTCACGGAGCATTTTGAATACAGAGGTCATGGATCATTGGGATGACAAGTGCATGGATCATTGTGATGACAAGGGTCATGGAGCATTCTGCTGACAAGCTTGTGGAGTATTTTGATGACAATGGCATGGAGCATTGTGATGAAAACCACATGGGGCATTGTGATGAAAAAGGCATGGAGACTTTTCATTAGAGGGTTCAAGGAGCATTCTGACGACAAATGTCAGGGAGCATTGTGATGACAATATATTGAGAATTGTGATGACAAAGGTCATGGAGCATTGTGATGAAAAGGGCATGGAGTATTGTGATGACAGGCATCATGGAGCGTTGTGATGACAAGTGCTATGTAACATCGTGATCACAAGCGTTTGGAGCATTGTGATGACAGAGGTCATGGATAATTTTGATTTCAAGGAGCATGGAACATTGTGATGACAAGGGCATGAAGCAATGTGATCCCAAGTTTCATGGAGGATTGTGATGATAATGGTAATGGAGTATTGTGATGACAAGCGCATAGAGCATTGTAATGACAAGGTCATGTAGCATTCTGCTGACAAAGGCATGAAGCATTGTGATGCCAGGTGTCAGGGAGCACTGTGATGACAAGCGTCACGGAGCATTGTGAATACAGGGGTCATGGATAATTGGGATGACAAGGGCATGGATCATTGTGATGACAAGGGTCATGGAGCATTGTGCTGAAAATGTTCATAGAGTATTGTGATGACAGGGGTCATGGAGCATTGTGATGACTAGGGAATGGAGCATTGTAATGACAAGAGTCCCAGATCATTGTGTTGTCGGGTGTCATGGAGTGTTGTGATGACTGTGGTCATGGAGCATTGTGATGATATTTGTCTTGGAGCATTGTGATGAGAAGGTCATGGAGTATTTGGCTGAAAATATTCATGGAGTATTGTGATGACAGTGGCCATGGAACATTGTGATGACAAGGGAATGGAACATGGTGATGACAGGGGTCATGGAACATTTTGATTACAGGGGTGACGGAGGATTGTAATGACTAGTGAGGGAACATGGTTATATCTCAGGTGAGAGATCATTTGGATGAGAAGAGCATGGAGCATTGTGATTACAAGGTTTATGGAGCGTAGCGATGACAAGGTTGTGTATCATTGTGATGGAAAGCCCGTGGCACATTTTGATGACAAGGGTCATGGAGCATTTTTCTGACAAAGGCATGGAGCATTGTGATGACAAGTGTCACGGAGCACTGTGTTGAAATGTTCATGGAGCATTGTGGTTACAAAGGTCAGAGAGACTTGTGATGACGCGGGCATGGACCGTTGTGATGACAAACGTTATGAAGCATTGTGATGACTGGAGTCACGGAGCATTGTGTTGACAGGGTTCATGGAGCATTGTGATGACAAGGGCATGGAGCATTGTGATGACAAAGTCATGGAGTATTGTGAAGACAGGTGTCAGGGAGCATTTTGATGACATATCGATGAAAATGGCATGGTGCATTGTGATGCCAAATGTAATGGAGAATTGTGATGACAAATATGATGGAACATTGTGATGACTAGGGCTTGGAGAATTATGATGACAAGGGCCATTGAGAATTTTCATGACAATGTCGTGAAGCATTGTGATGACAAGGTCCTTGAGCATTGTGATGAGAAAACCATGGAGCCTTGTGATGACGGGTCTCATGGAGCATACTGATGAAAAGGGGCATGGAGCATTCTGATTACAGGGGTCTTGGAACATTGTGATAGCAAGGGCATGGAGCATTGTGATGAGAAGTGCATGGATCATTGGTATAATAAGTTTCATGGATTATTGTGATGAGAGTTGGAATGGCGCATTGTGATGACAGTGGTCATGGAGCATTGTGATGATACTGGTCATGGAGCATTGTGATGAGAAGGTAATGGAGCACTGGGTTGAAAATGTTCATGGAGTATTGTGATGACAGGTGTCATGGAGCAATGTGATGACAAGGGAATGGAGCATGGTGATGACAATGTCCTGGAGTATTGTGATGAGATGACGATGGAGACTTGTGATGACAAGTCTCATGGAGCATTCTGATGAAAAGGGGCATGGAGCATTGTGATTACCGGGGTCTTGGAGCATTGTGATGACAAGGGCATGGAGCATTGTGAGTAGAAGGCCATGGAACTTACTGATGGCATGTGTCATGGAGATTTGTGATGACAAGGGCATGGAGCATTGTGATTACAGGGGTCTTGGAGCATTGTGATGACAAGGGTCATGGAGCTTTGTGATGACAAGGCCGTGGAACATTGTGATGGCATGGGTCAAGGAGCATTGTTATGACAGGGGTAATGGAGAATTGTGATGAGAACGGCATGGAGCATTGTGATTACAAGTTTTATGGAGCATTGCGATGAAAAATCTGTGGACCGTTGGGATAAAAAGCGCGTGGTACATTGTGATGACAAGGGTCATGGAGAATTTTTCTGACAAAGGCATGGAGCACTGTGATGTCAAGGGTCACGGAGCATTGTGATGAAATGTTCATGAAGCATTGTGGTTAAAATGTCACAAAGCCTTGTGATGACACGGACATGGACCATTGTGATGACAAATGTTATGAAGCATTGTGATGACTGGAGTCACGGAGCATTGTGATGACAGGGTCATGGAGGATTGTAATGACAAGGGCATAGAGCATTGTGCTGAGAAAGGCGTAGATCATTGTGATGACAAGGGTCAAAGAGCATTGTGATGAAAAGTTCATGGAGCATTGTGGTTAAAAATGTCAAAGAGACTGTTGATGATGAGGTAATGGACCATTGTGATGACAAAGGTCATGAAGCATTGTGATGACTGGAGTCACGGAGCATGGTGATGACAGGGTTCATGGAGCATTGTGATAACAAGGGCATGGAGCATTGTGATGACAAGGGCATGGAGCATTGGTCTAATATGTTTCATGGATTATTGCGATGACATTTGGAATGGCACATTGTGATGACAAGGGCATGGAGCATTGTAATGACCAGCTCATGCAGTATGGTGAAGAGAAGTGTCAGGGACCATTGTGATGACATATGTAATGGCCCATTGTGATGAAAATGTCATGGAGCATTGTGATGCCAAGTTTCATGAAAGATTCTGATGACAAAGGTAATGGAGCATTGTGATGACAATGGCTTGGAGCATTGTGATGACAAGGGTCAGGGAGCATTGTGCTGACAAGTGCATGGAGAATTGTGATGACAAGGGTCATGGAGCATTCTGATGACAAGCTTGTGGAGTATTTTGATGACAATGGCATGGAGCATTGTGATGAAAACGGCATGGGGCATTGTGATGAAAAAGGCATGCAGCCTTTTCATGGCAGGGTTCAAGGAGCATTCTGACGACAAGTGTCAGGGAGCATTGTGATGAAAAGAGTATTGAAAATTGTGATGACAAAAGTCATGGAGCATGGTGATGAGAAGGCCATGGATAATTGTGATGATGATCGTCATGGGGTGTTGTGATTATAAGTGTTATGGAACATTGTGATCACAAGGCTTTGGAGCATTATGATGACAGAGGTCATGGAGAATTTTGATTTCATCGTGATGACAATAGCCTGAAGCATTATGATGATGGGCATGGTGCATTGTGATGACAGAGTTCATGGAGCATTGAGATGAAAAGGGGCATGTAGCATTGTGATTACAGGGGTCTTGGAGCATTGTGATGACAAGCGCATAGAGCATTGTAATGACAAGGGCATGTAGAATTTTCCTGAGAATGGCATGGAGCATTGTGATGACAGGTGTCATGGAGAACTGTGACACAATTGTCACGGAGCATTTTGAATACAGAGGTCATGGATCATTGGGATGACAAGTGCATGGATCATTGTGATGACAAGGGTCATGGAGCATTGGGCTGAAAATGTTCATGGAGTATTGTGAAGACAGGGGTCATGGAGCATTTTGATTACAGGGGTCTTGGAGCACTGTGATGACAAGAGTCCCGGATCATTGTGTTGTCACGTGTCATGGAGTGTTGTGATGACAGGGTTCATGGAGCATTGAGATGAAAAGGGGCATGGAGCAGTGTGTTTACAGGGGTTTTGGAGCACTGTGATGACAAGGGCATGCGGCATTTTGATGAGACGTCCATGGAACATTCTGATGACATGTGTCATGGAGCTTTGTGATGACAACGGCATGGAGCATTGTGATTAAACGGGTCTTGGAGCATTGTGATGACAAGTGTCATGGAGCCTTGTGATGACAAGGCCGTGGAACATTGTGATGGCAGGGGTCATGGAGCATTCTTATGACAGGTGTAATGGAGCATTGTAATGAGAAGGGCATGCAGCATTGTGATTACAATTTTTATGGAGCATTGTGATGACAAATTTTTGGACCGTTGGGATGAAAAGCGCGTGGCACATTGTGATGACAATGGTCATGGAGCATTTTAATGACAAAGGCATGGAGCATTGTGATGACAAGGGTCACGGAACATTGTGATGAAATGTTCATGGAGCATTGTGGATACAAAGGAAACAGAGCCTTGTGATGACTTGGGCATGGACCATTGTGATGACAAATATTATGAAGCACTGTGATGACTTGTGTCACAGAGCATTGTGATGACAAGGTCCTGGAGCATTGTGATGAGATGACCATGGAGACTTGTGATGACAAGTCTCATGGAGCATTCTGATGAAAAGGGGCATGGAGCATTGTGATTACAGGGGTCTTGGAGCACTGTGATGACAAGGGCAAGGAGCACTGTGAGGAGAAGGCCATGGAGCATTCTGATGACATACGTCATGGAGCATTGTGCTGAGAAAGGCATAGAGCATTGTGATGACAAGGGTCAAAGAGCATTGTGATGAAAAGTTCATGGATCATTTTGGTTAAAATCTCACAGAGAGTGATTATGACGAGGGCATGGCCCATTGTGGTGACAAAGGTCATGAAGCATTGTGATGACTGGAGTCACAGAGCATTGTGATGGCAGGGGTCATGGAGCATTGTGATAACCAGGGCAGGGAGCATTGTGATGACCAGGGCAAGGAGCATTGGTCTAATAAGTTTCATGGATTATTGTGATGACAGTTAGAATGGCGCATTGTGATGACAAGGGCATGGAGCATTGTGATGGCCAGGTCATGCAGTATTGTGAAGACAGGTGTCAGGGAGCATTGTGATGACATATGTAATGGCCCATTGTGATGACAATGGCATGGAGCATTGGGATGCCAAGTGTCATGGAGGATTCTGATGGCAAAGGTAATGGAGCATTGTGATGACAATGGCTTGGAGCATTGTGATGACAAGGGTCAGGGAGCATTGTGCTGATAAGTGCATGGAGAAATGTGATGACAAGGGTCATGGAGCATTCTGATGACAAGCTTGTGGAGTATTTTGATGACAATGGCATGGAGCATTGTGATGAAAACGGCATGGGGCATTGTGACGAAAAAGGCATGGAGCCTTTTCCTGACAGGGTTCAAGGAGCACACTGATGACAAGTGTCAGGGAGCCTTGTGATGACAAGTGTATTGAAAATTGTGATGACAAAGTTCATGGAGCTTTGTGATGAAAAGAGCATGGAGTATTGTGATGACAAGCATCATGGAGCGTTGTGATGACAAGTGTTATGGAACACTGTGATCACAAGGGTTTGGGGCATTGTGATGACAGAGGTCATGGATCATTTTGATTTCAAGGAGCATGGAGCATTGTGAGGACAAGGGCATGAAGCAATGTGATCCCAAGTTTCATGGAGGATTGTGATGACAATGGAAATGGAGTATTGTGATGACAAGCGCATAGAGCATTGTAATGACAAGGTCATGTAGCATTTTGCTGACAAAGGCATGGAGCATTGTGATGACATGTGTCATGGAACACTGTGATGACAAGCGTCACGGAGCATTGTGAATACAGGGGTCATGGAGCATTGGGATGACAAGGGCATGGATCATTGTGATGACAAGGGTCATGGAGCACTGTTCTGATAATGTTCATGGAGTATTGTGATGACAGGTGTCATGGAGCATTGTGATGACTATGCAATGGAGCATTGTGATGACAAGAGTCGCGGATCATTGTGTTGTCGGGTGTCATGGAGTGTTGTGATGACAGTGGTCATGGAGCATTGTGATGATATTGGCCATGGAGCATTGTGATGAATAAGTCTTGGAGCATTGGGCTGAAAATATTCATGGATTATTGTGATGACAGGGGTCATGGAGCATTGTGATGAGAAGGGAATGGAGCATGTTGATGACAAGTTCCAGGAGCATTGTGATGAGAAGACCATGGAGACTTGTCATGACAAGTCTCATTGAGCATTCTGATGAAAAGGGGTATGGAGCATTGTGATTACAGGGGTCTTTGAGCATTGTGATGACTAGGGCATGGAACACTGTGATACTTGTGTCATGGGTCATGGAGGATTGTGATGACAAGTCATGGAGCATTGTGATGACAAGGGCATTGAGCATTGTGATGACAGGAGAATGGAGCATTTGTCTGACACGATTCAGAGTTTATTGTCATGACAGTGGACATGGTGCATTGTGATGACAAGGGCATGGATCATTGTGTAGAGAAGGTCATGGTGTATTGTGAAGACAGGTGTCAGGAAGCATTGTGATGACATATGTCATGGTCCATTGCGATGACAATGGCAGGGAGTATAGTGATGCCAAATGAAATGGAGAATTGTGATGACAAATATAATGGAACATCGTGATAACTATGGCTTGGAGCATTATGATGACAATGGCCATTGAGAATTTTCATGACAAGGTCGTGAAGCATTGTGATGACAAGGTCCTTGAGCATTGTGATGAGAAATCCATGGAGCCTTGTGATGACAAGTCTCATGGAGCATACTGATGAAAAGGGTCTTGGAACATTGTGATGACAAGGGCATGGAGCATTGTGAGGAGAAGACCAAGGAGCATTCTGATGGCATGAGTCATCGAGCTTTGTGATGACAAGGGCATGGAGCATTGTGATTACATGGGTCTTGGAGCATTGTGATGAAAATGGCATGGATAATTGTGATGATATAGGCATGGAGCCTAGTCATGACAGGGTTCAAGGGGCATACAGACAACAAGTGTTAGGGAGCATTTTGATGACAAGTGTATTGAGCATTGTGATGACAATGGTCATGGAGCATTGTGATGAGAAGTCCATGGATAATTGTGATGACGAGCGCCATGGGGCACTGTGATGACAAGTGTTACGGAATATTGTGTTCACAAGGGTTTGGAGCATTGTTATGACAGAGGTCATGGAGCAATTTGATTTAATTGTGATGACAATAGCATGAAGCATTATGATGATGGGCATAGTGCATTGTGATGACAGGGTTCATGGATCATTGAGATGAAAAGGGGCATAGAGCATTGTGATTACAGCGTTCTTGGAGCCTTGTGATGAGAAGGGTCATGGAGCTTTGTGATGTCAAGGCCATGGAACATCGTGATGGCAGAGGTCATGGAGCATTGTTATGACAGTGGTAATGGAGCATTGTGATGGCAAGGGCATGGATCATTGTGATGAGAAGGCCATGGAGCATTCTGATGACTTGTCATGGAGCTTTGTGAAGACAAGGGCATGGAGCAATGTGATGAGAGCGTTCATGGAGCATTGTGATGACAATGACATGGAGCATTGTGATGCCAAGGGTCATGGATCTTTGTGATGACAAATGTCATGGAGCATTTTGATGGCAAGGGCGTTGTGCATTGTGATGAGTTAGGCAGGGAACATTCTGATGACAGGGTCTTTGAGCAATTTGATGAAAAGTGTCATGGAACATTTTGATGACAGGTGTTATGGAACATTGTGATATCAGCGGTCATCGAACATTGTGATGATAAGTGCATGTAGCATTGTGATGACAGGAGTGATGGAATATTGTGACAAATAGTGATGTAGCATTGTGATATCAGTGTTGAGAGAGCATTTTGATGAGAAGTGCATGGAGCATTGTGATGACAAATTTTATGGAGCACTGTGAAGACAAGATTGTGGAGCACTGTGATGCCAAGCACATGGTGCATTGTGATGACATGTGTCATGGAGCATTGTGCTGCCAAGCGCATGGAGCTTTGTGATGACAAGGGTCAAAGAGCATTGTGATGAAAAGTTCATGGAGCATTGTGGTTAAAAAGGTCACAGAGACTGTTGATGACCAGGGCATGGACCATTGTGATGACAAAGGTCATGAAGCATTGTGATGATTGGAGTCACGGAGCATTGTGATGACAGGGGTCATGGAGCATTGTGATAACAAGGGCATGGAGCATTGTGATGACAAGGGCATGGAACATTGGTCTAATAAGTTTCATGGATTATTGTGATGACAGTTAGAATGGCGCATTGTGATGACAACGGCATGGAGCATTGTGATGACCAGGCCATGCAATATTGTGAAGACAGGTGTCAGGGAGCATTGTGATGACATATGTAATGGCCCATTGTGATGACAATGGCATGGAGCATTGTGATGCCAAGTGTCATGGAGGATTCTGATGACAAAAGTAATGGAGCATTGTGATGACAATGGCTAGGAGCATTGTGATGACAAGGGTCAGTGAGCATTGTGCTGAAAAGTGCGTGGAGAATTGTAATGACAAGTGTCATGGAGCATTCTGATGACAAGCTTGTGGAGTATTTTGATGACAATGGCATGGATCATTTTGATGAAAACGGCATGGGGCATTGTGATGAAAAAGGCATGGAGCCTTTTCGTGACAGGTTTCAAGGAGCATTCTGATGACATGTGTCAGGGAGCATTGTGAAGACAAGTGTATTGAAAATTGTGATGACAAAGGTCATGGAGCATTCTGATGAAAAGAGCATGGAGTATAGTGATGACAGGCATCATGGAGCGTTGTGATGACAAGTGTTATGGAACTTTGTGATCACAAGGGTTTGGAGTATTGTGATGACAGAGGTCATGGATCATTTTGATTTCAAGGAGCAGGGAGCATTGTGATGACAAGGGCATGAAGCAATGTGATCCCAAGGCTCATGGAGGATTGTGATGACAATGGAAATGGAGTATTTTGATGACAAGCGCATAGAGCACTGTAATGGAAATGTCATGTAGCATTTTGCTGACAAAGGCATGGAGCATTGTGATGACATGTGTCATGGAGCACTGTGATGCCAATCGTCACCTAGCATTGTGAATACACTGGTCATGGAGCATTGGGATGACAAGGGCATGGATCATTGTGATGACAAGGGTCATGGAGCACTGGGCTGAAAATGTTCATGGAGTGTTGTGATGACAGGGCTCATGGAGCATTGTGAGTACTAGGGAATGGAGCATTGTGATGACAAGAATCCCAGATCATTTTGTTGTCAGTTGTCATGGAGTGTTGTGATAACAGTGGTCATGGAGCATTGTGAAGATATTGGCCATGGAGCACTGTGATGAGTAGGTCGTGGAGCATTGGACTGAAAATGTTAATGGACTACTGTGATGACAGGGGTCATGGAGCATTGTGATGACAAGGGAATGGAGCATGGTGATGAAAAGGTCCTGGAGCATTGTCGGGAGAAGTCCATGGAGACTTGTGATGACAAGTCTCATGGAGCATTCTGATGAAAAGGGGGATGGAGCATTGTGATTACAGGGGTCTTGGAGCATTGTGATGACAAGAGCATGGAGCATTATGGTGAGAAGTCCATGAAGCATTCTGATGACATGTGTCATGGAGCTTTTTGATGACAAGGGCATGGATCATTGTGATTACAGGGATCTTGGAGCATTGTGATGACAAGGGCATGGATCATTGTGATTACAGGGATCTTGGAGCATTGTGATGAAAAGGGCATGGATTATTGTGATGACAAAGGCATGGAGCCTTGTCATGACAGGGTTCAAGGAGCATACTGACGACAAGTGTCAGGGAGCATTGTGATGACAAGTGTATTGAGCATTGTGATGACAAAGATCATGGAGCATTGTGAAGAGAAGACCATGGATAATTGTGATGATGAGCGTCATGGGGTGTTGTAATGATAAGTGTTATGGAACATTGTGATCACAAGTGTTTGGAGCATTATGATGACAGAGGTCATGGAGAATATTGATTTCATTGTGATGACAATAGCCTGAAGCATGAGGATGATGGGCATGGTGCATTGTGATGGCAGGGTTCATGGAGCATTGAGATGAAAAGGGGCATGGAGCATTGTGTTTACAAAGTATTGGAGCATTGCGATGACAAGGGCATGGAGCATTGTGATGAGAAGGCCATGGAACTTTCTGATGACATGCGTCATGGAGCTTTGTGATGACAAGGGCAAGGAGCATTGTGATTACAGGGGCCTTCAGCATTGTGATGACAAGTGTCATGGAACCTTGTGATGACAAGTGTCATGGAACCTTGTAATGACTAGGCTGTGGAACATTGTGATGGCAGTGGTCATGGTGCATTGTTATGACAGAGGTAATGGAGCATTGTGATGAGAAGGGCATGGGACATTGGTCTGAAATGTTTCATGGATTATTGTGATGAGAGTGGGAATGGAGCATTGTGATGACAAGGGTAAGGAACACTATGATACATGGGTCATGCAGGATTGCAATGACAAGGGCATGGAGCATTGCGATGAGAAGGGCATCAAGCATTGTGATGACAAGTGTCATGGAGCTTTGTGATGACAAGGGCATTGAGCAATGTTATGAGAGGGTTCATGGAGCATTGTGATGACAATGACATGGAGCATTGTGATGCCAAGGGTCATGGAGCTTTGTGATGACAAGTCATGGAGCATTTTGATGACAAGGGCATGGTGCATTGTGATGAGAATTGCAGGGAGCATTGTGATGACCGGGCCATGCAGCAATTTGATGAAAAGTGTAATGGAATATTTTGATGGCAGGTGTTATAGAACATTGTGATGTCAGGGGTCTTGGAGCTTTGGGATGAAAAGGATCATGGAGCATTTTGATGACAGGGGTTATGGAACATTGTGATGTCAGTGGTCATGGAACATTGTGATGATAAGAGGATGTAGCAGTATGATGACAGGGTCATGGAACATTGTGATTACAGGGGTGAGGGTGTATTGTGATGACTAGTCATGGAACACTGTGATATCTCTGGTGAGAGAGCATTTTGATGAGAAGTGCATGGACCATTGTGATTACAAACTTTATGGAGCATTGCAATGACAAGGTTGTGGACCGTTGTGATGAAATGTGCGTGGCACATTGTGAAGACAATGGTCATGGAGCATTGTTCTGACAAAGACATGGAGCATTGTGATGACAAGGGTCACTGTGAATTGTGATGAAAATTTCATGAAGCATTGTGGTTACAAAGGACACAGATCCTTGTGATGACACGGGCATGGATCATTGTGATGACAAACGTTATGAAGCATTGTGATGACTGGAGTCACGGAGCATTGTGATAACAAGGGTCATGGAGCATTGTGATGACATGTGTCATGGAGCATTGTGCTGACAAGCGCATGGAGCATTGTGATGACAATGGTCATGGAGCATTGTGCTGAGAAAGGCATAGAGCATTGTGATGACAAGGGTCAAAGAGCATTGTGATGAAAAGTTCATGGATCATTTTGGTTAAAAAGCTCACAGAGAGTGATGATGACGAGGGCATGGCCCATTGTGGTGACAAAGGTCATGAAGCATTGTGATGACTGGAGTCACAGAGCATTGTGATGGCAGGGTTCATGGAGCATTGTGATAACAAGGGCATGGAGCATTGTGATGACCAGGGCAAGGAGCAGTGGTCTAATAAGTTTCATGGATTATTGCGATGACAGTTGGAATGGCGCATTGTGATGACAAGGGCATGGAGCCTTGTGATGGCCAGGTCATGCAGTATTGTGAAGACAGGTGTCAGGGAGCATTGTGATGACATATGTAATGGCCCATTGTGATGACAATGGCATGGAGCATTGGGATGCCAAGTGTCATGGAGGATTCTGATGGCCAAGGTAATGGAGCATTGTGATGACAATGGCTTGGAGCATTGTGATGACAAGGGTCAGGGAGCATTGTGCTGACAAGTGCATGGAGAAATGTGATGACAAGGGTCATGGAGCATTCTGATGACAAGCTTGTGGAGTATTTTGATGACAATGGCATGGAGCATAGTGATGAAAATGGCATGGGGCATTGTGATGAAAAAGGCATGGAGCCTTTTCCTGACAGGGTTCAAGGAGCATACTGATGACAAGTGTCAGGGAGCCTTGTGATGACAAGTGTATTGAGAATTGTGATGACAAAGGTCATGGAGCATTGTGATGAAAAGAGCATGGAGTATTGTGATGACAGGCATCATGGAGCGTTGTGATGACAAGTGTTATGGAACATTGTGATCACAAGGGTTTGGAGCATTGTGATGACAGAGGTCATGGATCACGTTGATTTCAAGGAGCATGGAGCATTGTGAGGACAAGGGCATGAAACAATGTGATCCCAAGTTTCATGGAGGATTGTGATGACAATGGAAATGGAGTATTGTGATGACATGCGCATAGAGCATTGTAATGACAAGGTCATGTAGCGTTTTGCTGACAAAGGCATGGAGCATTGTGATGACATGTGTCATGGAGCACTGTGATGACAAGCGTCAGGGAGCATTGTGAATACAGGGGTCATGGAGCATTGGTATGACAAGTGCATGGATCATTGTGATGACAATGGTCATGGAGCACTGGGTTGATAATGTTCATGAAGTGTTGTGATGACAGGTGTCATGGAGCATTGTGATGACTATGGAATGGAGCATTGTGATGACAAGAGTTGCGGATCATTGTGTTGTCTGGTGTCATGGAGTGTTGTGATGACAGTGGTCATGGAGCATTGTGATGATATTGGCCATGGAGCATTGTGATGAATAGCTCTTGGAGTATTGGGCTGAAAATATTCATGGATTATTGTGATGACACGGGTCATGGAGCATTGTGATGAGAAGGGAATGGGGCATGGTGATGACAAGGTCCAGGAGCATTGTGAAGAGAAGACCATGGAGACTTGTCATGACAAGTCTCATGGAGCATTCTGATGAAAAGGGGCATTGAGCATTGTGATTACAGGGGTCTTGGAGCATTGTGATGACTAGGGCATGGAACACTGTGATACATGTGTCATGGGTCATGGAGGATTGTGATGACAAGTCATGGAGCATTGTGATTACGAGTCATGGAGCATTGTGATGAGAAGTGCATGGACCATTGTGATTATAAGGTTTATGGAGCATAGCGATTACAAATTTGTGGACCGATGTGATGAAAAGCACGTGGCACATTGTGATGACAAGGGGCAAGGAGCATTGTTCTGACAAAGGCATGGAGCATTGTGATGACAAGGGTCACGGAGCCTTGTGATGAAAAGTACATTGAGCATTGTGGTTACAAAGGTCACAGAGCCTTGTGATGATGCGGACATGGACCGTTTTGATGACAAACGTTATGAATCATTGTGATGACTGGAGTCATGGAGCATTGTGCTGATAGGTGTCATGGAGCATTGTGATGACAAGGGCATGGAGCATTGTGTTGACAGGGGCATCGAGCATTGGTCTGACAAGTTTCATAGATTATTGTGATGACAGTGGACATGGTGCATTTTGATGCCTAGGCCATGGAACATTGCGAAGAGAAAGTCATGGATTATTGTTAAGACAGGTGTCAGGGAGCATTGTGATGACATATGTCATGGTCCATTGCAATGACAATGGCAGGTAGCATTGTGATGCCAAATGTAATGGAGGATTTTGATGAGAAATATAATGGAGCATTGTGAAGACTACAGCTTGGAGCATTATGATGACAAGGGCCATTGAGAAATTTCAGAAAAAGGTCGTGAAGCATTGTGATGACGAGGTCCTGGAGAATTGTGATGAGAAATGCATAGAGACTTGTGATGACAAATCTCAGGGAGCATACTGATGAAAAGGGGCATGGATCATTGTGATTACAGGGGTCTTGGAACATTGTGATGACATGGGCATGGAGCATTGTGAGGAGAAGGCCCAGGAGCATTCTGAAGACATGTTTCATTGAGCTTTGTTATGCCAAGGGCATGGAGCATTGTGTTTAAAGGGGTCTTGGAGCATTGTGATGAAAAGGGCATGGATCATTGTGATGAAAAAGGCATGGAGCCTTGTCATGACAGGGTTCAAGGAGCATACAGACAACAAGTGTCAGGGAGCATTCTGATGACAAGTGTATTGAGCATTGTGATGACAAAGGTCATGGAGAATTGTGATGAGAAGACCATGGATAACTGTGATGACGAGCGTCATGGGGCACTGTGATGACACGTGTTATGGAATATTGTGATCACAAGGGTTTGGAGCATTGTTATTACAGAGGTCATGGAGCATTTTGATTTCATTGTGATGACAATAGCATGAAGCATTATGATGATGGGCATGGTGCACTGTGATGCCAGGGTTCTTGGAGCATTGAGATGAAAAGGGGCATGAAGCATTGTGATTAAAGGGGTCTTGGAGCATTGTGATGACAAATGTCATGGATCATTGGGCTGAAAGTGTTCATGGAGTATTGTGATGACATGGGTCATGGAGAATTGTGATGAGTAGGGAATGGAGCATTGTGATGACAAGAGTCCCAGATCATTATGTTGTCAGGTGTCATGGAGTGTTGTGATGAGAGTGGTCATGGAGCATTTTGATGATATTTGTCATGGAGCATTGTAATGAGAATTTCATGGAGCATTGGGCTAAAAATATTCATGGAGTATTGTGATGACAGTGGTCATGGAGCATTGTGAGGACAAGGGAATGGAGCATGTTAATGACAAGATTCTGGAGCATTGTGATGATAAGACCATGGAGACTTGTGATGACAAATCTCATGGAGCATTCTGATGAAAAGGGGCATGGAGCATTGTGATTACAGGGGTCTTGGAGCATTGTGATGACAAAAGCATGGAGCATTGTGAGGAGAAGGGCATGGAGCATTGTGATTAGGGGTCTGGGAGCACTGTGATGAAACGGGAATGGATCATTGTGATGAAAAGGCATGGAGTCTTGTCATTACAGGGTTCATGGAGCATACTGACGACAAGTGTCAGGGAGCATTGTGATGACAAGTGTATTGAGAATTGTGATGACAAAGGTCATGGAGTATTGTGATGAGAAGACCATGGATAATTGTGATGATGAGCGTCAGAGGGTGTTGTGATGATTAGTGTTATAAAACATTGTGATCACACGGGTTTGGAGTATTATGATGAGAGTGGTCATGGATAATTTTGATTTCATTGTGATGACAATAGCCTGAAGCATTATGATGATGGGCATGGTGCATTTTGATGACAGGCTTCAAGGTGCATTGAGATGAAAAGTAGCATGGAGCATTGTGATTACAGGGGTTTTGGAGCATTGTCATGACAAGGGCATGGAGCATTGTGATGAGAAGGCCATGGAACATTTTGATGTCATGTGTCAAGGAGCTTTGTGCTGACAAGGGAATGGAGCATTGTGATTACAGGGGTCTTGGAGCATTGTGATGACAAGTGTCATGGAGCCTTGTGATGACAAGGCCGTGGAATATTGTGATGGCAAGGGTCATGGATCAATGTTATGACAGAGGTAATGGAGCATTGTGATGAGAATGGCATTGAGCATTGGACTGAAATATTTCATGGATTATTGTGATGAGAGTGGGCATGGAGCATTCTGATGACAAGGGAACGGAACACTGTGATACATGGGTCATGCAGGACTGTAATGACAAGGGCATGGAGCATTGTGATGAGAAGGGCATCGAGCATTGCGATGACAAGTGTCATGGAGCTTTGTGAAGAAAAGGGCATGGAGCAATGTGATGAGAGGGTTCATGGAGCATTGTGATGACACTGACATGGAGCAGTGTGATGCCAAGTGTCATGGAGATTTGTGAAGACAAAGGTCATGGAGCATTTTCATGCCAAGTGTGTGGTGCATTGTGATGAGAAAGGCAGGGAGAATTTTGATGACTGGGTCATGCAGAAATTTGATGAAAAATGTAATGGAACATTTTGATGACAGGAGTTATAGAACATTGTGATGCCAAGGGTCATGGAGCTTTGGGATGAAAAGGGTCATGGAGCATTTTGATGACAGTGGTTATGGAACATTGTGATGTCATGGGTCATGGAACATTGTGATGATAAGGGGATGTAGCATTGTGTTGAGAGGGGTCATGGAACATTTTGATAACAGGGGTGAGGGAGGATTCTGATGACTAGTGATGGAACATTGTGATATCTCATGTGAGAGAAGATTTGGATGAGAAGTGCATGGAGCATTTTGATTACATGGTTTATTTAGCATAGCGATGACAATGTTGTGGATCACTGTGATGAAAAACGCATGGCACATTGTGATGACAAGGGTCATGGAGCATTGTTCTGACAAAGGCATGGAGCATTGTGATGACAAGGGTCACGGAGCATTGTGATGAAAAGTTCATGGAGCATTGTGGTTACAAAGGTCACAGAGCCTTGTGATGACGCGGGCATGGACTGTTCGGATGACAAACTTTATGAAGCATTGTGATGACTGGAGTGACGGAGCATTGTGATGACAGGGGTCATGGAGCATTTTGATGACAAGGGCATTGAGCATTGTGATGACAGGGGCATCGAGCATTGGTCTGACATGTTTCATAGACTATTGTGATGACATTGGACATGGTGAATTGTGATGACATGGACATGGAGCTTTTTGATGAGAAGGCCATGGAACATTCTGATGACGTGTGTCATGGAGCTTTGCGATGACAAGGGCATGGAGCATGGTGATTACAGTGGTCTTGGAGCATTGTGATGACAAGGGTCATGGAGCCTTGTGAGGACAAGGCCGTGGAACATTGTGATGGCAGGGTACATGGAGCATTGTGATGACAAGGGCGTGAAGAATTGTGATGACCAAGTCTTGCTCTATTGTGAAGAGAGTTGTCAGGGAGCACTGTGATGATATATGTAATATCCCACTGTGATGACAGTGGCATGGAGCATTGTGATGCCATGTTTCATGGAGGATTCTGATGACAAAGGTAATGGAGCATTGTGATGACAATGGCTTGGAGCACTGTGATGACAAGGGTCAGTGAGCATTGTGCTGACAAGTGCATGGTGCATTGTGATGACAAGGGCATGGAGCATTTGATGAAAAGGCCATGGAACATTCTGATGACATGTGTCATTGAGCTTTGTGATGACAAGGGCATGGAGCATTGTGATTACAGGGGTCTTGGAGCATTGTGATGACAAGAGTCCCGGATCATTGTGTTGTCAGGTGTCATGAAGTGTTGTGATGACAGTGGTCATGGAGTATTGTGATGATATTGGTCATGGAGCATTGCAATGACAAGTGAATGGAGCATGGTGATGAAAAGTCCTAGAGCATTGTGATGAGAAGACGATGGAGACTTTTGATGAGAAGTCTCATGGAGCATTCTGTTGAAAAGGGGCATGGAGCATTGTGATTACAGGGGTCTTGGAGCATTGTTATGACAAGGGCATGGATCATGTTGATGAGAAGGCCATGGAGCATTCTGATGACATGCGTCATGGAGCTTTGTGATGACAAGGGCATGGATCATTGTGATTACAGGGGACTTGGAGCATTGTTATGAAAAGGGCATGAAACATTGTGATGAAAAAGGCATGCAGCCTTGTCATGACAGGGTTCAAGGAGCATAATGACGACAAGTGTCAGGGATAATTGTGATGACAAGTGTATTGAGCATTGTGATGACAAAGATCATGGAACATTGTGATGAGAAGACCATGGATAATTGTGATGACGAGCGTGATGGGGCATTGTGATGACAACTGTAATGGAGCCTTGTGATGACAAGGCCGTGGAACATTGTGATGGCAGGGGTCATGGAGCATTGTTATGAGAGGGGTAGTGGAGCATTTTGATGAGAAGGGCATGGAACATTGGTCTGAAATATTTCATTGATTATTGTGATGAGAGTGGCATGGTGTATTGTGATGACAAGGGCACGGAACACTGTGATACATGGGTCATGGGTCATGGAGCTTTGTAATGACAAGTCATGGAGCATTGTGATGACAAGGGCATGGAGCATTTTGATGACAGGTACATGGAGCATTGTTATGACAGGGGCATGGAGCATTGGGCTGACAAGTTTCATAGATTATTGTGATGACAGTGGGCATAGTGCATTGTGATGACAATGGCATGGAGCATTGTGAAGAGAAGGTCATGGAGTATTGTGAAGAGAGGTGTCAGGGAGCATTGTGATGACTTATGTCATGATCCATTGCGATGACAATGGCAGGGAGTATTGTGATGCCAAATGTAATGGAGATTGTGATGACAAATATAATGGAGCATTGTGATGACTAGGGATTGGAGCATTATGATGACAAGGGCCATTGAGTATTTTCATGACAAGGTTGTGAAGCATTGTGATGACAAGGTCCTGGAGCATTGTGTTGAGAAAATCATGGAGCCTTGTGATGACAAATCTCATGGAGCATACTGATGAAAAGGGGCATGGAACAATGTGAGTACAGGGGTCTAGGCAAATTGTGATGACAAGGGCATGGAGCATTGTGATGACAAGGGCATGGAACATTGTGATGAGAAGGCCATCTAAAATTCTGAAGACATGTGTCATGGAGCTTTGTGATGACAAGGGCATGGATCATTGTGATGACAAGGGTCATGGAACATTGGGCTGAAAATTTTCATGGAGTATTGTGATGACAGGGGTCATGGATCATTGTGATGATATTGGTCATGGAGCATTGTGATGAGAAGGTCATGGAGCACTGGGCTGAAAATCTTCATGGAGTATTGTGATGACAGGTGTCATGGAGCATTGTGATGACAAGGGAATGGAGCATGGTGATGACATGGTCCTGGAGCATTGTGATGAGATGACCATGGAGACTTGTGATGACAAGTCTCATGGAGCATTCTGATGAAAAGGTGCATGGAGTATTGTGATTACAGGGGTCTTGGAGCATTGTGATGACAATGGCATGGAGCACTGTGAGGAGAAGGCCATGGAACATTCTGATGACATGCGTCATGGAGCTTTGTGATGACAAGGGCATGGAGCATTGTGATTACAGGTGTCTTGGAGCATTGTGATGACAAGGGTCATGGAGCCTTTTGATGACAAGGCCGTGGAACATTGTGATGGCAGCAGTCATGGAGCATTGTTATGACAGAGGTAATGGAGCATTGTGATGAGAAGGGCATTGAGCATTGGTCTGAAATATTTCATGGATTATTGTGATGACAAGGGCAGGTTATACTGTAATACATTGGTCAAGGGGGATTGTAATGACAAGGGCATGGAGCATTGTGATGAGAAGGGCATCGAGCATTGTGATGACAAGTGTCATGGAGCTTTGTGATGACAAGTGCATGGAGCAATGTGATGAGAGGGTTCATGGAGCATTATGATGACAATGACATGGAGCATTGTTATGCCGTGGGTCATGGGGCTTTGTGATGACAAAGGTCATGGAGCATTTTGATGACAAGTGTGTGGTGCATTGTGATGAGAAGGGCAGGGAGCATTTTGATGACAGGGTCATGCAGTAATTTGCTGAAAAGTGTAATGGAACATTTTGATGACAGGGGTTATAGAGCATTGTGATGCCAGTGGTCATGGAGCTTTGGGATGAAATGGGTCATGGAGCATATTGATGACAGGGGTTATGGAACATTGTGATGTCAGGGGTCATGGAACATTGTGCTGATAAGGGGATGTAGCATTGTGATGACAGGGGCCATGGAATATTGTGATAACAGGGGTGAGGGAGGATTATGATGAAAAGGGCATGGATAATTTTGATGAAATAGGCAAGGAGCCTTGTCATGACTGGGTTCAAGGAGCATACAGACAACAAGTGTCAGGGAGCATTTTGATGGCAAGTGTATTGAGCATAGTGATGACAAAGGACATGGAGAATTGTGATGAGAAAACCATGGATAATTGTGATGACGAGCGTCATGGGGCATTGTGATGACAACTGTTATGGAATATTCTGATCACAAGGGTTTGGAACATTGTTATGACAGAGGTCATGGAGCATTTTGATTTCATTGTGATGACAATAGCATGAAACATTAGGATGATTGGCATGGTGCATTTTGATGACAGGGTTCATGGATCATTGAGATGAAAAGGGGCAAGGAGCATTGTGATTACAGGGGTCATGGAGCATTGTGATGACAAGGGCATGGAGCATTGTGAAGAGAAGGTCATGGTACCTACTGATGACATGCGTCATGGAACTTTGTTATGATAAGTTCATGGAGCATTTTGATTACAGGTGTCTTGGATCATTGCGATGACATGGGTAATGGAGCCTTGTGATGACAAGGCGGTGGAATATTTTGATGGCAATGGTCATGGAGCATTGTTATGACAGAGGTAATGGAGCATTGTTATGAGAAGGGAATTGAGTACTGGTCTGAAATATTTCATGGATTATTGTGATGAGATTGGGCATGGAGCATTGTGATGACAAGGGCATGGAACACTGTGATACATGGGTCAGGGAGGATTGAAATGTCAAGGGCAAGGAGCAATGTGATGAGAGGTTTCATGGATCATTGTGATGACAATGACATCGAGCGTTGTGAGAAGGCCATGGAGCATTCTGATGACTTGCGTCATGGAGCTTTGTGATGACAAGACCATAGAGCATTGTGATTACAGGGGTCATGGTGCATTGTGATGAAAAGGGCATGGATCACTGTGATGAAAAAGGCATGGAGCCTTGTCATGACAGGGTTCAAGGAGCATACTGACGACAAGTGTCAGGGAGCATTGTGATGACAAGTGTATTGAGCATTGTGATGACAAAGATCATGGAGCATTGTGAAGAGAAGTCCATGGATAATTGTGATGATGATCGTCATGCGGTGTTGTGATGATAAGTGTTTTGGAACATTGTTATCAGAAGGGTTTGGAGCATTATGATGACAGAGGTCATGGATAATTTTGATTTCATTGTGATGACAATAGCCTGAAGCATTATGATGCTGGACATGGTGCATTGTGATGACAGGTATCATGGAACACTGAGATGAAAAAGGGCATGGAACATTGTGATTACAGGGTTCTTGGAGCATTGTAATGACAAGCACATAGAGCTTTCTAATGACAAGTTCGTGTAGAACTTTGCTGACAAATGCATGGAGCATTGTGATGACAGGTGTCATGGAGCTTTGTGATGACAAGTCATGGAACATTTTGATGACAAGGGCATGGTGCATTGTGATGAGAAGGGCAGGAAGCATTTTGATGACCGGGTCATGCAGCAATTTGATGAAAAGTGTAATGGAACATTGTGATGGCAGTGGTCATGGAGCATTGTTATGACAGAGGTAATGGATCATTGTGATGAGAAGGGCATTGAGCATTGGTCTGAAATGTTTCATGGATTATTGTGATGAGAGTGGGCATGGAGCATTGTGAGGACAAGGGCACGGAACACTGTGATACATGGGTCATGGAGGATTGTAATGACAAGGGCATGGAGCACTGTGATGAGAAGGGCATCGAGCATTGTGATGACAAGTGTCATGGAGCTTTATAATGACAAGGGCATGGATCAATGTGATGATAGGATTTATGGAGCACTGTGATGACAATGACATGGAGCATTGTGATGCCAAGGGTCATGGAGCTTTGTGATGACAAAGGTCATAGAACATTTTGATGACAAGGGTGTGGTGCATTGTGATGAGAAGGGCAGGGAGCATTTTGATGACAGGGTCATGCAGCAATTTGATGAAAAGTGTAATGGAACATTTTGATGACAGGGTTTATATAATATTTTGATGCCAAGTGTCATGGAGCTTTGGGATGAAATGGGTCATGGAGCATTTTGATGACAGGCTTATGGAAGATTGTGATGCCAGGGGTTATAGAACATTGTGCTGATAAGGGGATGTAGCATTCTGATGACAGGGGTCATGGAACATTGTGATTACAGGGGTGTGGGAGGATTGTTATAACTAGTGACAGAACATTGTAATATCTCAGGTGAGAGAGCATTTGGATGAGAAGTGCATGGAGCATTGTGATTACAAGGTTTATGGCGGATAGTGATGACAAGGTTGTGGATCATTGTGATGAAAAACGCGTGCCACATTGTGATGACAAGGGTCATGGAGTATTGTTCTGACAAAGGCATGGAGCATTGTGATGACAAGGGTCATGGAGCATTGTGATGAAAATTTCATGGAGCACTGAGGTTACAAAAGACACAGAGCCATTTGAGGATGCGAGCATGGACCGTTGTGTTGACAAACGTTATGAAGAATTGTGATGACTGGATTCACGGAGCATTGTAATGACAGGGGTAATGGAGCAGTGTGATGACAAGGGCATGGAGCATTGCGATGACAGGGGCATGGAGCATTGGTCTGACAAGTTTCATAGATTATTGTGATGACAGTGGACATGGTGCATTGTGATGACAAGGGCATGGAACATTGTGAGGAGAAGGTCATGGAGTATTGTGAAGACAGGTGTCATGGAGCACTGTGATGACAAGGGTCACGGAGCATTGTGAATACAGGGGTCATGGAGCACTGGGATGACAAGGGCATGGATCATTTTGATGAGAAGGTCATGGATTATTGTAAAGACAGGTGTCAGGGAGAATTGTGATGACATATGTCATGGTCCATTGCGATGACAATGTCAGGGAGCATTGAGATGCCAAATGTAATGGAGTATTTTGATGACAAATATAATGGAGCATTGTGATGACTAGGGCTTGGACCATTATGATGACAAGGGCCATTGAGAATTTTCATGACAACGTCTTGAAGCATTGTGATGACAAGGTCCTGGAGATATGTGATTACAAAACCATGGAGCCTTGTGAAGACAAGTCTCATGGAGCATACTGATGAAAAGGGGCATGGAGCATTCTGATTACAGGGGTCTTGGAACATTGTGATAACAAGGGCATGGAGCATTGTGATGACAATGGCATGCAGCATTGGTCTAATACGTTTCATGGATTATTGTGATGAAAGATGGAAGGGCTCATTGTGATGACAAGGGCATGGAGCATTGTGATTACCAGGTCATGCAGTATTGTGAAGACAGGTGTGAGGGAGCATTGTGATGACATATGTAATGGCCCATTGTGATGAAAATGGCATGGATAATTTTGATGCCAGGTGTCATGGAGGATTCTGATGACAAGGTTCAAAGAGCATTGTGATGACAAGTGTCATGGAGGATTCTGATGACAAATATAATGGAGCATTGTGATGACAAAGGCTTGGAATATTGTGATGACAATGGTCATGGAGCATTGTGCTGAGAAAGGCATAGAGCATTGTGTTGACAAGGGTCAAAGAGCATTGTGATGAAAAGTTCATGGAGCATTGTGGATAAAAATGTCACAGAGACTATTGATGACGAAGACATGGACCATTGTGATGACAAAGGTCATGAAGCATTTTGATGACTGGAGTCACGGAGCATTGTGATGACAGGGGTCATGGAGCATTGTGATGACAAAGGCATGGAGCATTGTGATGAGAATGGCATCTAGCATTGTGATGACAAGTGTCATGGAGCTTTTTGATGACAAGGGCAATGAGCAATGTTATGAGAGTGTTCATGGAGCATTGTGATGACAATGACATGGAGCATTGTGATGCCAACGTTCATGGAGATTTGTGATGACAAGTCATGGAGCATTTTCATGACAAGGGCATGGTGCATTGTAATGAGAAGTGCAGGGAGCATTTTGATGACCGGGTCATGCAGCAATTTGATAAAAAGTGTAATGGAACATTTTGATGGCAGGGGTTATAGAACATTGTGATGTCAGGGGACTTGGATCTTTGGGATGGAAAGGGTCATGGAGCATTTTGATGACAGGGGTTATGGAACATTGTGATGGCAGGGGTCATGGAACATTGTGACGATAAGGGGATGTAGCATTGTGATGACAGTGTCATGGAACCTTGTGATTACAGAGATGAGGGAGTATTGTGATGACTAGTGATGGAACATTGTGATATCTCTGGTGAGAGAGCATTTTGATGAGAAGTGCATGGAACATTGTGATTACAACGTTTATGGGGCTTTGCAATGACAAGTTTGTGGACCGTTTTGATGAAATGCGCGTGGCACATTGTGATGAATATGGTCATGGAGCATTGTTCTGACAAAGACATGGCACACTGTGATGACAACTGTCACAGAATTGTGATGAAAATTTCATGGAGCATTGTGGTTACAAAGGTCACAGAGCCTTGTGATGACACGGGCATGGACCATTGTGATGACAAACGTTATGAAGCAGTGTGATGACTGGAGTCACGGAGCATTGTGATGGCAGGGGTCATGGAGCATTGTGATGACACGGGCATGGAGCATTGGTCTGAGAAGTTTCATAGATTATTGTGATGAGAGTGGGCATGGTGCATTGTGATGACAAGGGCATGGAGGATTGTGATGATAAGGTGATGGAGTATTGTGAAGAGAGGTGTCAGGGAGCATTCTGATGACATATGTCATGGGCCATTGCGATGAAAATGGCATGGAGCATTGTGATGCCAAATGTAATGGAGAATTGTGAAGACAAATATAATAAAGCATTGTGATGATTAGGGCTTGGAGCATTATGATGACAAGGGCCATTTAAAATTTTCATGATAAGGTCGTGAAGCATTGTGATGACAATGTCCTGGAGCATTGTGATGACAAAACCATGGAGCCTTGTGATGAAAGTCTCATGGGGCATACTGAAGAAAAGGGTCATGGAGCATTGTGATTACAGGGGTCTTGGAACATTGTAATGACAAGGACATCGAGCATAGTGAGTAGAAGACAAAGGAGAATCCTGATGGCATGCGTCATTGAGCTTTGTGATGACAAGGGCATGGAGCATTGTGATTACATGGGTCTTGGAGCATTGTGATGAAAAGGGCATGGATCATTGTGATGAAAAAGGCATGGAGCCTTGTTATGACAGGGTTCAAGGAGCATACAGACAACAAGTGTCAGGGTGCATTTTGATGACAATTGTATTGAGCATTGTGATGATGAAGGTCATGGAGCATTGTGATGAGAAGACCTTGAAGAATTGTGATGACGAGCGTCATGTGGCATTGTGATGACAAGTGTTATGGAATATTGTGATCACAAGGGTTTGGAGCATTGTTATGACAGAGGTAATAGAGCATTTTGATTTCTTTGTGATGACAATAGCATGAAGCATTATGATGATGGGCATGGTGCCTTTTGATGACAGGGATCATGGATCATTGAGATGAAACGGGGCATAGAGCATTGTGATTACAGTGTTCTTGGAGCATTGTGATGAGAAGGGTCATGGAACTTTGTGATGACAAGGCCATGGAACATCGTGGTGGCAGGGGTCATGGAGCATTATTATGACAGTGGTAATGGAGCATTGTGATGGCAAGGGCATTGAGCATTGTGATGAGAAGGCCATGGAGCATTCTGATCACTTGTGTCATGGAGCTATGTGAAGACAAGGGCATGGAGCAATATGATGACAATGACATGGAGCATTGTGATGCCAAGGGTCATGGATCTTTGTGATGACAAAGGTCATGGCGCATTATGATGGCAAGGGCGTTGTGCATTGTGATGAGAAGGGCACGGAGCATTGTGATGACAGGGTTATGGAGCAATTGGATGCAAAGTGTCATGGAACATTTTGATGACTGGTATTATGGAACATTGTGATGTCATGGTTCATAGAACATTGTGATGATAAGAGCATGTAGCATTGTGATGACAGGAGTCATGGAACATTCTGATGACAGGGGTGAGGGTGTATTGTGACAAATACTGATGTAGAATTCTGATATCAGTGGTGAGAGAGCATTTTGATGAGAAGTGCATGGAGCATTGTGAGGACAATTTTTTTGGAGCATTGTGATGACAAGATTGTGGAGCACTGTGATGACAGTCGCATGGTGCATTGTGATGACATGTGTCATGGAGCATTGTGCTGACAAGCGCATGTAGCATAGTAATGACAAGGGTCATGGAGCATTGTGCAGAGAAAGGCATAGATCATTGTGATGACAAGGGTGAAAGAGCATTGTGATGAAAATTTCATGGAGCATTGTGGTTAAAAAGGTCACAGAGACTATTGATGACGAGGGCATGGAACATTGTGATGACAAAGGTCATGAAGCATTGGGATGACTGGAGTCACGGAGCATTGTGATGAGAGGGGTCATGGAACACTGTGATAACAAGGGCATGGAGCATTGTGATGACAAAGGCATGGAACATTGGTCTAATATGTTTCATGGATTACTGCGATGACAGTTGGTATGGCGCATTGTGATGACAAGGGCATGGAGCATTGTGATGACCAGGCCATGCAGTATTGTGAAGACAGGTGTCAGGAAGCATTGTGATGACATATGTAATGGCCCATTGTGATGACAATGGCATGGAGCATTGTGATGCCAAGTGTCATGGAGGATTCTGATGACAAAGCTAATGGAGCATTGTGATGACCATGGCTTGGAGCATTGTGATGACAAGGGTCAGGGAGCATTGTGCTGACATGTGCATGGAGAATTGTGATGACAAGGGTCATGCAGCATTCTGATGACAAGCTTGTGGAGTATTTTGATGACAATGGCATGGAGCATTGTGATGAAAACGGCATGGGGCATTGTGATGAAAAAGGCAAGGAGCCTTTTCGTGACAGGGTTCAAGGAGCATTCTGATGACAAGTGTCAGGGAGCACTGTGATGACAAGTGTATTGAGAATTGTGATGACAAAGTCATGGAGCATTGTGATGAAAAGGGCATGGAGTATTGTGAGGACAGGCATCATGGAGCGTTTTGATGACACGTTATGGAACATTGTGATCAAAATGGTTTGGAGCATTGTGATGAGAGAGGTCATGGATCATTTTGATTTCAAGGAGCATGGAGCACTGTGATGACAAGGGCATGAAGCAATGTGATCCCAAGGTTCATGGAGGATTGTGATGACAATGGAAATGGAGTATTGTGATGACAAGCGCATAGAGCATTGCAATGACAAGGTCATGTAGCATTTTGCTGACAAAGGCATGGAGCATTGTGATGACATGTGTCATGTAGCACTGTGATGGCAAGCGTCACAGAGCATTGTGAATACACGGGTTATGGAGCATTGGGATGACAAGGGCATGGATCATTGTGATGACAAAGGGTCATGGAGCATTGTGATGACCACGGAATGGAGCAATGTGATGACAAGAGTCATGGATCATTGTGTAGTCAGGTGTCATGTAATGTTGTGATGACAGTGGTCATGGAGCATTGTGATGATATTGACCATGGAGTATTGTGATGAGTTGGCCGTGGAGCATTGGGCTGAAAATGCTCATGGATTATTGTGATGACAGGGGTCATGGAGCATTGTGATGACAAGGGAATGGAGCATGGTGATGACAAGATCCTGGGGAATTGTAATGAGAAGACCATGGAGACTTGTGATGACAACTCACATGGAGCATTCTGATGAAAAGGGACATGGAGCATTATGATTACAGTGGTCTTGGAGCATTGTGATGACAAGGGCATGGAGCATTTTGATGAGAAGGCCATGAAGCTTTGTGATGACATGCGTCATGGAGCTTTTTTATGACAAGGGCATGGAGCATTGTGATTACAGGGATCTTGGAGCATTGTGATGAAAAGGACATGGATTATTGTGATGAAAAATGCATGGAGTCTTGTCATGACAGGGTTCAAGGAGCATACTGACGACAAGTGTCAGTTAGCATTGTGATGACAAGTGTATTGAGCATTGTGATGACAAAGATCATAGAGCATTGTGATGAGAAGACCATGGATAATTGTGATGATGAGTGTCATGGGGTGTTGTGATGATAAGTGTTATAGAACATTGTGATCACAAGGTTTTGGAGCATTATGATGACAGAGGTCATGGAGAATATTGATTTCATTGTGATGACAATAGTCTGAAGCATTATGATGATGGGCATGGTGCATTGTGACGAAAGGGTTCATGGAGCATTGAGATGAAAAGGGGCATGGAGCATTGTGTTTATATGGGTTTTGGAGCATTGTGATGACAAGGGCATGGAGCATTGTGATGAGAAGGCCATGGAATATTCTGACCACATGAATCATGGAGGTTTGTGATGACAAGGGCATGGAGCATTGTGATTACAGGGGTCTTCAGCATTGTGATGACAAGTGTCATGGAACCTTGTGATGACTAGGCCGTGGAACATTGTGATGGCAGGGGTCATGGTGGATTGTTATGACAAAGGTAATGGAGAATTGTGATGAGAAGGGCATGGAACATTGGTCTGAAAAGTTTCATGGATTATTGTGCTGAGAGTGGGCATGGAGCCTTCTGATGACAAGGGTACAGAACACTATGATACATGGGTCATGCAGGATTGTAATGACAAGGGCCTGGAGCATTGTGATGAGAAGGGCATCGAGCATTGTGATGAAAAGTGTCATGGAGCTTTTTGATGACAAGGGCATTGAGCAATGTTATGAGAGGGTTCATGGAGCATTGTGATGACAATGACATGGAGCATTGTGATGCCAAGTGTCATGGGGCTTTGTCATGACAGTTAATGGAGCATTTGGATGACAAGGGCAAGGTGCATTGTGATGAGAAGGGCAGGGAGCATTTTGATGACCGGGTCATGCAGCAATTTGATGAAAAATGTAATGGAATATTTTGATGGCAGTGGTTATAGAACATTGTGATATCAGGGGATTTGGAGCGTTGGGATGAAAAGGGTCATGGGGCAATTTGATGACAGGTGTCATGGAACATTGTGATGATAAGGGGATGTAGCATTGTGATGACAGTGTCATGGAACATTGTGATTACAGGGGTGAGGGAGTATTGTGATGACTAGTGATGTAACTCTGTGATATCTCTGATGAGAGAGCATTTTGATGAGAAGTGCATGGAGCATTGTGATTTCAAGGTTTATAGAGCATTGCAATGAAAAGGTTGTGGACCGTTCTGATGAAATGTGCGTGGCACATTGTGAAGACAATGGTCATGGAGCATTGTTCTGACAAAGACAGGCAGCATTGTGATGACAAGTGTCACAGAGAATTGTGATGAAATGTTCAAGGAGCATTGTGGTTACAAAGGTCACAGAGCCTTGTGATGACGCGGGCATGGACCATTGTGATGACAAACGTTATGAAGCATTGTGATAACTGGAGTCACGGAGCATTGTGATGACAGGGTCATGGAGCATTGTGATGCCATGTGTCATGGAGCATTGTGCTGAAAAGCGCATGGAGCATTGTGATGACAAGAGTCATGGAGCATTGTGCTAAAAAAGGCATAGAGCATTGTGATGAAGAGGGTTAAAGAGCATTGTTATGAAAAGTTCATGGATCATTGTGGTTACAATGGTCACAGAGACTGTTGAGGATGAGCGCATGGACCATTGTGATGACAAAGGTCATGAAGCATTGTGATGACTAGAGTCACGGAGCATTGTGATGACAGGGGTCATGGAGGATTGTGATAACAAGGGCAGAGAGCACTGTGATGACAAGGGCATAGAACATTGGTCTAATAAGTTTCATGGATTATTGCGATGACAGTTGGAATGGCACATTGTGATGACAAGGGCATGGAGCATTGTGATGACCAGGTCATGCAGTATTGTGAAGTCAGTTGTCAGGGAGCATTGTGATGATATATGTAATGGCCCGTTGTGATGACAATGGCATGGAGCATTGTGATGCCAAGTGTCATGGAGGATTCTGATGACAAAAGTAATGGAGCATTGTGATGACAATGGCTTGGAGCATTGTGATGACAAGGGTCAGGGAGCATTGTGCTGAAAAGTGCATGGAGAATTGTGATGACAATGGTCATGGAGCATTCTGATGATAAGCTTGTGGAGCATTTTAATGACAATGGCATGGAGCATTGTGATGAAAACGGCATGGGGCCTTGTGATGAAAGAGACATGGAGCCTTTTCGTGACAGGTTTCAAGGAGCATTCTGATGACAAGTGTCAGGGAGCATTGTGATGACAAGTGTATTGAGAATTGTGATGACAATGGTCATGGAGCATTGTGATGAAAAGGGCATGGAGTATTGTGATGACAGGCATCATGGAGCATTGTTATGACAAGTGTTATGGAACATTGTGATCACAAGGGTTTGGATCATTGTGATGACAGAGGTCATGGATCATTTTGCTTTCAAGGAGCATTGAACATTTTGATCACAGGGGCATGAAGCAATGTGATCCCAAGTTTCATGTAGGATTGTTATTACAATGGAAATGGAGTATTGTGATGACAAGCGCATAGAGCATTGCAAAGACAAGGTCATTTAGCATTTTGCTGACAAAGGCAAAGAGCATTGTGATGACATGTGTCATGGGGCACTGTGATGACAAGCATCACGGAGCATTGTGAATACAGGGGTCATGGAGCATTGGGATGACAAGGGCATGGATCATTGTGATGATAAGGATCTTGGAGCACTGGGCTGAAAATGTTCTTGGAGCATTGTGGTGACAGGGACATGGAGCATTGTCATGACAGGGGCATGGAGCATTGGGCTGACAAGTTTCATAGATTATTGTGATGACAATGGACATAGTGCATTGTGATGACAATGGCATGGAGCATTGTGAAGAGAAGGTCATGGAGTATTGTGAAGACACGTGTCAGGGAGCATTGTGATGACATATGTCATGATCCACTGAGATGACAACGGCAGGGAGTATTGTGATGCCAAATGTAATGGAGGATTGTGATGACAAATATAATGGAGCATTGTGATGACTACGGATTGGAGCATTATGATGACAAGGGCCATTGAGAATTTTCATGACAAGGTCGTGAAGCATTGTGATGACAAGGTCCTGGAGCATTGTGTTGAGAAAATCATGGAGCCTTGTGATGACAAATCTCATGGAGCATACTGATGTAAAGGGGCATGGAGCATTGTGATTACAGGGGTCTAGGCACATTGTGATTACAAGTGCATGGAGCAGTGTGATGAAAAGGGCATGGGACATTGTGATGAGAAGGCCATCTAAAATTCTGATGACATGTGTCATGGAGCTTTGTGATGACAAGGCATGGATCATTGTGATGACAAGCTTCATGGAACATTGGGCTGAAAATATTCATGGAGTATTGTGATGACATGGGTCTTGGAGCATTGTGATGACAAGAGTCCCGGATCATTGTATTGTAAGGTGTCATGGAGTGTTGTGATGACAGTGGTCATGGTTCATTGTGATGATATTGGTCATGGAGCATTGTGATGAGATGATCATGGAACACTGGGGGAAAATGTTCATGGAGTATTGTGATGACAGGTGTCATGGAGCATTGTGATGACAAGGGCATGGAGCATTTTGAGGAGAAGGCCCTGGAACATTCTGATGACATATGCCATGGAACTTTGTGAAGATAAGTGCATGGAGCAATGTGATGAGAGCGTTCATGGAGCATTGTGATGACAATGACATGGAGCATTGTGATGAGAAGGACATGAAGCATTCTGATGACATGTGTCATGGAGCTTTTTGATGACAAGGGCAGGGAGCATTGTGATTACAGGGATCTTGGAGCTTTGTGCTGAATAGGACATGGATTATTGTGATGAAAAAGGCATGGAGCCTTGTCATGACAGGGTTCAAGGAGCATACTGACGACAAGTGTCAGGGAGCATTGTGATGACAAGTGTTTTGAGCATTGTGATGAGAAAGATCATGTAACATTGTGATGAGAAGGCCATGGATAATTGTGATGATGAGCGTCATGGGGTGTTGTGATGATAAGTGTTATGGAACATTGTGATCACAAGGGTTTGGAGCATTATGATGACAGAGGTCATGGAGAATATTGATTTAATTGTGATGACAAGAGCCTGAAGCATTATGATGATGGGCATGGTGCATTGTGATGACAGTGTTCATGGACCATTGAGATGAAAAGGGGCATGGAGCATTGTGTTTACAGGGGTCTTGGAGCATTGTGATGACAAGGGCATGGAGCATTGTGATGAGAAGGCCATGGAACATTCTGATGACATGCGTCATGGAGCTTTTTTATGACAAGGGCATGGAGCATTGTGATTACAGGGGCCTTCAGCATTGTGATGACAAGTGTCATTCAGCCTTGTGATAACTAGGCCGTGGAACATTGTGATGGCAGGGGTCATGGTGCATTGTTATGACAGTGGTAATGGAGCATTGTGATGAGAAGGACATGGAACACTGGTTTGAAATGTTTCATGGATTATTGTGATAAATGTGAGCATGGAGCATTGTGATGACAAGGGTACGGAACACTATGATACATGGGTCATGCAGGATTGTAATGACAATGGCATGGAGCATTGTGATGAGAAGGGCATCGAGCATTGTGATGACAAGTGTCATGGAGCTTTGTGATGACAAGGGCATTGAGCAATATAATGAGAGGGTTCATGGAGCATTGTGATGACAATGACATGGAGCACTGTGATGTCAAGGGTCTTGGAGCTTTGTGATGACAAGTCATGGAGCATTTTGATGACAAGGGCATGGTGCATTGTGATGTGAAGGGCAGGGAGCATTTTGATGACCGGGTCATGCAGCAATTTGATGAAAAGTGTAATGGAACATTTTGATGGCAAGGTTTATAAAACATTGTGATGTCAGGGGTCTTGGAGCTTTGGGATGAAAAGGGTCATGGAGCATTTTGATGACAGGGGTTATGGAATATTGTGATGTCAGCGGTCATGGAACATTGTGATGATAAGGGGATGTAGCACTGTGATGACAGTGTCATGGAACATTGTCATTACAGGGGTGAGGGCGTATTGTGATGACTAGTGATGGAACACTGTGATATCTCTGGTGAGAGAGCATTTTGATGAGAAGTGCATGGAGCATTGTGATTAAAAGGTTTATGGAGCATTGCAATGACAAGGTTGTGGACCTTTGTGATGAAATGTGTGTGGCACATTGTGATGACAATGGTCATGGAGCATTGTTCTGACAAAGACATGGAGCATTGTGATGACAAGGGTCACAGAGAATTGTGATGAAAAGTTAATGGAGCATTGTGGTTACAAAGGTCACAAAGCCTTGTGATGACGTGGGCATGGACCATTGTGATGACAAACGTTATGAATCATTGTGATGAGTGGGGTCATGGAGCATTGTGATGACAAGGGTATGGAGCAATGTGATGACAGTGGCATGGAGCATTGTTTAGACAAGTTTCATAGATTATTGTGATGACAGTGGGCATGGTGCATTTTGATGACAAGGGCATGGAGCATTGTGATGAGAAGGTCATGGAGTATTGTGAAGACAGGTGTCAGGGAGCATTGTGATGACATATGTCAGGGTGCATTGCGATGACAATGGCATGGAGCATTGTGATGCCAAATGTATTGGAGGATTGTGATGAGAAATATAATGGAGCATTGTGATGACTAGGGCTTGGAGCATTATGATGACAAGGGCCATTGAAAATTTTCATGACAAGGTCGTGAAGCATTGTGATGACAAGGCCCTGGAGCATTGTGATGACAAAACCATGGAGCCTTGTGATGACAATCTCATGGAGCATACTGATGGAAAGGGGCATGGAGCATTGTGATTACAGGGATCTTGGAACATTGTGATGAGAAGAGCATGGAGCAATTTGAGGAGAAGACCAAGGACCATCCTCATGGCATGCGTCATTGAGATTTGTGATGACAAGGGCGTGGAGCATTGTGATTACATGGGTCTTGGAGCATTGTGATGAAAAGGGCATGGATCATTGTGATGAAAAAGGCATGGAGCCTTGTCATGACAGTGTTCAAGGAGCATACAGACAAGTGTCAGGGAGCATTTTGATGAAAAGTGTATTGAGCATTGTGATGACAAAGGTCATGTAGCATTGTGATGAGAAGACCATGGATAATCGTGATGACGAGCGTCATGGGGCATTGTGATGACAAGTGTTATGGAATATTGTATTCACAAGGGTTGGTAGCATTGCTATGACAGAGGTCATGGAGCACTTTGATTTCACTGTGATGACAATAGCATGAAGCATTATGATGATGTTCATGGTGCATTGTGATGACAGGGTTCATGGATCATTGAAATGAAAAGGGGCATAGAGAATTGTGATTACAGGGTTCTTGGAGCATTGTGAAGAGAAGGGTGATGGAGCGTTGTGATGACAAAGCCATGTAATATCGTGATGGCAGGGTTCATGGAGCAATGTTATGACAGTTGTAATGGAGCATTGTGATGGCAAGGACATGGAATATTGTGATGATAAGGCCATGGAGCATTCTGATGACATGTGTCATGGATCTTTGTGATGACAAGGGCATGGAGCCATGTGAGGAGAGCGTTCATGGAGCATTGTGATGACAATGACATGGAACATTGTGATGCCAAGGGTCATGGATATTTGTGATGACAAAGGTCATGGAGCATTTTCATGGCAAGGGCTTTGTGCATTGTGATGAGAAGGCCAGGGAGCATTGTGATGACAGGGTCATGGAGCAATTGGATGAAATGTGTCATGGAACATTTTGATGACAGGAGTTATGGAACATTGTGATGTCAGGGGTCTTGGAGCATTTTGATGGAAAGGGTCATGGAGCATTTTGATGACAGGTGTTATGGAACATTGTGATGTCAGGGGTCATCGAACATTGTGATGATAAGTGCATGTAGCATTGTGGTGACAGGAGTCATGGAACATTGTGATGACAGGGATGAAGGAGTACTGTGACAAATAGTGTTTTAGCATTGTGATATCTGTGGTGAGATAGCATTTTGATGAGATGTGCATGGAGCATTTTGATGACAAGTTTTATGGAGCATTGTGATGACAAGATGGTGGAGCACTGTGAATACAAGCGCATGGTGCATTGTGATGACATGTGTCATGTAGCCTTGTGATGACAAGGGTCATGGAGAATTGTGCTGAGAAAGGCATAGAGAATATTGATGACAAGGGTCAAAGAGCATTGAGATGAAAAGTTCATGAATCATTGTGGTTAAAATGGTCACAGAGACTGTTGATGACGAGGGCATGGACCATTGTGATGACAAAGGTCATGAAGCATTGTGATGACTGTAGCACGGAGCATTGTGATGACAGGGGTCATGGAGCATTGTGACAACAAGGGCATGGAACATTGTGATGACAAGGGCATGGAACATTGGTCTAATAATTTTCATGAATTATTGCGATGTGAGTTGGAATGGCGCATTGTGATGACAAGGGCATGGAGCATTGTGATGGCCAGGTAATGCAGTATTGTGAAGACAGGTGTCAGGGAGCATTGTGATGACATATGTAATGGCCCATTGTGATGACAATGGCATGGATTATTGTGATGCCAAGTGTCATGGAGGATTCTGATGACAAACGTAATGGAGCATTGTGATGACATTGGCTTGGAGCATTTTGATGACAAGGGTCAGGGAGCATTGTTCTGACAAGTGCATGGAGATTTGTGATGACACGGGTCAAGGAATATTCTGATGACAAGCTTGTGGAGTATTCTGATGAAAATGGAATGGAGCATTGTGAAGTAAACGGCATGGGGCATTGTGATGAAAAGGCATGGAGCCTTTTCGTGACAGTGTTCAAGGAGCATTCTGACGACAAGTGTCAGGGAGCATTGTGATGACAAGTGTATTGAGCATTGTGATGACAAAGGTCATGGAGCATTGTGATGAAAAGTGCATGGAGTATTGTGATGACAGGCATTATGGAGCGTTGTGTTGACAAGTGTTATGGAACATTGTGATCATAAGGGCTTGGAGCATTGTGATGACAGAGGTCATGGATCATTTTGATTTCAAGGATCATGGAGCATTGTGATGACAAGGGAATGAAGCAATGTGATCCCAATGTTCACAGAGGATTGCGATGAAAATGGAAATGGAGTATTGTGATGACAAGCACATAGATCATTGTAATGACAAGGTCACGTAGCATTTTGCTGACAAAGGCATGGAGCATTGTGATGACAGTTGTCGTGGGGCACTGTGATGACAAGCGTCACAGAGCATTGTGTATACAGGGGTTATGGAGCATTGGGATAACAAGGGCATGGATCATTGTGATGACAAGTGTCATGGAGCATTGTGATGACTAGGGAATGGAGCATTGTGATGACAAGAGTCTCGGATCATTGTGTTGTCAGGTGTCATGGAGTGTTGTGATGACAGTGGTCAAGGAAAATTGTGATGGTATTGGTCATGGTGCATTGCGATGACAAGGGAATGGAGCATGGTGATGAGAAAGTCCAGGAGCATTGTGATGAGAAGACCATGCAGACTTTTGATGAGAAGTCTCATGGAGCATTCTGTTGAAAAGGGGCATGGAGCATTGTGATTACAGGGGTCTTGGAGCATTGTGATGAAAAGGGCATGAATCATGGTGATGAGAAGTCCATGGAGCATTCTGATGACATGCGTCATGGAGCTTTGTGATGACAAGGGCATGGAGCACTGTGATTACAGGGATCTTGGAGCATTGTGATGAAAAGGGCATTGATTATTGTGATGAAAAAGGCATGGAGCCTTTTCATGACATGGTTCAAGGCGCATACTGACGACAACTGTCATGGAGCATTGTGATGACAAGTGTTTTGAGCATTGTGATGACAAAGATCATGGAACATGGTGATGAGAAGTCCATGGATAATTGTGATGACGAGCGTCATGGGGCAATGTGATTTCAAGTTTCATGGAGCCTTGTGATGACAAGGCCGTGTAACATTGTGATGGCAGGGGTCATGGAGCATTGTTATGACAGGGGTAATGGAGCATTTTGATGAGAAGGGCATGGAGCATTGTGATTACAGGGGCCTTGAAACATTGTGATGACAAGGACATGGAGCATTGTGAGCAGAAGGCCAAGGAGCATTCTGATGACATGTGTCATTGAGCTTTGTGATGACAAGGGCATGGAGCATTGTGATTACAGGGGTCTGGAAGCATTGTGATGAAAAGCACATGGATCATAGTGATGAAAAAGGCATGGAGCATTGTCATGACAGGTTTCAAGGAGCATAAAGACAACAAGTGTCAGGGAGCATTTTGATGACAAGTGTATTGAGCATTGTGATGACAAAGGTCATGGAACCTTGTGATGAGAAGACCATGGATAATTGTGATGACGAGCGTCATGGGTCATTGTGATGAGAAGTGTTATGGAATATTGTGATCACAAGCGTTTTGAGCATTGCTATGACAGAGGTCATGGAGCATTTTGATTTCATTGTGATGACAATAGCATGAAGCATTATGATGATGGGCATGGTGCATTGTGATGACAGGGTTCATGGACCATTGAAATGAAAAGGAGCATAGAGCATTGTGATTACAGGGTTCTTGGAGTATTGTGATGAGAAGGGTGATGGAGCCTTGTGATGACAAGGCCATGGAATATCATGATGGCAGGGGTCATGGAGCATTGTTATGACAGGGGTAATGGAGCATTGTGAGGACAAGCGCATGGAGCACTGTGATGAGAAGGCCATGGAGCATTCTGATGACATGTGTCATGGATCTTTGTGAAGATAAGTGCATGGAGCAATGTGATGAGAGCGTTCATGGAGCATTGTGATGACAATGACACGGAGCATTGTGATGAGAAGGACATGAAGCATTCTGATGACATGTGTCATGGAGCTTTTTGATGACAAGGGCAGGGAGCATTGTGATTACAGGGATCTTGGAGCATTGTGATGAAAAGGGCATGGATTATTGTGATGAAAAAGGCATGGAGCCTTGTCATGACAGGGTTCAAGGAGCATACTGATGACAAGTGTCAGGGAGCATTGTGATGACAAGTGTTTTGAGCACTGTGATGACAAAGATCATGGAACATTGTGATGAGAAGGCCATGGATAATTGTGATGATGAGCGTCATGGTGTGTTGTGATGATAAGTGTTATGGAACATTGTGATCACAAGTGTTTGGAGCATTATGATGACAGAGGTCATGGAGAATATTGATTTCATTGTGATGATAATAGCCTGAAGCATTATGATGATGGGCATGGTGCATTGTGATGACAAGGTTCAAGGAGCATTGAGATGAAAAGGGGCACTGAGCATTGTGTTTACAGGGGTCTTGGAGCATTGTTATGAGAAGGCCATGGAACATTCTGATGACATGCGTCATGGAGCGTTGTGATGACAAGGGCATGGAGCATTGTGATTACAGGGTCCTTCAGCATTGTGCTGACAAGTGTCATGGAGCCTTGTGATGACTAGGCCGTGGATCATTGTGATGGCAGGGGTCATGGTGCATTGTTATGACAGAGGTAATGGAGCATTGTGATGAGAATGACATGGAACATTGGTCTGAAATGTTTCATGGATTATTGTGATGAGAGTGGGCATGGAGCATTGTGATGACAAGGGTACGGAACACTATGATACATGGGTCATGAAGGATTGTAATGACAAGGGCCTGGAGCATTGTGATGAGAAGGGCATCGAGCATTGTGATGATAAGTGTCATGGAGCTTTGTGATGACAAGGGCATTGAGCAATATAATGAGAGGTTTCATGGAGCATTGTGATGACAATGACATGGAGTACTGTGATGTCAAGGGTCATGGAGCTTTGTGATGACAAGGGCATGGTGCATTGTGATGTGAAGGGCAGGGAGCTTTTTGATGACCGGGTCATGCAGCAATTTGATGAAAATTGTAATGGAACATTTTGATGGCTGTGTTTATAGAACATTGTGATGTCAGGGGTCTTGGAGCTTTGGGATGAAAAGGGTCATGGAGCATTTTGATGACAGGGTTTATGGAATATTGTGATGTCAGCGGTCATGGAACATTGTGATGATAAGGGGATGTAGCACTGTGATGACAGCGTCATGGAACATTGTGATTACAGGTGTGAGTGAGTATTGTGATGACTAGTGATGGAACACTGTGATATCTCTGGTGAGAGAGCATTTGGATGAGAAGTGCATGGAGCATTGTGATTAAAAGGTTTATGGAGCATTGCCATGACAAGGTTGTGGACCGTTGTGATGAAATGCGTGTGGCACATTGTGATGACAATTGTCATGGAGCATTGTTCTGACAAAGTCATGGAGCATTGTGATGACAAGGGTCACAGAGAATTGTGATGAAACGTTCATGGAGCATTGTGGTTACAAAGGTCACAGAGCCTTGTGATGACGCGGGCATGGACCATTGTGATGACAAACGTTATGAATCATTGTGATGAGTGGGGTCATGGAGCATTGTGAGGACAAGATCATGGAGCATTGTGATGACAGGGGCATGGAGCATTGGTTTGACAAGTTTCATAGATTATTGTGATGACAGTGGGCATGGTGCATTGTGATGACAAGGGCATGGAGCATTGTGATGAGAAGGTCATGGAGTATTGTGAAGACAGGTGTCAGGGAGCATTGTGATGACATATGTCATGGTCCATTGCGATGACAATGGCATGGAGCACTGTGATGCCAAATGTAATGGAGGATTGTGATGACAAATATAATGGAGCATTGTGATGACTAGGGCTTGGAGCATTATGATGACAAGGGCCATTGAAAATTTTCATGACAAGGTCGTGAAGAATTGTGATGACAAGGTCCTGGAGCATTGTGATGACAAAACCATGGAGCCTTGTGATGACAAGTCTCATGGAGCATACCGATGGCAAGGGGCATGGAGCATTGTGATTACAGGGGTCTTGCCACCTTGTGATGACAAGGGCATGGAGCGTTTTGAGGAGAAGACCAAGGAGCATTCTCATGGCATGCGTCATTGAGCTTTGTGATGACAAGGGCGTGGAGCATTGTGATTACATGGGTCTTGGAGCATTGTGATGAAAAGGGCATGGATCATTGTGATGAAAAAGGCATGGAGCCTTGTCATGACAGTGTTCAAGGAGCATACAGACAACAAGTGTCAGGTAGCATTTTGATGACAAGTGTATTGAGCATTGTGATGACAAAGGTCATGGAGCATTGTGATAAGAAGACCATGGATAATCGTGATGACGAGCGTCATGGGGCATTGTGATGACAAGTTTCATGGAGCCTTGTGATGACAAGGCCGTGTAACATTGTGATGGCAGGGGTCATGGAGCATTGTTATGACAGGGGTAATGGAGCATTTTGATGAGAAGGGCATGGAGCATTGGTCTGAAATATTTCATGGAGTATTGTGATGAGAGTGGCATGGTGCATTGTGATGACAAGGGCACGGAACACTGTGATACATGGGTCATGGGTCATGGAGCTTTGTGATGAAAAATCATAGAGCATTGTGATGACAAGGGCATGGAGCATTGTGATGACAGGGACATGGAGCATTGTTATGACTGGGGCATGGAGCATTGGTCTGACAAGTTTCATCGATTATTGTGATGACAGTGGACATAGTGCATGGTGATGACAATGGCATGGAGCATTGTGAAGAGAAGCTCATGGAGTATTGTGAAGACAGGTGTCAGGGAGCATTGGGATGACATATGTCATGGTCCATTTCGATGACAATGGCAGGGAGTTATGTGATGCCAAATGTAATGGAGGATTGTGATGACCAATATAATGGACCATTGTGATGACTAGGGCTTAGAGCATTATGATGACAAGGGCCATTGAGAATTTTCATGACAAGGTCGTGAAGAATTGTGATGAAAACGTCCTGGAGCATTGTGATAAGAAAACCATGAGGCTTTGTGATGACAAGTCTCATGGAGCATACTGATGTAAAAGGGCATGGAGCATTGTGATTACAGGGGTCTTGCCACATTGTGATGACAAGGGCATGGAGCATTGTGAGCAGAAGGCCAAGGAGCATTCTGATGACATGTGTCATTGAGCTTTGTGATGACAAGGCCATGGAGCATTGTGATTACAGTGGTCTGGAAGCATTGTGATGAAAAGGACATGGATCATAGTGATGAAAAAGGCATGGAGCATTGTCATGCCAGGTTTCAAGGAGCATAAAGACAACAAGTGTCAGGGAGCATTTTGATGACAAGTGTATTGAGCATTGTGATGACAAAGGTCATGGAACCTTGTGATGAGAAGACCATGGATAATTGTGATGACGAGCGTCATGGGTCATTGTGATGAGAAGTGTTATGGAATATTGTGATCACAAGCGTTTTGAGCATTGCTATGACAGAGGTCATGGAGCATTTTGATTTCATTGTGATGACAATAGCATGAAGCATTATGATGATGGGCATGGTGCATTGTGATGACAGGGTTCATGGATCATTGAAATGAAAAGGGGCGTAGAGCATTGTGATTACAGGGTTCTCGGAGCATTGTGATGAGAAGGGTGATGGAGCCTTGTGATGACAAGGCCATGGAATATCATGATGGCAGGGGTCATGGAGCATTGTTATGACAGGGGTAATGGAGCATTGTGAGGACAAGCGCATGGAGCACTGTGATGAGAAGGCCATGGAGCATTCTGATGACATGTGTCATGGATCTTTGTGAAGATAAGTGCATGGAGCAATGTGATGAGAGCGTTCATGGAGCATTGTGATGACAATGACACGGAGCATTGTGATGAGAAGGACATGAAGCATTCTGATGACATGCGTCATGGAGCTTTTTGATGACAAGGGCAGGGAGCATTGTGATTACAGGGATCTTGGACCATTGTGATGAAAAGGGCATGGATTATTGTGATGAGAAAGGCATGGAGCCTTGGCATGACAGGGTTCAAGGAGCATACTGACGACAAGTGTCAGGGAGCATTTTGATGACATGTGTTTTGAGCATTGTGATGACAAAGATCATGGAACATTGTGATGAGAAGGCCATGGATAATTGTGATGATGAGCGTCATGGCGTGTTGTGATGATAAGTGTTATGGAACATTGTGATCACAAGGGTTTGGAGCATTATGATGACAGAGGTCATGGAGAATATTGATTTCATTGTGATGACAATAGCCTGAAGCATAATGATGATGGGCATGGTGCATTGTGATGACAGGGTTCATGGAGCATTGAGATGAAAAGGGGCACTGAGCATTGTGTTTACAGGGGTCTTGGAGCATTGTGATGAGAAGGCTATGGAACATTCTGATGACATGCGTCATGGAGATTTGTGATGACAAGGGCATGGAGCATTGTGATTACAGGGGCCTTCAGCATTGTGATGACAAGTGTCACGGAGCCTTGTGATGACTAGGCCGTGGATCATTGTGATGGCAGTGGTCATGGTGCATTGTTATGACAGAGGTAATGGAACATTGTGATGAGAAGGACATGGAACATTGGTCTGAAATGTTTCATGGATTATTGTGATGAGAGTGGGCATGGAGCATTGTGATGACAAGGGTACGGAACACTATGATACATGGGTCATGCAGGATTGTAATGACAAGGGCATGGAGCATTGTGATGAGAAGGGCATTGAGCATTGTGATGACAAGTGTCATGGAGCTTTGTGATGACAAGGGCATTGAGCAATGTAATGAGAGTGTTCATGGAGCATTGTGATGACAATGACATGGAGCACTGTGATGTCAAGGGTCATGGAGCTTTGTGATGACAAGTCATGGAGCATTTTGATGACAAGGGCATGGTGCATTGTGATGTGAAGGACAGGGAGCATTTTGATGACAGGGTCATGCAGCAATTTGATGAAAAGTGTAATGGAACATTTTGATGGCTGGGTTTATAGAACATTGTGATGTCAGGGGTCTTGGAGCTTTGGGATGAAAAGGTTCATGGAGCATTTTGATGACAGGGGTTATGGAATATTGTGATGTCAGCGGTCATGGAACATTGTGATCTTAAGGGGATGTAGCACTGTGATGACAGCCTCATGGAACATTGTGATTACAGGTGTGAGTGAGTATTGTGATGACAAGTGATGGAACACTGTGATATCTCTGGTGAGAGAGCATTTGGATGAGAAGTGCATGGAGCATTGTGATTAAAAGGTTTATGGAGCATTGCAATGACAATGTTGTGGACCGTTTTGATGAAATGCGTGTGGCACACTGTGATGACAATGGTCACTGAGCATTGTTCTGACAAAGACATGGAGCATTGTGATGACAAGGGTCACAGAGAATTGTGATGAAAAGTTCATGGAGCATTGTGGTTACAAAGGTCACAGAGCCTTGTGATGACGCGGGCATGGACCATTGTGATGACAAACGTTATGAATCATTGTGATGAATGGGGTCATGGAGCATTGTGAGGACAAGGGCATGGAGCATTGTGATGACAGTGGCATGGAGCATTGGTTTGACAAGTTTCATAGATTATTGTGATGACATTGGGCATGGTGCATTGTGATGACAAGGGCATGGAGCATTGTGATGAGAAGGTCATGGAGTATTGTGAAGACAGGTGTCAGGGAGCATTGTGATGAAATATGTCATGGTCCATTGCGATGACAATGGCATGGAGCATTGTGATGCCAAATGTAATGGAGGATTGTGATGACAAATATAATGGAGCATTGTGATGACTAGGGCTTGGAGCATTATGATGACAAGGGCCATTGAAAATTTTCATGACAAGGTCTTGAAGCATTGTGATGACAAGGTCCTGGAGCATTGTGATGACAAAAACATGGAGCCTTGTGATGACAAGTCTCATGGAGCATACTGATGGAAAGGGGCATGGAGCATTGTGATTACAGGGGTCTTGCCACCTTGTGATGACAAGGGCATGGAGCGTTTTGAGGAGAAGACCAAGGAGCATTCTCATGGCATGCGTCATTGAGCTTTGTGATGACAAGGGCGTGGAGCATTGTGATTACATGGGTCTTGGAGCATTGTGATGAAAAGGGCATGGATCATTGTGATGAAAAAGGCATGGAGCCTTGTCATGACAGTGTTCAAGGAGCATACAGACAACAAGTGTCAGGGAGCATTTTGATGACAAGTGTATTGAGCATTGTGATGACAAAGGTCATGGAGCATTGTGATGAGAAGACCATGGAAAATCGTGATGACGAGCGTCATGGGGCATTGTGATGACAAGTGTTATGGAATATTGTATTCACAAGGGTTTGTAGCATTGCTATGACAGAGGTCATGGAGCACTTTTATTTCATTGTGATGACAATAGCATGAAGCATTATGATGATGTGCATGGTGCATTGTGATGACAGTGTTCATGGATCATTGACATAAACAGGGGCATAGAGCATTGTGATTACAGGGTTCTTGGAGCATTGTGAAGAGAAGGGTGATGGAGCCTTGTGATGACAAGGCCGTGGAATATCGTGATGGCAGGCGTCATGGAGCAATGTTATGACAGTGGTAATGGAGCATTGTGATGGCAAGGGCATGGAACATTGTGATGAGAAGGCCATGGAGCATTCTGATGACATGTGTCATGGAGCTTTGTGATGACAAGGGCATGGAGCATTGTGATGGCAAGGGCGTTGTGCATTGTGAGGAGAATGCCAGGGAGCATTTTGATGACAGGGTCATGGAGCAATTGGATGAAATGTGTCATGGAACATTTTGATGACAGGAGTTATGGAACATTGTGATGTCAGGGGTCATAGAGCATTTTGATGAAAAGGGTCATGAGGCATTTTGATGACAGGTGTTATGGAACATTGTGATTTCAGGGGTCATCGAACATTGTGATGATATGTGCATGTAGCATTGTGGTGACAGGAGTCATGGAAAATTGTGATGACAGGGATGAGGGAGTACTGTGACAAACAGTGATGTAGCATTGTGATATCAGTGGTGAGAGAGCATTTTGATGAGAAATGCATGGAGCATTGTGATGACAAGTTCTATGGAGCATTGTGATGACAAGATGGTGGAGCACTGTGATGACAAGCGCATAGTGCATTGTGATGACATGTGTCATGGAGCATTGTGCTGACAAGTGCATGGAGCATTGTGATGACAAGGGTCATGGAGAATTGTGCAGAGAAAGGCATAGAGAATTTTGATGACAAGGGTCAAAGAGCATTGTGATCAAATGTTCAAGGAGCATTGTGGTTAAAAAGGTCACAGAGACTGTTGATGATGAGGGAATGGACCATTGTGATGACAAAGGTCATGGAGCATTGTGATGACTGGAGTGACGGAGCATTGTGATGACAGGGTTCATGGAGCATTGTGATAACAAGGGCATGGAGCATTGTGATGTCCACGTCATGCAGTATTGTGAAGACAGGCCTAAGGGAGCATTGTGATGACATATGTAATGGCCCATTGTGATGAAAATGGCATGGAGCATTGTGATGCCAAGTGTCATGGAGGATTCTGATGACAAAGGTAATGGAGCATTGTGACGACAATGGCTTGGAGCATTGTGATGACAAGGGTCAGAGAGCATTGTGCTGACAAGTGCATGGAGAATTGTGATGACAAGTGTCATGAAACATTCTGCTGACAAGCTTGTGGAGTATTTTGATGACAATGGCATGGAGCATTGTGATGTAAACGGCATGGGCCATTGTGATGAAAAGGCATGGAGCCTTTTCGTGCCAGGATTCAAGGAGCATTCTGACGACAAGTGTCAGGGAGCATTGTGATGACAAGTGTATTGAGAATTGTGATGACAAAGGTCATGGAGCATTGTGATGAAAAGGGCATGGAGTATTGTGATGACAGGCATCATGGAGCGTTGTCATGACAAGTGTTATGGAACATTGTGATCACAAGGGCTTGGAGCATTGTGATGACAGAGGTCATGGATCATTTTGATTTCAAGGAGCATCGGGCATTGTGATGACAAGGGAATGAACCAATGTGATCCCAATGTTCATGTAGGATTGTGATGACAATGGTAATGGTGTACTGTGATGACAAGCACATAGAGCATTTTAATGAAAAGGTCATGTAGCATTTTGCTGACAAAGGCATGGAGCATTGTGATGACATGTGTCATGGAGCACTGTGATGACATGCGTCATGGAGCATTGTGAATACAGGGGTTATGGAGCATTGGGATGACAAGGGCATGGATCATTTTGATGACAAGTGTCATGGAGCATTGGGATGACTAGGGAATGGAGCACTGTGATGAAAAGAGTCCCAGATCATTGTGTTTTCAGGTGTCATGGAGTGTTGTGATGACAGTGGTCATGGATAATTGTGATGATATTGGTCATGGAGCATTGTGATGACAAGGGAATGGAGCATGGTGATGACAGTGTCCTGGAGCATTGTGATGAGAAGACCATGGAGACTTCTGATGAGAAGTCTCATGGAGCATTCTGTTGAAAAGGGGCATGGAGCATTGTGATTACAGGGGTCTTGGAGCATTGTGATGACAAGGGCATGGATCATGGTGATGAGAAGGCCATGGAGCATTCTGATGACATGCGTCATGGAGCTTTGTGATGAGAAGGGCATGGAGCATTGTGATTACAGGGGTCTTGCAGCATTGTTATGAAAAGGGCATGGAACATTCTGATGAAAAAGGCATGCAGCCTTGCCATGATAGGGTTCAAGGAGCATACTGATGACAAATGTCAGGGATCATTGTGATGAAACGTGTACTGAGAATTGTGATGACAAAGATCAAGGAACATTGTGATGACAAGTCATGGAGCATTGTGATGACAAGGGCATGGAGCATTGTGATGACAGGGACATGGAGCACTGAGATGAAAAGGGGCATGGAGCATTGTGTTTACAGGGGTCTTGGAGCATTGTGATGACAAGGTCATGGAGCATTGTGATGAGAAGGCCATGGAACATTCTGATGACATGCGTCATGGAGCTTTGTGATGACAAGGGCATGGAGCATTGTGATTACAGGGGCCTTCAGCATTGTGATGACAAGTGTCATGGAGCCTTGTGATTACTAGGCCGTGGAACATTGATGGCAGGTGTTGTGGTGCATTGTTATGACAGAGGTAATGGAGCATTGTGATGAGAATGGCATGGAACATTGGTCTGAAATGTTTCATGGATTATTGTGATGAGAGTGGGCATGGAGCATTGTGATGACAAGGGTACGGAACACTATGATACATGGGTCATGCGGGATTGTAATGACAAGTGCCTGGAGCATTGTGATGAGAAGGGCATCGATCATTGTGATAACAAGTGTCATGGAGCTTTGTGATGATAAGGGCATTGAGCAATGTTATGAGAGGGTTAATGGAGCATTGTGATGACAAAGACATGGAGCATTGTGATGCCAAGGGTCATGGAGCTTTGTGATGACAAGTCATGGAGCATTTTGATGACAAGGGCATGGTGCATTGTTATGAGAAGGGAAGGGAGCATTTTGATGACCGTGTCATGCAGCAAATTGATGAAAAGTGTAATGGAATATTTTTATGGCAGGGGTTATAGAACATTGTGATGTCAGGGGTCTTGGAGCTTTGGGATGAAAAGGGTCATGGAGCATTTTGATGACAGGGATTATGGAACATTGTGATGTCAGGGGTCATGGAACTTTGTGATGATAAGCGGATGTAGCAGTGTGATGACAGGGTCATGGAACATTGTGATTAGAGGGGTGAGGGTGTATTGTGATGACTAGTGATGGAACACTGTGATATCACTGGTGAGAGAGCATTTTGATGAGAAGTGCATGGAGCATTGTGATTAAAAGTTTTATGGAGCATTGCAATGACAAGGTTGTGGACCGTTGTGATGAAATGCCCGGGGCACATCGTGATGACAATGGTCATGGAGCCTTGTTCTGACAAAGACATGGAGCATTGTGATGACAAGGGTCACAGAGAATTGTGATGAAATCTTCATGGAGCATTGTGGTTACAAAGGTCACAGAGCCTTGTGATGACGCGGGCAGGGACCATTTTGATGACAAACGTTATGAAGCATTGTGATGACTGGGGTCATGGAGCATTGTGATGAAAGGAGTCATGGAGCATTGTGATGACAGGGGCATGGAGCATTGGTCTGACAAGTTTCATAGATTATTGTGATGCCAGTGGGCATGGGGCATTGTGAGGACAAGGGCATGGATCATGGTGATGAGAAGGTCATGGAGTATTGTGAAGACAGGTGTCTGGGAGCATTGTGATGACATATGTCATGGTCCATTGCGATGACAATGGCATGGAGCATTGTGATGCCAAATGTAATGGAGGATTGTGATGACAAATATAATGGAGCATTGTGATGACTAGGGCTTGGAGCATTATGATGACAAGGGCCATTGAAAATTTTCATGACAATGTCGTGAAGCATTGTGATGACAAGGTCATGTAGCATTTTGCTGACAAAGGCATGGAGCATTGTGATGACCAGTGTCATGGAGCACGGTGATGAAAAGCATCACGGACCATTGTGAATACAGGAGTCATGGAGCATTGGGATGACAAGGGCATGGATCATTGTGATGACAAGGGACCTGGAGCATTGGGCTGAAAATGTTCATGGATTATTGTGATGACAGGGGTCATGGATCACTCTGATTACAGGGGACTTGGATCATTGTGATTACAAGAGTCCCGGATCACTGTGTTGTCAGGTGTCATGGAGTGTTGTGATGACAGTGGTCATGGAGCATTGTGATGATATTGGTCATGGAGCATTGTGATGAGAATGTCATGGAGCATTTGGCTGAATATATTCATAGCGTATTGTGATGACAGGGGTCATGGAGCATTGTGATGACAAGGGAATGGAGCATGGTGATAACAATGTCCTGGAGCGTTGTGATGAGAAGACCATGGAGACTTGTGATGACAAGTCTCATGGAGCATTCTGATGAAAAGGTGCATGGATCACTGTGACTACAGGGGTCTTGGAGCATTGTGATGACAAGGACATGGAGCATTGTGAGGAGAAGGCCATGGAACATTCTGATATGTGTCATGGAGCTTTGTGATGACAAGGGCATGGAGCTTTGTGATTACAGGGGTCTTGGAGCATTGTGATGACAAGGCCTTGGAACCTTGTGATGGCACGGGTCATGGAGCATTGTTATGAAAGTGGTAATGGAGCATTGTGATGAGAAGGGCATTGAACATTCGTCTGAAATATTTCATGGATTATTGTGATGAGATTGGATATGGAGCATTGTGATGTGAAGGGCACGGAACACTGTGATACTTGGGTCATGGACGATTGTAATGTCAAGGGCATGGAGCATTGTGATGAGAAGGGCGTCGAGCATTGTGATGACAAGTGTCATAGAGCTTTGTGATGACAATGGCATGGAGCAATGTGATGAGACGGTTCATGGAGCATCATGATGACAATGACATGGAGCATTGTGATGCCAACGGTCATGGAGTTTGTGATGACATAGTTCATGGAGCATTTTGATGACAAGTGTGTGGTGCATTGTGATGAGAATTGCAGGGAGCATTTTGATGACAGGGTCATACAGCAATTTGATGAAAAGTGTAATGGAATATTTTGATGACAGGGGTTATAGAACATTGTGATGCCATGGTTCATGGAGATTTGGGATGAAAAGTGTCATGGAGCACTTTGATGACAGGGGTTATGGAACATTGTGATGTCAAGGGTCATGGAACATTGTGCTGATAAGGGGATATAGCATTGTGATGATAGGTGTCATGGAACATTGTGATAACAGGGGTGAGCGAGGATTGTGATGACTAGTGATGGAACATTGAGATATCTCATGAGAGAGAGCATATGGATGAGAAGTGCATGGAGCATTGTGATTACAAGGTTCATGGAGCATAGCGATGACAAGGTTGTGGATCATTGTGATGAAAAGCGCATGGCACATTGTGATGACAAGGGTCCTTGAGCATTGTACTGACACAGGCATGCAGCATTGTGATGACAAGGATCACGGATCATTGTGATGAAAAGTTCATGGAGCATTGTGGTTACAATGGTCACAGAGCCTTGTGATGATGCGGGCATGGACCATTGTGATGGCAAACGTTATGAAGCATTGTGATGACTGGAGTCCCGGAACATTGTGATGAAAGGGGGCATGGAGCATTGTGATGACAAGGGCATGGAGCATTAGTCTGACAAGTTTCATAGATTATTGTGATGACAGTGGACATCGTGCATTGTGATGACATGGGCATGGAGCATTGTGAAGACAAGGGAATGGAGTATTGTGAAGACAGGTGTCAGGGAGCATTGTGATGACATATGCCACTGTCCATTGCGATGACAATGGCATGGAGCATTGTGATGCCAAATGTAATGGAGGATGTGATGACAAATATAATGGAGCATTGTGATGACTAGGGCTTGGAGCATTATGATGACAAGGGCCATTGAGAATTTTCATGACAATGTCATGAAGCATTGTGATGACAAAGTTCTTGAGCATTGTGATGAGAAAACCATGGAGCCTTGTGATGACAAGTCTCATGGAGCATACTGATGAAAAGGGGCAGGGAACATTCTGATTACAGGGGTGTTGGAACTTTGTGATAACAAGGGCATGGAGCATTGTGATGACAAGGGCATGGAACATTGGTCTAATAAGTTTCATGGATTATTGTGATGACAGTAGGAAGGGGGCATTGTGATGACAAGGGCATGGAGCATTGTGATGACCAGGTCATTCAGTATTGTGAAGAGAGGTAGAAGGGAGCAATGTGATGACATTTATAAGGGCCCATTGTGATGACAATGGCATGGAGCATGGTGATGCCAAGTGTCATGGAGGATTCTGATGACAAAGGTAATGGAGCATTGTGATGACAATGGCTTGGAGCATTGTGATGACAAGGGTCAGGGAGCATTGTGCTGACAAGTGCATGGAGCATTGTGAGGAGGAGGCCATGGAGCATACTGATGACATGCGTCATGGAGGTTTTTGATGACAAGGGCATGGAGCATTGTGATTACAGGGGTCTTGGAGCATTGTGATGAAAAGGGCATGGCTCATTGTGATGAAAAGGCATGGAGCCATGTCATTACAGGGTTCAAGGAGCATACTGACGACAAGTGTCAGGGAGAATTGTGATGACAAGTGTATTGAGAATTGTGACGACAAAGATCATGGAGCATAGTGATGAGAGGACCATGGATAAATGTGATGATGAGCGTCATAGTGTGTTGTGATGATAAGTGTTAAGGAACATTGTGATCACAAGGGTTTGGAGCATTATGATGACAGTGGTCATCGAGAAATTTGATTTCATTGTGATGACAAGAGCCTGAAGCATTATGATGATGGGCAAGGTGCATTTTGATTACAGGGTTCATGGAGCATTGAGATGAAAAGGGACATGGAGCATTGTGATTACAGGGGTCTTGCAGCATCGTCATGACAAGGGCATGGAGCATTGTGATGAGAAGGCCATGGAATATTCTGATGGCATGTGTCATGGAGCTTTGTGAAGACAAGGGCATGGAGAATTGTGATTACAGGGGTCTTGGAGCATTGTGATGACAAGGGTCATGGAGCCTTGTGATGACAAGGCCATGGAATATTGTGATGGCACGGGTCATGGAGCATTGTTATGACAGAGGTAATGGAGCATTGTGATGTGAAGAGCATTGAACATTGGTCTGAAATATTTCATGGATTATTGAGATGAGAGTGGGTATGGAGCATTGTGATGACAAGGGCACGGAACACTGTTATACATGGGTCATGGAGGATTGTAATGACAAGGGCATGGAGCATTGTGAGGAGACGGGCAACGAGCATTGTGATGACAAGTGTCATGGAGCTTTGTGATGACAAGGGCATGGAGACATGTGATGAGAGGGTTCATGGAGCATTGTGATGACAATGACATGGAGCATTGTGATGCCAAGGGTCATGGAGCTTTGTGATGACAAAGGTCATGGAGCATTTTGATGACAAGGGTGTGGTGCATTGTGATGAGAAGAGCAGGGAGCATTTTGATGACCGAGTCATGCAGGAATTTGAAGAAAAGTGTAATGGAACATTTTGATGGCAGGGGTTATAGAACATTGTGATGCCAGGGGTCTTGGAGCTTTGGGATGAAAAGGGTAATGGAGCATTTTGATGACAGGGGTTATGGATCATTGTGATGTAAGTGGTCATGGAACATTGTGCTGATAATGGGATGTAGCATTGTGATGACAGGGGTCATGGAACATTGTAATAACATGGGTGAGGGAGGATTGTGATGACTAGTGATGGAACATTGTGATATCTCATGTGAGAGAGCATTTGGATGAGAAGTGCATGGAGCATTGTGATTACAAGGTTTATGGAGCATAGCGATGACAAGGTTGAGGATCATTGTGATGAAAAGCGCATGGCACATTGTGATGACAAGGGTCATGGAGCATTGTTCTGAAAAACGCATGGAGCATTGTCATGACAAGGGTCACGGAGAACTGTGATGAAAAGTTCATGGAGCATTGTGGTTTCAAAGGTCACAGAGCCTTGTGATGATGCGGGCATGGACCGTTGTGATGACAAACGTTATGAAGCATTGTGATGACTGGAGTCACGGAGCATTGTGATGACAGGGGTCATGGAGCATTGTGATGAAAATGTCATGGAGCATTGTGATGACAGGGGCATGGAGCATTGGTCTGCCAATTTTCATAGATTATTGTGATGACAGTGGGCATGGTGCATTGTGATGACAAGGGCATGGAGCATTTTGAAGACAAGGGAATGGAGTACTGTGAATACTTGTGTCAGGGAGCATTGTGATGACATATGTCATGGTCCATTGCGATGACAATGTCATGGAGCATTGTAATGCCAAATGTAATGGAGGATTGTGATGACAAATATAATGGAACATTGTGATGACTAGGGTTTGGAGCATTATGATGTCAAGGGCCATTGAGAATTTTCATGACAGTGTCGTGAAGCATTGTGATGACAAGGTCCTGGATCATTGTGATGAGAAAACCATGGAGCCTTGTGATTAAAAATCTCATGGATCATTCTGATGAAAAGGAGCAAGGAGCATTCTGATTATAGGGGTCTTGGAAAATTGTGATAACAAGGGCATGGAGCATTGTGATGACAAGGGCATGGAGCATTGGTCTAATAAGTTTCATGGATTATTGTGATGACAGTTGGAATGGCGCATTGTGATGACAAGGGCATGGAGCATTGTAATGACCAGGTCATGCAGTATTGTGAAGAGAGTTGTCAGGGAGCATTGTGATGACATATGTAATGGCCCATTGTGATGACAATGGCATGGAGCATTGTGATGCCAAGTGTTATGGAGGATTCTGATGACAAATGTAATGGAGCATTGTGATGACAATGGCTTGGAGCATTGTGATGACAAGGGTCAGGGAGCATTGTGATGACAAGTGCATGGAGAATTGTGATGACAAGGGTCATGGAGCATTCTGATGACGAGCTTGTGGAGTATTTTGATGACAATGTCATGGAGCATTGTGATGAAAATGGCATGGAGCTTTTTGTTGAAAAATGCATGGAGCCTTTTCGTGACAGGGTTCAAGGAGCATTCTGACGACAAGTGTCAGGGAGCATTGTGATGACATGTATATTGAGAATTGTGATGACAAAGGTCATGGAGCATTGTGATGAAAAGGGCATGGAGTATTGTTATGACAGGCATCATGGTGCGTTGTGATGACAAGTGTTATGGAACATTGTGATCACAAGTGTTTGGAGCATTGTGATGAAAAAGGTCATGGATCATTTTGATATCAAGGAGCATGGAGCATTTTGATGACAAGGGTATGAAACAATGTGATCCCAAGGTTCATGGAGGATTGTGATGACAATGGTAATGGAGTATTGTGATGACAAGCACATAGAGCATTGAAATGACAAGGTCATGTAGCATTTTGCTGACAAAGGCATGGAGCATTGTGATGACAGGTGTCATGGAGCACTGTGATGACAAGTGTCACGGAGCATTGTGAATACAGGGGTCATGGAGCATTGGGATGACAAGGGCACGGATCATTTTGATGACAAGGTTCATGGAGCATTGTGCAGAAAATGTTCATGGAGTATTGTGATGACAGGGGTCATGGAGCATTGTGATTACAGGGTTGTTTGAGCATTGTGATGACAAGTGTCCCGGATCATTGTGTTGTCAGGTGTCATGGAGTGTTGTGATGACAGTAGTCATTGAGCATTTTGATGATATTGGTCACGGAGCATTGTGATGGGAAAGTCATGGAGCATTGGGCTGAAAATATTCATGGAGTGTTGTGATGACAGGCGTCATGGAGCATTGTGATGACAAAGAAATGGAGCATGGTGATGACAAGTTCCTGGAGCACTGTGATGAGATGACCATGGAGACTTGAGTTGACATGTCTCATGGAGCATTCTAATGAAAAGGGGCATGGAGCATTGGTCTGACATGTTTCATAGATTATTGTGATGCCAGTGGGCATGGTGCATTGTGATGACAAGGGCATTGAGCATTTTGAAGACAAGGGCATGGAGTATTGTGAAGACATGTGTCCGGGAGCATTGTGATGACATTTGTCATGGTCCATTGCGATGACAATGGCATGGAGCATTGTGATGCCTAATGTAATGGAGGATTGTGATGGTAAATATAATGGAGCATTGTGAAGACTAGGGCTTGGAATATTATGATGACAAGGGCCATTGAGAATTTTCCTGACAATGTCGTGAAGCATTGTGATGACAAAATCCTGGAGCATAGTGATGAGAAAACCATGGAGCCTTGTGATGACAAATCTCATGGATCATACTGATGAAAAGGGGCATGGAGCATTCTGATCACAGGGGTCTTGAAAGATTGTTATAACAAGGGCATGGAGCATTGTGATGACAAGGGCATGGAGCATTGGTCTAATAAGTTTCATGGATTATTGTGATGACAGTTGGAATGGCACATTGTGATGACAAGGGCATGGAGCATTGTGATGACCATGTCATGCAGTATTATGAAGAGAGGTGTCAGGGAGCATTGTGATGACATATGTAATGGCCCACTGTGATGACAATGGCATGGAGCATAGTGATGCCAAGTGTCATGGAGGATTCTGATGACAAAGGTAATGGAGCATTGTGATGACAACGGCTTGGAGCATGGTGATGACAAGGGTCAGGGAGCATTGTGCTGACAAGTGCATGGAGAATTGTGATGACAAGCGTCATGGAGCATTCTGATGACGAGCTTGTGGAGTATTTTGATGACAATGGCATGGAGCATTGTGATGAAAATGGCATGGGGCTTTGTTATGAAAATGGCATGGAGCCTTTTCGTGAAAGGGTTCAAGGAGCATTCTGACGACAAGTGTCAGCGAGCATTGTGATGACAAGTGTATTGAGAATTGTGATGACAAAGGTCATGGAGCATTGTGATGAAAAGGGCATGGAGTATTGTGATGACAGGCATCATTGAGTGTTGTGATGACAAGTGTTATTGAACATTGTAATCACAAGTGTTTGGAGCATTGTGATGACAGACGTCATGGATCATTTTGATTTCAAGGAGCATGGAGCATTGTGATGACAAGAGCATGAAGCAATGTGATCCCAACGTTCATGGAGGATTGTGATGACAATGGTAATGGAGTATTGTGATGACAAGCGCCTTGAGCATTGTAATGACAAGGTCATGTAGCATTTTGCTGACAAAGGCATGGAGCATTGTGATGACAGGTGTCATGGAGCACTGTGATGACAAGTGTCACGGAACATTGTGAATACAGGGGTCATGGAGCATTGGGATGACAAGGGCATGGATCATTGTGATGACACGTGTCATGGAGCTTTGGGCTGAAAATGTTCATGGAGTACTGTGATGACAGGGGTCATGGAGCATTGTGATGACTAGGGAATAGAGCATTGTGATGACAAGAGTCCCGGATCATTGTGTTGTCAGGTGTCATGGAGTGTTGTGATGACATTGGTCATGGAGCATTGTGATGATATTGGTCATGGCGCATTGTGATGAGAAAGTCATGGAGCACTGGGCTGAAAATATTCATGGAGTATTGTGATGACATGGGTCATGGAGCATTGTGATGACAAGGGCATGGAGCGTTTTGATGAGAAGGCCATGGAACATTCTGATGACATATGTCATGAAACTTTGTGATGACAACAGCATGGAGCATTGTGATTAATGGGGTCTTGGAGCATTGGGATGAAAAGTGTCATGGAGCATTGTTATGACAAGGCCGTGGAACACTGTGATGACAGGGGTCATGGAGCATTGTTATGACAGGGGTAATGGAGCATTGTGATTTGAAGGGCATGCAGTATTGTGCTTACAAGTTTTATGGAGCATTGTGATGACAAATTTGTGGACCGTTGTGATGAAAATCTCGAGGCACATTGTGATGACAATGGTCATGGAGCATTTTTCTGACAGAGGCATGGAGCATTGTGATGACAAGTGTCACGGAGCATTGTGATGAAATGTTCATGGAGCACTGTGGTTACAAATGTAACAGAGCCTTGTGATGACGCGGGCATGGACCACTGTGATGACAAATATTATGAAGCATTGTGATGACTGGAGTCATGGAGCATTGTGATGATAAGGTCCTGGAGCATTGTGATGACATGACCATGGAGACCTGTGGTGACAAGTATCATGGAGCACTCTGATGAAATGGGGCATGGAGAATTGTGATTATAGGGGTCTTGGAGCTCTGTGATGACAAGGGCAAAGAGCGTTGTGTGGAGAATGCCATGGAGCATTGTGATGACATGCGTCAAGGGGCATTGTGCTGAGAAAGGCATAGAGCATTGTGATGACAAGGGTCCAAGAGCATTGGGATAAAAAGTTAATGGAGCATTGTGTTTAAAAAGTCACAGAGACTGTTGATGATGAGTGCATGGACCATTGTGATGAAAACGGTCATGAAGCATTGTGATGACTGGAGTCACGGAGCATTGTGATGATAGTGGTCATGGAACATTGTGATAACAAGTGCATGGAGCATTGTGATGACCAGGTGTTGCAGTTTTGTGAATACAAGTGTCAGGGAGCATTGTGATGACATATGTAATGGCCCATTGTTATGACAATGGCATGGAGCATTGTGATGCCAAATGTCATGGATCATTGTGATGACAATGGCTTGCAACATTATGATGACAAGTGTCAGGGAGCATTGTGCTGAAAAGTGCATGGAGAATTGTGATGACAAGGGTCATGGAGCATTCTGATGACAAGTTTGTGGAGTATTATGATGACAATGGCATGGAGCATTGTGATGAAAACGGCATGGGGCATTGTGATGAAAAAGGTATGGAGCCTTTTCGTGACAGGGTTCAAGGAGCATTCTGACGACAAGTGTCAGGGAGCATTGTGGTGACAAGTGTATTGAGAATTGTGATGACAAATGTCATGGAGCATTGTGATGAAAAGGGCATGGAGTATTGTGATGATAGGCATCATGGAGCGTTGTGATGACAAGGGCTATGGAACATTGTGATCACAAGGGTTTGGAGCATTGTGATGACAGAGGTCATGGATCATTTTGATTTCAAGGAGCATGGAGCATTGTGATGGCAAGGGCATGAAGCAATGTGATCCCAAAGTTCATGGAGGATTGTGATGACAATGGTAATGGAGTATTGTGATGACAAGCGAAGAGAGCATTGTAATGACAGGGTCATGTAGCATTTTGCTGACAAAGGCATGGAGCATTGTGATGACAGGTGTCATGGAGCACTGTGATGACAAGCGTCACGTAGCATTGTGAATACAGGGGTCATGGAGCACTGGGATGACAAGGGCATGGATCATTGTGATGACAAGTGTCATGGAGCATTGGGCTGAAAATATTCATAGATTATTGTGATGACAGGGGTCATGGAGCATTGTGATGACAAGGGAATGCAGCATGGTGATGACAAGGCCCTGGAGCATTGTGATGAGAAGTCCATGGAGACTTGTGATGACAAGTCTCATGGAGCATTCTGATGAAAATTGTCATGGAGCATTGTGATTACAGGAGTCTTGGAGCACTGTGATGAATAGGGCATGGAGCATTGTGATGAGAAGGCCATGGAGCATTCTGATGACATGCGTCATGGAGTTTTTTTTTTTTTTTTTTTTTCTTTTTGCGGTAGGCGGGCCTCTCACTGTTGTGGCCTCTCCCGTTGCGGAGCACAGGCTCCGGACGCGCAGGCCCAGCGGCCATGGCTCACGGGCCCAGCCGCTCCGCGGCATATGGGATCCTCCCAGACCGGGGCACGAACCCGCATCCCCTGCATCGGCAGGCGGACTCTCAACCACTGCGCCACCAGGGAGGCCCCGTCATGGAGTTTTGTGATGACAAGTGCATGGAGCATTGTGATTACAGGGATCGTGGAGCATTGTGAAGAAAAGGTCATGGATCTTTTTGATGAAAACGGCATGGAGCCTTGTCATGATAGGGTTCAAGGAGCATACTGATGACAAAGATCATGGAGCATTGTGATAAGAAGACCATGGATAATTGTGATGATGAGCGTCATGGGGTGTTTTTATGATAAGTGTTATGCAACATTGTGATCACAAGGGTTTGGAGCATTATGATGACAGAGGTCATGCAGAATATTGATTTCACTGTGATGACAATAGCCTGAAGCATTATGATGATGGGCATGGTGCATTGTGATTACAGGGTTCATGGAGCATTGAGATGAAAAGCGGCAAGGAGCATTGTGATTACAATGGTCTTGGAGCACTGTGATGACAAGGGCATGGAACATTGTCATGAGAAGGTCATGGAACATTCTGATGACATGCGTCATGGAGCTATGTGATGACAAGGGAATGGAGCATTGTGATTTCAGGGGTGTTGAGCATTGTGATGAGAAGTGTCATGGAATCTTGCGATGATTAGGCCGTAGAACATTGTGATGGCGGTGGTCATGGTGCATTGTTATGACAGGGGTAAAGGAGCATTGTGATGAGAAGGGTATGGAATATTGGTCTGAAATATTTCATGGATTATTGTGAGGAGAGTGGGCATGGAGCATTGTGATGACAAGTGCACGGAACACTGTGATACATGTGTCATGCAGGACTGTTATGAAAAGGGCATGGAACATTGTGATGAGAAGGGCATCGAGAATTGTGATGACAAGTGTCATGGAGCTTTGTGATGACAAGGGCATGGAGCAATGTGATGAGAGGGTTCATGGAGCATTGTGAGGACAATGTCATTCAGCATTGTGATGACAAGGGTCATGGAGCTTTGTGATGACAAGTCATGGAGCATTTTGATGACAAGGGCTTGGTGCATTGTGATGAGAAGGGCAGGGAGCATTTTGATGACAGGTTCATGCAGCAATTTGATAAAAAGTGTAATGGAATATTTTGATGGCAGGAGTTATAGAACATTGTGATGTCAGGGGTCTTGGAGCTTTGGGATGAAAAGTGTCATGGAGCATTTTGATGACAGGGGTTATGGAACATTGTGATGTCAGGGGTCATGGTACATTGTGATGATAAAGGGATGTAGCATTGTGATGACAGTGTCATGGAACATTGTGATAACAGGGGTGAGGGCGTATTGTGATGACTAGTGATGGATCATTGTGATATCTCTTGTGAGAGAGCATTTTGATGAGAAGAGCATGGACCATTGTGATTACAAGATTTATGGAGCATTGCAATGACAAAGTTGTGAAACGATGTGAGGAAGTGCGCGTGGCACATTGTGATGAAAATGGTCATGGAGCATTGTTCTGACAAAGACATGGAGCATTGTGATGACAAGGGTCACAGTGAATTGTGATGAAAAGTTCATGGAGCGGGCTTCCCTGGTGGCGCAGTGGTTGGGAGTCCGCCTGCCGATGCAGGGGACACGGTTTCGTGCCCCGATCCCGGAAGATCCAACATGCCGCGGAGCGGCTGGGCCCGTGAGACATGGCCGCGAAGCCTGTGTGTCCGGAGCCTGTGCTCCGCAACGGGAGAGGCCACAGCAGTGAGAGGCCCGCGTACAGAAAAAAAAAAAAAAATTCATGGAGCATTGTGGTTACAAAGGTCACAGAGACTTGTGATGACGTGGGCATGGACCATTTTGATGACAAACGTTATGAAGCACTGAGATGACTGGAGTCACGGAGCATTGTGATGACAGGGGTCATGGAGCATTGTGAAGAGAAGACCATGCATAATTGTGATGACGAGCGTCATGGGGTATTGTGATGACAAGTGATATGGAATATTGTGATCACAAGGGTTTGGAGCATTGTTATGACAGAGGTCATGGAGCATTTTGATTTCATTGTGATGACAATAGCATGAAGCATTATGATGATGGGCATGGTGCATTGTGATGATAGGGTTCATGGATCATTGAGACGAAAAGGGGCATAGAGCATTGTGATTACAGGGTTCTTGGAGCATTGTGATGAGAAGGGTCATGGAGCTTTGTGATGACAAGGCCATGGAACATCGTGATGGCAGGGGTCATGGAGCATTTTTATGAAAGTGGTAATGGAGTATTGTGATGGCAAGGTCGTGGAGCATTGTGATGAGAAGGCCATGGAGCATTGTGATGACATGCGTCATGGAGCTTTGTGAAGACAAGGCCATGGAGCAATGTGATGAGAGCGTTCATGGACCATTTTGATGACAATGACATGGAGCATTGTGATGCCAAGGGTCTTGGATATTTTTGATGAAAAAGGTCATGGAGCATTTTGATAGCAAGGGCGTTGTGCATTGTGATGAGAAGGGCAGGGAGCATTTTGATGACAGGGTCATGGAACAATTTGATGAAAAGTGTCATGGATCATTTTGATGACAGTTGTTATGGAACATTGTGATGTCAGGGGTCATCGAACATTGTGATGATAAGTGCATGTAGCATTGTGATGAGAGGAATCATGGAACATTGTGATGACTGGGGTGAGGGAGTATTGTGACAAATAGTGATGTAGCATTGTGATATCAGTGGTGAGAGAGCATTTTGATGAGATGTGCAAGGAGCAATGTGATGACAAATTATATGGAGCATTGTGATGACAAAATTTTGGAGCACTGTGATGACAAGCGCATGGAGCATTGTGATGACAAGAGTCAAAGAGCATTGTGATGAAAAGTTCATGGAGCATTGTGGTTAAAAATGTCAGAGAGCCTTGTGATGATGCGGGCATGGACCATTATGATGACAAACGTTATGAAGCATTGAGATGACTGGAGTCACGGAGCATGGTGATGACCGGCGTCATGGAGCATTGTGATAACAATGGCATGGAGCATTGTGATGAGAGGGGCATGGAATATTGGTCTAATAATTTTCATGGATTATTACGATGACATTTGGAATGGCGCATTGTGATGACAAGGGCATGGAGCATTGTGATGACCAAGTCAAGCAGTATTGTGAAGACAGGTGTCCGGGAGCATTGGGATGACATATGTAATGGCCCATTGCGATGACAATGGCATGGAGCATTGTAATGCCAAAAGTCATGGATCATTGTGATGACAATGGCTTGTAACATTGTTATGACAAGTGTCAGGGAGCATTGTGCTGACAAGTGCATGGAGAATTGTGATGACAAGGGTCATGGAGCATTCTGATGACAAGCTTGTGGTGTATTTGTTGACAATGGCATGGAGCAATGTGATGAAAACGGCATGGGACATTGTGATGAAAAAGGCATGGAGCCTCTTCGTGACAGGGTTCAAGGAGCATTCTGATGACAAGTGTCAGGGAGCATTGTGAAGACAAGTGTATTGAGAATTGTGATGACAAAGGTCATGGAGCATTGTGATGAAAAGGGCATGGAGTATTGTGATGACAGGCATCATGGAGCGTTTTGATGACAAGTGTTATGGAACATTGTGATCACAAGGGTTTGGATCATTGTTATGACAAAGGTCATGAATTATTTTGATTTCAAGGAGCATGGAGCATTGTGATGACAAGGGCATGAAGCAATGTGATACCAAAGTTCATGGAGGATTGTGATGACAATGGATATGGAGTATTGCGATGACAAACGCATAGAGCATTGTAATGACAAGGTCATGTAGCATTTTGCTGACAAAGGCATGGAGCATTGTGATGACAGGTGTCATGGAGCACTGTGATGACAAGTGTCATGGAGCATTGTGAATACAGTGGTCATGGAGCATTGGGATGACAAAGGCATGGATCATTGTGATGACAAGAGTCATGGAGCACTGGGCTGAAAATGTTCATGGAGTGTTGTGATGACAGGGGTCATGGAGCCTTGTGATAACTAGGGAATGGAGCATTGTGATGACAAGAGTCCCGGATCATTGAGTTGTCAGGAGTTTTGGATTGTTGTGATGACAGTGGTCATGGAGCTTTGTGATATTGGCCATGGAGCATTGTGATGAGTAGGTCGTGAAGCATTGGGCTGAAAATGTTCATGGATTATTGTGATGACAGGGGTCATGGCACAATGTGATGACAAGGGAATGGAGCATGGTGATGACAAGTTCCTGGAGCATTGTGATGAGAAGACCATGGAAACTTGTGATGACAAGTCTCATGGAGCATTCTGATAAAAAGGGGCATGGAGCATTGTGAATACAGGGGTCTTGTAGCATTGTGATGACTAGGGCATGGAGCATTGTGATGAGAAGGCCATGGAGCATTCTGATGACATGTGTCATGGAGTTTTCTGATGACAAGGGCATGGAGCATTGTGATTACAGGGGTCTTGGAACATTGTGATGACAAGGGCATGGAACAATGAGAGCAGAAGACCAAGGAGCATTCTGATGGCCTGCAACATTGAGCTTTGTGATGACAAGGGCATGGAGCATTGAGATTACATGTGTCTTGGAGCATTGTGATGAAAAGGACATGGATTATTGTGATGAAAAAGGCATGGAGCCTTGTCATGACAGGATTCAAGGAGCATACAGACAACAAGTGTCAAGGAGCATTTTGATGACAAGTGTATTGAGCATTGTGAGGACAAACTTCATGGAGCATTGTGATGAGAAGACCATTGATAATTGTGATGACGAGCGTCATGGGGCATTGTGATGACAAGTGATATGGAATATTGTGATCACAAGGGTTTGGAGCATTGTTATGACAGAGGTCATGGAGCATTTTGATTTCATTGTGATGACAATAGCATGAAGCATTATGATGATGGGCATGGTGCATTGTGATGACAGGGTTCATGGATCATTGAGATGAAAAGGGGCATAGAGCATTGTGATTACAGGGTTCTTGGAGCATTGTGATGAGAAGGGTCATGGAGCTTTGTGAGGACAAGGCCATGGAACATCGTGATGGCATGGGTCATGGAGCATTGTTATGTTAGTTGTAATGGAGCATTCTGACGGCAAGGGCGTGGAGCATTGTCATGAGGAGGCCACGGAGCATTCTGATGACATGTGTCATGGAGCTTTGTGAAGACAAGGGCATGGAGCAATGTGATGAGAGCGTTCATGGAGCATTGTGATGACAATGACATGGAGCATTGTGATGCCAAAAGTCATGGATCTTTGTGATGAAAAAAGTAATGGAGCATTTTGATAGCAAGGGCGTTGTGCACTGTGATGAGAAGGGCAGGGAGCATTGTGATGACAGGGTCATGGAGCAATTTGATGAAAAGTGTCATGGAACATTTTGATGACAGGTGTTATGGAACATTTTAATGTCAGGGGTCATCGAACATTGTGATGATAAGTGCATGTTACATTGTGATGACTGGTGTCATGGAACATTGTGATGACAGGGGTGAGGGAGTATTGTGACAAATAGTGATGTAGCATTGTGATATCAGTGGTGAGAGGGCATTTCGATGAGAAGTGCATGGAGCATTGTGATGACAAATTTTAAGGAGAATGTAATGACAAGATTGTGGAGCACTGTGATGACAAGCGCATGGTGCATTGTGATGACATGTGTCATGGAGCATTGTGCTGACAAGCACATGGAGCACTGTGATGACAAGGGTCAAAGAGCATTGTCATTAATAGTTCATGGAGCATTGTGGTTAAAAAGGTCACAGAGACTGTTGATGACGAGGGCATGGACGATTGTGATGACAAAGGTCATGAAGCATTGTGATGACTGGAATCACGGAGCATGGTGATGACAGGGGTGATGGAGCATTGTGATAACAAGGGCATGGAGCATTGTGATGACAAGGGCATGGAACATTGGTCTAATAAGTTTCATGGATTATTGCGATGACAGTTGGAATGGCGCATTGTGATGACAAGGGCATGGAGCATTGTGATGACCAGGTCATGCAGTATTGTGAAGACAGGTGTCAGGGAGCATTGTGATGACATAAGTAATGGCCCATATTGATGACAATGGCATGGAGCATTGTGATGCCAAGTGTCATGGAGGATTCTGAAGACAAATGTAATGGTGCACTGTGATGACAATGGCTTGGAGCATTGTGATGACAAGGGCCAGGGAGCATTGTGCTGACAAGTGCATGGAGAATTGTGATGACAAGGGTCATGGAGCACTCTGATGACAAGCTTGTGGAGTATTTTGATGACAATGGCATGGAGCATTTTGTTGAAAACGGCATGGGGCATTGTGATGAAAAAGGCATGGAGCCTTTTCGTGACAGGGTTCAAGGAGCATTCTGATGAAAAGTGTCAGGGAGCATTGTGAGGACAAGTGTATTGAGAATTGTGATGACAAAGGTCATGTAGCATTGTGATGATAAGGGCATGGATTATTGTGATTACAGGCATCATGGAGCGTTGTGATGACAAGTGTTATGGAACCTTGTGATCACAAGTGTTTGGAGCATTGTGATGAGAGAGGTCATGGATCATTTTGATTTCAAGGAGCATGGAGCATTGTGATGACAAGGGCATGAAACAATGTGATCCCAAGTTTCATGGAGGATTGTGATGACAATGGAAATGGAGTATTGTGATGACAAGCGCATAGAGCATTGTAATGACAAGGTCAAGTAGCATTTTGCTGACAAAGGCTTGGATCATTGTGATGACATGTGTCATGGAGCAATGTGATGACAAGCGTCACGGAGCATTGTGAATACAGAGGTCATGGAGCATTGGGATGACAAGGGCATGGATCATTGTGATGACAAGGGTCATGGAGCACTGGGCTGAAAATGTTCATGGAGTGTTGTGATGACAGGGGTCATGGAGCATTGTGATGACTAGGGAATGGAGCATTGTGATGACAACAGTCCCGGATCACTGTGTTGTCAGGTGTCATGGAATGTTGTGATGACAGTGGTCATGGAACATTGTGATGATATTGGCCATGGAGCATTGTGATGGGTAGGTCGTGGAGCATTGGGCTGAATATATACATGGATTATTGTGATGACAGGGGTCATGGAGCATTGTGATGACAAGGGAATGGAGCATGGTGATGACAAGGTCCTGGAGCATTGTGAGGAGAAGACCATGGAGACTTGTGATGACAATCCTCATGGAGCATTCTGATGAAAATGGGCATGGAGCATTTTGATTACAGGGGTCTTGGAGCATTGTGATGACTATGGCATGGAGCATTGTGATGAGAAGGCCATAGAGCCTTCTGATGACATGCGTCATGGAGTTTTTTGATGACAAGGGCATGGAGCATTGTGATTACAGGGGTCTTGGAACATTGTGATGACAAGGGCATGAAACATTGTGAGGAGAAGACCAAGGAGCATTCTGATGGCCTGCAACATTGAGCTTTGTGATGACAAGGGCATGGAGCATTGAGATTACATGTGTCTTGGAGCATTGTGATGAAAAGGACATGGATTATTGTGATGAAAAAGGCATGGAGCCTTGTCATAACAGGATTCAAGAAGCATACAGACAAAAAGTGTCAGGGAGCATGTTGATGACAAGTGTATTGAGCATTGTGAGGACAAAGGTCATGGAGCATTGTGATGAGAAGACCATTTATAATTGTGATGACGAGCATCATGGGGCATTGTGATGACAAGTGATATGTAATATTGTGATCACAAGGGTCTGGAAGATTGTTATGACAGAGGTCATGGAGCATTTTGATTTCATTGTGATGACAATAGCATGAAGCATTATGATGATGGGCATGGTGCATTGTGATGACAGGGTTCATGGATCATTGAGATGAAAAGGGGCATAGAGCATTGTGATTACAGGGTTTTTGGAGCATTGTGATGAGATGGGTCATGGAGCTTTGTGATGAAAAATCCATGGAACATCGTGATGGCAGGGGTCATGGAGCATTGTTATGACAGGTGTAATGGAGCACTGTGATGACAAGGGCAAAGAGCATTGTGAGGATAATGCCATGGAGCATTGTGATGACATGCGTCAAGGGGCATTGTGCTGAGAAAGGCATAGAGCATTGTGATGACAAGGGTCCAAGAGCATTGTGATGAAAATTTAATGGAGCATTTTGGTTAAAAAGTCACAGAGACTGTTGATGATGAGCGCATGGACCACTGTGATGAAAAAGGTCATGAAGCATTGTGATGACTGGAGTCACGGAACATTGTGATGATAGGGGTCATGGAACATTGTGATAACAAGTGCATGGAGCATTGTGATGACCAGGTGTTGCAGTTTTGTGAAGACAAGTGTCAGGGAGCATTTTGATGACATATGTAATGGCCCATTATGATGACAATGGCATGGAGCATTGTGATGCCAAATGTCATGGATCATTGTGATGACAATGGCTTGCAACATTATGATGACAAGTGTCAGGGAGCATTGTGCTGAAAAGTGCATGGAGAATTGTGATGACAAGGGTCATGGAGCATTCTGATGACAAGCTTGTGGAGTATTTTAATGACAATGGCATGGAGCATTGTGATGAAAATGGCATGGGGAATTGTGATGAAAAAGTATGGAGCCTTTTCGTGACAGGGATCAAGGAGCATTCTGACAAAAATTGTCAGGGAGCATTGTGGTGAGAAGTGTATTGAGGATTGTGATGACAAATGTCATGGAGCATTGTGATGAAAAGGGCATGGAGTATTGTGATGACAGGCATCATGGAGCGTTGTGATGACAAGGGCTATGGAACATTGTGATCACAAGGGTTTGGAGCATTGTGATGACAGAGGTCATGGATTTTTTTGATTTCAAGGGGCATGGAGCATTGTGATGGCAAGGGAATGAAGCAATGTGATCCCAAAGTTCATGGAGGTTTGTGATGACAATGGTAATGGAATATTGTGATGACAAGCGAAGAGAGCATTGTAATGACAGGGTCATGTAGCATTTTGCTGACAAAGGCATGGAGCATTGTGATGACAGGTGTCATGGAGCACTGTGATGACAAGCGTCACGTAGCATTGTGAATACAGGTGTCATGGAGCATTGGGATGACAAGGGCATGGATCATTGTGATGACAAGTGTCATGGAGCATTGGGCTGAAAATATTCATAGATTATTGTGATGACAGGGGTCATGGAGCATTGTGATGACAAGGGAATGCAGCATGGTGATGACAAGGCCCTGGAGCATTGTGATGAGAAGTCCATGGAGACTTGTGATGACAAGTCTCATGGAGCATTCTGATGAAAATTGTCATGGAGCATTGTGATTACAGGAGTCTTGGAGCACTGTGATGACTAGGGCATGGAGCATTGTGATGAGAAGGCCATGGAGCATTCTGATGACATGCGTCATGGAGTTTTGTGATGACAAGTGCATGGAGCATTGTGATTACAGGGATCGTGGAGCATTGTGAAGAAAAGGTCATGGATCATTTTGATGAAAACGGCATGGAGCCTTGTCATGATAGGGTTCAAGGAGCATACTTATGACAAGGGTCAGGGAGCATTGTGATGACAAGTGTATTGAGCATTGTGATGACAAAGATCATGGAGCATTGTGATAAGAAGACCATGGATAATTGTGATGATGAGCGTCATGGCGTGTTTTGATCATAAGTGTTATGCAACATTGTGATCACAAGGGTTTGGAGCATTATGATGACAGAGGTCATGCAGAATATTGATTTCACTGTGATGACAATAGCTTGAAGCATTATGATGATGGGCATGGTGCATTGTGATGACAGGTTTCATGGAGCATTGAGATGAAAAGCGGCAAGGAGCATTGTGATTACAAGGGTCTTGGAGCATTGTGATGACAAGGGCATGGAGCATTGTCATGAGAAGGTCATGGAACATTCTGATGACATGCGTCATGGAGCTATGTGATGACAAGGGAATGGAGCATTGTGATTTCAGTGGTGTTGAGCATCGTGATGAGAAGTGTCATGGAACCCTGTGATGACTAGGCCGTGGATCATTGTGATGGCGGTGGTCATGGTGCATTGTTATGACAGGGGTAATGGAGCATTGTGATGAGAAGGGTATGGAATATTGGTCTGAAATGTTTCATGGATTATTGTGAGGAGAGTGGGCATGGAGCATTGTGATGACAAGTGCACGGAACACTGTGATACATGAGTCATGCAGGACTGTAATGAAAAGGGCATGGAACATTTTGATGAGAAGGGCATCGAGCATTGTGATGATAAGTGTCATGGAGCTTTGTGATGAAAAGCGCATGGAGCAATGTGATGAGAGGGTTCATGGAGCATTGTGAGGACAATGTCATGGAGCATTGTGATGACAAGGGTCATGGAGCTTTGTGATGACAAGTCATGGAGCATTTTGATGACAAGGGCTTGGTGCATTGTGATGAGAAGGGCAGGGAGCATTTTGATGACCGGTTCATGCATCAATTTGATAAAAAGTGTAATGGAATATTTTGATGGCAGGGGTTATAGAACATTGTGATGTCAGGGGTCTTGGAGCTTTGGGATGAAAATTGTCATGGAGCATTTTAATGACAGGTGTCATGGAACATTGTGATGTCAGGGGTCATGGTACATTGTGATGATAAAGGGATGTAGCATTGTGATGACAGTGTCATGGAACATTGTGATTACAGGGGTGAGGGCGTATTGTGATGACTAGTGAAGGAACATTGTGATATCTCTTGTGAGAGAGCATTTTGATGAGAAGAGCATGGACCATTGTGATTACAAGTTTTATGGAGCATTGCAATGACAAAGTTGTGAAACCTTGTGATGAAATGCGCGTGACACATTGTGATGACAATGGTCATGGAGCATTGTTCTGACAAAGACATGGAGCATTGTGATGACAAGGGTCACTGTGAATTGTGATGAAAAGTTCATGGAGCATTGTGGTTACAAAGGTCACATAGCCTTGTGATGACGTGGTCATGGACCATTTTGATGACAAACGTTATGAACCATTGAGATGACTGGAGTCAAGGAGCATTGTGATGACAGGGGTCATTGAACATTGTGATGACAAGGGCATGGAGCATTGTGTTGACAGGGGAATGGAGCATTGGTCTGACAAGTTTCATAGATTATTGTGATGACAGTGGGCATGGTGCATTGTGATGACAAGGGCATGGAGCATTGTGATGAGAAGGTCATGGAGTATTGTGAAGACAGGTGTCAGGGAGCATTGTGATGACATATGTCATAGTCCACTGCGATGACAATGGCATGGAGCACTGTGATGCCGAATGTAATGGAGGATTGTGATGACAAATATAATGGAGCATTGTGATGGTTACGGCATGGAGCATTATGATGATAAGGGCCATTGAAAATTTTCATGACAAGGTCGTGGAGCATTGTGATGAAAAATTCCTGGAGCATTGTGATGACAAAACCATGGAGACTTGTGATGACAAGTCTCTTGGAGCATACTGATGAAAAGGGGCATGGAGTATTGTGATTACAGGGGTCTTGGAACATTGTGATGACAAGGGCATGGAGCATTGTGAGGAGAAGACCAAGGAGCATTCTGATGCATGCGTCATTGTGCTTTGTGATGACAAGGGCATGGAGCACTGTGATTACATGTGTCTTGGAGCATTGTGATGAAAAGTGTATGGAACATTGAGATGAAAAAAGCATGGAGCCTTGTCATGACAGGATTCAAGGAGCATACAGACAACAAGTGTCAGGGAGCATTTTGATGACAAGTGTATTGAGCACTGTGATGACAAAGGTCATGGAGCATTGTGATGAGAAGACCATGGATAATTGTGATGACGAGCGTCATGGGGCATTGTGATGACAAGTGATATGGAATATTGTGATCACAAGGGTTTGGAGCATTGTTATGACAGAGGTCATGGAGCATTTTGATTTCATTGTGATGACAATAGCATGAAGCATTATGATGATGGGCATGGTGCATTGTGATGATAGGGTTCATGGATTATTGAGACGAAAAGTGGCATAGATCATTGTGATTACAGGGTTCTTGGAGCATTGTGATGAGAAGGGTCATGGAGCTTTGTGATGACAAGGCCATGGAACATCGTGATGGCAGGGGTCATGGAGCATTGTTATGAAAGTGGTAATGGAGCATTGTGATGGCAAGGTCGTGGAGCATTGTGATGAGAAGGCCATGGAGCATTGTGATGACATGCGTCATGGAGCTTTGTGAAGACAAGGCCATGGAGCAATGTGATGAGAGCGTTCATGGACCATTTTGATGACAATGACATGGAGCATTGTGATGCCAAGTGTCTTGGATATTTTTGATGAAAAAGGTCATGGAGCATTTGATAGCAAGGGTGTTGTGCATTGTGATGAGAAGGGCAGGGAGCATTGTCATGACAGGGTCATGGAGCAATTTGATGAAAAGTGTCATGGAACATTTTGATGACAGTTGTTATGGAACATTGTGATGTCAGGGGTCATCGAACATTGTGATGATATGTGCATGTAGCATTGTGATGAGAGGAATCATGGAACATTGTGATGACAGGGGTGAGGGAGTATTGTGACAAATAGTGATGTAGCATTGTGATATCAGTGGTGAGAGAGCATTTTGTTGAGATGTGCAAGGAGCACTGTGATGACAAATTTTATGGATGATTGTGATGACAAAATTGTGGAGCACTGTGATGACAAGCGCATGGAGCATTGTGATGACAAGTGTCAAAGAGCATTGTGATGAAAAGTTCATGGAGCATTGTGGTTAAAAATGTCAGCGAGCCTTGTGATGACGCGGGCATGGACCATTATGATGACAAACGTTATGAAGCATTGAGATGACTGGAGTCACGGACCATGGTGATGACCGGGGTCATGGAGCATTGTGATAATAAGGACATGGAGCATTGTGATGAGAGGGGCATGGAACATTGGTCTAATAAGTTTCATGGATTATTACGATGACATTTGGAATGGCGCATTTTGATGACAAGGGCATGGAGCATTGTGATGACCAGGTCATGCAGTATTGTGAAGACAGGGGTCCGGGAGCATTGGGATGACATATGTAATGGCCCATTGCAATGACAATGGCATGGAGCATTGTGATGCCAAATGTCATGGATCATTGTGATGACAATGGCTTGCAACATTGCTATGACAAGTGTCAGAGAGCATTGTGCTGACAAGTGCATGGAGAATTGTGATGACAAGGGTCATGGAGCATTCTGATGACAAGCTTGTGGAGTATTTTGTTGACAATGGCATGGAGCATTGTGATGAAAACGGCATGGGACATTGTGATGAAAAAGGCATGGAGCCTTTTGGTGACAGGGTTCAAAGAGCATTCTGATGACAAGTGTCAGGGAGCATTGTGATGACAAGTGTATTGAGAATTGTGATGACAAAGGTCATGGAGCATTGTGATGAAAAGGTCATGGAGTATTGTGATGACAGGCATCATGGAGCGTTTTGATGACAAGTGTTATGGAACACTGTGATCACAAGTGTTTGGATCATTGTTATGACAAAGGTAATGGATCATTTTGATTTCAAGGAGCATGGTGCATTGTGATGACAAGGGCATGAAGCAATGTGATCCCAAATTTCATGGAGGATTGTGATGACAATGGATATGGAGTATTGCGATGACAAACGCATAGAGAATTGTAATGACAAGGTCATGTAGCATTTTGCTGACAAAGGCATGGAGCATTGTGATGACAGGTGTCATTTAGCACTGTGATGACAAGCGTCATGGAGCATTGTGAATACAGGTGTCATGGAGCATTGGGATGACAAAGGCATGGATCATTGTGATGACAAGGGTCATGGAGCACTGGGCTGAAAATGTTCATGGAGTGTTGTGATGACAGGGGTCATGGAGCATTGTGATAACTAGGGAATGGAACATTGTGATGACAAGAGTCCAGTATCATTGTGTTGTCAGGAGTCATGGAGTGTTGTGATGACAGTGGTCATGGAGATTTGTGATATTGGCCATGGAGCATTGTGATGAGTAGGTCGTGAAGCATTGGGCTGAAAATGTTCATGGATTATTGTGATGACAGGGGTCATGGAACATTGTGATGACAAGGGAATGGAGCATGGGGATGACAAGTTCCTGGAGCATTGTGATTTGAAGACCATGGAGACTTGTGATGACAAGTCTCATGGAGCATTCTGATGAAAAGGGGCATGGCACATTGTGAATACAGGGGTCTTGGAGCATTGTGATGACTAGGGCGTGGAGCATTGTGATGAGAAGACCATGGAGCATTCTGATGACATGTGTCATGGAGTTTTTTGGTGACAAGGGCATGGAGCATAGTGATTACAGGGGTCTTGGAACATTGTGATGACAAGGGCATGGAGCAATGAGAGCAGAAGACCAAGGAGCATTCTGATGGCCTGCGACATTGAGCTTTGTGATGACAAGGGCATGGAGCATTGAGATTACATGTGTCTTGGAGCATTGTGATGAAAAGGACATGGATTATTGTGATGAAAAAGGCATGGAGCCTTGTCATGACAGGATTCAAGGAGCATACAGACAACAAGTGTCAAGGAGCATTTTGATGACAAGTGTATTGAGCATTGTGAGGACAAACTTCATGGAGCATTGTGATGAGAAGACCATTGATAATTGTGATGACGAGCGTCATGGGGCATTGTGATGACAAGTGATATGGAATATTGTGATCACAAGGGTTTGGAGCATTGTTATGACAGAGGTCATGGAGCATTTTGATTTCATTGTGATGACAATAGCATGAAGCATTATGATGAAGGGCATGGTCCATTGTGATGACAGGGTTCATGGATCACTGAGATGAAAAGGGGCATAGAGCATTGTGATTACAGGGTTCTTGGAGCATTGTGATGAGAAGGGTCATGGAGCTTTGTGAGGACAAGGCCATGGAACATCGTGATGGCAGGGGTCATGGAGCATTGTTATGTTAGGTGTAATGGAGCATTCTGACGGCAAGGGCGTGGGGAATTGTGATGAGAAGGCCATGGAGCATTCTGATGAAATGTGTCATGGAGCTTTGTGAAGACAAGGGCATGGAGCAATGAGATGAGAGCGTTCATGGAGCACTGTGATGACAATGACATGGAGCATTGTCATGCCAAAGTCATGGATCTTTTTGATGAAAAAAGTCATGGAGCATATTGATAGCAAGGGCGTTGTGCATTGTGATGAGAAGGGCAGGGAGCATTGTGATGACAGGGTCATGGAGCAATTTGATGAAAAGTGTCATGGAACATTTTGATGACAGGTGTTATGGAACATTGTGATGTCAGGGGTCATCGAACATTGTGATGATAAGTGCATGTAGCATTGTGATGACTGGAGTCATGGAACATTGTGATGACAGGGGTGAGGGAGTATTGTGACCAATAGTGATGTAGCATTGTGATATCAGTGGTGAGAGAGCATTTTGATGAGAAGTGCATGGAGCATTGTGATGACAAATTTTAAGGAGAATGTGATGACAAGATTGTGGAGCACTGTGATGACAAGCGCATGGTGCATTGTGATGACATGTGTCATGGAGCATTGTGCTGACAAGCACATGGAGCACTGTGATGACAAGGGTCAAAGAGCATTGTGATGAAAAGTTCATGGAGCTTTGTGGTTAAAAAGGTCACAGAGACTGTTGTTGACGAGGGCATGGACCATTGAGATGACAAAGGTCATGAAGCATTGTGATGACTGGAGTCACGGAGCATGGTGATGACAGGGGTCATGGAGCATTGTGATAACAAGGGCATGGAGCATTGTGATGACAAGGGCATGGAACATTGGTCTAATAAGTTTCATAGATTATTGCAATGACAGTTGGAATGGCGCATTGTGATGACAAGGGCATGGAGCATTGTGATAACCAGATCATGCAGTATTCAGAAGAGAGGTGTCAGGGATCATTGTGATGACATATGTAATAGACCGTTGTGATGACAATGGTATGGAACATTGTGATGCCAAGTGTCATGGAGGATTCTGATGATAAAGTTAATGGAGCATTGTGATGACAAGGGCTTGGAGCATTGTGATGACAATGGTCAGGGAGCATTTTGCTGACAAGTGCATGGAGAATTGTGATGACAAGGGTCATGGAGCATTCTGATGACAAGCTTGTGGAGTATTTTGATGACAATGGCATGGAGCATTGTGATGAAAACTGCATGGGACATTGTGATGAAAAAGGCATGGAGCCTTTTCGTGACAGGGTTCAAAGAGCATTCTGATGACAAGTGTCAGGGAGCATTGTGATGACAAGTGTATTGAGCATTGTGATGACAAAGGTCATGGAGCATTGGGATGAAAAGTGCATGGAGTATTGTGATGACAGGCATCATGGAGCATTGTGATGACAAGAGTTATGGAACATTGTGATCACAAGGGTTTGGAGCATTGTGATGACAGAGGTCATGGATCATTTTGATTTCAAGGAGCATGGAGCATTGTGATGACAATGTTATGAAGCAATGTGATCCCAATGTTCATGGAGGATTGTGATAACAATGGAAATGGCGTATTGTAATGACAAGCACATAGAGCATTGTAATGATACGGTCATGTAGCATTTTGCTGACAAAGGCATGGAGCATTGTGATGACATGTGTCATGGAGCACTGTGATGACAAGCGTCACGGAGCATTGTGAATACAGGGGTCATGGAGCATTGGGATTACAAGGTCATGGATCATGTGATGACAAGAGTCATGGAGCACTGGGCTGAAAATGTTCATGGAGTGTTGTGATGACAGTGGTCATGGAGCATTGTGATGATATTGGCCTTGGAGCATTGTGATGAGTAGGTCGTGGAGCATTGGTCTGAAATTGTTCATGGATTATTGTGATGACAGGGGTCATGGAGAATATTGATGACAAGGGAATGGAGCATGGTGATGACAAGGTCCTGGAGCATTGTGATGAGAAGACCATGGAGAGTTGTGAATACAAGTCTCATGGAGAATTCTGATGAAAAGGGGGCATGGAGCATTGTGATTACAGGGGTTTTGGAGCACTGTGATGACTAGGGCATGGAGCATTTTGATGAGATGCCATGGAGCATTCTGATGACATGCGTCCTGGAGTTTTTTGATGACAAGGGCATGGAGCATTGTGATTACAGGTGTCTTGGAACATTGTGATGACAAGGGCATGGAGCATTGAGATTACATGGTTCTTGGAGCATTGTGAAGAAAAGGACATCGATCATTGTGATGAAAAAGGCATGGAGCCTTGTCATGACAGGATTCAAGGAGCATACAGACAACAAGTGTCAGGGAGCATTTTGATGACAAGTGTATTGAGCATTGTGATGAAAAAGGTCATGGAGCACTGTGATGAGAAGACCATTGATAATTCTGATGACAAGCGTCATGGGGCATTGTGATGACAAGTGTTATGGAATACTGTGATCACAAGGGTTTGGAGCATTGTTATGACAGAGGTCATGGAGCATTTTGATTTCATTGTGATGACAATAGCATAAAGCATTATGATGATGGGCATGGTGCATTGTGATGACAGGGTTCATGGATCATTGAGATGAAAAGTTGCATAGAGCATTGTGATTACAGGGTTCTTGGAGCATTGTGATGAGAAGGGTCATGGAGCTTTGTGATGACAAGGCCATGGAACATCGTTATGGCAGGGGTCATGGAGCATTGTTATGACTGGGGTAATGGAGCATTGTGATGGCAACGGCATGGATCATTGGTCTAATATGTTTCATGAATTATTGCGATGACCTTTGGAATGGTGCATTGTGATGACAAGGGCATGGAGCTTTGTGATGACCAGGTCATGCAATATTGTGAAGAGAGGTATCAGGGAGCATTGTGATGAAATATGTAATGGCCCATTGTGATGACAATGGCATGGAGCATTGTGAGGCCTAGTGTCATGGAGGATTCTGATGACAAAGGAAATGGAACATTGTGATGACAATGGCTTGGAGCATTGTGATGACAAGGGACAGGGAGCATTGTGCTGAAAAGTGCATGGGAATTGTGATGACAAGGGTCATGGAGCATTCTGATGACAAGCTTGTGGAGTATTTTGATGTCAATGGCATGGAGCATTGGGATGAACAGGGCATGGAGTATTTTGATTACAGGCATCATGGAGCATTGTGATGACTAGTGTTATGGAACATTGTGATCACAAGGGTTTGGAGCATTGTGATGACAGACGTCAGGGATCATTTTGATTTCAAGGAGCATGGAGCATTTTGATGACAGGGATATGAAGCAATGTGATCCCAAGTTTCATGGAGGATTGTGATGACAATGGAAATGGAGTATTGTGATGACAAGCGCATAGAGCATTGTAATGACAATGTCATGTAGCATCTTGCTGACAAAGACATGGAGCATTGTGATGACATGTGTCATGGAGCACTGTGATGACAAGAGTCACGGAGCATTGTGAATACAGGGGTCATGGAGCATTGTGATGACAAGGATCATGGAGCACTGGGCTGAAATATTTTATGGAGTGTTGTGATGATAGGGGTCATGAAGCATTGTGATGACTAGGGAATGGAGCATTGTGATGACAAGAATCCCAGATCATTGTGTTGTCAGGTGTCATGGAGTGTTGTGATGAAAGTGGTCATGGAGCATTGTGATGATATTGGCCATGGAGCATTGTGATGAGTAGGGCATGGAGCATTGTGATGAGAAAGCCATGGAGCATTCTGATGACATGTGTCATGGAGTTTTGTGATGACAACGGCATGGAGCCTTGTGATTACAGGCATCTTGGAGCATTGTGATGACAAGTATCACGGAGCTTTGTGATGACAAGGGCATGGAGCAATGTGATAAGAGGGTTCATGGAGTATTGTGATGACAATGACATGGAGCATTGTGATGCCAAGGGTCATGGAGTTTGTGATGAAAAATCATGGAGCATTTTGATGACAAGTGCATGGTGCATTGTGATGAGAAAGGCAGGGAGCATTTTGATGGCCGGGTCATGCAGCAATTTGATGAAAAGTGTAAAGGAATATTTTGATGGCAGGGGTTATAAAACATTGTGATGTCAGGGGTCTTGTATCTTTTGGAAGAAAAGGGTCATGGAGCATTTTGATGACAGGGGTTATGGAACATTGTGATGTCAGGGGTCATGGAACATTGTGATGATAAGCGGATGTAGCATTGTGATGACAGTGTCATGGAACATTGTGATTACAGGGGTGAGGGAGTATTGTGATGACTAGTGATGGAACATTGTGATATCTCTGGTGAGAGAGCATTTTGATGAGATGTGCATAGATTATTGTGATTACAGGGATCTTGGAGCATTGTGATGAAAATGGCATGGTCATTGTTATGAAAAAGACATGGAACCTTGTCAAGACAGGGTTCAAGGAGCATACTGACGACAAGTGTCAGGGAGCATTGTGACGACAAGTGTATTGAGCATTGTGATGACAAAGATCATGGAGCATTGTGATGAGAAGACCACGGATAATTGTGATGATGAGCGTCATGGGGTGTTGTGATGATAAGTGTTATGGAACATTGTGATCACAATGGTTTGGAGCATTATGATGACAGAGGTCATGGAGAATATTGATTTCATTGTGATGACAATAGCCTGAAGCATTATGATGATGGCATGGCGCATTGTGATGACAGGCTTCATGGAGCATTGATATGAAAAGGGGCATGGAGCATTGTGATTACAAGGGTCATGGAGCATTGTGATGACAAGGGTATGGAGCATTGTGATGAAAAGACCATGAAAACTTCTGATGACATGCGTCATGGAGCTTTGTGATGACAAGGTCATGGAGCATTGTGATTTCAGGGGTCTTAAGGATTGTGATGACTAGTGTCATGGAACCTTGTGATGACTAGGCCGTGGAATATTTTGATGGCAAGCGTCATGGTGCATTGTTATGACAGGGTAAATGGAGCATTTTGATGAGAAGGGCATGGAACATTGGTCTGAAATATTTCATGGATTATTGTGATGAGAGTGGGCATGGAGCATTGTGATGACAAGGGCACGGAGCACTGTGATATATGGGTCATTCAGGATGGTAATGACAAGGGCATGGAGCATTATGATGAGAAGGGCATCGAGCATTGTGATGACAAGTATCAGGGATCTTTGTCATGACAGGGGCATGGAGCAATGTGATAAGAGTGTTTATGGAGCATTGTGATGACAATGACATGGAGCATTGAGATGCCAAGGGTTATGGAGCTTTGTGATGACAAGTCATGGAGCATTTTGATGAAAAGGGCATGGTGCATTGTGATGAGAAGGGCAGGGAGCATTTTGATGACCGGGTCATGCAGCAATTTGATGAAAAGTGTAATGGAACATTTTGATGGCAGGGGTTATAGAACATTGTGATGTCAGGGGTCATGGAACATTGTGATTACAGGGGTGAGGGAGTATTGTGATGACTAGTGATGGAACATTGTGATATCTCGTGTGAGAGAGCAGTTTGATGAGAAGTGCATGGAGCATTGTGATTACAAGGTTTAGGGAGCACTGCAATGGCAAAGTTGTGGACCATTGTGATGAAATGCACGTGGCACATTTTGATGGCAATGGTCATGGAGTATTGTTCTGAAAAAGACATGGAGCATTATGATGACAAGGGTCACAGAGAATTGTGATGAAAATTTCAGGGAGCATTTTGGTTACAAAGGTCACAGAGCCTTGTGATGACGCGGGCATGGACCACTGTGATGACAAACGTTATGAAACATTGTGATGACTGGAGTCAACGAGCATTGTGAAGACAGGGGTCATGTAGCTTTGTGATGACAAGGGCATGGAGCATTGTGATGACAGGGGCATGGAGCATTGGTCTGACAAGTTTCATAGATTATTGTGATGACACTGGGCATGGTGCATTGTGATGACCAGGGCCTGGAGCATTTTGATGAGAACGTCATGGAGTATTGTGAAGACAGTTGTCAAGGAGCATTGTGATGCCATATGTCATGGTTCATTGCGATTACAATGGCATGGAGCATTGTGATGCAAAATGTAATGGAGAATTGTGATGACAAATATAATGGAGCATTTTGATGATTAGGGCTTGGAGCATTATGATTTCAAGGGCCATTGAAAATTTTCATGACAAGGTCGAGAAGCATTGTGATGACAAGGTCCTGGAGCATTGTGATGGTAAAACCATGGAGCCTTGTGATGACAAGTCTCATGGAGCATACTGATGAAAAGGGGCATGGAGCATTGTGATTAGAGGGGTCTTGGCACATTGTGATGACAAGGGCATGGAGCATTGTGAGGAGAGGACCAAGGAGCATTCTGATGGCATGCGTCATTGAGCTTTGTGATGACAAGGGCATGGAGCATTGTGATTACATGGGTTTTGGAGCATTGTGATGAAAATGGCATGGATCATTGTGATGAAAAAGGCATGGAGCCTTGTCATGACACTGTTCAAGGAGCATACAGACAACAAGTGTCAGGGAGCATTTTGATGACAAGTGTATTGAGCATTGTGATGAGAAGACCATTGATAATTGTGATGACGTGTGTCATGGGGCATTGTGATGACAAGTGATAGGGACTATTGTGATCACAAGGGTTTGGAGCATTGTTTTGACAGAGGTCATGGAGCATTTTGATTTCATTGTGATAACAATAGCATGAAGCATTATGATGATGGGCATGGTGCATTTTGATGACAGCGTTCATGGATAATTGAGATGAAAAAGTGCATACAGCATTGTGATTACAGGGTACTTGGAGCATTGTGATGAGAATTGTCATGGAGCTTTGTGATGACAAGGCCATGAAACATCGTGATGGCAGGTGTCATGGAGCATTGTGATGACTGGGGTAATTGAGCATTGTGATGGCATGGGCATGGAGCATTGTGATGAGAAGGACATGGAGCATTCTGATGACATGTGTCATGGAGCTTTGTGAAGACAAGGGCATGGAGCAATGTGATGAGAGCGTTCATTGGGCATTGTGATGACAATGACATGGAGCATTGTGATGCCAAGGGTCATGGATCTTTGTGATGACAAAAGTCAGGGAACATTTTGATGGCAAGGTCGTTGTGCATTGTGATGAGAAGGGCATGGAGCATTCTGATGACAGGGTCATGGAGCAATTTGATGAAAATTGTCATGGAACATTTTGATGACAGGTGTTATGGAACATTGTGATGTCACGGGTCAACAAACACTTTGATGATAAGTGCATGTAGCATTGGGATGACAGGAGTCATGGAACATTGTGATGACAGGGGTGAGGGAATATTGTGACCAATAGTGATGTAGCATTGTGATATCAGTGGTGAGAGAGCATTTTGATGAGAAGTGCATGGAGCATTGTGATGACAAATTTTAAGGATCACTGTGATGACAAGAATGTGGAGCACTGTGATGACAAGCGCATGGTGAACTGTGATGACATGTCATGAGGCATTGTGCTGATAAGCTCATGGAGCATTGTGATGACAAGGGTCAAAGAACATTGTGATGAAAAGTTCATGGAGCATTGTGGTTTAAATGGTCAGAGACTTTTGATGACGACGGCATGGACCATTGTGATGACAAAGGTCATGAAGCATTGTGATGACGGGAGTCACGGAGCATTGTGATGACAGGGGTTATGGAGCATTGTGATGACAAGGGAATGGAGCACTGTGATGACAAGGTCCTGGAGCACTGTGATGTGTAGACCATGGAACCTTGTGATGACAAGTCTCATGGAGCATTCTGATGAAAATGCGCAGGGATCATTTTGATTACAGGGGTCTTGGAGCTTTGTGATGACAAGGGCATGGAACATTATGATGAGAAGGCCATGGAGCATTCTGATGACATTCGTCATGGAGCTTTGTGATGGCAAGTGCAAGGAGCATTGTGATCACAGGTGTCTTGGAACATGTTGATGAAAAGGGCATGGATCATTGTAATGAAATAGGCATGGATCCTTGCCATGAAAGAGTGCACGGTGCATACTGAGGTCAATAGTCAGAGAGCATTGTGTTGACAAGGGTATTGAACATTGTGTTGACAAAAGTCATGGTGCATTGTGATGAGAAGCCCATGGATAACTGTAGTGACCAGCGTCATGGGGCATTGTGATGACAAGTGTTATGGGGCATGGTGATCACAAGGGTTTGCAGCATTGTGGTGACAGATGTCATGGAGCTTTTTGATTTCATTGTGATGACAATAGCATGAAGCATTATGATGATGGGCATGGTGAATTTTGATGACAGCGTTCATGGAGCATTGTGATGAAAAGTGTCATGGAGCATTGGTCTGACAAGTTTTTTGGATTATTGTGATAAGAATGGGCATTGCACATTGTGATGACAAAGTCATGGAGCACTGTGATGACAAGGTCATGTATTATTGTGAAGAAAGGTGTCAGGGAGCATTGTGATGAAATATGTCATATTCCAGTTTGATGACAATATCATGGAGCATTGTGATGCCAATTGTTATGGAGGATTGTTGTGACAAAGTAAAGGAGCATTGTGATGACAAGGGCATGGAGCATTGTGATATCAAGGGCCATTGAGAATTTTAATGCCCTGGTCGTGAAACATTTTGATGAAAAGCGCATGGAGCTTCCTATGACAGGGGTCATGGAGCATTGCGATGACAAGTGCATGGAGTATTGTGATGACAAGAGCATATAACATTGTGATGTGAAGTGCCATGGAGCATTGTAATGACAAGGACGTGGAGAATTGTGAGGACAAGGGACATTGAGATTTGAGATGACAAGGCATGGAGCATGGTGATGGCAAAACCGTGGAGCATTGTGATGAGAAGTCCTTGGGTAATTGTGATGTCGAGCATCATGGAGCACTGTAATGAAAAGGGGCATGAAGCATTGTGATGACAGGTGTCAGGGAGCAATGTGATGACAGGGGTCATGGAGCAATGTGATGACAAAGTCATGGAGCATTGTGATGACAAGGGCATGGAGCATTGCAATGTCAAGAGAATGGAGAATTGTGATGACAAGAGCATGTAACATTTTGATGAGAAGTGTCATGTAGCATTGTGATGACAAGTACGTGGAGAATTTTGATGACAAGGGACATGGAACATTTTGAGAACCAGGGCATGGATCATTGTGATGACATGTGTCATGAAGCATTATTATGACAAGGGCCATGGTGCATTCTGACATAAGATATCACTTATGAAGGGAATGTAAACATGGCTACATATGAACTGATTTAGTGAAGAGAACAGAGTCTCAGATTTAGAAAACACTCTAATGCTTGCTTAAGGGGAAAGACAGGTGGGGAGATGCACAAAACAAAAGATTGATATTAGCACAGGTACCGTTCCATAATCCAAAAACAAAAGAGACAAGCACTACTCCTTCCTCAGTGAACGGAACTCAACATCCCTATTCCCCCCAGAGAAATATATCTGACTAGTAAGAATTTTAAAACCTATGTATTGATATGTCTCCGTAAGGTAACTAAGTGTGTCTAGTATGACATAAACATGGCAGGGAGAATCAGCTCAAACCCAATATAAAAATGAAATTCAAAACAAAACATAAAAACAGAACAATTCTTACACAATACCTTCAGGGTCGCTGATGAAACCTGGAATGACCCTATCTAAAATGACAGCTGGATGTGGCATAAGTCTGGACACTTGGGACTGAGAGGATTGGTGAGATTGGGTGAGCAAATGTAGACCCTTTAAAGCAATAATGTGTGGCACCCATTCCATGGGTCCCAACAGGCCAGGTTTAAGGTCATATTACTACAGCTATAATATGTACGGGAACCATAGAGAATGGACACAGTGTGAATACGAAAGGTTTCTAAAACTCAACGAATAGTCCCTCTCCTGGTGCTCCCATTTGACTTTCCAACTGCTTTACTATCAATCTCCCAACTTGGAGAGACAGCACCTTTAACCTCCTGGTTCGCACAGGTTGCCAATTTGGCAGAGGATGAAAGGGAAGAGGGAGACCAGTGAGAGAGTAGCTGTTAGACATTTGTACGGGCACATGTCACTCTTACTTCGCGTGAAGAAGAAGAAATAATAAAAGCCTCAGCCACCCACCGGGAACCAGTATAGGTCCTGAACCAAAATATTGGACGTGCGTTCAGCTCACAAAAAAAAACGAGTTAAATAATGTAGCTCAGTGCACAACAATTCACAAACAGGCAGAGTAATAAAGGACAACTATCGTCCAAAAATCTGTTGAGGGAAGGCAACGAGGCAGACTTGAAAGCGAGGCAGAATACCAGGAAACAGATTTCAAGAGGTACGTTGGAATCGCATTTAAGGCACAGGAAGAAGGGCACAACATCAACAATGATGCACTTGGCCAAAAAGGGCGTATGCGTTTTCTCCTGAATATATTCAGGAGAAAACGCATACGCCCTTTTTGGCCAAGCAAGCATGCTGGCAATGCAAATCTGCACTACAAAGTATCACTTCCCACTTGTCAAAAGGTACATCCACAAAATGGGTAAAAACCAAAAAGGCAAGACAGGCCCTGGAGAACAGGGAGCCTTGTTATGCTGATGGCCGGGATGTAAATTGCCAACTGCCTCTCTGGAGGAGTGCATTGAGTTCCCTAAAACAAGTAAACAACAGAGCTACAGAGCCAAGGGTACTTTCAGTCTGGGGAATATACCTTGGGAAAGCAGAAAATCAATAAGACAGAGCCACCCCAAAATTTAGGGCTGCACTGATTACAAGAACCTCAACTTGGGTACAGCTTAAATATACCAGGAAATATAAATATGGTTTAAAATATTTTGGTAGTTACATATGATGGAATATCCCTCAGCCATGAAATCAATGTCATAAGACCACTAGCAGCAAAATGAGTGGATTCAGGTACGATGATTCTAACTGAAATAAGTCACACATATAAAGAAACTTATCATAAGATATCACTTATGAAGGTCCTCTAAACATGGCTACACATGAACAGAGTTAGGAAAGCGAACAGAGACTCAGATTTAGAAAACACTCTTATGCCTGCTTAAGGGGGAATATGAGGTGGGGTGCTGCAGAAAACCAGCGTTTGATATAACCACACGTACCATTTCAAAAACCAACTATGGAATATACAAGACCTACACCTTCCTCAGTGAAAGGAACTCAAAACACGATATTTCCCACAGAGGAATATATCTGACTAGTAAGAATATTAAAACCTATGTATTGATATGTTGCCGTAATGGAATCAAGTGTGTCTAGACTGGCATAATCATTGCAGTGAGAATCAGCTCAAACGCACTATAAAAAGGAATTTCAAAAACAAAAAACAAAAAACATGGAAATTCTTTACAATTCCTTTAGGGGCTCTAATGAAACCTGGAATGACCCTAACTACAATGACAGCTGGATATGGCATAAGGCTGGACACTTGGGACTGAGAGGATTGGTGAGATTGGTTGAGCAAATGCAAACCCTTTAAAGCAATAATGTGTGGCACCCATTCCATTTGTCCCAACTCTCCAGGTTGAAGTCATTATTACTACAGCTATAACATGTACGGGAAACCTAGAGAATGGACACACTGTAAATACGAAAGGTTTCTAAAACTCAACTAATAGTCCCTCTCCTGGTGCTCCGGTTTTACATTCCAACTGCGTTACTATCAATCCCCCAACTTGGAGAGACAGCCCCTTTATCCTCCTGGTTCGCACACGTTGCCAATTTGGCAGAGGATAAAAGGGAAGAGGGAGAACCAATGAGAGAGTAGCTGTTAGGCATTTGGACGGGCATATGTCACTCTAATTTCCCGGCAAGAAGAAGAATTAACCAAAGTCTCAGCCACCCCCCGGGATCCAGATTATGTCCTGAATCAAAATTGTGGACTTGCGTTCAGCTCACAAAAAAGGAGTTGAAAAATGAAGCTAAGGGGCACAGCAATTCACAAACTGGCAGGATATTAAAGGACAACTATCATCCAAAAATCTGTTGAGGGAAGGCAATGAGTGGGAATTGAAGGCAAGGCAGAATAGCAGGAAAGAGATTTCAAGAGGTACGTTGGAATCATCTGTAAAGCACATGAAGAGGGGCACAACTTCGACAATGATGCACTTGGCCAAAAACGGCGTATGTGTTTTCTCCTGAATATATTAAGGACAAAACGCATACGCAATTTTTGGCCAAGCAAGCAAGGGGACAATGGAAACCTGCATTATAAAGAAGTATCACTCCCCACCGGTCAAAAGGGGCATCCACAAAATGTGTAAATACCAGAAAGGCAAGACAGTCCCTGGAGAACAGGGAGCCTTGTTATGCTGATGGGCGGGATGTAAGTTGCCAATTGCCTCTCTGGAGGAGTGCACTGTGTCCCCTAAAACAAGTAAACAACAGAGCTACAGAGCCAAGGGCACTTCCAGTCTAGGGAATATACTTTGAGAAAACTGAAAATCAATAAGAGAGAGCCACACCCAAATTTAGGGCTGCACTGCTTACAAGAACCTCAACTTGGGTACACCTGAAATATCCCAGGAAATATAAAAATGGTTCAAAAATTTGTGGTAATTATGTACGATGGTATATCCCTCAGCCATGAAATCAATGTCATAAGACCAGTAGCAGCAAAATGAGTGGATTCATGTACGAAGATTCTAAGTGAAATAAGTCACACAGAAAAAGAAGCTTATCATAAGATATCACTTATGAAGATCCTTTAAACATGGCTACACATGAACTGAGTTAGGAAGGAGAACAGAGTCTCACATTTAGAAAACACTCTTATGCCTGCTTAAGGGGGAAGGAGAGGTGGGGTGATGCATAAAACCGGAGTTGGATATAAGCACAGGTACCGTTCCAAAAACCAACTATGGAATTGACAAGACCTACCTATACCTTCCTCAGTGAAAGGGACTCAAAACACAATATTTCCCGCAGAGGAATATATCTGACTAGTAAGAATCTTAAAACCTATGTATTGATATGTCTCCGTAAGGGAATCAAGTGTGTCTAGACTGGCATAAAAATGGCAGCGAGAATCAGCTCAAAACCACTATAAAAAGGAATTTCAAAAACAATATAAAAAAACAGGGAAATTCTTTACAATTCCTTCAGGGTCTCTGATGAAACCTGGAATGATCCTATCTACAACGACAGCTGGATATGGCATAAGGCTGGACACATGGCACTGAGAGGATTGGTGAGATTGGGTGAGCAAACGCAGACCCTTTATAGCAATAAAGCATGGCACCCATTCCATGGGCTCCAACTCTCCAGGTTGAAGGGAATATTAATACAGCTATAACATGTACGGGAAACCTAGAGAATGGACACACTGAATACGAAAGGTGTCTAAACTCAAAGAATAGTCCCTCTTCTGGTGCTCTGGTTTGACTTTCCAACTGCTTTAGTATCAATCTCCCAACCTGGGGAGACAGCACCTTTAACCTCCTGTTTCGCACAGGATGCCAATTTCGCAGAGGATGAATGGGAAGAGGGAGAAACAATGAGAGAATAGCTGTTAGGCATTTGGACGGGCATATGTCACTCTTATTTCCCGGGAGGAAGAAGAATTGACCAAAGTCTCAGCCACCCACCGGGAACCAGTAGAGTTTCTGAACCAAAATATTGGACTTGCGTTCAGCTCACAAAAAACGAGTTAAAAAATGGAGCTACAGGGCAGAGCAATTCACAAACTGGCAGAGTAATAAAGGACAACTATCATGCAAAAATCTTTTGAGGGAAAGCAACGAGGCAGACTTGAAAGTGAGGCAGAATAGCAGGAAACTGATTTCAAGAGGCTCGTTGGAATCGCCTTTAAAGCACATGAAGAGGCGCACAATTTCGACAATTATGCACTTGGCCAAAAAGGGCGTATGCGTTTTCTCCTGAGTATATTCAGGAGAAAACACATACGCCATTTTTGGCCAAGCAAGCAAGCGGACAATGTAAGTCTGTACTACAAAGAAGTATCACTTCCCACCGGTCCAAAGGGACATCCACAAAAAGGGTAAAAACCAGAAATTCAAGACAGGCCCTGGAGAACAGGGACCTTGTTATGCTGATGGCCGGGATGTAAATTGCCATCTGCCTCTCTGGAGGATTGCATTGTGTTCCCTAAAACAAGTAAACAACAGAGCTACAGAGCCAAGGGCACTTCGAGTCTAGGGAATATACCATGGGAAAACTGAAAATCAATAAGACAGAGCCACCCCAAAATTTAGGGCTGCACTGCTTACAAGAACCTCAACTTGGGTACACCTTAAGTATCCCAGGAAAGATAAAAATGGTTCAAAAAATTGTGGTACTTACGTATGATGGAATAACCCTCAGCCATGAAATCAATTTCATAAGGCCAGTAGCAGCAAAATGAGTGGATTCAGGTACGATGATTCTAAGTGAAATAAGTCACACAGAAAAAGAAACTTATCATAAGATATCACTTATGAAGATCCTGTAAACATGGCTACACATGAACTGAGTTAGGAAAGAGAAGAGAGTCTCACATTTAGAAAACACTCTTATGCCTGCTTAAGGGGGAAGGAGAGGTCGGGTGATGCATAAAACCAGAGGTTGATATAAGCACAAGTACCGTTCCAAAAATCAAGTATGGAATAGACAAGACCTACACCTTCCTCAGTGAAAGGGACTCAAAAACCCATATTTCCCGCAGAGGAATATATCTGACTAGTAAGAAACTGAAAACCTATGTATTGATATGTCTCCATAAGGGAATCAAGTGTGTGCAGACTGGCATAATGATGGCAGCGAGAATCAGCTCAAACCACTATAAAAAGGAATTTCAAAAACAAAACAAAAAAACAGCGAAATTGTTTACAATTCCTTCAGGCTCTCTGATGAAACTTGGAATGACCCTATCTAGAATGACAGCTGGAGGTGGCATAAGGCTGGACACATAGGGCTGAGAGGATTGGTGAGATTCGTGAGCAAATGCAGTCCCTTTAAAGCAATAATGCATGGCACCCATTCCATGGGTCCCAACTCTCCAGGTTGTAGGGAATATTACTACAGCTGTAACATGTATGGGAAACCTAGTGAATGGACACACTGTGAATAAGAAAGGTTTCTAAATCTCAACGAATAGTCCCTCTCCTGGTGCTCCAGTTTCACTTTCTAACTGCTTTACTATCAATCTCCCAACTTGGAGAGACAGCACCTTTAACCTCCTGGTTCGCACAGGTTGCCAATTTGGCAAAGGATGAAAGGGAAGAGGGAGAACCAAAGAGAGAGTAGCTGTTAGGCATTTGGACGGGCACATGTCACTCTTTTTTCCCGGGAGGAAGAAGAATTACCCCACGTCTCTGCCACCCAACGGGAAACACTATAGGTCCTAAACCAAAATATGGGACTTGCATTCAGCTCACAAAAAACGAGTTAAAAAATGGAGCTATAGGGCAGAGCAATTCACAAACTGGCAGAGTAATAAAGGGCAACTATCATCCAAAAATCTGTTGAGGGAAGGCAACGAGGCGGAATTGAAAGTGAGGTAGAATAGCAGGAAACAGATTTCAAGAGGTACGTTGGAATCGCCTTTAAAGCACAGGAAGAGGGGCACAACTTCGACAATGATGCACTTGTCCAAAAAGGGCGTATGCGTTTTCTCCTGAGTATATTCAGGAGAAAACGCATACGCCCAATTTGGCCAAGCAAGCAAGCGGACAATGTAAGTCTACACTACAAAGAAGTATCACTTCCCACCGGTCCAAAGGGACATCCACAAAAAGGGTAAAAACCAGAAATTCAAGACAGGCCCTGGAGAACAGGGAGCCTTGTTATGCTGAATGGCGGGATGTAAATTGCCAACTGCCTCTCTGGAGGAGTGCAATGTGTTCCCTAAAACAAGTAAACAACAAAGCTACAGAGCCAAGGGCACTTCCAGTCTAGGTAATATACCTTGGGAAAACTGAAAATCAATAAGACAGAGCCACCCCAAAATTTAGGAATGCACTGCTTAAAAGAACCTCAAATTGGGTACACCTTAATTCCCAGGAAATATAAAAATGGATGAAAAAGTTGTGGTACTTACGTACGAGGGAATATCCCTCAGCCAAGAAATCAATATCATATGACCAGTAGCAGCAAAATGAGTGGATTCAGGTACGATGATTCTAAGTGAAATAAGTCACACAGAAAAAGAAACTATTATAAGATAACACTTATGAAGATCCTGTAAACATGGCTACACATGAACTGAGTTAGGAAAGAGAAGAGAGTCTCACATTTAGAAAACACTGTTATGCCTGCTTAAGGGGGAAGGAGAGGTGGGGTGATGCATAAAACCAGAGGTTGATATAAGCACAGGTACCGTTCCAAAAACCATGTATGGAATACACAAGACCTACACCTTCCTCAGGTAAAGGGACTCAAAACCCCATATTTCCCGCAGAGGAATATATCTGACTAGTAAGAATCTTAAAACCTATGTATTGATATGTCTCCATAAGGGAATCAAGTGTGTGTAGACTGGCATAAAGATGGCAGTGAGAATCAGCTCAATCCCACTATAAAAAGGAATTTCAAAAACAAAACAAAAAAACAGCAAAATTATTTACAATTCCTTCAGGGAATCTGATGAAACTTGGAATGACCCTATCTAGAACGACAGCTGGAGGTGGCATAAGGCTGGACACATGGGACTGAGAGGATTGGTGAGATTCGTGAGCAAATGCAGACCCTTTAAAGCAATAATGCATGGCACCCATTCCATGGGTCCCAACTCTCCAGGTTGTAGGGAATATTACTACCGCTATAACATGTATGGGAAACCTAGAGAATGGACACACTGTGAATACAAAAGGTTTCTAAATATCAACGAATAGTCCCTCTCCTGGTGCTCCAGTTTCACTTTCTAACTGGTTTACTATCAATCTCCCAACTTGGAGAGACAGCACCTTTAACCTCCTGGTTCGCACAGGTTGCCAATTTGGCAAAGGATGAAAGCGAAGAGGGAGAACCAAAGAGAGAGTAGCTGTTAGGCATTTGGACGGGCACATGTCACTCTTATTTTCCGGGAGGAAGAAGAATTAACCAAAGTCTCAGCCACCCACCGGGAACCAGTAGAGGTCCTAAACCAAAATATGGGACTTGAATTCAGCTCAAAAAAACGAGTTAAAAAATGGAGCTATAGGGCAGAGCAATTCACAAACTGGCAGAGTAATAAAGGAAAACTATCATCCAAAAATCTGTTGAGGGAAGGCAACGAGTCGGACTTGAAAGTGAGGCAGAATAGGAGGAAACAGATTTCAAGAGGTACGTTGGAATCGCCTTTAAAGCACAGGAAGAGGGGCACAACTTCGACAATGATGCACTTGTCCAAAAAGGGTGTATGCGTTTTCTCCTGAGTATATTCAGGAGAAAACGCATACGCCCATTTTGGCCAAGCAAGCAAGCGAAAAATGTAAGTCTGCACTACAAAGAAGTATCACTTCCCACCGGTCCAAATGGACATCCACAAAAAGGGTAAAAACCAAAAATTCAAGACAGGTCCTGGAGAAGAGGGAGCCTTGATATGCTGATGGGCGGGATGTAAATTGCCAACTGCCTCTCTGGAGGAGTGCATTGTGTTCCCTAAAACAAGTAAACAACAGAGCTACAGAGCCAAGCGCACTTCCAGTCTAGGGAATATACCTTGGGAAAACTGAAAATCAATAAGACAGAGCCACCCCCTAATTTAGGCCTGCACTGCTTAGAAGAACGTCAACTTGGGTACACCTTAAATATCCCAGGAAATATAAAAATGGTTCAAAATATTGTGGTACTTACATACGATGGAATATCCCTCAGCCATGAAATCAATGTCATAAGACCAGTAGCAGCAAAATGAGTAGATTCAGGTACAATGATTCTAAGTGAAATAAGTCACACAGAAAAAGAAACTTATCATAAGATATCACTTATGAAGATCCTGTAAACATGGCTACACATGAACTGATTTAGGAAAGAGAGCAGAGATTCACATTTAGAAAACACGCTTATGCCTGCTTAAGGGGGAAGGAGAGGTGGGGTGAGGCATAAAACCAGAGTTTGATATAAGCACACGTACCGTTCCAAGAACCAAGTATGGAATAGACAAGACCTACACCTTCCTCAGTGAAAGGGACTCAACACACCATATTTCACACAGAGGAATATATCTGAGTAGTGATAATCTTAAAACCTATGTATTGATTTGTCTCTTTTAGGGAATCAAGTGTGTCTAGACTCGCATAAACATGGCAGCGAGAATCAGCTCAAACCCAATATAAAAAGGAATTTGAAAAACAAAAAAAAGGGAAATTCTTTACAATTCCTTCAGGGTCTCTGATGAAACCTGGAATGACCCTATCTACAACGACAGCTGGATGTGGCTTAAGGCTGGACACATGGGACTGAGAGGATTGGTGAGATTGGGTGAGCAAATGCAGACCGTTTAAAGCAATAATGCATGGCACCCATTCCATGGGTCCCAACTCTCCAGGTTGAAGGGAATATTACTACAGCTATAACATGTATGGGAAACCTAGAGAATGGACACACAGTGAATACGAAACGTCTCTAAAACTCAACAAATAGTCCCTCTCCTGATCCTCCGGTTTGACTTTTCAACTGCTTTACTATCAATCTCCCAACCTGGAGAGACTGCACCTTTAACCTCCTGTTTCGCACAGGTTGCCAATTTACCAGAGGATGACTGGGAAGAGGGAGAACCAATGAGAGAGTAGCTGTTAGGCATTTGGACGGGCATATGTCACTCTTATTTCCTGGGAGGAAGAAGAACTGACCAAAGTCTCAACCACCCACCCGGAACCAGTATAGGTCCTGAACCAAAATATTGGTCTTTCGTACAGCTCAGAAAAAAAAACAGTTATAAAACAGAGCTCAGGGGCACAGCAATTCACAAAGTGGCAGAGTAATAAAGGACAACTATCGTCCAAATATCTGTTGAGGGAAGGAAACGAGGCGGACTTGAATGCGAGGCAGAATAACAGGAAACATATTTCAAGAGGTACCTTGGAATCACCTTTAAAGCACAGGAAGAGGGGCACAACTTTGACAATGATGCACTTGGCCTAAAAGGGCTTATGCATTTTCTCCTGAGTATATTCAGGGGAAAACGCATACGCCTTTTTTGGCCAAGCAAGCAAGCAGGCATGCAAGTCTGCACTACAAAGATGTATCACTTCCAACCGGTCCACAGGAACATCCACAGAAAGGGTAAAAACCAGAAATTCAAGACAGGCCCTGGAGAACAGGGAGCCTTGTTATGCTGATTGGCGGGATGTAAATTGCCAACTGCCTCTCTGGAGGAGTGCATTGTGTTCCCTAAAAGAAGTAAACAACAGAGCTACAGAGCCAAGGGCACTTCCAGTCTAGATAATATACCTTGGGAAAACTGAAAATCAATAAGTCAGAGCTCCCCCATAATTTAGGCCTGCACTGCTTACAAGAACGTCAACTTGGGTACACCTTAAATATCCCAGGAAATATAAAAATGGTTCGAAAAATTGTGGTACTTACATACGAGGGAATATCCCGCAGCCATGAAATCAATGTCATAAGACCAGTAGCATCAAAATGAGTGGATTCAGGTACGATGATTCTAAGTGAAATAAGTCACACAGAAAAAGAAACTTATCATAAGATATCACTTATGAAGATCCTGTAAACATGGCTACACAGGAACTGAGTTAGGCAAGAGAACAGAGTCTCACATTTAGAAAACACTCTTATGCCTGCTTAAGGGGGAAGGAGAGGTGGGGTGATGCATCAAACCAGAGTTTGATATAAGCACAGGTACCGTTCCAAAAACCAACTATGGATTAGACAAGACCTACACCTTCCTCAGTGAAAGGGACTCAAAACCCCATATTTCCCGCAGAGGAATATATCTGACTAGTAAGAATTTTAAAACCTATGTATTGATATGTCTCCATAAGGGAATCAAGTGTGTCTAGACTGGCATAAACATGGCAGTGAGAATCAGCTCAAACCCACTATAAAAATGAATTTCAAAAACAGAACAAAAATCAGGGAAATTCTTTACAATTCCTTCAGGGTCTCTGATGAAACCTGGAATGACCCTATCTACAACGACAGCTGGATGTGGCATAAGGCTGGACACATGGGACTGAGAGGATTGGTGAGATTCGTGAGCAACTGCAGACCCTTTAAAGCAATAATGCATGGCACCCATTCCATGGGTCCCAACTCTCCAGGTTGAAGGGAATATTACTACAGCTATAACATGTATGGGAAACTTAGAGAATGGACACACTGTGAATACGAAACGTTTCTAAAACTCAACGAATAGTCCCTCTCCTTGTGCTCCAGTTTGACTTTTTTTTTTTTTGTCATTTATCGGCCATCAGCTTTTATTTATTTATTTATTTATTTATTTGCTTTTATTTATTTATTTTTTTTTAATTTTTTGCCTTATGACAAATTTAATCAGTTATACATATACATATGTTTCCATATCCCCTCGTTTTGCGTCTCCCTCCCACCCTCCCTATCCCACCCCTCCAGGCGGTCCCAAAGCACGGAGCTGATCTCCCTGTGCTATGCGGCTGCTTCCCACTAGCTATCTACCTCACGTTTGGTAGTGTATATATGTCCATGCCGCTCTTTCACTTTGTCAGAGCTTACCCTTCCCCCTCCCCATATCCTCAAGTCCATTCTCTAGTAGGTCTGTGTCTTTATTCCTGTCTTACCCCTATGTTCTTCATGACATTTTTTTTCTTAAATTCCATATATATGTGTTAGCATAGAGTATTTTTCTTTCTCTTTCTGACTTACTTCACTCTGTATGACAGACTCTAGGTCTATCCACCTCATTACAAATAGCTCAATTTCATTTCTGTTTATGGCTGAGTAATATTCCATTGTATATATGTGCCACATCTTCTTTATCCATTCATCCGATGATGGACACTTAGGTTGTTTCCATCTCCGGGCTATTGTAAATAGGGCTGCTATGAATATTTTGTTACATGTCTAGTTTTGAATTATGGTTTTCTCAGGGTATATGCCCAGTAGTGGGATTGCTGGGTCATATGGTATTTCTATTTGTAGTTTTTTAAGGAACCTCCATACCGTTCTCCATAGCGGCTGTACCAATTCACATTCCCACCAGCAGTACAAGAGTGTTCCCTTTTTTCCACACCCTCTCCAGCATTTATTGTTTCTAGATTTTTTGATGATGGCCATTCTGACTGGTGTGAGATGATATCTCATTGTAGTTTTGATTTGCATTTCTCTAATGAGTAAAGATGTTGAGCATCCTTTCATGTGTTTGTTGGCAGTCTGTATATCTTCTGTGGAGAAATGTCTATTTAGGTCTTCTGCCCATTTTTGGATTGGGTTGTTTGTTTTTTTGTTATTGAGCTGCATGAGCTGCTTATAAATTTTGGAGATTAATCCTTTGTCAGTTGCTTCATTTACAAATATTTTCTCCCATTCTGAGGGTTGTCTTTTGGTCTTGTTTATGGTTTCCTTTGCTTTGCAAAAGCTTTTAAGTTTCATTAGGTCCCATGTGTTTATTTTTGTCTTTATTTCCATTTCTCTAGGAGGTGGGTCCAAAAGGATCTTGCTGTGATTTATGTCATAGAGTGTTCTGCCTTTGTTTTCCTCTAAGAGTTTGAGAGTGTCTGGCCTTACATTTAGGTCTTTAATCCATTTTGAGCTTATTTTTGTGTATGGTGTTAGGGAGTGATCTAATCTCATACTTTTACATGTCCCTATCCAGTTTTCCCAGCACCACTTATTGAAGAGACTGTCCTTTCTCCACTGTACATTCCTGCCTCCTTTATCAAAGATAAGGTGACCATATGTCCGTGGGTTTAACTCTGGGCTTTCTATCCTGTTCCATTGATCTATCTTTCTGTTTTTGTGCCAGTACCATACTGTCTTGATTACTGTAGCTTTGTAGTATAGTCTGAAGTTAGGGAGCCTGATTCCTCCAGCTCCATTTTTCGTTCTCATGATTGCTTTGGCTATTCGGGGTCTTTTGTGTTTCCATACAAATTGTGAAATTTTTTGTTCTAGTTCTGTGAAAAATGCCAGTGGTAGTTTGACAGGGATTGCATTGAATGTGTAGATTGCTTTGGGTAGTAGAGTCATTTTCACAATGTTGATTCTTCCAATCCAAGAACATGGTACATCTCTCCATCTATTTGTATCATCTTTAATTTCTTTCATCAGTGTCTTATAATTTTCTGCATACAGGTCTTTTGTCTCCTTAGGTAGGTTTATTCCTAGATATTTTATTCTTTTTGTTGCAATGGTAAATGGGAGTGTTTCCTTGATTTCACTTTCAGATTTTTCATCATCAGTATATAGGAATGCCAGAGATTTCTGTGCATTAATTTTGTATCCTGCAACTTGACCAAATTCATTGATAAACTCTAGTAGTTTTCTGGTAGCATCTTTAGGATTCTCTATGTATAGTATCATGTCATCTGCAAACAGTGACAGCTTTTCTTCTTCTTTTCCGACTTGGATTCCTTTTATTTCCTTTTCTTCTCTGATTGCTGTGGCTAAAATTTCCAAAACGAGGTTGAATAAGAGTGGTGAGAGTGGGCAACCTTGTCTTGTTCCTGATCTTAGTGGAAATGGTTTCAGTTTTTCACCATTGAGGATGATGCTGGCTGTGGGTTTGTCATATATGGCCTTTATTATGTTGAGGAAAGTTCCCTCTATACCTACTTTCTGCAGGGTTTTTATCATAAATGGGTGTTGAATTTTGTCGAAAGCTTTCTCTGCATCTATTGAGATGATCATATGGTTTTTCTCCTTCAATTTGTTAATATGGTGTATCACGTTGATTGATTTGCGTATATTGAAGAATCCTTGCATTCCTGGAATAAACCCCACTTGATCATGGTGTATGATCCTTTTAATGTGCTGTTGGATTCTCTTTGCTAGTATTTTGTTGAGGATTTTTGCATCTATGTTCATCAGTGATATTGGCCTGTAGTTTTCTTTCTTTGTGACATCCTTGTCTGGTTTTGGTATCAAGGTGATGGTGGCCTCGTAGAATGAGTTTGGGAGTGTTCCTCCCTCTGCTATATTTTGGAAGAGTTTCAGAAGGATAGGTGTTAGCTCTTCTCTAAATGCTTGATAGAATTCGCCTGTGAAGCCATCCGGTCCTGGGCTTTTGTTTGTTGGAAGATTTTTTATCACATTTTCAATTTCAGTGCTTGTGATTGGTCTGTTCATATTTTCTATTTCTTCCTGATTCAGTCTTGGCAGGTTGTGCATTTCTAAGAATTTGTCTATTTCTTCCAGGTTGTCCATTTTATTGGCATAGAGTTGCTTATAGTAATCTCTCATGATCTTTTGTATTTCTGCAGTGTCAGTTGTTACTTCTCCTTTTTCATTTCTAATTCTATTGATTTGAGTCTTCTCCCTTTTTTTCTTGATGAGTCTGGCTAATGGTTTATCAATTTTGTTTATCTTCTCAAAGAACCAGCTTTTAGTTTTATTGATCTTTGCTATCGTTTCCTTCATTTCTTTTTCATTTATTTCTGATCTGATTTTTATGATTTCTTTCCTTCTGCTAACTTTGGGATGTTTTTGTTCTTCTTTCTCTAATTGCTTTAGGTGCAAGGTTAGGTTGTTTATTCCAGATGTTTCCTGTTTCTTAAGGTGGGATTGTATTGCTATAAACTTCCCCCTTAGAACTGCTTTTGCTGCGTCCCATAGGTTTTGGGTAGTCGTGTCTCCATTGTCATTTGTTTCTAGGTATTTTTTTAAATTCCCCTTTGATTTCTTCAGTGATCACTTTGTTATTAAGTAGTGTATTGTTTAGCCTCCATGTGTTTGTATTTTTACAGCTCTTTTCCTGTAATTGATATCTAGTCTCATAGCATTGTGGTCAGAAAAGATACTTGATACAATTTCAATTTTCTTAAATTTACCAAGGCTTGATTTGTGACCCAAGATATGATCTATCCTGGAGAATGTTCCATGAGCACTTGAGAAAAATGTGTATTCTGTTGTTTTTGGATGGGATGTCCTATAAATATCAATTAAGTCCATCTTGTTTAATGTATCATTTAAAGCTTGTGTTTCCTTATTTATTTTCATTTTGGATGATCTGTCCATGGGTGAAAGTGGGCTGTTAAAGTCCCCTACTATGATTGTGTTACTGTCGATTTCTCCTTTTATGGCTGTTAGTATTTGCCTTATGTATTGAGGTGCTCCTATGTTGGGTGCATAAATATTTACAATTGTTATATCTTCTTCTTGGATCGATCCCTTGATCATTATGTAGTGTCCTTCTTTGTCTCTTCTAGTAGTCTTTATTTTAAAGTCTATTTTGTCTGATATGAGAATTGCTACTCCAGCTTTCTTTTGGTTTCCATTTGCATGGGATATCTTTTTCCATCCCCTTACTTTCAGTCTGTATGTGTCTCTAGGTCTGAAGTGGGTCTCTTGTAGACAGCATATATATGGGTCTTGTTTTTGTATCCATTCAGCCAATCTGTGTCTTTTGGTGGGAGCATTTAGTCCATTTACATTTAAGGTAATTATTGTTATGTATGTTCCTATTCCCATTTTCTTAATTGTTTTGGGTTCGTTATTGTAGGTCTTTTCCTTCTGTTGTGTTTCTTGCCTAGAGAAGTTCCTTTAGCATTTGTTGTAAAGCTGGTTTGTTGGTGCTGAACTCTCTCAGCTTTTGCTTGTCTGTAAACGTTTTAATTTCTCCATCAAATCTGAATGAGATCCTTGCTGGGTAGAGTAATCTTGGTTGCAGGTTTTTCTCCTTCATCACTTTAATTATGTCCTGCCACTCCCTTCTGGCTTGTAGAGTTTCTGCTGAGAGATCAGCTGTTATCCTGATGGGGATTCCCTTGTGTGTTATTTGTTGTTTTTGCCTTGCTGCTTTTAATATGATTTCTTTGTGTTTAATTTTTGACAGTTTGATTAATATGTGTCTTGGCGTATTTCTCCTTGGATTTATTCTGTATGGGACTCTCTGTGCCTCCTGGACTTGATTAAATATTTCCTTTCCCATATTAGGGAAGTTTTCAACTATAATCTCTTCAAACATTTTCTCAGTCCCTTTCTTTTTCTCTTCTTCTTCTGGAACCCCTATAATTCGAATGTTGGTGCGTTTAATGTTGTCCCAGAGGTCTCTGAGACTGTCCTCTGTTCTTTTCATTCTTTTTTCTTTATTTTGCTCTGCAGCAGTTATTGCCACTATTTTATCATCCATCTCACTTATCCGTTCCTCTGCCTCAGTTATTCTGCTATTGATCCCATCTAGAGTATTTTTTATTTCATGTATTGTGTTTTTAATCGATGCTTGATTCATCTTTAGTTCTTCTAGGTCCTTGTTAACTGTTTCTTGCATTTTGTCTATTCTATTTCCAAGATTTTGGATCTGGGAAATATAATCTTGCATCATCTTTACCATCATTATTCTGAATTCTTTTCCAGGTAGACTGCCTATTACCTCTTCATTAGTTAGGTCTGGTGGGTTTTTATCTTGCTCCTTCTCCTGCTGTGTGTTTTTCTGTCTTCTCATTTTGCTTATGTTACTGTGTTTGGGGTCTCCTTTTTTCAGGATGCAGGTTCGTAGTTTCCGTTGTTTTTGTTGTCTGTCCCCAGTGGCTAAGGTTGGTTTAGTGGGTTGTGTAGGCTTCCTGGTGGAGGGGACTAGTGCCTGTGTTCTGGTGGGTGAGGCTGGATCTTGTCTTTCTGGTGGGCAGGTCCACGTCTGGTGGTGTGTTTTGGGGTGTCTGCAGACTTTTTATGAGTGTAGGCCACCTCTCTGCTAATGGGTGGCGTTGTGTTCCTGTCTTGCTAGTTGTTTGGCTTAGGGTGTCCAGCACTGTAGCTTGCTGTTCGTTGAGTGAAGCTGGGTGCTGGTGTTGAGATGGAGATCTCTGGAAGATTTTTGCCGTTTGATATTATGTGGAGCTGGGAGGTCTCTTGTGGACCAGTGTCCTGAAGTTGGCTCTCCCGCCTCAGAGGCACAGCACTGACTCCAGGCTCCTCAATTTGGGATGATTTGTTGTCTATTCATGTATTCCACAGATGCAGGGTACATCAAGTTGATTGTGGAGATTTAATCCGCTGCTTCTGAGGCTGCTGGGAGAGGTTTCCCTTTCTCTTCTTTGTTCTCACAGCTCCTGGGTCTCAGCTTTGGATTTGGCCCAGCCTCTGCGTGTAGGTCGCCGGAGGGCGTCTGTTCTTCGCTCAGGCAGGACAGGATTAAAGGAGCAGCCTCTTCGGGGTCTCTGGCTCACTCAGGCCGGGCGGGAGGGAGGGGCACGGAGTGCGGGGCGAGCCTTTTGAGAGGTCTGGTGTCTTCTGCCAGCGTTCAGTAGGTGTTCTGTAGGAGTTGTTCCACGTGTAGCTGTATTTCTGGTGTATCCCCAGTTTGACTTTTCAACTGCTTTACTATCAATCTCCCAACTTGGAGAGACAGCACGTTTAACCTCCTGGTTCACCCAGGTTGCCAATTTGGAAAAGGATGAAAGGGAAGAGGGAGAAACAATGAGAGAGTAGCTCTTAGGCATTTGGACGGGCACATGTCAGTCTTAATTCCCGGGAGGAAGAAGAATTAACCAAAGTCTCAGCCACCCACCGAAAACCAGTATAGGTCCTGAACCAAAATATTGGACTTGCGTTCAGCTCAAAAAAAACCGAGTTAAAAAATGTAGCTCAGGGGATCAGCAATTCACCAACTGGCAGAGTAATAAAGGGCAACTATCGTCCAAAAATCAGTTGAGGGAAGGCAACGAGGCGAACTTGAAAGTGAGGCAGAATAGCAGGAAACAGATTTCAAGAGGTACGTATGAATCACCTATAAAGCACAGGAATAGGGGCACAACTTCGACAATGATGCACTTGGCCAAAAAGGGCGTATGCGGTTTATCCTGAATATATTCAGGAGAAAACGCATACGGCACTTTTGGCCAAGCAAGCAAGTGGGCAATGCAAGTTTGCACTACAAAGAAGTATCACTACCCATCGGTCAAAAGGATATCAACAAAATGAGTAAAAACCAGAAAGGCAAGACAAGCCCTGAAGAACAGGGAGCCTTGTTATGCTGATGGCCGGGATGTAAATTGCCAACTGCCTCTCTGGAGGAGTGCATTGTGTTCCCTAAAACAAGTAAACAACAGAGCTACAGAGCCAAGGACACTTCCAGTCTAGGGAATATACCTTGGGAAAACTGAAAATGAATAAGACAGAGCCACCCCAAAATTTAGGGCTGCACTGCTTACAAGAACCACAACTTGAGTACACCTTAAATATCCCAGGAAATATAAAAATGGTTGAAAAAATTGTGGTACTTACGTACGATGGAATATCCATCAGCCATGAAATCAATGTCATAAGACCAGTAGCAGCAAAATGAGTGGATTCAGGTACGATGATTCTAAGTGAAATAAGTCACACAGAAAAAGAAACGTATCATAGATATCACTTATGAAGATCCTGTAAACATGGCTACACATGAACTGAGTTAGGAAAGAGAACAGTGTCTCACATTTAGAAAACACTCTTATGCCTGCTTAAGGGGGAAGGAGAGGTGGGGTGATGAATAAAACCAGAGTTTGATATAAGCACAGGTACCGTTTCAAAAACAAACTATGGAATAGACAAGACCTTCACCTTCCTCAGTGAAAGGGACTCAAAACTCCATATTTCCCGCAGAGGAATATATCTGACTAGTAAGAATCTTAAAACCTATGTATTGACATGTCTCTGTAAGGGAATCAAGTGTTTCTAGACTGGCATAATCATGGCAGCGAGAATCAGCACAAACCCACTATAAATAGGAATTTCAAAAACAAAACAAAGTAACAGGGAAATTCTTTACAATTCCTTCAGGGTCTCTGATGAAACCTGGAAAGACCCTATCTACAACGACAGCTGCAGCTGGCATAAGGCTGGACACATGGGACTGAGAGGATTGGTGAGATTGGGTGAGCAAATGCAGACCCTTTAAAGCAATAATGAACGGCACCCATTCCATGGGTCCCAACTCTCCAGGTTGTAGGGAATATTACTACAGCTATAACATGTACGGGAAACCTAGAGAATGGACACACTGTGAATACGAAAGGTCTCTAAAACTCAACGAATAGTCCCTCTCCTGGTGCTCTGGTTTGACTTTCCACCTTCTTTACTATCAATTTCCAAACCTGGAGAGACAGCATCTTTAAAATTCTCTTTTGCACAGGTTGCCAAATTCGCAGAGGATGAATGGGAAGAGGGAGAACCAAAGAGAGAGTAGCTGTTAGGCGTTTGGACGGGCATATGTCACTCTTATTTCCCGGGAGGAAGAAGAATTGACCAAAGTCTCAGCCAACCAACGGGAACCAGTATAGGTCCTGAACCAAAATATTAGACTTGCGTACAGCTCAGAAAAAAAAACAGTAAAAAAACGTAGCTCAGGGGAACAGCAATTCACAAACTCACAGAGTAATAAAGGACAACTATCGTCCAAAAATCTGTTGTGAGAAGGCAACGAGGCGGACTTGAAAGCGAGGCAGAAAATCCGGAAACAGATTTCAAGTGGTACGTTGGAATAACCTTTAAAGCACAGGAAGAGGGGCACAACTTCGACAATGAGGCACTTGGCCAATAAGGGCTTATGCATTTTCTCCTGAGTATATTCTGGAGAAAACACATACGCCTTTTTTGGCCAAGCAAGGAAGCGGGCATGCAAGTCTGCACTACAAAGAAGTATCACTTCCCACCAGTCCACAGGAACATCCACAAAAATGGTAAAAACCAGAAATTCAAGACAGGCCCTGGAGAACAGGGAGCTTTGTTATGCTGATGGGCTATATGTAAATTGCTAACTGCCTCTCTGGAGGAGTGCATTGTGTTCCCTAAAACAAGTAAACAACAGAGATTCAGAGCCATGGGCACTTCCAGTCTAGGGAATATACCTTGGGAAAACTGAAAATCAATAAGACAGAGCCATCCCAAAATTTAGGGCTGCACTGCTTACAAAAACCTCATTTTGGGTACACCATAAGTATCCCAGGAAATATAAAAATGGTTCAAAAAATTGTGGTACTTACGTACGATGGAATATCCCTCAGCCAAGAAATCAATGTCATAAGACCAGTAGCAGCAAAATGAGTGGATTCAGGTACGATGATTCTAAGTGAAATAAGTCCCACAGAAAAAGAAACGTATCATAAGATATCACTTATGAAGATCCTGTAAACATGGCTACACATGAACTGAGTTAGGGAGGAGAACAGAGTCTCACATTTAGAAAAAAACTCTTATGCCTGCTTAAGGGGGAAGGAGAGGTGGTGTGATGCATAAAAACAGAGTTTGATATAAGCACAGGTACCGTTCCAAAAACCAACTATGGTATAGAGAAGACTTACACTTTCCTCAGTGAAAGGGATTCAAAATCCCATATTTCCCGCAGAGGAATATATCTGAGTAGTAAGAATCTTAAAACCTATGTATTGATATGTCTCCGTAAGGGAATCAAGTGTGTCTAGACTGGCATAAAGATGGCAGCGAGAATCAGATCAAACCCACTATAAAACGGAATTTCATAAACAAAACAAAAAAACAGTGAAATTCTTTACAATTCCTACAGGCTCTCTGATAAACCTTGGAATGACCCTATCTACAACGACAGCTGTAGGTGGCATAAGGCTGGACACATGGGACTGAGAGGATTGGTGAGATTGGGGGAGCAAATGCAGACCCTGTAAAGCAATAATGCATGTCACCCATTCCATGGGTCCCACCTCTCCAGGTTGATCGGAATATTACTACATCTATAACATATATGGGAAACCTAGAGAATGGACACACTGTGAATACGAAAGGTTTCTAAACCTCAACGAAATGTCCCTCTCCTGGTGCTCCAGTTTGACTTTCCAACTGCTTTACTATCAATCTCCCAACTTGGAGAGACAGCCCCTTTAACCTCCTGGTTCTCACAGGTTGCCAATTTGGCAGAGGATGAAAGGGAAGAGGGAGAACCAATGAGAGAGTAGCTGTTAGGCATTTGGACGGGCACATGTCACTCTTGTTTCCCGGCAGGAAGAAGAATTAAGCAAAGTTGCAGCCACCCACCGGGAACCAGTATAGGTCCTGAACCAAAATTTTGGACATGCGTTCAGCTCACAAAAAAACGAGTTGAAAAAGGGAGCTCAAGGGCACAGCAATTCAAAAACCGGCAAAGTAATAAAGGAAAACTGTCCTCCAAAAACCTGTTGAGGGAAGGCAACGAGGCAGACTTGAAAGCGAGGCAGAATAGCAGGAAACAGATTTCAAGAGGTACGTTGGAATCACATGTAAAGCACAGGAAGAGGGGCACAACTTCGTCAATGATGCACTTGGCCAAAAACGGTGTATGCATTTTCTCCTGAACGTATGCAGGAGAAAACGCATACGCCCTTTTTGGCCAAGCAAGCAAGCGGGCAATGCAAATCTGCACTACAAAGAAGTATCACTTCCCACCGGTCAAAAGGGACATCCACAAAATGTGTAAAAACCAGAAAGGCAAGACAGGCCCTGGAGAACAGGGAGCGTTGTTATGCTGTTGGGCGGGATGTAAATTGCGAACTTTCTCTCTGGAGGAGTGCATTGTGTTCCCTAAAACAGGTGAAAAACAGAGCTACAGTGCCAAGGGCACTTCCAGTCTAGGGAATATACCTTAGGAATACTGAAAATCAATAAGACAGAGCCACCCTCAAATTTAGGGCTGCACTGCTTACAAGAACCTCAACTTGGGTACACCTGAAATATCCCAGGAAATATAAAAATGGTTCAAAAAATTGTGGTACTTACGTACGATGGAATATCCCTCAGCCAAGAAATCAATGTCATAAGACCAGTAGCAGCAAAATGAGTGGATTCAGGTACGATGATTCTAAGTGAAATAAGTCCCACAGAAAAATAAACGTATCATAAGATATCACTTATGAAGATCCTGTAAACATGGCTACACATGAACTGAGTTAGGGAGGAGAACAGAGTCTCACATTTAGAAAAAAACTCTTATGCCTGCTTAAGGGGGAAGGAGAGGTGGGGTGATGCATAAAAACAGAGTTTGATATAAGCACAGGTACCGTTCCAAAAACCAACTATGGTATAGAGAAGACTTACACTTTCCTCAGTGAAAGGGATTCAAAATCCCATATTTCCCGCAGAGGAATATATCTGAGTAGTAAGAATCTTAAAACCTATGTATTGATATGTCTCCGTAAGGGAATCAAATGTGTCTAGACTGGCATAAAGATGGTAGCGAGAATCAGATCAAACCCACTATAAAACGGAATTTCAGAAACAAAACAAAAAAACAGTGAAATTCTTTACAATTCCTTCAGGCTCTCTGATAAACCTTGGAATGACCCTATCTACAACGACAGCTGTAGGTGGCATAAGGCTAGACACATGGGACTGAGAGGATTCGTGAGATTGGGTGAGCAAATGCAGACCCTGTAAAGCAATAATGCATGTCACCCATTCCATGGGTCCCACCTCTCCAGGTTGAAGGGAATATTACTACATCTATAACATATATGGGAAACCTAGAGAATGGACACACTGTGAATACGAAAGGTTTCTAAACCTCAACGAAATGTCCCTCTCCTGGTGCTCCAGTTTGACTTTCCAACTGCTTTACTATAAATCTCCCAACTTTGAGAGACAGCCCCTTTAACCTCCTGGTTCTCACAGGTTGCCAATTTGGCAGAGGATGAAAGGGAAGAGGGAGAACCAATGAGAGAGTAGCTGTTAGGCATTTGGAAGGGCACATGTCACTCTTGTTTCCCGGCAGGAAGAAGAATTAACCAAAGTTGCAGCCACCCACCGGGAACCAGTATAGGTCCTGAACCAAAATTTTGGACATGCGTTCAGCTCACAAAATACGAGTTGAAAAAGGGAGCTCAAGGGTACAGCAATTCACAAACCGGCAAAGTAATAAAAGACAAATGTCATCCTAAAATCTGTTGAGGGAAGGCAACGAGGCAGACTTGAAAGCGAGGCAGAATAGAAGGAAACAGATTTCAAGAGGTACATTGGAATCACATGTAAAGCACAGGAAGAGGGGCACAACTTCGTCAATGATGCACTTGGCCAAAAACGGCGTATGCATTTTCTCCTGAACATATGCAGGAGAAAACGCATACGCCCTTTTTGGCCAAGCAAGCAAGCGGGCAATGCAAATCTGCACTACAAAGAAGTATCACTTCCCACCGCTCAAAAGAGACATCCACAAAATTTGTAAAAACCAGAAAGGCAAGACAGGCCCTGGAGAACAGGGAGCGTTGTTATGCTGTTGGGCGGGATGTAAATTGCGAACTTTCTCTCTGGAGGAGTGCATTGTGTTCCCTAAAACAGGTAAAAAACAGAGCTACAGTGCCAAGGGCACTTCCAGTCTAGGGAATATACCTTAGGAATACTGAAAATCAATAAGACAGAGCCACCCTCAAATTTAGGGCTGCACTGCTTACAAGAACCTGAACATGGGTACACCTGAAATATCCCAGGAAATATAAAAATGGTTCAAAAAATTGTGATACTTACGTATGATGGAATATCCCTCAGCCATGAAATCAATGTCATAAGACCAGTAGCAGCAAAATGAGTGGATTCAGGTACGAAGATTCTAAGTGAAATAAGTCACACAGACAAAGAAGCCTATCATAAGATATCACTTATGAAGATCCTGTAAACATGGCTACACATGAACTGAGTTAGGGAACAGAAGTGAGTCTCACATTTATAAAACAATCTTATGCCTGCTTAAGGGGGAAGGAGAGGTGGGGTGATGCATAAAACCAGAGTTTGATATAAGCACAGGTACCATTCCAAAAACCAACTATGGAATAGACAAGACCTACACCTTCCTCAGTGAAAGGGACTCAAAACCCCATATTTCCCGCAGAGGAATATATCTGACTAGTAAGAATCTTAAAACCTATGTTTGATATGTCTCTGTAAGGGAATCAAGTGTTTCTAGACTGGCATAATCATGGCAGCGAGAATCAGCTCAAACCCACTATAAAAAGGAATTTCAAAAACAAAACAAAAAAACAGCGAAATTCTTTACAATTCCTTCAGGGTATCTGATGAAACGTGGAATGACCCTGTCTACAATGACAGCTGGATGTGGTATAAGTCTGGACACTTGGGACTGAGAGGATTGGTGAGATTGGGTGAGCAAATGCAGACCATTTAAAGCAATAATGCATGGCACCCATTCCATGGGTCTCAACTCTCTAGGTTGAAGGGAATATTACTACAAATATAACATGTACGGGAAACCTAGAGAATGGACACACTGTGAATACGAAAGTTCTTTAAAACTCAACGAATACTCCCTCTCCTGGTGCTCCGGTTTGACTTTCCAACTGCTTTACTATCAATCTCCGAACTTGGAGACACAGCCCCTTTAACCTCCTGGTTCTCACAGGTTGCCAATTTGGCAGAGGATGAAAGGGAAGAGGGAGAACCAATGAGAGAGTAGCTGATAGGCAATTGGACGGGCATATGTCACTCTAAATTTCTGGGAGGAAGAAGAATTAACCAAAGTTGCAGCCACCCACCGGGAACCAATATAGGCCCTGAACGAAAATTTTGGATATGCCTTCAGCTCACAAAAAACGAGTTGAAAAATGGAGCTCAAGGGTACAGCAATTCACAAACTGGCAGAGTAATAAAGGACAACTATCATCACACAATCTGTTGAGGGAAGGCAACGAGGAGGAATTGAAATCGAGGCAGAATAGCAGGAAACAGATTTCAAGAGGTACATTGGAATCACCTGTAAAGCACAGGAAGAGGGGCACAACTTCGACAATGATGCACTTGGCCAAATAGGGCGTATGCATTTTCCCTGAATATATGCAGCAGAAAACGCATATGCCCATTTTGGCCAAGCAAGCAAGCAGGCAATGCAAATCTGCACTACAAAGAAGTGTCACTTCCCACCAGTCAAAAGGGACATCCACAAAATGTGTAAAAACCAGAAAGTCAAGAGAGGCCCTGGAGAACAGGGAGCCTTGTTATGCTGATGGGCGGGATGTAAATTGCCAACTGCCTCTCTGGAGGAGTGCATTTTGTTCCCTAAAACAAGTAAACAACAGAGCTAGAGAGCCAAGGGCACTTCCAGTCTAGAGAATATTCCTTGGGAAAATTGAAAATCAATAGGACAGAGCCACCCTCAAATTTAGGGCTGCACTGCTTACAAGAACCTCAACTTGGGAACACCTGAAATATCCCAGGAAAGATAAAAATGGTTGAAAAAATTGTGGTACTTACGTACGAGGGAATATCCCTCAGCCATGAAATCAATGTCATAAGACCAGTAGCAGCAAAATGAGTGGATTCAGGTACGATGATTCTAAGTGAAATAAGTCACACAGAAAAAGAAGCTTATCATAAGATATCACTTATGAAGATCCTGTAAACATGGCTACACATTAACTGAGTTAGGAAAGAGAAGAGAGTCTCACATTTAGAAAACACTCTTATGCCTGGTTAAGGGGGAAGGAGAGGTGGGGTGATGCATAAAACCAGAGTTTGATATATGCACAGGTACCGTTCCAAAAACCAACTATGGAATTAACAAGACCTACCTATACCTTCCTCAGTGAAAGGGACTCAAAACCCCATATTTCCCGCAGAGGAATATATCTGACTAGTAAGAATCTTAAAACCTAGGTATTGATATGTCTCCGTAAGGGAATCAAGTGTGTCTAGACTGGCATAAACATGGCAGTGAGAATCAGCTCAAACCCACTATAAAAAGGAAATTCAAAAACAAAACAAAAAAACGGGGAAATTCTTTACAATTCATTCAGGGTCTCTGATGAAACGTGGAATGACCATTTCTACAATGACAGCTGGATGTGGAATAAGGCTGGACTCTTGGGACTGAGAGGATTGGTGAGATTGGGTGAGCAAATGCAGACGCTTTAAAGCAATACTGCATGGCACCCATTCCATGGGTCCCAACTCTCCAGGTTGAAGGGAATATTACTACAGCTGTAACATGTACGTGAAACCTAGAGAATGCACACACAGTGAATAGGAAAGTCTCTAAAACTCAACGAATAGTCCCTCTCCTGGTGCTCCAGTTTGACTTTCCAACAGCTTTACTATCAATCTCCCAACTGAGAGAGACAGCCCCTTTAACCTCCTGGTTCTCACAGGTTGCCAATTTGGCAGAGGATGAAAGGGAAGAGGGAGAACCAATGAGAGAGTAGCTGTTAGGCATTTGGACGGGCATATGTGACTCTAATTTCCCGGCAGGGAGAAGAATTAACCAAAGTTGCAGCCACCCACCGGGAACCAGTATAGGTCCTGAACCAAAATTTTGGACATGCGTTCAGCTCACAAAAAACGAGTTGAAATATGGAGCTCAAGGGCACAGCAATTCACAAACTGGCAAACTAATAAAGGACAACTATCATCCAAAAATCTGTGGATGGAAGGCAACGAGGCAGACTTGAAAGCGAGGCAGAATAGCAGGAAACAGATTTCAAGAGGTACGTTGGAATCACCTGTAAAGCACAGGAAGAGGGGCACAACATCGTCAATGATGCACTTGGCCAGAAACGGCGTATGCATTTTCTTCTGAACGTATGCAGGAAAAAACGCATACGCCCTTTTTGGCCAAGCAAGCAAGCGGGCAATGCAAATCTGCACTACAAAGAAGTATCACTTCCCATCGGTCAAAAGGGACATCCACAAAATGTGTAAAAACCAGAAAGGCAAGACAGGCCCTGGAGAACAGGGAGCATTGTTATGCTGTTGGGCGGGATGTAAATTGCGAACTTTCTCTCTGGAGGAGTGCATTGTGTTCCCTAAAACAGGTAAAAAACAGAGCTACAGTGCCAAGGGCACTTCCAGTCTAGGGAATATACCTTAGGAAAACTGAAAATCAATAAGACAGAGCCACCCTCAAATTTAGGGCTGCACTGCTTACAAGAACCTGAACATGGGTACACCTGAAATATCCCAGGAAATATAAAAATGGTTAAAAAATTGTGGTAATTACGTACGATGGAATATCCCTCAGCCATGAAATCAATGTCATAAGACCAGTAGCAGCAAAATGAGTGGATTCAGGTACGAAGATTCTAAGTGAAATAAGTCACACAGAAAAAGAATCTTATCATAAGATATCACTTATGAAGATCCTGTAAACATGGCTACACATGAACTGATTTAGGAAAGAGAACAGACTCTCACATTTAGAAAACATTCTTATGCCTGCTTAAGGGGGAAGGAGAGGTGGGGTGATGCATAAAAACAGAGTTTGATATAAGCACCTGTACCGTTCCAAAAACCAACTATGGTATAGACAAGAGCTACCTATTCCTTCCTCAGTGAAAGGGACTAAAAATCCCATATTTGCCGCAGAGGAATATATCTGACTGGTAAGAATCTTAAAACCTAAGTATTGATATGTCTCCGTAAGGGAATCAAGTGTGTCTAGACAGGCATAAACATGGCAGCGAGAATCAGCTCAAACCCATTGTAAAAAGGAATTTCAAAAACAAAACAAAAAAACAGGGAAATTCTTTACAATTCCTTCAGGGTCTCTGATGAAACCTGGAATGACCCTATCTAAAACGATAGCTGGATATGGCATAAGGCTGGACACATGGGACTGAGAGGATTGGTGAGATTGGGTGAGCAAACGCAGACCCTTTATAGCAATAATGCATGGCACCCATTCCATGGCCTCCAACTCTCCAGGTTGAAGGGAATATTAATACAGCTATAACATGTCCGGGAAACCTAGAGAATGGACACAATGAATACGAAAGGTCTCTAAACTCAACGAATAGTCCCTCTTCTGGTGCTCCGGTTTGACTTTCCAACTGCTTTAGTATCAATCTCCCAACCTGGAGAGACAGCACTTTTAACCTCCTGTTTTGCCCAGGTTGCAAATATCGCAGAGGATGAATGGGAAGAGGGAGAACCAATGGGAGAGTAGCTGTTAGGCATTTGGATGGGCATATGTCACTCTTACTTACCGGGAGGAAGAAGAATTGACCAAAGTCTCAGCCACCCACCGGGAACCAGTATAGTTTCTGAACCAAAATATTGGACTTGCGTTCAGCTGAGAGAAAACGAGTTAAAAAATGGAGCTCAGGGGCACAGCAATTCACAAACTGGCAGAGTAATAAAGGGCAACTATCGTCCAAAAATCTGTTGAGGGAAGGCAACGAGGCGAACTTGAAAGCGAGGCAGAATAGCAGGAAACAGATTTCAAGAGGTACGTTGGAATCACATGTAAAGCACAGGAAGAGGGGCACAACTTCGTCAATGATGCACTTGGCCAAAAACGGCGTATGCATTTTCTCCTGAACATATGCAGGAGCAAACGCATACGCCCTTTTTGACCAATCCAGCAAGTGGGCAATGCATATCTGAACTACAAAGAAGTATTACTTCCCACCGGTCAAAAGGGACATCCACAAAATGTGTAAAAACCAGAAAGGCAAGACAGGCCCTGGAGAACAGGGAGCATTGTTATGCTGATGGCCGGGATGTAAACTGCCAACTGCCTCTCTGGAGCAGTGCATTGTGTTCCCTAAAACAAGTAAACAACAGAGCTACAGAGCCAAGAGCACTTCCAGTCTAGGGAATATACCTTGGGCAAACTGAAAATCAATAAGACAGAGCCACCCCTAAATTTAGGGCTGCACTGCTTACAAGAACCTCAACTTGGGTACACTTTAAGTATCCCAGGAAAGATAAAAATGTTTCAAAAAATTGTGGTATTACGTACGATGGAATATCCCGCAGCCTTGAAATCAATGTCACAAGACCAGTAGCAGAAAAATGAGTGGATTCAGGTACGATGATTCTAAATGAAATAAGTCACACAGAAAAAGAAACTTATCATAAGATATCACTTATGAAGATCCTGTAAACATGGCTACACATGAACTGAGTTAGGAAAGAGAAGAGAGTCTCACATTTAGAAAACACTGTTATGCCTGCTTAAGGGGGAAGGAGAGGTGGGGTGATGCATTAAACCAGAGGCTGATATAAGCACAGGTACCGTTCCAAAAAACAAGTATGGAATAGACAAGACCTACACCTTCCTCAGTGAAAGGGACTGAAAACCCCATATTTCCCGGAGAGGAATATATCTGCCTAGTAAGAATCTTAAAACCTATGTATTGATATGTCTCCATAAGGGATTCAAGTGTGTGTAGACTGGCATAAAGATGGCAGCGAGAATCAGCTCAAACCCACTATAAAAAGGAATTTCAAAAACAAAACAAAAAAACAGCAAAATTCTTTACAATTCCTCAGGGTCTCTGATGAAACTTGGAATGACCCTATCTAGAACGAGAGCTGGAGGTGGCATAAGGCTGGACACATGGGACAGAGAGGATTGGTGAGATTCGTGAGCAAATGCAGACCCTTTAAAGCAATAATGCATGGCACGCATTCCATGGGTCCCAACTCTCCAGGTTGTAGGGAATATTACTACAGCTATAACATGTATGGGAAACCTAGTGAATGGACACACTGCGAATACGAAATGTTTCTAAATCTCAACGAATAGTCCCTCTCCTGGTGCTCAAGTTTCACTTTCTAACTGCTTTACTATCAATCTCCCAACTTGGAGAGACAGCACCTTTAACCTCCTGGTTCGCACAGGTTGCCAATCTGGCAAAGGATGAAAGGGAAGAGGGAGAACCAAAGAGAGAGTAGCTGTTAGGCATTTGGACGGGCACATGTCACTCTTTTTTCCCGGGAGGAAGAAGAATTAACCAAAGTCTCAGCCACCCACCGGGAACCAGTATAGGTCCTAAACCAAAATATGGGACTTGCGTTCAGCTCACAAAAAACGAGTTAAGAAATGGAGCTACAGGGCAGAGCAATTCACAAACTGGCAGAGTAATAAAGGACAACTATCATCCAAAAATCTGTTGAGGGAAGGCAATGAGGCAGACTTGAACGTGAGGCAGAATAGCAGGAAACAGATTTCAAGAAGTACGTTGGAATCGCCTTTAAAACACAGGAAGAGGGGCACAACTTCGACAATGATGCACTTGTCCTAAAAGGGTGTATGCGGTTTCTCCTGTGTATATTCAGGAGAAAACGCATACGCCCATTTTGGCCAAGCAAGCAAGCGGACAATGTAAGTCTGCACTACAAAGAAGTATCACTTCCCACTGGTCAAAAGGGACATCCACAAAAAGGGTAAAAACCAGAAATTCAAGACAGGCCCTGGAGAACCGGGAGCCTTGTTATGCTGATGGCCGGGATGTAAATTGCCTACTGCCTCTCTGGAGGAGTGTACTGTGTTCCCTAAAACAAGTAAACAACAGAGCTACAGAGCCAAGGGCACTTCCAGTCTAGGGAATATACATTGGGAAAACTGAAAATCAATAAGACAGGGCCACCACAAAATTTAGGAATGCACTGCTTACAAGAACCTCAACTTGGGTACACTTTAATATCCCAGGAAATATAAAAATGGTTGAAAATGATGTGGTACTTACGTAAGAGGGAATATCCCTTAGCCATGAAATCCATATCATATGACCAGTAGCAGCAAAATGAGTGGATTCAGGTACAATGATTCTAAGTGAAATAAGTCACACAGAAAAAGAAACTTATCATAAGATATCACTTATGAAGATCCTGTAAACATGGCTACACATGAACTGAGTAAGGAAAGAGAAGAGAGTCTCACATTTAGAAAACACACTTATGCCTGCTTAAGGGGGCAGGAGAGGTGGAGTGATGGATAAAACCAGAGGTTGATATAAGCACAGGTACCGTTCCAAAAACCAAGTATTGATTAGACAAGACCTACACCTTCCTCAGTGAAAGGGACTCAAAACCCCATATTTCCCGCAGAGGAATATATCTGACTAGTAAGAATCTTAAAACCTATGTATTGATATATCTCCGTAAGGGAATCAAGTGTGTGTAGACTGGCATAAAGATGGCAGCGAGAATCAGCTCAAACCCACTATAAAAAGGAATTTCAAAAACAAAACAAAAAAACAGCGAAATTCTTTACAGTTCCTCAGGGTCTCTGATGAAACTTGGAATGACCCTATCTAGAATGACAGCTGGAGGTGGTATAAGGCTGGACACATGGGACTGAGAGGATTGGTGAGATTCTTGAGCAAATGCAGTCCCTTTAAAGCTATAATGCATGGCACCCATTCCATGGGTCCCAACTCTCCAGGTTGTAGGGAATATTACTACAGCTATAACATGTATGGGAAACCTAGTGAATGGACACACTGTGAATACGAAAGGTTTCTAAATCTCAACGAATAGTCCCTCTCCTGGTGCTCCAGTTTCACTTTCTAACTGCTTTACTATCAATCTCCCAACTTGGAGAGACAGCACCTTTAACCTCCTGGTTCGCACAGGTTGCCAATTTGGCAAAGGATGAAAGGGAAGTGGGAGAACCAAAGAGAGAGTAGCTGTTAGGCATTTGGACGGGCACATGTCACACTTTTTTCCCGGGAGGAAGAAGAATTAACCAACGTCTCAGCCACCCACCGGGAACCAGTATAGGTCTTAAACCAAAATATGGGACTTGCGTTCAGCTCAAAAAAACGAGTTAAAAAATGGAGCTATAGGGCAGAGCAATTCACAAACTGGCAGAGTAATAAAGGACAACTATCATCCAAAAATCTGTTGAGGGAAGGCAACGAGGCGGACTTGAAAGTGAGGCAGAATAGCAGGAAACAGGTTTCAAGAGGTATGTTGGAATCGCCTTTAAAGCACAGGAAGAGGGGCACAACTTCGACAATGATGCACTTGTCCAAAAAGCGCGTATGCGTTTTCTCCTGAGTATATTCAGGAGAAAACGCATACGCCCATTTTGGCCAAGCAAGCAAGCGGACAATGTAAGTCTGCACTACAAAGAAGTATCACTTCCCACCGGTCCAAAGGGACATCCAAAAAAAGGGAAAAATCCAGAAATTCAAGACAGGCCCTGGAGAACAGGGAGCCTTGTTATGCTGATGGGCGGGATGTAAATTGCCAACTGCCTCTCTGGAGGAGTGCATTGTGTTCCCTAAAACAAGTAAACAACAGAGCTACAGAGCCAAGGGCACTTCCATTCTAGGGAATATACCTTGGGAAAACTGAAAATCAATAAGACAGAGCCACTCCAAAATTTAGGCCTGCACTGCTTACAAGAACCTCAACTTGGGTACATCTTAAATATCCCAGGAGAGATAAAAATCATTCAAAACATTGTGGTACTAACGTACGATCGAATATCCCTCAGACATGAAATAAATGTCATAAGACCAGTAGCAGCAAAATGAGTGGATTCAGGAACGATGATTCTAAGTGAAATAAGTAACACAGAAAAAGAAACTTATCATAAGATATCACTTATGATGATCCTGTAAACATGGCTACACATGAACTGAGTTAGGAAAGAGAAGAGAGTCTCACATTTAGAAAACACTCTTATGCCTGCTTAAGGGGGAAGGAGAGGTGGGGTGATGCATAAAACCAGAGGTTGATATAAGCACAGGTACCTTTCCAAAAACCAAGTATGGAATATACAAGACCTACACCTTCCTCAGTGAAAGGGACTCAAAACCCATATTTCCCGCAGAGGAATATATCTGACTAGTAAGAATCTTAAAACCTATGTATTTATATGTCTCCATAAGGGAATTAAGTGTGTGTAGACTGGCAGAAATATGGCAGCGAGAATCAGCTCAAACCCACTATAAAAAGGAATTTCAAAAACAAAACAAAAAAACAGCAAAATTCTTTACAATTCCTCAGCGTCTCTGATGAAACTTGGAATGACCCTATCTAGAACGAGAGCTGGAGGTGGCATAAGGCTGGACACATGGGACTGAGAGGATTGGTGAGATTCGTGAGCAAATGCAGACCCTTTAAAGCAATAATGCATGGCACCCATTCCATGGGTCCCAACTCTCCAGGTTGTAGGGAATATTACTACAGCTATAACATGTATGGGAAACCTAGAGAATGGACACACTGTGAATACGAAAGGTTTCTAAATCTCAACGAATAGTCCCTCTCCTGGTGCTCCAGTTTCACTTTCTAACTGCTTTACTATCAATCTCCCAACTTGGAGAGACAGCACCTTTAACCTTCTGGTTCGCACAGGTTGCCAATTTGGCAAAGGATGAAAGGGAAGAGGGAGAACCAAAGAGAGAGTAGCTGTTAGGCATTTGGACGGGCACATGTCACTTTTATTTCCCGGGAGGAAGAAGAATTAACCAAAGTCTCAGCCACCCACCGGGAACCAGTATAGGTCCTAAACCAAAATATGGGACTTGCGTTCAGCTCACAAAAAAACGTGTTAAAAAATGGAGCTATAAGGCAGAGCAATTCACAAACTGGCAGAGTAAGAATGGAGAACTATCATCCAAAAATCTGTTGAGGGAAGGCAACGAGGCGTACTTGATTGCTAGGCAGAATAGCAGGAAACAGATTTCAAGAGGTATGTTGGAATCGCCTTTAAAGCACAGGAAGAGGGGCACAACTTCGACAATGATGCACTTGTCCAAAAAGGGCGTATGCGTTTTCTCCTGAGTATATTCAGGAGAAAACGCATACTCACATTTTGGCCAAGCAAGCAAGCATACAATGTAAGTCTGCACTACAAAGAAGTATCACTTCCCCCTGGTCCAAAGGAACATCCACAAAAAGGGTAAAAACCAGAAATTCAAGACAGGCCCTGGAGAACAGGGAGCCTTGTTATGCTGATGGGCGGGATGTAAATTGCCAACTGTCTCTCTGGAGGAGTGCATTGTGTTCTCTAAAACAAGTAAACAACAGAGCTACAGAGCCAAGGGCACTTCCAGTCTAGGGAATATACCATGGGCAAACTGAAAATCAATAAGACAGAGCCAGGCCAAAATTTAGGAATGCACTGCTTACAAGAACCTCAACTTGGGTACACCTTAACTATCCCAGGAAATATAAAAATGATTGAAAAAGTTGTGGAACTTACGTACGAGGGAATACCCCTCAGCCATGAAATCAATATCATATGACCAGTAGCAGCAAAATGAGTGTATTCAGGTACGATGATTCTAAGTGAAATAAGTCACACAGAAAAAGAAACTTATCATAAGATATCACTTATGAAGATCCTGTAAACATGGCTACACATGAACTGAGTTAGGAAAGAGAAGAGAGTCTCACATTTAGAAAACACTCTTATGCCTGCTTAAGGGGGAAGGAGAGGTGGGGTGATGCATAAAACCAGAGTTTGATATAAGCACACGTACCGTTCCAAGAACCAAGTATGTAATAGACAAGACCTACACCTTCCTCAGTGAAAGGGAGTCAAAACACCATATTTCCCACAGAGGAATATATCTGAGTAGTGAGAATCTTAAAACCTATGAATTGATATGTCTCTTTTTGGGAATCAAATGTGTCTAGACTGGCATAAACATGGCAGAGTGAATCAGCTCAAATCCAATATAAAAAGGAATTTGAAAAACAAAAAAAAAGGAAATTCTTTACAATTCCTTCAGGGTCTCTGATGAAACCTGGAATGACCCTATCTACAACCACAGCTGGATGTGGCTTAAGGCTGGTCACATGGGACTGAGAGGATTGGTGAGATTGGGTGAGCAAATGCAGACACTTTAAAGCAATAATTCATGTCACACATTCCATGGGTCCCAACTCTCCAGGTTGAAGGGAATATTACTACAGCTATAACATGTACGGGAAACCTAGAGAATGGACACTCAGTGAATACGAAAGGTCTCTAAAACTCAACAAATAGTCCCTCTCCTGGTTCTCAGGTTTGTCTTTCCAACTGCTTTACTATCAATCTCCCAACCTGGAGAGACAGCACCTTTAACCTCCTTTTTTGCACAGGTTGCCAATTTACAAGAGGATGAATGGGAAGAGGGAGAACCAATGAGAGAGTAGCTGTTAGGCATTTGGACGGGCACATGTCACTCTTATTTCCCGGCAGGAAGAAGTCTTAACCGAAGTCTCAGCCACCCACCGAAAACCAGTATATGTCCTGAACCAAAATACTGGACTTGCGTTCAGCTCAAAAAAAACGAGTTAAAAAATGGACCTCAGGGGCTCAGCAATTCACCAACTGGCAGAGTAATAAAGGGCAACTATCTTCCAACAATCTGTTGAGGGAAGGCAACGAGGCGGACTTGAAAGCGAGGGAGAATAGCAGGAAACCGATTTCAAGAGGTACGTTGGAAACGCCTTTAAAGCACAGGAAGAGGGGCACAACTTCGACAATGATGCACTTGGCCAAAAAGGGCGTATGCGTTTTCTCCTGAATATATTCAGGAGAAAACGCATACGCCCTTTTTGGCCAAGCAAGCAAGCGGGCAATGCAAATCTGCACTACAAAAAAAGTATCACTTCCCACCGGTCAAAAGGGACATCCACAAAATGGGTAAAACCCGGAAAGGCAAGACAGGCCCTGGAGAACAGGGAGCCTTGTTATGCTGATGGGCGGCATGTAAATTGCGAACTGCCTCACTGGAGGAGTGAATTGTGTTCCCTAAAACAAGTAAACAACAGAGCTACAGAGCCAAGGGCACTTCCAGTCTAGGGAATATACCTTGGGAAAACTGAAAATCAATAAGACAGAGGCACCCCAAAATTTAGGGCTGCACTGCTTACAAGAACCTCAACTTGTCTACACCTTACATATCCCTGGAAATATAAAAATGGTTCAAAAATTTGTGGTAATTACGTACGATGGAATATCCCTCAGCCATGAAATCAATGTCATAAGACCTGTAGCAGCAAAATGAGTGGATTCAGGTACGATGATTCTAAGTGAAATAAGTCACACCGAAAAAGAAACTTATCATAAGATATCACTTATGAAGATCCTGTAACATGGCTACACATGAACTGAGATAGGAAAGAGAACAGAGTCTCAAATTTAGAAAACACGCTTATGCCCGCTTAAGGTGGTAGGAGAGTTGGGGTGATGCATAAAACCAGAGTTTGATATAAGCACAGGTACCGTTCCAAAAACCAACTATGGAATAGACAATTCCTACTCCTTACTCAGAGAAAGGGACTCAAAACACCATATTTCCCACAGAGGAATATATCTGACTAGTAAGAATCTTAACATCTATGTATTGACATATCTCCGTAGGGAATCAAGTGTGTCTAGACTGGCATAAACATGGCAGCGAGAATCAGCTCAAACCCACTATAAAAAGGAATTTGAAAAACAAGAAAAAAAGGGAAATTCTTTACAATTCCTTCAGGGTATCTGATGAAACCAGGAATGACCTTATCTACAACGACAGCTGGATGTGGCAGAAGGCTGGACACATGGGAATGAGAGGATTGGTGAGATTCTGTGAGCAAATGCAGACCCTTTAAAGCAATAATGCATGGAACCCATTCCATGCGTCCCAACTCTCCAGGTTGAAGTGAATATTACTACAGTTATAATATGTACGGGAAACCTAGAGAATGGACACAGTGTGAATATGAAAGGTTTCTAAAACTCACCTAATACTCTCTCTCCTGGTGCTCCAGTTTGAATTTCCAACTGCTTTTCTATCAATCACCCATTTTGGAGAGAAAGCCCCTTTAACCTCTTGGTTCACACAGGTTGCCAATTTGGCAGAGGATAAAAGGGAAGAGGGAGAACCAATGAGAGAGTAGCTGTTAGGCATTTGGGCGGGCACATGTCACTCTTATATCCCGGTTGGAAGAAGAATTAAACAAAGTCTCCGCCACCCACCGGGAACCAGTAGAGTTCCTGAACCAAAATTTTGGACTTGCGTTCAGCTCACAAAAAACGAGTAAAAAAATGGAGCTCAGGGGCACAGCATTTCACAAACTGGCAGAGTAATAAAGGACAAGTATCATCCAAAAATCTGTTGAGGGAAGGCAATGAGGCGGACTTGAAAGTGAGGCAGAATAGCAGGAAACAGATTTCAAGAGGTACGTTGGAATCGCCTTTAAAGCACAGGAAGAGGGGCACTACTTCGACAATGATGCACTTGGCCAAAAAGGGCGTATGCGTTTTTTCATGAATATATTCAAGAGAAAACCCATACGTCCTCTTTGGCCAAGCAAGCAAGCGGGCAATGCAAATCTTCACTCCAAAGAAGTATCACTTCTCACCAGTCAAAAGGCACATCCACATAATGGATAAAAAGCAGAAAGGCAAGACAGGCCCTGGAGAACAGGGAGCCTTGTTATGCTGATGGGCGGGATATAAATTGCCAACTGCCTCACTGGAGGAGTGCATTGTGTTCCATAAACAAGTAAACAACGGAGCTACAGAGCCAAGGGCACTTCCAGTCTAGGGAATATACCTTGGGTAAACTGAAAATCAATAAGACAGAGCCACCCCAAAGTTTAGGGCTGCACTGCTTACAAGAACCTCAACTTGCATAAAACTTAAATATCCCAGGTAAGATTAAAATTGTTCAAAAAATTGTGTTACTTACATACGATGGAATACCCCTCAGCCATGAAATCAATGTCATAAGGCCAGTAGCAGCAAAATGAGTGGATTCAGGTACGATGATTCTAAGTGAAATAAGTCACACAGAAAAAGAAACTTATCATAAGATATCACTTATGAAGATCCTGTAAACATGGCTACATATGAACTGAGTTAGGAAAGATAACCGAGTACCAAATCTTATCATAAGATATCACTATTTTGGGAATGTACACTTGGCTACGAATGAACTGAATTACAAACACAACAGAGTCACAAACTTAGAAAACAATATTCTGCCTTCTTATCGGGAAAGGCGATGTGAGTTGATGCATAAAACCACAGTTTTAAATTAGCACAGATACCGTTACATAAACCAAGTATGTAATAGACCACACCTACTCCCCGCACCATGAACTCGACTCAACACCCCCTATTCATTGCAGAGGAATATATCTGACTCCAAGAATTTTAAAACATATGTATTCTCATGTCTCCATAAAGGAGTCATGTGTGTGTATAACGGCATGAACACAGCACTGAAATTCAGCTAAATACCCTTATAAAAATAAATTTCAAAAGCAAAATGCAAAAACAGCGAAACAGAGGGAAAGCCTTAAGAATTACGTTCAGGGCCTGTGGTGCAACCTGGATTGTCCACCTTTACACCCACAGCTGGATGAGACATAAAACTGGACACTTGGGGCTGACAAGATTGTTGAGTTTGTGTGAGCAAAAGAACACCACTTAGAGCAATACTGTGTACTACCCATTCTAGTGGTCCCAACTCTCCAAGTTTAAGGGAGTCTTCCTACAGTTAAAGCATGCATGGGAAACCCAGTGGATGGTACACTGTGTAATTGGGAAAGTTTTCTAAAAGGTACCTCATTTTTCCTTTTGTCGTGCTCGGCTTCGCCATTCCATCTGCATTACTAAAAATCCCCCCACTTGGAGTGTCAGCGCCTTTACCCTCCTGATATGCACAGTTTGCAAATTGTGCAGAGGATGAACAGGAATAGGGGAAACAAATGAGAGATTAGCTGTAGGTGTTTGGATGGGCACATGCCACTCTAGGTTCCCATCAGCAAGAAGAATTAACCAAAGGCTCAGCCTGACACCCCAGAACCAGACTAGGACCTACAGCCATCCTGCGGTATTGCAGCCAGCTCACAAAGAGGCCAGTTGAAAAATGGAAATCAGGGGCACAGCAATTCACAAACTTGCAGAGTTATAAAGGACAACTATCATCCAGAAATATATTGAGGTAAGGCAGTGAAGAGGATTTGAATGCAAGGCAGAATTGAAGGAAACAGATTTCAAGAGGTAGATTGGAGTTGTCTTTAAAGCACATGAAAAGTGACAGAACTTCGACAATTTTGCCCTAGGCCGAAAGGGAGTATGTGTATTTTCTTGAATATATTCGGGAAAAAATGCATTCGCCCTTTTTGGGCAAGCAAACCATCAGGCCTTGCAAATCCACACTACATAGAAGTGTCCCTTACCTCCAGTCAAAAGGGCCATCCACAAATAGTGTAAAAACCACAAATGCAGGACAGGCCATGGAGAAAAGGGAGTCTGGTTATGCCGATGGACAGGATGTAAATCGCCAACAGCCTCTCTGGAGAACTGTATGTTGTTTTCTAAAACAGAGCTACAGAGCATAGCACACTTCCACTCATGGGCGTGTATTTTGGAAAACCAAAAATCCACAACACACAGCCAGCCCAAACTTTAGGGCTGCTCTGTTTACAAGAACCTCGACTTTGGTACACTTTAAATATCCCAGGAAAGGGAAAAAAATGGATATAGATGTTGTGGTACTTATATACAATGGAATGTCACTCAGACATAAAATCAATGTCATAAGGCCAGTAGCAGCATAATGAGTGGCTTTAGGTATGATGATGCTAAGTGAAATGAGCCACAAAGAAAAAAAAATATTGTAATATAACACTTATAGAGGGAATGTAAACATGGCTACACATGAACTGAATTTCAAATGTGAACAGAGTTACACATTTAGAAAACACACTTATGCCTCCTTAAGGGGAAAGGTGACGTGGGGTGATGTGTAAAAGCAGAGTTTGAAATTAGCACAGATCCCATTCCATATACCAAATATGTAATAGACAAGACCTACTCCTTTCTCAATGAACTGGACACAAAACACCCTATTCACTGAAGAGGAATATATCTGACTGGTAATAACCTTGAAACCTATGTATTTATATGTCTGCATAATGGAATCAAGTGTATGTAGATTGGCATAAACACAGATCAGTGGAACAGGACAGAAAGCCCAGAGATAAACCTACATACCTATGGCTATCTCATCTATGACAAAGGAGCTAAGGATATACAATGGAGAAAAGACAGTCTCTTCAGTAATTGGTGCTGGGAAAACTGGACCCCTACACATAAAAGAATGAAATTAGAAAACTCCATAACACTATACACAAAAATAAACTCTAAATTGATTAGAGATCTAAATATAAGACCAGACACTATAAAACACTTAGAGGAAACCATAGGCAGAACACTCTATGACATAAATCACAGCAAGATCCTTTTGGACCCACCTCCTAGAGAAATGGAAATAAAAACAGAAATCAAAAAATGGGACCTAATGAAACTTAAAAGCTTTTACACAGTACAGGAAAACATAAACAAGATGCAAAAACAACCCTCCGAATGGGAGAAAATATTTTCAAATGAAGCAATTGACAAAGGATTAATCTCCAAACTTTACAAGCACCTCATGTAGCTCAATATCACAAAAACAAACAACCCAATCCAAAAACGGGCAGAAGACCTAAATAGACATTTATCCAAAGAAGATATACAGATTAGCAAGAAACACATGAAAGTATGTTGAACATTACTAATCATTAGAGAAATGCAAGTCAAAACTACCGTGAGGTATCACCTCACAGCAGTCAGAGTGGCAATCATCAAAAAAATCTACAAAACAATAAATGCTGGAGAGGCCTTTATTGGAGAAAAGGGAACACACTTGCACTGTGGGTGGGAATGTAAATTGATATGGGCACTAGGGAGAACAGTAAGGAGGTTCCTTTAAATAACTAACAATAGAAGTACCATATGACACAACAATCCAACTACTGGGCATTTGCCTTGTGAAAACCATGATTCAAAAAGAGTTATGTAGAAAAATGTTCATTGCAGCTCTATTTACAATAGTCAGGACATGGAAGCAACCTAAGTGTCCATCGACAGATGAAAGTTTAAAGAAGATCTGGCACATATATACAATGGAGTATTACTCAGCCATAAAAAGAAGCAAAACTGAGTTAGTTGTACTGAGGTGGATGGACTTAGATTCTGTCCTACACAGTGAAGTAAGTCAGAAAGGGAAAAACAAATACTGTATGTTAACAGAGATATACGGAATCTAATGAAGAAAAAAAAAAGATTTTGAAGAACCTAGTGGCAGGACAGGATTAAGGACACAGACATAGAGAAAGGACTTGAGGACACCGGAAGGGTGATGGGTAAGCTCGGACGAAGTGAGAGAGTGGCATGGACATAAATACATTACCAAATGTAACACCAATAGCTACTGGGAAGCAGCCACATAGAACAGGGAGATCAGCTTGGTGCTTTGTGACCACATAAAGGGGTGGGATATGGGGTGTGAGAGGGAGATGCAAGAGGGAGGGGATCTGGTGATATTTGTATATGTATAGCTCATTCATTTTTTTATACAGCAGAAACGAACACTCCATTGTAAAGCAATTACACTCCAATAAACGTGTAAAAGGAAAAAAAAAAAGAAAGCACAGGGATAAACCTACACATCTATGGTCACCTAATCTATGACAAAGGAGGCAAGACTATACAATGGAGATAAGACAGTCTCTTCAATCATTGGTGCTGGGAAATATGGAGAGCTACATGTAAAAGAATGAAATTAGAACACTCCCCAACACCATACATAAAAATATATTCAAAATGGATTAGAGACCTTAATGTAAGACCGGATAGTATAAAACTCTGAGAGGAAAACTTACGAAGGATACTCTGACGTAAATCACAGCAAGATCTTTTTTGATCCACCTCTTATAGTAATGAAATTAAAAAGAAAACTAAACAGATGGGACCTAAGGGAACGTAAAAGCTTTTGCAAAGCAAAGGAAACTACAAACAAGATGAAAAGACAACCCTCAGAATGGCAGAAAATATTTGCAAACGAATCAATGGACAAATGATTAATCTCCAATATATATAAACAGCTCATGCAGCTCAATATTAATAAAACAAACAACCCAATACAAAAAAGGAAGAAGATATAAATAGACATTTCTTCCAAGAAGACATAGAGGTGGCCAGTACGCACATGAAAATCTGCTGAACATCACTAATTATTAGAGAAATGGAAATGGAAACTACAATGAGGTGTCATGTCACACCTGTTAGAATGGGCATCAACAGAGAATCTACAAACAACAAATGCTGGAGAGGGTATTGAGAAAAGGAACCTTCTTCCACTATTGTTGGGAATGTAAATTGATACAGTCTCTATGGGGAACAGTATGGAGGTTCCTTAAAAAAGTAAAAATAGAATTACCATATAATCCAGCAATCCCACTACTGGGCATATACCCAGAGAAAACCATAAATCAAAAATACAGGGGCTTCCCTGTTGGCGCAGTGGTTGAGAGTCCGCCTGCCGATGCAGGGGACACGGGTTCGTGCCCCGATCCCGGAGGATCCCACGTGCCGCGGAGCGGCTGGGCCCGCGAGCCATGGCCGCGGAGCCTGTGTGTCTGGAGCCTGTGCTCCGCAGCGGGAGAGGCCACAGCAGTGAGAGGCCCGCGTACAGCAAAAAAAAAATAAAATAAAATAAAAAAAAAATAAAAAAAAATACACATTCACCACAATGTTCATTGAACCACTATTTACAATAGCCAGGTAATGAAAGCAACCTAAGTGCCCACAGACAGACGAATGGATAAAGATGTGGTACATATATACAATGGAATATTACTCAGCCATACATAGGAATGAAATTGGGTCATTTGTAGAGACCTTAATGGATCTAGAGACTGTCATACGGAGTGAAGTAAGTCAGAAAGAGAAAAACAAATATTGTATATTAATGCATATATGTGGAACCTAGAAAAATGGTACAGATGAACCGGTTTGCAGGGCAGATATAGAGACACAGATGTAGAGAACAAACATATGGACACCAAGGGGGAAATGCCATGTGAGGGTGGTGGTGGGATGAATTGGGAGACTGGGATTCACATGTGCACAATTTTAGGTATAAAATAGATATCCAATAAGAACCTGTTGTATAAAAGTAATAAATTTAAAAAAATAAAAATAAATAGCATTTAATAAAAGAAAACAGAAAAAAAGTATTTCCCTTCACATAGACGTCTTTATATTAATGCATTATTTCAATGTTTATATCTCGAAATTAAAAAAAAAGAGGAATAAATAAAATCTACCTTGAACCAAAAAGAAAAAAAGAAAAAAAAAACAGAACCCACCAGTTATACAGAGGAAAATCGTATCAGGGCACTTGCTCCAGTGGTAAAAAATTCTTAAGTTGGTCAGAGGTGGGAAATCGTCTCCCATGGAGTCAGCAGCGCTCCCCCCGACAAGGAGCATCCTCATTGCAAAGCTGGGGGGACTGTGTTGAGGCGTCTGTGAGTAAATGTGAGCTGAGCCCCAGTCCTGCTGCAGCTGAACTCTTTCCACCCTTTCCAGGTAAAACACCTGAATATGTACAAGCACTTGCAAGCCTAGAGGAAGGGCTGTGGAGCCCCACCAGCGACAGCACGCAGGCCGACTTGGTGCCTGCAGGCCAGTCAGGATGGTCCTGGCCCCAGATGCTCTTCTGGAAGCTTTCCATTTCCCTGCCTGAGATACCCCTCCTGCAACGGCCCCCACTGCTTTTTTATTTCCTCACCTCTGCCTGGGGAGAAATTCAAGCGGCAGGTATGGATGACACATCCTCTTCTTTAGCAGGTGGCAGCCTAGCAACTCCTGTGGAAAGTCCAGCAGAGCCCCACTCACACTGGGCCACCCACAAAGCCACGGCCCCTCACTCCCTACCACCACCCCAGACCCGACACTGCTGACGGGGCAGAGAATACGGCATCAGGCACAGCTAAAGGGGCTCTAGCTGCCTGGAGAGGTGTTTATATTGACCTCAACCCAGGCACACCTGGGGAGGGCAGGCAGGCAGTGTCAGGCTGCCCAAATCAGCCAATCCTCACCCCTCAGGGGCTCACATTAGCAGAAAATGAACCTTGCTAAACGGGCCAGGCCCAAGGAATAGGTGTGGGCCCTTGAGAGTCAGGCTAGACAAGGGGCTGCAGCTGCCGCATTTTTTCTTATCATTTTATCTGGTCCATGAGTGGCAAACAACTTCAAGAAGACCCTATCCTAATGAGAGGAACCCAGGAGTCAGGGAGAGGAGTGATGGTGGGTGGAGACAGAGGCCTGGTGCCCTGGCTGCAGTGGAAGTGTCTGGAAGACCAGGCAGAGAGAGGCTGCACAGAGTGATAGCCAGGGTCACAGACCTGTCAGAGCTGCTGTTTGTTAGTTCAAGTCCTGCTCTGAGGTGTTCTGTGTCAGCTGTGAGCGACAGGTGAGCTGGGGTTCTCTGCAAGGTGGGCTATGTGCACTGTTCCTGTGTGTCCAGCCCTGCTTGGGCACCTGCCCATGGGAGCTCTGTATCCTGGGAAGGGCCTGACTATGAGAGCCCCATGGGCTGCTGGGTAGCTGCACAGGTGAGCTCCATACCCTGGGAGGGACTTGAACACGAGAGCCCCGTGGGCTGTGGGGATGGGTGGTGCAGCCCAGGTGAGCTCCATATCCTGGGATTGGCCTGACCACGAGAGCCCCATGGGCTGCTGGAGACCTGGTAAAGGATATCAGGACAGTCAGTGAAGCCACCGAGGATATACATCCAGTAGCTCCTATTTCCTACACCCTGCTGCTCATTCTACCATCCACCAGGCCATGGCATTCTATATTACACTTCAATGATGCCTTCATCTGTATTCCATTGATCTCAGAGTCACAAGAATTTTTGGCTTGTGTGTGGCAGGACACAACATGCAACACAAGCAACACAACATGCAACACAAGCAATAATTGGGGCAGGGCCGTCCTGCCCCAATGGTTCAAAAATCCCCACACCATCATTGGGGAAATGTCCTCTAAAGACCTAAACGTTCTACCTCTGTAAAAGGGAACCCTCCTTCAATAGGCAGATGACATTCTGATCGCCAGGCCTACTAAAGACGCCTCTAAACTACCTAGCCAAGGAAGGATAGAAGGTGTCCAAGAAAAAGGCTGAAATATCCCAGGCTCAGGTGACATGCCTGGGCTTCATTCTCACAGATATTCGGAGAAACACATCCCAGGATAGGGAAGAAGCCATTTGCAGCCTTATCTCTTCTAAAACTAGAAGACAGCTTAGGGGTTCCTGGGGAGTCCAAGGTTTTCTGCATGTGGATCCCTAACTACAGTCTAATAGCTGGGCCTCTACATGAAACACTGACACGAAAAGATGATGATCCTTTTGTATAGAATCCAGAAGCGGCCTTTCAAGAATGGAAACAGCAGTCAATTCAGACCCTTGCCCAGGAACTCCCTAATTTAGCTAAACCCTTTGACCTTTACATACCCGGTCAAAGGTTAATTGCCCTTGGAGCCTTAGTGCAAAAACTGGGACCACCTGAAATGGAGCAACACAAGAATGCCCTTCAGGTATGATAAACTATGGTCACCAAGGTCTTTGCCCACCGACTCATCAGGTCAGGATACTGGGGTATCTAAATAGCTAGAAATCAGCAGCCCACAAGGCCAGCTACCTCATAAGGGAAAAGGACCCCACATCGTGATCCTAACCACCCATCATGCCCTGATGTTGCAGGGGTCGCTCTGTGGACACACTGACCTCGAGTGAGGAGGCCCTCCAACTCCAACCTCCAGAGAGACAAACGGGGGCAACGGGCCCCCAAGATGACTCGTGTGACCATCACTTGACCTGGAGTTTCTCTCAGAAAACAACAAGACTGTGCCCCGAAAGAGAAGACTACTGCTTGCAGGACTTACTGCACCCAGAGGGGAGCTAATAAGCTTGGCAGGGGAAATGTATATCACGCTTTCACCATAGAAAACCCTACAGACACCACGGTGATGGTGGCCAATATGACCGGCTGGACTGCTGGCTACTTCTAAAGGCCGTTGACTCAGTGGACGTCATGGTCTTGGATCACCACTGACCCTGGACTGTCTGGGAGTTGTGCGGGCAGGGTTCTGACACATGGTGCTGTTTGTACATTTATTCAGGGACCTAATTAAAGAAAGCACAGACTACTGGTCAGAGCATCTAGGCTGGCAAAAACCGTCAGCCTAAGGTCGCCAAACAAATGTGGGGTGGGGTGAAACCTGCCACCTCTGCATCTCTGCGCATCTCTTTCCTGGACCCTTACAGGTCATTAGAATCTATAACACTTCCAATGCTGGTGCTCAGGCGGACGAGAAGTGAGGCAGGAGGCCTTGGGTCAATCAACCTCACCTGGAGGCTGGTGGGGAGACGTTTTGCCCCTCCCCCCAGGTATCAGGGCTCCCACCACAGCATGAAGCAGTTACAAAAGAGGGGTCTGCACCCTCAACACCCCAAGAATGAGGATCGGAACAAAAAGCAGAGGAGGGGTTCATCTCCGGCAACGTTCATTAAAAATTTCTGGGAGATAAAAAGAGAATCTGGGCAATAAAATAAAGTCTAACCTGTTTTTCCTTTGTGCTTTGTCTAATTTCACGTGCTCCTAGGGTTCCGCATGCAGAGGTCCCACACCCGGCACTTCAGACCCGATTTCCTAGTGCAGAATGGCTGGGTCGACACCTCAGCTAGCGGAGTCCCATGCAGACTCCACGGCATAGAGCCTGAGCTGCAGCCAACCCAGCCCTCGAGAGCTCCATCCCCTCCCTCCCACTGACGCTGCCGGGATCCCTACACAGCAGCCTAGCCCACAGCCCGTGGGGGACTGCACGCTCTCACCTCTCCATTCTGTTTTCAAAATAATGTTTCCTTTGCTTCTGAAGCAAACTCAGTCTTGATCTCTTGGCTCCAATGACACTGGGCACGGTGAATCCTGTTGGGGTCCACTCTGGAGGATCAGTAACAGAAATTGAGAACATTGTAACTTCAATGAACAGATGTGTGAGCCAAACTGTAGTTAACATAGAGCAGTGTATAATGCTCGGGTAAAATAAGATTTTTCTAAGACTTACATTTGATATTTCCATCACTTTACTATAAGCAAGTTCAGTGAAGACGTCTGTCTTATATGTCAAGTCAACATTAGAGAAATGAAGTGATTTATTTCCATGGATGTACATCGAATACTCTTGGCTGAAGCTTCAATCATGTTTTGAATGCTTTTCCATTGAAAAGGATACCTCTCTTTCAGCTCCCCCATTTCTGAGAAGTATAAAATCTTATAATTTATTATTACCAAAGGGGAAAGGTAGGAGAAGGGATAAATTAACAGTTTGGGATTAACACATACACACTGCTATGTATAAAATAGATCATCAACAAGGAACTACTGTATAGCACAGGGAACTACACTGAATATTTTGCAATAACCTATAAGGGGAAATAATCTGAAAAAGAAGAGATATTTTTATTGACATCATCTATCAATGACAGATAAAATGTAACCTAAGCAAGTCCCATGGTGAACGCTTCTGACCCTGAAGATTTCAATCATCTAAAGTTTGGGCTCTGCCTATTTCCCAAGGCCTTTAATGGACATACGTGTAGCTGTAGCTTAAAAATTCCCCAGTTTGGGGTACGGGGAGGCACTGATTTGGAAAAATCCCTGGTGTTCTCCTTCCATGCACGGGACCCTTCCTACAGCTAAAACATGCCTGTCACACCTAGAGGATGGTACACCGTTTGATCGGAAAGAGTTTGGAAAAGGCACCTCATCTCCTCATCGTCTGGTGCTCGGGTTCACCCCTCCAGCGTATTTTCTAACAATCTCCTCACTTGGGGATATCAGCACCGTCAACATCCTGTTGCACACAGTTTGGAATTTGTCCAGAGGATGAAGCGGAAGGATGAGAAAAATTTAGAGACAAGTCTTAGTTGTTTGGACAGGCACATGCCACTATAATTTCCAATCTGGAAGACAAATTCATCAAAGGCTAGAATTGCCCACGGAAACAGAATAGGTCTAGAGGAAATCCCGCTGTTTTGTGTCCAGTTTCCAAAAACACAAGTTGAAAAATGGAACTCAGGGGCACTAAAATTCATGAAACTGCAGAGTTGAAAATATCTATTGTTGAAAAATGTCTTGAGGTAAGTCACAGAAAAGGACTTGTAAGCAAGGGGGTGTGGCAGGAAACAGATTTGAAGAGGTAGAAAGGACTCCCCATTAAAGCACAAGAAAAGGGGCTGAACATCGCCAATGATGCACTTGGCCCAAAAGGGCGTATGCATTTTTTTCTGAATATATTCAAGTAAAGGCCATACACACTTTTTATCCAACCAAACAGGTGGACACTGGAAATCAATACTACAAAATGTATCACTTCACATGAGTCAGAAGGGCCATCCACATAAAGTGTAAACACCAGAAATGCAGGACAGGGTGAGGAGAAAAGGGAGCCCTGTGAGGCTGATAGTTGAAATGTAATTTGCCAATGGCCACTCTGGAGAAGTGTATTGTGTTTGCTAAAACATCTGAAAACTGAGCTACAGAGCATAGTGCACTTGCACTCATGGGCGTATACCTTGGGAAAAACAAAAATGGACAGAAAACAGGCACCCCAACGTTTACCACCTCTCTGATAAAAAGGGCCTCCACTTGGATATAACCTAAATGTCCCTGGAAAGATAAAATGGATAAAAGAGATGGGGTACTTATGTAGAGTGGAATATTACTCATCCCGAAATCAATGAAATAAGGCCAGTTGGAACAACTCTGGAGGAGTTACATACGATCATTCTAAGTGACATATGTCAGAAAGAAAAAAGACACATATCATAAGATGTCACTTAAAGGTGGAATCAAACATGGCTACACATGAAATATACTACAAAACAGAAACATAGTCAAATATGTAGAAAATAGACATAAGGCTGCTAAATGGGAAAGGTGGGGAATGGTGAGGTATTATCCAGGAGGTTGAAATTAGCAAAGATACCATTCCAAGTACCAAATTGAATAACTGACAAGGCCTACACGGTACCTCAAAGAACTGCACTCAGCCCACTCAAGTCACTGGACAATAATACATATGACTCATAAGCATCTGAAAAATAATTTCTTGTTGTCTCACAGTACATGATTCAAGTGGATGTACAGCAGCAAAAAACAGAGCTTTGAAAATCAGCTGTAACCAATATAAAAATAAATTTAAAATATTTATATAAACGGTGAGACAGACAAAAATTCTTACAACTTTTGTTGAAGGGCTACAATGTAACATGGATTGAACACATGTAGACCCACAGCAGGATGATATATAAGGCTGGAAGCTATGCACGCTAAGAGATGTTAGAGAGGCTGGGTGAGGAAATGCAGACCTTTTAAAGTAATACTGCCTGGTACCCATTCCATGGGTCCCAAATCGGCAGTTTCAAGGGAATCTTCTGACAGCGAAACCATGCCTGCGAAACCGAGATGAATGTACACCATGTGCTGAGGAAAGGTGTCTAAAATTCACCTCATTTTTGATCTCCTGGTGCTGGGGTTCGCCATTCCAGCCACATTATTAACAATATCCCCTCTTGGAGAATCAGCACCTTTAACCTCCTGTTTCACACAGTTTGCAATTTGTGCAGAGGATAAATGGGAAGGGGGGAACCAATGAGAGATAAGCTGTAGGAGTTTTGACAGGCACATGTCACTCTAATTTCCCATTAGGAACAAGAATTAACCAAAGGCTCAGCCTGCCTCCTCAGAACCAGAATAGGGCCAGAAGAAATCCAATGGTTTGGCGGCGAGCTCACAATAAAAGCGAGTTGCAAAATGGAGCTCAGGAGGAGACAATTCAAAGACCTGCAAAGATATAAATGATAACCAACGTCCAAAAATATATTCAGGTAAGGCAACGAAGAGGATCTGAATGAGAGGCAGAATTGCAGGAAACAGATTTCAAAAGGTAGATTGTACTCATATTTAAAGCATATGAAAAGCAGCAGAATTTCTAAAATGATGCAGTTGGGCAAAAGGGTGTATGCCTTTTTTTCGTGAATATCTTCAGGAAAAAAAAAACACATACAGAGTTTTTAGCCAACCAAGCAAGCGGGAAATGCAAATCCGCACAACAAGGAAGTCTCAATTTCCACTGCTCAGAAAGGCCATCCAAAAAATGTGTACAAACCAGAAATGCTGGAGAGGCCATGGAGAACAGGGAGCCTAGTCACGCTGATGGGTGGGGTATAAATATCCAAGAGCCACTCTGAAGAAGTGTATGCTGTTTCCTAAAACATTTAAATACAAAGCCCCCGAGCAAAGGGGACTTCAACTCATGGACATATAACTTGGGAAGACTAAATATCGACAACACACAGGCACCCCAAATTTAGGGCTGCTCTGCATACAAGAACCTCAACTTCGGACACCTAAAATATCCCAGGAAAAAGAGAAATGCATAAATTACTTGTGGTAATTTTGTACAACGGAATATCACTCAGACGTGAAATCAATGTCATAAGGCCAGTAGCAGCATAAAGAGTGGATTTAGGTATGATGATTCTAAGTGAAATTAGTCACACAGAAAAAGAATCTATTCATAAGATATCACTTACAGAGGGAATGTCAACATCACAACACATGAACTGAATTAAGAAAGAGAACAGAGTCTCACATTAAGAAAACACTCTTATGCCTGTTTAATGGGAAAGGAGAGGTGGGGTGATGCATAAAACCAGAGTTTGATATTAGCACAGGTACCATTCCATAAACCAAATAGAGAACAGACGTGACCTACCCCTTCCTCAGTGAACGGGACTCAAACCCCCTATTCCCCGCAGAGGAATATATCTGACTAGTGAGAATCTTAAAACCTATGTATTGATTTGTCTTCATAAGGGAATCAAGTGTGTCTAGACTGGCATAAACACGTCAGTGAAAATCAGCTCAACCCCATTATAAAAATGAATTTCAAAAACAAACAAAAAAACAGCGAAATTCTTACACAATTCCTTCAGGGGTTCTGATATAACCGGGAATGACCCTATCTGTAAAGACAGCTGGATGAGACATAAGGCTGGACACTTGGGACTGAGAGGACTGGTGAGATTGGGAGCGAAAATGCAGACCCTTTAAAGTACTAATGCATGCCACGATTCCATGGATACCAAATCTCCAGGTAGTAGGGAATATCACTACAGTTATAACATGTATGGGAAACCTAGAGAATGGACACCCTGTGATGGTGAAAGATTTCTAAAAGTCTCCTAATTTTTCCTATCCTTGTGCTCCAGTTTGGTATTCCAACTGCTTTACTATCAATCTCCCAACTTAGGAGAGCCAGCCCCTATAACCTCCTGGTTCGCACAGTTTGCTAATTGTGCAGAGGATGAAAGGGAAGAGGGAGAACCAATCACAGAGTAGATGTAGGCTTTTGGACGGGCACATGTCACTCTAAATTCCCGTCAGGAAGAAGAATTAACCAAAGCCTCAGCCACCTGCAGGGAACAGTATAGCCACCCCTGGAACAAGTATAGGTCCTGAAGCAAAATTGTGGATTTGCAGTCAGCTCCCAAAAATGGGATTTGAAAATTGGAGCTCACGGGCACAGCAATTCACAAACCTGCAGTTATAAAGGACTACTGTCTTCCAAAAATCTGTTGAGGGAAGGCAACGAAGCTGACTTGAAAATGAGGCAGAATTGCACAAAACATATTTCAAGAGGTAAATTGGAATCGCCTTTAAAGCACAGGAAAAGCATCACAACTTCGACAATGATGCACTTGGCCAAAAAGGGCGTATGCGTTTTCTCCTGAATATATTCAGGAGAAAATGCATACACCCTTTTTGGACAATGAAGCAAGTGCGCAATGCAAATCCACACTACAAAGAATTGTCACTTCCCACGGGTCAAAAGGGACATCCGAAAATCTGTAAAAACCAGAAAGGCAAGAGGGAGATGACAAGGGCATGAAGCAATATGATCCAAAGTGTCATGAAGGATTGTGATGACAAGCGCATGGAGCATTGTGATGACAAGATTATGTAGCATATTGCTGACAAAGGCATGGAGCATTGTGATGACAAGGTTCATGGAGCACTGTGATGACAAGCGTCACGGAGCATTGTGATTACAGGGGTCATGGAGCATTGGGATGACAAGGGCATGGAGCATTTTGATGACAAGAGTCCCGGATCATTGTGTTGTCAGTGTTCATGGATCGTTGTGATGACAGGAGTCATGGAGCATTGTGATGACAGGGGTCATGGAGCATTGTGATGAGAAGGTCAAGGAGCATTGGGCTGAAAACTTTCATGGAGTATTGTGATGACAGGGGCCATGGAGGCTTGTGATGACAAGGTACTGGAGCATTGTGATAAGAAGACCATGGAGACTTGTGATGACAAGTCTCATGGAATATTCTGATGAAAAGGGGCATGGAGCATTGTGATTACAGGGGTCTTGGGGCATTGTGATGACAAGGGCATGGAGCATTGGGATGAGATGGCCATGGAACGTTCTGATGACATGCATCATGGAGCTTTGTGATGACAAGGGCATGGAACATTGTGATGAAAAAGGCATGGAGCCTTGTCATGACAGGGTTCAAGGAGCATACTGAGGACAAGTGTCAGGGAGCATTGTGATGACAAGTGTATTGAGCATTGTGATGAAAAAGGTCATGGAGCATTGTGATGAGAAGACCATGGATAATTGTGATGACGAGTGTCATGGGGCGTTGTGATGATAAGTGTTATGGAACATTTTGATCACAAAGATTTGGAGCATTGTGATGACAGAGATCATGGAGCATTTTGATTTCATTGTGATGACAATAGCATGAAGCATTTTGATGATGGGCATGGTGCATTGTGATTACAGAGGTCTTGGAGCATTGTGATTAGAAGGGTCATGGAGCCTTGTGATGACAAGGCCATGGAACATCGTGATGGCAGGGGTCATGGAGCACTGTTATGACAGGGTTAATGGAGAATTGTGATGGCAAGGGCATGGAACATTGTGATGAGAAGGCCATGGAGCCTTCTGATGACATGCGTCATGGAGCTTTGTGATGACAAGATCATGGAGCAATGTGATGAGAGCGTTCATGGAGCATTGTGATGACAATAACATTGAGCATTTTGATGAAAAGTTCATGGAGCATTGTGGTGACAAATTTCACAGAGCCTGGTGATGATGAGGGCATTGACTTTTGTGGTGACACAGGTCATGGAGTCTTGTGATGACGGGACACACGGAGCATTGTGATGACTGGGGTCATGTAGCATTGTGATGACAGGAGCATGGAGCATTGGTCTGACAACTTTCATGGATAATTGTGTAGACAGTGGGCATGGCACATTGTGATGAAAAGTGCATGGAGCATTGTGATGACAAGGTCATGGAGTATTGTGAAGACAGGTGTCAGGGAGCATTGTGATGGCATATTTCATGTTCCATTGTGATGACAATGGCATGGAGCATTGTGATGCCGAGTGTTATGGAGGATTGTGATGACAAAGTTAATGAAGCATTGTGATGACAAAGGCATGGAGCTTGCTATGACAGGGGTCATGGGACATTGCGATGACAAGTGCATGGAGAATTGTGATGACAAGAGCATGTAACATGGGGATGAGAACTGTAATGGAGCATTGTGATGACAAGGACGTGGAGAATTGTGATGACAAGGGACATGGAGCATTGTGATGACCACGGCATGGAGCATTGATATGGCAAGACCGTGGAGCACTGTGATGAGAAGACCATGGATAATTCTGGTGATGAGCATCATGGAGCACTGTAATGACAAGAGGCATGGAGCATTGTGATGATAGGTCTCATGGAGAATTGTGATGACAGGGGTCATGGGTCATTGTGATGACAAGGGTCATGGAGTATTCTGATGACAAGCTTGTGCAGTATTGTGATGACAAAGCATTTAACACTGTGATGGGAAGTGTCATGGAACATAGTGATGCCAAGAACGTGGAGAATTGTGATGAAAGGGAACATAGAGCATTGTGATGACCAGGGCATGGAGCATTGTGATGGCAAGACCGTGGAGCACTGTGATGAGAAGACCATGGATAATTGTGATGACGAGCGTCATGGAGCGCTATAATGACAAGCGGCATGGAGCATTGTGATTACAGGGGTCTTGGAGCATTGTGATGACAAGGGCATGGAGCATTGTGAACAGAAGGCCATGGAGCATTCTGATGAATGTGTCATGGAGCACTGTGATGACAAGTGCATGGAGCATTGTGATTACAGGTGTCTTGGAGCATTGTGATGAAAAGGGCATGGATCATTGTGATGAAAAAGGCATGGAGCCTTGTCATGACAGTGTTCAAGGAGTATACTGACGACAAGAGTCAGGGAGCATTGTGATGACCAGTGTATTGAGCATTGTGATGACAAAGTTTATGGAGCATAGTGATGAGAAGACCATGGATAATTGTGATTATGAGCATCATGGGGTGTTGTGATGAGAAGTGTTATGGAACATTGTGATCCCAACGGTTTGGAGCATTGTGATGACAGAGGTCATGGAGCATTTTGATTTCATTGTGAGGAAAATAGCCTGAAGCATTATGACAATGGGCATGGTGCATTGTGATGATAGGATTCATGGAGCTTTGAGATGAAAAGGGGTGTGGAGCATTGTGATAAAAAGTGTCTTGGAGCATTGTGATGAGAAGTCCATGGAACATTCTAATGACATGAGTCATGGAGCTTTGTGATGACAAGGGCATGGAGCATTGTGATTACAGGTGTCTTGGGACATTGTGATGACAAGTGTCATGGAGCCTTGTGAATGACAAGGCCGTGGAACATTGTGATGGCAGGGGTCATGGAACATTGTTATGACAGGTGTAATGGAGCATTGTGATGAGAAGGACAGGAAGCATTGGTGTGAAATGTTTCACGGATTACTGTGATGAGAGTGGGCATGGAGCATTTTGATTACAAGGGTCTTGGAGCATTGTGATGGCAAGGGCATGGAGCACTGCAGTGACAGCGACATGGAACATTCTGATGACATGCGTCATGTAGATTTTTGATGAAAAGTGCATGGAGTATTTTGATTAGAGGGTTCGTGGAGCATTGTGATGACAAGTGTCATGGAGCCTTGTGATGACAAGGCCGTGGAACATTGTGATGGCAGGTGTCATGGAGCATTGTTATGACAGAGGTAAAGGAGCATTGTGATGAGAAGGGCATGGAGCATTGGTCTGAAATGTTTAATGGATTATTGTGATGAGAGTGGGCATAGAGCATTGTGATGATAAGAGCATGGAACACTGTGATACATGGGTCATGGAGGATTCTAATGACAAGGGCATGGGGCATTGTGATGAGAAGGGCATCGAGCATTGTGATGACAAGTGTCATGGAGCGTTGTGATGACAAGGGCATGGAGCAATGTGATGAGAGGGTTCATGAAGCATTTTGATGACAATGACATGGACCCTTGTGATGCCAAGGGTCATGGCGCTTTGTGATGACAAACGTCATGGAGCATTTTGATGATAAGTGCATGGTGCATTGTGATGAGAATGTCAGGGTGTATTTTGATGACAGGGTCATACAGCAATATGTTGAAAAGTGTATTGGAACATTTTGATGACAGGGGTTATAGAATATTGTGATGTCAGGGTCATGGAACATTGTGATGATAAAGGGATGAAGCATTGTGATGACAGGCGTCATGGGACATTGTGATTACAGGGGTGAGGTAGTATTGTGACGACTAGTGATGGAACACTGTGATATCTCTGGTGAGAGAGCATTTTGATGAGAAATGTACGGAGCATTGTGATTACAAAGTTTATGGAGCTTTGTAATGACAAGTCTCTGGACCGTTGTGATGAAAAGTGAATGGCACATTGTGATGACAAGGGTCATGGAATATTTTTCAGACAAAGGCATGGAGCATTGTGATGACAACAGTCACGGAGCATTGTGATGAAAACGGAATGGGGCATTGTAATGAAAAAGGCATGGAGCCTTTTCATGACAGTGTTCAAGGAGCATTGTGATAAAAAGTGTCAGGGAGCATTGTGATGACAAGTGTATTGAGAATTGTGATGACAAAGGTCATGGAGCATTGTGATGAAAAGGGCATGGAATTTTGTGATGACAAGCATCATGGAGCATTGTGATGAAAAGTGTTATGGAACATTGGGATCACAAGTGTTTGGAGCATAGTGATGACAGAGGTCATGGATCATTTTGATTTCAAGGAGCATGGAACATTTTGACGACAAGGGCATGAAGCAATGTGAACCCAAGGTTCATGGAGGTTTGCGATGACAATGGAAATGGAGTATTGTGATGACAAGCACATAGAGCATTGTAATGACAAGGTCATGTAGCATTTTGCTGACAAAGTCATGGAGCATTGTGATGACATGTGTCATGGAGCACTGTGATGACAAGAGTCACGGAGCATTGTGAATATAGGGGTCATGGAGCATTGGGATGACAAGGGCATGGATCATTGTGATGACAAGTGTCATGGAGCATTGGGCTGTATATGTTCATGGAGTATTGTGATGACGGGGTCATGGAGCATTGTGATGACAGAGGTCATGAAGAATTTTGATTTCATTGTGCTGACAATATCCAGAAGCATTATGATGATGGGCATGATGCATTGTGATGACAGGGTTCATGGAACATGGAGATGAAAAGGGGCATGGAGCATTGTGATTACAGAGGTCTTGGAACACTGTGATGACAAGGGCATGGAGCATTTTGATGAGAAGGCCATGGAACATTCTGATGACATGTGTCATGGAGCTTTGTGATGACAAGGGAATAGAGCATTGTGATTACAGGGGTCTTGGAGCATTGTGATGACAAGTGACATGGAGCATTGTGATGACAAGGCCATGGAACATCGTGATGGAAGGGGTCATGGAGCATTGTTTTGACAGGGGTAATGGAGCATTGTGATGAGAAGGGCATGGAGCATTGTGATTACAAGGTTTATGGAGCAATACCATGACAAATTTGTGGACCGTTGTGATGAAAAGCACGTAGCACATTGTGATGACAATGTTCATGGAGCATTTTTCTGACAAAGGCATGGAGCATTTTGATGACAAGGGTTACGGAGCATTGTGATGAAAAGTTCATGGAGCATTGTGGTTATAAAGGTCACAGAGCCTTGTGCTGACGTGGGCATGGACCATTGTGATGACAAATGTTATGAAGCATTGTGATGACTGGAGTCACTGAGCATTGTGATGACAGTGGTCATGGAGCATTGTGATGAAAAGGGTATGGAGCATTTTGGTGACAGGGGCATGGATCATTGGTCTGAGAAGTTTCTTAGACTATTGTTATGACAGTGGACATGGTGCATTTTGATGACAAGGGCATGGATTATTGTGATGAGAAGGTCATGGAGTATTGTGAAGACAGGTGTCAGGGAGCATTGTGCTGACATATGTCATGGTCCATTGCAATGACAATGGCAGGGAGCATTGTGATGCCAAATGTAATGGAGGATTTTGATGACAAATATAATGGAGCATTGTGATGACAAGGGCTTGGAGCATTATGATGACAAGGGCCGTTGAGAATTTTCATGACAAGGTGGTGAAGCATTGTGATGACAAGGTCCTGGAGCACTGTGATGAGAAATCCATAGAGAGTTGTGATGACAAGTCTCATGGAGCATACTGATGAAAAGGGGCATGGAGCATTGTGATTACAGGGGTCTTGGAACATTGTGATGACAAGGGCATGGAACATTGTGTTTAAAGTGGTATTGGTGCATTGTGATGAAAAGGGCATGGATCATTTTGATGAAAAAGGCATGGAGCCTTGTCATGACAGGGTTCAATGAGCATATAGACAACAAGTGTCAGGGAGCATTTTGATGACAAGTGTATTGAGCATTGTGATGACAACGGTCATGGAGCATTGTCATGATAAGTCCATGGATAATTGTGATGACGAGCATCATGGGGCACTGTGAGGACAAGTGTTATGGAACATTGTGATCACAAGGATTTGGAGCATTGTTATGACTGAGATCTTGGAGCATTTTGATTTCATTGTGATGACAGTAGCATGAAGCATTATGATGATGGGCATGGTGCATTTTGATTACAGGGTCCATGGATCATTGAGATGAAAAGGGGAATGGAGCATTGTGATTACAGGGGTCTTGGAGGACTGTGATAAGAAGGGTAATGGAGTCTTGTGATGACAAGTCCACGGAATATCGTGATGGCAGGGGTCATGGAGCATTGTTATCACAGGGGGAATGGAGCACTGTGACGGCAAGGGCATGGAGCATTGTGATGAGAAGGCCATAGAGCATTCTGATGACATGTGTCAAGGAGCTTTGTGATGACAATGGCATGGAGCAATGTGATGAGAGTGTTCATGGAGCATTTTGATGACAATGACATGGAGAATTGTGATGCCAAGTGTAATGGATCTTTGTGATGCCAAAGTCATGGAGCATTTTGATGACAAGGGCGTTGTGCTTTGTAATGAGAAGGACAGGGAGCATTGTGATGACAGGGTCATGGAGCAATTTGATGAAAAGTTTCATGGAACATTATGATGACAGTGTTTATGGAACATTGTGATGACAGGGGACATGGAACATTATGATGAAAAGGGTCATGGAGCATTTTGATGAAAGGGGTTATGGAACATTGTGATGTCAGGGGTCATCGAATATTTTGAAGATAAGTGCATGTAGCAATTTGATGACAGGAGTCATGGAACATTGTGATAACAAGGGTGAGGGAGTATTGTGAGGAATAATGATGTAACATTGGGATATCTGTGGTGAGAGAGCATTTTGATGAGAAGTGCATGGAGCATTGTGATGACAAGGTTTATGGAGCATTGTGATGACAAGATTGTGGAGCACTGTGATGACATGCGCATGGTGCATTGTGATGACATGTGTCATGAAGCATCATGCTGAGAAGCGCATGGAGCATTGTGATGACAAGGGTCATTGAACATTGCGCTGAGAAAGGCATAGAGCATTGTGATGACAAGGATCAAAGAGCTTTGTGATGACAACTCTCATGGAGCATACTGATGAAAAGGGGCATGGAGCATTGTGATTACAGGGGTCTTGGAGCACTGTAATGAAATGTGCATGGAGTATTTTGATGAGAAGGCCATGGAACATTCTGATGACATGTGTCATGGAGCTTTGTGATGACAAGGGCATGGAGCATTGTGATTACAGAGGTCTTGGAGCACTGTGATGACAAGTGTCACGGAGCCTTGTGATGACTAGGCCGTGGAACACTGTGATGACAGGGGTCATGGAGCATTGTTATGACAGGGGTAATGGAGCATTGTGATGAGAAGGGCACGGAATATTGGTCTGAAATGCTTTATGGATTATTGTGATGAGAGTGGGCATGGAGCATTGTGATGACAAGGGCACCGAACACTGTGATTCATGGGTCATGCAGGATTGTAATGACTTGGGCATGGAGCATTGTGATGAGAAGGGCATCGAGCATTGTGATGACAAGTGTCATGGAGCTTTGTGATGACAAGGGCATGGAGCAATGTGATGAGAGGGTTCATGGATCATTGTGATGACAATGACATGGACCATTGTGATGCCAAGGGTCATGGAGCTTTGTGATGACAACTCATGGAGCATTTTGATGACAAGGGAATGGTGCATTGTGATGAGAAGTGCATGGAGCATTTTGATGACCGGGTCACGCAGCAATTTGATGAAAAATGAAATGGAACATTTTAATGGCAGGGGTTATAGAATATTGTTATGTCAGGGTTCTTGGAACTTTGGGATGAAATGGGTCATGGAGCATTTTGATGACTGGGTTTATGGAACATTGTTATGTCAGGGGTCATGGAACATTGTCATGATAAGGGGATGTAGCATTGTGATGACAGGGTCATGGAAAATTGTGATTACAGGGGTGTGGGAGTATTGTGATGACTAGTGATGGAACATTGTGATATCTCTGGTGAGAGAGCCTTTTGATGAGATGTGCATGGACCATTGTGATTAAAAAGTTTATGGAGCATTGCAATGATAAGGTTGTAGGCCTTTGTGATGACAATGGTCATGGAGCATTGTTCTCACAAAGAATTGGAGCATTGTGATGAGAAGGGTCAGAGTGAATGGTGATGAAAAGTTCATGGATCATTGTGGTTACAAATGTCACAGAGCCTTGTGATGACGCGGGCATGGACCATTGTGATGACAAACGTTATGAAGCATTGTGATGATTGGAGTCATGGGGCATTCTGATGACAGGGGTCATGGAGCATTGTGATGAAAAGGGAATGGAGTATTGTGATGACAGGTAATGGAGCATTGGTCTGACAAATTTCATAGATTATTGTGATGACAGTGGGCATGGTGCATTGTGATGACAAGGGCATGGAGCATTGTGATGAGAAGGTCATGGAGTATTGTGAAGAGAGATGTCAGGGAGCATTGTGATGACATATGTCATGGTCCATTGCATGACAATGGCATGGAGCATTGTGATGCCAAATGTAATGGAGGATTGTGATGACAAATATAATGGAGCATTGTGATGATTAGGGCTAGGAGCATTATGATGACAAGGGGAATGAGAATTTTCATGACAATGTCGTGAAGGATTGTGCTGACAAGGTCCTGGAGCATTGTGATGACAAAACTATGGAGCCTTGTGATGACAAGTCTCATGGAGCATACTGATGAAAAGGGGCATGGAGCATTGTGGTTACAGGGGTCATGGAACATTGTGATGACAAGGGCATGGAACACTGTGAGGAGAAGACCAAGGAGCATTCTGATGGCATGCGTCATTGAGGTTTGTGATGACAAGGGCATGGAGCATTGTAATTACATGGGTCTGGGAGCATTGTGATGAAATGGGCATGGATCATTGTGATGAAAAAGGCATGGAGCCTTGTCATGACAGGGTTCATGGAGCATACAGACAACAAGTGTCAGGGAGCATTTTGATTACAAGTGTATTGAGCATTGTGATGACAATGGTCATGGAGCATTTTGACAAGAAGAACATGGATAATAGTGATGACGAGCGTCATGTGGCATTGTGATGACAAGTGATATGGAATATTGTGATCACAAGGGTTTGGAGCATTGTTATGACAGAGGTCATGGAGCATTTTGATTTCATTGTGATGACAATAGCATGAAGCATTATGATGATGGGCATGGTGCATTGTGATGACAGGGTTCATGGAACATTGAGATGAAAAGGGGCATGGAGCAATGTGATTACAGTGTTCTTGGAGTGTTGTGATGAGAAGGGTCATGGAGCCTTGTGATGAAAGGGCCACGGAACATCGTGATGGCCGGAGTCATGGAGCATTGTTATGACAGGTGTAATGGTGCATTGTGATGGCGAGCGCATAGAGCATTGTGATGAGAAGGCCATGGAGCATTCTGATGACATGTGTCATGGAGCTTTGTGAAGACAAGGGCATGGAGAAATGTGATGAGAGCTTTCATGGAGCACTGTGATGACAATGACATGGAGCATTGTGATGCCAAGGGTCATGGATCTTTGTGATGACAAAGTCATGGAGCATTTTGATGGCAAGGGCTTTGTGCACTGTGATGAGAAGGGCAGGGAAAATTGTGATGACAGGTTCATGGAGCAGTTTGATGAAAATTGTCATGGAACATTTTGATGACAGGTGTTATGGAACATTGTGATGTCAGGGGTCATCGAATATTGTGATGATAAATTCATGTAGCATTGTGATGACCGGAGTCATGGAATATTGTGATGACAGGGGTGAGGGCGGATTGTGACAAATAGTGATGTAGCATTGTGATATCAGTGGTGAGAGAGCATTTTGATGAGAAGTGAATGGAGCATTATGATGACAATGTTTATGGAGCATTGTGATGACAAAATTGTAGAGGACTCTGATGACAAGCGCATGGTGCATTGTGATGACATGTGTCATGGAGCATTGTGCTGACAAGCGCATGGAGGATTGTGATGACAAGGGTCATGGAGCATTGTGCTGAGAAAGGAAAAGAGCATTCTGATGACAAGGGTCAAAGAGCATTGTGATGAAAAGTTCATGGAACATTGTGGTTAAAATGGTCACAGAGACTGTTGATGACGACGGCATGGACCATTGTGATGACAAAGGTCATGAAGCATTGTGATGACTGGAGTCACAGAGCATTGTGAAGACAGGGGTCAGGGAGCATTGTGATAACAAGGGCATGGAGCATTGTGATGACAAGGGCATGGGACATCAGTCTAATAAGTTCCATGGATTGTTGCGATGAGAGTTGAAATGGCGCATTGTGATGACAAGGGCATGGAGCATTGTGATGACCAGGTCATGCATTATTGTGAAGACAGGAGTCAGGGAGCATTGTGATGACATATGTAATGGCCCTTTGTGATGACAATGGCATGGAGCATTGTGATGCCAAGTGTCATGGAGGATTCTGATGACAAAGATAATGGAACATTGTGATGACAATGGCTTGGAGCATTGGGATGACATGGGTCAGGTAGCATTGTGCTGACAAGTGCATGGAGAATTGTGATGACAACGGTCATGGAACATTCTGATGAAAATGGCATGGGTCACTGTGATGAAAAAGGCATGGAGATTTTTCGTGACAGGGTTCAAGGAGCATTCTGATGACAATGTCAGGGAGCATTGTGATGACATGTATATTGAGAATTGTGATGACAAATGTCATGGAGCATTGTGATAAAAAGGGCATGGATTATTGTGATGCCAGGCATCATGGAGCGTTGTGATGACAAGTGTTATGGAACATTGGGATCACAAGGTTTTGGAGCATTGTGATGTCATAGGTCATGGATCTTTTTGATTTCAAGGAGCATGGAGCATTGTGATGACAAGGGCATGAAGCAATGTGATCGCAAGGTTCATTGAGGATTGTGATGACAATGGAAATGGAGTTTTGTGATGACAAGCGCATAGAGCATTGTAATGACAAGGTCATGTAGCATTTTGCTGACAAAGGCATGGAGCATTGTGATGACATGTGTCATGGAGCACTGTTATGACAAGCGTCATAGAGCATTGTGAATACAGGGGTCATGGATCATTCGGATGACAAGGGCATGGATCATTGTGATGACAAGGGTCATGGAGCACTGGGCTGAAAATGTTCATGGAGTGTTGTGATGAGAGGGTCATGGGGCATAGTGATGTGTAGGGAATGGAGCATTGTGATGACAAGAGTCCCGGATCATTGTGTTGTCAGGAATCATGGAGTGTTGTGATGACAGTGGTCATGGAGCATTGTGATGATATTGGCCATGGAGCATTGTGATGTGTAGGTCGTGGAGCATTGGGCTGAATATGTTAATGGATTACTGTGATGACAGGGGTCATGGAGCATTGTGATGACAAGGGAATTGAGAATGGTGATGACAAGGTCCTGGAGCATTGTGATGAGATGACCATGGAGACTTGTGATGACAAATCTCACGGAGCATTCTGATGAAAAGGGGCATGGAGCATTGTGAATACAGGGGTCTTGGAGCATTGTGATGACTAGGGCATGGAGCATTGTGATTAGAAAGCCATGGAGCATTCTGATGACATGCTTCATGGAGTTTTGTGAAGACAAGGACATGGAGCATTGTGATTACAGTGATCTTGGAGCATTGTGATGAAAAGGGCACGGATGATTGTGATGAAAAAGGCATGGAGCCTTGTCATGACAGGGTTCAAGGAGCATACTGACAACAAGTGTCAGGGAGCATTGTGATGAGAAGTGTATTGAGCATTGTGATGACAAATGTCATGGAGCATTGTGATGAGAATACCATGGATAATTGTGATGTAGAGTGTCATGGGGATTTGTGATGATAAGTGTTATGGAACATTGTGATCACAAGGGTTTGGAGCATTATGATGACAGAGGTCATGGAGAATTTTGATTTGATTGTGATGACAATAGCCTGAAGCATTATGATGATGGGCATGGTGCATTGTGATGACAGGGTTCATGGAGCATTGAGATGAAAATGGGCATGGAGAATTGTGTTTACAGGGGTCTTGGAGCATTGTGATGAGAAGGGCATCGAGCGTTGTGAGGAGAAGGCCATGGAACATTCTGATGACATGTGTCATGGAGCTTTGAGATGAAAAGGGGCATAGAGCATTGTGATAAAATGTGTCTTGGAGCATTGTGATGAGAAGTCCATGGAACATTCTGATGACATGTGTCATGGAGCTTTGTGATGAAAAGGACATGGAGCATGGTACTTACATGGGTCTTGGAGCATTGTGATGACAAGTGTCATGGAGCGTTGTGATGACAAGGCCATGGAACATTGTGAGGGCAGGGGTCATGGAGCATTGTTATGACAGAGTTAATAGAGCATTGTGATGAGAAGGGCATTGAGCATTGGCCTGAAAGGCTTCATGGTTTATTTTGATGAGAGTGGGCATGGAGCATTGTGATGACAAGGGCACGGAACACTGTGATACATGGGTCATGGAGGATTGTGATGAAAAGTGCATGGATCATTTTGATTAGAAGGGCATCGAGAATTGTGATGACAAATGTCATGGAGCTTTGTGATGACAAGGGCATGGAGCAATGGGATGAGAGGGTTCATGGAGCATTGTGATGACAATGACATGGAGCATTGTGATGCCAAGGGTCATGGAGCTTTGTGATGACAACGGTCATGGAGCATTTTGATGACAAGCATGTGGTGCATTGTGATGAGAAGGAGAGGGAGCATTTTGATGACAGGGTCATGCAGCAATTTGATGAAAATTGTAATGTAATATTTTGATGACAGGGGTTACACAACATTGTGATGCCAAGGGTCATGGAGCTTTGGGATGAAAAGTGTCATGGAGCATTTTGTTGACAGTGGTTATGGTATATTGTGATGTCAGGGGTCATGGAACATTTTGATTATAGGGTTGCGGTAGGATTGTGATGACTAGTGATGGAACATTGTGATATCTCAGGTGAGAGAGCATTTGGATGAGAAGTGCATGGAGCATTGTGAATACAAGGTATATGGAGCATAGCGATGACAAAGTTGTGGATCATTGTGATGAAAAGCGCGTGGCACATTGTGATGACAAGGGTCATGGAACATTGCTCTGACAAAGGCATGGAGCATTGTGATGACAAGGGTGACGGAGAATTGTGATGAAAAGTTCATGGAGCATTGTGGTTACAAAGGTCACAGAGCATTGTGTTGATGCGGGCATGGACCGTTCTGATGACAAACGTTATGAAGCATTGTGATGACTGGAGTCAGGGTGCATTGTGATGACAGGGATCATGGAGCATTGTGATGACAAGCGCATGGAGCATTGCTCTAATAAGTTTCAGGGATTATTGTGATGACAGTGGGAATGGCGCATTGTGATGACTAGGGCATGGAGCATTGTGATGACCAGGTCAGGCAATATTGTGAAGAGAGGTGTCAGGGAGCATTGTGATGACATATGTCCTGGTCCATTGTGATGACAATGGCATGGAGCATTGTGATGCCAATTGTCATGGAGGATTCTGATGACAAAGGTAATGGAGCATTGTGATGACAACGGCTTGGAACATTGTGATGACAAGGGTCAGGGAGCATTGTGCTGACAAGTGCATGGAGAATTGTGATGACAAGGGACATGGAGCATTCTGATGACAAGCTTGTGGAGTATTTTGATGACAATGGCATGGAGCATTGTGATGAAAATTTAATGGGGCTTTGTGATGAAAAAAACATGGAGACTTTTCGTGACAGGCTTCAAGGAGCATTCTGATGACAAGTGTCAGTGAGCATTGTGATGACAAGTGTATTGAGTATTGTGATGACAAAGGTCATGGAGCATTGTGATGAAAAGGGCATGGAGGATTGTGATGACAGGCATCATGGAACGTTGGGATGACAAGGGTTATGGAACATTGTGATCACAAGGGTTTGAAGCATTGTGATGAAAGACGTCATGGATCATTTTGATTTCAAGGAGCATGGAGCATTGTGATGACAAGGGCATGAAGCAAAGAGATCCCAAGGTTCATGGAGGATTGTGATGACAATGGTAATGGAGTATTGTGATGACAAGCGCATAGAGCATTGTAATGATAAGGTAATGTAGCATTTTGCTGACAAAGGCATGGAGCATTGTGATGACAGGTGTCATGGAGCTCTGTGATGACAAGCGTCACGGAGCATTGTGAATACTGGGGTCATGGAGCATTGGGATGACAAGGGCATGGCATTGTGATGACAAGGGTAATGGAGAATTGGGCTGAAAATTTTCATGGAGCATTGTGATTACAGGGGTCTTGGAGCATTGTGATGATATTGGTCATGGAGCATTGTGATGAGAAGGTCATGGAGCATTGGGCTGAAAATATTCATGGAGTATTGTGATGACAGGGGTCATGGAGGATTGTGAAGACAAGGGAATGTAGCGTGGTGATGACAACGTCCTGGAGCATTGTGATGAGAAGGCCATGGAGACTTGTGATGACAAGTCTCATGGAGCATTCTGATGAAAAGTGGCATGGAGCATTGTGATTACCGGGGTCTTGGAGAATTGTGATGACAAGGGCATGGAGCACTGTGAGGAGAAGGCCATGAAACATTCTGATGACATTCGTCATGGAACTTTGTGTTGACAAGGGCATGGAGCATTGTGATTAGAGGGATCTTGGAACATTGTGATGACAAGGGTCATGGAGCCTTGTGATGGCAAGGCCGTGGAACATTGTGATGGCAGGGGTCATGGAGCAATATAATGACAGAGGTAATGGAGCATTGTGTTGAGAAGGGCATTGAGCATTGGTCTGAAATATTTCATGGATTACAGTGCTGAGAGTGGGCATGGAGAATTGTGATGACAAGGGCATGGAGCATTGTGATGACAAGGTTCACGGAGCATTGTGATGAAATGTTCATGGAGCATTGTGGTTACAAATGTCACAGAGCCTTGTGTTGAGGCGGGCATGGACCGTTGTGATGACAAACTTTATGAAGCAGTGTGATGACTGGAGTCACGGAGCATTGTGATGACAGGGGTCATGGAGCATTGTGATGACAAGCGCATGGAGCATTGCTCTAATAAGTTTCAGGAATTATTGAGATGACAGTGGGAATGGAGCATTGTGATGACAAGGGCATGGAGCATTGTGATGACCAGGTCATGCAGTATTGTGAAGAGAGGTGTCAGGGGGCATTGTGATGACATATGTAATGGCCCATTGTGATGACAATGGCATGGAGCATTGTGATGCCAATTGTCATGGAGGATTCTGATGACAAAGGTAATGGAGCATTGTGATGACAATGGCTTGGAGCATTGTGCTGACAAGTGCATGGAAAATTGTGATAACAAGGGCCATGAAGCATTCTGATGACAAGCTTGTGGAGTATTTTGATGACAATGGCATGGAGCATTGTGATGAAAATTGCATGGGGCTTTGTGATGAAAAAGACATGGAGCCTTTTCGTGACAGGGTTCCAGGAGCATTCTGATGACAAGTGTCAGGGAGCATTGTGATGACAAGTGTATTGAGAATTGTGATGACAAAGGTCATGGAGCATTGTGATGAAAAGGGCATGGAGGATTGTGATGACAGGCATCATGGAGCGTTGTGATGAAAAGTATAATGGAACATTGTGATCACAAGGGTTTGAAGCATTGTGATGACAGAGGTCATGGATCATTTTGATTTCAAGGAGCATGGAGCATTGTGATGACAAGGGCATGAAGCAAAGTGATCCCAAGGTTCATGGAGGATTGTGATGACAATGGTAATGGAGTATTGTGATGACAAGCGCATAGAGCATTGTAATGATAAGGTAATGTAAAATTTTGCTGACAAAGGCATGGAGCATTGTGATGACAGGTGTCCTGGAGCACTGTGATGACAAGCGTCACGGAGCATTGTGAATACTGGGGTCATGGAGCATTGGGATGACAAGGGCATGGCATTGTGATGACAAGGGTAATGGAGAATTGGGCTGAAAATGTTCATGGAGCATTGTGATTACAGGGGTCTTGGAGCATTGTGATGATATTGGTCATGGAGCATTGTGATGAGAAGGTCATGGAGCATTGGGCTGAAAATATTCATGGAGTATTGTGATGACAGGGGTCATGGAGGATTGTGAAGACAAGGGAATGTAGCGTGGTGATGACAACGTCCTGGAGCATTGTGATGAGAAGGCCATGGAGACTTGTGATGACAAGTCTCATGGAGCATTCTGATGAAAAGTGGCATGGAGCATTGTGATTACAGGGGTCTTGGAGCATTGTGATGAAAAGGGCATGGAGCACTGTGAGGAGAAGGCCATGAAACATTCTGATGACATGCGTCATGGAGCTTTGTGTTGACAAGGGCATGGAGCATTGTGATTAGAGGGATCTTGGAACATTGTGATGACAAGGGTCATGGAGCCTTGTGATGGCAATGCCTTGGAACATTGTGATGGCAGGGGTCATGGAGCAATATAATGACAGAGGTAATGGAGCATTGTGTTGAGAAGGGCATTGAGCATTGGTCTGAAATGTTTCATCGATTACTGTGATGAGAGTGGGCATGGAGAATTGTGATGACAAGGGCATGGAACATTGTGATGACAAGGTTCAGGGAGCATTGTGATGAAATGTTCATGGAGCATTGTGGTTACAAATGTCACAGAGCATTGTGTTGAGGCGGGCATGGACCTTTGTGATGACAAACGTTATGAAGCAGTGTGATGACTGGAGTCACGGAGCATTGTGATGACAGGGGTCATGGAGCATTGTGATGACAAGCGCATGGAGCATTGCTCTAATAAGTTTCAGGAATTATTGAGATGACAGTGGGAATGGAGCATTGTGATGACAAGGGCATGGAGCATTGTGATGACCAGGTCATGCAGTATTGTGAAGACAGGTGTCAGGGAGCATTGTGATGACATATGTAATGGCCCATTGTTATGACAATGACATGGAGCATTGTGATGCCAATTGTCATGGAGGATTCTGATGACAAAGGTAATGGAGCATTGTGATGACAATGGCTTGGAGCATTGTGATGACAAGGGTCAGGAGCATTGTGCTGACAAGTGCATGGAAAATTGTGATAACAAGGGCCATGAAGCATTCTGATGACAAGCTTGTGGAGTATTTTGATGACAATGGCATGGAGCATTGTGATGAAAATTGCATGGGGCTTTGTGATGAAAAAGACATGGAGCCTTTTCGTGACAGGGTTCCAGGAGCATTCTGATGACAAGTGTCAGGGAGCATTGTGATGACAAGTGTATTGAGAATTGTGATGACAAAAGTCATGGAGCATTGTGATGAAAAGTGCATGGAGGATTGTGATGACAGGCATCATGGTGCGTTGTGATGACAAGTGTTATGGAACATTGTGATTACAAGTGTTTGAAGCATTGTGATGACAGTGGTCATGGATCATTTTGCTTTCAAGGATCATGGAGCATTGTGATGACAAGGGCATGAAGCAAAGTGATCTCAAGTTTCATGGAGGATTGTGATGACAATGGTAATGGAGTATTGTGATGACAAGCGCATAGAGCATTGTAATGACAAGGTCATGTAGCATTTTGCTGACAAAGGCATGGAGCATTGTGATGACAGGTGTCATGGAGCACTGTGATGACAAGCGTCACGGAGCCTTGTGAATACAGGGGTCATGGAGCATTGGGATGACAAGGGCATGGATCATTGTGATGACAAGGGTCATGGAGAATTGGGCTGAAAATGTTCATGGAGTATTATGATGACAGGGGTCATGGAGCACTGTGATGACAGAGGTCATGGAGAATTTTGATTTCATTGTGCTGACAATAGCCAGAAACTCTATGATGATGGGCATGATGCATTTTGATGACAGGGTTCAAGGAGCATTGAGATGAAAAGGGGCATGGAGCATTGTGATCACATGGGTCTTGGAGCACAGTGATGAAACGGGCATGGAGCATTTTGATTAGAAGTCCATGGAACATTTTGATGACATGTGTCATGCAGCTTTGTGATGTCAAGGGCATGGAGCATTCTGATTTAAGGGGTCTTGGAGCATTGTGATGACAAGTGTCATGGAGCCTTGTGATGACAAGGCCTTGGAACATTGTGATGACAGGGGTAATGGAGCATTGTTATGACAAGTGTAATGGAGCATTGTGATGAGAAGGGCATGGAGTTTTGTGATTACAATATTTATGGAGCATTGCAATGAAAAATTTGCAGACCTTTCTGATGAAAGGTGCGTGGCACAGTGTGAAGACAAGGGTCATTGAGCATTTTTCTGACAAAGGCATGGAGCATTGTGATGACAAGGGTCACGGAGCATTGTGATGAAAAGTGCTTGGATCAATGTGGTTCCAAATATAACAGAACCTTGTGATGACGCGGGCATGGACCATTGTGATGACAAATGTTATGAAGCATTGTGATGACTGGAGTCACGGAGCATTGTGATGACAGGGGTCATGGAGCATTGTGATGACGAGGGCATGGAGCATTGTGCTGAGAAAGGCATAGAGCATTGTGATGACAAGGGTCAAAGAGCATTGTGATGAAAAGTTCATTGAGCACTGTGGTTAAAATGTCACAGAGACTGTTGATGGTGGGGGCATGGACCATTGTGATGACAAAGGTCATGAAGCATTGTGATGAAAACGGCATGGGGCATTGTGATGACAAGGGCATGGAGCCTTGTCATGACAGTGTTCCAGGAGCATACTGATGACAAGTGTCAGGGAGCATTGTGATGACAAGTGTATTGAGCATTGTGATGACAAAGATCATGGAGAATTGTGATAAGAAGACCATGGATAATTGTGATGATGAGCGTCATGGGGTGTTGTGATGATAAGTGTTATGCAACATTGTGATCACAAGTGTTTGGAGCATTATGATGACATGGGTCATGCTGAATACTGATTTCACTGTGATGACAATAGCTTGAAGCATTATGATGATGGGCATGGTATATTGTGATGACAGGGTTCATGGAGCTTTGAGATGAAAAGAGGCATGGATCATTGTGATTACAAGGGTCTTGGAGCATTGTGATGACAAGGGCATGGAGCATTGTGATGAGAAGGCCATAGAACATTCTGATGACATGCGTCATGGAGCTTTGTGATGACAAGGGCATGGAGCATTATGATTTGAGGGGTCTTCAGCATTGTGATGAGAAGTGTCTTGGAACCTTGTGATGACAAGGCCGTGGAACATTGTGATGGCAGGGGTCATGGTGCATTGTTATGACAGGGGTAATGGAGCATTGTGATGAGAAAGATATGGAACATTGGTCTGAAAAGTTTCATGGGTTATTGTGATGAGAGAGGGCATGGAGCATTGTGATGACAAGGGCACGGAACACTGTGATACATGGGTCATGCAGGATTGTAATGACAAGGGCATGGAGAATTGTGATGAGAAGGGCATCGAGCATTGTGATGAAAAATGTCATGGAGCTTTGTGATGACAAGTGCATGGAGCAGTGTGATGAGAGTTTTCAAGGAACATTGTGATGACAATGACATGGAGCATTGTGATGCCAAGAGTCATGGTGCATTGTTACGAGAAGGGCAGGGAGCATTTTGATGACCGGGTCATGCAGCAATGTGATAAAAAGTGTAATGGAACATTTTGAGGGCAGGGGTTATAGAACATTGTGATGTCAGGGGTCTTGGAGCTATGGGATGAAATGGGTCATGGAGAATTTTGATGACAGGGGTTATGGAACATTGTGATGGCAGTGGTCATGGAACATTGTGATGATAAGGGGATGTAGCATTGTGATGACTGGGTCATGGAACATTGTGATTACAGGGGTGAGGGAGTATTGTGATGACTAGTGATGGAACATTGTGATGTCCCTGGTGAGAGAGCATTTTGATGAGAAATGCATGGACCATTGTGATTACAAGGTTTATGGAGCATTGCAATGACAAAGTTGTGCACCGTTGTGAGGAAATGCACGTGGCACATTGTGATGACAATGGTCATGGAGCACTGTTCTGACAAAGACATGGAGCATTGTGATGACAAGTGTCACGGAGAACTGTGAAGAAATGTTCATGGAGCACTGAGCTTACAAAGGTCACAGAGTCTTGTGATGACGCGGGCATGGACCATTGTGATGACAAACTTTATGAAGCATTGTGATGACTGAAGTCACGGAGCATTGAGATGACAGGGGTCATGGAGCAGTGTGATGACAAGGGCATGGAGCATTGTGATGACAGGTGCATGGAGCATTGGTCTCAGAAATTTCATATATTGTTGTGATGACAGTGGGCATTGTGCATTGTGATAACAAGTGCATGGAGCATTGTGATGAGAAGGTCATGGAGTACTGTGAAGACAGGTGTCAGGGAACATTGTGATGAAATATGTCATGGTCCATTGCGATGACAATGGCATAGAGCATTGTGATGCCAAATGGAATGGAGGATTGTGATGACAAATATAATGGAGCATTGTGATGATTAGGGCTTGGAGCATTATGATGACAAGGGCCACTGAAAATTTTCATCACAAGGTTGTGAAGCATTTTGGTGACAATGCCCTAGAGCATTGTGATGACAAAACCTTGGAGCCTTGTGATGACCAATCTCAAGGAGCATACTGATGAAAACGGGCATGGAGCATTGTGATTACAGGGTCTTCGAACACTGTGATGACAAGGGCATGGAGCATTGTGAGGAGAAGACCAAGGAGCATTCTGAGGGCATGCGTCATTGAGATTAGTGATGACAATGGCATGGAGCATTGTGATTACATGGGTCTTGGAGCATTGTGATGAAAAGAGAATGGATCATTGTGATGAAAAAGGCATGGAGACTTGTCATGACAGGGTTCAAGTAGCATACAGACAACAAGTGTCAGGGAGCATTTTGATGACAAGTGTATTGAGCATTGTGATGAGAAGACCATTGATAATTGTGATGACGAGTGTCATGGGGCCCATTGTGATGACAATGGCATGGAGCATTGTGATGACAAATGTCATGGAGGATTCGGATGACAAAGATAATGGAGCTTTGTGATGACAATGGCTTGGTGCATTGTGATGAAAACGGTCAGGGAGCATTGTGCAGACAAGTGCATGGAGAACTGTGATGACAATGGTAATGGAGCATTATGATGACAAGCTTGTGGAGTGTTTTGATGACAATGGCATGGAACATTGTGATGAAAACGGCTTAGGGTATTGTGATGAAAATTGCATGGAGCCTTTTAGTGACAGGGTTCAAGGAGCATTCTGATGACAAGTGTCAGGGAGCATTGTGATGACAAGTGTATTGAGAATTGTGATGAAAAACGTCATGGATCATTGGGAAGAAAAGGGCATAGAGTATTGTGATGACAGGCATCATGGAGCGTTGTTATGACAAGTGTTATGGAACATTGTTATCACAAGGGTTTGGAGCATTGTGATAACAGAGGTCATGGATTATTTTGATTTCAAGGAGCAGGGAGCATTGTGATGAAAAGGGCATGAAGCAATGTGATCCCAAGGTTCATGGAGTATTGTGATGACAAGCGCATAGAGCATTGTAATGACAAGGTCATGTAGCATTTTGCTGACAAAGGCATGGAACATTGTGATGACATGTGTCATGGAGCACTGTGATGACAAGCGTCATGGAACATTGTGAATACAGGTGTCATGGAGCATTGGGATGACAAGGGCATGGGTCATTTTGATGACAAATGTCATGGAGCACTTGGCTGAAAATGTTCATGGAGTATTGTGATGACACGGGTCATGGAGCATTGTGATGACTAGGGAATGGAGCATTGTGATGACAAGATTCCCGGATCATTGTGTTGTCAGGTGTCATGGAGTGTTGTGATGACAGTGGTCATGGAGCATTGTGATGACAAGGGAATGGAGCATGGGGATGACAAGGTCCTGGAGCACTGTTATGAGAAGTCCATGAAGAGTTGTGATGACAAGTCTCATGGAGCATTGTGATGAAAAGGGGCCAGGAGCATTGTGATTTCAGGGGTCTTGGAGCATTGTGATGACTAGGGCATGGAGCATTCTGATGACATGCGTCATGGAGTTTTTTGATGACAAGTGCATGGAGCATTGTGATTACAGGGGTCTTGGAACATTGTGATGACAAGGGCATGGAGCATTGTGAGGAGAAGGACAAGGAGCATTATGATCGCATGCGTCATTGAGCTTTGTGATGACAATGACATGGAGCATTGAGATTACATGGGTCTTGGAGCATTGTGATGAAAAGGGCATGGATCATTGTGATGAATAAGGCATGAAGCCTTGTCATGACAGGGTTCAAGGAGCATACAGACAACAAGTGTCAGGGAACATTTTGATGACAAGTGTATTGAGCATTGTGATGACAAATGTCATGGAGCATTGTGATGAAAAGTGCATGGAATACTGTGATGACAGGCATCATGGAGTGTTGTGATGACAAGTGTTATGGAACACTGTGATCACAAGGGTTTGGAGCATTGTGATGAGAGAGGTCATGGATCAATTTGATTTCAAGGAGCATGGAGCATTGTGATGAAAAGTGAATGAAGCAATGTGATCCCAAGGTTCATGGAGGATTGTGATGACAATGGAAATGGAGTATTGTGATGACAAGCGCATAGAGCATTGTAATGACAAGGTCCTGTAGCATTTTGCTGACAAAGTCATGGAGCATTTTGATGACAGGTGTCATGGAGCACTGTGATGACAACGGTCACGGAACATTGTGAAAACAGGGGTCATGGAGCATTGGGATGACAAGGGCATGGATCATTGTGATGACAAGGGTCATGGAGCAATGGGCTGAAAATGTTCATGGAGTGTTGGGATGACAGGGGTCATGGAGCATTGTGATGACTAGGGAATGGAGCATTGTGATGACAAGAGTCCCGGATCATTGTGTTGTCAGGTGTCATGGAGTGTTGTGATGACAGTGGCCATGGAGCATTGTGATGATATTGGCCATGGAGCATTGTGATGAGTAGGTTGTGGAGCATTGGGATGAAAATTATCATGGATTATTGTGATGAAAGGGGTCATGTAGCATTGTGATGACAAGGGAATGGAGCATGGTAATGACAATGTCCTGGAGCACTGTGATGAGAAGACCATGGAGACTTGTGAGGACAAGTCTCAGGGAGCATTCTGATGAAAAGGGAAATGGAACATTGTGATTACAGGGGTCTTGGAGCATTGTGATGACTAGGGCATGGAGCATTGTGATGAGAAGACCATGGAGCATTTTGATGACATGCGTCATGGAGTTTTTTGATGACAAGGGAAAGGAGCATTGTGATTACAGGGGTCTTGGAACATTGTGATGACAAGGGCATGGAGCATTGTGAGGCGAAGAACAAGGAGCATTCTGTTGGCATGCGTCACTGAGCTTTGTGATGACAAGTGTTACGGAATATTGTGATCAGAAGGGTTTGGAGCATTGTTAGGACAGAGGTCATGGAGCATTTTCATTTCATTGTGATGACAATAGCATGAAGCATTATGATGATGGGCATGGTGCATTGTGATGACAGGGTTCATGGATCATTGAGATGAAAAAGGGCATAGAGCATTGTGATTACAGGGTTCTTGGAGCCTTGTGATGAGAAGGGTCATGGAGCTTTGTGATGAGAAGGCCATGGAACATCGTGATGGCAGGGGCCATGGAGCATTGTTATGTCTTGGGTAATGGAGCATTGTGATGGCAAGGGCATGGAGCATTGTGATGAGAAGGCCATGGAGCATTCTGATGACATGTGTCATGGAGCTTTGTGAAGAAAAGGGCCTGGAGCAATGTGATGAGAGAGTTCATGGAGCATTGTGATGACAATGACATGGAGCATTGTGATCCCAAGGGTCATGGATCTTTGTGATGACAAAGGTCATGGAGCATTTAGATGGCAAGGGCATTGTGCATTGTAATGAGAAGGGCAGGGAGGATTCTGATGACAGGGTCATGGAGCAATTTGATGAAAAGTGTCATGGAATATTTTGATGACAGGTTTTATGGAACATTGTCGTGTCAGGGGTCATCGAACATTGTGATGATAAGTGCATGTAGCATTGTGATGACAGGAGTCATGGAATATTGTGATGACAGAGGTGAGGGAGTATTGTGACATATAGTGATGTAGCATTGTGATATCAGTGGTGAGAGGGCATTTTGATGAGAAGTGCATGGAGCATTGTGATGACAAATTTTAAGGAGCATTGTGATGAAAAGATTGTGGAGCACTGTGATGACAAGCGTATGGTGCATTGTGATGACATGTGTCATGGAGCATTGTGCTGAAAAGCACATGGAGCATTGTGATGACAAATGTCACAGAGCATTGTGAAGAAAAGTTCATGGAGCATTGTGGTTAATTAGGTCACAGAGACTGTTGATGACGAGGGCATGGACCATTGTGATGACAAAGGTCATGAAGCATTGTGATGACTGGAGTCACGGAGCATGGTGATGACAGGGGTCATGGAGCATTGTGATAACAAGGGCATGGAGCATTGTGATGACAAGGGCATGGAACACTGGTCTAATAAGTTGCATGGATTATTGCGATGACACTTGGTATGGCACATTGTGATGACAAGGGTATGGAGCATTGTGATGACCAGGTCATGCAGTATTGTGAAGACAGGTGTCAGGGAGCATTGTGATGACATATGTAATGGCCCTTTGTGATGACAATGGCATGGAGCATTGTGATGCCAAGTGTCATGGAGGATTCTGATGACAAAGGTAATGGAGCATTGTGATGACAATGGCTTGGAGCATTATGATGACAATGGTCAGGGAGCATTGTGAATAAAGGTGTCATGGAGCATTTGGATGACTAGGGCATGGGTCATTGGGATGACAAGTGTCATGGAGCACTTGGCTGAGAATGTTCCTGGAGTATTGTGATGACACGGGTCATGGAGCATTGTGATGACAAGGGCATGGAGCATTGTGATGTGAAGGCCATGGAACATTCTGAGGACATGCGTCATGGAGCTTTGTGATGACAAGGGCATGGAGCATTGTGATTACAGGGGTCTTGAGCATTGTGATGACAAGTGTCATGGAACCTTGTGAAGACTAGGCCGTGGAACATTGTGAAGGCAGGGGTCATGGTGGATTGTTATGTCAGGGGTAATGGAGCATTCTGATGAGAAGGGCATGGAACATTGGTCTGAAATATTTCGTGGATGATTGTGATGAGTGTGGGCATGGAGACTTCTGATGACAAGGGTACAGAACACTATGATACATGGGTCATGCAGGATTGTAATGACAAGGGCATGGAGCATTGTGATGAGAAGGGCATCGAGCATTGTAATGACAAGTGTCATGGAGCTTTGTGATGACAAACGCATTGAGCAATGTAATGAGAGGGTTCATGGAGCATTGTGATGACAATGACATGGGGCATTGTGATGCCAAGGGTCATGGAGCATTGTCATGACAAGTAATGGAGCATTTTGATGACAAGGGCATGTTGCATTGTGATGAGAAGGGCAGGGAGCATTTTGATGACCGGGTCATGCAGCAATTTGATGAAAAGTTTAATGGAATATTTTGATGGCAGGGGTTATAGAACACTGTGATGTCAGGGGATTTGGAGTGTTGGGATGAAAAGGGTTATGGAGCAATTTGATAACAGGGGTCATGGAACATTGTGATAATAAGGGGATGTATAAGTGTGATGACAGTGTCATGGAACATTGTGATTACAGGGATGAGTGAGTATTGTGATGACTAGTGATGGAACACTGTGATATCTCTCGTGAGAGAGCATTTTGATGAGAAGTGCATGGAGCATTGTGATTACAAGTTTTATGGAGCATTGCAATGACAAGGTTGTGGACCGTTTTGATGAAATGTGTGTGGCACATTGTGAAGACAATGGTCATGGAGCATTGCTCTGACAAAGATATGGAGCATTGTGAAGACAAGGGTCACAGAGAATTGTGATGAAAAGTTCAAGGAGCATTGTGGTTACAAAGGTCACAGAGCCTTGTAATTACGCGGGCATGGAACATTGTAATGACAAATGTTATGAAGCATTGTGATGACTGGAGTCACGGACCATTGTGATGACAGGGGTCATGGAGCATTGTGATGACATGTGTCATGGAGCATTGTGCTGAGAAGCGCATGGAGCATTGTGATGACAAGCGTCATGGAGCATTGTGCTGAGAAAGGCATAGAGCATTGTGATGACAAGGGTCAAAGAGCATTGTGATGAAAAGTTCATGGAGCATTGTGGTTAAAAAGGTCACAGAGACTGTTGATGACCAGGGCATGGACCATTGTGATGACAAAGGTCATGAAGCATTGTGATAACTGGAGTCACGGAGCATTGTGATGACAGGGGTCATGGAGGATTGTGATAACAAGGGCATGGAGCACTGTGATGACAAGGGGATGGAACATTGGTCTAATAAGTTTGATGGATTATTGTGATGACAGTTGGAATGGCACATTGTGATGACAAGGTCATGGAGCTTACTGATGACCAGGTCATGCAGTATTGTGAAGACAGGTGTCAGGGAGCATTGTGATGACATATGTAATGGCCCATTGTGATGACAATGGCATGGAGCATTGTGATGCCAAGTGTCATGGAGGATTCTGATGACAAAGGTAATGGAGCATTGTGATGACAATGGCTTGGAGCATTGTGATGACAAGGGTCAGGGAGCATTGTGCTGACATGTGCATGGAGAATTGTGATGACAAGGGTCATGGAGCATTCTGATGACAAGATTGTGGAGTATTTTGATGACAATGGCATGGAGCATTGTGATGAAAACAGCATGGGGATTTGTGATGAAAAAAGCATGGAGCCATTTCATGACAGGTTTCAAGGAGCATTCTGATGACAAGTGTCAGGGAGCATTGTCATGACATGTATATTGAGAATTGTGATGACAATTGTCATGGAGCATTGTGATGTAAAGGGCATGGAGTATTGTGATGACTGGCATCATGGAGCATTGTGATGACAACTATAATGGAACACGGTGATCACAAGGTTTTGGAGCATTGTGATGACAGGTCATGGATCATTTTGATTTCAAGGAGCATGGAGCATTGTGATGAAAAACGAATGAAGCAGTGTGATCCCAAGGTTCATGGAGGATTGTGATGACAATTGAAATGGAGTATTGTGATGACAAGCGCACAGAGCATTGTAATGACAAGGTCATGTAGCATTTTGCTGACAAAGGCATGGAGCATTGTGATGACATGTCTCATGGAGCAATGTGATGACAAGCGAATGGAGCATTGTGATGACAAGGGTCATTGAGCATTGTGCTGAGAAAGGCACAGAGCATTGTGATGACAAAGGTCAAAGAGCATTGTGATGAAAAGTTCATGGAACATTGTGGTTAAAAAGGTCACAGAGACTGTTGATGACGAGGGCATGGAAAACTGTGATGACAAAGGTCATGAAGCATTGGGATGACTGGAGTTATGGAGCAGTGTGATGACAGGGGTCATGGACATTTGTGATAACAAGGGCATGGAGCATTGTGATGACAAGGGACTGGAGCATTGTTCTAATAATTTTCATGGATTATTGCGATGACATTTGGAATGGTGCATTGTGATGACAAGGGCATGGAGCATTGTGATGACCTGGTCAGGCCAAATTGTTAAGAAAAGTGTCAGGGAGCATTGTGATGACATATGTAATGGCCCATTGGGATGACAATGGCATGGAGCATTGTGATGCCAAGTGTCATGGAGGATTCTGATGACAAAGGTAATGGAGCGTTGTGATGACAATGGCTTGGAGCATTTTGATGACAAAGGTCAGGGAGCATTGTGCTGACAAGTGCATGGAGAATTGTGATGACAAGGGTCATGGAGCATTCTGATGACAAGCTTGTGGAGTATTTTGATGACAATTGCATGGAGCGTTGTGATGACAATGACATGGAGCATTGTGATGACAATGGAAATGGAGCATTGTGATGACAAATGTATTGAGAATTGTGATGATTGTGATGAAAAGGGCATGGAGTATTGTGATGACAGGCATCATAGAGCATTGTGATGACAAGTGTTATGGAACATAGTGATCACAAGGGTTTGGAGCATTGTGATGAGAGAGGTCATGGATCATATTGATTTCAAGGAGCATGGAGCATTGTGATGACAAGGGCATGAAGCAATGTGATCCCAAGTTTCATGGAGGATTGTGATGACAATGGAAATGGAGTATTGTGATGACAAGCGCATAGAGCAATGTAATGACAAGGTCATGTAGCATTTTGCTGACAAAGGCATGGAGCATTGTGATGACATGTGTCATGGCTAACTGTGATGACAAGCGTCACGGATAATTGTGAATACAGGGATCATGGAACTCTGGGATGACAAGGGCATGGATCATTGTGATGACAAGGGTCATGGAGCACTGGGCTGAAAATGTTCATGGAGTGTTGTGATGACAGGGGTCATGGAGCATTGTGATGACTAGGGAATGGAGCATTGTGATGACAAGTGTCCCGGATCATTGTGTTGTCAGGTGTTATGGAGTGTTGTGATGAGAGTGCTCATGGAGCATTGTGATGATATTGGCCATGGAGCATTGTGATGAGTAGGTCGTGGAGCACTGGGCTGAAAATGTTCATGGATTATTGTGATGACAGGTGTCATGGAGCATTGTGATGACAAGGGATTGGAGCATGGTGATGACAAGGTCCTGGAGCTCTGTAATGAGAAGACCATGGAGACTTGTGATGAAAAGTCTCATGGAGCATTCTGATGAAAAGGTGCATGGAGCATTGTGATTACAGGTGTCTTGGTGCATTGTGATGACGCAGGCATGGAGCTAGGTGATGAGAAAGCCAAGGAACATTCTGATGACATGCGTCATGGAGTTTTGTGATGACAAGGGCATGGAGCATTGTGATTACAGGGATCTTGGAGCATTGTGATGAAGACGGCATGGATCATTGTGATGAAAAAGGCATGGAGCCTTGTCATGACAGGGTTCAAGGAGCATACTGACGACAAGTGTCAGGGAGCATTGTGATGACAGGTGTATTGAGCATTGTGATGACAAAGATCATGGAGCACTTTGATGAGAATACCATGGATAATTGTGATGATGAGCGTCATTGGGTGTTGTGATGATAAGTGTTATGGAACATTGTGATCACAAGGGATTGGAGCATTATGATGACAGAGGTCATGGAGAATATTGTTTTCATTGTGATGAAAATAGACTGAAGCATTATGATGATGGGCATGGTTCATTGTGATGAAAGGGTTCATGGAGCATTGAGATGAAAAAGGGCATAGAGCATTGTGATTACAGGGTTCTAGGAGCATTGTGATGAGAAGTGTCAAGGAGCTTTGTGATGACAAGGCCGACAAGTGTTATGGAACACTGTGGTCAAAAGGGTTTGGATCATTGTGATGACAGAGGTCATGGATCATTTTGATTTCAAGGAGCATGGAGCATTGTGATGACAAGGGCATGAAGCAATGTGATCCCAAGTTTCATGGAGGATTGTGATGACAATGGAAAGGGAGTATTGTGATGACATGCACATAGAGCATTGTAATGACAAGGTCATGTAGCATTTTGCTGACAAAGGCACGGAACATTGTGATGACATGTGTTATAGAGCACTGTGATGACAAGCGTCACGGATCATTGAGAATACAGGGGTCATGGAGCATTGGGTTGACAAGGTCATGGATCATTGTGATGACAAGTGTCATGGAGCACTGGGCTGAAAATGTTCATGGAGTGTTGTGATGACAGGGGTCATGGAGCATTGTGATGACTAGGGAATGGAGCATTGTGATGACAAGAGTCCCGGATCATTGTGTTGTCAGCTGTCATGGAGTGTTGTGATGACAGTGGTCATGGAGCACTGTGATGATATTGGCCATGGAGCATTGTGATGAGTAGGTCGTGGAGCATTGGGCTGAAAAAGTTCATGGTTTATTGTTATGATAGGTGTCATGGAGCATTGTGATTACAAGGGAATGGACCATGGTGATGACAAGGTCCTGGAGCACTGTGATGAGAAGACCATGGAGATTTGTGATGACAAGTCTCATGGAGCATTCTGCTTAAAAGGGGCATGGAGCATCGTGATTACAGGGGTCTTGGTGCATTGTGATGACGAGGGCATGGAACATTGTGATGAGAAGTCCATGGAGCATTCTGATGACATGCGTCATGGAGTTTTGTGATGACAAGGACATGGAGCATTGTGATTACAGGGATTTTGGAGCATTGTGATGAAGAGGGCATGGATCATTGTGATGACAAGGGCACGGAACACTGTGATACATGGGTCATGCAGGATTGTAATGACAAGGGCATGGAGAATTGTGATGAGAAGGGCATCGAGCATTGTGATGACAAGTGTCATGGATCTTTGTGATGACAAGTGCATGGAGCCATGTGATGAGGGGGTTCATGGAGCATTGTGATGACAATGACATGGAGCATTGTGATGACAATGGAAATGGAGCATTGTGATGACAAATGTATTGAGAATTGTGATGATTGTGATGAAAAGGGCATGGAGTATTGTGATGACAGGCATCATGGAGCGTTGTGATGACAAGTGTTATGGAACATTGTGATCACAAGGGTTTGGAGCATTGTGATGACAGAGGTCATGGATCATTTTGATTTCAAGGAGCATGGAGCATTGTGATGACAACAGCATGAAGCAATGTGATCCCAAGGTTCATGGAGGATTGTGATGACAATGGAAATGGAGTATTGTGATGACAAGCGCATAGAGCATTGTAACGACAAGGTCATGTAGCATTTTGCTGACAAAGGCATGGAGCATTGTGATGACATGTGTCATGGAGCACTGTGATGACAAGCGTCACGGAGCATTGTGAATACAGGGGTCATGGAACATAGGGATGACAAGGACATGGATCATTGTGATGACAAGGGTCATGGAACATTGGGCTGAAAATGTTAATGGAGTATTGTGAAGACAGGGGCTAAGGAGCATTGTCATGACTAGGGAATGGAACATTGTGATGACAAGAGTGCCGAATCATTGTGTTGTCAGGTTTCATGGAGTGTTGTGATGACAGTGGTCATGGAGCATTGTGATGATATTGGCCATGGAGTTTTGTGATGAGAAGACTGTGGGTAATTGTGATGTCGAGCATCATGGAGCACTGTAATGACAAGGGGCATGAAGCATTGTGATGACAGGTGTCAGGGAGCATTGTGATGACATGGGTCATGGAGCATTGTGATGACAAGGGCATGGAGCATTGTGATGACAAGTGCATGGAGCATTGTGATGACAAGTGCATGGAGCATTGCAATGTCAAGTGGATGGATTATTGTGATGACCAGAGCATGTAACATATTGCTAAGAAGTGTCATATAGCATTGTGATGACATGGACGTGGAGAACTGTGATGACAAGGGACATGGAGCATTGTGATAACCAGGGCATGGTGCATTGTGATGACAGGGGTCATGGAGCATTATTATGAGAACGGCCATGGTGCATTCTGACATAAGATATCACTTATGAAGGGAATGTAAACATGGCTACATATGAACTGAATTAGGGAAGAGAACAGAGTCTCAGATTTAGAAAACACTCTAACGCTTGCTTAAGGGGAAAAAGAGGTGGGGAGATGCACAAAACATAAGATTGATATTAGCACAGGTACCGTTCCATAGTCCAAAAACAGAAGAGACAAGCCCTACTCTTACCTCAGTGAATGGAACTCAACATCCCTATTCCACGCAGAGAAACATATCTGACTAATAAGAATTTTAAAACGTATGTATTGATATGTCTCCGTAAGGGAAACTAGTGTGTCTAAAATGACATAAACATGGCAGTGAGAATCAGCACAAACCCAATATAAAACTGAATTTCAAAACAAAACATAAAAACAGTAAAATTCTTACACAATACCTTCAGGGGTTCTGATGAAATTTGGAATGACCCTATCTACAATGACAGCTGGATGTGGCATAAGGCTGGTCACTTGGGACTGAGAGCATTGGTGAGATTGGGTGAAAAAGTGCAGACCCTTTAAAGCAATAATGCCTGCCACCCATTCCATGGTTCCCAACTCTCCAGGTAGAAGGGAATATCACTACAGTTATAACGTGTATGGGAACCTAGAGAATGGAAACCATCTGATGGTGAAAGGTTTCTAAAACTCTACTACTTTTTTCTCTCCTTGTGCTCCAGTTTGACATTCCAACTGCTTTACTATCAATCTCCCAACTTTGAAAGTCAGCCCCTATAACCTCCTGGTTCACACAGTTGGCAAATTGTGCAGAGTATATAAGGGAAGAGAGAGAACCAATGAGAGAGTAGCTGTAGGCATTTGGACAGCCACATGTCACTATAATTTCCTGTCACAAAGAGGAATTAACCAATGTCTCAGCCTGCCCCCCCCAGAATCATTATAACTCCAGAAGGAAAACTGTAGATTGGCAGTCAGCTCACAAAAACGCGAGTTGAAAAATGAAGCTCAGGGCCACAGCAATTCACTTACCTGCAGAGTTATAAAGGACTACTCTCTTCCAAAAATCTGTTGAGAGAAAGCCACGATGCGGAAGGGAAAATGAGGCAGAATGGCATGAAATAGATTTCAAGAGGTACAATGGAATCGCCTTTAAACACAGGAAAAGCATTACAACTTCGAAAATTATGGAAATGGTCATAAAGGGCATATGGGTTTTCACGTGAATATATACAGGAGAAAACGCATATGCCCTTTTTGGACAAGCAAGCAAGTGGGCAATGCAAATCAGCACTACACAGAAGTATCACTTCCTACCGGTCAAAAGGGACATCCGCAAAATGTGTAAAAAACAGAAAGGCAAGACAGGCCCTGGAGAACAGGGAGCCTGGTTATGCTGATGGGTGGGATGTAAATTGCCAACTGCCTCTCTGGAGGAGTGCATTGTGTTCCCTACAACAAGTAAAAAACAGAGCTACAGAGCCAAGGGCACTTCCAGTCTAGGGAATATACCTTGGGAAAACTGAAAATAAATAAGACAGATCCACACCAAAATTCAGGGATGCACTGCTTACAAAAACCTCAAAAGGGGTACACCTGAAATATCCCAGGAAAGACATAAATGGTTCAAGAAATTGTGGTACTTACGTATGATGGAATATCCCTCAGCCATGAAATCAATGTCATAAGGACAGTAGCAGCAAAATGAGTGGATTCATGTACGATAATTCTAAGTGAAATAAGTCACACAGAAAAAGAAACTTATCATAAGATATCACTTATGAAGATCCTGTAAACATGGCTACACATGAACTGAGTTAGGAAAGAGAAGAGAGACTAACATTTAAAAAACACCCTTATGCCTGCTTAAGGGGGAAGGAGAGGTGGGGTGATGCATAAAACCAGAGTTTGATATCAGTACAGGTACCGTTCCAAAAACCAAATACGGAAGAGACAAGACCTACACCTTCCTCAGTGAAAGGGACTCAACACCCCATATTCACCGCAGAGTAATATATCTTACTAGTATTAATAATAAAACCTATGTATTGATATGTCTCCATAAGTGAATCAAGTGTGTCTAGACTGGCATAATCATGACAGTGAGAATCAGCTCAAACCCACTATAAAAAGGAATTTCAAAAATAAAACAAAAAAACAGGGAAATTCTTTACAATTCCTTCAGGGTCTCTGATGAAACCTGGAATGACCCTATCTACAATGACAGCTGGATGTGGCATAAGGCTGGACACTTGGGACTGAGAGGATTGGTGAGATTGGGTGAGCAAATGCAGACCCTTTAAAGCAATAATGAGTGGCACCCATTCCATGGGTCCCAACTCTCCAGGTTGAAGGGAATATTACTATAGCTATACCATGTACGGGAAACCTAGAGAATGGACACACTGTGAATACGAAAGGTTTCTAAAACTCAATGAATAGTCCCTCTCCTGGTGCGCCAGTTTGACCTTCCAACTACTTTACTATCAATCTCCCAATTTGGAGAGACAGCACCTTTAACCTCCTGGTTCGCACAGCTTGCCAATTTGGCAAAGGATGAAAGGGAAGAGGGAGAAGCAAAGAGAGAGTAGCTGTTAGGCATTTGGACGGGCACACGTCACTCTTATTTCCCGGGAGGAAGAAGAATTAACCAAAGTCTCAGCCACCCACTGGGAAAAAGTATAGTTCCTGAACCAATATATTGGAGTTGTGTTCAGCTCACAAAAATCGAGTTCAAAATGGAGCTCAGTGGCACAGCAATTCACAAACTGGCAGAGAAATACAGGGCAACTATCGTCCAAAAATCGACTGAGGGAAGGCAACGAGGCGGACTTGAAAGCGAGGCAGAATAGCAGGAAACAGATTTCAAGAGGTACGTTGGAATCGCCTTTAAAGCACAGGAAGAGGGGCACAACTTCGACAATGATGCACTTGTCCAAATAGTGCATATCCGTTTTCTCCTGACTATATTCAGGAGAAAACTCATACGCCCTTCTTGGCCAAGCAAGCAAGCAGGCAATGCAAATCTGCACTACAAAGAAGTATCACTTCCCAAAGGTCAAAAGGGCCATCCACAAAATGGGTAATTACCAGAAAGGCAAGACAGGTCCTGGAGAACAGGGAGCCTTGTTATGCTGATGGGCGGTATGTAAATTGTCAAGTACCTCTCTGGAGGAGTGCATTGAGTTCCCTATAACAAGTAAACAACAGAGGTACAGAGCCAAGGGCACTTCCAGTCTAGGGAATATACCTTGGGAAAACTGAAAATCAATAAGACAGAGCAACCACAATATTTAGGGCTGCACTGCTTACAAGAAACTCATTTGGGTGCACCTTAAATATCCCTGAAAGATAAAAATGGTACAAAAATTTGAGGTAATTACGTCCGATGAAATATCCCTCAGCCATGAAATCAACGTCATAAGACCAGTAGCAGCAAAATGAGTGGATTCAGGTACGATGATTCTAAGTGAAATAAGACACACAGAAAAAGAAACTTATCATAAGATATCACTTATAGATATCCTGTAAACATGGCTACACATGAACTGAGTTAGGAAAGAGAACAGAGTCTCACATTTAGAAAACACGCTGATGCCTGCATAAGGGGGAAGGAGAGGTGGGGTGATGCATAAAACAAGAGTTTAATATTAGAACAAGTACCATTCCAAAAACCTAATACGGAATAGCAAGACCTACAACTTCCTCAGTGAACGGGATGCAACAACACATATTACGTGCAGAGGAATATATCTGACTAATAAGAATCTTAAAACCTATGTATTGATATGTCTCCATAAGGGAATCAAGTGTGTCTAGACTGGCATAAACATGGCAGCGAGAATCAGCTCAAACCGACTATAAAAAGGAATATGAAAAACAAAAAAAAATGGGAAATTCTTTACAATACCTTCAGGGTTTCTGATGAAAGCTGGAATGACCCTATCTACAATGACAGCTGGAGGTGGCATAAGGCTGGACACATGGGACTGAGAGGATTGGTGAGATTGGGTGAGAAAATGAAGACCCTTTAAAGCAATAATGCATGGCCCCCATTCCATGGGTCCCATGTTTCAAGGTTGAAGGGAATATTACTACAGCTATAACATGTACGGGAAACCTAGAGAATGGACACACTGTGAATATGAAAGGTCTCTAAAATTCAATGAATAGTCCCTCTCCTGGTGCTCCGGTTTGACATTCCAACTGCTTTACTATCAATCTCCCAACATGGAGAGACAGCACCTATAAACTCCTGGTTGGCACAGGTTGCCAATTTGGCAGAGGATGAAAGGGAAAAGGGAGAAACAATGAGAGAGTAGCTGTTAGGCATTTGGACGGGCATATGTCACTCTTATATCCCGGGATGAAGGAGAATTAACAAATGTCTCGGCCGCACACCGGGAACGAGTATAGGTCCTGAACCAAAATTTTGGACTTGCGCTCAGCTCACGAAAAAACGAGATAAAAAATGGAGCTCAGGGGCACAGAAATTCACAAACTGGCAGACAACTAAATGGCAACTATCGTCCAAAAATCTGTTGAAGGAAGCCAACGAGGCGGACTTGAAAGCGAGGCAGAATAGCAGGAAACAGATTTCAAGAGGTGCGTTGGAATTGCCTTTAAAGCACAGGAAGACGGGCAAAACTTCGACAATGATGCATTTGGCCATAAACGGCGTATGCGTTTTCTCCTGAATATATTCAGGAGAAAACGCATACGCCCTTTTTGGCCAAGCAAGCAAGCGGGCAATGCAAATCTGCACTACAAAGAAGTATCACTTCTCACAGGTCAAAAGGGACATACACAAGATGGGTAAAAACCAGAAAGGCAAGACAGGGCCTGGAGAACAGGGAGCCTTGTTATGCTGATGGGCAGGATGTATATTGCGAACTGCCTCTCTGGAGGAGTGCATTGTGTTCCCTAAAACAAGTAAACAACAGAGCTACAGAGCCAAGGGCACTTCCAGTCTAGGGAATATACCTTGGGAAAACTGAAAATCAATAAGACAGAGCCACTCCAAAATTTATGGCTGCACTGCTTACAAGAACCTCAACTTGGGTACACCTTAAATATCCCAGGAAAGATAAAAATCATTCAAAAAATTGTGGTACTAACGTACGATCGAATATCCCTCAGCCATTAAATCAATGTCATAAGACCAGTAGCAGCAAAATGAGTGGATTCAGGTACGATGATTCTAAGTGAAATAAGTTACACAGAAAAAGAAACTTATCATAAGATATCACTTATGAAGATCCTGTAAACATGGCTACACATGAACTGAGTTAGGAAAGAGAACAGAGTCCCACATTTAGAAAACACTCTTATGCCTGCTTAAAGGGGAAGGAGAAGTGGGGAGATGCATAAAACCAGAGTTTGATATAAGCACTGGTACCGTTCAAAAACCAAATATGGAATAGACAAGACTTACACCTTCCTCAGTGAAAGGGAATCAAAACCCCATATTTCCCACAGAGGAATATATCTGACTAGTAAGTATCTTAAAACCTATGTATTGATATGTCTCTTTTAGGGAATCAAGTGTGTCTAGACTAGCATAAACATGGCAGCGAGAATCAGCTCAAACCCACTATAAAAAGGAATTTCAAAAACAAAACAAAAAAAACAGCAAAATTCTTTACAATTCCTTCAGGGTCTCTGATGATACCTGGAATGACCCTATCTACAATGACAGCTGGAGGTGGCAAAAGGCTGGACACATGGGAGTAGGAGGATTGGTGAGATTGGGTGAGCAAATGCAGACGCATTAAAGCAATAATGCATGGCACCCATTACATTGGGCCCAAATCTCCAGGTTGAAGGGAATATTACTACAGCTATAACATGTACGGTAAACCTAGAGAATGGACACACTCTGAATACGAAAAGTCTCTAAAACTCAATGAATAGTCCCTCTCCATGTGCTCCAGTTTGACTTTCCAACAGTTTACTATCAATCTCCCAACTTGGAGAGACAGCACTTTAACCTCCTGGTTCGCAAAGGTTGCCAATTTGGCAAAGGATGAAAGGGAATAGGGAGAACCAATGAGAGAGTAGCTGTCAAGCATTTGGACGGGCACATGTCACTCTTATTTCCTGGGAGGAAGAAGAATTAACCAAATTCTCTGTCACCCACCGAAAACCAGTATAGTTCCTGAACCAAAATATTGGACTTCCGATCAGCTCACAAAAAGCGAGTTAAAAAATGGAGTTCAGGGGCACAGCAATTCACAAACTGGCAGAGTAATAAAGGGCAACTATCATCCAAAAATCTGTTGAGGGAAGTCAACGAGGCGGACATGAAAGCGAGGAAGAATAGCAGGAAACAGATTTCAAGAGGTACGTTGGAATCACCTTTAAAGCATAGGAAAAGGGGCATGACTTCGACAATGATGCACTTGGCCAAAAAGGGCGAATGCGTTTTCTCCTGAATATATTCAGGAGAAAACACATACGCCCATTATGGCCAAGCAAGCAAGCAGGCAATGCAAATCTGCACTACAAAGAAGTATCACTTCACACCGGTCAAAAAGGACATCCACAAAATGGGTAAAAACCAGAAAGGCAAGACAGGCCCTGGAGAACAGGGAGCCTTGTTATGCTGATGGGTGGGACGTAAATTGCCAACTGCCTCTCTGGAAGAGTGCATTGTGTTCCCTAAAACAAGTAAACAACAGAGCTACAGAGACAAGGGCACTTCCAGTCTAGGGAATATACCTTGGGAAAACTGAAAATCAATAAGACAGAGCCACCCCAAAATTTAGGGCTGCACTGCTTACAAGAACCTCAACTTGGGTACACCTTAAATATCCCAGGAAAGAGAAAAATTGTTCAAGAAATTCTGGTAATTACATACGATGGAATATCCCTCTGCCATGAAATCAATGTCATCAGGCCAGTAGCAGCAAAATTAGTGGATTCAGTTACAATGATTCTAAGTTAAATTAGTCACAGAGCAAAAGAAACTTATCATAAGATATCACTTATGAAGGTCTTGTAAACATGGCTAGACATGAACTGAGTTAGGAAAGAGAAGAGAGTCTCACATTTAGAAAACCCTCTTACGCCTGCTTAAGGGGGAAGGAGAGTTGGGGTGTTGCATAAAACCAGAGTTTGATATTAGTACAGGCACCATTCCAGAAACCAAATACAGAATAGAAAACATCTACACCTTCCTCACTGAAAGGGAATCAACACACCATACTTTCCTCAGAGGAATATATCTGACTAGCAAGAATCTTCAAACCTATGTATTGATATGTCTCCATAAGGGAATCAAGTGTGTCTAGACTGGCATAAACAGGGAAGTGAGAATCAGCTCAAACTCACTATAAAAAGGAATTTCAAAAACAAAACCAAAAAACAGGTTAATTCTTTACAATTCTTTCAGGGTCTCTGATGAAACTTGGAATGAACCTATCTACAACTACAGCTGGATGTGGCATAAGGCTGGACACTTGGTGCTGATAGGATTGGTGAGACTGGGTGAGCAAACACAGAACTTTTAAAGCAATAATGTGTGTCCTCCGTTCCATGGTTCCAAACTCTCCAGGTTAAAGGGAATATTACTACAGCTATAACATGTACGGGAAACCTAGAGAATGGACACACTGTGAATACGAATAGTTTCTAAAACTCAACAAATAGTCCCTCTCCTGGTGCTCCAATTTGACTTTCCAACTGCTTTACTATCAGTCTCCCAACTTGGAGAGACAGCCCTTTTAACCTCCTGGATAACACAGGTTGCCAATTTGGCAGGGGATGAAAAGGACCAGGGAGAACCAATGAGAGAGTAGCTGTTAGGCATTTGGACGGGCACATGCGACTCTACTTGCCCGGCAGGAAGAAGAATTAACCAAAGACTCATCCCCCTGCCGGAAACCAGTATAGGTCCTGAACCGAAATTTAGGACTTGCGGTCAGCTCACCAAAAACGATTTGATAAATGGAGCTCAAGGGCACAGCAATTCACAAACTGCCAGAGTAATAAACGACAACTATCATCCAAAAATAGTTTGAAGGAAGGAAGCGAGGCGGACTTGAAAGCTAGGCAGAATAGCAGGAAACAGATTTCAAGAGGTACGTTGGAATCACCTGTAAAGCACAGGAAGAGGGGCACAACTTCAACAATGATGCACTTGGCCAAAAATGGTGTATTCGTTTTCTCCTGAATATATTCAGGAGAAAACGCATATGCCCTTTTTGGCCAAGCCAGCTAGCGGGCAATGCAAATCAGAAGTACAAAGAAGTATCCCTTCCCACCGGTCAAAAGGGACATCGGCAAAATGTGTAAAAACAAGAAAGGCAAGAGAGGACCTGGAGAACAGGGAGCCTTGTTCTGCTGATGGGCTGGATGTAAGTTGCCCACTGCCTCTCTGGAGGAGAGCATTGTGTTCCCTAAAACAAGTAAACTACAGAGCTGCATAGCCAAGGGCACTTCCAGTCTAGGGAATATACCTTGGGAAAACTGAAAATCAATAAGACAGAGCCACCCCAAAATTTAGGGATGCACTGCTTACAAGAACCTCAACTTTGGTACACCTTAAATATCCCAGGAAAGATAAAAATTGTTCAAAAAATTGTGGTACTTACGTACGATGGAATATCCCTCAGCCATGAAATCAATGTCATAAGACCAGTAGCAGCAAAATGAGTGGATTCAGGTATGATGATTCTAAGTGAAATAAGTCACACAGAAAAATAAACTTATCATGAGATATCACTTATGAAGATCCTGTAAACATGGCTACACATGAACTGAGTGAGGAAAGAGAAGAGAGTCTCACATTTAGAAAACACTCTTATGCCTGCTTAAGGGGGTAGGAGAGGTGGGGTGATGCATAAAACCAGAGTTTGATATAAGCACAGGTACCGTTCCTAAAACCAACTATGGAATAGACAAGACCTACAACTTCCTCGGGGAAAGGGACTCAAAACCGCATATTTTCCACAGAGGAATATATCTGACTAGTAAGAATCTTAAAACCTATGTATTGATATGTCCCCGTAAGAGAATCAAGTGTGTCTAGACTGGCATAAACATGGCAGTGAGAATCAGCTCAAACCCACTATAAAAAGGAATTTCAAAAACAAAACAACAAAACAGGGAAATTCTTTACAATTCCTTCAGGGTCTCTGATGAAATCTGGAATGAACCTATCTACAACTACAGCTTGATGTGGTATAAGGCTGGACACTTGGGAATGGGCGGATTGGTGAGACTGGGTGAGCAAACACAGACATTTTAAAGCAATAATGTGTGGCCTCCATTCCATGGTTCCAAACTCTCAAGGTGGAAGGGAATATTACTACAGCTATAACATGTACAGGAAACCTAGAGAATGGACACACAGTGTATACGAAAGGTTTCTAAAACTCAACTAATTGTCCCTCTCCTGGTGCTCCAGTTTGACTTTCCAACTGCTTTACTATCAATCTCCCAACTTGGAGAGACAGCCCCTTTAACCTCCTGGATAACACAGGTTGCCAATTTGGCAGAGGAAGAAAGGGAACAGGGAGAACAAATGAGAGAGTAGCTGTTAGGCATTTGGACAGGTATATGTGACTCTAATTGCCCGGCAGGAAGAAGAATTAACCAAAGACTCATCCCCCTGCCGGAAACCAGTATAGGTCCTGAACCGAAATTTTGGACTTTTGGTCAGCTCACAAAAAACGATTCGATAAATGGAGCTCAGGGGCACAGCAATTCACAAACTGGCAGAGTAATAAAGGACTACTATCGTCCAAAAATATTTTGAAGGAAGGCAATGAGGCGTACTTGAAAGCGAGGCAGAATAGCAGGAAACAGATTTCAAGAGGTACGTTGGAATCACCTGTAAAGCACAGGAAGAGGGGCACAACTTCGACAATGATGCACTTGGCCAAAAAGGGTTTATTCGTTTTCTCCTGAATATATACAGGAGAAAAGACATACGCCCTTTTTGGCCAAGCAAGGAAGCGGGCAATGCAAAACTGCAGTACAAAGAATTATCCCTTCCCACCGGTCAAAAGGGACATCGGCAAAATGTGTAAAAACCAGAAAGGCAAGAGAGGACCTGGAGAACAGGGAGCCTTGTTATGCTGATGGGCGGGATGTAAGTTGGCAACTTCCTCTCTGGAGGAGTGCACTGTGTACCCTAAAAGAAGTAAACAACAGAGCTGCATAGCCAAGGGCACTTCCAGTCTAGGGAATATACCTTGGGAAAACTGAAAATCAATAAGACACAGCCACCCCAAAATTTAGGGATGCACTGCTTACAAGAACCTCACCTTGGGTACAACTTAAATATGCCAGGAAAGTTAAAAATTGTTCAAAAATTGTGGTACTTACGTACGATGGAATATCCCTCAGCCATGAAATCAATGTCATAAGACCAGTAGCAGCAAAATGAGTGGATTCAGGTACAATGATTCTAAGTGAAATAAGTCACACAGAAAAAGAAGCTTATCATAAGATATCACTTATGAAGATCCTGTAAACATGGCTACACATGAACTGAGTTAGGAAAGAGAACAGAGTCTCACATTTAGAAAACACTCTTATGCCTGCTTAAGGGGGAAGGAGAGGTGGGGTGATGCATAAAACCAGAGTTTGATATAAGCACAGGTACCGTTCCAAAAACCAACTATGGAATAGACAAGACCTACACCTTCCTCAGTGAAAGGGACTCAAAACCCCATATTTCCCGCAGAGGAATATATGTGACTAGTAAGAATCTTAAAACCTATGTACCGATATGTCTCCAAAAGCGAATCAAGTGAGTCTATACTGGCATAAACATGGCAGCGAGAATCAGCTCAAACCCACTATAAAAAGGAATTTCAAAAACAAAACAAAAAAACAGGGAAATTTTTACAAATCCTTCAGGGTCTCTGATGATTCCTGGAATGACCCTAACTACAACGACAGCTGGATGTGGCATAAGGCTGGACACATGGGACTGAGATGACTGGTGAGATTGGGTGAGCAAATGAAGACCATTTAAAGCAATAATGCATGGCACCCATTCCATGGGTCCCAACTCTCCAGGTTGAAGGGAATATTACTAGAGTTATAACATGTATGGGAAACCTAGAGAATGGACACACTGTGAATACGAAAGGTTTCTAAAACTCAACGAATAGTCCATCTCCTTGTGCGCCAGTTTGACCTTCCAACTCCTTTACTATCAATCTCCCAACTTGGAGAGACAGCACCTTTAACCTCCTGGTTTGCACAGCTTGCCAATTTGGCAAAGGATGAAAGGGAAGAGGGAGAACCAATGAGAGAGTAGCTGTTAGGCATTTGGACGGGCACATGTCACTCTTATTTCCCGGGAGGAAGAAGAATTAACCAAACTCTCTGCCACCTACCAAAACCAGTATCGTTTCTGAACCAAAATATTGGACTTGCATTCAGCTCACAAAAAACGAGTTAAAAAATGGAGCTCAGAGGCACAGCAATTCACAAACTGGCAGAGTAATAAAGGGCAACTATCGTCCAAAAATCTGTTGAGGGAAGGCAACGAGGCGGACTTGAAAGCGAGGCAGAATAGCAGGAAACAGATTTCAAGAGTTACGTTGGAATCGCCTTTAAAGCACAGGAATAGGGGCACGACATCGACAATGATGCACTTGGCCAAAAAGGGTGTATGCGATTTCTCCTGAATATATTCAGGAGAAAACGCATACGCCCTTTTTGGCCAAGCAAGCAAGCGAGCAATGCAAATCTGCACTACAAAGAAGTATCACTTCCCACCGGTCAAAAGGGACATCCACAAAATGGGTAAAAACCAGAAAGGCTAGAGAGACCCTGGAGAACAAGGAGCACTGTTATGCTGATGGGCGGGATATAAATTGCCCACTGCCTCTCTGGAGGAGTGCATTTTGTTCCCTAAAGCAAGTAAACAACAGAGCTACAGAGACAAGGGCACATCCACTCTAAGGAATATACATTTGGAAAATTGAAAATCAATAAGACAGAGCCACCCCAAAATATAGGTCTTCACTGCTTACAAGAACCTCAACTAGGCTACACCTTAAATATCCCAGGAAAGACAAAAATTGTTCAAGAAATTCTGGTAATTGCATACGATGGAATATCCCTCTGCCATGAAATCAATGTCATCAGGCCAGTAGCAGCAAAATTAGTGGATTCAGTTACAATGATTCTAAGTTAAATTAGTCACAGAGCAAAAGAAACTTATCATAAGATATCACTTATGAAGGTCTTGTAAACATGGCTACACATGAACTGAGTTAGGAAAGAGAAGAGAGTCTCACATTTAGAAAACCCTCTTACGCCTGCTTAAGGGGGAAGGAGAGTTGGGGTGTTGCATAAAACCAGAGTTTGATATTAGTACAGGCACCATTCCAGAAACCAAATACAGAATAGAAAACATCTACAACTTCCTCACTGAAAGGGAATCAACACACCATACTTCCCTCAGAGGAATATATCTGACTAGTAAGAATCTTCAAACCTATGTATTCATATGTCTCCATAAGGGAACCAAGTGTGTCTAGACTGGCATAAACATGGAAGTGAGAATCAGCTCAAACTCACTATAAAAAGGAATTTCAAAAACAAAACAAAAAAACAGGTAAATTCTTTACAATTCTTTCAGGGTCTCTGATGAAACTTGGAATGAAACTATCTACAACTACAGCTGGATGTGGCATAAGGCTGGACACTTGGTGCTGATAGGATTGGTGAGACTGGGTGAGCAAACACAGAACTTTTAAAGCAATAATGTGTGTCCTCCATTCCATGGTTCCAAACTCTCCAGGTTAAAGGGAATATTACTACAGCTATAACATGTACGGGAAACCTAGAGAATAGACACACTGTGAATACGAATAGTTTCTAAAACTCAACGAATAGTCCCTCTCCTTGTGCTCCAATTTGACTTTCCAACTGCTTTATTATCAGTCTCCCAACTTGGAGAGACAGCCCTTTTAACCTCCTGGATAACACAGGTTGCCAATTTGGCAGGGGATGAAAGGGACCAGGGAGAACCAAAGAGAGAGTAGCTGTTAGGCATTTGGACGGGCACATGTGACTCTACTTGCCCGGCAGGAAGAAGAATTAACCAAAGACTCATCCCCCTGCCGGAAACCAGTATAGCTCCGGAACCGAAATTTAGGACTTGCGGTCAGCTCACCAAAAACGATTTGATAAATGGAGCTCAAGGGCACAGCAATTCACAAACTGCCAGAGTAATAAACGACAACTATCATCCAAAAATAGTTTGAAGTAAGGCAGCGAGGCGGACTTGAAAGCGAGGCAGAATAGCAGGAAACAGATTTCAAGAGGTACGTTGGAATCACCTGTAAAGCACAGGAAGAGGGGCACAACTTCGACAATGATGCACTTGGCCAAAAATGGTGTATTCGTTTTCTCCTGAATATATTCAGGAGAAAACGCATATGCCCTTTTTGGCCAAGCCAGCTAGCGGGCAATGCAAATCAGCAGTACAAAGAAGTATCCCTTCCCACCGGTCAAAAGGGACATCGGCAAAATGTGTAAAAACAAGAAAGGCAAGAGAGGACCTGGAGAACAGGGAGCCTTGTTCTGCTGATGGGCTTGATGTAAGTTGCCCACTGCCTCTCTGGAGGAGTGCATTGTGTTCCCTAACACAAGTAAACAACAGAGCTACATAGCCAAGGGCACTTCCAGTCTAGGGAATATACCTTGGGAAAACTGAAAATCAATAAGACAGAGCCACCCCAAAATTTAGGGATGCACTGCTTACAAGAACCTCAACTTGGGTACATATTATTTATCACAAGAAAGTTAAAAATGGTTCAAAAAATTGTGGTACTTACGTACGATGGAATATCCCTCAGCCATGAAATCAATGTCTTAAGACCAGTAGAAGCAAAATGAGTGGATTCAGGTACGATGATTCTAAGTGAAATAAGTCACAGAGAAAAAGAAGCTTATCATAGGATATGACTTATGAAGATCCTGTAAACATGGCTACACATGAACTGAGTTAGGAAAGAGAACAGAGTCTCACATTTAGCATACACTCTTATGCCTGCTTAAGGGTGAAGGAGAGGTGGGGTGATGCATAAAACCAGAGTTTGATATAAGCACAGGTACCGTTCCAAAAACCAACTATGGAATAGAAAAACCTACACCTTCCTCGGGGAAAGGGACTCAAAACACCATATTTTCCGCAGAGGAATATATCTGACTAGTAAGAATCTTAAAACCTATGTATTGATATGTCTCCATAAGGGATTCAAGTATGGCTAGACTGGCATAAACATGGCAGCGAGAATCAGCTCAAACCCACTCTAAAAATGAATTTCAAAAACAAAACAAAAAAACAGGGAAATTCTTTACAATTCCTTCAGGGTCTCTGATGATACCTGGAATGAATCTATCTACAACTACAACTTGATGTGGCATAAGGCTGGACACTTGGGACTGAGAGGCTTGGTGAGACTGCGTGAGCAAACACAGACCATTTAAAGCAATAATGTGTGGCTTCCATTGCATGGTTCCAAACTCTCCAGGTTGAAGGGAATATTACTACAGCTATAATATGTACGGTAAACCTAGAGAATGGACACACTGTGAATACGAAAAGTTTCTAAAACTCAAGGAATAGTCCCTCTACTGGTGCTCCAATTTGACTTTCCAACTGCTTGACTATCAATCTCCCAACTTGGAGAGACAGCCCCTTTAACCTCCTGGATAACACAGGTTGCCAATTTGGCAGAGGATGAAAGGGACCAAGGAGAACCAATGAGAGAGTAGCTGTTAGGCATTTGGACGGGCACCTGTGACTCTAATTGCCCGGCAGTAGGAAGAATTAACCAAAGACTCATCCTGCTGCCGGAAACCAATATAGGTCCTGAACCGAAATTTTGGACTTGCGGTCAGCTCACAAAAAACGATTTGATAAATGGAGCTCAGGGGCACAGCAGTTCACAAACTGGCAGAGTAATAAAGACAGCTATCGGCCAAAAATTGTTTGAAGGAAGGCAACGAGGTGGACTTGAAAGCGAGGCAGAATCGCAGTAAACAGATTTCAAGAGGTACGTTGGAATCACCTTTCAAGCACAGGAAGAGGGGCACAACTTCGACAATGATGCACTTGTCCAAAAATGGTGCATTCGTTTTCTCCTGAATATATTCAGGAGAAAATGCATACGCCCTTTTTGGCCAAGCTAGCAAGCGGGCAAGGCAAATCTGCAGTACAAGGAAATATCCCTTCCCACCGGTCAAAAGGGACATCGGCAAAACGTTTAAAAACCAGAAAGGCAAGAGAGGACCTGGAGAACAGGGAGGCTTGTTATGCTGTTGGGCGGGATGTAAGTTGGCAACTGCCTCTCTGGAGTAGTGCATTGTGTTCCCTAAAACATGTAAACAACAGAGCTACATAGCCAAGGGCACTTCCAGTCTAGGGAATATACCTTGGGAAAACTGAAAATCAATAAGACAGAACCACACCAAAATTTAGGGATGCACTGCTTACAAGAACCTGAACTTGGGTACACCTTAAATATCCCAGGAAAGTTAAAAATTGTTCAAAAATTGTGGTATTTACGTACGATGGAATATCCCTCAGCCATGAAATCAATGTCATAAGACCAGTAGCAACAAAATGAGTGGATTCAGGTACGATGATTCTAAGTGAAATAGTCACACAGAAAAAGAAACTTATCATAAGATATCACTTATGATGGTCCTGTAAACATGGCTACACATGAAATGAGTTAGGAAAGATTACAGAGTAACTAATCTTATCATAAGATATCACTCATAGCGGGAATGTACACATGACTACACATGAACTGAATGACAAACACAACAGAGTCACACATTTAGGAAACATCTTCTGCCTGCTTAATGGGAAAGCCGAGGCGGGGTGATGCATAAAACCACAGTTTTAAATTAGCACAGATACCGTTATATAAACCATGTATGTAATAGACAACACCTACTCCCGGCACAATGAACTGGACTCAACACCCCCTATTCATTGCAGAGGAATATGTCTGACCTTATGTATTTTAAAACATATGTATTCTCATGACTCCATAAAGGAATCATGTGTGTGTATAACGGCATGAACACAGCACTGAAATTCAGTTAAACCCACTTATAAAAATAAATTTCAAAATCAAAATGCAAAAACAGAGAGAAAGTCTTAAAAATTACGTTCAGGGCCTGTGATGCAACCTAGATTGACCAACTTTACACCCACAGCTGGATGAGACATAAGACTGGATACTTGGGGCTGACAAGATTTCTGAGGTTGTGTGAACAAAAGAACACCACTTAGGGCTTCCCTTGTGGCGCAGTGGTTGAGTGTCCCCCTGCCGATGCAGGGGACAAGGGTTTGTGTCCCAGTCCGGGAAGATCCCACATGCCGCGGAGTGGCTGGGCCCGTGAACCATGGCCGCTGAGCCTGAGCCTGCGCATCCAGAGCCTGTGCTCCGCAACGGGAGAGGCCACAGCAGTGCGAGGCCCGCGTACCACAAAAAAAAAAAAAAAAAAAAAAAAAAAAAAAAAAAAAAAAAAAAACACCACTTAGAGCAATACTGTTTGCTACCCATTCTACTGGTCCCAACTCTCCAAGTTTAAGGGAATCTTCCTACAGTTAAAACATGCATGGGAAACCCAGTGGATGGTACACTGTGTAATTGGGAAAGTTTTCTAAAAGGTACCTCATTTTTCCATTTGTCGTGCTCGGCTTCGCCATTCCATCTGCATTACTAAAAATCTCCCCACTTGGAGTGTCAGTGCCTTTACCCTCCCGTTATGCACAGTTTGCAAATTGTGCAGAGGATGAACAGGAAGAGGGGAAATAAATGAGAGATTAACTGTAGGTGTTTGGATGGGCACATGTCACTCTAGTTTCCCATCAGGAAGAATAATGAACCAAAGGCTCAGCCTGAAGCCCTGGAACCAGAGTAGGGCCTAAAGCCATCCTGCGGTATTGCAGCCAGCTCACAAAGAGGCGAGTTGAAAAATGGAAATCAGGGGCACAGCAATTCACAATCTTGCAGAGTTATAAAGGACAACTATCATCCAGAAATATATTGAGGAAAGGCAGTGAAGAGGATTTGAATGCAAGGCAGAATTGAAGGAAACAGATTTTAAGAGGTAGATTGGAGTCATCTTTAAAGCACATGAAAAGCGACAGAATTTCGACAATGTTGCCCTTGGCTGAAAAGGGACTATGTGTATTTCCCTGAATATATTCGGGAAAAAATGCATATGCCCTTTTTGGCCAAGCAAGCCATCAGGCATTGCAAATCCACACTACATAGAAGTGTCCCTTACCTCCAGTCAAAAGGGCCATCCACAAATAGTGTAAAAGCCACAAATGCAGGACAGGCCATGGAGAAAAGGGAGCCTGGTTACGCCGATGGACAGGATGTAAATTGCCAACAGCCTCTCTGGAGAACTGTATGTTGTTTTCTAAAACAGAGCTACAGAGCATAGCACACTTCCACTCATGGGCGTGTATTTTGGGAAAACCAAAAATCCACAACACACAGCCAGCCCAAAGTTTAGGGCTGCTCTGTTTACAAGAACCTCGACTTCAGTACACTTTAAATATCCCAGGAAAGGAAAAAAAATAGATATAGATGTTGTGGTAATTATATACAATGGAATGTCACTCAGACATAAAATCAATGTCATAAGGCCAATAGCAGCTTAATGAGTGGCTTTAGGTACGATGATGCTAAGTGAAATGAGCCACAAAGAAAAAGAAACATATTGTAATATATCACTTATAGAGGAAATGTAAACATGGCTACACATGAACTGAATTTCAAAAGAGAACAGAGTTACGCATTTAGAAAACACACGTATGCCTCCTTAAGGGGAAAGGTGACGTGGGGTGATGTGTAAAAGCAGAGTTTGAAATTAGCACAGATCCCATTCCATATACCAAATATGTAATAGACAAGACCTACTCCTTTCTCAATGAACTGGACACAAAACACCCTATTCACTGAAGAGGAATATATCTGACTGGTAATAACCTTGAAACCTATGTATTTATATGTCTCCATAATGGAATCAAGTGTATGTAGATTGGCATAAACACAGATCAATGGAACAGGACAGAAAGCCCAGAGATAAACCTACATACCTATGGCTATCTCATCTATGACAAAGGAGCTAAGGATATACAATGGAGAAAAGACAGTCTCTTCAGTAATTGGTGCTGGAAGAACTGGACCCCTACACATAAAAGAATGAAATTAGAACACTCCATAACACCATACACAAAAATAAACTCTAAATTGATTAGAGATCTAAATATAAGACCAGACACTATAAAACACTTAGAGGAAACCATAGGCAGAACACTCTATGACATAAATCACAGCAAGATCCTTTTGGACCCACCTCCTAGAGAAATGGAAATAAAAACAGAAATCAACAAATGGGACCTAATGAAACTTAAAAGCTTTTACACAGTACAGGAAAACATAAGCAAGATGCAAAATCAACCCTCAGAATGGGAGAAAATATTTTCAAATGAAGCAATTGACAAAGGATTAATCTCCAAACTTTACAAGCACCTCATGTAGCTCAATATCACAAAAACAAACAACCCAATCCAAAAACGGGCAGAAGACCTAAATAGACATTTCTCCAAAGAAGATATACAGATTACCAAGAAACACATGAAAGGATGCTGAACATCACTAATCATTAGAGAAATGCAAATCAAAACTACCGTGAGGTATCACCTCACAGCAGTCAGAGTGGCAATCATCAAAAAAAATCTACAAAACAATAAATGCTGGAGAGGCCTTTATTGGAGAAAAGGGAACACACTTGCACTATGGGTGGGGATGTATATTGATATGGGCACTATGGAGAACAGTACGGAGGTTCCTTTAAATAACTAACAATAGAAGTACCATACGACACAACAATCCAAGTACTGGGCATTTGCCATGCGAAAACCATAATTCAAAAAGAGTTATGTACAAAAATGTTCATTGCAGCTCTATTTGCATTAGCCAGGACATGGAAGCAACCTAAGTGTCCATCGACAGATGAATGGATAAAGAAGATCTGGCACATATATACAATCAAATATTATTCAACCATAAAGGGAAGCAAAACTGAGTTATTTGTACTGAGGTGGATGGACTTAGAATCTGTCCTACACAGTGAAGTAAGTCAGAAAGGGAAAAACAAATACTGTATGTTAACAGAGATATATGGAATCTAATGAAGAAAAAAAAAGATTTTGAAGAACCTAGTGGCAGGACAGGATTAAGGACACAGACATAGAGAAAGGACTTTAGGACACCGGTAGGGGGATGGGTAAGCTGGGACGAAGTGAGAGAGTGGCATGGACATAAATACATTACCAAATGTAACACCGATAGTTACTGGGAAGCAGCCACATAGAACAGGGAGATCAGCTCAGTGCTTTGTGACCACATAAAGGGGTGGGATATGGAGTGTGGGAGGGAGATGCAAGAGGGAGGGGATCTGGTGATATTTGTATATGTATAGCTGATTCACTTTGTTATACAGCAGAAACGAACACTCCATTGTAAAGCAATTATACTCCAATAAATGTGTAAAAGGAAGAAAAAAAGGAAAGAAAGCCCAAGGATAAACCTACACACCTATGGTCTACTAATCTATGAGAAAGGAGGCAAGACTATACAATGGAGATAAGACAGTCTCTTCAATCATTGGTGCTGGGAAATATGGAGAGCTACATGTAAAAGAATGAAATTAGAACACTCCTCAACACCATACATAAAAATATATCCAAAATGGATTAGAGACCTTAATGTAAGACCAGACAGTATAAAACTCTGACAGGAAAACTTACGAAGGATACTCTGACGTAAATCACAGCAAGATCTTTTTTGATCCACCTCCTATAGTAATGAAATAAAAAAGAAAACTAAACAGATGGGACCTAATGAAACGTAAAAGCTTTTGCAAAGCAAAGGAAACTACAAACAAGACGAAAAGACAACCCTCAGAATGGCAGAAACTATTTGCAAACGAATCAATGGACAAATGATTAATCTCCAATATATATAAACAGCTCATGCAGCTCAATATTAATAAAACAAACAATCCAATACAAAAATGGAAGATCTAAATAGACATTTCTTCCAAGAAGACATAGAGATGGCCAGTACGCACATGAAAATCTGCTGAACATCACTAATTATTAGAGAAATGGAAATCGAACCTACAATGAGGTATCACGTCACACCTGTTAGAATGGGCATCATCAGAAAATCTACAAACAACAAATGCTGGAGAGGGTGTGGAGAAAAGGAACCTTATTCCACTATTGTTGGGAATGTAAATCGATACAGTCTCTATGGAGAACGGTATGAAGGTTCCTTAAAAAACTAAAAATAGAATTACCATATAATCCAGCAATCCCACTACTGGGCATATACCCAGAGAAAACCATAAATCAAAAAGACACATTCACCACAATGTTCACTGCAGCACTATTTACAATAGACAGGTAATGAAAGCAACCTAAGTGCCCACAGACAGACGAATGGATCAAGACGTGGTACATATATACAACGGAGTATTACTCAGCCATACATAGGAATGAAATTGGGTCATTTGTAGAGACCTCGATGGATCTAGAGACTGTCATACAGAGTGAAGTAAGTCAGAAAGAGAAAAACAAATATTGTATATTAATGCATATATGTGGAACCTAGAAAAATGGTACAGATGAACCAGTTTGCAGGGCAGAGATAGAGACAGATGTAGAGAACAAACATATGGACACCAAGGAGGGAACGCCATGTGAGGGTGGTGGTGGAATGAATTGTGAGACTGGGATTCACATGTGCACACTTATATGTATAAAATACATATCCAATAAGAACCTGCTGTATAAAAGAAATAAATTTAAAAATATTAAAATTAAATAAATAACATTTAATAAAATAAAACAGAAAAAAAGTATTTCCCTTCACATAGACGTCTTTATATTAATGCATTATTTCAATGTTTATATCTCGAAATTAAAAAAAATAGGAATAAATAAAATCTACCTTGAACCAAAAAGAAAAAAAGAAGAAAAAAACAGAACCCACCAGTTATACAGAGGAAAATCGTATCAGGGCACTTGCTCCAGTGGTAAAAAATTCTTAAGTTGGTCAGAGGTGGGAAATCGTCTCCCATGCAGTCAGCAGTGCTCCCCCCCACAAGTAGCATCCTCATTGCAAAGCTGGGGGAATGTGTCGAGGCGTCTGTGAGTAAATATGAGCTGAGCCCCAGTCCTGCTGCAGCTGAACTCTTCCCACTCTTTCCAGGTAAAACACCTGAATATGTACAAGCACTTGCAAGCCTAGAGGAAGGGCTGTGGAGCCACACTAGCAAGAGCACGCAGGCCGACTTGGTGCCTGCAGGCCAGCCAGGATGGTCCTGGCCCCAGATGCTCTTCTGGAATCTTTCCATTTCCCTGCCTGAGATACCCCTCCTGCCACGGCCCCCACTGCTTTTTTACTTCCTCACCTCTGCCTGGGGAGAAATTCCAGTGGCAGGTATGGGTGACACATCCTCTTCTTTAGCAGGTGGCAGCCTGGCAACTCCTGCAGAAAGTCCAGCAGAGCCCCACTCACAGTGGGCCACACAAAAAGCCACGGCCCCTCACTCACCCCCCAGCCCAGCCCCGAAACTGCTGACGGTGCAGAGAATATGGCGTCAGGCACAGCTACAGGGGCTCTTGCTGACTGGAGAGGTGTTTATATTGACCTCAACCCAGGCACACCTGTGGGGGGGGCTGGCAGGCAGTGTCAGGCTGCCCAAATCAGCCAATCCTCACCCCTCAGGGGCTCACAGTTGCAGAAAATGAACCTTGCTAAATGGGTCAGTCCCAAGGAACAGGTGTGGGCTCTTGAGAGTCAGGCTAGACAAGGGGCTGCAGCTGCGGCTTGTTTTCTTATCATTTTATCTGGTCCATGAGTGGAAAACAACTTCAAGAAGACCCTATCCTGAGAGGAACCCAGGAGTCAGGGAGAGGAGTGATGGTGGGTGGAGACAGAGGCCTGGTGCCCTGACTGCAGTGGAAGTGTCTGGAAGACCAGGCAGAGAGAGGCTGCACAGAGTGATAGCCAGGGTCACAGACCTGTCAGAGCTGCTGTTTGTTAGTTCAAGTCCTGCTCTGAGGTGTTCTGTGTCAGCTGTGAGCGACAGGTGAGCTGGGGTTTCTCTGCAAGGTGGGCTATGTGCACTGTTCCTGTGTGTCCTGCCCTGCTGGGGTACCTGCCCAGGGGAGTTCCATATCCTGGGAAGGGCCTGACTATGAGAGCCCCATGGGCTGCTGGGTAGCTGCACAGGTGAGCTCCGTACCCTGGGAGGGACTTGAACACGAGAACCCCGTGGGCTGTGGGGTGCGGGATGCAGCCCAGGTGAGCTCCATATCCTGGGATTGGCCTGACCACGAGAGCCCCATGGGCTGCTGGAGACCTGGTAAAGGATATCAGGACAGTCAGTGAAGCCACCGAGGATATACATCCAGTAGCTCCTATTTCCTACACACTGCTGCTCATTCTACCATCCACCAGGCCATGGCATTCTGTATTACACTTCAATGATGCCTTCTTCTGTATTCCATTCATCTCAGAGTCACAAGAATTTTTGGCTTGTGAGTGGCAGGACACAACATGCAACACAAGCAATAATGCTGGGCCGTCCTGCACCAATGGTTCAAAAATCCCCACACCATCATTGGGGAAATGTCCTCTAAAGACCTAAAAGTTCTACCTCTGTAAAAGGGAACCCTCCTTCAATATGCAGATGACATTCTGATCGCCAGGCCTACTAAGGACGCCTCTGAACTACCTCGCCAAGAAAGGATAGAAGGTGTCCAAGAAAATGGCTGAAATATCCCAGGCTCAGGTGACATGCCTGGGCTTCATTCTCACAGATATTCGGAGAAACGCATCCCAGGATAGGGAAGAAGCCATTTGCAGCCTTACCTCTTCTAAAACTAGAAGACAGCTTAGGGGTTCCTGGGGAGGCCAAGGTTTTCTGCATCTGGATCCCTAACTACAGTCTAATAGCTGGGCCTCTACATGAAACACTGACACGAAAAGATGATGATCCTTTTGAATAGAATCCAGAAGCAGCCTTTCAAGAATGGAAAGAGCAGTCAATTCAGATCCTTGCCCAGGAACTCACTAATTTAGCTAAACCCTTTGACCTTTACAAACCCGGTCAAAGGTTAATCGCCCTTGGAGAGTTAGTGCAAAAACTGGGACCACTTGAAATGGAGCAACACAAGAATGCCCTTCAGGTATGATAAACTATGGTCCCCAAGGGCTTTGCTCACCGACTCATCAGGCCAGGATACTGGGGTATCTAAAAAGCTAGAAATCAGCAGCCCGCAAGGCCAGCTCCCTCCTAAGGGAAAAGGAAACCACGTCGTGATCCTAACCACCCGTCATGCCCTGAAGTTGCAGGGGTCGCTCTGTGGACACACTGACCTCGAGTGAGGAGGCCTTCCAACTCCAACCTCCAGAGAGACAAATGGGGGCATCGGGACCCCAAGATGACTTGGGTGACCATCACTTGACCTGGAGTTTCTCTCAGAAAACAAGAAGACTGTGCCCCGAAAGAGCAGACTACTGCTTGCAGGACTTACTACACCCAGAGGGGAGCTAATAAGTTTGGCGGGGGAAAAGTATATCACGCTTTCACCATAGAAAACCCTACAGACACCGTGGTGATGGTGGCCAATATGACCGGCTGGACTGCTGGTTACTTCTAAAGGCCGTTGACTCAGTGGACGTCATGGTCCTGGATCACCACTGACCATGGACTGTCTGGGAGTTGCGCGGGCAGGGCTGTGACACATGGTGCTGTTTGTACATTAATTCAGGGACCTAATTAAAGAAAGCACAGACTACTGGTCAGAGCATCTAGACTGGCAAAAACCGTCAGCCTAAGGTCAGCGAACAAATGTGGGGTGGGGTGAAACCTGCCAGCACAGCATCTTTGCGCATCTCTTTCCTGGACCCTTAAAGGTCATTAGAATCTATAACACTTCCAATGCTGGTGCTCAGGCGGACGAGAAGTGAGGCAGGAGGATTTGGAACAATCAACCTCACCTGGAGGCTGGTGGGGAGACGTTTTGCCTCTCCCCCCAGGTATCAGGGCTGCCACCACAGCATGAAGCAGTTACAAAAGAGGGGTCTGCACCCTCAACACCCCAAGAATGTGGAACGGAACAAAAAGCAGAGGAGGTGTTCGTCTCTGGCAACGTTCATTAAAAATTCCTGGGAGATAAGAAGAGAATCTGGGCAATAAAAAAAAGTCTAAGTTGTTTTTCCTTTGTGCTTTGTCTAATTTCACGTGCTCCTAGGGTTCCGCATGCAGAGGTCCCACACCCAGCACTTCAGACCCGATTTCGTAGTGCAGAATGCCTGGGTCGACACCTCAGCTAGCGGAGTCCCTTGCAGACTCCACGGCATAGAGCCTGAGCTGCAGCCAACCCAGCCTTCGAGAGCTCCATCCCCTAACTCCCACTGACGCTGCCGGGATCCCTACACAGTAGCCCAGCCCACAGCCCGTGGGGGAGTGCACGCTCTCACCTCTCCATTCTGTTTTCAAAATAATGTTTCCTTTGCTTCTGAACCAAACTCAGTCTTGATCTGTTGGCTCCAATGACACTGGGCTCGGGGACTCCTGTTGGGGTCCACTCTGGAGGATCAGTAACAGAAATTGAGAACATTGTAACTTCAATGAACAGATGTGTGAGCCAAACTGTAGTTAACATAGAGCAGTGTATAATGCTCGGGTAAAATAAGATTTTTCTAAGACTTACCTTTGATATTTCCATCACTTTACTATAAGCAAGTTCAGTGAAGACGTCTGTCTTATTTGTCAGGTCAACAGTAGAGAAATGAAGTGATTTATTTCCATGGTTGTACATCGAATACTCTTGGCTGAAGCTTCAATCTTGTTTTGAATGCTTTTCCATTGAAAAGGATACCTCTCTTTCAGCTCCCCCATTCCTGAGAAGAATAAAATCTTATAATTTATTATTACCAAAGGGGAAAGGTAGGAAAAGGGATAAATTAACAGTTTGGGATTAACACATACACACTGCTATGTATAAAATAGATCATCAACAAGGAACTACTGTATAGCACAGGGAACTACACTGAATATTTTGCAATAACCTATAAGGGGAAATAATCTGAAAAAGAATCGATATTTTTATTGACATCATCTATCAATGACAGATAAAATGTAACCTAAACAAGGCCGATGGTGAGCGCTTCTGAACCTGAAGATTTCAATCATCTAAAATTTGGGCTCTGCCTATTTCCCAAGGCCCTTAATGGACATACGTGTAGCCGTAGCTTAAAAATTCCCCAGTTTGGGGTTCGGGGAGGCACTGATTTGGAAAAATCCCTGGTGTTCTCCTTCCATGCACGGGACCCTTCCTACAGCTAAAACATGCCTGTCACACCTAGAGGATGGTACAACGTTTGATCGGAAAGAGTTTGGAAAAGGCACCTCATCTCCTCATCGCCTGGTGCACGGGTTCACCCCTCCAGCATCTTTCCTGACAATCTCCTTACTTGGGGATATCAGCACCGTCAACATCCTGTTGCACACAGTTTGGAATTTGTCCAGAGGATGAAGCGGAAGGATGAGAAAAATTTAGAGACAAGTCTTAGTTGTTCAGACAGGCAAATGCCACTCTAATTTCCTATCTGGAAGACAAATTCATCAAAGGCTAGAATTGCCTATGGAAACAGAATAGGGCTAGAGGAAATCCCGCTGTTTTGTGTCCAGTTTCCAAAAACACAAGTTGAAAAATGGAACTCGGGGGCAATAAAATTCATGAAACTGCAGAGTTGAAAATATCTATTGTCGAAAAATGTCTTGAGGTAAGTCACAGAAAAGGACTTGTAAGCAAGGGAGAGTGGCAGGAAACAGATTTGAAGAGGTAGAAAGGACTCCCCATTAAAGCACAAGAAAAGGGGCTGAACATCGCCAATGATGCAGTTGGCCCAATAGGGCGTATGCATTTTTTCTGAATATATTCAAGTAAAGGCCATACACACTTTTTATCCAACCAAACAGGTGGGCACTGGAAATCAATACTACAAAATGTATCACTTCACATCAGTCAGAAGGGCCATCCACATAAAGTGTAAACACCAGAAATGCCGGACAGGGTGAGGAGAAAAGGGAGCCCTGTGAGGCTGATAGTGGAAATGTAATGTGCCAACGGCCACTCTGGAGAAGTGTATTGTGTTTGCTAAAACATCTGAAAACTGAGCTACAGAGCATAGGGCACTTGCACTCATGGGCGTATACCTTGGGAAAAACAAAAAATGACAGAAAACAGGCACTCCAACGTTTACCACCTCTCTGTTAAAAAGGGCCTCCACTTGGATATAACCTAAATGTCCCTGGAAGGATAAAATGGATAAAAGAGATGGGGTACTTATGTAGAGTGGAATATTACTCATCCAGAAATCAATGAAATAAGGCCAGTTGGAACAACTCTGGAGGAGTTACATACGATCATTCTAAGTGACACATGTCAGAAAGAAAAAGACACATATCATAAGATGTCACTTAAAGGTGGAATCAAAAATGGCTACACATGAAATAAACTACAAAACAGAAACATAGTCAAATATGTAGAAAATAGACATAAGGCTGCTAAATGGGAAAGGTGGGGAATGGTGAGGTATTATCCAGGAGGTTGAAATTAGCAAAGATACCATTCCAAGTACCGAATTGAATAACTGGCAAGGCCTACACGGTACCTCAAAGAACGGCACTCAGTCCACTCAAGTCACTGGAAAATAATACATATGACTCATAAGCATCTGAGAAAGAATTTATTGTTGTCTCACAGTACATGAATCAAGTGGATGTACAGCAGCAAAAAACAGAGCTTTGAAAATCAGCTGTAACCAATATAAAAATAAATTTAAAAATATTTATAAAAACAGTGAGACAGACAAAAATTCTTACAACTTTTGTTGAAGGGCTACGATGTAACATGGATTGAACACATGTAGACCCACAGCAGGATGATATATAAGGCTGGAAGCTATGCACGCTGAGAGATGTTAGAGAGGCTTAGTGAGGAAATACAGACCTTTTAAAGTAATACTGCCTGGTACCCATTCCATGGGTCCCAAATCTGAAGTTTCAAGGGAATCTTCTGACAGGGAAAACATGCCTGGGAAACCGAGATGAATGTACACCGTGTGCTCAGGAAAGGTGTCTAAAATGCACCTCATTTTTGATCTCCTGGTGCTGGGGTTCGCCATTCCAGCCACATTACTAACAATCTCCCCACTTGGAGAATCAGCACCTTTAACCTCCTGTTTCACACAGTTTGCAATTTTTGAAGAGGATAAATGGGAAGAGGAGGAACCAGTGAGAGATTAGCTGTAGGAATTTGGACAGGCACATGTCACTCTAATATCCCTTTAGGAAGAAGAATTAATCAAAGGCTCAGCCTGCCTCCCCAGAACCAGAATAGGGCCGGAATCAATCCAATGGTTTGGCGGCCAGCTCACAAAAAATGCGAGTTGCAAAATGGAGCTCAGGAGCAGACAATTCAAAGACCTGCAAAGATATAAATGATAACCAACGTCCAAAAATATATTCAGGTAAGGCAACGAAGAGGTTCTGAATGAGAGGCAGAATTGCAGGAAACATTTTTCAAAAGGTAGATTGTACTCACATTTAAAGCATATGAAAAGCAGCAGAATTTCTAAAATGATGCAGTTGGGCAAATGGTGTATGCATTTTTTTCGTGAATATCTTCAGGAAAAAAACACATACAGAGTTTTTGGCCAACCAAGCAAGAGGGAAATGCAAATCCGCACAATAAAGAAGTCTCAATTTCCACTGCTCAGAAAGGCCATCCAAATAATGTGTACAAATCAAAAATGCAGGAGAGGCCATGGAAAACAGGGAGACTCGTCACGCTGATGGGTGGGGTATAAATATCCAAGAGCTACTCTGAAGAAGTGTATGCTGTTTCCTAAAACATCTAAAATACAAAGCCCCCGAGCAAAGGGGACTTCAACTCATGGACATATAACTTGGGAAGACTAAATATCAACAAGACACAGGCACCCCAAAGTTTAGGGCTGCTCTGCATACAAGAACCTCAACTTCGGTACACCTAAAGTTTCCCAGGAAAAAGAGAAATGCATAAAGAACTTGTGGTAATTTTGTACAATGGAATATCACTCAGAAGTGAAATCAATGTCATAAGGCCAGTAGCAGCATAATGAGAGGATTTAGGTATGATGATTCTAAGGGTAATTAGTCACACAGAAAAAGAATCTTATCATATGATATCACTTAGAGAGGGAATGTCAACATCAAAACACATGAACTGAATTAGGAAAGAGAGCAGCATCTCACATTTAGAAAACACTCTTATGCCTCCTTAAGGGGAAAGGAGAGGTGGGGTGATGCATAAAGCCAGAGTTTGATATTAGCACAGGTACCATTCCATAAACCAAATACAGAATAGACAAGACCTACACCTTCCTCAGTGAACGGGACTCAAAACCCCTATTCCCCACAGAGGAATATATCTGATTAGTAAGAATCTTAAAACCTATGTACTGATATGCCTCTGTAAGGGAATCAAGTGTGTCTAGACCGGCATAAACACGTCAGTGAAAATCAGCTCAACCCCATTATAAAAATGAATTTCAAAAACAAAACAAAAAACAGCGAAATTCTTACACAATTCCTTCAGGGGTTCTGATGAAACCTAGAATGACCCTATCTGCAAAGACAGCTGGATGAGACATAAGGCTGGACACTTGGGACTGAGATGACTGTTGAGATTGGGAGAGAAAATGCAGACCCTTTAAAGTAGTAATGCATGCCACCATTCCATGGGTCCCAAATTTCCAGGTAGAAGGGAATATCACTACAGTTATAACATGTATGAGAAACCTAGAGAATGGACACCCTGTGATGGCGAAAGGTTTCTGAAAGTCTCCTACTTTTTCCTCTCCTTGTGCTACAGTTTGGCATTCCAACAACTTTACTATCAATCTCCCAATTTAGGAGAGTCATCCCCTATAACCTCCTGGTTCGCACAGTTTGCTAATTGTGCAGAGGATGAAAGGGAAGAGGGAGAACAAATCAGAGAGTAGATGTAGGCCTTTGGACGGACACATGTCACTCTAAATTCCCGTCAGGAAGAAGAATTAACCAAAGCCTCAGCCACCCACAGGGAACCAGTATAGCCACCCCTGGAACCAGTATAGTTCCTGAAGAAAAATTGTGGATTTGCGGTCAGCTCCCAAAAATGGGATTTGAAAATTGGAGCTCAGGGGCAAAGCAAATCAAAAACCTGCAGAGTTATAAAGGACTACTCTCTTCCAAAAATCTGTTGAGGGAAGGCAACAAAGCGGACTTGAAAATGAGGCAGAATTGCACAAAACATATTTCAAGAGGTAAATTGGAATCGCCTTTAAAGCACAGGAAAGGCATCACAACTTCGAGAATGATGCACTTGGCCAAAAACAGCATATGAATTTTCTCCTGAATATATTCAGGAGAAAAGGCATAGGCCCTTTTTGGCCAATCACGCAAGCGCGCAATGCAAATCCACACTACAAAGAATTGTCACTTCACACCGTTCAAAAAGGACATCCGAAAATCTGTAAAAACCAGAAAGGCAAGATAGAGGTGACAAGGGCATAAAGCAATATGATCCCAATGGTCATGGAGGATTGTGATGACAAGAGCATGGAGCATTGTGATGACAAGATTATGTATCATTTTGCTGTCAAAGGCATTGTGATGACAAGGTTCATGGAGCACTGTGATGACAAGCGTCATGGAGCATTGTGATTACAGGGGTCATGGAGCATTGGGATGACAAGGGCATGGAGCATTTTGATGACAAGATTCCCGGATCATTGTGTTGTCAGGGTTCATGGAGCGTTGTGATGACAGTGGTCATGGAGCATTGTGATGACAGAGGTCATGGAGCATTGTGATGAGAACGTCATGGAGCATTGGGCTGAAAATGTTCATGGAGTATTGTGATGAGAGGGGTCAAGGAGCATTGTGATGACAAGATACTGGAGCATTGTGATGAGAAGTCCATGGAGCCATGGAATGACAAGTCTCATGGAGCATTCTGATGAAAAGCGTCATGGAGCATTGTGATTACAGGGTTCTTGGAGCATTGTGATGACAAGGGCATGGAACATTGGGATGAGAATATCATGGAGCGTTCTGATGACATGCATCATGGAGCTTTGTGATGACAAGGGCATGGAACATTGTGATTACAGGGCTCTTGGAGCATTGTGATGACAAGGGCAGTGAACAATGGGATGAGAATGTCATGGAGCGTTCTGATGACATGCATCATGGAGCTTTGTGAGGACAAGGGCATGGAACATTGTGATTACAGGGGCCTTGGAACACTGTGAGGGAAAGGGCATGTAACATTGTGATGAAAAATGCATGGAGCCTTGTCATGACAGGGTTCAAGGAGCATACTGATGACAAGTGTCAGGGACCATTGTGATGACAAGGGTATTGAGCACTGTGATGACAAATGTCATGGAGCATTGTGATTAGAAGACCATGGATACTTGTGATGACGAGCGTTATGTGGAGCTCTGATGATAGGTGTTATGGAATATTGTGATCACAAGGATTTGGAGCATTGTGATGACAGAGGTCATAGAGCATTTTGATTTCATTGTGATGACAATAGCATGAAGCATTATGATGATGCACATTTGGTGCATTGTGATGACAGCGTTCATGGAGCATTGAGATGAAAAGGGGCATGGAGCATTATGATAACAGGAGTCTTGGATCATTGTGATGAAAAGGGCATGGAACATTGGTCTGAAATGTTTCATGGATTATTGTGATGAGAGTGGGCAAGGAGCATTGTGATAACAAGGGAACGGAACACTGTGATACATGGTTCATGGAGGATTGTAATGAGAAGCGCATGGAGCATTGTGAGAAGAATGGCATCGAGCATTGTGATGAAATGCATCATGGATCGTGTGATGACAAGGGCTTTGAACAATGTGATGAGAGGTTTTTGGAGCATTGTGATGACAATGGCATGGAGCATTGTGATGCCAAGGGTCATGGAGTTTTGTGATGACAAAGGTCATGGAACATTTTGATGACAAGTGTGTGGTGCATTCTCTTGTGATGGGCAGGGAGCATTGTGATGACAGGGTCATGGAGCAATTTGATGAAAAGTGTCATGGAACATTTTGATGACAGGGGTTATGGAACATTGTGATGTCAGGAGTCATGGAACATTTTCATGACAGTGTTGTGGACCATTGTGATTAGAGGGGAGTGGGTGTATTGTGATGACTAGTGAGGGAACATTTTGATATCATTCGTGAGAGAGCATTTTGATAAGAAGTGCATGGAGCATTGTGAGGACAAGTTTTATGGAGCATTGTGATGACAAGCTTGTGGAGCACTGTGATGACAAGCACAGGGCACATTGTGATGACATGGGTCATGGAGCAATGTGATGACAAGGGACACCGAGCATTGTGATGAAAATTTCATGGAGCATTTTGGTGACAAAGGTCACAGAGCCTAGTGATGACGAGGGCATGGACCATTGTGATACAAAGGTGATGAAGCATTGTGATGACTGGAGTCACGGAGCATTGTGATGACAGGGGTCATAGAGCTTTGTGATGAAAAGGCAATGAGCATTGTGATGACAGGGGCATGGAGCATTGGCCTGACATGTTTCATGGATTATTGTGATGACAGTGGGCATGGTGCAATGTGATGACAAAGGCATGGAGCATTGTGATGAGAAGGTCATGGAGTATTTTGAAGACAGGTCTCAGGGAGCATTGTGATGACATATGTCATGGTCCATTGCGATGACAATGGAATGGAATATTGTGATGCCAAGTGTCATGGAGGATTGTGATGACAAATGTAATGGAGCATTTTGATGACAAGGGCTTGGAGCATTGTGATGACAATGGACATGGAGCATTGTGATGACAAGGGCATGGAGCATTGTGATGACAAGGGCCATTGAGAATTTTGATGACAAGTTCATGAAGCATTGTGATGAGAAGCACATGGAGCTTCCTATGACAGGGGTCATGGAGCATTGTGATGAAAAGTGCATACAGAATTGTGATGACAAATCATGTAACACGGTGATGAGAAGTGTCATGCAGCATAGTGATGCCAAGAACGAGGAGAATTGTGATGACAGTGGACATGGAGCATTGTGATGACCAGGGCATGGAGCATTGTGATGGCAAGACCGTGGAGCTTTGTGATGAGAAGACCATGGATAATTGTGATGACGAGCGTCATGGAGCACTGTAATGACAAGGGGAATGGAGCATTGTGATGAGAGTGGCCATGGAGCATTGTGATGACAAGGGTCATGGAGCATTTTGATGACAAGGGCGTGGAGAATTGTGATGAGAAGACGATGGATAATTGTGATGACGAGCGTCATGGAGCACAGTAATGACAAGGGGTATGGAGCATTGTGATGACAGTGGCCATGGAGCATTGTGATGACAAGTGTCATGGAGCATTCTGATGACAAGCTTGTGGAGTATTGTGACGACAATGGCATGGAGCATTGTGATGAAAAGGGCATGGAGCATTGTGATAAAAATGGCATGAAGCCATTTCATGACAGGTTTCAAGGAGCATTCTGACGACAAGTGTCAGGGAACATTGTGATTACAAGTGTATTGAAAATGGTGATGAAAAAGATCATGGAGCATTTTGACGAAAAGGGCATGGAGTATTTTGATGACAGGCATCATGGAGCGTTGTGATGACAAGTATTATGGAACATTGTGATCACAAGGGTTTGGAGCATTGTGATGATAGAAGTCATGGATAATTTTGTTTTCAAGGAGCATGGAGCATTGGGATGACAAGGGCATGAAGCAATGTGATCCCAAGGTTCATGGAGGATTGTGATGACAATGGTAATGGAGTATTGTGATGACAAGCAAATGGAGCATTGTGATGACAAGGTCATGTAGCATTTTGCTGACACAGGCATGGAGCATTGTGATGATAAGGGTCATGGAGCACTGTGATGAGAAGCATCACGGATCATTGTGATTACAGGGGTCATGGAGCATAGGGATGGCAAGGCCATGGATCATTGTGATGACAAGTGTCATGGAGCATTGGGCTGAAAATGTTCATGGAGCATTGTGATGACTAGGGAATGGAGCATTGTGATGACAAGAGTCCCGGATCACTGTGTTGTCAGGGGTCATGGAGCGCTGTGATGACAGTGGTCATGGAGCATTGTGATGATAGGGATCATGAAGCATTGTGTTGAGAAATTCCTGGAGAATTGGACTGAAAATGTTCAGGAAGTATTGTGAGGACTGGGGTCATGGAGCATTGTGATGACAAGGGAATGGAGCACTGTGATGAAAAGTTCCTGGAGCATTGTGATGAGAAGACCATGGAGCCTTGTAATAACAAGTCTCATGGAGCATTCTGATGAAAAGGGGCATGGAGTATTGTGATTACAGGGGTCTTGGAGCACTGTGATGACAAGGGCATGGAGCACTGTGATTACTGGTGTCTTGGAGCATTGTGATGAAATTGGCATGGATCATTGTTATGAAAATGGTATGGAGCCTTCTCATGACAGGGTTCCAGGAGCATACTGATGACAAGTGTCAGGGAGCATTGTGATGAAAAGTTTATAGAGCATTGTGATGACAAAGGTCATGGAGCACTGTGATGAGAAGAGCATGGATAATTGTGATGATGAGCGTCATGGGGCGTTGTGATGATAAGTGTTATAGAACATTGTGATCACAAGGATTTGGAGCATTGTGATGAGACAGATCATCGAATATTTTGATTTCATTGTGATGACAAGAGCCTGAAGCATTATGATGATGGGCATGGTGCATTTTGATGACAGGGTTCATGGAGCATTGAGATGCAAAGGGGCATGGAGCATTGTGATTAGAGGGTTCATGGAGCATTGTGATGACAATGGCATGGAGCATTGAGATGCCAAGGGTCATGGAGCTTTGTGATGACAAAGGTCATTGAGCAATTTGATGACAAGGGGTGGTGCAATGTGATGAGAAGGGCAGGGAGCATTGTGATGACAGGGTCATAGAGCAATTTGATGAAAAGGGTCATGGAATATTTTGATGACAGGGGTTATGGAACATTGTGATGTCAGGGGTCATCGAACTTTGTGATGATAAGTGCATGTAGCATTGCAAAGACAGGAGTCATGGAACATTGTGATGACAGTGGTGAGGGAGTATTGTGATGAATAGTGATGTAACATTGTGATATCTGTGGTGAGAGAGCATTTTGATGAGAAGTGCATGGAGAATTGTGATGACAAGTTTTATGGAGCATTGTGGTGACAAGATTGTGGAGCACTGTGATGACAAGTGCAGGGTGCATTGTGATGACATGGGTCATGGTGCATTGTGCTGACAAGCGCATGGAGCACTGTGATGACAAGGGTCATGGAGCATTGTGCTGAGGAAGGCATAGAGCATTGTGATGACAAGGGTCAAAGAGCATTGTGATGAAAATTTCATGGAGCAATGTGGTTAAATATGTCACAGAGACTGTGGATGACGAGGGCATGGACCATTGTGATGACAAAGGTCATGAAGCATTGTGATGAATCGATTCATGGAGCATTGTGATGACAGGGGTCATGGAGCATTGTGATAACAAGGGCATGGAGCATTGTGATGACAAGGGCAGGGAACATTGGTCTAATATGTTTCATGGATTATTGCAATGACAGTTGGAATGGCGCATTGTGATGACAAAGGCATGGAGCATTGTGATGACCAGGTCATGAAGTATTGTGAAGTGAGGTGTCAGGGAGCATTGTGATGACATATGTAATGGCCCATTGTGATGACAATGGCATGGAGCATTGTGATGCGAAGTGTCATGGAGGATTCTGATGACAATGGAAATGGAGCATTGTTATGACAATGGCTTGGAACATTGTGATGACAAGGGTCAGGGAGCATTGTGCTGACAAGTGCATGGAGAATTTTGATGACAAGCGTCATGGAGCATTCTGATGACAAGCTTGTGGAGTATTTTGATGACAATGGCATTGATCATTGTGATGAAAACTGCATGGGCATTGTGATGAAAAAGTCATGGAGCATTTTCGTGACAGGGTTCAAGGAGCATTCTGATGACAAGTGTCAGGGAGCATTTTGATGACAAGTGTACTGAGCATTGTGATGACAAAGGTCATGGAGTATTGTGATGAAAAAGGCATGGAGTAATGTGATGACAGGCATCTTAGAGCGTTGTGATGACAAGTGCTATGGAACATTGTGATCACAAGGGTTTGGAGCATTGTGATGACAGAGGTCATGGATCATTTAGATTTCGAGGAGCATGGAGCATTGTGATGACAAGGGCATGAAGCAATGTGATCCCAAGGTTCGTGGAGGACTGTGATGACAATGGGAATGGAGTATTGTGATGACAAGCGCATAGAGCATTGCAATGACAAGGTCAGGTAGTATTTTGCTGACAAAGGCATGGAGCATTGTGATGACAGGTGTCATGGAGCCCTGTGATGACAAGCGTCACGGAGCATTGTGAATACAGGGGTCATGGAGCATTGGGATGACAAGGGCATGGATGATTTTGATGACAAGGGTCATGGAGCATTGGGCTGAAAATGTTCATGGAATATTGTGATGACAGGGATCATGCAGCATTTTGATGACAAGTTCCTGGAGCACTTTGATGAGAAGACAATGGAGACTTGTGATGACAAGTCTCATGGAGCATTTTGATGAAAAGGGACATGGAGCATTGTGATTACAGGGGTCTTGGAGCATTGTGATGACAAGGGCATGGAGCATTGTGATGAGAAGGCCATGGAGCATTCTGATGACATACATCATTGAGCATTATGATGACAAGGGCATGGAGCATTGTGATTACAGGGGACTTGGAGCATTGTGATTAAAATGACATGGATCATTGTGATGAAAAAGGCATGGAGACGTGTCATGACAGGGTTAATGGAGCATACTGATGACAAGTGTCAGGGAGCATTGTGATAACAAGTGTATTAAGCATTGTGATGACAAAGGTCATGGAGCATTGTGATGAGAAGACCATGGATAATTGTGATGATGAGCGTCAAGGGGTGTTGTGATGATAAGTGTTATGGAACACTGTGATCACCAGGGTTTGGAGCATTGTGATGACAGAGGTCATGGAGCATTTTGATTTCATTGTGATGACAATAGCCTGAAGCATTATGATGATGGGCATCGTCCATTGTGATGACAGGGTTCATGGAGCATTGAGATGAAAAGACGCATGGAGCATTTTGATTACAAGGGTCTTGGAGCATTGTGATGACAAGGGCATAGAGAATTTTGATGACAGGGCCATGGAACATTCTGATGACATGCGTCATGTAGCTTTTTGATGACAAGGGCATGGAGCATTTTGATTAGATGGGTCGTGGAGCATTGTGATGACAAGTGTCATGGAGCCTTGTGATGACAAGGCCGTGGAACATTGTGATGGCAGGTGTCATGGAGCATAGTTATGACAGAGGTAAAGGAGCATTGTGATGAGAAGGGCATGGAGCATTGGTCTGAAATGTTTCATGGATTATTGTGATGAGAGTGGGCATAGAGCATTGTGATGATAAGGGCATGGAACACTGTGATACATGGGTCATGGAGGATTCAAATGACAAGGGCATGGGGCATTGTGATGAGAAGGGTATCGAGCATTGTGATTACAAGTGTCATGGAGCTTTGTGATGACAAGGGCATGGAGAAATGTGATGAGAGGTTTCATGGAGCATTGTGATGACAATGACATCGAGCACTGTGATGCCAGGGGTCATGGAGCTTTGTGATGACAAAGGTCATGGAGCATTTTGATGACAAGTGCATGGTGCATTGTGATGAGAATGGCAGGGAGTATTTTGATGCCAGGGTCATGCAGCAATTGGATGAAAAGTGTATTGGAACATTTTGATGACAAGGGTTATAGAACATTGTGATGTCAGGGGTCATGGAACATTGTGATGATAAGGGGATGTAGCATTGTGATGACAGGGGTCATGGGACATTGTGATTACTGGGGTGAGGGAGTATTGTGACGACTAGTGATGAAACACTGTGATATCTCTGGTGAGAGAGCATTTTGATGAGAAGTGTATGGAGCATTGTGATTACAAGGTTTATGGAGCATTGCAATGACAAGTTTCTGGACCGTTGTGATGAAAAGCGAATGGCACATTGTGATGAGAAGGGTCATGGAACATTTTTCAAACAAAGGCATGGAGCATTTTGATGACAATGGTCACGGAGCATTGTGATGTAAACGGCATGGGACATTGTGATGAAAATGGCATGGAGCCTTTTCCTGACAGGGTTCAAGGAGCATTCTGATGACAAGTGTCAGGGAGCATTTTGATGACAAGTGTACTGAGCATTGTGATGACAAAGGTCATGGAGCATTGTGATGAAAAGGGCATGGGATTTTGTGATGACAGTCATCATGGAGCATTGTGATGACAAGTGTTATGGAACTTTGGGATCACAATGGTTTGGAGCATTGTGATGACAGAGGTCATGGATCATTTTGATTTCAAGGAGCATGGAGCATTGTGATGACAAGGGCATGAAGCAATGTGATCCCAAGGTTCATGGAGGACTGTGATGACAATGGAAGTGGAGTATTTTGATGACAAACACATAGAGAATTGTAATGACAAGGTCATGTAGCATTTTGCTGACAAAGTCATGGAGGATTGTGATGACAGGTGTCATGGAGCACTGTGATGACAAGCGTCACGGAGCATTGTGAATACAGGGGTCATAGAGCATTGGGATGACAAGGGCATGGATCATTGTGATGACAAGTGTCATGGAGCAGTGGGCTGAAAATGTTCATGGAGTATTGTGATGACAGGGGTCATGGAGCATTGTGATGACAGAGGTCAAGGAGAATTTTGATTTCATTGTGCTGACAATAGCCGGAATCAATATGATGATGGGCATGATGCATTGTGATGACAGGGCTCATGGAGCATGGAGATGAAAAGGGGCATGGAGCATTGTGATTACAGGGGTCTTGGAGCACTGTGATGACAAGGGCATGGAACATTTAATGAGAAGGCCATGGAACATTCTGATGACATGTGTCATGGTGCTTTGTGATGACAAGGGCATGGAGCATTGTGATTACAGGAGTCTTGGAGCATTGTGATGACAAGTGTCATGGAGCCTTGTGATTACAAGGCCATGGAATATCGTGATGGATGGCATCATGGAGCACTGTTATGACAGGGGTAATGGAGCATTGTGATGAGAAGGGCATGGAGCATTGCAATGAGAAAATTGTGGACCGTTGTGATGAAAAGTGCGTGGCAAATTGTGATGAAAAGGGTCATGGGGCATTTTTTTGACAAAGGCATGGAGCATTGTGATGACAAGGGTCACGGAGTATTGTGATGAAATGTTCATGGAGCATTGTGGTTACAAACGACACAGAGCCTTGTGATGACGCAGGTAAGGAGCATTGTGATGACAAATGTTATGAAGCATTGTGATGACTGGACTCACGGAGCATTGTCATGACAGGGGTCATGGTGCATTGTGATGACAAGGGCATGGAGCATTGTGATGACAGGGGCATGGAGCATTCGTCTGACATCTTTCATAGATTATTGTGAGGACAGTGGACATGGTGCATTGTGATGACAAGGGCATGGATCATTGTGATGAGAAGGTCATGGAGTATTGTGAAGACAGTTGTCATGGAGCATTGTGATGACGTATGTCATGGCCCATTGCGATGACAATAGCAGGGAGCCTTGTGATGCCAAATGTAATGGAGGATTGTGTTGACAAATATAATGGAGCACTGTGATGACTAGGGCTTGGACCATTATGATGACAAGGGCCATTGAGAATTTTCAGGACAAGGTCGTGAAGCATTGTGATGACAATATCCTGGAGCATTGTGATGAGAAAAACATGGAGCCTTGTGATGAGAAATCTCATGGAGCATACTGATGAAAATGGACATGGACCATTGTGATTACAGGCGTCTTGGAACATTGTGATGACATGTGCATGGAGCATTGTGAGGAGAAGGCCAAGAGCATTCTGAAGACATGCGTCCTTTAGCTTTGTGATGACAAGGGCATGGAGCATTGTGATTACATGGGTCTTGGAGCATTGTGATGAAAAAGCATGGAGCCTTGCCATGACAGGGTTCAAGGAGCATACAGACAACAAGTGTCAGGGAGCATTTTGATGACAAGTGTATTGAGCATCGTGATGACAATGGTCATGGAGCATTGTGATGAGAAGACCATGGATAACTGTGATGACGAGCGTCATGGTGCATTGTGATGACAAGTGTTTTGGAATATTGTGATCACAAGCGTTTGGAGCATTGTTATGACAGAGATCATGGAGCATTTTGATTTCATTATGATGGCAATAGCTTGAAGCATTATGATGATGGTCATGGTGCATTGTGATGACAGGGTTCATGAAACATTGAGATGAAAATGGGCATGGATCATTGTGGTTACAGGGTTCTTGGAGCATTGTGATGAGAAGGGTCATGGAGCCTTGTGATGACAAGGCCATGGAACATCGTGATGGCAGGGGTCATGGATCATGGGTATGACAGGGATAATGGAGCATTGTGATGGCAGGGCAAGGAGCATTGTGATGAGAAGGCTATGGAGCATTCTGATGATATGTGTCATGGAGGTTTGTGATGACAAGGACATGAAGCAATGTGATGAGAACCTTAATGGAGCATTGTGATGACAATGACATGGAGCATTGTGATGACAAGGGCTATGGATCTTTGTGATGACAAAGGTCATGGAGCATTTTGATGACAAGGGCGTTGTGCATTGTGATGAGAAGGGTAGGGAGCATTGTGATGACAGGGTCATGGAGCAATTTGATGTAAAGTGTCAAGGAATATCTTGATGACAGTGGTTATGGAACATTGTGAGGCCAGGGGTCATCGAACATTGTGATGATAAGTGCATGTAGCATTGTGATGACAGGAGTCATGGCATATTTTGATGACAGGGGTGAGGGAATATTGTGACGAATATTGATGTAACATTGTGACATCAGTGGTGAGAGAGCATTTTGGTGAGAATTCCATGGAGCCTTGTGATGAAAAGGTTCATGGAGCATTGTGATGTCAAGATTGGGGAGCACTGTGATGACAAGCGCATGGTGCATTGGGATGACATGTGTCATGGAGCATTGTGCTGACAAGCGCATGGAGCATTGTGATGACAAGGGTCATGGAGCATTGTGCTGAGAAAGGCATAGAGCATTGTGATGACAAAGGTCAAAGAGCATTGTGATGAAAAGTTCATGGAGCATTGTGGTTAAAAAGGTCACAGAGACTGCTGATGACGAGGTCATGGACAATTGTGATGACAAAGGTCATGAAGCATTGTGATAACTGGAGTCACGGAGCATTGTGATGACAGGGGTCATGGAGCATTGTGATAACAAGGGCATGGAGTATTGTGATGACAAGGGCATGGAATATTGGTCTAATAAGTTTCATGGATTATTGCGATGACAGTTGGAATGGCGCACTGTGATCACAACGGCATGGAGCATTGTGATGACCAGGTCATGCAGTATTGGGAAGACAGGTGTCAGGGAGCATTGTGATGACATATGTAATGGCCCATTGTGAAGACAATGGCATGGAGCATTGTGATGCCAAGTGTCATGGAGGATTCTGATGAAAAAGGTAATGGAGCATTGTGATGACAATGGCTTGGAGCATTGTGATGACAGATGTCATGGAGAATTTTGATTTCATTGTGCTGACAATAGCCGGAAGCATTATGATGATTGGCATGATGCATTGTGATGAGAGGGTTCATGGAGCATTGAGATGAAAAGGGGCCTGGAGCACTGTGATTACAGGGGTCTTGGAGCATTTTGATGACAAGGGCATGGAGCATTGTGATTACAGTGTTCTTGGAGCATTGTGATGACAAGGGCATGGAACATTGGGATGAGAATGTCATGGAGCGTTCTGATGACATGCATCATGGAGCTTTGTGATGACAAGGGCATGGAACATTGTGATTACAGGGCTCTTGGAGCATTGTGATGACAAGGGCAGTGAACAATGGGATGAGAATGTCATGGAGCGTTCTGATGACATGCATCATGGAGCTTTGTGAGGACAAGGGCATGGAACATTGTGATTACAGGGGCCTTGGAGCACTGTGAGGGAAAGGGCATGTAACATTGTGATGAAAAATGCATGGAGCCTTGTCATGACAGGGTTCAAGGAGCATACTGATGACAAGTGTCAGGGACCATTGTGATGACATGGGTATTGAGCACTGTGATGACAAATGTCATGGAGCATTGTGATTAGAAGACCATGGATACTTGTGATGACGAGCGTTATGTGGAGCTCTGATGATAGGTGTTATGGAATATTGTGATCACAAGGATTTGGAGCATTGTGATGACAGAGGTCATAGAGCATTTTGATTTCATTGTGATGACAATAGCATGAAGCATTATGATGATGCACATTTGGTGCATTGTGATGACAGTGTTCATGGAGCATTGAGATGAAAAGGGGCATGGAGCATTATGATTACAGGAGTCTTGGATCATTGTGATAAAAAGGGCATGGAACATTGGTCTGAAATGTTTCATGGATTATTGTGATGAGAGTGGGCAAGGAGCATTGTGATAACAAGGGAACGGAACACTGTGATACATGGTTCATGGAGGATTGTAATGAGAAGCGCATGGAGCATTGTGAGAAGAATGGCATCGAGCATTGTGATGAAATGCATCATGGATCGTGTGATGACAAGGGCTTTGAACAATGTGATGAGAGGTTTTTGGAGCATTGTGATGACAATGGCATGGAGCATTGTGATGCCAAGGGTCATGGAGTTTTGTGATGACAAAGGTCATGGAACATTTTGATGACAAGTGTGTGGTGCATTCTCTTGTGATGGGCAGGGAGCATTGTGATGACAGGGTCATGGAGCAATTTGATGAAAAGTGTCATGGAACATTTTGATGACAGGGGTTATGGAACATTGTGATGTCAGGAGTCATGGAACATTTTCATGACAGTGTTGTGGACCATTGTGATTAGAGGGGAGTGGGTGTATTGTGATGACTAGTGAGGGAACATTTTGATATCATTCGTGAGAGAGCATTTTGATAAGAAGTGCATGGAGCATTGTGAGGACAAGTTTTATGGAGCATTGTGATGACAAGCTTGTGGAGCACTGTGATGACAAGCACATGGCACATTGTGATGACATGGGTCATGGAGCAATGTGATGACAAGGGACACCGAGCATTGTGATGAAAATTTCATGGAGCATTTTGGTGACAAAGGTCACAGAGCCTAGTGATGACGAGGGCATGGACCATTGTGATACAAAGGTGATGAAGCATTGTGATGACTGGAGTCACGGAGCATTGTGATGACAGGGGTCATAGAGCTTTGTGATGAAAAGGCAATGAGCATTGTGATGACAGGGGCATGGAGCATTGGCCTGACATGTTTCATGGATTATTGTGATGACAGTGGGCATGGTGCAATGTGATGACAAAGGCATGGAGCATTGTGATGAGAAGGTCATGGAGTATTTTGAAGACAGGTCTCAGGGAGCATTGTGATGACATATGTCATGGTCCATTGCGATGACAATGGAATGGAATATTGTGATGCCAAGTGTCATGGAGGATTGTGATGACAAATGTAATGGAGCATTTTGATGACAAGGGCTTGGAGCATTGTGATGACAATGGACATGGAGCATTGTGATGACAAGGGCATGGAGCATTGTGATGACAAGGGCCATTGAGAATTTTGATGACAAGTTCATGAAGCATTGTGATGAGAAGCACATGGAGCTTCCTATGACAGGGGTCATGGAGCATTGTGATGAAAAGTGCATACAGAATTGTGATGACAAATCATGTAACACGGTGATGAGAAGTGTCATGCAGCATAGTGATGCCAAGAACGAGGAGAATTGTGATGACAGTGGACATGGAGCATTGTGATGACCAGGGCATGGAGCATTGTGATGGCAAGACCGTGGAGCTTTGTGATGAGAAGACCATGGATAATTGTGATGACGAGCGTCATGGAGCACTGTAATGACAAGGGGAATGGAGCATTGTGATGAGAGTGGCCATGGAGCATTGTGATGACAAGGGTCATGGAGCATTTTGATGACAAGGGCGTGGAGAATTGTGATGAGAAGACGATGGATAATTGTGATGACGAGCGTCATGGAGCACAGTAATGACAAGGGGTATGGAGCATTGTGATGACAGTGGCCATGGAGCATTGTGATGACAAGTGTCATGGAGCATTCTGATGACAAGCTTGTGGAGTATTGTGACGACAATGGCATGGAGCATTGCGATGAAAAGGGCATGGAGCATTGTGATAAAAATGGCATGAAGCCATTTCATGACAGGTTTCAAGGAGCATTCTGACGACAAGTGTCAGGGAACATTGTGATGACAAGTGTATTGAGAATTGTGATGAAAAAGATCATGGAGCATTTTGACGAAAAGGGCATGGAGTATTTTGATGACAGGCATCATGGAGCGTTGTGATGACAAGTGTTATGGAACATTGTGATCACAAGGGTTTGGAGCATTGTGATGATAGAAGTCATGGATAATTTTGTTTTCAAGGAGCATGGAGCATTGGGATGACAAGGGCATGAAGCAATGTGATCCCAAGGTTCATGGAGGATTGTGATGACAATGGTAATGGAGTATTGTGATGACAAGCAAATGGAGCATTGTGATGACAAGGTCATGTAGCATTTTGCTGACACAGGCATGGAGCATTGTGATGATAAGGGTCATGGAGCACTGTGATGAGAAGCATCACGGATCATTGTGATTACAGGGGTCATGGAGCATAGGGATGGCAAGGCCATGGATCATTGTGATGACAAGTGTCATGGAGCATTGGGCTGAAAATGTTCATGGAGCATTGTGATGACTAGGGAATGGAGCATTGTGATGACAAGAGTCCCGGATCACTGTGTTGTCAGGGGTCATGGAGCGCTGTGATGACAGTGGTCATGGAGCATTGTGATGATAGGGATCATGAAGCATTGTGTTGAGAAGTTCCTGGAGAATTGGACTGAAAATGTTCAGGAAGTATTGTGAGGACTGGGGTCATGGAGCATTGTGATGACAAGGGAATGGAGCACTGTGATGAAAAGTTCCTGGAGCATTGTGATGAGAAGACCATGGAGCCTTGTAATAACAAGTCTCATGGAGCATTCTGATGAAAAGGGGCATGGAGTATTGTGATTACAGGGGTCTTGGAGCACTGTGATGACAAGGGCATGGAGCACTGTGATTATTGGTGTCTTGGAGCATTGTGATGAAATTGGCATGGATCATTGTTATGAAAATGGTATGGAGCCTTCTCATGACAGGGTTCCAGGAGCATACTGATGACAAGCGTCAGGGAGCATTGTGATGAAAAGTTTATAGAGCATTGTGATGACAAAGGTCATGGAGCACTGTGATGAGAAGAGCATGGATAATTGTGATGATGGGCCTCATGGGGCGTTGTGATGATAAGTGTTATAGAACATTGTGATCACAAGGATTTGGAGCATTGTGATGAGACAGATCATCGAATATTTTGATTTCATTGTGATGACAAGAGCCTGAAGCATTATGATGATGGGCATGGTGCATTTTGATGACAGAGTTCATGGAGCATTGAGATGCAAAGGGGCATGGAGCATTGTGATTAGAGGGTTCATGGAGCATTGTGATGACAATGGCATGGAGCATTGAGATGCCAAGGGTCATGGAGCTTTGTGATGACAAAGGTCATTGAGCAATTTGATGACAAGGGGTGGTGCAATGTGATGAGAAGGGCAGGGAGCATTGTGATGACAGGGTCATAGAGCAATTTGATGAAAAGGGTCATGGAATATTTTGATGACAGGGGTTACGGAACATTGTGATGTCAGGGGTCATCGAACTTTGTGATGATAAGTGCATGTAGCATTGCAAAGACAGGAGTCATGGAACATTGTGATGACAGTGGTGAGGGAGTATTGTGATGAATAGTGATGTAACATTGTGATATCTGTGGTGAGAGAGCATTTTGATGAGAAGTGCATGGAGAATTGTGATGACAAGTTTTATGGAGCATTGTGGTGACAAGATTGTGGAGCACTGTGATGACAATTGCAGGGTGCATTGTGATGACATGGGTCATGGTGCATTGTGCTGTCAAGCGCATGGAGCACTGTGATGACAAGGGTCATGGAGCATTGTGCTGAGGAAGGCATAGAGCATTGTGATGACAAGGGTCAAAGAGCATTGTGATGAAAATTTCATGGAGCAATGTGGTTAAATATGTCACAGAGACTGTGGATGACGAGGGCATGGACCATTGTGATGACAAAGGTCATGAAGCATTGTGATGAATCGATTCATGGAGCATTGTGATGACAGGGGTCATGGAGCATTGTGATAACAAGGGCATGGAGCATTGTGATGACAAGGGCAGGGAACATTGGTCTAATATGTTTCATGGATTATAGCAATGACAGTTGGAATGGCGCATTGTGATGACAAAGGCATGGAGCATTGTGATGACCAGGTCATGCAGTATTGTGAAGAGAGGTGTCAGGGAGCATTGTGATGACATATGTAATGGCCCATTGTGATGACAATGGCATGGAGCATTGTGATGCCAAGTGTCATGGAGCATTGTTATGACAATGGCTTGGAGCATTGTGATGACAAGGGTCAGGGAGCATTGTGCTGACAAGTGCATGGAGAATTTTGATGACAAGCGTCATGGAGCATTCTGATGACAAGCTTGTGGAGTATTTTGATGACAATGGCATTGATCATTGTGATGAAAACTGCATGGGCATTGTGATGAAAAAGTCATGGAGCATTTTCGTGACAGGGTTCAAGGAGCATTCTGATGACAAGTGTCAGGGAGCATTTTGATGACAAGTGTACTGAGCATTGTGATGACAAAGGTCATGGAGTATTGTGATGAAAAAGGCATGGAGTAATGTGATGACAGGCATCTTAGAGCGTTGTGATGACAAGTGCTATGGAACATTGTGATCACAAGGGTTTGGAGCATTGTGATGACAGAGGTCATGGATCATTTAGATTTCGAGGAGCATGGAGCATTGTGATGACAAGGGCATGAAGCAATGTGATCCCAAGGTTCATGGAGGACTGTGATGACAATGGGAATGGAGTATTGTGATGACAAGCGCATAGAGCATTGCAATGACAAGGTCAGGTAGTATTTTGCTGACAAAGGCATGGAGCATTGTGATGACAGGTGTCATGGAGCCCTGTGATGACAAGCGTCACGGAGCATTGTGAATACAGGGGTCATGGAGCATTGGGATGACAAGGGCATGGATGATTTTGATGACAAGGGTCATGGAGCATTGGGCTGAAAATGTTCATGGAATATTGTGATGACAGGGATCATGCAGCATTTTGATGACAAGTTCCTGGAGCACTTTGATGAGAAGACAATGGAGACTTGTGATGACAAGTCTCATGGAGCATTTTGATGAAAAGGGACATGGAGCATTGTGATTACAGGGGTCTTGGAGCATTGTGATGACAAGGGCATGGAGCATTGTGATGAGAAGGCCATGGAGCATTCTGATGACATACATCATTGAGCATTATGATGACAAGGGCATGGAGCATTGTGATTACAGGGGTCTTGGAGCATTGTGATTAAAATGACATGGATCATTGTGATGAAAAAGGCATGGAGACGTGTCATGACAGGGTTAATGGAGCATACTGATGACAAGTGTCAGGGAGCATTGTGATAACAAGTGTATTAAGCATTGTGATGACAAAGGTCATGGAGCATTGTGATGAGAAGACCATGGATAATTGTGATGATGAGCGTCAAGGGGTGTTGTGATGATAAGTGTTATGGAACACTGTGATCACCAGGGTTTGGAGCATTGTGATGACAGAGGTCATGGAGCATTTTGATTTCATTGTGATGACAATAGCCTGAAGCATTATGATGATGGGCATCGTCCATTGTGATGACAGGGTTCATGGAGCATTGAGATGAAAAGACGCATGGAGCATTTTGATTACAAGGGTCTTGGAGCATTGTGATGACAAGGGCATAGAGAATTTTGATGACAGGGCCATGGAACATTCTGATGACATGCGTCATGTAGCTTTTTGATGACAAGGGCATGGAGCATTTTGATTAGATGGGTCGTGGAGCATTGTGATGACAAGTGTCATGGAGCCTTGTGATGACAAGGCCGTGGAACATTGTGATGGCAGGTGTCATGGAGCATAGTTATGACAGAGGTAAAGGAGCATTGTGATGAGAAGGGCATGGAGCATTGGTCTGAAATGTTTCATGGATTATTGTGATGAGAGTGGGCATAGAGCATTGTGATGATAAGGGCATGGAACACTGTGATACATGGGTCATGGAGGATTCAAATGACAAGGGCATGGGGCATTGTGATGAGAAGGGTATCGAGCATTGTGATTACAAGTGTCATGGAGCTTTGTGATGACAAGGGCATGGAGAAATGTGATGAGAGGTTTCATGGAGCATTGTGATGACAATGACATCGAGCACTGTGATGCCAGGGGTCATGGAGCTTTGTGATGACAAAGGTCATGGAGCATTTTGATGACAAGTGCATGGTGCATTGTGATGAGAATGGCAGGGAGTATTTTGATGCCAGGGTCATGCAGCAATTGGATGAAAAGTGTATTGGAACATTTTGATGACAAGGGTTATAGAACATTGTGATGTCAGGGGTCATGGAACATTGTGATGATAAGGGGATGTAGCATTGTGATGACAGGGGTCATGGGACATTGTGATTACTGGGGTGAGGGAGTATTGTGACGACTAGTGATGAAACACTGTGATATCTCTGGTGAGAGAGCATTTTGATGAGAAGTGTATGGAGCATTGTGATTACAAGGTTTATGGAGCATTGCAATGACAAGTTTCTGGACCGTTGTGATGAAAAGCGAATGGCACATTGTGATGAGAAGGGTCATGGAACATTTTTCAAACAAAGGCATGGAGCATTTTGATGACAATGGTCACGGAGCATTGTGATGTAAACGGCATGGGACATTGTGATGAAAATGGCATGGAGCCTTTTCCTGACAGGGTTCAAGGAGCATTCTGATGACAAGTGTCAGGGAGCATTTTGATGACAAGTGTACTGAGCATTGTGATGACAAAGGTCATGGAGCATTGTGATGAAAAGGGCATGGGATTTTGTGATGACAGTCATCATGGAGCATTGTGATGACAAGTGTTATGGAACTTTGGGATCACAATGGTTTGGAGCATTGTGATGACAGAGGTCATGGATCATTTTGATTTCAAGGAGCATGGAGCATTGTGATGACAAGGGCATGAAGCAATGTGATCCCAAGGTTCATGGAGGACTGTGATGACAATGGAAGTGGAGTATTTTGATGACAAACACATAGAGAATTGTAATGACAAGGTCATGTAGCATTTTGCTGACAAAGTCATGGAGGATTGTGATGACAGGTGTCATGGAGCACTGTGATGACAAGCGTCACGGAGCATTGTGAATACAGGGGTCATAGAGCATTGGGATGACAAGGGCATGGATCATTGTGATGACAAGTGTCATGGAGCAGTGGGCTGAAAATGTTCATGGAGTATTGTGATGACAGGGGTCATGGAGCATTGTGATGACAGAGGTCAAGGAGAATTTTGATTTCATTGTGCTGACAATAGCCGGAATCAATATGATGATGGGCATGATGCATTGTGATGACAGGGCTCATGGAGCATGGAGATGAAAAGGGGCATGGAGCATTGTGATTACAGGGGTCTTGGAGCACTGTGATGACAAGGGCATGGAACATTTAATGAGAAGGCCATGGAACATTCTGATGACATGTATCATGGTGCTTTGTGATGACAAGGGCATGGAGCATTGTGATTACAGGAGTCTTGGAGCATTGTGATGACAAGTGTCATGGAGCCTTGTGATTACCAGGCCATGGAATATCGTGATGGATGGCGTCATGGAGCACTGTTATGACAGGGGTAATGGAGCATTGTGATGAGAAGGGCATGGAGCATTGCAATGAGAAAATTGTGGACCGTTGTGATGAAAAGTGCGTGGCAAATTGTGATGAAAAGGGTCATGGAGCATTTTTTTGACAAAGGCATGGAGCATTGTGATGACAAGGGTCACGGAGTATTGTGATGAAATGTTCATGGAGCATTGTGGTTACAAACGACACAGAGCCTTGTGATGACGCAGGTAAGGAGCATTGTGATGACAAATGTTATGAAGCATTGTGATGACTGGACTCACGGAGCATTGTCATGACAGGGGTCATGGTGCATTGTGATGACAAGGGCATGGAGCATTGTGATGACAGGGGCATGGAGCATTCGTCTGACATCTTTCATAGATTATTGTGAGGACAGTGGACATGGTGCATTGTGATGACAAGGGCATGGATCATTGTGATGAGAAGGTCATGGAGTATTGTGAAGACAGTTGTCATGGAGCATTGTGATGACGTATGTCATGGCCCATTGCGATGACAATAGCAGGGAGCCTTGTGATGCCAAATGTAATGGAGGATTGTGTTGACAAATATAATGGAGCACTGTGATGACTAGGGCTTGGACCATTATGATGACAAGGGCCATTGAGAATTTTCAGGACAAGGTCGTGAAGCATTGTGATGACAATATCCTGGAGCATTGTGATGAGAAAAACATGGAGCCTTGTGATGAGAAATCTCATGGAGCATACTGATGAAAATGGACATGGACCATTGTGATTACAGGCGTCTTGGAACATTGTGATGACATGCGCATGGAGCATTGTGAGGAGAAGGCCAAGAGCATTCTGAAGACATGCGTCCTTTAGCTTTGTGATGACAAGGGCATGGAGCATTGTGATTACATGGGTCTTGGAGCATTGTGATGAAAAAGCATGGAGCCTTGTCATGACAGGGTTCAAGGAGCATACAGACAACAAGTGTCAGTGAGCATTTTGATGACAAGTGTATTGAGCATCGTGATGACAATGGTCATGGAGCATTGTGATGAGAAGACCATGGATAACTGTGATGACGAGCGTCATGGTGCATTGTGATGACAAGTGTTTTGGAATATTGTGATCACAAGCGTTTGGAGCATTGTTATGACAGAGATCATGGAGCATTTTGATTTCATTATGATGGCAATAGCTTGAAGCATTATGATGATGGTCATGGTGCATTGTGATGACAGGGTTCATGAAACATTGAGATGAAAATGGGCATGGATCATTGTGGTTACAGGGTTCTTGGAGCATTGTGATGAGAAGGGTCATGGAGCCTTGTGATGACAAGGCCATGGAACATCGTGATGGCAGGGGTCATGGATCATGGGTATGACAGGGATAATGGAGCATTGTGATGGCAGGGCAAGGAGCATTGTGATGAGAAGGCTATGGAGCATTCTGATGATATGTGTCATGGAGGTTTGTGATGACAAGGACATGAAGCAATGTGATGAGAACCTTAATGGAGCATTGTGATGACAATGACATGGAGCATTGTGATGACAAGGGCTATGGATCTTTGTGATGACAAAGGTCATGGAGCATTTTGATGACAAGGGCGTTGTGCATTGTGATGAGAAGGGTAGGGAGCATTGTGATGACAGGGTCATGGAGCAATTTGATGTAAAGTGTCAAGGAATATCTTGATGACAGTGGTTATGGAACATTGTGAGGCCAGGGGTCATCGAACATTGTGATGATAAGTGCATGTAGCATTGTGATGACAGGAGTCATGGCATATTTTGATGACAGGGGTGAGGGAATATTGTGACGAATATTGATGTAACATTGTGACATCAGTGGTGAGAGAGCATTTTGGTGAGAATTCCATGGAGCCTTGTGATGAAAAGGTTCATGGAGCATTGTGATGTCAAGATTGGGGAGCACTGTGATGACAAGCGCATGGTGCATTGGGATGACATGTGTCATGGAGCATTGTGCTGACAAGCGCATGGAGCATTGTGATGACAACGGTCATGGAGCATTGTGCTGAGAAAGGCATAGAGCATTGTGATGACAAAGGTCAAAGAGCATTGTGATGAAAAGTTCATGGAGCATTGTGGTTAAAAAGGTCACAGAGACTGCTGATGACGAGGTCATGGACAATTGTGATGACAAAGGTCATGAAGCATTGTGATAACTGGAGTCACGGAGCATTGTGATGACAGGGGTCATGGAGCATTGTGATAACAAGGGCATGGAGTATTGTGATGACAAGGGCATGGAATATTGGTCTAATAAGTTTCATGGATTATTGCGATGACAGTTGGAATGGCGCACTGTGATCACAACGGCATGGAGCATTGTGATGACCAGGTCATGCAGTATTGGGAAGACAGGTGTCAGGGAGCATTGTGATGACATATGTAATGGCCCATTGTGAAGACAATGGCATGGAGCATTGTGATGCCAAGTGTCATGGAGGATTCTGATGAAAAAGGTAATGGAGCATTGTGATGACAATGGCTTGGAGCATTGTGATGACAGATGTCATGGAGAATTTTGATTTCATTGTGCTGACAATAGCCGGAAGCATTATGATGATTGGCATGATGCATTGTGATGAGAGGGTTCATGGAGCATTGAGATGAAAAGGGGCCTGGAGCACTGTGATTACAGGGGTCTTGGAGCATTTTGATGACAAGGGCATGGAGCATTGTGATTACAGTGTTCTTGGAGCATTGTGATGACAAGGGCATGGAACATTGGGATGAGAATGTCATGGAGCGTTCTGATGACATGCATCATGGAGCTTTGTGATGACAAGGGCATGGAACATTGTGATTACAGGGCTCTTGGAGCATTGTGATGACAAGGGCAGTGAACAATGGGATGAGAATGTCATGGAGCGTTCTGATGACATGCATCATGGAGCTTTGTGAGGACAAGGGCATGGAACATTGTGATTACAGGGGCCTTGGAGCACTGTGAGGGAAAGGGCATGTAACATTGTGATGAAAAATGCATGGAGCCTTGTCATGACAGGGTTCAAGGAGCATACTGATGACAAGTGTCAGGGACCATTGTGATGACATGGGTATTGAGCACTGTGATGACAAATGTCATGGAGCATTGTGATTAGAAGACCATGGATACTTGTGATGACGAGCGTTATGTGGAGCTCTGATGATAGGTGTTATGGAATATTGTGATCACAAGGATTTGGAGCATTGTGATGACAGAGGTCATAGAGCATTTTGATTTCATTGTGATGACAATAGCATGAAGCATTATGATGATGCACATTTGGTGCATTGTGATGACAGTGTTCATGGAGCATTGAGATGAAAAGGGGCATGGAGCATTATGATTACAGGAGTCTTGGATCATTGTGATAAAAAGGGCATGGAACATTGGTCTGAAATGTTTCATGGATTATTGTGATGAGAGTGGGCAAGGAGCATTGTGATAACAAGGGAACGGAACACTGTGATACATGGTTCATGGAGGATTGTAATGAGAAGCGCATGGAGCATTGTGAGAAGAATGGCATCGAGCATTGTGATGAAATGCATCATGGATCGTGTGATGACAAGGGCTTTGAACAATGTGATGAGAGGTTTTTGGAGCATTGTGATGACAATGGCATGGAGCATTGTGATGCCAAGGGTCATGGAGTTTTGTGATGACAAAGGTCATGGAACATTTTGATGACAAGTGTGTGGTGCATTCTCTTGTGATGGGCAGGGAGCATTGTGATGACAGGGTCATGGAGCAATTTGATGAAAAGTGTCATGGAACATTTTGATGACAGGGGTTATGGAACATTGTGATGTCAGGAGTCATGGAACATTTTCATGACAGTGTTGTGGACCATTGTGATTAGAGGGGAGTGGGTGTATTGTGATGACTAGTGAGGGAACATTTTGATATCATTCGTGAGAGAGCATTTTGATAAGAAGTGCATGGAGCATTGTGAGGACAAGTTTTATGGAGCATTGTGATGACAAGCTTGTGGAGCACTGTGATGACAAGCACATGGCACATTGTGATGACATGGGTCATGGAGCAATGTGATGACAAGGGACACCGAGCATTGTGATGAAAATTTCATGGAGCATTTTGGTGACAAAGGTCACAGAGCCTAGTGATGACGAGGGCATGGACCATTGTGATACAAAGGTGATGAAGCATTGTGATGACTGGAGTCACGGAGCATTGTGATGACAGGGGTCATAGAGCTTTGTGATGAAAAGGCAATGAGCATTGTGATGACAGGGGCATGGAGCATTGGCCTGACATGTTTCATGGATTATTGTGATGACAGTGGGCATGGTGCAATGTGATGACAAAGGCATGGAGCATTGTGATGAGAAGGTCATGGAGTATTTTGAAGACAGGTCTCAGGGAGCATTGTGATGACATATGTCATGGTCCATTGCGATGACAATGGAATGGAATATTGTGATGCCAAGTGTCATGGAGGATTGTGATGACAAATGTAATGGAGCATTTTGATGACAAGGGCTTGGAGCATTGTGATGACAATGGACATGGAGCATTGTGATGACAAGGGCATGGAGCATTGTGATGACAAGGGCCATTGAGAATTTTGATGACAAGTTCATGAAGCATTGTGATGAGAAGCACATGGAGCTTCCTATGACAGGGGTCATGGAGCATTGTGATGAAAAGTGCATACAGAATTGTGATGACAAATCATGTAACACGGTGATGAGAAGTGTCATGCAGCATAGTGATGCCAAGAACGAGGAGAATTGTGATGACAGTGGACATGGAGCATTGTGATGACCAGGGCATGGAGCATTGTGATGGCAAGACCGTGGAGCTTTGTGATGAGAAGACCATGGATAATTGTGATGACGAGCGTCATGGAGCACTGTAATGACAAGGGGAATGGAGCATTGTGATGAGAGTGGCCATGGAGCATTGTGATGACAAGGGTCATGGAGCATTTTGATGACAAGGGCGTGGAGAATTGTGATGAGAAGACGATGGATAATTGTGATGACGAGCGTCATGGAGCACAGTAATGACAAGGGGTATGGAGCATTGTGATGACAGTGGCCATGGAGCATTGTGATGACAAGTGTCATGGAGCATTCTGATGACAAGCTTGTGGAGTATTGTGACGACAATGGCATGGAGCATTGCGATGAAAAGGGCATGGAGCATTGTGATAAAAATGGCATGAAGCCATTTCATGACAGGTTTCAAGGAGCATTCTGACGACAAGTGTCAGGGAACATTGTGATGACAAGTGTATTGAGAATGGTGATGAAAAAGATCATGGAGCATTTTGACGAAAAGGGCATGGATTATTTTGATGACAGGCATCATGGAGCGTTGTGATGACAAGTGTTATGGAACATTGTGATCACAAGGGTTTGGAGCATTGTGATGATAGAAGTCATGGATAATTTTGTTTTCAAGGAGCATGGAGCATTGGGATGACAAGGGCATGAAGCAATGTGATCCCAAGGTTCATGGAGGATTGTGATGACAATGGTAATGGAGTATTGTGATGACAAGCAAATGGAGCATTGTGATGACAAGGTCATGTAGCATTTTGCTGACACAGGCATGGAGCATTGTGATGATAAGGGTCATGGAGCACTGTGATGAGAAGCATCACGGATCATTGTGATTACAGGGGTCATGGAGCATAGGGATGGCAAGGCCATGGATCATTGTGATGACAAGTGTCATGGAGCATTGGGCTGAAAATGTTCATGGAGCATTGTGATGACTAGGGAATGGAGCATTGTGATGACAAGAGTCCCGGATCACTGTGTTGTCAGGGGTCATGGAGCGCTGTGATGACAGTGGTCATGGAGCATTGTGATGATAGGGATCATGAAGCATTGTGTTGAGAAGTTCCTGGAGAATTGGACTGAAAATGTTCAGGAAGTATTGTGAGGACTGGGGTCATGGAGCATTGTGATGACAAGGGAATGGAGCACTGTGATGAAAAGTTCCTGGAGCATTGTGATGAGAAGACCATGGAGCCTTGTAATAACAAGTCTCATGGAGCATTCTGATGAAAAGGGGCATGGAGTATTGTGATTACAGGGGTCTTGGAGCACTGTGATGACAAGGGCATGGAGCACTGTGATTATTGGTGTCTTGGAGCATTGTGATGAAATTGGCATGGATCATTGTTATGAAAATGGTATGGAGCCTTCTCATGACAGGGTTCCAGGAGCATACTGATGACAAGCGTCAGGGAGCATTGTGATGAAAAGTTTATAGAGCATTGTGATGACAAAGGTCATGGAGCACTGTGATGAGAAGAGCATGGATAATTGTGATGATGGGCCTCATGGGGCGTTGTGATGATAAGTGTTATAGAACATTGTGATCACAAGGATTTGGAGCATTGTGATGAGACAGATCATCGAATATTTTGATTTCATTGTGATGACAAGAGCCTGAAGCATTATGATGATGGGCATGGTGCATTTTGATGACAGAGTTCATGGAGCATTGAGATGCAAAGGGGCATGGAGCATTGTGATTAGAGGGTTCATGGAGCATTGTGATGACAATGGCATGGAGCATTGAGATGCCAAGGGTCATGGAGCTTTGTGATGACAAAGTCATTGAGCAATTTGATGACAAGGGGTGGTGCAATGTGATGAGAAGGGCAGGGAGCATTGTGATGACAGGGTCATAGAGCAATTTGATGAAAAGGGTCATGGAATATTTTGATGACAGGGGTTACGGAACATTGTGATGTCAGGGGTCATCGAACTTTGTGATGATAAGTGCATGTAGCATTGCAAAGACAGGAGTCATGGAACATTGTGATGACAGTGGTGAGGGAGTATTGTGATGAATAGTGATGTAACATTGTGATATCTGTGGTGAGAGAGCATTTTGATGAGAAGTGCATGGAGAATTGTGATGACAAGTTTTATGGAGCATTGTGGTGACAAGATTGTGGAGCACTGTGATGACAATTGCAGGGTGCATTGTGATGACATGGGTCATGGTGCATTGTGCTGACAAGCGCATGGAGCACTGTGATGACAAGGGTCATGGAGCATTGTGCTGAGGAAGGCATAGAGCATTGTGATGACAAGGGTCAAAGAGCATTGTGATGAAAATTTCATGGAGCAATGCGGTTAAATATGTCACAGAGACTGTGGATGACGAGGGCATGGACCATTGTGATGACAAAGGTCATGAAGCATTGTGATGAATCGATTCATGGAGCATTGTGATGACAGGGGTCATGGAGCATTGTGATAACAAGGGCATGGAGCATTGTGATGACAAGGGCAGGGAACATTGGTCTAATATGTTTCATGGATTATTGCAATGACAGTTGGAATGGCGCATTGTGATGACAAAGGCATGGAGCATTGTGATGACCAGGTCATGCAGTATTGTGAAGAGAGGTGTCAGGGAGCATTGTGATGACATATGTAATGGCCCATTGTGATGACAATGGCATGGAGCATTGTGATGCCAAGTGTCATGGAGCATTGTTATGACAATGGCTTGGAGCATTGTGATGACAAGGGTCAGGGAGCATTGTGCTGACAAGTGCATGGAGAATTTTGATGACAAGCGTCATGGAGCATTCTGATGACAAGCTTGTGGAGTATTTTGATGACAATGGCATTGATCATTGTGATGAAAACTGCATGGGCATTGTGATGAAAAAGTCATGGAGCATTTTCGTGACAGGGTTCAAGGAGCATTCTGATGACAAGTGTCAGGGAGCATTTTGATGACAAGTGTACTGAGCATTGTGATGACAAAGGTCATGGAGCATTGTGATGAAAAAGGCATGGAGTAATGTGATGACAGGCATCTTAGAGCGTTGTGATGACAAGTGCTATGGAACATTGTGATCACAAGGGTTTGGAGCATTGTGATGACAGAGGTCATGGATCATTTAGATTTCGAGGAGCATGGAGCATTGTGATGACAAGGGCATGAAGCAATGTGATCCCAAGGTTCATGGAGGACTGTGATGACAATGGGAATGGAGTATTGTGATGACAAGCGCATAGAGCATTGCAATGACAAGGTCAGGTAGTATTTTGCTGACAAAGGCATGGAGCATTGTGATGACAGGTGTCATGGAGCCCTGTGATGACAAGCGTCACGGAGCATTGTGAATACAGGGGTCATGGAGCATTGGGATGACAAGGGCATGGATGATTTTGATGACAAGGGTCATGGAGCATTGGGCTGAAAATGTTCATGGAATATTGTGATGACAGGGATCATGCAGCATTTTGATGACAAGTTCCTGGAGCACTTTGATGAGAAGACAATGGAGACTTGTGATGACAAGTCTCATGGAGCATTTTGATGAAAAGGGACATGGAGCATTGTGATTACAGGGGTCTTGGAGCATTGTGATGACAAGGGCATGGAGCATTGTGATGAGAAGGCCATGGAGCATTCTGATGACATACATCATTGAGCATTATGATGACAAGGGCATGGAGCATTGTGATTACAGGGGTCTTGGAGCATTGTGATTAAAATGACATGGATCATTGTGATGAAAAAGGCATGGAGACGTGTCATGACAGGGTTAATGGAGCATACTGATGACAAGTGTCAGGGAGCATTGTGATAACAAGTGTATTAAGCATTGTGATGACAAAGGTCATGGAGCATTATGATGAGAAGACCATGGATAATTGTGATGATGAGCGTCAAGGGGTGTTGTGATGATAAGTGTTATGGAACACTGTGATCACCAGGGTTTGGAGCATTGTGATGACAGAGGTCATGGAGCATTTTGATTTCATTGTGATGACAATAGCCTGAAGCATTATGATGATGGGCATCGTCCATTGTGATGACAGGGTTCATGGAGCATTGAGATGAAAAGACGCATGGAGCATTTTGATTACAAGGGTCTTGGAGCATTGTGATGACAAGGGCATAGAGAATTTTGATGACAGGGCCATGGAACATTCTGATGACATGCGTCATGTAGCTATTTGATGACAAGGGCATGGAGCATTTTGATTAGATGGGTCGTGGAGCATTGTGATGACAAGTGTCATGGAGCCTTGTGATGACAAGGCCGTGGAACATTGTGATGGCAGGTGTCATGGAGCATAGTTATGACAGAGGTAAAGGAGCATTGTGATGAGAAGGGCATGGAGCATTGGTCTGAAATGTTTCATGGATTATTGTGATGAGAGTGGGCATAGAGCATTGTGATGATAAGGGCATGGAACACTGTGATACATGGGTCATGGAGGATTCAAATGACAAGGGCATGGGGCATTGTGATGAGAAGGGTATCGAGCATTGTGATTACAAGTGTCATGGAGCTTTGTGATGACAAGGGCATGGAGAAATGTGATGAGAGGTTTCATGGAGCATTGTGATGACAATGACATCGAGCACTGTGATGCCAGGGGTCATGGAGCTTTGTGATGACAAAGGTCATGGAGCATTTTGATGACAAGTGCATGGTGCATTGTGATGAGAATGGCAGGGAGTATTTTGATGCCAGGGTCATGCAGTAATTGGATGAAAAGTGTATTGGAACATTTTGATGACAAGGGTTATAGAACATTGTGATGTCAGGGGTCATGGAACATTGTGATGATAAGGGGATGTAGCATTGTGATGACAGGGGTCATGGGACATTGTGATTACTGGGGTGAGGGAGTATTGTGACGACTAGTGATGAAACACTGTGATATCTCTGGTGAGAGAGCATTTTGATGAGAAGTGTATGGAGCATTGTGATTACAAGGTTTATGGAGCATTGCAATGACAAGTTTCTGGACCGTTGTGATGAAAAGCGAATGGCACATTGTGATGAGAAGGGTCATGGAACATTTTTCAAACAAAGGCATGGAGCATTTTGATGACAATGGTCACGGAGCATTGTGATGTAAACGGCATGGGACATTGTGATGAAAATGGCATGGAGCCTTTTCCTGACAGGGTTCAAGGAGCATTCTGATGACAAGTGTCAGGGAGCATTTTGATGACAAGTGTACTGAGCATTGTGATGACAAAGGTCATGGAGCATTGTGATGAAAAGGGCATGGGATTTTGTGATGACAGTCATCATGGAGCATTGTGATGACAAGTGTTATGGAACTTTGGGATCACAATGGTTTGGAGCATTGTGATGACAGAGGTCATGGATCATTTTGATTTCAAGGAGCATGGAGCATTGTGATGACAAGGGCATGAAGCAATGTGATCCCAAGGTTCATGGAGGACTGTGATGACAATGGAAGTGGAGTATTTTGATGACAAACACATAGAGAATTGTAATGAAAAGGTCATGTAGCATTTTGCTGACAAAGGCATGGAGCATTGTGATGACACGTGTCATGGAGCACTGTGATGACAAGCGTCACGGAGCATTGTGAATACAGGGGTCATAGAGCATTGGGATGACAAGGGCATGGATCATTGTGATGACAAGTGTCATGGAGCAGTGGGCTGAAAATGTTCATGGAGTATTGTGATGACAGGGGTCATGGAGCATTGTGATGACAGAGGTCAAGGAGAATTTTGATTTCATTGTGCTGACAATAGCCGGAATCAATATGATGATGGGCATGATGCATTGTGATGACAGGGCTCATGGAGCATGGAGATGAAAAGGGGCATGGAGCATTGTGATTACAGGGGTCTTGGAGCACTGTGATGACAAGGGCATGGAACATTTAATGAGAAGGCCATGGAACATTCTGATGACATGTGTCATGGTGCTTTGTGATGACAAGGGCATGGAGCATTGTGATTACAGGGGTCTTGGAGCATTGTGATGACAAGTGTCATGGAGCCTTGTGATTACAAGGCCATGGAATATCGTGATGGATGGCGTCATGGAGCACTGTTATGACAGGGGTAATGGAGCATTGTGATGAGAAGGGCATGGAGCATTGCAATGAGAAAATTGTGGACCGTTGTGATGAAAAGTGCGTGGCAAATTGTGATGAAAAGGGTCATGGGGCATTTTTTTGACAAAGGCATGGAGCATTGTGATGACAAGGGTCACGGAGTATTGTGATGAAATGTTCATGGAGCATTGTGGTTACAAACGACACAGAGCCTTGTGATGACGCGGGTAAGGAGCATTGTGATGACAAATGTTATGAAGCATTGTGATGACTGGACTCACGGAGCATTGTCATGACAGGGGTCATGGTGCATTGTGATGACAAGGGCATGGAGCATTGTGATGACAGGGGCATGGAGCATTCGTCTGACATCTTTCATAGATTATTGTGAGGACAGTGGACATGGTGCATTGTGATGACAAGGGCATGGATCATTGTGATGAGAAGGTCATGGAGTATTGTGAAGACAGTTGTCATGGAGCATTGTGATGACATATGTCATGGCCCATTGCGATGACAATAGCAGGGAGCCTTGTGATGCCAAATGTAATGGAGGATTGTGTTGACAAATATAATGGAGCACTGTGATGACTAGGGCTTGGACCATTATGATGACAAGGGCCATTGAGAATTTTCAGGACAAGGTCGTGAAGCATTGTGATGACAATATCCTGGAGCATTGTGATGAGAAAAACATGGAGCCTTGTGATGAGAAATCTCATGGAGCATACTGATGAAAATGGACATGGACCATTGTGATTACAGGCGTCTTGGAACATTGTGATGACATGTGCATGGAGCATTGTGAGGAGAAGGCCAAGAGCATTCTGAAGACATGCGTCCTTTAGCTTTGTGATGACAAGGGCATGGAGCATTGTGATTACATGGGTCTTGGAGCATTGTGATGAAAAAGCATGGAGCCTTGTCATGACAGGGTTCAAGGAGCATACAGACAACAAGTGTCAGTGAGCATTTTGATGACAAGTGTATTGAGCATCGTGATGACAATGGTCATGGAGCATTGTGATGAGAAGACCATGGATAACTGTGATGACGAGCGTCATGGTGCATTGTGATGACAAGTGTTTTGGAATATTGTGATCACAAGCGTTTGGAGCATTGTTATGACAGAGATCATGGAGCATTTTGATTTCATTATGATGGCAATAGCTTGAAGCATTATGATGATGGTCATGGTGCATTGTGATGACAGGGTTCATGAAACATTGAGATGAAAATGGGCATGGATCATTGTGGTTAAAGGGTTCTTGGAGCATTGTGATGAGAAGGGTCATGGAGCCTTGTGATGACAAGGCCATGGAACATCGTGATGGCAGGGGTCATGGATCATGGGTATGACAGGGATAATGGAGCATTGTGATGGCAGGGCAAGGAGCATTGTGATGAGAAGGCTATGGAGCATTCTGATGATATGTGTCATGGAGGTTTGTGATGACAAGGACATGAAGCAATGTGATGAGAACCTTAATGGAGCATTGTGATGACAATGACATGGAGCATTGTGATGACAAGGGCTATGGATCTTTGTGATGACAAAGGTCATGGAGCATTTTGATGACAAGGGCGTTGTGCATTGTGATGAGAAGGGTAGGGAGCATTGTGATGACAGGGTCATGGAGCAATTTGATGTAAAGTGTCAAGGAATATCTTGATGACAGTGGTTATGGAACATTGTGAGGCCAGGGGTCATCGAACATTGTGATGATAAGTGCATGTAGCATTGTGATGACAGGAGTCATGGCATATTTTGATGACAGGGGTGAGGGAATATTGTGACGAATATTGATGTAACATTGTGACATCAGTGGTGAGAGAGCATTTTGGTGAGAATTCCATGGAGCCTTGTGATGAAAAGGTTCATGGAGCATTGTGATGTCAAGATTGGGGAGCACTGTGATGACAAGCGCATGGTGCATTGGGATGACATGTGTCATGGAGCATTCTGATGACAAGTGTCAGGGAGCATTGTGATGACAACGGTCATGGAGCATTGTGCTGAGAAAGGCATAGAGCATTGTGATGACAAAGGTCAAAGAGCATTGTGATGAAAAGTTCATGGAGCATTGTGGTTAAAAAGGTCACAGAGACTGCTGATGACGAGGTCATGGACAATTGTGATGACAAAGGTCATGAAGCATTGTGATAACTGGAGTCACGGAGCATTGTGATGACAGGGGTCATGGAGCATTGTGATAACAAGGGCATGGAGTATTGTGATGACAAGGGCATGGAATATTGGTCTAATAAGTTTCATGGATTATTGCGATGACAGTTGGAATGGCGCACTGTGATCACAACGGCATGGAGCATTGTGATGACCAGGTCATGCAGTATTGGGAAGACAGGTGTCAGGGAGCATTGTGATGACATATGTAATGGCCCATTGTGAAGACAATGGCATGGAGCATTGTGATGCCAAGTGTCATGGAGGATTCTGATGAAAAAGGTAATGGAGCATTGTGATGACAATGGCTTGGAGCATTGTGATGACAAGGGTCAGGGAGCATTGAGCTGACAAGTGCATGGAGAATTGTGATGACAAGGGTCATGGAGCATTCTGATGACAATGGTCATGGAGCATTCTGATGACAAGCTTGTGGAGTATTTTGATGGCAATGGCATGGAGCATTGTGATGAAAACGGCATGGGGCATACTGATGAAAAAGGCATGGAGCCTTTTCGTGACAGTGTTCAAGGAGCATTCTGATGACAAGTGTCAGGGAGCATTGTGATGACAAGTGTATTGAGAATTGTGATGACAAAGGTCATGGAGCATTGTGATGAAAAGGGCATGGAGTATTGTGATGACAGGCATCATGGAGCGTTGTGATGACAAGTGTTATGGAACATTGTGATCACAAGGGTTTGGAGCATTGTGATGACAGAGGTCATGGATCCTTTTGATTTCAAGGAGCATGGAGCATTGTGTTGACAAGGGCATGAAGCAATGTGATCCCAAGGTTCATGGAGGATTGTGATTACAACGGTAATGGAGTATTGTGATGACAAGCACATAGAGCATTACAATGACAAGGTCATGTAGCATTTTGCTAACAAAGGCATGGAGCATTGTGATGACAAGTTTCATGGCGCACTGTGATAACAAGCGTCACAGAGCATTGTGAATACAGGGGTCATGTAGCATTGGGATGACAAGGGCAAAGATCATTTTGATGACAAGGGTCATGGAGCATTGGGTTGAAAATGTTCATGGAGTACTGTGATGACAGGGGTCATGGAGCATTGTGATGACAGATGTCATGGAGAATTTTGATTTCATTGTGCTGACAATAGCCGGAAGCATTATGATGATTGGCATGATGCATTGTGATGAGAGGGTTCATGGAGCATTGAGATGAAAAGGGGCCTGGAGCACTGTGATTACAGGGGTCTTGGAGCATTTTGATGACAAGGGCATGGAGCATTGTGATTACAGGGTTCTTGGAGCATTGTGATGACAAGGGCATGGAACATTGGGATGAGAATGTCATGGAGCGTTCTGATGACATGCATCATGGAGCTTTGTGATGACAAGGGCATGGAACATTGTGATTACAGGGCTCTTGGAGCATTGTGATGACAAGGGCAGTGAACAATGGGATGAGAATGTCATGGAGCGTTCTGATGACATGCATCATGGAGCTTTGTGAGGACAAGGGCATGGAACATTGTGATTACAGGGGCCTTGGAGCACTGTGAGGGAAAGGGCATGTAACATTGTGATGAAAAATGCATGGAGCCTTGTCATGACAGGGTTCAAGGAGCATACTGATGACAAGTGTCAGGGACCATTGTGATGACAAGGGTATTGAGCACTGTGATGACAAATGTCATGGAGCATTGTGATTAGAAGACCATGGATACTTGTGATGACGAGCGTTATGTGGAGCTCTGATGATAGGTGTTATGGAATATTGTGATCACAAGGATTTGGAGCATTGTGATGACAGAGGTCATAGAGCATTTTGATTTCATTGTGATGACAATAGCATGAAGCATTATGATGATGCACATTTGGTGCATTGTGATGACAGTGTTCATGGAGCATTGAGATGAAAATGGGCATGGAGCATTATGATTACAGGAGTCTTGGATCATTGTGATAAAAAGGGCATGGAACATTGGTCTGAAATGTTTCATGGATTATTGTGATGAGAGTGGGCAAGGAGCATTGTGATAACAAGGGAACGGAACACTGTGATACATGGTTCATGGAGGATTGTAATGAGAAGCGCATGGAGCATTGTGAGAAGAATTGCATCGAGCATTGTGATGAAATGCATCATGGATCGTGTGATGACAAGGGCTTTGAACAATGTGATGAGAGGTTTTTGGAGCATTGTGATGACAATGGCATGGAGCATTGTGATGCCAAGGGTCATGGAGTTTTGTGATGACAAAGGTCATGGAACATTTTGATGACAAGTGTGTGGTGCATTCTCTTGTGATGGGCAGGGAGCATTGTGATGACAGGGTCATGGAGCAATTTGATGAAAAGTGTCATGGAACATTTTGATGACAGGGGTTATGGAACATTGTGATGTCAGGAGTCATGGAACATTTTCATGACAGTGTTGTGGACCATTGTGATTAGAGGGGAGTGGGTGTATTGTGATGACTAGTGAGGGAACATTTTGATATCATTCGTGAGAGAGCATTTTGATAAGAAGTGCATGGAGCATTGTGAGGACAAGTTTTATGGAGCATTGTGATGACAAGCTTGTGGAGCACTGTGATGACAAGCACATGGCACATTGTGATGACATGGGTCATGGAGCAATGTGATGACAAGGGACACCGAGCATTGTGATGAAAATTTCATGGAGCATTTTGGTGACAAAGGTCACAGAGCCTAGTGATGACGAGGGCATGGACCATTGTGATACAAAGGTGATGAAGCATTGTGATGACTGGAGTCACGGAGCATTGTGATGACAGGGGTCATAGAGCTTTGTGATGAAAAGGCAATGAGCATTGTGATGACAGGGGCATGGAGCATTGGCCTGACATGTTTCATGGATTATTGTGATGACAGTGGGCATGGTGCAATGTGATGACAAAGGCATGGAGCATTGTGATGAGAAGGTCATGGAGTATTTTGAAGACAGGTCTCAGGGAGCATTGTGATGACATATGTCATGGTCCATTGCGATGACAATGGAATGGAATATTGTGATGCCAAGTGTCATGGAGGATTGTGATGACAAATGTAATGGAGCATTTTGATGACAAGGGCTTGGAGCATTGTGATGACAATGGACATGGAGCATTGTGATGACAAGGGCATGGAGCATTGTGATGACAAGGGCCATTGAGAATTTTGATGACAAGTTCATGAAGCATTGTGATGAGAAGCACATGGAGCTTCCTATGACAGGGGTCATGGAGCATTGTGATGAAAAGTGCATACAGAATTGTGATGACAAATCATGTAACACGGTGATGAGAAGTGTCATGCAGCATAGTGATGCCAAGAACGAGGAGAATTGTGATGACAGTGGACATGGAGCATTGTGATGACCAGGGCATGGAGCATTGTGATGGCAAGACCGTGGAGCTTTGTGATGAGAAGACCATGGATAATTGTGATGACGAGCGTCATGGAGCACTGTAATGACAAGGGGAATGGAGCATTGTGATGAGAGTGGCCATGGAGCATTGTGATGACAAGGGTCATGGAGCATTTTGATGACAAGGGCGTGGAGAATTGTGATGAGAAGACGATGGATAATTGTGATGACGAGCGTCATGGAGCACAGTAATGACAAGGGGTATGGAGCATTGTGATGACAGTGGCCATGGAGCATTGTGATGACAAGTGTCATGGAGCATTCTGATGACAAGCTTGTGGAGTATTGTGACGACAATGGCATGGAGCATTGCGATGAAAAGGGCATGGAGCATTGTGATAAAAATGGCATGAAGCCATTTCATGACAGGTTTCAAGGAGCATTCTGACGACAAGTGTCAGGGAACATTGTGATGACAAGTGTATTGAGAATTGTGATGAAAAAGATCATGGAGCATTTTGACGAAAAGGGCATGGAGTATTTTGATGACAGGCATCATGGAGCGTTGTGATGACAAGTGTTATGGAACATTGTGATCACAAGGGTTTGGAGCATTGTGATGATAGAAGTCATGGATAATTTTGTTTTCAAGGAGCATGGAGCATTGGGATGACAAGGGCATGAAGCAATGTGATCCCAAGGTTCATGGAGGATTGTGATGACAATGGTAATGGAGTATTGTGATGACAAGCAAATGGAGCATTGTGATGACAAGGTCATGTAGCATTTTGCTGACACAGGCATGGAGCATTGTGATGATAAGGGTCATGGAGCACTGTGATGAGAAGCATCACGGATCATTGTGATTACAGGGGTCATGGAGCATAGGGATGGCAAGGCCATGGATCATTGTGATGACAAGTGTCATGGAGCATTGGGCTGAAAATGTTCATGGAGCATTGTGATGACTAGGGAATGGAGCATTGTGATGACAAGAGTCCCGGATCACTGTGTTGTCAGGGGTCATGGAGCGCTGTGATGACAGTGGTCATGGAGCATTGTGATGATAGGGATCATGAAGCATTGTGTTGAGAAGTTCCTGGAGAATTGGACTGAAAATGTTCAGGAAGTATTGTGAGGACTGGGGTTATGGAGCATTGTGATGACAAGGGAATGGAGCACTGTGATGAAAAGTTCCTGGAGCATTGTGATGAGAAGACCATGGAGCCTTGTAATATCAAGTCTCATGGAGCATTCTGATGAAAAGGGGCATGGAGTATTGTGATTACAGGGGTCTTGGAGCACTGTGATGACAAGGGCATGGAGCACTGTGATTATTGGTGTCTTGGAGCATTGTGATGAAATTGGCATGGATCATTGTTATGAAAATGGTATGGAGCCTTCTCATGACAGGGTTCCAGGAGCATACTGATGACAAGCGTCAGGGAGCATTGTGATGAAAAGTTTATAGAGCATTGTGATGACAAAGGTCATGGAGCACTGTGATGAGAAGAGCATGGATAATTGTGATGATGGGCCTCATGGGGCGTTGTGATGATAAGTGTTATAGAACATTGTGATCACAAGGATTTGGAGCATTGTGATGAGACAGATCATCGAATATTTTGATTTCATTGTGATGACAAGAGCCTGAAGCATTATGATGATGGGCATGGTGCATTTTGATGACAGAGTTCATGGAGCATTGAGATGCAAAGGGGCATGGAGCATTGTGATTAGAGGGTTCATGGAGCATTGTGATGACAATGGCATGGAGCATTGAGATGCCAAGGGTCATGGAGCTTTGTGATGACAAAGGTCATTGAGCAATTTGATGACAAGGGGTGGTGCAATGTGATGAGAAGGGCAGGGAGCATTGTGATGACAGGGTCATAGAGCAATTTGATGAAAAGGGTCATGGAATATTTTGATGACAGGGGTTATGGAACATTGTGATGTCAGGGGTCATCGAACTTTGTGATGATAAGTGCATGTAGCATTGCAAAGACAGGAGTCATGGAACATTGTGATGACAGTGGTGAGGGAGTATTGTGATGAATAGTGATGTAACATTGTGATATCTGTGGTGAGAGAGCATTTTGATGAGAAGTGCATGGAGAATTGTGATGACAAGTTTTATGGAGCATTGTGGTGACAAGATTGTGGAGCACTGTGATGACAATTGCAGGGTGCATTGTGATGACATGGGTCATGGTGCATTGTGCTGACAAGCGCATGGAGCACTGTGATGACAAGGGTCATGGAGCATTGTGCTGAGGAAGGCATAGAGCATTGTGATGACAAGGGTCAAAGAGCATTGTGATGAAAATTTCATGGAGCAATGTGGTTAAATATGTCACAGAGACTGTGGATGACGAGGGCATGGACCATTGTGATGACAAAGGTCATGAAGCATTGTGATGAATCGATTCATGGAGCATTGTGATGACAGGGGTCATGGAGCATTGTGATAACAAGGGCATGGAGCATTGTGATGACAAGGGCAGGGAACATTGGTCTAATATGTTTCATGGATTATAGCAATGACAGTTGGAATGGCGCATTGTGATGACAAAGGCATGGAGCATTGTGATGACCAGGTCATGCAGTATTGTGAAGAGAGGTGTCAGGGAGCATTGTGATGACATATGTAATGGCCCATTGTGATGACAATGGCATGGAGCATTGTGATGCCAAGTGTCATGGAGCATTGTTATGACAATGGCTTGGAGCATTGTGATGACAAGGGTCAGGGAGCATTGTGCTGACAAGTGCATGGAGAATTTTGATGACAAGCGTCATGGAGCATTCTGATGACAAGCTTGTGGAGTATTTTGATGACAATGGCATTGATCATTGTGATGAAAACTGCATGGGCATTGTGATGAAAAAGTCATGGAGCATTTTCGTGACAGGGTTCAAGGAGCATTCTGATGACAAGTGTCAGGGAGCATTTTGATGACAAGTGTACTGAGCATTGTGATGACAAAGGTCATGGAGCATTGTGATGAAAAAGGCATGGAGTAATGTGATGACAGGCATCTTAGAGCGTTGTGATGACAAGTGCTATGGAACATTGTGATCACAAGGGTTTGGAGCATTGTGATGACAGAGGTCATGGATCATTTAGATTTCGAGGAGCATGGAGCATTGTGATGACAAGGGCATGAAGCAATGTGATCCCAAGGTTCATGGAGGACTGTGATGACAATGGGAATGGAGTATTGTGATGACAAGCGCATAGAGCATTGCAATGACAAGGTCAGGTAGTATTTTGCTGACAAAGGCATGGAGCATTGTGATGACAGGTGTCATGGAGCCCTGTGATGACAAGCGTCACGGAGCATTGTGAATACAGGGGTCATGGAGCATTGGGATGACAAGGGCATGGATGATTTTGATGACAAGGGTCATGGAGCATTGGGCTGAAAATGTTCATGGAATATTGTGATGACAGGGATCATGCAGCATTTTGATGACAAGTTCCTGGAGCACTTTGATGAGAAGACAATGGAGACTTGTGATGACAAGTCTCATGGAGCATTTTGATGAAAAGGGACATGGAGCATTGTGATTACAGGGGTCTTGGAGCATTGTGATGACAAGGGCATGGAGCATTGTGATGAGAAGGCCATGGAGCATTCTGATGACATACATCATTGAGCATTATGATGACAAGGGCATGGAGCATTGTGATTACAGGGGTCTTGGAGCATTGTGATTAAAATGACATGGATCATTGTGATGAAAAAGGCATGGAGACGTGTCATGACAGGGTTAATGGAGCATACTGATGACAAGTGTCAGGGAGCATTGTGATAACAAGTGTATTAAGCATTGTGATGACAAAGGTCATGGAGCATTGTGATGAGAAGACCATGGATAATTGTGATGATGAGCGTCAAGGGGTGTTGTGATGATAAGTGTTATGGAACACTGTGATCACCAGGGTTTGGAGCATTGTGATGACAGAGGTCATGGAGCATTTTGATTTCATTGTGATGACAATAGCCTGAAGCATTATGATGATGGGCATCGTCCATTGTGATGACAGGGTTCATGGAGCATTGAGATGAAAAGACGCATGGAGCATTTTGATTACAAGGGTCTTGGAGCATTGTGATGACAAGGGCATAGAGAATTTTGATGACAGGGCCATGGAACATTCTGATGACATGCGTCATGTAGCTTTTTGATGACAAGGGCATGGAGCATTTTGATTAGATGGGTCGTGGAGCATTGTGATGACAAGTGTCATGGAGCCTTGTGATGACAAGGCCGTGGAACATTGTGATGACAGGTGTCATGGAGCATAGTTATGACAGAGGTAAAGGAGCATTGTGATGAGAAGGGCATGGAGCATTGGTCTGAAATGTTTCATGGATTAGTGTGATGAGAGTGGGCATAGAGCATTGTGATGATAAGGGCATGGAACACTGTGATACATGGGTCATGGAGGATTCAAATGACAAGGGCATGGGGCATTGTGATGAGAAGGGTATCGAGCATTGTGATTACAAGTGTCATGGAGCTTTGTGATGACAAGGGCATGGAGAAATGTGATGAGAGGTTTCATGGAGCATTGTGATGACAATGACATCGAGCACTGTGATGCCAGGGGTCATGGAGCTTTGTGATGACAAAGGTCATGGAGCATTTTGATGACAAGTGCATGGTGCATTGTGATGAGAATGGCAGGGAGTATTTTGATGCCAGGGTCATGCAGCAATTGGATGAAAAATGTATTGGAACATTTTGATGACAAGGGTTATAGAACATTGTGATGTCAGGGGTCATGGAACATTGTGATGATAAGGGGATGTAGCATTGTGATGACAGGGGTCATGGGACATTGTGATTACTGGGGTGAGGGAGTATTGTGACGACTAGTGATGAAACACTGTGATATCTCTGGTGAGAGAGCATTTTGATGAGAAGTGTATGGAGCATTGTGATTACAAGGTTTATGGAGCATTGCAATGACAAGTTTCTGGACCGTTGTGATGAAAAGCGAATGGCACATTGTGATGAGAAGGGTCATGGAACATTTTTCAAACAAAGGCATGGAGCATTTTGATGACAATGGTCACGGAGCATTGTGATGTAAACGGCATGGGACATTGTGATGAAAATGGCATGGAGCCTTTTCCTGACAGGGTTCAAGGAGCATTCTGATGACAAGTGTCAGGGAGCATTTTGATGACAAGTGTACTGAGCATTGTGATGACAAAGGTCATGGAGCATTGTGATGAAAAGGGCATGGGATTTTGTGATGACAGTCATCATGGAGCATTGTGATGACAAGTGTTATGGAACTTTGGGATCACAATGGTTTGGAGCATTGTGATGACAGAGGTCATGGATCATTTTGATTTCAAGGAGCATGGAGCATTGTGATGACAAGGGCATGAAGCAATGTGATCCCAAGGTTCATGGAGTACTGTGATGACAATGGAAGTGGAGTATTTTGATGACAAACACATAGAGAATTGTAATGACAAGGTCATGTAGCATTTTGCTGACAAAGTCATGGAGGATTGTGATGACAGGTGTCATGGAGCACTGTGATGACAAGCGTCACGGAGCATTGTGAATACAGGGGTCATAGAGCATTGGGATGACAAGGGCATGGATCATTGTGATGACAAGTGTCATGGAGCAGTGGGCTGAAAATGTTCATGGAGTATTGTGATGACAGGGGTCATGGAGCATTGTGATGACAGAGGTCAAGGAGAATTTTGATTTCATTGTGCTGACAATAGCCGGAATCAATATGATGATGGGCATGATGCATTGTGATGACAGGGCTCATGGAGCATGGAGATGAAAAGGGGCATGGAGCATTGTGATTACAGGGGTCTTGGAGCACTGTGATGACAATGGCATGGAACATTTAATGAGAAGGCCATGGAACATTCTGATGACATGTGTCATGGTGCTTTGTGATGACAAGGGCATGGAGCATTGTGATTACAGGGGTCTTGGAGCATTGTGATGACAAGTGTCATGGAGCCTTGTGATTACAAGGCCATGGAATATCGTGATGGATGGCGTCATGGAGCACTGTTATGACAGGGGTAATGGAGCATTGTGATGAGAAGGGCATGGAGCATTGCAATGAGAAAATTGTGGACCGTTGTGATGAAAAGTGCGTGGCAAATTGTGATGAAAAGGGTCATGGGGCATTTTTTTGACAAAGGCATGGAGCATTGTGATGACAAGGGTCACGGAGTATTGTGATGAAATGTTCATGGAGCATTGTGGTTACAAACGACACAGAGCCTTGTGATGACGCGGGTAAGGAGCACTGTGATGACAAATGTTATGAAGCATTGTGATGACTGGACTCACGGAGCATTGTCATGACAGGGGTCATGGTGCATTGTGATGACAAGGGCATGGATCATTGTGATGAGAAGGTCATGGAGTATTGTGAAGACAGTTGTCATGGAGCATTGTGATGACATATGTCATGGCCCATTGCGATGACAATAGCAGGGAGCCTTGTGATGCCAAATGTAATGGAGGATTGTGTTGACAAATATAATGGAGCACTGTGATGACTAGGGCTTGGACCATTATGATGACAAGGGCCATTGAGAATTTTCAGGACAAGGTCGTGAAGCATTGTGATGACAATATCCTGGAGCATTGTGATGAGAAAAACATGGAGCCTTGTGATGAGAAATCTCATGGAGCATACTGATGAAAATGGACATGGACCATTGTGATTACAGGCGTCTTGGAACATTGTGATGACATGTGCATGGAGCATTGTGAGGAGAAGGCCAAGAGCATTCTGAAGACATGCGTCCTTTAGCTTTGTGATGACAAGGGCATGGAGCATTGTGATTACATGGGTCTTGGAGCATTGTGATGAAAAAGCATGGAGCCTTGTCATGACAGGGTTCAAGGAGCATACAGACAACAAGTGTCAGGGAGCATTTTGATGACAAGTGTATTGAGCATCGTGATGACAATGGTCATGGAGCATTGTGATGAGAAGACCATGGATAACTGTGATGACGAGCGTCATGGTGCATTGTGATGACAAGTGTTTTGGAATATTGTGATCACAAGCGTTTGGAGCATTGTTATGACAGAGATCATGGAGCATTTTGATTTCATTATGACGGCAATAGCTTGAAGCATTATGATGATGGTCATGGTGCATTGTGATGACAGGGTTCATGAAACATTGAGATGAAAATGGGCATGGATCATTGTGGTTACAGGGTTCTTGGAGCATTGTGATGAGAAGGGTCATGGAGCCTTGTGATGACAAGGCCATGGAACATCGTGATGGCAGGGGTCATGGATCATGGGTATGACAGGGATAATGGAGCATTGTGATGGCAGGGCAAGGAGCATTGTGATGAGAAGGCTATGGAGCATTCTGATGATATGTGTCATGGAGGTTTGTGATGACAAGGACATGAAGCAATGTGATGAGAACCTTAATGGAGCATTGTGATGACAATGACATGGAGCATTGTGATGACAAGGGTTATGGATCTTTGTGATGACAAAGGTCATGGAGCATTTTGATGACAAGGGCGTTGTGCATTGTGATGAGAAGGGTAGGGAGCATTGTGATGACAGGGTCATGGAGCAATTTGATGTAAAGTGTCAAGGAATATCTTGATGACAGTGGTTATGGAACATTGTGAGGCCAGGGGTCATCGAACATTGTGATGATAAGTGCATGTAGCATTGTGATGACAGGAGTCATGGCATATTTTGATGACAGGGGTGAGGGAATATTGTGACGAATATTGATGTAACATTGTGACATCAGTGGTGAGAGAGCATTTTGGTGAGAATTCCATGGAGCCTTGTGATGAAAAGGTTCATGGAGCATTGTGATGTCAAGATTGGGGAGCACTGTGATGACAAGCGCATGGTGCATTGGGATGACATGTGTCATGGAGCATTGTGCTGACAAGCGCATGGAGCATTGTGATGACAAGGGTCATGGAGCATTGTGCTGAGAAAGGCATAGAGCATTGTGATGACAAAGGTCAAAGAGCATTGTGATGAAAAGTTCATGGAGCATTGTGGTTAAAAAGGTCACAGAGACTGCTGATGACGAGGTCATGGACAATTGTGATGACAAAGGTCATGAAGCATTGTGATAACTGGAGTCACGGAGCATTGTGATGACAGGGGTCATGGAGCATTGTGATAACAAGGGCATGGAGTATTGTGATGACAAGGGCATGGAATATTGGTCTAATAAGTTTCATGGATTATTGCGATGACAGTTGGAATGGCGCACTGGGATCACAACGGCATGGAGCATTGTGATGACCAGGTCATGCAGTATTGGGAAGACAGGTGTCAGGGAGCATTGTGATGACATATGTAATGGCCCATTGTGAAGACAATGGCATGGAGCATTGTGATGCCAAGTGTCATGGAGGATTCTGATGAAAAAGGTAATGGAGCATTGTGATGACAATGGCTTGGAGCATTGTGATGACAAGGGTCAGGGAGCATTGAGCTGACAAGTGCATGGAGAATTGTGATGACAAGGGTCATGGAGCATTCTGATGACAAGCTTGTGGAATATTTTGATGGCAATGGCATGGAACATTGTGATGAAAACGGCATGGGGCATACTGATGAAAAAGGCATGGAGCCTTTTCGTGACAGTGTTCAAGGAGCATTCTGATGACAAGTGTCAGGGAGCATTGTGATGACAAGTGTATTGAGAATTGTGATGACAAAGGTCATGGAGCATTGTGATGAAAAGGGCATGGAGTATTGTGATGACAGGCATCATGGAGCGTTGTGATGACAAGTGTTATGGAACATTGTGATCACAAGGGTTTGGAGCATTGTGATGACAGAGGTCATGGATCCTTTTGATTTCAAGGAGCATGGAGCATTGTGGTGACATGGGCATGAAGCAATGTGATCCCAAGGTTCATGGAGGATTGTGATTACAACGGTAATGGAGTATTGTGATGACAAGCACATAGAGCATTACAATGACAAGGTCATGTAGCATTTTGCTAACAAAGGCATGGAGCATTGTGATGACAAGTGTCATGGCGCACTGTGATAACAAGCGTCACAGAGCATTGTGAATACAGGGGTCATGTAGCATTGGGATGACAAGGGCAAAGATCATTTTGATGACAAGGGTCATGGAGCATTGGGTTGAAAATGTTCATGGAGTACTGTGATGACAGGGGTCATGGAGCATTGTGATGACAGATGTCATGGAGAATTTTGATTTCATTGTGCTGACAATAGCCGGAAGCATTATGATGATTGGCATGATGCATTGTGATGAGAGGGTTCATGGAGCATTGAGATGAAAAGGGGCCTGGAGCACTGTGATTACAGGGGTCTTGGAGCATTTTGATGACAAGGGCATGGAGCATTGTGATTACAGGGTTCTTGGAGCATTGTGATGACAAGGGCATGGAACATTGGGATGAGAATGTCATGGAGTGTTCTGATGACATACATCATGGAGCTTTGTGATGACAAGGGCATGGAACATTGTGATTACAGGGCTCTTGGAGCATTGTGATGACAAGGGCAGTGAACAATGGGATGAGAATGTCATGGAGCGTTCTGATGACATGCATCATGGAGCTTTGTGAGGACAAGGGCATGGAACTTTGTGATTACAGGGGCCTTGGAGCACTGTGAGGGAAAGGGCATGTAACATTGTGATGAAAAATGCATGGAGCCTTGTCATGACAGGGTTCAAGGAGCATACTGATGACAAGTGTCAGGGACCATTGTGATGACAAGGGTATTGAGCACTGTGATGACAAATGTCATGGAGCATTGTGATTAGAAGACCATGGATACTTGTGATGACGAGCGTTATGTGGAGCTCTGATGATAGGTGTTATGGAATATTGTGATCACAAGGATTTGGAGCATTGTGATGACAGAGGTCATAGAGCATTTTGATTTCATTGTGATGACAATAGCATGAAGCATTATGATGATGCACATTTGGTGCATTGTGATGACAGCGTTCATGGAGCATTGAGATGAAAAGGGGCATGGAGCATTATGATTACAGGAGTCTTGGATCATTGTGATGAAAAGGGCATGGAACATTGGTCTGAAATGTTTCATGGATTATTGTGATGAGAGTGGGCAAGGAGCATTGTGATAACAAGGGAACGGAACACTGTGATACATGGTTCATGGAGGATTGTAATGAGAAGCGCATGGAGCATTGTGAGAAGAATGGCATCGAGCATTGTGATGAAATGCATCATGGATCGTGTGATGACAAGGGCTTTGAACAATGTGATGAGAGGTTTTTGGAGCATTGTGATGACAATGGCATGGAGCATTGTGATGCCAAGGGTCATGGAGTTTTGTGATGACAAAGGTCATGGAACATTTTGATGACAAGTGTGTGGTGCATTCTCTTGTGATGGGCAGGGAGCATTGTGATGACAGGGTCATGGAGCAATTTGATGAAAAGTGTCATGGAACATTTTGATGACAGGGGTTATGGAACATTGTGATGTCAGGAGTCATGGAACATTTTCATGACAGTGTTGTGGACCATTGTGATTAGAGGGGAGTGGGTGTATTGTGATGACTAGTGAGGGAACATTTTGATATCATTCGTGAGAGAGCATTTTGATAAGAAGTGCATGGAGCATTGTGAGGACAAGTTTTATGGAGCATTGTGATGACAAGCTTGTGGAGCACTGTGATGACAAGCACATGGCACATTGTGATGACATGGGTCATGGAGCAATGTGATGACAAGGGACACCGAGCATTGTGATGAAAATTTCATGGAGCATTTTGGTGACAAAGGTCACAGAGCCTAGTGATGACGAGGGCATGGACCATTGTGATACAAAGGTGATGAAGCATTGTGATGACTGGAGTCACGGAGCATTGTGATGACAGGGGTCATAGAGCTTTGTGATGAAAAGGCAATGAGCATTGTGATGACAGGGGCATGGAGCATTGGCCTGACATGTTTCATGGATTATTGTGATGACAGTGGGCATGGTGCAATGTGATGACAAAGGCATGGAGCATTGTGATGAGAAGGTCATGGAGTATTTTGAAGACAGGTCTCAGGGAGCATTGTGATGACATATGTCATGGTCCATTGCGATGACAATGGAATGGAATATTGTGATGCCAAGTGTCATGGAGGATTGTGATGACAAATGTAATGGAGCATTTTGATGACAAGGGCTTGGAGCATTGTGATGACAATGGACATGGAGCATTGTGATGACAAGGGCATGGAGCATTGTGATGACAAGGGCCATTGAGAATTTTGATGACAAGTTCATGAAGCATTGTGATGAGAAGCACATGGAGCTTCCTATGACAGGGGTCATGGAGCATTGTGATGAAAAGTGCATACAGAATTGTGATGACAAATCATGTAACACGGTGATGAGAAGTGTCATGCAGCATAGTGATGCCAAGAACGAGGAGAATTGTGATGACAGTGGACATGGAGCATTGTGATGACCAGGGCATGGAGCATTGTGATGGCAAGACCGTGGAGCTTTGTGATGAGAAGACCATGGATAATTGTGATGACGAGCGTCATGGAGCACTGTAATGACAAGGGGAATGGAGCATTGTGATGAGAGTGGCCATGGAGCATTGTGATGACAAGGGTCATGGAGCATTTTGATGACAAGGGCGTGGAGAATTGTGATGAGAAGACGATGGATAATTGTGATGACGAGCGTCATGGAGCACAGTAATGACAAGGGGTATGGAGCATTGTGATGACAGTGGCCATGGAGCATTGTGATGACAAGTGTCATGGAGCATTCTGATGACAAGCTTGTGGAGTATTGTGACGACAATGGCATGGAGCATTGTGATGAAAAGGGCATGGAGCATTGTGATAAAAATGGCATGAAGACATTTCATGACAGGTTTCAAGGAGCATTCTGATGACAAGTGTCAGGGAACATTGTGATGACAAGTGTATTGAGAATGGTGATGAAAATGATCATGGAGCATTTTGACGAAAAGGGCATGGAGTATTTTGATGACAGGCATCATGGAGCGTTGTGATGACAAGTGTTATGGAACATTGTGATCACAAGGGTTTGGAGCATTGTGATGATAGAAGTCATGGATAATTTTGTTTTCAAGGAGCATGGAGCATTGGGATGACAAGGGCATGAAGCAATGTGATCCCAAGGTTCATGGAGGATTGTGATGACAATGGTAATGGAGTATTGTGATGACAAGCAAATGGAGCATTGTGATGACAAGGTCATGTAGCATTTTGCTGACACAGGCATGGAGCATTGTGATGATAAGGGTCATGGAGCACTGTGATGAGAAGCATCACGGATCATTGTGATTACAGGGGTCATGGAGCATAGGGATGGCAAGGCCATGGATCATTGTGATGACAAGTGTCATGGAGCATTGGGCTGAAAATGTTCATGGAGCATTGTGATGACTAGGGAATGGAGCATTGTGATGACAAGAGTCCCGGATCACTGTGTTGTCAGGGGTCATGGAGCGCTGTGATGACAGTGGTCATGGAGCATTGTGATGATAGGGATCATGAAGCATTGTGTTGAGAAGTTCCTGGAGAATTGGACTGAAAATGTTCAGGAAGTATTGTGAGGACTGGGGTCATGGAGCATTGTGATGACAAGGGAATGGAGCACTGTGATGAAAAGTTCCTGGAGCATTGTGATGAGAAGACCATGGAGCCTTGTAATAACAAGTCTCATGGAGCATTCTGATGAAAAGGGGCATGGAGTATTGTGATTACAGGGGTCTTGGAGCACTGTGATGACAAGGGCATGGAGCACTGTGATTACTGGTGTCTTGGAGCATGGTGATGAAATTGGCATGGATCATTGTTATGAAAATGGTATGGAGCCTTCTCATGACAGGGTTCCAGGAGCATACTGATGACAAGTGTCAGGGAGCATTGTGATGAAAAGTTTATAGAGCATTGTGATGACAAAGGTCATGGAGCACTGTGATGAGAAGAGCATGGATAATTGTGATGATGAGCGTCATGGGGCGTTGTGATGATAAGTGTTATAGAACATTGTGATCACAAGGATTTGGAGCATTGTGATGAGACAGATCATCGAATATTTTGATTTCATTGTGATGACAAGAGCCTGAAGCATTATGATGATGGGCATGGTGCATTTTGATGACAGAGTTCATGGAGCATTGAGATGCAAAGGGGCATGGAGCATTGTGATTAGAGGGTTCATGGAGCATTGTGATGACAATGGCATGGAGCATTGAGATGCCAAGGGTCATGGAGCTTTGTGATGACAAAGGTCATTGAGCAATTTGATGACAAGGGGTGGTGCAATGTGATGAGAAGGGCAGGGAGCATTGTGATGACAGGGTCATAGAGCAATTTGATGAAAAGCGTCATGGAATATTTTGATGACAGGGGTTATGGAACATTGTGATGTCAGGGGTCATCGAACTTTGTGATGATAAGTGCATGTAGCATTGCAAAGACAGGAGTCATGGAACATTGTGATGACAGTGGTGAGGGAGTATTGTGATGAATAGTGATGTATCATTGTGATATCTGTGGTGAGAGAGCATTTTGATGAGAAGTGCATGGAGAATTGTGATGACAAGTTTTATGGAGCATTGTGGTGACAAGATTGTGGAGCACTGTGATGACAATTGCAGGGTGCATTGTGATGACATGGGTCATGGTGCATTGTGCTGACAAGCGCATGGAGCACTGTGATGACAAGGGTCATGGAGCATTGTGCTGAGGAAGGCATAGAGCATTGTGATGACAAGGGTCAAAGAGCATTGTGATGAAAATTTCATGGAGCAATGTGGTTAAATATGTCACAGAGACTGTGGATGACGAGGGCATGGACCATTGTGATGACAAAGGTCATGAAGCATTGTGATGAATCGATTCATGGAGCATTGTGATGACAGGGGTCATGGAGCATTGTGATGACAAGGGCAGGGAACATTGGTCTAATATGTTTCATGGATTATTGCAATGACAGTTGGAATGGCGCATTGTGATGACAAAGGCATGGAGCATTGTGATGACCAGGTCATGCAGTATTGTGAAGAGAGGTGTCAGGGAGCATTGTGATGACATATGTAATGGCCCATTGTGATGACAATGGCATGGAGCATTGTGATGCCAAGTGTCATGGAGGATTCTGATGACAATGGAAATGGAGCATTGTTATGACAATGGCTTGGAACATTGTGATGACAAGGGTCAGGGAGCATTGTGCTGACAAGTGCATGGAGAATTTTGATGACAAGCGTCATGGAGCATTCTGATGACAAGCTTGTGGAGTATTTTGATGACAATGGCATTGATCATTGTGATGAAAACTGCATGGGCATTGTGATGAAAAAGTCATGGAGCATTTTCGTGACAGGGTTCAAGGAGCATTCTGATGACAAGTGTCAGGGAGCATTTTGATGACAAGTGTACTGAGCATTGTGATGACAAAGGTCATGGAGCATTGTGATGAAAAAGGCATGGAGTAATGTGATGACAGGCATCTTAGAGCGTTGTGATGACAAGTGCTATGGAACATTGTGATCACAAGGGTTTGGAGCATTGTGATGACAGAGGTCATGGATCATTTAGATTTCGAGGAGCATGGAGCATTGTGATGACAAGGGCATGAAGCAATGTGATCCCAAGGTTCATGGAGGACTGTGATGACAATGGGAATGGAGTATTGTGATGACAAGCGCATAGAGCATTGCAATGACAAGGTCAGGTAGTATTTTGCTGACAAAGGCATGGAGCATTGTGATGACAGGTGTCATGGAGCCCTGTGATGACAAGCGTCACGGAGCATTGTGAATACAGGGGTCATGGAGCATTGGGATGACAAGGGCATGGATGATTTTGATGACAAGGGTCATGGAGCATTGGGCTGAAAATGTTCATGGAATATTGTGATGACAGGGATCATGCAGCATTTTGATGACAAGTTCCTGGAGCACTTTGATGAGAAGACAATGGAGACTTGTGATGACAAGTCTCATGGAGCATTTTGATGAAAAGGGACATGGAGCATTGTGATTACAGGGGTCTTGGAGCATTGTGATGACAAGGGCATGGAGCATTGTGATGAGAAGGCCATGGAGCATTCTGATGACATACATCATTGAGCATTATGATGACAAGGGCATGGAGCATTGTGATTACAGGGGTCTTGGAGCATTGTGATTAAAATGACATGGATCATTGTGATGAAAAAGGCATGGAGACGTGTCATGACAGGGTTAATGGAGCATACTGATGACAAGTGTCAGGGAGCATTGTGATAACAAGTGTATTAAGCATTGTGATGACAAAGGTCATGGAGCATTGTGATGAGAAGACCATGGATAATTGTGATGATGAGCGTCAAGGGGTGTTGTGATGATAAGTGTTATGGAACACTGTGATCACCAGGGTTTGGAGCATTGTGATGACAGAGGTCATGGAGCATTTTGATTTCATTGTGATGACAATAGCCTGAAGCATTATGATGATGGGCATCGTCCATTTTGATGACAGGGTTCATGGAGCATTGAGATGAAAAGACGCATGGAGCATTGTGATGACAAGTGTCATGGAGCCTTGTGATGACAAGGCCGTGGAACATTGTGATGGCAGGTGTCATGGAGCATAGTTATGACAGAGGTAAGGAGCATTGTGATGAGAAGGGCATGGAGCATTGGTCTGAAATGTTTCATGGATTATTGTGATGAGAGTGGGCATAGAGCATTGTGATGATAAGGGCATGGAACACTGTGATACATGGGTCATGGAGGATTCAAATGACAAGGGCATGGGGCATTGTGATGAGAAGGGTATCGAGCATTGTGATTACAAGTGTCATGGAGCTTTGTGATGACAAGGGCATGGAGAAATGTGATGAGAGGTTTCATGGAGCATTGTGATGACAATGACATCGAGCACTGTGATGCCAGGGGTCATGGAGCTTTGTGATGACAAAGGTCATGGAGCATTTTGATGACAAGTGCATGGTGCATTGTGATGAGAATGGCAGGGAGTATTTTGATGCCAGGGTCATGCAGCAATTGGATGAAAAGTGTATTGGAACATTTTGATGACAAGGGTTATAGAACATTGTGATGTCAGGGGTCATGGAACATTGTGATGATAAGGGGATGTAGCATTGTGATGACAGGGGTCATGGGACATTGTGATTACTGGGGTGAGGGAGTATTGTGACGACTAGTGATGAAACACTGTGATATCTCTGGTGAGAGAGCATTTTGATGAGAAGTGTATGGAGCATTGTGATTACAAGGTTTATGGAGCATTGCAATGACAAGTTTCTGGACCGTTGTGATGAAAAGCGAATGGCACATTGTGATGAGAAGGGTCATGGAACATTTTTCAAACAAAGGCATGGAGCATTTTGATGACAATGGTCACGGAGCATTGTGATGTAAACGGCATGGGACATTGTGATGAAAATGGCATGGAGCCTTTTCCTGACAGGGTTCAAGGAGCATTCTGATGACAAGTGTCAGGGAGCATTTTGATGACAAGTGTACTGAGCATTGTGATGACAAAGGTCATGGAGCATTGTGATGAAAAGGGCATGGGATTTTGTGATGACAGTCATCATGGAGCATTGTGATGACAAGTGTTATGGAACTTTGGGATCACAATGGTTTGGAGCATTGTGATGACAGAGGTCATGGATCATTTTGATTTCAAGGAGCATGGAGCATTGTGATGACAAGGGCATGAAGCAATGTGATCCCAAGGTTCATGGAGGACTGTGATGACAATGGAAGTGGAGTATTTTGATGACAAACACATAGAGAATTGTAATGACAAGGTCATGTAGCATTTTGCTGACAAAGTCATGGAGGATTTTGATGACAGGTGTCATGGAGCACTGTGATGACAAGCGTCACGGAGCATTGTGAATACAGGGGTCATAGAGCATTGGGATGACAAGGGCATGGATCATTGTGATGACAAGTGTCATGGAGCAGTGGGCTGAAAATGTTCATGGAGTATTGTGATGACAGGGGTCATGGAGCATTGTGATGACAGAGGTCAAGGAGAATTTTGATTTCATTGTGCTGACAATAGCCGGAATCAATATGATGATGGGCATGATGCATTGTGATGACAGGGCTCATGGAGCATGGAGATGAAAAGGGGCATGGAGCATTGTGATTACAGGGGTCTTGGAGCACTGTGATGACAAGGGCATGGAACATTTAATGAGAAGGCCATGGAACATTCTGATGACATGTGTCATGGTGCTTTGTGATGACAAGGGCATGGAGCATTGTGATTACAGGGGTCTTGGAGCATTGTGATGACAATTGTCATGGAGCCTTGTGATTACAAGGCCATGGAATATCGTGATGGATGGCGTCATGGAGCACTGTTATGACAGGGGTAATGGAGCATTGTGATGAGAAGGGCATGGAGCATTGTGATTACAAGTTTTATGGAGCATTGCAATGAGAAAATTGTGGACCGCTGTGATGAAAAGTGCGTGGCAAATTGTGATGAAAAGGGTCATGGAGCATTTTTTTGACAAAGGCATGGAGCATTGTGATGACAAGGGTTATGGAGTATTGTGATGAAATGTTCATGGAGCATTGTGGTTACAAACGACACAGAGCCTTGTGATGACGCGGGTAAGGAGCATTGTGATGACAAATGTTATGAAGCATTGTGATGACTGGACTCACGGAGCATTGTCATGACAGGGGTCATGGTGCATTGTGATGACAAGGGCATGGATCATTGTGATGAGAAGGTCATGGAGTATTGTGAAGACAGTTGTCATGGAGCATTGTGATGACATATGTCATGGCCCATTGCGATGACAATAGCAGGGAGCCTTGTGATGCCAAATGTAATGGAGGATTGTGTTGACAAATATAATGGAGCACTGTGATGACTAGGGCTTGGACCATTATTATGACAAGGGCCATTGAGAATTTTCAGGACAAGGTCGTGAAGCATTGTGATGACAATATCCTGGAGCATTGTGATGAGAAAAACATGGAGCCTTGTGATGAGAAATCTCATGGAGCATACTGATGAAAATGGACATGGACCATTGTGATTACAGGCGTCTTGGAACATTGTGATGACATGTGCATGGAGCATTGTGAGGAGAAGGCCAAGAGCATTCTGAAGACATGCGTCCTTTAGCTTTGTGATGACAAGGGCATGGAGCATTGTGATTACATGGGTCTCGGAGCATTGTGATGAAAAAGCATGAAGCCTTGTCATGACAGGGTTCAAGGAGCATACAGACAACAAGTGTCAGGGAGCATTTTGATGACAAGTGTATTGAGCATCGTGATGACAATGGTCATGGAGCATTGTGATGAGAAGACCATGGATAACTGTGATGACGAGCGTCATGGTGCATTGTGATGACAAGTGTTTTGGAATATTGTGATCACAAGCGTTTGGAGCATTGTTATGACAGAGATCATGGAGCATTTTGATTTCATTATGATGGCAATAGCTTGAAGCATTATGATGATGGTCATGGTGCATTGTGATGACAGGGTTCATGGAGCATTGAGATGCAAAGGGGCATGGAGCATTGTGATTAGAGGGTTCATGGAGCATTGTGATGACAATGGCATGGAGCATTGAGATGCCAAGGGTCATGGAGCTTTGTGATGACAAAGGTCATTGAGCAATTTGATGACAAGGGGTGGTGCAATGTGATGAGAAGGGCAGGGAGCATTGTGATGACAGGGTCATAGAGCAATTTGATGAAAAGGGTCATGGAATATTTTGATGACAGGGGTTATGGAACATTGTGATGTCAGGGGTCATCGAACTTTGTGATGATAAGTGCATGTAGCATTGCAAAGACAGGAGTCATGGAACATTGTGATGACAGTGGTGAGGGAGTATTGTGATGAATAGTGATGTAACATTGTGATATCTGTGGTGAGAGAGCATTTTGATGAGAAGTGCATGGAGAATTGTGATGACAAGTTTTATGGAGCATTGTGGTGACAAGATTGTGGAGTACTGTGATGACAAGTGCAGGGTGCATTGTGATGACATGGGTCATGGTGCATTGTGCTGACAAGCGCATGGAGCACTGTGATGACAAGGGTCATGGAGCATTGTGCTGAGGAAGGCATAGAGCATTGTGATGACAAGGGTCAAAGAGCATTGTGATGAAAATTTCATGGAGCAATGTGGGTAAATATGTCACAGAGACTGTGGATGACGAGGGCATGGACCATTGTGATGACAAAGGTCATGAAGCATTGTGATGAATCGATTCATGGAGCATTGTGATGACAGGGGTCATGGAGCATTGTGATAACAAGGGCATGGAGCATTGTGATGACAAGGGCAGGGAACATTGGTCTAATATGTTTCATGGATTATTGCAATGACAGTTGGAATGGCGCATTGTGATGACAAAGGCATGGAGCATTGTGATGACCAGGTCATGCAGTATTGTGAAGAGAGGTGTCAGGGAGCATTGTGATGACATATGTAATGGCCCATTGTGATGACAATGGCATGGAGCATTGTAATGCCAAGTGTCATGGAGGATTCTGATGACAATGGAAATGGAGCATTGTTATGACAATGGCTTGGAACATTGTGATGACAAGGGTCAGGGAGCATTGTGCTGACAAGTGCATGGAGAATTTTGATGACAAGCGTCATGGAGCATTCTGATGACAAGCTTGTGGAGTATTTTGATGACAATGGCATTGATCATTGTGATGAAAACTGCATGGGCATTGTGATGAAAAAGTCATGGAGCATTTTCGTGACAGGGTTCAAGGAGCATTCTGATGACAAGTGTCAGGGAGCATTTTGATGACAAGTGTACTGAGCATTGTGATGACAAAGGTCATGGAGCATTGTGATGAAAAAGGCATGGAGTAATGTGATGACAGGCATCTTAGAGCGTTGTGATGACAAGTGCTATGGAACATTGTGATCACAAGGGTTTGGAGCATTGTGATGACAGAGGTCATGGATCATTTAGATTTCGAGGAGCATGGAGCATTGTGATGACAAGGGCATGAAGCAATGTGATCCCAAGGTTCATGGAGGACTGTGATGACAATGGGAATGGAGTATTGTGATGACAAGCGCATAGAGCATTGCAATGACAAGGTCAGGTAGTATTTTGCTGACAAAGGCATGGAGCATTGTGATGACAGGTGTCATGGAGCCCTGTGATGACAAGCGTCACGGAGCATTGTGAATACAGGGGTCATGGAGCATTGGGATGACAAGGGCATGGATGATTTTGATGACAAGGGTCATGGAGCATTGGGCTGAAAATGTTCATGGAATATTGTGATGACAGGGATCATGCAGCATTTTGATGACAAGTTCCTGGAGCACTTTGATGAGAAGACAATGGAGACTTGTGATGACAAGTCTCATGGAGCATTTTGATGAAAAGGGACATGGAGCATTGTGATTACAGGGGTCTTGGAGCATTGTGATGACAAGGGCATGGAGCATTGTGATGAGAAGGCCATGGAGCATTCTGATGACATACATCATTGAGCATTATGATGACAAGGGCATGGAGCATTGTGATTACAGGGGTCTTGGAGCATTGTGATTAAAATGACATGGATCATTGTGATGAAAAAGGCATGGAGACGTGTCATGACAGGGTTAATGGAGCATACTGATGACAAGTGTCAGGGAGCATTGTGATAACAAGTGTATTAAGCATTGTGATGACAAAGGTCATGGAGCATTGTGATGAGAAGACCACGGATAATTGTGATGATGAGCGTCAAGGGGTGTTGTGATGATAAGTGTTATGGAACACTGTGATCACCAGGGTTTGGAGCATTGTGATGACAGAGGTCATGGAGCATTTTGATTTCATTGTGATGACAATAGCCTGAAGCATTATGATGATGGGCATCGTCCATTGTGATGACAGGGTTCATGGAGCATTGAGATGAAAAGACGCATGGAGCATTGTGATGACAAGTGTCATGGAGCCTTGTGATGACAAGGCCGTGGAACATTGTGATGGCAGGTGTCATGGAGCATAGTTATGACAGAGGTAAGGAGCATTGTGATGAGAAGGGCATGGAGCATTGGTCTGAAATGTTTCATGGATTATTGTGATGAGAGTGGGCATAGAGCATTGTGATGATAAGGGCATGGAACACTGTGATACATGGGTCATGGAGGATTCAAATGACAAGGGCATGGGGCATTGTGATGAGAAGGGTATCGAGCATTGTGATTACAAGTGTCATGGAGCTTTGTGATGACAAGGGCATGGAGAAATGTGATGAGAGGTTTCATGGAGCATTGTGATGACAATGACATCGAGCACTGTGATGCCAGGGGTCATGGAGCTCTGTGATGACAAAGGTCATGGAGCATTTTGATGACAAGTGCATGGTGCATTGTGATGAGAATGGCAGGGAGTATTTTGATGCCAGGGTCATGCAGCAATTGGATGAAAAGTGTATTGGAACATTTTGATGACAAGGGTTATAGAACATTGTGATGTCAGGGGTCATGGAACATTGTGATGATAAGGGGATGTAGCATTGTGATGACAGGGGTCATGGGACATTGTGATTACTGGGGTGAGGGAGTATTGTGACGACTAGTGATGAAACACTGTGATATCTCTGGTGAGAGAGCATTTTGATGAGAAGTGTATGGAGCATTGTGATTACAAGGTTTATGGAGCATTGCAATGACAAGTTTCTGGACCGTTGTGATGAAAAGCGAATGGCACATTGTGATGAGAAGGGTCATGGAACATTTTTCAAACAAAGGCATGGAGCATTTTGATGACAATGGTCACGGAGCATTGTGATGTAAACGGCATGGGACATTGTGATGAAAATGGCATGGAGCCTTTTCCTGACAGGGTTCAAGGAGCATTCTGATGACAAGTGTCAGGGAGCATTTTGATGACAAGTGTACTGAGCATTGTGATGACAAAGGTCATGGAGCATTGTGATGAAAAGGGCATGGGATTTTGTGATGACAGTCATCATGGAGCATTGTGATGACAAGTGTTATGGAACTTTGGGATCACAATGGTTTGGAGCATTGTGATGACAGAGGTCATGGATCATTTTGATTTCAAGGAGCATGGAGCATTGTGATGACAAGGGCATGAAGCAATGTGATCCCAAGGTTCATGGAGGACTGTGATGACAATGGAAGTGGAGTATTTTGATGACAAACACATAGAGAATTGTAATGACAAGGTCATGTAGCATTTTGCTGACAAAGTCATGGAGGATTGTGATGACAGGTGTCATGGAGCACTGTGATGACAAGCGTCACGGAGCATTGTGAATACAGGGGTCATAGAGCATTGGGATGACAAGGGCATGGATCATTGTGATGACAAGTGTCATGGAGCAGTGGGCTGAAAATGTTCATGGAGTATTGTGATGACAGGGGTCATGGAGCATTGTGATGACAGAGGTCAAGGAGAATTTTGATTTCATTGTGCTGACAATAGCCGGAATCAATATGATGATGGGCATGATGCATTGTGATGACAGGGCTCATGGAGCATGGAGATGAAAAGGGGCATGGAGCATTGTGATTACAGGGGTCTTGGAGCACTGTGATGACAAGGGCATGGAACATTTAATGAGAAGGCCATGGAACATTCTGATGACATGTGTCATGGTGCTTTGTGATGACAAGGGCATGGAGCATTGTGATTACAGGGGTCTTGGAGCATTGTGATGACAAGTGTCATGGAGCCTTGTGATTACAAGGCCATGGAATATCGTGATGGATGGCGTCATGGAGCACTGTTATGACAGGGGTAATGGAGCATTGTGATGAGAAGGGCATGGAGCATTGTGATTACAAGTTTTATGGAGCATTGCAATGAGAAAATTGTGGACCGTTGTGATGAAAAGTGCGTGGCAAATTGTGATGAAAAGGGTCATGGAGCATTTTTTTGACAAAGGCATGGAGCATTGTGATGACAAGGGTCACGGAGTATTGTGATGAAATGTTCATGGAGCATTGTGGTTACAAACGACACAGAGCCTTGTGATGACGCGGGTAAGGAGCATTGTGATGACAAATGTTATGAAGCATTGTGATGACTGGACTCACGGAGCATTGTCATGACAGGGGTCATGGTGCATTGTGATGACAAGGGCATGGAGCATTGTGATGACAGGGGCATGGAACATTCGTCTGACATCTTTCATAGATTATTGTGAGGACAGTGGACATGGTGCATTGTGATGACAAGGGCATGGATCATTGTGATGAGAAGGTCATGGAGTATTGTGAAGACAGTTGTCATGGAGCATTGTGATGACATATGTCATGGCCCATTGCGATGACAATAGCAGGGAGCCTTGTGATGCCAAATGTAATGGAGGATTGTGTTGACAAATATAATGGAGCACTGTGATGACTAGGGCTTGGACCATTATGATGACAAGGGCCATTGAGAATTTTCAGGACAAGGTCGTGAAGCATTGTGATGACAATATCCTGGAGCATTGTGATGAGAAAAACATGGAGCCTTGTGATGAGAAATCTCATGGAGCATACTGATGAAAATGGACATGGACCATTGTGATTACAGGCGTCTTGGAACATTGTGATGACATGTGCATGGAGCATTGTGAGGAGAAGGCCAAGAGCATTCTGAAGACATGCGTCCTTTAGCTTTGTGATGACAAGGGCATGGAGCATTGTGATTACATGGGTCTTGGAGCATTGTGATGAAAAAGCATGGAGCCTTGTCATGACAGGGTTCAAGGAGCATACAGACAACAAGTGTCAGGGAGCATTTTGATGACAAGTGTATTGAGCATCGTGATGACAATGGTCATGGAGCATTGTGATGAGAAGACCATGGATAACTGTGATGACGAGCGTCATGGTGCATTGTGATGACAAGTGTTTTGGAATATTGTGATCACAAGCGTTTGGAGCATTGTTATGACAGAGATCATGGAGCATTTTGATTTCATTATGATGGCAATAGCTTGAAGCATTATGATGATGGTCATGGTGCATTGTGATGACAGGGTTCATGAAACATTGAGATGAAAATGGGCATGGATCATTGTGGTTACAGGGTTCTTGGAGCATTGTGATGAGAAGGGTCATGGAGCCTTGTGATGACAAGGCCATGGAACATCGTGATGGCAGGGGTCATGGATCATGGGTATGACAGGGATAATGGAGCATTGTGATGGCAGGGCAAGGAGCATTGTGATGAGAAGGCTATGGAGCATTCTGATGATATGTGTCATGGAGGTTTGTGATGACAAGGACATGAAGCAATGTGATGAGAACCTTAATGGAGCATTGTGATGACAATGACATGGAGCATTGTGATGACAAGGGTTATGGATCTTTGTGATGACAAAGGTCATGGAGCATTTTGATGACAAGGGCGTTGTGCATTGTGATGAGAAGGGTAGGGAGCATTGTGATGACAGGGTCATGGAGCAATTTGATGTAAAGTGTCAAGGAATATCTTGATGACAGTGGTTATGGAACATTGTGATGCCAGGGGTCATCGAACATTGTGATGATAAGTGCATGTAGCATTGTGATGACAGGAGTCATGGCATATTTTGATGACAGGGGTGAGGGAATATTGTGACGAATATTGATGTAACATTGTGACATCAGTGGTGAGAGAGCATTTTGGTGAGAATTCCATGGAGCCTTGTGATGAAAATGTTCATGGAGCATTGTGATGAAAACGGCATGGGGCATACTGATGAAAAAGGCATGGAGCCTTTTCGTGACAGTGTTCAAGGAGCATTCTGATGACAAGTGTCAGGGAGCATTGTGATGACAAATGTATTGAGAATTGTGATGACAAAGGTCATGGAGCATTGTGATGAAAAGGGCATGGAGTATTGTGATGACAGGCATCATGGAGCGTTGTGATGACAAGTGTTATGGAACATTGTGATCACAAGGGTTTGGAGCATTGTGATGACAGAGGTCATGGATCCTTTTGATTTCAAGGAGCATGGAGCATTGTGATGACATGGGCATGAAGCAATGTGATCCCATGGTTCATGGAGGATTGTGATTACAACGGTAATGGAGTATTGTGATGACAAGCACATAGAGCATTACAATGACAAGGTCATGTAGCATTTTGCTAACAAAGGCATGGAGCATTGTGATGACAAGTGTCATGGCGCACTGTGATAACAAGCGTCACAGAGCATTGTGAATACAGGGGTCATGTAGCATTGGGATGACAAGGGCAAAGATCATTTTGATGACAAGGGTCATGGAGCATTGGGTTGAAAATGTTCATGGAGTACTGTGATGACAGGGGTCATGGAGCATTGTGATGACAGATGTCATGGAGAATTTTGATTTCATTGTGCTGACAATAGCCGGAAGCATTATGATGATTGGCATGATGCATTGTGATGAGAGGGTTCATGGAGCATTGAGATGAAAAGGGGCCTGGAGCACTGTGATTACAGGGGTCTTGGAGCATTTTGATGACAAGGGCATGGAGCATTGTGATTACAGGGTTCTTGGAGCATTGTGATGACAAGGGCATGGAACATTGGGATGAGAATGTCATGGAGCGTTCTGATGACATGCATCATGGAGCTTTGTGATGACAAGGGCATGGAACATTGTGATTACAGGGCTCTTGGAGCATTGTGATGACAAGGGCAGTGAACAATGGGATGAGAATGTCATGGAGCGTTCTGATGACATGCATCATGGAGCTTTGTGAGGACAAGGGCATGGAACATTGTGATTACAGGGGCCTTGGAGCACTGTGAGGGAAAGGGCATGTAACATTGTGATGAAAAATGCATGGAGCCTTGTCATGACAGGGTTCAAGGAGCATACTGATGACAAGTGTCAGGGACCATTGTGATGACAAGGGTATTGAGCACTGTGATGACAAATGTCATGGAGCATTGTGATTAGAAGACCATGGATACTTGTGATGACGAGCGTTATGTGGAGCTCTGATGATAGGTGTTATGGAATATTGTGATCACAAGGATTTGGAGCATTGTGATGACAGAGGTCATAGAGCATTTTGATTTCATTGTGATGACAATAGCATGAAGCATTATGATGATGCACATTTGGTGCATTGTGATGACAGCGTTCATGGAGCATTGAGATGAAAAGGGGCATGGAGCATTATGATTACAGGAGTCTTGGATCATTGTGATGAAAAGGGCATGGAACATTGGTCTGAAATGTTTCATGGATTATTGTGATGAGAGTGGGCAAGGAGCATTGTGATAACAAGGGAACGGAACACTGTGATACATGGCTCATGGAGGATTGTAATGAGAAGCGCATGGAGCATTGTGAGAAGAATGGCATCGAGCATTGTGATGAAATGCATCATGGATCGTGTGATGACAAGGGCTTTGAACAATGTGATGAGAGGTTTTTGGAGCATTGTGATGACAATGGCATGGAGCATTGTGATGCCAAGGGTCATGGAGTTTTGTGATGACAAAGGTCATGGAACATTTTGATGACAAGTGTGTGGTGCATTCTCTTGTGATGGGCAGGGAGCATTGTGATGACAGGGTCATGGAGCAATTTGATGAAAAGTGTCATGGAACATTTTGATGACAGGGGTTATGGAACATTGTGATGTCAGGAGTCATGGAACATTTTCATGACAGTGTTGTGGACCATTGTGATTAGAGGGGAGTGGGTGTATTGTGATGACTAGTGAGGGAACATTTTGATATCATTCGTGAGAGAGCATTTTGATAAGAAGTGCATGGAGCATTGTGAGGACAAGTTTTATGGAGCATTGTGATGACAAGCTTGTGGAGCACTGTGATGACAAGCACAGGGCACATTGTGATGACATGGGTCATGGAGCAATGTGATGACAAGGGACACCGAGCATTGTGATGAAAATTTCATGGAGCATTTTGGTGACAAAGGTCACAGAGCCTAGTGATGACGAGGGCATGGACCATTGTGATACAAAGGTGATGAAGCATTGTGATGACTGGAGTCACGGAGCATTGTGATGACAGGGGTCATAGAGCTTTGTGATGAAAAGGCAATGAGCATTGTGATGACAGGGGCATGGAGCATTGGCCTGACATGTTTCATGGATTATTGTGATGACAGTGGGCATGGTGCAATGTGATGACAAAGGCATGGAGCATTGTGATGAGAAGGTCATGGAGTATTTTGAAGACAGGTCTCAGGGAGCATTGTGATGACATATGTCATGGTCCATTGCGATGACAATGGAATGGAATATTGTGATGCCAAGTGTCATGGAGGATTGTGATGACAAATGTAATGGAGCATTTTGATGACAAGGGCTTGGAGCATTGTGATGACAATGGACATGGAGCATTGTGATGACAAGGGCATGGAGCATTGTGATGACAAGGGCCATTGAGAATTTTGATGACAAGTTCATGAAGCATTGTGATGAGAAGCACATGGAGCTTCCTATGACAGGGGTCATGGAGCATTGTGATGAAAAGTGCATACAGAATTGTGATGACAAATCATGTAACACGGTGATGAGAAGTGTCATGCAGCATAGTGATGCCAAGAACGAGGAGAATTGTGATGACAGTGGACATGGAGCATTGTGATGACCAGGGCATGGAGCATTGTGATGGCAAGACCGTGGAGCTTTGTGATGAGAAGACCATGGATAATTGTGATGACGAGCGTCATGGAGCACTGTAATGACAAGGGGAATGGAGCATTGTGATGAGAGTGGCCATGGAGCATTGTGATGACAAGGGTCATGGAGCATTCTGATGACAAGGGCGTGGAGAATTGTGATGAGAAGACGATGGATAATTGTGATGACGAGCGTCATGGAGCACAGTAATGACAAGGGGTATGGAGCATTGTGATGACAGTGGCCATGGAGCATTGTGATGACAAGTGTCATGGAGCATTCTGATGACAAGCTTGTGGAGTATTGTGACGACAATGGCATGGAGCATTGCGATGAAAAGGGCATGGAGCATTGTGATAAAAATGGCATGAAGCCATTTCATGACAGGTTTCAAGGAGCATTCTGACGACAAGTGTCAGGGAACATTGTGATGACAAGTGTATTGAGAATGGTGATGAAAAAGATCATGGAGCATTTTGACGAAAAGGGCATGGATTATTTTGATGACAGGCATCATGGAGCGTTGTGATGACAAGTGTTATGGAACATTGTGATCACAAGGGTTTGGAGCATTGTGATGATAGAAGTCATGGATAATTTTGTTTTCAAGGAGCATGGAGCATTGGGATGACAAGGGCATGAAGCAATGTGATCCCAAGGTTCATGGAGGATTGTGATGACAATGGTAATGGAGTATTGTGATGACAAGCAAATGGAGCATTGTGATGACAAGGTCATGTAGCATTTTGCTGACACAGGCATGGAGCATTGTGATGATAAGGGTCATGGAGCACTGTGATGAGAAGCATCACGGATCATTGTGATTACAGGGGTCATGGAGCATAGGGATGGCAAGGCCATGGATCATTGTGATGACAAGTGTCATGGAGCATTGGGCTGAAAATGTTCATGGAGCATTGTGATGACTAGGGAATGGAGCATTGTGATGACAAGAGTCCCGGATCACTGTGTTGTCAGGGGTCATGGAGCGCTGTGATGACAGTGGTCATGGAGCATTGTGATGATAGGGATCATGAAGCATTGTGTTGAGAAGTTCCTGGAGAATTGGACTGAAAATGTTCAGGAAGTATTGTGAGGACTGGGGTCATGGAGCATTGTGATGACAAGGGAATGGAGCACTGTGATGAAAAGTTCCTGGAGCATTGTGATGAGAAGACCATGGAGCCTTGTAATATCAAGTCTCATGGAGCATTCTGATGAAAAGGGGCATGGAGTATTGTGATTACAGGGGTCTTGGAGCACTGTGATGACAAGGGCATGGAGCACTGTGATTATTGGTGTCTTGGAGCATTGTGATGAAATTGGCATGGATCATTGTTATGAAAATGGTATGGAGCCTTCTCATGACAGGGTTCCAGGAGCATACTGATGACAAGCGTCAGGGAGCATTGTGATGAAAAGTTTATAGAGCATTGTGATGACAAAGGTCATGGAGCACTGTGATGAGAAGAGCATGGATAATTGTGATGATGGGCCTCATGGGGCGTTGTGATGATAAGTGTTATAGAACATTGTGATCACAAGGATTTGGAGCATTGTGATGAGACAGATCATCGAATATTTTGATTTCATTGTGATGACAAGAGCCTGAAGCATTATGATGATGGGCATGGTGCATTTTGATGACAGAGTTCATGGAGCATTGAGATGCAAAGGGGCATGGAGCATTGTGATTAGAGGGTTCATGGAGCATTGTGATGACAATGGCATGGAGCATTGAGATGCCAAGGGTCATGGAGCTTTGTGATGACAAAGGTCATTGAGCAATTTGATGACAAGGGGTGGTGCAATGTGATGAGAAGGGCAGGGAGCATTGTGATGACAGGGTCATAGAGCAATTTGATGAAAAGGGTCATGGAATATTTTGATGACAGGGGTTATGGAACATTGTGATGTCAGGGGTCATCGAACTTTGTGATGATAAGTGCATGTAGCATTGCAAAGACAGGAGTCATGGAACATTGTGATGACAGTGGTGAGGGAGTATTGTGATGAATAGTGATGTAACATTGTGATATCTGTGGTGAGAGAGCATTTTGATGAGAAGTGCATGGAGAATTGTGATGACAAGTTTTATGGAGCATTGTGGTGACAAGATTGTGGAGCACTGTGATGACAATTGCAGGGTGCATTGTGATGACATGGGTCATGGTGCATTGTGCTGACAAGCGCATGGAGCACTGTGATGACAAGGGTCATGGAGCATTGTGCTGAGGAAGGCATAGAGCATTGTGATGACAAGGGTCAAAGAGCATTGTGATGAAAATTTCATGGAGCAATGTGGTTAAATATGTCACAGAGACTGTGGATGACGAGGGCATGGACCATTGTGATGACAAAGGTCATGAAGCATTGTGATGAATCGATTCATGGAGCATTGTGATGACAGGGGTCATGGAGCATTGTGATAACAAGGGCATGGAGCATTGTGATGACAAGGGCAGGGAACATTGGTCTAATATGTTTCATGGATTATTGCAATGACAGTTGGAATGGCGCATTGTGATGACAAAGGCATGGAGCATTGTGATGACCAGGTCATGCAGTATTGTGAAGAGAGGTGTCAGGGAGCATTGTGATGACATATGTAATGGCCCATTGTGATGACAATGGCATGGAGCATTGTGATGCCAAGTGTCATGGAGCATTGTTATGACAATGGCTTGGAGCATTGTGATGACAAGGGTCAGGGAGCATTGTGCTGACAAGTGCATGGAGAATTTTGATGACAAGCGTCATGGAGCATTCTGATGACAAGCTTGTGGAGTATTTTGATGACAATGGCATTGATCATTGTGATGAAAACTGCATGGGCATTGTGATGAAAAAGTCATGGAGCATTTTCGTGACAGGGTTCAAGGAGCATTCTGATGACAAGTGTCAGGGAGCATTTTGATGACAAGTGTACTGAGCATTGTGATGACAAAGGTCATGGAGCATTGTGATGAAAAAGGCATGGAGTAATGTGATGACAGGCATCTTAGAGCGTTGTGATGACAAGTGCTATGGAACATTGTGATCACAAGGGTTTGGAGCATTGTGATGACAGAGGTCATGGATCATTTAGATTTCGAGGAGCATGGAGCATTGTGATGACAAGGGCATGAAGCAATGTGATCCCAAGGTTCATGGAGGACTGTGATGACAATGGGAATGGAGTATTGTGATGACAAGCGCATAGAGCATTGCAATGACAAGGTCAGGTAGTATTTTGCTGACAAAGGCAGGGAGCATTGTGATGACAGGTGTCATGGAGCCCTGTGATGACAAGCGTCACGGAGCATTGTGAATACAGGGGTCATGGAGCATTGGGATGACAAGGGCATGGATGATTTTGATGACAAGGGTCATGGAGCATTGGGCTGAAAATGTTCATGGAATATTGTGATGACAGGGATCATGCAGCATTTTGATGACAAGTTCCTGGAGCACTTTGATGAGAAGACAATGGAGACTTGTGATGACAAGTCTCATGGAGCATTTTGATGAAAAGGGACATGGAGCATTGTGATTACAGGGGTCTTGGAGCATTGTGATGACAAGGGCATGGAGCATTGTGATGAGAAGGCCATGGAGCATTCTGATGACATACATCATTGAGCATTATGATGACAAGGGCATGGAGCATTGTGATTACAGGGGTCTTGGAGCATTGTGATTAAAATGACATGGATCATTGTGATGAAAAAGGCATGGAGACGTGTCATGACAGGGTTAATGGAGCATACTGATGACAAGTGTCAGGGAGCATTGTGATAACAAGTGTATTAAGCATTGTGATGACAAAGGTCATGGAGCATTGTGATGAGAAGACCATGGATAATTGTGATGATGAGCGTCAAGGGGTGTTGTGATGATAAGTGTTATGGAACACTGTGATCACCAGGGTTTGGAGCATTGTGATGACAGAGGTCATGGAGCATTTTGATTTCATTGTGATGACAATAGCCTGAAGCATTATGATGATGGGCATCGTCCATTGTGATGACAGGGTTCATGGAGCATTGAGATGAAAAGACGCATGGAGCATTTTGATTACAAGGGTCTTGGAGCATTGTGATGACAAGGGCATAGAGAATTTTGATGACAGGGCCATGGAACATTCTGATGACATGCGTCATGTAGCTTTTTGATGACAAGGGCATGGAGCATTTTGATTAGATGGGTCGTGGAGCATTGTGATGACAAGTGTCATGGAGCCTTGTGATGACAAGGCCGTGGAACATTGTGATGACAGGTGTCATGGAGCATAGTTATGACAGAGGTAAAGGAGCATTGTGATGAGAAGGGCATGGAGCATTGGTCTGAAATGTTTCATGGATTAGTGTGATGAGAGTGGGCATAGAGCATTGTGATGATAAGGGCATGGAACACTGTGATACATGGGTCATGGAGGATTCAAATGACAAGGGCATGGGGCATTGTGATGAGAAGGGTATCGAGCATTGTGATGACAAGTGTCATGGAGCTTTGTGATGACAAGGGCATGGAGAAATGTGATGAGAGGTTTCATGGAGCATTGTGATGACAATGACATCGAGCACTGTGATGCCAGGGGTCATGGAGCTTTGTGATGACAAAGGTCATGGAGCATTTTGATGACAAGTGCATGGTGCATTGTGATGAGAATGGCAGGGAGTATTTTGATGCCAGGGTCATGCAGCAATTGGATGAAAAATGTATTGGAACATTTTGATGACAAGGGTTATAGAACATTGTGATGTCAGGGGTCATGGAACATTGTGATGATAAGGGGATGTAGCATTGTGATGACAGGGGTCATGGGACATTGTGATTACTGGGGTGAGGGAGTATTGTGACGACTAGTGATGAAACACTGTGATATCTCTGGTGAGAGAGCATTTTGATGAGAAGTGTATGGAGCATTGTGATTACAAGGTTTATGGAGCATTGCAATGACAAGTTTCTGGACCGTTGTGATGAAAAGCGAATGGCACATTGTGATGAGAAGGGTCATGGAACATTTTTCAAACAAAGGCATGGAGCATTTTGATGACAATGGTCACGGAGCATTGTGATGTAAACGGCATGGGACATTGTGATGAAAATGGCATGGAGCCTTTTCCTGACAGGGTTCAAGGAGCATTCTGATGACAAGTGTCAGGGAGCATTTTGATGACAAGTGTACTGAGCATTGTGATGACAAAGGTCATGGAGCATTGTGATGAAAAGGGCATGGGATTTTGTGATGACAGGCATCATGGAGCGTTGTGATGACAAGTGTTATGGAACATTGTGATCACAAGGGTTTGGAGCATTGTGATGACAGAGGTCATGGATCCTTTTGATTTCAAGGAGCATGGAGCATTGTGATGACAAGGGCATGAAGCAATGTGATCCCAAGGTTCATGGAGGAATGTGATGACAACGGTAATGGAGTATTGTGATGACAAGCACATAGAGCATTACAATGACAAGGTCATGTAGCATTTTGCTAACAAAGGCATGGAGCATTGTGATGACAAGTGTCATGGCGCACTGTGATAACAAGCATCACAGAGCATTGTGAATACAGGGGTCATGTAGCATTGGGATGACAAGGGCAAAGATCATTTTGATGACAAGGGTCATGGAGCATTGGGTTGAAAATGTTCATGGAGTACTGTGATGACAGGGGTCATGGAGCATTGTGATGACAGAAGTCATGGAGAATTTTGATTTCATTGTGCTGACAATAGCCAGAAGCATTATGATGATTGGCATGATGCATTGTGATGAGAGGTTTCATGGAGCACTGAGATGAAAAGGGGCCTGGAGCATTGTGATTACAGGGGTCTTGGAGCATTTTGATGACAAGGGCATGGACATTGTGTGGAGAAGGACATGGAACATTCTGATGACATGTGTCATGGAGCTTTGTGATGACAAGGGCATGGAGCATTGTGCTTACAGGAGTCTTGGAGCATTGTGATGACAAGTGTCATGGAGCCTTGTGCAGACAAGGCCGTGGAACATTGTGATGGCAGTGGTAATGGAGCATTGTTATGACCGGGGTAATGGAGCTTTGTGATGAGAAGGGAATCGAGCATTGTGATTTCAAGGTTTATGGAGCATTGCAATGACAAATTTGTGGACCGTTGGGATGAAAAGCGTGTTGCACATTGTGATGACAAGGGTCATGGAGAATTTTTCTGACAAAGGCATGGAGCATTGTGATGACAAGTGTCACGGAGCATTGTGATGAAAAGTTCATAGAGCATTGTGTTTACAAAAGTCACAGAGCCTTGTGATGACATGGGTATCGACCATTGTGATGACAAATGTTATGAAGAATTGTGATGACTGGAGTCACAGAGCATTGTGATGACAGGGGTCATGGAGCATTGTGATGAAAAGGGCATGGAGCCTTGTGATGAGAATGGCATACAGCATTGTGATGACATGTGTCATGGAGCACTGTGATGACAATCGTCACGGAGCATTGTGAATACAGGGGTCATGGAGCATTAGGATGACAAGGGCATGGATCATTGTGATGACAAGTGTCATGGAGAATTGGGCTGAAAATATTCCTGGAGTATTGTGATGACAGGGGTCATGGAGCATTGTGATGACTAGGGAATGGAGCATTGTGATGACAAGAGTCCCAGATCATTGTGTTGTCAGGTGTCATTGAGTGTTGTGATGACAGTGATCATGGAGCATTGTGATGATATTGGACTTGGAGCATTATGATGAGAAGGTCATGGGGCATTGGGCTGAAAATGTTCATGGAGTATTGTGATGACAGGGGTCATGGAGCATTGTGATCACTAGGGAATGGAGCATGGTGATAAAAAGGTCCTGTAGCATTGTGATGAGATGACCATGGAGACTTGTGATGACAAGTCTCATGGAGCATTCTGATGAAAAGGGGCATGGAGCATTGTGATTACATGGGTCTTGGAGCATTGTGATGACAACGGCATGGAGCATTGTGTGGAGAAGGCCATGGAACATTCTGATGACATGTCACATGGAGCTTTGTGATGACAAAGGCATGTAGCTTTGTGATTACAGGGGTCTTGGAGCATTGTGATGACAGAGGTAATGGAGCATTGTGATGAGAAGGGCATGGAGCATTGTGATGACCATGTCATGCAGTATTGTGAAAAGTGGTGTCACGGAGCATTGTGATGACATATGTATTGGCCCATTGTGATGACAATGGCATGGAGCATTGTGATACAAATTGTCATGGATGATTCTGATGACAAAGGTAATGGAGCATTTTGATGACAATGGCTTGGAGCATTGTGATGACAAGGGTCAGGGAGCATTGTGTGGAGAAGGCCATGGAACATTCTGATGACATGCGTCATGGAGCTTTGTGATGACAAGGGCCTGGAGCTTTGTGATTACAGGTGTCTTGGTGCATTGTGATGACAGAGGTAATGGAGAATTGTGATGAGAAGGGAATGGAGCATTGTGATTACAAGGTTTATGGAGCATTGTGATGACAAATTTCTGGATCGTTGGGATGAAAAGCGTGTGGCACATTGTGATGACAAGGGTCATGGAGCATTTTTCTGACAAAGGCATGGAGCATTGTGATGACAAGTGTCATGGAGCATTGTGATGAAAAGTTCATGGAGCATTGTGGTTACAAAGGTAACAGAGCCTTGTGATGACACGGTTATCGACCATTGTGATGACAAATGTTATGAAGAATTGTGATGACTGGAGTAACGGAGCATTGTGATGACAGGGGTCATGGAGCATTGTGATGAAAAGGGCATGGAACATTGTGCTGAGAATGGCATAGATCATTGTGATGACATGTGTCATGGAGCATTTTAATGACAAGCGTCACGGAGCATTGTGAATACAGGGGTCATAGAGCATTAGGATGACAAGGGCATGGATCATTGTGATGACAAGGGTCATGGAGAATTGGGCTGAAAATATACCTGGAGTATTGTGATGACGGGGGACATGGAGCATTGTGATGACAATGGAATGGAGCATGGTGATGACAAGGTCCTGGAGCATTGTGATCAGATGACCAGGGAGACTTGTGATGACAATTTTCATGGAGCATCCTGATGAAAAGGGGCATGGAGCATTGTGATTACAGGGGTCTTGGAGCATTGTGATGACAAGGGCATGGATCATGGTGATGAGAAGACCATGGATAATTGTGATGATGAGCGTCATGGGGTGTTGTGATGATAAGTCTTATGGAACATTGTGATCACAAGGGTTTGGAGCATTATGATGACAGAGGTTATGGAGAATTTAGATTTCATTGTGATGACAATAGCCTGAAACATTATGATGATGGGCATGGTGCATTGTGATGACAGGGTTCATGGGGCATTGAGATGAAAATGGGCATGGAGCATTGTGATTACTGGGGTCTCGGAGCATTGTGATTACAAGGGCATGGAGCATTTTGATGAGAATGCCATGGACCATGCTGATGACATACGTCATGGAGCACTGTGATGACAAGGGCATGGAGCATTGTGATTACAGGGGTCTTGGAGCATTGTGATGACAAGGGTCATGGAGCCTTGTGATGACATGCCGTTGAACAATGTGATGGCATGTGTCATGGAGCATTGTTATTACAGAGGTAATGGAGCATTGTGATGAGAAGGGCATTGAGCTTTGGTCTAAAATGTTTCATGGATTATTGTGATGAGAGTGGGCATGGAGCATTGGGATGACAAGGGCACGGAACACTGTGATACATGGTTCATGGAGGATTGTAATGACAAGGGCATGGAGCATTGTGATGAGAAGGGCATCAAGCATTGTGATGACAAGTGTCATGGAGCTTTGTGATCACAAGGGCATGGAGCAATGTGATGAGAGTGTTCATGGAGCTTTGTGATGACAATGACATGGAGCATTGTGATGCCAATTATCATGGAGATTTGTGATGACAAATAACAGGGAGAATTTCGATGACAATTGTGTGGTACATTGTGATGAGAAAGGCAGGGAGCATTTTGATGACAGTGTCATGCAGCAATTTGATGAAAATGTAATGCAATATTTTGAGGGCAGGGGTTATAGAACATTGTGCTGCCAGGGATCATTTAGCTTTGGGATGAAAAGGGTCATGGTGCATTTTGATGATAGGGGTTATGGAACATTGTGATGTCAGCGGTCAAGGAACATTGTGATGTTAAGGGTATGTAGCACTGTGATGACAGGGGTCATGGAACATTATGATTGCAGGGGTGAGTGGTATTGTGATGACTAGTGATGGAACATTGTGATATCTCTGGTGAGAGAGCATTTGGATGAGAAGTGCATGGAGCATTGTGATTACAAGGTGTATGGAGCATAGCGATTACAAGGTTGTGGACCGATGTGATGAAAAGCACGTGGCACATTGTGATGACAAGGGTCATGGAGCATTGTTCTGACAAAGGCATGGAACATTGCGATGACAAAGGTCACGGAGCGTTGTGATGAAAAGTTCATGGAGCATTGTGGTTACAAAGGTCACAGAGCCTTGTGATGACACGGGCAAGGACCGTTTTGATGACAAACGTTATGAATCATTGTGATGAATGGAATCACGGAGCATTGTGATGATAGGGGCCATGGAGCATTGTGAGGACAAGGGCATGGAGCATTGTGGTGACAGGGGCATGGAGCATTGGTCTGACAAGTTTCATAGATGATTGTGATGACAGTGGACATGGTGCATTGTAATGACAAGTGTGTGGATCATGGTGATGAGAAGGTCATGGAGTATTGTGAAGACAGGTGTCAGGGAGCATTGTGATGACATATGTCATGGTCCATTGCGATGATAATGGCATGGAGCATTGTGATGCTAAATGTAATGGAGGATTGTGATGACAAATAGAATGGAGCATTGTGATCACTAGGGCTTGGAGCAATATGATGACAAGGGCTATTGAGAATTTTCATCACAAGGTCGTGAAGCATTGTGATGAATGGAGTCATGGAGCATTGTGATGACAAGGGCATGGAGCATTGGTCTAATAAGTTTCATGGATTATTGTGATGACAGTTGGAATGGTGCAGTGTGATGACAAGGGCATGGAGCATTGTGAGGACCACGTCATGCAGTATTGTGAAGACAGGTGTCAGGGAGCATTGTGATGAGATATGTAATGGCCCATTGTGATGACAATGGCATAGCGCATTGTGATGCCAAGTGTCATGGAGGATTCTGATGACAAAGGTCATGGAGCATTGTGATGAAAAGTGCATGGAGTATTGTGATGACAGGCATCATGGAGCGTTGTGATGACAATTGTTATGGAACATTTTGATCACAAGTGTTTGGAGCATTGTGATGACAGAGGTCATGGATCATTTTGATTTAAAGGAGCATGGAGCATTGTGATTACAAGGGCATGAAGCAATGTGATCCCAAGGTTCATGGAGTATTGTGATGACAATGGTAGTGGAGTATTGTGATGACAAGCGCATAGAGCATTGTAATGACAAGGTCATGAAGCATTTTGCTGACAAAGTCATGGAGCATTGTGATGACAGGTGTCATGGAGCACTGTGATGACAAGCCTCACGGAGCATTGTGAATACAGGGGTCATGGAACATTGGGATGACAAGTCCATGGATGATTGTGATGACAAGTGTCATGGAGCATTGGGCTGAAAATGTTCATGGAGTATTGTGATTACAGGGGTCTTGGAGCATTGTGATGACATGAGTCCCGGATCATTTTGATGTCAGGTGTCATGGAGTGTTGTGATGACAGTGGTCATGGAGCATTGTGATGATATTGGTCATGGAGTATTGTGATGAGAAGGTCAAGGAGCATTGGGCTGAAAACGTTCATCGAGTATTGTGATGACAGGGGCCATGGAGGCTTGTGATGACAATGTACTGGAGCATTGTGATGAGAAGACCATGGAGACTTGTGATGACAAGTCTCATGGAATATTCTGATGAAAAGGGGCATGGTGCATTGTGATTACAGGGGTCTTGGGGCATTGTGATGACAAGGGCTTGGAGCATTGGGATGAGATGGCCATGGAACGTTCTGATGACTTGCATCATGGAGCTTTGTGATGACAAGGGCATGGAGCATTGTGATGAAAAAGGCATGGAGCCTTGTCATGACATGGTTCAAGGAGCATACTGAGGACAAGTGTCAGGGAGCATTGTGATGACAAGTGTATTGAGCATTGTGATGAAAAAGGTCATGGAGCATTGTGATGAGAAGACCATGTATAATTGTGATGACGAGCATCATGGGACTTTGTGATGATAAGTGTTATGGAACATTTTGATCACACGGATTTGGCACATTGTGATGACAGAGATCATGGAGAATTTTGATTTCATTGTGATGACAATAGCATGAAGCATTTTGATGATGGGCATGGTGCATTGTGATGACCGGGTTCATGGATCATTGAGATGAAAAGGGGCATGGAGCATTGTGATTAGAGGGGTCTTGGAGCATTGTGATTAGAAGGGTCATGGAGCCTTGTGATGACAAGGCCATGGAACATCGTGATGGCAGGGGTCATGGAGCATTGTTATGACAGGGTTAATGGAGAATTGTGAGGGCAAGGGCATGGAACATTGTGATTACAAGGTCATGGATTATTGTGAAGACAGGTGTCCGGCAGCATTGTGATGGCATATTTCATGTTCCATTGTGATGACAATGGCATGGAGCATTGTGATGCCGAGTGTTATGGAGGATTGTGATGACAAAGGTAATGGAGCATTGTGATGACAAGGGCTTTGAGCAGTGTGATGAGAGCGTTCATGGAGCATTGTGATGACAATGACATTGAGCATTTTGATGAAAAGTTCATGGAGCATTGTGGTGACAAATTTCACAGAGCCTTGTGATGATGAGGGCATTGACTTTTGTGGTGACACAGGTCATGGAGTCTTGTGATGACGGGACACACGGAGCATTGTGATGACTGGGGTCATGTAGCATTGTGATGACAGGAGCATGGAGCATTGGTCTGACAAGTTTCATGGATAATTGTGTTGACAGTGGGCATGGCACATTGTGATGAGAAGGGCATGGAGCATTGTGATGACAAGGTCATGGATTATTGTGAAGACAGGTGTCAGGGAGCATTGTGATGGCATATTTCATGTTCCATTGTGATGACAATGGCATGGAGCATTGTGATGCCGAGTGTTATGGAGGATTGTGATGACAAAGGTAACGGAGCATTGTGATGACAAGGGCTTGGAGCATTGTGATGACAAGGGCCATGGAGCATTGTGATGACAAGGGCATGGAGCACTGTGATGACAACGCCCTTTGAGAATTTTGATGAAAAGTTCGTGAAGCATTGTGATGACAAAGGCATGGAGCTTGCTATGACAGGGGTCATGGGACATTGCGATGACAAGTGCATGGAGAATTGTGATGACAAGAGCATGTAACATGGGGATGAGAACTGTCATGGAGCATTGTGATGACAAGGACCTGGAGAATTGTGATGACAAGGGACATGGAGCATTGTGATGACCAGGGCATGGAGCATTGTTATGGCAAGACCGTGGAGTACTGTGATGAGAAGACCATGGATAATTCTGGTGACGAGCATCATGGAGCACTGTAATGACAAGGGGCATGGAGCATTGTGATGATAGGTCTCATGGAGCATTGTGATGACAGGGCTCATGGATCATTGTGATGACAAGGGTCATGGAGTATTCTGATGACAAGGTTGTGCAGTATTGTGATGACAAAGCATTTAACACTGTGATGGGAAGTGTCATGGAACATAGTGATGCCAAGTACGTGGAGAATTGTGATGAAAGGGAACATAGAGCATTGTGATGACCAGGGCATGGAGCATTGTGATGGCAAGACCGTGGAGCACTGTGATGAGATGACCATGGATAATTGTGATGACGAGCGTCATGGAGCGCTATAATGACAAGCGGCATGGAGCATTGTGTTTACAGGGGTGTTGGAGCATTGTGATGACAAGGGCATGGAGCATTGTGAAGAGAAGGCCATGGAGCATTCTGATGAATGTGTCATGGAGCACTGTGATGACAAGTGCATGGAGCATTGTGATTACAGGTGTCTTTGAGCATTGTGATGAAAAGGGCATAGATCATTGTGATGAAAAAGGCATGGAGCCCTGTAATGACAGTGTTCAAGGAGCATACTGAAGACAAGGGTCAGGGAGCACTGTGATGACAAAGGTTATGGAACATAGTGATGAGAAGACCATGGATAATTGTGATTATGAGCATCATGGGGTGCTGTGATGAGAAGTGTTATGGAACATTGTGATCCCAACGGTTTGGAGCATTGTGATGACAAAGGTCATGGAGCATTTTGATTTCATTGTGAGGAAAATAGCCTGAAGCATTATGATAATGGGCATGGTGCATTGTGATGATAGGATTCATGGAGCTTTGAGATGAAAAGGGGCATGGAGCATTGTGATGAAAAGTGTCTTGGAGCATTGTGATGAGAAGTCCATGGAACATTCTAATGACATGCGTCATGGAGCTTTGTGATGACAAGGGCATGGAGCATTGTGATTACAGGGGTCTTGGAACATTGTGATGACAAGTGTCATGGAGCCTTGTGAATGACAAGGCCGTGGAACTTTGTGATGGTAGGGGTCATGGAACATTGTTATGCCAGGTGTAATGGAGCATTGTGATGAGAAGGACAGGAAGCATTGGTGTGAAATGTTTCATGGATTATTGTGATGAGAGTGGACATGGAGCATTGTGATGACAAGAGCACGGAACACTGTGATACAATGGTCATAGAGGATTGTAATGACAAGGGCATGGAGCATAGTGATGAGAAGGCATCGAGCATTGTGATGACATGTGTCATGGAGCTTTGTGATGACAAGGGCATGGAGAAATGTGATGAGAGTGTTCATGGAGCATTGTGATGACAATGACATGGAGCATTGTGATGTCAAGGGTCAAGGAGATTTGTGATGACAAAAGTCACGGAGCATTTTGATGACAAGGGCGTGGTGCATTGTGATGAGAAGGCCAGGGAGCATTTTGATGACAGGGTCATGCAGCAATTTGATGAAAATTGTAATGGAATATTTTGATGACAGGGGTTATAGAACATTGAGATGTCAGGGGTCATGGAGCTTTGGGATAAAAAGTGTCATGGAGCATTTTGATGACAGGGGTTGTGGAACATTGTGATGTCAGGGGTCATGGAACATTGTGATGGTAAAGGGATGTAGCATTGTGATGACAGGGGTCATGGAACATTGTGATTACAGGGGTCTTGGAGCATTGTGATGAGAAGGGTCATGGAGCCTTGTGATGACAAGGCCATGGAACACCGTGATGGCAGGGGTCATGGAGCATAGTTATGACAAGGGTAATGGAACATTGTGATGGCAATGGCATGGAGGATTGTGATGAGAAGGCCATGGAGCATTCTGATGACATGTGTCATGGAGCTTTGTGATGACAACGGCATGGAGCAATGTGATGAATGTGATCATGGAGCATTGTGATGAAAATGACATGGAGCATTGTGATGCCAAGGGTCATGGATCTTTGTGATGACAAAGGTCATGGAGTATTCTGCTGACAAGGGCGTTGTGCATTGTGATGAGAAGGGCAGGGAGCATTGTGATGACAGGGTCATGGAGCAATTGCATGAAATGTGTCATGGAACATTTTGATGACAGGGGTTATTGAACATTGTGATGCCAGGGGTCATGGAGCATTTTGATGAAAAGGTTTTGGGAGCATTTTGATGACAGGGGTTATGGAACATTGTGATGTCAGGGGTCATCGAACATTGTGATGATATGTGCATGTACAATTGTGATGACAGGAGTCATGGATCATTGTGATGACAGGGGTGAGGGAGTATTGTGACGAATAGTGATGTAACATTGTGATATCTGTGGTGAGAGAGCATTTTGATGAGAAGTGCATGGAGCATTGTGATGACAAGGTTTATGGAGCATTGTGATGACAAGATTGTGGAGCACTGTGATGACAAGTGCATGGTGCATTGTGATGACATGTGTCATGGAGCATCGTGCTGACAAGCACATGGAGCATTGTGATGACAAAGGTCATGGAGCATTGTGCTGAGAAAGGCATAGAGAATTGTGATGACAAGGATCAAAGAGCATTGTGATGAAAAGTTCATGGAGCATTGTGATGACAAGGGTCATGGAGCATTGTGATGACAAGGGCATGGAGCATTGGTCTAATAAGTTTCATGGATTATTGCGATGACTGTTGGAATGGTGCATTGTGGTGACAAGGGCATGGAGCATTGTGATGACCAGGTCATGCAGTATTGTGAAGACTGGTGTCAGGGAGCATTGTGTTGACATATGTAATCGCCCATTGTGATGACAATGGCATGGAGCATTGTGATGCCAAGTGTCATGGAGGATTCTGATGACAAAGGTAATGGTGCATTGTGATGACAATAGCTTGGAGCATTGAGATGACAAGGGTCAGGGAGCATTGTGCTGACAAGTGCATGGAGAATTGTGATGACAAGTGTCATGGAGCACTGTGATGAGAAGGACATGGATCATTGTGATGAAAAAGGCATGGAGCCTTGTCATGACAGGGTTCAAGGAGCATACAGACAACAAGTGTCAGGGAGCATTTTGATGACAAGTGAAATGAGCATTGTGATGACAAAGTCATGGAGCATTTTGATGAGAAGACCATGGATAATTGTGATGACGAGTGTCATGGGGCACTGTGATGACAAGAGTTATGGAATATTGTGATCACAAGGGTTTGGAGCATTGTTATGACAGAGGTCATGGAGCATATTGATTTCATTGTGATGACAATAGCCTGAAGCATTATGATGATGGGCATGGTGCATTGTGATGACAGGGTTCATGGATCATTGAGAAGAAAATGGGCATGGAGCTTTTTGATTACAGGTGTCTTGGAGCATTGTGATGAGAAGGGTCATGGAGCCTTGTGATGACAAGTCCATGGAACATTGTGATGGCAGTTTTCATGGAGCATTGTTATGACAGGGGTAATGGAGCATTGTGATGGCAAGCACATGGAGCATTGTGATGAGAAGTCCATGGAGCATTCTGATGACATGTGTCATGGAGCTTTGTGATGACAAGGGCATGGAGCAATGTGATGAGAGCGTTCATGGAGCATTGTGATGACAATGACATGGAACACTGTGATGCCAAGGATCATGGATCTTTGTGATGACAAATAACAGGGAGCATTTTGATGACAAGTGTTTGTGCACTGTGATGAGAAGGGCAGGGAGCATTGTGATGACAGGGTCATGGAGCAATTTGATGAAAATTGTCATGGAACATTTGGATGACAGGGGTTATGGAACACTGTGATGTCATGGTTCATGGAGCATTTTGATGAAAAGGGTCATGGAGCATTTTGATGACAGCGGTTATGGAGCATTTTGATGACAGGTGTCATCGAACATTGTGATGATAAGTGCATGTAGCATTGTGATGACAGGGGTCATGGAACATTGTGATAACAGGGGTGCGGGAGTATTGTGACGAATAGTGATGTAACATTTTGATATCTTTGGTGAGAGAGCATTTTGATGAGAAGTGCATGGAGCATTGTGATGACAAGCTTTATGGAGCATTGTGATGACAAGATTGTGGAGCACTGTGATGACAAGCGCATGGTGCATTGTGATGACATGTGTCATGGAGCATCTTGCTGACAAGCGCATGGAGCATTGTGATGACAAGGGTCAAGGAGCATTGTGCTGAGAAAGGCATAGAGAATTGTGATGACCAGATTCAAAGAGCATTGTGATGAAAACTTCATGGAGCATTGTGATGACAATGGTCAAGAAGCATTGTGATGACAAGGGCATGGAAAATTGGTCGACTAAGTTTCAAGTATTATTGCGATGACTGTTGGTATGGTGCATTGTGGTGACAAGGGCATGGAGCATTGTGATAGCCATGTCATGCAGTATTGTGAAGACTGGTGCCAGGGAGCATTGTGTTGACATATGTAATGACCCATTGTGATGACAATGGCCTGGAGCATTGTCATGCCAATTGTCATGGAGGATTCTGATGACAAAGGTAATGGAGCATTGTGATGACAATGGCTTGGAGCATTGAGCTGACAAGGGTCATGGAGCATTGTGCTGACAAGTGCATGGAGAATTGTGATGACAAGGGTCATGGAGCATTCTCATGACAAGCTTGTGGAGTATTTTGATGACAGTGGCTTGGAGCACTGTGATGAAAACGACATGGGTCATTGTGTTGAAAAAGGCATGGAGGCTATTCGTGACAGGGTTCAAGGAGCATTCTGACAAGTGTCAGGGAGCATTGTGATGACAAGTGTATTGAGAATTTTGATGACAAATGTCATGGAGCATTGTGATGAAAAGTGCATGGGGTATTGTGATGACAGGCATCATGGAGCGTTGTGATGACAAGTGTTATGGAACATTGTGATCACAAGGGTTTGGAGCATTGTGATGACAGAAGTCATGGATCATTTTGATTTCAAGGAGCATGGAGCATTGTGATAACAAGGGCATGAAGCAATGTGATCCCAAGGTTCATGGAGGATTGTGATGACAATTGTAATGGAGTATTGTGATGACAATCGCACAGAGCATTGTAATCACAAGGTCATGTAGCATTTTGCTGACAAAGGCATGGAGCATTGTGATGACAGGTGTCATGGAGCACTGTGATGACAAGCGTCACGGAGCATTGTGAATACAGGGGTCATGGAGCATTGGGATGCAAGGGCATGGATCATTGTGATGACAAGGGTCATGGAGCATTGGGCTGAAAATGTTCATGGAGTATTGTGATGACAGGGGTCATGGAGCATTGTGATGACAGAGGACATGGAGCATACTGATTTCATTGTGATGACAATAGCATGAAGCATTATGATGATGGGCATGGTGCATTGTGATGACAGGGTTCATGGATCATTGAGATGAAATGGGGCATGGAGCATTGTGATTACAGGGGTCTTGGAGCACTGTGATGACAAGGGCATGGAGCATTTTGATGAGAAGGACATGGAATATTCTGATGGCATGTATCATGGAGCTTTGTGATGACAAGGGCATGGAGCTTTTTGATTACAGGGGTCTTGGAGCATTGTGATGACAAGGGTCATGGAGCCTTTTGATGACAAGGCCGTGGAACATTGTGATGGCAGGTGTCATGGAGCATTGTTATGACAGAGGTAAAGGAGCACTGTGATCAGAAGGGCATGGAGCATTGTGATTACAAGTTTTATGGAGCATTACCATGACAAATTTTTGGACCGTTGTGATGAAAAGTGCGTAGCACATTGTGATGACAAGGGTCATGGAGCATTGTTCTGACAAAAGCATGGAGCATTTTGATGACAAGGGTCACGGAGCATTGTGATGAAAAGTTCATGGAGCACTGTGGTTATAAAGGTCACAGAGCCTTGTGATGACGTGGGCATGGACCATTGTGATGACAAATGTTATGAAGCATTGTGATGACTTGAGTCACGGAGCATTGTCATAACATTGGTCATGGAGCATTGTGATGACAAGGGCATGGAGCATTGTGGTGACAGGGGCATGGATCATTGGTCTGACAAGTTTCATAGATTAGAGTGATGACAGTGGACATGGTGCATTGTGATGACAAGGGCATGGATCATTGTGAAGAGAAGGTCATGGAGTATTGTGAAGACAGGTGTCAGGGAGCATTGTGATGACATATATCATGGTCCATTACAATGACAATGGCAGGGAGCATTGTGATGCCAAATGTAATGGAGGATTTTGATGAAAAATATAATGGAGCATAGTGATGACTAGGGCTTGGAGCATTATGATGACAAGGGGCATTGAGAATTTTCATGAAAAGGTCGTGAAACATTGTGATGACAAGGTCCTGGAGCACTGTGATGTGAAATCCATAGAGACTTGTGATGACAAATATCATGGAGCATACTGATGAAAAGGAGCATGGACCATTGTGATTACAGGGGTCTTGGAACATTGTGATGACATGGGCATGGAGCATTGTGAGGAGAAGGCCAAGGAGCATTCTGAAGGCATGTTTCATTGAGCTTTGTGATGACAAGAGCATGGAGCATTGGGTTTAAAGGTGTCTTGGAGCATTGTGATGGAAAGGGCATGGATCATTGTGATGAAAAAGGCATGGAGCCTTGTCATGACAGGGTTCAAGGAGCATACAGACAACATGTGTCAGGGAGCATTTTGATGGCAAGTGTATTGTGCATTGTGATGACAAAGGTCATGGAGCATTGTAATGAGAAGACCATGGATAATTGTGATGGCGAGTGTCATGGGGCACTGTGATGACAAGTGTTATGGAATATAGTGATCACAAGGGTTTGGAGCATTGTTATGACAGAGGTCATGGAGCATTTTCAATTCATTGTGATGGCAATAGCATGAAGCATTATGATGATGGGCATGGTGCATTGTGATGACAGGGATCATGGATCATTGAGATGAAAAGGGGCATAGAGCATTGTGATTACAGGGTTTATGGAGCATTGCTATGACAAATATGTGGACCGTTGTGATGAAAAGCGCATGGCACATTGTGATGACAAGGATCACAGAGCATTGTGGTGAAAAGTTCATGGAGAATTGTGGTTACAATGGTCACAGAGCCTTGTGATGACGCCGGCATGGACAATTGTGATGACAAATGTTATGAAGCATTGTGATGACTGGAGTCACGGAGCATTGTGATGACAGGGGTCAAGGAGTACTGTGATGACAAGGGCATGGAGCATTGTGATGACAAGGTCATGGATCATTCTGATGACAGGGGCATGGATCATTGGTCTCACAAGTTTCATAGATTATTGTGATGACAGGGGACATGGTGCATTGTGATGACAAGGGCATGGATCATTGTGAAGAGAAGGTCATGGAGTATTGTGAAGACAGGTGTCAGGGAGCATTGTGATGACATATATCATGGTCCATTACAATGACAATGGCAGGGAGCATTGTGATGCCAAATGTAATGGAGGATTGTGATGACAAATATAATGGAGCATTGTGAGGACTAGGGCTTGGATCATTATGATGACAAGGGCCATTGAGAATTTTCAGGACAATGTTGTGAAGCATTGTGATGATAAGATCCTGGAGCATTGTGATGAGAAAAACATGGAGCAATGTGATGACAACTCTCTTGGAGCATACTGATGAAAAGGGGCATGGACCATTGTGATTACAGGGGTCTTGGAACATTGTGATGACATGGGTATGGAGCATTGTGAGGAGAAGGCGAAGGAGCATTCTGAAGACATGCGTCATTGAGCATTGTGATGAGAAAGGTCATGGAGCCTTGTGATGACAAGGCCATGGAACATCGTAATGACAGAGGTCATGGAGCATTGTTATGACAGGGGTAATGGAGCACTGTGATGGCAAGGGCATGGAGCATTGTGATGAGAAGGCCATGGAGCATTCTGATGACATGTGTCATGGAGCTATGGGAAGACAAGGGCATGGAGCAATGTGATGAGAGCGTTCATGGAGCATTGTGATGACAATGACATGGAGCATTGTTATGCCAAGGGTCATGGATATTTGTGATGACAAAGGTCATGGAGCATTTTGATGGCAAGGGCGTTGTGCATTGTGATGAGAAGAGCAGGGAGAATTGTGATGACAGGGTCATGGAGCAATTTGATGAAAATTGTCATGGAACATTTTGATGACAGGTGTTATGGAACATTATGATGTCAGGCGTCATCGAACATTGTGATGATAAGTGCATGTATCATGGTGATGACAGGAGTCATGGAATATTGTGATGACAGGGTGAGGGAGTATTGTGACAAATAGTGATGTAGCATTTTGATATCAGTGGAGAGAGAGCACTTTGATGAGAAGTGCATGGAGCATTATGATGACAATGTTTATGGAGCATTGTGATGACAAGTTTGTAGAGCACTGTGATGACAACCGCATGGTGCATTGTGATGACATGTGTAATGGAGCTTTGTGCTGACAAGCGCATGGAGCCTTGTGATGACAAGGGTCATGGAGCATTGTGCTGAGAAAGGTATAGAGCATTGTGATGACAAGGGTCAAAGAGCATTGTGATGACAAGGTTCAAAGAGCATTGTGATGAAAAGTTCATGGAGCATTCTGTTTAAAATGGTCACAGAGACTGTTGATGACGAGGGCATGGACCATTGTGATGACAAGGGTCATGAAGCATTGTGATGACTGGAGTCACGGAGCATTGTGATGACAGGGGTCATGGAGGATTGTGATAACAAGGGCATGGAGCATTGTGATGACAAGGGCATGGAACATTAGTCTAATAAGTTTCATGGATTGTTGCGATGGCAGTTGGAATGGCGCATTGTGATGAGAAGGGCATGGAGCATTGTGATGACCAGGTCATGCATTATTGTGAAGACAGGTGTCAGGGAGCATTGTGATGAGATATGTAATGGCCCATTGTGATGACAATGGCATGGAGCATTGTAATGCAAAGTGTCATGGAGGATTCTGATGACAAAGGTAATGGAGCATTGTGATGACAATGGCTTGGAGCATTGTGATGACAAGGGTCAGGGAGAATTGTGCTGACAAGTGCCTGGAGAATTGTGATGACAAGGGTCATGGAGCATTCTGATGACCAGCTTGTGGAGTATTTTGATGACAATGGCATGGAGCATTGTGATGAAAACAGCATTCGGCATTGTGATGAAAATGGCATGGAGCCTTTTCGTGACAGGTTTCAAGGAGCATTCTGACGACAAGTTTCAGGAAGCATTGTAATGACAATTGTATTTAGAAATGTGATGACAAAGGTCATGGAGCATTGTGAGGAAAAGTACATGGAGTATTGTGATGAGAGGCATCATGGAGCGTTGTGATGACAAGTGTTATGGAACATTGTGATCACAAGGGTTTGGAGCATTGTGATGACAGAGGTCATGGATCATTTTGATTTCAAGCAGCATGGAGCATTGTGATGACAAGCGCATGAAGCAATGTGATCCCAAGGTTCATGGAGGATTGTGATGACAATGGTAATGGAGTACTGTGATGACAAGCACATAGAGCATTGTAATGACAAGGTCATGTAGCATTTTGCTGACAAAGGCATGGAGCATTGTGATGACATGTGTCATGGAGCACTGTGATGACAAGCGTCACGGAGCATTGTGAATACAGGGGTCATGGAGCATTGGGATGACAAGGGCATGGATCATTGTGATGACAAGTGTCATGGAGCATTGGGCTGAAAATGTTCATGGAGCATTTTGATGACGGGGGTCATGGAGCATTGTGATGACAGAGGTCATAGAGAATTTTGATTTCATTGTGCTGACAATAGCCAGAAGCATTATGATGATGGGCATGATGCACTGTGATGACAGGGTTCATGGACCATTGATATGAAAAGGGGCATGGAGCACTGTGATTACAGGTGTCTGGGAGCATTGTGATGAAAAGGGCATGGAGCATTTTGATGAGAAGACCATGGAATATTCTGATGACATGTGTCATTGAGCTTTGTTATGACAAGGTCATAGAACATTGTGATTACAGTGTTCTTGGGGCATAGTGATGAGAAGGGTCATGGAGCCTTGTGATGAAAAGGCCATGGATCATCGTGTTGGCTTGGGACATGGAGCATTGTTATGACAGGGGTAATGGCGCATTGTGATGGCATGGGCATGGAGCATTGCGATGAGAAGGCCATGGAACATTCTGATGACATGTGTCATGGAGCTTTGTGATAACAAGGGCATGGAGCAATGTGATGAGAGCGTTCATGGAGCATCATGATGACAAAGACATGGAGCGTTGTGATGCCAAGTGTCATGGATCTTTGTGATGACAAATGTCATGGAGCATTTTGATGACAAGGGCGTTGTGCATTGTGATGAGAAGGGCAGGAGCATTGTGATGAAAGGGTCATGGAGCAATTTGATGAAAAGAGTCATGGAACATTTTGATGACAGGGGTTATGGAACATTGAGATATCAGAGGTCATGGAGCATTTTGATGACAGGGGTTATGTAACATTGTGATGTCAGTGGTCATCAAACATTGTGATGATAATGCATGTAGCATTGTGATGACTGGAGTTATGGAACATTGTGATGACAGGGGTGAGGGAGTATTGTGACGAATAGTGATGTAACATTGTGATATCAGTGGTGAGAGAGGATTTTGATGAGAAGTGCATGGAGCATTGTGATGACAAGGTTTATGGAGCATTGTGATGACAAGATTGTGGAGCACTGTGATGACAAGCGCATGGTGCATTGTGATGCTATGTGTCGTGGAGCATCGTGCTGACAAGTGCATGGAGCATTGTGATGACAAGGATCATGGAGCATTTTGCTGAGAAAGGCATAGAGCATGGTGATGACAAGGGTCAAAGAGCATTGTGATGAAAATTTCATGGAGCATTGTGGTTAAAAACGTCACAGAGACAGTTGATGATGAGGGCATGGACCATTGTGATGACAAAGGTCAAGAAGCATTGTGATGACGGGAGTCACAGAGCATTGTGATGACAGGGGTCATGGAGCATTGTAATAACAAGGGAATGGAGCATTGTGATGACAAGGACATGGAGCATTGGTCTAATAAGTTTCATGGATTATTGCGATGAGATTTGGAATGGCGCATTGTGATGACAAAGGCATGGAGCATTGTGATGACCAGGTCATGCAGTATTGTGAAGAGAGGTATCAGGGAGCAATGTGATGACATTTGTAAGGGTCCATTGTGATGACAATGGCATGGAGCATTTTGATGCCAAGTGTCATGGAGGATTCTGATGACAAAGGTAATGGAGCATTGTGATGACAATGGCTTGGAGCATTGTGATGACAAGGGTCAGGTAGCTTTGTGCTGAGAATTGCATGGAGAATTGTGATGACAAGGGTCATGGAGCATTCTGATGACAAGCTTGTGGAGTATTTTGATGACAATGACATGGAGCATTGTGATGAAAACGGCATGGGGCATTGTGATGAAAAAGTCATGGAGCCTTTCGTGGCAGGGTTCAAGGAGCATTCTGAGGACAAGTGTCAGGGAGCATTGTGATGACAAGTGTATTGAGAATTGTGATGACAAAGTTCATGGAGCATTGTGATGAAAAGGGCATGGAATATTGTGATGACAGGCATCATGGAGTGTTGTGATGACAAGTTTTATGGAACATTGTGATCACAAGGGTTTGGAGCATTGTGATGACAGAGGTCATGCATCATTTTGATTTCAAGGAGCATGGAGCACTGTGATGACAAGGGCATGAAGCAATGTGACCACAATATTCATGGAGGATTGTGATGTCAATGGTAATGGAGTATTGTGATGACAAGCGCATAGAGCATTGTAATGAAAATGTCATGTAGCATTTTGCTGACAAAGGCATGGAACATTGTGATGACTGGTGTCATGGAGCACTGTGATGATAAGCAACACGGAGCATTGTGAATACACGGGTCATGGAGCATTGGGATGACTAGGGCATGGATCATTGTGATGACAACTGTCATGGAGCAGTGGTCTGAAAATGTTCATGGAGTATTGTGATGACAGGGGTCACGGAGCATTGTGATGACAGAGATCATGGCGAATTTTGATTTCATTGTGCTGACAATAGCTGGAAGCATTATGCTGATGGGCATGATGCATTGTGATGACAGGTTTCATGGACCATTGAGTTGAAAAGGGGCATGGAGCATTGTGATTACAGGGGTCTGGGAGCCTTGTGATTACAAGGGCATGGAGCATTTTGATTACAGGGGTCTTGGAGCACTGTGATGACAAGGGTCATGGAGCCTTGTGATGACAAGGCCGTGGAACATTTTGATGGCAGGGGTCATGGAGCATTGTTATGACTGGGGTAATGGAGCATTGTGATGTGAAGGGCATGGAGCATTGTGATTACAAGATTTATGGAGCATTGCGATGACAAATTTGTGGACCTTTGGGATGGAAATCGCATCGCACATTGTGATGACAAGGGATATGGAGCATTTTTCAGACAAAGGCATGGAGCATTGTGATGACAAGGGTCTCGGAGCATTGTGATGAAAAGTTCATGGAACATTGTGGTTACAAAGGTAACAGAACCTTTTGATGACGCGAGCATTGACCATTGTGATGACAAATTTTATGAAGAATTGTGATGACAGGAGTCACGGAGCATTGTGATGACAGGGGTCATGGAGCAATGTGATGACAAGGGCATGGAGCATTGTTCTAAGAAAGGCATAGTGCATTGTGATGACAAGTGTCAAAGAGCATTGTGATGAAATGTTCATGGAGCATTGTGCTTAAAAAAGTCACAGAGACTGTTGATGATGAGGCCATAGACCACTTGATGACAAAAGTCATGGAGCATTGTGATGACTGGAGTCACGGAGCATTGTTATGACAGGGGTCATGGAACATTGTTATAACAAGGGCATGGAGCACTGGTCTAATAATTTTCATGGAGTATTGCGATGACACTTGGAATGGCGCATTGTGATGAGAAGGGCATGTAGCCCTGTGATGACCAGGTCTTGCAATATTGTGAAGAGAGGTGTGAGGGAGCACTGTGATGACATATGTAATGGCCCATTGTGATAACAACGGCCTGGAGAATTGTGATGCCAAGTTTCATGGAGGATTCTGATAACAAAGTTAATGGAGCTTTGTGATGACAAGGGTCAGGGAACATTGTGCTGTCAAGTGCATGGAGAATTATGATGTCAAGTGTCATGGAGCATTCTGATGACAAGCTTGTGGAGTATTTTGATGACAATGGCATGGAGCATTGTGAAGAAAATGGCATGGGGCTTTGTGATGAAAAAGGCATGGAGCCTTTTCGTGACAGGGTTCAAGGAGCATTCTGACGACAAGTGCCAGGGAGCACTGTGATGACATGTGTATTGAGAATTGTGATGACAAAGGTCATGGAGCATTGTGATGAAAAGGACATGGAGTATTGTGATGACACGCATCATGGAGCGCGGTGATGACAAATGTTATGGAACATTGTGATTACAAGTGTTTGGAGCATTGTGATGACAGGGGTCATGGATAATTTTGATTTCAAAGTGCTTGGAGCATTGTGATGACAAGGGCATGAAGCAATGTGATCCCAAGGTTCATGGAGATTTGTGATGACAATGGTAATGGAGTATTGTGATGACAAGCGCATAGAGCATTGTAATGACAATGTCATGTAGCATTTTGCTGACAAAGGCATGGAGCATTGTGATGCCAAGTGTCATGGAGCATTGGGCTGAAAATGTTCATGGAGTATTGTGATGACAGGGGTCATGGAGCATTGTGATGAGTAGGGAATGGAGCATTGTGAAGACAAGTGTCCCGGATCATTGTGTTGTCAGGTGTCATGGAGTGTTGTGATGACAGTGGTCATGGAGCATTTTGATGATATTTTTCTTGGAGCATTGTGATGAGAATTTCATGGAGCATTGGGCTGAAAATATTCATGGAGTATTGTGTTGACAGGGGTCATGGAGCATTGTGATGACAAGGGAATGCAGCACGGTAATGACAAGGTCCTGGAGCATTGTGATGATAAAAGCATGGAGACTTGTGATGACAAGTATCATGGAGCATTCTGATGAAAAGGGGCATGGAGCATTGTGATTACAGGGGTCTTCTAGCATTGTGAAGACAAGGGCCTGGAGCATTGTGAGGAGAAGGCCATGGAGCATTCTGATGACATGTGTCATTGAGTTTTGAGATGACAAGTGCATGGAGCACTGTGATTACAGGGGTCTTGGAGCATTGTGATGACAATGGCCTGGAGCATTGTGAGGAGAAGGCCATGGAGCATGCTAATGACATGTGTCATTGAGCTTTGAGATGACAAGGGCATGGAGCACTGTGATTACAGGTGTCTTGGAACATTGTGATGAAAAGGCATGGATCATTGTGATGAAAAGGCATGGAGCCTTGTCATGACAGGGTTCAAGGAGCATACTGACGACAAGTGTCAGGGAGCATTGTGATGACAATTGTATTGAGAATTGTGATGACAAAGGTCATGGAGCATTGTGATGAGAAGACCATGGATAATTGTGATGATGAGCGTCATAGGGTGTTGTGATGTTAAGTCTTATGGAACATTGTGATCACAAGGGTTTGGAGCATTATGATGACAGTGGTCATGAATAATTTTGATTTCATTGTGATGACAATAGCCTGAAACATTTTGATGATGGGCATGGAGCATTCTGATGAGAGGCTTCATGGAGCATTGAGATGAAAAGTAGTATGGAGCATTGTGAATACAGGGGTCTTGGAGCATTGTCATGACAAGGGCATGGAAGATTGTGATGAGAAGGCTATGGAACATTCTGATGGCATGCGTCATGGGGCTTTGTGATGACAAGGGCATGGAGCATTGTGATTACAGGGTTCTTGGAGCATTGTAATGACAAGGGTCATGGAGCCTTGTGATGACAGGGCGGTGGAATATTGTGTGGGCAGATGTCATGGAGCATTGTTATGACAGAGGTAATGGAGCATTTTGATGAGAAGGGCATTGAGCATTGGTCTGAAAGGTTTCATGGATTTTTGTGATGAGATTGGGCATATAGCACTGTGATGACAAGGGCACGGAACACTGTGATACATGGGTCATGGAGGATTGTCATGACAAGGGCATGGAGCATTGTGATGAGAAGGGCATCGAGCATTGTGATGACAAGTGTCATGGAGCTTTGTGATGACAAGGGCATTGAGTATTATGATGAGAGGGTTCATGGAGCATTGTGATGACAATGACATGGAGCATTGTGATGCCAAGCGTCATGGAGCTTTGTGATGACAAAGTCATTGAGCATTTTGATTACAAGGGTGTGGTGCATTGTGATGAGAAAGGCAGGGAGCATTTTGATGACAGGGTCATGCAGCAATTTGATGAAAAATGTAATGGAACATTTTGATGACAGGGGTTATAGAACATTGTGATGCCAGGGGTCATGGAGCTTTGGGATGAAAAGGGTCATGGAGCATTTTGATGACAGTGGTTATGGAACATTGTGATGTCATGGGTCATGGAACATTGTGATGATAAGTGGATGTAGCATTGTGATGACAGGTGTCATGGAACATTGTGATAACGGGGTGAGGGAGGATTGTGATGACTAGTGATGGAACATTGTGATATCTCATGTGAGAGAGCATTTGGATTAGAAGTGCATGGAGCATTGTGCTTACAAGGTTTATGGAGCATAGCGATGACAATGTTGTGGATCATTGTGATGAAAAGCGCATGGCACATTGTGATGACAAGGGTCATGGAGCACTGTCCTGACAAAGGCATGGAGCATTGTGATGACAAGGGTCACGGAGAATTGTGATGAAAGGTTCATGGAGCATTGTGTTTACAAAGGTCACAGAGCCTTGTGATGACGCATGCATGGATCGTTGTGATGACAATCGTTATGAAGCATTGTGATGACTGGAGTCACGGAGCATTGTGATGACAGGGGTCATGGAGCATTATGATAAAAAGGGCATGGAGCACTGTGATGACAGGGGCATGGAACATTGGTCTGACAAGTTTCATAGATTATTGTGGTGACATTGGGCATGGTGCATTGTGATGACAAGGGCATGGAGCATTTTGATGAGAAGACCATGGAACTTTCTGATGACATGTGTCATGGAGCTTTGTGATGACCAGAGCATGGATCATTTTGATTAGAGTGGTCTTGGAGCATTGTGATGACAAGCGTCATGGAGCCTTGTGATGACAAGGCCGTGGAACATTGTGATGGCAGGGTTCATGGAGCATTGTTATGACAGGGGTCATGGAGCATTGTGATGACAACGGCATGGAGCATTGTGATGACCGGGTCATTGAACATTGGGCTGACAAGTTTCCTAGATTATTGTGATGACAGTGGACATGGTTCATTGTGATGACAAGGGCATGGAGCATTGTGATGACAAGGGCATGGATTATTGTGAAGATTGGTGTCAGGGAGCATTGTGATGACATATGTCATGGTCCATTGCGATGACAATGGCATGGAGCATTGTGATGCCAAATGTAATGGAGGATTGTGATGACAAATATAATGGAGCATTGTGATGACTAGGGCTTGGAGCATTATGTTGACAAGGGCCATTGAGAATTTTCATGACAATGTCGTGAAGCATTGTGATGATAAGGTCCTGGAGCACTGTGATGAGAAAATCATGGAGCCCTGTGATGACAAATCTCATGGAGCGTACTGATGAAAAGGGGCATGGAGCATTCTGATTACAGGCGTTTTGGAACATTATGATAAATATGGCATTGAGCATGGTGATGACAAGGGCACGGACCATTGGTCTAATAATTTTCATGGATTATTGTGATGACAGTTGGAATGGCGCATTGTGATGACAAAGGCATGGAGCATTGTGATGACCAGGTTATGCATTATTGTGAAGAGAGGTGTCATGGAGCATTGTGATGACATATGTAATGGCTCATTGTGATGACAATGCATTGGAGCATTGTGATGCCAAGTGTCATGGAGGATTCTGATGACAAAGGTAATGGAGCTTTGTGATGAAAATGGCTTGAAGCATTGTGATGAAAAGGGTCAGGAAGCATTGTTCTGACAAGTGCATGGAGAATTGTGATGACAATGGTCATGGAGCATTCTGATGACAAGCTTGTGGAGTATTTTGATGACAATGGCCTGGAGCATTGAGATGAAAATGGCATGGGGTTTTGTGATGAAAAATGCATGGAGCCTTTTTGTGACAGGTTTCAAGGAGCATTATGACGACAAGTGTCAGGGAACATTGTGATGACAAGTGTATTGAGAATTGTGATGGCAAAGGTCATGAAGCACTGTGATGAAAAGGGCATGGATTATTGTGATGACAGGCATCATGGAGCGTTGTGATGACAACTGTTATGGAACATTGTGATCACAAGTGTTTGTAGCATTGTGATGACAGAGGTCATGGATCATTTTGATTTCAAGGAGCATGGAGCTTCGTGATGACAAGGGCATGAAGCAATGTGATCCTAGGTTCATGGAGGATTGTGATGACAATGGTAATGGAGTACTGTGATGACAAGCGCATAGAGCATTGTAATGACAAGGTCATGTAGCATTTTGCTGACAAAGGCATGGAGCATTGTGATGACAGGTGTCATGGAGCATTGTGATGACAAGCGTCACGGAGCATTGTGAATACAGGGGTCATGGAGCATTGGGATGACAAGGGCATGGATGATTGTGATGAAAAGGGTCATGGAGCATTGGGCTGAAAATTTTCATGGAGCATTGTGATGACTAGGGAATGGAACATTGTGATGACAAGAGTCTGGAATCATTGTGTTGTCAGGTGTCATGGAGTGTTGTGATGACAGTGGTCATGGAGCATTTTGATGATATTTGACATGGAGCACTGTGATGAGAATCTCATGGAGCATTGGGCTGAAAATGTTCATGGAGTATTGTGATGACAGGGGTCACGGAGCATTGTGATGACAAGGGAATGGAACATGGTGATGACAAGGTCCTGGAGCACTGTGATGATAAGAGCATGGAGATTTGTGATGACAAGTCTCATGGAGCATTCTAATGAAAAGGGGCATGGAGCATTGTGATTACAGGGGTCTTGGAGCATTCTGATGACATGTGTCATGGAGGTTTGTGATGACAAGGGCATGGAGCACTGTGATTACAGGGGTCTTGGAGCATTGTGATGAAAAGGGCATGGATCATTGTGATGAAAAGGCATGGAGCCTTGTCATGACAGGGTTCAAGGAGCATACTGACGACATGTGTCAGGGAGCATTGTGATGACAAGTGTACTGAGAATTTTGATGACAATGTTCTTGGAGCATTGTGATGAGAAGACCATGGATAATTGTGATGATGAGCGTCATAGGGTGTTGTGATGATAAGTGTAATGGAACTTTGTGATCACAAGGGTTTGGAGCATTATGATGACAGTGGTCTTGGATAATTTTGATTTCATTGTGATGACAATAGCCTGAAGCATTATGATGATGGGCATGGTGCATTTTGATGACAGGCTTCATGGAGCATTGAGATGAAAAGGAGCATGGAGCATTGTGATTACAGGTGTCTTGGAGCACTGTCATGACAAGGGCATGTAGCATTGTGATGAGAAGGCCATGGAACATTTGATGGCATGCGTCATGGAGCTTTGCGATGACAAGGGCATGCAGCATTATGATTACAGCAGTTTGGAGCATTGTGATGACAAGGATCATGGAGCTTTGTGATGACAAGGCCATGTAATATTGTGATGGCAGGTGTCATGGAGCATTGTTATGACAGAGGTAAGGGATCATTGTGATGAGAAGGGCATTGAGCATTGGTCTGAAATCTTTCATGGATTACTGTGATGAGAAGGGCATTGAGCATTGTGATGACAAGTGTCATGGAGCTTTGTGATGACAAGGGCATGGAGCAATGTGATGAGAAGTTTCATGGAGCATTGTGATGACAATTGCATGGAGCATTGTGATGCCAAGGGTCATGGAGCTTTGTGATGACAAAGGTCATGGAGCATTTTGATGACAAGGGTGTGGTGCATTGTGATGAGAAAGGCAGGGAGTATTTTGATGACAGGGTCATGCAGCAATTTGATTAATAATGTAATGGAACATTTTGATGACAGGGGTTATAGAATATTTTGATGCCAGGGGTCATGGAGCTTTGGGATGAAAACTGTCATGAATCATTTTGATGACAGTGGTTATGGAACATTGTGATGTCAGGGGTCATAGAACATTGTGCTGATAAGGGGATGTAGCATGGTGATGACAGGGTTCATGGAACATTGTGATAACAGGGGTGAGGGAAGATTGTGATGACTAGTGATGGAACATTGTGATATCTCATGTGAGAGAACATTTGGATGAGAAGTGCATGGAGCATTGTGCTTATAAGGTTTATGGAGCATAACGATGACAAGGTTGTGGATCATTTTGATGAAAAGCGCATGGCACACTGTGATGACAAGTGTCATGGAGCATTGTTCTGACAAAGACATGGAACACTGTAATGACAAGGGTCACGCAGCATTGTGATGAAAAGTGCATGGAGCATTGTGGTTACAAAGGTCACAGAGCCTTGTCATGACGCGGGCATGGACCGTTGTGATGAAAAACGTTATGAAGCATTGTGATGACTGGAGTCACGAAGCATTGTGATGACAAGGGTCATGCAGCATTGTGATGACAAGGGCATGGAGCATTGTGATGACAGGGGCATGGAGCATTGGTCTGACAAGTTTCATAGATTATTGTGATGACATTGGACATGGTGCATTGTGATGACAAGGGCATGGAGCCTTTTGATTTGAAGGCCATGGAACATTCTGATGACATGTGTCATGGAGCTTTGTGATGACAAGGGCATGGAGCATTGTGATTACAGGGGTCTTGGAGCATTGTGATGACAAGCGTCACGGAGCCTTGTGATGACAAGGCCGTGGAATACTGTGAAGGCCGGGGTCATGGAGCATTGTTATGACAGGGGTCATGGAGCATTGTGATGACAAGGGCATGGAGCATTGTGATGAGAGGGGCATGGAGCATTGGTCTGACAAGTTTCCTAGACTATTGTGATGACAGTGGACATGGTGCATTTTGATTACAAGGGCATGGAGCATTGTGATGACAAGGGCATGGAATATTTTGAAGATTGGTGTCAGGGAGCATTGTGATGACATATGTCATGGTCCATTGCGATGACAATGGCATGGAGCATTGTGATGCCAAATGTAATGGAGGATTGTGATGACAAATATAATGGAGCATTGTGATGACTAGGGCTTGGAGCATTATGATGACAAGGGCCATTGAGGATTTTCACGAAAATGTCGTGAAGCATTGTGATGACAAGGTCCTGGAGCATTGTGATGAGAAAACCATGGAGACTTGTGATGACAAATATCATGGAGCATACTGATGAAAAGGGGCATGGAGCATTCTGATTACAGGGGTTTTGGAACATTGTGATAACTAGGGCAGGGAGCATTGTGATGACAAGGGCATGGAGCATTGTGCTGAAAATGTTAATGGAGTATTGTGATGACTGGGGTCATGGAGCATTGTGATGAGTAGGGAATGGTGCATTGTGATGACAAGAGTCCCTGATCATTGTGTTGTCAGGTGTCATGGAGTGTTGTGATGACAGTGGTCATGGAGCATTTGATGATATTTTCATGGAGCATTGTGATGAGAATTTCAAGGAGCGTTGGGCTGAAAATGTTCATGGAGTATTGTGATGACAGGGGTCATGGAGCATTGTGATGACAAGGGAATGGAGCATGGTGATGACAAGGTCCTGGAGCATTGTGATGATAAGGCCATGGAGACTTGTGATGACAAGTCTCATGGAGCATTCTGATGAAAAGGGGCATGGAGCCTTGTGATTACATGGGTCTTGGAGCATTGTGATGACAAGGGCATAGAGCATTGTGAGGAGAAGGCAATGGAGCATTCTGATGACATGTGTCATGGAGAATTGTGATGAAAAGGGCATGAAGTATTGTGATGACAAGGGTCATGGAGCCTTGTGATGACAAGGACGTGGAATACTGTGATGGCAGGGGTCATGGAGCATTGTTATGACAGAGGTAATGGAGCATTGTGATGACAAGCGTCAGGGAACATTGTGAATACAGGGTTCATGGAGCATTGGGATGACAAGGGCATGGATGATTGTGATGACAAGGGTCATGGAGGATTGGGCTGAAAATGTTCATGGAGTGTTTTGATGACAGGGGTCATGGAGCATTGTGATGATAAGGGGATGTAGCATTGTGATGACAGGGGTCATGGAACATTGTGATAACAGGGTTAAGGGAGGATTGTGGTGACTAGTGATGGAACATTGTGATATCCCATGTGAGAGAGCATTTGGATGAGAAGTGCATGGAGAATTGTGATTACAAGGTTTATGGAGCATAGCAATGACAAGGTTGTATATCATTGTGATGAAATATGCATGGCACAATGTGATGACAAGGGTCATGGAGCATTGTTCTGACAAAGGCATGGAGCATTGTGATGACAAGTGTCACGGAGCATTGTGATGAAAAGTTCATGGAACATTGTGGTTACAAAGGACACAGAGCCTTGTGATGACACGGGCATAGATCGTTGTGATGACAAACGTTATGAAGCACTGTGATGACTGGAGTCACGGAGCATTGTGATGACAGGGGTCATGGAGCATTGTGATGAAAAGGGCATGGAGCATTGTGATGAAAGCGGCATGGAGAATTGGTCTGACAAGTTTCATAGATTATTGTGATGACAGTGGGCATGTAGCATTGTGATGACAAGGACATGGAGCATTGTGATGACAAGGGCATGGAGTATTGTGAAGACGTGTCAGGGAGCATTGTGATGACATATTCAATGTTCCATTGTGATGACAATGGCATGGAGCATTGGTCTAATAACTTTCATGGATTATTTTGATGACAGTTGAAATGGTGCAATGTGATGACAAGGGCATGGAGCATTTTGATGACCAGGTCATGCAGTATTGGGAAGACAGGTGTCAGGGAGCATTGTGATGACATATGTAATGGCCCATTGTGATGACAATGTCATGGAGCATTGTGATGCCAAGTGTCATGGAGGATTCTGAAGACAAAGGTAATGGAGCACTGTGATGACAATGGCTTGGAGCATTGTGATGACAAGGGTCAGGGAGCATTGTGCTGACAAGTGCATGGAGAAATGTGATGACAAGGGTCATGGAGAATTCTGATAAAAGGCTAATGGGGTATTTTGATGACAATGGCATGGTGCATTGTGATGAAAATGGCATGGGGCTTTGTGATGAAAAAAGTATGTAGCCTTTTCGTGACAGGGTTCAAGGAGCATTCTGATGACAAGTGTCAGGGAGCATTGTGATGACAAGTTTAATGAGAATTGTGATGACAAAGGTCATGGAGCATTGTGATGAAAAGGGCATGGAGGATTGTGATGACAGGCATCATGGAGCGTTGTGATGACAAGTGTTATGGAACACTGGGATCACAAGTGTTTGGAGCATTGCAATGACAGATGTCATTGATCATTTTGATTTCAAGGAGCATGGTGCATTGTGATGACAAGGGCATGAAGCAATGTGATCCCAAGTTTCATGGAGGATTCTGATGCCAATGGTAATGGAGTATTGTGATGACAAGCGCATAGAGCATTGTAATGAAAAGGTCATGTATCATTTTGCTGACAAATGCATGGAGCATTGTGATGACAGGTGTCATGGAGCAGTGTGATGACAAGCGTCACAGAGAATTGTGAATACAGGGTTCATGGAGCATTGGGATGACAAGGGCATGGATCATTGTGATGTCAAGAGTCATGGAGCATTGGGCTGAAATTGTTCATGGAGTATTGTGATGACAGGGGTCATGGTGCATTGTGATGACTAGGGAATGGAGCATTGTGATGACAAGAGTCCCGGATCATTGTGTTGTCAGGTGTCATGGAGTGTTGTGATGACAGTGGTCATGGAGTGTTGTGATGACAGTGGTCATGGAGAATTGTGATGATATTGGTCATGGAGAATTGTGATGAGAAGGTCATGGAGCATTGGGCTGAAAATATTCATGGAGTATTGTGATGACAGTGGTCATGGAGCATTGTGATGACAAGAGAATGGAGCATGGTGATGACAAGGTCCTGTAGCATTGTGATGAGATGACCATGGAGACTTGTGGTGACAAGTCTCATGGAACATTCTGATGAAAAATGGCATGGAGCACTGTGATTACATGGGTCTTGGACCATTGTGATGACAAGTGTCATGGAGCCTTGTCATGACAAGCCCATGGAACATTGTGATGGCAGGGGTCATGGAGCATTGTTATGACAGAGGTAATGGAGCATTGTGATGATAACGGCAAGGAGCATTGTGATGACCAGGTCATGCAGTATTGTGAAAAGAGGTGTCAGGGAGCATTGTGATGACATATGTAATGGCCCATTGTGATGACAATGGCATGGAGCATTGTGATGCCAAGTGTCATGGAGGATTTTGATGACAAAGGTAATGGAGCATTTTGATGACAATGGCTTGGAGCATAGTGATGACAAGGGTCAGGGAGCATTGTGCTGACATGTGCAAGGAGAATTGTGATGACAAGGGTCATGGAGCAGTCTAATGACAAGCTTGTGGAGTATTTTGATGACAATGGCATGTAGCATTGTGATGAAAACGGCATGGGGCTTTGTGATGAAAATGGCATGGAGCCTTTTCGTGACAGGGTTCAAGGAGCATTCTGACGACCAGTGTCAGGGAACATTGTGATGACAAGTGTATTGAGAATTGTGATGAAAAGGGTCATGGAGCATTCTGATGACAAGCTTGTGGGGTATTTTGATGAGAATGGCATGGAGCATTGTGATGAATACGGAAAGGGGCTTTGTGATGAAAAATGCATGGAGCCTTTTCGTGACAGTGTTCAAGGAGCATTCTGACGACAAGTGTCAGGGAACATTGTGATGACAAGTGTATTGAGAATTGTGATGACATATGTCGTGGAGCATTGTGATGAAAAGACCATCGAATATTGTGATGATAGGCATCATGGAGCATTGTGATGACAAGTGTTATGGAACAGTGATCACAAGGGTTTGGAGCATTGCGATGACAGAGGTCATGGATCATTCTGATTTCAAGGAGCATGGAGCATTGTGATGACAATGGCATGAAGCAATGTGATCCCAAGGTTCATGGAGGATACTGATGACAATGGTAATGGAGTATTGTGATGACAAGCGCATAGAGCATTGTAATGACCATGTCATGTAGCATTTTGCTGAAAAAGGCATAGAGGATTGTGATGACTGGTGTCATGGAGCACTGTGATGACAAGCATCACAGAGCATTGTGAATACAGTGGTCATGGAGCATTGGGATCACAAGGGCATGGATCATTGTGATGACAGGTGTCATGGATCACTGTGATGACAAGCATCACGGAGCATTGTGAATACAGGGGTCATGGAGCATTGGGATGACATATGGCAAGGTCCATTGAGATGAAAATGGCAGGGAGCATTGTGATGTCAAATGCAATGGAGGATTGTGATGACAAATATAATGGAGCATTGTGATGACTAGGGCTTGGAGCATTATGATGACAAAACCATGGAGCCATGTGATGACAAGTCTCATGGAGCATACTGATGAAAAAGGGCATGCAGCATTGTGATTACACGGGTCTTGGAACTTTGTGATGACCAGGGCATGGAGCATTGTGAGGAGAAGTCCAAGGAGCATTCTGATGGCATGCATCATTGAGCTTTGTGATGACAAGGGCATGGAGCATCGTGATTACATGGGTCTTGGAGCATTGTGATGAAAAGGGCATGGATCATTGTGATTAAAAAGGCATGGAGCCTTGTCATGACAGGGTAAAAGGAGCATACAGACAACAAGTGTCAGGTAGCAGTTTGATGACAAGTGTATTGAGCATTGTGATGACGAAGGTCATGGAGCACTGTGATGAGAAGACCATGGATAATTGTGATGACGAGCGTCATGTGGCACTGTGATGACAAGTGTTATGGAATATTGTGATCACAAGGGTTTGGAGCATTGTTATGACAGAGGTCATGGAGCATTTTGATTTCATTGTGATGACAATAGCATGAAGCATTATGATGATGGGCATGGTGCATTGTGATGACAGGTTTCATGGATCATTGAGATGAAAAGGGGCATAGAGCATTGTGATTACAGTGTTCTTGGAGCATTGTGATGAGAAGGGTCATGGAGCCTTGTGATGACAAGGCCATAGAACATCGTGATGGCTGGGGTCATGGAGCATTGTTATGACAGGGATAATGGAGCATTGTGATGGCAAGGGCATGGAGCATTGTGATGAGAAGGTCATGGAGCATTCTGATGACATGTGTCATGGAGCTATGTGAAGTCAACGGCATGGAGCAATGTGATGAGAGCATTCATGGAGCATTGTGATGACAATGACATGGGACATTGTGATGCCAAGGGTCATGGATCTTTGTGATGACAATGGTCATGGAGCATATTGATGGCAAGGGCGTTGTTCATTGTGATGAGAAGGGTCATGGAGCCTTGTGATGACAAGGCCATAGAACATCGTGATGGCTGGGGTCATGGAGCATTGTTATGACAGGGATAATGGAGCATTGTGATGGCAAGGGCATGGAGCATTGTGATGAGAAGGTCATGGAGCATTCTGATGACATGTGTCATGGAGCTATGTGAAGTCAAGGGCATGGAGCAATGTGATGAGAGCATTCATGGAGCATTGTGATGACAATGACATGGGACATTGTGATGCCAAGGGTCATGGATCTTTGTGATGACAATGGTCATGGAGCATTTTGATGGCAAGGGCGTTGTGCATTGTGATGAGGAGGGCAGGGGGCATTGTGATGACAGGGTCATGTAGCAATTTGATGAAAAGTGTCATGGAACATTTTGATGGCAGGTGTTATGGAACATTGTGATGTCATGGGTCATCGAACATTGTGATGATAAGTGCATGTAGCATTGTGATGACAGGAGTCATGGAACATTGTGATGACAGGGGTGAGGGAGTATTGTGACAAATAGTGATGTAGCATTGTGATATCAGTGTTGAGAGAGCATTTTGATGAGAAATGCATGGAGTATTTTGATGACAAATTTTATGGAGCATTGTGATGACAAGATTGTGGAGCACTGTGATGATAAGCGCATGGTGCATTGTGATGACATGTGTCATGGAAAATTGTGCTGACAAGCGCATGGAGCATTGTGATGACAAGGGTCATGGAGCATTGTGCTGAGAAGGGCATAGATCATTGTGATGACAAGTGTCAAAGAGCATGGTGATGAAATGTTCATGGAGCATTTTGGTTAAAAATGTCACAGAGACTGTTGATGACGAGGGCATGGACCATTGTGATGACAAAGGTAATGAAGCACTGTGATGACTGGAGTCACGGAGCATTGTGATGACAGGGGTCATGGAGCATGGTGATAAAAAGTTCATGGAGCATTGTGATGAAAAGGGCATGTAGTATTGTGATGACAGGCATCATGGAGCATTGTGATGACAATTGTTATGGAACATTGTGATCACAAGGGTTTGGAGCATCGTGATGAGAGAGGTCATGGATCATTTTGATTTCAAGGCACATGGAGCACTGTGATGACAAGGGCATGAAGCAATGTGATCCCAAGGCTCAAGGAGGATTGTGATGACAATGGTAATGGAGTATTGTGAGGACAAGCACATAGAGCATTGTAATGACAATGTCATGTAGCATTTTGCTGACAAAGGCATGGAGCATTGTGATGACTGGTGTCATGGAGCACTGTGATGACAAGCGTCAAGGAGCACTGTGAATACAGGTGTCATGGAGCATTGGGATGACAAGGGCATGGATCATTTTGATGACAAGGTTCATGGAGCATTGGGCTGAAAATGTTCATGGACTATTGTGATGACAGGGGTCATGGAGCATCGTGATGAATAGGGAATAGAGCATTGTGATGACAAGAGTCCCGGATCATTTTGTTTTCAGGTGTTATGGATGGTTGTGATGACAGTGGTCATGGAGCATTGTGATGATATTGGTCATGGAGCAGTTTAATGAGAATATCATGTAGCATTCGGCTGGAAATGTTAATGGATTATTGTAATGACAGGGGTCATGGAGCATTGTGATGACAAGGAAATAGAGCATCGTGATGACAAGGTCCTGGAGCATTGTGATGAGATGACCATGGAGACTTGTGATGACAAGTCTCATGGAGCATTCTGATGAAAAAAGGCATGGATCATTGTGATTACAGGGGTCTTGGAGCATTGTTTTGACAAGGGCATGGAGCATTGTGAGGAGAAGGCCATGGAGAATTCTGATGACATGCGTCATGGAGCTTTTTGCTGACAAGGCCATGGAGCATTGTGATAACAAGGGTCTTGGAGCATTGTGATGAAAAGGCATGGCTCATTTTGATGTAAAATGCATGGAGCCTTGTCATCACAGGGTTCAAGGAGCATACTGACGACAGGTGTCAGGGAGTATTGTAATGACAAGTGCACTGAGCATTGTGATGACAATGATCATGGAGCATTGTGATGAGAACACCATGGACAACTGTGATGATGATCGTCATGGGGTGTTGTGATGATAAGTGTTATGGAACATTGTGATCACAAGGGTTTGGAGCATTATGATGATAGAAGTCATGGAGAATTTTGATTTCATGGTAGTGACAATAGCCTGAAGCATTATGAAGATGGGCATGGTGCATTGTGATGACAGGGTTCTTGGAGCATTGAGATGAAAAGGGGCATGGAGCATTGTGATTACAGGGGTCTTGTAGCATTGTGATGACAAGCGCATAGAGCATTGTAATGACAAGGTCACGTAGAATTTTGCAGACAAATGCATGGAGCACTGTGATGACAGGTGTCATGGAGCACTGTGATGACATGTGTCACGGAACATTGTGAATACAGGGGTCATGGATCCTTGTGATGACAAGGGTCATGGAGCATTGGGCGGAAAATGTTCATGGAGTATTGTGATGACAGGGGTCATGAAGCATTGTGATGACAGAGATCATGGAGAATTTTGATTTCATTGGGCTGACAATAGCCGGAAGCATTATGATGATGGGCATGATGCATTGTGATGACAGGGTTCATGGAGCATTGAGATGAAAAGGGGCATGGAGCATTGTGATTACAGGGGTCTTGGAGCATTGTGATGACAAGGGCATGGAGCATTTTGATGAGAAGTCCATGGAACATTCTGATGACATGGGTCATGGAGCTTTGTGATGACAAGGGCATGGAGCATTGTGATTACAGGTGTCTTGGAGCATTGTGATGACAAGTGTCATTGAGCCTTGTGATGACAAGGCCGTGGAACATTGTGATGGCAGGGGTCAAGGAGCATTGTTATGACAGGTGTAATGGAGCACTGTGATGAGAAAGGCATGGAGCATTGTGATTACAAGTTTTATGGAGCATTACAATGACAAATTTTTTGACCGTTGGGATAAAAATCGCGTGGCACATTGTGATGACAAGGGTCATGGAGCATTTTTCTGACAAAGGCATGGAGCACTGTGAAGAAAAGTGTCACAGGTTATTGTGATGAAAACTTCATGAATCATTGTGATTATAAAGGTCACAAAGCTTTGTGATGACGCGGGAATGGACCATTGTTTTGACAAATGTTATGAAGCATTGTGATGACTGGAGTCAAGGAGCATTGTGATGACAGGGTCATGGAGCATTGCGATGACAAGGGCATGGAGCATTGTGCAGAGAAAGGCGTAGATCACTGTGATGACAAGGGTCAAAGAGCATTGTGATGAAATGTTCATGGAGCATTGTGGTTAAAAAGGTCACAGAGACTGTTGATGATGAGGGAATGGACCATTGTGATGACAAAGGTCATGAATCATTGTGATGAGTGGAGTCACGGAACATGGTGATGACAGGGGTCATGGAGCATTGTGATAACAAGGGCATGGAGCATTGTGATGACAAGGGCATGGAGCATTGGTCTAATATGTTTCATGGATTATTGCGATGACATTTGGTATGGCACATTGTGATTACAAGGGCATGGAGCATTGTGATGACCAGGTCATGCATTATTGTGAAGAGAATTGTCAGGGAGCATTGTGATGACATATGTAATGGCCCACTGTGATGAAAATGGCATGGAGCTTTGTGATGCCAAGTGTCATGGAAGATTCTGATGACAAAGGTAATGGAGCATTGTGATGACAATGGCTTGGAGCATTGTGATGACAAGGGTCAGGGAGCATTGTGCTGAAAAGTGCATGGAGAATTGTGATGACAATGGTCATGGAGCATTCTGATGACAAGCTTTTGGAGTATATTGATGACAGTGGCATGGAGCATTGTTATGAAAACCGCATGGGGCAATGTGATTAAAAAGGCATGTAGCCTTTTCGTGGCAGGGTTCAAGGAGCATTCTGACGACAAGTGTCAGGGAGCATTGTGATGACAAGTGTATTGAGAATTGTGATGACAAAGGTCATGGAGCATGGTGATGAGAAGGCCATGGATAATAGTGATGATGATCGTCATGGGGTGTTGTGATGATAAGTGTTATGGAACATTGTGATCACAAGGTTTTGGAGCATTATGATGACAGAGGTCATGGAGAATTTTGATTTCATTGTGATGACAATAGCGTGAAGCATTATGATGATGGGCATGGTGCATTGTGATGACAGAGTTCATGGAGCATTGAGATGAAAAGGGGCATGGAGCACTGTGATTACAGGGGTCTTGGAGCATTGTGATGACAAGCGCATACAGCATTGTAATGACAACGTCATGTAGAATTTTCCTGACAAAGGCATGGAGCATTGTGATGACAGTTGTCATGGAGAACTGTGATGACAAGTGTCACGGAGAATTGTGAATACAGGGGTCATGAAGCATTGGGATGACAAGTTCATGGATCATTGTGATGACAATTGTCATGGAGCATTGGGCTGAAAATGTTCATGGAGTGTTGTGATGACAAGAGCATGGAGCATTGTTATGAGAAGGCCATGAAGCATTCTGAAGACATGTGTCATGGAGCTTTTTGATGACAAGGTCATGGAGCATTTTGATGACATGTGTCATGGAGCATTGTGATGACAACGGAATGGAGCATGGTGATGACAAGGTCCTGGGGCATTGTGATGAGAAGACCATGGAGACTTCTGATGAGAAGTCTCATGGAGCATTCTGATGAAAAGGAGCATGGAGCATTGTGATTACAGGTGTCTTGGAGCATTGTGATGACTAGGGCATGGAGCATTTTGATGAGAAGGCCATGGAGCATTCTGATGACATGCGTCATGGAGTTTTGTGATGACAAGGACATGGAGCATTTGTGATTACAGGGATCTTGGAGCATTGTGATGAAAAGTGCATGGATCATTGTTATGAAATAGGTATGGAGCCTTGTCATGACAGGGTTCATGGAGCATTCTGACGACAAGTGTCAGGAAGCATTGTGTTGACAAGTGTATTGAGCATTGTGATGAGAAAGATCATGGAGCATTGTGATGAGAAGACCATGGATAATTGTGATGATGAGCGTCATGGGGTGTTGTGATGATAAGTGTTATGGAACCTTGTGATCACAAGGGTTTGGAACATTATGATGACAGAGGTCATGGAGAATATTGATTTCATTGTGATGACAATAGCCTGTAGCATTATGATGATGGGAATGGTGCATTGTGATGACAGGGTTCATGGAGCATTGAGATGAAAAGGGGCATGGAGCATTGTGATTACAAGGGTCTTGGAGCATTGTGATGACAAGGGCATGGAGCACTGTGATGAGAAGGCCATGGAACTTTCTGATGACATGCGTCATGGAGCTTTGTGATGACAAGGGCATGGAGCATTGTGCTTTCAGGGGTCTGGAGCATTGTGATGACAAGTGTCATGGAACCTTGTGATGACTAGGCCTTGGAACATTTTGATGGCAATGGTCATGGTGCATTTTTATGACAGGTGTAATGGAGCATTTTGATGAGAAGGGCATGGAACATTGGTCTGAAATGTTTCATGGATTATAGTGATGAGAGTGGGCATGGAGCATTTTGATGACAAGGGCACGGAACACTGTGATACATGGGTCATGCAGGATTGTAATGACAAGGGCATGGAGCATTGTGATGAGAAGGGCATCGAGCATTGTGATGACAAGTGTCATGGAGCTTTGTGATGACAAGGGCATGGAGCAATGTGATGAGAGGGTTCATGGAGCATTGTGATGACAATGACATGGAGCATTGAGATGCCAAGGGTCATGGAGCTTTGTGATGACAAGTCATGGAGCATTTTGATGACAAGGGCATGGTGCATTGTGCTGAGAAATGCAGGGAGCATTTTGATGACCAGGTCATGCAGCAATTTGATAAAAATTGTAAAGGAACATTTTGATGGCAGGGGTTATAGAACATTGTGTTGTCAGGGGTCTTGGAGCTTTGGGATGAAAAGGGTCATGGAGCATTTTGATGACAGGGGTTATGGAACATTGTGATGTCAGGGGTCATGGAACATTGTGATGATAAGGGGATGTAGCATTGTGATGACAGGGTCCTGGAACATTGTGATTACAGGGATGAGGGAGTATTGTGATGACTAGAGATGGAACATTGTGATATCTCTGGTGAGAGAGCATTTTGATGAGAAGTGCATGGACCATTGTGATTATAAGGTTTATGAAGCATAGCAATGACAAAGTTGTGGACCGTTGTGATGAAATGCGCGTGGCACATTGTGATGACTATGTTCATTGAGCATTGTTCTGACAAAGAAATGGAGCTTTGTGATGACAAGGGCATGGAGCATTTTGATTACATGGGTCATGGAGCATTTTGATGACAATGGCGTCGAGCATTGTGATGAGAAGGCTATGGATAATTGTGATGACGCGCCTCATGGAGCACAGTAATGACAAGGGGTATGGAGCATTCTGACCACAGTGGCCATGGAGAAATATGATGACAAGTGTCATGGAGCATTCTGATGACAAGCTTGTGGAGTATTGTGACGACAATGGCTTGGAGCATTGTGATGAAAAGGGCATGGAACATTGTGATGAAAAAGGCATGAAGACATTTCATGACAGGTTTCAAGGAGCATTCTGATGACAAGTGTCAGGGAACATTGTGATGACATGTGTATTGAGAATTGTGATGAAAAAGATCATGGAGCATTTTGACGAAAAGGGCATACAGTATTGTGATGACAGGCATCATGGAGCGTTGTGATGACAAGTGTTATGGAACATTGTGATCACAAGTGTTTGGAGCATTGCGATGACAGAGGTCATGGATCATTTTGATTTCAAGGAGCATGGAGCATTGTGATGACAAGGGCATGAAGCAATGTGATCCTAAGGTTCATGGATGATTGTGATGACAATGTTAAGGGAGTATTGTGATGACAAGCAAATGGAGCATTTTGATGGCAAGGTCATGTAGCATTTTGCTGACACAGGCATGAAGCATTGTGATGATAAGTGTCATAGAGCACTTTGATGAGAAGCATCACGGATCATTGTGATTACACGGGTCATGGAGCATTGGGATGGCAAGTTCATGGATCATTGTGATGACAAGTGTCATGGAGAATTGGGCTGAAAATATTAATGGAGCATTGTGATGACTAGGGAATGGAGCATTGTGATGACTAGAGTCACGGATCACTGTGTTGTCAGGGGTCATGGAGCGTTGTGATGACAGTGGTCATGGAGCATTGTGATGATAGGGATCATGAAGCATTGTGATGAGAAGTTCCTGGAGAATTGGCGTGAAAATGTTCAGGAAGTATTGTGAGGACAGGGGTCATGGAGCATTGTGATGACAAGGGAATGGAGCACTGTGATGAAAGGTTCCTGGAGCACTGTGATGAGGAGACCATGGAGCCTCGTAATAAGAAGTCTCATGGAGCATTCTGATGAAAAGGGGCAAGGAGTATTGTGATTACAGGGGTCTTGGAGCATTGTGATGACAAGGGCATTGAGCATTGTGATTACTGGTGTCTTGGAGCATTGTGATGAAATTGGCATGGATCATTGTGATGAAAATGGTATGGAGCCGTGTCATGACAGGGTTCCAGGAGCATACTGATGAGAAGTGTCAGGGAGCATTGTGATGACAAGTTTATAGAGCATTGTGATGACAAAGGTCATGGAGCACTGTGATGAGAAGACCATGGATAACTGTGATGATGAGCTTCATGGGGCGTTGTGATGATAAGTGTTATGGAACATTGTGATCACAAGGATTTGGAGCATTGTGATGAGATAGATCTTCGAATATTTTGATTTCATTGTGATGACAATAGCCTGAAGCATTATGATGATGGTCATGGTGCATTTTGATGACAGGGTTCATGGAGCATTGAGATGCAAAGGGGCATGGAGCATTGTGATAAGAGGGTTCATGGAGCATTGTGATGACAATTGCATGGAGCATTGAGATGCCAATTGTCATGGAGCTTTGTGATGACAAAGGTCATGGAGCATTTTGATGACAAGGGCGTGGTACATTGTGATGAGAAGGGCAGGGAGCATTGTGATGACAGGGTCATAGAGCAATTTGATGAAAAGTGTCATGGAATATTTTAATGACAGGGGTTATGGAACATTGTGATGTCAGGGTTCATGGAGCATTTTGATGAAAAGGATCATGGAGAATTATGATGACAGGGGTTATGGAACATTGTGATGTCAGGGGTCATTGAGCATTTTGAGGAAAAGTGTTATGGAGCATTATGATGACAGGGGTTATGGAACATTGTGATGTCAGGGGTCACCGAACTTTGTGATGATATGTGCATGTATCATTGCAAAGACAAAAGTCATGGAACATTGTGATGACAGGGGTGAGGGAGTATTGTGATGAATAGTGCTGTAACATTGTGATATCATTGGTGAGAAAGCATTTTGATGAGAAGTGCATGGAGAATTGTGATGACAAGTTTTATGGAGCATGGTGGTGACAAGATTGTGGAGCAATGTGATGAGAAGCGCAGGGTGCATTGTGATGACATGGGTCATGGATCATTGATCTGACAAGTGCATGGAGCATTGTGATGACAAGGGTCATGGAGCATTGTGCTGAGAAAGGCTTAGAACATTGTGATGACAAGGATCAAAGAGCATTGTGATGAAAAGTTATTGGAGCATTGTGGTTAAATATGTCACAGAGACTGTTGTTGACTAGGGCATGGACCACTGTGATGAAAAAGGTCCTGAATCATTGTGATGAATGGAGGCATGGAGCATTGTGATGACAGGCGTCATGGAGCATTGTGATAACAAGGACATGGAGCATTGTGATGACAAGGTAATGGAGCATTGGTCTAATAAGTTTCATGGATTATTGTGATGACTGTTGTAATGGTGCATTGTGATGACCAGGTCATGCAGTATTGTGAAAACATGTGTCAGGGAGCATTGTGATGACATATGTAATGGCCCATAGTGATGACAATGGCATGGAGCATTGTGATGCCAAGTGTCATGGAGGATTCTGATGACAAAGGTAATGGAGCATTGTGATGACAATGGCTTGGAGCATTGTGATGACAAGGGTCAGGGAGAATTTTGCTGACAGGTGCAGGGAGAATTGTGATGAAAACGGTCATGAAGTATTCTGATGACAAGCTTGTGGAGTATTTTGATGACAATGGCTTGGAACATTGTGATGAAAAAGGCATGTGGCATTGTGATGACAAGTGTATTGAGAATTGTGATGACAAATGTCATGGAGTATTGTGATGAGTAGGGCATGGAGTATTGTGATGACAGGCATCATGGAGCGTTGTGATGACAAGTGTTATGAAACATTGTGATCACAAGGGTTTGGAGCACTGTGGTGACAGAGGTCATGGATCATTTTGATTTCAAGGAGCATGGAGCATTGTGATGACAAGGGCATGAAGCAATGTGATCCCAAGGTTCATGGAGGACTGTGATGACAATGGTAATGGAGTATTGGAATGAAAAGCGAATAGAGCATTGCAATGACAAGGTCAGGTAGCATTTTGCCTACAAAGGCATGGAGCATTGTGATGACAGGTGTCATGGAGCACTGTGATGACAAGCGTCACGGAGCATTGTGAATACAGGGGTAATGGAGCATTGGGATGACAAGGGCATGGATCTTTGTGATGACAAGTGTCATGGAGCATTGGGCTGAAAATGTTCATGGATTATTGTGATGACAGGGATCATGGAGCATTTTGATGACAAGTTCCTGGAGCACTTTGATGAGAAGACAATGGAGACATGTGATGACAAGTCTCATGGAGCATTCTGATGAAAAGGGACATGTATCATTGTGATTACAGGGGTCTTGGAGCATTGTGATGACAAGGGCATGGAGCATTGTGAGGAGAAGGCCATGGAGCATTCTGATGGCATGCGTCATTGAGCTTTGTGATGACAAGGGCATGGAACATTGTGATTACAGGGGTCTTGGAGCATTGTGATTAAAAGGGCATGGATCATTGTGATGAAAAAGGCATGGAGACGTGTCATGACAGGGTTAATGGAGCATACTGATGACAAGTGTCAGGGATCATTGTGATGACAAGTGTATTGAGCACTGTGATAACAAATGTCATGGAGCATTGTGATGAGGAGACCATGGATAATTGTGATGATGAGCGTCATTGGGTGTTGTGATGATAAGTGTTATGGAACATTGTGATCACAAGGGATTGGAGCATTGTGATGACAGAGGTCATGGAGCATATAGATTTCATTGCCAGGACAATAGTCTGAATCATTATCATGATGAGCCTGATGCATTGTGATGACAGTGTTCATGGAGCATTGAGATGAAAAGTGGCATGGAGCATTGTGATTACAGGGTTCTTGGAGCATTGTGATGTCAAGGGCATGGAGCATTTTGATGAGAAGGCCATGGAACATTCTGATTGCATGTGTCATGGAGGTTTGTGATGACAAGGGCATGGAGCATTGTGATTACAGGGGTCTTGGAGCATTGTGATGACAAGTGTCATGGAGCCTTGTGATGACAAGGCCGTGGAATATTGTTATGGCAGGGGTCATGGAACATTGTTATGATAGGGATAATGGAGCATTGTGATGAGAAGGACATGGAGCATTGTGAATACAAGGTTTATGGAGCATTACCATGACAAATTTGTGGACCATTGTGATGAAAAGCGTGTAGCATATTGTGATGACAAGGGTCATGGAGCATTTTTCTGACAAAGGCATGGAGCATTTTGATGACAATGGTCACGAAGCATTGTGATGAAAAGTTCATGGAGCATTGTGGTTATAAAAGTTACAGAGCCTTGTGATAACGCGGTCATGGACCATTGTGATGACAAATGTTATGAAACATTGTGATGACTGGAATCATGGAGCATTGTGATGACAGTGGACATGGAGCATTGTGATGACAAGGGCATAGAGCATTTTGGTGACAGGGGCATGGAGCATTGGTCTGGCAAGTTTCATAGATTATTGTGATGACAGTGGACATGGTGCATTGTGATGACAAGGGCATGGATCATTGGTCTCATAAGTTTCATTGATTATTGCGATGACTGTTGGAATGATGCATTGTGGTGACAAGGGCATGGAGCAGTGTGATAAAGAGGTCATGCTGTATTGTGAAGACTGGTGTCATGGAGCATTGTGATGACAGGGTCCATGCAGCATTGTGATGACTAGGGAATGGAGCATAGTGATGACAAGAGTCCCGGATCATTGTGTTGTCAGGTGTCATGGAGTGTTGTGATGACAGTTGTCATGGTGCATTGTGATGATATTGGTCATGGAGCATTGTGATGAGAAGGTTATGGAGCATTGTGCTGATAATATTCATGGAGTATTGTGATGACAATGGTCATGGAGCATTGTGATGACAAGGGAATGGAGCATGGTGATGACAAGGTCATGTAGCATTGTGATGAGAAGTCCTTGGAGGCTTGTGATGACAAGTTTCATGGAGCATTCTGATGAAAAGTGGCATGGATCATTGTGATTACAGTGGTCTTGGAGCATTGTGATGACAAGGGCATGGAGCATTGTCAGAAACGGCCATGGAGCATTCTGATGACATGGGTCATGGAGCTTTGTGATGACAAGGGCTTGGAGCATTGTGATTACAGGTGTCTTGGAGCATTGTGATGAAAAGGGCACGGATCATTGTGATGAAAATGTCATGGAGACTTGTCATGACAGGGATAATGGAGCATACTGAAGACAAGGGTCAGGGAGCATTGTGATGACAAGTGTATTGAGCATTGTGATGACAAAGGTCATGGAGCATTGTGATGAGAAGACCATGGATAATTGTCATGATGAGCGTCATGGTGTGTTGTGATGATAAGTGTTATGGAACATTGTGATCACAAGGGTTTGGAGCATTATGATGACAGAGGTCATGGATAATTTTGATTTCATTGTGATGACAATAGCCTGAAGCATTATGATGATGGGCATGGTGCATTGTGATGACAGGGATCATGGAGCATTGAGATGAACAGGGGCATGGAACATTGTGTTTACAGTGGTCGTGGAGCATTGTGATGACAAGGGCATGGAACATTGGTCTAATAAGTTTCATGGATTATTGCTATGACAGTTGGAATGGCGCATTGTGATGACAAGGGCATGGAGCATTGTAATGACCAGGTCATGCAGTATTGTGAAGACAGGTGTCAGGGAGCATTGTGATGACATATGTAATGGCCCAATGTGATGACGATGGCATGGAGCATTGTGATGCCAAGTGTCATGGAGGATTCTGATGACAAAGTTAATAGAGCATTGTGATGACAATGGCTTGGAGCATTGCGATGACAAGGGTCAAGGAGCATTGTGTTGACAAGTGCATGGAGAATTGTGATGACAAGGGTCATGGAGCATTCTGGTGACAAGCTTGTGGAGTATTTTGAAGACAATGGCATGGAGCATTGTGATGAAAACGGCATGGGGCATTGTGATGAAAAAGGCAAGGAGCCTTGTGATGACAGGTCTCATGGAGCATACTGATGAAAAGGGTCATGGAGCATTCTGATTTCAGGGGTCTTGGAACATTGTGATAGCAAGGGCAGGTAGCACTGTGATGACAAGGGCATGGAGCATTGGTCTAATAAGTTTCATGGATTATTGTGATGACAGTTGGAATTGCGCATTGTGATGACAGTGGTCATGGAGCATTGTGATGATACTGCTCATGGAGCATTGTGATAAGACCGTCATGGAGCTTTGGGTTGAAAATGTTCATAGAGTATTGTGATGACAAGGGAATGGAGCATGGTGATAACAAGGTCCTGGAGCATTGTGGTGAGATGACGATGGAGACTTGTTATGACAAGTCTCATGGAGCATTCTGAGGAAAAGGGGCAAGGAGCTTTGTGATTACAGAGGTCTTGGAGCACTGTGATGACAAGGGCATGGAGCATTGTGAGGAGAAGGCCATGGAACATTCTGATGGCATGCGTCATGGAGCTTTGTGATGACAAGGGCATGGAGCATTGTGATTACAGGTGTCTTGGAGCATTGTGATGACAAGGGTCATGGAGCCTTTTGATGACAAGGCCGTGGAACATTGTGATGGCAGCGGTCATGGAGCATAGTTATGAGAGAAGTAATGGAGCATTGTAATCAGAATGGCACTGAGCATTGGTCTGAAATGTTTCATGGATTATTGTGATGAGAGTGGGCATGGAGCATTGTGATGACAAGGGCACGGTACACTGTGATACATGGGTCATGGTGGATTGTAATGACCAGGGCGTGGAGCATTGTGATGAGAAGGGCATCGAGCATTGTGATGAGAAGTTTCATGGAGCTTTGTCATGACAAGGGCATGGAGCAATGTGATGAGAGGGTTCATGGAGCATTGTGATGACAAGCGCATGGAGCACTGTGCTGAGAAAGGCGTAGATCATTGTGATGACAAGGGTCAAAGAGCATTGTGATGAAAAGTTCATGGAGCATTGTGGTCAAAAAGTTCACAGAGACTGTTGATGATGAGGTAATGGACCATTGTGATGACAAAGGTCATGAAGCATTGTGATGACTGGAGTCACGGAGCATGGTGATGACAGGGGTCATGGAGCATTGTGATAACAAGGGCATGGAGCATTGTGATGACAAGGGCATGGAGCATTGGTCTAATATATTTCATGGATTATTGCGATGACATTTGGAATGGCGCATTGTGATGACAAGGGCATGGAGCATTGTGATGACCAGCTCATGCAGTATTGTGAAGAGAAGTGTCAGGGAGCATTGTGATGACATATGTAATGGCCCATTGTGATGAAAATGGCATGGAGCATTGTGATGCCAATTTTCATGAAAGATTCTGATGACAAAGGTAATGGAGCATTGTTATGACAATGGCTTGGAGCATTGTGATGTCAAGGGTCAGGGAGCATTGTGCTGACAAGTGCATGGAGAATTGTGATGACAAGGGTCATGGAGCATTCTGATGACAAGCTTGTGGAGTATTTTGATGACAATGGCATGGAGCATTGTTATGAAAACGGGATGGGGCAATGTGATGAAAAAGACATGCAGCCTTTTCGTGACAGTGTACAAGGAGCATTCTGACGACAAGTGTCAGGGAGCATTGTGATGACAAGTGTATTGAGAATTGTGATGACAAAAGTCATGGAGCATGGTTATGAGAAGGCCATGGATAATTGTGATGATGATCGTCATGGGGTGTTGTGATTATAAGTGTTATGGAACATTGTGATCACAAGGCTTTGGAGCATTACGATGACAGAGGTCATGGAGAATTTTGATTTCATTGTGATGAAAATAGCCTGAAGCATTATGATGATGGGCATGGTGCATTGTGATGACAGAGTTCATGGAGCATTGAGATGAAAAGGGGCATGTAGCATTGTGATTACAGGGGTCTTGTAGCATTGTGGTGACAAACGCATAGAGCATTGTAATGACAAGGTCATGTAGAATTTTCCTGACAAAGGCATGGAGCATTGTGATGACAGGTGTCATGGAGAACTGTGACACAGTTGTCATGGAGCATTTTGAATACAGGGGTCATGGATCATTGGGATGACAAGTGCATGGATCATTGTGATGACAAGGGTCATGTAGCATTGGGCTGAAAATATTCATGGAGTATTGTGATGACAGGGGTCATGGAGCATTTTGATTACAGGGGTCTTGGAGCACTGTGATGACAAGAGTCCCGGATCATTGTGTTGTCACGTGTCATGGAGTGTTGTGATGACAGGGTTCATGGAGCATTGAGATGAATAGGGGCATGGAGCACTGTGTTTACAAGGGTTTTGGAGCATTGTGATGACAAGGGCAAGGAGCATTTTGATGAGATGGCCATGGAACATTCTGATGACATGTGTCATGGAGCTTTGTGAGGACAACGGCATGGAGCATTGTGATTAAAGGGGTCTTGGAGCATTGTGATGACAAGTGTTATGGAACTTTGGGATCACAATGGTTTGGAGCATTGTGATGACAGAGGTCATGGAGCATTGTTATGACAGGTGTAATGGAGCATTGTGATGAGAAGGGCATGCATCATTGTGATTACAATTTTTATGGAGCATTGTGATGACAAATTTTTGGACCATTGGGATGAAAAGCGCGTGGCACATTGTGATGACAATGGTCATGGAGCATTTTAATGACAAAGGCATGGAGCATTGTGATGACAAGGGTCACGGAGCATTGTGATGAAATGTTCATGGAGCATTGTGGATACAAAGGTAACAGAGCCTTGTGATGACGTGGGCATGGACCATTGTGATGACAAATATTATGAAGCACTGTGATGACTGGAGTCTCAGAGCATTGTGATGACAGGTGTCATGGAGCATTGTGATGACAAGGTCCTGGAGCATTGTGATGAGATGACCGTGGAGACTTGTGATGACAAGTCTCATGGAGCATTCTGAAGAAAAGGGGCATGGAGTATTGTGATTACAGGGGTCTTGGAGCATTGTGATGACAAGGGCATGGAGCACTGTGAGGAGAAGGCCATGGAGCATTCTGATGACATACGTCATGGAGCATTTTGCTGAGAAAGGCATAGAGCATTGTGATGACAGGGGATAAAGAGCATTGTGAAGAAAATTTCATGGAGCATTGTGGTTAAAAATGTCACAGAGACTCTTGATGACAAGGGCATGAAACAATGTGATCCCAAGGTTCATGGAGTATTGTGATGACAATGGAAGTGGAGTATTGTGATGACAAGCGCATAGAGCATTGTAATGACAAGGTCATGTAGCATTCTGCTGACAAAGGCATGAAGCATTGTGATGCCAGGTGTCATGGAGCACTGTGATGACAAGCGTCACGGAGCATTGTGAATACAGGGGTCATGGAGGATTGGGATGACAAGGGCATGGATCATTGTGATGACAAGTGTCATGGAGCATTGGGCTGAAAATGTTCATGGAGTATTGTGATGACAGTGGTCATGGAGCATTGTGATGACTAGGGAATGGAGCATTGTAATGACAAGAATCCCTGATCATTGTGTTTTCGGGTGTCATGGAGTGTTGTGATGACAGTGGTCATGGAGCATTGTGATGAGAATGTCATGGAGTATTTGGCTGAAAATGTTCATGGAGTATTGTGATGACAGTGGTCATGGAACATTGTGATGACAAGGGAATGGAACATGGTGATGACAGTGGTCATGGAACATTTTGATTACAGGGTTGAGGGAGGATTGTGATGACTAGTGAGGGAACATGGTTATATCTTAGGTGAGAGAGCATTTGGATGAGAAGAGCATGGAGCATTGTGATTACAAGTTTTATGGAGCATAGCGATTACAAGGTTGTGGATCATTGTGATGGAAAGCCCGTGGCACGTTTTGATGACAAGGGTCATGGAGCATTGTTCTGACAAAGGCATGGAGCATTGTGATGACAAGTGTCACGGAGCACTGTGTTGAAATGTTCATGGAGCACTGTGGTTACAAATGTCACAGAGACTTGTGATGACGCAGGCATGGACCGTTGTGATGACAAACGTTATGAAGCATTGTGATGACTGGAGTCACGGAGCATTTTGTTGACAGGGTTCATGGAGCATTGTGATGACAAGGGCATGGAGCATTGTGATGACAAAGTCATGGAGTATTGTGAAGACAGGTGTCAGGGAGCATTTTGATGACATATGTCATGGTTCATTTCGATGACAATAGCATGGTGCATTGTGATGCCAAATGTAATGGAGGATTGTGATGACAAATATGATGGAGCATTGTGATGACTAGGGCTTGCAGCATTATGATGACAAGGGCCTTTGAGAATTTTCATGACAATGTCGTGAAGCATTGTGATGACAATGTCCTTGAGCATTGTGTTGAGAAAACCATGGAGCCTTGTGATGACAGGTCTCATGGAGCATACTGATGAAAAGGGGCATGGAGCATTCTGATTACAGGGGTCTTGGAACATTGTGATAGCAAGGGCATGGAGCATTGTGATGACAAGGGCATGGAGCATTGGTATAATAAGTTTCATGGATTATTGTGATGACAGTTGGAATGGCGCATTGTGAAGACAGTGGTCATGGAGCATTGTGATGATACTGGTCATGAAGCATTGTGATGAGAAGGTAATGGAGCATTGGGTTCAAAATATTCATGGAGTATTGTGATGACATGTGTCATGGAGCATTGTGATGACAAGGTCCTGGTGTATTGTGATGAGATGACGATGGAGACTTGTGATGACAAGTCTCATGGAGCCTTCTGATAAAAAGGGGCATGGTGCATTGTGATTACAGGGGTCTTGGAGCATTGTGATGACAAGGGCATGGAGCACTGTGAGGAGAAAGCCATAGAACTTTCTGATGGCATGCGTCATGGAGATTTGTGATGACAAGGGCATGGAGCATTGTGATTACAGGGGTCTTGGAGCATTGTGATGACAAGGGTCATGGAGCCTTTTGAAGACAAGGCCCTGGAACACTGTGATGGCAGGGGTCATAGAGCATTGTTATGACAGAGGTAATGGAGCATTGTGATGAGAAGGGCATTGAGCATTGGTCTGAAATGTTTCATGGATTATTGTGATGAGAGTGGGCATGGAGCATTGTGATGACAAGGGCACGTTACAATGTGATACATGGGTCATGGAGGATTGTAATGACAAGGGCATGGAGCAATGTGATGAGAATGTCATCGAGCACTGTGATGACAAGTGTCATGGAGCTTTGTGATGACAAAGGCATGGAGCAATGTGATGAGAGGGTTCATGGAGCATTGTGATGACAATGACATGGAGCATTGTGATGCCAACGGTCATGGAGCTTTGTGATGACAAATGTCATGGAGCATTTTGATGAAAATTGTGTGGTGCATTGTGATGAGAATGGCAGGGAGCATTTTGATGACAGGGTCATGCAGCAATTTGATGAAAAGTGTAATGGAATATTTTGATGACAGGGGTTATAGAACATTGTGATGCCAGGGATCATGGAGCTTTGGGATGAAAAGGGTCATGGAGCATTTTGATGACAGGGGTTATGGAACATTGTGATGTCAGGGGTCAAGGAACATTGTGCTGATAAGGGGATGTAGCACTGTGATGACAGGGGTCATGGAACATGGTGATAACAGGGGTGAGGGAGGATTGTGATGACTAGTGATGGAACATTGTGATATCTCATGTGAGAGAGCATTTGGATGAGAAGTGCATGGAGCATTGTGATTACAAGGTTTATGGAACATAGCGATGACAAGGTTGTGGATCATTGTGATGTAAAGAGCATGGCACATTGTGATGACAAGGGTCATGGAGCATTCTTCTTACAAAGGCATGGAGTATTGTGATGACATGGTTCATGGGGCATTGTGATGAAATGTTCATGGAGCATTGTGGTTACAAAGGTCACAGAGCCTTGTGATGATGCGGGCATGTACCGTTGTGATGACAAACGTTATGAAGCATAGTGATGAATGGAATCACGGAGCATTGTGATGACAGTGATCATGGAGCATTGTGATGACAAGGGCATGGAGCATTGTGATGACAAGGGCATGCAGTATTGTGAAGAGAGGTGTCAGGGAGCATTGTGATGACATATGTAATGGCCCATTGTGATGACAATGGAATGGAGCATTGTGATGCCAAGTGTCATGGAGGATTCTGATGACAAAGGTAATGGAGCATTGTGATGACAAGGGCTTGGAGCATTGTGATGACAGGTTTCAGGGAGCATTGTGCTGACAAGTGCATGGAGAATTGTGATGACAAGGGTCATGGAGCATTCTGATCACAAGCTTGTGGAGTATTTTGATGACAATTGCATGGAGCATTTTGATGAAAAAGGCATGGAGCCTTTTTGTGACAGGGTTCAAGGAGCATTCTGACGACAATGTCACGGAGCATTGGATGACAAGTGTACAGAGAATTCTGATGACAAATTCATGGAGCATTGTTATAAAAAGGGCATGGAGTATGTGTGATGACAGCCATCATGGAGCTTTGTGATGACAAGTGTTATAGAACATAGTGATCACAAGAATTTGGAGCATTGTGATGAGAGAGGTCATGGATCATTTTGATTTCAAGGAGCAGGGAGCATTGTGATGACAAGGGCATGAAGCAATGTGATCCCAAGTTTCATGGAGGATTTTGATGACAATGGTAAAGGAGTAATGTGATGACAAGCGCATAGAGCATTGTAATGACAAGGTCATGTAGCATTTTGCTGACAAAGGCATGGAGCATTGTGATATCATGTGTCATGGAGCAAAGTGATGACAAGCGTCACGGAGTATTGTGAATAGAGGGGTCATGGAGCACTGGGATGACAAGGGCATGTATCATTGTGATGACAAGGGTCATGGACCATTGGTTTGAAAAATTTCATGGAGAATTGTGATGACAGTGGTCATGGAGCATTGTGATGATATTGGTCATGGAGCATTGTGATGAGAAGTTCATGGAACATTGGGCTGAATATATTCATGGAGTATTTTTATGACATGGGTCATGTAGCATTGTGATGACTAGGGAATGGAGCATGGTGATAACAATGTCCTGGAGCATTGTGATGAGATGACCATGGAGACTTGTGATGAGAAATCTCATGGAGCATTCTGATGAAAAGGGGCATGGAGCATTGTGATCACAGGGGCCTTGGAGCATTGTGATGACAAGGGTCATGGAGCCTTGTGATGACAAGGCCGTGGAACATTGTGATGGCAGGGGTCATGGAGCATTGTTACGACAGATGTAATGGACCATTGTGATGAGAATGGCATTGACCATTAGTCTGAAATATTTCATGGATTATTGTGATGAGAGTGGGCATGGAGCATTGTGATTACAAGGGCACAGTACCCTGTGATACTTGGGTCATGGAGGATTGTAATGACAAGGGCATGGAGCACTGTGATGACAAGTGTGATGGAGCTTTGTGATGACAAGGGCATTGGGCAATGTGATGAGAGTTTTCATGGAGCATTGTGATGACAATGACATGGAGCATTGTGATGCCAAGTGTCATGGAGCTTTGTGATGACAAATGTCATGGAGCATTTTGATGTCAAGTGTGTGGTGCATTGTGATGAGAAGGGCAGGGAGCATTTTGATGACAGGGTCTTGGAGCAATTTAATGAAAAGTGTAATGGAACATTTTGATGACAGTGGTTATAGAACATTGTGATGCCATGGGTCATGGAGCTTTGGGATGAAAAGGGTCATGGAGCATTTTGATGACAGTGGTTATGGAACATTGTGATGTCAGGAGTCATGGAACATTGTGTTGATAAGGGGATGTAGCATTGTGGTGACAGGGGTCATGGAACACTGTGATTACAGGGGTGAGGGAGGATTGTGATATCTAGTGATAGATCATTGTGATATCCCAGGTGCGAGAGCATTTGGATGAGAAGTGCATGGAGCATTGTGATTACAAGGAGTATGGCGGATAGCGATGAGAAGGTTGTGGATCATTGTGATGAAAACCGCGTGGCACATTGTGATGACAAGGGTCATGGAGCATTGTTCTGACAAAGGCATGGAGCATTGTGATGACAAGGGTCACGGAGCATTGTGATGAAAAGTTCATGGAGCATTGTGGTTACAAAGGACACAGAGCCTTGTGATGACGTGGGCATGGACCGTTGTGATGACAAACCTTATGAAGCATTGTGATGACTGGAGTCACGGAGCATTGTGATGACAGGTGTCATGGAGGACTGTGATAACAAGGTCATGGAGCATTGTGATGACAGGGGAATGGAGCATTGGTCTGACAAGTTTCATAGATTATTGTGATGACAGTGGACATGGTGCATTGTGATGACAAGGGCATGGGGCATTGAGATGAGAAGGTCATGGAGTATTTTGAAGACAGGTGTCACGGAGCATTGTGATGAAATATCTCATGGTCCATTGCGATAACAATGGCAGGGAACATTGTGATACCAAATGTAATGGAGGATTATGATGACAAATATAATGGAGCATTGTGATGACTAGGGCTTGGAGCATTATGATGACAAAACCATGGAGCCATGTGATGACATGACTCATGGAGAATACAGATGAAAAATGGCATGGAGCATTGTGATTACAGTGGTCTTGGAACTTTATGATGACAAGGGCATGGAGCATTGTGAGGAGAAGACCAAGGAGCATTCTGATGGCATGCGTCATTGAGCTTTGTGATGACAATTGCATGGAGCTTCGTGATTACATGGGTCTTGGAGCATTGTGATGAAAAGGGCATGGATCATTGTGATGAAAAAGGCATGGAGCCCTGTCATGACAGGGTAAAAGGAGCATACAGACAACAAGTGTCAGGGAGCATTTGGATGACAAGTGTATTGAGCATTGTGATGACAAAGGTCATGGAGCATTGTGATGAGAAGACCATGGATAAATGTGATGACGAGCGTCATGGGGCATTGTGATGACAAGTGTTATGGAATATTGTGTTCACAAGGGTTTGGAGCATTGTTATGACAGAGGTCATGGAGCATTTTGATTTCATTGTTATGACAATAGCAGGAAGCATTATGATGATGGGCATGGTGCATTGTGATGACAGGGTTCATGAATCATTGAGATGAAAAGGGGCATAGAGCTTTGTTATTACAGTGTTCTTGGAGAATTGTGATGAGAAGGGTCATGGAGCCTTGTGATGAAAAGCCCATGGAACATCATGATGGCAGGGGTCATGGATCATTGTTATGACAGAAGTAATGGAGCATTTTGATGAGAAGGGCATTGAGCATTGGTCTGAAATATTTCATGGATTATTGTGATGAGAGTGGGCATGGAGCATTGTGATGACAAGGGCACGGAAGACTGTGATACATGTGTCATGGAGGATTGTAATGACAGGGACATGGAGCATTGTGATGAGAACGCATCGAACATTGTGATGACAAGTGTCATGGAGTTTTGTGATGACAGGGTCATGCAGCAATTTGATAAAAAGTGTAATGGAATATTTTGATGACAGGGGTTATAGAACATTGTGATGCCAGGGATCATGGAGCTTTGGGATGAAAAGGGTCATGGAGCATTTTGATGACAGGGGTTATGGAACATTGTGATGTCAGGGGTCAAGGAACATTGTGCTGATAAGGGGATGTAGCACTGTGATGACAGGGGTCATGGAACATGGTGATAACAGGGGTGAGGGAGGATTGTGATGACTAGTGATGGAACATTGTGATATCTCATGTGAGAGAGCATTTGGATGAGAAGTGCATGGAGCATTGTGATTACAAGGTTTATGGAACATAGCGATGACAAGGTTGTGGATCATTGTGATGTAAAGAGCATGGCACATTGTGATGACAAGGGTCATGGAGCATTCTTCTTACAAAGGCATGGAGTATTGTGATGACATGGTTCATGGGGCATTGTGATGAAATGTTCATGGAGCATTGTGGTTACAAAGGTCACAGAGCCTTGTGATGATGCGGGCATGTACCGTTGTGATGACAAACGTTATGAAGCATAGTGATGAATGGAATCACGGAGCATTGTGATGACAGTGATCATGGAGCATTGTGATGACAAGGGCATGGAGCATTGTGATGACAAGGGCATGCAGTATTGTGAAGAGAGGTGTCAGGGAGCATTGTGATGACATATGTAATGGCCCATTGTGATGACAATGGAATGGAGCATTGTGATGCCAAGTGTCATGGAGGATTCTGATGACAAAGGTAATGGAGCATTGTGATGACAAGGGCTTGGAGCATTGTGATGACAGGTTTCAGGGAGCATTGTGCTGACAAGTGCATGGAGAATTGTGATGACAAGGGTCATGGAGCATTCTGATCACAAGCTTGTGGAGTATTTTGATGACAATTGCATGGAGCATTTTGATGAAAAAGGCATGGAGCCTTTTTGTGACAGGGTTCAAGGAGCATTCTGACGACAATGTCACGGAGCATTGGATGACAAGTGTACAGAGAATTCTGATGACAAATTCATGGAGCATTGTTATAAAAAGGGCATGGAGTATGTGTGATGACAGCCATCATGGAGCTTTGTGATGACAAGTGTTATAGAACATAGTGATCACAAGAATTTGGAGCATTGTGATGAGAGAGGTCATGGATCATTTTGATTTCAAGGAGCAGGGAGCATTGTGATGACAAGGGCATGAAGCAATGTGATCCCAAGTTTCATGGAGGATTTTGATGACAATGGTAAAGGAGTAATGTGATGACAAGCGCATAGAGCATTGTAATGACAAGGTCATGTAGCATTTTGCTGACAAAGGCATGGAGCATTGTGATATCATGTGTCATGGAGCAAAGTGATGACAAGCGTCACGGAGTATTGTGAATAGAGGGGTCATGGAGCACTGGGATGACAAGGGCATGTATCATTGTGATGACAAGGGTCATGGACCATTGGTTTGAAAAATTTCATGGAGAATTGTGATGACAGTGGTCATGGAGCATTGTGATGATATTGGTCATGGAGCATTGTGATGAGAAGTTCATGGAACATTGGGCTGAATATATTCATGGAGTATTTTTATGACATGGGTCATGTAGCATTGTGATGACTAGGGAATGGAGCATGGTGATAACAATGTCCTGGAGCATTGTGATGAGATGACCATGGAGACTTGTGATGAGAAATCTCATGGAGCATTCTGATGAAAAGGGGCATGGAGCATTGTGATCACAGGGGCCTTGGAGCATTGTGATGACAAGGGTCATGGAGCCTTGTGATGACAAGGCCGTGGAACATTGTGATGGCAGGGGTCATGGAGCATTGTTACGACAGATGTAATGGACCATTGTGATGAGAATGGCATTGACCATTAGTCTGAAATATTTCATGGATTATTGTGATGAGAGTGGGCATGGAGCATTGTGATTACAAGGGCACAGTACCCTGTGATACTTGGGTCATGGAGGATTGTAATGACAAGGGCATGGAGCACTGTGATGACAAGTGTGATGGAGCTTTGTGATGACAAGGGCATTGGGCAATGTGATGAGAGGTTTCATGGAGCATTGTGATGACAATGACATGGAGCATTGTGATGCCAAGTGTCATGGAGCTTTGTGATGACAAATGTCATGGAGCATTTTGATGTCAAGTGTGTGGTGCATTGTGATGAGAAGGGCAGGGAGCATTTTGATGACAGGGTCTTGGAGCAATTTAATGAAAAGTGTAATGGAACATTTTGATGACAGTGGTTATAGAACATTGTGATGCCATGGGTCATGGAGCTTTGGGATGAAAAGGGTCATGGAGCATTTTGATGACAGTGGTTATGGAACATTGTGATGTCAGGAGTCATGGAACATTGTGTTGATAAGGGGATGTAGCATTGTGGTGACAGGGGTCATGGAACACTGTGATTACAGGGGTGAGGGAGGATTGTGATATCTAGTGATAGATCATTGTGATATCCCAGGTGCGAGAGCATTTGGATGAGAAGTGCATGGAGCATTGTGATTACAAGGAGTATGGCGGATAGCGATGAGAAGGTTGTGGATCATTGTGATGAAAACCGCGTGGCACATTGTGATGACAAGGGTCATGGAGCATTGTTCTGACAAAGGCATGGAGCATTGTGATGACAAGGGTCACGGAGCATTGTGATGAAAAGTTCATGGAGCATTGTGGTTACAAAGGACACAGAGCCTTGTGATGACGTGGGCATGGACCGTTGTGATGACAAACCTTATGAAGCATTGTGATGACTGGAGTCACGGAGCATTGTGATGACAGGTGTCATGGAGGACTGTGATAACAAGGTCATGGAGCATTGTGATGACAGGGGAATGGAGCATTGGTCTGACAAGTTTCATAGATTATTGTGATGACAGTGGACATGGTGCATTGTGATGACAAGGGCATGGGGCATTGAGATGAGAAGGTCATGGAGTATTTTGAAGACAGGTGTCACGGAGCATTGTGATGAAATATCTCATGGTCCATTGCGATAACAATGGCAGGGAACATTGTGATACCAAATGTAATGGAGGATTATGATGACAAATATAATGGAGCATTGTGATGACTAGGGCTTGGAGCATTATGATGACAAAACCATGGAGCCATGTGATGACATGACTCATGGAGCATACAGATGAAAAATGGCATGGAGCATTGTGATTACAGTGGTCTTGGAACTTTATGATGACAAGGGCATGGAGCATTGTGAGGAGAAGACCAAGGAGCATTCTGATGGCATGCGTCATTGAGCTTTGTGATGACAATTGCATGGAGCTTCGTGATTACATGGGTCTTGGAGCATTGTGATGAAAAGGGCATGGATCATTGTGATGAAAAAGGCATGGAGCCCTGTCATGACAGGGTAAAAGGAGCATACAGACAACAAGTGTCAGGGAGCATTTGGATGACAAGTGTATTGAGCATTGTGATGACAAAGGTCATGGAGCATTGTGATGAGAAGACCATGGATAAATGTGATGACGAGCGTCATGGGGCATTGTGATGACAAGTGTTATGGAATATTGTGTTCACAAGGGTTTGGAGCATTGTTATGACAGAGGTCATGGAGCATTTTGATTTCATTGTTATGACAATAGCAGGAAGCATTATGATGATGGGCATGGTGCATTGTGATGACAGGGTTCATGAATCATTGAGATGAAAAGGGGCATAGAGCTTTGTTATTACAGTGTTCTTGGAGAATTGTGATGAGAAGGGTCATGGAGCCTTGTGATGAAAAGCCCATGGAACATCATGATGGCAGGGGTCATGGATCATTGTTATGACAGAAGTAATGGAGCATTTTGATGAGAAGGGCATTGAGCATTGGTCTGAAATATTTCATGGATTATTGTGATGAGAGTGGGCATGGAGCATTGTGATGACAAGGGCACGGAAGACTGTGATACATGTGTCATGGAGGATTGTAATGACAGGGACATGGAGCATTGTGATGAGAACGCATCGAACATTGTGATGACAAGTGTCATGGAGTTTTGTGATGACAGGGTCATGCAGCAATTTGATAAAAAGTGTAATGGAACATTTTGATGACAGGGGTTATAGAACATTGTGATGCCATGGGTCATGGAGCTTTGGGATGAAAAGTGTCATGGAGCATTTTGATGACAGGGGTTATGGAACATTGTGATGTCAGGGGTCATGGAACATTGTGTTGATAAGGGGATGTAGCATTGTGATGACAGGGGTCATGGAACACTGTGATTACAGGGGTGAGGGGACATTGTGATAAGTAGTGATGGAGCATTGTGATATCTCAGGTGAGAGAGCATTTGGATGAGAAGTTCATGGAGCATTGTGATTACAAGGTTTATGGATCATAGCGATGACAAGGTTGTGGATCATTGTGATGAAAAGTGCGTGGCACACTGTGATGACAAGTGTCATGGAGCATTTTTCTGAAAAAGGCATGCAGCATTGTGATGACAAGGGTCACGGAGCATTGTGATGAAATGTTCATGGAGCATTGTGGTTACAAAGGACACAGAGCCTGGTGATGACGCGGGCATAGACCGCTGTGATGACAAACGTTATGAATCATTGTGATAACTGGAGTCATGGAGCATTGTGAGTACAGGGGTCATGGAGCATTGTGATAACCAGGGCATGGAGCATTGTGAAGACAGGGGCATGGAGCATTGGTCTGAGAAGTTTCATAGATTATTGTGATGACAGTGGACATGGTGCATTGTGATGACAAGTGCATGGAGCATTGTGAGGAGAAGGTCATGGAGTATTGTGAAGAGAGGTGTCAGGGAGCATTGTGATGACATATGTCATGGTCCATTGCGATGACAATGGCAGGGAGCACTGTGATGCCAAATGTAATTGAGGATTGTGATGGCAAATATAATGGAGCATTGTGATGACTAGGGCTTGCAGCATTATGATGACAAGCGCCATTGAGGATATTCATTACAAGGTCGTGAAGAATTGTGATGACAAGGCCCTGGAGGTTTGTGATGAGAAAACCATGGAGCCTTGTGAAGACAAGTCTCATGGAGCATACTGATGAAAGGGGCATGGATCATTCTGATTACAGTGGTCTTGGAACACTGTGATAACAAGACATGCAGCATTGTGATGACCTTGGCATGGAGCATTGTGATGACCAGGTCATGCAGTATTATGAAGACAGGTGTCATGGTGCATTGTGATGACATATGTAATGGCCCATTGGGATGACAATGGCATGGAGCATTCTGATGCCAAGTGTCATGGAGGATTCTGATGACAAAGGTAATGGAGCATTGTGATGACAATGGCTTGGAGCATTGTGATGACAAGGGTCAGGGAGCATTGTGCTGAGAAGTGCATGGAGAATTGTGATGACAAGGGTCATGGAGCATTCTAATGACAAGCTTGTGGAGTATTTTGATGACAATGGCATGGAGCATTGTGATGAAAACGGCATGGGTCATTGTGATGAAAAAGGCATGGAGCCTCTTCGTTACAGGGTTCAAGGAGAATTCTGATGACAAGTGTGAGGGAGCATTGTGATGACAAGTCTATTGAGAATTGTGATGACAAAGGTCATGGAGCAATGTGATGAAAACGGCATGGAGTATTGTGATGACAGGCATCATGTAGCATTGTGAGGACAAGTGTTATGGAACATTGTGATGACAAGGGTTTGGAGCATTGTGATGAGAGAGGTCATGGATCATTTTGATTTCAAGGAACATGGAGCATTGTGATGACAAGGGCATGAAGCAATGTGATCCCAAGGTTCATGGAGGATGGTGATGACAATGGAAATGGAGTATTGTGATGACAAGAGCATAGAGCATTGTAATGACAAGGTCATGTAGCATTTTGCTGAGAAAGGCATGGAGCATTGTGATGACAGGTGTCATGGAGCACTGTGATGACAAGTGTCAAGGAGCATTGTGAATACAGGGGTCATGGAGCATTGGGATGACAAGGGCATGGAACATTGTGATGACAAGCTTCAGGGAGCATTGCTGTGACAAAGGCATGGAGCATTGTGAAGACAAGGGTCACGGAGCATTGTGATGAAAAGTTCATTGAGCGTTGTGGTTACAAAGGTCACAGAGCCTTGTGATGACGCGGGCATGGACCGTTGTGATGAGAAACGTTATGAAGCATTGTGATGACTGGAGTCACTGAGCATTGTGATGACAGGGGTCATGGAGCATTGTGATAACAAGGGCATGGAGCATTGTGATGACAGGGGAATGGAGCATAGGTCTGACAAGTTTCATAGATTATTGTGATGACATTGGACATGGTGCATTGTGATGACAAGGGCATGAGGCATTGTGATGAGAAGGTCATGGAGTACTGTGAAGACAGGTGTCAGGGAGCATTGTGATGACATATGTCATGGTCCATTGCGATGGCAATGGCATGGAGCATTATGATGCCAAATGTAATGGAGAATTGTGATGACAAATATAATGGAGCTTTGTGATGATTAGGGTTTGGTGCATTACGATGACAAGGGCCATTGAAAATTTTCATGACAAGTTCGAGAAGCGTTGTGATGACAAGGTCCTGGAGCATTGTGATGACAAAGAATGGAGCCTTGTGCTGACAAGTCTCATGGAGCATACTGATGAAAAGGGGCATGGAGAATTGTGATTACAGGGGTCGTGGAACACTGTGATGACAAGGGCAATGAGCATTGTGAGGAGAAGACCAAGGAGCATTCTGATAGCATGTGTCATTGAGCTTTGTGATGACAAGGGCATGGAGCACTGTGATTACATGGGTCTTGGAGCATTGTGATGAAAAGGGCATGGATCATTGTGATGAAAAAGGCATGAAGCCTTGTCATGACAGGGTTCAAGGAGCATACAGACAACAAGTATCAGGGAGCATTTTGATGACAAGTGTATTGAGCATTGTGGTGACAAAGGTCATGGAGCATTGTGATGAGAAGGCCATTGATAATTGTGATGACGAGCGTCATGGGGCATTGTGATGACAAGTGTTTTGGAATATTGTGATCACAAGGGTTTGGAGCATTGTTATGACAGAGGTCATGGAACATTTTGATTTCATTGTGATGACAATAGGAAGAAGCATTATGATGATGGGCATGGTGCATTGTGATGACAGGGTTCATGTATCATTGAGATGAAAAGGGGCATAGAGCATTGTGATTAAAGGGTTATTGGAGCGTTGTGATGAGAAGGGTCATGGAGCTTTGTGATGACAAGGCCATGGAACATCGTGATGGCAGGGGTCATGGAGCATTTTTATGACTGGTGTAATGGAGCATTGTGATGGCAAGGGCATGGGGCATTGTGATGAGAAGGCCATGGAGCATTCAGATGACGTGTCATGGAGCTTCGTGAAGACAAATGCATGGAGCAATGTGATGCCAAGGGTCATGGATCTTTGTGATGACAAAGGTCATGGAGCATTTTGGTGGCAAGGGTGTTGTGCATTGTGATGAGAAAGGCAGGGAGCATTCTGATGACAGGGTCATGGAGCAATTTGATGAAAAGTGTCATGGAACAATTTGATGACAGGTGTTATGGAACATTGTGATGTCAGGGGTCATCGAACATTGTGATGATAAGTGCATGTAGCATTGTGATGACACGAGTCATGGAACATTGTGATGACAGGGTTGAGGGAGTACTGTGACAATTAGTGAGGTAGCATTGTGATATCAGTGGTGAGAGAGCATTTTGATGAGAAGTGCATGGAGCATTGTGATGACATATTTTAAGCAGCATTGTGATGAGAAGTGCATGGTGCATTTTGATGACATGTGTCATGGAGCATTGTGCTGACAAGCGCATCGAGCATTGTGATGACAAGTGTATTGAGAATTGTGATGACAAAGGTCATGGAACATTGTGATGAAAAGGGCATGGAATATTGTGATGACAGGCATCATGGAGCGTTGTGATGACAAGTGTTATGGAACATTGTGATCACTAGGTTTTGGAGAATTGTGATGACAGAGGTCATGGATCATTTTGATTTCAAGGAGCATGTAGCATTGTGATGACAAGGGCATGAAGCAGTGTGATCCAAAGGTTCATGGAGGATTGTGATGACAATGGTAATGGAGTATTGTGATGACAAGCGCATAGAGCATTGGAATGACATGGTCATGTAACATTTTGCTGACAAAGGCATGGAGCATTGTGATGACATGTGTCATGGAGCACTGTGATGACAAGCGTCACGGAGCATAGTGAATACAGGGGTCATGGAGCATTGGGATGACAAGGGCATGGATCATTGTGGTAACAAGTTTCATGGAGCACTGGGCTGAAAATATTCATGGAGTGTTGTGATGACAGGGGTCATGGAGCATTGTGATGACTAGGGAATGGAGCATTGTGATGACAAGAGTCCCGGATCATTGTGTTGTCGTGTGTCATGGAATGTTTTGATGACAGTGGTCATGGAGCATTGTGATGATATTGGCCATGGAGCATTGTGATGAGTTGGTCGTGGAGCACTGTGCTGAAAATGTTCATGGATTATTGTGATGACAGGGGTCATGGAGCATTGTGATGACAAGGGCATGGAGCATTGTGATGAGAAGCTCATGGAGTATTGTGAAGACAGGTGTCAGTGAGCATTGTGATGTCATATGTCATGGTCCATTGCGATGACAATGGCATGGATCATTATGATGTCAAATGTAATGGAGAATTGTGATGACAAATATAATGGAGCATTGTGATGAATAAGGCTTGGAGCATTATGTTGACAAGGGCCATTGAAAATTTTCATAACAATGTAGAGAAGCATTGTGATGACAAGGTCCTGGAGCATTGTGATGACAAAACCATGGAGCCTTGTGATCACAAGTCTCATGGAGCATACTGATGAAAAGGGGCATGGATCATTGTGATGACCAGGGTCTTGGAACATTGTGATGACAAGGGCATTGAGCATTGTTAGAAGAATTCCAAGGAGCATTCTGATAGCATGCGTCATTGAGCTTTGTGATGACAAGGGCATGGAGCATTGTGATTACATGGGTCTTGGAGCATTGTGATGAAAAGGGCATGGATCATTGTGATGAAAAAGGCATGGAGCCTTGTCATGACAGGGTTCAAGTAGCATACAGACAACAAGGGTCAGGGGGCATTTTGATGACATGTGTATTTTGCATTGTGGTGACAAAGTCATGGAGCATTGGGATGAGAAGACCATTGATAATTGTGATGACGAGCGTCATGGGGCATTGTGGTGACAAGTGTTTTGGAATATTGTGATCACAAGGGTTTGGAGCATTGTTATGACAGAGGTCATGGAACATTTTGATTTCATTGTGATGACAATAGCATGAAGCATTATGATGAAGGGCATGGTGCATTGTGATGACAGGGTTCATGGATCATTGATATGAAAAGGGGCATAGAGCATTGTGATTAAAGTGTTCTTGGAACATTGTGATGAGGAGGGTCAAGGAGCTTTGTGATGACAAGGCCATGGAACATCGTAATGGCAGGGGTCATAGAGCAATGTTATGACTGGTGTAATGGAGCATTGTGATGGCAAGGGCATGGAGCATTTTTTTGAGAAGGCCATGGAGCATTCTGATGACATGTGTCATGGAGCTTTGTGAAGACAAGGTCATGGAGCAATATGATGCCAAGGGTCATGGATCTTTGTGATGACAAAGGTCATGGAGCATTTTGATGGCAAGGGCATTGTGCATTGTGATGAGAAGGTCCGTGAGTATTGTGATGACAGGGTCATGGAGCAATTTGATGAAAATTGTCATGGAATATTTTGATGACAGATGTTATGGAACATGGTGATGTCAGGGTTCATCGAACATTGTGATGATAAGTGCATATAGCAATGTAATGACAGGAGTCATGGGACATTGTGATGCCAGGGGTGAGGGAGTATTGTGACAAATAGTGAGGTAGCATTGTGATATCAGTGGTGAGAGAGCATTTTGATGAGAAGTGGATGGAGCATTGTGATGACAAGATTGTAGAGCACTGTGATGTCAAGCGCATGGTGCATTGTGATGATATGTGTCATGGAGCATTGTGCTGACAAGCGCATGGAGCACTGTGATGACAAGGGTCATGGAGCATTTTGCTGAGAAAGGCATAGAGCATTGTGATGACAAGGGTCAAAGAGCTTTGTGAATAAAAGTTCATGGAGCATTGTGGTTAAAATGGTCACATAGACTGTTGATGATGAGGGCATGGACCATTGTGATGACAAAGGTCATGAATCAGTGCGATGACTGGAGTCTCGGAGCTTTGTGATGACAGGAGTCAGGGAGCATTGTGATAACAAAGGCATGGAGCATGTGATGACAAGGGCATGGAACATTAGTCTAATAAATTTCATGGATTGTTGTGATGAAAGTTGGAATGGCGCATTGTGATGACAAGGGCATGGAGCTTTGTGATGACCAGGTCATGCAGTATTGTGAAGAGAGGTGTCAGGGAGCATTTTGATGACATATGTAATGGCCAATTGTGATGACAATGGCATGGAACATTGTGATGCCAAGTGTCTTGGAGGATTGTGATGACAAAGGTAATGGAATATTGTGATGACAATGGCTTGGAGCATTTTGATGACATGGGTCAGGGAGCATTGTGATGACAAGTGCATGGAGAATTGTGATGACAAGTGCATGGAGCATAGTGATGACAGGGGTCATGGAGCATTGTGATTACAGGGGTCTTTGAGAATTGTGATGACTAGAGTCCCGGATCATTGTGTTGTCAGGTGTCTTGGAGGGTTGTGATGACAGTGGTCATGGAGCAGTGTGATGATATTGGTCATGGAGCATTGTGATGAGTAGGTCATGGAGCACTGGGCTGAAAATATTCATGGATTATTGTGATGACATGGCTCATGGAGCATTCTGATGACAAGGGAATGGAGCATGGTGATGAGAATATCCTGGAGTATTGTGATGACATGACCATGGAGACTTGTGATGACAAGTCTCATGGAGCATTCTGATGAAAAGGGGCATGGAGCATTGTGATTACAAGGGTCTTGGAGCATTGTGATGACAAGGGCATGGAGCATTGTGAGGAGAAGGCCATGGAACATTCTGATGACATGCGTCATGGAGCTTTGTGATGACAAGTGCATGGAGCTTTGTGATTACAGGGGTCTTGAAGCATTGTGATGACAAGGGTCATGGAGCCTTGTGATGACAAGGCTGTGGAACATTGTGAAGCCAGGGATCATGGAGCATTGTTATGACAGAGGTAATGGAGCATTGTGATGAGAAGGGCATTGAGCATTGTTCTGAAAAGTTTCATGGATTATTGTGATGTGAGTGGGCATGGAGCATTGTGATGACAAGGGCACGGTACACTGTGATACATGGGTCATGGAGGATTGTAAGGACAAGGGCATGGATCATTGTGATGAGAAGGGCATCGAGCATTGTGATGACAAGTGTCATGGAGCTTTGTGATGACAAGGGCATGGAGAAATGTGATGAGAGGGTTCATGGAGCATTGTGATGACAATGACATGGAGCATTGTGATGCCAAAGGTCATGGAGCTTTGTGATGACAAAGGTCATGGAGCATTTTGTTGACAAGGTTGTGGTGCATTGTGATGAGAAGGGCAGGGAGTATTTTGATGACAGGGTCATGCAGCAATTTGATGAAAAGTGTAATAGAACATTTTGTTGACAGGGGTTATAGAACCTTGTGATGCCAGGTGTCATGGATCTTTGGAATGAAAAGGGTCAGGGGGCATTTTGATGACAGGGGTTATGGAACATTGTGATGTCAGGGGTCATGGAACATTGTGCTGATAAGGGGATGTATCATTGTGATGACAGGGATCATGGTAAATTGTGATAACAGGGGTGAGGGAGGATTGTGATGAAAAGCACATGGGTAATTGTGATGACAAAGCTCATGGAGCATTGGGCTGAAAATATTCATGGAGTATTGTGATGACAGGGGTCATGGAGCATCGTGATGACAGAGGTCATGGAAAATTTTGATTTCATTGTGCTGACCATAGCCGGAAGCTTTATGATGATGGGCATGATGCATTGTGATGACAGGGTTCATGGAGCATTGAGATGAAAAGGGGCATGGAGCATTGTGATCACATCGGTCTTGGAGCATAGTGATAAAACGGGCATGGACCATTTTGATGCGAAGTTCATGGAACATTCTGATGACATGTGTCATGGAGCTTTTTGATGTCAAGGGCATGGAGTATTCTGTTTAAAGGGGTCTTGGATCATTGTGATGACAAGTGTCATGGAGCCTTGTGATGACAAGGCCGTGGAACATTGTGATTACTGGGGTCATGGAGCATGGTTATGACAGGGGTAATGGAGCATTGTGATGAGGAGGGCATGGAGCACTGTGATTACAATATTTATGGAGCATTGCAATGACAAATTTGCAGACCATTGTGATGAAAGCGCGTGACACAGTGTGAAGACAAGGGTCATTGAGCAATTTTCTGACAAAGGCATGGAGGATTGTGATGACAAGGGTCACGGAGCATTGTGATGAAAAGTTCTTGGAGCAATGTGGTTACAAATGTAACAGAACCTTGTGATGACGCGGGCATGGACCATTGTGATGACAAATGTTATGAAGCATTGTGATGACTGTAGTCATGGAGCATTGTGATGACAGGGGTCAAGGAGCATTTTGATGACGAGGGCATGGAGCATTGTGCTGAGAAAGGCATAGAGCATTTTGATGATAAGGGTCAAAGAGCATTGTGATGAAAAGTTCGTTGCGCATTGTGGTTAAAATGTCACAGAGACTGTTGATGGTGAGGGCATGGACCATTGTGTTGACAAAGGTCATGAAGCAATGTGATGACTGGTGTCCTGGAGCATTGTGATGACAGTGGTCATGGAGCACTGTGATAACAAGGGCATGGAGCATTGTGATGACAAGGGTATGTAGCATTGTGATAACCAGGTGATGCAGTATTGTGAAGACAGGTGTCAGGGAGCACTGTGATGACATATGTAATGGCCCATTGTGATGACAATGGCATGGAGCATTGTGATGCCAAGTGTCATGGAGGATTCTGATGACAAAGGTAATGGAGCATTGTGATGACAATGGCTTGGAGCATTTTGATGACAAGGGTCAGGGAGCATTGTGCTGACAAGTGCATGGAGCATTGTGATGACAAGGGTCATGGAACATTCTGATGACAAGCTTGTGGAGTATTTTGTTGACAATGGCATGGAGCATTGTGATGATAACGGCATGGGGCATTGTGATGAAAAATGCATGGAGCATTTTCGTGAAAGGGTTCAAGGAGCATTCTAACGACAAGTATCAGGGAACATTGTGATGACAAGTGTATTGAGAATTGTGATGACAAAGGTCGTGGAGCATTGTGATGAAAAAGGCATGGAGTATTTGATGACAGGCATCATGGAACGTTGTGATGACAAGTGCTATGGAACATTGTGATCACAAGGGTTTGGAGCATTGTGATGACAGAGGTCATCGATCATTTTGATTTCAAGGAGCATGGAGCACTGTGATGACAAGGGCATGAAGCAATGTGATCCCAAGGTTCATGGATGATTGTGATGACAATGGTAAATGGGTATTGTGATGACAAGCGCATAGAGCATTGTAATGACAAGGTCATGTAGCATTTTGCTGACAAAGGCATGGAGCATTGTGATGACAGGTGTCATGGAGCACTGTGATGACAAGCGTCATGGAGCATTGGGCTGAAATTATTCATGGAGTATGGTGATGACAGGGTTCATGGAGCATTGTGATGACAAGAGTCCCGGATCATTGTGTTGTCAGGTGTCATGGAGTGTTGTGATACAGTGATCATGGAGCATTGTGATGATATTGGTCATGGGGCATTGTGATGAGAAGGTCATGGAGCATTGGCCTGAAAATATTCATGGAGCATTGGCCTGAAAATATTCATGGAGAATTGTGATGACATGGGTCATGGAGAATTGTGATGACAAGGGAAGGGAGCATGCTGATGAAAATGTCTTGGAGCATTGTGATGAGATGACCATGGAGACTTGTGATGACAAGTTTCATGGAGCATTCTGATGAAAAGGGGCATGGAGCATTGTGATTACAGGGGTCTTGGAGCATTGTGATGACAAGGGCATGGAGCATTGTGAGGAGAAGGCCAGGGAGCATTCTGATGACATGCGTCATGGAGCTTTGTGATGACAAGGGCATGGAGCCTTGTGATGACAAGGCCGTGGAACATTGTGATCGCAGACTCATGGAGCATGGTTATGACAGTGGTAATGGAGCATTGTGATGAGAAGGGCATGGAGCATTGTGATTACAAGTTTTATGGAGCATTGCGATGATAAATATGTGGAACTTTGGGAGAAAATGCACGTGGCACATTGTGATGACAAGGGTCATGGAGCATTTTTCTGAGAAAGGCATGGAGCACTGTGATGACAAGTGTCACGCAGCATTGAGATGAAATGTTCATGGAGCATTGTGGTTAAAAAGGTCGCAGAGCCTTGTGATGACGCGGGCATGGACCATTGTGATGACAAACATTATGAAGCATTGTGATGACTGGAGTCACGGAGCACTGTGTTGACAGGGGTCATGGAGCATTGTGATGACATGTGTCATGGAGCATTGTGCTGACAAGCGCATGGAGCATTGTGATGACAAGGGTCATGGAACATTGTGCTGAGAAAGGCATAGAGCATTGTGATGACAAGGGTCAAAGAGCATTGTGATGAAAAGTTCATGGATCATTTTGGTTAAAAAGCTCACAGAGAGTGATGATGACGAGGGCATGGACCATTGTGGTGACAAAGGTCATGAAGCATTGTGATGACTGGAGTCAAAGAGCATTGTGATGGCAGGGGTCATGGAGCATTGTGATAACAAGGGCATGGAGCATTGTGATGACAAGGGCATGGAACATCGGTCTAATAAATATCATGGATTGTTGCGATGACAGTTGGAATGGCGCATTGTGATGACAAAGGCATGGAGCATTGTGATGTCCAGGTTATGCAGTATGGTGATGAGAGGTGTCAGGGTGCATTGTGATGACATATGTATGGCCCATTGTGATAACAATGGCATGGGGCATTGTGATGACAAATGTCATGGAGAATTCTGATGACAAAGGTAATGGAGCATTGTGATGACAATGGCTTGGAGCATTGTGATGACAAGTGTCAGGGAGCATTGTGCTGACAAGTGCATGGAGAATTGTGATGACAAGGGTCATGGAGAATTCTGATGACAAGCTTGTGGAGTATTTTGATGAAAATGGCATGGAGATTTGTGATGAAAACGGCATGGGGTATTGTGATTAAAAAGGCCTGGAGCCTTTTCCTGACAGGGTTCAAGGAGCATTCTGATGACAAGTGTCAGGGAGCATTGTCATGACAAGTGTATTGAGAATTGTGATGACAAAGGTCATGGAGCATTGTGATGAGAAGGCCAAGGATAATTGTGATGATGATCGTCATGGAGCATTGTGATGATAAGTGTTATGGAACATTGTGATCACAGGGGTTTGGAGCATTGTGATGACAGAGGTCATGGATCATTTTGATTTCAAGGAGCATGGAGCATTGTAATTACAAGGGCATGAGTCAATGTGATCCCAAGGTTCATGGAGGATTGTGATGACAATGGAAATGGAGTATTGTGATCACAAGCGCATAGAGCATTTTAATGACAAGGTCATGTAGCATTTTGCTGACAAAGGCATGGAGCATTGTGATGACATGTGTCATGGAGCAATATGATGACAAACGTCACGGAGCATTGTGAATACAGGGATCATGGAGCTTTGGGATGACAAGGGCATGGATCATTGTGATGACAAGAGTCATGGAGCACTGGGCTGAAAATGTTCATGGAGTGTTGTGATGACAGGTGTCATGCAGCATTGTGATGAGGAGACCATGGAGACTTGTGATGACAAGTCTAATGGAGCATTCTGATTAAAAGAGGCATGGAGCATTGTGATTACAGGGGCCTTGGAGCATTGTGATGACTAGGGCATGGAGCATTGTGATGAGAAAATCATGGCGCATTCTGATGACATGCGTCATGGAGTTTTGTGATGACAAGGGCATGGAGCATTGTGATTACAGGGATCTTGGAGCATTGTGATGAAAAGGGCACTGATCATTGAGATGAAAAAGGCATGGAGCCTTGTCATGACAGGGTTCAAGGAGCATACTGACGACAAGTGTAAGGGAGCATTGTGATGACAAGTGTATTGAGCATTGTGATGATAAAGCTCTTGAAGCATTGCGATGAGAATGCCATGGCTAATTGTGATGATGAGCGTCATGGAGCATTGTGATGATAAGTGTTATGGAACATTGTGATCACAAGGGTTTGGAGCATTATGATGACAGAAATCATGGAGAATATTGATTTCATTGTTATGACAATAGCCTGAAGCATTATGATGATGGGCATGGTGCATTGTGATGACAGGATTCATGGAGCATTGAGATGAAAATTGGCATGGAGCATTGTGTTTACAGGGATCTTTTAGCATTGTGATGACAAGGTCATGGAGCATTGTGTGGAGAAGGCCATGGCGCATTCTGATGACATGCATCATGGAGCTTTGTGATGACAAGGGCATGGAGCATTGTGATTACAGGGGTCTTCAGCATTGTGATGACAAGTGTCATGGATCCTTGTGATGACTAGGCGTTGGAACATTGTGATGGCAGTGGTCATGGTGCATTGTTATGACAGAGGTAATGCAGCATTGTGATGAGAAGGGCTTGGAACACTGGTCTGAAATGTTTCATGGATTATTGTGATGAGAGTGGACATGGAGCATTGTGATGACAAGTGTACGGAACACTATGATACATGGGTCATGCAGGATTGTAATGACAAAGGCATGGAGCATTGTGATGATAAGGGCATCAAGCATTGTGATGAAAAGTGTCATGGAGCTTTGTGATGACAAGGGCATTGAGCAACGTTATGAGAGGGTTCATGGAGCATTGTGATGACAATGACATGGAGCATTGTGATGCCAAGGGTCATGGAGCTTTGTGATGACAAATTTATGGAGCATTTTGATGACAAGTGTGTTGTGCATTGTGATGAGAAGGGCAGGGAGCATTTTGATGACAGGGTCATGCAGCAATTTGATGAAAAATGTAATGGAACATTTTAAAGGCAGGGGTTATAGAACATTGTGATGTCAGGGATCTTGGAGCTTTGGGATGAAAAGGGTCATGGAGCATTTTGATGACAAGGGTTATGGAACATTGTGATGTCAGGGGTCATGGAACATTGTGATTATAAGGGGATGTAGCATTGTGATGACACTGTCATGGAACATTGTGATTACAGGGGTGATGGAGTATTGTGATGACTAGTGATGGAACACTGTGATATCTCTGTTGGGAGAGCATTTTGATGAGAAGAGCATGGAGCATTGTGATTCCAAGCTTTATGGAGCATTGCAATGCCAAGGTTGTGTACCGTTGTGATGAAATGCGCGTGGAACATTGTGATGACAAGGTCATGCATTATTGTGAAGACAGGTGTCAGGGAGCATTGTGATGACATATGCAATGGCCCATTGTGATGACAATGTCATGGAGCATTGTGATGCCAAGTGTCATGGAGGATTCTGATGACAAAGGTAATGGAGCATTGTGATGACAGTGGCTTGGAGCATTGTGATGAAAAGGGTCAGGGAGCATTTTGATTTCATTGTGATGACAACAGCCTGAAGCATTATTGTGATGGGCATGGTGCATTGTGATGATAGGATTCTTGGAACTTTGAGATGAAAATGGGCATCGAGCATTTTCATAACAAGGGTCTTGGAACATTGTGATGACAAGGGCATGGAGCATTGTGATGAGAAGTCCATGGAACATTCTGATGACATGCGTCATGGAGCTTTCTGATGACAAGGGCATGGAGCATTGTGATTACAGGTGTCTTGGAACATTGTGATGACAAGTGTCATGGAGCCTTGTGAATGACAAGGCCGTGGAACATTGTGATGGCAGGGGTCATGGAATATTGTTATGACAGGTGTAATGCAGCACTGTGATGAGAAGGGCAGGAAGCATTGTTGTGAAATGCTTCATGGAATATTGTAATGAGAGTGGGCATGGAGCATTGTGATGACAAGAGCACGGAACACTGTGATACATGGGTCATGGAGGATTGTAATGACAAGGGCATGGAGCATTGTGATGAGAAGGGCATTGAGCATTGTGATGACAAGTGTCATGGAGCTTTGTGATGACAAGGGCATGGATCAATGTGATGAGAGGGTTCATGGAGCATTGTGATGACAATGACATGGAGCATTGTGATGTCAAGTGTCATGGAGGTTTGTGATGTCAAAAGTCATGGAGCATTTTGATGACCAGGGCGTGGTGCATTGTGATGAGAAGGGCAGGGAGCAGTTTGAGGACAGGGTCATGCAGCAATTTGATGAAAATTGTAATGGAACATTTTGATGACAGGTGTTATAGAACATTGTGATGTCAGGGGTCACGGAGCTTTGGGATGAAAAGGGTCATGGAGCATTTTGATGACAGGGGTTGTGGAACATTGTGATGTCAGGGGTCATGGAACATTGTGACGATAAGGGGATGTAGCATTGTGATGACAGGGGTCATGGAACATTGTGATTACAAGGGTGAGGGAGTAATGTGATGACTAGTGATGGAACATTATGATATCTCATGTGAGAGAGCATTTTGATGAGAAGTACATGGAGCATTGGGATTATAAGGTTTATGGAGCATATCGATGACAAGGTTGTGGACCGCTGTGATGAAAGGCACGTGGCACATTGTGATGACAAGGGTCATGGAGCATTGTTCTGACAAAGGGATGGAGCATTGTGATGAAAAGGGTCACGGAGCATTGTGATGAAAATTTCATGGAACATTGTGGTTACAAAGGTCACAAAGCCTTGTGATGACGTGGGCATGGACTGTTGTCATGACAAGGGTTATGAAGCACTGTGATGACTGGAGTCACGGAGCATTGTGATGACAGGGGTCATGGAGCATTGTGATGAAAAGGGCATGGGGCATTGTGATGACAGAGGTCATGGAGAATTTTGATTTCATTGTGCTGACAATAGCCGGAAGCATTATGATGATGGGCATGATGCATTGTGATGACAGGGTTCATGGAGCATAGAGATGAAAAGGGGCATGGAGCATTGTGATTACAGGGGTCTTGGAGCATTGTGATGACAAGTGTCATGGAGGCTAGTGATGACAAGGCCGTGGAACATTGTAATGGCAGGGTTCATGGAGCATTGTTATGACAGGGGTAATGGAGCATTGTGATGGGTTGGGCATGGAGCATTTTGATTACAAGGTTTATAGAGCACTGTGACGACAAATTTGTGGAACGTTGGGATAAAAAGTTCGTGGCACATAGTGATGACAAGTGTCATGGAGCATTTTTCTGACAAAGGCATGGAGCACTGTGATGACAAGGGTCACGGAGCACTGTGATGAAAAGTTCACTGAGCGTTGTGGTTAAAAAGGTCACAGAGCCTTGTGATGATGCGGGCAAGGACCACTGTGATGACAAATGTTATGAAGCATTGTGATGACTGGAGTCACGGAGCATTGTGATGACAGGGTCATGGAGCATTGTGATGACAAGGGCATGGAACATTGTGCTGATAAAGGCGTAGAGCATTGTGATGTCAAGGGTCAAAGAGCATTGTGATGAAAAGTTCATGGAACATTGTGGTTAAAAATGTTACAGAGACTGTTGATGATGAGGGCATGGACCATTGTGATGACAAAGGTCATGAAGCATTGTGATGACTGGAGTCACGGAGAATTGTGATGACAGGGGTCATGGAGGATTGTGATAACAAGGGCATGGAGCACTGGGATGACAAGGGCATGGAGCATTGGTTTAATAAGTTTCATGGATTATTGCGATGACAGTTGGAATGGCGCATTGTGATGACCAGGTCATGCAGTATTGTGAAGACAGGTGTCAGGGAGCATTGTGATGACATATGTAATTGCCCATTGTGATGACAATGGCATGGAGCATTGTGATGCCAAGTGTCATTGAAGATTCTGATGACAAAGGTAATGGAGCAATGTGATGACAGTGGCTTGGAGCATTGTGATGACAAGGGTCAGGGAGCATTGTGCTGACAAGTGCATGGAGAACTGTGATGACAAGGGTCATGGAGCATTCTGATGACAAGCCTGTGGTGTATTTTGATGACAATGGTATGGAGCATTGTGATGAAAACGGCATGGGGCAGTGTGATGAAAATGGCATGGAGCCTTTTTGTGACAGGGTTCAAGGAGCATTCTGACGACAAGAGTCAGGGAGCATTGTGATGACAAGTGTATTGAGAACTGTGATGACAAAGGTCATGGAGCATTTTGATGAGAAGGCCATGGATAATTGTGATGATGATGGTCATGGGGTGTTTTGATGATAAGTGTTATGGAACATTGTGATCACAAGGTTTTGGAGCATTATGATAACAGAGGTCATGGAGAATTTTGATTGCATTGTGATGACAATAGCCTGAAGCATTATGATGATGGTCATGGTGCATTGTGATGACAGGGTTCATGGAGCATTGAGATGAAAAGGGGCATGGAGCATTGTGATTACAGGGATCTTGGAGCATTGTGATGACAAGGGCATGGAGCATTGTGATTACAGGGTTCTTGGAACATTGTGATAACAAGTGTCATGGAGCCTTGTGATAACAAGGCCGTGGAACATTGTGATGGCAGTGGTCATGGAGCATTGTTATGACAGAAGTAATGGAGCATTTTGATGAGAAGGGCATTGAGCATTGGTCTGAAATATTTCATGGATTATTGAGATGTGAGTTGGCATGGAACATTGAGCTGATAAGGGCAAGGAACTCTGTGATACATGGGTCATGGAGGATTGTAATGACAAGCGCATGGAGCATTGTGATGGGAAGGGCATCGAGCATTGTGATGACAAGTGTCATGGAGCTTTGTGATGACAAGGGCATGGAGCAATGTGATGAGATTGTTCATTGAGCATGGTAACGACAATGACATGGAGCACTGTGATGCCAATGGTCATGGAGATTTGTGATGACAAAGGTCATGGAGCATTTTGATGACAAAGGTGTGGTGTATTGTGATGCGAAGGGCAGGGAGCATTTTGATTACAGGGTCATGCAGCAATTTGATGAAAAGTGTAATGGAACATTTTGATGACAGGGCTTATAAAACATTGTGATAACAGGGGTCATGGAGCTTTGGGATGAAATGGGTCATGGGGCATTTTGATGACAGTGGTTATGGAACATTGTGATGTCAGGGGTCATGGAACATTGTGAAGATAAGGGGATGTAGCATTGTGATGACAGGGTCATGGAACATTGTGATTATAGGGGTGAGGGAGTATTGTGATGACTACTGATGGAACACTGTGATATCTCTGGTGAGAGAGCATTTTGATGAGAAGTGCATGGACCATTGTGATTACAAGGTTTATGGAAAACAGCGATAACAATGTTGTGGATCATTGTGATGAAAAGCGCGTGGCACACTGTGATGATAAGGGTCATGGAGCATTGTTCTGACAAAGACATGGAGCACTGTGATGACAAGTGTCACGGAGCATTGTGATGAAATGTTCATGGAGCATTGTGGTTACATAGGACACAGAGCCTTGTGATGACGCGGACATGGACCGCTGTGATGACAAACGTTATGAAGCATTGTGATGACTGGAGTCATGGAGCATTGTGAGGAATGGGGTCATGGAGCATTGTGATAACAAGCGCATGGAGCATTGTGAAGACAGGGGCATGGAGCATCGGTCTGACAATTTCATAAATTATTGTGATGACAGGGGACATCGTGCATTGTTATGACAAGGGCATCGAGCATTGTGGTGAGAACGTCATGCAGTATTGTGAAGACAGGTGTCAGGGAGCATTGTGATGACATATGTCATGGTCCATTGCGATGACAATGGCAGGGAGCATTGTGATGCCAAATGAAATGGAGGATTGTGATGGCAAATATAATGGAGCATTGTGATGACTAGGGCTTGCAGCATTATGATGACAATGGCCATTGAGAATTTTCATGACAAGGTCGCGAAGCATTGTGATGAAAATGTCCTGCAGTTTGTTATGAGAAAACCATGGAGCCTTGTGAAGACAAGTCTCATGGAGCATAGTGATGAAATGGGGCATGGAGCATTCTGATTACAGGGTTCGTGGAACATTGTGATTACAAGGGCATGGAGCATTGTGATGAAAAGGGCATGGAGCATTGGTCTAATAAGTTTCACGGATTATTGTGAAGACAGTTGAAATGGCGCATTGTGATGACTAGGGCATGGAGCATTGTGATGACCAGGTCATGCGGTATTATGAAGAGAGCTGTCAGGGAGCAATGTGATGACAATTGTATTGAGAATTGTGATGGCAAAGGTCATGGAGCATTGTGATGAAAAGGGCATGTAGCATTGTGATGACAGGAGTCTTGGAACATTGTGATGACAGGGGTGAGGGAGTATTGTGACAAATAGTGATGTAGCACTGTGATATCAGTGGTGAGAGAGCATTTTGATGAGAAGTGCATGGAGCATTGTGATGACAAATTTTAAGGAGCATTGTGATGAGAAGATTGTGGAGCACCGTGATGACAAGCGCATGGTGCATTGTGATGACAAGTGTCATGGAGCTTTGTGATGACAAGGGCATGGAGCAATGTGATGAGAGGGTTCATGGAGCATTGTGATGACAATGACATGGAGCATTGTGATGCCAAGGGTCATGGAGCTTTGTGATGACAACTCATTAGGCATTTTGATGACAAGGGCATGGTGCATTGTGATGAGAAGCGCAGGGAGCATTTTGAGGACCGGGTCATGCAGCAATTTGATAAAAAGTGTAATGGAACATTTTGATGGCAGGGGTTATAGAATATTGTGATGTCAGGGGTCTTGGAGCTTTGGGATGAAACGGGTCATGGAGCATTTTCTTCACAGGGTTTATGGAAGATTGTGATATCAGGGATCATGGAACATTGTGATGATAAGGGGATGTAGCATTGTGATGACAGATTCATGGAACATTGTGATTCCAGGTGTGAGTGAGTATCGTGATGACTATTGTTGGAATATTGTGATATCTCTGGTGAGAGAGCATTTTGAAGAGAAGTGCATGGACCATTGTGATTACAATGTTTATGGAGCTTTGCAATGACAAGGTTGTGGACCGTTGTGATGAAATGCAGGTGGCACATTGTGATGATAATGGTCATACAGCATTGTTCAGCAAAGACATGGAGCATTGTGATGACAAGTGTCACAGAGAATTGTGATGAAAATTTCATGGAGCATTTGGTTACAAAGGTCACAGAGCCATGTGATGACGCGGGCATGGACCATTGTGATGACAAACGTTATGAAACATTTTGATGACTGGAGTCACGGAGCATTGTGATGACAGAGGTCATGGAGCATTTTGGTGACAAGGGCATGGAGCATTGTGATGACAGGGGCAGGGAGCATTGGTCTGACAAGTTTCACAGATTATTGTGATGACAGTGGGCATGGTCCATTGTGATGAAAAGGGCATGGAGCATTGTGATGAGAAGGTCATGGAATATTGTGAAGAGAGGTGTCAGGGAGCATTGTGATGACATATGTCATGGTACATTGCTATGACAATGGCATGGAGCATTGTTATGCCAAATGTAATTGAGAATTGTAATGAAAAATATAATTGAGCATTGTGATGATTAGGGCGTGGAGCATTATGATGACAAGGGCCAGTGAAAATTTTCATGACAAGGACGTGAAGCATTGTGATGACAAGGCCCTGGAGCATTGTGATGAGAAAACCATGGAGCCTTGTGATGACAAGTCTCATGGAGCATACTGATGAAAAGGGGCATGGAGCATTGTGATTACAGGGGTCTTGGAACATTGTGATGACAAGGGCATGGAGCATTGTGAGGAGAAGACCATGAAGCATTCTGATGATAAGTGTCATGGAGCTTTTTGATGACAAGGTCATGGAGCATTGTGATTACAGGGATATTGGAGCATTGTGATGAAAAGGGCATGGATTATTGTGATTATAAAGGCATGGAGCCTTGTCATGACATGGTTCAAGGAGCATACTGACGACAAGTGTCAGGGAGCATTGTGATGACAAGTGTATTTAGCATTGTGATGACAAAGATCATGGAGCATTGTGATGAGAAGACCATGGATAATTGTGATGATGAGAGTCATGGGGTGTTGTGATGATAAATGTTATGAACATTGTGATCACAAGAGTTTGGAGCATTATGATGACAGATGTCATGGAGAATATTGATTTCATTGTGATGACAATAGCCTGAAGCATTATGATGATGGGCATGGTGCATTGTGATGGCAGGGTTCATGGAGCATTGAGATGAAAAGTGGCATGGAGCATTGTGTTTACAGGGGTCTTGGAGCATTGTGATGACAAGGGCATGGAGCATTGTGATGAGAAGGCCGTGGAACATTCTGATGACATGCGTCATGGAGCTTTGTGATGACAAGGGCATGGAGCATTGTGATTACAGGGGACTTCAGCATTGTGATGACAAGTGTCATGGAACCTTGTGATGACAAGGCCGTGGAACATTGTGATGGCAGGTGTCATGGTGCATTGTTATGACAGGGGTAATGGAGCATTGTGATGAGAAGGGCATGGAAAATTGGTCCGAAATGTTTCATGGATTATTGTGATGAGAGTGTGCATGGAGCATTGTGATGACAAGGGTATGGAACACTGTGATACATGGGTCAAGCAGGATTGTAATGACAAGGGCATGGAGCATTCTGATAAGAAGGTCATCAAGGGCCTCCCTGGTGGCGCAGTGGTTGAGAGTCCGCCTGCCGATGCAGGGGATACGGGTTCGTGCCCCGGTCTGGGAGGATCCCATGTGCCGCGGAGCGGCTGGGCCCGTGAGCCATGGCCGCTGGGCCTGCGCGTCCGGAGCCTGTGCTCCGCAACGGGAGAGGCCACAACAGTGAGAGGCCCGCATACCGCAAAAAGAAAAAAAAAAAAAGAAAAAAAAAAAGAAGGTCATCAAGCACTGTGATGACAAGTGTCATGGAGCTTTGTGCTGACAAGGGCTTTGGGCAATGTGATGAGAGCATTCATGGAGCATTGTGATGACAATGACATGGAGCATTCTGATGCCAAGGGTCATGGATCTTTGTGATGACAAAGGTCATGGAGCATTTTGATGGCAAGTGCGTTGTGCATTCTGATGAGAAGGGCAGGGAGCATTCTGATGTCAGGTTCGTGGAGCAATTTGATGAAAAGTGTAATGGAACATTTTGATGACAGTTTTTATGGAACATTGTGATGTCAGGGATCATCGAGAATTGTGATGATATGTGCATGTAGCATTGTGATGACAGGAGTCATGGAATATTGTGATGACTGGGGTGAGGGAGTATTGTGACAAATAGTGATGTAGCATTGTGATATCAGTGGTGAGAGAACATTTTGATGAGAAGTGCATGGAGCATTATGATGACAAATTTTAAGGAGCATTGTGATGATAAAATTGTGGAGCACTGTGATGACAAGCGCATGGTGCATTGTGATGACATGTGTCATGGAGCATTGTGATGACAAGCATATGAAGCATTGTGATGCCAAGGGTCATGGATCTTTGTGATGACAAAGGTCATGGAGCATTTTGAAGGCAAGTGCGTTGAGCATTGTGATGAGAAGGGCAGGGAGCATTCTGATGTCAGGGTCATGGAGCAATTTGATGAAAAGGGTCATGGAACATTTTGATGACAGGTGTTATGGAACATTGTGATGTCAGGGGTCATCGAACATTGTGATGATATGTGCATGTAGCATTGTGATGACAGGAGTCATGGAACATTGTGATGACTGGTGTGAGGGAGTATTGTGACACAGAGTGTTGTAGCATTGTGATATCAGTGGTGAGAGAGCATTTTGATGAAAAGTGCATGGAGCATTGTGATGACAAATTTTAAGGAGCATTGTGATGACAAGATTGTGGAGCACTGTGATGACAAGCGAATGGTGCATTGTGATGACATGTGTCATGGAGCATTGTGATGACAAGGGCATGGAACATTGGTCTAATATGTTTCATGGATTATTACGATGACAGTTGGAATGGCGCATTGTGATGACAAGGGCATGGAGCATTTTGATGAGAAGGCCATGGAGCATTCTGATGACATGCGTCATGGAGTTTTGTGATTACAAGGGCATGGAGCATTGTGATTACAGGGATCTTGGAGCATTGGGATAAACAGGGCATGGATCATTGTGATGAAAACTGCATGGAGCCTTGTCATAACAGGGTTCAAGGAGCATACTGACAACAAGTGTCAGGGAGCATTGTGAAGACAAGTGTATTGAGCATTGTGATGTCAAAGTTCATGGAGCATTGTGATGACAGGTGTCATGGAACATTGTGATGATAAGGGGATGTAGCAGTTTGATGACAGGGTCATGGAACATTGTGATTACAGGGGTGAGGGAGTATTGTGATGAGTAGTGATGGAACACTGTGGTATCTCTGGTGAGAGAGCATTTTGATGAGAAGGGCATGGACCATTGTGATTAAAAGGTTTATGGAGCATTGCAATGACAAGGTTGTGGACCAGTGTGATGAAATGCGTCTGGCACATTTTGAAGACAATGGTCATGGAGCATTGTTCTGACAAAGACATGGAGCCTTGTGATGACAAGGCCATGGAACATCGTGATGGCAGGGGTCATGGATCATGGGTATGACAGGGATAATGGAGCATTTTGATGGCAGGGCAAGGAGCATTGTGATGAGAAGGCCATGGAGCATTCTGATGATATGTGTCATGGAGCTTTGTGAAGACAAGTTCATGGAGCAATGTGATGAGAGCGTTCATGGAGCATTGTGATGACAATGACATGGAGCATTGTGATGCCAAGGGTCATGGATCTTTGTGATGTCAAAGTCATGGAGCATTTTGATGGCAAGGGCGTTGGGCATTGTGATGATAAGGGCAGGGAGCATTGTAATGACAGGGTTATGGAGCAATTTGATGAAAAGTGTCATGGAACATTTTGATGACAGGTGTTACGGAACATTGTGATGTCAGAGGTCATCGAACATTGTGATGATAAGTGCATGTAGCATTGGGATGACAGGAGTCATGGAACAATGTGTTGACAGGGGTGAGGGGGTATTGTGAGAAATAGTGATGTAGCATTGTGATATCAGTGGTGAGAGAGTATTTTGATGAGAAGTGCATGGAGCATTGTGATGACAAATTTTATGGAGCATTGTGATAACAAGATTGTGGAGCACTGTGATGACAAGCGCATGGTGTATTGTGATGACATGTGTCATGGAGCATTGTGCTGAGAAGTGCATGTACCATTGTGCTGACAAGGGTCAAAGAGCATTGTGATGAAAAGTTCATGGAGCATTGTGGTTAAAAAGGTCACAGAGACTGTTGATGGCGAGGGCATGGACCATTGTGATGACAAAGGTCATGAAGCATTGTGATGACTGGAGTCACGGAGCATTGTGATGACAGGTGTCATGGAGCATTGTGATAACAAGGCCATGGAGCATTGTGATGACAAGGGCATGGATATTTGTCTAATAAGTTTCATGGATTATTGCGATGACATTTGGAATGGATAATTGTGAAGACCAGGTCATGCAGTATTGTGAAGATAGGTGTCAGGGAGCATTGTAATGACATATGTAATGTCCCATTGTGATGACAATCGCATGGAGCATCTGATGCCCAGTGTCATGGAGGAATCTGATGACAAATGTAATGGAGCATTGAGATGACAATGACTTAGAGCATTGAGATGACAAGCGTCAGGGAGCATTGTGTTGACAAGTGCATGGAGAATTGTGATGACAAGGGTCATGGAGCATTGTTATGACAAAGACATGGAGCATTGTGATGACAAGGGTCACTGTGAATTGTGATGAATAGTTCATGGAGCATTGTGGTTACAAAGGTCACAGAACCTTGTGATGACACGGGCATGGATCATTGTGATGACAAACGTTATGAAGCATTGTCATGACTGGAGTCACAGAGCATTGTGATGACAGGGGTCCTGGAGCATTGTGATGACGTGTCATGGAGCATTGTGCTGACAAGCGCATGGAGCATTGTGATGAAAAGGGTCATGGAGCATTGTGCTGAGAAAGGCATAGAGCATTGTGATGACAAGGTTCAAAGATCATTGTGATGAAAAATTCATGGATCATTTTGGTTAAAATGCTCACAGAGGGTGATGATAACGAGGGCATGGACCATTGTGGTGACAAGGTCATGAAGCATTGTGATGACTCGAGTCACAGAGCATTGTGATGGCAGTGGTCAGGGAGCATTGTGATAACAAGGGCATGGAGCATTGTGATGACCAGGGCAAGGAGGTCATGAATCATTTTGATTTCAAGGAGCATGGAGCATTGTGAGGACAAGGGCATGAAGCAATGTGATCCCAAGTTTCATGGAGGATTGTGATGACAATGGAAATGGAGTATTGTGATGACAAGTGCATAGAGCATTGTAATGACAAGGTCATGTAGCATTTTGCTGACAAAGGCATGGAGCATTGTGATGACATGTGTCATGGAGCACTGTGATAACTAGCATCACGGAGCATTGTGAATACAGGGATCATGGAGCATTGGGATGACAAGGGCATGGATCATTGTGATGACAAGGGTCATGGAGCACTGGGTTGAAAATGTTCATGGAGTGTTGTGATGACAGGTGTCATGGAGCACTGTGATGACTATGGAATGGAGCATTGTGATGACAAGAGTCGCGGATCATTGTGTTGTTGGGTGTCGTGGTGTGTTGTGATGACAGTGGTCATGGAGCATTGTGATGAATAGGTCTTGGAGCATTGGGCTGAAAATATTCATGGATTATTGTGATGACAAGGGTCATGGAGCATTGTGATGAGAAGGGAATTGAGCATGGTGATGACAAGGTCCTGGAGCATTGTGATGAGAAGACCATGGAGACTTGTGATGACAAGTCTCATGGAGCATTCTGATGAAAAGGGGCATGGAGCATTGTGATTACAGGGGTCTTGGAGCATTGTGATGACTAGGGCATGGAACACTCGGATACATGTGTCATGGGTCATGGAGGATTGTGATGACAAGACATGGAGCATTGTGATGACAAAGGCATGGAACATTGTGATGACAGGAGCATGGAGCATTTGTCTGAGAAGTTTCATAGATTATTGTGATGACAGTGGACATGGTGCATTGTGATGACAAGGGCATGGATCATTGTGAAGAGAAGGTCATTGTGTATTGTGAAGACAGCTGTCAGGGAGCATTGTGATGACATATGTCATGGTCCATTGCGATAACAAAGGTAGGGAGTACTGTGATGACAAATGAAATGGAGGATTGTGATGACAAATATAATGGAGCATTGTGATGACTAGGGCTTGGAGCATTATGATGACAATGGCCATTGAGAATTTTCATGACAATGTCGTGAAGTATAGTGATGACAATTTCCTTGAGCATTGTGATGACAAAACCATGGAGCCTTGTGATGACAAGTCTCATGGAGCATACTGATGAAAAGGGTCTTGGAACATTGTGATGACAAGGGCATGGAGCATTGTGAGGAGATGACCAAGGAGCATTCTGATGGCATGCGTCATCGAGCTTTGTGATGAAAAGGGCATGGAGCATTTTGATTACATGGGTCTTGGAGCACTGTGATGAAAATGGCATGGATCATTGTGATGAAATATGCATGGAGCCTTGTCATGACAGGGTTCAAGGAGCATACAGACAACAAGTGTCAGGGAGCATTTTGATGACAAGTGTATTGAGCATTGTGATGAAATTGGCATGGATCATTGTGATGAAATAGGCATGGAGCCTTGTCATGACAGGGTTCAAGGAGCATACAGACAACAAGTGTCAGGGGGCATTTTGATGACAAGTGTATTGAGCATTGTGATGATAATGGTCATGGACCATTGTGATGAGAAGACCATTGATAATTGTGATGACGAGCGTCATGGTGCATTGTGATGACAAGTGTTTTAGAATATTGTGATCACAAGGGTTTGGAGCATTGTTATGACAGAGGTCATGGAGCATTTTGATTTCATTGTGATCACAATAGCATGAAGCATTATGATGATGGGCATGGTGCATTGTGATGACAGGTTTCATGGATCATTGAGATGAAAATGGGCATAGAGCATTGTGATTACAGGGTTTTTGGAACATTGTGATGAGAAGGGTTATTGAGCTTTGTGATGACAAGGCCATGGAACATCGTGATGGCAGGTGTCATGGAGCATTGTTATGACAGTGGTAATGGAGCATTGTGATGGCAAGGGCATGGATCATTGTGATGTGAAGGCCATGGAGCATTCTGGTGACGTGTCATGGAGCTTTGTGAAGACAAGGGCATGGAGCAATGTGATGAGAGCGTGCATGGAGCATTGTGATGACAATGACATGGAGCATTGTGATGCCGAGGGTCATGGATCTTTGTGATGACAAAGTCATGGAGCATTTTGATGGCAAGGGCGTTGTGCATTGTGATGAGAAAGGCAGGGAGCATTCTGATGACAGGGTCTTTGAGCAATTTGATGAAAAGTGTCATGGAGCATTTTGATGACAGGTGTTATGGAACATTGTGATGTCAGGGATCATCGAACATTGTGATGATAAGTGCATGTAGCATTGTGATCACAGGAGTGACAGAGTATTGTGACAAATTGTGATGTAGCATTGTGATATCAGTGGTGAGAGAGCATTTTGATGAAAAGTGCATGGAGCATTGTGATGACAAATTTTATGGAGCATTGTGATGACAAGATTGTGAAGCACTGTGATGACAAGCACATGGTGCATTGTGATGACATGTGTCATGGAGCATTGTGCTGCCAAGCGCATGGAGCATTGTGATGACAAGGGTCAAAGAGCATTGTGATGAAAAGTTCATGGAGCATTGTGGTTAAAAAGGTCACAGAGACTGTTGATGACGAGGGCATGGACAATTTTGATGACAAAGGACATGAAGCATTGTGATGACTGGAGTCACGGAGCATTGTGATGACAAGGGAATGGAGCATGGTGATGACAAGGTCCTGGAGCATTGTGATGACAAAACCATGGAGCCTTGTGATGAAAATTCTCATGGATCATACTGATGAAAAGGGGCATGGAGCATTGTGCTTACAGTTGTCTTGGAACATTGTGATGACAAGGGCATGGAGCATTGTGAGGAGAAGACCAAGGAGCATTTTGATGGCATGCATCCTTGAGCTTTGTGATGACAAGGGCATGGAGCATTTTGATTATATGGGTCTTGGAGCATTGTGATGAAAAGTGCATGGATTATTGTGATGAAAAAGGCATGGAACTTTGTCATGACAGGGTTCAAGGAGCATACAGACAACAAGTGTCAGGGAGCATTTTGATGACAAGTGTATTGAGCATTGTGATGACAAGGGTCATGGAGCATTTTGCTGAGAAAGGCATAGAGCATTGTGATGACAAGGGTCAAAGAGCATTGTGATGAAAAGTTTATGGAGCATTGTGATGATAAAGAAATGTAGCATTGTGATGCCAAGGGTCATGGATCTTTGTGATGACAGAGGTCATGGAGCATACTGATGGCACGGGCATTGTGCATTGTGATGAGAAGGACAGGGAGCTTTTTGATGACAGGGTCATGGAGCAATTTGATGAAAAAATGTCATGGAACATTTTGATGACAGGTTTTATGGAACACTGTGATGCCAGGTGTCATGGAGCATTTTGATGAAAAGGGTCATGGAGCATTTTGATGACAGGTGTTATGGAACATTGTGATGGCAGTGGTCATTAAACATTGTGAATATAAATGCATGTATAATTGTGATGACAGGAGTCATGGAACATTGTGATGACTGAGGTGAGGGGGTATTGTGACCAATAGTTTTGTAGCATTGGGATATCAGTGGTGAGAAAGCATTTTGATGAGAAGTGCATGGAGCATTGTGATGAGAAGTTTTATGCAGCATGGTGATGAGAAGTTTGTGGAGCACTGTGATGACAAGTGCATGGTGCATTGAGATGACATGTGTCATGAAGCATTTTGCTAACAAGCGCATGGAGAATTGTGATGACAAGTGTCATGGAGCATTGTGCTGAGAAAGGCATAGAGCATTGTGATGTCAAGGGTCAAAGAGCATTGTGATGAAAACTTCATGGAGCATTGTCGTTAAAATGGTCACAGAGACTGTTGATGACGAGGACATGGACAATTGTGATGACAAAGTTCATGAAGCATTGTGATGACTGGAGTCAAGGAGCATTGTGATGACAGGGGTCATGGAGCATTGTGATAACAAGAGCATGGAGCATTGTGATGACAAGGGCATGGAGCATTGGTCTAATAAGTTTCAAGGATTCTTGCGATGACAGTTGGAATGGCACATTGTGATGACAAGGGCATCGAGCATTGTGATGACCAGGTCATGCGGTATTGTGAAGACAGGTGTCAGGGAGAATTGTGATGACATATGTAATGTCCCATTGTGATGACAATGGCATGGAGCATTGTGATGACAAGGGTCATGGAACATTGGGCTGAAAATGTTCATGGAGTATTGTGATGACAGGTGTCATGGAGCATTGTGATGACAAGGGAATGGAACATTGTGATGACAAGAGTCCGGAATCATTGTGTTGTCAGGTGTCATGGAGTGTTGTGATGACAGTGGTCATGGAGCATTGTGATGATATTGGCCAATGAGCATTGTGATGAAAAGACCTTGGGTAATTGTGATGTCGAGCATCATGGAGCACTGTAATGACATGGGGCATGAAGCATTGTGATGACAGGTGTCAGGGAGCATGGTGATGACAGGGGTCATGGCGCATTGTGATGACAAGGGCATGGAGCTTTGTGATGACATGTGCATGGAGCATTGTGATGACAAGTGCATGGAGCATTGCAATGTCAAGTGGATGGAGAATTGTGATGACAAGAGCATGTAACATTTTGATGAGAAGTGTCATGTAGCATTGTGATGACAAGGACGTGGAGAACTGTGATGACAAGGGACATGGAGCATTGTGATAACCAGGGCATGGTGCATTGTGATGACAGGGGACATGGAGCATTATTATGAGAATGGCCATGGTGCATTTTGACATAAGATATGACTTATGAAAGGAATGTAAACATGGCTACATATGAACTGATTTAGGGAAGAGAACAGAGTCTCAGATTTAGAAAACTATCTAACGCTTGCTTAAGGGGAAAGAGAGGTGGGGAGATGCACAAAACATAAGATTGATATTAGCACAGGTACCGTTCCATAATCCAAAAACAGAAGAGACAAGCCCTACTCCTTCCTCAGTGAATGGAACTCACCATCCCTATTCCCCACAGAGAAATATATCTGACTAGTAAGAATTTTAAAACCTATGTATTGATATGTCTCCGTAAGGGAACCAAGTGTGTCTAGAACGACATAAACATGGCAGTGAGAATCAGCTCAAACCCAATATAAAAATGAATTTCAAAACAAATCATATAAACAGTAAAATTCTTACACAATACCTTCAGGGGTTCTGATGAAACCTGGAATGACCCTATCTACAATGACAGCTGGATGTGGCATAATGCTGGTCACTTGGGACTGAGAGGATTGGTGAGATTGGGTGAAAAAATGCAGACCCATTAAAGCAATAATGCCTGCCACCCATTCCATTGTTCCCAACTCTCCAGGTAGAAGGGAATATCACTACAGTTATAACGTGTATGGGAACCTAGAGAATGGAAACCATCTGATGGTGAAAGGTTTCTAAAACTCTACTTGTACTCCAGTTTGACATTCCAACTGCTTTACTATCAATCTCCCAACTTGGAAAGTCAGCCCCTATAAGCTCCTGGTTCGCACAGTTGGCAAATTGTGCACAGGATATAAGGGAAGAGAGAGAACCAATGAGAGAGTAGCTGTAGGCATTTGGACGGCCACATGTCTCTCTAATTTCCTGTCACAAAGAGGAATTAACCAAAGTCTCAGCCTGCCCCCCAGAACCAGTATAAGTCTAGAAGCAAAACAGTTGATTTGCGGTCAGCTGACAAAAATGCGAGTTGAAAAATGGAGCTCAGGGCCACAGCAATTCACTAACCTGCAGAGTTATAAAGGACTATTCGCTGCCAAAAATCTGTTGAGGGAAAGCCACGAGGCGGAAGGGAAAATGAGGAAGAACGGCATGAAACAGATTTCAAGAGGTACATTGGAATCGCCTTTAAACACAGGAAAAGCATTACAACTTCGAAAATTTTGGAAATGGCCATAAAGGGCATATGGGATTTCACGTGAATATATTCAGGAGAAAACACATATGCCCTTTTTGGACAAGCCAGCAAGCGGACAATGCAAATCGGCACTACAAAGAAGTATCACTTCCCACCGGTCAAAAGGGACATCCGCAAAAAGTGTAAAAACCAGAAAGGCAAGACAGGCCCTGGAGAACAGGGAGCCTTGTTATGCTGAAGGGCGGGATGTAAATTGCCAACTGCCTCTCTGGAGGAGTGCATTGTGTTCCCTAAAACAAGTAAACAACAGAGCTAAAGAGCCAAGGGCACTTCCAGTCTAGGGAATATACCTTGGGAAAGATGAAAATAAATAAGACAGATCGACACCAAAATTCAGGGCTGCACTGCTTACAAAAACCTAACTTGCGTACACCTAAAATATCCCAGGAAAGACAAAATGGTTCAAGAAATTGTGGTACTTACATACGATGGAATATCCCTCAGCCATGAAATCAATGTCATAAGACCAGTAGCAGCAAAATCACTGGATTCAGGTACGATGATTCTAAGTGAAATAAGTCACACAGAAAAAGAAACTTATCATAAGATATCACTTATGAAGATCCTGTAAACATGGCTACACATGAACTGAGTTAGGAAAGAGAAGAGAGACTCACATTTAAAAAACACGCTTATGCCTGCTTAAGGTGGAAGGAGAGGTGGGGTGATGCATAAAATCAGAGTTTGATATTAGTACAGGTACCTTTCCAAAAACCAAATACGGAATAGACAAGACCTACACCTTCCTCAGTGAAAGGGACTCAAAACCCCATATTCACCACTGAGTAATATATCTTACTAGTATGAATCTTAAAACGTATGTATTGATATGTCTCCGTAAGGGAATCAAGTGTGTCTAGACTGGCATAAACATGACAGTGAGAATCAGCTCAAACCCACTATAAAAAGGAATTTCAAATACAAAACAAAGAAAAACAGCGAACTTTCTTACAATTCCTTCAGGGTCTATGATGAAACCTGAAATGACCCTATGTACAATGACAGCTGGATGTGGCATAAGGCTGGATACTTGGAACAGAGAGGATTGGTGAGATTGGGTGAGCAAATGCAGACCCTTTAAAGCAATAATGAGTGGCACCCATTCCATGGGTCCCAACTCTCCAGGTTGAAGGGAATATTACTACAGCTATAACATGTACGGGAAACCTAGAGAATGGACACACTGTGAATATGAAAGGTCTCTAAAATTCAACTAATAGTCCCTCTCCTGGTGCTCCGGTTTGAATTTCCAACTGCTTTACTATCAATCTCCCAACATGGAGAGACAGCCCCTTTAACCTCCTGGTTCTCACAGGTTGCCAATTTGGCAGAGGATGAAAGGGAAGAAGGAGAACCAATGAGAGAGTAGCTGTTAGGCATTTGGACGGGAACATGTCACTCTAATTTCCTGGCTGGAAGAAGAATTAACCAAAGTCTCAGCCACCCACCGGACAACAGTATAGGTCCTGAACCAAAGTATGGACTTGCATTCAACTCACAAAAAATGAGTTGAAAAATGGAGCTCAGGGGAACAGCAATTCACAAACTGGCAGAGAAATATAGGACAACTATCGTCCAAATATCTGTTTAATGGAAGGCAAGGAGGCAGACTTGAAAGCGAGGCAGAATAGCAGGAAACAGATTTCAAGAGGTATGTCGAAATCGCCTTTAAATCACAGGAAGAGGGGCACAACTTCGACAATGATGCACTTGGCCAAAAAGGGCGTATTCCTTTTCTCCTGTATATATTCAGGAGAAAACGAATACGCCCTTTTTGGCCATCCAGCAAGCGGGCAATGCAAATCTGCACTACAAAGAATTATCACCTCCAACCAGTCAAAAGGGATATCTGCAAAATGTGTAAAAAGCAGAAAGGCAAGACAGCCCCTGGAGAACTGGGAGCCTTGTTATGCTGATGGGCGGGATGTAAATTGACAACTGCCTCTCTGGAGGAGTGCATTGTGTTCCCCAAAACAAGTAAACAACAGAGCTACAGAGCCAAGGGCACTTCCAGTCTAGGGAATATACCTTGGGAAAACTGAAAATCAATAAGACAGAGCCACCCCCAAATTTAGGGCTGCACTGCTTACAAGAACCTCAACTTGTGTACATCTTAAATATCCCAGGAAATATAAAAATGGTTCAAGAAATTGGGGTACATATGTACGATGGAATATCCCTCAGTCATGAAATCAATGTCATAAGACCAGTAGCAGCAAAATGAGTGGATTTAGGTACGATGATTCTAAGTGAAATAAGTCACAGAGAAAAAGAAACTTATCATAAGATATCATGTATGAAGTTCCTGTAAACATGGCTACACATGAATTGAGTTAGGAAAGAGAACAGAGTCTCACATTTAGAAAACACTCTTATGCCTGCTTAAGGGGGAAGGAGAGGTGGGGTGATGCATAAACCCAGAGTTTGATATTAGTACATGTACCTTTCCAAAAATCAGATATGGAATAGACAAGACCTACACCTACCTCAGTGAAAGGCACTCAAAACCCCATATTACCTGCAGAGGAATATATCTGACTAGTAAGAATCTTATAACATATTTATTGATATGTCTCCATGAGGCAATCAAGTGTTTCTAAACTGGCATAAACATGGCACTGAGAATCAGCTCACACCCACTATATAAAGGAATTTCAAACACACAAAAAAAAGAGGAAATTCTTTACAATTTCTTCAGGGTCTTTGACGAAACCTGGAATGACCATATCTCCATCGACAGCTGGATGTGGCATAAGGCTGGACACTTCGGACTGAGAGGATGAGTGAGATTGGGTGAGCAAATGAAGACCCCTTAAAGCAATAATGTGTGGCACCCATTCCATGGGTCCCAACTCTCCAGGTTGAAGGGAATATTACTACAGATATAACATGTATGGGAAACCTAGAGAAAGTACACTCTGTGAATACGAAAGGTTTCTAAAACTCAACTAATAGTCCCTCTGCTGGTGCCCTGGTTTGACTTTCCAACTGCTTTACTATCAATATCCCAACTTGGAGAAACAGCCCCTTTAACCACCTAGTTTGCCCAGGTTGCCAATTTGGCAGAGGATGAAAGGGAAGAGGGAGAATCACGGAGAGATTAGCTGTTAGGCGTTTGGACGGTCACATGTCACTCTAATTTCATGTCAGGAAGGAGAATTAACCAACGACTCAGCCAAGCACAGTAAACCAGTATAGGTCGTGAAGAAGTCTTTTGGACTTGCGTTCAGCTCAAAAAAAACGAGTTCAAAAAAGGAGCTCAGGGGCACAGCAATTCACAAACAGGCAGAGTAATAAAGGACAACTATCATCCAAAAATCTGTTGAGTGAAGGCAACGAGGCGGACTTCAAAGCGAGGCAGAATAGCAGGAAACAGATTTCAAGAGGTACGTTGGAATTGCCTTGAAAGAACAGGTAGAGGGCACAACTTTGTCAATGATGCACTTGGCCAAATAGGGCGTATGCATTTTCTCCTGAATATAATCAGGAGAAATCACATACGCCCTTTTTCGCCAAGCAAGCAAGTGGGCAATGCAAATCTTTACTACAAAGAAGTATCACTTCCCACCGGTCAAAAGGGACATCCACAAAATGGGTAAAAAACAGAAAGGCAAGACAGGCCCTGGAGAACAGCGAGCCTTTTTATGCTGATGGGCGGGATGTAAATTGCCAACTGCCTCTATGGAGGAGTGCATTGTGTTCCGTAAAACAAGTAATCAACAGAGCTACAGAGCCATGGGCACTTCCAGTATAGGGAATATACCTTGGGAAAACTGAAAATCAATAAGACAGAGCCACCCCAAAATTTAGGGCTGCACTGCTTACAAGAACCTCAACTTGGGTACACCTTAAGTATCCCAGGAAAGATAAAAATGGTTCAAAATATTGTGGTACTTACGTATGATGGAATATCCCTCAGCCATGAAATCAATGTCATAAGACCAGTAGCAGCAAAATGAGTGGATTCAGGTATGATGACTCTAAGTGAAATAAGTCACACAGAAAAAGAAACTGATCATAAGATATCACTTATGAAGATCCAGTAAACATGGCTACACATGAACTGAGTTAGGAAAGAGAAGAGAGTCTCACATTTAGAAAACACGCCTATGCCAGCTTAAGGGTGAAGGAGAGGTCGGGAGATGCATAAAACCAGAGTTTGATATAAGCACAGGTACCGTTCCAAAAACCAAGTACGGAATAGACAAGACCTACACCTTCCTCAGTGAAAGGGACTCAAAACCCCATATTTCCCGCAGAAAAATATATCTGACTAGTAAGAATCTTAAAACCTATGTATTGATATGTCTCCATAAGGGAATCAAAAATTTCTAGACTGGCATAATCATGGCAGCGAGAATCAGCTAAAACCCAATATAAAAAGGAATTTCAAAAACAACACAAAAAAACAGGGAAATTCTTTACAATTCCTTCAGGGTCTCTGATGAAACCAGGAATGACCCTATCTACAATGACAGCTGGATGTGGCATAAGGCTGGACACATGGGACTGAGAGGATTGGTGAGATAGGGTGAGAAAATGCAGACCCTTTGAAGCAATAAGGCAAGGCACCCATTCCATGGGCTCCAACTCTCCAGGTTGATGGGAATATTACTACAGCTATTGCATGTACGGGAAACCTAGAGAATGGACACACTGTGAATACGAAAGGTCTCTAAAACTCAACGAATAGTCCCTATCCTGGTAGTCCGGTTTGACTTTCCAACTGCTTTACTATCAATCTCCCAAACTGGAGAGACAGCACCTTTAACCTCCTGTTTTGCACAGGTTGCCAATTTGGCAAAGGATGAAAGGGAAGAGGGAGAACCAAAGAGAGAGTAGCTGTTAGGCATTTGGACGGGCACATGTCACTCTTATTTCCCAGGAGGAAGAAGAATTAACCAAAGTCTCAACCGCCTACTGGCAACCAGTATAGGTTCTGAACCAAAATATGGGACTGGCGTTCAGGTCACTAAAAACGAGATAAAAAACGGAGCTATAGGGCAGTGCAATTCACAAACTGGCAGAGTAATAAAGGACAACTCTCATCCAAAAATCTTTTGAGGGAAGGCAACGAGGCAGACTTGAAAGTGAGGCAGAATAGCAGCAAACAGATTTCAAGAGGTTCGTTGGAATCACCTTTAAAGCACAGGAAGAGGGGCACAACTTCGACAATGATGCACTTGTCCAAAAAGGGCGTATGCGTTTTCTCCTGAGTATATTCAGGAGAAAACGCATACGCCATTTTGGCCAAGCAAGCAAGCGGACAATATAAGTCTGCACTACAAAGAAGTATCAATTCCAACCGGTCCAACAGGACATCCACAAAAAGGGTAAAAACCAGAAATTCAAGACAGGCCCTGGAGAACAAGGAGCCTTGTTATGCTGATGGGCGGGATGTAAATTGCCAACTGCCTCTATGGAGGAGTGCATTGTGTTCCCTAAAACAAGGAAACAACAGAGCTCCAGAGCCAAGGGCAGTTCCAGTCGAGGGAATATACCTTGGGAAAACTGAAAATCAATAAGACAGAGCCACCCCAAAATTTAGGGCTGCACTGCTTACAAGAACCTCAAATTGGGTACACCTTAAGTATCCCAGGAAATATAAAAATGATTCAAAAAATTGTGGTACTTACGTATGATGGAATATCGCTCAGCCATGAAATCAATGTTATAAGACCAGTAGCAGCAAAATGAGTGGATTCAGGTACGATGATTCTAAGGGAAATAACTCACACAGAAAAAGAAGCTTATCATAAAATATCACTTATGAAGATCCTGTAAACATGGCTTCACATGAACTGAGTTAGGAAAGAGAACAGAGTCTCACATTTAGAAAACACTCTTATGCCTGCTTAAGGGGGAAGGAGTGGTGGGGTGATGCATAAAACCAGAGTTTGATATAAGCACAGGTACCGTTCCAAAAACCAACTATGGAATAGACAAGACCTACACCTTCCTCAGTGAAAGGGACTCAAACCCCATATTTCCCGCAGAGGAATATATTTGACTAGTAAGAATCTTAAAACCTATGTATTGATATGTCTCTGTAAGGGAATCAAATGTTTCTAGACTGGCATAATCATGGCAGCGAAAATCAGCTCAAACGCACTATAAAAAGGAATATCAAAAACAAAACAAAAAAACAGGGAAATTCTTTACAATTCCTTCAGGGTCTCTGATGAAACCTCGAATGACCCTATCTACAACGACAGCTGGATGTGGCATAAGGCTGGGCACATGGGAATGAGAGGATTTGTAAGATTGGGTGAGCAAAGGCAGACCCTTTAAAGCAATAATGCATGGCACCCATTCCATGGGTCCCAACTCTCCAGGGTGAAGGGAATTTTACTACAGCTATAACATGTACGGGAATCCTAGAGAATGGACACACTGTGAATATGAATGGTTTCTAAAACTCAACGAATAATCCCTCTGCTGGTGCTCCAGTTTGAATTTCCAACTGCTTTACTATCAATCTCCAAACTTGGAGAGACAGCCCCTTTAACCTCCTGGTTCCCACAGGTTTCATATGTGGCAGAGGATGAAAGGGAAGAGGGAGAACCAATGAGAGAGTAGCTGTTAGGCATTTGGACGGGCACATGTCACTCTAATTGCCCGGCAGGAAGAAGAATTAACCAAAGTCTCAGCCACTCACCGGGAAACAGTATAGGTCCTGAACCAAAACTTTGGACTTGCATTCAGCTCACAAAAAACGAGTTGAAAAATGGAGCTCAGGGGCAGAGCAATTGACAAACTGGCAGAGTAATAAAGGCCAACTATCGTCCAGAAATCTGTTGAGGGAAGGCAACGAAGTGGACTTGAAATTCAGGCTGAATAGCAGGAAACAGATTTCAAGATGTACGTTGGATTCGTCTGTAAAGCACAGGAAGAGGGGCACAACTTTGACAATGATGCACTTGGCCACAAAGGGCATATGCATTTTCTCCTGAATATATGCAGGAGAAAACGCATACGCCCTTTTTGGCCAAGCAAGCAAGCGGGCAATGCAAATCTGCACTAAAAAGAAGTATCACTTCCCACCGTTCCAAAGGGACATCCACAAAATGGGTAAAAACCAGAAAGGCAAGACAGGTCTTGGAGAACAGGGAGCCTTGTTATGCTGATGGGCGGTATGTAAGTTGTCAACTGCCTCTCTGGAGGAGTGCATTGTGTTCCCTAAAACAAGTAAACAACAGAGCTACAGAGCCAAGAGCACTTCCAGTCTAGGGAATATACCTTGGGCAAACCGAAAATCAATAAGACAGAGCCAGTCCATAATTTAGGGCAGCACTTCTTACAAAAACCTCAACTTGTCTACACCTTAAATATCCCAGGAAACATAAAAATGGTTCAAAAAATTGTGGTACTTACGTACGATGGAAAATCCCCCAGCCATGAAATCAATGTCATAAGACCAGTAGCAGCAAAAAGAGTGGATTCAGGTACGATGATTCTAAGTGAAATAAGTCACACAGAGAAAGAAACTTATCATAAGATATCACTTATGAAGTTCCTGTAAACATGGCTACACATGAACTGACTTAGGAAAGAGAAAAGAGTTTGACATTTAGAAAACATTCTTATTCCTGCTTAAGGGGGAAGGAGACGTGGGGTGATGCATTAAACCAGATTTTAATATTAGTTCAAGTACCATTCCAAAAACCAAATATGTAATAGACAAGAACTACACCTTCCTCAGTGAAAGGGACTCAACTCCCCATATTCCATGCAGAGGGATATAACTTACTAGTCAGAATCTTAAAACCTATGTATTGATATGTCCCCATAATGGAATCAAGTGTGTCTTGACTGGCATACACATGGCAGCGAGAATCAGCTCAAACCCATTATAAAAAGGAATTTCAAAAACAAAACAAAAAAACAGGGAAATTCTTTACAATTCCTTCAGGGTCTCTGATGAAACTTTGGATGACCCTGTCTACAATGACAGCTGGATATGGCATAAGGCTGGACACTTGGGACTGAGAGGATTGGTGAGATTGGGTCAGCATATGCAGACCCTTTAAAGCAATAATGCATGACACCCATTCCATGGGTCCCAACTCTCCAGGTTGAAGGGAATATTACTACAGCTATAACATGTACGGGAAACCTAGAGAATGGACACACTCTGAATACGAAAGGTTTCTAAAAGTCAACGAATACTCCCTCTCCTGGTGCTCCGGTTTGACTTTCCAACTGCTTTACTATCAATCTCCCAAATTGGAGAGACAGCCCCTTTAACCTCCTGGTTCGCACAGGTTGCCAATTTGGCAGAGGATGAAAGGGAAGTGGGAGAACCAATGAGAGAGTAGCTGTTCGGCATTTGGACGGGCACATGTCACTCTAATTTCCCGGCAGGAAGAATAATTAACCAAAGACTCATCCACCTACCGGTAACCAGTATAGGTCTTGAACCAAAATTTTGGACTTGCATTCTGCTCACAAAAAACGAATTGAAAAATGGAGCTCAGCGACAGAGCAATTCACAAATTGGCAGAGTAATAAACGCGAACTATCGTCCAGAAATCTGTTGAGGGAAGGCAAAGAGGCAGACTTGAATGCGAGGCAGAATAGCACGAAACAGATTTCAAGAGGTACGTTGGAAACACCTGTAAAGCACAGGAAGAGGGGCACAACTTCGACAATGATGCACTTGGCCAAAAAGTGTGTATGCATTTTCTCCTGAATATATGCAGGAGAAAACGCATACGACCTTTTTGGCCAAGCAAACAAGCGGGCAATGCAAATCTGCACTACAAAGAAGTATCACTTCCCACCGGTCAAAGGGACATCCATAAAATGTGTAAAACCAGAAAGGCAAGACAGGCCCTGGAGAACAGGGGGCCCTGTTATGCTGTTGGGCGGGATGTAAATTGCCAACTGCCTCACTGGATGAGTGCATTGTGTTCCCTAAAACAAGTAAACAACAGAGCTACAGAGCCAAGGGCACTTGCAGTCTAGGGAATATACCTTGGGAAAACTGAAAATCAATAAGACAGTGCCATCCCCAAATTTAGGGCTGCACTGCTTACAAGAACCTCAACTTGGGTACACGTGAAATATCCCAGGAAAGATAAAAATGGTTCAAAAATTTGTGCTACTTACGTACGATGGAATATCCCTCAGCCATGAAATCAATGTCATAAGACCAGTAGCAGCAAAATGAGTGGATTCAGGTACGATGATTCTAAGTGAAATAAGTCACACAGAAAAAGAAGCTTATCATAAGATATCACTTATGAAGATCCTGTAAACACGGCTACACATGAACTGAGTTAGGAAAGAGAACAGAGTCTCACATTTAGAAAACACTCTTATGCCTGCTTAAGGGGGAAGGAGAGGTGGGGTGATGCATAAAACCAGAGTTTGATATAAGCACAGGTACCATCCCCAAAACAAACTATGGCATAGACAAGACCTACCTATACCTTCCTCAGTGAAACGGACTCAAAACACCATATTTCCCGCAGAGGAATATATCTGACTAGTAAGAATCTTAAAACCTATGTATTGATATGTCTCCGTAAGGGAATCAAGTGTGTCTAGACTGGCATACACATGGCAGCGAGAATCAGCTCAAACCCACTATAAAAAGGAATTTCAAAAACAAAACACAAAAACAGGGAAATTCTTTACAATTCCTTCAGGGTCTCTGATGAAACCTGGAATGACACTGTCTAAAATGACAGGTGGATGTGGCATAAGGCTGGACACTTGGGACTGAGAGGATTGGTGAGATTGGGTGAGCAAATGCAGACCCTTTAAAACAACAATGCATGGCACCCATTCCATGGGTCCCAAATCTCCAGGTTGAAGGGAATATTACTACAGCTATAACATGTATGGAAACCTAGAGTATGGACACACTGTGAATACGAAAGATTTCTAAAACTCAACGAATATTCCCTCTCCTGGTGCTCCGGTTTGACTTTCAAACTGCTTTACTATCAATCTCCCAACTTGGAGGACAGCCCCTTTAACCTCTTGGTACTCACAGGTTGCCAATTTGACAGAGGATGAAAGGGAAGAGGGAGAACCAATGAGAGAGTAGCTGTTAGGTATTTGGACGGGCATATGTCACTCTAATTTCCCGGCAGGAAGAAGAATTACTAAAGTTTCAGCCACCCACCAGAACTAGTATAAGTCCTGAACCAAAATTTTGCACATGCGTTCAGCTCACAAAAAACGAGTTGAAAAATGGAGCTCAGGGGCACAGCAATTCACAAACTGGCAGAGTAATAAAGGACAACTATCATCCAAAATCTGTTAAGGGAAGGCAACGAGGTGAACTTGAAAGTGAGGCAGAATAGCAGGAAACAGATTCCAAGAGTTACCTTGGAATTGCCTTTAAAGCACAGGAAGAGGGGCACAACTTCGACAATGATGCACTTGGCCAAAAAGGGCGTATGCGTTTTCTCCTGAGTATATTCAGGAGAAAACGAATACGCCCTTTTTGGCCAAGCAAGCAAGCGGACAATGTAAGTCTGCACTACAAAGAAGTATCACTTCCCACCGGTCCAAAGGGACATCCACAAAAAGGGTAAAAACCAGAATTTTAAGACAGGCCCTTGAGAACAGGGAGCCTTTTTATGCTGTTGGGCGGGATGCAAATTGCCAACTGCCTCTCTGGAGGAGTGCATTGTGTTCCCTAAAACAAGTAAACAACAGAGCTACAGAGACAAGGACACTTCCAGTCTAGGGAATATACCTTGGGAAACCTGAAAATCAATAAGACAGAGCCACCCCAAAATTTAGGGCTGCACTACTTACAAGAACCTCAACTTGGGTACACCTTAAATATCTCAGGAAATATAAATATGGTTCAAAAAATTGTGGTACTTACGTACGATGGAATATCCATCAGCCATGAAATCAATGTCATAAGACCAGTAGCAGCAAAATGAGTGGATTCAGGTACGATGATTCTAAGTGAAGAAAGTCACACAGAAAAAGAACCGTATCATAAGATATCACTTATGAAGATCCTGTAAACATGGCTACACATGAACTGAGTTAGGAAAGAGAACAGAGTCTCACATTTAGAAAACACTCTTAGGCCTGCTTAAGGGGGAAGGAGAGGTGGGGTGATGCATAAAACCAGACTTTGATTTAAGCACAGGTACCGTTCCAAAAACCAACTATGGAATACACAAGACCTACACCTTCCTCAGTGAAAGGGACTCAAACCCCATATTTCCCGCAGAGGAATATATTTGACTAGTAAGAATCTTAAAACCTATGTATTGATATGTCTCTGTAAGGGAATCAAGTGTTTCTAGACTGGCATAATCATGGCAGCGAAAATCAGCTCAAACTCACTATAAAAAGGAATATCAAAAACAAAACAAAAAAACATGGAAATTCTTTACAATTCCTTCAGGGTCTCTGATGAAACCTCGAATGACCCTATCTACAACGACAGCTGGATGTTGCATAAGGCTGGACACATGGGTATGAGAGGATTGGTAAGATTGGGTGAGCAAAGGCAGACCCTTAAAGCAATAATGCATGGTACCCATTCCATGGGTCCCAACTCTCCAGGGTGAAGGGAATTTTACTACAGCTATAACATGTACGGGAAACCTAGAGAATGGACACACTGTGAATATGAATGGTTTCTAAAACTCAACGAATAATCCCTCTGCTGGTGCTCCAGTTTGAATTTCCAACTGCTTTACTATCAATCTCCAAACTTGGAGAGACAGCCACTTTAACCTCCTGGTTCCCACAGGTTTCATATGTGGCAGAGGATGAAAGGGAAGAGGGAGAACCAATGAGAGAGTAGCTGTTAGGCATTTGGACGGGCACATGTCACTCTAATTGCCCGGCAGGAAGAAGAATTAACCAAAGTCTCAGCCACTCACCGGGAAACAGTATAGGTCCTGAACCAAAACTTTGGACTTGCATTCAGCTCACAAAAAACGAGTTGAAAAATGGAGCTCAGGGGCAGAGCAATTGACAAACTGGCAGAGTAATAAAGGCCAACTATCGTCCAGAAATCTGTTGAGGGAAGGCAACGAAGTGGACTTGAAATTCAGGCTGAATAGCAGGAAACAGATTTCAAGATGTACGCTGGAATCCTCTGTAAAGCACAGGAAGAGGGGCACAACTTCGACAATGATGCACTTGGCCACAAAGGGCATATGCATTTTCTCCTGAATATATGCAGGAGAAAACGCATAAACCCTTTTTGGCCAAGCAAGCAAGCGGGCAATGCAAATCTGCACTAAAAAGAAGTATCACTTCCCACCTTTCCAAAGGGACATCCACAAAATGGGTAAAAACCAGAAAGGCAAGACAGGCCTTGGAGAACAGGGAGCCTTGTTATGCTGATGGGCGGGATGTAAGTTGTCAACTGCCTCTCTGGAGGAGTGCATTGTGTTCCCTAAAACAAGTAAACAACAGAGCTACAGAGCCAAGAGCACTTCCAGTCTAGGGAATATACCTTGGGCAAACCGAAAATCAATAAGACAGAGCCAGTCCATAATTTAGGGCAGCACTTCTTACAAAAACCTCAACTTGTCTACACCTTAAATATCCCAGGAAACATAAAAATGGTTCAAAAAATTGTGGTACTTACGTACGATGGAATATCCCCCAGCCATGAAATCAATGTCATAAGACCAGTAGCAGCAAAATGAATGGATTCAGGTACGATGATTCTAAGTGAAATAAGTCACACAGAGAAAGAAACTTATCATAAGATATCACTTATGAAGTTCCTGTAAACATGGCTACACATGAACTGACTTAGGAAAGAGAAAAGAGTTTGACATTTAGAAAACATTCTTATGCCTGCTTAAGGGGGAAGGAGAGGTGGGGTGATGCATTAAACCAGATTTTGATATTAGTTCAAGTACCGTTCCAAAAACCAAATATGGGATAGTCAAGAACTACACCTTCCTCAGTGAAAGGGACTCAACTCCCCATATTCCATGCAGAGGGATATAACTTACTACTCAGAATCTTAAAACCTATGTATTGATATGTCCCCATAATGGAATCAAGTGTGTCTAGACTGGCATAAACATGGCAGTGAGAATCAGCTCAAACACACTATAAAATGGAATTTCAAAAAGAAAACAAAAAAACAGGGAAATTCTTTTCAATTCCTTCAGGGTCTCTGATGAAACCTGGAATGACGCTATCTACAACGACTGCTGGATGTGGCATAAGGCTGGACACATGGGACTGAGAGGATTGGTGAGATTGGGTGAGCAAATGCAGACCCTTTAAATCAATAATGCATGGCACCCATTCCATGGGTCCCAACTCTCCAGGGTGAAGGGAATATTACTACAGCTATAACATGTATGGGAAACCTAGAGAATGGACACACTGTGAATACGAAAGGTCTCTAAAACTCAACAAATAGTCCCTCTCCTGGTGCTCCAGTTTGACTTTCCAACTGCTTTCCTATCAATCTCCCAACTTGGAGAGACAGCCCCTTTAACCTCCTGTTTCACACAGGTTGCCAATTTGGCAGAGGATGAAACAGAAGAGGGAGAACCAATGAGAGAGTAGCTGTTAGGCATTTGGACGGGCACATGTCACTCTTGTTTCCCGGGAGGAAGAAGAATTAACCAAAGCCTCAACCACCCACCGGGTACCAGTATAGGTCCTGAACCAAAATATTGGACTTGCGTTCAGCTCACAAAAAACGGGTTAAATAATGGATCTCTGCAGCACAGCAATTCACAAACAGGCAGAATAATAAAGGACAACTATCGTCCAAAAATCTGTTGATGGAAGGCAACGAAGTGGACTTGAAAGCGAGGCAGAATAGCAGGAAACAGATTTCAAGAGGTATGTTGGAATCGCCTTTAAAGCACAGAAAGATGGGCACAACTTCGACAATGATGCACTTGGCCAAAATGGGCGTATGTGTTTTCTCCTGAATATATTCAGCAGAAAACGCATACACCCTTTTTGGCCAAACAAGCAAGCGGAAAATGCAAATCTGCACTACAAAGAAGTATCACTTCCCACTGGTCAAAAGGGACATCCACAAAATGGGTAAAAACCAGAAAGGCAAGACTGGTCCTGGAGAACAGGGAGCCGTGTTATGCTGATGGCTAGGATGTAAATTGTCAACTGCCTCGCTGGAGGAGTGCATTGTGTTCCCTAAAACAAGTAAACAACAGAGCTACAGAGCCAAGGGCTCTTCCATTCTAGTGAATATACCTTGGGAAAACTGAAAATCAATAAGACAGAGCCACCCCCCTAAATTTAGTTCTGCACTGCTAACAAGAACGTCAACTTCGGTACCCCTTAAATATCACAGGAAAGATAAAAATGTTTCAAAAAATTGTGTTACTTACGTACGATGGAGTATCCCTCAGCCATGAAATCAATGTCATAAGTCCAGTAGCAGCAAAATCACTGGATTCAGGTACGATGATTCTAAGTGAAATAAGTCACACAGAAAAAGAAGCTTATCATAAGATATCACTTATGAAGATCCTGTAAACATGGCAACACATGAACTGAGTTAGGAAAGAGAACACAGTCTCACATTTAGAAAACACTCTTATGCCTGCTTAAGGGGGAAAGAGAGGTGGGGTGATGCATAAAACCAGAGTTTGATATAAGCACAGGTACCGTTCCAAAAACCAACTATGGAATAGACAAGACCTACCTATACCTTCCTCAGTGAAAGGAACTCAAAACCCCATATTTCACACAGAGGAATATATCTGACTAGTAAGAATCTTAAAACCTATGTATTGATATGTCTCCGTAAGGGAATCAAGTGTGTCTAGATTGGCATAAACATGGCAGCGAGAATCAGCTCAAACCCACTATAAAAAGGAATTTCAAAAACAAAACAAAAAAACAGGGACATTCTTTACAATTCCTTCAGGGTCTCTGGTGAAACCTGGAATGACCCTGTCTACAATGACAGCTGGATGTGGCATAACGCTGGACACTTGGGACTGAGAGGATTGGTGAGACTGGGTGAGCAAATGCAGACACTTTTAAATCAATAATGCATGGAACCCATTCCATGAGTCCCAACTCTACAGGTTGAAGGGAATATTACTACAGATATAGCATGTACGGGAAACCTAGAGAATGGACACACTGTGAATACGAAAATTTTCTAAAACTCAACGAATAGTCCCTCTCCTGGTGCTCCAGTTTGACTTTCCAAATGCTTTACTATCAATCTCCCAACTTGGGGAGACAGCCCCTTTAAGCTCCTGGTACTCACAGGTTGCCGATTTTGCAGACGATGAAAGGGAAGAGGGAGAACCAATGACAGTGTAGCTGTTAGGCATTTGGACGGGCATATGTCACTCTAATTTCCAGGCAGCAAGAAGAATGAACCAAAGTTACAACCACCGACCGGAAACCAGTATAGGTCCTGAACCAAAATTTTGCACATGCGTTCAGCTCACAAAAAAATGAGTTGAAAAATGAGCTCAAGGGCACAGCAATTCACAAACTGGCAAAGTAGAAAAGGACAACTATCATCCAAAAATTTGTTGAGGGAAGGCAACGAGGCAGATTTGAAAGCGAGGCAGAATAGCAGGAAACAGATTTCAAGAGGTACGTTGGAATCACCTGTAAAGCACAGGAAGAGGGGCACAACTTCGACAATGATGCACTTGGCCAAAAAGGGCGTATGTATTTTCCCCTGTATATATGCAGTAGAAAACGCATACGCCCTTTTTGGCCAAGCAAGCAAGCGGGCAATGCAAATCTGCACTACAAAGAAGTATCACTTCCCACTGGGCAAAAGGGACATCCACAAAATGGGTAAAAACCAGAAAGACAAGACAGGCCCTGGAGAACAGGGACACTTGTTATGCTGATGGGCGGCATGTAAATTGCCAACTGCCTCACTGGAGGAGTGCATTGTGTTCCCTAAAACAAGTAAACAACAGAGCTACAGAGCCAAGGGCACTTCCAGTCTAGGGACTATACCTTGGAAAAACTGAAAATAAATAAGACAGAGCCACCCCAAAATTTAGGGCTGCACTGCTTACAAGAACCAAACTTGGGTACACCTTAAATATCCCAGGAAATATAAAAATGGTTCAAAAAATTGTGGTACTTACGTATGATGGAATATCCCTCAGCCATGAAATCAATGTCATAAGACCAGTAGCAGCAAAATGAGTGGATTCAGGTACGATGATTCTAAGTGAAATAAGTCACACAGAAAAAGAAGCTTATCATAAGATATCACTTATGAAGATCCTATAAACATGGCTACACATGAACTGAGGTAGGAAAGAGAACAGACTCTCACATTTAGAAAACACTCTTATGCCTGCTTAAGGGGGAAGGAGAGGTGGGGTGATGCATAAAACCAGAGTTTGATATAAGCACAGGAACCGTTCCAAAAACCAACTATGGAATAGACAAGACCTACCTATACCTTCCTTAGTGAAAGGGACTCAAAACCCCATATTTTCCGCAGAGGAATATATCTGACTAGTAAGAATCTTAAAACCTATGTATTGATATGTCTCCATAAGGGAATCAAGTGTGTATAGACTGGCATAAACATGGCAGCGAGAATCAGCTCAAACCCACTATAAAAAGGAATTTCAAAAACAAAACCAAAAAGCAGGGACATTCTTTACAATTCCTTCAGCGTCTCTGATGAAACCTGTAATGACCCTGTCTACAATGGCAGCTGGATGTGGCATAAGGCTGGACACATTGGACTGAGAAGATTGGTGAGATTCTGTGAGCAAATGCAGACCCTTTAAAGCAATAATCCATGGCACCCATTCCATGGGTCCCAACTCTGCAGGTTGAAGGGAATATTACTACAGCTATAACATGTACGGGAAACCTAGAGAATGGAAACACTGTGAATATGAAAGGTTTCTAAAACTCAACGAATAGTCCCTCTCCTCTTGCTCCAGTTTGATTTTCCAACTGCTTTACTATCAATCTCCCAACTTGGGGAGACAGCCCCTTTAACCTCCTGGTACTCACAGGATGCCAATTTGGCAGACGAAGAAAGGTAAGAGGGAGAACCAATGAGAAAGTAGCTGTTAGGCAGTTGGACGGGCATATGTCACTCTAATTTCCCGGCAGGAAGAAGGATTAACCAAAGATTCAACCACCCACCGGGAACCAGTATAGGTCCTGAACCAAAATTCTGCACATGCGTTCAGCTCACAAAAAACGAGTTGAAAAATGAAGCTCAAGGGCACAGCAATTCACAAACTGGCAAAGTAATAAAGGACAACTATCATCCCAAAATCTGTTGAGGGAAGGCAACAAAGCGGAATTGAAAGCGAGGCAGAATAGCAGGAAACAGATTTCAAGAGGTACGTTGGAATCACCTGTAAAGCACAGGAAGAGGGGCACAACTTCGACAATGATGCACTTGGCCAAAAAGGGCTTATGCATTTTCTCCTGAATATATGCAGGGGAAAACGCATACGCCCTCTTTGGCCAAGCAAGCAAGCGGGCAAAGCAAATCTGCACTACAAATAAGTATCACTTCCCACCGGGAAAAAGGGACATCCACAAAATGCCTAAAAACCAGAAATGCTAGACAGGCCCTGGAGAACAGGGAGCCTTGTTATGCTGATGGGGGGGATGTAAATTGCCAACTTCCTCACTGGAGGAGTGCATTTTGTTTCCTAAAACAAGTAAACAACAGAGCTACAGAGCCAAGGGCACTTGCAGTCTAGGGAATATACCTTGGGAAAACTGAAAATCAATAAGACAGAGCCACCCCCAAATTTAGGGCTGCACTGCTTACAAGAACCTCAACTTGGGTACCACTAAAATATCCCAGGAAATATACAAATGGTTCAAAAAATTGTGGTACTTACATACGATGGAATATCCCTCAGCCATGAAATCAATGTCATAAGACCAGTAGCAGCAAAATCACTGGATTCAGGTACGATGATTCTAAGTGAAATAAGTCACACAGAAAAAGAAGCTTATCATAAGATATCACTTATGAAGATCCTGTAAACATGGCTACACTTGAAGTGAGTTAGGAAAGAGAAGAGAGTCTCAAACTTAGAAAACACTCTTATGCCTGCTTAAGGGGGAAGGAGAGGTGGGGTGATGCATAAAAACAGAGTTTGATATAAGCACAGGTACTGTTCCAAAAACCAACTATGGAATAGACAAGACCTACACCTTCCTCAGTGAAAGGGACTCAAAACCCCATATCCCGCAGAGGAATATATCTGACTTGTAAGAATCTTAAAACCTATGTATTGATATGTCTCCATAAGGGAATCAAGAGTGTCTAGACTGGCATAAACATGGCAGCGAGAATCAGCTCAAACCCACTATAAAATGTAATTTGAAAAACAAAAAAAAGGAAAATTCTTTACAATTCCTTCAGGGTCTCTGATGAAACCTGGAATGACCCTATCTAAAATGACAGCTGGATGTGGCATAAGGCTGGACACATGGGACTGAGAGGATTGTTGAGATTGGGTGAGCAAATGCAGACCCTTTAAAGCAATAGTGCATGACACCCATTCCATGGGTCCCATGTCTCCAGGTTGAAGGGAATTTTACTACAGCTATAACATGTACGGGAATCCTAGAGAATGGGCACACTGTGAATACGAAAGGTCTCTAAAACTCAACGAATTCTCACCCTCCTGGTGCTCCGGTTTGACTTTCCAATTGCTTTACTATCAATCTCCCAAATTGGAGAGACAGCCGCTTTAACCTCCTGGTTCGCACAAGTTGCCAATTTGACAGTGGAAGAAAGGGAAGAGGGAGAACCAATGAAAGAGTAGCTGTTAGGCATTTGGACGGGCACATGTCACTCTTATTTCCCAGGAGGAAGAAGAATTAACCAAAGTCTCAGCCACCCTCGGGAACCAGTATAGTTCCTGAACCAAAATATTGGACATGCGTTCAGCTAACAAAAAACGAGTTAAATAATGGAGCTCCGGGGCACAGCAATTCACAAACAAGCAGAGTAATAAAGACAACTATCATGCAAAAATCTGTTGAGGGAAGGCAAAAAGGCGGACTTGAATGTGAGGCAGAATAGCAGGAAACAGATTTCAATAGGTACGTTGGAATTGCCTTTAAAGCACAGGAAGAGGGGCACAACTTTGACAATGATGCACTTGGCCAAAAAGGGCGTATGTGTTATCTCCTGAATATATTCAGGAGAAAACGCATACACCCTTTTTGGCCAAGCAAGCAAGCAGACAATGCAAATGTGCACTACTAAGAAGTATCACTTCCCACCGGTCAAAAGGGACATCCACAAAATGTGTAAAATTCAGAAAGGCAAGACAGGCCCTGGAGAACAGGGAGCCTTGTTATGCTGTTGGGCCGGATGTAAATTGCCAACTGCCTCTCTGGAGGAGTGCATTGTGTTCCCTAAAACAAGTAAACACCAGAGCTAGAGAGCCAAGGGCACTTCCAGTCTAGGGAATATACCTTGTGAAAACTGAAAATCTATAAGACAGAGCCACCCCAAATTTAGGGCTGTACTGCTTACAAGAACCTCAACTTGGGTACACCTTAAATATCCCAGGAAAGATAAAAATTGTTCAAAAATTTGTGGTACTTACATAAGACGGAATATCCCTCAGCCATGAAATGAATGTCATAAGACCAGTAGCAGCAAAATGAGTGGATTTATGTACGATGATTCTAAGTGAAATAAGTCACACAGAAAAAGAAACTTATCATAAGATATCACTTTTGAAGATCCTGTAAATATGGCTACACATGAACTGAGTTAGGAAAGAGAACAGAGTCTCACATTTAGAAAACACTCTTATGCCTGCTTAAGGGGGAAGGAGAGGTGGGGTGATGCATAAAACGAGAGATTGATATAAGCACTGGTAGCGTTCCAAAACCAACTATGGAATAGACAAGACCTAGCCCTTCCTCAGTGAAAGGGACTCAAAATATCATATTTCCCACAGAGGAATATATCTGACTAGTAAGAATCTTAAAACCTATGTATTGATATGTCTCTGTAAGGGAATCAAGTGTGTCTAGACTGGCATAAACATGGTAGCGAGAATCAGCTCAAACTCACTATGAAAAGGAATTTGAAAAACAAAAAAAACAGGGAAATTCTTTACAATTCCTTCAGGCTCTCTGATGAAACCTGGAATGACCATATCTACAATGACAGCTGGATGTCGCAAAAGGCTGGACACATGGGACTGAGAGGATTGGTGAGATTGGGTGAGCAAATGAAGACCCTTTAAAGCAATAATGCATGGCACCCATTCCATGGGTCCCTTGTCTCCCGGTTAAAGGGAATATTACTACAGCTATAACATGTACGGGAAACGTAGAGAATGGACACACTGTGAATACGAAAGGTCTCTAAAACTCAATGAATAATCCCTCTCCTGGTGCTCCGGTTTGACTTTCCAACTGCTTTACTATCAATCTTCCAGCTTGGAGAGACAGCAGCTTTAATCTCCTGGTTCGCACAGGTTGCCAATTTGACAGTGGATGAAAGGGAAGAGGGAGAACCAATGAAAGAGTAGCTGTTAGGCATTTGGACTGGCACATGTCACTCTTATTTCGCCCGGAGGAAGAAGAATTAACCAAAGTCTCAGCCACCCTCGGGAACCAGTATAGTTCCTGAACCAAAATATTGGACATGAGTTCAGCTAACAAAAAACAAGTTAAATAGTGGAGCTCAGGAGCACAGCAATTCACAAACAGGCAGAGTAATAAAGGACAACTATCATCCCAAAATCGGTTGAGGGAAGGCAACGAGGCGGACTTGAAAGCGAGGCAGAATAGCAGGAAACAGATTTCAAAAGGCTCGTTGGAATCACCTGTAAAGCACAGGAAGAGGCTCACAACTTCGACAATTATGCACTTGGCCAAAAAGGGCGTATGTGTTTCCTCCTGAATATATTCAGGAGAAAACGCATACGCCCTTTTTGGCCAAGCAAGCAAGCAGGCAATGCAAATGTGCACTACAAATAAGTATCACTTCCCTCCGGTCAAAAGGGACATCCGCAGCATGGGTAAAATTCAGAAAGGCAAGACAGGCCCTGGGGAACAGGGAGCCTTGTTATGCTGAAGGGCGGGATGTAAATTGCCAACTGCCTCTCTGGAGGAGTGCATTGTGTTCCCTAAAACAAGTAAACAACTCAGCTACAGAGCCAAGGGCACTTCCAGTCCAGGGAATATACCTTGGGAAAACTGAAAATCAATAAGACAGAGCCACCCCAAAATTTAGGGCGGCACTGATTACAAGAACCTCAACTTGGGTACACCATAATTATCCCAGGAAAGATAAAATTAGTTCAAAAAATTGTGGTACATATGTATGATGGAATATCCCTCAGCCATGAAATCAATGTCATAAGACCAGTTGCAGCAAAATGAGTGGATACAGGTACGATGATTCTAAGTGAAATAAGTCACACAGAAAAAGAAACTTATCATAAGATATCACTTATGAAGATCCTGTAAGCATGGCTATACATGAACTGATTTAGGAAAGAGAACAGAGTCTCACATTTAGAAAACACTCTTATGCCTGCTTAATGGGGAAGGAGAGGTGGGGTGATGCATAAAACCAGAGTTTTATATAAGCACAGGTACCGTTCCAAAAACCAACTATGGAATAGACAATACCTACACCTTCCTCAGTGAAAGGGATTCAAAACCACATATTTCCCTCCGAGGAATATATCTGACTAATAAGAATCTTAAAACCTATGTATTGATATGTCACCGTAAGGGAATCAATTGTGTCTAGACTGGCATAAACATGGCAGCGAGAATCAGCTCAAACCCACTATAAAAAGGAATTTGAAAAACAACAAAAAAAGGGAAATTCTTTACAATTCCTTTAGGGTTTCTGAATGAAACCTGGAATGACCCTATCTACAATGACAGCTGGATTTGGCATAAGGCTGTACATATGGGACTGAGAGGATTGGTGAGATTGTGTGAGCAAATGCTGACCCTTTAAAGCAATAATGCATGGCACCCATTCCATGGTTCCCAACTCTCCAGGTTGAAGGGAATATTACTAGAGCTATAACATATACGGGAATCCTAGAGAATGGACACACTGTGAATATGAAAGGTCTCTAAAACTCAACAAATAGTCCCTCTACTGGTGCTACGGTTTGACTTTCCAACTGATTTACTGTCAATCTCCCAGCTTGGAGAGACAGCACATTTAACCTCCTGGTTCGTAGAGGTTGCCAATTTGACAGTGGATGAAAGTGAAGAGGGAGAACCAATGAAAGAATAGCTGTTAGGCATTTGGACGGGCACATGTCACTCTTATTTCGCCGGGAGGAAGAAGAATTAACCAAAGTCTCAGCCACCCACCGGGAACCAGTATAGTTCCTGAACCAAAATATTGGACTTGCATTCAGCTCAAAAAAAAATAGTTAATTAATGGAGCTCAGGGGTACAGCAATTCGCAAACAGGGGGAGTAATAATGGACAACTATCGTCCAAAACTCTGTTGAGGGAAGGCAATGAGGCAGTCTTGAAAGCGAGGCAGAATATCAGGAAACAGATTTCAAGAGGTACGTTGGAATTGCCTTTAAAGCACAGGAAGACGGGCACAACATCGACAGTGATGCACTTGGCCAAAAAGGGCGTATGGGTTTTCTCCTGAATATATTCAGGAGAAAACGCATACGCCCTTTTTGGCCAAGCAAGCAAGCAGGCAATGCAAATCTCCACTACAAAGTAGTATCACTTCCCACCGGTGAAAAGGGACATCCACAAAATGGTTAAAAACCAGAAAGGCAAGACAGGCCCTGGAAAACAGGGAGTCTTGTTATGCTAATGAGCGGGATGTAAATTGCCAACTACCTCTCTGGAGGAGTGCATTGTGTTCCCTAAAACAAGTAAACAACAGAGCTACAGAGCCAAGGGCACTTCCAGTCTAGGGAATATACATTGGGAAAACTGAAAATCAATAAGACAAAGCCATCCCAAAATTTAGGGCTGCACTGCATAAAAGAACATCAACTTGGGTACACCTTAAGTATCCCAGCAAAGATAAAAATGGTTTAAAAAATTGTGTTACTTACATATGATGGAATATCCTTAGGCCATGAAATCAATGTCATAAGACCAGTAGCAGCAAAATGAGTGGATTCAGGTACGATGATTCTAAGTGAAATAAGTCACAGAGTAAAAGAAACATATCATAAGATATCACTTATGAAGATCCTGTAAACATGGCTACACATGTACAGAGTTAGGAAAGAGAACAGAGCCTCACATTTAGAAAACACTCTTATGCCTGCTTAAGAGGGATGGAGAGGTGGGGTGATGCATAAAACCAGAGTTAGATATATGCGCAGGTAGACTTCCAAAAACCAAGTATGGAATAGACAAGACCTACACCTTCCTCAGGGAAAGGGACTCAAAACCCCATATTCCCCACAGAGGAATATATGTGACTAGTAAGAACTTTAAAACCTATGTGTTGATATGTCTCTGTAAGGGAATCAATTGTGTCTAGAATGGCATAAACATGGCAGTGGGAATCAGCTCAAACCCACTATAAAATGAAATTTCAAAAACAAAACAAAAAAACATGGAATTTCTTTACAATTCCTTCAGGGTCTCTGATGATTTCTGGAATGACCATATCTACAATGACATCTGGATGTGGAATAAGGCTGGACACATGGGACTGAGAGGATTGGTGAGATTGGGTGAGCAAGTGTAGACCCTTAAAACCAGTACTGCATGGCACCCATTTCATCAGTCCCAACTCTCCTGGTTGAAGGTAATATTACTATAGATATAACAAGTAAGGGAAACTTAGAGAATGGACACACTGTGAATACAATATGTTTCTACAACTCAACAAATAGTCCCTCTCCTGGTGCTCCGGTTTGACTTTCCAACTGCTTTACTATCAGTCTGCCAACATGGAGAGACAGCCCATTTAACCTCCTGGTTCGCAAAGGTTGCCTATTTGGCAAAGGATGAAAGAAAAGAGGGAGAACCAATGAGAGAGTAGCTGTTAGGCATTTGGACGGGCACATATCACTCTAATTTCCCAGCAGGAAGAAGAATTAACCAAAGTCTCAGTCACCCACCGGGAACCAGTATAGGTCCTGAATCACAATTTTGGACTTGGGTTCAGCTCACAAAAAACGAGTAGAAAAATAGAGATTATGGGCACAGCAATTCACAAACTGGCAGAGTAATAAAGGACTACTATCGTCCAAAAATCTGTTGAGGGAAGGCAACGAGGCGGACTTGAAACGAGGCAGAATAGCAGGAAACAGATTTCAAGAGTTACATTGGAATCGGCTTTAAAGCACAGGAAAAGGGACACAACTTCGACAATGATGCACTTGGCCAAAGAGGGCTTATGCATTTTCTCTTGAATATATTCAGGAGAAAACGCATACACCCTTTTTGGACAAGCAAGCAAGCGGGCAATGCAAATCTGCACTACAAAGATGTATCACTTCCCACTGGTCAAAAGGGACATCCTCAAAATGTGTAAAAACCAGAAAGGCAAGACAGGCCCTTGAGAACAGGGAGCCTTTTTATGCTGATGGGCGGGATTTAAATTGCCAACTGCCTCTCTGGAGGAGTGCATTGTGTTCCCTAAAACAAGTAAACAATAGAGCTACAGAGCCAAGGGCACTTCCAGTCTAGAGAATATACGTTGGGAAAACTGAAAATCAAAAAGACAGAGCCACCCCAAAATTTAGGGCTGCACTGCTTACAAAAACGTCAACTTTGGTACACTTTAAATATCCCAGGAAAGATAAAAATGGATCAAAAAATTGGGGTACTTACGTACGATGGATTATCCCTCAGCCACGAAATCAATGTCATAAGGCCAGTAGCAGCAAAATGAGTGGATTCAGGTACGATGATTCTAAGTGAAATAAGTCACACAGAAAAAGAATCTTATCATAAGATATCACTTATGTAGGTCCTGTAAACATGGCTACACAGGAACTGATTTAGGAATGTAAGAGATTCTCACATTTAGAAAACAATCGTATGCCCGCTTAAAGGGGAAGGAGAGGTGGGTAATGCATAAAACCAGAGTTTGATATTAGTACAGCTACCATTCTAAAAACCAAATACAGAATAGATATTACCTACCCCTTCTTAAGTGAAAGGGACTCAACCCCGCATATTCCCCGCAGAGGAATATATCTGACTAGTAAGAATCTTAAAACCTATGTATTGATATGTCTGCAAAAGGGAATAAAGTGTGTCTGGACTGGCATAAACATAGCAGTGAGAATGAGTTCAAACCCACTATAAAATGGAATTTCAAACACAAAACAATAAAACAGGGACATTCATTACAATTCTTTCAGGGTCTCTGATGAAACCTGGAATGACCCTATCTACAATGACAGTTGGATGTGGCATAAGGCTGGACACTTGGGACTGAGAGTATTGGTGAGATTGGGTGAGCAAATGCAGACCCTTTAAAGCAATAATGTGTGGCACCTATTCCATGGGTCTCAACTCTCCAGGTTGAAGGGAATATTACTACAGCTATAACATGTACGGGAAACCTAAAGAATGGACACACTGTGAATACGAAAGGTTTCTAAAACTCAACTAATAATCCCTCTCCTGTTGCTCCAGTTTGACTTTCCAACTGCTTTACTGTCAATCTGCCAACTTGGAGAGACAGCCCCTTTAACCTCCTGGTTAGCACAGTTGCCAATTTGGCAAAGATGAAAGGGAAGAGGGAGAAAAAATGAGAGAGTAGATGTTAGGCATTTGGACGGGTACATGTCACATTAATTGCCCGGCAGGAAGAAAAATTAACCAAAGTCTCAGCCACGCGCCGGGAACCAGTATAGGTCCTGAACCAAAATTTTGGACTTGCGGTCTGCTCACAAAAAACGAATTTAAAAATGGAGCTCAGGGGCACAGCAATTCAGAAACTGGCAGAGTAATAAAGGAAAACTATCGCCCAAAAATCTGCTGAGGGAAGGCAACGAGGCGGACTTGAAAGTGAGGCAGTATAGCAGGAAACAGCTTTCAAGAGGTATGTTGGAATCGCCTTTAAAGCACAGGAAGAGGGGCACAACTTCGACAATGATGCACTTGCCCAAAAAGGGCGTATATGTTTTCTCCTGAATATATGCAGGAGAACACGCATACACCCTTTTTGGCCAAGCAAGCAAGCAGGCAATGCAAATCTGCACAACAAAGAAGTATCACTTCCCACTGGTCGAAAGGGACATCTGCAAAATGTGTAAAAACCAGAAAGGCAAGACAGGCCCTGGAGAACAGGGAGCCTTGTTATGCTGATGGGCGGGATTTAAATTGCGAACTGCCTCTCTGGAGGAGTGCATTGTGTTCCCTAAAACAAGTAAACAACATTGCTACAGAGTCAAGGGCACTTCCAGTCTAGGAAGTATACCTTGGGAAAACTGAAAATCAATAAGACAGAGCCACCACAAAATTTAGGGCTTCACTGCTTACAAGAACCTCAACTTGGGTATACCTTAAATATCCCAGGAAAGACAAAAATGGTTCAAGAAATTGTGGTACTTACGTACGATGGTATATCCCTCAGCCATGAAATCAATTTCATAAGGCCAGTAGCAGCAAAATGAGTGGATTCAGGTACGATGATTCTAAGTGAAATAAGTCACACAGAAAAAGAAACTTATCATAAGATATCACTTATGAAGGTCCTGTAAACATGGCCTCACATGAACTGATTTAGGAAAGATACCAGAGTAACGAATCTTATCATAAGATATCACTCATAGCTGGAATGTACACATGGCTTCACATGAACTGATTTACAAACACAACTGAGTCACAAATTTAGAAAACAAGCTTCTGCCAGCTTAATGGGAAAGGCGAGGTGGGGTGATGCATAAAATCACAGTTTTAAATTAGCACAGATACCGTTACATAAACCAAGTAGGTTATAGACAACACCTAATCCCGCCACAATAAACTGGACTCAACACCCCCTATTCATTGCAAGGAATATGTCTGACTCTCAGTATTTTAATACATATGTATCCTCATGTCTCCATAAAGGAATCATTTGTGTGTATAACGGCATGAACAGAGCACTGAAATTCAGTTAAAGCCACTTATAAAAATAAATTTCAAAAGCAAAATGCAAAAACAGCGAAACAGTGAGAAAGTCTTAAAAATTTCGTTCAGGGCCTGTGATGCAACCTGGATTGACCACCTTTACACCCACAGCTGGAAGAGACATAAGACTGGACACTTGGGGCTGACAAGATTGCTGAGGTTGTGTGAGCAAAAGAACACCACTTAGAGCAATACTGTGTGCTACCCATTCTAGTGGTCCCAACTCTCCAGGTTTAAGGGAATCTTCCTACATTTAAAACATGCATGGGAAACCCAGTGTATGGTACACTGTGTAATTGGGAAAGTTTTCTAAAAGGTACCTCATTTTTCCTTTTGTCGTGCTCGGCTTCGCCATTCCATCTGCATTACTCAAAATCTCCCCACTTGGAGTGTCAGCGCCTTTACCCTCCTGATATGCACAGTTTGCAAATTGTGCAGAGGATGAACAGGAAGAGGGGGAATAAATGAGAGATTAGCTGTAGGTGTTTCGATGGGCACATGTCACTCTAGTTTCCCACCAGGAAGAAGAATTAGCCAAAGGCTCAGCCTGAAGCCCTGGAACCAGACTAGTGCCTAAAGCCATCCTGCGGTATTGCAGCCAGCTCACAAAGAGGCGAGTTGAAAAATGGAAATCAGGGGCACAGCAATTCACAAACTTGCAGAGTTATAAAGGACAACTATCAACGAGAAATATATTGAGGAAAGGCAGTGAAGAGGATTTGAATGCAAGGCAGAATTGAAGGAAACCGATTTCAAGAGGTAGATTGGAGTCGTCTTTAAAGCACATGAAAAGCGACAGAATTTCGACAATGTTGCCCTTGGCTGAAAAGGGACTATGTGTATTTTCCTGAACATATTCGGGAAAAAATGCATATGCCCTTTTTGGCCAAGCAAGCCATCAGGCATTGCAAATCCACACTACAGAGAAGTGTCCCTTACCTCCAGTCAAAAGGGCCATCCACAAATAGTGTAAAAACCACAAATGCAGGACAGGCCATGGAGAAAAGGGAGCCTGGTTACGCCGATGGACAGGATGTAAATTGCCAACAGCCTCTCTGGAGAACTGTATGTTGTTTTCTAAAACAGAGCTACAGAGCATAGCACACTTCCACTCATGGGCGTGTATTTTGGGAAAACTAAAAATCCACAACACACAGCCAGCCCAAACTTTAGGGCTGCACTGTTTACAAGAACCTCGACTTCAGTACACTTTAAATATCCCAGGAAAGGAAAAAAAAATAGATATAGATGTTGTGGTACTTATATACAATGGAATGTCACTCAGACATAAAATCAATGTCATAAGGCCAATAGCAGCTTAATGAGTGGCTTTAGGTATGATGATGCTAAGTGAAATGAGCCACAAAGTAAAAGAAACTTATTGTAATATATCACTTATAGAGGGAATGTAAACATGACTACACATGAACTGAATTTCAAAAGAGAACAGAGTTACACATTTAGAAAACACACTTATGCCTCCTTAAGGGGAAAGGTGATGTGGGGTGATGTGTAAAAGCAGAGTTTGAAATTAGCACAGATCCCATTCCATATACCAAATATGTAATAGAAAAGACCTACTCCTTTCTCAATGAACTGGACACAAAACACCCTATTCATTGAAGAGGAATATATCTGACTGGTAATAACCTTGAAACCTATGTATTTATATGTCTCCATAATGGAATCAAGTGTATGTAGATTGGCATAAACACAGATCAATGGAACAGGACAGAAAGCCCAGAGATAAACCTACATACCTATGGCTATCTCATCTATGACAAAGGAGCTAAGGATATACAATGGAGAAAAGACAGTCTCTTCAGTAATTGGTGCTGGGAAAACTGGACCCCTACACATAAAAGAATGAAATTAGAACATTCCATAACACCATACACAAAAATAAACTCTAAATTGATCAGAGATCTAAATATAAGACCAGACACTATAAAACACTTAGAGGAAACCATAGGCAGAACACTCTATGACATAAATCACAGCAAGATCCTTTTTGACCCACCAATTAGAGAAATGGAAATAAAAACAGAAATCAACAAATGGGACCTAATGAAACTTAAAAGCTTTTACACAGTACAGGAAAACATAAACAAGATGCAAAAACAACCCTCAGAATGGGAGAAAATATTTTCAAATGAAGCAATTGACAAAGGATTAATCTCCTAACTTTACAAGCACCGCATGTAGCTCAATATTACAAAAACAAACAACCCAATCCAAAAACGGGCAGAAGACCTAATAGACATTTCTCCAAAGAAGATATACAGATTACCAAGAAACACATGAAAGGATGCTGAACATCACTAATCATTAGAGAAATGCAAATCAAAACTACCGTGAGGTATCACCTCACAGCAGTCAGAGTGGCAATCATCAAAAAAATCTACAAAACAATAAATGCTGGAGAGGCCTTTATTGGAGAAAAGGGCACACGCTTGCACTGTGGGTGGGAATGTAAATTGATATGGGCACTAGGGAGAACAGTACAGAGGTTCCTTTAAATAACTAACAATAGAAGTACCATACGACACAACAATCCAACTACTGGACATTTGCCTTGTGAAAACCATAATTCAAAAAGAGTTATGTACAAAAATGTTCATTGCAGCTCTATTTGCAATAGCCAGGACATGGAAGCAACCTAAGTGTACATCAACAGATGAATGGATAAAGAAGATCTGGCACATATATACAATGGAATATTACTCAGGCATACATAGGAATGAATTTGGGTCATTTGTAGAGACCTTGATGGATCTAGAGACTGTCATACAGAGTGAAGTAAGTCAGAAAGAGAAAAACAAATATTGTATATTAATGCATATATGTGGAACCTAGAAAAATGGTACAGATGAACCAGTTTGCAGGGCAGAGATAGAGACACAGATGTAGAGAACAAACATATGGACACCAAGGGGGGAACACCATGTGAGGGTGGTGGTGGGATGAATTGGGAGACTAGGATTCACATGTGCACACTTATATGTATAAAATAGATATCCAATAAGAACCTGCTATATAAAAGAAATAAATAAATTTTAAAAAATTAAAAATAAATAAATAACATTTAATCAAACAAAACAGAAAAAAAGTTTTTTCCTTCACATAGATGTCTTTATATTAATGCATTATTTCCATGTTTATATCTCCAAATTAAAAAAAAAGAGGAATAAATAAAATCTACCTTGAACCAAAAAGAAAAAAAGAAAAAAAAAAAAAAAAAGCAGAACCCACCAGTTATACAGAGGAAAATCGTATCAGGGCACTTGCTCCAGTGGTAAAAAATTCTTAAGTTGGTCAGAGGTGGGAAATCGTCTCCCATGCACTCAGCAGCACTCCCCCCACAAGGAGCATCCTCATTGCAAAGCTGGGGGACTGTGTCGAGGCGTCTGTGAGTAAATGTGAGCTGAGCCCTAGTCCTGCTGCAGCTGAACTCTTCCCACCCTTTCCAGGTATAACACCTGAATATGTACAAGCACTTGCAAGCCTAGAGGAAGGGCTGTGGAGCCACACCAGCGACAGCACACAGGCCGACTTGGTGCCTGCAGGCCAGTCAGGATGGTCCTGGCCCCAGATGCTCTTCTGGAATCTTTCCATTTCCCTGCCTGAGATACCCCTCCTGCCACGGCCCCCACTGCGTTTTTACTTCCTCACCTCTGCCTGGGGAGAAATTCCAGTGGCAGGTATGGGTGACACATCCTCTTCTTTAGCAGGTGGCAGCCTGGCAACTCCTGCAGAGAGTCCAGCAGAGCCCAAATCACACTGGGCCACCCACAAAGCCACGGCCCCTCACTCCCTCCCACCACCCCAGCCCCGACACTGCTGACGGGGCAGAGAATATGGCGTCAGGCACAGCTACAGGGGCTCTTGCTGACTGGAGAGGTGTTTATATTGACCTCAACCCAGGCACACCTGTGGTGGGCAGGCAGACAGTGTCAGGCTGCCCAAATCAGCCAATCCTCACCCCTCAGGGGCTCACAGTAGCAGAAAATGAACCTTGCTAAACGGGCCAGGCCCAAGGAACAGGTGTGGGCCCTTGAGAGTCAGGCTAGAAAAGGGGCTGCAGCTGCGGCTTGTTTTCTTATCATTTTATCTGGTCCATTTGTGGAAAACAACTTCAAGAAGACCCTATCCTAATGAGAGGAACCCAGGAGTCAGGGAGAGGAGTGATGGTGGGTGGAGACAGAGGCCTGGTGCCCTGGCTGCATTGGAAGTGTCTGGAAGACCAGGCAGAGAGAGACTGCACAGAGTGATAGCCAGGGTCACAGACCTGTCAGAGCTGCTGTTTGTTAGTTCAAGTCCTGCTCGGAGGTGTTCTGTGTCAGCTGTGAGCGACAGGTGAGCTGGGGGTTCTCTTCAAGGTGGGCTATGTGCACAGTTCCTGTGTGTCCAGCCTTGCTTGGGTACCTGCCCAGGGGAGCTCTGTATCCTGGGAAGGGCCTGACTATGAGAGCCCCATGGGCTGCTGGGTAGCTGCACCGGGGAGCTCCATACCCAGGGAGGGACTTGAACACGAGAGCCCCGTGGGATGTGGGGATGGGTGGTGCAGCCCAGGTGAGCTCCATATCCTGGGATTGGCCTGACCACGAGAGCCCCATGGGCTGCTGGAGACCTGGTAAAGGATATCAGGACAGTCAGTGAAGCCACCGAGGATATACATCCAGTAGCTCCTATTTCCTACACCCTGCTGCTCATTCTACCATCCACCAGGCCATGGCATTCTGTATTACACTTCAATGATGCCTTCTTCTGTATTCCATTCATCTCAGAGTCACAAGAATTTTTGGCTTGTGAGTGGCAGGACACAACATGCAACACAAGCAATAATGCTGGGCCGTCCTGCCCCAATGGTTCAAAAATCCCCACACCATCATTGGGGAAATGTCCTCTAAAGACCTAAACGTTCTACCTCTGTAAAAGGGAACCCTCCTTCAATATGCAGATGACATTCTGATCGCCAGGCCTACTAAAGACGCCTCTGAACTACCTAGCCAAGAAAGGATAGAAGGTGTCCAAGAAAAAGGCTCAAATATCCCAGGCTCAGGTGACATGCCTGGGCTTCATTCTCTCAGATATTCAGAGAAAGGCATCCCAGGATAGGGAAGAAGCCATTTGCAGCCTTACCTCTTCTAAAACTAGAAGACAGCTTAGGGGTTCCTGGGGAGGCCAAGGTTTTCTGCATGTGGATCCCTAACTACAGTCTAATAGCTGGGCCTCTACATGAAACACTGACACGAAAAGATGATGATCCTTTTGTATAGAATCCAGAAGCAGCCTTTCAAGAATGGAAAGAGCAGTCAATTCAGACCCTTGCCCAGGAACTCACTAATTTAGCTAAACCCTTTGAGCTTTACATACCCGGTCAAAGGTTAATTGCCCTTGGAGCCTTAGTGCAAAAACTGGGACCACTTGAAATGGAGCAACACAAGAATGCCCTTCAGGTATGATAAACTATGGTCCCCAAGGGCTTTGCCCACCGACTCATCAGGCCAGGATACTGGGGTATCTAAAAAGCTAGAAATCAGCAGCCCACAAGGCCAGCTCCCTCCTAAGGGAAAAGGACCCCACGTCGTGATCCTAACCACCCATCATGCCCTGAAGTTGCAGGGGTCGCTCTGTGGACACACTGACCTCGAGTGAGGAGGCCTTCCAACTCCAACCTCCAGAGAGACAAATGGGGGCAACGGGCCCCCAAGATGACTCATGTGACCGTCACTTGACCTGGAGTTTCTCTCAGAAAACAAGAAGACTGTGCCCCGAAAGAGCAGACTACTGCTTGCAGGACTTACTGCACCCAGAGGGGAGCTAATAAGCTTGGCCGGGGAAACGTATATCACGCTTTCACCATAGAAAACCCTACAGACACCGCGGTGATGGTGGCCAATATGACCGGCTGGACTGCTGGCTACTTCTAAAGGCCGTTGACTCAGTGGACGTCATGGTCTTGGATCAACACTGACCCTGGACTGTCTGGGAGTTGCGTGGGCAGGGTTCTGACACATGGTGCTGTTTGTACATTAATTCAGGGACCTAATTAAAGAAAGCACAGACTACTGGTCAGAGCATCTAGGCTGGCAGAAACCGTCAGCCTAAGGTCACCGAACAAATGTGGGGTGGGGTGAAACCTGCCACCTCAGCATCTCTGCACATCTCTCTCCTGGACACTTAAAGGTCATTAGAATCTATAACACTTCCAATGCTGGTGCTAGGGCGTACTAGAAGTGAGGCAGGAGGCCTTGGGACAATCCACCTCACCTGGAGGCTGGTGGGGAGACGTTTTGCCCCTCCCCCGAAGTATCACTGCTCCCACCACAGCATAAAGCAGTTACAAATGAGGGGTCTGCACCCTCAACACCCGAAGAATGAGGAACAGAACAAAAAGCAGAGGAGGTGTTCGTCTCTGGCAACGTTCATTAAAAATTCCTGGGAGATAAAAAGAGAATCTGGGCAATAAAATAAAGTCTAACATGTTTTTCCTTTGTGCTTTGTCTAATTTCACGTGCTCCTAGGGTACCGCATGCAAAGGTCACACACCCGGCACTTCAGACCCGATTTCGTTGTGCAGAATGGCTGAGTCCACAACTCAGCTAGCGCGGTCCCATGCAGACTCCATGGCATAGAGCCTGAACTTCAGCCAACCCAGCCCTCGAGAGCTCCATCCCCTCCCTCCCAGTGACGCTCCTGGGATCCCTACACTGCAGCCTAGCCCACAGCCTGTGGGGGAGTGCACGCTCTCTCCTCTCCATTCTGTTTTCAAAATAATGATTCCTTTGCTTCTGAACCAAACTCAGTCTTGATCTGTTGGCTCCAATGACACTGGGCACGGGGACTTCTGTTGGGGTCCACTCTGGAGGATCAGTAACAGAAATTGAGAACATTGTAACTTCAATGAACAGATGTGTGAGCCAAACTGTAGTTAACATAGAGCAGTGTATAATGCTCGGGTAAAATAAGATGTTTCTAAGACTTACATTTGATATTTCCATCACTTTACTATAAGCAAGTTCAGTGAAGACGTCTGTCTTATTTGTCAGGTCAACATTAGAGAAATGAAGTGATTTATTTCCATGGATGTACATCGAATACTCATGGCTGAAGCTTCAATCTTGTTTTGAATGCTTTTCCATTGAAAATGATACCTCTCTTTCAGCTCCCCCATTTCTGAGAAGTATAAAATCTTATAATTTATTATTACCAAAGGGGAAAGGTAGGAGAAGAGATAAATTAACAGTGTGGGATTAACACATACACACTGCTATGTATAAAATAGATCATAAACAAGGAACTACTGTATAGCACAGGGAACTACACTGAATATTTTGCAATAACCTATAAGGGGAAATAATCTGAAAAAGAATAGATATTTTTATTGACATCGTCTATCAAAGACAGATAAAATGTAACCTAAGCAAGGCCGATGGTGAACGCTTCTGACCCTGAAGATTTCAATCATCTAAAGTTTGGGCTCTGCCTATTTCCCAAGGCGCTTAATGGACATACGTGTAGCCGTAGATTAAAAATTCCCCAGTTTGGTGTACGGGGAGGCACTGATTTGGAAAAATCCCTGGTGTTTTCCTTCCATGCACAGGACCCTTCCTACAGCTAAAACATGCCTGTCACACCTAGAGGATGGTACACCATTTGTTCGGAAAGAGTTTGGAAAAGGCACCTCATCTCCTCATTGTCTGGTGCTCGGGTTCACCCCTCCAGCATCTTTCCTAACAATCCCCTCACTTGGGCATATCAGCACCGTCAACATCCTGTTGCACACAGTTTGGAATTTGTCCAGAGGATGAAGCGGAAGGATGAGAAAAATTTAGAGACAAGTCTTAGGTCTTCGGACAGGAACATGCCACTGTAATTTCCAATCTGGAAGACAAATTCATCAAAGGCTAGAATTGCCCACGGAAACAGAATAGGGCTAGAGGAAATCCCGCTGTTTTGTGTCCAGTTTCCAAAAACACAAGTTGAAAAATGGAACTCAGGGGCACTAAAATTCATGAAACTGCAGAGTTGAAAATATCTATCGTCGAAAAATGTCTTGAGGTAAGTCACAGAAAAGGACTTGTAAGCAAGGGAGAGTGGCAGGAAACAGATTTGTAGAGGAAGAAAGGACTCCCCATTAAAACACAAGAAAAGGGGCTGAACATCGCCAATGATGCAGTTGGCCCAAAAGGGCGTATGCAATTTTTTCCGAATATATTCAAGTAAAGGCCATACACACTTTTTATCCAACCAAACAGGTGGGCACTGGAAATCAATACTACAAAATGTGTCACTTCACATCAGTCAGAAGGGCCATCCACATAAAGTGTAAACACCAGAAATGCAGGACAGGGCAAGGAGAAAAGGGAGCCCTGTGAGGCTGATAGTGGAATTGTAATTTGCCAACGGCCACTATGGAGAAGTGTATTGTGTTTGCTAAAACATCTAAAAGATGAGCTACAGAGCATAGGGCACTTGCACTCATGGACATATCTGCACTGTGATGAAAAGGTCATGGAGCATTGTGGTGACAAATTTCACAGAGCATTGTGATGATGAGGGCATTGACCATTGTGATGACACAGGTCATGAAGCCTTGAGATGACGGGACACACGGAGCATTGTGATGACTGGGGTCATGTAGCATTGTGATGACAGGGGCATGGAGCATTGGTCTGACAAGTTTCATGGATAATTGCGTTGACAGTGGGCATGGCACATTGTGATGACAAGGGCATGGAGCATTGTGATGACAAGGTCATGGATTATGGTGAAGACAGGTGTCAGGGAGCATTGTGATGGCATATTTCATGTACCATTGTGATGACAATGGCATGGAGCATTGTGATGCCAAGTGTTATGGAGGATTGTGATGACAAAGGTAATGGAGCATTGTGATGACAAAGGCTTGGAGCATTGTGATGACAAGGGTCATGGAGCATTGTGATGACAAGGGCATGGAGCATTGTGATGACAAGGCCGTGGAAAATTGTGATGGCAAGCGTCATGGAGCATTGTTATGACAGAGGTAATGGAGCATTGTGATGAGAAGAGCACTGAACATTGGTCTGAAATATTTCATGGATTATTGTGATGAGAGTGGGCATGAAGCATTGTGATGACATGGCCACGGAACACTGTTACATGGGTCATGGAGGAATGTAAAGACAACGGCATGGAGCACTGTGATGAGAAGTGCATAGAGCATTGTGATGACAAGTGTCATGGAGCTTTCTGATGACAAGGGCATTGAGCAATGTGATGAGAGGGTTCATGGAGCATTGTGATGACAATGACATGGAGCATAGTGATGTCAAGGATCATGGAGCTTTGTGAAGACAAAGGTGATGGAGCCTTTTGATGACAAGGGCGTGGTGCATTGTGATGAGAAGGGCAGGGAGCATTTTGATGACAGTGTCATGCAGCAATTTGAGAAATAGTGTAATGGAATATTTTGATGAAAGGGGTTATAGAATATTGTGATGTCATTGGTCATGGAGCTTTGGGTTGAAAAGGGTCATGGAGCATTTTGATGACAGGGGTTGTGGAACATTGTGATGTCCGGTGTCATGGAACATTGTGATGATAAGTGGATGTAGCATTGAGATGACAGGGGTCATGGAACATTGTGATTACAGGGATGAGGGAGTATGGTGATGACTAGTGATGGAACATTGTGATATCTCTGGTGAGAGAGCATTTTGATGAGAAGTGCATGGATCACTGTGATTACAAGTTTTATGGAGCATAGCAATGACAAGTTTGTGAACCTGTGTAATGAAAAGTGTGTAGCACAATGTGATGACAAGTGTCATGGAGCATTGTTCGGACAAAGGCAAGGAACATTGTGATGACAAGTGTCATGGAGCATTGTGATGAAAATTTCATGGAGCATTGTGGTTACAATGGTCACAGAGCCTTGTGATGACTGGAGCATGGAGCATTGTGATGACAAACGTTATGAAGCATTGTGATGACTGGAGTCACGGAGCATTGTGATGACAGGGGTCATGGAGCATTGTGATGACAAGGACATTGAGCATTGTGATGACAGGGGCATGGAGCATTGGTCTGAAATGTTTCATAGATTATTGTGATGACAGTGGGCATGTTGCATTGTGATGACAAGGGCATGCAGCATTGTGATGTGAAGGTCATGGATTATTGTGAACACAGGTGTCAGGGAGCATTGTGATGACCTATGTCATGGTCGACTGCGATGACAAGGACATGCAGCATTTTGATGAGAATGTCATGAAGTATTGTGTAGACAGGTGTCAGCGAGCATTGGGATGATATATGTCATGGTCCATTGCGATGACAATGGCATGGAGCATTTTGATGCCAAATGTAATGGAGGATTGTGATGACAAATATAATGGAGCATTGTGATGACTAGGGCTTGGAGCATTATGATGAAAAGGGCCATTGAGAATTTTCATGACAAGGTCGTGAAGCATTGTGATGAAAATGTCCTGGAGCATTGTGATGAGAAAACCATGGAGCCTTGTGATGACAAGTCTCATGGAGCATACTCATGAAAAGGGGCATGGAGCATTGTGAATACAGCGGTCTTGGAACATTGTGATGACAAGGGCATGGAGCATTTTGAGGAGAAGGACAAGGAGCATTGTGATGACATGCGTCATTGAGCTTTGTGATGACAAGGGCATGGAGCATTGTGATTAGAGGGGTCTTGGAGCACTGTGAAGAAAAGGGCATGGATCATTGTGATGAAAGAGGCATGGAGCCTCGTCATGACAGGGTTCAAGGAGCATACAGACAACAAGTGTCAGGGAGCATTTTGATGACAATGTCGTTGTGCATTGTGATGAGAAGGGCAAGGAGCATTGTGATCACAGTGTCATGGAGCAATTTGATGAAAAGGGTCATGGAGCATTTTGATGACAGTGTTTATGGAACATTGTGATGTCAGGGGTCATGGAGCATTTTGATGAAAAGGGTCATGGAGCATTGTGGTGAGAAAGGCATAGAGCATTGTGATGACAGGGGTCAAAGAGCATTGTGATGAAAAATTCATGGAGCATTGTGGTTAAAAAGGTCACAGAGACTGTTGATGACGAGGGCATGGATCATTGTGATGACAAAGGTCATGAAGCATTGTGATGACTGGAGTCACGGAGCATTGTGATGACAGGTGTCATGGAGCATTGTGCTGACAAGTGCATGGAGCATTGTGACGACAAGCGTCATGGAGCATTCTGATGACAAGCTTGTGGAGTATTTTGATGACAGTGGCATGGAGCATTGAAACGGCATGGGGCATTGTGATGAAAAATGCATGGAGCCTTTTCGTGACAGGGTTCAAGGAGCATTCTGACGACAAGTGTCAGGGAGCATTGTGATGACATGTGTATTGAGCATTGTGATGACAAAGATCATGGAGCATTGTGATGAGAAGACCACGGATAATTGTGATGATGAGCGTCATGGGGTGTTGTGGTGATAAGTGTAATGGAACATTGTGATCACAAGGGTTTGGAGCATTATGATGACAGAGATCATGGAGAATATTGATTTCATTGTGATGACAATAGCCTGAAGCATTTTGATGATGGGCATGGTGCATTGTGATGACAGGGTTCATGGAGCATTGAGATGAAAAGGGGCATGGAGCATTGTGTTTACAGGGGTCTTGGAGCATTGTGATGACAACGGCATGGAGCATTGTGATGTGAAGGCCATGGAACATTCTGATGACATGTGTCATGGAGCTTTGTGATGACAAGGGCATGGAGCATTGTGATTTAATGGGCCTTCAGCATTGTGATGACAGGTGTCATGGAACCTTGTGATGACTACGCCGTGGAACATTGTGATGGCATGGGTCATGGTGCATTTTTATGACAGAGGTAATGGAGCATTGTGATGAGAAGGGTATGGAACATTGGTCTGAAATGTTTCAGGGATTATTGGGATGAGAGTGGGCATGGAGCATTGTGATGACTAGGGTACGGAACACTATGATACATGGGTCATGCAGGATTGTAATGACAAGGGCCTGGAGCATTGTGATGAGAAGGGCATCGAGCATTGTGATGACAAGTGTCATGGAGCTTTGTGATGACAAGGGCATTGAGCAATATGATGGGAGGGTTCATGGAGCATTGTGATGACAATGACATGGAGCATTGTGATTCCAATGGTCATGGAGCTTTGTGATGACAAGTCATGGAGCATTTTGATGACAAGGGCATGGTGCATTGTGATGAGAAGGGCAGGGAGCATTTTGATGACAGGGTCATGCAGCAATTTGATGAAAAGTGTAAAGGAACATTTTGATGGCAGGGGTTATAGAACATTGTGATGTCAGGGTTCTTGGAGCTTTGGGATGAAAAGGATCATGGAGCATTTTGACGACAGGGGTTATGGAACATTGTGATGTCAGGGGTCATGGAACATTGTGAAGATAAGGGGATGTAGCAGTGTGATGATAGGTTCATGGAACATTGTGATTACAGGGGTGAGGGAGGATTGTGATGACTAGTGATGGAACACTGTGATATCTCTGGTGAGAGAGCATTTTGATGAGAAGTGCATGGAGCATTGTGATTACAATGTTTATGGTGCATGGCAATGACAAGTATGTGGACCGTTGTGATGAAATGCACGTGGCACATTTTGAAGACAATGGTCATGGAGCATTGTTCTCACAAAGAAATGGAGCATTGTGATGACAAGGGTCACAGAGAATTGTGATGAAATGTTCATGGAGCATTGTGGTTACAAAGGTCACAGAGCCTTGTGATGACACGGGCATGGACCATTGTGATGACAAACGTTATGAAGCATTGTGATGACTGGAGTCACGGAGCACTGTGATGTCAGGGGTCATGGAGCATTTTGATGACCTGTGTCATGTAGCATTGTGCTGACAAGTGCATGGAGCATTGTGCTGACAAGGGTCATGGAGCATTGTGCTGAGAAAGGCATAGAGCATTGTGATGACAAGTGTCAAAGAGCATTGTGATAAAAAGTTCATGGAGCATTGTGGTTAAAAACTTCAGAGAGACTGTTGATGACGAGGGCATGGACCATTGTGGTGACAAAGGTCATGAAGCATGGAGATGACTTGAGTCACGGAGCATTGTGATGGCAGGGGTCATGGAGTATTGTGATAACAAGGGCATGGAGCATTGTGATGACAAGGACATGGAACATTGGTCTAATAAGTTTCATGGATTATTGCGATGACAGTTGGAATGGTGCATTGTGATGACAAGGGAATGGAGCATTGTGATGACCAGGTCATGCAGTATTGTGAAGACAGGTGTCAGGGAGCATTGTGATGACATATGTAATGGCCCATTGTGATGACAATGGTATGGAGCATTGGGATGCCAAGTGTCATGGAGGATTCTGATGACAAAAGTAATGGAGCATTGTGATGACAATGGCTTGGAGAATTGTGATGACAAGGGTCATGGAGCATTGTGATGACAAGCTTGTGGAGTATTTTGATGACAATGGCATGGAGCATTGTAATGAAAACGGCATGGGCATTGTGATGAAAAATGCATGGAGCCATTTCGTGACAGGGTTCAAGGAGCATTCTGATGACAAGTGTCAGGGAGCATTGTGATGACAAGTGTATTGAGAATTTTGATGACAAAGTCATGGAGCATTGTGATGAAAAGGGCATGGAGTATTGTGAGGACAGGCATCATGGAGCGTTGTGATGACAAGTGTTATGGAACATTGTGATCACAAGGGTTTGGAGCATTGTGATAAGAGAGGTCATGGATCAATTTGATTTCAAGGAGCATGGAGCATTGTGATGACAAGGGCATGAAACAATGTGATCCCAAGGTTCATGGAGGATTGTGATGACAATGGAAGTGGAGTATTGTGATGACAAGCGCATAGAGCATTGTAATGACAAGGTCATGTAGCATTTTGCTGCCAAAGCATGGAGGATTGTGATGACATGTGTCATGGAGCACTGTGATTACAAGCGTCACGGAGCATTGTGAATACAGGGGTCATGGAGCATTGGGATGACAAGGGCATGGATAATTGTGATGACAAGTGTGATGGAGCACTTGGCTGAAAATGTTCATGGAGTATTGTGATGACAGGGGTCATGGAGCATTGTGATGACTAGGGAATGGAGCATTGTGATGACATGAGTCCCGGATCATTGTCTTGTCAGGTGTCATGGAGTGTTGTGATGACAGTGTTCATGGAGATTTGAGATGATATAGGCCATGGAGCATTGTGATGAATAGGTCGTGGAGCATTGGGCTGAAAATATTCATGGATTATTGTGATGACAGAGGTCATGGAGCATTGTGATGACAAGGGAATGGAGCATGGTGATGACAAGGTCCTGGAGCATTGTGATGAGAAGACCATGGCTACTTATGATGACAAGTCGCATGGAGGATTCTGAGGAAAACGGACATATAGCATTGTGACTACAGGGGTCTTGGAGCATTGTGATGACTAGGGCATGGAACACTCTGATACATGTGTCATGGGTCATGGAGGATTGTGATGACAAGTCATGGAGCATTGTGATGACAAGGGCATGGAGCATTGAGATGACAGGGGCATGGAGGATTGGTCTGACAATATTCACAGTTCATTGTGATGACAGTGGGCATGGTGCATTGTGATGACAAGGGCATGGATCATTGTGAAGAGAAGGTCATGGAGTATTGTGAAGACAGGTGTCAGGGAGCATTGTGATGACATATGTCATGGTCCATTGCGATGACAATGGCTGGGAGTATTGTGATGCCAAATGTAATGGAGGATTGTGATGACAAATAAAATGGAGCATTGTGATGACTAGGGCTTGTAGCATTATGATGACAATGGTCATTGAGAATTTTCATGACAAGGTCGTGAAGCATTGTGATGACAAGGTCCTGGAGCATTGTGATGAGAAAACCATGGAGCCTTGTGATGACAAGTCTCCTGGAGCATACTGAATAAAATGGGCATGGAGCGTTGTGATTAGAGGGGTCTTGGCACATTGTGATGACAAGGGCATGGAGCATTGTGAGGAGAAGGCCAAGGAGCATTCGGATGACATGTGTCATTGAGCTTTGTGATGACAAGGGCATGGAGCACTGTGATTACAGGGGTCTTGGAGCATTGTGATGAAAATGGCATGGATCATTGTGATGAAAAATGCATGGAGCCTTGTCATGACAGGATTCAAGGAGCATACAGACAACAAGTGTCAGGGAATATTTTGATGACAAGTGTACTGAGCATTGTGATGACAAAGGTCATGGAGCATTTTGATGAGAAGACCATGGATAACTGTGATGACGAGCGTCATGGGGCATTGTGATGACAAGTGATATGGAATATTGTGATCACAAGGGTTTGGAGCATTGTTATGACAAAGGTCATGGAGCATTTTCATTTCATTGTGATGACAATAGCATGAAGCATTATGATGATGGGCATGGTGCATTGTGATGAGAGGGTTCGTGGATCATTGAGATGAAACGGGGCATAGAGCATTGTGATTAGAGGGTTCTTGGAGCATTGTGATGAGAAGGGTCAAGGAGATTTGTGATGACAAGAGTCCCGGATCATTGTGTTGTCAGGTGTCATTGAGTGTTGTGATGACAGTGATCATGGAGCATTGTGATGATATTGGTCCTGGAGCATTGTGATGAGAAGCTCATGGGGCATTGGGCTGAAAATGTTCATGTAGTATTGTGATGACAGGCTTCATGGAGCATTGTGATGACAAGGGAATGGAGCATGGTGATGACAAGGTCCTGGAGCATTGTGATGAGATGACCATGGAGACTTGTGATGACAAGTCTCATGGAGCATTCTGACGAAAAGGGGCATGGAGCATTGTGATTACAGGGGTCTTGGAGCATTGTGATGACAAGGGCATTGAGCATTGTGTGGAGAAGGCCATGGAACATTCTGATGACATGCGTCATGGAGCTTTGTGATGACAAGGGCATGGAGCTTTGTGATTACAGGGGTCTTGGTGCATTGTGATGACAGAGGGAATGGAGAATTGTGATGAGAAGGGAATGGAGCACTGTGATTACAATGTTTATGGAGCATTGCGATGACAAATTTCTGGACCGTTGGGATGAAAAGCGTGTCGCACATTGTGATGACAAGTGTCATGGAGCATTTTTCTAACAAAGGCATGGAGCATTGTGATGACAAGTGTCACGGAGCATTGTGATGAAAATTTCATGGAGCATTGTGGTTACAAAGGTAACAGTGCCTTGTGATGACACGGGTATCGACCATTGTGATGACAAATGTTATGAAGAATTGTGATGACTGGAGTCACGGAGCATTGTGATGACAGGGGTCATGGAGCATTGTGATGAAAAGGGCATGGAGCATTGTGCTGAGAATGGCATACAGCATTGTGATGACATGTGTCAATGAGCATTGTGATGACAAGCGTCACGGAGCATTGTGAATACAGGGGTCATGGAGCATTTGGATGACAAGGGCATGGATCATTGTGATGACAAGGGTCATGGAGAATTGGGCTGAAAATATTCCTGGAGTATTGTGATGACGTGGGTCATGGAGCATTGTGGTGACAATGGAATGGAGCATGGTGATGACAAGGTCCTGGAACATTGTGATGAGATGACCAGGGAGACTTGTGATGACAAGTTTCATGGAGCATCCTGATGAAAAGGGGCATGAAGCATTGTGATTACAGGGGTCTTGGAGCATTGTGATGACAAGGGCATGGAGCATTGTGACGAGAAGGCCATGGAACATTCTGATTACATGCGTCATGGAGCTTTGTGATGAAAAGGGCATGGAGCATTGTGATTACAGGGGTCTTGGAGCATTGTGATGACAAGGGTCATGGAGCCTTGTGATGACAAGGACGTGGAACATTGTGATGGCAGGTGTCATAGAGCATTGTTATGACAGAGGTAATGGAGCATTGTGATGAGAAGAGCATTGAGCACTGGTCTGAAATATTTTATGGATTGTTGTGATGAGAGTGGGCATGGAGCATTGTGATGACAAGGGCACGGAGCACTGTGATACATGGGTCATGGAGGATTGTAATAACAAGGGCATGGAGCATTGTGATGAGAAGGGCATCGAGCATTGTGATGAAAAGTGTCATGGTGCTTTGTGATGACAAGGGCATGGAGCCATATGATGAGAGGGTTCATGGAGCATTGTGATGACAATGACATGGAGCATTTTGATGCCAAGTGTCATGGAGCTTTGTGATGACAAATGCCATGGAGCATTTTGATGACAAGGGTGTGGTGCATTGTGATGAGAAGTGCAGGGGGCATTTTGATGACAGGGTCATGCAGCAATTTGATGAAAAGTGTAACGGAACATTTTGATGACAGGGGTTATAGAACACTGTGATGCCAGGGGTCATGGAGCTTTGGGATGAAAAGTGTCATGGGGCATTTTGATGACAGTGGTTATGGAACATTGTGATGTCATGGGTCATGGATCATTGTGCAGATAAGGGGATGTAGCATTGTGATGACAGGGGTCATGGAACATTGTTCTGACAAACGCATGGAGCATTTGATGACAAGTGTCATGGAGCATTGTGATGAAAAGTTCGTGGAGCATTGTGGTTAAAATGGTCACAGAGCCTTGTGATGACGCGGGCCTGGACCGTTGTGATGACACACGTTATGAAGCATTGTGATGACTGGAGTCACGGGGCATTGTGATGACAGGGGTCATGGAGCATTGTGATGACAAGGGCATGGAGCACTGTGATGACAGGGGCATGGAGCATTGGTCTGACAAGTTTCATAGATGAATGTGATGACAGTGGACATGGTGCATTGTGATGACAAGGGCATGGAACATTATGATGACAAGGTCATGGAGTATTGTGAAGACAGGTGTCAGGGAGCATTGTGATGACATATGTCATGCTCCATTGCGATGACAATGGCATGGAGCATTGTGATGCCAAATGTAATGGAGGATTGTAATGACAAATATAATGGAGCATTGTTATGACTAAGGCTTGTAGCATTATCATGACAAGGGCCATTGAGAATTTTCATGACAATGTTATGAAGCATTGTGTTGACAATGTCCTGGAACACTGTGATGAGAAAATAATGGAGCCTTGTGATGACAAGTCTCATGGAGCATACTGATGAAAAGGGGCATGGAGCATTCTGATTACAGGGGTCTTGGAACATTTTGATAACAAGGGCATGGAGCATTGTGATGACAAGGGCATGGGGCATTGGTCTAATAAGTTTCATGGATTATTGTGATGACAGTTGGAATGGCGCATTGTGATGACAAGGGCATGGAACATTGTGATGACCAGGTCATGCAGTATTGTGAGAAGAGTTGTCACGGAGCATTGTGATGACATATGTATTAGCCCATTGTGATGACAATGGCATGGAGCATTGTGATGCCAAATTTCATGGAGGATTCTGATGACAAAGGTAAAGGAGCATTGTGATGACAATGGCTTGGAGCATAGTGATGACAAGGTTCAGGGAACATTGTGCTGATAAGTGCATGGAGAATTGTGATGACAAATGTCATGGAGCATTCTAATGAAAAGCTTGTGGAGTATTTTGATGACAATGGCATGGAGCATTGTGATGAAAACGGCATGGGGCTTTGTGATGAAAAAGGCAAGGAGCCTTTTCGTGACAGGTTTCAAGAAGCATTCTGTCGACAAGTGTCTGGGAGCATTGTGATGACAAGTGTATTGAGAATTGTGATGACAAAGGTCATGAAGCATTGTGATGAAAAGGGCATGGAGTATTGTGATGACAGGCATCATGGAGCGTTGTGATGAAAATTGTTATGGAACATTGTGATCACAAGGGTTTGGAGCATTGCGATGACAGAGGTCATGGATCATTTTAATTTCAAGGAGCATGGAGCATTGTGATGACAAGGGCATGAAGCAATGTGATCCCAAGTTTCATGGTGGATAGTGATGACAATGGTAATGCAGTATTGTGATGACAAGCACATAGAGCATTGTAATGACAAGGTCATGTAGCAATTTGCTGACAAAGGCATGGAGCATTGTGATGACAGGTGTCATGGAGCACTGTGATGACAAGCGTCACGGAGCATTGTGAATACAGGGGTCATGGAGCATTGGGATGACAAGGGCATGGATCATTGTGATGACAAGGGTCATGGAGCATTGGGCTGAAAATGTTCATGGAGTATTGTGATGACAGGGGTAATGGAGCATTGTGATGACAAGTTCCTGGAGCACTTTGATGAGAAGACCATGGAGCCATGTAATGACAAGTCTCATGGAGAATTCTGATGAAAAGGGGCATGGATCATTGTGATAACAGGGGTCTTGGAGCATTGTGATGACAAGGGCATTGAACATTGGGATGAGAATGTCATGGAGCGTTCTGATGATATGCATCATGGAGCTTTGTGATGACAAGGGCATGGAGCATTGTGATTACAGGGGTCTTGGAGCACTGTGAGGGAAAGGGCATGTAACATTGTGATGAAAAAGGCATGGATCCTTGTCATGACAGGTTTCAAGGAGCATACTGATGACAAGTGTCAGGGACCTTTGTGATGACAAGGGTATTGAGCACTGTGATGACAAATGTCATGAAGCATTGTGATTAGAAGACCATGGATACTTGTGATGACGAGCGTTATGGGGCGTTGTGATGATAGGTGTTATGGAATATTGTGATCACAAGGATTTGGAGCATTGTGATGACAGAGGTCATAGAGCATTTTGATTTCATTGTGATGACAATAGCATGAAGCATTATGATGATGCACATTTGGTGCATTGTGATGACAGCGTTCATGGAGCATTGAGATGAAAAGGGGCATGGAGCATTATGATTACAGGAGTCTTGGGTCATTGTGATGAAAAGGGCATGGAACATTGGTCTGAAATGTTTCATGGATTATTGTGATGAGAGGGGGCAAGGAGAATTGTGATAACAATGGCACGGAACACTGTGATACATGGTTCATGGAGGATTGTAATGACAAGCGCATGGAGCATTGTGAGAAGAATGGCATCGAGCACTGTGATGAAAAGCATCATGGATCCTGTGATGACAAGGGCTTGGAAAAATGTGATGAGAGGTTTTTGGAGCCTTGTGATGACAATGGCATGGAGCATTGTGATGCCAAGGGTCATGGAGTTTTGTGATGACAAATGTCATGGAGCCTTTTGATGACAAGGGTGTGGTGCATTCTCTTGTGATGGGCAGGGAGCATTGTGATGAAAGGGTCATGGAGCAATGTGATGAAAAGTGTCATGGAACATTTTGATGACGGGTTATGGAACATTGTGATGTCAGGAGTCATGGAACATTTTCATGACTGTGTTGTGGACCATTTTGATGACAGGGGAGTGGGTGTATTGTGATGACTAGTGAGGGAACATTTTGATATCATTCGTGAGAGAGCATTTTGATAAGAAGTGCATGGAGCATTGTGAGGACAAGTTTTATGGAGCATTGTGATGACATGATTGTGGAGCACTGTGATGACAAGCACATGGCGCATTGTGATGACATGGGTCATGGAGCACTGTGCTGACAAAGGCATAGAGCAATGTGATGCCAAGGGTCATGGATCTTTGTGATGACAAAGGTCATGGAGCATTTTGATGACAAGGGGTGGTGCAATGTGATGAGAAGGGCAGGGAGCAGTGTGATGACAGGGTCATAGAGCAATTTGATGAAAAGTGTCACGGAATATTTTGATGACGTGGTTATGGAACATTGTGATGTCAGTGGTCATCGAACTTTGTGATGATAATTGCATGTAGCATTGCAAAGACAGGAGTCATGGAACATTGTGATGACAGTGGTGAGGGAGTATTGTGATGAATAGTGATGTAACATTTTGATATCTCTGGTGAGAGAGCATTTTGATGAGAAGTGCATGGAGAATTGTGATGACAAGTTTTATGGAGCATTGTGGTGACAAGATGTGGAGCACTGTGATGACAAGTGCAGGGTGCATTGTGATGACATGGGTCATGGTGCATTGTGCTGACAAGCGCATGGAGCACTGTGATGACAAGGGTCATGGAGCATTGTGCTGAGGAAGGCATAGAGCATTGTGATGACAAGGGTCAAAGAGCACTGTGATGAAAATTTCATGGAGCATTGTGGTTAAATATGTCACAGAGACTGTGGATGACGAGGGCATGGACCATTGTGATGACAAAGGTCATGAAGCATTGTGATGAATCGATTCATGTTGCATTGTGATGACAGGGGTCATGGAGCATTGTGATGACAAGGGCAGGGAACATTGGTCTAATAAGTTTCATGGATTATTGCGATGACAGTTGGAATGGCGAATTGTGATGACAAGGGCATGGAGCATTGTGATGACCAGGTCATGCAGTATTGTGAAGACAGGTGTCAGGGAGCATAGTGATGACATATGTAATGGCTCATTGTGATGACAATGGCATGGAGCATTGTGATGCCAAGTGTCATGGCGGATTCTGATGACAATGGAAATGGAGCATTGTGATGACAATGGCTTGGAGCATTGTGATGACAAGGGTCAGGGAGCATTGTGCTGAAAAGTGCATGGAGAATTGTGATGACAAGGGTCATGGGGCATTCTGATGACAATCTTGTGGAGTATTTTGATGACAATGGCATGGATCATTGTGATGAAAACGGCATGGGCATTGTGATGAAAAAGACATGTAGCATTTTCGTGAAAGGGTTCAAGGAGCATTCTGATGACAAGTGTCAGGGAGCATTGTGATGACAATGTATTGAGAATTGTGATGACAAAAGTCATGGAGCATTGTGATGAAATAGGCACGGAGTAATGTGATGACAGGCATCTTAGAGCGTTGTGATGACAAGTGCTATGGAACATTGTGATCACAAGGGTTTGGAGCATTGTGATGACACAGGTCATGGATCATTTAGATTTCAATGAGCATGGAGCATTGTGATGACAAGGGCCTGAAGCAATGTGATCCCAAGGTTCATGGAGGACTGTGATGACAATGGGAATGGAGAATTGTGATGACAAGCACATAGAGCATTGCAATGACAAGGTCAGGTAGTATTTTGCTGACAAAGGCATGGAGCATTGTGATGACAGGTGTCATGGCGCACTGTGATGACAAGCGTCACGGAGCATTGTGAATACAGGGTTCATGGAGCATTCGGATGACAAGGGCATGGATCATTGTGATGACAAGTGTCATGGAGCATTGGGCTGAAAATGTTCATGGAGTATTGTGATGACAGGGATCATGGAGCATTTTGATGACAAGTTACTGGAGCACTTTGATGAGAAGACAATGGAAACTTGTGATGACAATTCTCATGGAGCATTCTGATGAAAATGGACATGGAGCATTGTGATTACAGGGGTCTTGGAGCATTGTGATGACAAGGGCAAGGAGCATTGTGATGAGAAGGCCATGGAGCATTCTGATGACATGCATCATTGAGCTTTATGATGACAAGGGCATGGAACATTTTGATTACAGGTGTCTTGGAGCATTGTGATTAAAATGGCATGGATCATTGTGATGAAAAACGCATGGAGACGTGTCATGACAGGGTTAATGGAGCATACTGATGACAAGTGTCAGGGAGCATTGTGATAACAAGTGTATTAAGCATTGTGATGGCAAAGGTCATGGAGCATTGTGATGAGAAGACCATACATAATTGTGATGATGAGCGTCAAGGGGTGTTGTGATGATAAGTGTTATGGAACATTGTGAGCACCAGGGTTTGGAGCATTGTGATGACAGAGGTCATGGAGCATTTGATTTCACTGTGATGACAATAGCCTGAAGCATTATGATGATGGGCATGGTCCATTGTGATGACAGGTTTCATGGAGCATTGAGATGAAAAGACGCATGGAGCATTTTGATTACATGGGTCTTGGAGCATTGTGATGACAAGGGCATGGAGAATTTTGATGACAGGGCCATGGAACATTCTGATGACATGCGTCATGTAGCTTTTTGATGACAAGGGCATGGAGCCTTTTGATTAGATGGGTCGTGGAGCATTGTGATGACAAGTGTCATGGAGCCTTGTGATGACAAGGCCGTGGAACATTGTGATGGCAGGTGTCATGGAGCGTAGTTACGACAGAGGTAAAGGAGCATTGTGATGAGAAGGGCATGGAGCATTGATCTGAAATGATTCATGGATTATTGTGATGAGAGTGGGCATAGAGCATTGTGATGATAAGGGCATGGAACACTGTGATACATGGGTCATGGAGGATTGTAATGACAAGGGCATGGGGCATTGTGATGAGAAGGGCATCGAGCATTGTGATGACAAGTGTCATGGAGCTTTGTGATGACAAGGGCATGGAGAAATGTGATGAGAGGGTTCATGGAGCATTGTGATGACAATGATATCGAGGATTGTGATGCCGTGGGTCATGGAGCTTTGTGATGACAAAGGTCATGGAGCATTTTGATGACAAGTGCATGGTGCATTGTGATGAGAATGGCAGGGAGTATTTTGATGCCAGGGTCATGCAGCAATTGGATGAAAAGTGTATTGGAACATTTTGATGACAGGGGTTATAGAACATTGTGATGTCAGGGGTCAAGGAACATTGTGATGATAAGGGGATGTAGCATTGTGATGGCAGGGGTCATGGGACATTGTGATTACAGGGGTGAGGGAGTATTGTGACGACTAGTGATGAAACACTGTGATATCTCTGGTGAGAGAGCATTTTGATGAGAAGTGTATGGAGCATTGTGATTACAAGTTTTATGGAGCATTGCAATGACAAGTCTCTGGACCATTGTGATGAAAAGCGAATGGCACATTGTGATGACAAGGGTCATGGAACATTTTTCAAACAAAGGCATGGAGCATTTTGATGACAATGGTCACAGAGCATTGTGATGTAAACGGCATGGTGCATTGTGATGAAAATGGCATGGAGCCTTTTCTTGACAGGGTTGAAGGAGCATTCTGATGACAAGTGTCAGGGAGCAGTTTGATGACAAGTGAACTGAGCATTGTGATGACAAAGGTCATGGAGCATTGTGATGAAAAGGGCATGGAATTTTGTGATGACAGTCATCATGGAGCATTGTGATGACAAGTGTTATGGAACTTTGGGATCACAATGGTTTGGAGCATTGTGATGAGAGATGTCATGGATCATGTTGATTTCAAGGAGCATTGAGCATTGTGATGACAAGGGCATGAAGCAATGTGATCTCAAGGTTCATGGAGGATTGTGATGACAATGGAAATGGAGTATTTTGATGACAAGCACATAGAGCATTGTAATGACAAGGTCATGTAGCATTTTGCTGACAAAGTCATGGAGCATTGTGATGTCAGGTGTCATGGAGCACTGTGATGACAAGCGTCACGGAGCATTGTGAATTCAGGGGTCATGGAGCATTGGAATGACAAGGGCATGGATCATTGTGATGACAAGTGTCATGGATCTGTGGGCTGAAAATGTTCATGGAGTATTGTGATGACAGGGGACATGGAGCTTTGTGATGACAGAGGTCAAGGAGAATTTTGATTTCATTTTGCTGACAATAGCCGGAAGCAATATGATGATGGGCATGATGCATTGAGATGACAGGGTTCATGGAGCATGGAGATGAATAGGGGCATGGAGCATTGTGATTACAGGGGTCTTGGAACATTGTGATGACATGTGCATGGAGCATTGTGAGGAGAAGGCCAAGAGCATTCTGAAGACATGCGTCCTTTAGCTTTGTGATGACAAGTGCATGGATCATTGTGATTACAGGGGTCTTGGAGAATTGTGATGAAAAAGGCATGGAGCCTTGTCATGACAGTGTTTAAGGATCATACAGACAACAAGTGTCAGGGAGCATTTTGATGACAAGTGTATTGAGCATCGTGATGACAAAGGTCATGGAGCATTGTGATGAGAAGACCATGGATAACTGTGATGACGATCGTCATGGAGCATTGTGATGACAAGCGTTTTGGAATATTGTGATCACAAGCGTTTGGAGCATTGTTATGACAGAGGTCATGGAGCATTTTGATTTCATTGTTATGACAATAGCATGAAGCATTATAATGATGGTCATGGTGCATTGTGATGACAGGGTTCATGAATCATTGAGATGAAAATGGGCATGGATCATTGTGGTTACAGGGTTCTTGGAGCATTGTGATGAGAAGGGTCATGGAGCCTTGTGATGACAAGGCCATGGAATATCGTGATGGCAGGGTTCATGGATCATGGGTATGACAGGGATAATGGAGCATTGTGATGGCAGGGCAAGGAGTATTGTGATGAGAAGGCCATGGAGCATTCTGATGATATGTGTCATGGAGGTTTGTGATGACAAGGACATGAAGCAATGTGATGAGAACCTTAATGGAGCATCGTTATGACAATGACATGGAGCATTTTGATGACAAGTGCGTTGTGCATTGTGATGAGAAGTGTAGGGAGCATTGTGATGACAGTGTCATGGAGCAATTTGATGAAAAGTGTCATGGAACATTTTGATGACAGTGGTTATGGAACATTGTGATGCCAGGGGTCATCGAACATTGTGATGATAAGTGCATGTAGCACTGTGATGACATGAGACATGGCACATTTTGATGACAGGGGTGAGGGAATATTGTGACGAATTGTGATGTAACATTGTGATATCAGTGGTGAGAGAGCATTTTGTTGAGAAGTCCATGGAGCATTGTGATGACAAGTTTCATGGAGCATTGTGATGTCAAGATTGGGGAGCACTGTGATGACAAGCGCATGGTGCAATGGGATGACATGTGACATGGAGCATTGTGCTGACATGTGCATGGAGCATTGTGATGACAAGGGTCATGGAGCATTGTGCTGAGAAAGGCATAGAGCATTGTGATGACAAGGGTCAAAGAGCATTGTGATGAAAAGTTCATGGAGCATTGTGGTTAAAATGGTCACAGAGACTGTTGATGACGAGGTCATGGACCATTGTGATGACAAAGGTCATGAAGCATTGTAATAACAAGGGCATGGAGTATTGTGATGACAAGGGCATGGAGCATTGGTCTAATAAGTTTCATGGATTATTGCGATCACAGTTGGAATGGCGCATTGTGATGACCAGGGCATGGAACATTGTGATGACCAGGTAATGCAGTATTGTGAAGACAGGTGTCAGGGAGCATTGTGATGACATATGTAATGACCCATTGTGATGACAATGGCATGGAGCATTGTGATGACAAGGGTCAGGGAGCATTGTGCTGAAAGTTCATGGAGAATTGTGATGGCAAGGGTCATGGAGCATTCTGATGACAAGATTTTGGAGTATTTTGATGACAATGGCATGGAGCATTCTGATGAAAACGGCATGGGGCATTGTGATGAAAAAGGCATGGAGTCTTTTCGTGACAGGGTTCAAGGAGCATTCTGATGACAAGTGTCAGGGAGCATTGTGATGACAAGTGTATTGAGAATTGTGATGACAAAGGTCACGGAGCATTGTGATGAAAAGGGCATGGAGTATTGTGATGACAGGCATCATGGAGCATTGTGATGACAAGTGTTATGGAACACTGTGATCACAAGGTTTTGGAGCATTGTGATGACAGAGGTCATGGATCATTTTGATTTCAAGGAGCATGGAGCATTTTGATGACAAGGGCAGGAAGCAATGTGATCCCAAGGTTCATGGAGGATTGTGATGACAACGGTAATGGAGTATTGTGAAGACAAGCGCATAGAGCATTATAATGACAAGGTCATGTAGCATTTTGCTGACAAAGGCATGGAGCATTGTGATAACAAGTGTCATGGTGCACTGTGATGACAAGCGTCACGGAGCATTGTGAATACAGGGGTCATGTAGCATTGGGATGATAAGGGCATAGATCATTGTGATGACAGGGGCCATGGAGCATTGTGATGACAGAGGTCATGGAGAATTTTGATTTCATTGTGCTGAAAATAGCTGGAAGCATTATGATGAATGGCATGATGCATTGTGATGAGAGGGTTCATGGAGCATTGAGATGAAAAGGGGCATGGAGCATTGTGATTACAGGGGTCTTGGAGCATTTTGATGACAAGGGCATGGAGCATTGTGTGCAGAAGGACATGGAACATTCTGATGACATGTGTCATGGAGCTTTGTGATGACAAGGGCATGGAGCATTGTACTTACAGAAGTCTTGGAGCATTGTGATGGCAAGTGTCATGGAGCCTTGTGAAGAGAAGGCCGTGGAACATTGTGATGGCAGTGGTAATGGAGCATTGTTATGACAGGTGTAATGGATCACTGCGATGAGAAGGGAATGGATCATTGTGATTACAAGGTTTATGGAGCATTGCGATGACAAATTTGTGGACCGTTGGGATGAAAGTGTGTCGCACATTGTGATGACATGGGTCATGGAACATTTTTCTGACAAAGGCATGGAGCATTGTGATGACAAGTGTCACGGAGCATTGTGATGAAAAGTTCATGGAGCATTGTGTTTACAAAGGTCACAGAGCCTTGTGATGACATGGGTATCGACAATTGTGATGACAAATGTTATGAAGAATTGTGATGACTGGAGTCTTGGAGCATTGTGATGACAGTGGTCATGGAGCACTGTGATGAAAAGGGCATGGAGCATTGTACTTAGAATGGCATACAGCATTGTGATGACATGTGTCATGGAGCACTGTGATGAAAATCGTCACGGAGCATTGTGAATACAGGGGTCATGGAGCATTAGGATGACAAGGGCATGGATCATTGTGATGACAAGGGTCATGGAGCACTGGGCTGAAAATGTGCCTGGAGTATTGTGATGACAGGGGTCATGGAGCATTGTGATGACAATGGAATGGAGCGTGGTGATGACAAGGTCCTGGAGCATTGTGATGAGATGACCAGGGAGACTTGTGATGACAAGTTTCATGGAGCATTCTGATGAAAAGGGGCATGGAGCATTGTGATTACAGGGGTCTTGGAGGATTGTGATGACAAGGGCATGGAGCATTTTGAGGAGAAGGCCATGGAATATTCTGATGACATGCGTCATGGAGCTTTGTGATGAAAAGGGCATGGAGCATTGTGATTACAGGAGTCTTGGAGCATTGTGATGACAAGAGTCATGGAGCCTTGTGATGACAAGGCCGTGGAACATTGTGATGGCAGGGGTCATGGAGTATTGTTATGATAGAGGTAATGGAGCAATGTGATGAGAAGGGCATTGAGCATTGGTTGGAAATGTTTCATGGATTGTTGTGATGAGTGGGCATGGAGCATTGTGATGACAAGGGCACGGAACACTGTGATACATGGGTCATGGAGGATTGTAATGACAAGGGCATGGAGCATTGTGATGGGAAGGGCATCGAGCATTGTGATGACAAGTGTCATGGTGCTTTGTGATGACAAGGGCATGGAGCCATGTGATGAGAGGGTTCATGGAGCATTGTGATGACAATGACATGGAGCATTGTGATGCCAAGTGTTATGGAGCTTTGTGATGACAAAGGTAATGGAGCATTTTGATGACAAGGGTGTGGTGCATTGTGATGAGAAGGGCAGGGAGCATTTTGATGCCAGGGTCATGCAGCAATTTGATGAAAAGTGTAATTGAACATTTTGGTGACAGGGGTTATAGAACATTGTGATGCCAGGGGTCATGGATCTTTGGGATGAAAAGGGTCATGGACCATTTTGATGACAGGGGCTATGGAACATTGTGATGTCAGGGGTCATGGAACATTGTGCAGATAAGGGGATGTAGCATTGTGATGACAGGGGTCATGGAACATTGTGATAACAGGGATGAGGGAGGATAGTGATGACTAGTGATGGAACATTGTGATATCTCATGTGAGAGAGCATTTGGATGAGAAGTTCATGGAGCATTGTGATTACAAGGTTTATGGAGCATAGCGATGATAAGTTTGTGGATCATTGTGATGAAAAGCACATGGCACATTGTGAGGACAAGGGTCATGGAGCATTGTTCTGACAAAGGCATCGAGCGTTGTGATGACAAGGGTCACGGAGCATTGTGATGAAAAGTTCATGGAGCATTGTGGTTAAAATGGTCACAGAGCCTTGTGATATCGCGAGCATGGACCATTGTGATGACAAACGTCATGAAGCATTGTGATGACTGGAGACACGGGGCAGTGTGATGACAGAGGTCATGGAGCATTGTGATGACAAGGGCATGGAGCACTGTGATGACAGGGGCATGGAGCATTGGTCTGACAAGTTTCATAGATGATTGTGATGACAGTGGACATGGTGCATTGTGATGACAAGGGAATGGAGCATTATGATGACAAGGTCATAGAGTATTGTGAAGACAGTTGTCAGGGAGCATTGTGATGACATATCTCATGGTCCACTGCGATGACAATGGCATGGAGCATTGTGATGCGAAACGTAATGGAGGATTATAATGACAAATATAATGGAGCATTGTGATGACTACGGATTGGAGCATTATGATGACAATGGCCATTGAGAATTTTCATGACAATGTCGTGAAGCATTGTGATGACAAGGTCCTGGAGCATTGTGATGAGAAATCCTTGGAGCCTTGAGATGACAAGTCTCGTGGAGCATACTGATGAAAAGGTGCATGGAGCATTCTGATTACAGGGGTCTTGGAACATTGTGATAACAAGGGCATGGAGCATTGTGATGACAAGGGCATGGAGCATTGGTCTAATAAATTTCATGGATTATTGTGATGACAGTTGGAATGGCGCATTGTGATGACAAGGGCATGGAGCATTGTGATGACCAGGTCAGGCAGTATTGTGAAAAGAGGTGTCACGGAGCATTGTGATGACATATGTATTAGCCCATTGTGATGACAATGGCATGGAGCTTTTTTTTTTTTTTTTTTTTTTTTTTTTTTTTTTTTTTTTTTGCAGTACGCGGGCCTCTCACTGTTGTGGCCTCTCCCGTTGCGGAGCACAGGCTCCGGACGCACAGGCTTAGCGGCCATGGCTCACGGGCCCAGCCGCTCCGCGGCACATGGGATCCTCCCAGACCGGGGCACGAACCCGTATCCCCTGCATCGGCAGGCGGACTCTCAACCACTGCGCCACCAGGGAGGCCCCTGGCATGGAGCATTTTGATGCCAAGTGTCATGGAGGATTCTGATGACAAAGGTAAAGGAGCATTGTGATGACAATGGCTTGGAGCATACTGATGAAAAGGTTCAGGGAGCATTGTGCTGATAAGTGCATGGATAATTGTGATGACAAGGGTCATGGAGCATTCTGATGACAAGCTTGTGGAGTATTTTGATGACAATGGCATGGAGCATTGTGATGAAAACGGCATGGGGCTTTGTGAAGAAAAAGGCATGGAGCCTTTTCGTGACAGGTTTCAAGGAGCATTCTGACGACAAGTGTCAGGGAGCATTGTGATGACAAGTGTATTGAGAATTGTGATGACAAAGGTCATGGAGCATTGTGATGAAAAGGGCATGGAGTATTGTGATGACAGGCATCATGGAGCATTGTGATGAAAAGTGTTATGGAACATTGTGATCACAAGGGTTTGGAGCATTACGATGACAGAGGTCATGGATCATTTTGATTTCAAGGAGCATGGAGCATAGTGATGACAAGGGCATGAAGCAATGGGACCCCAAGGTTCATGGAGGATAGTGATGACAATGGTAATGCAGTATTGTGATGACAAGCACATAGAGCATTGTAATGACAAGGTCATGAAGCATTTTGCTGACAAAGGCATGGAGCATTGTGATGACAGGTGTCATGGAGCACTGTGATGACAAGCGTCATGGAGCATTGTGAATACAGGGGTCATTGAGCATTGGGATGACAAGGGCATGGATCATTGTGATAACAAGTGTCATGGAGCATTGGGCTGAAAATGTTCATGGAGTATTGTGAAGAAAGCGGTCATGGAGCATTGTGATGACTAGGGAAAGGAGCATTGTGATGACAAGAATCCCGGATCATTGTGTTGTCAGGTGTCATGGAGTGTTGTGATGACAGTGGTCATGGAGCATTGTGATGATATTGGTCTAGGAGCATTGTGATGAGAAGGTCATGGGGCATTGGGCTGAAAATGTTCATGTAGTATTGTGATGACAGGCTTCATGGAGCATTGTGATGACAAGGGAATGGAGCATGGTGATGACAAGGTCCTGGAGCATTGTGATGAGATGACCATGGAGACTTGTGATGACAAGTCTCATGGAGCATTCTGACGAAAAGGGGCATGGAGCATTGTGATTACAGGGGTCTTGGAGCATTGTGATGACAAGGGCATTGAGCATTGTGTGGAGAAGGCCATGGAACATTCTGATGACATGCGTCATGGAGCTTTGTGATGACAAGGGCATGGAGCTTTGTGATTACATGGGTCTTGGTGCATTGTGATGACAAAGGTAATGGAGAATTGTGATGAGAAGGGAATGGAGCAGTGTGATTACAAGGTTTATGGAGCATTGCGATGACAAATTTCTGGACCTTTGGGATGAAAAGCGTGTCGCACATTGTGTGACAAGTGTCATGGAGCATTTTTCTAACAAAGGCATGGAGCATTGTGATGACAAGTGTCACGGAGCATTGTGATGAAAATTTCATGGAGCATTGTGGTTACAAAGGTAACAGTGCCTTGTGATGACACGGGTATCGACCATTGTGATGACAAATGTTATGAAGAATTGTGATGACTGGAGTCACGGAGCATTGTGATGACAGGGGTCATGGAGCATTGTGATGAAAAGGGCATGGAGCATTTTCCTGAGAATGGCATAGAGCATTGTGATGACATGTGTCAATGAGCATTGTGATGACAAGTGTCACGGAACATTGTGAATACAGGGGTCATGGAGCATTTGGATGACAATGGCATGGATCATTGTGATGACAAGGGTCATGGAGAATTGGGCTGAAAATATTCCTGGAGTATTGTGATGACGTGGGTCATGGAGCATTGTGGTGACAATGGAATGGAGCATGGTGATGACAAGGTCCTGAAGCATTGTGATGAGATGACCAGGGAGACTTGTGATGACAAGTTTCATGGAGCATCCTGATGAAAAGGGGCATGAAGCATTGTGATTACAGGGGTCTTGGAGCATTGTGATGACAAGGGCATGGAGCATTGTGAGGAGAAGGCCATGGAACATTCTGATGACATGCGTCATGGAGCTTTGTGATGAAAAGGGCATGGAGCATTGTGATTACAGGGGTCTTGGAGCATTGTGATGACAAGGGTCATGGAGCCTTGTGATGACAAGGACGTGGAACATTGTGATGGCAGGTGTCATAGAGCATTGTTATGACAGAGGTAATGGAGCATTGTGATGAGAAGAGCATTGAGCATTGGTCTGAAATATTTTATGGATTGTTGTGATGAGTGTGGGCATGGAGAATTGTGATGACAAGGGCACGGAGCACTGTGATACATGGGTCATGGAGGATTGTAATGACAAGGGCATGGAGCATTGTCATGAGAAGTGCATCAAGCATTGTGATGACAAGTGTCATGGTGCTTTGTGATAACAAGGGCATGGAGCCATATGATGAGAGGGTTCATGGAGCATTGTGATGACAATGACATGGAGCATTTTGATGCCAAGTGTCATGGATCTTTGTGATGACAAATGCCATGGAGCATTTTGATGACAAGGGTGTGGTGCATTGTGATGAGAAGTGCAGGGAGCATTTTGATGACAGGGTCATGCAGCAATTTGATGAAAAGTTTAACGGAACATTTTGATGACAGGGGTTATAGAACACTGTGATGCCAGGGGTCATGGAGCTTTGGGATGAAATGTGTCATGGAGCATTTTGATGACAGTGGTTATGGAACATTGTGATGTCATGGGTCATGGAACTTTGTGATGATAAGGTGATGTAGCTTTGTGATGACAGGGGTCATGGAACATTGTGATAACAGGGGTGAGGGAGGATTGTGATGACTAGTGATGGAACATTGTGATATCTCATGTGAGAGAGCATTTGGATGAGAAGTTCATGGAGCATTGTGATTACAAGGTTTATGGAGCATAGCGATGACAAGGTTGTGGATCATTGTGATGAAAATCGCATGGCACATTGTGATGACAAGGGTCATGGAGCATTGTTCTGACAAACGCATGGAGTATTTGATGACAAGGGAATGGAGCCTTCTGATGACCAGGTGATGCAGTATTGTGAAGACAGGTGTCAGGGAGCATTGTGATGACATATGTAATGGCCCATTGTGATGACAATGGCCTGGAGCATTGTGATGCCAAGTGTCATGGAGGATTCTGATGACAAAGGAAATGGAGCATTGTGATGACAATGGCTTGGAGCATTGTGATGACAAGGGTCAGGGAGCATGTGCTGACAAGTTCATGGAGAATTGTGATGAGAAGTGTCATGGAGCATTCTGATGACAAGCTTGTGGAGTATTTTGATGACAATGGCATGGAGCATTGTGATGAAAATGGCACGGGGCTTTGTGATGAAAAATGAATGGAGCATTTTTGTGACAGGGTTCAAGGAGCACTCTGACGACAATTTCACGAGCATTGTGATGACAAGTGTATTGAGAATTGTGATGACAAAGGTCATGGAGCATTGTGATGAAAAGGGCTTGGAGTATTGTGATGACAGGCATCATGGAGCTTTGTGATGACAAATGTTACGGAACATTGTGATCACAAGGGTTTGGAGCATTGTGATGACAGAGGTCATGGATCATTTGATTTCAAGGATCAGGGAGCATTGTGATGACAAGTTCATGAAGCAATGTGATCCCAAGTTTCATGGAGGATGGTGATGACAATGGTAAAGGAGTATTTTGATGACAAGCGCATAGAGCATTGTAATGACAAGGTCATGTAGCATTTTGCTGACAAAGGCATGGAGCACTGTGATGACAAGTTTCATGGAGCACTGTGATGACAAGCGTCACGGAGCATTGTGAATACAGGGGTCATGGAGCATTGGGATGACAAGGGCATGGATCATTGTGATGACAAGTGTCATGGAGCATTGGGCTGAAAATGTTCTTGGAGTACTGTGATGACAGGGGTCATGGAGAATTTTGATTTCATTGTGCTGACAATAGCCGGAAGCATTATAATGTTTGGCATGATGCATTGTGATTACAGGGTTCATGGAGCATTGAGATGAAGAGGGGCATGGAGCATTGTGATTACAGGGGTCTTGGAGCATTGTGATGACAAGGGCATGGAGCATTTTGATGAGAAGGACATGGAACATTCTGATGACGTGTCATGGAGCTTTGTGATGACAAGGGCATAGAACATTGTGATGGCAGGGGTCATGGAGCATTGTTATGACAGAGGTAATGGAGCATTGTGATGAGAAGGGCATTGAGCATTGGTTTGAAATGTTTCATGGATTATTTTGATGAGAGTGGGCATGGTGCATTGTGAAGAATAGGGCATGGAGCATTGCGATGACAAGGGCAAGGAGTATTGAGAAGACATGTGTCAGGGAGCATTGTGATGACATATGTCATGGTCCATTGCGATGACAATGGCATGGAGCATTGTGATGCCAAATGTAACGGAGGATTGTGATGACAAATATAATGGAGCATTGTGATGACTACGGCTTGGAGCATTATGATGACAAGGGCCATTGAGAATTTTCATGACAATGTCGTGAAGCATTGTGATGACAAAGTGCTGGAGCATTGTGATGAGAAAATCATGGAGTCTTGTGATGACAAGTCTCATGGAGCATACTGATGAAAAGGGGCATGGAGCATTCTGCTTATAGGGGCCTTGGAACATTGTGATAACAAGGGCATGGTGCATTGTGATGACAAGGGCATGGAGCATTGGTCTAATAAGTTTCATGTATTATTGTGATGACAGTTGGAATTGCGCATTGTGATGACAATGGCATGCAGTATTGTGAAGAGAGGTGTCAGGGAGCATTGTGATGACATATGTAATGGCCCATTGTGATGACAATGGCATGGAGCATTGTGATGCCAAGTGTCATGGAGGATTCTGATGACAAAGGTAATGGTGCATTGTGATGACAAGGGTTTGGAGCATTGTGATGACAAGGGTCAGGGAGCATTGTGCTGACAAGTGCATGGAGAATTGTGATGACAAGAGTCATGGAGCATTCTGATGACAAGCTTGTGGAGTATTTTGATGACAATTGCATGGAGCATTGTGATGAAAATGGCATGGGGCATTGTGATGAAAAAGGAATGGAGCCTTTTGGTGACAGGGTTCAAGGAGCACTCTGACGACAATATCAGGGAGCATTGTGATGACAAGTGTATTGAGAAATGTGATGACAAAGGTCATGAAGCACTGTGATGAAAAGGGCATGGATTATTGTGATGACAGACATCATGGAGCGTTGTGATGACAACTGTTATGGAACATTGTGATCACAAGTGTTTGTAGCATTTTGATGACAGAGGTCATGGAGCATTTCGATTTCAAGGAGCAGGAAGCATTGTGATGACAAGGGCCTGAATCAATGTGATCCCAAGTTTCAAGGAGGATTGTGATGACAATGGTAAAGGGGTATTGTGATGACAAGCACATAGAGCAATGTAATGACAATGTCATGTAGCATTTTGCTGACAAACGCATGGAGCATGGTGATGACATGTGTCATGAAGCACAGTGATGACAAGCGTCACGGAGCATTGTGAATACATGGGTCATGGAGCATTGGGATGACAAGGACATGTATCATTGTGATGACAAGGGTCATGGAGCATTTGGCTGAAAAAGTTAATGGAGTACTGTGATGACAGGGGTCACGGAATATTGTGATTACAGGGGTCTTGGAGCATTGTGATGACAAGAGTCCCGGATCATTGTGTTGTCACGTGTCAGGGAGTGTAGTGATGACAGTGGTCATGGTGCATTGTGATAATATTGGTCATGGAGCATTGTGATAAGAAGGTCATGGAGCATTGGGCTGAAAATGTTCACGTAGTATTGTGATGACATGGGTCATGGAGCATGGTGATGACAAGGTCCTGGAGCATTGTGATGAGATGACCATGGATACTTGTGATGACAAGTCTCATGGGGCATTCTGATGAAAAGGGGCATGGAGCATTGTGATTACAGGAGTCTTGGAGCACTGTGATGACAAGGGCATGCATCATTGTGAGGAGAAGGCCATGGAGCATTCTGATGACATGCGTCATGCATTTTTGTGATGACAAGGGCATGGAGCAATGTGATGACATGGCCGTGGAACATTGTGATGGCAGGGGTCATGGAGCATTGTTATGACAGTGGTAATGGAGCATTGTGATTAGAATGGCATTGACCTTTGGTCTGAAATATTTCATGGATTATTGTGATGAGAGTGGGCATGGAGCATTGTGATGACAAGGGCACGGTACACTGTGATACTTGGGTCATGGAGGATTGTAATGTCAAGGGCATGGAGCATTGTGATGAGAAGGGCATCGAGCATTGTGATGACAAGTGTCATGGAGCTTTGTGATGACAAGGGCTTGGGGCAATGTGATTAGAGGGTTCATGGAGCATTGTGATGGCAATGACATGGAGCATTGTGATGCCAAGTGTCATGGAGCTTTGTGACGACAAATGTCATGGAGCATTGTGATGACAAGTGTGTGGTGCATTGTGATGAGAAGGGCAGGGAGCATTTTGATGACAGGGTCATGCAGCAATTTGATGAAAAGTGTAATAGAATATTTTGATGACAGGGGTTATAGAACATTGTGATGCCATGGGTCATGGAGCTTTGGGATAAAAAGTGTCATGGAGCATTTTGATGACAGAGGTTATGGAACATTGTGATGCCAGGGGTCATGGAATATTGTGCTGATAAGGGGATGTAGCATTGTGATGACAGGGGTAATGGAACACTTTGATTACAGGGGTGAGGGAGGATTGTGATAACTAGTGATGGAACATGGTGATATCTCTGTTGAGAGATCATTTGGATGAGAAGTTCATGGAGCATTGTGATTACAAGGTTTATGGATCATAGTTATGACAATGTTGTGGATCATTGTGATGAAAAGCGCGTGGCACATTGTGATGACAAGGGTCATGGAGAATTGTTCTGACAAAGGCATGGAGCATTGTGATGACAAAGGTCACGGAGCATTGTGATGAAAATTTCATGGATCATTGTGGGTACAACGGACACAGAGCCTTGTGATGACGCGGGCATGGACTGTTGTGATGACAAACGTTATGAAGCATTGTGATGACTGCAGTCACGGAGCATTTTGATGACTGGGGTCATGGAGCATTGTGATAACAAGGGCATGGAGCATTGAGAAGACAGGGGAATTGAGTATTGGTCTGACAAGTTTCATAGATTATTTTGATGACAGTGGACATGGTGCATTTAGATGAAAAGGGCATGGTGCATTGTGATGAGAAGGTCATGGAATATTTTGGAGACAGGTGTCAGGGAGCATTGTGATGACATATGTAATAGTCCATTGCGATGACAATGGCAGGGAGTATTGTGATGCAAAATGTAATGGAGGATTGTGATGACAAATATAATGGAGCATTGTGATGACTAGGGCTTGGAGCATTATGATGACAAAACCATGGAGCCATGTGATGACAAGTCTCATGGAGCATACTGATGAAGAAGGGCATGGAGCACTGTGATTATAGGTGTCTTGGATCTTTGTGATGACAAGAGCATGGATCATTGTGAGGAGAAGACCAAGGAGCTTTCTGATGGCATGCACCATTGAGCTTTGTGATAACAAGGGCATGGAGCATCGTGATTACATGGGTCTTGGAGCACTGTGATGAAAAGGGCATGGATCATTGTGATGAAAAAAGCATGGAGGCTTGTCATGACAGGGTAAAATTAGCATACAGACAACAAGTGTCAGGGAGCATTTTCATGACAAGTGTATTGAGCATTGTGATGACGAAGGTCATGGAGCATTGTGATGAGAAGGCCATTGATAACTGTGATGACGAGAGTCATGGGGCATTGTGATGACAAGTGTTATGGAATATTGTGATCACAAGGGTTTGGAGCATTGTTATGACAGAGGTCATGGAGCATTTTGATTTCATTGTTATGACAATAGCAGGAAGCATTATGATGATGGGCATGGTGCATTCTGATGAGAGGGTTCATGGATCATTGAGATGAAAAGGGGCATAGATCATTGTGATTACAGTGTTCTTGGAGCATTGTGATGAGAAGCGTCATGGAGCCTTGTGATGACAAGGCCATGGAACATCATGATGGCAGGGGTCATGGAGCATTGTTATGAGAGGGTTAATGGAGCATTGTGATGTCAAGAGCATGGAGCATTGTGATGAGAAGGTCATGGAGCATTCTGATGACCTGTGTCATGGAGCTATGTGAAGACAACGGCATGGAGCAATGTGATGAGAGCTTTCATGGAGCATTGTGATGACAATGACATGGAACATTGTGATGCCAAGGGTCATGGATCTTAGTGATGACAAATGTCATGGAGCATTTTGATGGCAAGGGCGTTGTACATTGTGATGAGTAGGGCAGGGAGCATTGTGATGACAGGGTCATGGAGCTATTTGATGAAAAGTGTCATGGAACATTTTGATGACAGGTGTTTTGGAACATTGTGATGTCATGGGTCATCGAACATTGTGATGATAAGTGCATGTAGCATTATGATGACAGGAGTCATGGAACATTGTGATGACAGGGGTGAGGGAGTATTGTGACAAATAGTTATGTAGCATTGTGATATCAGTGGAGAGAGAGCATTTTGATGAGAAGTGCATGGAGCATTGTGATGACAAATTTTATGGAACATTGTGATGACAAGTTTGTGGAGCATTGTGATGATAAGTGCATGGTGCATTGTGATGACATGAGTCATGGAGCATTGTGCTGACAAGCGCATGGAGCACTGTGATGACAATGTTCATGGAGCATTGTGCTGAGAAAGGCATAGAGCATTGTGATGACAAGGGTCAAAGAGCATTGTGATGAAAAGTTCATGGAGCATTGTGGTTAAAAATGTCACAGAGACTGTTGATGACGAGGACATGGATCATTGTGATGACAAACGTCATGAAGCACAGTGATGACTGGAGTCACGGAGCATTGTGATGACAGGGGTCATGGAGCATTGTGATAACAAGGGCATGGAACATTGTGGTGACAAGGGCATGGAACATTGGTCTAATAAGTTTCATGGATTATTGCGATGATAGTTTGAATGGCGCATTGTGATGACAAGGGCATGGAGCATTGTGGTGACCAGGTCATGCAGTATTGTGAAGACAGGTGTCCGGGAACATTGTGATGACATATGTAATGGCCCATTGTGATGACGATGGCATGGAGCTTTGTGATGTCAAGTGTCATGGAGGATTCTGATGACAAAGGTAATGGAGCATTGTGATGACAATGGCTTGGAGCATTGTGAGGACAATGGTCAATGAGCCTTGTGCTGACAAGTGCATGGAGAATTGTGATGACAAGAGTCATGGAGCATTCTGAGGACAAGATTGTGGACTGTTTTGATGACAATGGCATGTAGCATTGTGATGAAAACGGCATGGCACATTGTGATGAATAAGGCATGGATCCTTTCGTGACAGTGTTCAAGAAGCATTCTGATGACAAGTGTCAGGGAGCATTGTGATGACAAGTGTATTGAGAATTGTGATGACAAGGGTCATGGAGCATTGTGATGAAAAGGGCATGGAATATTGTGATGACAGGCATCATGGAGCGTTGTGATGAAAAGTGTTATGGAACATTGTGATCACAAGGGTTTGGAGCATTGCGATGACAGAGGTCATGGATCATTTTGATTTCAAGGAGCATGGAGCATTGTGATGACAAGGGCATGAAGCAATGTGATCCCAAGGTTCATGGAGGATTGTGATGAAAATGGAAATGGAGTATTGTGTTGACAAGCACATAGAGCATTGTAATGAGAAGGTCATGTAGCATTTTGCTGACAAAGGCATGGAGCATTGTGATGACAGGTGTCATGGAACACTGTGATGACAAGCGTCACGGAGCATTGTGAATACAGGGGTCATGGAGCATTGGGATGACAAGGGCATGGATCATTTTGATGACAAGTGTCATGGAGCACTGGGCTGAAAATGTTCATGGAGTGTTGTGATGACAGGGGTCATGGAGCATTGTGATGACTAGGGAATGGAGCATTGTGATGACAAGAGTCCTGGATAATTGTGTTTTCGGTGTCATGGTGTATTGTGATGACAGTGGTCATGGAGCATTGTGATGATAAGGGGATGTAGCATTGTGACGACAGGGTCCTGGAACATTGTGATTACAGGGGTGAGGGAGTATTGTGATGACTAGTGATGGAACATTGTGATATCTCTGGTGATAGAGCATTTTGATGAGAAGTGCATGGACCATTGTGATTACAAAGTTTATGGAGCATAGCAATGACAAGGTTTTGGTCCGATGTGATGAAATGCGCATGGCACATTGTGATGACGATGGTCATTGAGCATTGTTCTGAAAAAGACATGGAGCTTTGTGATGAGAAGGGCATGGAGCATTGTGATTACATGTGTCTTGGAGCATTGTGATGAAAAGGGCATAGAGCCTTGTCATGCCAGTGTTCAGGGAGCATATTGATGACAAGTGTCAGGGAGCATTGTGATGACAAGTGTATTTGAGAATTGTGATGACAAAGATCATGGAGCATTGTGATGCGAAGACCATGTATAATTGTGATGACGAGCGTCATGGGGCATTGTGATGACAAGTGTTTTGGAATACTGTGATCACAAGGGTTTGGAGCATTGTTATGACAGAGGTCATGGAGCATATTTATTTCATTGTGATGACAATAACATGAAGCATTATGATGATGGGCATCGTGCATTGTTATGATAGGATTCATGGATCATTGAGACGGAAAGGGGCATAGAGCATTGTGATTACAGGGTTCTTGTATAATTGTGATGAGAAGGGTCATGGAGCTTTGTGATGACAAGGCCATGGAACATCGTGATGGCAGGAGTCATGGAGCATTGTTAACACAAGGGTAATGGAGCATTGTGATGGTAAGGGGATGGAACATTGTGATGAGAAGGCCATGGAGCATTCTGATGACATGTGTCTTGGAGCTATGTGAAGACAAGTGCATGGAGCAATGTGATGAGAGCATTCATGAAGCATTGTGATGACAATAACATGGAGCATTGTGATGCCAAGTGTCATGGATCTTTGTGATGACAAAGGTCATGGAACATTTTGATGGCAAGGGCGTTGTGCATTGTAATGAGAAAGGCAGGGATCATTCTGATGACAGGGTCATAGAGCAATTTGATGAAAAGTGTCATGGAACATTTTGATGACAGGTGTTATGGAACATTGTGATGTCAGGGGTCATCGAACATTGTGATGATAAGTGCATGTAGCATTGTGATGACAGGAGTCATGGAACATTGTGATGACAGGGGTGAGGGAGTATTGTGACAAATAGTGATGTAGCATTGTGATATCAGTGGTGAGAGAGCATTTTGATGAGAAGTGCATGGAGCATTGTGATGACATATTTTAAGGAGCATTGTGATGACAAGCGCATGGTGCATTGTGATGACATGTGTCATGGAGCATTGTTCTGAGAAGCGCATGGAGGACTGTGATGACAAGTGTATTGAGAATTGTGATCACAAAGGTCATGGAGCATTGTGATGAAAAGGGCATGGAGTATTGTGATGACAGGTATCACTGAGCGTTGTGATGACAATTGTTATGGAACACTGTGATCACAAGGGTTTGGAGCATTGTGATGACAGAGGTCATAGATCATTTTGATTTCAAGGAGCATGGAGCATTGTGATGACAAGGGCATGAAGCAATGTGATCCCAAGGTTCCTGGAGGTTTGTGATGACAATGGAAATGGAGTATTGTGACGACAAGCGCATAGAGCATTGTAATGACAATGTGATGTAGCATTTTGCTGACAAAGGCATGCAGCATTGTGATGACATGTGTCATGGAACACTGTGATGACAAGCGTCACGGAGCATTGTGAATAGAGGGGTCATGGAGCATTGGGATGACAAGGGCATGGATCATTGTGATGAGAAGCGTCATAGAGCACTGGGCTGAAAATGTTCATGGAGTGTTGTGATGATAGGGGTCATGGAGCATTGTGATGACAAGGGAATGGAGCATGGTGATGACAAGGTCCTGTAGCTTTGTGATGTGAAGACCATGGAGACTTGTGATGATAAGTCTCATGGAGCATTCTGATGAAAAGGGGCATGGAGCATTGTGATTACAGGGTTCTTGGAGAATTGTGATGAGAAGGGTCATGGAGCATTATGATGACAAGGCCATGGTACATCGTGATAGCAGGGGTCATGGAGCATTGTTATGACCTGGGTAATGGAGCATTTTGATGGCAAGGGCATGGAGCATTGTGATGAGAAGGCCATGGAGCATTCTGATGACATGGGTCATGGAGCAGTTTGAAGACAAGCACATGGAGCAATGTGATGAGAGTATTCATGGAGCATTGTGATGAAAATGACATTGAGCATTGTGATGCCAAGGGTCATGGATCTTTGTGATGACAAACGACATGGAGCATTTTGATGGCAAGGGCGTTGTGCATTGTGATGAGAAAGACAGGGAGCATTCGGATGTCAGGGTCATGGAGCAATTTGATGAAAAGTGTCATGGAACATTTTGATGACAGGTGTTATGGAACATTGTGATGTCAGGGGTCATCGAACATTGTGATGATATGTGCATGTAGCATTGTGATGACAGGAGCCATGGAACATTGTGATGACTGGGGTGAGGGAGTATTGTGACAAATAGTGATGTAGAATTGTGATATCAGTGGTGAGAGAGCATTTTGATGAGAAGTGCATGGAGCACTGTGATGACAAATTTTAAGGAGCATTGTGATGACAAGATTGTGGAGCACTGTGATTACAAGCGCATGGTGCATTGTGATGACGTGTCATGGAGCATTGTGCTGACAAGCGCATGGAGCATTGTGATGACAAGGGTCAAAGAATATTGTGATGAAATATTCATGGAGCACTGTGGTTAAAAAGGTCACAGAGACTGTTGATGACGAGGGCATGGACAATTGTGATGACAAAGTCATGAAGCATTGTGATGACTGGAGTAACGGAGCACTGTGATGACAGGGGTCATGGAGCATTGTGATAACAATGGCATGGATCATTGTGATGACAAGGGCAAGGAACATTGGTCTAATAAATTTCATGGATTAGTGCGATGACAGTTGGAATGGTGCATTGTGATGACAAGGGCATGGAGCATTGTGATGACCAGGTCATGCATTATTGTGAAGACAGGTGTCAGGGAGCATTGTGCTGACATATGTAATGGTCCATTGTGATGACAATGGCATGGAGCATTGTGATGCCAAGTGTCATGGAGGATTCTGATGACAAAGGTAATGGAGCATTGTGAGGACAATGGCTTGGAGCATTTTGATGACATCGGTCAGGGAGCATTGTGCTGACAAGTGCATGGAGAATTGTGATGACAAGGGTCATGGAGCATTCTGCTGACAAGCTTGTGGAGTATTTTGATGACAATGGCATGGAGCATTGTGATGAAAACGGCATGGGGCATTGTGATGAAAAAAGCATGGAGCCTTTTCGCGACAGGCTTCAAGGAGCATTCTGATGACAAATGTCAGTGAGCACTGTGATGAAAAGTGTATTGAGAATTGTGATGACAAAGGTCATGGAGCATTGTGATGAAAAGGGCATGGAGTATTGTGATGACACGCATCATGGAGCGTTGTGATGACAAGTGTTATGGTACATTGTGATCACAAGGCTTTGGAGCATTGTGATGACAGAGGTCATGGATCATTTTGATTTCAAGGAGCATGGAGCATTGTGATGACAAGGGCATGAAGCAATGTGATCCCAAGGTTCATGGAGGATTGTGATGACAATGGAAATGGAGTATTGTGATGACAAGCACATAGAGCATTGTAATGACAAGGTCAAGTAGCATTTTGCTGACAAAGGCATGGAGCATTGTGATGACATGTGTCCTGGAGCAATGTGATGACAACGCAATGGAGCATGGTGATGACAAGGTCCTGGAGCATTGTGATGAGAAGACCATGGAGACTTGTGATGACAAGTCTCATGGAGCATTCTGATGAAAAGGGGCATGGAGCATTGTGATTACAGGGGTCTTGGAGCACTGTGATGAGTAGGGCATGGAGCATTGTGATGAGAAGGCCATGGAGCATTCTGATGACATGAGTCATGGAGTTTTTGATGACAAGGGCATGGAGCATTTGTGATTACATGGATCTTGGAGCATTGTGATGAAAAGTGCATGGATCACTGATATGAAAAAGGCATGGAGCCTTGTCATAACAGGGTTCAAGGAGCATACTGACGACAAGTGTCAGGGAACATTGTGATGACAAAGATCATGGAGCATTGTGATGAGAAGTCCATGGATAATTGTGATGATGAGCGTCATGGGGTGTTGTGATGATAAGTGTTATGGAGCATTGTGATCACAAAGATTTGGAGCATTATGATGACAGAGGTCATGGAGAATACTGATTTCATTGTGCTGACAATAGCCTGAAGCATTATGATGATGGGCATGGTGCATTGTGATGACAGGGTTCATGGAGCATTGAGATGAAAAGGGGCATGGAGTTGTGATTACAAGGGTCTTGGAGCATTGTGATGACAAGTGCATGGAACATTGTCATGAGAAGGCCATAGAACATTCTGATGACATGCGTCATGGAGGTTTGTGATGACAAGGGCATGGAGCATTGTGATTTCAGGGGTTTGGAGCATTGTGATGACAAGTGTCATGGAACCTTGTGATGACTAGGCCGTGGAACATTGTGATGGCAAGGGTCATGGTGCATTGTAATGACAGGTTTAATGGAGCATTTTCATGAGAAGGGCATGGAACATTGGTCTGAAATGTTTCATGGATTATTGTGATGAGAGTGGGCATGCAGCATTGTGATGACTAGGGCACGGAACACTGTGATACCTGGGTCATGGACGATTGTAATGACATGGGCATGGAGCATTGTGATGAGAAGGGCATCGAGCATTGTGATGACAATTGTCATGGAGCTTTGCGATGACAAGGGCATGGAGCAGTGTGATGAGAGGGTTCATGGAGCATTGTGATGAAAATGGCATGGATCATTGTGATGAAAATGGCATGGAGCCTTGTCATGATGGGGTTCAAGGAGCATATTGACGACAAGTGTCAGGGAGCATTGTGATGACAAGTCATGGAGCATTTTGATGACAAGGGCATGGTGCACTGTGATGAGAAGTGCAGGGAGCATTTTGATGACCAGGTTATGCAGCAATTTAATAAAAATTGTAATGGAATATTTTGATGGCACGGGTTATAGAACATTGTGATGTCAGGGGTCTTGGAGGTTAGGGATGAAAAGGGTCATGGAGCATTTTGATGACAGGGCTTATGGAACATTGTGATGTCAGGGGTCATGGAACATTGTGATGATAAGGGGATGTAGCATTGTGATGACAGGGTCCTGGATCATTGTGATTAGAGGGTTGAGAGAGTATTGTGATGACTAGTGATGGAACATTGTGATATCCCTGGTGATAGAGCATTTTGATGAGAAGTGCACGGACCATTGTGATTACAAGGTTTAAGGAGCATAGCAATAACAAGGATGTGGACCGTTGTGAAGAAATGCATGTGGAACATTGTGATGACAATGGACATTGAACATTGTTCTGACAAAGACATGGAGCTTTGTGATGACAAGGGCATGGAGCATTGTGATTACATGTGTCTGGGGGCATTGTGATGAAAAGGACATGGATCATTGTGATGAAAATGGCATGGAGCCTTGTCATGACATGTTTCAAGGAGCATATTGATGACAAGTGTCAGGGAGCATTGTGATGACAAGTGTATTTGAGAATTGTGATGACAAATATCATGGAGCATTGTGATGAGAAGACCATGGATAATTGTGATGACGAGTGTCATGGGTAATTGTGATGACAAGTGTTTTGGATTATTGTGATCACAAGTGTTTGGAACATTGTTATGACAGAGGTCATGGAGCATTTTGATTTCATTGTGATGTCAATAGCATGAAGCATTATGATGATGGTCATGGTGCATTGTGATGACAGGGTTCATGGATCATTGAGATGGAAAGGGGCATAGAGCATTGTGATTACAGTGTTCTTGGAGCAATGTGATGAGAAGAGTCATGGAGCTTTGTGATGACAAGGCCATGTAACATCGTGATGGCAGGGGTCATGGAGCATTGTTATCACAGGTGTAATGGAGCATTGTGATGGCAAGGGCATGGAACATTGTGATGAGAAGGTCATGGAGCATTATGATGACATGTGTCATGGAGCTTTGTGAAGACAAGGGCATGGAGCAATGTGATGAGAGCGTTCATGGAGGACTGTGATGACAATGACATGGAGCATTGTGATGCCAAGGGTCATGGATCTTTGTGATGACAAAGTTCATGGAGCATTTTGATGGCAAGGGCGTTGTGCACTGTGATGAGAAAGGCAGGGATCATTCTGATGACAGGGTCATGGAGCTATTTGATGAAAAGTGTCATGGAACATTTTGATGACAGGTGTTATGGAACATTGTGATGTCAGGGGTCATCGAACATTGTGATGATAAGTGAATGTAGCATTGTGATGACAGGAGTCATGGAATATTGTGATGACTGGGGTGAGGGAGTATTGTGAAAAATATTGATGTAGCATTGTGATATCAGTGGTGAGAGAGCATTTTGATCAGAAGTGCATGGAGCATTGTGATGACAAATTTTAAGGAGCATTGAGATGACAAGATTGTGGAGCTCTGTAATGACAAGCACATGGTGCATTGTGATGACAAGTGTCATGGAGCATTGTGCTGACAAGCGCATGGAGCATTGTGATGACAAGTGTATTGAGAATTGTGATGACAAAGGTCATGGAGCATTGTGATGAAAAGTGCATGGAGTATTGTGATGACAGGCATCATGGAGCGTTGTGATGACAAGTGTTATGGAACACTGTGATCACAGTGGTTTGGAGCATTGTGATGACAGAGGTCATGGATCATTTTGATTTCAAGGAGCATGGAGCATTGTGATGACAAGGGCATGAAGCAATGTGATCCCAAGGTTCATGGAGGATTGTGATGACAATGGAAATGGAGTACTGTGATGACAAGTGCATACAGCATTGTAATGACAAGTCATGTAGCATTTTGCTGACAAAGGGATGGAGCATTGTTAATACATGGGTCATGGAACATTGGGATGACAAAGGCATGGATCATTGTGATAACAAGGGTCATGGAGCACTGGGCTGAAAATGTTCATGGAGTGTTGTGATGACAGGGGTCATGGAGCATTGTGAGGATATTGGCCATGGAGCATTGTGATGTGTAGGTCATGGAGCATTGGGTTGAAAATGTTCATGGATTATTGTGATGACAGGGGTCATGGAGCATTGTGATGACAAGGGAATGGATCATGGTGATGACAAGATCCTGGAGCATTGTGATGAGAAAACCATTGAGACTTGTGATGATAAGTCTCATGGAGCATTCTGATGAAAAGGGGCATGGAGCATTGTGATTACAGGGGTCTTGGAGCATTGTGATCAATAGGGCATGGAGCATTGTGATGAGAAGGCCATGGAGCATTCTGATAACATGCGTCATGGAGGTTTTTGATGACACAGGCATGGAGTATTGTGATTACAGGGGTCTTGGAACATTGTGATGACAAGGGCATGGAGCATTGTGAGGAGAAGATCAAGGAGAATTGTGATGGCATGCGTCATTCAGCTTTGTGATGACAAGGGCTTGAAGCATTGAGATTACATGGGTCTTGGATCATTGTGATGACAAGGGTCAGGAAGCATTGTTCTGACAAGTGCATGGAGAATTGTGATGACAATGGTCATGGAGCATTCTGATGACAAGCCTGTGGAGTATTTTGATGACAATGGCATGGAGCATTTTGATGAAAATGGCATGGGGTTTTGTGATGAAAAAGGCATGGAGCCTTTTTGTGACAGGTTTCAAGGAGCATTCTGACGACAAGTGTAAGGGAACATTGTGATGACAAGTGTATTGAGAATTTTGATGACAAAGGTCATGAAGCACTGTGATGAAAAGGGCATGGATTATTGTGATGACAGACATCATGGAGCGTTGTGATGACAACTGTTATGGAACATTGTGATCACAAGTGTTTGTAGCATTTTGATGACAGAGGTCATGGATCATTTTGATTTCAAGGAGCATGGAGCTTCGTTATGACAAGGGCATGAAGCAATGTGATCCTAGATTCATGGAGGATTGTGATGACAGTGGTAATGGAGTACTGTGATGACAAGCGCATAGAGCATTGTAATGACAAGGTCATGTAGCATTTTGCTGACAAAGTCATGGAGCATTGTGATGACAGGTGTCATGGAGCATTGTGATGACAAGCGTCACGGAGCATTGTGAATACAGGGGTCATGGAGCATTGGGATGAAAATGGCATGGATGATTGTGATGAAAAGGGTCATGGAGCATTGGGCTGAAAATGTTCATGGAGCATTGTGATGACTAGGGAATGGAGCATTGTGATGTCAAGAGTCCCAGCTCATTGTGTTGTCAGGTGTTATGGAGTGTTGTGATGACAGTGGTCATGGAGCATTTTGATGATATTTGACATGGAGCACTGTGATGAGAATTTCATGGAGCATTGGGCTGAAAATGTTCATGGAGTATTGTGATGACAGGGGTCATGGAGCATTGTGATGACAAGGGATTGGAGCATGGTGATGACAAGGTCCTGGAGCACTGTGATGATAAGAGCATGGAGATTTGTGATGACAAGTCTCATGGAGCATTCTAATGAAAAGGGGCATGGAGTATTGTGATTACAGGGGTCTTGGAGCATTCTGATGACATGTGTCATGGAGCTCTGTGATTACAAGGGCATGGAGCACTGTGATTAAAGGGGTCTTGGAGCATTGTGATGAAAAGGGCATGGATCATTGTGATGAAAAGGTATGGAGCCTTGTCATGACAGGGTTCAAGGAGCATACTGACGACATGTGTCAGGGAGCATTGTGATAACAAGTGTACTGAGAATTGTGATGACAAAGGTCATGGAGCATTGTGATGAGAAGACCATGGATAATTGTGATGATGAGCGTCATAGGGTGTTCTGATGATAAGTGTTATGGCACTTTGTGATCACAAGGTTTTGGAGCATTATGATGACAGTGGTCATAGATAATTTTAATTTCATTGTGATGACAATAGCCTGAAGCATTATGATGATGGGCATGGTGCATTGTGATGACAGGGTTCATGGAGCATTGAGATGAAAAGAGGCATGGAGCATTGTGATTACAAGTGTCTTGGAGCACTGTCATGACAAGGGCATGTAGCAATGTGATTAGAAGGCCATGGAACATTCTGATGGCATGCTTCATGGAGCTTTGTGATGACTAGGCCATGGAACATTGTGATGGCAGGGGTCATGGAGCATTGTTATGACAGAGGTAATGGATCATTGTGATGATAAGGGCATTGAGAATTGGTTTGAAATATTTCATGGATTACTGTGATGAGAAGGGCATTGAGCATTGTGATGACAAGTGTCATGGAGCTTTGTGATGACAAGGGCATGGAACAATGTGATGAGAAGGTTCATGGAGCATTGTGATGACAATTGCATGGATCATTGTGATGCCAACGGTCATGGAGCTTTGTGATGACAAAGGTCATGGGGCATTTTGATGACAAGGGTGTGGTGCATTGTGATGACAAGAGTCCCGGATCATTCTGTTGTCAGGTGTCATGGAGTGTTGTGATGACAGTGGTCATGGAGCATTGTGATGAGAAGGTCATGGAGCATTGGGCTGAAAATATTCATGGTGTATTGTGATGACAGTGGTCAAGGAGCATTGTGATGACAAGGGAATGAAGCATGGTGATGACAAGTTCCTGGAGCATTGTGATGAGATGACCATGGAGACTTGTGGTGACAAGTCTCATGGAGCATTCTGATGAAAAAGGGCATGGAGCATTGTGATTACAGGGGTCTTGGACCATTGTGATGATAAGGGCAAGGAGCATTGTGATGACCAATTCATGGAGTATTGTGAAAAGTGGTGTCAGGGAGCATTGTGATGACATATGTATTGGCCCATTGTGATGACAATGGCATGGAGCATTGTGATGCCAAGTGTCATGGAGGATTCTGATGACAAAGGTAATGGAGCATTGTGATGACAATTCCTTGGAGCTTAGTGATGACAAGGGTCAGGGAGCATTGTGCTGACAAGTGCATGGAGAATTGTGATGACAAGTGTCATGGAGCATTCTGATGACAAGCTTGTGGAGTATTTTGATGACAATGGCATGGAGCATTGTGATGAAAACGGCCTGGGGCTTTGTGATGAAATAGGCATGGAGCCTTTTCGTGACAGGGTTCAAGGAGCATTCTGACGAAAAGTGTCATGGAACATTGTGATGACAAGTGTATTGAGAATTGTGATGACAAAGTTCATGGAGCATTGTGATGAAAAGAGCATCGAGTATTGTGATGATAGGCATCATGGAGCATTTTTATGACAAGTGTTATGGAACATTGTGATCACAAGGGTTTGGAGCATTGCGATAACAGAGGTCATGGATCATTTTTATTTCAAGGAGCATGGAGCATTGTGATGAAAAGGGCATGAAGCAATGTGATCCCAAAGTTCATGGAGGATAGTGATGACAATGGTAATGGAGTATTGTGATGAAAAGCGCATACAGCATTGTAATGACAAGGTCATGTATCATTTTGCTGAAAAAGGCATGGAGGATTGTGATGACAGGTGTCATGCAGCACTGTGATGACAAGCGTCACGGAACATTGTGAATACAGGGGTCATGGAGCATTGGGATGACATATGGCATGGGCCAATGAGATGACAAAGGCAGGGAGCATTGTGATGCCAAATGTAATGGAGGATTGTGTTGACAAATATAATGGAGCATTGTGATGACTAGGGCTGGGAGCATTATGATGACAAAACCATGGAGCCATGTGATGACAAGTCTCATGGAGCTTACTGATGAAAAAGGGCATGCAGCATTGTGATTACAGGGGTCTTGGAACTTTGTGATGACAAGGGCATGAATCATTGTGAGGAGAAGTCCAAGGAGCATTCTGTTGGCATGCATCATTGAGCTTTGTGATGACAAGGGCATGGAGCATCGTGATTACATGAGTCTTGGAGCATTGTGATGAAAACGGCATGGATCATTGTGATGAAAATGGCATGGAGCCTTGTCATGACAGGGTTAAAGGAGCATACAGACAACAAGTGTCAGGGAGCATTTTGATGACAAGTGTATTGAGCATTGTGAGGACGAAGGTCATGGAGCACTGTGATGAGAAGACCATGGATAATTGTGATGACGAGCGTCATGGGGCAGTGTGATGTCAAGTGTTATGGAATATTGTGATCACAAGGGTTTGGAGCATTGTTATAACAGAGGCCATGGAGCATTTGATTTCATTGTTATGACAATAGCATGAAGCATTATGATGATGGGCATGGTGCATTGTGATGACAGGTTTCATGGATCATTGAGATGAAAAGGGACATACAGCATTGTGATTACAGGGGTCTTGGAGCATTGTGATGAGAAGGGTCATGGAGCCTTGTGATGACAAGGCCATGGAACATCGTGATGGCAGGGGTCATGGAGCATTTTTATGACAGGTATAATGGAGCATTGTGATGGCAAGGGCATGGAGCATAGTGATGAGAAGGGCATGGAGCATTCTGATGACATGTGTCATGGAGCTATGTGAAGTCAAGGGCATGGAGCAATGTGATGAGAGCATTCATGGAGCATTGTGATGACAATGACATGGAACTTTATGATGCCAAGTGTCATGGATATTTCTGACGACAATGGTCATGGAGCATTTTGATGGCAAGGGCGTTGTGCATTGTGATGAGAAAGGCAGGGAGCACTGTGATGACAGGGTCATGGAGCAATTTGATGAGAAGTGTCATGGGTCATTTTGATGACATGTGTTATTGAACATTGTGATGAAAGGGCATGGAGCATTGTGATTAAACGTGTCTTGGAGCCCTGTGATGACAAGTGTCATGGAGCCTTGTGATGACTAGGCCGTGGAACATTGTGATGACAGGGGTCATGGAGGATTGTTATGAGAGGGGTAATGGAGCATTGTGATGAGAAGGGCATGGAGCATTGTGATTAAAAGGTTTATGGAGCATTGCTATGACAAGTTTGTGGACTGTTGTGATGAAAATCGCGTGGCACATTGTGATGACAAGGGTCATGGAGCATTTATCTGACAAAGGCATGGAGCACTGTGATGACAAGGATCACGGATAATTGTGATGAAAAGGTTATGGAGCATTGTGGTTACAAACGTCACAGAGCCTTGTGATGAGGCGGGCAGGGACAACTGTGATGACAAATGTTATGAAGAATTGTGATGACTGGAGTCACGGAGCATTGTGATGAAAGGTGTCATGGAGTACTGTGATGACAAGGGCATGGATCATTGTGATGACAAGTGTCATGGAGCACTGGGCTGAAAATGTTCATGGAGTATTGTGATGACAGGGGACATGGAGCCTTGTGATGACAAGGCCGTGGAACACTGTGATGGCAGGGGTCATGGAACATTGTTATGACAGGTGTAATGGAGAATTGTGATGAGAAGGGCATGGAATATTGGTCTGAAATGTTTCATGGATTATTGTGATGAGAGTGGGCAAGGAGCATTCTGATGACTAGGGCACGGAACACTGTGATACATGGGTTATGCAGGATTTTAATGACTAGGGCATGGAGCATTGTGATGAGAAGGGCATCGATCATTGAGATGACAAGTGTCATGGAGCTTTGTGATGACAAGGGCATGGAGCAATGTGATGAGAGTGTTGATGGAGCATTGTGATGAAAATGACATGGAGCATTGTGATGCCAAGTGTCATGGAGCTTTGTGCTGACAAGTCATGGAGCATTTTGATGACAAGGGAATGGTGCATTGTGATGAGAAGTGCAGGGAGCATTTTGATGACCGTGTCATGCAGCAATTTGATAAAAATTGTAATGGAACATTTTGATGGCAGGGGTTATAGAACATTGAGATGTCAGGGTTCTTGGAGCTTTGGGATGAAAAGTGTCATGGAGCATTTTGATGACAGGGGTTATGGAACATTGTTATGTCTGGGGTCATGGAACATTGTGATGATAAGAGGATGTAGCATTGTGATGACAGTGTCATGGAACATTATGATTACAGGCGAGAGGGTGTATTGTGATGACTAGTGATGGAACATTGTGATATCTCTGGTGAGAGAGCATTTTGATGAGAAGTGCATGGACGATTGTGATTACAAAGCTTATGGAGCATTGCAATGATAAGGTTGTGGACCGTTGTGGTGAAATGTGCGTGGCACATTGTGATGACAATGGTCATGGAGCATTGTTCTGACAAAGACATGGAGCAGTGTGATGACAAGAGTCACAGAGAATGATGATGAAATGTTCATGGCGTATTGTGGATACAAATGTCACAGAGCCTTGTGATGACGCGAGCATGGACCATTCTGATGACAAACGTTATGAATCTTTGTGATGACTGGAGTCATGGAGCATTGTGATGACAGGGGTCATGGAGTATTGTGATGACAACGGCATGGAGCATTGTGATGACAGGGGAATGGAGCATTGATCTGACAAATTTCATAGATTATTGTGATGACATTTGACATGGTGCATTGTGATGACAAGTGCATGGAGCATTGTGATGAGAAGGTCATGGAATATTGTGAAGACAGGTGTGAGAGAGCATTGTGATGACATATGACATGGTCCACTGCGATGACAATGGCATGGAGCATTGTGATGCCAAAGGTAATGGAGGATTGTGATGACAAATATAATGGAGCATTGTGATGATTAGAGATTGGAGCACTATGATGAAAAGGGCCATTGAGAATTTTCATGACAAGGTGGTGAAGCATTGTGATGACAAGGTCCTGGAGCATTGTGATGACAAATCTATGGAGCCTTGTGATGACCAGTCTCATGGAGCATACTGATGAAAAGGGGCATGGAGCATTGTGATTACAGGGGTCATGGAACATTGTGATGACAAGGGTATGGAACATTGTGAGGAGAAGACCAAGGAGCATTCTGATGGCATGCGTCATTGAGCTTTGTGATGACAAGGGCATGGAGCATTGTGATTACATGGGTCTTGGAGCATTGTGATGCAAATGGCATGGATCATTGTGATGAAAAAGGCATGGAGCCTTGTCATGACAGGTTTCATGGAGCATACAGACAACAAGTGTCAGGGAGCATTCTGATGACAAGTGTATTGACCATTGTGATGACAAAGGTCATGCAGCATTGTGATGAGAAGACCATGGATAATTGTGATGACGAGCGTCATGGGGCATTGTGATGACATGTGATATGGAATATTGTGATCACAAGGGTTTGGAGCATTGTTACGACAGAGGTCTGGGAGCATTTTGATTTCACTGTGATGACAATAGCATGAAGCATTATGATGATGGTCATGGTGCATTGTGATGACAGGGTTCATGGATCATTGAGATGAAAAGGGGCATGGAGCATTGTGATTACAGGGTTCTTGGATTGTTGTGATGAGAATGGTCATGGAGCCTTGTGATGACAAGGCCATGGAACATCGTGAGGGCAGGGGATATGGAGCATTGTTATGAGAGGGGTAATGGAGCATTGTGATGGCAAGGGCATGGAGCATTGTGATGAGAAGGCCATGGAGCATTCTGATGACATGTGTCATGGAGCTTTGTGTAGACAAGGGCATGGAGCAATGTGATGAGAGCATTCATGGAGCATTGTGATGACAATGATATGGAGCATTGTGATTCAAAGTGTCATGGATCTTGTGATGACAAAGGTCATGGAGCATTTTGATGGCAAGGGCATTGTGCACTGTGATGAGAAGGCCATGAAGCATTCTGATGACATGCGTCTTGGAGCTTTTTGATGACAAGGGCATGGAGCATTGTGATTACAGGGATCTTGGAGCACTGTGATGAAAAGGGCATGTTTTATTGTGATGAAAAAGGCATGGAGCCTTGTCATGACTGGGTTCAAGGAGTATACTGACGACAAGTGTCAGGGTGCATTGTGAGGACAACTTTATTGAGCATTGTGTTGACAAAGTTCATGGAGCATTGTGATGAGAAGACCATGGATAATTGTGATGAGGAGCGTCATGGGGTGTTGTGATGATAAGTGTTATGGAACATTGTGATCACAAGGGTTTGGAGCATTATGATGACAGATGTCATGGAGAATATTGATTTCATTGTGATGACAATAGCCTGAAGCATTATGATGATGGGCATGGTGCATTGTGATAACAGGGTTCATGGAGCATTGAGACGAAAAGGGGCAAGGAGCATTGTGTTTACAGGGGTCTTGGAGCATTGTGATGACTAGGGCATGGAGCATTGTGATGAGAAGGCCATGGAACATTCTGATGACATGCGTCATGGAGCTTTGTGATGACAAGTCATGGAGCATTTTGATGCCAAGGTCATGGTGCATTGTGATGAGAAGGTCAGGGAGAATTTTGATGACCGTGCCATGCAGCAATTTGATGAAACGTGTAATGGAATATTTTGATGGCAGGGGTTATAGAATATTGTGATGTCAGGGGTCTTGGAGCTTTCGGATGAAATGGGTCATGGAGCATCTTGATGACAGGTGTCATGGAGCACTGTGATGACAAGCATCATGGAGCATTGTGAATACAGGTTTTATGGAGCATTGGGATGTCAAGGGCATGGATCACTGTGATGACAATTGTCCTGGAGCATTGTGATGACTAGAATATGGAGCATTGTGATGACAAACGTTATGAAGCATTGTGATGACTGCAGTCACGGAGCATTGTGATGACAGGGGTCATGGAGCATTGTAATGACAAGGGCATGGAGCATTGTTTTGACAGGAGAATGGACCATTCGTCTAACAAATTTCATAGATTATTGTGATGACAGTGGGCATGGTGCATTGTGATGACAAGGGCATGGAGCATTGTGATGAGAAGGTCATGGAATATTGTGAAGACATGTGTCAGGGAGCATTGTGATGACATATGTCATGGTCCATTGAGATGACAATCGCATGGAGCATTGTGATACCGAATGTAATGTAGGATTGTGATGACAAATATAATGGATCAATGTGATGATTAGCGCTTGGAGCATTATGATGACAAGGGTCATTGAGAATTTTCATGACAAGGTCGTGAAGCATTGTGATGACGAAGTCCTGGAGCATTGTGATGACAAAACTATGGAGCCTTGTGATGAGAAGTCTCATGGAGCATACTGATGAAAAGGGGCATGGAGCATTGTGATTACAGGGTCTTGGAGCTTTGTGATGACAAGGGTCACAGAGAATTGTGAAGAAATATTCATGGAGCATTGTGGTTACAAAGGTCAAAGAGCCTTGTGATGACGCGGGCATGGACCACTGTGATGACAAAGATTATGAAGCATTTTGATGTCTGGAGTCACGGAGCATTGTGATGACAGGTGTCATGGAGCATTGCGATTACATGTGTCATGGAGCATAGTGCTGACAAGCGCATGGAGCATTGTGATGACAAGGGTCATGGAGCATTGTGCTGAGACAAGCATAGAGCATTGTGATGACAAGGGTCAAAGAGCATTGTGATGAAAATTTCATGGAGCATTGTGGTTAAAATGGTCACAGAGACTGTTGATGATGAGGGCACGGACCATTGTGATGACAATGGTCATAAAGCATTGTGATGACTGGAGTCATGGAGCATTGTGATGACAGGGGTCATGGAGCACTGTGATAATAAGGGAATGGAGAATTGTGATGACAAGGGCATGGAACATTGGTCTAATAAGTTTCATGGATTATTGCGATGACAGATGGAATGGCGCATTGTGCTGACAGGGGCATGGAGCATTGTGATGACCAGGTCATGCAGTATTGTGAAGACAGGTGTCAGGGAGCATTGTGATGACATATGCAATGGCCTATTGTGATGACAATGGCATGGAGCATTTTGATGCCAATTGTCATGGAGGATTCTGATGACAAAGGTAATGGAGAGTTGTGATGACAATGGCTTGGAGCATTGTGATGACAAGGGTCAGGGAGCATTGTGCTGACAAGTGCATGGAGAATTGTGATGACAAGGGTCATGGAGCATTCTGATGACAAGCTTCTGGAGTATTTTGATGACAATGGCATGGAGCATTGTGATGAAAACGGCATGGGGTATTGTGATGAAAAATGCATGGAGCCTTTTCGTGACAGGGTTCAAGGAGCATTCTGATGACAAATGTCAGGGAGCATTGTGATGACAAGTGTATTGAGCATTTTGATGACAAAGGTCATGGAGCATTGTGATGAAAAAGGCATGGAATATTGCGATGACACGCATCATGGAGCGTTGTGATGACAAGTGTTATGGAACATTGTGATCACAAGGTCCTGGAGCATTCTGATGAGTAGACCATAGAGACATGTGATGACAAGTCTCATGGAGCATTCTGATGAAAAGGGACATGGAACATTGTGATTACAGAGGTCTTGGAGCATTGTGATGACTAGGGCATGGAACATTGTGATGAGAAGGCCATGGAGCATTCTGATGACATGCATCATGGAGTTTTGTGATGACAAGGGCATGGAGCATTGTGATTATAGGGATCTTGGAGCATTGTGATGAAAATGGCTGGGTCACTGTTATGAAAATTGCATAGAACCTTCTCATGACAGGTTTCAAGGAGCATACTGACGACAAGTGTGTGGGAGCATTGTGATGAAAAGTGTATTCAGCATTGTGATGATAAAGATAAAGGATCATAGTTAATAGAAGACCATGGATAATTGTGATGATGAGCGTCATGGGGTGTTGTGATGATAAGTGTTATGGAAAATTGTGATCACAAGGGTTTGGAGCATTATGATGACAGAGGTCATGGAGAAAATCGATTTCATTGTGATGACAATAGCCTGAAGCATTATGATGATGGGCATGGTGCATTGTGATGACAGGGTTCATGGAGCATTGAGATGAAAAGGGGCATGGAGCATTGTGATTACAAGGGTCGTGGAGCATTGTGATGACAAGGGCATGGAGCATTGTGATGATAAAGCCATGGAACATTCTGATGACATGCGTCATGGAGCTTTGTGATGACAAGGGCATGGAGCATTGTGATTTCAGGGGTCTTGAGCATTGTGATGACAAGTGTCATGGAACCTTGCGATAACTAGGCCATGGAACATTGTGATGGCAAGGGTCATGGTGCATTTTTATGACAGGGGTAATGGAGCATTTTGATGAGAAGGGCAGGGAACATTGGTCTGAAATATTTCATGAATTATTGTGAAGAGAGTTGGTATGGAGCATTGTGATGACAAGGCCACAGAACACTGTGATACATGGGTCATGCAGGATTGTAATGACAAGGGCATGGAGCACTGTGTTGAGAAGGGCATCGAGCTTTGTGATGAAAAGTGTCATGGAGCTTTGTGATGACAAGGGCATGGAGCAATGTGATGAGAAGGTTCATGGAGCATTGTGATGAAAATGACATGGAGCATTGTGATGCCAAGGGTCATGGAGCTTTGTGATGACAAGTCATGGAGCATAGTGATGACAAATGTCAAAGAGCATTGTGAAGAAAAGTTCACGGAGCATTGTGGTTAAATAGGTCACAGAGACTGTTGATGACGAGGGCATGGACCATTGTGATGACAAAGGTCATGAACTATTGTGATGACTGGAGTCATGGAGCATGGTGATGACAGGGGTCATGGAGCATTGTGATAACAAGGGCATGGAGCATTGTGATTTCAAGGGCATGGAAAATTGGTCTAATAAGTTGCATGGATTATTGCGATGACAGATGGAATGGCACATTGTGATGACAAGGGCATGGAGCATTGTGATGACCACGTCATGCAGTATTGTGAAGCCTGGTGTGAGGGAGCATTGTGATGACATATGTAATGGCCCTTTGTGATGACAATGGCATGGAGCATTGTGATGCCAAGTGTCATGGAGGATTCTGATGACAAAGGTAATGGAGCATTTTGATGACAATGGCTTGGAGCATTGTGATGACAAGGGTCAGGGAACATTGTGCTGACAAGTGCATGGAGAATTGTGATGACAAGGGTCATGGAGCATTCTGATGACAAGCTTGTGGAGTATTTTGATGACAATGACATGGAGCATTGTGATGAAAACGGCATGGGGCATTGTGATGAAAAAGGCATGGAGCCTTTTCCTGACAGGTTCAAGGAGCATTCTGATGACAAGTGTCAGGGAGCATTGTGATGACAAGTGTATTGAGCATTGTGATGACAAAGTCATGGAGCATTGTGATGAAAAGGGCATGGAGTATTGTGATGACTGGCATCATGGAGCGTTGTGATGACAAGTGTTATGGAACAATGTGATCACAAGGGTTTGGTGCATTGTGATGACAGAGGTCATGGATCATTTTGATTTCAAGGAGCATGGAGCATTGTGATGATAATGGCATGAAGCAATGTGATCCCAAGTTTCATGGAGGATTGTGATGACAATGGAAATGGATTATTGAGATGACAAGCGTATAGAGCATTACAATGACAAGGTCATGTAGCAATATGCTGACACAGGCATGGAGCATTGTGATGAAATGTGTCATGGAGCACTGTGATGACAAGCGTCACGGAGCATTGTGAATACAGGTGTCATGGAGCATTGGGATGACAAGGTCAAGGGTCATTGGGATGACAAGTGTCATGGAGCATTGTGATGACTAGGCAATGGAGCATTGTGATGACAAGAGTCCCGGATCATTGTGTTGTCAGGTGTCATGGAGTGTTGTGATGACAGTGGTCATGGAGAATTGTGATGACAAGGGAATGGAGCATGGGGATGACAAGGTCCTGGAGCACTGTTATGAGAAGACCATGAAGAGTTGTGATGAGAAGTCTCATAGAGCATTCTGATGAAAAGGGGCCTGGAGCATTGTGATTTCAGGGGTCTTGGAGCATTGTGATGACTAGGGCATGGAGCATTTTGATGAGAATGCCATGGAGCATTCTGATGACATGTGTCATGGAGTTTTTGACGACAAGGGCATGGAGCATTGTGATTACATTGGTCTTGGAGCATTGTCATGATAAGGGCATGGATCATTGTGATGAAAAAGTCATGGAGCCTTTTCATGACAGGGTTCAAGGAGCATACAGACAAAAAGTGTCAGGGAGCATTTTGATGACAAGTGTATTGAGCATTGTAATGACAAATGTCATGGAGCATTGTGATGAAAAGTGCATGGAGTACTGTGATGACAGGCATCATGTAGCGTTGTGATGACAAGTGTTATGGAACACTGTGATCACAAGGGTTTAGAGCATTGTGATGACAGAGGTCATGGACCATTTTTATTTCAAGGAGCATGGACCATTGTGATGAAAAGGGCATGAAGCAATGTGATCCCAAAGTTCATGGAGGATTGTGATGACAATGGAAATGGAGTATTGTGATGACAAGCGCATAGAGCATTGTAATGACAAGGTCATGTAGCATTTTGCTGACAAAGGCATGGAGCATTTTGATGATAGGTGTCATGGAGCACTGTGATGACAAGCGTCAGGGAGCACTGTGAATACACGGGTCATGGAGCATTGGGATGACAAGGGCATGGATCATTGGGATGACAAGGGTCATGGAGCACTTGGCTGAATATATTCATGGATTATTGTGATGATACGGGTCATTGAGCATTGTGATGAGTAGGGAATGGGGCATTGTGATGACAAGAGTCCCAGATCATTGTGTTGTCAGGTGTCATGGAGTGTTTTGATGACAGTGGTCATGGAGCATTGTGATGACCAGGAAATGGAGCATGGGGATGACAAGGTCCTGGAGCATTGTGATGAGAAGGCCATGAACACTTGTGATGACAAATCTCATGGAACATTCTGATGAAAAGGGGCATGAAGCATTGTGATTACAGGGGTCTTGGACCATTGTGATGACTACGGCATGGAGCTTTGTGATTAGAAGGCCATGGAGCATTCTGATGACATGTGTCATGGAGTTTTTTGATGACAAGGCCATGGAGTATTGTGATTACAGGGGTCTTGGTACATTGTGATGACAAGGACATGGAGCATTGTGAGGAGAAGACCACGGAGCATTCTGATGGCATGTGTCATTGATCTTTGTGATGACAATGGCATTGAGATTGAGATTAAATGGGTCTTGGAGCATTGTGATGAAAAGGTCATGGATCATTGTGATGAAAAAGGCATGGAGCCTTGTCATGACAGGGTTCAAAGAGCATACAGACAACAAGTGTCAGGGAGAATTTTGAAGACAAGTGTATTGAGCATTGTGATGACAAAGGTCATGGAGCATTGTGATGAAAAGTGCATGGAGTATTGTGATGTACAGGCATCATCGAGCGTTGTGATGACAAGTGTTATGGAACACTGTGATCACAAGGCTTTGGAGCATTGTGATGAGAGAGGTCATGGATCATTTTGATTTCAAGGACATGGATCATTGTGATGAAAAGCCATGAAGCAATGTGATCCCAAGGTTTATGGAGGATTGTGATGGCAATTGAAATGGAGTATTGTGATGACAAGCGCATAGAGCATTGTAATGGCAAGGTCATGTAGCATTTTGCTGACAAAGGCATGGAGCATTGTGATGACAGGTGTCATGGAGCACTGTTATGACAACCGTCATGGATCATTGTGAATACAGGGGTCATGGAGCATTGGGATGACAAGGGTCATGGAGCACTGGGCTGAAAATATTCATGGAGTGTTGTGATGACAGGGTTCATGGAGCATTGTGATGACTAGGGAATGGATCATTGTGATGACAAGAGTCCCGTATCACTGTGTTGTCAGGTGTCATGGAGTGTTGTGATGACAGTGGTCATGGAGCATTGTGATGATATTGGCCATGGAGCATTGTGATGAGTAGGTCGTGGAGCATTGGGCTGAAAATGTTCATGGATTATTGTGATGAGAGGGGTCATGGAGCATTGTGATGACAAGGGAATGGAGCATGGCAATGGCAAGGTCCTGGAGCATTGTGATTAGAAGACCATGGAGACTTGTGATGACAAGTCTCATGGAGCTTTCTGATGAAAATGAAAATGGAACATTGTGATTACAGGGGTCTTGGAGCATTGTGATGACTAGGGCATGGAGCATTGTGATGAGAAGGCCATGGAGCATTCTGATGACATACGTCATGGAATTTTTTGATGACAAGGGCAAGGAGCACTGTGATTAGAGGGGTCTTGGAACATTGTGATGACAAGGGCATGGAGCATTGAGATTACATGTGTCTTGGAGCATTGTGATGAAAAGGACATGGATCATTGTGATGAAAATGGCATGGAGCCTTTTCATGACAGGATTCAAGGAGCATACAGACAACAAGTGTAAGGGAGAATTTTGATGACAAGTGTATTGAGCATTGTTATGACAAAGGTCATGGAGCATTGTGATGAGAAGACCATTGATAATTGTGATGACAAGCGTCATGGGGCATTGTGATGACAAGTGTTATGGAATATTGTGATCACAAGTGTTTGGAGCATTGTTATGACAGAGGTCATGGAGCATTTTGATTTCATTGTGATGACAATAGCATGAAGCATTATGATGATGGGCATGGTGCATTGTGATGACAGGGTTCATGGATCATTGAGATGAAAAAGGGCATAGAACATTGTGATTACAGGGTTCTTGGAGCATTGTGATGACATGTGTCATGGAACACTGTGATGACAAGCGTCACGGAGCATTGTGAATACAGGGTCATGGAGCATTGTGATGACAAGGCTCATGGAACACTGGGATGAAAATGTTCATGGAGTGTTGTGATGACAAGGGTCATGAAGCATTGTGATGACTAGGGAATGGAGCATTGTGATGACAAGAGTCCCTGATCATTGTGTTGTCAGGTGTCATGGAGTGTTGTGATGACAGTGGTCATGGAGCATTTTGATGATATTGGCCATGGAGCATTGTGATGAGTATGTCGTGGAGCATTGGGCTGAAAATATTCATGGATTATTGTGATGACAGGGGTCATGGAGAATTGTGATGACAAGGGAATGGATCATGGTGATGACAAGGTCCTGGAGCATTGTGATGAGAAGACCATGGAGACTTGTGATGACAAGTCTCATGGAGCATTCTGATGAAAATGGGAATGGAGCATTGTGATTACAGGGGTCTTGGAGCATTCTGATTAGTAGGGCATGGAGCATTGTGATGAGAAAGCCATGGAGCATTCTGATGACATGCGTCATGGAGTTTTGTGATGACAAGGGTATGGAGCATTGTCATTACAGTGATCTTGGAGCATTGTGATGAAAAGGGCATGGATCATTGTTATGAAAAACGCCTGGAGCCTAGTCATGACAGGGTTCAAGGAGCATACTGACGACAAGTGTCAGGGAGCATTGTGATGACAAGTGTATTGAGCATTGTGATGACAAATGTCATGGAGCATTGTGATGAGAAGACCATGGATAATTGTGATGATGAGCATCATGGGGTGTTGTGATGATAAGTGTTATGGAACATTGTGATCACAAGGGTTTGGAGCATTATGATGACAGAGGTCATGGAGAATACTGATTTCATTGTGATGACAATAGCCTGAAGCATTATGATGATGGGCATGGTGCATTGTGATGACAGTGTTCATGGAGCATTGACATGAAAAGGGGCAGGGAGCATTGTGATTACAAGGGTCTTGTAACATTGTGATGACAAGGGCCTGGAGCATTGTGATGAAAAGGCCCCGGAACATTCTGATGACATGCGTCATGGAGCTTTGTGATGACAAGGGCTTGGAGCATTGTGATTTCAGTGGTCTTAAGCATTGTGATGACAAGTGTCATGGAACCTTGTGATGACTAGGCCGTGGTACATTTTGATGGCAAAGGTCATGGTGCATTGTTATGACAGGTGTAATGCAGGATTTTGATGAGAAGGGCATGGAACATTGGTCTGAAATATTTCATGGATTATTGTGATGAGAGTGGGCATGGAGCATTGTGATGACAAGGGCACGGAACACTGTGATACATGGGTCATGCAGGATTGTAATGACAAGGGCATGGAGCATTGTGATGAGAAGGGCATCGAGCATTGTGATGACAAGTATCAGGGAGCTTTGTGATGACAAGGGCATGGAGCAATGTGATAAGTGGGTTCACGGAGCATTGTGATGACAATGACATTGAGCACTGTGATGCCAAGTGTCATGGAGCTTTGTGATGACAAGTCATGGAGCATTTTGATGACAAGGGCATGGTGCATTGTGATGAGAAAGGCAGGGAGCCTTTTGATGACCGGGTCATGCAGCAATTTGATGAAAATTGTAAAGGAACATTTTGATGGCAGGGGTTATAGAACATTGTGATGTCAGGGGTCTTGGAGCTTTGGGATGAAAAGGGTCATGGAGCATTTTGATGACAGGGGTTATGGAACACTGTGATGTCACGGGTCATGGAACATTGTGCTGATAAGGGGATGTAGCATTGTGATGACAGGTTAATGGAACATTGTGATTACAGGGGTGAGGGAGTATTGTGATGACTAGTGATGGAACATTGTGATATCTCTGGTGAGAGAGCATTTTGATGAGAAGTGCATGGAGCATTGTGATTACAAGGTTTAGGGAGCATTGCAGTGAAAAAGTTGTGGACTGTTGTGATGAAATACACGTGGCACACTGTCATGTCTATGGTCATGGAGAATTGTTCTGAAAAATACATGGAGCATTATGATGACAAGGGTCACAGAGAATTGTGATTAAAATTTCAGGGAGCATTGTGGTTACAAAGGTCACAGAGCCTTGTGATGACGCGGGCATGGACCATTGTGATAACAAACGTTATGAAACATTGTGATGACTGGAGTCAGGGAGCATTGTGAAGACAAGGGTCATGTAGCTTTGTGATGACAAGGGCATGGAGCACTGTGATGACAGGGGCATGGAGCATTGGTCTGACACGTTTCATAGATTATTGTGATGACAGTGGGCATGGTGCATTGTGATGACCAGGGCCTGGAGCATTTTGATGAGAACGTCATGGAGTATTGTGAAGACACGTGTCAGGGAGCATTGTGATGACATATGTCATGGTCCATTGCGATTACAGTGGCATGGAGCATTGTGATGCAAAATATAATGGAGAATTGTGATGACAACTATAATGGAGCATTTCGATGATTAGGGCTTGGAGCATTATGATGACAAGGCCCATTGAAACTTTTCATGACAAGGTCGAGAAGCATTGTGATGACAAGGTCCTGGAGCATTGTGATGGCAAAACCATGGAGCCTTGTGATGACAAGTCTCATGGAGCATACTGATGGAAAGGGGCATGGAGCATTGTGATTAGAGGGGTCTTGGCACCCTGTGATGATAAGGGCATGGAGCATTGTGAGGAGAAGACCAAGGAGCATTCTGATGGCATGTGTCATTGAGCTTTGTGATGACAAGGGCATGGAGCATTGTGATTACATGGTTCTTGGAGCATTCTGATGAAAAGGGCATGGATCATTGTGATGAAAAAGGCATGGAGCCTTGTCATGACAGGGTTCATGGAGCATACAGACAACAAGTGTCAGGGAGCATTTTGATGACAAGTGTATTGAGCATTGTGATGAGAAGACCATTGATAATTGTGATGACGAGTGTCATGGGGCATTGTGATGACAAGTGATAGGGAATATTGTGATAAAAAGGGTTTGGAGCATTGTTATGACAGAAGTCATGGAGCATTTTGATTTCATTGTGATTACAATAGCATGAAGCATTATGATGATGGGCATGGTCCACTGTGATGACAGGGTTCATGGATCATTGAGATGAAAATGGGCATAGAGCATTGTGATTACAGGGTTCTTGGATCATTGTGATGAGAAGGTTCATGGAGCTTTGTGATGACAAGGTCATGGAACATCGTGATGGCAGGGGTCATGGAGCATTGTTATGACTGGGGTAATGGAGCATTGTGATGGCAAGGGCATGGAGCATTGTGATGAGAAGGCCATGGAGCATTCTGATGACATGTGTCATGGAGCTTTGTGAAGACAATGGCATGGAGCAATGTGATGAGAGTGTTCATGGAGCATTGTGATGACAATGACATGGAGAATTGTGATGCCTAGGGTCATGGATCTTTGTGATGACAAAGGTCATGGAGCATTTAGATGGCAAGGGCGTTGTGCATTGTGATGAGAAGGGCAGGGAGCATTCTGATGACAGGGTCATGGAGCAATTTGATGAAAATTGTCATGGAACATTTTGATTACAGGTGTTATGGAACACTGTGATGTCAGGGGTCATCGAACATTGTGATGATAAGTGCATGAAGCATTGTGATGACAGAAGTCATGGAACATTGTGATGACAGGGGTGAGGGAGTATTGTGACAAATAGTGATGTAGCATTGTGATATCAGTGGTGAGAGAGCATTTTGATGAGAAGTGCATGGAGCATTGTGATGACAAATTTTAAGGAGCATTGTGATGAAAAGATTGTCGAGCACTGTGATGACAAGCGCATGGTGCATTGTGATGACATGTGTCATGGAACATTGTGCTGACAAGCGCATGGAGCACTGTGATGACAAGGGTCAAAGAGCATTGTGATGAAAAGTTCATGGAGCATTGTGGTTAAAAAGGTCACAGAGACTGTTGATGACGAGGGCATGGACCATTTTGATGACAAAATTCATGAAGCACTGTGATGACTGGAATCACGGAGCATTGTGATGACAGGGCCATGGAGCATCGTGATAACAAGGGCATGGAGAGTTGTGATGACAAGGGCATGGAACATTGGTCTAATAAGTTTCATGGATTATTCTGATGACAGTTGGAATGGCGCATTGTGATGAAAATGGCATGGAGCATTGTGATGACCAGGTCATGCAGTATTGTAAAGACACGTGTCAGGTAGCATTGTTATGACATATGTAATGGCCCATTGTGATGACAATGGCTTGGAGCATTGTGATGATAAGGGTCAGGGAGCATTGTTCTGACAAGTGCATGGAGAATTGTGATGACAAGGGTCATGGAGCATTCTGATGACAAGCTTGTGTAGTATTTTGATGACAATGGCATGATGTATTGTGATGAAAACGCAATTGTGCATTGTGATGAATATGCCATGGTGCTTTGTCATTAAAGAGTGCACGGTGCATACTGAGGTCAGTAGTCAGAGAGTATTGTGTTGACAAGAGTATTGAGCATTGTGCTGACAAAAGTCATGGTGCTTTGTGATGAGAAGACCATGGATAACTGTGCTGACCAGTGTCATGGGGCATTGTGATGACAAGTGTTATGGGACATTTTGATCACAAGGGTTTGCAACCTTGTGATGACAGATGTCATGGATCATTTAGATTTCATTGTGATGACAATAGCATGAAGCATTATGATGATGGGCATGGTGCATTTGGATCACAGCGTTCATGGTGCATTGTGATGAAAAGTGGCATGGAGCATTGGTCTGACAAGTTTCTTGGATTATTGTGATAAGTATGGGCATGACACATTTTGATGAGAAGGTCATGGAGCACTGTGATGACAATGTCATGGATTATTGTGAAGAAAGGTGTCAGGGAGCATTGTGATGAAATATGTCATGTTCCAGTTTGATAACAATAACTTGGAGTATTGTGATGCCAATTTTTATGGAGGATTGTTGTGACAAAGTAAAGGAGCATTGTGATGACAAGGGCATGGAGCATTGTGATATCAAGGGCCATTGAGAATTTTAATGTCCTGGTCGTGAAACATTTTGATGAAAGCGCATGTAGCTTCCTATGACAGGGGTCATGGAGCATTGTGATGACAAGTGCATGGAGTATTGTGATGACAAGAGCATATAACATTGTGATGTGAAGTGTCATGGAGCATTGTAATGACAAGGACGTGGAGAATTGTGAGGACAAGGGACATTGAGCTTTGAGATGACAAGGCATGGAGCATGGTGATGGCAAAACCGTGGAGCATTATGATGAGAAGACCTAGGGTAATTGGAATGTCGAGCATCAAAGAGCACTGTAATGACAAGGGGATAGAAGCATTGTGAAGACAGGTGTCAGGGAGCAATGTGATGACAGGTTTCATGGAGCAATGTGAAGACAAAGGCATGGAGCATTGTGATGACAAGGGCATGGAGCATTGTGATGACAAGTGCATGGAGAATTGCAATGTCAAGAGAATGGAGAATTGTGATGACAAGAGCATGTAACATTTTGATGAGAAGTGTCATGTAGCATTGTGATGACAAGGACGTGGAGAATTTTGATGACAAGGGACAGGGAGCATTTTGATAACCAGGGCATGGATCACTGTGATGACAGGGGTCATGGAGAATTATTATGACAAGGGCCATGGTGCATTCTGACATAAGATATCACCTATGAAGGGAATGTAAACATGGCTACATATGAACTGATTTAGGGAAGAGAACAGAGTCTCAGATTTAGAAAACACTCTAACGCTTGCTTAAGGGGAAAGACAGGTGGGGAGATGCACAAAACAAAAGTTTGATATTAGCACAGGTACCGTTCCATAATCCAAAAACAAAAGAGACAAGCCCTACTCCTTCCTCAGAGAACAGAACTCAACATCCCTATTCCCCGCAGAGAAATATATCTGACTAGTAAGAATTTTAAAACCTATGTATTGATATGTCTCCGTAAGGTAACTAAGTGTGTCTAGAATGACATAAACATGGCAGTGAGAATCAGCTCAAACCCACTATAAAAATGAATTTCAAAACAAAACATAAAAACAGAAAAATTCTTACACAATACCTTCAGGGTCGCTGATGAAACCTGGAATAACCCTATCTACAATGACAGCTGGATGTGGCATAAGGCTGGACACTTGGGACTGAGAGGATTGGTGAGATTGGGTGAGCAAATGTAGACCCTTTAAACCAATAATGCATGGCACCCATTCCATGGGTCCCAATTCTCCAGGTTGAAGGCAATATCACTACAGCTATAACATGTACGGGAAACCTAGAGAATGGACACACAGTGAATACAAAATATTTCTAAAACTCAATTAATAGTCACTCTCCTGGTGCTCCGGTTTGACTTAACAACTGCTTTACTAACAATCTCCCCACTTGGAGAGACAGCACCTTTAACCTCCTGGTACACAGGTTGCCAATTTGGCAGAGGATGAATGGGAAGAAGGAGAACCAATGAGAGAGTAGTTGTTAGGCATTTGGACGGGCACATGTCACTCTAATTTCCTGGCAGGAAGAAGAAGTAACCAAAGTCTCAGCCACCCACCGTGAACCAGTATAGGTCCTGAACCAAAATTTTGGACTTGCCTTCAGCTCACAAAAAACGAGTTGAAAAACGGAGCTCAGGGGCACAACAATTCACATACTGGCAGAATAGTGAAGGACAGCTATCGTCCAAAAATCTGTTGAGCGAAGGCAATGAGACAGACTTGAAAGCGAGGCAGAATTGCAGGAAACAGCTTTCAAGAGATACGTTGGAATAGCCTTTAAAGCACAGGAAGAGGGGCACAACTTCGACAGTGATGCACTTGGCCAAAAAGGGCATATGCGTTACGTCCTGAATATATTCAGGAGACAACGCATATGCCCTTTTTGGCAAAGCAAGCAAGCGGGCAATGCAAATCTTCACTACTAAGGAGTATCACTTCTGACCGGTCAAAAGGGACATCCACAAAATGTGAAAAAAACAGAAAGTCAAGACAGGCACTGGACAACAGGGAGCCTTGTTATGCTGATGGGCGTAATGTAAATTGCCAACTGCCTCACTGGAGGAGTGCATTGTGTTCCCTAAAACAAGTAAACAACAGAGCTACAGAGCCAAGGGCACTTCCAGTTTGGGGAATATACCGTGGGAAAGCTGAAAATCAATAAGACAGAGACACCCCAAAATTTAGGGCTGCACTGCTTACAAGAACCTCAACTTGGGTACACCTTAAATATCCCAGGAAAGATAAAAATGGTTCAAAAAATTATTGTACTTACGTACGATGGAATATCCCTCAGCCATGAAATCAATGTCATAAGACCAGTAGCAGCAGAATGAGTGGATTCAGGTACGATGATTCTAAGTGAAATAAGTCACACAGAAAAAGAAACATATCATAAGATATCACTTAGGAAGATCCTGTAAACATGGCTACACATGAACTGAGTTAGGAAAGAGAACAGAGTCTCACATTTAGAAAACACTCTTATGCCTGCTTAAGGGGGAAGGAGAGGTGGGGTGATGCATAAAACTAGAGTTTGATATAAGCCCACGTACCGTTCCAAAAACCAACTATGGAATAGACAAGACCTACACATTCCTCAGTGAAAGGGACTCAAAACCCCATATTTCCCGCAGAGGAATATATCTGACTAGTAAGAATCTTAATACTTATGTATTGATATGTCTCTGTAAGGGAATCAAGTGTTTCTAGCCTGGCATAAATATGACAGCGAGAATAAGCTCCTAACCACCATAAAAAGGAATTTCAAAAACAAAACAAAAAAACAGGGATATTCTTTACAATTCCTTCAGGGTCTCTGATGAAACCTGGAATGACCCTATCTACAATGACAGCTGGAGGTGGCATAAGTCTGGACACATAGGACTGAGAGGATTGGTGAGACTGGGGGAGCAAATACAGACCCTTTAAAGCAATAATGCATGGCACCCATTCCATGGGTCCCATGTCTCCAGGTTGAAGGGAATATTACTACAGCGATAACATGTACGGGAAACATAGAATATGGACACACTCTGAATAAGAAACATCTCCAAAACTCAACAAATTGTCACTCTCTTGGTGCTCCCGTTTGACTTTCCAACTTCTTTACTATCAATCTCCCAACATGGAGAGACAGCCCCTTAGCCTCCGGGTTCGCACAGGTTGCCAATTTGGCCGAGGATGAAAGGGAAGAGGGAGAACCAATGAGAGAGTAGCTGTTAGGCATTTGGACGGGCACATGTCACTCTTATTTCCCGGGAGGAAGAAGAATTAACCAAAGTTTCAGACACCCACCGGGAAACAGTTTAGGTCCTCAACCAAAATATTGGACTTGCGTTCAGCTCACAAAAAACGAGTTGAAAAATGCAGCATAGGGGCACAGCAATTCACAACCTGGCAGAGCAATAAAGGGCAACTATCGTCCAAAAATCTGTTGAGGGAAGGAAACTATGCGGACTTGAAAGTGAGGCAGAATAGCAGGAAACAGATTTCAAGAGGTACGTTGGAATCGCTTTAAAGCACAGGAAGAGGGGCACAACTTCGACAATGATGCCCTTGGCCTAAAAGGGCGTATGTGTTTTCTCCTGAATATATTCAGGAGAAAATGCATACGACCTTTTTGGCCAAGCAAGAAAGCGGGCAACACAAATCTGCACTACAAAGAAGTATCACTTTCCCCCGGTCAAAAGGGACATCCACAAAATTGTTAAAATCCAGAAAGGAAAGACAGGCCCTGGAGAACAGGGAGCCTTGTTATGCTGATGGGCGGGATGTAAATTGCCTACTGCCTCTCTGGAGGAGTGCATTGTGTTCCCTAAAACAAGTAAATAACAGAGTTACAGAGCCAAGGACACTTCCAGTGTAGGGAATATACCTTGGGAAAACTGAAAATCAATAAGACAGAGCCACCCAAAATTTAGGGCTGCACTGCTTACAAGAACCTCAACTTGGGTACACCTTAAATATCCCAGGAAAGATAAAAATCGTTCAAAAAATTTTGGTACTTACATACGGTGGAATATCCCTTAGCCATGAAATCAATGTCATAAGACCAGTAGCAGCAAAATGAGTGGATTCAGGTGCGATGATTTTAAGAGAAATAAGTCACACAGAAAAAGAATCTTATCATAATATATCACTTATGTAGATCCTGTAAACATGGCTACACATGAACTGAGTTAGAAAAGAGAACAGAGTCTCACATTTAGAAAACACTCTTATGCCTGCTTAAGGGGGAAGGAGAGGTGGGGTGATGCATAAAACCAGAGTTTGATATAAGCACAGGTACCGTTCCAAAAACCAACTATGGAATAGAAAAGACCTACACCTTCCTCAGTTAAAGGGACTCAAAACCCCATATTTGCCGCAGAGGAATGTATCTGACAAGAAAGAATCTTAAAACCTATGTTTTGATATGTCTCCGTAAGGGAATCAAGTGTGTCTAGACTGGCATAAACAAGGCAGCGAGAATCAGCTCAAACACACTATAAAAAGGAATTTCAAAACAAAACAAAAAAACAGGGAAATTCTTTACAATTCATTCATGGTCTCTAATGAAACCTGGAATGACCCTATCTACAATGACAGCTGGATGTGGCATAAGGCTGGACACTTGGGACTGAGAGGATTGGTGAGATTGGGTGAGCAAAGGCAGACCCTTTATAGCAATAATCCATGGCACCCATTCCATGGGTCCCAACTCTCCAGGTTGAAGGGAATATTACTAGAGCTATAACATGTACGGGAAACCTAGAGAATGGACACAGTGTTAATACGAAAGGTTTCTAAAACTCAACGAATAGTCCCTCTCCTGGTGCTCCCGTTTGCCTTTCCAACTGCTTTACTATCAATCTCCCAACTTGGAGAGACAGCACTTTTAAACTCCTGGTTCGCACTGGTTGCCAATTTGACAAAGGATGAAATGGAAGAGGGAGAACCAATGAGAGAGTAGCTGATGGCATTTGGACGGGCACATGTCACTCTTATTTCCCGGGAGGAAGAAGAATTAACCAAAGTCTCAGCCACCCACAGGGAACCAGTATAGTTCCTGAACCAAAATATTGGAGTTGCGTTCAGCTCACAAAAAACGAGTTAAAAAGTGGAGCTTAGGGGCACGGCAATTCACAAACAGGCAGAGTAATAAAGGGCAACTATCCTCCAAAAATCTGTTGAGGGAAGGAAACGAGGAGGACATGAAAGTGAGGCACAACAGCAGGGAACAGAATTCAAGAGGTACGTAGGAATCACCTTTAAAGCACAGGAAGAGGGGCACAATTTCGACAATGCTGAACTTGGCCAAAGAGGGCGTATGCGTTTTCTCCTGAATATATTCAGGAGAAAACACAAACGACCTTTTTGGCCAAGCAAGCGAACGGGCAATGCAAATCTGCACTAGAAAATATCACTTCCCCCCGGTCAAAACAGACATCCACAAAATTGGTAAAAACCAGAAAGGCAAGACAGGCCCTGGAGAACATGGAGCCCTGTTATGCTGAAAGGCGGGATGTAAATTGCTAACTGCTTCTCTGGACGAGTGCATTGTGTTCCGTGAAACAATTAAACAACAGAGCTGCAGAGCCAAGGGCACTTCCAGTCTGGGAAATATACCTTGGGAAAACTGAAAATCAATAAGACAGAGCCACCCCATAATTTAGGGCTGCACTGCTTACAAGAACCTCAACTTGGGTACACCTTAAATATCCCAGGAAATATAAAAATGGCTCAAAAAATTGTGGTACTTACGTACGATGGAATATCCCTCAGCCATGATATCAATGTCATAAGACCAGTAGCAGCAAAATGAGTGGATTCAGGTACGATGATTCTAAGTGAAATAAGTCACACAGAAAAAGAAACTTATCATAAGATATCACTTATGAAGATCCTGTAAACATGGCTACACATGAACTGAGTTATGAAAGAGAACAGAGTCTCACATTTAGAAAACACCCTTATGACAGCTTACGGAAGAAGGAGAGGTGGGCTGATGCATAAAACCAGAGTTTGATATAAGCACAGGTACCGATCCAAAAACCAACTATGGAATAGACAAGACCTACAACTTCCTCAGTGAAAGGGAATCAAAAACCCCATATTTCCCACAGTGGAATATATCTGACTAGTAAGAATCTTAAAACCTATGTATTGATATGTCTCCATAAGGGATTCAAGTGTGTCTAGACTGGCATAAACATAGCAGCGAGAATCATCTCAAACCCACTATAAAAAGGAATTTCAAAAACAAAACAAAAAAACAGGGACATTCTTTAGAATTCCTTCAAGGTCTCTGATGAAACGTGGAATGACCTTGTCTACAATGACAGCTGGATGTGTAATAAGGCTGGACATTTGGGACTGAGAGGATTGGTGAGATTGGGTGAGCAAATGCAGACCCTTTAAAGCAATAATGCATGACACCCATTCCATGGGTCCCAACTCTCTAGGTTGAAGGGAATATTACTACAGCTATATCATGTACAGGAAACCTAGAGAATGGACACACTGTGATTACGAAATGTTTCTAAACTCAACGAATAGTCCCTCTCCTTGTGCGCCAGTTTGACTTTCCAACAGCTTTACTATCAATCTCCCAACTTGGAGAGACAGCCCCTTTAACCTCCTGGTTCTCACAGGTTGCAAATTTGGCAGAGGATGAAAGGGAAGACGGAGAACCAATGAGAGAGTAGCTGTTAGGCATTTGGACGGGCATATGTCACTCTACTTTCCCGGCAGGAAGAAGAATTAACCAAAGTCTCAACAACCCACTGGGAACCAGTATAGGTCCTGAAACAAAATTTGGACATGCATTCAGCTCACAAAAGAAGAGTTGAAAAATGGAGCTCAGCGGCAGAGCATTTCAAAATCTGGCAGAGTAATAAAAGCCAACTATCGTGCAGAAATCTGTTGAGGGAAGGCAAAGAAGCGAAATTAAAAGTGAGGCCGAATAGCAGGAAACAGATTTCAAGAGGTACGTTGGAATTGTCTGTAAAGCACAGGAAGAGGGGCACAACTTCGACAATGATGCACTTGGCCAAAAGGGTGTATGCATTTTCTCCTGAATATATGCAGGAGAAAACGCATACGCCCTTTTTGGTCAAGCAAGCAAGCGGGCAATGCAAATCTGCACTACAAAGCAGTATCACTTCCCACCAGTCAAAAGGGACATCCAGAAAATGTGTAAATACCAGAGAGGCAAGACAGGCCCTGGAGAACTGGGAGCCTTGTTATGCTGATGGGCGGGATGTAAACTGCCAACTGCCTCTCTGGAGGAGTGCCTTGTGTTCCTTAAAACAAGTAAACAACAGAGCTACAGAGCCAAGGGCAATTCCAGTCTAGGGAATATACCTTGGAAAACTGAAAATCAATAAGACAGAGCCACCCTGAAATTTAGGGCTGCACTGCTTACAAGAACCTCAACTGGGTACACCTGAAATATCCCAGGAAAGATAAAAATGGTTCAAAAAATTATGGTTCTTACGTACGATGGAATATCCCTCAGCCATGAAATCAATGTCATAAGACCAGTAGCAGCAAAATGAGTGGATTCAGGTACGATGATTCCAAGTGAAATAAGTCACACAGAAAAAGAAGCTTATCATAAGATATCACTTATGAAGATCCTGTAAACATGGCTACACATGAACTGAGTTAGGAAAGAGAACAGAGTCTCACATTTAGAAAACACTCTTATGCCTGCTTAACGGGGAAGGAGAGGTGGGGTGACGCATAAAACCAGAGTTTGATATAAGCACAGGTACCATTACAAAAACCAACTATGGAAGAGACAAGACCTACCTATACCTTCCTCAGTGAAAGGGACTCAAAACATCATATTTCCCGCAGAGGAATATATCTGACTAGCAAGAATCTTAAAACCTATGTATTGATATGTCTCTGTAAGGGAATCAAGTGTGCCTAGACTGGCATAAACATGGCAGCGAGAATCAGTTCAAAGCGACTATAAAATGGAATTTCAAAAACAAAACAAAAAAACAGGGAAATTCTTTACAATTCCTTCAGGGTCTCTGATGAAACCTGGTATAACCGTGTCTACAATGACAGCTGGATGTGGCATAAGGCTGGACACTTGGGACTGAGAGGATTGGTGAGATTGGGTGAGCAAATGCAGACCCTTTAAAGCAATAATGCATGGCACCCATTCCATGGGTCCCAACTCTCCAGGTTGAAGGGAATATTACTACAGCTATAACATGTACGGGAAACCTAGAGAATGGACACACTGTGAATACGAAAGGTCTCAAAAACTCACCGAATAGTCCCTCTCCTGGTGCTCCGGTTTGACTTTCCAACTGATTTACTATCAATCTCCCAAATTGGAGAGACATCCCCTTTAACCTCCTGATTCTCACAGGTTGCCAGTTTGGCAAAGGATGAAAGGGAAGAGGGAGAACCAATGAGAGAGTAGCTGTTAGGCATTTGGACGGGCATATATCACTCTAATTTCCCGGCAGGAAGAAGAATTAACCAAAGTCTCAGCCACCCAACGGGAACCAGTATAGATCCTGAACCAAAATTTTGGACATGCGTTCAGCTCACAAAAAACGAGTTGAAAAATGGAGCTCAAGGACACAGCAATTCACAAACTGGCAGAGTAATAAAGGAAAACTATCATCCCAAAATATGTTGAGGGAAGGAAACGAGGTGGACTTGAAAGCGAGGCTGAATAGCAGGAAACAGATTTTAAGAGGTACGTTGGAATCACCTGTAAAGCACAGGAAGAGGGTCACAACTTCGACAATGATGCACTTGGCCAAAAAGGGCGTATGCAATTTCTCCTGAATATATGCAGGAGAAAACGCATACGACCCTTTTTGGCCAAGCAAGCGGGCAATGCAAATCTGCACTACACAGAAGTATCACTTCCCACCGGTCAAAAGAGACATCCACAAAATGTGTAAATATCAGAAAGGCAAGACAGGCCCTGGAGAACAGGGAGCCTTGTTATGCTGATGGGTGGGATGTAAATTGCCAACTGCCTCTCTGGAGGAGTGCATTGTGTTCCCTAAAACAAGTAAACAACAGAGCTACAGAGCCAAGGGCACTTCCAGTCTAGGGAATATATCTTGGGAAAACTGAAAATCAATAAGACAGAGCCACCCTAAAATTTAGGGCTGCACTTCTTACAAGAACCTCAACTGGGTACACCTGAAATATCCCAAGAAAGATAAAAAACGGTTCAAAAAATTGCGGTACTTATGTACGATGGAATATCCCTCAGCCATGAAATCAATGTCATAAGACCAGTAGCAGCAAAATGAGTGGATTCAGGTACGATCATTCTAAGTGAAATAAGTCACACAGAAAAAGAAGCTTATCATAAGATATCACTTATGAAGATCCTGTAAACATGGCTACACATGAACTGAGTTAGGAAAGAGAACAGAGTCTCACATTTAGAAAACACTCTTATGCCTGCTTAAGGGGGAAGGAGAGCTGGGGTGATGCATAAAACCAGAGTTTGATATAAGCACAGGTACCGTTCCAAAAACCAACTATGGAATAGACAAGACCTACCTATACCTTCCTCAGTGAAAGGGACTCAAAACACCATATTTCTTGCAGAGGAATATATCTGACTAGTAAGAATCTTAAAACCTATGTATTGATATGTCTCCATAAGGGAATCAAGTGTGTCTAGACTGGCATAAACATCGCAGTGAGAATCAGCTCAAACCGACTATAAAATGGAATTTAAAAAACAAAACAAAAAAACAGGGAAATTATTTACAATTCCTTCAGGGTCTCTGATGAACCCTGGAATGTCCCTGTCTACAATGACAGCCGGATGTGGCATAAGGCTGGACACTTGGGACTGAGAGGTTTGGTGAGATTGGGTGAGCAAATGCAGACACTTTAAAGCAATAATGCATGGCACCCATTCCATGGGTCGCAACTCTCCAGGTTGAAGGGAATATACTAAAGCTATAATATGTACGGGAAACCTAGAGAATGGACACACTGTGAATACGAATGGTCTCTAAAACTCAACGAATTGTCCCTCTCCTGGTTCTCCGGTTTGACTTGCCAACTGATTTACTATCAATCTCCCAAATTGGAGAGACAGCACCGTTAACCTCCTGGTTCTCACAGGTTGCCAATTTGGCAGAGGATGAAAGGGAAGAGGGAGAACCAATGAGAGAGTAGCTGTTAGGCATTTGGACGGGCATATGTCACTCTAATTTCCTGGCAGGAAGAAAAATTAACCAAAGTCTCAGCAACCCACCGGGAACCAGTATAGGTCCTGAACCAAAGTAGAGGACATGCGTTCAGCTCACAAAAAAACGAGTTGAAAAATGGAGCTCAAGGGCACAACAATTCACAAACTGGCAGAGTAATAAAGGACAACTATCATCCAAAAATCTGTTGAGGGAAGGCAACGAGGCAGACTTGAAAGCGAGGCAGAATAACAAGAAACAGATTTCAAGAGGTAGGTTGGAATCACCTGTAAAGCACAGGAAGAGGGGCACAACTTCGACAATGATGCACTTGGCCAAAAAGGGCGTATGCATTTTCTCCTGAATATATGCAAGAGAAAAAGCATGCACCCTCTTTGGCCAAGCAAGCAAGCAGGCAATGCAAATCTGCACTACACAGAAGTATCCCTTCCCACTGGTCAAAAGAGATATCCACAAAATGTGTTAATATCAGAAAGGCAAGACAGGCCCTGGAGAACTTGGAGCCTTGTTATGCTGATGGGCGGGATGTAAATTGCCAACTGCCTCTCTGGAGGAGTGCATTGTGTTCCCTAAAACAAGTAAACAACAGAGCTACAGAGCCAAGGGCACTTCCAGTCTAGGGAATATACCCTCGGAAAAATGAAAATCAATAAGACAGAGCCACCCTCAAATTTAGGGCTGCACTGCTTACAAGAACCTCAACTTGGGTACACCTTAAATATCCAAGGAAATATAAATATGGTTCAAAAAATTGTGGTACTTACGTACAATGGAATATCCGTCAGCCATGAAATCAATGTCATACGACCAGTAGCAGCAAAATGAGTGGATTCAGGTTCGATGATTCTAAGTGAAATAATCACACAGAAAAAGAAGCTTATCATAAGATATCACTTATGAAGATCCTGTAAACATGGCTACACATGAACTGAGTTAGGAAAGAGAACAGAGTCTCACATTTAGAAAACACTCTTATGCCTGCTTAAGGGGGAAGGAGAGGTGGGGTGATGCATAAAACCAGAGTTTGATATAAGCACAGGTACCGTTCCAAAAACCAATTATGGAATAGACAAGACCTACCTATACCTTCCTCAGTGAAAGGGACTCAAAACCCCATATTTCCCGCAGAGGAATATATCTGACTAGTAAGAATCTAAAAATCTATGTATTGATATGTCTCCGTAAGGGAATCAAGTGTGTCTAGACTGGCATAAACATGGCAGCGAGAATCAGCTCAAACCCACTATAAAAAGGAATTTCAAAAACAAAACAAAAAAACAGGGATTTTTTTTTTTTTCTGTACGTGGGCCTCTAATTGTTGTGGCCTCTCCCGTTGCGGAGCATAGGCTCTGGACGCACAGGCTCAGCGGCCATGTCTCACGGGCCCAGCCGCTCTGCGGCATATGCGATCCTCCCAGACCGGGGCACGAACCCGTATCCCCTGCATCAGCAGGCGGACTCTCAACCACTGCGCCACCAGGGAGGCCCACAGGGAATTTCTTTACAATTCCTTTAGGGTCTCTGATGAAACGTGGAATGACCCTGTCTACAATGACAGCTGGAGGTGGCATAAGGCTGGACACTTGGGACTGAGAGGATTGGTGAGATTGGGTGAGCAAATGCAGACCCTTTAAAGCAATAATGCATGGCACCCATTCCATGGGTCCCAACTCTCCAGGTTGAAAGGAATATTACTAGAGCTATAACATGTACGGGAAACCTAGAGAATGGACACACTGTGAATACGAAAGGTCTCTAAAACTCACCGAATAGTCCCTCTCCTGGTTCTCCGGTTTGACTTTCCAACTGATTTACTATCAATCTCCCAAATTGGAGAGACATCCCCTTTTAACCTCCTGATTCTCGCAGGTTGCCAGTTTGGCAAAGGATGAAAGGGAAGAGGGAGAACCAATGAGAGAGTAGCTGTTAGGCATTTGGACGGGCATATATCACTCTAATTTCCCGGCAGGAAGAAGAATTAACCAAAGTCTCAGCCACCCAACGGGAACCAGTATAGATCCTGAACCAAAATTTTGGACATGCGTTCAGCTCACAAAAAGCGAGTTGAAAAATGGAGCTCAAGGACACAGCAATTCACAAACTGGCAGAGTAATAAAGGAAAACTATCATCCCAAAATATGTTGAGGGAAGGAAACGAGGTGGACTTGAAAGCGAGGCAGAATAGCAGGAAACAGATTTCAAGAGGTACGTTGGAATCACCTGTAAAGCACAGGAAGAGGGTCACAACTTCGACAATGATGCACTTGGCCAAAAAGGGCGTATGCAATTTCTCCTGAATATATGCAGGAGAAAACGCATACGACCCTTTTTGGCCAAGCAAGCAAGCGGGCAATGCAAATGTGCACTACACAGAAGTATCACTTCCCACCGGTCAAAAGAGACATCCACAAAATGTGTAAATATCAGAAAGGCAAGACAGGCCCTGGAGAACAGGGAGCCTTGTTATGCTGATGGGTGGGATGTAAATTGCCAACTGCCTCTCTGGAGGAGTGCATTGTGTTCCCTAAAACAAGTAAACAACAGAGCTACAGAGCCAAGGGCACTTCCAGTCTAGGGAATATATCTTGGGAAAACTGAAAATCAATAAGACAGAGCCACCCTCAAATTTAGGGCTGCACTTCTTACAAGAACCTCAACTCGGTACACCTGAAATATCCCAAGAAAGATAAAAAATGGTTCAAAAAATTGCGGTACTTATGTACGATGGAATATCCCTCAGCCATGAAATCAATGTCATAAGACCAGTAGCAGCAAAATGAGTGGATTCAGGTACGATCATTCTAAGTGAAATAAGTCACACAGAAAAAGAAGCTTATCATAAGATATCACTTATGAAGATCCTGTAAACATGGCTACACATGAACTGAGTTAGGAAAGAGAACAGAGTCTCACATTTAGAAAACACTCTTATGCCTGCTTAAGGGGGAAGGAGAGCTGGGGTGATGCATAAAACCAGAGTTTGATATAAGCACAGGTACCGTTCCAAAAACCAACTATGGAATAGACAAGACCTACCTATACCTTCCTCAGTGAAAGGGACTCAAAACCCCATATTTCTTGCAGAGGAATATATCTGACTAGTAAGAATCTTAAAACCTATATATTGATATGTCTCCGTAAGGGAATCAAGTGTGTCTAGACTGGCATAAACATCGCAGTGAGAATCAGCTCAAACCGACTATAAAATGGAATTTAAAAAACAAAACAAAAAAACAGGGAAATTATTTACAATTCCTTCAGGGTCTCTGATGAAACCTGGAATGTCCCTGTCTACAATGACAGCCGGATGTAGCATAAGGCTGGACACTTGGGACTGAGAGTTTTGGTGAGATTGGGTGAGCAAATGCAGACCCTTTAAAGCAATAATGCATGGCACCCATTCCATGGGTCCCAACTCTCCAGGTTGAAGGGAATATTACTACAGCTATAATATGTACGGGAAACCTAGAGAATGGACACACTGTGAATACGAATGGTCTCTAAAACTCAACGAATAGTCCCTCTCCTGGTTCTCCGGTTTGATTTGCCAACTGATTTACTATCAATCTCCCAAATTGGAGTGACAGCCCCTTTAACCTCCTGGTTCTCACAGGTTGCCAATTTGGCAGAGGATGAAAGGGAAGAGGGAGAACCAATGAGAGAGTAGCTGTTAGGCATTTGGACGGGCATATGTCACTCTAATTTCCTGGCAGGAAGAAAAATTAACCAAAGTCTCAGCAACCCACCGGGAACCAGTATAGGTCCTGAACCAAAATAGAGGACATGCGTTCAGCTCACAAAAAACGAGTTGAAAAATGGAGCTCAAGGGCACAACAATTCACAAACTGGCAGAGTAATAAAGGACAACTATCATCCAAAAATCTGTTGAGGGAAGGCAACGAGGCAGACTTGAAAGCGAGGCAGAATAACAAGAAGCAGATTTCAAGAGGTAGGTTGGAATCACCTGTAAAGCACAGGAAGAGGGGCACAACTTCGACAATGATGCACTTGGCCAAAAAGGGCGTATGCATTTTCTCCTGAATATATGCAAGAGAAAAAGCATGCGCCCTCTTTGGCCAAGCAAGCAAGCAGGCAATGCAAATCTGCACTACACAGAAGTATCCCTTCCCACCGGTCAAAAGAGATATCCACAAAATGTGTAAATATCAGAAAGGCAAGACAGGCCCTGGAGAATAGGGAGCCTTGTTATGCTGATGGGCGGGATGTAAATTGCCAACTGCCTCTCTGGAGGAGTGCATTGTGTTCCCTAAAACAAGTAAACAACAGAGCTACAGAGCCAAGGGCACTTCCAGTCTAGGGAATATACCCTCGGAAAAATGAAAATCAATAAGACAGAGCCACCCTCAAATTTAGGGCTGCACTGCTTACAAGAACCTCAACTTGGGTACACCTTAAATATCCAAGGAAATATAAATATGGTTCAAAAAATTGTGGTACTTACGTACAATGGAATATCCGTCAGCCATGAAATCAATGTCATAAGACCAGTAGCAGCAAAATGAGTGGATTCAGGTTCGATGATTCTAAGTGAAATAATCACACAGAAAAAGAAGCTTATCATAAGATATCACTTATGAAGATCCTGTAAACATGGCTACACATGAACTGAGTTAGGAAAGAGAACAGAGTCTCACATTTAGAAAACACTCTTATGCCTGCTTAAGGGGGAAGGAGAGGTGGGGTGATGCATAAAACCAGAGTTTGATATAAGCACAGGTACCGTTCCAAAAACCAATTATGGAATAGACAAGACCTACCTATACCTTCCTCAGTGAAAGGGACTCAAAACCCCATATTTCCCGCAGAGGAATATATCTGACTAGTAAGAATCTAAAAATCTATGTATTGATATGTCTCCGTAAGGGAATCAAGTGTGTCTAGACTGGCATAAACATGGCAGCGAGAATCAGCTCAAACCCACTATAAAAAGGAATTTCAAAAACAAAACAGGCTTCCGGGTAAGATGGCGGAAGAGTAAGACGCGGAGATCACCTTCCTCCCCACGGATACACCAGAAATACAGCTACACGTGGAACAACTCCTACAGAACACCTACTGAACGCTGGCAGAAGACCCCAGACCTCCCAAAAGGCAAGAAACTCCCCACATACCTGGGTAGGGCAAAGCGGAGAGATTCCCGCACAGAGGATCGGTGCCGAGCGGCACTCACCAGCCCGAGAGGCTTGTCTGCTCGCCCGCCGGGGCACGCAGTGCTGGAAGCTGAGGCTCGGGCTTCGGTCAGAGCGCAGGGAGAGGACTGGGGCTGGTGGCGAGAACTCAGCCTGAAGGGGGCTAATGTGCCACAGCTAGCCGGGAGGGAGTCCGGGAAAACTCTAGAGCTGCCGAAGAGGCAAGAGACTTTTTCTTCCCTCTTGGTTTCCTGGTGCGCGAGGAGAGGGGATTAAGAGCGCTGCTTAAAGGGGCTCCACGGACGGGCGCGAGTCGCGACTGAAAGCGCGGAGCCCAGTGACAGGCGTGGGACGCTGGGGCTGCTGCTGCCGCCGCCAAGAAGCCTGTGTGCGAGCGCAGGTCACTGCCCACACCGCCCTTCCGGGAGCCTGTGCAGCCCGCCACTGCCGGAGTCCCGGGATCCAGGGGCGGCTTCCCTGGGAGAACGCACGGTGCGCCTCGGGCTGGTGCAATGTCACGCCGACCTCTGCCGCTGCAGGCTCGCCCCGCACTCCGTGCCCCTCCCTCCCTCCTGGCCTGAGTGAGCCAGAGTCCCCGAAGAGGCTGCTCCTTTAACCCTGTCCTGTCTAAGTGAAGAACAGACGCCCTCCGGTGACCTACACGCAGGGGCGGGGCCAAATCCAAAGCTGAGACCTAGGAGCTGTGAGAACAAAGAAGAGAAAGGGAAACCTCTCCCAGCAGCCTCAGAAGCAGCGGATTAAAGCTCCACAATCAACTTGATGTACCCTGCATCTGTGGAATACATGAATAGACAACACATCATCCCAAATTGAGGAGCCAGGAGTCAGTGCTGTGCCTCTGAGGTGGGAGAGCCAACTTCAGGACACTGGTCCACAAGAGACCTCCCAGCTCCACATAATATCAAACGGCGAAAATCTTCCAGAGATCTCCATCTCAACACCAGCACCCAGCTTCACTCAACGACCAGCAGGCTACAGTGCTGGACACCCTAAGCCAAACAACTAGCAAGACAGGAACACAACGCCACCCATTAGCAGAGAGGTGGCCTAAAATCATAAAAAGTCCACAGACACCCCAAAACACACCACCAGACGTGGACCTGCCCACCAGAAAGACAAGATCCAGCCTCATCCACCAGAACACAGGCACTAGTCCCCTCCACCAGGAAGCCTACACAACCCACTAAACCAACCTTAGCCACTGGGGACAGACACCAAAAACAACAGGAACTACGAACCTGCAGCCTGCAAAAAGGAGACCCCAAACACAGTAAGATAAGCAAAATGAGAAGACAGAAAAACACACAGCAGGAGAAGGAGCAAGATAAAAACCCACCAGACCTAACAAATGAAGAGGTAATAGGCACTCTACCTGAAAAAGAATTCAGAATAATGATGGTAAAGATGATCCAAGATTCTATTTCCCAGATACAAAATCTTGGAAATAGAATAGACAAAATGCAAGAAACAGTTAACAAGGACCTAGAAGAACTAAAGATGAATCAAGCATCGATTAAAAACACAATACATGAAATAAAAAATACTCTAGATGGGATCAATAGCAGAATAACTGAGGCAGAAGAACGGATAAGTGAGGTGGAAGATAAAATAGTGGAAATAACTGCTGCAGAGCAAAATAAAGAAAAAAGAATGAAAAGAACAGAGGAAAGTCTCAGAGACCTCTGGGACAACATTAAACGCACCAACATTCGAATTATAGGGGTTCCAGAAGAAGAAGAGAAAAAGAAAGGGACTGAGAAAATATTTGAAGAGATTATAGTTGAAAACTTCCCTAATATGGGAAAGGAAATAGTTAATCAAGTCCAGGAGGCACAGAGAGTCCCATACAGAATAAATCCAAGGAGAAATACGCCAAGACACATATTAATCAAACTGTCAAAAATTAAACACCAAGAAATCATATTAAAAGCAGCAAGGCAAAAACAACAAATAACACACAAGGGAATCCCCATCAGGATAACAGCTGATCTCTCAGCAGAAACTCTACAAGCCAGAAGGGATTGGCAGGACATACTTAAAGTGATGAAGGAGAAAAACCTGCAACCAAGATTACTCTACCCAGCAAGGATCTCATTCAGATTTGATGGAGAAATTAAAACGTTTACAGACAAGCAAAAGCTGAGAGAGTTCAGCACCACCAAACCAGCTTTACAACAAATGCTAAAGGAACTTCTCTAGGCAAGAAACACAACAGAAGGAAAAGACCTACAATAACGAACCCAAAACAATTAAGGAAATGGGAATAGGAACATACATATCGATAATTACCTTAAATGTAAATGGACTAAATGCTCCCACCAAAAGACACAGAGTGGCTGAATGGATACAAAAACAAGACCCATCTATATGCTGTCTACAAGAGACCCACTTCAGACCTAGAGACACATACAGACTGAAAGTAAGGGGATGGAAAAAGATATTCCATGCAAATGGAAACCAAAAGAAAGCTGGAGTAGCAATTCTCATATCAGACAAAATAGACTTTAAAGTAAGGACTACTAGAAGAGACAAAGAAGGACACTACATAATGATCAAGGGATCGATCCAAGAAGAAGATATAACAATTGTAAATATTTATGCACCCAACATAGGAGCACCTCAATACATAAGGCAAATACTAACAGCCATAAAAGGAGAAATCGACAGTAACACACTCATAATAGGGGACTTTAACACCCCACTTTCACCAATGGACAGATCATCCAAAATGAAAATAAATAAGGAAACACAAGCTTTAAATGATACATTAAACAAGATGGACTTAATTGATATTTATAGGACATTCCATCCCAAAACAACAGAATACACATTTTTCTCAAGTGCTCATGGAACATTCTCCAGGATAGATCATATCTTGGGTCACAAATCAAGCCTTGGTAAATTTAAGAAAATTGAAATTGTATCAAGTATCTTTTCCGACCACAATGCTATGAGACTAGATATCAATTACAGGAAAAGAGCTGTAAAAAATACAAACACATGGAGGCTAAACAATACACTACTTAATAACGAAGTGATCACTGAAGAAATCAAAGAGGAAATTAAAAAATACCTAGAAACAAATGACAATGGAGACACGACGACCCAAAACCTATGGGATGCAGCAAAAGCAGTTCTAAGAGGGAAGTTTATAGCAATACAATCCCACCTTAAGAAACAGGAAACATCTCGAATAAACAACCTAACCTTGCACCTAAAGCAATTAGAGAAAGAAGAACAAAAACATCCCAAAGTTAGCAGAAGGAAAGAATTCATAAAAATCAGATCAGAAATAAATGAAAAAGAAATGAAGGAAACGATAGCAAAGATCAATAAAACTAAAAGCTGGTTCTTTGAGAAGATAAACAAAATTGATAAACCATTAGCCAGACTCATCAAGAAAAAAAGGGAGAAGACTCAAATCAATAGAATTAGAAATGAAAAAGGAGAAGTAACAACTGACACTACAGAAATAAAAAAGATCATGAGAGATTACTATAAGCAACTCTATGCCAATAAAATGGACAACCTGGAAGAAATGGACAAATTCTTAGAAATGCACAACCTGCCGAGACTGAATCAGGAAGAAATAGAAAATATGAACAGACCAATCACAAGCACTGAAATTGAAACTGTGATAAAAAATCTTCCAACAAACAAAAGCCCAGGACCAGATGGCTTCACAGGCGAATTCTATCAAGCATTTAGAGAAGAGCTAACACCTGTCCTTCTGAAACTCTTCCAAAATATAGCAGAGGGAGGAACACTCCCAAACTCATTCTACGAGGCCACCATCACCTTGATACCAAAACCAGACAAGGATGTCACAAAGAAAGAAAACTACAGGCCAATATCACTGATGAACATAGATGCAAAAATCCTCAACAAAATCCTAGCAAACAGAATCCAACAGCACATTAAAAGGATCATACACCATGATCAAGTGGGGTTTATTCCAGGAATGCAAGGATTCTTCAATATACGCAAATCAATCAACGTGATACACCATATTAACAAACTGAAGGAGAAAAACCATATGATCATCTCAATAGATGCAGAGAAAGCTTTCGACAAAATTCAACACCCATTTATGATAAAAACCCTGCAGAAAGTAGGCATAGAGGGAACTTTCCTCAACATAATAAAGGCCATATATGACAAACCCACAGCCAGCATCGTCCTCAATGGTGAAAAACTGAAACCATTTCCTCTAAGATCAGGAACTAGACAAGGTTGCCCACTTTCACCACTCTTATTCAACCTAGTTTTGGAAGTTTTAGCCACAGCAATCAGAGAAGAAAAGGAAATAAAAGGAATCCAAATTGGAAAAGAAGAAGTAAAGCTGTCACTGTTTGCAGATGACATGATACTATACATAGAGAATCCTAAAGATGCTACCAGAAAACTACTACAGCTAATCAATGAATTTGGTAAAGTTGCAGGATACAAAATTAATGCACAGAAATCTCTGGCATTCCTATATACTGATGATGAAAAATCTGAAAGAGAAATCAAGGAAACACTCCCATTTACCATTGCAACAAAAAGAATAAAATATCTAGGAATAAACCTACCTAAGGAGACAAAAGACCTGTATGCAGAAAATTATAAGACACTGATGAAAGAAATTAAAGATGATACAAATAGATGGAGAGATGTACCATGTTCTTGGATTGGAAGAATCAACATTGTGAAAATGACTCTACTACCCAAAGCAATCTACAGGTTCAATGCAATCCCTATCAAACTACCACTGGCATTTTTCACAGAACTAGAACAAAAAATTTCACAATTTGTATGGAAACACAAAAGACCCCGAATAGCCAAAGCAATCTTGAGAACGAAAAATGGAGCTGGAGGAATCAGGCTCCCTGACTTCAGACTATACTACAAAGCTACAGTAATCAAGACAGTATGGTACTGGCACAAAAACAGAAAGATAGATCAATGGAACAGGATAGAAAGCCCAGAGTTAAACCCACGGACATATGGTCACCTTATCTTTGATAAAGGAGGCAGGAATGTACAGTGGAGAAAGGACAGTCTCTTCAATAAGTGGTGCTGGGAAAACTGGATAGGGACATGTAAAAGTATGAGATTAGATCACTCCCTAACACCATACACAAAAATAAGCTCAAAATGGATTAAAGACCTAAATGTAAGGCCAGACACTATCAAACTCTTAGAGGAAAACATAGGCAGAACACTCTATGACATAAATCACAGCAAGATCCTTTTTGACCCACCTCCTAGAGAAATGGAAATAAAGACAAAAATAAACACATGGGACCTAATGAAACTTAAAAGCTTTTGCACAGCAAAGGAAACCATAAACAAGACCAAAAGACAACCCTCAGAATGGGAGAAAATATTTGCAAATGAAGCAACTGACAAAGGATTAATCTCCAAAATTTATAAGCAGCTCATGCAGCTCAATAACAAAAAAACAAACAACCCAATCCAAAAATGGGCAGAAGACCTAAATAGACATTTCTCCACAGAAGATATACAGACTGCCAACAAACACATGAAAGGATGCTCAACATCTTTACTCATTAGAGAAATGCAAATCAAAACTACAATGAGATATCATCTCACACCAGTCAGAATGGCCATCATCAAAAAATCTAGAAACAATAAATGCTGGAGAGGGTGTGGAAAAAAGGGAACACTCTTGCACTGCTGGTGGGAATGTGAATTGGTACAGCCGCTATGGAGAACGGTATGGAGGTTCCTTAAAAAACTACAAATAGAACTACCATATGACCCAGCAATCCCACTACTGGGCATATACCCTGAGAAAACCATAATTCAAAAAGAGACATGTACCAAAATGTTCATAGCAGCCCTATTTACAATAGCCCGGAGATGGAAACAACCTAAGTGTCCATCATCGGATGAATGGATAAAGAAGATGTGGCACATATATACAATGGAATATTACTCAGCCATAAAAAGAAATGAAATTGAGCTATTTGTAATGAGGTGGATAGACCTAGAGTCTGTCATACAGAGTGAAGTAAGTCAGAAAGAGAAAGACAAATACTGTATGCTAACACATATATATGGAATTTAAGAAAAAAAAATGTCATGAAGAACATAGGGGTAAGACAGGAATAAAGACACAGACCTACTAGAGAATGGACTTGAGGATATGGGGAGGGGGAAGGGTAAGCTGTGACAAAGTGAAAGAGCGGCATGGACATATATACACTACCAAACGTGAGGTAAATAGCTAGTGGGAAGCAGCCGCATAGCACAGGGAGATCAGCTTGGTACTTTGTGACCGCCTGGAGGGGTGGGATAGGGAGGGTGGGAGGGAGACGCAAAAGGGAGGGGATATGGAAACATATGTATATGTATAACTGATTAAATTTGTTATAAAGCAAAAAAATAAAATAAAATAAAATTAAAAAAAAAAAAAAAAAAACAAAACAAAAAAACAGGGAATTTTTTTTTTTTTTTTCTGTACGTGGGCCTCTAACTATTGTGGCCTCTCCCATTGCAGAGCACAGGCTCTGGACGCACAGGCTCAGCGGCCATGTCTCACGGGCCCAGCCGCTCTGCGGCATATGCGATCCTCCCAGACCGGGGCACCAACCAGTATCCCCTGCATCGGCAGGTGGACTCTCAACCACTGCGCCACCAGGGTGGCCCACAGGGAATTTCTTTACAATTCCTTTAGGGTCTCTGAAGAAACGTGGAATGACCCTGTCTACAATGACAGCTGGAGGTGGCATAAGGCTGGACACTTGGGACTGAGAGGATTGGTGAGATTGGGTGAGCAAATGCAGACCCTTTAAAGCAATAATGCATGGCACCCATTCCATGGGTCCCAACTCTCCAGGTTGAAGGGAATATTACTAGAGCTATAACATGTACGGGAAACCTAGAGAATGGACACACTGTGAATACGAAAGGTCTCTAAAACTCACCGAATAGTCCCTCTCCTGGTGCTCTGGTTTGACTTTCCAACTGATTTACTATCAATCTCCCAAATTGGAGAGACATCCCCTTTTAACCTCCTGATTCTCACAGGTTGCCAGTTTGGCAAAGGATGAAAGGGAAGACGGAGAACCAATGAGAGAGTAGTTGTTAGGCATTTGGACGGGCATATATCACTCTAATTTCCCGGCAGGAAGAAGAATTAACCAAAGTCTCAGCCACCCAACGGGAACCAGTATAGATCCTGAACCAAAATTTTGGACATGCGTTCAGCTCACAAAAAACGAGTTGAAAAATGGAGCTCAAGGACACAGCAATTCACAAACTGGCAGAGTAATAAAGGAAAACTATCATCCCAAAATATGTTGAGGGAAGGAAACGAGGTGGACTTGAAAGCGAGGCAGAATAGCAGGAAACAGATTTCAAGAGGTACGTTGGAATCACCTGTAAAGCACAGGAAGAGGGTCACAACTTCGACAATGATGCACTTGGCCAAAAAGGGCGTATGCAATTTCTCCTGAATATATGCAGGAGAAAACGCATACGACCCTTTTTGGCCAAGCAAGCAAGCGGGCAATGCAAATGTGCACTACACAGAAGTATCACTTCCCACCGGTCAAAAGAGACATCCACAAAATGTGTAAATATCAGAAAGGCAAGACAGGCCCTGGAGAACAGGGAGCCTTGTTATGCTGATGGGTGGGATGTAAATTGCCAACTGCCTCTCTGGAGGAGTGCATTGTGTTCCCTAAAACAAGTAAACAACAGAGCTACAGAGCCAAGGGCACTTCCAGTCTAGGGAATATATCTTGGGAAAACTGAAAATCAATAAGACAGAGCCACCCTCAAATTTAGGGCTGCACTGCTTACAAGAACCTCAACTGGGTACACCTGAAATATCCCAAGAAAGATAAAAAATGGTTCAAAAAATTGTGGTACTTATGTACGATGGAATATCCCTCAGCCATGAAATCAATGTCATAAGACCAGTAGCAGCAAAATGAGTGGATTCAGGTACGATGATTCTAAGTGAAATAAGTCACACAGAAAAAGAAGCTTATCATAAGATATCACTTATGAAGATCCTGTAAACATGGCTACACATGAACTGAGTTAGGAAAGAGAACAGAGTCTCACATTTAGAAAACACTCTTATGCCTGCTTAAGGGGGAAGGAGAGGTGGGGTGATGCATAAAACCAGAGTTTGATATAAGCACAGGTACCATTCCAAAAACCAATTATGGAATAGACAAGACCTACCTATACCTTCCTCAGTGAAAGGGACTCAAAACCCCATATTTCCCGCAGAGGAATATATCTGACTAGTAAGAATCTAAAAATCTATGTATTGATATGTCTCCGTAAGGGAATCAAGTGTGTCTAGACTGGCATAAACATGGCAGCGAGAATCAGCTCAAACCCACTATAAAAAGGAATTTCAAAAACAAAACAAAAAAACAGGGAATTTTTTTTTTTTTTCTGTACGCGGGCCTCTAACTGTTGTGGCCTCTCCCGTTGCGGAGCACAGGCTCTGGACGCACAGGCTCAGCGGCCATGTCTCACGGGCCCAGCTGCTCTGTGGCATATGCGATCCTCCCAGACCGGGGCACGAACCCGTATCCCCTGCATCAGCAGGCGGACTCTCAACCACTGCGCCACCAGGGAGGCCCACAGGGAATTTCTTTACAATTCCTTTAGGGTCTCTGATGAAACGTGGAATGACCCTGTCTACAATGACAGCTGGAGGTGGCATAAGGCTGGACACTTGGGACTGAGAGGATTGGTGAGATTGGGTGAGCAAATGCAGACCCTTTAAAGCAATAATGCATGGCACCCAATCTATGGGTCCCAACTCTCCAGGTTGAAGGGAATATTACTAGAGCTATAACATGTACGGGAAACCTAGAGAATGGACACACTGTGAATACGAAAGGTCTCTAAAACTCACCGAATAGTCCCTCTCCTGGTGCTCCGGTTTGACTTTCCAACTGATTTACTATCAATCTCCCAACTTGGAGAGACAGCCCCTTTAACCTCCTGGTTCTCACAGGTTGCCAATTGGCAGAGGATGAAAGGGAAGAGGGAGAACCAATGAGAGAGTAGCTGTTAGGCATTTGGACGGGCATATGTCACTCTAATTTCCCGGCAGGAAGAAGAATTAACCAAATTCTCAGCCACCCACCGTGAACCAGTATAGGTACTGAACCAAAATTTTGGACATGCGTTCAGCTCACAAAAAACGAGTTGAAAAATGTAGCTCAAGGGCACAGCAATTCACAAACTGGCAGAGTAATAAAGGACAACTCTCAGCCCAAAATCTGTTCAGGGAAGGCAACGAGGTGGACTTGAAAGCGAGGCAGAATAGCAGGAAAGAGATTTCAAGAGGTAGGTTGGAATCACCTGTAAAGCACAGGAAGAGGGTCACAACTTCGACAATGATGCACTTGGCCAAAAAGGGCGTATGCATTTTCTCCTGAATATATGCAGGAGAAAACGCATACGCCCCTTTTTGGCCAAGCAAGCAAGCGGGCAATGCAAATCTGCACTACAAAGAAGTGTCACTTCCCACCAGTCAAAAGGGACATCCACACAATGTGCAAAAACCAGAAAGGCAAGACAGGCCCTGGAGAACAGGGAGACTTGTTATGCTGATGGGCGGGATGTAAATTGCCAACTGCCTCTCTGGAGGAGTGCATTGTGTTCCCTAAAACAAGTAAACAACAGAGCTACCGAGCCAAGGGCACTTCCAGTCTAGGGAATATACCTTGGGAAAACTGAAAATCAATAAGACAGAGCCACCTTCAAATTTAGGGCTGCAGTGCTTACAAGAACCTCAACTGGGTACACCTGAAATATCCCAGGAAAGATAAAATCGTTCAAAAAATTGTGGTACTTACATACGATGGAATATCCCTCAGCCATGAAATCAATGTCATAAGACCAGTAGCAGCAAAATGAGTGGATTCAGGTACGATTATTTCAAGTGAAATAAGTCACACAGAAAAAGAAGCTTATCATAAGATATCACTTATGACGATCCTGTAAACATGGCTACACATGAACTGAGTTAGGTAAGAGAACAGAGTCTCACATTTAGAAAACACTCTTATGCCTGCTTATGGGGGAAGGAGAGGTGGGGTGATGGATAAAACCAGAGTTTGATATAAGCACAGGTACCTTTCCAAAAACCAACTATGGAATAGACAAGACCTACTTATACCTTCCTCAGTGAAAGGGACTCAAAACCCCATATTTCCCGCAGAGGAATATATCTGACTAGTAAGAATCTTAAAACCTATGTATTGATATGTCTCTGTATGGTAATCAAGTGTGTCTAGACTGGCATAAACATGGCAGCGAGAATCAGCTCAAACCGACTATAAAAATGAATTTCAAAAACAAAACAAAAAAACAGGGAAATTTTTTACAATTCCTTCAAGGTTTCTGATGAAACCTGGAATGAACCTATCTACAACTACAGCTTGATGTGGCATAAGGCTTGATACTTGGAACTGAGAGGATTGGTGACACTGGGTGAGCAAACACAGACCGTTTAATGCAATAATGCTTGGCCTCCATTCCATGGTTCCAAACTCTCCAGGTTGAAGGGAATATTACTACAGCTAAAACATGTACGGGAGACCTAGGGAATGGAAACACTGTGTATAGAAAAGTTTTCTAAAACTCAACTAATTGTCCCTCTCCTGGTGCTCCAGTTTGACTTTCCTACTGCTTTACTATCAATCTACCAACTTGGAGAGACAGCCCCTTTCTCCTCCTGGAAAACACAGGTTGCCAATTTGGCAGAGGATGAAAGGGAAGAGGGAGAACCAATGAGAGAGTACCTGTTAGGCATTTTGACAGGCACATGTCACTCTAATTGCCTGGCACGACGAAGAATTAACCAAAGTCTCAGCCTCCCACCGGGAACCAGTATAGGTCCTGAACCAAAATTTTGGACTTGCGTTCTGCTCACAAAAAACGAGTTAAAAAATGGAGCACAGGGGCACAGCACTTCACAAACTGGCAGAGTAATAAAGGACATCTATCGTCCAAAAATCTGTTGAGGGAAGGCAACGAGGCGGACTTGAAAGCGAGGCAGAATAGCAGGAAACAGATTTCAATAAGTACGTTGGAATGGCCTTTAAATCACAGGAAGAGTGGCACAACTTCGACAATGATGCACTTGGCCAAAATGGGCGTATGCGTTTTCTCCTGAATATATTCAGGAGAAAACGTATACGCCCTTTTTGGCCAAGCAAGCAAGCGGGCAATGCAAATCTGCACTACAAAGAAGTATCCATTCCCACTGGTCAAAAGGGACATCGGCAAAATGTGCAAAAACCAGAAAGGCAAGAGAGGACCTGGAGAACAGGGAGCCTTGTTATGCTGATGGGCGGGATGTAAATTGCCAACTGCCTCTCTGGAGGAGTGCACTGTGTTCCCTAAAACAAGTAAACAACAAAGCTACAGAGCCAAGGGCAGTTCCAGTCTAGGGAATATACCTTGGGAAAACTGGAAATCAATAAGACAGAGCCACCCCAAAATTTAGGGCTGCACTGCTTACAAGAACCTCAACTTGGGTACACCTTAATTATCCCAGGAAAGTTAAAAAATTTACAAAAAATTGTGGTACTTACATACGATGGAATATCCCTCAGCCATGAAATCAATGTCATAAGACCAGTAGCAGCAAAATGAGTGGATTCAGGTATGAGGATTCTAAGTGAAATAATTCACAAAGAAAAAGATGCTTATCATAAGATATCACTTAAGAAGATCCTGTAAACATGGCTACACATGAACTGAGTGAGGGAAGAGAACACAGTCTCACATTTAGAAAACACTCTTATGCCTGCTTAAGGGGGAAGGAGTGGTGGGGTGATGCATAAAACCAGAGTTTCATATAAGCACAGGTACCGTTCCAAAAACAAACTATGGAATAGACAAGATCTACACCTTCCTCGGGGAAAGGGACTCAAAACCGCATATTTTCTGCAGAGGAATATATCTGACTAGTAAGAATCTTAAAACCTTTGTATTGATATGTCTCCGTAAGGGAATCAAGTGTGTCTAGACTGGCATAAACATCGCAGCGAGAATCAGCTCAAACCAACTATAAAAAGGAATTTCAAAAACAAAACAACAAAACAAGGAAATTCTTTACAATTCCTTCAGGGTCTCTGATGAAACCTGGAATGACCCTGTCTACAACTACAGCTTGATGTGGCATAAGGCTGGATACTTGGGACTGAGAGGATTGGTGAGACTGGGTAAGCAAATACAGACCGCTTAAAGCAATAATGCGTGGCCTCCATTCCATGGTTCCAAACTCTCCAGGTTAAAGGGAATATTACTACAGCTATAACATGTACGGGAAACCTAGAGAATGGACACACTGTGTATACGAAAGGTTTCTAAAACTCAACTAATTGCCCCTCTCCTGGTGCTCCTGTTTGATTTTCCAACTGCTTTACTATCAATCTCCCAACTTGGAGAGACAGCCCCTTTAACCTCCTGAATAACACAAGTTGCCAATTTGGCAGAGGATGAAAGGGAAGAGGAAGAACCAATGAGAGAGAAGCTGTTAGGCATTTGGACGGGCACATGTCACTCTTATATGCTGAGAGGAAGAAGAATTAACCAAAGTCTCAGCCACCCACCGGGAACCAGTATAGGTCCTGAACAAAAATTCTGCACTTGTGTTCAGCTCACAAAAAACGAGTTAAAAAATGGAGCTCAGGGGCACAGCACTTCCCAAACTGGCAGAGTAATAAAGGACAACTATCGTCCAAAAATCTGTTGAGGGAAGGCAACGAGGCGGACTTGAAAGCGGGACAGAATAGCAGGAAACAGATTTCAATAGGTACGTTGGAATCGCCTTTAAAGCAGAGGAAGAGGGGCACAACTTCGACAATGATGCACTTGGCCAAAATAGGCGAATGCTTTTTTTCCTGAATATATTCAGGAGGAAACGCATATGCCCTTTTTGGCCCAGCAAGCAAGCGGGCAATGCAAATCTGCACTACACAGAAGTATCACTTCCCACCAGTCAAAAGGTGCATCCACAAAATGGATAAAAACCAGAAAGGCATGACAGGCCCTGGAGAACTGGGAGCCTTGTTATGCTGATGGGCGGGATGTAAATTGCCAACTGCCTCTCTGGAGGAGTGCATTGTGTTCCCTAAAACAAGTAAACAACAGAGCTACAGAGCCAAGGGCACTTCCAGTCTGGGGAATAAACCTTGGGAAACTGAAAATCAATAAGACAGAGCCACCCCAAAATTTAGGGCTGCACTGCTTACAAGAACCTCAACTTGGGTACACATTAAATATCCAAGGAAAAATAAAAATGGTTCAAAAAATTGTGGTACTTAGGTACGATGGAATATCCCTCAGCCATGAAATCAATGTCATAAGACCAGTAGCAGCAAAATGAGTTGATTCAGGTTTGATGATTCTAAGTGAAATAAGTCACACAGAAAAAGAAACGTATGATAAGATATCACTTATGAAGATCCTGTAAACATGGCTACACATGAACTGAGTTAGGTAAGAGAACAGAGTCTCACATTTAGAAAACACTCTTATGCCTCCTTAAGGGGGAAGGAGAGGTGGGGTGTTGCATAAAATCATAGTTTAATATTAGAACAGGCACCGTTCCAAAAACGAAATACAGAATAGACAAGATCTACACCTTCATCAGTGAAAGGGATTCAACAACCCATACTTCCTGCAGAGGAATATATCTGACTAGGAAGATTCTTAAAACCTATGTATTGGTATGTCTCCTTAAGGGAATCAAGAGTGTCTAGACTGGCATAAACATGGCAGTGAGAATCATCTCAAACCCACTATTAAAAGGAATTTCAAAAAAAAAAACGGAAATTCTTTACAATTCCTTCAGGCTCTCTGATGAAACCTGGAATGAAGCTATCTACATGACAGCTGGATGTGGTATAAGGCTGGATACATGGGACTGAGAGGACTGGTGAGATTGGGTGAGCAAATGCAGACCCTTTAAAGCAATAATGCATGGCACCCATTCCATGGGTCCCATGTCTCCAGGTTGAAGGGAATATTACTACAGCTGTAACATGTACGTGAAACGTAGAAAATGGACACACTGTGAATACGAAAGGTCTCTGAAACTCAACGAATAATCCCCCTCCTGGTGCTAGGGTTTGACATTACAACTGCTTTACTATCAATCTCCCAACTTGAAGAGACAGCACCTTTTACCTCCTGTTTCTCACAGGTTGCCAATTTGGCAGAGGATGAAAGGGAAGAGGGAGAACCAATGAGAGAGTAGCTGTTAGGCATTTGGACGGGCACAGGTCACTCTTATATCCCGTGCGGAAGAAGAATTAACCAAAGTCTCCGCCACTCACCGGGAACCAGTAGAGTTCCTGTACCAAAATTTTGGACTTGCGTTCAGCTCACACAAAACGAGTTAAAAATTGGAGCTCAGGGGCACAGCACTTCACAAACTGGCAGAGTAATAAAGGACAACTATCGTCCAAAAATCTGTTGAGGGAAGGCAACGAGGCGGAGTTGAAAGCGAGGCAGAATAGCAGGAAACTGATTTCAATAGGTACGTTGGAATCGGCTTTAAAGCACAGGAAGAGGGGCACTACTTCGACAATGATGCACTTGGCCAAAAAGGGCGTATGCGTTTTCTCCTGGATATATCCAGGAGAAAACGCATACGCCCTTTTTGGCCAAGCAAGCAAGCGGGCATTGCAAATCTGCACTCCAAAGAAGTATCACTTCTCACCAGTCAAAATGCATATCCACAAAATGGATAAAAACCAGAAAGGCAAGACAGGCCCTGGAGAACAGGGAGCCTTGTTATGCTGATGGGCAGGATGTAAATTGCCAACTGCCTCACTGGAGGAGTGCATTGTGTTCCATAAACAAGTAAACAACCGAGCTACAGAGCCAAGGGTACTTCCAGTCTAGGGAATATACCTTGGAAAAACTGAAAATCAATAAGACAGAGCCACCCCAAAATTTAGAGCTGCACTGCTTACAAGAACCTCAACTTGGGTACACCTTAAATATCCCAAGAAAGATTAAAATGGTTCAAAAAATTGTGTTACTTACATACGATGGAATATCCCTCAGCCATGAAATCAATGTCATAAGACCAGTTGCAGCAAAATGAGTGGATACAGGTACGATGATTCTAAGTGAAATAAGTCACACAGAAAAAGAAACTTATCATAAGATATCACTTATGAAGATCCTGTAAACATGGCTACATATGAACTGAGTTAGGAAAGATAACAGAGTACTGAATCTTATCATAAGATATCACTTATAGTGGGAATGTACACTTGGCTACGAATGATCTGAAATAAAAACACAACAGAGTCACACACTTAGAAAACAATATTCTCCCTGCTTAAGGTGAAAGGCGAGGTGGGTTGATGCATAAAACCACAGTTTTAAATTAGCACAGATACCGTTACATAAACCAAGTATGTAATAGACATCACCTACTCCCTGCACAATGAACTCGACTCAACACCACCTATTCATTGCAGAGGAATATATCTGACTCCAAGAATTTTAGAACATATGTATTATCATGTCTCCATAAAGGAGTCATGTGTGTGTATAATGGCATGAACACAGCACTGAAATTCAGGTAAACACCCTTATTAAAATAAATTTCAAAAGCAAAATGCAAAAACAGCGAAACAGAGGGAAAACCTTAAGAATTACGTTCAGGGCCTGTGATACAACCTGGATTGTCCACCTTTACACCCACAGCTGGATGAGACATAAAACTGGACACTTGGGGCTGACAAGATTGTTGAGGTTGTGTGAGCAAAAGCACACCACTTTGAGCAATACTGTGTACTACCCATTCTAGTGGTCCCAACTCTCCAAGTTTAAGGGAATCTTCCTACAGTTAAAGCATGAATGGGAAACCCAGTGGATGGTACACTGTGTAATTGGGAAAGTTTTCTAAAAGGTACCTCATTTTTCCGTTTGTCGTGCTCGGCTTCGCCATTCCATCTTCATTACTAAAAATCTCCCCACTTGGAGTGTCAGCGCCTTTACCCTCCTGATATGCACAGTTTGCAAATTGTGCAGAGGATGAACAGGAAGAGGGGAAACAAATGAGAGATTAGCTGTAGGTGTTTGGATGGGCACATGTCACTCTAGTTTCCCATCAGGAAGAATAATTAACCAAAGGCTCAGCCTGACACCCCGGAACCAGACTAGGGCCTACAGCCATGCTGCGGTATTGCAGCCAGCTCACAAAGAGGCGAGTTGAAAAATGGAAATCAGGGGCACAGCAATTCACAAACTTGCAGAGTTATAAAGGACAACTATCATCCAGAAATATATTGAGGAAAGGCAGTGAAGAGGATTTGAATGCAAGGCAGAATTGAAGGAAACCGATTTCAAGAGGTAGATAGGAGTTGTCTTTAAAGCACATGAAAAGCGACAGAACTTCGACAATGTTGCCCTTGGCCGAAAAGGGAGTATGTGTATTTTCTTGAATATATTCGGGAAAAAATGCATATGCCCTTTTTGGCCAAGCAAGCCATCAGGCATTGCAAATCCACACTACATAGAAGTGTCCCTTACCTCCAGTCAAAAGGGCCATCCACAAATAGTGTAAAAACCACAAATGCAGGACAGGCCATGGAGAAAAGGGAGCCTGGTTACGCTGATGGTCAGGATGTAAATTGCCAACAGCCTCTCTGGAGAACTGTATGTTGTTTTCTAAAACAGAGCTACAGAGCATAGCACACTTCCACTCATGGGCGTGTATTCTGGGAAAACTAAAAATCCACAACACACAGACAGCCCAAAGTTTAGGGCTGCTCTGTTTACAAGAACCTCGACTTCGGTACACTTTAAATATCCCAGGAAAGGGAAAAAAATGGATATAGATGTTGTGGTACTTATATACAATGGAATGTCACTCAGACATAAAATCAATGTCATAAGGCCAATAGCAGCATAATGAGTGGCTTTAGGTATGATGATGCTAAGTGAAATGAGCCACAAAGAAAAAAAATATTGTAATATATCACTTATAGAGGGAATGTAAACATGGCTACACATGAACTGAATTTCAAATGTGAACAGAGTTACACATTTAGAAAACACACTTATGCCTCCTTAAGGGGAAAGGTGACGTGGGGTGATGTGTAAAAGCAGAGTTTGAAATTAGCACAGATCCCATTCCATATACCAAATATGTAATAGACAAGACCTACTCCTTTCTCAATGAACTGGACACAAAACACCCTATTCACTGAAGAGGAATATATCTGACTGGTAATAACCTTGAAACCTATGTATTTATATGTCTGCATAATGGAATCAAGTGTATGTAGATTGGCATAAACACAGATCAATGGAACAGGACAGAAAGCCCAGAGATAAACCTACATACCTATGGTTATCTCATCTATGACAAAGGAGCTAAGGATATACAATGGAGAAAAGACAGTCTCTTCAGTAATTGGTGCTGGGAAAACAGGACCCCTACACATAAAAGAATGAAATTAGAACATTCCATAACACCATACACAAAAATAAACTCTAAATTGATTAGAGATCTAAATATAAGACCAGACACTATAAAACACTTAGAGGAAACCATAGGCAGAACACTCTATGACATAAATCACAGCAAGATCCTTTTGGACCCACCTCCTAGAGAAATGGAAATAAAAACAGAAATCAACAAATGGGACCTAATGAAACTTAAAAGCTTTTACACAGTACAGGAAAACATAAACAAGATGCAAAATCAACCCTCAGAATGGGAGAAAATATTTTCAAATGAAGCAATTGACAAAGGATTAATCTCCTAACTTTACAAGCACCTCATGTAGCTCAATATCACAAAAACAAACAACCCAATCCAAAAACGGGCAGAAGACCTAAGTAGACATTTATCCAAAGAAGATATACAGATTACCAAGAAACACATGAAAGGATGTTGAACATTACTAATCATTAGAGAAATCTAAATCAAAACTACCGTGAGGTATCACCTCACAGCAGTCAGAGTGGCAATCATCAAAAAAATCTACAAAACAATAAATGCTGGAGAGGTCTTTATTGGAGAAAAGGGAACACACTTGCACTGTGGGTGGGTATGTAAATTGATATGGGCACTAGGGAGAACAGTACGGAGGTTCCTTTAAATAACTAACAATAGAAGTACCATATGACACAACAATCCAACTACTGGGCATTTGCCTTGTGAAAACCATAATTCAAAAAGAGTTATGTAGAAAAATGTTCATTGCAGCTCTATTTACAATAGTCAGGACATGGAAGCAACCTAAGTGTCCATCGACAGATGAATGTTTAAAGAAGATCTGGCACATATATACAATGGAGTATTACTCAGCCATAAAAAGAAGCAAAACTGAGTTATTTGTTCTGAGTTGAATGGACTTAGAATCTGTCCTACACAGTGAAGTAAGTCAGAAAGGGAAAAACTAATACTGTATGTTAACAGAGATATACGGAATCTAATGAAGAAAAAAAAAAGATTTTGAAGAACCTAGTGGCAGGACAGGATTAAGGACACAGACATAGAGAAAGGACTTGAGGACACCGGAAGGGGGATGGGTAAGCTGGGACGAAGTGAGAGAGTGGCATGTACATAAATACATTACCAAATGTAACACCGATAGGTACTGGGAAGCAGCCACATAGAACAGGGAGATCAGATCGGTGCTTTGTGACCACATAAAGTGGTGGGATATGGGGTGTGAGAGGGAGATGCAAGAGGGAGGGTATCTGGTGATATTTGTATATGTATAGCTCATTCATTTTTTTATACAGCAGAAACGAACACTCCATTGTAAATCAATTACACTCCAATAAACGTGTAAAAGGAAAAAAAAAAGAAAGCACAGGGATAAACCTACACATCTATGGTCACCTAATCTATGACAAAGGAGGCAAGACTATACAATGGAGATAAGACAGTCTCTTCAATCATTGGTGCTGGGAAATATGGACAGCTACATGTAAAATAATGAAATTAGAACACTCCCCAACACCATACATAAAAATATATTCAAAATGGATTAGAGACCTTAATGTAAGACCGGATAGTATAAAACTCTGAGAGGAAAACTTACGAAGGATACTCTGACGTCAATCACAGCAAGATCTTTTTTGATCCACCTCCTATAGTAATGAAATAAAAAAGAAAACTAAACAGATGGGACCTAATGGAACGTAAAAGCTTTTGCAAAGCAAAGGAAACTACAAACAAGACGAAACGACAACCCTCAGAATGGCAGAAAATATTAGCAGACGAATCAATGGACAAATGATTAATCTCCAATATATATAAACAGCTCATGCAGCTCAATATTAATAAAACAAACAACCCAATACAAAAATGGAAGAAGATATAAATAGACATTTCTTCCAAGAAGACATAGAGGTGGCCAGTACGCACATGAAAATCTGCTCAATATCACTAATTATTAGAGAAATGGAAATGGAAACTACAATGAGGTGTCATGTCACACCTGTTAGAATGGGCATCAACAGAAAATCTACAAACAACAAATGCTGGAGAGGGTATGGAGGAAAGGAACCTTCTTCCACTATTGTTGGGAATGTAAATTGATACAGTCTCTATGGGGAACAGTATGGAGGTTCCTTGATAAAGTAAAAATAGAATTACCATATAATCCAGCAATCCCACTACTGGGCATATACCCAGAGAAAACCATAAATCAAAAAGACACATTCACCACAATGTTCACTGCAGCACTATTTACAATAGACAGGTAATGAAAGCACCCTAAGTGCCCACAGACAGACGAATGGATAAAGATGTGGTACATATATACAATGAAATATTAGTCAGCCATACATAGGAATGAAATTGGGTCATTTGTAGAGACCTTGATGGATCTAGAGACTGTCATACGGAGTGAAGTAAGTCAGAAAGAGAAAAACAAATATTGTATATTAATGCATATATGTGGAACCTAGAAAAATGGTACAGATGAACCGGTTTGCAGGGCAGAGATAGAGACACAGATGTAGAGAACAAACATATGGACACCAAGGGGGAAACGCCATGTGAGGGTGGTGGTGGGATGAATTGGGAGACTGGGATTCACATGTGCACACTTATAGGTATAAAATAGACATCCAATAAGAACCTGCGGTATAAAAGAAATAAATTTAAAAAAATAAAAATAAATAGCATTTAATAAAAGAAAACAGAAAAAAAGTATTTCCCTTCACATAGACGTCTTTATATTAATGCATTTTTTCCATGTTTATATCTGCAAATTAAAAAAAAAGGAATAAATAAAATCTACCTTGAACCAAAAAGAAAAAAAGAAAAAAAAAAAAAAAAAACAGAACCCACCAGTTATACAGAGGAAAATCATATCAGGGCACTTGCTCCAGTGGTAAAAAATTCTTAAGTTGGTCAGAGGTGGGAAATCGTCTCCCATGCAGTCAGCAGTGCTCCCCCCCACAAGGAGCATCCTCATTGCAAAGCTGGGGGACTGTGTCGAGGCGTCTGTGAGTAAATGTGAGCTGAGCCCCAGTCCTGCTGCAGCTGAACTCTTCCCACCCTTTCCAGGTAAAACACCTGAATATGTACAAGCACTTGCAAGCCTAGAGGAAGGGCTGTGGAGCCACACCAGCGACAGCACGCAGGCCGACTTGGTGCCTGCAGGACAGTCAGGATGGTCCTGGCCCCTGATGCTCTTCTGGAAGCTTTCCATTTCCCTGCCTGAGATACCCCTCCTGCCACGGCCCCCACTGCGTTTTTACTTCCTCACCTCTGCCTGGGGAGAAATTCAAGAGGCAGGTATGGATGACACATCCACTTCTTTAGCAGGTGGCAGCCTAGCAACTCCTGCAGAAAGTCCAGCAGAGCCCCACTCACACTGGGCCACCCACAAAGCCACGGCCCCTCACTCCCTACCACCACCCCAGCCCCGAAACTGCTGACGGGGCAGAGAATATGGCGTCAGGCACAGCTACAGGGGCTCTTGCTGACTGGAGAGGTGTTTATATTGACCTCAACCCAGGCACACCTGGGGAGGGCAGGCAGGCAGTGTCAGGCTGCCCAAATCAGCCAATCCTCACCCCTCAGGGGCTCACAGTAGCAGAAAATGAACCTTGCTAAACGGGCCAGGCCCAAGGATCAGGTGTGGGCCCTTGAGAGTCAGGCTAGACAAGGGGCTGCAGCTGCCGCTTGTTTTCTTATCATTTTATCTGGTCCATGAGTGGAAAACAACTTCAAGAAGACCCTATCCTAATGAGAGGAACCCAGGAGTCAGGGAGAGGAGTGATGGTGGGTGGAGACAGAGGCCTGGTGCCCTGGCTGCAGTGGAAGTGTCTGGAAGACCAGGCAGAGAGAGGCTGCACAGAGTGATAGCCAGGGTCACAGACCTGTCAGAGCTGCTGTTTGTTAGTTCAAGTCCTGCTCTGAGGTGTTCTGTGTCAGCTGTGAGTGACAGGTGAGCTGGGGGTTCTCTTCAAGGTGGGCTATGTGCACAGTTCCTGTGTGTCCAGCCTTGCTTGGGTACCTGCCAAGGGGAGCTCTGTATCCTGGGAAGGGCCTGACTATGAGAGCCCCATGGGCTGCTGGGTAGCTGCACAGGGGAGCTCCATACCCAGGGAGGGACTTGAACACGAGAGCCCCGTGGGCTGTGGGGATGGGTGGTGCAGCACAGGTGAGCTCCATATCCTGGGATTGGCCTGACCACGAGAGCCCCATGGGCTGCTGGAGACCTGGTAAAGGATATCAGGACAGTCAGTGAAGCCACCGAGGATATACATCCAGTAGCTCCTATTTCCTACACCCTGCTGCTCATTCTACCATCCACCAGGCCATGGCATTCTGTATTAGACTTCAATGATGCCTTCTTCTGTATTCCATTCATCTCAGAGTCACAAGAATTTTTGGCTTGTGAGTGGCAGGACACAACATGCAACAAAACCAATAATGCTGGGCCGTCCTGCCCCAACGGTACAAAAATCCCCTCACCATCATTGGGGAAATGACCTCTAAAGACCTAAACGTTCTACCTCTGTAAAAGGGAACCCTCCTTCAATATGCAGATGACATTCTGATCGCCAGGCCTACTAAAGACGCCTCAGAAATACCTAGCCAACAAAGGATAGAAGGTGTCCAAGAAAAAGGCTCAAATATCCCAGGCTCAGGTGACATGCCTGGGCTTCATTCTCACAGATATTCAGAGAAACGCATCCCAGGATAGGGAAGAAGCCATTTGCAGCCTTACCTCTTCTAAAACTAGAAGACAGCTTAGGGGTTCCTGGGGAGGCCAAGGTTTTCTGCATCTGGATCCCTAACTACAGTCTAATAGCTGGGCCTCTACATGAAACACTGACCCGAAAAGATGATGATCCTTTTGAATAGAATCCAGAAGCAGCCTTTCAAGAATGGAAAGAGCAGTAAATTCAGACCCCTGCCCAGGAACTCACTAATTTAGCTAAACCCTTTGAGCTTTACATAACCGGTCAAAGGTTAATTGCCCTTGGAGCCTTAGTGCAAAAACTGGGACCACTTGAAATGGAGCAACACAAGAATGCCCTTCAGGTATGATAAACTATGGTCACCAAGGGCTTGGCCCACTGACTCATCAGGCCAGGATACTGGGGTATCTAAAAAGCAAGAAATCAGCAGCCCACAAGGCCAGCTCCCTCCTAAGGGAAAAGGACCCCACGTGGTGATCCTAACCACCCATCATGCCCTGAAGTTGCAGGGGTCGCTCTGTGGACACACTGACCTCGAGTGAGGAGGCCCTCCAACTCCAACCTCCAGAGAGACAAATGGGGGCAACAGGCCCCCAAGATGACTCGTGTGACCATCACTTGACCTGGAGTTTCTCTCAGAAAACAACAAGACTGTGTCCTGAAAGAGCAGACTACTGCTTGCAGGACTTACTGCACCCAGAGTGGAGCTAATAAGCTTGGCGGGGGAAACGTATATCACGCTTTCACCATAGAAAACCCTACAGACACCGCTGTGATGGTGGCCAATATGACCGGCAGGACTGCTGGCTACTTCTAAAGGCCGTTGACTCAGTGGACGTCATGGTCCTGGATCACCACTGACCCTGGACTGTCTGGGAGTTGCGCGGGCAGGGTTCTGACACATGGTGCTGTTTGTACATTAATTCAGGGACCTAATTAAAGAAAGCACAGACTACTGGTCAGAGCATCTAGGCTGGCAAAAACCGTCAGCCTAAGGTCGCCAAACAAATGTGGGGTGGGGTGAAACCTGCCACCTCAGCATCTCTGCGCATCTCTTTCCTGGACCCTTAAAGGTCATTAGAATCTATAACACTTCCAATGCTGGTGCTCATGCGTACGAGAAGTGAGGCAGGAGGCCTTGGGACAATCAACCTCACCTGGAGGCTGGTGGGGAGACGTTTTGCCCCTCCCCTCAGGTATCAGGGCTCCCACCACAGCATGAAGCAGTTACAAAAGAGGGGTCTGCACCCTCAACACCCCAAGAATGAGGAACGGAACAAAAAGCAGAGGAGGTGTTCATCTCCGGCAATGTTCATTAAAAATTCCTGGGAGATAAAAAGAGAATCTGGGCAATAAAATAAAGTCTAACCTGCTTTTACTTTGTGCTTTGTCTAATTTCACGTGCTCCTAGCGTTCCGCATGCAGAGGTCCCACACCGGCACTTCAGACCCGATTTCCTAGTGCAGAATGGCTGGGTCGACACCTCAGCTAGCGGGGACACATGCAGACTCCACGGCATAGAGCCTGAGCTTCAGCCAACCCAGCCCTCGAGAGCTCCATCCCCTCCCTCCCACTGACGCTGCTGGGATCCCTACACAGCAGCCTAGCCCACAGCCCGTGGGGGACTGCACGCTCTCACCTCTCCATTCTGTTTTCAAAATAATGTTTCCTTTGCTTCTGAACCAAACTCAGTCTTGATCTCTTGGCTCCAATGACACTGGGCACGGAGACTCCTGTTGGGGTCCACTCTGGAGGATCAGTAACAGAAATTGAGAACATTGTAACTTCAATGAACAGATGTGTGAGCCAAACTGTAGTTAACATAGAGCAGTGTATAAAGCTCGGATAAAATAAGATGTTTCTAAGACTTACATTTGATATTTCCATCACTTTACTATAAGCAAGTTCACTGAAGACGTCTGTCTTATTTGTCAGGTCAACATTAGAGAAATGAAGTGATTTATTTCCATGGATGTACATCGAATACTCTTGGCTGAAGCTTCAATCTTGTTTTGAATGCTTTTCCATTGAAAAGGATACCTCTCTTTCAGCTCCCCCATTTCTGAGAAGTATAAAATCTTATAATTTATTATTACCAAAGGGGAAAGGTAGGAGAAGGGATAAATTAACAGTTTGGGATTAACACATACACACTGCTATGTATAAAATAGATCATCAACAAGGAACTACTGTATAGCAGAGGGAACTACACTGAATATTTTGCAATAACCTGTAAGGGGAAATAATCTGAAAAAGAATCGATATTTTTATTGACATCATCTATCAATGACAGATAAAATGTAACCTAAGCAAGGCCGATGGTGAACGCTTCTGACCCTGAAGATTTCAATCATCTAAAGTTTGGGCTCTGCCTATTTCCCAAGGCCTTTAATGGACATACGTGTAGCTGTAGCTTAAAAATTCCCCAGTTTGGGGTACGGGGAGGCACTGATTTGGAAAAATCCCTGGTGTTCTCCTTCCATGCACGGGACCCTTCCTACAGCTAAAACATGCCTGTCACACCTAGAGGATGGTACAACGTTTGATCGGAAAGAGTTTGGAAAAGTCACCTCATCTCCTCATCGCCTGGTGCTCAGGTTCACCCCTCCAGCATATTTCCTAACTATCTCCTCACTTGGGGATATCAGCACCGTTAACATCCTGTTGCACACAGTTTGGAATTTGTCCAGAGGATGAAGCAGAAGGATGAGAAAAATTTAGAGACAAGTCTTAGTTTTTTGGACAGGCACATGCCACTCTAATTTCCAATCTGGAAGACAAATTCATCAAAGGCTAGAATTGCCCACGGAAACAGAATAGGTCTAGAGGAAATCCCGCTGTTTTGTGTCCAGTTTCCAAAAACACAAGTTGAAAAATGGAACTCAGGGGCACTAAAATTCATGAAACTGCAGAGTTGAAAATATCTATCATCGAAAAATGTCTTGAGGTAAGTCACAGAAAAGGAGTTGTAAGCAAGGGAGAGTGGCAGGAAACAGATTTGAAGAGGTAGAAAGGACTCCCCATTAAAGCACAAGAAAAGGGGCTGAACATCGCCAATGATGCAGGTGGCCCAAAAGGGCGTATGCATTTTTTCTGAATATATTCAAGTAAAGGCCATACACACTTTTTATCCAACCAAACAGGTGGGCACTGGAAATCAATACTACAAAATGTATCACTTCACATCAGTCAGAAGGGCCATCCACATAAAGTGTAAACACCAGAAATGCAGGACCGGGCGAGGAGAAAAGGGAGCCCTATGAGGCTGATAGTGGAATTGTAATTTGCCAATGGCCACTCTGGAGAAGTGTATTGTGTTTGCTAAGACATCTAAAAGATGAGCTACAGAGCATAGTGCACTTGCACTCATGGGCGTATACCTTGGGAAAAACAAAAATGGACAGAAAACAGGCACCCCAACGTTTACCACCTCTCTGTTAAAAAGGGCCTCCACTTGGATATAACCTAAATGTCCCTGGAAGGATAAAATGGATAAAAGAGATGGGGTACTTATGTAGAGTGGAATATTACTCATCCTGAAATCAATGAAATAAGGCCTGTTGGAACAACTCTGGAGGAGTTACATACGATCATTCTAAGTGACATATGTCAGAAAGAAAAAGACACATATCATAAGATGTCACTTAAAGGTGGAATCAAACATGGCTACACATGAAATAAACTACAAAACAGAAACATAGTCAAATATGTAGAAAATAGACATAAGGCTGCTAAACGGGAAAGGTGGGGAATGGTGAGGTATTATCCAGGAGGTTGAAATTAGCAAATATACCATTCCAAGTACCAAATTGAATAACTGACAAGGCCTACACGGTACCTCAAAGAACTGCACTCAGCCCACTCAAGTCACTGGACAATAATACATATGACTCGTAAGCATCTGAAAAATAATTTATTGTTGTCTCACAGTACATGAATCAAGTGGATGTACAGCAGCAAAAAACAGAGCTTTGAAAATCAGCTGTAACCAATATAAAAATAAATTTTAAAATATTTATAAAAACGGTGAGACAGACAAAAATTCTTACAACTTTTGTTGAAGGGCTACGATGTAACATGGATTGAACACATGTAGACCCACAGCAGGATGATATATAAGGCTGGAAGCTATGCACGCTAAGAGATGTTAGAGAGGCTGGGTGAGGAAATGCAGACCTTTTAAAGTAATACTGCCTGGTACCCATTCCATGGGTCCCAAATCGGCAGGTTCAAGGGAATCTTCTGACAGCGAAAACATGCCTGCGAAACCGAGATGAATGTACACCATGTGCTCAGGAAAGGTGTCTAAAATGCACCTCATTTTTGATCTCCTAGTGCTGGGTTTTGCCATTCCAGCCACATTATTAACAATCTCCCCTCTTGGAGAATCAGCACCTTTAACCTCCTGTTTCACACAGTTTCCAATGTGTGCAGAGGATAAATGAGAAGAGGGGGAACCAATGAGAGATTAGCTGTAGGAGTTTTGACAGGCACATGTCACTCTAATTTCCCATTAGGAACAAGAATTAACCAAAGGCTCAGCCTGCCTCCTCAGAACCAGAATAGGGCCAGAAGCAATCCAATAGTTTGGCGGCGAGCTCACAATAAAAGCGAGTTGCAAACTGGAGCTCAGGAGCAGACAATTCAAAGACCTGCAAAGATATAAATGATAACCAACGTCCAAAAATATATTCAGGTAAGGCAACGAAGGGGATCTGAATGAGAGGCAGAATTGCAGGAAACATTTTTCAAAAGGTAGATTGTACTCACATTTAAAGCATATGAAAAGCAGCAGAATTTCTAAAATGATGCAGTTGGGCAAAAGGGTGTATGCCTTTTTTTCGTGAATATCTTCAGGAAAAAAAACACATACAGAGTTTTTGGCCAACCAAGCAAGCGGGAAATGCAAATCCGCACAACAAAGAAGTCTCAATTTCCACTGCTCAGAAAGGCCATCCAAAAAATGTGTACAAAGCAGAAATGCTGGAGAGGCCATGGAGAACAGGGAGCCTAGTCACGCTGATGGGTGGGGTATAAATATCCAAGAGCCACTCTGAAGAAGTGTATGCTGTTTCCTAAAACATTTAAATACAAAGCCCCCGAGCAAAGGGGACTTAAACTCATAGACATATAACTTGGGAAGACTAAATATCGACAACACACAGGCACCCCAAAGTTTAGGGCTGCTCTGCATACAAGAACCTCCACTTCGGTACACCTAAAATATCCCAGGAAAAAGACAAATGCATAAATAACTTGTGGTAATTTTGTACAACGGAATATCACTCAGACGTGAAATCAATGTCATAAGGCCAGTAGCAGCATAAAGAGTGGATTTAGGTATGATGATTCTAAGTGAAATTAGTCACACAGAAAAAGAATCTTATCATAAGATATCACTTACAGAGGGAATGTCAACATCACAACACATGTACTAAATTAAGAAAGAGAGCAGAGTCTCACATTTAGAAAACACTCTTATGCCTGTTAAATGGGAAAGGAGAGGTGGGGTGATGCATAAAACCAGAGTTTGATATTAGCACAGGTACCATTCCATAAACCAAATAGAGAACAGACGAGACCTACCCCTTCCTCAGTGAACGGGACTCATACCCCCTATTCCCCACAGAGGAATATATCTGACTAGTGAGAATCTTAAAACCTATGTATTGATTTGTCTCCATAAGGGAATCAAGTGTGTCTAGACTGGCATAAACACGTCAGTGAAAATCAGCTCAACCCCATTATAAAAATGAATTTCAAAAACAAACAAAAAAAACAGCGAAATTCTTACACAATTCCTTCAGGGGTTCTGATGAAACCGGGAATGACCCTATCTGCAAACACAGCTGGATGAGACATAAGGCTGGACACTTGGGACTGAGAGGACTGGTGAGATTGGGAAAGAAAATGCAGACCCTTTAAAGTAGTAATGCATGCCACGATTCCATGGATACCAAATCTCCAGGTAGTAGGGAATATCACTACAGTTATAACATGTATGGGAAACCTAGAGAATGGACACCCTGTGATGGTGAAAGGTTTCTAAAAGTCTCCTAATTTTTCCTCTCCTTGTGCTCCAGTTGGCATTCCAACTGCTTTACTATAAATCTCCCAACTTAGGAGAGCCAGCCCCTATAACCTCCTGGTTCGCACAGTTTGCTAATTGTGCAGAGGATGAAAGGGAAGAGGGAGAACCAATCAGAGAGTAGATGTAGGCATTTGGACGGGCACATGTCACTGTAAATTCCCGTCACGAAGAAGAATTAACCAAAGCCTCAGACACCTGCAGGGAAGAATATAGCCACCCCTGGAACAAGTATAGGTCCTGAAGCAAAATTGTGGATTTGCGGTCAGCTCCCAAAAATGGGATTTGAAAATTGGAGCTCACGGGCACAGCAATTCACAAACCTACAGTTATAAAGGACTACTGTCTTCCAAAAATCTGTTGAGGGAAGGCAACGAAGCTGACTTGAAAATGAGGCAGAATTGCACAAAACATATTTCAAGAGGTAAATTGGAATCGCCTTTAAAGCACAGGAAAAGCATCACAACTTCGACAATGATGCACTTGGCCAAAAAGGGCGTATGCGTTTTCTCCTGAATATATTCAGGAGAAAACGCATACGACCTTTTTGGACAATCAAGCAAGCACGCAATGCAAATCCACACTACAAAGAATTGTCACTTCCCACGGGTCAAAAGGGACATCCGAAAATCTGTAAAAACCAGAAAGGCAAGAGGGAGATGACAAGGGCATGAAGCAATATGATCCAAAGTGTCATGAAGGATTGTGATGACAAGCGCATGGAGCATTGTGATGACAAGATTATGTAGCATACTGCTGACAAAGGCATGGAGCATTGTGAGGACAAGGTTCATGGAGCACTGTGATGACAAGCGTCACGGAGCATTGTGATTACAGGGGTCATGAAGCATTGGGATGACATGGGCAGGGAGCATTTTCATGACAAGAGTCCTGGATCATTGTGTTGTCAGGGTTCATGGATCGTTGTGATGACAGGAGTCATGGAGCATTCTGATGACAGGGGTCATGGAGCATTGTGATGAGAAGGTCAAGGAGCATTGGGCTGAAAACGTTCATCGAGTATTGTGATGACAGTGGCCATGGAGGCTTGTGATGACAAGGTACTGAAGCATTGTGATGACAAGTCTCATGGAATATTCTGATGAAAAGGGGCATGGTGCATTGTGATTACAGGGGTCTTGGGGCATTGTGATGACAAGGGCTTGGATCATTGGGATGAGATGGCCATGGAACGTTCTGATGACATGCATCATGGAGCTTTGTGATGACAAGGGCATGGAGCATTGTGATGAAAAAGGCATGGAGCCTTGTCATGACATGGTTCAAGGAGCATACTGAGGACAAGTGTCAGGGAGCATTGTGATGACAAGTGTATTGAGAATTGTGATGAAAAAGGTCATGGAGCATTGTGATGAGAAGACCATGTATAATTGTGATAACGAGCGTCATGGGACGTTGTGATGATAAGTGTTATGGAACATTTTGATCACAAGGATTTGGAGCATTGTGATGACAGAGATCATGGAGAATTTTGATTTCATTGTGATGACAATAGCATGAAGCATTTTGATGATGGGCATGGTGCATTGTGATGACCGGGTTCATGGATCATTGAGATGAAAAGGGGCATGGAGCATTGTGATTACAGGGGTCTTGGAGCCTTGTGATTTGAAGGGTCATGGAGCCTTGTGATGACAAGGCCATGGAACATCGTGATGGCAGGGGTCATGGAGCATTGTTATGACAGGGTTAATGGAGAATTGTGATGGCAAGTGCATGGAACATTGTGATGAGAAGGCCATGGAGCATTCTGATGACATGCGTCATGGAGCTTTGTGATGACAAGTTCATGGAGCAATGTGATGAGAGCGTTCATGGAGCATTGTGATGACAATGACATTGAGCATTTTGATGAAAAGTTCATGGAGCATTGTGGTGACAAATTTCACAGAGCCTTGTGATGATGAGGGCATTGACTTTTGTGGTGACACAGGTCATGGTGTCTTGTGATGACGGGACACACGGAGCATTGTGATGACTGGGGTCATGTAGCATTGTGATGACAGGAGCATGGAGAATTGGTCTGACAAGTTTTTTTTTTTTTTTTTTTTTTAAATTTTATTTTATTTTTTTTTGCTTTATAACAAATTTAATCAGTTATACATATACATATGTTTCCATATCCCCTCCCTTTTGCGTCTCCCTCCCACCCTCCCTATCCCACCCCTCCAGGCGGTCACAAAGTACCGAGCTGATCTCCCTGTGCTATGCGGCTGCTTCCCACTAGCTATCTACCTCACGTTTGGTAGTGTATATATGTCCATGCCGCTCTTTCACTTTGTCACAGCTTACCCTTCCCCCTCCCCATATCCTCAAGTCCATTCTCTAGTAGGTCTGTGTCTTTATTCCTGTCTTACCCCTATGTTCTTCATGACATTTTTTTTTCTTAAATTCCATATATATGTGTTAGCATACAGTATTTGTCTTTCTCTTTCTGACTTACTTCACTCTGTATGACAGACTCTAGGTCTATCCACCTCATTACAAATAGCTCAATTTCATTTCTTTTTATGGCTGAGTAATATTCCATTGTATATATGTGCCACATCTTCTTTATCCATTCATCCGATGATGGACACTTAGGTTGTTTCCATCTCCGGGCTATTGTAAATAGGGCTGCTATGAACATTTTGGTACATGTCTCTTTTTGAATTATGGTTTTCTCAGGGTATATGCCCAGTAGTGGGATTGCTGGGTCATATGGTAGTTCTATTTGTAGTTTTTTAAGGAACCTCCATACCGTTCTCCATAGCGGCTGTACCAATTCACATTCCCACCAGCAGTGCAAGAGTGTTCCCTTTTCTCCACACCCTCTCCAGCATTTATTGTTTCTAGATTTTTTGATGATGGCCATTCTGACTGGTGTGAGATGATATCTCATTGTAGTTTTGATTTGCATTTCTCTAATGAGTAAAGATGTTGAGCATCCTTTCATGTGTTTGTTGGCAGTCTGTATATCTTCGGTGGAGAAATGTCTAATTAGGTCTTCTGCCCATTTTTGGATTGGGTTGTTTGTTTTTTTGCTATTGAGCTGCATGAGCTGCTTATAAATTTTGGAGGTTAATCCTTTGTCAGTTGCTTCATTTGCAAATATTTTCTCCCATTCTGAGGGTTGTCTTTTGGTCTTGTTTATAGTTTCCTTTGCTGTGCAAAAGCTTTTAAGTTTCATTAGGTCCCATGTGTTTATTTTTGTCTTTATTTCCATTTCTCTAGGAGGTGGGTCAAAAAGGATCCTGCTGTGATTTATGTCATAGAGTGTTCTGCCTATGTTTTCCTCTAAGAGTTTGATAGTGTCTGGCCTTACATTTAGGTCTTTAATCCATTTTGAGCTTATTTTTGTGTATGGTGTTAGGGAGTGATCTAATCTCATACTTTTACATGTCCCTATCCAGTTTTCCCAGCACCACTTATTGAAGAGACTGTCCTTTCTCCACTGTACATTCCTGCCTCCTTTATCAAAGATAAGGTGACCATATGTCCGTGGGTTTAACTCTGGGCTTTCTATCCTGTTCCATTGATCTATCTTTCTGTTTTTGTGCCAGTACCATACTGTCTTGATTACTGTAGCTTTGTAGTATAGTCTGAAGTCAGGGAGCCTGATTCCTCCAGCTCCATTTTTCGTTCTCAAGATTGCTTTGGCTATTCGGGGTCTTTCGTGTTTCCATACAAATTGTGAAATTTTTTGTTCTAGTTCTGTGAAAAATGCCAGTGGTAGTTTGATAGGGATTGCATTGAACCTGTAGATTGCTTTGGGTAGTAGAGTCATTTTCACAATGTTGATTCTTCCAATCCAAGAACATGGTACATCTCTCCATCTATTTGTATCATCTTTAATTTCTTTCATCAGTGTCTTATAATTTTCTGCATACAGGTCTTTTGTCTCCTTAGGTAGGTTTATTCCTAGATATTTTATTCTTTTTGTTGCAATGGTAAATGGGAGTGTTTCCTTGATTTCACTTTCAGATTTTTCATCATCAGTATATAGGAATGCCAGAGATTTCTGTGCATTAATTTTGTATCCTGCAACTTTACCAAATTCATTGATTAACTCTAGTAGTTTTCTGGTAGCATCTTTAGGATTCTCTATGTATAGTATCATGTCATCTGCAAACAGTGACAGCTTTACTTCTTCTTTTCCAATTTGGATTCCTTTTATTTCCTTTTCTTCTCTGATTGCTGTGGCTAAAACTTCCAAAACTAGGTTGAATAAGAGTGGTGAAAGTGGGCAACCTTGTCTTGTTCCTGATCTTAGTGGAAATGGTTTCAGTTTTTCACCATTGAGGACGATGCTGGCTGTGGGTTTGTCATATATGGCCTTTATTATGTTGAGGAAAGTTCCCTCTATGCCTACTTTCTGCAGGGTTTTTATCATAAATGGGTGTTGAATTTTGTCGAAAGCTTTCTCTGCATCTATTGAGATGATCATATGGTTTTTCTCCTTCAATTTGTTAATATGGTGTATCACGTTGATTGATTTGCGTATATTGAAGAATCCTTGCATTCCTGGAATAAACCCCACTTGATCATGGTGTATGATCCTTTTAATGTGCTGTTGGATTCTGTTTGCTAGTATTTTGTTGAGGATTTTTGCATCTATGTTCATCAGTGATATTGGCCTGTAGTTTTCTTTCTTTGTGACATCCTTGCCTGGTTTTGGTATCAAGGTGATGGTGGCCTCGTAGAATGAGTTTGGGAGTGTTCCTCCCTCTGCTATATTTTGGAAGAGTTTCAGAAGGATAGGTGTTAGCTCTTCTCTAAATGCTTGATAGAATTCGCCTGTGAAGCCATCTGGTCCTGGGCTTTTGTTTGTTGGAAGATTTTTAATCACAGTTTCAATTTCAGTGCTTGTGATTGGTCTGTTCATATTTTCTATTTCTTCCTGATTCAGTCTTGGCAGGTTGTGCATTTCTAAGAATTTGTCCATTTCTTCCAGGTTGTCCATTTTATTGGCATAGAGTTGCTTATAGTAATCTCTCATGATCTTTTGTATTTCTGCAGTGTCAGTTGTTACTTCTCCTTTTTCATTTCTAATTCTATTGATTTGAGTCTTCTCCCTTTTTTTCTTGATGAGTCTGGCTAATGGTTTATCAATTTTGTTTATCTTCTCAAAGAACCAGCTTTTAGTTTTATTGATCTTTGCTATCGTTTCCTTCATTTCTTTTTCATTTATTTCTGATCTGATTTTTATGATTTCTTTCCTTCTGCTAACTTTGGGATGTTTTTGTTCTTCTTTCTCTAATTGCTTTAGGTGCAAGGTTAGGTTGTTTATTCGAGATGTTTCCTGTTTCTTAAGGTGGGATTGTATTGCTATAAACTTCCCTCTTAGAACTGCTTTTGCTGCATCCCATAAGTTTTGGGTCGTCGTGTCTCCATTGTCATTTGTTTCTAGGTATTTTTTAATTTCCTCTTTGATTTCTTCAGTGATCACTTCGTTATTAAGTAGTGTATTGTTTAGCCTCCATGTGTTTGTATTTTTTACAGATCTTTTCCTGTAATTGATATCTAGTCTCATAGCATTGTGGTCGGAAAAGATACTTGATACAATTTCAATTTTCTTAAATTTACCAAGGCTTGATTTGTGACCCAAGATATGATCTATCCTGGAGAATGGTCCATGAGCGCTTGAGAAAAATGTGTATTCTGTTGTTTTTGGATGGAATGTCCTATAAATATCAATTAAGTCCATCTTGTTTAATGTATCATTTAAAGCTTGTGTTTCCTTATTTATTTTCATTTTGGATGATCTGTCCATTGGTGAAAGTGGGGTGTTAAAGTCCCCTACTATGATTGTGTTACTGTCGATTTCTCCTTTTATGGCTGTTAGTATTTGCCTTATGTATTGAGGTGCTCCTATGTTTGGTGCATAAATATTTACAATTGTTATATCTTCTTCTTGGATCGATCCCTTGATCATTATGTAGTGTCCTTCTTTGTCTCTTCTAGTAGTCCTTATTTTAAAGTCTATTTTGTCTGATATGAGAATTGCTACTCCAGCTTTCTTTTGGTTTCCATTTGCATGGAATATCTTTTTCCATCCCCTTACTTTCAGTCTGTATGTGTCTCTAGGTCTGAAGTGGGTCTCTTGTAGACAGCATATAGATGGGTCTTGTTTTTGTATCCATTCAGCCACTCTGTGTCTTTTGGTGGGAGCATTTAGTCCATTTACATTTAAGGTAATTATCGATATGTATGTTCCTATTCCCATTTTCTTAATTGTTTTGGGTTCATTATTGTAGGTCTTTTACTTCTGTTGTGTTTCTTGCCTAGAGAAGTTCCTTTAGCATTTGTTGTAAAGCTGGTTTGGTGGTGCTGAACTCTCTCAGCTTTTGCTTGTCTGTAAACGTTTTAATTTCTCCATCAAATCTGAATGAGATCCTTGCTGGGTAGAGTAATCTTGGTTGCAGGTTTTTCTCCTTCATCAGTTTAAGTATGTCCTGCCACTCCCTTCTGGCTTGTAGAGTTTCTGCTGAGAGATCAGCTGTTATCCTGATGGGGATTCCCTTGTGTGTTATTTGTTGTTTTTGCCTTGCTGCTTTTAATATGATTTCTTTGTGTTTAATTTTTGACAGTTTGATTAATATGTGTCTTGGCGTATTTCTCCTTGGATTTATTCTGTATGGGACTCTCTGTGCCTCCTGGACTTGATTAACTATTTCCTTTCCCATATTAGGGAAGTTTTCAACTATAATGTCTTCAAATATTTTCTCAGTCCCTTTCTTTTTCTCTTCTTCTTCTGGAACCCCTATAATTCGAATGTTGGTGCGTTTAATGTTGTCCCAGAGGTCTCTGAGACTGTCCTCTGTTCTTTTCATCCTTTTTTCTTTATTTTGTTCTGCAGCAGTTATTTCCACTATTTTATCTTCCACCTCACTTATCCGTTCTTCTGCCTCAGTTATTCTGCTATTGATCCCATCTAGAGTATTTTTTATTTCATGTATTGTGTTTTTAATCGATGCTTGATTCATCTTTAGTTCTTCTAGGTCCTTGTTAACTGTTTCTTGCATTTTGTCTATTCTATTTCCAAGATTTTGGATCTGGGAAATAGAATCTTGGATCATCTTTACCATCATTATTCTGAATTCTTTTTCAGGTAGACTGCCTATTACCTCTTCATTTGTTAGGTCTGGTGGGTTTTTATCTTGCTCCTTCTCCTGCTGTGTGTTTTTCTGTCTTCTCATTTTGCTTATGTTACTGTGTTTGGGGTCTCCTTTTTGCAGGCTGCAGGTTCGTAGTTCCTGTTGTTTTTGGTGTCTGTCCCCAGTGGCTAAGGTTGGTTTAGTGGGTTGTGTAGGCTTCCTGGTGGAGGGGACTAGTGCCTGTGTTCTGGTGGATGAGGCTGGATCTTGTCTTTCTGGTGGGCAGGTCCACATCTGGTGGTGTGTTTTGGGGTGTCTGTGGACTTTTTATGATTTTAGGCCACCTCTCTGCTAATGGGTGGCGTTGTGTTCCTGTCTTGCTAGTTGTTTGGCTCAGGGTGTCCAGCACTGTAGCCTGCTGGTCGTTGAGTGAAGCTGGGTGCTGGTGTTGAGATGGAGATCTCTGGAAGATTTTCGCCGTTTGATATTATGTGGAGCTGGGAGGTCTCTTGTGGACCAGTGTCCTGAAGTTGGCTCTCCCACCTCAGAGGCACAGCACTGACTCCGGGCTCCTCAATTTGGGATGATGTGTTGTCTATTCATGTATTCCGCAGATGCAGGGTACATCAAGTTGATTGTGGAGCTTTAATCCGCTGCTTCTGAGGCTGCTGGGAGAGGTTTCCCTTTCTCTTCTTTGTTCTCACAGCTCCTGGGTCTCAGCTTTGGATTTGGCCCCGCCTCTGCGTGTAGGTCGCCGGAGGGCGTCTGTTCTTCGCTCAGATAGGACAGGGTTAAAGGAGCAGCCTCTTCGGGGACTCTGGCTCACTCAGGCCGGAAGGGAGGGAGGGGCACGGAGTGCGGGGCGAGCCTGCAGCGGCAGAGGTCAGCGTGACGTTGCACCAGCCCAAGGCGCGCCGTGCGTTCTCCCAGGGAAGCCGCCCCTGGATCCCGGGACCCCGGCAGTGGCGGGCTGCACAGGCTCCCGGAAGGGCGGTGTGGGCAGTGACCTGCGCTCGCACACAGGCTTCTTGGCGGCGGCAGTAGCAGCCCCAGCGTCCCACGCCTGTCACTGGGCTCCGCGCTTTCAGTCGCGACTCGCGCCCGTCCGTGGAGCCCCTTTAAGCAGCGCTCTTAATCCCCTCTCCTCGCGCACCAGGAAACCAAGAGGGAAGAAAAAGTCTCTTGCCTCTTCGGCAGCTCCAGAGTTTTCCCGGACTCCCTCCCGGCTAGCTGTGGCACATTAGCCCCCTTCAGGCTGAGTTCTCGCCGCCAGCCCCAGTCCTCTCCCTGCGCTCTGACCGAACCCCGAGCCTCAGCTTCCAGCGCTGCGCGCCCCAGCGGGCGAGCAGACAAGCCTCTCGGGCTGGTGAGTGCCGCTCGGCACCGATCCTCTGTGTGGGGATCTCTCCGCTTTGCCCTACCCAGGTATGTGGGGAGTTTCTTGCCTTTTGGGAGGTCTGGGGTCTTCTGCCAGCGTTCAGTAGGTGTTCTGTAGGAGTTGTTCCACGTGTAGCTGTATTTCTGGTGTATCCGTGGGGAGGAAGGTGATCTCCGCGTCTTACTCTTCCGCCATCTTACCCGGAAGTCCGGTCTGACAAGTTTCATGGATAATTGTGTTGAAAGAGGGCATGGCACATTGTGATGACAAGGGCATGGAGCATTGTGATGACATGGTCATGGATTATTGTGAAGACAGGTGTCAGGGAGCATTGTGATGGCATATTTCATGTTCCATTGTGATGACAATGGCATGGAGCATTGTGATGCCGAGTGTTATGGAGGATTGTGATGACAAAGGTAACGGAGCATTGTGATGACAAGGGCTTGGAGCATTGTGATGACAAGGGCCATGGAGCATTGTGATGACAAGGGCATGGAGCATTGTGATGACAACGGCCTTTGAGAATTTTGATGAAAAGGTCGTGAAGCATTGTGATGACAAAGGCATGGAGCTTGCTATGACAGGGGTCATGGGACATTGCGATGACAAGTGCATGGAGAATTGTGATGACAAGAGCATGTAACATGGGGATGAGAACTGTCATGGAGCATTGTGATGACAAGGACCTGGAGAATTGTGATGACAAGGGACATGGAGCATTGTGATGACCAGGGCATGGAGCATTCTTATGGCAAGACCGTGGAGCACTGTGATGAGAAGACCATGGATAATTGTGGTGACGAGCATCATGGAGCACTGTAATGACAAGGGGCATGGAGCACTGTGATGATAGGTCTCATGGAGCATTGTGATGACAGGGGTCATGGATCATTGTGATGACCAGGGTCATGGAGTATTCTGATGACAAGCTTGTGCAGTATTGTGATGACAAAGCATTTAACACTGTGATGGGAAGTGTCATGGAACATAGTGATGCCAAGAACGTGGAGAATTGTGATGAAAGGGAACATAGAGCATTGTGATGACCAGGGCATGGAGCATTGTGATGGCAAGACCGTGGAGCACTGTGATGAGAAGACCATGGATAATTGTGATGACGAGCGTCATGGAGCGCTATAATGACAAGCGGCATGGAGCATTGTGTTTACAGGGGTCTTGGAGCATTGTGATGACAAGGGCATGGAGCATTGTGAAGAGAAGCCCATGAAGCATTCTGATGAATGCGTCATGGAGCACTGTGATGACAAGTGCATGGAACATTGTGATTACAGGTGTCTTTGAGCATTGTGATGAAAAGGGCATGGATCATTGTGATGAAAAAGGCATGGAGCCCTGTAATGACAGTGTTCAAGGAGCATACTGACGACAAGTGTCAGGGAGCATTGTGATGACAAAGGTTATGGAGCATAGTGATGAGAAGACCATGGATAATTGTGATTATGAGCATCATGGGGTGTCGTGATGAGAAGTGTTATGGAACATTGTGATCCCAACGGTTTGGAGCATTGTGATGACAGAGTTCATGGAGCATTTTGATTTCATTGTGAGGAAAATAGCCTGAAGCATTATGATAATGGGCATGGTGCATTGTGATGATAGGATTCATGGAGCTTTGAGATGAAAAGGGGCATGGAGCATTGTGATAAAAAGTGTCATGGAGCATTGTGATGAGAAGTCCATGGAACATTCTAATGACATGCGTCATGGAGCTTTGTGATGACAAGGGAATGGAGCATTGTGATTACAAGGGTCTTGGAACATTGTGATGACAAGTGTCATGGAGCCTTGTGAATGACAAGGCCGTGGAACTTTGTGATGGCAGGGGTCATGGAACATTGTTATGACAGGTGTAATGGAGCATTGTGATGAGAAGGACAGGAAGCATTGGTGTGAAATGTTTCATGGATTATTGTGATGAGAGTGGACATGGAGCATTGTGATGACAAGAGCACGGAACACTGTGATACAATGGTCATAGAGGATTGTAATGACAAGGGCATGGAGCATAGTAATGAGAAGGGCATCGAGCATTGTGATGACATGTGTCATGGAGCTTTGTGATGACAAGGGCATGGAGAAATGTGATGAGAAGGTTCATGGAGCATTGTGATGACAATGACATGGAGCATTGTGATGTCAAGGGTCAAGGAGATTTGTGATGACAAAAGTCATGGAGCATTTTGATGACAAGTGCGTGGTTCATTGTGATGAGAAGGCCAGGGAGCATTTTGATGACAGTGTCATGCAGCAATTTGATGTAAATTGTAATGGAATATTTTGATGACATGGGTTATAGAACATTGTGATGTCACGGTCATGGATCTTTGGGATAAAAAGTGTCATGGAGCATTTTGATGACAGGGGTTGTGGAACATTGTGATGTCAGGTGTCATGGAACATTGTGATGATAAGGGGATGTAGCATTGTGATGACAGGGGTCATGGAACATTGTGATTACCGGGTCTTGGAGCATTGTGATGAGAAGGGTCATGGAGCCTTGTGATGACAAGGCCATGGAACATCGTGATGGCAGGGGTCATGGAGCATTGTTATGACACGGGTAATGGAACATTGTGATGGCAATGGCATGGAGGATTGTGATGAGAAGGCCATGGAGCATTCTGATGACATGTGTCATGGAGCTTTGTGATGACAACGGCATGGAGCAATGTGATGAATGCGATCATGGAGCATTGTGATGCCAAGGGTCATGGATCTTTGTGATGACAACGGTCATGGAGGATTTTGATGACAAGGGCGTTGTGCATTGTGATGAGAAGGGCTGTGAGCAATGTGATGACAGGGTTAAGGGGCAATTGGATGAAATGAGTCATGGAACATTTTGATGACTGGGGTTATTGAACATTGTGATGCCAGGGGTCATGGACCATTTTGAGGAAAAGGTTTTGGGAGCATTTTGATGACAGGGGTTATGGAACATTGTGATGTCAGGGGTCATCGAACATTGTGATGATATGTGCATGTACAGTTGTGATGACAGGAGTCATGGATCATTGTGATGACAGGGGTGAGGGAGTATTGTGACGAATAGTGATGTAACATTGTGATATCAGTGGTGAGAGAGCATTTTGATGAGAAGTGCATGGAGCATTTTGATGACAAGTTTTATGGAGCACTGTGATGACAAGATTGTGGAGCACTGTGATGACAAGCGCATGGTGCATTTTGATGACATGTGGCATGGAACATTGTGCTGACATGCGCATGGAGTATTGTGATGACAAGTGTCATGGAGCATTGTGCTGAGAAAGGCAGAGAGGATTGTGATGACAAGGGCCAAAGAGAATTGTGATGAAAAGTTCATGGAGCATTGTGGTTAAAATGGTCACAGAGACTGTTGATGACGAGGGCATGGACCATTGAGATGACAAAGGTCATGAAGCATTGTGATGAATGAAGTCACGGAGCATAGTAATGACTGGGGTCATGGAACAATGTGATAACAAGGGCATGGAGCATTGTGATGACAGGTGTCAAGGAGCACTGTGATGACAAGCATCACGGAACATTGTGAATACAGGGGTCATGGAGCATTGGGATGACAAGGGCATGGATCATTGTGATGACAAGGGTCATGGAGCATTGGGCTTAATAGGTTCATGGAGTATTGTGATGACAGGGGTCATGGAGCATTTTGATGAGACGGTCATAGGGCATTGGGCTGAAAATGTTCATGGCGTATCGTGATGACAGGGATCATGAGGCATTATGATGACAAGTTCCTGGAGCACTTTTATGAGAATACAATGGAGACTTGTGATGACAAGTCTCATGGAGCATTCTGAGGAAAAGGGACATGGAGCATTGTGATTACAGGGGTCTAGGAGCATTGTGATGACAAGGGCATGGAGCACTGTGAGGAGAAGGCCATGGAGCATTCTGATGACATGCGTCATTGAGTTTTGTGACGACAAGGGCATGGAGCATTGTGATTACAGGGTTCTTGGAGCATTGTGATTAAAATGACATGGATCATTGTGATGAAAAAGGCATGGAGACCTGTCATGACAGGGTTAATCGAGCAGACTGATGACAAGTGTCACGGAGCATTGTGATGACAAGTGTACTGAGCATTGTGATGACAAAAGTCATGGAGCATTGTGATGAGAAGACCATGCATAATTGTGATGATGAGCGTCATAGGGTGTTGTGATGATAAGTGTTATGGAACATTGTGATCACAAGGGATTGGAGCATTGGGATGACAGAGGTCATGGAGCATATTGATTTCATTGTGATGAAAATAGCCTGAAGCATTATGATGATGGGCATGGTCCATTGTGATGACAGGGTTCATGGAGCATTGAGATGGAAAGTCTCATGGAGCATTTTGATTACAAGGGTCTTGGAGCATTGTGATGACAAGGGAATGGAGCATTGTGGTGACAGGGCTATGGAACATTCTGATGACATGCGTCATGTAGCTTTTTGATGAAAAGGGCATGGAGCATTTTGATTAGAGGGGTCGTGGAGCATTGTGATGACAAGTGTCATGGAGCCTTGTGATGACAAGGCCGGGGATCATTGTGATGGCAGGTGTCATGGAGCATTGTTATGACAGAGGTAAAGGAGCATTGTGATGAGAAGGGCATGGAGCATTGGTCTGAAATGTTTCATGGATTATTGTGATGAGAGTGGGCATAGAGCATTGTGATGATAAGGGCATGGAACACTGTGATACATGGGTCATGGAGGATTGTAATGACAAGGTCATGGGGCATTGTGATGAGAAGGGCATCGAGCATTTTGATGAGAAGTGTCATGGAGCTTTGTGATGACAAGGGCATTGAACAATGTTATGAGAGGGTTCATGGAGCATTTTGATGACAATGACATGGAGCATTGTGATGCCAAGTGTCATGGCGCTTTGTGATGACAAAGGTCATGGAGCATTTTGATGATAAGTGCATGGTGCAATGTGATGAGAAGGGCAGGGAGTATTTTGATGACAGGGTCATGCAGCAATATGATGAAAAGTGTATTGGAACATTTTGATGACAGGGGTTATAGAATATTGTGATGTCAGGGGTCATGGAACATTGCGATGATAAAGGGATGTAGCATTGTGATGACAGGGGTTATGGGACATTGTGATTACAGGGGTGAGGGAGTATTGTGACGACTAGTGATGGAACACTGTGATATCTCTGGTGAGAGAGCATTTTGATGAGGATTGTATGGAGCATTGTGATTACAAGGTTTATGGAGCATTGCAATGACAAGTTTCTGGACCGTTGTGATGAAAAGTGAAAGGCACATTGTGGAGATAAGGGTCATGGAATATTTTTCAGACAAAGGCATGGAGCATTGTGATGACAATGGTCACAGTGAATGGTGATGAATAGTTCATGGAGCATTGTGGTTACAAATGTCACAGAGCCTTGTGATGACGCGGGCATGGACCATTGTGATGACAAACGTTATAAAGCATTGTGATGACTGGAGTCACGGAGCTTTGTGATGACAGGGGTCATGGAGCATTGTGATGAAAAGGGCATGGAGTATTGTGATGACAGGGAATGGAGCATTGGTCTGAAAAATTTCATAGGTTATTGTGATGACAGTGGGCATGGTGCATTGTGATGACAAGGGCATGGAGCATTGTGATGAGAATGTCATGGAGTATTGTGAAGACAGATGTCAGGGAGCATTGTGATGACATATGTCATGGTACATTGCGATGACAATGGCATGGAGCATTGTGATGCCATATGTAATGGAGGATTGTGATGACAAATATAAAGGCGCATTGTGATTATTAGGGATTGGAGCATTATGATGACAAGGGCTATTGAGAATTTTCATGACAAAGTCGTGATGCATTGTGCTGACAAGGTCCTGGAGCATTGTGATGACAAAACTATGGAGCCTTGTGATGACAAGTCTCATGAGAATACTGATGAAAAGGGGCATGGAGCATTGTGGTTACAGGGGTCATGGAACATTGTGATGAAAAGGGCATGGAACATTGTGAGGAGAAGACAAAGGAGCATTCTGATGGCATGCGTCATTGAGCTTTATGATGACAAGAGCTTGGAGCATTGTGATTACATGGGTCTTGGAGCATTGTGATGAAAAGGGCATGGATCATTGTGATGAAAAAGGCATGGAGCCTTGTCATGACAGGGTAAAAGGAGCATACAGACAACAAGTGTCAGGGAGCATTTTGATGACAAGTGTATTGAGCATTGTGATGACAAAGGTCATGGAGCATTGTGATAAGAAGACCATGGATAATAGTGATGACGAGCGTCATGGGTCATTGTGATGACAAGTGATATGGAATATTGTGATCACATGGGTTTGGAGCATTGTTATGACAGAGGTCATGGAGCATTTTGATTTCATTGTGATGACAATAGCATGAAGCATTATGATGAAGGGCATGGTGCATTGTGATGACAGGGTTCATGGAACATTGAGATGAAAAGGGCCATGGAGCAATGTGATTACAGGGTGCTTGGAGTGTTATGATGAGAAGGGTCATGGAGCCTTGTGATGACAAGGCCACGGAACATCATGATGGCAGGTGTCAAGGAGCATTTTTATGACAGGTGTATTGGAGCATTGTTATGGCAAGCACATAGAGCATTGTGATGAGAAGGCCATGGAGCATTCTGATGACATGAGACATGTTGCTTTGTGAAGACAAGGGCATGGAGCAATGTGATGAGAGCGTTCATGGATCACTGTGATGACAATGACATGGAGCACTCTGATGCCAAGGGTCATGGATCTTTGTGAGGACAATGTTTACGGAGCATTGTGATGACAAAATTGTAGAGCACTCTGATGACAAGCACATGGTGCACTGTGATGACCTGTGTCATGGAGCATTGTGCTGACAAGCGCATGGAGCATTGTGATGACAACGGTCATGGAGCATTGTGCTGAGAGAGGCATAGAGCATTGTGATGACAAGGGTCAAAGAGCATTGTGATGAAAAGTTCATGGAGCATTGTGGTTAAAATGGTCACAGAGACTGTTGATGATGACGGCATGGACAATTGTGATGACAAAGGTCATGAAGCATTGTGATGACTGGAGTCACGGAGCATTGTGATGACAGGGGTCAGGGAGCATTGTGATAAAAACGGCATGGAGCATTGAGATGAGAAGGGCATCAAACATTAGTCTAATAAGTTTCATGGATTGTTGCGATGAGAGTTGGAATGGCACATTGTGATGACAAGGGCATGGAGCATTGTGATGACAGGCATCATGGAGCGTTGTGATGACAAGTGTTTTGGAACATTGTAATCACAAGGGTTTGGAGCATTGTGATGACAGAGGTCATGGATCATTTTGATTTCAAGGAGCATGGAGCATTGTGATGACAGGTGTCATGGAGCATTGTGATGAAAAGGGCACGGATCATTGTGATGAAAAAGGCATGGAGCCTTGTCATGGCAGGGTTCAAGGAGCATACTGACGACAAGTGTCAGGGAGCATTGTGATGACAAGTGTATTGAGCCTAGTGAGGACAAAGGTCATGGAGCAATGTGATGAGAATACCATGGATAATTGTGATGATGAGCGTCATGGGGATTTGTGATGATAAGTGTTATGGAACATTGTGATCACAAGGGTTTGGAGCATTATGATGACAGAGGTCATGGATAATTTTGATTTCATTGTGATGACAATAGCCTGAAGCATTATGATGATGGGCATGGTGCATTGTGATGACAGGGTTCATGGAGCATTGAGATGCACAGGGGCATGGAGCATTTTGATTACAGGGGTCTTGGAGCATTGTGATGACAAGGGCATGGAGCATTGTGATGAGAAGGCCATGGAACTTTCTGATGACATGTGTCATTGAGCTTTGTGATGAAAAGGGCATGGAGCATTGTGATTACATGGGTCTTGGAGCATTGTGATGACAAGGGTCATGGAGCCTTGTGATGACAAGGCCGTGGAACATTGTGATGACAGGGGTCATGGAGCATTGTTATGACAGAGGTAATGGAGCATTGTGATGAGAAGGGCATGGAGCATTGTGATTACAATATTTATGGAGCATTGCAATGACAAATTTGCAGACCATTCTGATGAAAAGCGCGTGGCACAGTGTGAAGACAAGGGTCATTGAGCATTTTTCTGACAAAGGCATGGAGCATTGTGATGACAAGGGCATGGTACACTGTGATACATGGGTCATGGAGGATTGTAATGACAAGGGCATGGAGCATTGTGATGAGAAGGGCATCGAGCATTGTGATGACAAGTGTCATGGAGCTTTTGATGACAAGGGCATGGAGCAATGTGATGAGAGGATTCATGGAGCACTGTGATGACAATGACATGGAGCATTGTGATGCCAAGGATCATGGAGCTTTGTGATGACAAAGTTCATGGAGCATTTTGATGACAAGTGTGTGGTGCATTGGGATTAGAAGGGCAGGGAGCATTTTGATGACAGCGTCATGCGAGAATTTCATGAAAAGTGTAATGGAACATTTTGATGACAGGGGTTAGAGAACATTGTGATGCCAGGGATCATGGAGCTTTTGGATGAAAAGGGTCATGGAGCATTTTGATGACAGGGGTTATGGAACATTTTGATGTCAGGGGTCAAGGAACATTGTGCTGATAAGGGAATGTAGCATTGTGATGACAGGGGTCTTAGAACATTGTGATAACAGAGGTGAGCGAGGATTGTGATGACTAGTGATGGAACATTGTGATATGTCATGTGAGAGAGCATTTGGATGAGAACTGCATGGAGCATTGTGATTACAAGGTTTATGGAGCATAGCGATGACAAGGTTGTGGATCATTGTGATGAATAGCACATGGCACATTGTGATGACAAGTGTCATGGAGCATTGTTCTGAAAAAGGCATGGAGCATTGTGATGACAAGGGTCACGGAGCATTGTGATGAAATGTTCTTGGAGCATCGTGGTTACAAAGGTCACAGAACCTTGTGATGAGGCGGGAATGGACCGTTGTGATGACAAACGTTATGAAGCATAGTGATGACTGAAATCAAGGAGCATTGTGATGACAGGGTTCATGGAGCACTGTGATGACAAGGGCATGGAGCATTGTGATGACAGGGGCATGGAGCATTGGTCTGACAAATTTCATAGATTATTGTGATGACAGTGGACATGGTGCATTTTGATGACAAGGGCATGGAGCATTGTGAAGACAAGGGCATGGAGTATTGTGAAGACAGGTGTCAGGGAGCATTGTGATGACCTATGTCATGCTCCATTGCGATGACAATAGCATGGATTATTGTGATGCCAAATGTAATGAGGATGTGATGACAAATATAATGGAGCATTGTTATGACTAGGGCGTGGAGCATTATGATGACAAGGGCCATTGAAAATTTTCAAGACAATGTCGTGAAGCATTGTAATGACAAGTCCTGGAGCATTGTGATGAGAAAACCATGGAAGCTTGTGATGACAATTCTCAAGGAGCATACTGATGAAAAGGGGCCTGGAGCATTCTGATTACAGGGGGCTTGGAACATTGTGATAACAAGGGCATGGAGCATTGTGATGACAATGGCATGCAGTATTGTGAAGACAGGTGTCAGGGAGCATTGTGATGACATATGTAATGGCCCATTGTGATGACAATGGAATGGAGCATTGTGATGCCAAGTGTCATGGAGGATTCTGATGACAAAGGTAATGGAGCATTGTGATGACACGGGTCTGGAGCATTGTGATGACAAGGGTCAGGGAGCATTGTGCTGACAAGTGCATGGAGATTTGTGATGACAATGGTCATGGAGCATTCTGATGACAAGCTTGAGGAGTATTTTGATGACAATTGCATGGAGATGTGATGAAAATGGCTTGGGGCATTGTGATGAAAAAGGCATGGAGCCTTTTTGTGACAGGGTTCAAGGAGCATTCTGACGACAATCTCAGGGAGCATTGTGATGACAATTGTACTGAGAAGAAAAGAAGCATAGAGCATTGAGATAACAGTGTTCTTGGAGCATTGTGATGAGAAGGGTCATGGAGCCTTGTAATGAAAAGGCCATGGAACATCGTGATGGCAGGGGTCATGGAGCATTTTTATGACAGGTTTAATGGAGCATTGTGATGGCAAGGCCGTGGAGCATTGTGATGAGAAGGTCAAGGAGCATACTGATGACATGTGTCATGGAGCTATGTGAGGACAACGGCATGGAGCATTGTGATGAGAGCGTTCATGGAGCACTGTGATGACAATGACATGGAACATTGTGATGCCAAGGTTTATGGATCTTTGTGATGACAAAGGTCATGGAGCATTTTGATGGCAAGGGCCCTGTGCATTGTGATGAGAATGGCAGGGAGCATTGTGATGACAGGTTCATGGAGCTATTTGATGAAATGTGTCATGGAACATTTTGATGACAGGTGTTATGGAACATTGTGATGATAAGTGCACGTAGCATTGTGATGAAAGGAGTCATGGATCATTTTGATGACAGGGGTGAGGGAGTATTGTGACAAATAGTGATGTAGCATTGTGATATCAGTGGTGAGAGAGCATTTTGATGAGAAGTGCATGGAGCATTGTGATGACAAATTTTATGGAGCATTGTGATGAAAAGATTGTGGAGCACTGTGATGATAAGCGCATGGTGCATTGTGATGACATGTGTCATGGAGCATTGTGCTGACAAGCGCATGGAGAATTGTGATGACAAGGGTCATGGAGCATTCTGGTGACAAGCTTGTGGAGTATTTTGATGACAATGGCATGGAGCATTGTGATGAAAACGGCCTGGGGCATTGTGATGAAAAAGGCATGGAGCCTTTTCGTGACAGGTTTCAAGGAGCATACTGATGACAAGTGTCAGGGAGCATTGTGATGACAAGTGTATTGAGAATTGTGATGACAAAGGTCATGGAGCATTGTGATAAAAAGGGCATGGAGTATTGTGATAACAGGCATCATGGAACGTTGTGATGACAAGTGTTATGGAACATTGTGATCACAAGAGTTTGGAGCATTGTGATGACAGTGGTCATGGAGCATTGTGATGATATTGGCCATGGAGCATTGTGATGAGATGATAGTGGAGCATTGGGCTGAAAATATCCATGGATTATTGTGATGACAGAGGTCATGGTGCATTGTGATGACAAGGGTATGGAACATGGTGATGACAAGGTCCTGGAGCATACTGATGAGAAGACCATGGAGACTTGTGATGACAAGTCTCATGGAGCATTCTGATGAAAAGGGGCATGGAGCATTGTGATTACAGGGGTCTTGGAGCATTGTGATGACTAGGGCATGGAGCATTGTGATGAGAAAGTCATGGAGCATTCTGATGATATGCGTCATGGAGTTTTGTGATGACAAGGGCATGGAGCATTGTGATTACAGGGATCTTGTAGCATTGTGATGAAAAGGGCATGGATCACTGGGATGAAAAAGGCATGGATCACTGTCATGACAGGGTTCAAGGAGCATACTGACGACAAGTGCAAGGGAGCATTGTGATGACAAGTGTATTGAGCATTGTGATGACAAAGATCATGGAACATTGTGATGAGAAGACCATGGATAATTGTGATGATGAGCGTCATGGGGTTTTGTGATGATAAGTGTTATGGAACATTGTGATTACAAGGGTTTGGAGCATTATGATGACACAGGTCAAGGAGAATATTGATTTCATTGTGATGACAATAGCCTGAAGCAATATGATGATGGGCATGGTGCATTGTTATGACAGGTTTCATGGAGCATTGAGATGAAAAGGGGCATGGAGCATTGTGTTTACAGGGGTCTTGGAGCATTGTGATGACAAGGGCATGGAGCATTGTGATGAGAAGGCCATGGAACATTCTGATGACATGCGTCCTGGAGCTTTGTGATGACAAGGGCATGGAGCATTGTGATTACAGGGCTCTTCAGCATTGTGATGACAATTGTCATAGAACCGTGTGATGACTAGGCCGTGGAACATTTTGATGGCAGGTGTCATGGTGCATTGTTATGACAGGGGTAATGGAGCAAGGTGATGAGAAGGGCATGGAACATTGGTCTGAAATGTTTCATGGATTATTGTGATGAGAGTGGGCATGGAGCATTGTGATGACAAGGGTACGGAACACTACGATACATGGGTCATGCAAGATTGTAATGACAAGGGCATGGAGCATTGCGATGAGAAGGGCATCGAGCATTGTGATGACAAGTGTCATGGAGCTTTGTGATGACAAGGACATTGAACAATGTTATGCGAGGGTTCATGGAGCATTGTGATGACAATGACATGGAGCATTGTGATGCCAAGGGTCATGGAGCTTTGTGATGACAAGTCATGGAGCATTTTGATGACAAGGGCATGGTGCATCGTGATGAGAAGTGCAGGGACCATTTTGATGACCGGGTCATGCAGCAATTTGATGAATAATGTAATGGAACATTTTGATTGCAGTGGTTATACAACATTGTGATGCCAGGTGTCTTGGAGCTTTGGGATGAATAGGGTCATGGAGTATTTTGATGACAGGTGTCATGGAACATTGTGAAGATAAGGGGATGTTGCAGTGTGATGACAGGGTCATGGAACATTGTGATTAAAGGGGTGAGGGAGAATTGTGATGACTAGTGATAGAACACTGTGATATCTCTGGTGAGAGAACATTTTGATGAGAAGTGCATGGACCATTGTGATTACAAGGTTTATGGAGCATTGCAGTGACAAGTTTGTGGACCATTGTGATGAAATGTGCGTGGCACATTTTGAAGACAATGGTCATGGAGCATTGTTCTGACAAAGACATGGAGCATTGTGATGACAAGTGTCACACAGAATTGTGATGAAAAGTTCATGGAGCATTGTGGTTACAAAGGTCACAGAGCCTTGTGATCACGCGGGCATGGACCATTGTGATGACAAACGTTATGAAGCATTGAGATGACTGGAGTCACGGAGCATTGTGATGACAAGGGTAATGGAGCATTGTGATGACATGTGTCATGGAGCATTGTGCTGACAAGCACATGGAGCATTGTGATGACAAGGGTCATGGAGCATTGTGCCGAGAAAGGCATAGAGCATTGTGATGACAAGGGTCAAAGAGCATTGTGATGAAAAGTTCATGGAGCACTGTGGTTAAAAAGGTCACAGAGACTGTTGATGGCGAGGGCATAAACCACTGTGATGACAAAGGTCATGAAGCATTGTGATGACAGGAGTCACGGAGCGTTGTGATAACAGGGGTCATGGAGCATTGTGATAACAAGGGCATGGAGCATTGTGATGACAAGGGCATGGAACATTGGTCTAAAGTTTCAAGGATTATTGCAATGACAGTTGGAATGGCGCACTGTGATGACAAGGGCATGGAGCATTTTGATGACCAGGTCATGCAGTATTGTGAAGACAGGTGTCAGGGAGCATTGTGATGACATAAGTAATGGCCCAATGTGATGACAATGGCATGGAGCATTGTGATGCCTATTGCCATGGAGGATTCTGATGACAAAGGTAATGAAGCATTGTGATGACAATGGCTTGGAGCATTATGATGACAAGGGTCAGGGAGCATTGTGCTGACAAGTGCATGGAAAACTGTGATGACAAGTGTTATGGAGAATTCTGATGACAAGCTTGTGGAAAATTTTGATGACAATGGAATGGAGCATTGTGATGAAAACGGCATGGGGAATTGTGATTAAAGAGGCATGGAGCCTTTTTGTGACAGGGTTCAAGGAGCATTCTGTTGACAAGTGTCAGGGAGCATTGTGATGACAAGTGTATTGAGAATTGTGATGACAAAGGTCATGGAGCATTGCGATGAAAAGGGCATGGAGTATTGTGATGACAGGCATCATGGAGCGTTGTGATGACAAGTGTTATGGAACACTGTGATCAAAAGGGTTTGGAGCATTGTGATGACAGAGGTCATGGATCATTTTGATTACAAGGAGCATGGAGCATTGTGACGACAAGGGCATGAAACAACCTGATCCCAAGGTTCATGGAGGATTGTGATGACAATTGAAATGGAGTATTGTGATGACAAGCGCTGAGAGCATTGTAATGACAAGGTCATGTAGCATTTTGCTGACAAAGGCTTGGAGCATTGTGATGACATGTGTCATGGAGCACTGTGATGACAAGCGTCACGGAGCATTGTGAATACAGGTGTCATGGAGCATTGGGATGACAAGGGCATGGATCTTTGTGATGACAAGGGTCTTGGAGCACTGGGCTGAAAATGTTCATGGAGTGTTTTGATGACAGGGGTCATGGAGAATTGTGATGACTAGGGAATGGAGCATTGTGATGACAAGAGTCCCGAATCATTGTGGTCTCAGGTGTCATATAGTGTTGTGATGACAGTGGTCATGGAGCATTTTGATGATACTGGCCATGGAGCATTGTGATGAGTAGGTCGTGGTGCATTGGGCTGAAAATGTTCATGGATTATTGTGATGACAGGGGTCATGGAGCATTGTGATGACAAGGGAATGGAGCATGGTGATGACAAGGTCCTGGAGCATTGTGATGAGAAGACCATGGAGACTTGTGATGAAAAGTCTCATGGAGCATTCTGATGAAAATGGGCATTGAGCATTGTGATTACTGGGGTCTTGGAGCACTGTGATGACTAGGGCATGGAGCTTTGTGATGAGAACGCCATGGAGCATTCTGATGACATGCGTCATGGAGTTTTTTGAGGACAAGGCATGGAGCATTGTGATTCCAGGGGTCTTCGAACATTGTGAGGACAAGGGCATGGAGCATTGTGAGGAGAAGACCAAGGAGCAGTCTGATGGCATGCGTCATTGAGCTTTGTGATGACAAGGGCATGGAGCATTGAAATTACATGGGTCTTGGAGCATTGTGATTAAAAGGACATAGATCATTGTGATGAAAAAGGCATGGAGCCTTGTCCTGACAGGATTCAAGGAGGATACAGACAACAAGTGTCAGGGAGCATTTTGATGACAATTGTATTGAGCATTGTGATAACAAAAGTCATGGAGCATTTTGATGAGAAGACCATTGATAATTGTGATGACGAGAGTCATGGGACATTGTGATGAAAAGTGATATGGTATATTGTGATCACAAGTGTTTGCAGCATTGTTATGACAGAGGTCATGGAGCATTTTGATTTCATTGTGATGACAATAGCATGAAGCATTATGATGATGAGCATGGTGCATTGTGATGACAGGGCTCATGGATCATTGAGATGAAAAGAGGCATAGAGGATTGTGATTACAGGGTTATTGGAGCATTGTGATGAGAAGGGTCATGGAGCTTTGTGATGACAAGACCATGGAACATCGTGATGGCAGGGGTCATGGATCATTGTTATCACAGGGGTAATTGAGCTTTGTGATGGCAAGGGCCTGCAGCATTTTGATGAGAAGGCCATGGAACATTCTGATGACATGTGTCATGGAGCTTTGTGAAGACAAGGGCATGGAGCAATGTGATGAGAGCGTTCATGGAGCATTGTGATGACAATGAAATGGAGCATTGTGATGCCAAGGGTCATGGATCTTTGTGATGACAATTGTCATGGAGCATTTTGATGGCAAGGGCGTTGTGCAATGTGATGAGAAGGGCAGGGAGCACTGTGATGACAAATTTTAAGGAGCATTGTGATGACAAGATTGTGGAGCACTGTGATGACAAGCACATGGTGCATTGTGATGTCATGTGTCATTGAGCATTGTGCTGACAAGCGCATTAAGCATTGTGATGACAAGTCTCATGGAACATTCTGATGAAAAGGGGCATGGAGCATGGTGATTATAGCGGTCTTGGAGCATTGTGATCAGAAAGGCATGCAGCACTGTGATGAGAAGGACATGAAGCATGCTGATGACATGCGTCATGGAGCTTTTTAATGACAAGGGCATGGAGCATTGTGATTACAGGGTTCTTGGAACATTGTGATGAATAGGGCATGGATCTCTGTGATGAAAAAGGTATGGAACCTTGTCATGACAGGGTTCAAGGAGCATACTGACGACAAGTGTCAGGGAGCACTGTGATGACAAGTGTATTGAGCATTGTGATGACAACGATCATGGAGCATTGTGATGAGAAGTCCACGGATAATTGTGATGATGAGTGTCATGGGGTATTGAGATGATAAGTGTTATTGAACATTGTGATCACAAGGGTTTGGAGCATTATGATGACAGATGTCATGGAGTATATTGATTTCATTGTGATGAAAATAGCCTGAAGCATTATGATAATGGGCATGGTGTATTGTGATGAAAGGGTTCATGGAGCATTGAGATGAAAAGGGTCATGGAGCACTGTGATTACAAGGGTCTTGGAGCATTGTGATGACATGGGAATGGAGCATTGTGATGAGAAGGCCATGGAACATTCTGATGACATGCGTCATGGAGCTTTGTGATGACAAGGGCATGCAGCATTTTGATTCCAGGGGTCTTGAGCATTGTGATGACAAGTGTCATGGAACCTTGTGATGACTAGGCCGTGGAACATTGTGATGCCAAGTGTCATGGTGCATTGTTATGACAGGGGTAATGGAGCATTTTGATGAAAAGGGTATGGAACATTCGTCTGAAATATTTCATGGATTATTGTGATGAGAGTGGGCATGGAGCATTGTGATGACAAGTGCATGGAACACTGTGATACATGGGTCATGCAGGATTGTAATGAAAAGGGCATGGAGCATTGTGATGAGAAGGGCATCGAGCATTGTGATGACAAGTGTCATGGAGCTTTGTGATGACAAGGACATGGAGCAATGTGATGAGAGGGTTCACGGAGCATTGTGATGACACTGACATGGAGCATTGTGATGCCATGGGTCATGGAGCTTTGTGATGACAAGTCATGGAGCATTTTGATGACAAGGGCATGGTGCATTGTGATGAGAAGGGCAGGGAGCATTTTGATGAACGGGTCATGCAGCAATTTGATAAGAATTATAATGGAATATTGTGATGGCAGTGTTTAAAGAATATTGTGATGGCAGTGTTTAAAGAACATTGTGATGGCAGGGGTCTTGGATCTTTGAGATGAAAAGGGTCATGGAGCATTTTGCTGACAGGGGTTATGGAACATTGTGATGTCAGGAGTCATGGAACATTGTGCAGATAAGTGGATGTAGCACTGTGATGACAGGGTCATGGAACATTGTGATTCCAGGTGTAAGGGAGTATTGTGATGACTAGTGATGGAACATTGTGATATCTCTGGTGAGAGAGCATTTTGATGAGAAGTGCATGGACCATTGTGATTACAAGGTTTATGGAGCATTGCAATGAAAATTTTGTGGTCGGTTCTGATGAAATGCGCGTGGCACATTGTGATGACAATGGTCATAGACCATTGTTCTGACAAAGACATGGAGCATTGAGATGACAAGGGTCACAGAGAATTGTGATGAAAAGTTCATGAAACATAGTGGTTACAAAATTCACGGAGCCTTGTAATGACACGGGCATGGACCATTGTGATGACAAACGTTATGAAACATTGTGATGACTGGAGTCACGGAGCATTGTGATGACAGGGGTCATGGAGCATTGTGATGACAAGGGCATGGAGCATTGTGTTGACAGGGGCATGGATCATTGTTCTGACAAGTTTCATGGATTATTGTGATGACATTGGGCATGGTGCATTGTGATGACAAGGGCATGGAGCACTGTGAGGAGAAGGTCATGGAGTATTGTGAAGACAGGTGTCAGGGAGCACTGTGATGACATATGTCATGGTCCATTGTGATGACAATGGCATGGAGCACTGTGAAGCCAAATGTAATGGAGAAATGTGAGGACAAATATAATGGAGCATTTTGATGATAAGGGCTTGGAGCATTATGATGACAAGGGCCATTGAAAATTTTCATGACAAGGTCGAGAAGCATTGTGATGACAAGGTCCTGGAGCATTGTGATGACAAAACCATGGAGCCTTGTGATGACAAGTCTCATGGAGAATACTGATGAAAAGGGGCATGGAGCATTGTGATTACAGGGGTCTTGGAACATTGTGATGACAAGGGCATGGCACATTTTGAGGAGAAGACCAAGGAGCATTCGGATGCCATGCGTCCTTGAGTTTTGTGATGACAAGGGCATGGATCATTCTGATTACGAGGGTCTTGGAGCACTGTGATGGAAAGGGCATGGAACATTGTGATGAAAAAGGCATGGAGCCTTATCATGACAGGGTTCAAGGAACGTACTGACAAGTGTCATGAAGCATTGTGATGACAGGGGTCATGAAGAATTGTGATAACAAGAGCATGGAGCATTGTGATGACAAGGGCATGGAGCATTGTGATGACCAGGTCATGCAGTATTGTGAAGAGAGGTGTCAGGGAGCATTCTGATGACATATGTAGGGGCTGGCTCTGATGACAAAGGTATGGAGCATTGTGATGCCAAGTGTCATGGAGGATTCTGATGACAAAGGTAATGGAGCATTGTGATGACAATGGCTTGGAGCATTGTGATGACAAGAGTCAAGGAGCATTGAGCTGACAATTGCATGGAAAATTGCGATGACAAGTGTCATGGAGCATTCTGATGAAAATCTTGTGTAGTATTTTGATGACAATGGCATGGAGCATTGTGATGAAAACGGCATGGGGCTTTGTTATGAAAGAGGCATGTAGCCTTTTCCTGACATGGTTCAAGGAACATTCTGATGACAAATGTCAGGGAGCATTGTGAGGACAAGTGTATTGAGAATTGTGATGACAAAGGTCATGGAGCATTGCGATGAAAAGGGCATGGAGTATTGTGATGACAGGCATCATGGAGCGTTGTGATGACAAGTGTTATGGAACATTGTGATCACAAGGGTTTGGAGCATTGTGATGCCAGAGGTCATGGATCATTTTGATTTCAAGGAGCATGGAGCATTGTGATGACATGGACATGAAGCAATGTGATCCCAAGTTTCATGGAGGATTGTGATGAGAAGCAAATAGAGCATTGTAATGAAAATGTCTTGTAGCATTTTGCTGACAAAGGCATGGAGCATTGTGATGACAGGTGTCATGGAGCTCTGTGATGACAAGCGTCACAGAGCATTGTGAAAACAGTGGTCATGGAGCATAGGGATGACAAGGACATGGATCATTGAGATGACAAAGGTCACGGAACATTGGGCTGAAAATGTACATGGAGTATTGTGATGACAGGTGTCATGGAGCATTGTGATGACTAGGGAATGGAACACTGTGATGACAAGAGTCCCGAATCATTGTGTTGTCAGGTGTCATGGAGTTTTGTGATGACAGTGGTCATGGAGCATTGTGATGATATTGGCCATGGAGCATTGTGATGAGAAGACCTTGGGTAATTGTGATATCGAGCATCATGGAGCACTGTAATGACAAGGGGCATGAAGCATTGTGAAGACAGGTGTCAGGGAGCATTGTGATGACAGGGGTCATGGAGCATTGTGATGACAAGGGCATGGAGCTTTGTGATGACATGTGCATGGAGCATTGTGATGACAAGTGCATAGAGCATTGCAATGTCAAGTGGATGGAGAATTGTGATGACAAGAGCATGTAACATTTTGATGAGAAGTGTCATGTAGCATTGTGATGACAAGGACGTGGAGAATTGTGATGGCAAGGGACATGGAGCATTTTGATAACCAGGGCATGGTGCATTGTGATGACAGGGGTCATGGAGCATTATTATGAGAACGGCCATGGTGCATTCTGACATAAGATATCACTTATGAAGGGAATGTAAACATGGCTACATATGAACTGATTTAAGGAAGAGAACAGAGTCACAGATTTAGAAAACCATTTAACGCTTGCTTAAGGGAAAAGAGAGGTGGTGAGATGCACAAAACATAAGATTGATATTAGCACAGGTACCGTTCCATAATCCAAAAACAGAAGAGACAAGCCCTACTCCTTCCTCAGTGAACGGAACTCAACATCCCTATTCCCCGCAGAGAAATATATCTGACTAGTAAGCATTTTAAAACCTATGTATTGATATGTCTCCGTAAGGGAACCAAGTGTGTCTAGAACGACATAAACATGGCAGTGAGAATCAGCTCAAACCCACTATAAAAATGAATTTCAAAACAAAACATAAAAACAGTAAAATTCTTACACAATACCTTCAGGGGTTCTGATGAAACCTGGAATGACCGTATCTACAATGACAGCTGGATGTGGCATAAGGATGGTCACTTGGGACTGAGAGGATTGGTGAGATTGGGTGAAAAAATGCAGACCCTTTAAAGCAATAATGCCTGCCACCCATTCCATGGTTCCCATCTCTCCAGGTAGAAGGGAATATCACTACAGTTATAACGTGTATGGGAACCTAGAGAATGGAAACCATCTGATGGTGAAAGGTTTCTAAAACTCTACTACATTTTTCTCTCCTTGTGCTCCAGTTTGACATTCCAACTGCTTTACTATCAATCTCCCAACTTGGAAAGTCAGCCCCTATAACCTCCTGGTACGCACAGTTGGCAAATTGTGCAGAGGATATAAGGGAACAGAGAGAACCAATGAGAGAGTAGCTGTAGGCATTTGGACGGCCACATGTCTCTCTAATTTTCCGTCACAAAGAGGAATTAACCAAAGTCTCAGCCTGCCCCCCAGAACCAGTATAAGTCCAGAAGAAAAATTGTTGATTTGTGGTCAGCTCACAAAAACGCGAGTTGAAAAATGGAGCTCAGGGCCACAGCAATTCACTAACCTGCAGAGTTATAAAGGACTACTCTCTTCGAAAAATCTGTTGAGGGAAAGCCATGAGGCAGAAGGGAAAATGAGGCAGAATGGCATGAAACAGATTTCAAGAGGTACATTGGAATCGCCTTTAAACACAGGAAAAGCATTACTACTTCGAAAATTATGGAAATGGCCATAAAGGGGATATGGGTTTTCACGTGAATATATTCAGGAGAAAACGCATATGCCCTTTTTGGACAAGCAAGCAAGCGGGCAATGCAAATCTGCACTACAAAGAAGTATCAATTCCCACCGGTCAAAAGGGACATCCACAAAATGGGTAAAAACCAGAAAGGCAAGACAGGCCCTGGAGAACAGGGAGCCTTGTTATGCTGATGGGCGGGATGTAAATTGCCAACTGCATCTCTGGAGGAGTGCATTGTGTTCCCTAAAACAAGTAAACAACAGAGCTACAGAGCCAAGGGCACTTCGAGTCTAGGGAATATACCTTGGGAAAACTGAAAATAAATAAGACAGATCCACACCAAAATTCAGGGCTGCACTGCTTACAAAAACCTCAACTTCGGTACACCTTAAATATCCCAGGAAAGACAAAAATGGTTCAAGAAATTGTGGTACTTACGTATGATGGAATATCCCTCAGCCATGAAATCAATGTCATAAGGCCAGTAGCAGCAAAATGAGTGGATTCAGGTACGATAATTCTAAGTGAAATAAGTCACACAGAAAAAGAAACTTATCATAAGATATCACTTATGAAGATCCTATAAACATGGCTACACATGAACTGAGTTAGGAAAGAAAAGAGAGACTCACATTCAAAAAAAACGCTTATGCTTGCTTAAGGGGGAAGGAGAGGTGGGGTGATGCATAAAATCAGAGTTTGATATTAGTACAGGTACCGTTCGAAAAGCCAAATACGAAAGAGACAAAACCTACACCTTCCTCAGTGAAAGGGACTCAACACCCCATATTTACCACAGAGTAATATATCTTAAAAGTATGAATCTTAAAACCTATGTATTGATATGTCTCCGTAAGGGAATCAAGTGTGTCTAGACTGGCATAAACATGACAGTGAGAATCAGCTCAAACCCAGTATAAAAAGGAATTTCGAAAACAAAACAAAAAAACAGGGAAATTTCTTACAATTCCTTCAGGGTCTCTGATGAATCCTGGAATGACCCTATCTACAATGACAGCTGGATGTGGCATAAGTCAGGACACTTGGGACTGAGAGGATTGGTGAGATTAGGTGAGCAAATGCAGACCCCTTAAAGCAATAATGAGGAGCACCCATTCCATGGGTCCCAACTCTCCAGGTTGAAGGGAATATTACTACAGCTATTACATGTACGGGATACCTAGAGAATGTACACACTGTGAATACGAAAGGTCTCTAAAACTCAACTAATAGTCCCTCTCCTGTTGCTCCGGTTTGACTTTCCAACTGCTTTACTATCAATCTCCCAACTTGGAGAGACAGCCCCTTTAACCTCCTGGTTCTCACAGGTTGCCAATTTGGCAGAGGATGCAAGGGAAGAGGGAGAACCAATAAGAGAGTAGCTGTTAGGCATTTGGACGGGCACATGTCCCTTTAATTTCGCGGCCGGAAGAATAATTAACCAAAGTCTCACTCACCCTCCACACACCAGTATAGGTCCTGAACGAAAGTTTGGACTTGCATTCAGCTCACAAAAACGAGTTGAAAAACGCAGCTCATGGGCAGAGCAATTCACAAACTGGCAGAGAAATACAGGACAACTATCGTCCAAATATTTGTTTAATGGAAGGCAACGAGGCGGACTTGAAAGTGAGGCAGAATAGCAGGAAACAGATTTCGAGAGGTATGTTGGGATCGCCTTTAAAGCACAGGAAGACGGGCCCAACTTCGAAAATTATGCACTTGGCCAAAAAGGGGGTATGCCTTTTCTCCTGAATATATTCAGGAGAAAACGAATACGCCCTTTTTGGCCATCCAGCAAGCAGGCAATGCAAATCTGCACTACAAAGAATTATCACCTCCAACCAGTCAAAAGGGATATCCGCAAAATGTATAAAAACCAGAAAGGCAAGAGAGCCCCTGGAGAACTGGGAGCCTTGTTATGCTGATTGGCGGAATTAAGTTGCCAACTGCCCCTCTGGAGGAGTGCATTGTGTTCCATAAAACAAATAAACAACAGAGCTACAGCGCCAAGGGCACATCCAGAATAGGAAATATACCTTGGGAAAACTGAAAATCAATAAGACAGAGCCACCCCAAAATCTAGGGTTGCACTTCTTTCAAGAACCTCAACTTGGGTACACCTTAAATATCCCAGGAAAGACAAAAATGGTTCAAGAAATTGTGGTACATATGTACAAGGAATATCCATCAGCCATGTAATCAATGTCATAAGGCCAGTAGCAGCAAAATGAGTGGATTCAGGTACGATGATTCTAAGTGAAATAAGTCACACAGAAAAAGAAAATTACCATAAGATATCACTTATGAAGATCCTGTAAACATGGCTACACATGAACTGTGTTAGGAAAGAGAAGAGAGACTCACATTTAGAAAACATTCTTATGCCTGCTTAAGGGGGATTGAGAGGTGGGGTGATGCATAAAACCAGAGTTTGAATTAGTACAGGTACCTATACAAAAACCTAATACGGAATAGACAAGACCTACACCTTCCTCAGGAAAAGGGACTCAACAACCCATATTCCCCGCAGAGGAATATATCTTACTAATAAGAATCTTAAAACGTATGTATTGATATATCTCCGTAAGGGAATCAAGTATGTCTAGACTGGCATAAACATGGCAGAGAGAATCAGCTCAAACCCCCTATAAAAAGGAATTTCAAAATCAAACCAAAAAAACAGGGAAATTCTTTACATTTCCTTCAGGGTCTCTGATGAAACCTGGTATGACTCTATCTACAATGACAGCAGGATGTGGCATATGGCTGGATACATGGGACTGAGAGGATTGGTGAGATTGGGTGAGCAATTGCAGAACCTTAAAGCAATAATGTGTGGCAGCCATTCGATGGGTCCCAACTCTCTAGGTTGAGGGGAATATTACTAGAGCTATGACATGTACAGGTAACCAAGAGAATGGACCCACTGTGAATACGAAAGGTTTCTAAAACTCAACTAATAGTCCCTAACCTGGTGCTCCAGTTTCACTTTCCAATGCCTTTAATATCAATCTCCCAACTTAGAGAGACTGCCCCTTTAACAACCTGGTTTGCACAGGTGGAAAATTTGGCAGAGGATGAAAGGGAAGAGGAAGAACCAAAGAGAGAGTAGCTGTTAGGCATCTGGAGGGGCACATGTCACACTAATTTCACGGCAAGAAGAAGAATTAACCAAAGCCTCAGCTACCCGCCGGGAACCAGTATAGGTCCTGAACCAAAATTTTGGACTTGCATTCAGCTCACAAAAAACAAGTTGAAAAATGGAGCTCAGGGGCACAGCAATTCACAAACTGGCAGAGGAGTAAAGGACCGCTATCGTGCAAAAATCTGTTGAGTGAAGGGAACGAGGCGGACTTGAAAGCGAGGTAGAATAGCAGGAAACAGATTTCAATAGGTACGTTGGAAGTGCCTTTAAAGCACAGGAAGAGGGGCAAAACTTCAACAATGATGCACTTGGCCAAAAAGGGCGTATGCATTTTGTCCGGAATATATTCAGGAGAAAACACATACGCCCTTTTTGGCAAAGCAAGCAAGTGGGCAATGCAAATCTGCACTACAAAGAAGTATCACGTCCCACCAGTCAAAAGGGACATCCACAAAATGGGTAAAAACCAGAAAGGCAAGACAGGCCCTGGAGAACAGGGAGCCTTGTTATGCTGATGGCCGGGATGTAAACTGCCAACTGCCTCTCTGGAGGAGTGCATTGTGTTCCCTAAAACAAGTAAACAACAGAGCTAAAGAGCTAAGGGCACTTCCAGTCTAGGGAATATACCTTGGGAAAAATGAAAATCAATAAGACAGAGCCACCCTAAAATTTATGGCTGCACTGCTTACAAGAACCTCAACTTGGGTACACCTTAAATATCCCAGGAAATATAAAAATGGTTCAAAAAATTGTGCTACTTACGTACGATGGAATATCCATCAGCCATGAAATCAATGTCATAAGACCAGTAGCAGCAAAATGAGTGGATTCAAGTACGATGATTCTAAGTGAAATAAGTCACAAAGAAAAAGAAACGTATTATAAGATATCACTTATGAAGATCCTGTAAACATGGCTACACATGAACTGAGTTAGGAAAGAGAACAGAGTCTCACATTTAGAAAACACTCTTATGCCTGCTTAAGGGGGAAGGAGAGGTGGGGTGATGCATAAAACCAGAGTTTGATATAAGCACAGGTACCGTTCCAAAAACAAACAATGAAATAGAAAAGACCTACACCATCCTCAGTGAAAGGGGCTCAAAACCCCATATTTCCCGCAGAGGAATATATCTGAGTAGTAAGAATCTTAAAACCTATGTATTGATATGTCTCCATAAGAGAATCAAGTGTTTCTAGACTGGCATAATCATGGCAGCGAGAATCAGCTCAAACCCACTATAAAAATGAATTTCAAAAACAAAACAAAAAAACAGGGAAATTCTTTACAATTCCTTCAGGGTCTCTGATGAAACCTGGAATGACCCTGTCTACAATTACAGCTGGATGTGGGATATGGCTGGACACTTGGGACTGAGATGATTGGTGAGACTGGGTGAGCAAATGCAGACCTTTTAAAGCAATAATGCAAGGCACCCATTCCATGGGTCCCAACTCTCCAGGTTTAAGGGTATATTACTACAGCTATAACATGTACGGGAAACCTAGAGAATGGACACACTGTGAATAAGAAAGGTCTCTAAAACTCAACGAACTGTCCCTCTCCTGGTGCTCCGCTTTGACTTTCCAACTGCTTTACTATCAATCTCCCAACCTGGAGAGACAGCACCTTTAACCTCCTGTTTCGCACAGGTTGCCAAATTCGCAGACAAAGAATGGGAAGAGGGAGAACAAATGAGAGAGTAGCTGTTAGGCATTTGGACGGGCATATGTCACTCTTATTTCCAGGGTGGAAGAAGAATTGACCAAAGTCTCAGACACACACCAGGAACCAGTATATGTTCTGAACCAAAATATTTCACTTGCGTTCAGCTCAGAAAAAACGAGTTAAATATGGAGCTCAGGGGCACAGCAATTCACAAACTGGCAGAGTAATAAAGGGCAACTATCGTCCAAAAATCTGTTGAGGGAAGGCAACGAGGCAAACTTGAAAGGGAGGCAGAATTGCCAGAAACAGATTTCAAGAGGTACGTTGGAATCGTCTTTAAAGCACAGGAAGAGGGGCACAACTTCGACAATGATGCACTTGGCTAAAGAGGGCGTTTGCATTTTCTCCTGAATATATTCAGGAGAAAGCGCATTCGCCCTTTTTGGCCAAGCAAGCAAGTGGGAAATGCAAATCTGCACTACAAAGAAGTATCACTTCACACCGGTCAAAAGGGACATCCACAAAATGGGTAAAAACCAGAAAGGCAAGACAGGTCCTAGAGAACAGGGAGCCTTGTTATGCTGATGGGCAGGATGTAAATTGCCAACTGCCTCTCTGGAGGAGAGCATTGTGTTCCCTAAAACAAGTAAACAACAGAGCTACAGAGCCAAGGACACTTCCAGTCAAGGGAATATACCTACGGAAAACTGAAAATCAATAAGACAGAACCACACCAAAATTTAGGGCTGCACTGCTTACAAGAACCTCAACTTGGGTACAACTTAAATATCCCAGGAAATATAAAACTGGTTCAAAAAATTGTAGTACTTACATATGATGGAATATCCCTCAGCCATGAAATCAATGTCATAAGACCAGTAGCAGCAAAATGAGTGGATTCAGGTACGATGATTCTAAGTGAAATAAGTCACACAGAAAAAGAATCGTATCATAAGATATCACTTATAAAGATCCTGTAAACATGGCTACACATGAACTGAGTTAGGAAAGAGAAGAGAGTCTCACATTTAGAAAAAACTCTTATGCCTGCTTAAGGGGGATGGAGAGGTGGGGTGATGCATAAAACCAGAGTTTGATATATGCACAGGTAGTGTTACAAAAACCATGTATGGAATAGAGAAGACATACAACTTCCTCAGGGAAAGGGACTCAAAACCCCATATTTCCCGCAGAGGAATATATCTGACTAGTAAGAATCTTAAAACCTATGAATTGATATGTCTCTTTCAGGGAATCAAGTGCGTCTAGACTGGCATAAACATGGCAGCAAAAATCAGCTCAAACCCACTATAAAAAGGAATTTGAAAAACAAAAAACAGGGAAATTCTTTACAATTACTTCAGGGTCTCTGATGAAACCTGGAATGACCCTATCTACAACGACAGCTGCATGTGGCATAAGGCTGGACACATAGGACTGAGAGGATTGGTGAGATTGCGTGAGCAAATGCAGACCCTTTAAAGCAATAATGAATGGCACACATTCCATGGGTCCCAACTCTACAGGTTGAAGGGAATATTACTACCGCTATAACATGTACGGGAAACCTAGAGAATGGACACACTGTGAATACGAATAGTCTCTAAAACTCAACGTATAGTCCCTCTCCTGGTGCTCCAGTTTGACTTTCCAACTGCTTTACTATCAATCTCCCAACATGGAGAGACCGCACCTTTAACCTCCTGTTTCGCACAGGTTGCCAATTTCGCAGAGGATTAATGGGAAGAGGGAGAACCAATGAGAGAGTAGCTGTTAGGCATTTGGACGGGCATATGTCACTCTTATTTCCCGGGAGGAAGAAGAATTGACCAAAGTCTCAGCCACCCACCGGGAACCAGTATATGTCCTGAACCAAAATATTGGACTTGCGTACAGCTCAGAAAAAAACATTTAAAAAACGGAGCTCAGGGGCACAGCAATTCACAACCTGGCAGAGTAATAAAGGACAACTATCCTCCAAAAATCTGTTGAGGGAAGGCCATGAGGCGGACTTGAAAGCCAGGCAGAATAGCCGGAAAAGGATTTCAAGAGGTACGTTGGAATCAACTTTAAAGCACAGGAAGAGGGGAACAACTTCGACAATGATGCACTTGGCCAAAAAGGGCTTATGCATTTTCTCCTGAGTATATTCAGGAGAAAACGCATACACATTTTTTGGCCAAGCAAGCAAGCGTTCATGCAAGTCTGCACTACAAAGAAGTATCATTTCCCACCGGTCCACAGGAACATCCAAAAAATGGGTAAAAACCAGAAATTCAAGACAGGCCCTGGAGAACAGGGAGCATTGTTATGCTGATGGGTGGGATGTATATTGCCAACTGCCTCTCTGGAGAAGTCCATTGTGTTCCCTAAAACAAGTAAACAACAGAGCTACTGAGCCAAGGGCGCATCCAGTCTAGGGAATATACCTTGGCAAACCTGAAAATCAATAAGACAGAGCCACCCAAAAATTTAGGCCTGCACTGCTTACAAGAACGTCAACTTGGGTCCACCTTAAATATCCCAGGAAATATAAAAATGGTTCAAAAAATTGTGGTACTTACATACGATGGAATATCCCCCAGACATGAAATCAATGTCATAAGACCAGTAGCAGCAAAATGAGGGGATTCAGGTACGATGATTCTAAGTGAAATAAGTCACACAGAAAAAGAAACTTATCATAAGATATCACTTATGAAGATCCTGTAAACATGGCTACACAAGAACTGAGTTTGGGAAGAGAACAGAGTCTCACATTTAGAAAACACTCTTATGCCTGCTTAAGGGGGAAGGAGAGGTGGGGTGATGCATAAAACCAGAGTTTGATAGAAGCACAGGTACTGTTCCAAAAACCAACTATGGAAGAGACAAGACCTACACCTTCCTCAGTGAAAGGGACTCGAAACTCCATATTTCCCGCAGAGGAATATATCTGACAAGTAAGAATCTTAAAACCTATGTATTGATATGTCTCCATAAGGGAACTAAGTGTGTCTAGAACGAAATAAACATGGCAGTGAGAATAAGCTCAAACCCACTATAAAAATGAATTTCAAAACAAAACATAAAAACAGTAAAATTCTTACACAACACCTTCAGTGGTTCTGATGAAACCTGGAATGACCCTATCTACAATGACAGCTGGATGTGGCATAACGCTGGTCACTTGGGACTGAGAGGATTGGTGAGATTGGGTGAAAATATGCAGACCCTTTAAAGCAATAATGCCTGCCACGCATTCCATGGTTCCCAACTCTCCAAGTAGAAGGGAATATCACTACAGTTATAACATGTATGGGAACCTAGAGAATGGAAACCATCTGATGGTGAAAGGTTTCTAAAACTCTACTACTTTTTTCTCTCCTTGTGCTCCAGTTTGACATTCCAACTGCTTTACTATCAATCTCCCAACTTGGAGAGTCAGGCCCTATAACCTCCTGGTTCGAACAGCTGGAAAATTGTGCAGAGGATATAAGGGAACAGAGAGAACCAATGAGAGAGTAGCTGTAGGCATTTGGACGGCCACATTTCACTCTAATTTCCCGTCACGAAGAAGAATTAGCCAAAGACTCAGCCTGCCCCCCCCCCCACAACCAGTATAGGTCCAGAAGCAAAACTGTGGATTTGCGGTCAGCTCACAAAAACGCGAGTTGAAAAATGGAACTCAGGGCCACAGCAATTCACTAACCTGCAGAGTTAAAAATGACTACTCTCTTCCAAAAATCTGTTGAGGGAAAGCCACGAGGCGGAAGTGAAAATGAGGCAGAGTGGCATGAAACAGATTTCAAGAGGTACATTGGAATCGCCTTTAAACACAGGAAAAGCATCACAACTTCGAAAATGATGGAAATGGTCATAAAGGGCATGTGGGTTTTCACGTGAATATATTCAGGAGAAAACGCATATGCCCTTTTCGGCCAAGCAAGCAAGCGGGCAATGCAAATCTGCATTACAAAGAACTATCACTTTCCACCAGCCAAAAGGGATATCCACAAAATGTGTAAAAACCAGAGAGGCAAGACAGGCACTGGAGAACAGGGAGCCTTGTTATGCTGATGGGCGGGATGTAAATTGCCAACTGCCTCTCTGGAGGAGTGCATTGTGTTCCCTAAAACCAGTATACAACAGAGCTACAGAGTCAAGGGCACTTCCAGTCTAGGAAATATACCTTGGGAAAACTGAAAATCAATAAGACAGAGCCACCCCAAAATTTAGGGCTTCACTGCTTACAAGAACCTCAACTTGTTTATACCTTAAATATCCCAGGAAAGACAAAAATGGTTCAAGAAATTTTGGTACTTACGTACGATGGAATATCCCTCAGCCATGAAATCAATTTCATAAGGCCAGTAGCAGCAAAATGAGTGGATTCAGGTTCGATGATTCTAAGTGAAATAAGTCACACAGAAAAAGAAACTTATCATGAGATATCACTTATGAAATTCCTATAAACATGGCCTCACATGAACTGAGTTAGGAAAGATACCAGAGTAACGAATCATATCATAAGATATCACTCATAGCTGGAATGTACACATGGCTACACATGAACTGATTTACAAACAGAACGGAATCACACATTTAGAAAACAATCTTCTGCCTGCTTAAGGGGAAAGGCGAGGTGGGGTGATGCATAAAATCACAGTTTTAAATTGGCACAGATACCGTTACATAAACCAAGTATGTAATAGAAAACACCTACTCCCGCCACAATGAACTGGACTCAACACCCCCTATTCATTGCAGAGTAATATGTCTGACTCTCAGTATTTTAAAACATATGTATTCTCATGTCTCCATAAAGGAATCATGTGTGTGTATAACGGCATGAACAGAGCACTGAAATTCAGTTAAACCCACTTATAAAAATAAATTTCAAAAGCAAAATGCAAAAACAGCGAAACAGTGAGAAAGTCTTAAAAATTACGTTCAAGGCCTGTGATGCAACCTGGATTGACCACCTTTACACCCACAGCTGGATGAGACATAAGACTGGACACTTGGGGCTGACAAGATTGCTGAGGTTGTGTGAGCAAAAGATCACCACTTAGAGCAATACTGTGTGCTACCCATTCTAGTGGTCCCAACTCTCCAGGTTTAAGGGAATCTTCCTACAGTTAAAACATGCATGGGAAACCCAGTGGATGATACACTGTGTAATTGGGAAAGTTTTCTAAAAGGTACCTCATTTTTCCTTTTGTCAGGCTCGGCTTCGCCATTCCATCTGCATTACTAAAAATCTCCCCACTTGGAGTGTCAGCGCCTTTAACCTCCTGTTATGCACAGTTTGCAAATAGTGCAGAGGATGATCATGAAGAGGGGGAATAAATGAGAGATTAGCTGTAGGTGTTTGGATGGGCACATGTCACTCTAGTTTCCCACCAGGAAGAAGAATTAACCAAAGGCTCAGCCTGAAGCCCCGGAACCAGACTAGGGCCTAAAGCCATCCTGCAGTATTGCAGCCAGCTCACAAAGAGGCGAGTTGAAAAATGGAACTCAGGGGCACAGCAATTCACAAACTTGCAGAGTTATAAAGGACAACTATCATCCAGAAGTATATTGAGGAAAGGCAGTGAAGAGGATTTGAATGCAAGGCAGAATTGAAGGAAACAGATTTCAAGAGGTAGATTTGAGATGTCTTTAAAGCACATGAAAAGCGACAGAATTTCGACAATGTTGCCCTTGGCTGAAAAGGGATTATGTGTATTTTCTTGAATATATTCGGAAAAAAATGCATACGCCCTTTTTGGCTAAGCAAGCCATCAGGCATTGCAAATCCACACTACAGAGAAGTGTCCCTTACCTCCAGTCAAAAGGGCCATCCACAAATAGTGTAAAAACCGCAAATGCAGGACAGGCCATGGAGAAAAGGAAGCCTGGTTACACCGATGGACAGGATGTAAATTGCCAACAGCCTCTCTGGAGAACTGTATGTTGTTTTCTAAAACAGAGCTACAGAGCATAGCACACTTCCACTCATGGGCGTGTATTTTGGGAAAACTAAAAATCCATAACACACAGCCAGCCCAAACTTTAGGGCTGCTCTGTTTACAAGAACCTCGACTTCAGTACACTTTAAATATCCCAGGAAAGGAAAAATAATCATATAGATGTTGTGGTACTTATATACAATGGAATGTCACTCAGACATAAAATCAATGTCATAAGGCCAATAGCAGCTTAATGAGTGGCTTTAGGTACGATGATGCTAATTGAAATGAGCCACAAAGTAAAAGAAACTTATTGTAATATATCACTTATAGAGGGAATGTAAACATGGCTACACATGAACTGAATTTCAAAAGAGAACCGAGTTACACATTTAGAAAACACACTTATGCCTCCTTAAGGGGAAAGGTGACGTGGGGTGATGTGTAAAAGCAGAGTTTGAAATTAGCACAGATCCCATTCCATATACCAAATATGTAATAGACAAGACCTACTCCTTTCTCAATGAACTGGACACAAAACACCCTATTCACTGAAGAGGAATATATCTGACTGGTAATAACCTTGAAACCTATGTATTTATATGTCTCCATAAAGGAATCAAGTGTATGTAGATTGGCATAAACACAGATCAATGGAACAGGACAGAAAGCACAGAGATAAACCTACATACCTATGGCTATCTCATCTATGACAAAGGAGCTAAGGATATACAATGGAGGAAACACTGTCTCTTCAGTAATTGGTGCTGGGAAAACTGGACCCCTCCACATAAAAGAATGAAATTAGAACACTCCATAACACCATACACAAAAATAAACTCTAAATTGATTAGAGATCTAAATATAAGACCAGACACTATAAAACACTTAGAGGAAACCATAGGCAGAACACTCTATGACATAAATCACAACAAGATCCTTTTTGACCCACCACTTAGAGAAATGGAAATAAAAACAGAAATCAACAAATGGGACCTAATGAAACTTAAAAGCTTTTACACAGTACAGGAAAACATAAACAAGATGCAAAAACAACACTCAGAATGGGAGAAAATATTTTCAAATGAAGCAATTGACAAAGGATTAATCTCCTAACTTTACAAGCACCTCATGTAGCTCAATATCACAAAAACAAACAACCCAATCCAAAAACGGGCAGAAGACCTAAATAGACATTTCTCCAAAGAAGATATACAGATTACCAAGAAACACATGAAAGGATGCTGAACATCACTAATCATTAGAGAAATGCAAATCAAAACTACCCTGAGGTATCACCTCACAGCAGTCAGAGTGGCAATCATCAAAAAAATCTACAAAACCATAAACGCTGGAGAGGCCTTTATTGGAGAAAAGGGAACACACTTGCACTGTGGGTGGGAATGTAAATTGATATGGGCACTAGGGAGAACAGCACGGAGGTTCCTTTAAATAACTAACAATAGAAGTACCATATGACACAACAATCCAACTACTGGGCATTTGCCTTGCGAAAACCATAATTCAAAAAGAGTTATGTACAAACATGTTCATTGCAGCTCTATTTGCATTAGCCAGGACATGGAAGCAACCTAAGCGTCCATCGACAGATGAATGGATAAAGAAGATCTGGCACATATATACAATCAAATATTACTCAACCATGAAAAGAAGCAAAACTGAGTTATTTGTACTGAGGTGGATGGACTTAGAATCTGTCCTACACAGTGAAGTAAGTCAGAAAGGGAAAAACTAATACTGTATGTTAACAGAGATATACGGAATCTAATGAAGAAAAAAAAAAGATTTTGAAGAACCTAGTGGCAGGACAGGATTAAGGACACAGACATAGAGAAAGGACTTGAGGACACCGGAAGGGGGATGGGTAAGCTGGGATGAAGTGAGAGAGTGGCATGGACATAAATACTTTACCAAATGTAACACCAATAGCTACTGGGAAGCAGCCACATAGAACAGGGAGATCAGCTTGGTGCTTTGTGAGCACATAAAGGGGTGGGATATGGAGTGTGGGAGGGAGATGCAAGAGGGAGGGGATCTGGTGATATTTGTATATGTATAGCTGATTCACTTTGTTATACAGCAGAAACGAACACTCCATTGTAAAGCAATTATACTCCAATAAACGTGTAAAAGGAAAAAAAAAAAGAAAGCCCAAGGATAAACCTACACACCTATGGTCAACTAATCTATGACAAAGGAAGCAAGACTATACAATGGAGATAAGACAGTCTCTTCAATCATTGGTGCTGGGAAATATGGACAGCTACATGTAAAAGAATGAAATTAGAACACTCCCCAACACCATACGTAAAAAAATATTCAAAATCGATTAGAGACCTTAATGTAAGACCAGACAGTATAAAACTCTGAGAGGAAAACTTACGAAGGATACTCTGACGTAAATCACAGCAAGATCTTTTTTGATCCACCTCCTATAGTAATGAAATAAAAAAGAAAACTAAACAGGTGGGACCTAATGAAACGTAAAAGCTTTTGCAAAGCAAAGGAAACTACAAACAAGACGAAAAGACAACCCTCAGAATGGCAGAAAATATTTGCAAACGAATCAATGGACAAATGATTAATCTCCAATATATATAAACAGCTCATGCAGCTCAATATTAATAAAACAAACAACCCAATACAAAAATGGAAGAAGATCTAAATAGATATTTCTTCCAAGAAGACATAGAGATGGCCAGTACACACATGAAAATCTGCTCAACATCACTAATTCTTAGAGAAATGGAAATCGAAACTACAATGAGGTATCACGTCAAATCATCAGAAAATCTACAAACAACAAATGCTGGAGAGGGTGTGGAGAAAAGGAACCTTCTTCCACTATTGTTGGGAATGTAAATCGATACAGTCTCTATGGAGAACAGTATGGAGGTTCCTTAAAAAAAATTAAAAATAGAATTACCATATAATCCAGCAATCCCACTACTGGGCATATACCCAGAGAAAACCATAAATCAAAAAGACACATTCACCACAATGTTCATTGCAGCACTATTTACAATAGCCAGGTAATGAAAGCAACCTAAGTGCCCACAGACAGACGAATGGATAAAGATATGGTACATATATACAATGGAATGTTACTCAGCCATACATAGGAATGAAATTGGGTCATTTGTAGAGACCTTGATGGATCTAGAGACTGTCATACAGAGTGAAGTAAGTCAGAAAGAGAAAAACAAATATTGTATATTAATGCATATATGTGGAACCTAGAAAAATGGTACAGATGAACCAGTTTGCAGGGCAGAGATAGAGACACAGATGTAGAGAACAAACATATGGACACCAAGGGGGGAACACCATGTGAGGGTGGTGGTGGGATGAATTGGGAGACTAGGATTCACATGTGCACACTTATATGTATAAAATAGATATCCAATAAGAACCTGCTGTATAAAATGAATAAATAAATTTAAAAAAATTAAAAATAAATAAATAACATTTAATAAAATAAAACAGAAAAAAAGTTTTTCCCTTCACATAGATGTCTTTATATTAATGCATTATTTCCATGTTTATATCTGCAAATTAAAAAAAAAAAGAGGAATAAATAAAATCTACCTTGAACCAAAAAGTAAAAAAGGAAAAAAAAAAAAAAAAAACAAACAGAACCCACCAGTTATACAGAGGAAAATCGTACAAGGGCACTTGCTCCAGTGGTAAAAAATTCTTAAGTTGGTCAGAGTTGGGAAATCGTCTCCCATGCAGTCAGCAGCACTCCCCCCGACAAGGAGCATCCTCACTGCAAAGCTGGGGGACTGTGTCGAGGCGTCTGTGAGTAAATGTGAGCTGAGCCCCAGTCCTGCTGCAGCTGAACTCTTCCCACCCTTTCCAGGTAAAACACCTGAATATGTACAAGCACTTGCAAGCCTAGAGGAAGGGCTGTGGAGCCACACCAGCGACAGCACGCAGGCCGACTTGGTGCCTGCAGGCCAGCCAGGATGGTCCTGGCCCCAGAAGCTCTTCTGGAGGCTTTCCATTTCCCTGCCTGAGATACCCCTCCTGCCACGGCCCCCACTGCTTTTTTACTTCCTCACCTCTGCCTGGGGAGAAATTCCAGCGGCAGGTATGGATGACACATCCTCTTCTTTAGCAGGTGGAAGCCTGGCAACTCCTGCAGAAAGTCCAGCAGAGCCCCCCTCACACTGGGCCACCCACAAAGCCACGGCCCCTCACTCCCTCCCACCACCCCAGCCACGACACTGCTGACGGGGCAGAGAATATGGCATCAGGCACAGCTACAGGGGCTCTTGCTGACTGGAGAGGTGTTTATATTGACCTCAACCCAGGCACACCTGGGGTGGGCAGGCAGACAGTGTCAGGCTGCCCAAATCAGCCAATCCTCACCCCTCAGGGGCTCACAGTAGCAGAAAATGAACCTTGCTAAACGGGCCAGGCCCAAGGAACAGGTGTGGGCCCTTGAGAGTCAGGCTAGAAAAGGGGCTGCAGCTGCGGCTTGTTTTCTTATCATTTTATCTGGTCCATGAGTGGAAAACAACTTCAAGAAGACCCTATCCTAATGAGAGGAACCCAGGAGTCAGGGAGAGGAGTGATGGTGGGTGGAGACAGAGGCCTGGTGCCCTGGCTGCAGTGGAAGTGTCTGGAAGACCAGGCAGAGAGAGGCTGCACAGAGTGATAGCCAGGGTCACAGACCTGTCAGAGCTGCTGTTTGTTAGTTCAAGTCCTGCTCGGAGGTGTTCTGTGTCAGCTGTGAGCGACAGGTGAGCTGGGGGTTCTCTGCAAGGTGGGCTATGTGCACAGTTCCTGTGTGTCCAGCCCTGCTGCGGTACCTGCCCAGGGGAGCTCCGTATCCTTGGAAGGGCCTGACTATGATAGCCCCATGGGCTGCTGGGTAGCTGCACAGGTGAGCTCCATACCCTGGGAGGGACTTGAACATGAGAGCCCCGTGGGCTGTGGGGTGGGGGGTGCAGCCCAGGTGAGCTCCATATCCTGGGATTGGCCTGACCACGAGAGCCCCATGGGCTGCTGGAGACCTGGTAAAGGATATCAGGACAGTCAGTTAAGCCACTGAGGATATACATCCAGTAGCTCCAATTTCCTACTCCCTGCTGCTCATTCTACCATCCACCAGGCCATGGCATTCTGTATTACACTTCAATGATGCCTTCTTCTGTATTCCATTCATCTCAGAGTCACAAGAATTTTTGGCTTGTGTGTGGTAGGACACAACATGCAACACAAGCAATAATGCTGGGCCGTCCTGCACCAATGGTTCAAAAATCCCCACACCATCATTGGGGAAATGTCCTCTAAAGACCTAAACGTTCTACCTCTGTAAAAGGGAACCCTCCTTCAATATGCAGATGACATTCTGATCGCCAGGCCTACTAAAGACGCCTCTGAACTACCTAGCCAAGAAAGGATAGAAGGTGTCCAAGAAAAAGGCTCAAATATCCCAGGCTCAGGTGACATGACTGGGCTTCATTCTCACAGATATTCAGAGAAACGCATCCCAGGTTAGGGAAGAAGCCATTTGCAGCCTTACCTCTTCTAAAACTAGAAGACAGCTTAGGGGTTCCTGGGGAGGCCAAGGTTTTCTGCATCTGGATCCCTAAATACAGTCTAATAGCTGGGCCTCTACATGAAACACTGACACGAAAAGATGATGATCCTTTTGAATAGAATCCAGAAGCAGCCTTTCAAGAATGGAAAGAGCAGTCAATTCAGACCCTTGCCCAGGAACTCGCTAATTTAGCTAAACCCTTTGACCTTTACGGTCAAAGGTTAATTGCCCTTGGAGCCTTAGTGCAAAAACTGGGACCACTTGAAATGGAGCAACACAAGAATGCCCTTCAGGTATGATAAACTATGGTCACCAAGGGCTTTGCCCACTGACTCATCAGGCCAGGATACTGTGGTATCTAAAAAGCTGGAAATCAGCAGCCCACAAGGCCAGCTCCCTCCTAAGGGAAAAGGACCCCACGTCGTGATCCTAACCACCCATCATGCCCTGAAGTTGCAGGGGTCGCTCTGTGGACACACTGACCTCGAGTGAGGAGGCCCTCCAAATCCAACCTCCAGAGAGACAAATGGGGGCAACGGGCCCCCAAGATGACTCGTGTGACCATCACTTGACCTGGAGTTTCTCTCAGAAAACAGCAAGACTGTGCCCCTAAAGAGCAGACTACTGCTTGCAGGACTTACTGCACCCAGAGTGGAGCTAATAAGCTTGGCGGGGGAAACGTATATCACGCTTTCACAATAGAAAACCCTATAGACACCGGGGTGATGGTGGCCAATATGACCGGCAGGACTGCTGGCTACTTCTAAAGGCCGTTGACTCAGTGGACGTCATGGTCCTGGATCATCACTGACCCTGGACTGTCTGGGAGTTTCGCGGGCCGGGTTCTGACACATGGTGCTGTTTGTACATTAATTCAGGGACCTAATTAAAGAAAGCACAGACTACTGGTCAGAGCATCTAGGCTGGCAAAAACCGTCAGCCTAAGGTCGCCGAACAAATGTGGGGTGGGGTGAAACCTGCCACTTCAGCATCTCTGCACATCTCTTTCCTGGACACTTAAAGGTCATCAGAATCTATAACACTTCCAATGCTGGTGCTCAGGCGTACGAGAAGTAAGGCAGGAAGCCTTGGGACAATCAACCTCACCTGTAGGCTGGTGGGGAGACGTTTTGCCCCTCCCCTCAAGTATCAGGGCTCCCACCACAGCATGAAGCAGTTACAAAAGAGGGGTCTGCACCCTCAAAACCCCAAGAATGAGGAACGGAACAAAAAGCAGAGGAGGTGTTCGTCTTTGGCAACGTTCATTAAAAATTCCTGGGAGATAAAAAGAGAACCTGGGCAATAAAATAAAGTCTAAGCTGTTTTTCCTTTGTGCTTTGTCTAATTTCACGTGCTCCTAGGGTTCCGCATGCAGAGGTCCCACACCCGGCACTTCAGACCCGATTTCGTAGTGCAGAATGGCTGGGTCATCACCTCAGCTAGCGGGGTCCCATGCAGACCCCACGGCATAGAGCCTGAGCTTCAGCTAACCCAGCGCTCGAGAGCTCCATCCCCTCCCTCCCACTGACGCTGCTGGGATCCCTACACAGCATCCCAGCCCACAGCCCGTGGGGGAGTGCAAACTCTCACCTCTCCATTCTGTTTTAAAAATAATGTTTCCTTTGCTTCTGAACCAAACTCAGTCTTGATCTGTTGGCTCCAATGACACTGGGCACGGGGATTTCTGTTGGGGTCCACTCTGGAGGATCAGTAACAGAAATTGAGAACATTGTAACTTCAATGAACAGATGTGTGAGCCAAACTGTAGTTAACACAGAGCAGTGTATAATGCTTGGGTAAAATAAGATGTTTCTAAGACTTACCTTTGATATTTCCATCACTTTACTATAAGCAAGTTCAGTGAAGACGTCTGTCTTATTTGTCAGGTCAACATTAGAGAAATGAAGTGATTTATTTCCATGGATGTACATCGAATACTCTTGGCTGAGGCTTCAATCTTCTTTTGAATGCTTTTCCATTGAAAAGGATACCTCTCTTTCAGCTCCCCCATTTCTGAGAAGTATAAAATCTTATAATTTATTATTACCAAAGGGGAAAGGTAGGAAAAGGGATAAATTAACAGTGTGGGATTAACACATACACACTGCTATGTATAAAATAGATCATCAACAAGGAACTACTGTATAGCACAGGGAACTACACTGAATATTTTGCAATAACCTATAAGGGGAAATAATCTGAAAAAGAATAGATATTTTTATTGACATCGTCTATCAAAGACAGATAAAATGTAACCTAAGCAAGGCCGATGGTGAACGCTTCTGACCCTGAAGATTTCAATCATCTAAAGTTTGGGCTCTGCCTATTTCCCAAGGCGCTTAATGGACATACGTGTAGCCGTAGCTTAAAAATTCCCCAGTTTGGGGTACGGGGAGGCACTGATTTGGAAAAATCCCTGGTGTTCTCCTTCCATGCACTGGACCCTTCCTACAGCTAAAACATGCCTGTCACACGTAGAGGATGGTACACCATTTGATCGGAAAGAGTTTGGAAAAGGCACCTCATCTCCTCATTGTCTGGTGCTCGGGTTCACCCCTCCAGCATCTTTCCTGACAATCTCCTCACTTGGGGATATCAGCACCGTCAACATCCTGTTGCACACAGTTTGTAATTTGTCCAGAGGATGAAGTGGAAGGATGAGAAAAATTTAGAGACAAGTCTTAGTTGTTCAGACAGGCACATGCCACTCTAATTTCCAATCCGGAAGACAAATACATCAAAGGCTAGAATTGCCCACGGAAACAGAATAGGGCTAGAGGAAATCCCGCTGTTTTGTGTCCAGTTTCCAAAAACACAAGTTTAATAATGGAACTCAGGGGCACTAAAATTCATGAAACTGCAGAGTTGAAAATATCTATCGTCGAAAAATGTCTTGAGGTAAGTCATAGAAAAGGAATTGTAAGCAAGGTAGAGTGGCAGGAAACAGATTTGAAGAGGTAGAAAGGACTCCCCTTTAAAGCACAAGAAAAGGGGCTGAACATCGCCAATGTTGCAGTTGGCCCAAAAGGGCATATGCAATTTTTTCTGAATATATTCAAGTAAAGGCCATACACACTTTTTATCCAACCAAACAGGTGGGCACTGGAAATCAATACTACAAAATGTATCACTTCACATCAGTCAGAAGGGCCATCCACATAAAGTGTAAACACCAGAAATGCAGGACAGGGTGAGGAGAAAAGGGAGCCCTGTGAGGCTGATAGTGGAATTGTAATTTGCCAACGGCCACTATGGCGAAGTGTATTGTGTTTGCTAAAACATCTAAAAGATGAGCTACAGAGCATAGGGCACTTGCACTCATTGACGTATCTGCATTGTGATGAAAAGTTCATGGAGAATTGTGGTGACAAATTTCACAGATACTTGTGATGATGAGGGCATTGACTATTGTGAAGACACAGGTCATGAAACCTTGTGATGACGGGACACACGGAGCATTGTGATGACTGGGGTCATGTAGCATTGTGATGACAGGGGCATGGAGCATTGGTCTGACAAGTTTCATGGATAATTGTGTTGACAGTGGGCATGGCACATTGTGATGACAAGGGCATGGAGCATTGTGATGAAAAGGTCATGGATTATGGTGAAGACAGGTGTCAGGGAGCATTGTGATGGCATATTTCATGTACCCTTGTGATGACAATGGCATGGAGCATTGTGATGCCAAGTGTTATGAAGGATTGTGATGACAAAGGTAATGGAGCATTGTGATGACAAGGGATGGAGCATTGTGATGACAAGGGTCATGGAGCATTGTGATGACAAGGGTATGGAGCATTGTGATGACAACGGCCATTGAGAATTTTGATGAAAATATTGTGAAGCATTGTGATGACAAAGGCATGGGGCATGCTATGACAGGGGTCATGGGGCATTGCGATGACAAGTGCATGGAGAATTGTGATGACAAGAGCATGTTAAACTGTGATGAGAACTGTCATGGAACATTGTGATGACAAGGACGTGAAGAATTGTGATGACAAGGGACATGGAGCATTGTGATGGCCAGGACATGGAGCATTGTGATGGCAAGACCGTGGAGCACTGTGATGAGAAGACCATGGATAATTATAGTGACGAGCATCATGGAGCACTGTAATGACAAGGGTCATGGAGCATTGTGATGATACGTCTCATTGAGCATTGTGATGACAGGGGTCATGGATCATTGTGATGACAAGGGTCATGGAGTATTGTGATGACAAGCTTGTGGAGTATTGTGATGACAAAGCATTTAACACTCTGATGGGAAGTGTCATGGAACATAGTTATGCCAAGAACGTGGAGAATTGTGATGACAGGGAACATTTAGCATTGTGATGACCAGGGAATGGAGCATTGTGATGGCAAGACCGTGGAGCATTGTGATGAGAAGACCATGGATAATTGTGATGACGAGCGCCATGGAGCGCTATAATGACAAAAGGTATGGAGAATTGTGATGACAGTGGCCATGGAGCATTGTGATGAAAAGAGTCATGGAGCATTTTGATGACAAGGGTGTGGAGCATTGTGATGTGAAGACCATGGATAATTGTGAATGACGAGCGTCATGGAGCACTGTAATGACAAGGGGTATGGAGCATTGTGATGACAGTGCTCATGGAGCATTGTGATGACAAGTGTCATGGAGCATTCTGATGACAAGCTTGTGGAGTATTGTAATGACAATGGCATGGAGCATTGTGATGAAAAGGGCATGGAGCATTGTGATGAAAAATGCATGGAGGCTTTTCATGACAGTGTTCAAGGAGCATACTGACGACAAGTGTCAGGGAGCATTGTGATGACAAGTGTATTGAGAATTGTGATGACAAATATCATGGAGCATTCTGACGACAAGGGCATGGAGTATTGTGATGACAGGAATCATGGAGCGTTGTGATGACAAGGTTTATGGAACATTGTGATCACATGGGTTTGGAGCATTGTGAAGACAGAGGACATGGATCATTTTGATTTCAAGGAGCATGGAGCATTGTGAGGAAAAGGGCATGAAGCAAGGTGATCCCAAGTTTCATGGAGGATTGTGATGACAATGGAAATGGTGTATTGTGATGACAAGCGCATAGGGCATTGTAATGACAAGGTCATGTAGCATTTTGCTGACAAAGGCATGGAGCATTGTAATGACATATGTCATGGAGCACTGTGATGACAAGCGTCACGGATCATTGTGAATACCGGGGTCATGGAGCATTGGGATGACAAGTACATGGATAATTGTGATGACAGTGTCATGGAGCACTGGGCTGAAAATTTTCATGGAGTGTTGTGATGAAAGGGGTCATGGAGCATTGTGATGACTAGGGAATGGAGCATTGTGATGACAAGAGTCCCGGATCATTGTGTCGTCAGGTGTCATGGAATGATGTGATGACAGTGGTCATGGAGCTTTGAGATGATATTGGCCATGGAGCATTGTGATGAAGAGGTCGTGGAACATTTGGCTGAAAATATTCATGGATTATTGTGATGACAGGGGTCATAGAGCATTGTGATGACAAGGTAATGGAGCATGGTGATGACAAGGTCCTGGAGCATTGTGATGAGAAGACCATGGATACTTATGATGAAAATTCTCATGGAGCATTCTGATGAAAAGGGGCATGGAGCATTGTGATGATTAGGGCATGGAACACTGTGATACATCGGTCATGGGTCATGGAGCTTTGTGATGACAAGTCATGGAGCATTGTGATGACAAGGGCATGGATCATTGTGATGACAGGGCCATGGAGCTTTGGTCTGACAAGATTCATAGATTATTGTGATGACAGTGGACATGGTGCACTGTGATGACAAGGGCATGGATCATTGTGAAGAGAAGGTCATGGAGTATTGTGAAGACAGCTGTCAGGGAGCATTGTGGTGACATATGTCATGGTCCATTGCGATGAAAATGGCTGGGAGTATTGTGATGCCAAATGTAATGAAGGATTGTGATGACAAATATAAAGGAGCATTGTGATGACTAGGGCTTGGAGTATTATGATGACAATGGCCACTGAGAATTTTCATGACAAGCTCGTGAAGCATTGTGATGACAAGGTCCTGGAGCATTGTGATGAGAAATGCATAGAGAATGGTGATGACAATGGTCATGGAGCATTCTGATGACAAGCTTGTGGAGTATTCTGATGACAATGGCATGGAGCACTGTGATGAAAATGGTCAGGGAGCATTGTGCTGACAAGTGCATGGAGAATTGTGATGACAAGGGTCATGGAGCATTCTGATGACAAGCTTGTGGAGTATTCTGATGACAATGGCATGGAGCATTGTGATGAAAACTGCATGGGTCATTGTGAGGAAAAATGCATGGAGCCTTTTCGTGACAGGGTTCATGGAGCATTCTGATGACAAGTGTCAGGGAGCACTGTGATGACAAGTGTATTGAGAATTGTGATGACAATGGTCATGGAGCATTTTGATGAAAAGTGCATGGAGTATTGTGATGACAGGCATCATGGAGCGTTGTGATGACAAGTGTTATGGAACATGGTGATCACAAGTGTTTGGAGCATTGTGATGACACAGGTCATGGATCATTTTGATTTCAAGAAGCATGGAGCATTGGGATGACAAGGGCATGAAACAATGTGATACCAAGGTTCATGGAGGATTTTGATGACAATGGTAATGGAGTATAGTGATGACAAGCGCATAGAACATTGTAATGACAAGTTCATGTAGCATTTTGCTGACAAAGGCATGGAGCATTGTGATCACAGGTGTCATGGAGCACTGTGATGCCATGCGTCACAGAGCATTGTGAATACATGGGTCATGGAGAATTGGGATGAAAAGGGCATGGATCATTGTGATGAAAAGCGTCATGGAAGATTGGGCTGAAAATGTTCATGGAGTATTGTGATGACAGGGGTCATGGAGCATTGTGATGACAAGAGTCCCGGATCACTGTGTTGTCAGGGGTAATGGAGGGTTGTGATGACAGTGGTCATGGAGCATTGTGATGATATTGGTCCTGGAGCACTGTGATGAGAAGACCATGGAGACATGTGATGACAAGTCTCATGGAGTATTCTGTTGAAAAGGGGCATGGAGCATTGTGATTACAGTGGTCTTGGGGCATTGTTATGACAAGGGCATGGAGCATTGTGAAGAGAAGGACATGGAGCATTCTGATGAATGTGTCATGGAGCACTGTTATGACAAGTGCTTGGAGCATTGTGATTACAGGTGTTTTGGAGCACTGTGATGAAAAGGGCATGGATAATTGTGATGAAAAAGGCATGGAGCCTTGTCATGACAGTGTTCAAGGAGCATACTGATGACAAGTGTCAGGGAGCATTGTGATGAAAAGTGTATTGAGCATTGTGATGACTAAGGTTATGGAGCATAGTGATGAGAAGACCATGGATAACTGTGATTATGAGCATCATGGGGTGTTGTGATGATAAGTGTTATGGAATACTGTGATCACAACGGTTTGGAGCATGGTGATAACAGAGGTCATGGAGCATTTTGATTTCATTTTGATGACAATAGCCTGAAGCATTATGATGATGGGCATGGTGCATTGTGATGATAGGATTCATGGAGCTTTGAGATGAAAATGGGCATCGAGCATTTTGATAACAAGGGTCTTGGAGCATTGTGATGACAATGACATGGAGCATTGTGATGAGAAGTCCATGGAACATTCTGATGACATGCGTCATGGAGCTTTCTGATGACAAGGGCATGGAGCATTGTGATTACAGGGGTCTTGGAAAATTGTGATGACAAGTGTCATGGAGCCTTGTGAATGACAAGGCCGTGGAATATTGTGATGGCAGGGGTCATGGAACATTGTTATGACAGGTGTAATGGAGCATTGTGATGAGAAGGGCAGGAAGCATTGTTGTGAAATGTTTCATGGATTATTGTGATGAGAGTGGGCATGGAGCATTGTGATGACAAGAGCACAGAACGCTGTGATACATGGGTCATGGAGGATTGCAATGACAAGGGCATGGAGCATTGTGATGAGAAGGGCATTGAGCATTGTGATGACAAGTGTCATGGAGCTTTGTGATGACAAGGGCATGGAGCAATGTGATGAGAGGGTTCATGGAGCATTGTGATGACAATGACATGGAGCATTGTGATGTCAAGTGTCATGGAGTTTTGTGATGACAAAGTCATGGAGCATTTTGATGACAAGGGCATGGTGCATTGTGATGAGAAGGGCAGGGAGCAGTTTGAGGACAGGGTCATGCAGCAATTTTATGAAAATTGTAATGGAACCTTTTGATGACAGGTGTTATAGAACATTGTGATATCAGGGGTCATGGATCTTTGGGATGAAAAGGGTCATGGAGCATTTTGATGACAGGAGTTGTGGAACACTGTGATGTCAGGGGTCATGGAACATTGTGATGATAAGGGGATTTAGCATTGTGATGACAGGGGTCATGGAACATTGTGATTACAGGGGTGAGGGAGTAATGTGATGACTAGTGATGGAACATTATGATATCTCATGTGAGAGAGCATTTTGATGAGAAGTGCATGGAACATTGGGATTACAAGGTTTATGGAGCATATCGATGACAAGGTTGTGGACCATTGTGATGAAAAGCGCGTGGCACATTGTGATGACAAGGGTCATGGAGCATTGTTCTGACAGAGGCATGGAGCATTGTGATGACAAGGGTCACGGAGCATTGTGATGAGAAGTTCAAGGAACATTGTGGTTACAAAGGTCACAAAGCCTTGTGATGACGCGGGCATGAACCATTGTGATGACAAACGTTATGTAGCGCTGTGATGACTGGATTCACGGATCATTGTGATGACAGGGGTCATGGAGCATTGTGATGAAAATGGCATGGAGCATTGTGATGACAGAGGTCATGGAGAATATTGATTTCATTGTGCTGACAATAGGCGGAAGCATTATGATGATGGGCATGATACATTTTGATGACAGGGTTCATGGAGCATTGAGATGAAAAGGGGCATGGAGCACTGTGATTACAGGGGTATTGGAGCATTGTGATGACAAGTGTCATGGAGCCTTGTGATGACAAGGCCATGGAACATTCTGATGACATGCTTCATGGAGCTTTGTGATGACAAGGGCATGGAGCATTGTGATGATAAGACCATGGAGACTTGGTATGACAAGTCTCATGGAGCATTCTGATGAAAAGGGGCATGGATCATTGTCATTACAGGGCCCTTGGAGCATTGTGATGACTAGGGCATGGAGCATTGTGATGAGAAGGCCATGAAGCATGCTGATGACATGCGTCATGGAGCTTTTTAATGACAAGGGCATGGAGCATTGTGATTACAGGGATCTAGGAGCATTGTGATGAATAGGGCATGGATCACTGTGATAAAATAGGCATGGAACCTTGTCATGACAGTGTTCAAGGAGCATACTGATGACAAGTGTCAGGGAGCATTGTGATGAAAAGTGTATTGAGCATTGTGATGACTAAGGTTATGGAGCATAGTGATGAGAAGACCATGGATAACTGTGATTATGAGCATCATGGGGTGTTGTGATGATAAGTGTTATGGAATATTGTGATCACAACGGTTTGGAGCATGGTGATAACAGAGGTCATGGAGCATTTTGATTTCATTTTGATGACAATAGCCTGAAGCATTATGATGATGGGCATGGTGCATTGTGATGATAGGATTCATGGAGCTTTGAGATGAAAATGGGCATCGAGCATTTTGATAACAAGGGTCTTGGAGCATTGTGATGACAATGACATGGAGCATTGTGATGAGAAGTCCATGGAACATTCTGATGACATGCGTCATGGAGCTTTCTGATGACAAGGGCATGGAGCATTGTGATTACAGGGGTCTTGGAAAATTGTGATGACAAGTGTCATGGAGCCTTGTGAATGACAAGGCCGTGGAATATTGTGATGGCAGGGGTCATGGAACATTGTTATGACAGGTGTAATGGAGCATTGTGATGAGAAGGGCAGGAAGCATTGTTGTGAAATGTTTCATGGATTATTGTGATGAGAGTGGGCATGGAGCATTGTGATGACAAGAGCACAGAACGCTGTGATACATGGGTCATGGAGGATTGCAATGACAAGGGCATGGAGCATTGTGATGAGAAGGGCATTGAGCATTGTGATGACAAGTGTCATGGAGCTTTGTGATGACAAGGGCATGGAGCAATGTGATGAGAGGGTTCATGGAGCATTGTGATGACAATGACATGGAGCATTGTGATGTCAAGTGTCATGGAGTTTTGTGATGACAAAAGTCATGGAGCATTTTGATGACAAGGGCATGGTGCATTGTGATGAGAAGGGCAGGGAGCAGTTTGAGGACAGGGTCATGCAGCAATTTTATGAAAATTGTAATGGAACCTTTTGATGACAGGTGTTATAGAACATTGTGATATCAGGGGTCATGGATCTTTGGGATGAAAAGGGTCATGGAGCATTTTGATGACAGGAGTTGTGGAACACTGTGATGTCAGGGGTCATGGAACATTGTGATGATAAGGGGATTTAGCATTGTGATGACAGGGGTCATGGAACATTGTGATTACAGGGGTGAGGGAGTAATGTGATGACTAGTGATGGAACATTATGATATCTCATGTGAGAGAGCATTTTGATGAGAAGTGCATGGAACATTGGGATTACAAGGTTTATGGAGCATATCGATGACAAGGTTGTGGACCATTGTGATGAAAAGCGCGTGGCACATTGTGATGACAAGGGTCATGGAGCATTGTTCTGACAGAGGCATGGAGCATTGTGATGACAAGGGTCACGGAGCATTGTGATGAGAAGTTCAAGGAACATTGTGGTTACAAAGGTCACAAAGCCTTGTGATGACGCGGGCATGAACCATTGTGATGACAAACGTTATGTAGCGCTGTGATGACTGGATTCACGGATCATTGTGATGACAGGGGTCATGGAGCATTGTGATGAAAATGGCATGGAGCATTGTGATGACAGAGGTCATGGAGAATATTGATTTCATTGTGCTGACAATAGGCGGAAGCATTATGATGATGGGCATGATACATTTTGATGACAGGGTTCATGGAGCATTGAGATGAAAAGGGGCATGGAGCACTGTGATTACAGGGGTATTGGAGCATTGTGATGACAAGTGTCATGGAGCCTTGTGATGACAAGGCCATGGAACATTCTGATGACATGCTTCATGGAGCTTTGTGATGACAAGGGCATGGAGCATTGTGATGATAAGACCATGGAGACTTGGTATGACAAGTCTCATGGAGCATTCTGATGAAAAGGGGCATGGATCATTGTCATTACAGGGCCCTTGGAGCATTGTGATGACTAGGGCATGGAGCATTGTGATGAGAAGGCCATGAAGCATTCTGATGACATGCGTCCTGGAGCTTTTTGATGACAAGGGCATGTAGCATTGTGATTACAGGGATCTTGGAGCATTGTGATGAAAAGGGCATGGATTATTGTGATGAAAAAGGCATGGAGCCTTGTCATGACAGGGTTCAAGGAGCATACTGACGACAAGTGTCAGGGAGCATTGTGATGACAAGTGTATTGAGCATTGTGATGACAAAGATCATGGAGCATTGTGATGAGAAGACCATGGATAATTGTGATGATGAGCGCCATGGGGTGTTGTGATGATAAGTGTTATGGAACATTGTGATCACAAGGATTTGGAGCATTATGATGATAGAGGTCATGGAGAATATTGATTTCATTGTGATGACAATAGCCTGAAGCATTATGATGATGGGCATGGTGTATTGTGATGACAGGGTTCATGAAGAATTGAGATGAAAAGGGGCATGGAGAATTGTGTTTACAGGCGTCTTGGAGCATTTTGCTGACAAGGGCATGGAGCATTGTGATGAAAAGTCCGTGGAACATTCTGATGACATGCGTCATGGAGCTTTGTGATGACAAGGGCATGGAGCATTGTGATTACAGGGGTCTTCAGCATTGTGATGACAAGTGTCATGGAACCTTGTGATGTCTAGGCCGTGGAACATTGTGATGGCAGTGGTCATGGTGCATTGTTATGACAGGGGTAATGGAGCATTGTGTTGAGAAGGGCATGAAACTTTGGTCTGAAATGTTTCATGGATTATTGTGATGAGAGTGGGCATGGAGCATTGTGATGAGAAGGGTATGGAACACTATGATACATGGGTCATGCAGGATTGTAATGACAAGGGCATGGAGCATTGTCATGAGAAGGGCATCGAGCATTGTGATGACAAGTGTCATGGAGCTTTGTGATGACAAGGGCATTGAGCAATGTTATGAGAGGGTTCATGGAGCATTGTGATGACAATGACATGGAGAATTGTGATGCCAAGGGTCATGGAGCTTTGTGATGACAAGTCCTGGAGCATTTTGATGACAACGGCATGGTGCATTGTGATGAGAAGGGCAGGGAGCGTTTTGATGACCGGGTCATGCAGCAATTTGATGAATACTGTAATGGAATATTTTGATGGCAGGGGTTATAGAACATTTTGATGGCAGGGGTCTTGGAGCTTTGGGATGAAAAGGGTCATGGAGCATTTCGATGACAGGTGTCATGGAACATTGTGATGATAAGGGGATGTAGCATTGTGATGACAGGGTCATGGAACATTGTGATTACAGGGGTGAGGGAGTATTGTGATGACTACTGATGGAACACTGTGATATATCTGGTGAGAGAGCATTTTAATGAGAAGTGCATGGAGCATTGTGATTACAAGGTTTATGGAGCATTGCAATGACAAGTGTGTGGACCGTTGTGATGAAATGCGCGTGGCACATTGTGAAGACAATGGTCATGGAGCATTGTTCGGCAAAGACATGGAGCATTGTGATGACAAGGGTCACAGAGAATTGTGATGAAAAGTTCATGGAGCATTGTGGTTACAAAGGTCACAGACCCTTGTGATGACACGGGCATGGACCACTGTGATGACAAACGTTATGAAGCATTGTGATGACTGGAGTCATGGAGCATTGTGATGACAGGGGTCATGGAGCATTGTGATGACATGTGTCCTGGGGCATAGTGCTGACAAGCGCTTGGAGCATTGTGATGACAAGGGTCATGGAGCATTGTGCTGAGAAAGGCATAGTGCATTCTGATGAAAAGGGCCAAAGAGCATTGTGATGAAAAGTTCATGGAGCATTGTGATTAAAAAGGTCACAGAGACTGTTGATGACGAGGACATGGACCATTGTGATGACAAAGGTCATGACACATTGTGATGACTGGAGTCAAGGAGCATTGTGATGACAGGGGTCATGGAGGATTGTGATAAAAAGGAAATGGAGCATTGTGATGACAAGGGCATGGAACATTGGTCTAATAAGTTTCATGGATTATTGCGATGACAGTTGGAATGGCACATTGTGATGACAAGAGCATGGAGCATTGTGATGACCAGGTCATGCAGTACTGTGAAGACAGGTGTCAGGGAGCATTGTGATGACATATATAATGGCCCATTGTGATGACAGTGGCATGGAACTTTGTGATGCCAAGTGTCATGGAGGATTCTGATGACAAAGGTAATGGAGCATTGTGATGACAATGGCTTTGAGCATTGTGATGAAAATGGTCAGGGAGCATTGTGCTGACAAGTGCATGGAGAATTGTGATGACAAGGGTCATGGAGCATTCTGATGACAAGCTTGTGGAGTATTTTGATGACAATGGCATGGAGCATTGTGATGAAAACGGCATGGGGCATTGTGATGAAAGAGACATGGAGCCTTTTCGTGACAGGTTTCAAGGAGCATTCTGATGACAAGTGTAAGGGAGCAATGTGATGACAAGTGTATTTAGAATTGTAATGACAAACGTCATGGAGCATTGTGATGAAAAGGGCATGGAGTATTGCGATGACAGGCATCATGGAGCATTGTGATGACAAGTTTTATGGAACATTGTGATCACAAGTGTTTGGAGCATTGTGAGGACAGAGGTCATGCATCATTTTGATTTCCAGGAGCATGGAACATTGTGATGACAGGAGCATGAAGCAATGTGATCCCAAGGTTCATGGAGGATTTTGGTGACAATGGAAAAGGAGTATTGTGATGACAAGCGCATAGAGCATTGTAATGACAAGGTCATGTAGCATTTTGCTGAAAAAGGCATGGAGCATTGTGATGACATGTGTCATGGAGCACTGTGATAACAAAGGTCAGGGAGCATTGTGAATACAGGTGTCATGGAGAATTGGGATGACAAGGGCATGGATCATTGTGATGACAAAGGTCATGGAGCACTGGGCTGAAAATGTTCATGGAGTGTTGTGATGACAGGGGTCATGGAGAATTGTGATGACTACGGAATGGAGCATTGTGATGACAAGAGTCCCGGATCATTGTGTTGTCAGGTGTCATGGAGTGTTGTGATGACAGTGCTCATGGAGCATTGTGATGATATTGGCCATGGAGCATTGTGATGAGTAGGTCGTGGAGCACTGGGCTGAAAATGTTCATGGATTATTGTGATGACAGGGGTCATGGAGCATTGTGATGACAGGGGAATGGAGCATGGTGATGACAAGGTCCTGGAGCATTGTGATGAGAAGACCATGGAGACTTGTGATGACAAGTCTCATGGAGCATTCTGATGAAAAGGGGCATGGAGCATTGTGATTACAGGGGACTTGGAGCATTGTGATGACTAGGGCATGGAGCATTGTGATGAGAAAGCATTCTGATGACATGCATCATGGAGCTTTTTGATGACAGGGGCATGTAGCATTGTGATTACAGGGATCTTGGAGCATTGTGATGAAATGGGCATGGATTATTGTGATGAAAAAAGCATGGAGCCTTTTCATGACAGGTTTCAAGGAGCATACTGACGACAAGTGTCAGGGAGCATTGTGATGACAAGTGTATTGAGCATTGTGATGACAAAGATCATGGAGCATTGTGATGAGAAGACCATGGATAATTGTGATGATGAGCGTCATGGGGTGTTGTGATGATAAGTTTTATGGAACATTGTGATCACAAGGGTTTGGTGCATTATGATGTCAGAGGTCATGGAGAATATTGATTTCATTGTGATGACAATAGCCTGAAGCATTATGATGATGGGCATGGTGTATTGTGATGACAAGGTTCATGGAGCATTGAGATGAAAAGGGGCATGGAGGATTGTGTTTACAGGCTTCTTGGAGCATTTTGCTGACAAGGGCATGGAGCATTGTGATGAAAACGCCATGGATCATTCTGATGACATGCGTCATGGAGCTTTGTGATGACAAGGGCGTGTAGCTTTGTGATAACAGGGGTCTTCAGCATTGTGATATCAAGTGTCATGGAACCTTGTGATGACTAGGCCGTGGAACATTGTGATGGCAGTTGTTATGGTGCATTGTTATGACAGAGGTAATGGAGCATTGTGATGAGAAGGGCATGAAACTTTTGTGTGAAATGTTTCATGGACTTTTGTGATGAGAGTGAGCATGGAGCATTTTGATGACAAGTGTACGGAACACTATGATACATGGGTCATGCAGGATTTTAATGACAAGGGCATGGAGCATTGTGATGAGAAGGGCATTGAGCATTGTGATGACAAGTGTCATGGAGCTTTGTGATGACAAGGGCATGGAGAAATGTGATGAGAGGGTTCATGGAGCATTGTGATGACAATGACATGGAGCATTGTGAGGCCAAGTGTCATGGAACTTTGTGATGACAACTCATGGAGTATTTTGATGACAAGGGCATGGTGCATTGTGATGAGAAGGGCAGGGATAATTTTGATGACCGGTTCATGCAGCAATTTGATGAAAAGTGTAATGGAACATATTGATGGCAGGGGTTATAGAATATTGTGATGTCAGGGGTCTTGGAGCTTTTGGATGAAAAGGGTCATGGAGCATTTTGATGACAGGGGTTATGGAACATTGTTATATCATGGGTCATGGAGCATTGTGATGACAAGGGCATGGAACATTGTGATGAAAAGGCCATGGATCATTCTGATGACATGCGTCATGGAGCTTTGTGATGACAAGGGCGTGTAGCTTTGTGATAACAGGGGTCTTCAGCATTGTGATATCAAGTGTCATGGAACCTTGTGATGACTAGGACGTGGAACATTGTGATGGCAGTTGTCATGATGCATTGTTATGACCTAGGTAATGGAGCATTGTGATGAGAAGGGCATGAAATTTTTGTGTGAAATGTTTCATGGACTTTTGTGATGAGAGTGAGCATGGAGCATTTTGATGACAAGTGTACGGAACACTATGATACATGGGTCATGCAGGATTTTAATGACAAGGGCATGGAGCATTGTGATGAGAATGGCATTGAGCATTGTGATGACAAGTGTCATGGAGCTTTGTGATGACAAGGGCATTGAGCAATGTGATGACAGGGTTCATGGAGCATTGTGATGACAATGACATGGAGCATTGTGATGCTAAGGGTCATGGAGCATTGTGATGACAATTCATGGAGTATATTGATGACAAGGGCAAGGTGCATTGTGATGAGAAGGGCAGGGAGCATTGTGATGACCAGGTCATGAAGTATTGTGAAGAAAGGTGTCAGGGAGCCTTGTGATGACATATGTAATGGCCCATTGTGATGACAATGGCATGGAGCATTGTGATGCCAAGTGTCAAGGAGGATTCTGATGACAATGGTAATGGAGCATTGAGATGACAATTGCTTGGAGCATTGTGTAGACAAGGGTCAGGGAGCATTGCGCTGACAAGTGCATGGAGAATTGTGATCGCAAGGGTCATGGAGCATTCTGTTGACAAGCTTGTGGAGTATTTTGATGAAAAGGCATGGAGCATTGTGATGAAAACGGCATGGGGCTTTTTGATGAAAAAGTCATGGAGCCTTTTCGTGACAGGGTTAAAGGAGATTTCTGATGACAAGTGTCAGGGAGCATTGTGATGACATGTATATTGAGAATTATGATGACAAAGGTCATGGAGCATTGTGATGAAAAGGACATGGAGTATTGTGATGACAGGCATCATGGAGCGTTGTGATGACAAGTGTTATGGAACATTGTGATCACAAGTGTTTGGAGCACTGTGATGACAGAAGTCATGGATCATTTTGATTTCAAGGAGCATGGAGCATTGTGATGACAAGGGCATGAAGCAATGTGATCCCAAGGTTCATGGAGGATTGTGATGACAATGGAAATGGAGTATTGTGATGACAAGCGCATAGAGCATTGTAATAACAAGGTTATGTAGCATTTTGGTGACAAAGGCATGAAGCATTGTGATGACGTGTCACGGAGCATTGTGAATACAGGTTTTATGAAGCATTGGGATGACAAGGGCATGGATCATTGTGATGACAAGTGTCCTGGAATATTGTGATGACTAGGGAATGGAGCATTGTGATGACAAGAGTCCCAGATCATTGTGTTGTCAGGTGTCATGGAGTGTTGTGATGATATTGGTCTTGGAGAATTGTGATGATATTGGTCATGGAGCATTGCGATGACAAGGGAATGGAGCATGGTGATGACAAGATCCTGGAGCATTGTGATGAGAAAGCCATGGAGACTTGTGATGACAAGTCTCATGGAACATTTTGATGAAAAGGTTCATGGAGCATTGTGATTACAGGGGCCTTGGAGCATTCTGATGACAAGGGCATAGAGCATTGTGGTGAGAAGGCCATGAAGCATTCTGATGACATGCGTCATGGAGCTCTTGGATGACAAGGGCATGTAGCATTTTGATTACAGGGATCTTGGAGCATTGTGATGAAAAGGGCATGGATTATTGTGATGAAAAAGGCATGGAGCCTTGTCATGACAGGGTTCAAGGAGCATACTGACGACAAGTGTCAGGGAGCACTGTGATGACAAGTGTATTGAGCATTGTGATGACAAAATTCATGGAGCATTGTGATGAGAAGACCATGGATAACTGTGATGATGAGCGTCATGGGGTGTTGTGAAGATAAGTGTTATGGAACATTGTGATCACAAGTGTTTGGAGCATTATGATGACAGAGGTCATGGAGAATATTGATTTCATTGTGATGACAATAGCCTGAAGCATTATGATGATGGCCGTGGTGTATAGTGATGACAGAGTTCATGGAACATTCAAATGAAAAGGGGCATGGAGGATTGTGTTTACAGGCGTCTAGGAGCATTGTGATGACAAAGGCATGGATCATTGTGATGAAAAGGCCATGGAACCTTCTGATGACATGCGTCATTGAGCTTTGTGATGACAAGTGCGTGGAGCATTGTGATTACAGGGGTCTTCAGCATTGTGATGACAAGTGTCATGGAAACTTGTGGTGTCTCGGCCGTGGAACATTGTGATGGCAGTGGTCATGGTGCATTGTTATGACAGGGGTAATGGAGCATTGTGATGAGAAGGGCATGGAACATTGGTCTGAAATGTTTCATGGATTATTGTGATGAGAGTGGGCATGGAGCATTGTGATGACCAGGGTACGGAACACTATAATACATGGGTCATGCAGGATTGTAATGACAAGTGCATGGAGCATTGTGATGAGAAGGGCATCGAGCATTGTGATGACAACTGTCATGGAGCTTTGTGATGACAAGGGCATTGAGCAATGTTATGAGAGGGTTCATGGAGTATTGTGATGACAATGACATGGAGCATTGTGATGCCAAGGGTCATGGAGCTTTTTGATGACAAGTCCAGGAGCATTTTGATGACAAGGGCATGGTGCCTTGTGATGAGAAGAACAGGGAGCATTTTGATGACCGGGTCATGCAGCAATTTGATGAAAAGTGTAATGGAATATTTTGATGGCAGGGGATATAGAACATTGTGATGTCAGGGGTCTTGGAACTTTGGCATAAAAAGGTTCACGGAACATTTTAATGTTAGGTGTTATGGAACATTGTGATGTCAGGTGTCATGGAACATTGTGATGATAAGGGGATGTAGCATTGTAATGACAGTGTCATGGAACACTGTGATTACAGGGGTGAGGGAGTATTGTGATGACTAGTGATGGAACATTGTGATATCTCAGGTGAGAGAGCATTTTGATGAGAAGTGCATGGACCATTGTGATTACAAAGTTTATGGAGCATTGCCATGACAAGGTTGTGGACCGTTGTGATGAAATGTGCGTGGCACATTGTGATGACAATGGTCATGGAGCATTGTTCTGACAAAGACATGGATCATTGTGATGACAAGGGTCACAGAGAATTGTGATGAAATGTTCATGGAGCATTGTGGTTACAAAGGTCACAGAGCCTTGTGATGACGCAGGCATGGACCATTGTGATGACAATCGTTATGAAGCATTGTGATTACTGGAGTCACAGAGCATTGTGATGACAGGGGTCATGGTGCATTGTGACGACAAGGGTCATGGAGCTTTGTGATGACAAAAGACACGGAGCATTTTGATGACAAGGGTATGGTGCATTGTGATGAGAAGGGCAGGGAGCATTTTGATGACCGTGTCATGCAGCAGTTTGTTAAAAAGTGTAATGGAACATTTTGATGGCAGGGGTTATAGAACATTGTAATGTCAGGGGTCTTGGAGCTTTGGAATGAAAAGGTTCGTGGAGCATTTTGATGACAGGATTTATGGAACATTGTGAAGTCAGGGGTCATGGAACATTGTGATGATAAGGGGATGTAGCATTGTGATGACAGGGTCATGGAACATTGTGATTACAGGGCTGAGGGAGTATTGTGATGACTAGAGATGGAACATTGTGATATCTCTGGTGAGAGAGCATTTTGATGAGTAGTGCATAGACCATTGTGATTACAAGGTTTATGGAACATTGCAATGACAAGGATGTGGACCGATATGATGAAATGTGTGTGGCAGATTGTGATGACAATTGTCATGGAGCATTGTTCTGACAAAGACAAGGAGCATTGTAATGACAATGGTAACAGGGAATTGTGATGAAAAGTTCATGGAGCATTGTGGTTACAAAGGTCACAGGGCCTTGTGATGATGCGGGCATGGACCATTGTGATGACAAATGTTATGAAGCATTGTGATGACTGGAGTCACAGAGCATTGTGATGACAGGGATCATGAAGCATTGTGATGACAAGTTCATGGAGCATTGTGATGACAGGGGCATGGAGCATTGGTCTGACTAGTTTCATAGATTATTGTGATGACAGTGGGCATGGTTCATTGTGATGACCAGGGCATGGAGCATTGTGATGAGAAGGTCATGGAGTATTGTGAAGACGCGTGTCAGGGAGCATTGTGATGACATATGTCATGGTCCATTGCAATGACAATGGCATGGAGCACTGTGATGCCAAATGTAATGGAGGACTGTGATGACAAATATAATAGAGCATTATGATGACAAGAACCTTTGAAATTTTCATGACAAGGTCGTGAAGCATTGTGATGACAAGGTCCTGGAGCATTGTGATGACAAATCCATGAGGCCTTGTCATGACAAGTCTCATGGAGCATACTGATGAAAAGGGGCATGGAACATTGTGATTACAGGGGTCATGGATCATTGTGATGACAAGGGCATGGAGCATTGTGAGGAGAAGACCAAGGAGCATTCTGATGGCATGCGTCATTGAGCTTCGTGATGACAAGTGCATGGAACATTGAGATTACATGGGTCTTGGAGCATTGTGATGAAAATGGCATGGATCATTGTGACGAAAAAGGAATGGAGCCTTGTCATAACAGGGTTCAGGGAGCATACAGACAACAAGTGTCATGGAGAATTTTGAGGACATGTGTATTGAGCATTGTGATGAAAAAGGTCATGGAGCATTGTGATGAGAAGGCCATTGATAACTGTGATGACGAGCATCATGGGGCATTGTGATGACAAGTGTATTGCAATATTGTGATCACAAGGGTTTGGAGCATTGTTATGACAGAGGTCATGGAGCATTCTGATTTCATTGAGATGACAATAGCTTGAAGCAGTATGATGATGGGCATGGTGCACTGTGATGACAGGGTTCATGGAACATTGATATGGAAAGGAGCATAGAACATTGTGATTACAGGGTTCTTGGAGCATTGTGATGAGAAGGGTCATAGAGCTTTGTGATGACAAGGCCATGGAACATCGTGATGGCAGGGGTCATGGACCATTGTTATGACTGGGGTAATGGAGCATTGTGATGACAAGGGCATGAAGCAATGTGATCCCAAGGTTCATGGAGGATTTTGATGGCAATGGAAATGGAGTATTGTGATGACAAGCGCATAGACCATTGTAATGACAGGGTCATGTAGCAATTTGCTGACAAAGGCATGGAGCATTGTGATGACGTGTCACGGATCATTGTGAATAGAGGGGTCATGGAGCATTGGGATGACAGGGGCATGGATCATTGTGATGACAAGGGTCATGGAGCACTGGGCTGAAAATGTTCATGGAGTGTTGTGATGACAGGGGTCATGGAGAATTGTGATGACTAGGGAATGGAGCATTGTGATGACAAGAGTCCCGGATCATTGTGTTGTCAGGAGTCATGGAGTGTTGTGATGACAGTGGTCATGGAGCATTGTGATGATATTGGCCATGGAGCATGGTGATGAAAAGGGAATGGAGCATGGTTATGAAAAGGTGCTGGAGCATTGTGATGAGAAGACCATGGAGACATGTGATGACAATTGTCATGGAGAATTCTGATGAAAAGGGGCATGGAGCATTGTGATTACAGGGATCTTGGAGCATTGTGATGACTAGGGCATGGAACATTGTGATGAGAAGGCCATGGAGCATTCGGATGGCATGCGTCATGGAGTTTTTTGATGACAATGGCATGGAGCATTGTGATTTCAGGGATCTTGGAATATTGTGATGACAAGGGCATGGAGCATTGTGAGGAGAACACCAAGGAGCATTCTGATGGCATGCGTCATTGAGCTTTGTGATGACAATGGCAGGGAGCATTTAGATTACATGGGTCTTGGAGCATTGTGATGAAAAGGGCATGGACCATTGTGATGAAAAAGGCATGGAGCCTTGTCATGACAGGGTTCAAGGAGCATACAGACAACAAGTGTCAGGGAGCATTGTGATGACAAGTGTCTTGAGCATTTTGATGACAAAGGCCATGGAGCATTGTGTTGAGAAGGCCACTGATAATTGTAATGACGAGCATCATGGGGCATTGTGATGACAAGTGTAATGGAATAATGTGATCACAAGGGTTTGGAGAATTGTTATGACAGAGGTCATGGAGCATTTGGTTTCATTGTGATGACAATAGCATGAAGCATTATGATGATGGGCATGGCGCATTGTGGTGACAGGCTTCATGGATCATTGAGATGGAAATGGGCATAGAGCATTGTGATTACAGGTTTCTTGGAGCATTGTGATGACAAGGGTCATGGAGCTTTGTGATGACAAGGCCAAGGAACATCGTGATGTCAGGGGTCATGAAGCATTGTTATGACTGGAGTAATGGAGCATTGTGATGGCAAGGGCATGGAGCATTGTGAAGAGAAGGCCATGGGGCGTTCTGATGACATGTGTCATGGAGCTTTGTGAAGACAAGGGCATGGAGCAATGTGAAGAGAGCATTCATGGAGCATTGTGATGACAATGACATGGAGCACTGTGATGCCAAGGGTCATGGATCTTTGTGATGACAAAGGTCATGGAGCATTTTGATGGCAAATACGTTGTGCTTTGTGATGAGAAGAGCAGGGAGCATTCTGATGACAGGGTCATGGAGCAATTTGATGAAAAGTGTCATGGAACATTTTGATGACAGGTGTTATGGAACATTGTGATGTCAGGGGTCTTCGAACATTGTGATGATAAGTGCATGTAGCATTGTGATGACAGGAGTCATGGAACATTGTGATGACAGGGGTGAGGGTGTATTGTGACAAATAGTGATGTAGCACTGTGATATCAGTGGTGAGAGAGCATTTTGATGAGAAGTGCATGGAGCATTTTGATGACAAGTTTTATGGAGCATTGTGATGACATGATGGTGGAGCACTGTGATGACAAGCACATGGTGCATTGTGATGACATGTGTCATGGAGCATTGTGCTGACAAGTGCATGGAGCATTGTGATGACAAGGGTCATGGAGCAATGTGCAGAGAAAGTCTTAGAGCATTATGATGACAATGGTCAAAGAGCATTGTGATGAAAAGTTCATGGAGCATTGTGGTTAAAAATGTCACAGAGACTGTTGATGACGAGGACATGGACCATTGTAATGACAAAGATCATGAAGCATTGTGATGACTGTAGTCACGGAGCATTGTGATGACAGGGGTCATGGAGCATTGTGATAACAAGGTCATGGAGCATTGTGATGACAAGGGCATGGAACATTGGTCTAATAAGTTTCATGAATTATTGCGATGACAGTTGGAATGGCGCCTTGTGATGACAAGGGCATGGAGCATTGTGATGACCAGGTCATGCCGTATTGTAAAGACAGGTGTCAGGGAGCATTGTGATGACATATGTAATGGCCCATTGTGATGACAATGGCATGGAACTTTATGATGCTAAGTGTCATGGAGGATTCTGATGACAAAGTTAATGGAGCATTGTGATGACAATGGCTTGGAGCATTGTTATGACAATTGTCAGGGAGCATTGTGCTGACAAGTGCATGGAGATTTGTGATGACAAGCGTCATGGAACATTCTGATGACAAGCTTGTGGAGTATTTTGATGACAATGGCAAAGAGCATTGTGATGTAAACAGCATGGGGCATTGTGATGAAAAAGGCATGGAGCCTTTTCGTGACAGGGTTCAAGGAGCATTCTGACGACAAGTGTCAGGGAGCATTGTGATGACAAGTGTATTGAGCATTGTGACGACAAATGTCATGGAGCATAGTGATGAAAAGGGCATGGAGTATTGTAATGACAGTCATCATGGAGCGTTGTGATGACAAGTGTTATGGAACATTGTGATCACAAGGGCTTGGAGCATTTTGATGAGGGTGGTCATGGATCATTTTGATTTCAAGGAGCATGGAACATTGTGATGACAAGGGAATGAAGCAATGTGATCCCAAAGTTCATAAAGGATTTTGATGACAATGGTAAAGGAGTATTGTGATGACAAGCGCATAGAGCATTGTAATGACAAGGTCATGTACATTTTGCTGACAAAGGCATGGAGCATTGTGATGACAGCTGTCATGGAGCACTGTGATGACAAGCGTCATGGAGCATTGTGAATACAGGGTTTATGGAGCATTGGGATGACAAGGGCATGGATCATTGTGATGACAAGTGTCCTGGAGCATTGTGATGACTAGGGAATGGAGCATTGTGATGACAAGAGTCCCGGATCATTGTGTTGTCAGGTGTCATGGAGTGTTGTGATGACAGTGGTCATGGAGAATTGTGATGATATTGGTCATGGAGCATTGCGATGACAAGGGAATGGAGCATGGTGATGACAAAGTCCAGGAGCATTTTGATGAGAAGACCATGGAGACCTTTGATGAGAAGTCTCATGGAGCATTCTGTTGAAAAGGGGCATGGATCATTGTGATTACAGGGGTCTTGGAGCATTGTGATGACAAGGGCATGGATCATGGTGATGAGAACTCCATGGAGCATTCTGATGACATGCGTCATGGAGATTTGTGATGACAATGGCATGGAGCATTGTGATTACAGATGTCTTGGAGCATTGTTATGAAAAGGGCATGGAACATTATGATGAAAAAGGCATGCAGCCTTGTCATGACTGGGTTCAGGAGCATACTGACGACAAGTGTCAGGGATCATTGTGATGACAAGTGTATTGAGCATTGTGATGACAAAGATCATGGAACATTGTGATGAGAAGACCATGGATAATTGTGATGACGAGCGTCATGGGGCATTGTGATGACAATTGTCATGAGGCCTTGTGATGACAAGGCCGTGGATCATTGTGATGGCAGGCGTCATGCAGCATAGTTATGACAGGGGTAATGGTGCATTATGATGAGAAGTGCATGGAACATTTGTCTGAAATATTTCATGGATTATTGTGATGAGAGTGGCATTGTGCATTGTGATGACAAGGGCAGGGAACACTGTGATACACGCGTCATGGGTCATGGAGCTTTGTGATGACAAGTCATGGAGCATTGTGATGACAAGGGCATGGAGCATTGTGATGACAGGGACATGGAACATTGTTATGAGAGGGATATGGAGCATTGGTCTGACAAGTTTCATAGATTATTGTGATGACAGTGGACATAGTGCATTGTGATGACAATGGCATGGAGCATTGTGAAGAGAAGGTCATTGAGTATTCTGAAGACAGGTGTCAGGGAGCAGTGTGATGACATATGTCATGGTCCATTGCGATGACAATGGCAGGGATTATTGTGATGCCAAATATAATGGAGGATTGTGATGACAAATATAATGAAGCATTGTGATGACTAGGGCTTGGAGCATTATGATGACAAGGGCCATTGTGAATTTTCATGACAAGGTCGTGAAGCACTGTGCTGACAAGATCATGGAGCATTGTGATGAGAAAACCATGGATCTTTGTGATGACAATTCTCATGGAGCATACTGAAGAAAAGGGGCATGGAGCATTGTGATTACAGGGGTCTTGCCACATTGTGATGACAAGGGCATGGAGCATTGTGAGGAGAAGCCAAGGAGCATTCTGATGGCATGTGTCATTGAGCTTTCTGATGACAAGGGCATGGAGCATTGTGATTACAGGGGTCTTGAAGCATTGTGATGAAAAGGACATTGATCATTGTGATGAAAAATGCATGGAGCCTTGTCATGACATGTTTCAAGGAGCATACAGAAAACAAGTGTCAGGGAGAATTTTGATGACAAGTGTATTGAGCATTGTGATGACAAATGTCATGGAACACTGTGATGAGAAGACCATGGATAACTGTGATGACGAGCATCATGGGTCATTGTGATGACAAGTGTTATGGAATATTGTGATCACAAGGGTTTTGAGCATTGTTATGACAGAGGTCATGGAGCATTTTGATTTCATTGTGATGACAATAGCATGAAGCATTATGATGATGGGCATGGTGCATTGTGATGACAGGGTTCATGGATCATTGAAATGATAAGGGGCATAGAGTACTGTGATTACAGTGTTCTTGGAGCATTGTGATGAGAAGGGTGATGGAGCCTTGTGATGACAAGTCCATTGAATATCGTGATGGCAGGGGTCATGGAGCATTGTTATGACAGTGGTAATGGAGCATTGTGATGGCAAGGGCATGGAGCATTGTGATGAGAAGGCCATGGAGCATTCTGATGACATATGACATGAAGCTTTGTGAAGATAAGTGCATGGAGCAATGTGATGAGAACATTCATGGAGCATTGTGATGACAATGACATGGAGCATTGTGATGAGAAGGCCATGAAACATTTTGATGATATGCGTCATGGAGCTTTTTGATGATAAGGGCATGGAGCATTGTGATTAGAGCGATCTTGGAGCATTGTGATGAAAAGGGCATGGATTATTGTGATGAAAAAGGCATGGGGCCTTGTCATGACAGGGTTCAAGGAGCATTCTGACGACAAGTGTCAGGGAGCATTGTGATGACAAGTGTATTGAGCATTGTGATGACAAAGATCATGGAGCATTGTGATGAGAAGGCCATGGATAATTGTGATGAGGAGCGTCATGGGGTGTTGTGATGATAAGTGTTATGGTACATTAAGATCACAAGGGTTTAGAGCATTATGATGACAGAGGTCATGGAGAATATTGATTTCATTGTGATGACAATAGCCTGAAGCATTATGATGATGGGCATGGTGCATTGTGATGACAGGGTTCATGGAGAATTGAGATGAAAAGGGGCATGGAGCATTGTGTTTACAGGGGTCTTGGAGCATTGTGATGACAAGGGCATGGAGCATTGTGATGAGAAGGCCATGGAACATTCTGATGACATGCGTCATGGAGCTTTGTGATGACAAGGTCATGGAGCATTGTGATTTAAGGGGCCACCAGCATTGTAATGACAAGTGTCATGGAGCCTTGTGATGACTAGGCCGTGGAACATTGTGATGGCAGGGGTCATGGTGCATTGTTATGACAGAGGACATGGAGCATTGTGATTACATGGGTCTTGGAGCATTGTGATGAAAAGGGCATGGATCATTGTGATGGAAAAGTCATGGAGCCTTGTCATGACAGGGTTCAAGGAGCATACAGACAACAAGTGTCAGGGAGCATTTTGATGACAAGTGTATTGAGCATTGTGATGACAAATGTCATGGAACATTGTGATGAAAAGACCATGGATAATTGTGATGACGAGCGTCATGTGGCATTGTGATGACAAGTGTTATGGAATATTGTGATCACAAGGGTTTTGAGCAATGTTATGACAGAGGTCATGGAACATTTTGATTTCATTGTGATGACAAGAGCATGAAGCATTATGATGATGGGCATGGTGCATTGTGATGACAGGGTTCATGGATCATTGAAATGAAAATGGGCATGGAGCATTGTGATTACAGGGGTCTTGGAGCATTGTGATGAGAAGGGTGATGGAGCCTTGTGATGACAAGGCCATGGAATATCGTGATGGAAGGGGTCATGGAGCATTGTTATGACAGGTTTAATGGAGCACTGTGATGGCACGGGCATGGAGCATTGTGATGAGAAGGCCATGGATCATTCTGATGACATGTGTCATGGAGCTTTGTGAAGATAAGTGCATGGAACAATGTGATGAGAGCGTTCATGGAGCATTATGATGACAATGACATGGATCATTGTGATGAGAAGGCCATGAAGCATTCTGATGACATGCGTCGTGGAGCTTTTTGATGACAAGGGCATGGAGCATTGTGATTACAGGGATCTAGGAGCATTGTGATGAAAAGGGCATGGATTATTGTGATGAAAAAGGCATGGAGCCTTTTCATGACAGGGTACAAGGAGCATTTGACGACAAGTGTCAGGGAACATTGTGATGACAAAGATCATGGAGCATTGTGATGAGAAGACCATGGATAATTGTGATGATGAGCGTCATGGGGTGTTGTGATGATAAGTGTTATGGAACATTGCAATCACAAGGGTTTGGGGCATTATGATGAGAGAGGTCATGGAGAATATTGATTTCATTGTGATGACAATAGCCTGAAGCATTATGATGATGGGCATGGTGCATTGTGAGGACAGGGTTCATGGAGAATTAAGATGAAAAGGGGCATGGAGCATTGTGTTTGCAGGGGTCTTGGAGCATTGTGATGACAAGGTCATGGAGCATTGTGATGAGAAGGCCATGGAACATTCTGATGACATGCGTCATGGAGCTTTGTGATGACAAGGGCATGGAGCATTGTGATACAGGGGACTTTAGCATTGTGATGACAAGTCTCATGGAGCCTTGTGATGACTAGGACGAGGAACACTGTGATGGCAGTGGTCATGGTGCATTGTTATGACAGAGGTAATGGAGCATTGTGATGAGAAGGTCATGGAACATTGGTCTGAATTGTTTCATGGATTATTGAGATGAGAGTGGGCATTGAGCATTGTGATGACAAGGGTATGTAACACTATGATACATGGGTCAGGCAGGATTGTAATGACAAGGGCATGGAGCATTGTGATGAGAAGGGCATCGAGCATTGTGATGACAAGTGTCATGGAGCTTTGTGATGACAAGGGCATTGAGCAATGTGATGAGAGGGTTCATGGAGCATTGCGATGACAATGACATGGACTATTGTGATGCCAAGGGTCATGGAGCTTTGTGATAACAAGTCATGGAGCATTTTGATGACAAGGGCATGGTGCATTGTGATGAGAAGGGCAGGGAGCATTTTGGTTACTGGGCCATGCAGCAGTTTGATGAAAAGTGTAATGGAACATTTTGATGGCAGGGGTTATATAACATTGTGATGTCAGGGGTCTTGGAGCTTTGGAATGAAAAGTGTCATGGAGCATTTTGATGACAGTGGTTATGGAACACTGTGATGTCAGGGGTCTTGGAACATTGTGATGATAAGTGGATGTAGCATTGTGATGACAGGGTCATGGAACATTGTTATTACAGGGGTGAGGGAGTATTGTGATGACTAGTGATGGAACATTGTGATATCTCTGGTGAGAGAGCATTTTGAGGAGAAGTGCATGGAGCATTGTGATTACAATGTTTATGGAGCTTTGCAATGACAAGGTTGTGGACCCTTGTGATGAAATGCGCGTGGCACATTCTGATGACAATGGTCATGGAGCATTGTTCTGACAAAGACATGGAGCATTGTGATGACAAGGGTCACAGAGAATTGTGATGAAAAGTTCATGGATCATTGTGGTTACAAAGGTCACAGAGCCTTGTGATGACGTGGGCATGGACCAATGTGATGACAAAAGTTTTAAAGCATTTTGATGACTGTGGTCATGGAGCATTGTGATGACAGGGGTCATGGAGCATTGTGAGGACAAGGGCATGGAGCCTTGTGATGACTGGGGCATGGAGCATTGGTCTGACAAGTTTCATAGTTCATTGTGGTGACAGTGGGCATGGTGCACTGTGATGACAAGGTCATGGAGCATTGTGATGAGAAGGTCATGGAATATTGTGAAGACAGGTGTCAGGGAGCATTGTGATGACATATGTCATGGTCCATTGCGATGACAATGGCATGGAGCATTGTGATGCCAAATGTATTGGAGGATTGTGATGACAAATATAATGGAGCATTGTGATGACTAGGGCTTGGAGCATTATGATGACAAAGGCCTTTGAAAATTTTCATGACAAGGTCGTGAAGCATTGTGATGACAAGGTCCTGGAGCATTGTGATGAGAAAATCATGGAGCCTTGTGATGACAAGTCTCATGGAGCATACTGATGAAAAGGGGCATGGAGCATTGTGATTACAGGGGTCTTGGAACATTGTGATGACAAGGGCATGGAGCATTTTGAGGAGAAGAACAAGGAGCATTCTGAGGGCATGCGTCAACGAGCATTGTGATGACAAGGGTATGGAACATTGTGATTACATGGGTCTTGGAGCATTGTGTTGAAAAGGGCATGGATTATTGTGATGAAAAAGGCATCGAACCTTGTCATGACAGGGTTCAAGGAGCATACTGACAACAATGTCAGGGAGCATTTTGATGACAAATGTATTGAGCATTGTGATGACAAAGGTCATGGAGCATTGTGATGAGAAGGCCATGGATAATTGTGATCATGAGCCTCATGTGGCATTGTGATGACAAGTGTTATGGAATATTGTGATCACAAGGGTTTGGAGCATTGTTATGACAGAGGTCATGGAGCATTTTGATTTCATTGTGATGACAATAGCATGAAGCATTATGATGATGGGCATGGTGCATTGTGATGACAGGGTTCATGGATCATTGAGATGAAAAGGGGCATAGAGCATTGTGATTACAGGGTTCTTGGAGCATTGTGATGAGAAGGGTCATGGAGCCTTGTGATGACAAGGCCATGGAACATCGTGATGGCAGGGTTCATGGAGCATTGTTAAGATAGGGGTAATTGAACATTGTGATGAGAAGGCCATGGAGCATTCTGATGACATGTGTCATGGAGCTTTGTGATGACAAGGGCATGGAGCAATGTGATGAGAGTGTTCATGGAGCATTGTGATGCCAAGGGTCATGGATCTTTGTGATGACAAATGCCATGGAACATTTTGATGGCAAGTGTGTTGTGAATTCTGATGAGAAGGGCACGGAGCATTGTGATGACAGGGTCATGCAGCAATTTCAAGAAATGTGTCATGGAACATTTTGAAGACAGGTTTTATGGATCATTGTGATGTCAGGGGTCATTTAGCATTTTGATGAAATGGGTCATGGAGCATTTTGATGACAGATGTTATGGAACATTGTGATGTCAGGGGTCATCGAACATTGTGATGATAAGTGCATGTAGCATTGTGATGACAGGAGTCATGGAAAATTGTGATGACAGGGATGAGGGAGTCCTATGAAAAATAGTGATGTAGCACTGTCATATCAGTGGTGAGAGAGCATTTTGATGAGAAATGCATGGAGCATGGTGATGACAAGATTGTGGAGCACTGTGATGACAAGCGCATGGTTCATTTTTATGACATGTGTCATGGAGCATTGTGCTGACAAGCACATGGAGCATTGTGATGACAAGGGTCATGGAGCATTGCGCTGAGAAAGGCATAGAGCATTTTGATGACAAGGGTCAAAGAGCATTGTAATGAAAATTCAAGGAGCATTGTGGTTAAAAGGGTCACAGAGACATTTGATGACGAGGACATGGACCATTGTGATGACAGAGGTCATGAAGCATTGTGATGACTGGAGTCACGGAGCATTGTGATGACAGGGGTCAAGGAGCATTGGGATAACAAGGGCATGGAGCATGGTGATCAGAAGGGCATGGAACATTGGTCTAATTAGTTTCATGACTTATTGCGATGAGAGCTGGAATGGCACATTGTAATGACAAGGGCATGGATCATTGTGATGACCAGGTCATGCAGTATTGAGAAGACAGCTGTCAGGGAGCATTGTGATGACATATGTCATGACCCATTGTGATGACAATGGCATGGAGCATTGTGATGCCAAATGTCATGGAGGATTCTGATGACAAATGTAATGGAGCATTCTGATGACAATGCCTTGGAGCATTGTGATGACATGGGTCAGGGAGCATTGTGCTGACCAGTGCATGGAGAATTATGATGACAAGAGTCATGGAATATTCTGATGACAACTTGTGGAGTATTTTGATGACAATGGCATGGAGCATTGTGATGTAAACGGCATGGTGCATTGTGATGAAAAAGGCATGGTGCCTTTTCGTGACAGGGTTCAAGGAGCATTCTGGCCACAAGTGTCAGGGAGCATTGTGATGACAAGTGTATTGAGAATTGTGATGACAAAGGTCATGGGGCATTGTGATGAAAAGGGAATGGAGTATTGTGATGACAGGCATCATGGAGCGTTGTGATGACAAGTGTTATGGAACATTGTGATCACAAGGGCTTGGAGCATTGTGATGACAGAGGTCATGGATAATTTTGATTTCAAGGAGCATGGAGCATTGTGATGACAAGTGCATGAAGCAATGTGATCCCAAGGTTCATGGAGGGTTGTGATAACAATGGTACTGGAGTATTGTGATGACAAGCAAATAGAGCATTGTAATGACAAGGTCATGTACCATTTTGCTGACAAAGGCATGAAGCATTGTGATGACAGCTGTCATGGAGCACTGTGATGACAAGCGTCATGGAGGATTCTGATGACAAAGGTAATGGAGCATTGTGATGACAATGGCTTGGAGCATTGTGATTACAAGGGTCAGGGAGCATTGTGCTGGCAAGTGCATGGAGAATTGTGTTGACAAGGGTCATGGAGCATTTTGATGACAGGGGTTATGGAATATTGTGATGTCAGGGGTCATGGAACATTGTGATGATAAGGGGATGTAGCACTGTGATGAAAGTGTCATGGAACATTGTGATTCCATGGGTGAGGGAGTATTGTGATGACTAGTGATGGAACACTGTGATATCTCTGGTGAGAGAGCATTTTGATGAGAGGTGCATGGAGCATTGTGATTACAAAGTTTATGGATCATTGCAATGATAAGGTTGTGGACCGTTGTGATGAAATGCGCGTGGCACATTTTGATGACAATGGTCATGGAGCATTGTTCTGACAAAGACATGGAGCATTGTGATGACAAGGGTCACAGAGAATTGTGATGAAAAGTTCATGGAGCATTGTGGTTACAAAGGTCACAGAGCCTTGTGATGACGCTGGCATGGACCACTGTGATGACAAACCTTATGAAGCATTGTGATGACTGGAGTTACGGAGCATTGTGATGACAGGTTTCATGGAGCATTGAAATGACAAGGGCATGGAGCATTGTTATGACAGGAGAATGGAGCATTCGTCTAACAAATTTCATAGATTATTGTGATGACAGTGGGCATGGTGCATTGTGATGACAAGGGCATGGAGTATTGTGATGAGAAGGTCATGGATTATTGTGAAGACTCGTGTCAGGGAGCATTGTGATGACATATGTCATGGTCCATTGCGATGACAATGGCATGGAGCATTGTGATGCCGAATGTAATGGAGGATTGTGATGACAAATATAATGGAGCATTGTGATGATTAGCGCTTGGAGCATTATGATGACAAGGGCCATTGATAATTTTCATGACAAGGTCGTGAAGCATTGTGAAGACAAGGTCCTGGAGCATTGTGATGACAAAACTATGGAGCCTTGTGATGACAAGTCTCATGGAGCATACTGATGAAAAGGGGCATGGAGCATTGTGATTACAGGGGTCTTGGATCATTGTGATGACAAGGGCATGGAACATTGTGAGGAGAAGACCAAGGAGCATTCTGATGCCATGCGTCATTGAGCTTTGTGATGACAAGGGCATGGAGCATTGTGATGACAGGGTCATGGAGCAATTGGATGAAAAGTGTCATGGAACATTTTGATGACAGGTGTTATGGAACATTGTGATGTCAGGGGTCATTGAACATTGTGATGATAAGTGCATGTAGCATTGTGATGGCAGGAGTCATGGAACATTGTGATGACAGGGGTGAGGGAGTCTTGTGACAAATAGTGATGTAGCATTGTGATATCAGTGGTGAGAGAGCATTTTGATGAGATGTGTATGGAGCATTATGATGACAATGTTTATGGAGCATGGTGATGACAAATTTGTTGAGCACTGTGATGACAAGCGCATGGTGCATTGTGATGACATGTGTCCTGGAGGATTGTGCTGTGAAGCGCATGGAGCATTGTGATGACAAGGGTCATGGAGCTTTGTGCTGATAAAGGCATAGAGCATTGTGATGACAAGGGTCAAAGAGCATTGTGATGAAAAGTTCACGGAGCATTGTGGTTCAAATGGACACAGAGACTGTTGAGGACAAGGACATGGACAATTGTGATGACAAAGGACATGAAGCATTGTGATGACTGGAGTCACGGAGCATTCTGTTGACAGGGGTCATGGAGAATTTTGATAACAAGGGCATGGAGCATTGTGATGACAAGGGAATGGAACATTGGTCTAATAAGTTTCATGGATTGTTGCAATGACAGTTGGAATGGCCCATTGTGATGACAAGGGCATGGATCATTGTGATGACCAGGTCATGCAGTATTGTGAAGACAGGTGTCAGGGAGCATTGTGATGACATATGTAATGGCCCATTGTGATGACAATGGCATGGAGCATTGTAATGCCAAGTGTCATGGAGGATTCTGATGACAAATGTAATGGAGTATTGTGATCACAATGGCTTGGAGCATTGTGATGACATGGGTCAGGGAGCATTGTGCTGACCAGTGCATGGAGAATTATGATGACAAGAGTCATGGAATATTCTGATGACAACTTGTGGAGTATTTTGATGACAATGGCATGGAGCATTGTGATGTAAACGGCATGGTGCATTGTGATGAAAAAGGCATGGTGCCTTTTCGTGACAGGGTTCAAGGAGCATTCTGGCCACAAGTGTCAGGGAGCATTGTGATGACAAGTGTATTGAGAATTGTGATGACAAAGGTCATGGGGCATTGTGATGAAAAGGGAATGGAGTATTGTGATGACAGGCATCATGGAGCGTTGTGATGACAAGTGTTATGGAACATTGTGATCACAAGGGCTTGGAGCATTGTGATGACAGAGGTCATGGATAATTTTGATTTCAAGGAGCATGGAGCATTGTGATGACAAGTGCATGAAGCAATGTGATCCCAAGGTTCATGGAGGGTTGTGATAACAATGGTACTGGAGTATTGTGATGACAAGCAAATAGAGCATTGTAATGACAAGGTCATGTACCATTTTGCTGACAAAGGCATGAAGCATTGTGATGACAGCTGTCATGGAGCACTGTGATGACAAGCGTCATGGAGGATTCTGATGACAAAGGTAATGGAGCATTGTGATGACAATGGCTTGGAGCATTGTGATTACAAGGGTCAGGGAGCATTGTGCTGGCAAGTGCATGGAGAATTGTGTTGACAAGGGTCATGGAGCATTTTGATGACAGGGGTTATGGAATATTGTGATGTCAGGGGTCATGGAACATTGTGATGATAAGGGGATGTAGCACTGTGATGACAGTGTCATGGAACATTGTGATTCCATGGGTGAGGGAGTATTGTGATGACTAGTGATGGAACACTGTGATATCTCTGGTGAGAGAGCATTTTGATGAGAGGTGCATGGAGCATTGTGATTACAAAGTTTATGGAGCATTGCAATGATAAGGTTGTGGACCGTTGTGATGAAATGCGCGTGGCACATTTTGATGACAATGGTCATGGAGCATTGTTCTGACAAAGACATGGAGCATTGTGATGACAAGGGTCACAGATGACAAAGGTCACAAGTGTCCTTGAGGATTGTGCTGTGAAGCGCATGGAGCATTGTGATGACAAGGGTCATGGAGCTTTGTGCTGATAAAGGCATAGAGCATTGTGATGACAAGGGTCACAGAGAATTGTGATGAAAAGTTCATGGAGCATTGTGGTTACAAAGGTCACAGAGCCTTGTGATGACGCTGGCATGGACCACTGTGATGACAAACCTTATGAAGCATTGTGATGACTGGAGTTACGGAGCATTGTGATGACAGGTTTCATGGAGCATTGAAATGACAAGGGCATGGAGCATTGTTATGACAGGAGAATGGAGCATTCGTCTAACAAATTTCATAGATTATTGTGATGACAGTGGGCATGGTGCATTGTGATGACAAGGGCATGGAGTATTGTGATGAGAAGGTCATGGATTATTGTGAAGACTCGTGTCAGGGAGCATTGTGATGACATATGTCATGGTCCATTGCGATGACAATGGCATGGAGCATTGTGATGCCGAATGTAATGGAGGATTGTGATGACAAATATAATGGAGCATTGTGATGATTAGCGCTTGGAGCATTATGATGACAAGGGCCATTGATAATTTTCATGACAAGGTCGTGAAGCATTGTGAAGACAAGGTCCTGGAGCATTGTGATGACAAAACTATGGAGCCTTGTGATGACAAGTCTCATGGAGCATTGTGATTACAGGGGTCTTGGATCATTGTGATGACAAGGGCATGGAACATTGTGAGGAGAAGACCAAGGAGCATTCTGATGCCATGCGTCATTGAGCTTTGTGATGACAAGGGCATGGAGCATTGTGATGACAGGGTCATGGAGCAATTGGATGAAAAGTGTCATGGAACATTTTGATGACAGGTGTTATGGAACATTGTGATGTCAGGGGTCATTGAACATTGTGATGATAAGTGCATGTAGCATTGTGATGGCAGGAGTCATGGAACATTGTGATGACAGGGGTGAGGGAGTCTTGTGACAAATAGTGATGTAGCATTGTGATATCAGTGGTGAGAGAGCATTTTGATGAGATGTGCATGGAGCATTATGATGACAATGTTTATGGAGCATGGTGATGACAAATTTGTTGAGCACTGTGATGACAAGCGCATGGTGCATTGTGATGACATGTGTCCTGGAGGATTGTGCTGTGAAGCGCATGGAGCATTGTGATGACAAGGGTCATGGAGCTTTGTGCTGATAAAGGCATAGAGCATTGTGATGACAAGGGTCAAAGAGCATTGTGATGAAAAGTTCACGGAGCATTGTGGTTCAAATGGTCACAGAGACTGTTGAGGACAAGGACATGGACAATTGTGATGACAAAGGACATGAAGCATTGTGATGACTGGAGTCACGGAGCATTCTGTTGACAGGGGTCATGGAGAATTTTGATAACAAGGGCATGGAGCATTGTGATGACAAGGGAATGGAACATTGGTCTAATAAGTTTCATGGATTGTTGCAATGACAGTTGGAATGGCCCATTGTGATGACAAGGGCATGGATCATTGTGATGACCAGGTCATGCAGTATTGTGAAGACAGGTGTCAGGGAGCATTGTGATGACATATGTAATGGCCCATTGTGATGACAATGGCATGGAGCATTGTAATGCCAAGTGTCATGGAGGATTCTGATGACAAATGTAATGGAGTATTGTGATCACAATGGCTTGGAGCATTGTGATGACAAGGGTCAGGGAGCATTGTGCTGACAAGTGCATGGAGAATTGTGATGACAAAGGTCATGGAGCACTCTGATGACAAGTGTCAGAGAGCATTGTGATGACAAGTGTATGGAGAATTGTGATGACAAAGGTCATGGAGTATAGTGATGAAAAGGGCATGGAATATTGTGATGACAGGCATCATGGAGCATTGTGATGACAAGTGTTATGGAAAATTTTGATCACATGGGTTTGGAGCATTGTGATGACAGAGATCATGGATCATTTTGATTTCAAGGAGCATGGAGCATTGTGATTACAAGGGCTTAAGGCAATGTGATCCCAAGGTTCATGGAGGATGGTGATGACAATGGAAATGGAGTATTGTGATGACAAGTGCATAGAGCATTTTAATGACAAGGTCATGTAGCATTTTGCTGACAAAGGCATGGACCATTGTGATGACATGTGTCATGGAGCACTGTGATCACAGGCGTCATGGAGCATTGTGAATACAGGGGTCATGGAGCATTGGGATGACAAGGGCATGGATCATTGGGATGACAAGGGTCATGGAGCACTGGGCTGAAAATGTTCATGGAGTGTTGTGATTACAGGGTCAGGGAGCATTGTGATGACTAGGGAATGGAGCATTTTGATGACAAGAGTCCTGTATCATTGTGTTGTCAGGAGTCATGGAGTCTTGTGATGACAGTGGTCATGGAGAATTGTGATGATATTGGCCATGGAGCACTGTGATGTGTAGGTCGTGGAGCATTGGGCTGAATATGTTCATGGATTATTGTGATGATACGGGTCATGGAGCATTGTGATGACAAGGGAATGGAGCATTGTGATGACAATGTCCTGGAGCATTGTGATGAGAAGACCATGGTGACTTGTGATGACAACTCTCATGGAGCATTCTGATGAAAAGGGGCATGGAGCATTGTGATTACAAAGGTCTTGGAGCATTGTGATGAAAACGGCACGGATCATTGTTATGAAAAAGGTATGGAACCTTGTCATGACAGGGTTCAAGGAGCATACTGATGACTAGTGTCAGGGAGCATTGTGATGACTAGTGTATTGAGCATTGTGATGACAAAGCTCTTGGAGTATTGTGATAAGAAGACCATGGTTAATTGTAATGATGAGCGTCATGGGGTGTTGTGATGATAAGTGTTTTGGAACATTGTGATCACAAGGGTTTGGAGCATTATGATGACAGAAGTCATGGAGATTATTGAATTCATTGTGATGACAATAGCCTGAAGCATTATGATGATGGGCATGCTGCATTGTGATGACAGGGTTCATGGAGCATTGAGATGAAAAGGGGCATGGAGCATTTTGTTTACAGGGGTCTTGGAGCATTGTGATGACAAGGGCATGGAGCATTGTGATGAGAAGGCCATGGAACATTCTGATGACATGCGTCATGGAGCTTTGTGATGACAAGGGCATGGAGCATTGTGATTACAAGGGTCTTCAGCATTGTGATAACAAGTGTCATGGAACCTTGTGATGACTAGGCCGTGGAACATTGTGATGGCAGGGGTCATGTTGAATTGTTATGACAGAGGTAATGGAGCATTGTGATGAGAAGGGCATGGAATATTGGTCTAAAATGTTTCATGGATTATTATGATGAGAGTGGGCATAGAGCATTCTGATGACAAGGGTACGGAACACTATGATGCATGAGTCATGCAGGATTGTAATGAAAAGTGCATGGAGCATTTTGATGACAAAAGTCATGAAGCATTGTGATGACTGGAGTCACGGAGCATTGTGATGACAAGGGCATGGAGCATTGTGATGAGAAGGTCATGGAGTATTGTGAAGACAGGTTTCAGGGAGCATTGTGATGACCTATGCCATGGTCCATTGCGATGACAATGGCATGGAGCATTGTTATGCCAAATGTAATGGAGGATTGTTATGACAAATATAATGGAGCATTGTGATGACTAGGGCTTGGAGCATTATGATGACAAGGGCCATTGAGAACTTTCATGACAAGGTCGTGAAGCATTGTGATGACAAGGTCCTGGAACATTGTGATGAGAAAACCATGGAGCCTTGTGAGGACAAATCTCATGGAGCATACTGATGAAAAGGGTCATGGAACATTGTGATTACAGGGGTCTTGGAACATTGTGATGAAAAGCTCATGGAACCTTGTTATGACAGGGTTCAAGGAGAGTACAGACAACAAGTGTCAGGGAGCATTTGGATGACAAGTGTACTGAGCATTGTGATGACAAAGGTCATGGAGCACTGTGATGAGAAGACCATAGATAACTGTGATGACGAGCGTCATGGGGCATTGTGATGACAAGTGTTATGGAATATTGTGATCACAAGGGTTTGGAGCATTGTTATGACAGAGGTCATGGAGCATTTTGATTTCATTGTGATGACAACAGCATGAAGCATTAGGATGATGGGCATGGTGTATTGTGATGACAGGTTTCATGGAGCATTGAGATGAAAAGTGTCATGGAGCACTGTGATTACAGGGTTTAGGAGCAGTGTGATGACAAGGGCATAGAGCATGTGATGAGAATGCCATGGAACATTCTGATGACATGCGTCATGGAGCTTTGTGATGACAAGGGCATAGATTATTGTAATGAGAAGGTCATGTAGCATTTTGATGACAAAGGCATGGAGCATTGTGATGACAGGTGTCATGGAGCACTGTGATGACAAGCGGCACGGAGCATTGTGAATACAGGGGTCATGGAGCATTGGGATGACAAGGGCATGGATCATTGTGATGACAAGCGTCATGGAGTATTGTGCTGAAAATATCCATGGAGTATTGTGATGACAGTGGTCATGGAGTATTGTGATGACTAGGGAATGGAGCATTGTGATGAAAAGAGTCCCGGATCATTGTGTTGTCAGGTGTCATGGAGTGTTGTGATGACATTTGTCTTGGGGCATTGTGATGAGAAGGTCATGGAGCATTGGGCTGAAAATATTCATGGAGTATTGTGATGACAGGGGTCATGGAGCATTGTGATGACAAGGGAATGGAGCATGGTGATGACAAGGTCCTGGAGCATTGTGATGAGAAGACCATGGAGACTTGTAATGACAAGTCTCATGGAGCATTCTGACGATAAGGGGCATGGAGCATTGTGATTACAGGGGTCTTGGAGCATTGTGATGACAAGGGCATGGAGCATTTTGAGGAGAATGCCATGGAACATTCTGATGACATGCGTCATGGAGCTTTGTGATGACAAGGGCATGGAGCATTGTGATTACAGGGGTCTTGGAGCATTGTGATGACAAGGGTCATGGAGCCTTGTGATGACAAGGCCGTGGAACACTGTGATGGCAGGGGTCATGGAGCATTGTTATCACAGAGATAATGGAGCATTGTGATGAGAAGGACATTGAGCATTGGTCTGAAATATTTCATGGATTATTGTGATGAGATTGGGCATGGAGCATTGTGATGACAAGGGCACGGAACACTGTGATACATGGGTCATGGAGGATTGTAATGACAAGGGCATGGAGCATTGTGATGGGAAGTGCATCGAGCATTGTGATGACAAGTGTCATGGTGCTTTGTGATGACAAGGGCCTGGAGCCATGTGATGAGAGGGTTCATGGAGCATTGTGATGACAATGACATGGAGCATTGTGATGCCAATGGCCATGGAGCTTTGTGATGACAATGGTCATGGAGCATTTTGATGACAAGGGTGTGGTGCATTGTGATGAGAAGGGCAGGGAGCATTTTGATGACAGGGTCATGCAGCAATTTGATGAAAAGTGTAATGGAACATTTTGATGACAGGGTTTATAGAACATTGTGATGCCAGGGGTCATGGATCTCTGGGATGAAATGGGTCATGGAGCATTTTGATGACAGGGGTTATGGAACATTGTGATGTCAGGGGTCATGGATCATTGTGCAGATAAGGGGACGTAGCATTGTGATGACAGGGGTCATGGAACATTGTGACAACAGGGGTGAGGGAGGATTGTGATGACTAGTGGTGGAACATTGTGATATCTCATGTGAGAGAGCATTTGGATGAGAAGTTCATGGAGCATTGTGATTACAAGATTTATGGAGCATAGCGATGACAAGGTTGTGGATCATTGTGATGAAAAGTGCATGGCACATTGTGATGACAAGGGTCATGGAGCATTGTTCTGACAAAGGCATGGAGCATTGTGATGACAAGGGTCATGGAGCATTGTGATGAAAAGTTCATGGAGCATTGTGGTTAAAATGGTCACAGAGGCTTGTGATGACGCGGTCATGGTCCGTTGTGATGACAAACGTTATGAAGCATTGTGATGATTGGAGTCAAGGGGCATTTTGATGACAGGGGTCATGGAGCATTGTGATGACAACGGCATGGAGCACTGTGATGACAGGGGCATGGAACATTGGTCTGACAAGTTTCACAGATGATTGTGATGACAGTGGACATGGTGCATTGTGATGACAAGGGCGTGGAGCATTGTGATGACAAGGGCATGGAGTATTGTGAAGACAGGTGTCAGGGAGCATTGTGATGACATATGTCATGGTCCATTGCGATGACAAAGGCATGGAACATTGTAATGCCATATGTAATGGAGGATTGTAATGACAAATATAATGGAGCATTGTTATGACTACGGCTTGGAGCATTATGATGACAAGGGCCATTGAGAATTTTCATGACAATGTCGTGAAGCATTGGGATGACAAGGTCCTGGAGCACTGTGATGAGAATACCATGGAGCCTTGTGATGAAAAGTCTCATGGAGCATACTGATGAAAAGGGGCATGGAGCATTCTGATTACAGGGGTCTTGGAACATTGTGATAACAAGGGCATGGAGCTTTGTGATGACAAGGGCATGGAGCATTGGTCTAATAAGTTTCATGGATTATTGTGATGACAGTTGGAATGGCGCATTGTGATGACAAGGGCATGGAGCATTGTGATGACCAGGTCATGCAGTATTGTGAGAAGAGGTGTCACGGAACATTGTGATGACATATGTATTAGCCCATTGTGATGACAAAGGCATGGAACATTGTGATGCCAAGTTTCATGGAGGATTCTGATGACAAAGGTAAAGGAGCATTGTGATGACAATGGCTTGGAGCATAGTGATGACAAGGTTCAGGGAGCATTGTGCTGACAAGTGCATGGAGAATTGTGATGACAAGGGTCATGGAGCATTCTGATGACAAGCTTGTGGAGTATTTTGATGACAATGGCATGGAGCATTGTGATGAAAACGGCATGGGGCTTTGTGATGAAAAATGCAAGGAGCCTTTTCGTGATAGGGTTCAAGGAGCATTCTGTCGACAAGTGTCTGGGAGCATTGTGATGACAAATGTATTGAGAATTGTTATGACAAAGGTCATGGAGCATTGTGATGAAAAGGGCATGGAGTATTGTGATGACAGGCATCATGGAGCGTTGTGATGAAAAGTGTTATGGAACATTGTGATCACAACTGTTTGGAGCATTGCGATGACAGAGGTCATGGATCATTTTGATTTCAAGGATCATGGAGCATTGTGATGACAAGGGCATGAAGCAATGTGATCCCAAGGTTCATGGAGGATAGTGATGACAATGGTAATGCAGTATTGTGATGACAAGCACATAGAGCATTGTAATGACAAGGTCATGTAACATTTTGCTGACAAAGGCATGGAGCATTGTGATGACAGGTGTCATGGAACACTGTGATGACAAGCGTCATGGAGCACTGTGATGACAAGCGTCACGGAGCATTTTGAATACAGGGGTCATGGAGCATTGGGATGACAAGGGCATGGATCATTGTGATGGTAAGGGTCATGGAGCATTGGGCTGAAAATGTTCATGGAGTATTGTGATGAAAGGGGTCATGGAGCATTGTGATGACTAGGCAATGGAGCATTGTGATGACAATAGTCCCGGATCATTGTTTTGTCAGGTGTCATGGAGTGTTGTGATCATGCAGCATTGTGATGATATTGGTCTTGGAGCATTGTGATCAGAAGGTCATGGGGCATTGGGCTGAAAATGTTCATGGAGTATTGTGATGACAGGGTTTATGGAGCATTGTGATCACAAGGGAATGGAGCATGGTGATGACAAGTTCCTGGAGCATTGTGATGAGATGACCATGGAGACTTGTGATGACAAGTCTCATGGAGCATTCTGATGAAAAGGGGCATGGAACATTGTGATTACATGGGTCTTGGAGCATTGTGATGACAAGGGCATGGAGCATTGTGTGGAGAAGGCCATGGAACATTCTGATGACATGCATCATGGAGCTTTGTGATGACAAGGGCATGGAGCTTTGTGACTACAGGGGTCTTGGTGCATTGTGATGACAGAGGTAATGGAGAATTGTGATGAGAAGGGAATGGAGCATTGTGATTAAAAGGTTTTTGGAGCATTGTGATGACAAATTTCTGGACCGTTGGGATGAAAAGCGTGTGGCACATTGTGATGACAAGTGTCATGGAGCATTTTTCTGACAAAGGCATGGAGCATTGTGATGACAAGTGTCATGGAGCATTGTGATGAATAGTTCATGGAGCATTGTGGTTACAAAGGTAACAGAGCCTTGTGATGACACGGGTATCGACCATTGTGATGACAAATGTTATGAAGAATTGTGAAGACTGGAGTCAAGGAGCATTGTGATGATGTGGTCATGGAGCATTGTGATGAACAGGGCATGGAGCATTGTACTGAGAATGGCATAGAGCATTGTGATGACAGGTGTCATGGAGCACTGTGATGACAAGCGTCACGGAGCATTGTGAATACAGGGTTCATGGAGCATTGGGATGACAAGGGCATGGATCATTGTGATGACAAGCCTCATGGAGTATTGGGCTAAAATATTCATGGAGCATTGTGAATACAGGGGTCATGGAGCATTGGGATGACAAGGACATGTATCATTGTGATGACAAGTGTCATGGAGCATTGGGCTGAAAAAGTTAATGGAGTATTGTGATGACAGGGGTCATGGAATATTGTGATTACAGGGGTCTTGGAGCATTGTGATGACAAGTGTCCCGGATCATTGTGTTGTCACGTGTCATGGAGTGTTGTGATGACAGTGGTCATGGAGCATTGTGATGATATTGCTCATGGAGCATTGTGATGAGAAGGTCATGGAGCATTGGTCCCAAAATATTCATGGATTATTGTGATGACATGGGTCATGGAGCATGGTGATGACAAGGTCCTGGAGCATTGTGATGAGATGACCATGGATACTTGTGATGACAAGTCTCATGGAGCATTCTGATGAAAAGGGGCATGGAGCATTGTGATTACAGGGGTCTTGGAGCACTGTGATGACAAGGGCATGGATCATTGTGAGGAGAAGGCCATGGAACATTCTGATGACATACGTCATGTATTTTTCTGATGACAAGGGCATGGAGCAATGTGATGACAAGGCAGTGGAACACTGTGATGGCAGGGGTCATGGAGCATTGTTATGACAGTGTTAATGGAGCATTGTGATGAGAATGGCATTGACCTTTGGTCTGAAATGTTTCATGGATTATTGTGATGAGAGTGGGCATGGAGCATTGTGATGACAAGGGCACGGTACACTGTGATACTTGGGTCATGGAGGATTGTAATGTGAATGGCATGGAGCATTGTGATGAGAAGGGCATCGAGCATTGTGATGACAAGTGTCATGGAGCTTTGTGATGACAAGGACATGGAGCCATGTGATGAGAGGGTTCATGGAGCATTGTGATGGCAATGACATGTAGCATTGTGATGCCAACGGTCATGGAACTTTGTGATGACAAAGGTCATGGAGCATTTTGATGACAAGTGTATGGTGCATTGTGATGAGAAGGGCAGGGAGCATTTTGATGACAGGGTCATGGAGCAATTTGATTAAAAGTGTAATGGAATATTTTGATGAGAGGGGTTATAGAACATTGTGATGCCAGTGGTCATGGCTCTTTGGGATGAAAAATGTCATGGAGCATTTTGATGAGAGGGGTTATGGAACATTGTGATGTCAGGGATCATGGAACATTGTGTTCATAGGGGGATGTAGCATTGTGATGACAGGGGTCATGGAACACTGTGATTACAGGGCTGAGGGAGGATTGTGATAACTAGTGATGGAATATGGTGATATCTCAGGTGAGAGAGCATTTGGATGAGAAGTGCATGGATCATTGTGATTACAAGGTTTATGGATCATAGCGATGACAAGGTTGTGGATCATTGTGATGAAAAGCACGTGGCACATTGTGATGACAAGGGTCATGGAGCATTGTTCTGACAAAGGCATGGAGCATTGTGATGACAAGGGTCACGGAGCATTTTGATGAAATGTTCATGGAGCATTGTGGGTACAAAGGACACAGAGCCTTGTGATGACGCGGGCATGGACTGTTGTGATGACAAACATTATGAAGCATTGTGATGACTGCAGTCACGGAGCATTTGATGACTGGGGTCATGGAGCATTGTGATAACAAGGGCATGGAACATTGAGATGACAGGGGAATTGAGTATTGGTCTGACAATTTTCATAGATTATTTTGATGACAGTGGACATGGTGCACTGTGATGACAAGGGCCTGGGGCATTGTGATGAGAAGACATGGAATATTTTGAAGACAGGTGTCAGGGAGCATTGTGATGACATATGTAATAGTCCATTGCGATGACAATGGCAGGGAGTATTGTGATGCAAAATGTAATGGAGGATTGTGATGACAAATATAATGGAGCATTGTGATGACTAGGGCTTGGAGCATTATGATGACAAAACAATGGAGCCATGTGATGACAAGTCTCATGGAGCATACTGATGAAAAAGGGGATGGAGCATTGTGATTATAGGCGTCTTGGATCTTTGTGATGACAAGGGCATGGAGCTTTGTGAGGAGAAGACCAAGGAGCATTCTGATGGCATGCGCCATTGAGCTTTGTGATGACAAGGGCATGGAGCATCGTGATTACATGGTTCTTGGAGCATTGTGATGAAAAGGGCATGTATCATTGTGATGCAAAAAGCATGGAGACTTGTCATGACAGGGTAAAATGAGCATACAGACAACAAGTGTCAGGGAGCATTTTCATGACAAGTGTATTGAGCATTGTGATGACGAAGGTCATGGAGCATTGTGATGAGAAGACCATGGATAATTGTGATGACGAGCGTCACGGGGCATTGTGATGACAAGTGTTATGGAATAGTGTGATCACAAGGGTTTGGAGCATTGATATGACAGAGGTCATGGAGCATTTTGATTTCATTGTGATGACAATAGCAGGAAGCATTATGATGATGGGCATGGTGCATTGGGATGCCAGGGTTCATGGGTCATTGAGATAAAAAGGGGCATAGAGCATTGTGATTACAGTGTTCTTGGAGCATTGTGATGAGAAGCGTCATGTAGCCTTGTGATGACAGGCCATGGAACATCGTGATGGCAGGGGTCATGGATCATTGTTATGACAGGGTTAATGTAGCATTGTGATGTCAAGAGCATGGAGCATTGTGATGAGAAGGTCATGGAGCATTCTGATGACATGTGTCTTGGAGCTATGTGAAGACAACGGCATGGAGCAATGTGATGAGAGCTTTCATGGAGCATTGTGATGACAATGACATGGAACATTGTGATGCCAAGGGTCATGGATCTTAGTGATGACAAAAGTCATGGAGCATTTTGATGGCAAGGGCGTTGTGCATTGTGATGAGAAGGGCAGGGTGCATTGTGATGACAGAGACATGGAGCTATTTGATGAAAAGTGTCATGGAACATTTTGATGACAGGTGTTATGGAACATTGTGATGTCATGGGTCATCGAACACTGTGATGATAAGTGCATGTAGCATTGTGATGACAGGAGTCATGGAACATTGTAATGACAGGGGTGAGGGAGTATTGTGACAAATATTGATATAGCATTGTGATATCAGTGGTGAGAGAACATTTTGATGAGAAGTGCATGGAGCATTGTGATGACAAATTTTATGGAGCATTGTGATGACAAGATTGTGGAGCACTGTGATGATAAGTGCATGGTGCATTGTGATGACATGTGTCATGGAGCATTGTGCTGACAAGCGCATGGAGCATTGTGATGACCAGGGTCATGGAGCATTGTGCTGAGAAAGGCATAGAGCATTGTGATGACAAGGGTCAAAGAGCAGTGTGATGAAAAGTTCATGGAGCATTGTGGTTAAAAGGTCACAGAGACTGTTGATGACGAGGGCATGGATCATTGTGATGACAAAGGTCATGAAGCATTGTGATGACTGGAGACATGCAGCATTGTGATGACAGGGGTCATGGAGAATTGTGATAACAAGGGCATGGAACATTGTGGTTACAAGGGCATGGAACATTTGTCTAATCAGTTTCATGGATTATTGCGATGACAGTTGGAATGGTGCATTGTGATGACAAGGGCATGGAGCATTGTGGTAACCAGGTCATGCATTATTGTGAAGACAGGTGTCAGGGAGCATTGTGATGACATATGTAATGGCCCATTGTGATGACAATGGCATAGCGCATTGTGATGTCAAGTGTCATGGAGGATTCTCATGACAAAGGTAATGGAGCATTGTGATGACAATGGCTTGGAGCATTGTGAGGACAAGGGTCAATGAGCCTTTTGCTGACAAGTGCATGGAGAATTGTGATGACAGTGGTCATGAAGCATTCTGATGACAAGCTTGTGGAGTATTTTGATGACAATGGCATGTAGCATGGTGAAGAAAACGGCATGGGGCTTTGTGATGAATAAGGCATGGAGCCTTTTCGTGACAGGTTTCAAGGAGCATTCTGATGACAAGTGTCAGGGAGCATTGTGATGACAAGTGTATTGAGAATTGTGATGACAAAGGTAATGGAGCATTGTGATGAAAAGGGCATGGAGCATTTTGATGACAGGCATCATGGAGCGTTGTGATGACTAGTGTTATGGACCATTGTGATCACAAGGGTTTGGAGCATTGTGATGACAGATGTCATGGATCATTTTGATTTCAAGGAACATGGAGCATTGTGATGACAAGGGCATGAAGCAACGTGATCCCAAGGTTCATGGAGGATTGTGATGAGAATGAAAATGGAGTATTTTGATGACAAGCGCATAGAGCATTGTAATGAGAAGGTCATGTAGAATTTTGCTGACAAAGGCATGGAGCATTGTGATGACATGTGTCATGGAGCACTGTGATGACAAGCGTTACGGAGCATTTTGAATACAGGGGTCATGGAGCATTGGGATGACAAGGGCATGGATCATTTTGATGACAAGTGTCATGGAGCACTGGGCTGAAAATGTTCATGGAGTGTTGTGATGACAGGGGTCATGGAGCATTGTGATGACTAGGGAATGGAGCATTGTGATGACAAGAGTTCCAGATCATTGTGTTTTCAGGTGTCATGGAGTGTTGTGATGACAGTGGTCATGGAGCATTGTGATGATATTGGTCATGTAGCATAGTGATGAGAAGGTCGTGGATCATTGGGCTGGAAATGTTCAAGGATTATTGCGATGACAGTGGTCATGGAGCATTGTGATGACAAGGGGATGGAGCATGGTGATGACAAGTTCCTAGAGCATTGTGATGAGAAGGCCATGGAGATTTGTGATGACAAGTCTCATTGAGCTTTGTGATTACAGGGATCTTGGAGCATTGTGATGACTAGGGCATGGAGCCTTGTGATGAGAAGGCCATGGAGCTTTCTGATGACATGTGTCATGGAGTTTTTTGATGACATGTGATTGGAGCGTTGTTATTACAGGTATCTTGGAGCATTGTGATGTAAAGTTCAAGGATCACTGTGATGAAAAAGGCATGGAGCCTTGTCATGACAGGGTTCAAGGAGCATACTGATGACAAGTGTCAGTGAGCATTGTGATGACAAGTGTATTGAGCATTGTGATGACAAAGATCATGGAGCATTGTGATAAGAAGACCATGGATAATTGTGATAATGAGCGTCATGGGGTGTTGTGATGATAAGTGTTATGCAACATTGTGATCACAAGTGTTTGGAGCATTATGATGACAGGGGTCATGCAGAATATTGATTTCACTGTGATGACAATAGCTTGAAGCATTATGATGATGGGCATGGTGCATTGTGATGACAGTTTTCATGGAGCCTTGAGATGAAAAGGGGCATGGAACATTGTGATTACAAGGGTCTTGGAGCATTGTGATGACAAGGGCATGGAGCACTGTGATGAGAAGGCCATGGAACTTTCTGATGACATGCGTCATGGAGCTTTGTGATGACAAGGGCATTGAGCATTGTGCTTTCAGGGGTCTTGAGCATTGTGATGAGATGTGTCATGGAACCTTGTGATGACAACGGAGTGGAACATTGTGATTGCAGGGGTCATGGTGCATTGTTATGACCGGGGTAATGGAGCATTGTGATGAGAAAGGTATGGAACATTGGTCTGAAATGTTTCATGGATTATTGTGATGAGAGTGGGCATGGAGCATTGTGATGACAAGGGCACGGAACACTGTGATACATGGGTCATGCTGGATTGTAATGAAAAGGGCATGGAGCATTGTGATGAGAAGGGCATCGAGCATTGTGATGACAAATGTCATGGAGCTTTGTGATGACAAGGGCATGGAGCAATGTAATGAGAGGGTTCAAGGAGCATTGTGATGACAATGACATGGAGCATTGTGATGCCAAGGGTCATGGTGCATTGTGATGACAAGGGCAGGGAGCATTTTGATGACTGGGTCAGGCAGCAATTTGATAAAAATTGTAATGAAATATTTTGAGGGCAGTGGTTATAGAACATTGTGGTGTCAGGGGTCTTGGAGCTATGGGATGAATAGGGTCATGGAGCATTTTGATGACAGGGGTTATGGAACATTGTGATGGCAGTGGTCATGGAACATTGTGATGATAAGGGGATGTAGCATTGTGATGACTGCGTCATGGAACATTGTGATTACTGGGGTGAGGGAGTATTGTGATGACTAGTGATGGAACATTGTCATATCCCTGGTGAGAGAGCATTTTGATGAGAAGTGCATAGACCATTGTGATTACAAAGTTTATGGAGCATTGCAATGACAAAGTTGTGAACCGTTGTGAGGAAATGCACGTGGCACATTGTGATGACAATTGTCATGGAGCACTGTTCTGACAAAGACATGGAGCATTGTGATGACAAGGGTCACGGAGAATTGTGATGAAAAGTTTATGGAACATTGTGGTTACAAAGATCACAGAGCCTAGTGATGATGCGGGCATGGACCATTGTGATGACAAACTTTATGAAGCATCGTGATGACTGAAGTCACGGAGCATTGTGATGACAGTGGGCATGGTGCATTGTGATGACAAGGGCATGGAGCATTGTGATGAGATGGTCATGGAGTATTGTGAAGACAGGTGTCAGGGAACATTGTGATGACATATGTCATGTTCCATTGTGATGACAATGGCATGGAGCACTCTGATTCCAAATGTAATGGAGGATTGTGTTGACAAATATAATGGAGCATTGTGATGATTAGGGCTTGGAGCATTATGATGACAAGGGCCATTGAAAATTTTCATGAAAATGTCGTGAAGCATTTTGATGACAATGTCCTGGAGCATTGTAATGACAAAACTATGGAGCCTTGTGATGACAAGCCTCATGGAGCATACTGATGAAAAGGGGCATGGAGCATTGTGATTACAGCGGTCTTGGAACATTGTGATGAGAAGGGCATTGAGCATTCTGAGGAGAAGACCAAGGAGCATTCTGATGGCATGCATCATTGAGCTTTCAGATGAGAAGGGCATGGAGCATTGTGATTACATGGGTCTTGGACATTGTGATGGAAAAGGCGTGGATCATTGTGATGAAAAAAGCATGGAGACTTGTCATGACAGGGTTCAAGGAGCATACAGACAACAAGTGTCAGGGAGCATTTTGATAAAAAGTGTATTGAGCATTGTGATGACGAAGGTCATGGAGCATTGTGATGAGAAGACCATGGATAATTTTGATGACGAGCGTCATGGGGCATTGTAATGAGAAGTGTTATGGAATATTGTGATCACCAGGGATTGCAGCATTGTTATGACAGAGGTCATGGAACATTTTGATTTCTTTGTTATGACAATCGCATGAAGCATTATGATGATGGGCATGGTGCATTGTGATGACAGGGTTCATGGATCATTGAGATGAAAAGGGGCATAGAGCATTGTGATTACAGGGTTCTTGGAGCATTTGAATGAGAAGGGTCATGGAGCATTGTGATGACAAGGCAATGGAACATCGTGATGGCAGGAGTCATGGAGCATTGTTATGACAGGGGTAATGGAGAATTGTGATGGCAAGGGCATGGAACATTGTGATGAGGAGCCCATGGAGCATTCTGATGACATGTGTCATGGAGCTATGTGAAGACAAGGGCATGGAGCAATGTGATGAGAGTGCTCAGGGAGCATTGTGATGACAATGACATGGAGCATTGTGATGCCAAGGGTCATGGATCTTTGTCATGACAAATGTCATGGAGCATTTTGATGGCAAGGGCGTTGTGCATTTTGATGAGAAGGGCAGGGAGCATTGTGATGACAGGATCATGAAGCAATTTGATGAAAAGTGTCATGGAACATTTTGATGACAGGTGTTATGGAACATTGTGATGTCATGGGTCATCGAACATTGTGATGATAAGTGCATGTAGCATTGTGATGACAGGAGTCATGGAACAATGTGATGACAGGGGTGAGGTGGTATTGTGACAAATAGTGATGTAGCATTTTGATATCAGTGGTGAGAGAGCATTTGGATGAGATGTGCATGGATCATTGTGATGACAAATATTAAGGAGCATTGTGATGACAAGATTGTGGAGCACTGTGATGACAAGCGCATGGTGCATTGTGATGACATGTGTCATGGAGCATTGTGCTGACAAGCGCATGGAGCATTGAATGACAAGGGTCAAAGAGCACTGTGATGAAAATTTCCTGGAGGACTGTGGTTAAAAATGTCACAGAGACTGTTGATGATGAGGGCATGGACCATTGTGAGGAAAAAGGTCATGAAGCATTGTGAAGACTGGAGTCAGGGAGAATTGTGATGACAGGGATCATGGAGCATTGTGATGACAGTGGCATGGAGCATTGTGATGACAAGTGCATGGAACATTGGTCTAATAAGTTTCATGGATTATTGCGATGACATTTGGAATGGCGCATTGTGATGACAAGGGCATGGAGCATTTTGAGGAACAGGTCAGGCAGTATTGTGAAGACAAGTGTCAGGGAGCATTGTGATGACATATGTAATGGCCCATTGTGATGACAATGGCATGGAGCATTGTGATGCCAAGTGTCATGGAGGATTCTGATGACAAAGGAAATGGAGCATTCTGATGACAATGGCTTGGAGCATTGTGATGACAAGGGTCAGGGAGCATTGTGCTGACAAGTGCATGGAGAATTGTGATGACAAGTGTCATGGAGCATTCTGATGACAAGCTTGTGGAGTATTTTGATGACAATGGCATGGAGCATTGTGATGAAAACGGCATGGGGCATTGTGATGGAAAAGGCATGGACACTTTTCGTGACAGGGTTCAAGGAGCATTCTGATGAAAAATGTCAGTGAGCATTATGATGACAAGTGTATTGAGAATTGTGATGACAAAGGTCATGGAGCATTGTGAAGAAAAGGGCATGGAGTATTGTGGTGACAGGCATCATGGAGCGTTTTGATGACAAGTGTTATGGAACAATGTGATCACAAGGGTTTGGCGCATTGTGATGACAGAGGTCATGGATCATTTTGATTTCAAGGAGCATGGAGCATTGTGATGACAAGGGCATGAAGCAACGTGATCCCAAGGTTCATGGAGGATTGTGATGACAATGGAAATGGAGTATTGTGATGACAAGCGCATAGAGCATTGTAATGACAAGGTCATGTAGCATTTTGTTGACAAAGGCATGGAGCATTGTGATGACATGTGTCATGGAGCACTGTGATGACAAGCGTAACGGAGCATTGTGAATACAGGGGTCATAGAGCATTGGGATGACAAGGGCATGGATCATTTTGATGACAAGGGTCATGGAGCACTGGGCTGAAAATGTTCATGGAGTGTTGTGATCACAGGGGTCATGGAGCATTGTGATGACTAGGGAATGGATAATTGTGATGACAAGAGTCCCGGATCATTGTGTTTTCAGGTGTCATGGAGTGTTGTGATGACAGTGGTCATGGAGCATTGTGATGATATTGGGCATGGAGCATTTTGATTAGTAGATCGTGGAGCCCTGGGCTGAAAATGTTCATGGATTATTGTGATGACAGGGCTCAATGAGAATTGTGATGACAAGGGCATGGAATATTGTGATGAGAAGGACATGAAGCATTCTGATGACTTGTGTTATGGAGCATTTTGATGACAAGGGCATGGAGCATTGTGATTACAGGAATCTTGGAGCATTGTGATGAAAATGGCATGGATTATTGTGATGAAAAGGCATGGAGCCTGGTCATGACAGGGTTCAAGGAGCATACTGACGACAAGTGTCAAGGAGCATTTTGATTAGAAGTTTATTGAGCATTGTGATGACAAATTTCATGGGGCATTGTAATGAGAAGACCATGGATAATTGTGATGATGAGCATCATGGGGTGTTGTGATGATAAGTGTTATGGAACATTGTGATCACAACGGATTGGAGCATTATGATGACAGAGGTCATGGAGAATATTGTTTTCATTGTGATGACAATAGCCTGAAGCATTATGATGATGGGCATGGTGCATTGTGATGACAGGATTCATGGAGCATTGAGATGAAAAGGGGCATGGAGCATTGTGATTACAAGCGTCTTGGGGCAGTGTGATGACAAGTGCATGGAGCATTTTGATGAGAAGGCCATGGAACATTCTGATGACATGCGTCATGAAGCTTTATGATGACAAGGGCATGGAGCATTGTGATTTCAGGGGTCTTGAGCATTGTGATGACAAGTGTCATGGAACCTTTTGATGACTAGGCCGTGGAACATTGTGATGGCAAGGGTCATGGTGCATTGTTATGACAGGGGTATTGGAGAATTTTGATGACAAGGGCACGGAACACTGTGATACATGGGTCATGCAGGATTGTAATGACAAAGGCATGGAGCATTGTGATGAGAAAGGCATCGAGCATTGTGATGACAAATGTCATGGAGCTTTGTGATGACAAGGGCATGGAGCAATGTGATGAAAGTTTCCATGGTGCATTGTGATGACAATGACATGGAGCATTGTGATGCCAAGTGTCATGGAGCTTTGTGATGACAAAGTTCATGGAGCATTTTGTTGGCAAGGGCGTTGTGCATTGTGATGAGAAGGGCAGGGAGCATTGTGATGACGGTGTCATGGAACATTGTGAGGACAGGGGTGAGGGAGTATTGTGACAAATAGTGATATAGCATTGTGATATCCGTGGTGAGAGAGCATTTCGATGAGAAGTGCATGGAGCATTCTGATGACAAATTTTAAGGAGCATTGTGATGACAAGATTGTGGAGCACTGTGATGACAAGTGCATGGTGCATTGTGATGACATGTGTCATTGAGCATTGTGCTGACAAGCGCATGGAGCATTGTGACATCAAGTGTCATGGAGCATTGGGATGAAATGTTCATGGAGAATTGTGGTTAAAAAGGTCACAAAGCCTTGTTTTGACGAGTGTATGAACCATTGTGATGACAAAGGTCATGAAGCATTGTGATGACTGGGGTCATGGAGCATTGGGATGACAGGGGTCATGGAGAATTGTGATAACAAGGGCATGGAGCATTGTGATGACAAGGGCATGGACCATTGGTCTAATAAGTTTCATGGATTTTTGCGATGACAGTCCGAATGACGCATTGTGATGACAAGGGCATGGAACATTGTGGTGACCAGGTCATGCAGTATTGTGAAGACAGGTGTCAGGGAGCATTGTGATGACATATGTAATGGCCCATTGTGATGACGATGGCATGGAGCATTGTGATGTCAAGTGTCATGGAGGATTCTGATGACAAAGTCATGGAGCATTGTGATGACATTGGCTTGGAGCATTGTGATGACAAGGGTCAGGGAGCATTGTGCTGAGAATTGCATGGAGAATTGTGATGACAAGGGTCATGGAGCATTCTGATGACAAGCTTCTGTAGTATTTTGATGACAATGACATGGATCATTGTGATGAAAACCGCATGGTGCTTTGTGATGAAGGCATAGAGCCTTTTCGTTACAGGTTTCAAGGAGCATTCTGACGACAAGTGTCAGGGAGCATTGTGATGACGTGTATTGAGAATTGTGATGAGAAAGGTCATGGAGCATTGTGATGAAAAGGGCATGGAGTATTGTGATGACAGGCATCATGGAGCGTTGTGATGACAAGTGTTATGGAACAATGTGATCACAAGGGTTTGGAGCATTGTGATGACAGAGGTCATGGATTATTTTGATTTCAAGGAGTATGGAGCATTTTGATGACAAGGGCATGAAGCAATGTGATCCCAAGTTTCATGGAGGATTGTGATGACAATGGAAATGGAGGATTGTGATGACAAGCGCATAGAGCATTGTAATGACAAGGTCATGTAGCATTTTGCTGACAAAGCCATGGAGCATTGTGATGACAGGTGTCATGGAGCACTGTGATGACAAACGTCACGGAGCATTGTGAATACAGGGGTCATGGAGCATAAGGATGACAAGGGGATGGATCATTGTGATGACAAGTGTCATGGATCATTGGGCTGAAAATGTTCATGGAGTATTGTGATGACCGGGGTCATGGAGCATTGTGATGACAGAGGTCATGGAGAATTTTGATTTCATTGTGCTGACAATAGCCGGAAGCATTATGGTGATGGGCATGGTGCATTTTGATGACAGGGTTCATGGAGCATTGAGATGAAAAGGGGCATGGAGCATTGTGATTACAGGGAACATGGAGCACTGTGATGACAAGGGCATGGAACATTTTGATGAGAAGGACAGGGAACATTCTGATGGCATGTGTCATGGAGCTTTGTGATGACAAGGGCATGGAGCATTGTGATCACAGGGGTCTTGGAGCACTGTGATGACTAGTGTCATGGAGGCTTGTGATGACAATGCCGTGGAATATTGTGAATGCAGGTGTCATGGAGCATTGTTTTGACAGGGGTAATGGAGCATTGTGATGAGAAGGGCATGGAGCTTTGTGATTACAAGGTTTATGGAGCATTACCATGACAAATTTGTGGACCGTTGTGATGAAAAGCGCGTAGCACATTGTGCTGACAAGGGTCAGGGAGCATTTTTCTCACAAAGGCATGGAGCATTTGATGACAAGTGTCACGGAGCATTGTGATGAAAATTTCATGGAGCATTGTGGTTATAAAAGTCACAGAGCCTTGTGATGACGCGGCCATGGACCACTGTGATAACAAACGTTATGAAGCATTGTGATGACTGGAGTCACAGAGCATTGTGATGACAGTGGTCATGGAGCATTGTGATGAAAAGGGCATGGAGCATTGTGGTGACAGGGGCATGGAGCATTGGTCTGACAAGTTTCATAGATTATTGTGATGACAGTGGACATGGTGCATTGTGATGACAAGGGCATGGATCATTGTGATGAGACGGTCATGGAGTATTGTGAAGACAGGTGTCAGGGAGCATTGTGATGACATATGTCATGGTCCATTGCAATGACAATGGCATGGAACATTGTGATGCCGAATGTAATGGAGGACTGTGATGACAAATATAATGGAGCATTGTGATGACTAGGGCTTGGAGCATTATGATGACAAGGGCCAATGAGAATTTTCGAAACAAGGTCGTGAAGCATTGTGATGACAAAGTCCTGGAGCATTGTGATGAGAAATCCATAGAAACTTGTGATGACAAATCTCTTGGAGCATATTGATGAAAAGGGGCATGGACCATTTTAATTACAGGGTTCTTGGAACATTGTGATGACATGGGCATGGAGTATTGTGAGGAGAAGGCCAAGGTGCATTCAGAAGACATGTTTCATTGAGCTTGTGATGACAAGGGCATGGAGCATTGTGTTTAAATGGGTCTTGGAGTATTGTGATGAAAAGGGCATGGATCATTGTGATGAAAAAGGCATGGAGCCTTGTCATGACTGGGTTCAAGGAGCATACAGACAACAAGTGTCAGGGAGCATTTTGATGACAAGTGTATTGAGCATTGTGATGACAAAGGTCATGGAGCATTGTGATGAGAAGACCATGGATAATTGTGATGACGAGTGTCATGGGGCACTGTGATAACAAGTGTTAAGGAATATTGTGATCACAAGGGTTTGGAGCATTGTTATGACAGAGGTCATGGATCATTTTGATTTCATTGTGATGACAATAGCATGAAGCATTATGATGATGGACATGGTGCATTGTGATGACAGGGTTCATGGATCATTGAGATGAAAAGAGGCATGGAGCATTGTGATTACACGGGTCTTGGAGCATTGTGATGAGAAGGGTCATGGAGCCTTGTGATGACAAGGCCACGGATCATTGTGATGGCAGGTGTCATGGAGCATTGTTATGACAGGTGTAATGGAGCATTGTGATGGCAAGCGCATGGAGCATTGTGATGAGAAGGCCATGGAGCATTGTGATGACATGTGTCATGTAGCTTTGTGATGACAAGGGCATGGAGCAATGTGATGAGAGCGTTCATGGAGCATTGTGATGACAATGACATGGAGCATTGTGACGCCAATGGTCTTGGATCTTTGTGATGACAAAGTCATGGAGCATTTTGATGACAAGTGTGTGGTGCATTGTGATGAGAAGTGCAGTGAGCATTGTGATGACAGGGTCATGGAGCATTTTGATGAAAAAGTTCATGGAGCATTTTGATGACAGTGGATTAGGAGCATTGTGATGTCAGGGGTCATCGAACTTTGTGATGATAAGTGCATGTAGCATTGTGATGACAGGAGTCATGGAACACTGTGATAACAGGGGTGAGGGAGTATTGTGAAGAATAGTGATGTAACATTGTGATATCTGTGGTGAGAGAGCATTTTGATGAGAAGAGCATGGAGCATTGTGATGACAAGGTTTATGGATAATTGTGATGACAAGATTGTGGAGCACTGTGATGACAAGTGCATGGTGCATTGTGATGACATGTGTCATGGAGCATCGTGCTGACAAGCACATGGAGCATTGTGATGACAAGGGTCATGGAGCATTGTGATGACAATGGCATAGAGAATTGTGATGACAAGGTTCAAAGAGCATTGTGATGAAAAGTTCATGGAGCATTGTGATGACAAGGGTCATGGAGCATTGTGAGGACAATGGCATCAAGCATTGGTATAATAAGTTTCATGGATTATTGCGATGACTGTTGGAATGGTGCATTGTGGTGACAAGGGCATGGAGCATTTTGATGACCAGGTCATGCATTATTGTGAAGACTGGTGTCAGGGCCTCCCTCGTGGCGCAGTGGTTGAGAGTCCGCCTGCCGATGCAGGGGATACGGGTTCGTGCCCCGGTCTGGGAGGATCCCATATGCCACGGAGCGGCTGGGCCCGTGGGCCATGGCCGCTGGGCCTGCGCATCCGGAGCCTGTGCTCCGCAACGGGAGAGGCCACAACATTGAGAGTCCCGCGTACGGAAAAAAAAGAAAAAAAAAAAACTGGTGTCAGGGAGCATTGTATTGACATATGTAATCGCCAATTGTGATGACAATGGCATGGAGCATTGTGATGCCAAGTGTCATGGAGGATTCTGATGACAAACGTAATTGTGCATTGTGATGACAATAGCTTGGAGCATTGAGATGACAAGGGTCAGGGAGCATTGTGCTGACAAGTGAATGGAGTATTGTGATGACAAGTGTCATGGAGCACTGTGATGAGAAGGACATGGATCATTGTGATGAAAAAGGAATGGAGCCTTGTCATGACAGGGTTCAAGGAGCATACAGACAACAAGTGTCAGGGAGCATTTTGATGACAAGTGTAATGAGCATTGTGACGACAAAGGTCATGGAGCATTTTGATGAGAAAACCATGGATAATTGTGATGACGAGTGTCATGGGGCACTGTGATGACAGGAGTTATGGAATATTGTGATCACAAGGGTTTGGAGCATTTTTATGACAGAGGTCATGGAGCATATTGATTTCATTGTGATGACAATAGCCTGAAGCATTATGATGATGGGCATGGTGCATTGTGATGACACGGTTCATGGTTCATTGAGAAGAAAAGGGGCATGGAGCATTGTGATTACAGGGGTCTTGGAGCATTGTGATGAGAAGGGTCATGGAGCCTTGTGATGACAAGGCCATGGAACATCGTGATGGCAGTTGTCATGGAGCATTGTTATGACAGGGGTAATGGAGCATTGTGATGGCAAGCACATGGAGCATTGTGATGAGAAGGCCATGGAACATTCTGATGACATGTGTCATGGAGCTTTGTGATGACAAGGGCATGGAGCAATGTGATAAGAGCGTTCATGGAGCATTGTGATGACAATGACATGGAGCATTGTGATGCCAAGTGTCATGGATCTTTGTGATGACAAAGGTCATGGAGCATTTTGTTGAAAAGTGTGTTGTGCATTGTGATGAGAAGGGCAGGGAGCATTGTTATGACAGGGTCTTGGAGCAATATGATGAAAATTGTCATGGAACATTTTGATGACAGGGGTTATGGAACATTGTGATGTCAGTGGTCATGGAGCATTTTGATGAAAAGTGTCATGGAGTATTTTGATGACAGGGGTTATGGAGCATTGTGATGACAGGTGTCATCAAACATTGTGATGAAAAGTGCATGAAGCATTGTGATGACAGGGGTCATGGAACATTGTGATAACAGGGGTGAGGGAGTATTGTGACGAATAGTGATGTAATATTTTGATATCTGTGGTGAGAGAGCATTTGGATGAGAAGTGCATGGAGCATTGTGATGACAAGGTTTATGGAGCATTGTGATGACAAGATTGTGGAACACTGTGATGACAAGCGCATGGTGCATTGTGATGACATGTGTCATGGAGCATCTTGCTGACAAGCGCATGGAGCATTGTGATGACAATGGTCAAGGAGCATTGTTCTGAGAAAGGCATAGAGAATTGTGATGACCAGATTCAAAGAGCATTGTGATGAAAACTTCATGGAGCATTGTGATGACAATGGTCAAGGAGCATTGTGATGACAAGGGCATCGAAAATTGGTCTACTAAGTTTCAAGGATTATTGCGATGACTGTTGGAATGGTGCATTGTGGTGAGAAGGGCATGGAGCATTGTGATAACCATGTCATGCAGTATTGTGAAGACTGGTGTCAGGGAGCACTGTGTTGTCATATGTAATGGCCCATTGTGATGACAATGGCCTGGAGCATTGTAATGCCAAGTGTCATGGAGGATTTTGATGACAAAGGTAATGGAGCATTGTGATGACAATGGCTTGGAGCATTGAGATGCCAAGGGTCAGGGAGCATATTGCTGACAAGTGCATGGAGAATTGTGATGACAAGGGTCATGGAGCATTCTCATGACAAGCTTGTGGAGTATTTTGATGACAGTGGCTTAGAGCATTGTGATGAAAACGGCATGGGGCATTGTGTTGAACAAGGCATGGAGGCTTTTCGTGACAAGGTTCAAGGAGCATTCTGACTAGTGTCAGGGAGCATTGTGATGACAAGTGTATTGAGAATTTTGATGACAAAAGTCATGGAGCATTGTGATGAAAAGTGCATGGGGTATTGTGATGACAGGCATCATGGAGCGTTGTGAAAACAAGTGTTATGGAACATTTTGATCACAAGGGTTTGGAGCATTGTGATGACAGAGGTCATGGATCATTTTGATTTCAAGGAGCATGGAGCATTGTGATGAAAAGGGCATGAAGCAATGTGATCCCAAGGTTCATGGAGGATTTTGATGACAATGGTAATGGAGTATTGTGATGACAAGCGCATAGAGCATTGTAATGACAAGTTCATGTAGCATTTTGCTGACAAACGCATGGAGCATTGTGATGACAGGTGTCATGGAGCACTGTGATGACAAGCGTCACGGAGCATTGTGAATACAGGGGTCATGGAGCATTGGGATGACAAGGGCATGGATCATTGTGATGACAAGGGTCATGGAGCACTGGGCTGAAAATATTCATGGAGTATTGTGATGACAGGGGTCATGGAGCATTGTGATAACAGAGATCATGGAGCATTTTGATTTCATTTTTATGACAATAGCATGAAGCATTATGATGATGGGCATGGTGCATTGTGATGACAGGGTTCATGGATCATTGAGATGAAATGGGGAATGGAGAATTGTGATTACAGGGGTCTTGGAACATTGTGATGACAAGTGTCATGGAGCCTTGTGATGACAAGGCCGTGGAATATGGTGATGGCAGGGGTCATGGAGCATTGTTATGACAGGGGTAATGGAGCATTGTGATGAGAAGGGCATGGAGCATTGTGATTACAAGGTTTATGGAGCATTACCATGACAAATTTGTGGACCGTTGTGATGAAAAGCGCGTAGCACATTGTGATGACAAGGGTCATGGAGCATTGTTCTGACAAAGGCATGGACCATTTTGATGACAAGGGTCACGGAGCATTGTGATGAAAAGTTCATGGAGCACTGTGGTTATAAAGGTCACAGAGCCTTGTGATGACGCGGACATGGACCATTGTGATGACAAATGTTATGAAGCATTGTGATGACTTGAGTCACGGAGCATTGTGATGACAGTGGTCATGGAGCAATGTGATGACAAGGGCATGGAGCATTGTGGTGACAGGGGCATGGAGCATTGGTCTGACAAGTTTCATAGATTATAGTGATGACAGTGGACATGGTGCATTGTGATGACAAGGGCATGGATCATTGTCAAGAGAAGGTCAAGGAGTATTGTGAAGACACGTGTCAGGGAGCATTGTGATGACATATGTCATGGTCCATTGCAATCACAATGGCATAGAGCATTGTGATGCCAAATGTAATGGAGGATTTTGATGACAAATATAATGGAGCATTGTTGTGACTAGGGTTTGGAGCATTATGATGACAAGGGGCATTGAGAATTTTCATGAAAATGTCGTGAAGCATTGTGATGACAAGGTCCTGGAGCATTGTGATGTGAAATCCGTAGAGACTTGTGATGACAAATCTCATGGAGCATACCGATGAAGAGGGGCATGGCCCATTGTGATTACAGGGGTCTTGGAACATTGTGATGACATGGGCATGGAGCATTGTGAGGAGAAAGCCAAGGAGCATTCTGAAGACATGTTTCATTGAGCTTTGTGATGACAAGAGCATGGAGCATTGGGTTTAAAGGTGTCTTGGAGCATTGTGATGAAAAGGGCATGGATCATTGTGATGAAAAAGGCATGGAGCCTTGACATGACAGGGTTCAAGGAGCATACAGACAACAAGTGTCAGGGAGCATTTTGATGACAAGTGTATTGAGCATTCTGCTGACAAAGTCATGGAGCATTGTAATGAGAAGACCATGGATAATTTTGATGACGAGTGTCATGGGGCATTGTGATGACAAGTGTTTTGGAATATAGTGATCACAAGGGTTTGGAGCATTATTATGACAGAGGTCATGGAGCATTTTCAATTCATTGTGATGGCAATAGCATGAAGCATTATGATGATGGGCATGGTGCATTGTGATGACAGGGATCATGGATCATTGAGATGAAAAGGGGCATAGAGCATTGTGATTACAGGTTTTATGGAGCATTGCTATGACAAATATGTGGACCGTTGTGATGAAAAGCGCATGGCTCATTGTGATGAGAAGGGTCATGGAGCATTTTTCTGACAAAGGCATGGAGCATTGTGATGACAAGGTTCACAGAGCATTGTGATGAAAAGTTCATGGAGAACTGTGGTTACAATGGTCACAGAACCTTGTGATGACGCCGGCATGGACAATTGTGATGACAAATGTTATGAAGCATTGTGATGACTGGAGTCACGGATCATTGTGATGACAGGGGTCAAGGAGTACTGTGATGACAAGGGCATGGAGCATTGTGATGACAAGGGCATGGAGCATTGTGATGACAGGCGCATGGATCATTGGTCTGAAAAGTTTCATAGATTATTGTGATGACAGGGGACATGGTGCATTGTGATGACAAGGGCATGGATCATTGTGATGAGAAGGTCATGGAGTATTGTGAAGACAGGTGTCAGGGAGCATTGTGATGACATATGTCATGGTCCATTGCGATGAGAATGGCAGGGAGCATTGTGATGCCAAATGTAATGGAGGATTGTGATGACAAATATAATGGAGCATTGTGAGGACTAGGGCTTGGATCATTATGATGACAAGGGCCATTGAGAATTTTCAGGACAATGTCGTGAAGCATTGTGATGATAAGGTCCTGGAGCATTGTGATGAGAAAAACATGGAGCAATGTGATGACAACTCTCTTGGAGCATACTGATGTAAAGGGGCATGGACCATTGTGATTACAGGGGTCTTGGAGCATTGTGATGACAAGGGCATGGAACACTGTGAGGAGAAGGCCATGGAACATTCTGATGACATGCGTCATGGAGCTTTGTGATGACATTGGTATGGAGCATTGTGAGGAAAAGGCGAAGAAGCATTTTGAAGACATGTGTCACTGAGCTTTGTGATGACAAGGGCATGTAACACTGTGATTGCAGGCGTCTACGAGCATTGTGATGAAAAGGGCATGAATCATTGTGATGGAAAAGGCATGGAGCCTTGTCATGACAGGGTTCAAGGAGCATACTGACGACAAGTGTCAGGGAGCATTTTGATGACAAGTGTATTGAGAATTGTGATGAGAAAAGTCATGGAGCCTTGTGATGACAAGGCCATGGAACATCGTAATGGAAGGGGACATGGAGCATTGTTATGACAGGGGTAATGGAGCACTGTGATGGCAAGGGCATGGAGCATTGTGATGAGAAGGCCATGGAGCATTCTGATGACATGTGTCATGGAGCTTTGTGAAGACAAGGGCATGGAGCAATGTGATGAGAGCATTCATGGAGCATCGTGATGACAATGACATGGAGCATTGTTATGCCAAGGGTCATGGATATTTGTGATGACAATGGTCATGGAGCATTTTGATGGCAAGGGCATTGTGCATTGTGATGAGAAGAGCAGGGAGAATTGTGATGACAGGGTCATGGAGCAATTTGATGAAAATTGTCATGGAACATTTTGATGACATATGTTATGGAACATTGTGATATCAGGGGTCATCGAACATTGTGATGATAAGTGCATGTAGCATGGTGATGACAGGAGTCATGGAACATTGTGATGACAGGGGTGAGGGAGTATTGTGACAAATAGTGATGTAGCATTTTGATATCAGTGGAGAGAGATCACTTTGATGAGAAGTGCATGGAGCATTATGATGACAATGTTTATGGAGCATTGTGATGACAAGATTGTAGAGCACTGTGATGACAAGCACATGGTGCATTGTGATGACATGTGTCATGGAGCATTGTGCTGACAAGCGCATGGAGCATTGTGATGACAGGGGTCATGGAGCATTGTGCTGAGAAAGGTATAAACCATTGTGATGACAAGGGTCAAAGAGCACTGTGATGAAAAGTTCATGGAGCATTGTGGTTAAATTGGCCACAGAGACTGTTGATGACGAGGGCATGGACCATTGTGATGACAAAGATCATGAAGCATTGTGATGACTGGAGTCACGGAGTACTGTGATGACAGGGGTCATGGAGGACTGTGATATCAAGGGCATGGAGCATTGTGATGACAAGGGCATGGAACATTAGTCTAATAAGTTTAATGGATTGTTGTGATGACAGTTGGAATGGCGCATTGTGATGACAAGGGCATGGATCATTGTGATGGCCAGGTCATGCAGTATTGTGAAGACAGCTGTCAGGGAGCATTGTGATGACATATGTAATGGCCCATTGTGATTACAATGGCATGGAGCATTGTGATGCCAAGGGTCATGGAGGATTCTCATGACAAAGGTAATGGAGCATTGTGATGACAATGGCTGTGAGCATTGTGATGACATGGGTCAGGGAGCATTATGCTGACAAGTGCATGGAGAATTGTGATGACAAGGGTCATGGAGCATTCTGATGACAAGCTTGTGGAGTATTGTGATGACAATGGCATGGAGCATTTTGATGAAAACGGCATGGGGCATTGTGATGAAATTGTCATGGGGCCTTTTCGTGACAGTGTTCAAGGAGCATTCTGATGACAATGTCAGGGAGCATTGTGATGACATGTATATTGAGAATTGTGATGACAAAGGTCATGGAGCATTGTGATGAAAAGGGCATGGAGTATTGTGGTGACAGGCATCATGGAGCGTTTTGATGACAAGTGTTATGGAACATTGTGATCACACGGGTTTGGAGCATTGTGATGACGGAGGTCATGGATCATTTTGAGTTCAAGGAGCATGGAGCATTGAGATGACAAGGGGATGAAGCAATGTGATCCCAAGGTTCATGGAGGATTGTGATGACAATGGAAATGGAGTATTGTGATGACTAGCGCATAGAGCATTGTAATGAAAAGGTCATGTAGCATTCTGCTGACAAAGTCATGGAGCATTGTGGTGAAATGTGTCATGGAGCACTGTGATGAAACCCGTCATTGAGCATTGTGAATACATGGGTCATGGAGGATTGGCATGACAAGGGCATGGATCATTGTGATGACAATGGTCATGGAGCACTGGGCTGAAAATGTTCATTGACTGTTGTGATGACAGGGTTCATGGAGCATAGTGATGAGTAGAGAATGGAGCATTGTGATGACAAGAGTCCCGGATCATTGTGTTGTCAGGAGTCATGGAGTGTTGTGATGACACTGGTCATGGAGCATTGTGATGATATTGGCCATGGAGCATTGTGATGTGTAGGTCGTGGAGCATTGGGCTGAATATGTTAATGGATTATTGTGATGACAAGGGTCATGGAGCATTGTATGACAACGGAATGGAGAATGGTGATGATAAGGTCCTGGAGCACTGTGATGAGATGACCATGGAGACTTGTGATGACAAGTCTCACGGAGCATTCTGATGAAAATGGGCATGGAACATTGTGATTACAGGGGTCTTGGAGCATTGTGATGACTAGGGCATGGATCATTGTGATTACAGTGATCTTGGAGCATTGTGATGAAAAGGGCACGGAGCATTGTGATGAAAATGCATGGAGCCTTGTCATGACGGGGTTCAAGGAGCATACTGACGACAAGTGTCAGGGAGAATTGTGATGACAAGAGTATTGAGCATTGTGATGACAAAGGTCATGGAGCATTGTGATGAGAAGACCATGGATAATTGTGATGATGAGCGTCATAGGGTGTTGTGATGATAAGTGTTATGGAACATTGTGATCACAAGGGTTTGGAGCATTATGATGACAGAGGTCATGGAGCATTTTGATTTCATTGTGATGACAATAGCCTGAAGCATTATGATGATGGGCATGGTGCACTGTGATGACAGGGTTCATGGAGCATTGAGATGAAAAGGGGCATGGAGCATTGTGATTACAGGGGTCTTGGATCATTGTGATGACAAGGACATGGAGCATTGTGATGAGAAGTCCATGGAACATTCTGATGACATGTGTCATTGACCTTTGTGATGAAAAGGGCATGGAGCATTGTGATTACAGGGGTCTTGGAGCATTGTGATGGCAGGGGTCATGGAGCATTGTTATGACAGAGGTAATGGAGCATTGTTATGAGAAGGGCATTGAGCATTGGCCTGAAAGGTTTCATGGATTATTGTGATGAGAGTGGGCATGGAGCATTGTGATGACAAGGGCATGGAACACTGTGATACATGCGTCATGGAGGATTGTGATGAAAATGGCATGGAGCATTTTGATGAGAAGTGCATCGAGCATTGTGATGACAAGTGTCATGGAGCTTTGTGATGACAAGTGCATGGAGCAATGGGATGAGAGGGTTCTTGGAGCATTGTGATGACAATGACATGGAGCATTGTATTGCCAAGGGTCCTAGAGCTTTGTGATGACAAATGTCATGGAGCATTTTGATGACAAGCGTGTGGTGCATTGTGATGAGAAGGTGAGGGATCATTTTTTTTTAATGGTTTAATAAAATTTGTTAGGGCCATTTTTAGAAATGTTTTTATTATAGATTTTTTTAAACCCATTATTTATTTATTTATTTATCTATTTATTTGTTTATTTATTTATTTATTTATTTATTTATTTATGGCTGTGTTGGGTCTTCGTTTCTGTGCGAGGGCCTTCCCTAGTTGTGGCAAGTCGGGGCCACTCCTCATCACGGTGCGCGGGCCTTTCATTATCGTGGCCTCTCTTGTTGCGGAGCACAGGCTCCAGACGCGCAGGCTCAGTAATTGTGGCTCACGGGGCAAGCTGCTCCGTGGCATGTTCGATCTTCCCAGACCAGGGCTCGAACCCATGTCCCCTGCACTGGCAGGCAGACTCTCAACCACTGCACCACCAGGGAAGCCCCCATAAGGTGAGGGATCATTTTGATGACAGGGTCATGCAGCAATTTGTTGAAAAGTGTAATGGAACATTTTGTTGACAGGGGTTACAGAACATTGTAATGCCATGGGTCATGGAGCTTTGGGATGAAAAGTGTCATGGAGCATTTTGATGACAGGGCTTATGGAACATCGTGATGTCAGTGGGGTCCTGGAACATTGTAATTACAGGGTTGAGGGAGGATTGTGATGACTAGTGATGGAACATAGTGATATCTCAGGTGAGAGAGCATTTGAATGAGAAGTGCATGGAGCATTGTGATTACAAGTTTTATGGAGCATAGCGATGACAAGGTTGTGGATCATTGTGATGAAAAGCGTGTGGCACATTGTGATGACAAGGGTCATTGAACATTGTTCTGACAAAGGCATGGAGCATTGTGATGACAAGGGTCACGGAGCATTGTGATGAAAAGTTCATGGAGCATTGTGGTTGCAAAGGTCACAGAGCCTTGTGATGACGCGGGCATGGAGCATTGTGATGACAAGAGCATGGAACATTGTGATGACAGGGGTCATGGAGCATTGTGATGACAAGAGCATGGAACATTGTGATGACAGGGACATGGAGAGTTGTGGTGACAAGTTTCAGAGATTATTGTGATGACAGTGGAAATGGTGCATTGTGATGACAAGGGCAAGGAGCATTGTGATGAGAAGGTCATGGAGTATTGTGAAGAGAGCTGTCAGAGAGCATTGTGATGACATATGTCATGGTCCATTGCGATGACAATGGCAGGGAGCATTGTGATGAAAAGTTCATGGAGCATTGTGGTAACAAAGGTAACAGAGCCTTGTGATGATGTGGGCATGGACCACTGTGATGACAAATGTTATGAAGCATTGTGATGACGGGAGTCACAGAGCATTGTGATGACAGGGTTCATGAAGCTCTGTGATGACAAGGGCAAGGAGCATTGTGCTTAGAAAGGCATACAGCATTGTGATGACAAGAATCAAAGAGCATTGTGATAAAAAGTTAATGGAACATTGTGGTTAAAAAGGTCACAGAGACTGTTGATGATGAGGCCATGGACCATTGTGAGGAAAAAGGTCATGAAGCATTGTGATGACTGGAGTCACGGAGCATTGTGATAAAAAGGGCATGGAGAATTTTGATGAAAAGGGCATGGAGCATTGCTTTAATAAGTTTCATGGATTATTGCGATGACAGTTGGAATGGCGCATTGCGATGAGAAGGGCATGGAGCATTGTGATGACCCGGTCATGCAGTATTGTGAAGACAGGTGTCAGGGAGCATTGTGATGAGATATGTAATGGCCCATTGTGATGACAATGGCATGGAGCATTGTGATGCCAAGTGTCATGGAGGATTCTGATGACAAATGTAATGGAGCATTGTGATGACAATGGCTTGTAGCATTGTGATGACAAGGGTCAGGGAGCATTGTGCTGACAAGTGCATGGAGAATTGTGATGACAAGGGTCATGGAGCATTCTGATGACAAGCTTGTGGAGTATTTTGATGACAATGGCATGGAGCATTTGATGAAAACAGCATTGGGCATTGTGATGAAAATGGCATGGAGCCTTTTCGTGACAGGTTTCAAGGAGCATTCTGACGACAAGTTTCAGGAAGCATTGTAATGACAAGTGTATTTAGAATTGTGATGACAAAGGTCATGGAGCATTGTGAGGAAAAGTCCATGGAGTATTGTGATGAGAGGCATCATGGAGCGTTGTGATGACAAGTGTTATCGAACATTGTGATCACAAGGGATTGGAGCATTGTGATGACAGAGGTCATGGATCATTTTGATTTCAAGGAGCATGGAGCATTGTGATGACAAGCGCATGAAGCAATGTGATCCCAAGGTTCATGGAGGATTGTGATGACAATGGTAATGGAGTATTGTGATGATAAGTGCATAGAGCATTATAATGACAATGTCATGTAGCATTTTGCTGACAAAGACATGGAGCATTGTGATGACATGTGTCATGGAGCACTGTGATGACACCCGTCATGGAGCATTGTGAATACAGGGGTCATGGAGCTTTTGGATGACAAGGGCATGGATCATTGTGATGACAAGGGTCATGGAGCATTGGGCTGAAAATGTTCATCGAGTATTGTGATGACAGGGGTCATGGAGGATTTTGATGACAGAGGTCATAGAGAATTTTGATTTCATTGTGCTGACAATAGCCAGAAGCATTATGATGATGGGCATGATGCACTGTGATGACAGGGTTCATGGACCATTGATATGAAATGGGGCATGGAGCACTGTGATTACAGGGGTCTGGGAGCATTGTGATGAAAAGGGCATGGAGCATTTTGAAGAGAAGGCCATGGAACATTCTGATGACATGTGTCATGGAGCTTTGTAATGACAAGGTCATAGAGCATTGTGATTACAGTGTTCTTGGGGCATAGTGATGAGAAGGGTCATGGAGCCTTGTGATTAAAAGACCATGGATCATCGTGTTGGCTTGGGACATGGAGCATTGTTATGACAGGGGTAATTGAGCTTTGTGATGGCAAGGGCATAGAGCATTGCGATGAGAAGGCCATGGAACATTCTGATGACATGTATTATGGAGCTTTGTGATGACAAGGGCATGGAGCAATGTGATGAGAGCGTTCATGGAGCATCGTCATGACAAAGACATGGATCATTGTGATGGCAAGCGTCATGGATCTTTGTGATGACAAATGTCATGGAGCATTTTGATGACAAGGGCGTTGTGCATTGTGATGAGAAGGGCAGGAGCATTGTGATGAAAGGGTCATGGAGCAATTTGATGAAATGTGTCATGGAGCATTTTGATGACAGGGGTTATGGAACATTGAGATGTCAGTGGTCATGGAGCATTTTGATGAAAAGGGTCATGGAGCATTTTGATGACAGGGGTTATGTAACATTGTGATGTCAGTGGTCATCAAATATTGTCATGACAATGCATGTAGCATTGTGATGACAGGAGTCATGGAACATTGTGATGACAGGGCTGAGGGGGTATTGAGACGAATAGTGATGTAACATTGTGATATCTGTGGTGAGAGAGCATTTTGATGAGAAGTGCATGGAGCATTGTGATGACAAGGTTTATGGAGCATTGTGATGACAAGATTGTGGAACACTGTGATGACAAGTGCATGGTGCATTGTGATGACATGTGTCGTGGAACATCGTGCTGACAAGTTCATGGAGCATTGTTATGACAAGTGTCATGGAGCATTGTGATGAGAAAGGAATAGAGCATGGTGATGACAAGGGTCAAAGAGCATTGTGATGAAAAGTTCATGGAGTATTGTGGTTAAAAACATCTCAGAGACTGTTGATGATGAGGGCATGGACCATTGTGATGACAAAGTTCAAGAAGCATTTTGATGATTGGAGTCACAGAGCATTGTAATGACAGGGGTCATGGAGCATTGTAATAACAAGGGAATGGAGCATTGTGACGACAAGGACATGGAGCATTGGTCTAATAAGTTTCATGGATTATTGCGATGAGAGTTGGAATGGCGCATTGTGATGACAAGGGCATGGAGCATTGTGATGACCAGGTCATGCAGTATAGTGAAGACAGTTGTCAGGGAGCATTGTGATGACATATATAATGGCCCATTGTGATGACAATGGCATGAAACATTGTGATGCCAAGTGTCATGGAGGATTCTGATGACAAATGTAATGGAGCATTGTGATGACAATGGCTTGGAGCATTGTTATGACAAGGGTCAGGTAGCTTTGTGCTGAGAATTGCATGGAGAATTATGATGACAAGGGTCATGGAGCATTCTGATGACAAGTTTGTGGAGTATTTTGATGACAATGACATGGAGCATTGTGATGAAAACGGCATGGGGCATTGTGATGAAAATGTCATGGAGCCATTCGTGACAGGGTTCAAGGAGCATTCTGACGACAAGTGTCAGGGAGCATTGTGATGACAAGTGTATTGAGAATTGTGATGACAAAGGTCATGGAGCACTGTGATGAAAAAGGCATGCAGTATTGTGATGACAGACATCATGGAGCATTGTGTTGACAAGTGTTATGGAACATTGTGATCACAAGGGTTTGGATCATTGCGATGACAGAGGTCATGGATCATTTTAATTTCAAGGATCATGGAGCATTGTGATGACAAGGTCATGAAACAATGTGATCCCAAGGTTCATGGATAATTTTGATGACAATGGTAATGGAGTATTGTGTTGACAAGCACATAGAGAATTGTAATGACAAGGTTATGTAGCATTTTGCTGACAAAGGCATGGAGAATTGTAATGACAGGTGTCATGGAGCACTGTGATGACAAGCGTCACGGAGCATTGTGAATACAGGGTCATGGAGCATTGGGATGACAAGAGCATGGATCATTGTGATGACAGGGATCATGGAGCATTATGACGACAGAGGTCATGGAGAATTTTGATTTCACTGTGCTGACAATAGCCGGAAGCATTATGATAATGGGCATGGTGCATTGTGATGACAGTGTTCATGGAGCATTGAGATGAAAAGGGGCATGGAGCATTGTGATTACAGGGGTCTGGGAGCATTGTGATGACAAGGGCATGGAACATTTTGATGAGAAGGCCATGGAACATTCTGATGACATGTGGCATGGAGCTTTGTGATGACAAGGGCCTGGAACATTGTGATTACAGGTATTTTGGAGCATTGTGATGACAAGGGTCATGGTGCCTTGTGATGGCAAGGCCATGGAACATTGTGATGGCAGGGGTCATGGAACATTGCTATGACAGGGGTAATGGAGCATTTTGATGAGAAGGGCATGGAACTTTGTGTTTACAAAATTTATGGAGCATTGCCATGACAAATTTGTGGACCGTTGGGGTGAAAAGCGCGTGGCACGTTGTGATGATAAGGGACATGGAGTATTTTTCGGAGAAATGCATGGAGCATTGTGATGACAAGGGTCACGGAGCATTGTGATGAAAATTTCATGGAGCATTGTGGTTACAAATGTAACAAAGCCCTGTGATGACGTGGGCATCGACCATTGTGATGACAAATGTTATGAAGAATTGTGATGACTGGTGTCAAAGAGCATTGGGATGACAGGGGTCATAGAGCATTGTGATGACAAGGGCAAGGAGCATTGTGCTGAGAAAGACATATAGCATTGTGATGACAAGGGGCAAAGAGCATTGTGATGAAATGTTCATGGAGCATTGTGGTTAAAAAGGTCACAGAGACTGTTGATGATGAGGTCATGGACCATTGTGATGACAATGGTCATGGAGCATTGTGATGACTGGAGTCACGGAGCATTGTGATGACAGGGGTCATGGAGCATTGTGATAACAAGGGCATGGAGCATTGTGATGACAAGGCCATGGAGCATTGGTCTAATATGTTTCATGGATTATTGCGATGACAGTTGGAATGGCATATTGTGATGACAAGGGCATGGAGCATTGTGATGACCAGGACTTGCAGTATTGTGAAGACAGGTGTCAGGGTACATCGTGATGACATATGTAATGGCCCATTGTAATGACAATGGCATGGAGCATTGTGATGCCAAGTGTCATGGAGGATTCTGATGAAAAAGGTAATGGAGCATTGTGATGACAATGGTTTGGTGCATTGTGATGACAAGTGTCAGGGAGCATTGTGGTGACAAGTGCAGGGAGAATTATGATGACAATGGTCATGGAGCATTGTGATGAAAATGACATGGAGTATTGTGATGACAGTCATCATGGAGAGTTGTGATCACAAGTGTTATGGAAGATTGTGATCACAAGTGTTTGGAGCATTGTGATGACAGAGGTCATGCATCATTTTCATTTCATGGAGCATGGAGCACTGTGATGACAAGGGCATGAAGCAATGTGACCAAAATGTTCATGGAGGATTGTGATGGCAATGGTAATGGAGTATTGTGATGACAAGCGCATAGAGCATTGTAATGACAAGGTCATGTAGCATTTTGCTGACAAAGGCATGGAACATTGTGATGACTGGTGTCATGGAGCACTGTGATGACAGGCGTCACGGAGCATTGTGAATACAGGGGTCATTGAGCATTGGGATGACAAGGGCATGGATCATTATGACGACAAGTGTCATGGAGCAGTGGTCTGAAAATGTTCATGGAGTATTGTGATGACAGGGGTCATGGAGCATCGTCATGACAGAGGTCATGGAGAATTTTGATTTCATTGTGCTGACAATAGCTGGAAGCATTATGATGATGGGCATGATGCATTGTGATGACAGGTTTCATGGACCATTGAGTTGAAAAGGGGCATGAAGCATTGTGATTACAGGGGTCTGGGAGCATTGTGATGCCAAGGGCAGGGAGCATTTTGATCAGAAGACCATGGAACATTCTGATGACATGTGTCATGGAGCTTTGTGATGACAAGGGCATGGAGCATTGTGATTACAGGGGTTTTGGAGCATTGTGATGACAAGGGTCATGGAGCATTTTTATGACAGGTATAATGGAGCATTGTGATGAGAAGGGCATGGAGCATTGTGATTAGAAAGTTTATGGAGCATTGCACTGACAAATTTGTGGACCGTTGGGATGAAAAGCGTGTGGCACATTGCGATGACAAGTGTCATGGATCATTTTTCTGACAAAGGCATGGAGCATTCTGATGACAAGGGTCTCGGAGCATTGTGATGAAAAGTTCATGGAACATTGTGGTTACAAATGTAACAGAGCCTTTTGATGACGTGAGCATTGAACATTGTGATGACAAATGATATGAAGAATTTTGATGACTGGAGTCACAGAGCATTGTGATGACAGTGGTCATGGAGCAATGTGATGACAAGGGGATGGAGCATTGTCCTGAGAAAGGCATAGAGCATTGTGATTACAAGTGTCAAAGAGCATTGTGATGAAATGTTCATGGAGCATTGTGCTTAAAAAGGTCACAGAGACTGTTGATGATAAGGGCATAGACCATTGTGATGACAAAGGTCATGGAGCATTGTGATGACTGGAGTCACGGAGCATTGTGATGACAGGGGTCATGGAACATTGTGATAACAAGTGCATGGAGCATTGTGATGACAATGGCATGGAGCATTGGTCTAATAATTTTCATGGAGTTTTGCGATGACAGTTGGAATGGTGCATTGTGATGACCAGGTCTTGCTGTATTGTGAAGAGAGGTGTCAGGGAGCACTGTGATTACATATGGAATGGCCCGTTGTGATAACAACGGCCTGGAGCATTGTGATGCCAAGTTTCATGGAGGATTCTGATGACAAAGTTAATGGAGCATTGTGATGACATGGGTCAGGGAGCATTGTGCTGACAAGTGCATGGAGAATTGTGGTGACAAGGGTAATGGAGCATTCTGATGACAAGCTTGTGGAGTATCTTGATGACAATGGCATGGAGTATTGTGATGAAAACGGCATGGGGCATTGTGATGAAAAAGGCATGGAGCCTTTTCGTGACAGGGTTCAAGGAGAATTCTAATGACAAGTGTCAGGGAGCATTGTGATGACAAGTGTATTGAGAATTGTGAAGACAAGGTCATGGAACATTGTGATGAAAAGGGCATGGAGTATTGTGATGACAGGCATCATGGAGCATTGTGATGACAAGTGTTATGGAACATTGTGATCACAAGGGTTTGGAGCATTGTGATGAAAGAGGTCATGGATCATTTTGATTTCAAGGATCATGGAATATTGTGATGACAAGGGCATGAAGCAATGTGATCCCAAGGTTCAAGGAGGATTTTGATGACAATGGTAATGGAGTATTGTGATGAAAAGCACATAGAGCATTGTAATGACAAGGTCATGTACCATTATGCTGACAAAGACATGGAGCATTGTGATGACAGGTGTCATGGAGCACTGTGATGACAACAGTCACAGAGAATTGTGAATACATGGGTCATGGAGCATTGGGATGACAAGGGCATGGATCACTGTAATGACAAGGGTCATGGAGCACTGCGCTGAAAATGTACATGGAGTGTTGTGATGATAGGGTTCATGGAGCATTGTGATGAGAAGGTCATGGCGTCTTGTGAAGACAGGTGTCAGGGAGCATTGTGTTGACATAGGTAATGGTCCATTGCGATGTCAATGGCATGGAACATTGTGATGCCAAATGTAATGGAGGATTGTGATGACAAATATAATGGAGCATTTTGATGGTTAGGGCTTGGAGCATTATGATGACAAGGGCCATTGAAAATTTTCAAGAAAAGGTCGTGAAGCATTGCGATGACAAGGTCCTGGAACATTGTGATGAGAAAACCATGGAGCCTTGTGATGACAAGTCTCATGGAGCATACTGATGTAAAGGGGCATGGAGCATTTTGATTACAGGGGTCTTGGAACATTGTGATGACAAGGGCATTGAGCATTGTGAGGAGAAGACCAAGGAGCATTCTGATGGCATGCATCACTGAGCTTTGTGATGACAAGGGCATGGAGCATTGTGATTACATGGGTCTTGGAGCATTGTGATGACAACGTCATGAAGCATTTGCTGACAAAGGCATGGATCATTGTGATGACAGGTGTCATGGAGCACTGTGATGACAAGCGTCACGGAGCATTGTGAATACAGGGGTCATGGAGCATTGTGATGAGAAGGCAAAGGAGCATTCTGATGACATGTGTCATGGAGCTTTGTGAAGACAAGGGCATGGAGCAATGTGATGAGAGCGTTCATGGCGCATTGTGATGCCAATGACATGGAGCATTTTGATGCCAAGGGTCATGGATCTTTTTGATGACAAATGTTATGGAGCATTTTGATGGCAAGGGCGTTGTGCATTGTGATGAGAAGGGCAGGGAGCATTCTGATGACAGGGTCATGGAGCAATTTGATGAAAAGTGTCATGGAACATTTTGATGACAGGGGTTATGGAGCATTGTGATGACAGGGGTCATCGAACTTTGTGATGATAAGTGCATGTAGCATTGTGATGACAGGTGTCTTTGAGCATTGTGATGACTAGGGCATGGAGCATTGTGATGACAGGGGAATGGAGCATTGGTGTGACAAGTTTCATAGATTATTGTGATGACAGTGGACATTGTGCATTGTGATGACAAGGGCATGGGGCATTGAGATGAGAAGGTCATGGAGTATTTTGAAGACAGGTGTCACGGAGCATTGTGATGAAATATCTCATGGTCCATTGCGATGACAATGGCAGGGAACACTGTGATGCCAAATGTAATGGAGGATTATGATGACAAATATAATGGAGCATTGTGATGACTAGGGCTTGGAGCATTATGATGACAAAACCATGGAGCCATGTGATGACAAGTCTCATGGAGCATACTGATGAAAAAGGGCATGGAGCATTGTGATTACAGTGGTCTTGGAACTTTGTGATGACAAGGGCATGGAGCATTGTGAGGAGAAGACCAAGGAGCATTCTGATGGCATGAGTCATTGAGCTTTGTGATGACAATGGCATGGAGCATCGTGATTACATGGGTCTTGGAGCATTGTGATGAAAAGGGCATGGATCATTGTGATGAAAAAGGCATGGAGCCCTGTCATGACAGTGTAAAAGGAGCATACAGACAACAAGTGTCCGGGAGCATTTGGATGACAAGTGTATTGAGCATTGTGATGACAAAGGTCATGGAGCATCGTGATGAGTAGACCATGGATGATTGTGATGATGAGCGTCATGTGGTTTTGTGATGATAAGTGTTATGGAACATTGTGATCACAAGGGTTTGGAGCATTATGATTACAGAGGTCATGGAGAATATTGATTTCATTGTGATGACAATAGCCTGTAGCATTATGATGATGGGAATGGTGCATTGTGATGACAGGGTTCATGGAGCATTGAGATGAAAATGGGCATGGAGCATTTTGATTACAAGGGTCTTGGAGGATTGTGATGACAAGGGCATGGAACATTGTGATGAGAAGGCCATGGAACTTTCTGATGACAAGCGTCATGGAGCTTTGTGATGACAAGGGCATGGAGCATTGTGATTTCAGCGGTCTGGAGCATTGTGATGACAAGTGTCATGGAACCTTGTGATTACTAGGCCGTGGATCATTTTGATGGCAAGGGTCATGGTGCATTGTTATGACAGGTGTAATGGAGCATTTTGATGAGAAGGGCATGGAACATTGGTCTGAAATATTTCATGGATTATTGTGATGAGAGTGGGCATGGAGCATTGTGATGACAAGGGCACGGAACACTGTGATACATGGGTCATGCAGGATTGTAATGACAAGGGCATGGAGCATTGTGATGAGAAGGGCATCGAGCATTGTGATGACAAGTGTCATGGAGCTTTGTGATGACAAGGGCATGGAGCAATGTGATGAGAGGGTTCATGGAGCATTGTGATGACAATGACATTGAGCATTGTGATGCCAAGGGTTATGGAGCTTTGTGATGACAAGTCATGGAGCATTTTGATGACAAGGGCATGGTGCATTGTGCTGAGAAATGCAGGGAGCATTTTGATGACCATGTCATGCAGCAATTTGATAAAAAGTGTAAAGGAACATTTTGATGGCAGGGGTTATAGAATATTGTGATGTCAGGGGTCTTGGAGCTTTGGGATGAAAAGGGTCATGGAGCATTTTGATGACAGGGGTTATGGAACATTGTGATGTCAGGGGTCATGGAACATTGTTATGATAAGGGGATGTAGCATTGTGATGACAGGGTCCTGGAACATTGTGATTACAGGGGTGAGGGCATATTGTGACGACTAGAGATGGAACATTGTGATATCTCTGGTGAGAGAGCATTTTGATGAGAAGTGCATGGACCATTGTGATTACAATGTTTATGAAGCATAACAATGACAATGTTGTGGACCGTTGTGATGAAATGCACGTGGCAAATTGTGATGACTATGTTCATTGAGCATTGTTCTGACAAAGACATGGAGCTTTGTGATGACAAGTGCATGGAGCATTGTGATTACATGGTTCATGGAGCATTTTGATGACAATGGCGTCGAGCATTGTGATGAGAAGGCCATGGATAATTGTGAAGACGCGCCTCATGGAGCACAGTAATGACAAGGGGTATGGAGCATTGTGATGACAGTGGCCATGGAGAAATGTGATGACAAGTGTCATGGAGCATTCTGATGACAAGCTTGTGGAGTATTGTGAAGACAATGGCATGGAGCATTGTGATGAAAAGGGCATGGAGCATTGTGATGAAAAAGGCATGAAGCCATTTCATGACAGGTTTCAAGGAGCATTCTGATGACAAGTGTCAGGGAACATTGTGATGACATGTGTATTGAGAATTGTGATGAAAAAGATCATGGAGCATTTTGACGAAAAGGGCATAGAGTATTGTGATGACAGGCATCATGGAGCGTTGTGATGACAAGTGTTACGGAACATTGTGATCACAAGGGTTTGGAGCATTGTGATGATAGAAGTCATGGATCATTTTGTTTTCAAGGAGCATGGAGCATTGTGATGACAAGGGCATGAAGCAATGTGATCCCAAGGTTCATGGAGGATTGTGATGACAATGGTAAGTGAGTATTGTGATGACAAGCAAATGGAGCATTTTGATGACAAGGTCATGTAGCATTTTGCTTACACAGGCATGGAGCATTGTGATGATAAGGGTCATAGAGCACTTTGATGGGAAGCATCATGGATCATTGTGATTACAGGGGTCATGGAGCATTGGGATGGCAAGGTCATGGATCATTGTGATGACAAGTGTCATGGAGCATTGGGCTGAAAATGTTAATGGAGCACTGTGATGTCAGGGGTCATGGAACTTTGTGATAACAGGGGTGAGGGAGGATTGTGATGACAAGTGGTGGAACATTGTGATATGTCATGTGAGAGAGCATTTGGATGAGAAGTTCATGGAGCATTGTGATTACAAGGTTTATGGAGCATAGCAATGACAATGTTGTGGATCATTGTGATGAAAAAGGCATGGAATATTGTGATGACAGGCATCATGTAGTGTTGTGATGACAAGTGATATGGAGCATTGTGATCACAAGGCTTTGGAGCATTGTGATGACAGATTTCATGGATCATTTTAATATCAAGGATCATGGAGAACTGTGATGACAAGGGCATGAAGCAATGTGATCCCAATGTTCATGGAGGATTGTGATGACAATGGTAATGCAGTATTGTGATGACAAGCGCATAGAGCATTGTAATTACAAGGTCATGTAGCCTTTTGCTGAAAAAGTCATCTAGCAGTGTGATGACAGGTGTCATGGAGCACTGTGATGACAAGCGTCACGGAAGATTGTGAACACAGGGGTCATGGAGCATTGGGTTAAAAAGGGCATGCATCATTGTGATGACAAGTATCCTGCAGCACTGGGCTGAAAATATTCATGAAGTATTGTGATGACAGGGGACATGGAGAATTGTGATGACATAGGTCATGGAGAATTTTGATTTCATTTTGCTGACAATAGCAGGAAGCATTATAATGATGGGCATGATGCATTGAGATGACAGGGTTCATGGAGCATTGAGATGAAAAGGGACATGGAGCATTGTGATTACAGGGGTCTTGAGCATTGTGATGACAAAGGCATGGAGCATTGTGATGAGAAATCTATTGGACATTCTGATGATATGTCTCATGGAGCTTTGTGATGACAAGGGCATGGAACATTGTGATTACAGGGATCTTTGATCATTGTGATGACAAGTGTCATGGAGCCTTGTGATTACAAGTCCGTGGAACATTTTGATGGCAGGGGTCATGGAGCATTATGATGAGAAGGGCATGGAGCATTGTGATTACATGGGCACGGAACACTGTGATACATGGGTCATGCAGGATTTTAATGACTAGGGCATGGAGCATTGTGATGAGAAGGGCATCGAGCATTGTGATGACAAGTGTCATGGAGCTTTCTGATGACAAGGGCATGGAGCAATGTGATGAGAGGGTTCATGGAACATTGTGATGACAATGACATGGAGCATTGTGATGCCATGTGTCATGGAGCTTTGTGATGACAAGTCATGGAGCATTTTGATGACAAGGGAATGGTACATTGTGATGAGAAGTGCAGGGAGCATTTTGATGACCGGGTCATGCAGAAATTTGATAAAAAGTGTAATGGAACATTTTGATGGCATGGGTTATAGAACATTGTGATGTCAGGGTTCTTGGAGCTTTGGGATGAAAAGGGTCATGGAGCATTTTGATAACAGGGGTTATGGAACATTGTTATATCAGGGGTCATGCAATATTGTGATGATAAAGGGATGTAGCATTGTGATGACAGGGTCATGGAACATTGTGATTCCAGGGATGAGGAAGTATTGTGATGACTAGTGATGGAACATTGTGATATCTATGGTGAGAGAGCATTTTGATGAGAAGTTCATGGACCATTGTGATAACAAAATTTATGGAGCATTGCAATCATAAGGTTGTGGACAGTTGTGATGAAATGTGCGTGGCACATTGTGATGACAATGGTCATGGAGCATTGTTCTGACAAACAAATGGAGCATTGTGATGAAAAGGGTCCCAGAGAATGGTGATGAAATGTTCATGGAGCATTGTGGTTACAAATGTCACAGAGCCTTGTGATGACACGGACATGGACCATTGTGATGACAAACGTTATGAAGCATTGTGATGACTGGAGTCACTGAGCATTGTGATGACAGGGGTCATGGAGCATTGTGATGACAAGTGCATGGAGCATTGTGATGACAGGGGAATGGAGCATTGGTCTGAAAAATTTCATAGATTATTGTGATGACCATGGGCATGGTGCATTGTGATGACAAGGGCATGGAGCATTGTGATGAGAAGGTCATGGAATATTGTGAAGAGAGATGTCAGGGAGCATTGTGATGACAAGTCATGGTCCATTGCGATGACAATGGCATGGAGCATTGTGATGCCAATTGTAATGGAGGATTATGATGACAAATATAATGTAGCATTGTGATGATTAGGGCTTGCAGCATTATGATGACAAGGGCCATTGAGAATTTTCATGACAAGGTCGTGAAGCATTGTGATGACAAGATCCTGGAGCATTGTGATGACAAAGCTATGGAGCCTTGTGGTGACAAGTCTCATGGAGCATACAGATGAAAAGGGGCATGGAGCATTGTGATTACAGGGGTCATGGAACATTGTGATGACAAGGGCATGGAACATTGTGAGGAGAAGACCAAGGAGCATTCTGATGTCATGTGTCATTGAGAATTGTGATGACAAGGGCATGGAGCATTGTGATTACATGGGTCTTGGAGCATTGTGATGAAAAGGGCATGGATCATTGTGATGAAAAACGCGTGGAGCCTTGTCATGACAGAGTTCAAGGAGCATACAGACAACAAGTGTCAGGGAGCATTTTGATGACAAGTGTATTGAGCATTGTGATGGCAAAGGTCATGGAGCATTGTGATGAGAAGACCAAGGATAATTGTGATGACGAGCGTCAAGGGGCATTGTGATGACAAGTGTTATGGAATATTGTGATCTCAAGGGTTTGGAGCATTGTTATGACAGAGGTCATGGTGCATTTTGATTTCATTGTGATGACAATAGCATGAAGCATTATGATTATAGGCATGGTGCATTGTGATGACAGGGTTAATGGATCATTGAGATGAAAAAGGGCATGGAGATTTGTGATTACAGGGTTCTTGGAGTGTTGTGATGAGAAGGGTCATGGAGCCTTGTGATGACAAGGCCATGGAATATCGTGATGGCAGGGGCATGGAGCATTGTTATGAGAGGGGTAATGGAGCATAGTTATGGCAAGGGCATGGATCATTGTGAAGAGAAGGCCATGTAGCATTCTGATGACATGTGTCATGGAGCTTTGTGAAGACAAGGGCATGGAGCAATGGGATGAGAGCATTCATGGAGCATTGTGATGACAATGACAAGGAGCATTGTGATGCTATGGGTCAGGGATCTTTGAGATGACAAAGGTCATGGAGCATTTTGATGGCAAGGCCGTTGTGCATTGTGATGAGAAGTGCAGGGAGAATTGAGATGACAGGTTCATGGAGCAATTTGTTGAAAATTTTGATGGAACATTTTGATGACAGCTGTTATGGAACATTGTGATGTCAGGGGTCATCGAACATTTTGATGATAAGTGCATGTAGCATTGTGATGACAGGAGTCATGGGACATTGTGATGACAGGTGGGAGGGAGTATTGTGACAGATAGTGATGTAGCATTGAGATATCAGTGGTGAGAGAGCATTTTGATGAGAAGTGCATGAAGGAATATGATGACAATGTTTATGGAGCATTGTGATGACAAGTTTGTAGAGCACTGTGCTGACAAGCGCAAGGAGCATTGTGATGAAAAGGGTCATGGAGCATTGTGCTGAGAAAGGCATAAAGCATTGTGATGCCAAGGGTCAAAGGGCATTGTGATGAAAAGTTCAGGGGGCATTTTGGTTAAAATGGTCACAGAGACTGTTGATGACGAGGGCATGGACCATTGTGATGACAAAGGTCATGAAGCATTGTGATGACTGGAATCACGGAGGATTGTGATGACAGTGGTCAGGGAGCATTGTGATAACAAGGGCATGGAGCATTGTGATGACCAGGTCATGCAGTATTGTGAAGAGAGGTGTCAGGGAGCATTGTGATGACATATGTAATGGCCCATTGTGATGACAATGGCATGGAGCATTGTGATGCCAAGTGTCACGGAGGATTCTGATGAGAAAGGTTATGGAATATTGTGATGACAATGGCTTGGAGCATTGTGATGACATGGGACAGGGAGCATTGTGCTGACAATTGCATGGAGAATTGTGATGACAAGGGTCATGGAGCATTCTGATGACAAGCTTGTGGAGTATTTTGATGACAATGGCATGGAGCATTGTGATGAAAATGGCATGGGGCATTTTGAAGAAAAAGGCATGGAGCCTTTTTGTGGCAGGTTTCAAGGAGCATTCTGATGACAATTTCAGGGAGCATTGTGATGACATGTATATTGAGAATTGTGATGACAAAGGTTATGGAACATTGTGATGAAAAGGACATGGAGTATTGTGATGACAGGCATCATGGAGCGTTGTGATGACAAGTGTTATGGAAGATTGAGATCACAAGGGTTTGGAACATTGTGATGACAGAGGTCATGGATCATATTGATTTAAAGGAGCATGGAGCATTGTGATGACAACGGCATGAAGAAATGTGATCCCAAGGTTCATGGAGGATTGTGATGACAATGGAAATGGAGTATTGTGATGACAAGCGCATAGAGCATTTTAATGACAAGTTCATGTAGCATTTTGCTGACAAAGTCATGGAGCATTGTGATGACATGTTTCATGGAGCACTGTGATGACAAGCGTCATGGACCATTGTGAATACAGTGGTCATGGAGCATTGGGATGAGAAGGGCATGGATCATTGTGATGACAAGTGTCATGGAGCACTGGGCTGAAAATGTTCATGGAGTGTTGTGATGACATGGGTCATGGAGCATAGTGATGAGTAGGGAATGGAGCATTGTGATGACAGGAGTCCCGGATCATTGTGTTGTCAAGAGTCATGGAGTGTTGTGATGACAGTGGTCATGGAGCATTGTGATGATATTGGCCATGAAGTATTGTGATGTGTAGCTCGTGGAGCATTGGGCTGAATATGTTAATGGATTATTGTGATGACAGGGGTCATGGAGCATTGTGATGAGAATACCATGGGGCATTTTGATGACATGCTTCATGGAATTTTGTGATGACAAGCACATGGAGCATTGTGATGACAGTGATCTTGGAGCATTGTGATGAAAAGAGCACGGATCATTGTGATGAAAAATCATGGAGCCTTGTCATGAGAGGGTTCAAGGAGCATACTGATGACAAGTGTCAGGGAGCATTGTGATGACAAGTGTATTGAGCATTGTGATGACAAATGTCATGGAGCATTGTGATGAGAATACCATGGATAATTGTGATGATGAGCGTCATGGGGATTTGTGATGATAAGTGTTATGGAACATTGTGATCACAAGGGTTTGGAGCATTATGATGACAGAGGTCATGGAGAATTTTGATTTCATTGTGATGACAATAGCCTGAAGCATTATGATGATGGGCATGGTGCATTGTGATGACAGGGTTCATTGAGCATTGAGATGCAAAGTGGCATGGAGCATTGTGATTACAGGGGTCTTGGAGCATTGTGATGACAAAGGCATGGATCATTGTGATGACAATGGCCATGGAGCATTGTGATGAAAAGTTCATGGAACATTGTGGTTGCAACGGACACAGAGCCTTGTGATGACGTGGGCATGGACCGTTGTGATGACAAACGTTATGAAGCATTGCGATGACTGGAGTCCCGGAGCATTGTGATGACAGGGGTCATGGTGCATTGTGATAACTAGGGCATGGAGCATTGTGATGACAGGGGAATGGAGCATTGGTCTGAAAAGTTTCAAAGATTATTGTGATGACAGTGGACATGGTGCATTGTGATGACAAGGACATGGGGCTTGGAGATGAGAAGGTCATGGAGTATTTTGAAGACAGGTGTTACGGAGCATTGTGATGAAATATGTCATGGTCCATTGTGATGACAATGGCAGGGAACATTGTGATGCCAAATGTAATGGAGGATTATGATGACAAATATAATGGAGCATTTTAATGATTAGGGCTTTGAGAATTATGATGAAAAAAACATGGACCCATGTGATGACAAGTCTCATGGAGCATACTGATGAAAAATGGCATGGAGCATTGTGATTTCAGTGGTCTTGGAACTTTGTGATGACAAGGGCATTGAGCATTGTGAGGAGAAGGCCAAGGAGCATTCTGATGGCATGCGTCATTGAGCTTTGTGATGACAATGGCATGGAGAATCGTGATTACATGGGTCTTGGAGCAATGTGATGAAAAGGGCATGGATCATTGTGATGAAAAAGGCATGGAGCCCTGTCATGACAGGGTAAAAGGAGCATACAGACAACAAGTGTCAGGGAACATTTGGATGACAAGTGTATTGAGCATTGTGATGACAAAGGTCATGGAGCATTGTGATGAGAAGACCATGGATAATTGTGATGACGAGCGTCATGGGGCATTGTGATGACAAGTGTTATGGAATATTGTGATCACAAGGGTTTGGAGCATTGTTATGACAGAGGTCATGAGCATTTTGATTTCACTGTTATGACAATAGTAGGAAGCATTATGATGATGGGCATGGTGCACTGTGATGACAGGGTTCATGAATCATTGAGATGAAAAGTGGCATAGAGATTTGTGATTACAGTGTTCTTGGAGCATTGTGATGAGAAGGGTCATGGAGCCTTGTGATGAAAAGGCCATGGAACATCATGATGGCAGTGGTCATGGATCATTGTTATGACAGAAGTAATGGAGCATTTTGATGAGAAGTATTTCATGGATTATTGTGATGAGAGTGGGCATGGAGCATTGTGATGACAAGGGCACGGAAGACTGTGATACATGTGTCATTGAGGATTGTAATGACAGGGGCATGGAGCATGGTGATGAGAACGCATCGAACATTGTGATGACAAGTGTCATGGAGTTTTGTGATGAAAAGGGCATGGAGCAATGTGATGAGAGTGTTCATGGAGCATTGTGATGACAAAGCCATGGAGCATTGTGATGCCAAGTGTCATGGAGCTTTGTGATGATAAATGTCATGGAGCATTTTCATGACAAGTGTGTGGTGCATTGTGATGAGCAGCGCAGGGAGCATTTTGATTACAGGGTCATGCAGCAATTTGATAAAAAGTGTAATGGAACATTTTGATGACAGGGGTTATAGAACATTGTGATGCCAGGGGTCATCGAGCTTTGGGATGAAAAGTGTCATGGAGCATTTTGATGACAGGGGTTATGGAACATTGTGATGTCAGGGGTCATGGAATATTGTGCTGATAAGGGGATGTAGCATTTTGATGACAGGGTTCATGGAACACTGTGATTACAGGGGTGAGGGGGCATTGTGATAACTAGTGATGGAACATTGTGATATCTCAGGTGAGAGAGCATTTGGATGAGAAGTTCATGGAGAATTGAGATTACAATGTTTATGGATCATAGCGATGACAAGGTTGTGGATCACTGTGATGAATAGTGCGTGGCACATTGTGATGACAAGGGTCATGGAGCATTGTTCTGACAAAGGCATGGAGCATTGTGATGACAAGGGTCACAGAGCATTGTGATGAAATGTTCATGGAGCATTGTGGTTACAAATGACACAGAGACTGGTGATGACGAGGGCATGGACCGCTCTGATTACAAACGTTATGGATCATTGTGATGACTGGATTCATGGAGCATTGTGAGTACAGGGGTCATGGAGCATTGTGATAACCAGGGCATGCAGCATTATGAAGACAGGGGCATGGAGCATTGGTCTGAGAAATTTCATAGATTATTGTGATGACAGTGGACATGGTGCATTGTGATGACAAGGGAATGGAGCATTGTGAGGATAAGGTCATGGAGTATTGTGAAGAGAGGTGTCAGGGAGCATTGTGATGACATATGTCATGGTCCATTGCGATGACAATGGCAGGGAGCACTGTGATGCCAAATGTAATGGAGGATTGTGATGGCAAATATAATGGAGCATTTTGATGACTAGGGCTTGCAGCATTATGATGACAAGCGCCATTGAGGATTTTCATGACAAGGTCGTGAAGCATTGTGATGACAAGGCCCTGGAGCTTTGTGATGAGAAAACCACAGAGCCTTGTGAAGACAAGTCTCATGGAGCATACTGATGAAAGGGGCATGTATCATTCTGATTTCAGGGGTCTTGGAACATTGTGATAACAAGGACATGGAGCATTGTGATGACAAGGAGATGGAGCATTGTGATGAAAAAGGCATGGAGCCTTGTCATGACAGGGTTCAAGGAGCATACAGACAACAAGTATCAGAGAGCATTTTGATGACAAGTGTATTGAGCATTGTGGTGACAATGGTCATGGAGCATTGTGATGAGAAGGCCATTGATAATTGTGATGACGAGCGTCATGGGGCATTGTGATGACAAGTGTTTTGGAATATTGTGATCACAAGCATTTGGAACATTGTTATGACAGAGGTCATGGAACATTTTGATTTCATTGTGATGACAATAGCAAGAAGCATTATTATGATGGGCATGGTGCATTGTGATGACAGGGTTCATGGATCATTGAGATGAAAATGGTCATAGAGCATTGTGATTAAAGGGTTATTGGAGCGTTGTGATGAGAAGGGTCATGGAGCTTTAAGATGACAAGGCCATGGAACATCGTGATGGCAGGGGTCATGGAACTTTGTTATGACTGAGATAATGGAGCATTGTGATGGCAAAGACATGGGGCATTGTGATGAGAAGGCCTTAGAGCATTCTGATGACGTGTCATGGAGCTTCGTGAAGACAAGGGCATGGAGCAGTGTGATGCCAAGGGTCATGAATCTTTGTGATGACAAAACTCATGGAGCATTTTGATGGCAAGGGCGTTGTGAATAGTGATGAGAAAGGCAGGGAGCATTCTGATGACAGGGTCATGGAGCAATTTGATGAAAAGTGTCATGGAACAATTTGATGACAGGTGTTATGGAACATTGTGATGTTAGGGGTCATCGAACATTGTGATGATAAGTGCATGTAGCATTGTGATGACAGGAGTCATGGAACATTGTGATGACAGGGTTGAGGGATACTGTGACAATTAGTGATGTAGCATTGTTATATCAGTGGTGAGAGAGCATTTTGATGAGAAGTGCATGGAGCATTGTGATGACATATTTTAAGCAGCATTGTGATGAGAAGTGCATGGTGCATTGTGATGACATGTGTCATGGAGCATTGTGCTGAAAAGCGCATGGAGCATTGTGATGACAAGTGTATTGAGAATTGTAATGACAAAAGTCATGGAACATTGTGATGAAAAGGGCATGGAATATTGTGATGCCAGGCATCATGGAGCGTTGTGATGACAAGTGTTATGGAACATTGTGATCACTAGGGTTTGGAGAATTGTGATGACAGAGGTCATGGATCATTTTGATTTCAAGGAGCATGGAACATTGTGAGGAGAAGGGCATGAAGCAATGTGATCCCAAGGTTCATGGAGGATTGTGATGACAATGGAAATGGAGTATTGTGATGACAAGCGCATAGAGCATTGTAATGACAATGTCATGTAGCATTTTGCTGACAAAGGCATGGAGCATTGTGATGACATGTGTCATGGAGCACTGTGATGACAAGCGTCACGGAGCATTGTGAATACAGGGGTCATGGAGCATTGGGATGACAAGGGCATGGATCATTGTGGTGACAAGTATCATGCAGCACTGGGCTGAAAATGTTCATGGAGTGTTGTGATGACAGGGGTCATGGAGCATTGTGATGACTAGGGAATGGAGCATTGTGATGACAAGAGTCCCGGATCATTGTGTTGTTGGGTGTCATGGAATGTTGTGATAACAGTGCTCATGGAGCACTGTGATGATATTCGCCATGGAGCATTGTGATGAGTAGGTCGTGGAGCACTGGGCTGAATATATTCATGGATTATTGTGATGACAGGGGTCATGGAGCATTGTGATGACAAGGGCATGGAGCTTTGTGATGAGAAGCTCATGGAGTATTGTGAAGACAGGTGTCAGGGAGCATTGTGATGACATATGTCATTGTCCATTGCGATGACAATGGCATGGATCATTATGATGCCAAATGTAATGGAGAATTGTGATGACAAATATAATGGAGCATTGCGATGATTAAGGCTTGGAGCATTATGTTGACAAGGGCCATTGAAAATTTTCATGACAATGTCGAGAGGCATTGTGATGACAAGGTCCTGGAGCATTGTGATGACAAAACCATGGAGCCTTGTGATGACAATTCTCATGGAGCATACTGATGAAAAGGGGCATGGAGCATTTTGATGACCGGGGTCTTGGAACATTGTGATGACAAGGGCATTGAGCATTGTGAGAAGAATTCCAAGGAGCATTCTGATGGCATGCGTCATTGAGCTTTGTGATGACAAGGGCATGGAGCATTGTGATTACATGGGTCTTGGAGCATTGTGATGAAAAGGGCATGGATCATTGTGATGAAAAAGGCATGGAGCCTTGTCATGACAGGGTTCAAGTAGCATACAGACAACAAGGGTCAGGGGGCATTTTGATGACAAGTGTATTGAGCATTGTGGTGACAAAGTCATGGAGCATTGGGATGAGAAGACCATTGATAATTGTGATGATGAGCATCATGGGGCATTGTGGTGACAAGTGTTTTGGAATATTGTGATCACAAGGGTTTGGAGCATTGTTATGACAGAAGTCATGGAACATTTTGATTTCACTGTGATGACAATAGCATGAAGCATTATGATGAAGGGCATGGTGCATTGTGATGACAGGGTTCATGGATCATTGATATGAAATGGGGCATAGAGCATTGTGATTAAAGTGTTCTTGGAACATTGTGATGAGAAGGGTCAAGGAGCTTTGTGATGAGAAGGCCATGGAACATCGTGATGGCAGGGGTCATGGAGCATTGTTATGACTGGTGTAATGGAGCCCTGTGATGGCAAGGGCATGGAGCATTGGTATGAGAAGGGCATGGAGCATTCTGATGACATGTGTCATGGATCTTTGTGAAGACAAGGGCATGGAGCAATGTGATGCCAAGTGTCATGGATCTTTGTGATGACAAAAGTCATGGAGCATTTTGATGGCAAGGGCATTGTGCATTGTGATGAGAAGGTCAGAGAGAATTGTGATGACAGGGTCATGGAGCAATTTGATGAAAATTGTCATGGAATATTTTGATGACAGATGTTGTGGAACATTGTGATGTCAGGGTTCATCAAACACTGTGAAGATAAGTGCATATAGCAATGTAATGACAGGAGTCACGGGACATTGTGATGCCAGGGGTGAGGGAGTATTTTGACAAATAGTGATGTAGCATTGTGATATCAGTGGTGAGAGAGCATTTTGATGAGAATTGGATGGAGCATTGTGATGACAAGATTGTAGAGCACTGTGATGTCAAGCGCATGGTGCATTGTGATGTCATGTGTCATGGAGCATTGTGCTGACAAGCTCATGGAGCACTCTGATGACAAGGGTCATGGAGCATTGTGCTGAGAAAGGCATAGAGCATTGTGATGACAATGGTCAAAGAGCATTTTGATGAAAAGTTCATGGAGCATTGTGGTTAAAATGGTCACAGAGACTGTTGATGACGAGGGCATGGACCATTGTGATGACAAACGTCATGAATCATTGCGATGACTGGAGTCACGGAGCATTGTGATGACAGGAGTCAGGGAGCATTGTGATAACAAAGGCATGGAGCATTGTGATGACAAGGGCATGGAACATTAGTCTAATAAATTTCATGGATTGTTGTGATGAAAGTTGAATGGCACATTGTGATGACAAGGGCATGGAGCTTTGTGATGACCAGGTCATGCAGTATTGTGAAGAGAGTTGTCAGGGAGCATTTTGATGACATATGTAATGGCCAATTGTGAAGACAATGGCATGGAACATTGTGATGCCAAGTGTCATGGAGGATTGTGATGACAAAGGTAATGGAATATTTTGATGACAATGGCTTGGAGCATTGTGATGACATGGGTCAGGGATCATTGTGATGACAAGTGCATGGAGAATTGTGATGACAAATGCATGGAGCATTTTGATGACAGGGGTCATGGAGCATTGTGACTACAGGGGTCTTTGAGAATTGTGATGACAAGAGTCCCGGATCATTGTGTTGTCAGGTGTCATGGAGTGTTGTGATGACAGTGGTCATGGAGCAGTGTGATGATATTGGTCATGGAGCATTGTGATGAGTAGGTCATGGAGCATTGGGCTGAAAATATTCATGGATTATTGTGATGACATGGCTCATGGAGCATTCTGATGACAAGGGAATGGAGCATGGTGATGAGAATGTCCTGGAGTATTGTAATGAGATGGCCATGGAGACTTGTGATGACAAGTCTCACGGAGCATTCTGATGAAAAGGGGCATTGAGCATTGTGATTACAGGGGTCTTAGAGCATTGTGATGACAAGGGCATGGAGCATTGTGATGAGATGACCATGGAGACTTGTGATGACAAGTCTCATGGAGCATTCTGATGAAAAGGGGCATTGAGCATTGTGATTACAGGGGTCTTAGAGCATTGTGATGACAAGGGCATGGAGCATTGTGATGAGAAGGCCATGGAACATTCTGATGACATGCGTCATGGAGCTTTGTGATGACAAGTGCATGGAGCTTTGTGATTACAGGGGTCTTGGAGCATTGTGATGACAAGGGTCATGGAGAATTGTGATGACAAGGCTGTGGAACATTGTGAAGGCAGGGATCATGGAGCATTGTTATGACAGAGGTAATGGATCATTGTGATGAGAAGGGCATTGAGCATTGGTCTGAAATGTTTCATGGATTATTGTGATGAGAGTGGGCATGGAGCATTGTGATGACAAGGGCAGGGTACACTGTGATACATGGGTCATGGAGGATTGTAAGGACAAGGGCATGGGTCATTGTGATGAGAAGGTCATCGAGCATTGTGATGACAAGTGTCATGGAGCTTTGTGATGACAAGGCCATGGAGAAATGTGATGAGAGGGTTCATGGAGCATTGTGATGACAATGACATGGAGCATTGTGACGCCAAAGGTCATGGAGCTTTGTGATGACAAAGGTCATGGAGCATTTTGATGACAAAGGTGTGGTGCATTGTGATGAGAAGGGCAGTGAGTATTTTCATAACAGGGTCATGCAGCAATTTGATGAAAAGTGTATTAGAACATTTTGTTGACAGGCTTATAGAACCTTGTGATGCCAGGGGTCATGTATATTTGGGATGAAAAGGCTCAGGGGCATTTTGATTACAGGGGTTATGGAACATTGTGATATCAGGGGTCATGGAACATTGTGCTGATAAGGGGATGTAGCATTCTGATGACAGGGGTCATGGTATATTGTGATAACAGGGGTGAGGGAGGATTGTGATGAAAAGCGCATGGGTAATTGTGATGACAAAGGTCATGGAGCATTGGGCTGAAAATATTCATGGAGTATTGTGATGACAGTGGTCATGGAGGATTGTGATGACAGAGGTCATGGAGAATTTTGATTTCATTTTGCTGACAATAGCCGGAAGCTTTATGATGATGGGCATGATGCATTGTGATGACAGGGTTCATGGGGCATTGAGATGAAAATGGGCATGGAGCATTGTGATCACATGGGTCATGGAGCATAGTGATGAAACGGGCATGGAGCATTTTGATGAGAAATTCATGGAACATTCTGATGACATGTGTCATGGAGCTTTTTGATGTCATGGGCATGGAGTATTCTGATTAAAGGGGTCTTGGAGCATTGGGATGACAAGTGTCATGGAGCCTTGTGATGACAAGGCCGTGGAACATTGTGATGACAGGGGTCATGGAGCATTGTTATGACAGGGGTAATGGAGCATTGTGATGAGAAGGGCATGGAGCACTGTGATTACAATATTTATGGAGCATTGTAATGACAAATTTGCAGACCATTGTGATGAAAAGCGCGTGACACAGTGTGAAGACAAGGGTCATTGAGCAATTTTCTGACAAAGGCATGGAGCATTGTGATGACAAGGTTCACAGAGCATTGTGATGAAAAGTTCTTGGAGCAATGTGGTTACAAATGTAAAAGAACCTTGTGATGACGCGGGCATGGACCATTGTGATGACAAATGTTATGAAGCATTGTGATGACTGTAGTCATGGAGCATTGTGATGACAGGGGTCAAGGAGCATTTTGATGACGAGGGTATGGAGCATTGTGCTGAGAAAGGCATAGAACATTGTGATGACAAGGGTCAAAGAGCATTGTGATGAAAAGTTCGTTGAGCATTGTGGTTAAAATGTCACAGAGACTGTTGATGGTGAGGGCATGGACAATTGTGATGACAAAGGTCATGAAGCAATGTGATGACTGGTGTCACGGAGCATTGTGATGACAGTGGTCATGGAGCACTGTGATAACAAGGGCATGGAGCATTGTGATGACAAGCACATGTAGCATTGTGATGACCAGGTGATGCATTATTGTGAAGACAGGTGTCAGGGAGCACTGTGATGACATATGTAATGGCCCATTGTGATGACAATGGCATGGAGCATTGGGATGCCAAGTGTCATGGAGGATTCTGATGACAAAGGTAATGGAGCATTGTGATGACAATGGCTTGGAGCATTGTGATGACAAGGGTCAGGGAGCATTGTGCTGACAAGTGCATGGAGCATTGTGATGACAAGGGTCATGGAACATTCTGATGACAAGCTTGTGGAGTATTTTGTTGACAATGGCATGGAGCATTTTGATGAAAACGGCATGGGGCATTGTGCTGAAAAAGGCATGGAGCATTTTCGTGAAAGTGTTCAAGGAGCATTCTGACGACAAGTGTCAGGGAGCATTGTGATGACAAGTGTATTGAGCATTGTGATGACAAAGGTCATGGAGCATTGTGACGAAAATTGCATGGAATATTGTGATGACAGGTATCATGGAGCGTTGTGATGACAAGTGTTATTGAACATTGTGATCACATTGGTTTGGAGCATTGTGATGACAGAGGTCATGGATCATTTTGATTTCAAGGAGCATGGAACATTGTGATGACAGGGGCATGAGGCAATGCGATCCCAATGTTCATGGAGGATGGTGATGACAATGGAAATGGAGTATTGTGATGACAAGTGCATAGAGCATTGTAATGACAACGTCATGTAGCATTTTGCTGACAAAGGCGTGGAGCATTGTGAGGACATGTGTCATGGAGCACTGTGATGACAGGCGTCATGGAGCATTTTGAATACAGGAGTCAGGGAGCATTGGGATGACAAGTGCATGGATCATTGTGATGACAAGGTTCATGGAGCACTGGGCTGAAATGTTCATGGAGTGTTGTGATGACAGGTGTCATGGAGCATTGTGATGACTAGGGAATGGAGCAATGTGATGACAAGAGTCCCGGATCATTGTGTTGTCAGGAGTCATGGAGTGTTGTGATGACAGTGGTCATGGAACATTGTGATGATATTGGCCATGGCGCACTGTGATGTGTATGTCGTGGAGCATTGGGCTGAATATGTTCATGGATTATTGTGATGATACGGGTCATGGAGCATTGTGATGACAAGGGAATGGAGCATGGTGATGACAATGTCCTGGAGCATTGCGATGAGAAGACCATGAAGACTTGTTATGACAAGTCTCATGGAGCATTCTGATGAAAATGGGCATGGAGCATTGTGATTACAGGGGTCATGGAGCACTGTGATGACTAGGGCATGGAGCTTTGTGATGAGAAGACCAAGGAGCATTCTGATGGCCTGTGTCATTGAGCTTTGTGATGACAAGAGCATGGAGCATAGAGATTATATGTGTCTTGGAGCATTGTGATGAAAAGGACATGGATCATTGTTATGAAAAAGGCATGGAGCCTTGTCATGACAGGGTTCAAGGAGCATACTGACGACTAGTGTCAGGGAGCATTGTGATGACTAGTGTATTGAGCATTGTAATGACAAAGCTCATGGAGCATTGTGATAAGAAGACCATGGTTAATTGTTATGATGAGCGTCATGGGGTGATGTGATGCTAAGTGTTATGGAACATTGTGATCACAAGGGTTTGGAGTATTATGATGACAGAGGTCATGGAGATTATTGATTTCATTGTGATGACAATAACCTGAAGCATTATGATGATGGGCATGTTGCATTGTGATGACAGGGTTCATGGAGCATTGAGATGAAAACGGGCATGGAGCATTTTGTTTACAGGGTTCTTGGAGCATTGTGATGACAAGGGCATGGAGCATTGTGATGAGAAGGCCATGGAACATTCTGATGACATGCGTCATGGAGCTTTGTGATGACAAGGGCATGGAGCATTGTGATTACAAGGGTCTTCAGCATTGTGATAACAACTGTCATGGAACCTTGTGATGACGAGGCCGTGGAACATTGTGATGGCAGGGGTCATGTTGCATTGTTATGACAGAGGTAACGGAGCATTGTGATGAGAAGGGCATGGAACATTGGTCTAAAATATTTCATGGATTATTGTAGTGAGAGTGGGCATAGAGCATTGTGATGACAAGTGTATGGAACACTATGATGCATGAGTCATGCAGGATTGTAATGACAAAGGCATGGAGCATTGTGATGACAAAGTTCATGAAGCATTGTGATGACTGGAATCACGGAGCATTGTGATGACAAGGGCATGGAGCATTGTGATGAGAATGTCATGGAGTATTGTGAAGACAGGTTTCAGGGAGCATTGTGATGACCTATGTCATGGTCCATTGCGATGACAATGGCATGGAGCATTGTGATGCCAAATATAATGGAGGATTGTTATGACAAATATAATGGAGGATTGTGATGACTAGGGCTTGGAGCATTATGATGACAAGGGCCATTGAGAATTTTCATGACAAGTCGTGAAGCATTGTGATGATAAGGTCCTGGAGCATCGTGATGAGAAATCCATGGAGCCTTGTGATGACAAATCTCATGGAGAATACTGATGAACAGGGTCATGGACCATTGTGATTTTAGGGGTCTTGGAACATTGTGATGAAAAGGGCATGGAACCTTGTTATGACAGGGTTCAAGGAGAGTACAGACAACAAGTGTCAGGGAGCATTTTGATGACAAGAGTATTGAGCATTTTGATGACAAAGGTCATGGAGCATTGTGATGAGAAGACCATAGATAACTGTGATGACGAGCGTCATGGGGCATTGTGATGACTAGTGTTATGGAATATTGTGATCACAAGGTTTTGGAGCATTGTTATGACAGAGGTCATGGAGCATTTTGATTTCATTGTGATGACAATAGCATGAAGCATTATGATGATGGGCATGGTGCATTGTGATGACAGGATTCATGGATCATTGAGATGAAAAGGGGCATGGAGCATTGTGATTACAGGGGTCTTGGAGCATTGTGATGAGAAGTGTCATGGAGCCTTGTGATGACATTGCCATGGAACATCGTGATGGCAGGGATCATGGAGCATTGTTATGACAGGGGTAATGTAGCATTGTGATGGTAAGGGCAAGGAGCATTGTGATGAGAAAGCCATGGAGATTTCTGATGACGTGTCCTGGAGCATTGTGATGACAAGGGTCACGGAGCATTGTGATGAAAAGTTCATTGAGAATTGTGGTTATAAAGGTCACAGAGACTTGTGATGACGCGGGCATGGACCATTGTGATGACAAACGTTATGAAGCATTGTGATGACAGTTGGCATGGTGCATTTTGATGATATTGGTCATGGAGCATTGTGATAAGAAAGTCATGGAGCATTGTGCTGATAATATTCATGGAGTATTGTGATGACAGTTGTCATGGTGCATTGTGATGATATTGGTCATGGAGCATTGTGATGAGAAGGTAATGGAGCATTGTGCTGATAATATTCATGGAGTATTGTGATGACAAGGGTCATGTAGCATCGTGATGACAAGGTCCTGTAGCATTGTGATGAAAAGGCCATGGAGGCTTGTGATTACAAGTTTCATGGAGCATTCTGATGAAAAGGGACATGGATCATTGTGATTACAGTGGTCTTGGAGCATTGTGATGACAAGGGCATTGAGCATTGTCATGAGAAGGCCATGTAGCATTCTGATGACATGCGTCATGGAGCTTTGTGATGACAAGGGCATGGAGCATTGTGATTACAGGGGTCTTGGAGCATTGTGATGAAAAGGGCATGGATCATTGTGATGAAAAAGGCATGGAGCCTTGTCATGACAGGGTTCAAGGAGCATACTGAAGACAAGTGTCAGGGAGCATTGTGATGACAAGTGTATTGAGCCTTTTGATGACAAAGGTCATGGAACATTGTGATGAGAAGACCATGGATAATTGTGATGATGAGCGTCATGGTGTGTTGTGATGATAAGTGTTATGGATAATTGTGATCAAAAGGGTTTGGAGCATTATGATGACAGAGGTCATGGAGAATTTTAATTTCATTGTGATGACAATAGCCTGAAGCATTATGATAATGGGCACGGTGCATTGTGATGACAGGGTTCATGGAGCATTGAGATGAAAAGTGTCAGGGAGCACTGTGATTACAGGGGTTTTGGAGCATTGTGATGACAAGGTCATGGAGCACTGTGATGAGAATGCCATGGAACATTCTGATGACATGCGTCATGGAGCTTTGTGATGACAATGGCATGGAGCATTGTGATGACAGGGGTCTTGGAGCATTGAGATGACAGAGGTAATGGAGCATTGTGATGAGCAGGGCATTGAGCACTGGTCTGATATGTTTCATGGATTATTGTGATGAGAGTGGGCATGGAGCATTGTGATGACAAGGGCACGGAACACTGTGATACATGGGTCATGGAGGATTGTAATGACAATGGCATGGATCATTGTGATGAGAAGGGCATCGAGCATTGTGTTGACAAGTGTCATGGAGCTTTGTGATGACAAGGGCATGGAGAAATGTGATGAGAGGGTTCATGGAGCATTGTGATGACAATGACATGGAGCATTTTGATGCAAAGGGTCATGGAGATTTGTGATGACAAAGGTCATGGAGCATTTTGATGAGAAGTGTGTGGTGCATTGTGATGAGAAGGGCAGGGAGCATTTTGATGACAGGGTCATGCAGCAATTTGATAAAAAGTGTCATGGAACATTTTGATGACAGGGGTTATGGAACATTGTGATATCAGGGGTCATGGAACATTGTGATGATAAGTGGTGAGGGAGTATTGTGATGACTAGGGATGGAACCTTGTGATATATCTGGTGAGAGAGTATTTGGATGAAAAGTGCATGGAGCATTGTGATTACAATAATTATGGAGCATAGCGATGACAAGTTTGTGGACCGTTGTAATGAAAAGCGCGTGGCACAGTGTGATGAAAATGGTCTTTGAGCATTGTTCTGACAAAGGCATGGAGCATTGTGATGACAAGGGTCACGGAGCATTGTGATGAATTGCTCAAGGAGCACTGTGGTTACAAAGGTCACAGAGCCTTGCGATGACGCGGGCTTCGACCATTGTGATGACAAATGTTATGAAGAATTGTGATGACTGGAGTCACGGAGCACTGTGATGATAGGGGTCATGGAGCATTGTGATGAGAAGGGCATGGAGCATTGTGCTGAGAAAGGCATAGAGAATTGTGATGACAAGGGTCAAATAGCATTGTGATGAAATGTTCATGGAGCATTGTGGTTAAAAAGGTCACAGAGACTGTTGATGATGAGGACAAGGACCATAGTGATGACAAAGGTCATGGAGCATTGTGGTGACTGGAGTCACGGAGCATTGTGATGACAGGGGTCAAGGAGCATTGTGATGAAAAGGGCATGGATCATTGGTCTAACATGTTTCATGGAGTATTGTGATGACATTTGGAATGTCACATTGTGATGACAAGGGCATGGAACATTGTGATGACCAGGTCATGCAGTATTGTGAAGACAGGTGTCAGGGAGCATTGTGATGACATATGTAATGGCACATTGGGATGAAAATGGCATGGAGCATTGTGATGATAACGGCATGGGGCATTGTGATGAAAACGTCATGGAGCCTTTTCGTGACAGGGTTCAAGGAGCATTCTGAAGACAAGTGTCAGGGAGCATTGTGATGACAAGTGTATTGAGAATTGTGATGACAAAGGTCATGGAGCATTGTGATGAAAATGGCATGGAGTATTGTGATTACAGGCATCATGGAGCGTTGTGATGACAAGTGTTATGGAACATTGTGATCACAAGGGTTTGGAGCATTGCGATGACAGAGGTCATGGATCATTTTGATTTCAAGGCGCATGGAGCACTGTGATGACAAGGGCATGAAGCAATGTGATACCAAGGTTCATGGAGAATTGTGATGACAATGGTAATGGAGTATATTAATGACAAGTGCATAGAGCATTGTAATGACAAGGTCATGTAGCATTTTGCTCACAAAGGCATGGAGCATTGTGATGACAGGTGTCATGGAGCACAGTGATGACAAGCGTCACGGAGCATTGTGAATGCAGGGGTCATGAAGCACTGGGATGAAAAGGGCATGGATCATTGTGATGACAATCGTCATGGAGCATTGGGCTGAAAATGTTCATTAAGTATTGTGATGACAGGGGTCATGGAGCATTGTGATGACAGAGGTCATGGAGAATTTTGATTTCATTGTGCTGACAAAAGTCGGAAGCATTATGATGATGGGCATGATGCATTGAGATGACAGGGTTCATGGAGCATTGAGATGAAAAGGGGCATGGAGCATTGTGAATACAGGGGTCTGGGAGCATTGTGATGACAAGGGCATGGAGCATTTTGATGAGAAGGCCATGGAACATTCTGATGACATGTGTCATGGAGCTTTGTGATGACAAGGGCATGGATCATTGTGATTACATATGTCTTGGAGCCTTGTGATGACAAGGCCGTGGAACATTGTGATGGCAGGGCTCATGGAGCATTTTTATGACAGGGGTAATGGAGCATTGTGATGAGAAGGGCATGGAGCATTGTGATTACAATGTTTATGGAGCATTGTGATGACAAATTTGTGGACCGTTGTGATGAAAATTGCGTGGCACATTGTGATGACAAGGGTCATAGAGCATTTTTCGGACAAAGGCATGGAGCATTGTTATGACAAGGTTCACGGAGCATTGTGATGAAAAGTTCATGGAGCATTGTCGTTACAAAGGTAACAGAGCCTTGTGATGACGCGGGCATCGACCATTGTGATGACAAATGTTAAAGAGAATTGTGATGAATGGAGTCAAGGAGCATTGTGATGACAGGGGTCATGGAGCATTGTGATGAGAAGGGCATGGAGCATTGAGCTGAGAATGGCATAGAGCATTGTGATGACAAGGGTCAAAGAGCATTTTGATGAAACGTTCATGGAGCATTGTGGTTAAAAAGGTCACAGAGACTTTTGATGATGAGGGCATGGACCATTGTGATGAGAAAGGTCATGGAGCATTGTGATGACTGGAGTCACGGAGCATTGTGATGACAGGGGTCATGGAGCATTGTCATAACAAGGGCATGGAACATTTTGATGACAAGGGCATGTATCATTGGTCTAATAAGTTCCATGGATTATTGTGATGACATTTGGAATGGTGCATTTTGATGACAAGGTCATGGAGCATTGTGATGACCAGGTCATGCAGTATTGTGAAGATTGGGGTCAGGGAGCATTGTGATGACATATGTAATGTCCCATTGTGATGACAATGGAATGGAGCATTGTGATGAAAACGGCATGGGGCATTGTGATGAAAATGTCATGGAGCCTTTTCGTGACAGTGTTCAAGGAGCATTCTGAAGACAAGTGTCAGGGAGCATTGTGATGACAAGTGTATTGAAAATTGTGATGACAAAGGCCATGGAGCATTGTGATGAAAAGGGCATGGAGTATTGTGATGACAGGCATCATGGAGCGTTGTGATGACAATTGTTATGGAACATTGTGATCACAAGGGTTTGGAGCATTGCGATGACAGAGGTCATGGATCATTTTGATTTCAAGGCGCATGGAGCATGGTGATGACAAGGGCATGAAGCAATGTGATTCCAATGTTCATGGAGGATTGTGATGAAAATGTTAATGGAGTACTGTGATGACAAGCACATAGAGCATTGTAATGACAAGGTCAATAAGCATTTTGCTGACAAAGGCACGGAGCATTGTGATGACCGGTGTGATGGAGCACTGTGATGACAAGCGTCACGGAGCATTATGAATAGAGGGGTCATGGAGCATTGTGATGACAAGGGCATGGAGCATTGTGATGACACGGGCATGAAACATTGGTCTGATATGTTGCTTAGATTATTGTGATGACAGTGGACATGGTGCATTGTGGTGACAAGGGCATGGAGCATTGTGATGCAAAGTGTCATGGAGGATTCTGATGACAAAGGTAATGGAGTTTTGTGATGACAATGGCTTGGAGCATTGTGATGACAAGGGTCAGGGAGCATTGTGCTGACAAGTGCATGGAGAATTGTGATGACAACAGTCATGGAGCATTCTGATGACAAGCTTGTGGAGTATTTTGATGACAATGGCATGGAGCATTGTGATGAAATTGGAATGGGGCTTTGTGATGAAAAAGGCATGGAGACGTTTCGTGACAGGGTTCAAGGAGCATTCTGACGACAAGTGTCAGGGAGCATTGTGATAACAAGTGTATTGAGAATTGTGATGACAAAGTCATGGAGCATTGTGATGAAAAGGACATGGAGTGTTGTGATGACAGGCATCATGGAGCATTGTGATGACAAGTGTTATGGAACATTGTGATCACAAGGGTTTGGAGCATTGTGATGACAGAGGTCATGGATCATTTTGATTTCAAGGAGCATGTAGCATTTTGATGACAAGCGCATGAAGCAATGAGATCCCAAATTTCATGGATCATTTTGATGACAAGGGTCATGGAGCATTGGCCTGAAAATATTCATGGAATATTGTGATGACAGGGGTCATGGAGCATTGTGATGGCTAGGGAATGGAGCATTGTGATGACAAGGGCATGTAGCATTGGTCTAATAAGTTTCATGAATTATTGCAATGAGAGTTTGAATGTCGATTTGTGATGACAAGGGCATGGAGCATTGTGAAGACCAGGTCATGCAGTATTGTGAAGAGAGGTATCAGGGCACATTGTGATGACATATGTAATGGACCATTGTGATGACAATGGCATGGAGCATTGTGATGCCAAGTGTCATGGAGGATTATGATGACAAATGTAATGGAGCATTGTGATGACAATGGCTTGGAACATTGTGATGACAAGTGTCAGGGAGCATTTTGCAGACAAGTGCAAAGAGAATTATGATGACAAGAGTCATGTAGCATTCTGATGACAAGGTTTGGAGTATTTTGATGACAATTACATGGAACATTGTGATGAAAACGGCATGGGCATTGTGATGAAAAAGTCATGGAACCTTTCGTGACAGGGTTCAAGGAGCATTCTGACGACAAGTGTCAGGGAGCATTGTGATGACAAGTGTATTGCGAATTGTGATGAAAAGTCATGGTGCATTGTGATGAAAAGGGCATGGAGTATTGTGATGACAGGCATTATGGAGTGTTGTCATGACAAGTGTTATGGAACATTATTATCAGAAGTGTTTGTAGTATTGCGATGACAGTGGTCATGGATCATTTTGATTTCAAGGAGCATGGAGCATTGTGATGCCAAGGGCATGAAGCAATGTGATCCCAAGTTTCATGGAGGATTGTGATGATAATGGTAATGGAGTATTTTGATGACAAGCGCATAGATCATTGCAATGACAGGGTCATGTAGCATTATGCTGACAAAGGCATGGAGCATTGTGATGACAGGTGTCATGGAGCACTGTGAAGACAAGTGTCAAGGAGAATTGTGAATACAGGGGTCATGGAGCATTGGGATGAAAAGGGCATGGATCATTTTGATGACAAGTGTCTTGGAGCATTGTGCTGAAAATGTTCATTAAGTATTGTGATGACAGGGGTCATGGAGCATTGTGATGACAGAGGTCATAGAGAATTTTGATTTCATTGTGCTGACAATAGCCAGAAGCATTATGATGATGGGCATGATGCATTGTGATGACACGGTTCATGGAGCATTGTGATGACAAGGGCATGGAGCATTTTGATGAGAAGGCCATGGAACATTCTGATGACATGTGTGGTGGAGCTTTGTGATGACAAGGGCATTGAGCATTGTGATTATGGGGTCTTGGAGCATTGTGATGACAAGGGTCATGGAGCCTTGTGATGAAAAGGCCGTGGAACATTGTGATGGCAGGGGTCATGGAGCATTGTTATGACAGGTGTAATGGAGCATTGTTATGACAGGTGTAATGGAGCATTGTGATTACAAGGTTTAGGGGGCATTGCAATGACAAATTTGTGGACCGTTGGGATGAAAAGCGTGTGGCACATTGTGATGACAAGGGTCATGGAGCATTTTTCTGACAAATGCATGGAGCATTGTGATGACAAGAGTCCCGGATCATTGTGTTGTCAGGGGTCATGGAGTGTTGTGATGACAGTGGTCATGGAGAATTGTGATGATATTGGTCATGGAGCATTGTGATGACAAGGGAATGGAGCATGGTGATGACAAAGTCCTGGAGCAATTTGATGAGAAGACCATGGAGACTTTTCATGAGAAGTCTCATGGAGCATTCTGTTGAAAAGGGGCATGGAGCTCTGTGATTACAGGGACCTTGGAGCATTGTTATGACAAGGGCATGGATCATGGTGATGAGAAGGCCATGGAGCATTCTGATGACATGTGTCATGGAGCTTTGTGATGACAAGGGCATGGAGCATTGTGATTACAGGGGTCTTGGAGCATTGTTATGAAAAGGGCATTAAACATTGTGATGAAAAAGGCATGCAGCCCTGTCATGACAGGGTTTAAGGAGCATACTGACGACAAGTGTCATGGATCATTGTGATGACAAGTGTATTGAGCATTGTGATGACAAAGATCATGGAACATTGTGGTGAGAAGACCATGGATAATTGTGATGACGAGCGTCATGGGGCATTGTGATGACAAGTGTCATGGAGCCTTGTGATGACAAGGCCGTGGAACATTGTGATGGCCGGGGTCATGGAGCATTGTTATGACAGGGGTAATGGAGCATTTTGATGAGAAGTGCATGGAACATTGGTCTGAAATATTTCATGGATTATTGTGATGAGAGTGGCATGGTGCATTGTGATGACAAGGGCACGGAACACTGTGATACATGGGTCATGGGTCATGGAGCTTTGTAATGACAAGTCATGGAGCATTGTGATGACAAGGGCATGGAGCATTGTGATGACAGGGACATGGAGCATTGTTATGACAGGGGCATGGAGCATTCGGCTGACAAGTTTCATAGATTATTGTGATGACAGTGGACATAGTGCATTGTGATGACAATGGCATGGAGCATTGTGAAGAGAAGGTCATGGAGTATTGTGAAGACAGGTGTCAGGGAGCATTGTGATGACATATGTCAGGATCCATTGTGATGACAATGGCAGGGAGTATTGTGATGCCAAATGTAATGGAGGATTGTGATGACAAATATAATGGAGCATTGTGATGACTAGGGATTGGAGCATTATGATGACAAGGGCCTTTGAGAATTTTCATGACAAGGTCGTGAAGCATTGTGATGACAAGGTCCTGGAGCATTGTGTTGAGAAAATCATGGAGCCTTGTGATAACAAATCTCATGCAGCATACTGATGTAAAGGGGCATGGAGCATTGTGATTACAGGGGTCTAGGCACACTGTGATGACAAGGGCATGGAGCATTGTGATGACAAGGGCATGGAACATTGTGATGAGAAGGCCATCTAAAATTCTGATGACATGTGTCATGGAGCTTTGTGATGACAAGAGCATGGATCATTGTGATGACAAGAGTCATGGAACATTGGGCTGAAAATGTTCATGGAGTATTGTGATGACAGGGGTCATGGAGCATTGTGATTACAGGGGTCTTGGAGCATTGTGATGACAAGAGACCGGATCATTGTGTTGTCAGGTGTCAATGGAGTGTTGTGATGACAGTGGTCATGGAGCATTGTGATGATATTGGTCATGGAGCATTGTGATGAGAAGGTCATGGAGCACTGGGCTGAAAATGTTCATGGAGTATTGTGATGACAGGGGTCATGGAGCATTGTGATGACAAGGGAATGGAGCGTGGTGATGACATGGTCCTGGAGCATTGTGATGAGATGACCATGGAGACTTGTGATGACAAGTCTCATGGAGCATTCTGATGAAAATGTGCATGGAGCATTGTGATTACAGGGGTCTTGGAGCATTGTGAGGACAAGGGCATGGAGCATTGTGATGCCAAGGGTCTTGGATCTTTGTGATGACAAAGGTCATGGAGCATTTTGATGACAAGTGCGTTGTGCATTGTGATGAGAAAGGCAGGGAGCTTTGTGATGACAGGGTCATTGAGCAATTTGATGAAAAGAGTCATGGAACATTTTGATGACAGGGGTTATGGAACATTGTGATGTCAGGGGTCATGGAGCATTTTGATGAAAAAGGCCATGGAGCATTTTGATGACAGGGGTTATGGAGCATTGTGATATCAGGGGTCATCGAACATTGTGATGATAAGTGCATGTAGCATTGTGATGACAGGAGTCATGGAACACTGTGATAACAGGGGTGAGGGAGTATTGTGACGAATAGTGATGTAACATTGTGATATCTGTGGTGAGAGAGCATTGTGATGAGAAGTGCATGGATCATTTTGATGACAAGGTTTATGGAGCATTGTGATGACAAGACTGGGAAGCACTGTGATGACGAACACATGGTGCATTGTGATGACATGTGTCATGGAGCATCGTGCTGACAAGCGCATGGAGCATTGTGATGACAAGGGTCATGGAGCATTGTGCTGAGAAAGGCATAGAGAATTGTGATGACAAGGATCAAAGAGCATTGTGATGAAAAGTTCATGGAGCATTTTGATGACAAGGCTCATGGAGCATTGTGATGACAGGCCGTGGAACATTGTGATTGCAAGTGTCATGGAGCATTTTTATGACAGAGGTAATGGATCATTGTGATGAGAAGGGCATTGAGCATTGGTCTGAAATATTTCATGGATTATTGTGATGAGAGTGGGCATGGAGCATTCTGATGACAAGGGAACGGAGCACTGTGATACATGGGTCATGGAGGATTGTAATGACAAGGGCATGGAGCATTGTGATGAGAAGGGCATCGAGCATTGTGATGACAAGTGTCATGGAGCTTTGTGAAGACAAGTGCATGAAGCAATGTGATGAGAGGGTTCATGGAGCATTGTGATGAAAATGACATGGAGCATTGTGATGCCAAGGGTCATGGGGATTTGTGAAGAGAAAGGTCATGGAGCATTTTGGTGACAAGTGTGTGGTGCACTGTGATGAGAAAGGCAGGGAGCATTTTGATGACAGGGTCATGCAGCAATTTGATGAAAAGTGTAATGGAACATTTTGATGACAGGGGTTATAGAACATTGTGATGCCAGGGGTCATGGAGCTTTGGGATGAAAAGTGTCATGGAGCATTTTGATGACAGTGGTTATGGAACATTGTGATGTCATGGGTCATGGAACATTGTAATAATAAGGGGATGTAGCATTGTGATGACAGGGGTCATGGAACATTGTGATAACAGGGGTGACGGAGGATTGTGATGACTAGTGATGGAACATTGTGATATCTCATGTGAGAGAGCATTTGGATGAGAAGTGCATGGAGCATTGTGATTACATGGTTTATAGAGCATAGCGATGACAAGGTTGTGGATCATTGTGATGAATAGCGCATGGCACATTGTGATGACAAGGGTCATGGAGCATTGTTCTGACAAAGGCATGGAGCATTGTGATGACAAGGGTCACGGAGCATTGTGATGAAAAGTTCATGGAGCATTGTGGTTACAAAGGTCACAGAGCCTTGTGATGACGCGGGCATGGACCATTGTGATGACAAAGGTTATGAAGCATTGTGATGACTGGAGTCACGGAGCATTGTGATGACATGTGTCATGGAGCATTGTGCAGAGAAAGGCATAGAGCATTGTGATGACAAGGGTCAAAGAGCATTGTGATGAAAAGTTCATGGAGCATTGTCGTTAAAAAGGTCACAGAGACTGTTGATGACGAGGGCATGGACCATTGTGAGGACAAAGGTCATGAAGCATTGTGATGACTGGATTCAAGGAGCATTGTGATCACACGGTTCATGGAGCATTGTGATGACAAGGGTCATGGAGCATTGTGATGAGAAGTTCATGGAGCATTGTGGTTACAAATGTCACAGAGCCTTGTGATGACGCGGGCATTGACCGTTGTGATGACAAACGTTAAGAAACATTGTGATGACTGGAGTCACGGAGCATTGTGATGACAGGGGTCATGGAGCATTGTGATGACAAGGGCATGGAGCATTGTGATGACAGGAGCATGGAACATTGGTCTGACAAGTTTCATAGATTATTGTGATGACATTGGACATGGTGCATTGTGATGACAAGGGCATGGAGCACTGTGAGGAGAAGGCCATGGAACATTCTGATGACATGTGTCATGGAGCTTTGTGATGACAAGGGCATGGAGCATTGTGATTACAGGGGTCTTGGAGCATTGTGATGACAAGGGTCATGGAGCCTTGTGAGGACAAGGCCGTGGAACATTGTGATGGCAGGTGTCATGGAGCATTGTTATGACAGGGGTAATGGAGCATTGTGATGACAAGGGCGTGGAGAATTGTGATGACCAGGTCTTGCTGTATTGTGAAGAGAGGTGTCAGGGAGCACTGTGATGACATATGTAATGGCCCATTGTGATGACAATGGCATGGAGCATTGTGATGCCAAGTGTCATGGAGGATTCTGATGACAAAGGTAATGGAGCATTGTGATGACAATGGCTTGGAGCATTGTGATGACAAGGGTCAGGGAGCATTGTGTTGACAAGTGCATGGTGCATTGTGATGACAAGGGCATGGAGCATTTTGATGAAAAGACCATGGAACATTCTGATGACATGTGTCATGGAGCTTTGTGATGACAAGGGCATGGAGCATAGTGATTACAGGGGTCTTGGAGCATTGTGATGACAAGAGTCCCGGATCATTGTGTTGTCAGGGGTCTTGGAGTGTTGTGATGACAGTGGTCATGGAGAATTGTGATGATATTGGTCATGGAGCATTGTGATGACAAGGGAATGGAGCATGGTGATGACAAAGTCCTGGAGCAATTTGATGAGAAGACCATGGAGACTTTTCATGAGAAGTCTCATGGAGCATTCTGTTGAAAAGGGGCATGGAGCTCTGTGATTACAGGGACCTTGGAGCATTGTTATGACAAGGGCATGGATCATGGTGATGAGAAGGCCATGGAGCATTCTGATGACATGCGTCATGGAGCTTTGTGATGACAAGGGCATGGAGCATTGTGATTACAGGGGTCTCGGAGCACTGTTATGAAAAGGGCATTAAACATTGTGATGAAAAAGGCATGCAGCCTTGTCATGACAGGGTTCAAGGAGCATACTGACGACAAGTGTCATGGATCACTGTGATGACAAGTGTATTGAGCATTGTGATGACAAAGATCATGGAACATTGTGGTGAGAAGACCATGGATAATTGTGATGACGAGCGTCATGGGGCATTGTGATGACAAGTGTCATGGAGCCTTGTGATGACAAGGCCGTGGAACATTGTGATGGCCGGGGTCATGGAGCATTGTTATGACAGGGGTAATGGAGCATTTTGATGAGAAGTGCATGGAACATTGGTCTGAAATATTTCATGGATTATTGTGATGAGAGTGGCATGGTGCATTGTGATGACAAGGGCACGGAACACTGTGATACATGGGTCATGGGTCATGGAGCTTTGTAATGACAAGTCATGTTGCATTGTGATGACAAGGGCATGGAGCATTGTGATGACAGGGACATGGAGCATTGTTATGACAGGGGCATTGAGCATTCGGCTGACAAGTTTCATAGATTATTGTGATGACAGTGGACATAGTGCATTGTGATGACAATGGCATGGAGCATTGTGAAGAGAAGGTCATGGAGTATTGTGAAGACAGGTGTCAGGGAGCATTGTGATGACATATGTCAGGATCCATTGTGATGACAATGGCAGGGAGTATTGTGATGCCAAATGCAATGGAGGATTGTGATGACAAATATAATGGAGCATTGTGATGACTAGGGATTGGAGCATTATGATGACAAGGGCCTTTGAGAATTTTCATGACAAGGTCGTGAAGCATTGTGATGACAAGGTCCTTGAGCATTGTGTTGAGAAAATCATAGAGCCTTGTGATAACAAATCTCATGCAGCATACTGATGTAAAGGGGCATGGAGCATTGTGATTACAGGGGTCTAGGCTCACTGTGATGACAAGGGCATGGAGCATTGTGATGACAAGGGCATGGAACATTGTGATGAGAAGGCCATCTAAAATTCTGATGACATGTGTCATGGAGCTTTGTGATGACAAGAGCATGGATCATTGTGATGACAAGGGTCATGGCACATTGGGCTGAAAATGTCCATGGAGTATAGTAATGACAGGGGTCATGGAGCATTGTGATTACAGGGGTCATGGAGCATTGTGATGACAAGAGACCGGATCATTGTGTTGTCAGGTGTCATGGAGTGTTGTGATGACAGTGGTCATGGAGCATTGTGATGATATTGGTCATGGAGCATTGTGATGAGAAGGTCATGGAGCACTGGGCTGAAAATGTTCATGGAGTATTGTGATGACAGGGGTCATGGAGCATTGTGATGACAAGGGAATGGAGCGTGGTGATGACATGGTCCTGGAGCATTGTGATGAGATGACCATGGAGACTTGTGATGACAAGTCTCATGGAGCATGCTGATGAAAATGTGCATGGAGCATTGTGATTACAGGGGTCTTGGAGCATTGTGATGACAAGGGCATGGAGCACTGTGAGGAGAAGGCCATGGAACATTCTGATGACATGCATCATGGAGCTTTGTGATGACAAGGGCATGGAGCATTGTGATTACAGGGGTCTTGGAGCATTGTGATGAGAAGGGTCATGGAGCCTTGTGATGACAAGGCCATGGAACATCGTGATGGCAGGTGTCATGGAGCATTTTTATGACAAGGTTAATGGAGCATTGTGATGGCAAGCGCATGGAGCATTGTGATGAGAAGGTCATGGAGCATTCTGATGACATGTGTCATGGAACTTTGTGATGAAAAAGGCATGGAGCAATGTGATGAGAGCGTTCATGGAGCATTGTGATGACAATGACACGGAGCATTGTGATGCCAAGGGTCATGGATCTTTGTGATGACAAAGGTCATGGAGCATTTTGATGACAAGTGCGTTGTGCATTGGGATGAGAAGGGCAGGGAGCATTGTGATGACAGGGTCATGGAGCAATTTGATGAAAAGAGTCATGGAACATTTTGATGACAGGGGTTATGGAACATTGTGATGTCAGGGGTCATGGAGCATTTTGATGAAAAAGGCCATGGAGCATTTTGATGACAGGGGTTATGGAGCATTGTGATGTCAGGGGTCATCGAACATTGTGATGATAAGTGCATGTAGCATTGTGATGACAGGAGTCATGGAACACTGTGATAACAGGGGTGAGGGAGTATTGTGACGAATAGTGATGTAACATTGTGATATCTGTGGTGAGAGAGCATTGTGATGAGAAGTGCATGGAGCATTGTGATGAAAAGGTTTATGGAGCATTGTGATGACAAGACTGGGAAGCACTGTGCTGACAAGCGCATGGAGCATTGTGATGACATGTGTCATAGAGCATTGTGCTGAGAAAGGCATAGAGAATTGTGATGACAAGGATCAAAGAGCATTGTGATGAAAAGTTCATGGAGCATTTTGATGACAAGGCTCATGGAGCATTGTGATGACAAGGGCATGGAACATTGGTCTAATAAGTTTCATGGATTATATTGTGATGACTGTTGCAATGGTGCATTGTGGTGACAAGGGCATAGAGCATTGTGATGACCAGGTCATGCAGTATTGTGAAGTCTCGTGTCAGGGAGCGTTGTGTTGACATATGTAATGGCCCATTGAGATGACAATGGCATGGAGCATTGTGATGCCAAGTGTCATGGAGGATTCTGATGAAAAAGGTAATGGTGCATTGTGATGACAATGGCTTGGAGCATTGAGATGACAAGGGTCAGGGAGCATTGTGCTGAGAAAGGCATAGAGAATTGTGATGACAAGGATCAAAGAGCATTGTGATGAAATGTTCATGGAGCATTGTGATGACAAGGGTCATGGAGCATTGTGATGACAAGGGCATGGACCATTGGTCTAATAAGTTTCATGGATTATTGTGATGACTGTTGGAATGGTGAATTGTGGTGACAAGGGCATGGAGCATTGTGATGACCAGGTCATGCAGTATTGTGAAGACTGGTGTCAGGGAGCATTGTGTTGACATATGTAATGGCCCATTGAGATGAAAATGGCATGGAGCATTGTGATGCCAAGTGTCATGGAGGATTCTGATGACAAAGGTAATGGAGCATTGTGATGACAATGGCTTGGAGCATTGTGATGACAAGGGTCAGGGAGCATTGTGCTGACAAGTGCATGGAGAATTGTGATGACAAGGGTCATGAAGCATTCTGATGACAAGCTTGTGAGGTATTTTGATGACAATGGCATGGAGCATTGTGATGAAAATGGCATGGGGATTTGTGATGAAAAAGGCATGGAGCCTTTTTGTGTCAGTGTTCAAGGAGCTTTCTGACGACAAGTGTCAGGGAGCATTGTGATGACAAGTGTATTGAGAATTGTGATGACAAAGGTCATGGAGCATTGTGATGAAAAGGGCATGGAGTATTGTGATGGCAGGCATCATGGAGCGTTGTGATGACAAGTGTTATGGAACCCTGTGATCACAAGGGTTTGGAGCATTGTGATGACAGAGGTCATGGATCATTTTGATTTCAAGGAACATGGAGCATTGTGATGACAAGGGCATGAAGCAATGTGATCCCAAGTTTCATGGAAGATTGTGATGACAATGGTAAAGATTATTGTGATGACAAGCGCATAGAGCACTGTAATGACAAGGTCATATAGCATTTTGCTGACAAAGACATGGAGCATTGTGATCAGAGGTGTCATGGAGCACTGTTATGACAAGCGTCACGGAGCATTGTGAATGCATGGGTCATGGAGCATTGGGATGACAATGGCATGCATGATTGTGATGACAAGGTTCATGGATCATTGGGCTGAAAATGTTCATGGAGTATTGTGATGACAGGGGTCATGAAGCATTGTGATGAGTAGGGAATGGAGCATTGTGATGACAAGAGTACCAGATCATTGTGTTGTCAGGTGTCATGGAGTGTTGTGATGAGAGTGGTCATGGAGCATTTTGATGATATTTGTCATGGAGCTTTGTGATGAGAATTTCATGGAGCTTTGTGCTGAAAATATTCATGGAGTATTGTGATGACAGGGGTCATGGAGCATTGTGAGGACAAGGGATTGGAGCATGGTGATGACAAGATCCTGGAGAATTGTGATGATAAGACCATGGAGACTTGTGATGACAACTCTCATGGAGCATTCTGATGAAAAGGGGCATGGAGCATTGTGATTACAGGAGTCTTGGAGCATTGTGATGACAAGGGCATGGAGCATTGTGAGGAGAAGGCAATGGAGCATTCTGATGACATGTGTCATGGAGCTTTGTGATGACAAGGGCATGGAGCATTGTGATTACAGGTGTCTTGGAGCATTGTGATGAAAAGGGCATGGATCATTGTGATGAAAAGGCATGGAGCCTTGTCATGACAGGGTTCAAGGAGCATACTGACGACAAGTGTCAGGGAGCATTGTGATGACAAGTGAATTGAGAATTGTGATGACAAAGGTCATGGAGCATTGTGATGAGAAGACCATGAATAATTGTGATGATGAGCGTCATAGGGTGTTGTGATGATTAGTGTTATAAAACATTGTGATCACAAGGGTTTGGAGCATTATGATGACAGTGGTCATGGATAATTTTGATTTCATTGTGATGACAATAGCCTGAATCATTATGATGATAGGCATGGTGCATTTGGATGACAGGCTTCATGGTGCATTGAGATGAAAAGGAGCATGGAGCATTGTGATTACAGGGGTCTTGGAGCATTGTGATGACAAGGGCATGGAGCATTGTGATGAGAAAGCCATGGAACATTCTGATGGCATGTGTCAAGGAGCTTTGTGCTGACAAGGGCATGGAGCATTGTGATTACAGGGGTCTTGGATCATTGTGATGACAAGGGTCATGAAGCCTTGTGATGACAGGCCGTGGAACATTGTGATTGCAAGTGTCATGGAGAATTTTTATGACAGAGGTAATGGATCATTGTGATGAGAAGGGCATTGAGCATTGGTCTGAAATATTTCATGGATTATTGTGATGAGAGTGGGCATGGAGCATTCTGATGACAAGGGAACGGAGCACTGTGATACATGGGTCATGGCGGATTGTAATGACAAGGGCATGGAGCATTGTAATGAGAAGGGCATCGAGCATTGTGATGACAAGTGTCATGGAGCTTTGTGAAGACAAGTGCATGAAGCAATGTGATGAGAGGGTTCATGGAGCACTGTGATGAAAATGACATGGAGCATTGTGATGCCAAGGGTCATGGAGATTTGTGAAGAGAAAGGTCATGGAGCATCTTGGTGACAAGTGTGTGGTGCACTGTGATGAGAAAGGCAGGGAGCATTTTGATGACAGGGTCATGCAGCAATTTGATGAAAAGTGTAATGGAACATTTTGATGAGAGGGGTTATAGAACATTGTGATGCCAGGGGTCATGGAGCTTTGGGATGAAAAGTGTCATGGAGCATTTTGATGACAGTGGTTATGGAACATTGTGATGTCATGGGTCATGGAACATTGTAATGATAAGGGGATGTAGCATTGTGATGACAGGGGTCATGGAACATTGTGATAACAGGGGTGACGGAGGATTGTGATGACTAGTGATGGAACATTGTGATATCTCATGTGAGAGAAGATTTGGATGAGAAGTGCATGGAGCATTGTGATTACATGGTTTATGGAGCATAGCGATGACAAGGTTGTGGATCATTGTGATGAATAGCGCATGGCACATTGTGTTGACAAAGGTCATGGAGCATTGTTCTGACAAAGGCATGGAGCATTGTGATGACAAGGGTCACGGAGCATTGTGATGAAAAGTTCATGGAGCATTGTGGTTACAAAGGTCACAGAGCCTTGTGATGACGCGGGCATGGAGCATTGTGATGACAAACGTTATGAAGCATTGTGATGACTGGAGTCACGGAGCATTGTGATGACATGGGTCATGGAGCATTGTGATGACATGTGTCATGGAGCATTGTGCAGAGAAAGGCATAGAGCATTGTGATGACAAGGGTCAAAGAGCATTGTGATGAAAAGTTCATGGAGCATTGTCGTTAAAAAGGTCACAGAGACTGTTGATAACGAAGGCATGGACCATTGTGAGGACAAAGGTCATGAAGCATTGTGATGACTGGATTCAAGGAGCATTGTGATCACACGGTTCATGGAGCACTGTGATGACAAGGGTCATGGAGCATTGTGATGAGAAGTTCATGGAGCATTGTGGTTACAAATGTCACAGAGCCTTGTGATGACGCGGGCATTGACCGTTGTGATGACCAACGTTAAGAAGCATTGTGATGACTGGAGTCACGGAGCATTGTGATGACAGGGGTCATGGAGCATTGTGATGACAAGGGCATGGAGCATTGTGATGACAGGAGCATGGAACATTGGTCTGACAAGTTTCATAGATTATTGTGATGACATTGGACATGGTGCATTGTGATGACAAGGGCATGGAGCACTGTGAGGAGAAGGCCATGGAACATTCTGATGACATGTGTCATGGAGCTTTGTGATGACAAGGGCATGGAGCATTGTGATTACAGGGGTCTTGGAGCATTGTGATGACAAGGGTCATGGAGCCTTGTGAGGACAAGGCCGTGGAACATTGTGATGGCAGGTGTCATGGAGCATTGTTATGACAGGGGTAATGGAGCATTGTGATGACAAGGGCGTGGAGAATTGTGATGACCAGGTCTTGCTGTATTGTGAAGAGAGGTGTCAGGGAGCACTGTGATGACATATGTAATGGCCCATTGTGATGACAATGGCATGGAGCATTGTGATGCCAAGTGTCATGGAGGATTCTGATGACAAAGGTAATGGAGCATTGTGATGACAATGGCTTGGAGCATTGTGATGACAAGGGTCAGGGAGCATTGTGTTGACAAGTGCATGGTGCATTGTGATGACAAGGGCATGGAGCATTTTGATGAAAAGACCATGGAACATTCTGATGACATGTGTCATGGAGCTTTGTGATGACAAGGGCATGGAGCATAGTGATTACAGTGGTCTTGGAGCATTGTGATGACAAGAGTCCCGGATCATTGTGTTGTCAGGGGTCATGGAGTGTTGTGATGACAGTGGTCATGGACAATTGTGATGATATTGGTCATGGAGCATTGTGATGACAAGGGAATGGAGCATGGTGATGACAAAGTCCTGGAGCAATTTGATGAGAAGACCATGGAGACTTTTCATGAGAAGTCTCATGGAGCATTCTGTTGAAAAGGGGCATGGAGCTCTGTGATTACAGGGGCCTTGGAGCATTGTTATGACAAGGGCATGGATCATGGTGATGAGAAGGCCATGGAGCATTCTGATGACATGCGTCATGGAGCTTTGTGATGACAAGGGCATGGAGCATTGTGATTACAGGGGTCTTGGAGCATTGTTATGAAAAGGGCATTACACATTGTGATGAAAAAGGCATGCAGCCCTGTCATGACAGGGTTCAGGGAGCATACTGACGACAAGTGTCATGGATCATTGTGATGACAAGTGTATTGAGCATTGTGATGACAAAGATCATGGAACATTGTGGTGAGAAGACCATGGATAATTGTGATGACGAGCGTCATGGGGCATTGTGATGACAAGTGTCATGGAGCCTTGTGATGACAAGGCCGTGGAACATTGTGATGGCCGGGGTCATGGAGCAGTGTTATGACAGGGGTAATGGAGCATTTTGATGAGAAGTGCATGGAACATTGGTCTGAAATATTTCATGGATTATTGTGATGAGAGTGGCATGGTGCATTGTGATGACAAGGGCACGGAACACTGTGATACATGGGTCATGGGTCATGGAGCTTTGTAATGACAAGTCATGGAGCATTGTGATGACAAGGGCATGGAGCATTGTGATGACAGGGACATGGAGCATTGTTATGACAGGGACATGGAGCATTCGGGTGACAAGTTTCATAGATTATTGTGATGAGAGTGGACATAGTGCATTTTGATGACAATGGCATGGAGCATTGTGAAGAGAAGGTCATGGAGTATTGTGAAGACAGGTGTCAGGGAGCATTGTGATGACATATGTCAGGATCCATTGTGATGACAATGGCAGGGAGTATTGTGATGCCAAATGTAATGGAGGATTGTGATGACAAATATAATGGAGCATTGTGATGACTAGGGATTGGAGCATTATGATGACAAGGGCCTTTGAGAATTTTCATGACAAGGTCGTGAAGCATTGTGATGACAAGGTCCTGGAGCATTGTGTTGAGAAAATCATAGAGCCTTGTGATAACAAATCTCATGCAGCATACTGATGTAAAGGGGCATGGAGCATTGTGATTACAGGGGTCTAGGCTCACTGTGATGACAAGGGCATGGAGCATTGTGATGACAAGGGCATGGAACATTGTGATGAGAAGGCCATCTAAAATTCTGATGACATGTGTCATGGAGCTTTGTGATGACAAGAGCATGGATCATTGTGATGACAAGGGTCATGGCACATTGGGCTGAAAATGTCCATGGAGTATAGTAATGACAGGGGTCATGGAGCATTGTGATTACAGGGGTCTTGGAGCATTGTGATGACAAGAGACCGGATCATTGTGTTGTCAGGTGTCATGGAGTGTTGTGATGACAGTGGTCATGGAGCATTGTGATGATATTGGTCATGGAGCATTGTGATGAGAAGGTCATGGAGCACTGGGCTGAAAATGTTCATGGAGTATTGTGATGACAGGTGTCATGGAGCATTGTGATGACAAGGGAATGGAGCGTGGTGATGACATGGTCCTGGAGCATTGTGAAGAGATGACCATTGAGACTTGTGATGACAAGTCTCATGGAGCATTCTGATGAAAATGTGCATGGAGCATTGTGATTCCAGGGGTCTTGGCGCATTCTGATGACAAGGGCATGGAGCACTGTGAGGAAAAGGCCATGGAACATTCTGATGACATGCATCATGTAGCTTTGTGATGACAAGGGCATGGAGCATTGTGATTACAGGTGTCTTGGAGCATTGTGATGAGAAGGGTCATGGAGCCTTTTGATGACAAGGCCGTGGAACACTGGGATGGCAGGGGTCATGCAGCATTGTTATGACAGAGGTAATGGAGCATTGTGATGAGAAGGGCATTGAGCATTTGTCTGAAATATTTCATGCATTATTGTGATGACAAGGGCAGGGTACACTTTGATACATTGGTCAAGGGGGATTGTAATGACAAGGGCATGGAGCATTGTGATGAGAAGGGCATCGAACATTGTGATGACAAGTGTCATGGAGCTTTGTGATGACAAGGGCATGGAGCAATGTGATGAGAGGGTTCATGGAGCATTATGATGACAATGACATGGAGCATTGTGATGCCGAGTGTCATGGAGCTTTGTGATGACAAAGGTCCTGGAGCATTTTGATGACAAGGGTGTGGTGCATTGTGATGAGAAGTGCAGGGAGCATTTTGATGACTGGGTCATGCAGTAATTTGAAGAAAAGTGTAATGGAATATTTTGATGACAGGGGTTATAGAGCATTGTGTTGCCAGGTGTCATGGAGCTTTGGGATGAAAAGGGTCATGGGGCATTTTGATGACAGGGGTTATGGAACATTGTGATGTCAGGGGTCATCGAACTTTGTGATGATAAGTGCATGTAGCATTGCAAAGACAGGAGTCATGGAACATTGTGATGACAGTGGTGAGGGAGTATTGTGATGAATAGTGATGTAACATTGTGATATCTGTGGTGAGAGAGCCTTTTGATGAGAAGTGCATGGAGAATTGTGATGACAAGTTTTATGGAGCATTGTGGTGACAAGATTGTGGAGCACAGTGATGACAAGCACAGGGTGCATTGTGATGACATGGGTCATGGTGCATTGTGCTGACAAGCGCATGGAGCATTGTGATGACAAGGGTCAAAGAGCATTGTGATGAAAATTTCATGGAGCAATGTGGTTAAATATGTCTCAGAGACTGTGGATGACGAGGACATGGACCATTGTGATGACAAAGGTCATGAAACATTGTGATGAATCGATTCATGGAGCATTGTGATGACAGGAGTCATGGAGCATTGTGATAACAAGGGCATGGAGCATTGTGATGACAAGGGCAGGGAACATTGGTCTAATAAGTTTCATGGATTATTGCGATGACAGTTGGAATGGCGCATTGTGATGACAAGGGCATGGAGCATTGTGATGACCAGGTCATGCAGTATTGTGAAGACAGGTGTCAGGGAGCATTGTGATGACATATGTAATGGCCCATTGTGATGACAATGGCATGGAGCATTGTGATGCCAAGTGTCATGGAGGATTCTGATGACAATGGAAATGGAGCATTGTGATGACAATGGCTTGGAGCATTGTGATGACAAGGGTCAGGGAGCATTGTGCTGACAAGTGCATGGAGAATTGTGATGACAAGCGTCATGGAGCATTCTGATGACCAGCTTGTGGAGTATTTTGATGACAATGAAATGGATCATTGTGATGAAAACGGCATGGGCATTGTGATGAAAAAGGCATGGAGCCTTTTCGTGACAGGGTTCAAGGAGCATTCTGATGACAAGTGTAAGGGAGCATTGTGATGACAAGTGTATTGAGAATTGTGATGACAAAGGTCATGGAGCATTGTGATGAAAAAGGCATGGAGTAATGTGATGACAGGCATCATGGAGCATTGTGATGACAAGTGCTATGGAACATTGTGATCACAAGGGTTTGGAGCACTGTGATGACAGAGGTCATGGATCATTTAGATTTCAAGGAGCATGGAGCAATGTGATCCCAAGGTTCATGGAGGACTGTGATGACAATGGGAATGGAGTATTGTGATGACAAGCGCAAAGAGCATTGCAATGACAAGGTCAGGTAGTATTTTGCTGACAAAGGCTTGGAGCATTGTGATGACATGTGTCATGGAGCACTGTGATGACAAGCGTCACGGAGCATTGTGAATACAGGGGTCATGGAGCATTGGGATGACAAGGGCATGGATCATTGTGATGACAAGTGTCATGAAGCATTGGCCTGAAAATGTTCATGGAGTATTGTGATGACAGGGGTCATGGAGCATTGTGATGACAGGGGTCAAGGAGAATTTTGATTTCATTGTGCTGACAATAGCCGGAAGCAATATGATGATGGGCATGATGCATTGTTATGACAGGGTTCATGGAGCATGGAGATGAAAAGGGGCATGGAGCATTGTGATTACAGGGGTCTTGGAGCACTGTGATGACAAGGGCATGGAGCATTTAATGAGAAGGCCATGGAGCATTCTGATGACATGTGTCATGGTGCTTTGTGATGACAAGGGCATGGAGCATTGTGATTACAGGGTTCTTGGAGCATTGTGATGACAAGTGTCATGGAGCCTTGTGATTACAAGGCCATGGAACATCGTGATGGATGGCGTCATGGAGCACTGTTATGACAGGGATAATGGAGCATTGTGATGAGAAGGGCATGGAGCATTGTGATTACAAGTTTTATGGAGCATTGCAATGAGAAAATTGTGGACCGTTGTGCTGAAAAGTGCGTGGCAAATTGTGATGAAAAGGGTCATGGAGCATTTTTTAGACAAAGGCATGGATCATTGTGATGACAAGGGTCACGGAGCATTGTGATGAAATGTTCATGGAGCATTGTGGTTACAAACGACACAGTGCCATGTGATGACGCGGGCATGGAGCATTGTGATGACAAATGTTATGAAGCATTGTGATGACTGGAGTCACGGAGTATTGTGATGACAGGGGTCATGGTGCATTGTGATGACAAGGGCATGGAGCATTGTGATGACAGGGGCATGGAGCATTCGTCTGACAACTTTCATAGATTATTGTGAGGACAGTGGACATGGTGCATTGTGATGACAAGGGCATGGATCATTGTGATGAGAGGTCATGGAGTACTGTGAAGACAGTTGTCAGGGAGCATTGTGATGACATATGTCATGGTCCATTGCGATGACAATAGCAGGGAGCCTTGTGATGCCAAATGTAATGGAGGATTGTGTTGACAAATATAATGGAGCACTGTGATGTCTAGGGCTTGGAGCATTATGATGACAAGGGCCATTGAGAATTTTCAGGACAAGGTCGTGAAGCATTGTGATGACAATGTCCTGGAGCACTGTGATGAGAAAAACATGGAGCCTTGTGATGACAAATCTCATGGAGCATACTGATGAAAATGGACATGGACCATTGTGATTACAGGCGTCTTGGAACTTTGTGATGACATGTGCATGGAGCATTGTGAGGAGAAGGCCACGAGCATTCTGAAGACATGCGTCCTTTAGCTTTGTGATGACAAGGGCATGGAGCATTGTGATTACATGGGTCTTGGAGCATTGTGATGAAAAAGCATGGAGCCTTGTCATGACAGGGTTCAAGGAGCATACAGACAACAAGTGTCAGGGAGCATTTTGATGACAAGTGTATTGAGCATCGTGATGACAAAGGTCATGGAGCATTGTGATGAGAAGACCATGGATAACAGTGATGACGAGCGTCATGGTGCATTGTGATGACAAGTGTTTTGGTATATTGTGATCACAAGCGTTTGGAGCATTGTTATGACAGAGATCATGGAGAATTTTGATTTCATTATGATGACAGTAGCATGAAGCATTATGATGATGGTTATGGTGCATTGTGATTACAGGGTTCATGAAACATTGAGATGAAAATGGGCATGGAACATTGTGGATACAGGGTTCTTGGAGCATTGTGATGAGAAGGGTCATGGAGCCTTGTGATGACATGGCCATGGAACATCGTGATGGCAGGGGTCATGGATAATGGGTATGACAGCGATAATGGAGCATTGTGATGGCAGGGCAAGGAGCATTGTGATGAGAAGGCCATGGAGCATTCTGATGATATGTGTCATGGAGGTTTGTGATGACAAGGACATGAAGCAATGTGATGAGAACCTTAATGGAGCATTGTGATGACAATGACATGGAGCATTGTGATGACAAATGTTATGGATCTTTGTGATGACAACGTCATGGAGCATTTTGATGACAAGGGCGTTGTGCATTGTGATGAGAAGGGTAGGGAGCATTGTGATGACAGGGTCATGGAGCAATTTGATGAAAAGTGTCAAGGAACATTTTGATGACAGTGGTTATGGAACACTGTGATGCCAGGGGTCATCGAACATTGTGATGATAAGTGCATGTAGCATTGTGATGACAGGAGTCATGGCAAATTTTGATGACAGGGGTGATGGAATATTGTGACGAATATTGAGGTAACATTGTGACATCAGTGGAGAGAGAGCACTTTGATGAGAAGTGCATGGAGCATTATGATGACAATGTTTATGGAGCATTGTGATGTCAAGATTGTGGAGCACTGTGATGAAAAGTGCAGGGTGCATTGTGATGACATGGGTCATGGAGCATTGTGCTGACAAACGCATGGAGCATTGTGATGACAAGGGTCATGGAGCATTGTGCTGAGAAAGGCATAGAGCATTGTGATGACAAGGGTCAAAGAGCATTGTGATGAAAATTTCATGGAGCATTGTGGTTAAATATGTCACAGAGACTGCTGAAGACGAGGGCATGGACCATTGTGATGATAAAGTTCATGAATCATTGTGATGAATGGAGGCATGGAGCATTGTGATGACAGGGGTCATGGACCTTTGTGATAACAAGGGCATGGAGCATTGTGATGCCAAGGGAATGGAGCATTGGTCTAATAAGTTTCATGGATTATTGTGATGAGAGTGGGCATAGAGCATTGTGATGATAAGGGCATGGAACACTGTGATACATGGGTCATGAAGGATTATAATGACAAGGTCATGGGGCATTGTGATGAGAAGGGCATAGAGCATTTTGATGACAAGTGTCATGGAGCTTTGTGATGACAAGGGCATGGAGCAATGTGATGAGAGGGTTCATGGAGCCCTGTGATGACAATGATATGGAGCATTGTGATGCCAAGGGTCATGGCGCTTTGTGATGACAAATGTCATGGAGCATTTTGATGACAAGTGCATGGTGCATTGTAATGATAAGGGCAGGGAGTATTTTGATGACAGGGTCATGCAGCAATATGATGGAAAGTGTATTGGCACATTTTGATGACAGGGGTTATAGAATATTGTGATGTCAGGGGTCATGGAACATTGTGATGATAAAGGGATGTAGCATTGTGATGACAGGGGTCATGGGTCATTGTGATTACAGTAGAGAGGGAGTATTGTGACAACTAGTGATGGAACACTGTGATATCTCTGGTGAGAGAGCATTTTGAAGAGAAGTGTATGGCGCTTTGTGATTACAAGGTTTATGGAGCATTGCAATGACAATTTTCTGGACCGTTGTGATGAAAAGCGAATGGCACATTGTGATGACAAGGGTCATGGAACATTTTTCAGACAAAGTCATGGAGCATTTTGATGAAAATGGTCACGGAGCATTGTGATGAAAACGGAATGGGGAATTGTGATGAAAAAGGCATGGAGCCTTTTCGTGACAGGGTTCAAAGAGCATTCTGATGACAAGTGTCAGGGAGCATTGTGATGACAAGTGTACTGAGCATTGTGATGACAAGTGTTAAGGAACACTGGGATCACAAGGGTTTGGAGCATTGTGATGACAGAGGACATGGATCATTTTGATTTCAAGGAGCATGGAGCATTGTGATGACAAGGGCATGAAGCAATGTGCTCTCAAGGTTCATGGAGGATTGTGATGACAATGGAAATGGAGTATTGTGATGACAAGCGCATAGAGCATTGTAATGACAAGGTCATGTAGCATTTTGCTGACAAAGTCATGTAGCATTGTGATGACAGGTGTCATGGAGCACTGTGATGACAAGGCCACGGAACATCGTGATGGCAGGGATCATGGAGCATTGTTATGACAGGGGTAATGGAGCATTGTGACTGAAAGGGCATGGAGCATTGTGATGAGAAGGCCATGGAGCATTCTGATGACATGTGTCATGGAGCTATGTGATGACAATGACATGGAGCATTGTGATGCCAAGGGTCATGGATCTTTGTGAGGACAAATGTCATGTAGCATTTTGATGACAAGTGTGTTGTGCAATGTGATGAGAAGGGCAGGGAGCATTGTGATGACAGGGTCATGGAGCAATTTGAAGAAAAGGCTTATGGAACATTTTGATGACAGGGGTTATGGAACATTGTGATGTCAGTGGTCATGGAGCATTTTGATTAAAAAGAAATGGAGCATTTTGATGACAGGGGTTATGGAGCATTGTGATGTCAGGGGTCATCGAAAATTGTGATGATAAGTGCATGTAGCAATGTGATGACAGGAGTCATGGAAAACTGTGATAACAGGGGTGAGGGTGTATTGTGACGAATAGGGATGTAACATTGTGATATCTGTGGTGAGAGAGCATTTTGATGACAAGTTTTATGGAGCATTGTGGTGACAAGATTGTGTAGCACTGTGATGACAAACGCATGGTTCATTGTGATGGCATGCGTCATGGAGCATCGTGCTGACAAGCGCATGGAGCATTGTGATAACAAGGGTCATGTAGCATTGTGCTGAGAAAGGCATAGGGAATTGTGATGACAAGGATCAAAGAGCATTGTGATGAAAAGTTCATGGAGCATTGTGATGACAAGGGTCATGGAGCATTGTGATGACAAGGGCATGGAGCATTGGTCTAATAAGTTTCATGGATTATTGCGATGACTGTTGGAATGGTGCACTGTGGTGACAAGGGCATGGAGCATTGTGATGACCAGGTCATGGAGTATTGTGAAGACTGGTGTCAGGGAGCACTGTGTTGACATATGTAATGACCCATTGTGATGACAATGGCATGGAGCATTGTGATGCCAAGTGTCATGGAGGATTCTGATGACAAAGGTAATGGTGCATTGTAATGACAATGGCTTGGAGCATTGTGATGACAAGGGTCAGGGAGCATTGTGATGACAAGTGCATGGAGAATTGTGATGACAAGGGTCATGGAGCATTCTCATGACAAGCTTGTGGAGTATTTTGATTACAGTGGCGTGGAGCATTGTGATGAAAACGGCATAGGGCATTGTGATGAAAAAGGCATGGAGCATTTTCGTGACAGGGTTCAAGGAGCATTTTGATGACAAGTGTCAGGGAGCATTGTGATGACAAGTGTATTGAGAATTGTGATGACAAAGGTCATGGAGCATTCTGATAAAAGTGCTTGGAGTATTGTGATGACAGGCATCATGGAGCGTTGTGATGACAAGAGTTATGGAACATTTTGATCACAAGGGTTTGGAGCATTTTGAGGACAGAGGTCATGGATCATTTTGATTTCAAGGAGCATGGAGCATTGTGATGACAAGGGCATGAATCAATGTGATCCCAATGTTCATGGAGGATTGTGATGACAATGGTAATGGAGTATTGTGATGACAAGCGCATAGAGCATTGTAATGACAAGTTCATGTAGCATTTTGCTGACAAAGGCATGGAGCATTGTGATGACAGGTATCACGGAGCATTGTGAATAAAGGGGTCATGGAGCATTGGGATGACAAGGTCATGGATCACTGTGATGACAAGGGTCATGGAGCATTGGGCTGAAAATGTTCATGGAGTATTGTGATGACAGGGGTCATGGAGCATTGTGATGACAGAGGTCATGGAGAATTTTTATTTCATTGTGCTGACAATAGCCGGAAGCATTATGATGATGGGCATAGTGCATTGTGATGACAGGGTTCATGGAGCATTGAGATGAAAAGTGGCATGGGAAATTGTGATTACAGGGGTCTGGGAGCACTGTGATGACAAGGACATGGAGCATTTTGATGAGAAGGACATGGAACATTCTGATGACATGTGTCATGGAGCTTTGTGATGACAAGGGCATGGAGCATTGTGATTACAGGGGTCTTGGATCATTGTGATGACAAGTGTCATGGAGCCTTGTGATGACAAGGCCGTGGAAAATTGTGATGGCAGGGGTCATGGAGCATTGTTATGACAGGGGAAATGGAACATTGTGATGAGAAGGGCATGGAGCATTGTGATTACAAGGTTTATGGAGCATTACAATGACAAATTTGTGGACCGTTGTGATGAAAATTGCATAGCACATTGTGATGACAAGGGTCATGGAGCATTTTTCTGACAAACGCATGGAGCATTTTGATGACAAGGGTCACGGAGCATTGTGATGAAAAGTTCATGGAGCATTGTGGTTATAAAGGTCACAGAGCCTTGTGATGACGCGGGCATGGACCATTGTGATGACAAATGTTATGAAGCATTGTGATGACTGGAGTCACCGAGCATTGTGATGACAGTGGTCATGGAGCATTGTGATGACAAGGGCATGGAGCATTGTGATGACAGGGGCATGGAGCATTTGTCTGACAAGTTTCACAGATTATTGTGATGACATTGAACATGGTGCATTGTGATGACAAGGGCATGGATCATTGTGATGAGAAGGTCATGGAGTATTGTGAAGACAGGTGTCATGGAGCATTGTGATGATATATGTCATGGTCCATTGCAATGACAATGGCAGGGAGCATTGTGATGCCAAATGTAATGGAGGATTTTGATGACAAATATAATGGAGCATTGTGATGACTAGGACTTGGAGCATTATGATGACAAGGGCCATTGAAAATTTTCAGAAAAAGGTCGTGAAGCATTCTGATGACAATATCCTGGAGCATTGTGATGACAAAACCATGGATCCTTGTGATGACAAGTGTCATGGAGCATACTGTAGAAAAGGGGCATGGAGTATTGTGATTACAGGGGTCTTGGAACATTGTGATGACAAGGGCATGGAGCATAGTGAGTAGAAGACAAAGGAGAATCCTGATGGCAAGCGTCATTGAGTTTTGTGATGACAAGGGCATGGAGCATTGTGAATACATCTTTCTTGGAGCATTGTGATGAAAAGGGCATGGATCATTGTGATGAGAAGGTCATGGAGCATTGTGATGACATGTGTCATGGAGCACTGTGATGACAAGCGTCACGGAGCATTGTGAATACAGGGGTCATGGAGCATAGGGATGACAAGGGCATGGATCATTGTGATGACAATGTTCATGGAACATTGGGCTGAAAATGTTCATGGAGTATTGTGAAGACCGGGGCTATGGAGCATTGTGATGACTAGGGAATGGAACATTTTGATGACAAGAGTGCCGAATCATTCTGTTGTCAGGTGTCATGGAGTGTTGAGATGACAGTGGTCATGGAGCATTGTGATGATATTGGCCATGGAGCTTTGTGATGAGAAGACCGTGGGTAATTGTGATGTCTAGCATCATGGAGCACTGTAATGACAAGGGGCATGAAGCATTGTGATGACAGGTGTCAGGGAGCATTGTGATGACATGGGTCATGGAGCATTGTGATGACAGGGGCATGGAGCATTGTGATGACAAGTGCATGGAGCATTGTGATGACAAGTGCATGGAGCATTGTGATGACAAGTGCATGGAGCATTGCAATGTCAAGTGGATGGAGAATTGTGATGACAAGAGCATGTAACATATTGCTGAGAAGTGTCATATAGCATTGTGATGACATGGACGTGGAGAACTGTGATGACAAGGGACATGGAGCATTGTGATAACCAGGGCATGGTGCATTGTGCTGACAGGGGTCATGGAGCATTATTATGAGAACGGCCATGGTGCATTCTGACATAAGATATCACTTATGAAGGGAATGTAAACATGGCTACATATGAACTGAATTAGGGAAGAGAACAGAGTCTCAGATTTAGAAAACAATATAACGCTTGCTTAAGGGGAAAGAGAGGTGGGGAGATGCACAAAACATAAGATTGATATTAGCACAGGTACCGTTCCATAGTCCAAAAACAGAAGAGACAAGCCCTACTCCTTCCTCAGTGAATGGAACTCAACATCCCTATTCCACGCAGAGAAACATATCTGACTAGTAAGAATTTTAAAACCTATGTATTGATATGTCTCCGTAAGGGAAACAAGTGTGTCTAGAACGACATAAACATGGCAGTGAGAATCAGCTCAAACCCAATATAAAAATGAATTTCAAAACAAAACATATAAACTGTAAAATTCTTACACAATACCTTCAGGGGTTCTGGTGTAATTTGGAATGACCCTATCTACAATGACAGCTGGATGTGGCATAAGGCTGGTCACTTGGGACTGAGAGGATTGGTGAGATTGGGTGAAAAAATGCAGACCCTTTAAAGCAATAATGCCTGCCACCCATTCCATGGTTCCCAACACTCCAGGTAGAAGGGAATATCACTACAGTTATAACGTGTTTGGGAACCTAGAGAATGGAAACCATCTGATGGTGAAAGGTTTCTAAAACTCTACTACTTTTTTCTCTCCTTGTGCTCCAGTTTGACATTGCAACTGCTTTACTATCAATCTCCCAACTTTGAAAGTCAGCCCCTATAACCTCTTCGTTCGCACAGTTGGCAAATTGTGCAGAGGATATAAGGGAAGAGAGAGAACCAATGAGAGAGTAGCTGTAGGCATTTGGACAGCCACATGTCTCTCTAATTTTCCATCACAAAGAGGAATTAACCAACATCTCAGCCTGCCCCCCCAGAATCATTATAAATCCAGAAGCAAAACTGTTGATTTGCGGTCAGCTCACAAAAACGCGAGTTGAAAAATGGAGCTCAGGGCCACAGCAATTCACTAACCTGCAGAGTTATAAAGGACTACTCTCTTCCAAAAATCTGTTGAGAGAAAGCCACGAGGCGGAAGGGAAAATGAGGCAGAATGGCATGAAACAGATTTCAAGAGGTACAATGGAATCGCCTTAAAACACAGGAAAAGCATTACAACTTCGAAAATTATGGAAAAGGCCATAAAGGGCATATGGGTTTTCACGTGAATATATACAGGAGAAAACGCATATGCCCTTTTTGGACAAGCAAGCAAGTGGGCAATGCAAATCAGCACTACAAAGAAGTATCACTTCCTACCGGTCAAAAGGGACATCCGCAAAATGTGTAAAAAACAGAAAGGCAAGACAGGCCCTGGAGAACAGGGAGCCTGGTTATGCTGATGGGTGGGATGTAAATTGCCAACTGCCTATCTGGAGGAGTGCATTGTGTTCCCTAAAACAAGTAAACAACAGAGGTACAGAGCCAAGGGCACTTCCAGTCTAGGGAATATACCATGGGAAAACTGAAAATCAATAAGACAGAGCCACCACAATATTTAGGGCTGCACTGCTTACAAGAAGCTCATTTGGTTGCACCTTAAATATCCCTGAAAGATAAAAATGGTACAAATATTTGAGGTACTTACGTCCGATGACATATCCCTCAGCCATGAAATCAAAGTCATAAGACCAGTAGCAGCAAAATGAGTGGATACAGTTACGATGATTCTAAGTGAAATAAGTCACACAGAAAAAGAAACTTATCATAAGATATCACTTATAGATATCCTGTAAACATGGCTACACATGAACTGAGTTAGGAAAGAGAACAGAGTCTCACATTTAGAAAACACTCTGATGCCTGCATAAGGGGGAAGGAGAGGTGGGGTGATGCATAAAACCAGAGTTTAATATTAGAACAAGTACCATTCCAAAAACCTAATACAGAATAGCAAGACCTACAACTTCCTCAGTGAATGGGATGCAACAACACATATTACGTGCAGAGGAATATATCTGACTAATAAGAATCATAAAACCTATGTATTGCTATGTCTCCGTAAGGGAATCAAGTGTGTCTAGACTGGCATAAACATGGCAGCGAGAATCAGATCAAACCCACTATAAAAAGGAATTTGGAAAACAAAAAAAAAAGGGAAATTCTTTACAATTCCTTCAGGGTTTCTGATGAAAGCTGGAATGACCCTATCTACAATGACAGCTGGATGTGGCATAAGGCTGGACAAATGGGACTGAGAGGATTGGTGAGATTGGGTGAGAAAATGCAGACCCTTTAAAGAAATAATGCATGGCCCCCATTCCATGGGTCCCATGTCTCCAGGTTGAAGGGAATATTACTACAGCTATAACATGTACGGGAAACCTAGAGAATGGACACAATTTGAATACGAAAGGTCTCTAAATCTCAACGAATAGTCTCTCTCCTGGTGCTCCGGTTTGACATTCCAACTGCTTTACTATCAATCTCCCAACTTGGAGAGACAGCACCTATAAACTCCTGGATGGCACAGGTTGCCAATTTGGCAGAAGATGAAAGGGAAGAGGGAGAAACAATGAGAGAGTAGCTGTTAGGCATTTGGACGGGCATATGTCACTCTTATATCCCGGGAGAAAGGAGAATTAACCAATGTCTCGGCCACACACCGGGAAGGAGTATAGGTACTGAACCAGAATTTTGGACTTGCATTCAGCTCACAAAAAAACGAGTTAAAAAATGGAGCTCAAGGGCACAGAAATTCACAAACTGGCAGACAACTAAATGGCAACTATCGTACAAAAATCTGTTAAAGGAAGGCAACGAGGCGGACTTGAAAGCGAGGCAGAATAGCAGGAAACAGATTTCAAGCGGTACGTTGGAATCACCTGTAAAGCACAGGAAGATGGGCACAACTTCGGCAATGATGCACTTGGCCCAAAAGGGTGTATGTGTTTTCTCCTGAATATATTCAGGGGAAAATGCATACGACCTTTTTGGCCAAGGCAGCAAGCGGGCAATGCAAATCTGCAGTACAAAGAAGTATCACTTCCCACCAGTCAAAAGGGATATCGGCAAAATGTGTAAAAACCAGAAAGGCAAAAGAGGACCTGGAGAACAGGGAGCCTTTTTATGCTGATGGGCGGAATGTAAGTTGCCAACTGCCACTCTGGAGGAGTGCATTGTGTTCCCTAAAACAAGTAAACAACTGAGCTACATAGCCAAGCACACTTCAAGTCTAGGGAATATACCTTGGGAAAACTGAAAATCAATAAGACAGAGCCACCCCAAAATTTAGGGATGCACTGCTTACAAGAACCTCAACTTGGGTCCATATTAATTATCACAAGAAAGTTAAAAATGGTTCAAAAAATTGTGGTACTTACGTACGATGGAATATCCCTCAGCCATGAAATCAATGTCATAAGACCAGTAGCAGCAAAATGAGTGGATTCAGGTACGATGATTCTAAGTGAAATAAGTCACACAGAAAAAACAGCTTATCATAGGATATGACTTATTAAGATCCTGTAAACATGGCTACACATGAACTGAGTTAGGAAAGAGAACAGAGTCTCACTCTTAGAATACACTCTTATGCCTGCTTAAGGGGGAAGGAGAGGTGGGGTGATGCATAAAACCAGAGTTTGATATAAGCACAGGTACTGTTCCAAAAACCAACTATCGAATAGAAAAACCTACACCTTCCTCGGGGAAAGGGACTCAAAACACCATATTTTCCGCAGAGGAATATATCTGACTAGTAAGAATCTTAAAACCTATGTATTGATATGTCTCCATAAGGGAATCAAGTATGTCTAGACTGGCATAAACATGGCAGCGAGAATCAGCTCAAACCCACTATAAAAATGAATTTCAAAAACAAAACAAAAAAACAGGGAAATTCTTTCCAATTCCTTCAGGGTCTCTGATGATACCTGGAATGAATCTATCTACAACTACATCTTGATGTGGCATAAGGCTGGACACTTGGGACTGAGAGGCTTGGTGAGACTGTGTGAGCAAACACAGACCATTTAAAGCAATAATGCGTGGCCTCCATGCCATGGTTCCAAACTCTCCAGGTTGAAGGGAATATTACTACAGCTATAACATGTACGGGAAACCTAGAGAATGGACACACTGTGAATACGAATGGTCTCTAAAACTCAACGAATAGTCCCTCTCCTGGTTCTCCAGTTTGATTTTCCAACTGATTCACTATCAATCTCCCAACTTGGAGAGACAGCCCCTTTAACCTCCTGGATAACACAGGTTGCCAATTTGGCAGAGGATGAAAGGGACCAGGGAGAACCAATGAGAGAGTAGCTGTTAGGCATTTGGACGGGCACATGTGACTCTAATTTCCGGGCAGGAAGAAGAATTAACCAAAGACTCATCCTGCTGCCGGAAACCAGTATAGGTCCTGAACCGAAATTTTGGACTTGCGGTCAGCTCACAAAAAACGATTTGATAAATGGAGCTCAGGGGCACAGCAGTTCACAAACTGGCAGAGTAATAAAGGACAGCTATCGGCCAAAAATTGTTTGAAGGAAGGCAACGAGGTGGACTTGAAAGCGAGGCAGATTCGCAGTAAACAGATTTCAAGAGGTACGTTGGAATCACCTTTCAAGCACAGGAAGAGGGGCACAACTTCGACAATGATGCACTTGTCCAAAAATGGTGTATTCGTTTTCTCCTGAATATATTCAGGAGAAAATGCATACGCCCTTTTTGGCCAAGCTAGCAAGCGGGCAAGGCAAATCTGCAGTACAAGGAAATATCCCTTCCCACCGGTCAAAAGGGACATCGGAAAAATGTGTAAAAACCAGAAAGGCAAGAGAGGACCTAGAGAACAGGGAGGCTTGTTATGCTGTTGGGCGGGATGTAAGTTGGCAACTGCCTCTCTGGAGGAGTGCATTGTGTTCCATAAAACATGTAAACAACAGAGCTACATAGCCAAGGGCACTTCCAGTCTAGGGAATATACCTTGGGAAAACTGAAAATCAATAAGACAGAACCACACCAAAATTTAGGGATGCACTGCTTACAAGAACCTCAACTTGGGTACACCTTAAATATCCCAGGAAAGTTAAAAATTGTTCAAAAAATTGTGGTACTTACGTACGATGGAATATCCCTCAGCCATGAAATCAATGTCATAAGACCAGTAGCAACAAAATGAGTGGATTCAGGTACGATGATTCTAAGTGAAATAAGTCACACAGAAAAAGAAACTTATCATAAGATATCACTTATGATGGTCCTGTAAACATGGCTACACATGAACTGAGTTAGGAAAGATTACAGACTAACTAATCTTATCATAAGATATCACTCATAGCGGGAATGTACACATGACTACACATGTACTGAATGAGAAACACAACAGAGTCACACATTTAGGAAACATCTTTTGCCTGCTTAAGAGGAAAGCTGAGGCGGGGTGATGCATAAAACCACAGTTTTAAATTAGCACAGATACCGTTATATAAACCATGTATGTAATAGACAACACCTACTCCCGGCACAATGAACTGGACTCAACACCCCCTATTCATTGCAGAGGAATATGTCTGACTCTATGTATTTTAAAACATATGTATTCTCATGTCTCCATAAAGGAATCATGTGTGTGTATAACGGCATGAACACAGCACTGAAATTCAGTTAAACCCACTTATAAAAATAAATTTCAAAATCAAAATGCAAAAACAGAGAGAAAGTCTTAAAAATTACGTTCAGGGCCTGTGATGCAAGCTAGATTGACCACCTTTACACCCACAGCTGGATGAGACATAAGACTGGACACTTGGGGCTGACAAGATTTCTGAGGTTGTGTGAACAAAAGAACACCACTTAGGGCTTCCCTTGTGGCACAGTGGTTGAGTGTCCCCCTGCCGATGCAGGGGACAAGGGTTTGTGCCCCGGTCCGGGAAGATCCCACATGCCGCGGAGTGGGTGGGCCCGTGAGCCATGGCCGCTGAGCTTGAGCCTGCGCGTCCGGAGCCTGTGCTCCGCAACGGGAGAGGCCACAGCAGTGAGAGGCTTGCATACCGCAAAAAAAAAAAAAAAAAAAAAAAGAACACCACTTAGAGCAATACTGTGTGCTACCCATTCTAGTGGTCCCAACTCTCCAGGTTTAAGGGAATCTTCCTACAGTTAAAACATGCATGGGAAACCCAGTGGATGGTACACTGTGTAATTGGGAAAGTTTTCTAAAAGGTACCTCATTTTTCCTTTTGTCGTGCTCGGCTTTGCCATTCCATCTACATTACTAAAAATCTCCCCACTTGGAGTGTCAGTGCCTTTACCCTCCAGTTATGCACAGTTTGCAAATTGTGCAGAGGATGAACAGGAAGAGGGGAAATAAATGAGAGATTAGCTGTAGGTGTTTGGATGGGCACATGTCACTCTAGTTTCCCACCAGGAAGAAGAATTAACCAAAGGCTCAGCCTGAAGCCCTGAAACCAGACTAGGGCCTAAAGCCATCCTGCGGTATTGCAGCCAGCTCACAAAGAGGCGAGTTGAAAAATGGAAATCAGGGGCACAGCAATTCACAAACTTGCAGAGTTATAAAGGACAACTATCATCCAGAAATATATTGAGGAAAGGAAGTGAAGAGGATTTGAATGCAAGGCAGAATTGAAGGAAACAGATTTCAAGAGGTAGATTGGAGTCGTCTTTAAAGCACATGAAAAGCGACAGAATTTCGACAATGTTGCCCTTGGCTGAAAAGGGACTACGTGTATTTTCCTGAATATGTTTGGGAAAAAATGCATATGCCCTTTTTGGCCAAGCAAGCCATCAGGCATTGCAAATCCACACTACATAGAAGTGTCCCTTACCTCCAGTCAAAAGGGCCATCCACAAATAGTGTAAAAGCCACAAATGCAGGACAGGCCATGGAGAAAAGGGAGTCTGGTTACGCCGATGGACAGGATGTAAATTGCCAACAGCCTCTCTGGAGAACTGTATGTTGTTTTCTAAAACAGAGCTACAGAGCATAGCACACTTCCACTCATGGGCGTGTATTTTGGGAAAACTAAAAATCCACAACACACAGCCAGCCCAAACTTTAGGGCTGCTCTGTTTACAAGAACCTCGACTTCAGTACACTTTAAATATCCCAGGAAAGGAAAAAAAATAGATATAGATGTTGTGGTACTTATATGCAATGGAATGTCACTCAGACATAAAATCAATGTCATAAGGCCAATAGCAGCTTAATGAGTGGCTTTAGGTACGATGATGCTAAGTGAAATGAGCCACAAAGAAAAAGAAACTTATTGTAATATATCACTTAGAGAGGAAATGTAAACATGCTACACATGAACTGAATTTCAAAAGAGAACAGAGTTACACATTTAGAAAACACACTTATGCCTCCTTAAGGGGAAAGGTGACGTGGGGTGATGTGTAAAAGCAGAGTTTGAAATGAGCACAGATCCCATTCCATATACCAAATATGTAATAGACAAGACCTACTCCTTTCTCAATGAACTGGACACAAAACACCCTATTCACTGAAGAGGAATATATCTGACTGGTAATAACCTTGAAACCTATGTATTTATATGTCTCCATAATGGAATCAAGTGTATGTAGATTGGCATAAACACAGATCAATGGAACAGGACAGAAAGCCCAGAGATAAACCTACATACCTATGGCTATCTCATCTATGACAAAGGAGCTAAGGATATACAATGGAGAAAAGACAGTCTCTTCAGTAATTGGTGCTGGGAAAACTGGACCCCTACACATAAAAGAATGAAATTAGAACACTCCATAACACCATACACAAAAATAGACTCTAAATTGATTAGAGATCTAAATATAAGACCAGACACTATAAAACACTTAGAGGAAACCATAGGCAGAACACTCTATGACATAAATCACAGCAAGATCCTTTTGGACCCACCTCCTAGAGAAATGGAAATAAAAACAGAAATCAACAAATGGGACCTAATGAAACTTAAAAGCTTTTACACAGTACAGGAAAACATAAACAAGATGCAAAAACAACCCTCAGAATGGGAGAAGATATTTTCAAATGAAGCAATTGACAAAGGATTAATCTCCAAACTTTACAAGCACCTCATGTAGCTCAATATCACAAAAACAAACAACCCAATCCAAAAACGGGCAGAAGACCCAAATAGACATTTCTCCAAAGAAGATATACAGGGGACTTCCGGGTAAGATGGCGGAAGAGTAAGACGCGGAGATCACCTTCCTCCCCACAGATACACCAGAAATATAGCTACACGTGGAACAACTCCTACAGAACACCTACTGAACGCTGGCAGAAGACCCCAGACCTCCCAAAAGGCAAGAAACTCCCCACATACCTGGGTAGGGCAAAGCGGAGAGATCCGCACACAGAGGATCGGTGCCGAGCGGCACTCACCAGCCCGAGAGGCTTGTCTGCTCGCCCGCCGGGGCGCGCAGCGCTGGAAGCTGAGGCTCGGGCTTCGGTCAGAGCGCAGGGAGAGGACTGGGGCTGGCGGCGAGAACTCAGCCTGAAGGGGGCTAATGTGCCACAGCTAGCCGGGAGGGAGTCCGTGAAAACTCTGGAGCTGCCGAAGAGGCAAGAGACTTTTTCTTCCCTCTTGGTTTCCTGGTGCGCGAGGAGAGGGGATTAAGAGCGCTGCTTAAAGGGGCTCCACGGACGGGCGCGAGTCGCGACTGAAAGCGCGGAGCCCAGTGACAGGCGTGGGACGCTGGGGCTGCTGCTGCCGCCGCCAAGAAGCCTGTGTGCGAGCGCAGGTCACTGCCCACACCGCCCTTCCGGGAGCCTGTGCAGCCCGCCACTGCCGGGGTCCCGGGATCCAGGGGCGGCTTCCCTGGGAGAACGCACGGCGCGCCTCGGGCTGGTGCAACGTCACGCCGACCTCTGCCGCTGCAGGCTCGCCCCGCACTCCGTGCCCCTCCCTCCCTCCCGGCCTGAGTGAGCCAGAGTCCCCGAAGAGGCTGCTCCTTTAACCCTGTCCTATCTGAGCGAAGAGCAGATGCCCTCCGGCTACCTACACGCAGAGGCGGGGCCAAATCCAAAGCTGAGACCCAGGAGCTGTGAGAACAAAGAAGAGAAAGGGAAACCTCTCCCAGCAGCCTCAGAAGCAGCGGATTAAAGCTCCACAATCAACTTGATGTACCCTGCATCTGTGGAATACATGAATAGACAATACATCATCCCAAATTGAGGAGCCAGGAGTCAGTGCTGTGCCTCTGAGGTGGGAGAGCCAACTTCGGGACACTGGTCCACAAGAGACCTCCCAGCTCCACATAATATCAAACGGCGAAAATCTTCCAGAGATCTCCATCTCAACACCAGCACCCAGCTTCACTCAACGACCAGCAGGCTACAGTGCTGGACACCCTGAGCCAAACAACTAGCAAGACAGGAACACAACGCCACCCATTAGCAGAGAGGTGGCCTAAAATCATAAAAAGTCCACAGACACCCCAAAACACACCACCAGACGTGGACCTGCCCACCAGAAAGACAAGATCCAGCCTCATCCACCAGAACACAGGCACTAGTCCCCTCCACCAGGAAGCCTACACAACCCACTAAACCAACCTTAGCCACTGGGGACAGACACCAAAAACAACAGGAACTACGAACCTGCAGCCTGCAAAAAGGAGACCCCAAACACAGTAACATAAGCAAAATGAGAAGACAGAAAAACCAACAGCAGGAGAAGGAGCAAGACAAAAACCCACCAGACCTAACAAATGAAGAGGTAATAGGCACTCTACCTGAAAAAGAATTCAGAATAATGATGGTAAAGATGATCCAAGATTCTATTTCCCAGATCCAAAATCTTGGAAATAGAATAGACAAAATGCAAGAAACAGTTAACAAGGACCTAGAAGAACTAAAGATGAATCAAGCATCGATTAAAAACACAATAAATGAAATAAAAAATACTCTAGATGGGATCAATAGCAGAATAACTGAGGCAGAGGAACGGATAAGTGAGGTGGAAGATAAAATAGTGGAAATAACTGCTGCAGAGCAAAATAAAGAAAAAAGAATGAAAAGAACAGAGGACAGTCTCAGAGACCTCTGGGACAACATTAAACGCACCAACATTCGAATTATAGGGGTTCCAGAAGAAGAAGAGAAAAAGAAAGGGACTGAGAAAATATTTGAAGAGATTATAGTTGAAAACTTCCCTAATATGGGAAAGGAAATAGTTAATCAAGTCCAGGAGGCACAGAGAGTCCCATACAGAATAAATCCAAGGAGAAATACGCCAAGACACATATTAATCAAACTGTCAAAAATTAAACACAAAGAAATCATATTAAAAGCAGCAAGGCAAAAACAACAAATAACACACAAGGGAATCCCCATCAGGATAACAGCTGATCTCTCAGCAGAAACTCTACAAGCCAGAAGGGAGTGGCAGGACATACTTAAAGTGATGAAGGAGAAAAACCTGCAACCAAGATTACTCTACCCAGCAAGGATCTCATTCAGATTTGATGGAGAAATTAAAACGTTTACAGACAAGCAAAAGCTGAGAGAGTTCAGCACCACCAAACCAGCTTTACAACAAATGCTAAAGGAACTTCTCTAGGCAAGAAACACAACAGAAGGAATATACCTACAATAATGAACCCAAAACAATTAAGAAAATGGGAATAGGAACATACATATCGATAATTACCTTAAATGTAAATGGACTAAATGCTCCCACCAAAAGACACAGAGTGGCTGAATGGATACAAAAACAAGACCCATCTATATGCTGTCTACAAGAGACCCACTTCAGACCTAGAGACACATACAGACTGAAAGTAAGGGGATGGAAAAAGATATTCCATGCAAATGGAAACCAAAAGAAAGCTGGAGTAGCAATTCTCATATCAGACAAAATAGACTTTAAAATAAGGACTACTAGAAGAGACAAAGAAGGACACTACATAATGATCAAGGGATCGATCCAAGAAGAAGATATAACAATTGTAAATATTTATGCACCCAACATAGGAGCACCTCAATACATAAGGCAAATACTAACAGCCATAAAAGGAGAAATCGACAGTAACACAATCATAGTAGGGGACTTTAACACCCCACTTTCACCAATGGACAGATCATCCAAAATGAAAATAAATAAGGAAACACAAGCTTTAAATGATACATTAAACAAGATGGACTTAATTGATATTTATAGGACATTCCATCCAAAAACAACAGAATACACATTTTTCTCAAGTGCTCATGGAACATTCTCCAGGATAGATCATATCTTGGGTCACAAATCAAGCCTTGGTAAATTTAAGAAAATTGAAATTGTATCAAGTATCTTTTCTGACCACAATGCTATGAGACTAGATATCAATTACAGGAAAAGAGCTGTAAAAAATACAAACACATGGAGGCTAAACAATACACTACTTAATAACGAAGTGATCACTGAAGAAATCAAAGAGGAAATAAAAAAATACCTAGAAACAAATGACAATGGAGACACGACGACCCAAAACCTATGGGATGCAGCAAAAGCAGTTCTAAGAGGGAAGTTTATAGCAATACAATCCCACCTGAAGAAACAGGAAACATCTCGAATAAACAACCTAACCTTGCACCTAAAGCAATTAGAGAAAGAAGAACAAAAACATCCCAAAGTTAGCAGAAGGAAAGAAATCATAAAAATCAGATCAGAAATAAATGAAAAAGAAATGAAGGAAACGATAGCAAAGATCAATAAAACTAAAAGCTGGTTCTTTGAGAAGATAAACAAAATTGATAAACCATTAGCCAGACTCATCAAGAAAAAAAGGGAGAAGACTCAAATCAATAGAATTAGAAATGAAAAAGGAGAAGTAACAACTGACACTACAGAAATACAAAAGATCATGAGAGATTACTATAAGCAACTCTATGCCAATAAAATGGACAACCTGGAAGAAATGGACAAATTCTTAGAAATGCACAACCTGCCAAGACTGAATCAGGAAGAAATAGAAAATATGAACAGACCAATCACAAGCACTGAAATTGAAACTGTGATAAAAAATCTTCCAACAAACAAAAGCCCAGGACCAGATGGCTTCACAGGCGAATTCTATCAAGCATTTAGAGAAGAGCTAACACCTATCCTTCTGAAACTCTTCCAAAATATAGCAGAGGGAGGAACACTCCCAAACTCATTCTACGAGGCCACCATCACCTTGATACCAAAACCAGGCAAGGATGTCACAAAGAAAGAAAACTACAGGCCAATATCACTGATGAACATAGATGCAAAAATCCTCAACAAAATACTAGCAAACAGAATCCAACAGCACATTAAAAGGATCATACACCATGATCAAGTGGGGTTTATTCCAGGAATGCAAGGATTCTTCAATATACGCAAATCAATCAACGTGATACACCATATTAACAAATTGAAGGAGAAAAACCATATGATCATCTCAATAGATGCAGAGAAAGCTTTCGACAAAATTCAACACCCATTTATGATAAAAACCCTGCAGAAAGTAGGCATAGAGGGAACTTTCCTCAACATAATAAAGGCCATATATGACAAACCCACAGCCAGCATCGTCCTCAATGGTGAAAAACTGAAACCATTTCCACTAAGATCAGGAACTAGACAAGGTTGCCCACTTTCACCACTCTTATTCAACCTAGTTTTGGAAGTTTTAGCCACAGCAATCAGAGAAGAAAAGGAAATAAAAGGAATCCAAATTGGAAAAGAAGAAGTAAAGCTGTCACTGTTTGCAGATGACATGATACTATACATAGAGAATCCTAAAGATGCTACCAGAAAACTACTAGAGTTAATCAATGAATTTGGTAAAGTTGCAGGATACAAAATTAATGCACAGAAATCTCTGGCATTCCTATATACTGATGATGAAAAATCTGAAAGTGAAATCAAGGAAACACTCCCATTTACCATTGCAACAAAAAGAATAAAATATCTAGGAATAAACCTACCTAAGGAGACAAAAGACCTGTATGCAGAAAATTATAAGACACTGATGAAAGAAATTAAAGATGATACAAATAGATGGAGAGATGTACCATGTTCTTGGATTGGAAGAATCAACATTGTGAAAATGACTCTACTACCCAAAGCAATCTACAGGTTCAATGCAATCCCTATCAAACTACCACTGGCATTTTTCACAGAACTAGAACAAAAAATTTCACAATTTGTATGGAAACACAAAAGACCCCGAATAGCCAAAGCAATCTTGAGAACGAAAAATGGAGCTGGAGGAATCAGGCTCCCTGACTTCAGACTATACTACAAAGCTACAGTAATCAAGACAGTATGGTACTGGCACAAAAACAGAAAGATAGATCAATGGAACAGGATAGAAAGCCCAGAGTTAAACCCACGGACATATGGTCACCTTATCTTTGATAAAGGAGGCAGGAATGTACAGTGGAGAAAGGACAGTCTCTTCAATAAGTGGTGCTGGGAAAACTGGATAGGGACATGTAAAAGTATGAGATTAGATCACTCCCTAACACCATACACAAAAATAAGCTCAAAATGGATTAAAGACCTAAATGTAAGGCCAGACACTATCAAACTCTTAGAGGAACACATAGGCAGAACACTCTATGACATAAATCACAGCAAGATCCTTTTGGACCCACCTCCTAGAGAAATGGAAATAAAGACAAAAATAAACACATGGGACCTAATGAAACTTAAAAGCTTTTGCACAGCAAAGGAAACCATAAACAAGACCAAAAGACAACCCTCAGAATGGGAGAAAATATTTGCAAATGAAGCAACTGACAAAGGATTAATCTCCAAAATTTATAAGCAGCTCATGCAGCTCAATAACAAAAAAACAAACAACCCAATCCAAAAATGGGCAGAAGACCTAAATAGACATTTCTCCACAGAAGATATACAGACTGCCAACAAACACATGAAAGGATGCTCAACATCTTTACTCATTAGAGAAATGCAAATCAAAACTACAATGAGATATCATCTCACACCAGTCAGAATGGCCATCATCAAAAAATCTAGAAACAATAAATGCTGGAGAGGGTGTGGAAAAAAGGGAACACTCTTGCACTGCTGGTGGGAATGTGAATTGGTACAGCCGCTATGGAGAACGGTATGGAGGTTCCTTAAAAAACTACAAATAGAACTACCATATGACCCAGCAATCCCACTACTGGGCATATACCCTGAGAAAAGCATAATTCAAAAAGAGACATGTACCAAAATGTTCATAGCAGCCCTATTTACAATAGCCCAGAGATGGAAACAACCTAAGTGTCCATCATCGGATGAATGGATAAAGAAGATGTGGCACATATATACAATGGAATATTACTCAGCCATAAAAAGAAATGAAATTGAGCTATTTGTAATGAGGTGGATAGACCTAGAGTCTGTCATACAGAGTGAAGTAAGTCAGAAAGAGAAAGACAAATACTGTATGCTAACACATATATATGGAATTTAAGAAAAAAAAAATGTCATGAAGAACATAGGGGTAAGACAGGAATAAAGACACAGACCTACTAGAGAATGGACTTGAGGATATGGGGAGGGGGAAGGGTAAGCTGTGACAAAGTGAAAGAGCGGCATGGACATATATACACTACCAAACGTGAGGTAGATAGCTAGTGGGAAGCAGCCGCATAGCACAGGGAGGTCAGCTCGGTACTTTGTGACCGCCTGGAGGGGTGGGATAGGGAGGGTGGGAGGGAGACGCAAAAGGGAGGGGATATGGAAACATATGTATATGTATAACTGATTAAATTTGTTATTAAAAAAAAAAAAAAAAAAAAAAAAAAAAAGAAGATATACAGATTACCAAGAAACACATGAAAGAATGCTGAACATGACTAATCATTAGAGAAATGCAAATCAAAACTACCCTGAGGTATCACCTCACAGCAGTCAGAGTGGCAATCATCAAAAAAATCTACAAAACAATAAATGCTGGAGAGGCCTTTATTGGAGAAAAGGGAACACACATGCACTGTCGGTGGGAATGTAAATTGATATGGGCACTAGGGAGAACAGTACGGAGGTTCCTTTAAATAACTAACAATAGAAGTACCATACGACACAACAATCCAACTACTGGGCATTTGCCTTGTGAAAACCATAATTCAAAAAGAGTTATGTACAAAAATGTTCATTGCAGCTCTATTTGCATTAGCCAGGACATGGAAGCAACCTAAGTGTCCATCGACAGATGAATGGATAAAGAAGATCTGGCACATATATACAATCAAATATTACTCAACCATAAAAAGAAGCAAAACTGAGTTATTTGTACTGAGGTGGATGGACTTAGAATCTGTCCTACACAGTGAAGTAAGTCTGAAAGGGAAAAACAAATACTGTATGTTAACAGAGATATATGGAATCTAATGAAGAAAAAAAAAGATTTTGAAGAACCTAGTGGCAGGACAGGATTAAGGACACAGACATAGAGAAAGGACTTGAGGACACCGGAAGGGGGATGGGTAAGCTGGGACGAAGTGAGAGAGTGGCATGGACATAAATACATTACCAAATGTAACACCGATAGTTACTGGGAAGCAGCCACATAGAACAGGGAGATCAGCTCGGTGCTTTGTGACCACATAAAGGGGTGGGATATGGAGTGTGGGAGGGAGATGCAAGAGGGAGGGGATCTAGTGATATTTGTTTATGTATAGCTGATTCACTTTGTTATACAGCAGAAACGAACACTCCATTGTAAAGCAATTATACTCCAATAAATGTGTAAAAGGAAATAAAAAAAAGAAATAAAGCCCAAGGATAAACCTACACACCTATGGTCAACTAATCTATGAGAAAGGAGACAGGACTATACAATGGAGATAAGACAGTCTCTTCAATCATTGGTGCTGGGAAATATGGTTAGCTACATGTAAAAGAATGAAATTAGAACACTCCCCAACACCATACATAAAAATATATTCAAAATGGATTAGAGACCTTAATGTAAGACCAGACAGTATAAAACTCTGAGAGGAAAACTTACGAAGGATACTCTGACGTAAATCACAGCAAGATCTTTTTTGATCCACCTCCTATAGTAATGAAATAAAAAAGAAAACTAAACAGATGGGACCTAATGAAACGTAAAAGCTTTTGCAAAGCAAAGGAAACTACAAACAAGACGAAAAGACAACCCTCAGAATGGCAGAATATATTTGCAAAAGAATCAATGGACAAATGATTAATCTCCAATATATATAAACAGCTCATGCAGCTCAATATTAATAAAACAAACAATCCAATACAAAAATGGAAGATCTAAATAGACATTTCTTCCAAGAAGACATAGAGATGGCCAGTACGCACATGAAAATCTGCTCAACATCACTAATTATTAGAGAAATGGAAATCGAAACTACAATGAGGTGTCACGTCACACATGTTAGAATGGGCATCACCAGAAAATCTACAAACAACAAATGCTGGAGAGGGTGTGGAGAAAAGGAACCTTCTTCCACTATTGTTGGGGATGTAAACCGATACAGTCTCTATGGAGAACAGTATGGAGGTTCCTTAAAAAACTAAAAATAGAATTACCATATAATCCAGCAATCCCACTACTGGGCATATACCCAGAGAAAACCATAAATCAAAAAGACACATTCACCACAATGTTCACTGCAGCACTATTTACAATAGACAGGTAATGAAAGCAACCTAAGTGCCCACAGACAGACGAATGGATAAAGACGTGGTACATATATACAACGGAATATTACTCAGCCATACATAGGAATGAAATTGGGTCATTTGTAGAGACCTTGATGGATCTAGAGACTGTCATACAGAGTGAAGTAAGTCAGAAAGAGAAAAACAAATATTGTATATTAATGCATATATGTGGAACCTAGAAAAATGGTACAGATGAACCAGTGTGCAGGGCAGAGATAGAGACACAGATGTAAAGAACAAACATATGGACACCAAGGAGGGAACGCCATGTGAGGGTGGTGGTGGGATGAATTGGGAGACTGGGATTCACATCTGCACACTTATATGTATGAAATAGATATCTAATAAGAACTTGCTGTATAAAAGAAATAAATTAAAAAAAAACTAAATAAATAACATTTAATAAAATAAAACAGAAAAAAATTTTTCCCTTCATATAGACGTCTTTATATTAATGCATTATTTCCATGTATATATCTCCAAATTAAAAAAAAAGAGGAATAAATAAAATCTAACTTGAACCAAAAAGAAAAAAAGAAAAAAAAAAACAAACAAACAGAACTCACCAGTTATAGAGAGGATAATCGTATCAGGGCACTTGCTCCAGTGGTAAAAAATTCTTAAGTTGGTCAGAGGTGGGAAATCGTCTCCAATGCAGTCAACAGTGCTCCCCCCCACAAGGAGCATCCTCATTGCAAAGCTTGGGGAATGTGTCGAGGTGTCTGTGAGTAAATGTGAGCTGAGCCCAAGTCCTGCTGCAGCTGAACTCTTCCCACTCTTTCCAGGTAAAACAACTGAATATGTACAAGCACTTGCAAGCCTAGAGGAAGGGCTGTGGAGCCACACTAGCGAGAGCACGCAGGCCGACTTGGTGCCTGCAGGCCAGCCAGGATGGTCCTGGCCCCTGATGCTCTTCTGGAATCTTTCCATTTCCCTGCCTGAGATACCCCTCCTGCCACGGCCCCCACTGCTTTTTTACTTCCTCACCTCTGCCTGGGGAGAAATTCCAGTGGCAGGTATGGGTGACACATTCTCTTCTTTAGCAGGTGGCAGCCTGGCAACTCCTGCAGAAAGTCCAGCAGAGCCCAAATCACACTGGGCCACCCACAAAGCCACGGCCCGTCACTCCCTCCCACCACCCCAGCCCCGAAACTGCTGATGGGGCAGAGAATATGGCGTCAGGCACAGCTACAGGGGCTCTTGCTGACTGGAGAGGTGTTTATATTGACCTCAACCCAGGCACACCTGTGGGGGGGTTTGGCAGGCAGTGTCAGGCTGCCCAAATCAGCCAATCCTCACCCCTCAGGGGCTCACAGTTGCAGAAAATGAACCTTGCTAAACGGGTCAGTCCCAAGGAACAGGTGTGGGCTCTTGAGAGTCAGGCTAGACAAGGGGCTGCAGCTGCGGCTTGTTTTCTTATCATTTTATCTGGTCCATGAGTGGAAAACAACTTCAAGAAGACCCTATCCTAATGAGAGGAACCCAGGAGTCAGGGAGAGGAGTGATGGTGGGTGGAGACAGAGGCCTGGTGCCCTGGCTGCAGTGGAAGTGTCTGGAAGACCAGGCAGAGAGAGGCCGCACAGAGTGATAGCCAGGGTCACAGACCTGTCAGAGCTGCTGTTTGTTAGTTCAAGTCCTGCTCTGAGGTGTTCTGTGTCAGCTGTGAGCGACAGGTGAGCTGGGGGTTCTCTGCAAGGTGGGCTATGTGCACAGTTCCTGTGTGTCCAGCCCTGCTGGGGTACCTGCCCAGGGGAGTTCCGTATCCTGTGAAGGGCCTGACTATGAGAGCCCCATGGGCTGCTGGGTAGCTGCACAGGTGAGCTCCGTACCCAGGAAGGGACTTGAACACGAGAGCCCCGTGGGCTGTGAGGTGCGGGATGCAGCCCAGGTGAGCTCCATATCCTGGGATTGGCCTTACCACGAGAGCCCCATGGGCTGCTGGAGACCTGGTAAAGGATATCAGGACAGTCAGTGAAGCCACCGAGGATATACATCCAGTAGCTCCTATTTCCTACACCCTGCTGCTCATTCTACCATCCACCAGGCCATGGCATTCTGTATTACACTTCAATGATGCCTTCTTCTGCATTCCATTCATCTCAGAGTCACAAGAATTTTTGGCTTGTGAGTGGCAGGACACAACATGCAACACAAGCAATAATGCTGGGCCGTCCTGCACCAAAGGTTCAAAAATCCCCACACCATCATTGGGGAAATGTCCTCTAAAGACCTAAATGTTCTACCTCTGTAAAAGGGAACCCTCCTTCAATATGCAGATGACATTCTGATCGCCAGGCCTACTAAAGACGCCTCTGAACTACCTAGCCAAGAAAGGATAGAAGTTGTCCAAGAAAAAGGCTCAAATATCCCAGGCTCAGGTGACATACCTGGGCTTCATTCTCACAGATGTTCGGAGAAACGCATCCCAGGATAGGGAAGAAGCCATTTGCAGCCTTACCTCTTCTAAAACTAGAAGATAGCTTAGGAGTTCCTGGGGAGGCCAAGGTTTTCTGCATCTGGATCCCTAACTACAGTCTAATAGCTGGGCCTCTACATGAAACACTGACACGAAAAGATGATGATCCTTTTGAATAGAATCCAGAAGCAGCCTTTCAAGAATGGAAAGAGCAGTCAATTCAGATCCTTGCCCAGGAACTCACTAATTTAGCTAAACCCTTTGACCTTTACATACCCGGTCAAAGGTTAATCACCCTTGGAGCCTTAGTGCAAAAACTGGGACCACTTGAAATGGAGCAACACAAGAATGCCCTTCAGGTATGATAAACTATGGTCCCCAAGGGCTTTGCCCACCGACTCATCAGGCCAGGATACTGGGGTATCTAAAAAGCTAGAAATCAGCAGCCCGCAAGGCCAGCTCCCTCCTAAGGGAAAAGGACCCCACGTCGTGATCCTAACCACCCATCATGCCCTGAAGTTGCAGGGGTTGCTCTGTGGACACACTGACCTCGAGTGAGGAGGCCTTCCAACTCCAACCTCCAGAGAGACAAATGGGGGCATCGGGCCCCAAGATGACTTGTGTGACCATCACTTGACCTGGAGTTTCTCTCAGAAAACAACAAGACTGTGCCCCGAAAGAGCAGACTACTGCTTGCAGGACTTACTGCACCCAGAGGGGAGCTAATAAGCTTGGCGGGGGAAAAGTATATCACGCTTTCACCATAGAAAACCCTACAGACACCGTGGTGATGGTGGCCAATAGGACCGGCTGGACTGCTGGCTACTTCTAAAGGCCGTTGACTCAGTGGACGTCATGGTCCTGGATCACCACTGACCCTGGACTGTCTGGGAGTTGCGCGGGCAGGGCTCTGACACATGGTGCTGTTTGTACATTAATTCAGGGACCTAATTAAAGAAAGCACAGACTACTGGTCAGAGCATCTAGACTGGCAGAAACCGTCAGCCTAAGGTCAGCGAACAAATGTGGGGTGGGGTGAAACCTGCCACCACAGCATCTTTGCGCATCTCTTTCCTGGACCCTTAAAGGTCATTAGAATCTATAACACTTCCAATGCTGGTGCTCAGGCGGACGAGAAGTGAGGCAGGATTCTTTGGAACAATCAACCTCACCTGGAGGCTGGTGGGGAGACGTTTTGCCCCTCCCCCCAGGTATCAGGGCTGCCACCACAGCATGAAGCAGTTACAAAAGAGGGGTCTGCACCCTCAACACCCCAAGAATGAGGAACGGAACAAAATGCAGAGGTGTTCGTCTCTGGCAACGTTCATTAAAAATTCCTGGGAGATAAAAAGAGAATCTGGGCAATAAAATAAAGTCTAACCTGTTTTTCCTTTGTGCTTTGTGTAATTTCACATGCTCCTAGGGTTCCGCATGCAGAGGTCCCACACCCAGCACTTCAGACCCGATTTCCTAGTGCAGAATGGCTGGGTCGACACCTCAGCTAGCGGAGTCCCATGCAGACTCCACGGCATAGAGCCTGAGCTGCAGCCAACCCAGCCTTTGGGAGCTCCATCCCCTATCTCCCACTGACGCTGCCGGGATCCCTACACAGTAGCCCAGCCCACAGCCCGTGGGGGAGTGCATGCTCTCACCTCTCCATTCGGTTTTCAAAATAATGTTTCCTTTGCTTCTGAACCAAACTCAGTCTTGATCTGTTGGCTCCAATGACACTGGGCTCGGGGACTCCTGTTGCGGTACACTCTGGAGGATCAGTAACAGAAATTGAGAACATTGTAACTTCAATGAACAGATGTGTGAGCCAAACTGTAGTTAACATAGAGCAGTGTATAATGCTCGGGTAAAATAAGATTTTTCTAAGACTTATATTTGATAATTCCATCACTTTACTATAAGCAAGTTCAGTGAAGACATCTGTCTTATTTGTCAGGTCAACATTAGAGAAATGAAGTGATTTATTTCCATGGTTGTACATCGAATACTCTTGGCTGGAGCTTCAATCTTGTTTTGAATGCTTTTCCATTGAAAAGGATACCTCTCTTTCAGCTCCCCCATTTCTGAGAAGTATAAAATCTTATAATTTATTATTACCAAAGGGGAAAGGTAGGAAAAGGGATAAATTAACAGTTTGGGATTAACACATACACACTGCTATGTATAAAATAGATCATCAACAAGGAACTACTGTATAGCACAGGGAACTACACTGAATATTTTGCAATAACCTATAAGGGGAAATAATCTGAAAAAGAATCGATATTTTTATTGACATCATCTATCAATGACAGATAAAATGTAACCTAAGCAAGGCCGATGGTGAGCGCTTCTGAACCTGAAGATTTCAATCATCTAAAGTTTGGGCTCTGCCTATTTCCCAAGGCCCTTAATGGACATACGTGTAGCCGTAGCTTAAAAATTCCCCAGTTTGGGGTTCGGGGAGGCACTGATTTGGAAAAATCCCTGGTGTTCTCCTTCCATGCACGGGACCCTTCCTACAGCTAAAACATGCCTGTCACACCTAGAGGATGGTACACCGTTTGATCGGAAAGAGTTTGGAAAAGGCACCTTATCTCCTCATCGCCTGGTGCACGGGTTCAACCCTCCAGCATCTTTCCTGACAATCTCCTTACTTGGGGATATCAGCACCGTCAACATCCTGTTGCACACAGTTTGGAATTTGTCCAGAGGATGAAGCGGAAGGATGAGAAAAATTTAGAGACAAGTCTTAGTTGTTCAGACAGGCAAATGGCACTCTAATTTCCTATCTGGAAGCCAAATTCAACAAAGGCTATAATTGCCCATGGAAACAGAATAGGGCTAGAGGAAATCCCGCTGTTTTGTGTCCAGTTTCCAAAAACACAAGTTGAAAAATGGAACTCGGGGGCAATAAAATTCATGAAACTGCAGAGTTGAAAATATCTATTGTCGAAAAATGTCTTGAGGTAAGTCACAGAAAAGGACTTGTAAGCAAGGGAGAGTGGCAGGAAACAGATTTGAAGAGGTAGAAAGGACTCCCCATTAAAGCACAAGAAAAGGGGCTGAACATCGCCAATGATGCAGTTGGCCCAAAAGGGCGTATGCATTTTTTTCTGAATATATTCAAGTAAAGGCCATACACACTTTTTATCCAACCAAACAGGTGTGCACTGGAAATCAATACTACAAAATGCATCACTTCACATGAGTCAGAAGGGCCATCCACATAAAGTGTAAACACCAGAAATGCAGGACAGGGTGAGGAGAAAAGGGAGCCCTGTGAGGCTGATAGTGGAAATGTAATGTGCCAACGGCCACTCTGGAGAAGTGTATTGTGTTTGCTAAAACATCTGAAAACTGAGCTACAGAGCATAGGGCACTTGCACTCATGGGCGTATACCTTGGGAAAAACAAAAAAATGACAGAAAACAGGCACTCCAACGTTTACCACCTCTCTGTTAAAAAGGGCCTCCACTTGGATATAACCTAAATGTCCCTGGAAGGATAAAATGGATAAAAGAGATGGGGTACTTATGTAGAGTGGAATATTACTCATCCAGAAATCAATGAAATAAGGCCAGTTGGAACAACTCTGGAGGAGTTACATACGATCATTCTAAGTGACACATGTCAGAAAGAAAAAGACACATATCATAAGATGCCACTTAAAGGTGGAATCAAAAATGGCTACACATGAAATAAACTACAAAACAGAAACATAGTCAAATATGTAGAAAAGAGACATAAGGCTGCTAAATGGGAAAGGTGGGGAATGGTGAGGTATTATCCAGGAGTTTGAAATTAGCAAAGATACCATTCCAAGTACCAAATTGAATAACTGGCAAGGCCTACACGGTACCTCAAAGAACTGCACTCAGTCCACTCAAGTCACTGGAAAATAATACATATGACTCGTAGGCATCTGAGTAAGAATTTATTGTTTTCACACAGTACATGAATCAAGTGGATGTACAGCAGCAAAAAACAGAGCTTTGAAAATCTGTGTAACAAATATAAAAATAAATTTAAAAATATTTATAAAAACAGTGAGACACACAAAAATTCTTACAACTTTTGTTGAAGGGTTACGATGTAACATGGATTGAACACATGTAGACCCACAGCAGGATGATATATAAGGCTGGAAGCTATGCACGCTGAGAGATGTTAGAGAGGCTGGGTGAGGAAATGCAGACCTTTTAAAGTAATACTGCCTGGTACCCATTCCATGGGTCCCAAATCTGCACTTTCAAGGGAATCTTCTGACAGGGAAAACATGCCTGGGAAACCGAGATGAATGTACACCGTGTGCTCAGGAGAGGTGTCTAAAATGCACCTCATTTTTGATCTCCTGGTGCTGGGGTTCGCCATTCCAGCCACATTACTAACAATCTCCCGACTTGGAGAATCAGCACCTTTAACCTCCTGTTTCACACAGTTTGCAATTTTTGAAGAGGATAAATGGGAAGAGGAGGAACCAGTGAGAGATTAGCTGTAGGAGTTTTGACAGGCACATGTCACTCTAATATCCCTTTAGGAAGAAGAATTAACCAAAGGCTCAGCCTGCCTCCCCAGAACCAGAATAGGGCCGGAATCAATCCAATGGTTTGGCGGCCAGCTCACAAAAAAAGCGAGTTGCAAAATGGAGCTCAGGAGCAGACAATTCAAAGACCTGCAAAGATATAAATGATAACCAACGTCCAAAAATATATTCAGGTAAGGCAACGAAGAGGTTCTGAATGAGAGGCAGAATTGCAGGAAACATTTTTCAAAAGGTAGATTGTACTCACATTTAAAGCATATGAAAAGCAGCAGAATTTCTAAAATGATGCAGTTGGGCAAAAGGGTGTATGCGTTTGTTTCGTGAATATCTTCAGGAAAAAAACACATACAGAGTTTTTGGCCAACCAAGCAAGAGGGAAATGCAAATCCGCACAATAAAGAAGTCTCAATTTCCACTGCTCAGAAAGGCCATCCAAAAAATGTGTACAAATCAAAAATGCAGGAGAGGCCATGGAAAACAGGGAGACTAGTCACGCTGATGGGTGGGGTATAAATATCCAAGAGCTACTCTGAAGAAGTGTATGCTGTTTCCTAAAACATCTAAAATACAAAGCCCCCGAGCAAAGGGGACTTCAACTCATGGACATATAACTTGGGAAGACTAAATATCAACAAGACACAGGCACCCCAAAGTTTAGGGCTGCTCTGCATACAAGAACCTCAACTTCGGTACACCTAAAGTATCCCAGGAAAAAGAGAAATGCATAAAGAACTTGTGGTAATTTTGTACAACGGAATATCACTCAGACGTGAAATCAATGTCATAAGGCCAGTAGCAGCATAATGAGAGGATTTAGGTATGATGATTCTAAGGGAAATTAGTCACACAGAAAAAGAATCTTATCATAAGATATCACTTAGAGAGGGAATGTCAACATCACAACACATGAACTGAATTAGGAAAGAGAGCAGCGTCTCACATTTAGAAAACACTCTTATGCCTCCTTAAGGGGAAAGGAGTTTGATATTAGCACAGGTACCATTCCATAAACCAAATACAGAATAGACAAGACCTACACCTTCCTCAGTGAACGGGACTCAAAACCCCTATTCCCCACAGAGGAATATAGCTGATTAGTAAGAATCTTAAAACCTATTTACTGATATGCCTCTGTAAGGGAATCAAGTGTGTCTAGACCGGCATAAACACGTCAGGGAAAATCAGCTCAACCCCATTATAAAAATGAATTTCAAAAACAAAACAAAAAACAGCGAAATTCTTACACAATTCCTTCAGGGGTTCTGATGAAACCTAGAATGACCCTATCTGCAAAGACAGCTGGATGATACATAAGGCTCGACACTTGGGACTGAGAGGACTGGTGAGATTGGGAGAGAAAATGCAGACCCTTTAAAGTAGTAATGCATGCCACCATTCCATGGGTCCCAAAGTTCCAGGTAGAAGGGAATATCACTACAGTTATAACATGCATGGGAAACCTAGAGAATGGACACCCTGTGATGGCGAAAGGTTTCTGAAAGTCTCCTACTTTTTCCTCTCCTTGTGCTACAGTTTGGCATTCCAACTACTTTACTATCAATCTCCCAACTTAGGAGAGTCATCCCCTATAACCTCCTGGTTCGCACAGTTTGCTAATTGTGCAGAGGATGAAAGGGAAGAGGGAGAACAAATCAGAGAGTAGATGTAGGCCTTTGGACGGACACATGTCACTCTAAATCCCGTCAGGAAGAAGAATTAACCAAAGCCTCAGCCACCCACAGGGAACCAGTATAGCCACCCCTGGAACCAGTATCGTTCCTGAAGCAAAATTGTGGATTTGCGGTCAGCTCCCAAAAATGGGATTTGAAAATTGGAGCTCAGGGGCAAAGCAAATCAAAAACCTGCAGAGTTATAAAGGACTACTCTCTTCCAAAAATCTGTTGAGGGAAGGCAACAAAGTGGACTTGAAAATGAGGCAGAATTGCACAAAACATATTTCAAGAGGTAAATTGGAATCACCTTTAAAGCACAGGAAAAGCATCACAACTTAGAGAATGATGCACTTGGCCAAAAACAGCATATGAATTTTCTCCTGAATATATTCAGGAGAAAAGGCATAGGCCCTTTTTGGCCAATCAAGCAAGTGCGCAATGCAAATCCACACTACAAAGAATTGTCACTTGCCACCGTTCAAAAAGGGCATCCAAAAATCTGTAAAAACCAGAAAGGCAAGATAGATGTGACAAGGACATAAAGCAATATTATCCCAAGGGTCATGGAGGATTTTGATGACAAGCGCATGGAGCATTGTGAGGACAAGATTATGTATCATTTTGCTGTCAAAGGCATTGTGATGACAAGGTTCATGGAGCACTGTGATGACAAGCGTCATGGAGCATTGTAATTACAGGGTTCATGGAGCATTGGAATGACAAGGGCATGGAGCATTTTGATGACAAGTTTCCCAGATTATTGTGTTGTCAGGGTTCATGGAGCATTGTCATGACAGTGGTCATGGAGCATTGTTATGACAGAGGTCATGGAGCATTGTGATGAGAACGTCATGGAGCATTGGGCTGAAAATGTTCATGGAGTATTGTGATGACAGGGGTTAAGGAGCATTGTGATGACAAGGTACTGGAGCATTGTGATGAGAAGACCATGGAGCCATGTGATGACAAGTCTCATGGAGCATTCTGATGAAAAGGGTCATGGAGCATTGTGATTACAGGGGTCTTGGAGCATTGTGATGACAAGGGCATGGAACATTGGGATGCGAATGTCATGGAGCGTTCTGATGACATGCATCATGGAGCTTTGTGATGACAAGGGCATGGAACATTGTGATTACAGGGCTCTTGGAGCATAGTGATGACAAGGGCAGTGAACAATGGGATGAGAATGTCGTGGAGCATTCTGATGACATGCATCATGGAGCTTTGTGAAGACAAGGGCATGGAACATTGTGATTACAGGGGCCTTGGAGCACTGTGAGGAAAAGGGCATGTAACATTGTGATGAAAAAGGCATGGAGCCTTTTCATGACAGGGTTCAAGGAGCATACTGATGACAAGTGTCAGGGACCATTGTGATGACAAGGTTATTGAGCACTGTGATGACAAATGTCATGGAGCATTGTGATTAGAAGACCATGGATACTTGTGATGACGAGCGTTATGTGGAGCTCTGATGATAGGTGTTATGGAATATTGTGATCACAAGGATTTGGAGCATTGTGATGACAGAGGTCATAGAGCATTTTGATTTCATTGTGATGACAATAGCATGAAGCATTATGATGATGCGCATTTGGTGCATTGTGATGACAGTGTTCATGGAGCATTGAGATGAAAAGGGGCATGGAGCATTATGATTACAGGAGTCTTGGATCTTTGTGATGAAAAGGGCATGGAACATTGGTCTGAAATGTTTCATGGATTATTGTGATGAGAGGGGGCAAGGAGCATTGTGATAACAAGGGCACGGAACACTGTGATACATGGTTCATGGAGGATTGTAATGACAATCGCATGGAGCATTGTGAGAAGAATGGCATCGAGCATTGTGATGAAATGCATCATGGATCGTGTGATGACAAGGGCTTTGAACAATGTGATGAGAGGTTTTTGGAGCCTTGTGATGACAATGGCATGGAGCATTGTGATGCCAAGGGTCATGGAGTTTTTTGATGACAAAGGTCATGGAGCATTTTGATGACAAGGGTGTGGTGCATTCTCTTGTGATGGGCAGGGAGCATTGTGATGACAGGGTCATGGAGCAATTTGATGAAAAGTGTCATGGAACATTTTGATGACAGGGGTTATGGAACATTGTGATGTCAGGAGTCATGGAACATTTTCATGACAGTGTTGTGGACCATTGTGATTAGAGGGGAGTGGGTGTATTGTGATGACTAGTGAGGGAACATTTTGATATCATTCGTGAGAGAGCATTTTGATAAGAAGTGCATGGAGCATTGTGAGGACAAGTTTTATGGAGCATTGTGATGACAAGCTTGTGGAGCACTGTGATGACAAGCACATGGCGCATTGTGATGACATGGGTCATGGAGCAATGTGATGACAAGGGTCACCGAGCATTGTGATGAAAATTTCATGGAGCATTTTGGTGACAAAGGTCACAGAGCCTAGTGATGACGAGGGCATGGACCATTGTGATGACAAAGGTCATGAAGCATTGTGATGACTGGAGTCACGGAGCATTGTGATGGCAGGGGTCATAGAGCTTTGTGATGAAAAGGCAATGATCATTGTGATGACAGGGGCATGGAGCATTGGCCTGACATGTTTCGTGGATTATTGTGATGAGAGTGGGCATGGTGCAATGTGATGACAAAGGCATGGAGCATTGTGATGAGAAGGTCATGGAGTATTTTGAAGACAGGTCTCAGGGAGCATTGTGATGACATATGTCATGGTCCATTGCGATGACAATGGAATGGCATATTGTGATGCCAAGTGTCATGGAGGATTGTGATGACAAATGTAATGGAACATTTTGATGACAAGGGCTTGGAGCATTGTGATGACAATGGACATGGAGCATTGTGATGACAACGGCATGGAGCATTGTGATGACAAGGGCCATTGAGAATTTTGATGACAAGTTCATGAAGCATTGTGATGAGAAGCACATGGAGCTTCCTATGACAGGGGTCATGGAGCATTGTGATGAAAAGTGCATACAGAATTGTGATGACAAATCATGTAACACGGTGATGAGAAGTGTCATGGAGCATAGTGATGCCAAGAACGAGGAGAATTGTGATGACAGTGGACATGGAGCATTGTGATGACCAGGGCATGGAACATTGTGATGGCAAGACCATGGAGCTTTGTGATGAGAAGACCATGGATAATTGTGATGACGAGCGTCATGGAGCACTGTAATGACAAGGGGAATGGAGCATTGTGATGAGAGTGGCCATGGAGCATTGTGATGACAAGGGTCATGGAGCATTTTGATGACAAGGGCGTGGAGAATTGTGATGAGAAGACCATGGATAATTGTGATGACGAGCGTCATGGAGCACAGTAATGACAAGGGGTATGGAGCATTGTGATGACAAGTGTCATGGAGCATTCTGATGACAAGCTTGTGGAGTATTGTGACGACAATGGCATGGAGCATTGTGATGAAAAGGGTATGGAGCATTGTGATAAAGAAGGCATGAAGCCATTACATGACAGGTTTCAAGGAATATTCTGACGACAAGTGTCAGGGAACATTGTGATGACAAGTGTATTGAGAATGGTGATGAAAAAGATCATGGAGCATTTTGACGAAAAGGGCATGGAGTATTGTGATGACAGGCATCATTGAGCGTTGTGATGACAAGTGTTATGGAACATTGTGATCACAAGGGTTTGGAGCATTGTGATGATAGAATTCATGGATAATTTTGTTTTCAAGGAGCATGGAGCATTGTGATGACAAGGGCATGAAGCAATGTGATCCCAAGGTTCATGGAGGATTGTGATGACAATGGTAATGGAGTAATGTGATGACAAGCAAATGGAGCATTGTGATGACAAGGTCATGTAGCATTTTGCTGACACAGGCATGGAGCATTGTGATGATAAGGGTCATGGAGCACTGTGATGAGAAGCATCACGGATCATTGTGATTACATGGGTCATGGAGCATAGGGATGGCAAGGCCATGGATCATTGTGATGACAAGTGTCATGGAGCATTGGGCTGAAAATGTTCATGGAGCATTGTGATGACTAGGGAATGGAGCATTGTGATGACTAGAGTCCCGGATCACTGTGTTGTCAGGGGTCATGGAGCGTTGTGATGACAGTGGTCATGGAGCATTGTGATGATAGGGATCATGAAGCATTGTGATGAGAAGTTCCTGGAGAATTGGACTGAAAATATTCAGGAAGTATTGTGAGGACTGGGGTCATGGAGCATTGTGATGACAAGGGAATGGAGCACTGTGATAAGTTCCTGGAGCATTGTGATGAGAAGACCATGGAGCCTTGTAATAACAAGTCTCATGGAGCATTCTGATGAAAAGGGGCATGGAGTATTGTGATTACAGGGGTCTTGGAGCATTGTGATGAAAAGCGCATGGAGCACTGTGATTACTGGTGTCTTGGAGCATTGTGATGAAATTGGCATGGGTCATTGTTATGAAAATGGTATGGAGCCTTGTCATGACAGGGTTCCAGGAGCATACTGATGACAAGTGTCAGGGAGCATTGTGATGACAAGTTTATAGAGCATTGTGATGACAAAGGTCATGGAGCACTGTGATGAGAAGAGCATGGATAATTGTGATGATGAGCGTCATGGGGCGTTGTGATGATAAGTGTTATAGAACATTGTGATCACAAGGATTTGGAGCACTGTGATGAGATAGATCATCGAATATTTTGATTTCATTGTGATGACAAGAGCCTGAAGCATTATGATGATGGGCATGGTGCATTTTGATGACAGGGTTCATGGAGCATTGAGATGCAAAGGGGCATGGAGCATTGTGATTAGAGGGTTCATGGAGCATTGTGATGACAATGGCATGGAGCATTGAGATGCCAAGTGTCATGGATGCTTGTGATGACAAAGGTCATGGAGCAATTTGATGACAAGGGGTGGTGCAATGTGATGAGAAGGGCGGGGAGCATTGTGATGACAGGGTCATAGAGCAATTTGATGAAAATTGTAATGGAATATTTTGATGACAGGGGTTATGGAACATTGTGATGTCAGGGGTCATCGAACTTTGTGATGATAAGTGCATGTAGCATTGCAAAGACAGGAGTCATGGAGCATTGTGATGACAGTGGTGAGGGAGTATTGTGATGAATAGTGATGTAACATTGTGATATCTGTGGTGAGAGAGCATTTTGATGAGAAGTGCATGGAAAATTGTGATGACAAGTTTTATGGAGCATTGTGGTGACAAGATTGTGGAGCACTGTGATGACAAGCGCAGGGAGCTTTGTGATGACATGGGTCATGGTGCATTGTGCTGACAAGCGCATGGAGCACTGTGATGAAAAGGGTAATGGACCATTGTGCTGAGGAAGGCATAGAGCATTGTGATGACAAGGGTCAAAGAGCATTGTGATGAAAATTTCATGGAGCAATGTGGTTAAATATGTCACAGAGACTGTGGATGATGAGGGCATGGACCATTGTGATGACAAAGGTCATGAAGCATTGTGATGAATCGATTCATGGAGCATTGTGATGACAGAGGTCATGGAGCATTGTGATAACAAGGGCATGGAGCATTGTGATGACATGGGCAGGGAACATTGGTCTAATAAGTTTCATGGATTATTGCGATGACAGTTGGAATGGCGCATTGTGATGACAAGGGCATGGAGCATTGTGATGACCAGGTCATGCAGTATTGTGAAGACAGGTGTCAGGGAGCATTGTGATGACATATGTAATGGCCCATTGTGATGACAATGGCATGGAGCATTGTGATGCCAAGTGTCATGGAGGATTCTGATGACAATGGAAATGGAGCATTGTGATGACAATGGCTTGGAGCATTGTGATGACAAGGGTCAGGGAGCATTGTGCTGACAAGTGCATGGAGAATTGTGATGACAAGCGTCATGGAGCATTCTGATGACAAGCTTGTGGATTATTTTGATGACAATGGCATGGATCATTGTGATGAAAACGGCATGGACATTGTGATGAAAAAGGCAAGGAGCATTTTTATGAAAGGGTTCAAGGAGCATTCTGATGACAAGTGTCAGGGAGCATTGTGATGACAAGTGTATTGAGAATTGTGATGACAAAGGCCATGGAGCATTGTGATGAAAAAGGCATGGAGTAATGTGATGACAGGCACCTTAGAACGTTGTGATGACAAGTGCTATGGAACATTGTGGTCACAAGGGTTACAGCATTGTGATGACAGTGGTCATGGATCATTTAGATTTCAAGGAGCATGGAGCATTGTGATGACAAGGGCATGAAGCAATGTGATCCCAAGGTTCATGGAGGACTGTGATGACGATGGGAATGGAGTATTGTGATGACAAGCGCATAGAGCATTGCAATGACAAGGTCAGGTAGTATTTTGCTGACAAAGGCATGGAGCATTGTGATGACAGGTGTCATGGAGCCCTGTGATGACAAGCGTCATGGAGCATTGTGAATACAGGGGTCATGGAGCATTGGGATGACAAGGGCATGGAACATTTTGATGACAAGTGTACTGAGCATTGTGAAGACAAAGGTCATGGAGCATTGTGATGAAAAGGGCATGGAATTTTGTGATGACAGTCATCATGGAGCATTGTGATGACAAGTGTTATGGAACTTTGGGATCACAATGGTTTGGAGCATTGTGATGACAGAGGTCATGGATCATTTTGATTTCAAGGAGCATGGAGCATTGTGATGACAAGGGCATGAAGCAATGTGATCCCAAGGTTCATGGAGGATTGTGATGACAATGGAAATGGAGTATTTTGATGACAAGCACATAGAGAATTGTAATGACAAGGTCATGAAGCATTTTGCTGACAAAGTCATGGAGCATTGTGATTACAGGTGTCATGGAGCACTGTGATGACAAGCGTCACGGAGCATTGTGAATACAGGGGACATGGAGCATTGGGATGACAAGGGCATGGAACATTTTGATGACAAGTGTCATGGAGCAGTGGGCTGAAAATGTTCATGGAGTATTGTGATGACAGGGGTCATGGAGCATTGTGATGACAGAGGTCAAGGAGAATTTTGATTTCATTTTGCTGACAATAGCCGGAAGCAATATGATGATGGGCATGATGCATTGTGATGACAGGGCTCATGGAGCATGGAGATGAAAAGGGGCATGGAGCATTGTGATTACAGGGGTCCTGGAGCACTGAGATGACAATGGCATGGAGCATTTAATGAGAAGGCCATGGAATATTCTGATGACATGTGTCATGGTGCTTTGTGATGACAAGAGCATGGAGCATTGTGATTACAGTGGTCTTGTTGCATTGTGATGACAAGTGTCATGGAGCCTTGTGATTACAAGGCCATGGAACATCGTGATGGATGGCGTCATGGAGCACTGTTATGACAGGGTAATGGAGCATTGTGATGAGAAGGGCATGGAGCATTGTGATTACAAATTTTATGGAGCATTGCAATGAGAAAATTGTGGACCATTGTGATGAAAAGTGCGTGGCAAATTGTGATGAAATGTGTCATGGAACATTTTTTTGACAAAGGCATGGAGCATTGTGATGACAAGGGTCACGGAGTATTGTGATGAAATGTTCATGGAGCATTGTGGTTACAAACGACACAGAGCCTTCTGATAACGCGGGCATGGAGCATTGTGATGACAAATGTTATGAAGCATTGTGATGACTGGAGTCACGGAGCATTGTGATGACAGGGGTCATGGTGCATTGTGATGACAAGGGCATGGAGCATTTTGATGACAGGGGCATGGAGCATTCATCTGACAACTTTCATAGATTATTGTGAGGACAGTGGACATGGTGCATTGTGATGACAAGGGCATGGATCATTGTGATGAGAAGGTCATGGAGTATTGTGAAGACAGTTGTCAGGGAGCATTGTGATGACATATGTCATGGTCCATTGCGATGACAATAGCAGGGAGCCTCGTGATGCCAAATGTAATGGAGGATTGTGTTGACAAATATAATGGAGCACTGTGATGACTAGGGCTTGGAGCATTATGATGACAAGGGCCATTGAGAGTTTTCAGGACAAGGTCGTGAAGCATTGTGATGACAATGTCCTGGAGCATTGTGATGACAAATCTCATGGAGCATACTGATGAAAATGGACATGGACCATTGTGATTACAGGCGTCTTGGAACATTGTGATGACATGTGCATGGAGCATTGTGAGGAGAAAACCAAGAGCATTCTGAAGACATGCGTCCTTTAGCTTTGTGATGACACGGGCATTGAGCATTGTGATTACATGGGTCTTGTAGCATTGTGATGAAAAATCATGGAGCCTTGTCATGACAGGGTTCAAGGAGCATACAGACAACAAGTGTCAGGGAGCATTTTGATGACAAGTGTATTGAGCATCGTGATGACAAAGTCATGGAGCATTGTGATGAGAAAACCATGGATAATTGTGATGACGAGCGTCATGGTGCATTGTGATGACAAGTGTTTTGGAATATTGGGATCACAAGCGTTTGGAGCATTGTTATGACAGAGATTATGGAGCATTTTGATTTCATTGTGATGACAATAGCATGAAGCATTATGATGATGGTCATGGTGCATTGTGATGACAGGGTTCATGAAACATTGAGATGAAAATGGGCATAGATCATTGTGGTTACAGGGTTCTTGGAGCATTGTGATGAGAAGGGTCATGGAGCCTTGTGATGACAAGGCCATGGAACATCGTGATGGCAGGTGTCATGGATCATGGGTATGACAGGGATAATGGAGCATTGTGATGGCAGGGCAAGGAGCATTGTGATGAGAAGGCCATGGAGCATTCTGATGATATGTGTCATGGAGGTTTGTGATGACATGGACATGAAGCAATGTGATGAGAACCTTAATGGAGCATTGTGATGACAATGACATGGAGCATTGTGATGACAAGGGTTATGGATTTTTGTGATGACAAAGGTCATGGAGCATTTTGATGACAAGGGCGTTGTGCATTGTGATGAGAAGGGTAGGGAGCATTGTGATGACAGGGTCATGGAGCAATTTGATGAAAAGTGTCAAGGAACATTTTGATGACAGTGGTTATGGAACATTGTGATGCCAGGGGTCATCGAACATTGTGATGATAAGTGCATGTAGCATTGTGATGACAGGAGTCATGGCACATTTTGATGACAGGGGTGAGGGAATATTGTGACGAATATTGATGTAACATTGTGACATCAGTGGTGAGAGAGCATTTTGGTGAGATGTCCATGGAGTATTGTGATGAAAAGGTTCATGGAGCATTGTGATGTCAAGATTTTGGAGCACTGTGATGACAAGCGCATGGTGCATTGGGATGACATGTGTCATGGAGCATTGTGCTGACAAGCGCATGGATCATTGTGATGACAAGGGTCATGGAGCATTGTGCTGAGAAAGGCATAGAGCATTGTGATGACAAAGGTCAAAGAGCATTGTGATGAAAAGTTCATGGAGCATTGTGGTTAAAAAGGTCACAGAGACTGTTGATGACGAGGTCATGGACCATTGTGATGACAAAGGTCATGAAGCATTGTGATAACTGGAGTCACGGAGCATTGTGATGACAAGGGTCATGGAGCATTGTGATAACTAGGGCATGGAGTATTGTGATGACAAGGGCATGGAATATTGGTCTAATATGTTTCATGGATTATTGTGATGACAGTTGGAATGGCGCATAGTGATGACAACGGCATGGAGCATTGTGATGACCAGGTCATGCAGTATTGGGAAGACAGGTGTCAGGGAGCATTGTGATGACATATGTAATGGCCCATTGTGATGACAATAGCATGGAGCATTGTGATGCCAAGTGTCATGGAGGATTCTGATGACAAAGGTAATGGAGCATTGTGATGACAATGGCTTGGAGCATTGTGATGACAAGGGTCAGGGAGCATTGTGCTGACAAGTGCATGGAGAATTGTGATGACAAGGGTCATGGAGCATTCTGATGACAAGCTTGTGGAGTATTTTGATGGCAATGGCATGGTGCATTGTGATGAAAACGACATGGGGCATACTGATGAAAAAGGCATGGAGCCTTTTCGAGACAGTGTTCAAGGAGCATTCTGATGACAAGTGTCAGGGAGCATTGTGATGACAAGTGTATTGAGAATTGTGATGACAAAGGTCATGGAGCATTGTGATGAAAAGGGCATGGAGTATTGTGAGGACAGGCATCATGGAGCGTTGTGATGACAAGTGTTATGGAACATTGTGATCACAAGGGTTTGGAACATTGTGATGACAGAGGTCATGGATCATTTTGATTTCAAGGAGCATGGAGCATTGTGATGACAAGGGCATGAAGCAATGTGATCCCAAGGTTCATGGATGATTGTGATGACAACGGTAATGGAGTATTGTGATGACAAGCACATAGAGCATTATAATGACAATGTCATGTAGCATTTTGCTGACAAAGGCATGGAGCATTGTGATGACAGGTATCAAGGAGCACTCTGATGACTAGGCCACGGAACATCGTGATGGCAGGGATCAAGGAGCATTGTTATGACAGGGGTAATGGAGCATTGTGACGGCAAGGGCATGGAGCATTGTGATGAGAAAGCCATGGAACATTCTGATGACATGTGTCATGGAGCTATGTGATGACAAGGACATGGAGCAATGTGATGAGAGTGTTCATGGAGGATTGTGATGACAATGACATGGAGCATTGTGATGCAAAGGGTCATGGATCATTGTGATGACCAAGTTCATGGAGGATTTTGATGACAAGGGTGTTGTGCATTTTGATGAGAAGTGCTGGGAGCATTGTGATGACAGGGTCATGGAGCAATTTGATGAAAAGGGTCATGGAAAATTTTGATGAAAGGGGTTATGGAACATTGTGATGTCAGAGGTCATGGAGCATTATGATGAAAAGGGTCATGGAGCATTTTGATGACAGGGGTTATGGAGCATTGTGATGTCAGGGGTCATCGAACATTGTGATGATAAGTGCATGTAGCATTGTGATGACAGGAGTCATGGAAAACTGTGATAACAGGGGTGAGGGTGTATTGTGACGAATAGGGATGTAACATTGTGATATCTGTGGTGAGAGAGCATTGTGATGAGAAGTGCATGGAGCATTGTGATGACAAGTGTCATGGCACACTGTGATAACAAGCGTCACGGAGCATTGTGAATACAGGCGTCATGTAGCATTGGGATGACAAGGGCAAAGATCATTGTGATGACAAAGTTCATGGAGCATTGGGCTGAAAATGTTCATGGAGTATTGTGATGACAGGGGTCATGGAGCATTGTGATGACAGAGGTCATGTAGAATTTTGAGTTCATTGTGCTGACAATAGCCGGAAGCATTATGATGATTGGCATGATGCATTGTGATGACAGGGTTCATGGAGCATTGAGATGAAGAGGGGCATGGAGCATTGTGATTACAGGGGTCTTGGAGCATTGTGATGACAAGGGCATTGAGCATTTTGATGAGAAGTACATGGAACATTCTGATGACGTGTCATGGAGCTTTGTGATGACAAGGGCATAGAAAATTGTGATGGCAAGTGTCATGGAGCATTGTTATGACAGTGGTAATGGAGCATTGTGATAAGAAGGGCATGGAGCATTGTGATTACAAGGTTAATGGAGCATTGCGATGACAAATTTGTGGACCATTCGGATGAAAATTACGTGGCACATTGTGATGACAAGGGTCATGGAGCATTTTTTTGAGTAAGGCATGGAGCATTGTGATGGCAAGGGTCACGGAGCATTGTGATGAAAAGTTCATGGAGCATTGTGGTTACAAAGGTAACAGAGCCTTGTGATGATGTGGGTATCGCCCATCGTGATGACAAATATTATGAAGAATTGTGATGACTGGAGTCATGGAGCATTGTGATGACAGGGGTCATGGAGCATTGTGATGAAAAGGGCATGGAACATTGTGCTGAGAAAGGCATAGAGCATTGTGATGACATGTGTCATGGAGCAGTGTGATGACAAGCGTCTCGGAGCATTGTGAATACAGGGGTCATGGAGCATTGGAAAGACAAGGGCATGGATCATTGTGATGACAAGGGACATGGAGCACTGGGCTGAAAATGTTCATGGAGTGTTGTGATGACAGGGGTCATGGAGCATTTTGATGACTAGGGAATGGAACATTGTGATGACAAGAGTCTCGGATCATTGTGTTGTCAGGTGTCATGGAGTGTTGTGATGACAGTGGTCATGGAGAATTGTGATGATATTGGCCAGGGAGTATTGTGATGAGTAGGTCGTGGAGCATTGGGCTGAAAATGTTCATGGATTATTGTGAAGACAGGGGTCATGGAGCATTGTGATGACAAGGGAATGGAGCATGGTTATGACAAGGTCCTAGAGCATTGTGATGAGAAGACCATGGAGACTTGTGATGATAAGTCTCATGGAGCATTCTGATGAAAAGGGGCATGGAGCATTGTGATTACAGGGGTCTTGGAGCATTTTGATGACAAGAGCATGGAGCATTGTGATGAGAAGGCCATGAAGCATTCTGATGACATGTGTCATGGAGCTTTTTGATGACAAGGGCATGGAAAATTGTGATGGCATGTGTCATGGAGCATTGTGATGACAACGGAATGGAGCATGGTGATGACAAGGTCCTGGGGCATTGTGATGAGAAGACCATGGAGACTTCTGATGAGAAGTCTCATTGAGCATTCTGATGAAAAGGAGCATGGAGCATTGTGATTACAGGTGTCTTGGAGCATTGTGATGACTAGTGCATGGAGCATTGTGATGAGAAGGCCATGGAGCATTCTGATGACATGCGTCATGTAGTTTTGTGATGACAAGGGCATGGAGCATTTGTGATTACAGGGATCTTGGAGCATTGTGATGAAAAGTGCATGGATCATTGTTATGAAAAAGGCATGGAGCCTTGTCATGACAGGGTTCATGGAGCATTCTGACGACAAGTGTCAGGAAGCATTGTGTTGACAATTGTATTGAGCACTGTGATGACAAAGATCATGGAGCATTGTGATGAGAAGACCATGGATAATTGTGATGATGAGCGTCATGGGGTGTTGTGATGATAAGTGTTATGGAACCTTGTGATCACAAGGTTTTGGAACATTTTGATGACAGAGGTCATGGAGAATATTGATTTCATTGTGATGACAATAGCCTGTAGCATTACGATGATGGGCAGGGTGCATTGTGATGCCAGGGTTCATGGAGCATTGAGATGAAAAGGGGCATGGAACATTGTGATTACAAGGGTCTTGGAGCATTGTGATGACAAGGGCATGGAGCACTGTGATGAGAAGGCCATGGAACTTTCTGATGACATGCGTCATGGAGCTTTGTGATGACAAGGGCATGGAACATTGTGCTTTCAAGGGTCTGGAGCATTGTGATGACAAGTGTCATGGAACCTTGTGATGACTAGGCCGTGGAACATTTTGATGGCAAGGGTCATGGTGCATTTTTATGACAAGTGTAATGGAGCATTTTCATGAGAAGGGCATGGAAAATTGGTATGAAATGTTTCATGGATTATTGTGATGAGAGTGGGCATGGAGCATTGTGATGACAAGGGCACGGAACACTGTGATACATGGGTCATGCAGGATTGTAATGACAAGGGCATGGAGCATTGTGATGAGAAGGGCATCGAGCATTGTGATGACAACTGTCATGGAGCTTTGTGATGACAAGGGCATGGAGCAATGTGATGAGAGGGTTCATGGAGCATTGTGATGACAATGACATGGAGCATTGTGATGCCAAGGGTCATGGAGATTTGTGATGACAAGTCATGGAGCATTTTGATGACAAGGGCATGGTGCATTGTGCTGAGAAATGCAGGGAGCATTTTGATGACCAGGTCATGCTGCAATTTGATAAAAAGTGTAAAGGAACATTTTGATGGCAGTGGTTATAGAACATTGTGTTGTCAGGGGTCTTGGAGCTTTGGGATGAAAAGGGTCATGGAGCATTTTGATGACAGGGGTTATGGAACATTGTGATGTCAGGGGTCATGGAACATTGTGATGATAAGGGGATGTAGCATTGTGATGACAGTGTCCTGGAACATTGTGATTACAGGGATGAGGGAGTATTGTGATGACTAGTGATGGAACACTGTGATATCTCTGGTGAGAGAGCATTTTGATGAGAAGTGCATGGACCATTGTGATTACAAGTTTTATGAAGCATAGCAATGACAAGGTTGTGGACCGTTGTGATGAAATGCGCGTGGCACATTGTGATGACTATGTTCATTGAGCATTGTTCTGACAAAGAAATGGAGCTTTGTGATGACAAGGGCATGGAGCATTGTGATTACATGGGTCATGGAGCATTTAGATGACAATGGCGTCGAGCATTTTGATGAGAAGGCCATGGATAATTGTGATGACGCACCTCATGGAGCACAGTAATGACAAGGGTTATGGAGCATTGTGATGACAGTGGCCATGGAGAAATGTGATGACAAGTGTCATGGAGCATTCTGATGACAAGCTTGTGGAGTATTGTGACGACAGTGGCTTGGAGCATTGTGATGAAAAGGGCATGGAGCATTGTGATTAAAAAGGCATGAAGCCATTTCATGACAGGTTTCAAGGAGCATTCTGATGACAAGTGTCAGGGAACATTGTGATGACATGTGTATTGAGAATTGTGATGAAAAAGATCATGGAGCATTTTGACGAAAAGAGCATAGAGTATTGTGATGACAGGCATCATGGAGCGTTGTGATGACAAGTGTTATGGAACATTGTGATCACAAGGGTTTGGAGCATTGTGATGATAGAAGTCATGGATCATTTTGTTTTCAAGGAGCATGCAGCATTGTGATGACAAGGGCATGAAGCAATGTGATCCCAAGGTTCATGGATGATTGTGATGACAATGCTAAGGGAGTATTGTGATGACAAGCAAATGGAGCATTTTGATGGCAAGGTCATGTAGCATTTTGCTGACACAGGCATGGAGCATTGTGATGATAAGGGTCATAGAGCACTTTGATGAGAAGCATCACGGATCACTGTGGTTACAGGGGTCATGGAGCATTGGGATGGCAAGGTCATGGATCATTGTGATGACAAGTGTCATGGAGTATTGGGCTGAAAATATTAAAGGAGCATTGTGATGACTAGGGAATGGAGCATTGTGATGACTAGAGTCCCGGATCACTGTGTTGTCAGGGGTCATGGAGCGTTGTGATGACAGTGGTCATGGAGCATTGTGATGATAGGGATCATGAAGCATTGTGATGAGAAGTTCCTGGAGAATTGGCGTGAAAATGTACAGGAAGTATTGTGACGACAGGGGTCATGGAGCATTGTGATGACAAGGGAATGGAGCACTGTGATGAAAGGTTCCTGGAGCACTGTGATGAGGAGACCATGGAGCCTCGTAATAAGAAGTCTCATGGAGCATTCTGATGAAAAGGGGCATGGAGTATTGTGATTACAGCGGTCTTGGAGCATTGTGATGACAAGGGCATGGAGCATTGTGATTACTGGTGTCTTGGAGCATTGTGATGAAATTGGCATGGATCATTGTTATGAAAATGGTATGGAGCCTAGTCATGACAGGGTTCCAGTAGCATACTGATGAGAAGTGTCAGGGAGCATTGTGATGACATGTGTATAGAACATTGTGATGACAAAGGTCATGGAGCACTGTGATGAGAAGACCATGGTTAACTGTGATGATGAGCTTCATGGGGCGTTGTGATGATAAGTGTTATGGAACATTGTGATCACAAGGATTTGGAGCATTGTGATGAGATAGATCATCGAATATTTTGATTTCATTGTGATGACAATAGCCTGAAGCATTATGATGATGGGCATGGTGCATTTTGATGACAGGGTTCATGGAGCATTGAGATGCAAAGGGGCATGGAGCATTGTGATTAGAGGGTTCATGGGGCATTGTGATGACAATGGCATGGAGCATTGAGATGCCAATTGTCATGGAGCTTTGTGATGACAAAGGTCATGGAGCATTTTGATGACAAGGGCGTGGTACATTGTGATGAGAAGGGCAGGGAGCATTGTGATGACAGGGTCATAGAGCAATTTGATGAAAAGTGTCATGGAATATTTTAATGACAGGGGTTATGGAACATTGTGATGTCAGGGTTCATGGAGCATTTTGATGAAAAGGATCATGGAAAATTATGATGACATGGGTTATGGAACATTGTGATGTCAGGGGTCATTGAGCATTTTGAGAAAAAGTGTTATGGAGCATTATGATGACAGGGGTTATGGAACATTGTGATGTCAGGGGTCACCGAACTTTGTGATGATATATGCATGTAGCATTGCAAAGACAAAAGTCATGGAACATTGTGATGACAGGGGTGAGGGAGTATTGTGATGAATAGTGCTGTAACATTGTGATATCATTGGTGAGAAAGCATTTTGATGAGAAGTGCATGGAGAATTGTGATGACAAGTTTTATGGAGCATCGTGGTGACAAGATTGTGGAGCACTGTGATGACAAGTGCAGGGTGAATTGTGATGACATGGGTCATGGAGCATTGATCTGACAAGCGCATGGAGCATTGTGATGACAAGGGTCATGGAGCATTGTGCTGAGAAAGGCATAGAACATTGTGATGACAAGGGTCAAAGAGCATTGTGATGAAAAGTTATTGGAGCATTGTGGTTAAATATGTCACAGAGACTGTTGATGACGAGGGCATGGACCACTGTGATGAAAAAGGTCAGGAATCATTGTGATGAATGGAGGCATGGAGCATTGTGATGACAGGTGTCATGGAGCATTGTGATATCAAGGACATGGAGCATTGTGATGACAAGGGAATGGAGCATTGGTCTAATAATTTTCATGGATTATTGTGATGACTGTTGTAATGGCGCATTGTGATGACCAGGTCATGCAGTATTGTGAAGACAGGTGTCAAGGAGCATTGTGATGACATATGTAATGGCCCATAGTGATGACAATGGCATGGAGCATTGTGATGCCAAGTGTCATGGAGGATTCTGAAGACAAAGGTAATGGAGCATTGTGATGACAATGGCTTGGAGCATTGTGATGACAAGGGTCAGGGAGTATTTTGCTGACAGGTGCAGGGAGAATTGTGATGAAAACGGTCATGAAGTATTCTGATGAAAAGCTTGTGGAGTATTTTGATGACAATGGCATGGACACTGTGATGAAAAAGGCATGTGGCATTGTGATGACAAGTGTATTGAGAATTGTGATGACAAATGTCATGGAGCATTGTGATGAGTACGGCATGGAGTATTCTGATGACAGGCATCATGGAGCGTTGTGATGACAAGTGTTATGAAACATTGTGATCACAAGGGTTTGGAGCACTGTGATGACAGAGGTCATGGATCATTTTGATTTCAAGGAGCATGGAGCATTGTGATGACAAGGGCATGAAGCAATGTGATCCCAAGGTTCATGGAGGACTGTGATGACAATGGTAATGGAGTATTGTGATGAAAAGCGAATAGAGCATTGCAATGACAAGGTCAGGTAGCATTTTGCCGACAAAGACATGGAGCATTGTGATGACAGGTGTCATGGAGCACTGTGATGACAAGCGTCACGGAGCATTGTGAATACAGGGGTCATGGAGCATTGGGATGACAAGGGCATGGATCTTTGTGATGACAAGTGTCATGGAGCATTGGGCTGAAAATGTTCATGGAGTATTGTGATGACAGGGATCATGGAGCATTTTGATGACAAGTTCCTGGAGCACTTTGATGAGAAGACAATGGAGACTTGTGATGACAAGTCTCATGGAGAATTCTGATGAAAAGGGACATGTAGCATTGTGATTACAGGGGTCTTGGAGCATTGTGATGACAAGGGCATGGAGCAATGTGATGAGAAGGCCATGGAGCATTCTGATGACATGCGTCATTGAGCTTTGTGATGACAAGGGCATGGAGCATTGTGATTACAGGGGTCTTGGAGCATTGTGCTTAAAAGGGCGTGGATCATTGTGATCAAAAAGGCATGGAGACGTGTCATGACAGGGTTCATGGAGCATACTGATGACAAGTGTCAGGGAGCATTGTGATGACAAGTGTATTGAGCATTGTGATATCAAAGGTCATGGAGCATTGTGATGAGGAGACCATGGATAATTGTGATGATGAGCGTCATTGGGTGTTGTGATGATAAGTGTTATGGAACATTGTGATCACAAGGGATTGGAGCATTGTGATGACAGAGGTCATGGAGCATATAGATTTCATTGTGATAACAATAGCCTGAAGCATTATCATGATGGGCCTGATGCATTGTGATGACAGTGTTCATGGAGCATTGAGATGAAAAGGGGCATGGAGCATTGTGATTACAGGGTTCTTGGAGCATTGTGATGTCAAGGGCATGGAGCATTTTGATGAGAAGGACATGGATCATTCTGATGGCATGTGTCATGGAGCTTTGTGATGACAAGGGCATGGAGCATTGTGATTACAGGGGTCTTGGAGCATTGTGATGACAAGTGTCATGGAGCCTTGTGATGACAAGGCCGTGGAATATTGTGATGGCAGGGGTCATGGAACATTGTTATGATAGGGATAATGGAGCATTGTGATGAGAAGGACATGGAGCATTGTGAATACAAGGATTATGGAGCATTACCATGACAAATTTGTGGACCGTTGTGATGAAAAGCGCGTAGCATATTGTGATGACCAGGGTCATGGAGCATTTTTCTGACAAAGGCATGGAGCATTTTGATGACAATGGTCACGAAGCATTGTGATGAAAATTTCATGGAGCATTGTGGTTATGAAGGTCACAGAGCCTTGTGATAACGCGGTCATGGACCATTGTGATGACAAATGTTATGAAGCATTGTGATGACTGGAGTCATGGAGCATTGTGATGACAGTGGACATGGAGCTTTGTGATGACAAGGGCATAGAGCATTTTGGTGACAGGGGCATGGAGCATTGGTCTGACAAGTTTCATAGATTATTGTGATGACAGTGGACATGGTGCATTGTGATGACAAGGGCATGGATCATTGTGATGAGAAGGTCATGCAGTATTGTGAAGACAGCTGTCAGGGAGCATTGTGATGACATATGTAATGGCCCATTGTGGTGACAATGGCATGGAGCATTGTGATGCCAAGTGTCATGGATGATTCTGATGACAAATGTAATGGAGCATTGTGATGACAATGGCTTGGAGCATTGTGATGACAAGGGTTAAGGAGCATTGTGCTGACCAGTGCATGGAGAATTGTGATGACAAGGGTCATGGAGCAATCTGATGACAAACTTGTGGAGTATTATGATGACAACGGCATGGAGCATTGTGATGAAAACGGCATGGGGCATTATGATGAAAAAGGCATGGGGCCTTTTCATGACAGATTTCAAGGAGCATTCTGACGACAAGTGTCAGGGAGCATTGTGATGACAAGTGTATTGAGAATTGTGATGACCAAGGTCATGGAGCTTTGTGATGAAAAGGGCATGGAGTATTGTGATGACAGGCATCATGGAGCATTGTGATGACAAGTGATATGGAGCATTGTGATCACAAGGCTTTGGAGCATTTTGATGACAGATTTCATGGATCATTTTTATATCAAGGAGCATGGAGCATTGTGATGACAAGGGCATAAAGCAATGTGATCCCAAGGTTCATGGAGGATTGTGATGACAATGGTAATGGAGTATTGTGATGACAAGCACATAGAGCTTTGTAATTACAAGGTCATTTAGCCTTTTGCTGACAAAGTCATCTAGCATTGTGATGACAGGTGTCATGGAGCACTGTGATGACAAGCATCACGGAGGATTGTGAACACAGGGGTCATGGAGCATTGGGCTGAAAAGGGCATGCATCATTGTGATGACAAGTATCATGGAGCATTGGGCTGAAAATATTCATGAAGTATTGTGATGACAGGGGACATGGAGAATTGTGATGACATAAGTCATGGAGAATTTTGATTTCATTGTGCTGACAATAGCTGGAAGCATTATAATGATGGGCATGATGCATTGTGATGACAGGTTTCATGGAGCATTGAGATGAAAAGGGGCATGGAGCATTGTGATTACAGGGGTCTTGAGCATTGTGATGACAAGGGCATGGAGCATTGTGATGAGAAATCCATGGAACATTCTGATGACATGTGTCATGGAGCTTTGTGATGACAAGGGCATGGAGCATTGTGATTACAGGGGTCTTGGATCATTGTGATGACAAGTGTCATGGAGCCATGTGATTACAAGTCCGTGGAACATTGTGATGGCAGGGGTCATGGAGCATTGTGATGAGAAGGGCATGGAGCATTGTGATTACATGGGCACGGAACACTGTGATACATGGGTCATGCAGGATTTTAATGACTAGGCCATGGAGCATTGTGATGAGAAATGCATCGAGCATTGTGATGATAAGTGTCATGGAGCTTTCTGATGACATGGGCATGGAGCAATGTGATGAGAGGGTTCATGGAGCATTGTGATGACAATGACATGGAGCATTGTGATGCCATGTGTCATGGAGCTTTGTGATGACAAGTCATGGAGCATTTTGATGACAAGGGAATGGTGCATTGTGATGAGAAGTGCAGGGAGCATTTTGATGACCAGGTCATGCAGCAATTTGATAAAAAGTTTAATGGAATATTTTGATGGCATGGGTTATAGAACATTGTGATGTCAGGGTTCTTGGAGCTTTGGGATGAAAAGGGTCATGGAGCATTTTGATGACAGGGGTTATGGAACATTGTTATGTCAGGGATCATGCAATATTGTGTTGATAAAGGGATGTAGCATTGTGATGACAGGGTCATGGAACATTGTGATTCCAGGGGTGAGGGTGTATTGTGATGACTAGTGATGGAACATTGTGATATCTATGGTGAGACAGCATTTTGATGAGAAGTTCATGGACCATTGTGATAACAATATTTATGGAGCATTGCAATCATAAGGTTGTGGACAGTTGTGATTAAATGTGCGTGGCACATTGTGATGACAATGGTCATGGAGCATTGTTCTGACAAAGAAATTGAGCATTGTGATGACAAGGGTCCCAGAGAATGGTGAGGAAATGTTCATGGAGCATTGTGGTTACAAATGTCACAGAGCCTTGTGATGACGCGGACATGGACCATTGTGATGACAAACGTTATGAACCATTGTGATGACTGGAGTCACAGAGCTTTGGGATGATAGGGGTCATGGAGCATTGTGATGACAATTGCATGGAGCATTGTGATGACAGGGGAATGGAACATTGGTCTGAAAAATTTCATAGATTATTGTGATGACCATGGGCATGGTGCATTGTGAGGACAAGGGCATGGAGCATTGTGATGAGAAGGTCATGGAATATTGTGAAGAGAGATGTCAGGGAGCATTGTGATGACATATGTCATGGTCCATTGCGATGACAATGGCATGGAGCATTGTGATGCCAATTGTAATGGAGGATTGTGATGACAAATATAATGGAGCATTGTGATGATTAGGGCTTGCAGCATTATGATGACAAGGGCCATTGATAATTTTCATGACAAGGTCGTGAAGCATTGTGATGACAAGATCCTGGAGCATTGTGATGACAAAGCTATGGAGCCTTGTGATGACAAGTCTCATGGAGCATACAGATGAAAAGGGGCATGGAGCATTGTGATTACAGGGGTCATGGAACATTGTGATGACAAGGGCATGGAACATTGTGAGGAGAAGACCAAGGAGCATTCTGATGGCATGCATCATTGAGATTTGTGATGACAAGAGCTTGGAGGATTTTGATTACATGGGTCTTGGAGCATTATGATTAAAAGGGCATGGATCTTTGTGATGAAAAAGGCATGGAGCCTCGTCATGACAGAGTTCAAGGAGCATACAGACAACAAGTGTCAGGGAGCATTTTGATGACAAGTGTATTGAGCATTGTGATGACAAAGGTCATGGAGCATTGTGATTAGAAGACCAAGGATAATTGTGATGAGGAGCATCAAGGGGCATTGTGATGACAAGTGTTATGGAACATTGTGATCACAAGGGATTGGAGCATTGTTATGACAGGGGTCATGGGGCATTTTGATTTCATTGTGATGACAATAGCATGAAGCATTATGATGATAGGCATGGTGCATTGTAATGACAGGGTTAATGGTTCATTGAGATGAAAAAGGGCATGGAGCATTGTGATTACAGGGTTCTTGTAGTGTTGTGATGAGAAGGGTCATGGAGCCTTGTGATGACAAGACCATGGAATATCGTGATGGCAGGGGCATGGAGCATTGTTATGAGAGGGGTAATGGAGCATTGTGATGGCAAGGGCATGGATCATTGTGATGAGAAGGCCATGTAGCATTCTGATGACATGTGTCATCGAGCACTGTGATGACAATGACATGGAGCATTGTGATGCCATGGGTCAGGGCTCTTTGAATTGACATAGGTCATGGAGCATTTTGATGGCAAAGGCGTTGTGCATTGTGATGAGAAGGGCAGGGAGAATTGTGATGACAGGTTCATGGAGCAATTTGTTGAAAATTTTCATGGAACATTTTGATGACAGGTGTTATGGAACATTGTGATGTCAGGGGTCATCGAACATTTTGATGATAAGTGCATGTAGCATTGTGATGACAGGAGTCATGGAACATTGTGATGACAGGTGGGAGGGAGTATTGTGACAAATAGTGATGTAGCATTGTGATATCAGTGGTGAGAGAGCATTTTGATTAGAAGTGCATGGAGCATTATGATGACAATGTTTATCGAGCATTGTGATGACAAGATTGAAGAGCACTGTGATGACAAGTGCATGGTGCATTGTGATGACATGTGTCATGGAGCATTGTGATGACAAGGATCATGGAGCATTGTGCTGAGAAAGGCATAGAGCATTGTGATGACAAGGGTCAAAGAGCATTGTGATGAAAAGTTCATGGGGCATTGTGGTTAAAATGGTCACAGAGACTGTTGATGACGAGGGCATGGACCATTGTGATGACAAAGGTCATGAAGCATTGTGATGACTGGAGTCACGGTGGATTGTGATGACAGGGGTCAGGGAGCATTGTGATAACAAGGGCATGGAGCACTGTGATGACAAGGGCATGGAACATTAGTCTAATAAGTTCCATGGATTGTTTCGATGACAGTTCGAATGGCACATTGTGATGACAAGGGCATGGAGCATTGTGATGACCAGGTCATGCAGTATTGTGAAGAGAGGTGTCAGGGAGCATTGTGATGACATATGTAATGGCCCATTGTGATGACAATGGCATGGAGAATTGTGATGACCAGGTCATGCAGTATTGTGAAGAGAGGTGTCAGGGAGCATTGTGATGACATATGTAATGGCCCATTGTGATGACAATGGCATGGATCATTGTGATGCCAAATGTCATGGAGGATTCTGATGACAAAGGTTATGGAACATTGTGATGACAATGGCTTGGAGCATTGTGATGACATGGGACAGGGAGCATTGTGCTGACAATTGCATGGAGTATTGTGATGACAAGGGTCATGGAGCATTCTGATGACAAGCTTGTGGAATATTTTGATGACAATGGCATGGAGCAGTGTGATGAAAATGGCATGGGGCATTGTGAAGGAAAAGGCATGGAGCCTTTTCGTGGCCGGTTTCAAGGAGCATTCTGATGACAATGTCAGGGAGCATTGTGATGACATGTATATTGAGAATTGTGATGACAAAGTTATGGAGCATTGTGATGAAAAGGGCATGGAATATTGTGATGACAGGCCTCATGGAGCGTTGTGATGACAAGTGTTATGGAAGATTGTGATCACAAGGCTTTGGAGCATTGTGATGACAGAGGTCATGGATCATATTGATTTAAAGGAGCATGGAGCATTGTGATGACAAGGGCATGAAGCAATGTGATCCCAAGGTTCATGGAGGATTGTGATGACAATGGAAATGAAGTATTGTGATGACAAGCGCATAGAGCATTGTAATGACAAGGTCATGTAGCATTTTGCTGACAAAGGCATGGAGCATTGTGATGACATGTGTCATGGATCACTGTGATGACAAGCGTCATGGACCATTGTGAATACAGGGGTCATGGAGCATTGGGATGACAAGGGCATGGATCATTGTGATGACAAGTGTCATGGAGCAGTGGGCTGAAAATATTCATGGAGTGTTGTGATGACATGGGTCATGGAGCATAGTGATGAGTAGGGAAAGGAGCATTGTGATGAGAAGAGTCCCGGATCATTGTGTTGTCAGGAGTCATGGAGTGTTGTGATGACAGTGGTCATGGAGCATTGTGAAGATATTGGCCATGGAGTATTGTGATGTGTAGGTCGTGGAGCATTGGGCAGAATATGTTAATGGATTATTGTGATGACAGAGGTCATGGAGCATTGTGATGACAAGGGAATGGAGAATGGTGATGACAATATCCTGGATCTTTTTGATGAGATGACCATGGAGACTTGTGATGAGAAGTCTCACGGAGCATTCTGATGAAAATGGGTATGGAGCATTGTGATTACAGGGGTCTTGGAGCATTTTGATGACTAGGGCATGGAGCATTGTGACGAGAAGGCCATGGGGCATTCTGATGACAAGCTTCATGGAGTTTTGTGATGACAAGCACATGGAGCATTGTGATGACAGTGATCTTGGAGCATTGTGATGAAAAGGGCATGGATCATTGTGATGAAAAAGTCATGGAGCCTTGTCATGACAGGTTTCAAGGAGCATACTGACGACAAGTGTCAGGGAGCATTGTGATGACAAGTGTATTGAGCACTGTGATGACAAAGGTCATGGAGCATTGCGATGAGAATACCATGGATAATTGTGATGATGAGCGTCATGGGGATTTGTGATGATAAGTGTTATGGAACATTGTGATCACAAGGGTTTGGAGCATTATGATGACAGAGGTCATGGAGAATTTTGATTTAATTGTGATGTCAATAGCCTGAAGCATTATGGTGATGGGCATGGTGCATTGTGATGACAGGGATCTTGGAGCACTGAGATGCAAAGTGGCATGGAGCATTGTGATTACAGGGGTCTTGGAGCATTGTGATGTCAAGGGTCAGGGAGCCTTGTGATGACAAGGCCGTGGAACATTGTGATGGCAGGGGTCATGGAGCATTTTTATGACAGAGGTAATGGAGCATTGTGATGAGAAGTGCATTGAGCATTGGCCCGAAAGTTTTCATGGATTATTGTGATGAGAGTGGGCATGGAGCACTGTGATGACAAGGGCACGGAACACTGTGATACATGGGTCATGGAGGATTGTGATGAAAAGGGCATGGAGCATTTTGATGAGAAGGGCATCGAGCATTGTGATGACAAGTGTCATGGAGCATTGTGATGACAAGGGCATGGAGCAATGGGATGAGAGCGTTCAGGGAGCATTGTGATGACAATGACATGGAGCATTGTGATGACAAGGGTCATGGATCTTTGTGATGACAACGGTCATGGAGCATTTTGATGACAAGCGTGTGGTGCATTGTGATGAGAAGGAAAGGGAGCATTTTGATGACAGGTTCATGCTGCAATTTGATGAAAAGTGTCATGTAACATTTTGACGACAGGGGTTACAGAACATTGTGTTGCCATGGGTCATGGAGCTTTGGGATGAAATGTGTCATGGAGCATTGTGATGACAGTGGTTATGGAATATTGTGATGTCACGGGTCATGGAACATTGTGATTACAGGGTTGAGGGAGGATTGTGATGACTAGTGATGGAATATTGTGATATCTCAGGTGAGAGAGCATTTGGATGAGAAGTGCATGGACCATTGTGATTACAAGGTTTATGGAGCATATCGATGACAAGGTTGTGGATCATTGTGATGAAAAGCGCATGGCACATTGTGATGACAAGGGTAATGGAACATTGTTCTGACAAAAGCATGGAGCATTGTGATGACAAGTGTCACGGAGCATTGTGATGAAAAGTTCATGGAGCACTGTGGTTACAAAAGTCACAGAGCCTTGTGATGACGCGGGCATGGACCGTTGTGATGACAAACCTTATGAAGCATTGTGATGACTTGAGTCACGGAGCATTGTGATGTCAAAAGTAATTTAGCATTGTGATGACAATGGCTTGGAGCATTGTGATGACAAGGTTCAGGGAGCATTGTGCTGACAAGTGCATGGATAATTGTGATGAAAAAGGTCATGGAACATTCTGATGACAATCTTGTGGAGTATTTTGATGACAATGGCATGGAGCATTGTGATGAAAACGGCATGGGACATTGTGATATGAAAAGCATGGAGCCTTTTTGTGACAGGTTTCAAGGAGCATTCTGAAGGCAAGTTTCAGGAAGCATTGTAATGACAAGTGTATTAGAATTGTGATGACAAAGATTATGGAGCATTGTGATGAAAAGGCCGTGGAGTATTGTGATGACAGGCATCATGGAGCGTTGTGATGACAAGTGTTATGGAACATTGTGATGACAAGGGTTTGGAGCATTGTGATGACAGAGGTCATGGATCATTTTGATTTCAAGGAGCATGGAGCATTGTGATGAAAAGGGTATGAAGCAATGTGATCCCAAGGTTCATGGAGGATTGTGATGACAATGGTAAAGGAGTATTGTGAGGACAAGCACATAGAGCATTGTAATGACAAGGTTATGTAGCATTTGCTGACAAAGGCATGGAGCATTGTGATGACAGGGGTCATGGAGCACTGTGATGACAAGCGTCACGGAGCATTGTGAATACAGTGGTCATGGAGCATTGGGATGACAAGGACATGGTTCATTGAGATGAAAAGTGTCATGGAGCATTGGGCTGAAAATGTTCATGGAGTATTGTGATGAGAGGGGTCATGGAGCATTGTGATGACTTGGGAATTGAGCATTTTGATGACAAGAATTCCGGATCATTGTGTTGTCAGGTGTCATGGAGTGTTGAGATGACAGTGGTCATGGTTCATTGTGATGATATTGGCCATGGAGAATTGTGATGAGTAGGTCGTGGAGCATTGTGATTACAGGTGTCTTGATGCATTGTGATGAAAAGGGCATGTATCATTGTGAAGAAAAAGGCATTGAGCCTTGTCATGAGAGTGTTCAAGAAGCATACTTACGACAAGTGTCAGGTAGCATTGTGATGACAAGTGTATTGAGCATTTGAAGCCAAAGTCATAGAGCATTGTGATGAGAAGACCATGGATAATTGTGATGATGAGCGTCATGGGGTGTTGTGATGATAAGTCTTATGGAACATTGTGATCACAAGGGTTTGGAGCATTATGATGACAGATGTCATGGAGAATTTAGATTTCATTGTGATGACAATAGCATGAAACATTATGATGATGGGCATGGTGCATTGTGATGACTGGATTCATGGAGCATTGAGATGAAAAGGGGAATGGAGCATTGTGATTACCGGGGTCTTGGAGCATTGTGATGATTAGGGCATGGAGCATTGTGATGAGAAAGCCAAGGAACATTCTGATGGCATGTGTCAAGGAGCTTTGTGCTGACAAGGGCATGGAGCATTGTGATTACAGGGGTTTTGGGGCATTGTGATGACAAGGGTCATGGAGCCTTTTGATGATATGCCGTTGAACAATGTGATGGCAGGTGTCATGGAGCATTGTTATGACAGAGGTAATGGAGCATTGTGATGAGAAGGGCATTGAGCTTTGGCCTAAAATATTTCATGGATTATTGTAATGAGAGTGGGCATGGAGCATTGGCATTACAAGGGCACGGAACACTGTGATACATGGTTCATGGAGGATTGTAATGACCAGGACATGGAGCATTGCGATGAGAAGGGCATCGAGCATTGTGATGACAAGTGTCATGGAGCTTTGTGATGACAAGGGCATGGAGCAATGTGATGAGAGCGTTCATGGAGCATTGTGATGACAATGACATGGATCATTGTGATGCCAAGGGTCATGGAGATTTGTGATGACAAATAACAGGGAGTATTTCGATGACTATGGCGTGGTGCATTGTGATGAGAAGGGCAGGGAGCATTTTGATTACAGGTTCATGCAGCAATTTGATTAAAATATAATGGAATATATTGAGGGCAGGTGTTATAGAACATTGTGATGTCAGGGGTCATGGAGCTTTGGGATGAAAAGGGTCATGGAGCATTTTGATTACAGGGGTTATGGAACATTGTGATGTCAGGGATCATGGAACATTGTGATGATAAGGGTATGTAGCACTGTGATGACAGGGGTCATGGAACATTATGATTACAGGGGTGAGGGAGTATTGTAATGACTAGTGATGGAACATTGTGATATCTCTGGTGAGAGAGCATTTTGATGAGAAGTGCATGGAGCATTGGGATTACAAGGTTTATGAAGCATAGAGATGACAAGGTTGTGGACCGATGTGATGAAAAGCACGTGGCACATTGTGATGACAAGTGTCATGGAGCATTGTTCTGACAAAGGCATGGAGCATTTTGATGACAAGGGTCACGGAGCATTGTGATGAAAAGTTCATGGAGCATTTTGGTTACAAAGGTCACAGAGCCTTGTGATGACACGGGTAAGGACCGTTTTGATGACAAACATTATGAAGCATTGTGATGACTGGAGTCATGGAGCACTGTGATGATAGGGGGCATGGAGCCTTGTGATGACAAGGGTAGGGATCATGGTGATGAGAAGGTCATGGAGTATTGTGAAGACAGGTGTCAGGGAGCATTGTGATTACATATGTCATGGTCCATTGCGATGATAATGGCATTGAGCATTGTGATGCCAAATGTAATGGAGGATTGGGATGACAAATAAAATGGAGCATTGTGATGACTAGGGCTTGGAGCACTATGATGACAAGGGACATTGAGAATTTTCATGACAAGGTCGTGAAGCATTGTGATGACAAGGTCCTGGAGCATTGTGATGAGAAATCCATGGAGCCTTGTGATGACAATCTCATATAGAATACTGATCAAAAGGGGCATGGACAATTGTGATTACAGGGGTCTTGGAACATTGTGATGACAAGGGCATGGATCATTGTGAAGAGAAGGCCAAGGAGCATTCTGAGGACATGCGTCATTGAGCTTTGTGATGACAAGTGCATGGAGCATTGTGAATACAGGGGTCTTGGAGCATTGTGATGAAAAGGGCATGGAATATTGTGATGAAAAATGCATGGAGCCTTGCCATGACAGGGTTAAAGGAGCATACAGACAACAAGTGTTATGGAGCATATTGATGACAAGTGTATTGAGCATTGTGATGACAAAGGTCATGGAGCATTGTGATGAGAAGTCCATGGAGCATTCTGATGACATGTGTCATGGAGCTTAGTGATGACAAGGGCATGTTGCAATGTGATGCCAAGGGTCATGGATATTTGTGATGACAAATGTCATGGAACATTTTGATGACAAGGGCGTTGTGCATTGTAATGAGAAGTGCAGGGAGCATTGTGATGACATGGTCACGGAGAAATTTGATGAAAAGTGTCAAGGAACATTTTGATGACAGGGGTTATGGAACATTGTGATGTCATGGGTCATCGAACATTGTGATGATAAGTGCATGTAGCATTGTGATGACAGGAGTCATGGAACATTGTGATGACAGAGGTGAAGGAGTATTGTGTCGAATAGTGAAGTAACATTGTGATATCAGTGGTGAGAAAGCATTTTGATGAGAAGTGCATGGAGCATTGTGATGACAAGGTTTATGGAGCATTGTGATGACAAGATTGTGGAGCACTGTGATGACAAGATTGTGGAGCACTCTGATGACAAGCGCATGGTGCATTGTGATGACATGTGTCATGGAGCATTTTGCTGACAAGCGCATGGAGCATTGTGAGGACAAAGGTCATGGAGCATTGTGCTGAGAAAGGCATAGAGCATTGTGATGACAAGGGTCAAAGAGAATTGTGATGAAAAGTTCATGGAGCATTGTGGTTAAAAAGGTCACAGAGACTGTTGATGACGAGGGCATTGACCATTGTGATGACAAAGGTCATGAAGCATTGTGATGACTGGAGTCACGGAGCACTGTGATGACAGGGGTCATGGAGCATTGCGATGAAAAGGGGCATGGAGCATTGTGATGACAAGGGCATGTATCATTGGTCTCATAATTTTCATGGATTATTGCGATGACTGTTGGTATGGTGCATTGTGGTGACAAGGTCATGGAGCATTGTGATAAAGAGGTCATGCTGTATTGTGAAGACTGGTGTCATGGAGCATTGTGATGACAGGGTTCATGCAGCATTGTGATGACTAGGGAATGGAGTATAGTGATGACAAGAGTCCCGGATCATTGTGTTGTCAGGTGTCATGGAGTGTTGTGATGACAGTTGTCATGGTGCATTGTGATGATATTGGTCATGGAGCATTGTGATGAGAAGGTTATGGAGCATTGTGCTGATAATATTCGTGGAGTATTGTGATGACAATGGTCATGGAGCATTGTGATGACAAGGGAATGGAGCATAGTGATGACAAGGTCATGTAGCATTGTAATGAGAAGTCCTTGGAGGCTTGTGATGAGAAGTTTCATGGAGCATTCTGATGAAAAGTGGCATGGATCATTGTGATTACAGTGGTCTTGGAGCATTGTGATGACAAGGGAATGGAGCATTGTCAGAGACGGCCATGCAGCATTCTGATGACATGGGTCATGGAACTTTGTGATGACAAGGGCTTGGAGCATTGTGATTACAGGTGTCTTGGAGCATTTTGATGAAAAGGGCACGGATCATTGTGATGAAAATGTCATGGAGACTTGTCATGACAGGGTTAATGGAGCATACTGAAGACAAGGGTCAGGGAGCATTGTGATGAGAAGTGTATTGAGCATTGTGATGACAAAGGTCATGGAGCATTGTGATGAGAAGACCACGGATAATTGTGATGATGAGCGTCATGGTGTGTTGTGATGATAAGTGTTATGGAACATTGTGATCACAAGGGTTTGGAGCATTATGATGACAGAGGTCATGGAGAATATTGATTTCATTGTGATGACAATAGCCTGAAGCATTATGATGATGGGCATGGTGCATTGTGATGACAGGGATCATGGAGCATTGAGATGAAAAGGGGCATGGAACATTGTGTTTACAGTGGTCGTGGAGCATTGTGATGACAAGGGCATGGAACATTGGTCTAATAAGTTTCATGGATTATTGCGATGACAGTTGGAATGGCGCATTGTGATGACAAGGGCATGGAGCATTGTGATGACCAGGTCATGCAGTATTGTGAAGACAGGTGTCAGGGAGCATTGTGATGACATATGTAATGGCCCAATGTGATGACGATGGCATGGAGCATTGTGATGCGAAGTGTCATGGAGGATTCTGATGACAAAGTTAATAGAGCATTGTGATGACAATGGCTTGGAGCATTGCAATGACAAGGGTCAAGGAGCATTGTGTTGACAAGTGCATGGAGAATTGGGATGACAAGGGTCATGGAGCATTCTGGTGACAAGCTTGTGGAGTATTTTGATGACAATGGCATGGAGCATTGTGATGAAAATGGCATGGTGCATTGTGATGAAAAATGCAGGGAGCCTTGTGATGACAGGTCTCATGGAGCATACTGATGAAAAGGGGCATGGAGCATTCTGATTACATGGGTCTTGGAACATTCTGATAGCAAGGGCATGGAGCACTGTGATGACAAGGGCATGGAGCATTGGTCTAAAAAGTTTCATGGATTATTTTGATGACAGTTGGAATGGCGCATTGTGATGACAGTGGTCATGGAGCACTGTGATGATACTGCTCATGGAGCATTGTGATAAGACCGTCATGGAGCATTGGGTTGAAAATGCTCATAGAGTATTGTGATGACAGGTGTCAAGGAGCATTGTGATGACAAGAGAATGGAGCATGGTGATGACAAGGTCCTGGAGCATTGTGATGAGATGACGATGGAGACTTGTGATGACAAGTCTCATGGAGCATTCTGACGAAAAGGGGCAAGGATCTTTGTGATTACAGGGGTCTTGGAGCACTGTGATGACAAGTGCATGGAGCATTGTGAGGAGAAGGCCATGGAACATTCTGATGGCATGCGTCATGGAGCTTTATGATGACAAGGGCATGGAGCATTGTGATTACAGGGGTCTTGGAGCATTGTGATGACAAGGGTCATGTATCCTTTTGATGACAAGGCCGTGGAACATTGTGATGGCAGCGGTCATGGAGCATAGTTATGACAGAAGTAATGGAGCATTGTAATCAGAATGGCATTGAGCACTGATCTTAAATGTTTCATGGATTATTGTGATGAGAGTGGGCATGGAGCACTGTGATGACAAGGGCACGGTACACTGTGATACATGGGTCATGGTGGATTGTAATGACCAGGGCGTGGATCATTGTGATGAGAAGGGCATCGAGCATTGTGATGACAAGTGTCATGGAGCTTTGTTATGACAAGGGCATGGATCAATATGATGAGAGGTTTCATGGAGCATTGTGATGACAATGACATGGAGCATTGTGATGCCAAGGGTCATGGAGCTTTGTGATGTCAAATGTCATGGAGCATTTTGATGACAAGTGTGTGGTGCATTGTGATGAGAAGGGCAGGGAGCATTTTGATGACAGGGTCATGCAGCAATTTGATGAAAAATGTAATGGAACGTTTTGATGACAGGGGTTATAGAACATTGTGATGCCAGGGATCATGGAGCTTTGGGATGAAAAGGGTCATGGAGCATTTTGATGACAGGGGTTATGGAACATTGTGATGACTGGAGTCACGGAGCATTGTGATGACAGGGGTCATGGAGCATTGTGATAACAAGGGCATGGATCATTGTGATGACAGGGGAATGGAGCATTGCTCTGAAAAGTTTCATAGATTATTGTGATGACAGTGGACATGGTGCATTGTGATGACAAGGGCATGGAGCATTTTGATGACAAGAGTCCCGGATCATTGTGTTGTCAGGTGTTATGGATGGTTGTGATGACAGTGGTCATGGAGCATTGTGATGATATTGGTCATGGAGCATTGTGATGAGAAAGTCATGGAGCATTGGGCTGAAAATTTTAATGGATTTTTGTAATGACAGGGGTCATGGAGCATTGTGATGACAAGGGAATAGAGCATGGTGATGACAATGTCCTGGAGCATTGTTATGAGATGACCATGGAGACTTGTGATGACAAGTCTCATGGAGCATTCTAATGAAAAGTGGCATGGAGCATGGTGATTACAGTGGACTTGAAGCATTGTGATGACAAGGGCATGGAGCATTTTGAGGAGAAGGCCATGGAGAATTCTGATGACATGCGTCATGGAGCTTTGTGCTGACAAGACCATGGAGCATTGTGATTATAGTGGTCTTGGAGCATTGTGATGAAAAGGCATGGATCATTGTGATGTAAAAGACATGGAGCCTTGTCATCTCAGGGTTCAAGGAGTATACCGACGACAGGTGTCAGGGAGTATTGTGATGACAAGTGTATTGAGCATTGTGATGACAATGATCATGGAGCATTTTGATGAGAAGACCATGGATAACTATGATGATGATCGTCATGGGGTGTTGTGATGATAAGTGTTATGGAACATTGTGATCACAAGGGTTTGGAGCATTATGATGACAGAGGTCATGGAGAATTTTGATTTCATTGTAGTGACAATAGCCTGAAGCATTATGATGATGGTCATGGTGCTTTGTGATGACATGTTTCATGGAGCATTTAGATGAAAAGTGGCATGGATCATAGTGATTACAGGGGTCTTGGAGCATTGTGATGACAAGGGCATGGAGCATTGTGATGAGAAGGCCATGGAACGTTCTGATACATGCATCATGGAGCTTTGTTATTACAAGGGCATGGAGAATTTTGATTACAAGTTTCTTGGAGCATTGTGATGACAAGGGTCATGGAGCCTTGTGATGACAAGGCCGTGGAACATTGTGATGGCAGTGGTCATGGTGCATTGTTATGACAGAGGTAATGGAGCATAGTGATGAGAAGGGCATTGAGCATTGGTTTGAAATATTTCATAGATTATTGTGATGAGAGGGGGCTGGAACATTGTGATGACAAGGGCACGGAACAATGTGATACATGGGTCATGGAGGATTGTAATGTCAAGGGCATGGAGCAATGTGATGAGAGGGTACATGGAGCATTGTGAAGACAATGCCATGGAGCATTGTGAGGAAAAGGCCATGGAGCATTCTGATGACATGGCTCATGGAGCTTTTTGATGACAAGGGCATGGAACATTGTGATGACCAGGTCATGCAGTATTGTGAAGACAGGTGTCAGGGAGCATTGTGATGAAATATGTCATGGTCCATTGCGATGATAATGGCATGGAGCATTTTGATGCTAAATGTAATGGAGGATTTTGATGACAAATAAAATGGAGCATTGTGATCACTAGGGCTTGGAGCAATATGATGACAAGGGCTATTGAGAATTTTCATCACAAGGTCGTGAAGCATTGTGATGAATGGAGTCATGGAGCATTGTGATGACAAGGGCATGGAGCATTGGTCTAATAAGTTTCATGGATTATTGCGATGACAGTTGGAATGGTGCAGTGTGATGACAAGGGCATGGAACATTGTGAGGACCAAGTCATGCAGTATTGTGAAGAAAGGTGTCAGGGAGCATTGTGATGAGATATGTAATGGCCCATTGTGATGACAATGGCATAGCGCATTGTGATGCCAAGTGTCATGGAGGATTCTGATGACAAAGGTAATGGAGCATTGTGATGACAATGGCTTGGAGCATTGTGATGACATGGGTCAGGGAGCATTGTGCTGACAAGTGCATGGAGAATTGTGATGACAAGGGTCATGGAGCATTCTGATGACAAGCTTGTGGAGTATTTAGATGGCAATGGCATGGAGCATTGTGATGAAAACGGCATGGGGCATACTGATGAAAAAGGCATGGAGCCTTTTCGTGACAGGTTTCAAGGAGCATTCTGACGACAAGATTCAGGAAGCATTGTAATGACAAGTGTATTTAGAATTGTGATGACAATGGTCATGGAGCATTGTGATGAAAAGGCCATGGAGTATTGTAATGACAGGCATCATGGAGCGTTGTGATGACAAGTGTTATGGAACATTGTGATTACAAGGGTTTGGAGCATTGTGATGACAGAGGTCATGGATCATTTTGATTTCAAGGAGCATGGAACACTGTGATGACAAGGGCATGAAGCAATGTGATCCCAAGGTTCATGGAGGATTGTGATGACAATGGTAATGGAGTACTGTGATGACAAGCGCATAGAGCATTGTAATGACAAGGTCATGTAGCATTTGCTGACAAAGGCATGGAGCATTGTGATGAGAGGTGTCATGGAGCACTGTGATGAGAAGCGTCACGGAGCTTTGTGAATACAGGGGTCATGGAGCATTGGGATGACAAGGGCATGGTTCAATATGATGACAAGGGTAATGGAGCATTGGGCTGAAAATGTTCATGGAGTATTGTGATGACAGGGGTCATGGAGCATTGTGATGACTAGGGAATGGTGCATTTTGATGACAAGAGTTCCGGATCATTGTGTTGTCAGATGTCATGGAGTGTTGTGATGACAGTGGTCATGGAGCACTCTGATGATATTGGGAATGGAGCATTGTGATGAGAAGGTTTTGGAGCATTGTGATTACAGGTGTCTTGATGCATTGTGATGTAATGTGCATGTATCATTGTGATGAAAGAGGCATTGAGCCTTGTCATGACAGGGTTCAAGAAGCATACTGACGACAAGTGTCAGGGAGCATTGTGATGACAAGTGTATTGAGCATTTGATGACAAAGGTCATGGAGCATTGTGATGAGAAGACCATGGATAAATGTGATGATGAGCGTCATGGGGTGTTGTGATGATAAGTCTTATGGAACATTGTGATCACAAAGTTTTGGAGCATTATGATGACAGAGTTCATGGAGAATTTAGATTTCATTGTGATGACAATAGCCTGAAACATTATGATGATGGGCATGGTGCATTGTGATGACAGTGTTCATGGAGCATTGAGATGAAAAGGGGCATGGAGCATTGTGATTACCGGGGTCTTGGAGCATTGTGATTACAAGGGCATGGAGCATTGTGATGAGAAGGCCATGGAACATTCTGATGACATGCGTCATGGAGCACTGTGATGACAAGGGCATGGAGCATTGTGATTACAGGGGTCTTGGAGCATTGTGATGACAAGGGTCATGGAGCCTTGTGATGACATGCCGTTGAACAATGTGATGGCATGTGTCATGGAGCATTGTTATGACAGAGGTAATGGAGCATTGTGATGAGAAGGGCATTGAGCTTTGGTCTAAAATATTTCATGGATGATTGTGATGAGAGTGGGCATGGAGCATTGGGATGACACGGGCACGGAACACTGTGATGCATGTTTCATGGAGGATTGTAATGACAAGGGCATGGAGCATTGTGATGAGAAGGGCATCGAGCATTGTGATGACAAGTGTCATGGAGCTTTGTGATGACAAGGGCATGGAACAATGTGATGAGAGTGTTCATGGAGCATTGTGATGACAATGACACGGAGCATTGTGATGCCAATGGTCATGGAGATTTGTGATGACAAATAACAGGGAGCATTTCGATGACAATGGTGTGGTGCATTGTGATGAGAAGGGAAGGGAGCATTTTGATGACAGGGTCATGCAGCAATTTGATGAAAATGTAATGGAATATTTTGAGGGCAGGTGGTTTAGAACATTGTGATGTCAGGGGTCATGGAGCTTTGGGATGAAAAGGGTCATGGTGCATTTTGATGACAGGGGTTATGGAACATTGTGATGTCAGGGGTCATGGAATATTGTGATGATAAGGGTATGTAGCACTGTGATGACAGGGGTCATGGAACATTATGATTACAGGGGTGAGGGGTATTGTGATGACTAGTGATGGAACATTGTGATATCTCTGGTGAGAGAGCATTTGGATGAGAAGTGCATGGAGCATTGTGATTACAAGGTTTATGGAGCATAGTGATTACAAGGTTGTGGACCGATGTGATGAAAAGCACGTGGCACATTGTGATGACAAGGGTCATGGAGCATTGTTCTGACAAAGGCATGGAGCATTGTGATGACAAGGGTCACGGAGCGTTGTGATGAAAAGTTCAAGGAGCATTGTGGTTACAAAGGTCACAGAGCCTTGTGATGACACGGGCATGGACCGTTTTGATGACAAACGTTATGAAGCATTGTGATGACTGGATTCATGGAGCATTGTGATGATAGGGGTCATGGAGCATTGTGAGGACAAGGGCATGGATCATTGTGGTGACAGGGGCATGGAGCATTGGTCTGACAAGTTTCATAGATTATTGTGATGACAGTGGACATGGTGCATTGTGATGACAAGTGTATGGATCATGGTGACGAGAAGGTCATGGAGTATTGTGAAGACAGGTGTCAGGGAGCATTGTGATGACATATGTCATGGTCCATTGCGATGATAATGGCATGGAGCATTGTGATGCTAAATGTAATGGAGGATTGTGATGACAAAAAAAATGGAGCATTGTGATGACTAGGGCTTGGAGCACTATGATGACAAGGGCTATTGAGAATCTTCTTCACAAAGTTGTGAAGCATTGTGATGACATGTTCCTGGAGCATTGTGATGAGAAATCCATGGAGCCTTGTGATGACAAGTCTCATATAGCATACTGATGAAAAGGGGCATGGACCACTGTGATTACAGGGGTCTTGGAACATTGTGATGACAAGGGCATGGAACACTGTGAAGAGAAGGCCAAGGAGCATTCTGAGGACATGCGTCATTGAGCTTTGTGATGACCAGCACATGGAGCATTTTGATTACAGGGGTCTTGTAGCAGTGTGATGAAAAGAGCATGGAACATTGTGATGAAAAATGCATGGAGCCTTGTCATGACAGGGTTCAAGGAGCATACAGACAACAAGTGTCATGGAGCATATTGATGACAAGTGTATTGAGCATTGTGATGAAAAAGGTCATGGGGCATTGTGATGAGAAGGCCATGGAGCATTCTGATGACATGTGTCATGGAGCTTAGTGATGACAAGGGCATGGAGCAATGTGATGCCAAGGGTCACGGAGGATTCTGATGACAAATGTAATGGTGCATTGTGATGACAATGGCTTGGAGCATTGAGATGACAAGGGTCAGGGAGCATTTTGATGACGGGGGTTACGGAACATTGTGATGTCAGGGGTCATCGAACATTGTGATGATAAGTGCATGTAGCACTGTGATGACAGGAGTCATGGAACATTGTGATGACAGGGGTGAGGGAGTATTGTGACGAATAGTGAAGTAACATTGTGATATCAGTGGTGAGAGAGCATTTTGATGAGAAGTTCATGGAGCATTGTGATGACAATGTTTATGGAGCATTGTGATGACAAGATTGTGGAGCACTGTGATGACAAGCGCATGGTGCATTGTGATGACAAGGGTCATGGAGCATTGTGCTGAGAAAGGCATAGAGCATTGTGTTGACAAGGGTGAAAGAGAATTGTGATGAAAAGTTCATGGAGCATTGTGGTTAAAAAGGTCACAGAGACTCTTGATGACGAGGGCATGGACCATTGTGATGACAAAGGTCATGAAGCACTGTGATGACTGGAGTCACGGAGCACTGTGATGACAGGGGTCATGGAGCATTGTGTTGACAAGGGGCATGGAGCATTGTGATGACAAGGGCATGGATCATTGGTCTCATAAATTTCATGTATTACTGTGATGACTGTTGGAATGGTGCATTGTGGTGACAAGGGCATGGAGCATTGTGATGCCAAGTGTCATGGAGGATTCTGATGACAAATATAATGGTGCATTGTGATGACAATGGCTTGGAGCATTGAGATGACAAGGGTCAGGGAGCATTGTGCTGACAAGTGCATGGAGAATTGTGATGACAAAGGTCATGGAGCATTGTGATGACAAGCTTGTGGAGTATTTTGATGACAGTGGCGTGGAGCATTGTGATGAAAACGGCATGGGGCATTTTGATGAAAAAGGCATGGAGCCTTTTCGTGACAGGGTTCAAGGAGCATTCTGACGACAAGTGTCAGGGAGCATTGTGATGACAAGTGTATTGAGAATTGTGATGACAAAGGTCATGGAGCATTGTGATGAAAAGTGCATGGAGTATTGTGATGACAGGCATCATGGAGCATTGTGATGACAATTGTTATGGAACATTTTGATCACAAGTTTTTGGAGCATTGTGATGACAGAGGTCATGGATCATTTTGATTTAAAGGAGCATGGCGCATTGTGATTACAAGGGCATGAAGCAATGTGATCCCAAGGTTCATGGAGGATTGTTATGACAATGGTAGTGGAGTATTGTGATGACAAGTGCATAGAGCATTGTAATGACAAGGTCATGAAGCATTTTGCTGACAAAATCATGGAGCATTGTGATGACAGGTGTCATGGAGCACTGTGATGACAAGCGTCACGGAGCATTGTGAATACAGGGGTCATGGAGCATTGGGATGACAAGGGCATGGATGATTGTGATGACAAGGGTCATGGAGCATTGGGCTGAAAATGTTCATGGAGTATTGTGATTACAGGGGTCGGAGCTTTGTGATGACAGGAGTCCCGGATCATTGTGTTGTCAGGTGTCATGGAGTGTTGTCATGACAGTGGTCATGGAGCATTGTGATGAGAAGGTCAAGGAGCATTGGGCTGAAAACGTTCATCGAGTATTGTGATGACAGGGGCCATGGAGGCTTGTGATGACAAGGTACTGGAGCATTGTGATGAGAAGACCATGGAGACTTGTGATGACAAGTCTCATGGAATATTCTGATGAAAAGGGGCATGGTGCATTGTGATTACAGGGGTCTTGGGGCATTGTGATGACAAGGGCTTGGAGCATTGGGATGAGATGGCCATGGAACGTTCTGATGACATGCATCATGGAGCTTTGTGATGACAAGGGCATGGAGCATTGTGATGAAAAAAGCATGGAGCCTTGTCATGACATGGTTCAAAGAGCATACTGAGGACAAGTGTCAGGGAGCATTGTGATGACAAGTGTATTGAGCATTGTGATGAAAAAGGTCATGGAGCATTGTGATGAGAAGACCATGTATAATTGTGATGACGAGCGTCATGGGACGTTGTGATGATAAGTGTTATGGAACATTTTGATCACACGGATTTGGAGCATTGTGATGACAGAGATCATGGAGAATTTTGATTTCATTGTGATGACAATAGCATGAAGCATTTTGATGATGGGCATGGTGCATTGTGATGACCGGGTTCATGGATCATTGAGATGAAAAGGGGCATGGAGCATTGTGATTACAGGGGTCTTGGAGCATTGTGGTTAGAAGGGTCATGGAGCCTTGTGATGACAAGACCATGGAACATCGTGATGGCAGGGGTCATGGAGCATTGTTATGCCAGGGTTAATGGAGAATTGTGATGGCATGGGTATGGAACATTGTGATTACAAGGTCATGGATTATTGTGAAGACAGGTGTCAGGGAGCATTGTGATGGCATATTTCATGTTCCATTGTGATGACAATGGCATGGAGCATTGTGATGCCGAGTGTTATGGAGGATTGTGATGACAAAGGTAATGGAGCATTGTGATGACAAGGGCTTGGAGCAATGTGATGAGAGCGTTCATGGAGCATTGTGATGACAATGACATTGAGTATTTTGATGAAAAGTTCATGGAGCATTGTGGTGACAAATTTCACAGAGCCTTGTGATGATGAGGGCATTGACTTGTGGTGACACAGGTCATGGAGTCTTGTGATGACGGGACACACGGAGCATTGTGATGACTGTGGTCATGTAGCATTGTGATGACAGGAGCATGGAGCATTGGTCTGACAAGTTTCATGGATAATTGTGTTGACAGTGGGCATGGCACATTGTGATGACAAGGGCATGGAGCATTGTGATGACAAGGTCATGGAGTATTGTGAAGACAGGTGTCAGGGAGCATTGTGATGGGATATTTCATTTTCCATTGTGATGACAATGGCATGGAGCATTGTGATGCCGAGTGTTATGGAGGATTGTGATGACAAGGGTAATGGAGCATTGTGATGACAAGGGCTTGGAGCATTGTGATGACAAGGGCCATGGAGCATTGTGATGACAAGGGCATGGAGCATTGTGATGACAACGGCCTTTGAGAATTTTGATGAAAAGGTCGTGAAGCATTGTGATGACAAAGGCATGGAGCTTGCTACGACAGGGGTCATGGGACATTGCGATGACAAGTGCATGGAGAATTGTGATGACAAGAGCATGTAACATGGAGATGAGAACTGTCATGGAGCATTGTGATGACAAGGACCTGGAGAATTGTGACGACAAGGGCATGGAGCATTGTGATGACAACGGCCTTTGAGAATTTTGATGAAAAGGTCGTGAAGCATTGTGATGACATAGGCATGGAGCTTGCTATGACAGGGGTCATGGGACATTGCGATGACAAGTGCATGGAGATTTGTGATGACAAGAGCATGTAACATGGAGATGATCACTGTCATGGAGCATTGTGATGACAAGGACCTGGAGAATTGTGATGACAAGGGACATGGAGCATTGTGATGACCAGGGCATGGAGCATTGTTATGGCAAGACCGTGGAGCACTGTGATGAGAAGACCATGGATAATTCTGGTGACGAGCATCATGGAGCACTGTAATGACAAGGGGCATGGAGCATTGTGATGATAGGTCTCATGGAGCATTGTGATGACCGGGGTCATGGATCATTGTGATGACAAGGGTCATGGAGTATTCTGATGACAAGCTTGTGCAGTATTGTGATGACAAAGCATTTAACACTGTGATGGGAAGTGTCATGGAACATAGTGATGCCAAGAACGTGGAGAATTGTGATGAAAGGGAACATAGAGCATTGTGATGACCAGGGCATGGAGCATTGTGATGGCAAGACCGTGGAGCACTGTGATGAGAAGACCATGGATAATTGTGATGACGAGCGTCATGGAGTGCTATAATGACAAGCGGCATGGAGCATTGTGTTTACAGGGGTCTTGGAGCATTGTGATGACAAGGGCATGGAGCATTGTGAAGAGAAGGCCATGGAGCATTCTGATGAATGCGTCATGGAGCACTGTGATGACAAGTGCATGTAGCATTGTGATTACAGGTGTCTTTGAGCATTGTGATGAAAAGGGCATAGATCATTGTGATGAAAAAGGCATGGAGCCCTGTAATGACAGTGTTCAAGGAGCATACTGACGACAAGTGTCAGGGAGCATTGTGATGACAAAGGTTATGGAGCATAGTGATGAGAAGACCATGGATAATTGTGATTATGAGCATCATGGGGTGTCGTGATGAGAAGTGTTATGGAACATTGTGATCCCAATGGTTTGGAGCATTGTGATGACAGAGGTCATGGAGCATTTTGATTTCATTGTGAGGAAAATAGCCTGAAGCATTATGATAATGGGCATGGTGCATTGTGATGATAGGATTCATGGAGCTTTGAGATGAAAAGGGGCATGGAGCATTGTGATAAAAAGTGTCTTGGAGCATTGTGATGAGAAGTCCATGGAACATTCTAATGACATGCGTCATGGAGCTTTGTGATGACAAGGGCATGGAGCATTGTGATTACAGGGGTCTTGGAACATTGTGATGACAAGTGTCATGGAGCCTTGTGAATGACAAGGCCGTGGAACTTTGTGATGGCAGGGGTCATGGAACATTGTTATGACAGGTGTAATGGAGCATTGTGATGAGAAGGACAGGAAGCATTGGTGTGAAATGTTTCATGGATTATTGTGATGAGAGTGGACATGGAGCATTGTGATGACAAGAGCACGGAACACTGTGATACAATGGTCATAGAGGATTGTAATGACAAGGGCATGGAGCATAGTGATGAGAAGGGCATCGAGCATTGTGATGACATGTGTCATGGAGCTTTGTGATGACAAGGGCATGGAGAAATGTGATGAGAAGGTTCATGGAGCATTGTGATGACAATGACATGGAGCATTGTGATGTCAAGGGTCAAGGAGATTTGTGATGACAAAAGTCACGGAGCATTTTGATGACAAGGGCGTGGTGCATTGTGATGAGAAGGCCAGGGAGCATTTTGATGACAGGGTCATGCAGCAATTTGATGAAAATTGTAATGGAATATTTTGATGACAGGGGTTATAGAACATTGGGATGTCAGGGGTCATGGAGCTTTGGGATAAAAAGTGTCATGGAGCATTTTGATGACAGGGGTTGTGGAACATTGTGATGTCAGGTGTCATGGAACATTGTGATGATAAGGGGATGTAGCATTGTGATGACAGGGGTCATGGAACATTGTGATTACAGGGGTCTTGGAGCATTGTGATGAGAAGGGTCATGGAGCCTTGTGATGACAAGGCCATGGAACATCGTGATGGCAGGGGTCATGGAGCATAGTTATGACAGGCGTAATGGAACATTGTGATGGCAATGGCATGGAGGATTGTGATGAGAAGGCCATGGAGCATTCTGATGACATGTGTCATGGAGCTTTGTGATGACAACGGCATGGAGCAATGTGATGAATGCGATCATGGAGCATTGTGATGAAGATGACATGGAGCATTGTGATGCCAAGGGTCATGGATCTTTGTGATGACAAAGGTCATGGAGGATTTTGATGACAAGGGCGTTGTGCATTGTGATGAGAAGGGCAGGGAGCATTGTGATGACAGGGTCATGGAGCAATTGGATGAAATGTGTCATGGAACATTTTGATGACAGGGGTTATTGAACATTGTGATGCCAGGGGTCATGGAGCATTTTGATGAAAAGGTTTTGGGAGCATTTTGATGACAGGGGTTATGGAACATTGTGATGTCAGGGGTCATCGAACATTGTGATGATATGTGCATGTACAATGGTGATGACAGGAGTCATGGATCATTGTGATGACAGGGGTGAGGGAGTATTGTGACAAATAGTGATGTAACATTGTGATATCTGTGGTGAGAGAGCATTTTGATGAGAATTGCATGGAGCATTGTGATGACAAGGTTTATGGATCTTTGTGATGACAAGATTGTGGAGCACTGTGATGACAAGTGCATGGTGCATTGTGATGACATGTGTCATGGAGCATCGTGCTGACAAGCACATGGAGCATTGTGATGACAAGGGTCATGGAGCATTGTGCTGAGAAAGGCATAGAGAATTGTGATGACAAGGATCAAAGAGCATTGTGATGAAAAGTTCATGGAGCATTGTGATGACAAGTGTCATGGAGCATTGTGATAACAAGGGCAAGGAGCATTTGTCTAATAAGTTTCATGGATTATTGCGATGACTGTTGGAATGGTGCATTGTGGTGACAAGGGCATGCAGCATTGTGATGACCAGGTCATGCAGTATTGTGAAGACTGGTGTCAGGGAGCATTGTGTTGACATATGTAATCGCCCATTGTGATGACAATGGCATGGAGCATTGTGATGCCAAGTGTCATGGAGGATTCTGATGACAAAGGTAATGGTGCATTGTGATGACAATAGCTTGGAGCATTGAGATGACAAGGGTCAGGGAGCATTGTGCTGACAAGTGCATGGAGAATTGTGATGACAAGTGTCATGGAGCACTGTGATGAGAAGGACATGGATCATTGTGATGAAAAAGGCATGGAGCCTTGTCATGACATGGTTCACGGAGCATACAGACCACAAATGTCAGGGAGCATTTTGATGACAAGTGTAATGAGCATTGTGATGACAAAGGTCATGGAGCATTTTGATGAGAAGACCATGGATACTTGTGATGACGAGTGTCATGGGGCACTGTGATGACAAGAGTTATGGAATATTGTGATCACAAGGGTTTGGAGCATTGTTATGACAGAGGTCATGGAGCATATTGATTTCATTGTGATGACAATAGCCTGAAGCATTGTGATGATGTCATGGTGCATTGTGATGTCACGGTTCATGGATCATTGAGAAGAAAATGGGCATGGAGCTTTGTGATTACAGGGGTCTTGGAGCATTGTTATGACAAGTGTCATGGAGCCTTGTGATTACAAGGCCATGGAACATCGTGATGGATGGCGTCATGGAGCACTGTTATGACAGGGGTAATGGAGCATTGTGATGAGAAGGGCATGGAGCATTGTGATTACAAGTTTTATGGAGCATTGCAATGAGAAAATTGTGGACCGTTGTGATGAAAAGTGCGTGGCAAATTGTGATGAAAAGGGTCATGGAGCATTTTTTTGACAAAGGCATGGAGCATTGTGATGACAAGGGTCACGGAGTATTGTGATGAAATGTTCATGGAGCATTGTGGTTACAAACGACACAGAGCCTTGTGATGACGCGGGCATGGAGCATTGTGATGACAAATGTTATGAAGCATTGTGATGACTGGAGTCACGGAGCATTGTGATGACAGGGGTCATGGTGCATTGTGATGACAAGGGCATGGAACATTGTGATGACAGGGGCATGGAGCATTCGTCTGACAACTTTCATAGATTATTGTGAGGACAGTGGACATGGTGCATTGTGATGACAAGGGCATGGATCATTGTGATGAGAAGGTCATGGAGTACTGTGAAGACAGTTGTCAGGGAGCATTGTGATGACATATGTCATGGTCCATTGCGATGACAATAGCAGGGAGCCTTGTGATGCCAAATGTAATGGAGGATTGTGTTGACAAATATAATGGAGCACTGTGATGTCTAGGGCTTGGAGCATTATGATGACAAGGGCCATTGAGAATTTTCAGGACAAGGTCGTGAAGCATTGTGATGACAATGTCCTGGAGCATTGTGATGAGAAAAACATGGAGCCTTGTGATGACAAACCTCATGGAGCATACTGATGAAAATGGACATGGACCATTGTGATTACAGGCGTCTTGGAACATTGTGATGACATGTGCATGGAGCATTGTGAGGAGAAGGCCAAGAGCATTCTGAAGACATGCGTCCTTTAGCTTTGTGATGACAAGGGCATGGAGCATTGTGATTACAGGGGTCTTGGAGCATTGTGATGAAAAAGCATGGAGCCTTGTCATGACAGGGTTCAAGGAGCATACAGACAACAAGTGTCAGGGAGCATTTTGATGACAAGTGTATTGAGCATCGTGATGACAATGGTCATGGAGCATTGTGATGAGAAGACCATGGATAACTGTGATGACGAGCGTCATGGTGCATTGTGATGACAAGTGTTTTGGAATATTGTGATCACAAGCGTTTGGAGCCTTGTTATGACAGAGATCATGGAGCATTTTGATTTCATTATGATGGCAATAGCTTGAAGCATTATGATGATGGTCATGGTGCATTGTGATGACAGGGTTCATGAAACATTGAGATGAAAATGGGCATGGATCATTGTGGTTACAGGGTTCTTGGAGCATTGTGATGAGAAGGGTCATGGAGCCTTGTGATGACAAGGCCATGGAACATCGTGATGGCAGGGGTCATGGATCATGTGTATGACAGGGATAATGGAGCATTTTGATGGCAGGGCAAGGAGCATTGTGATGAGAAGGCCATGGAGCATTCTGATGATATGTGTCATGGAGGTTTGTGATGACAAGGACATGAAGCAATGTGATGAGAACCTTAATGGAGCATTGTGATGACAATGACATGGAGCATTGTGATGACAAGGGTTATGGATCTTTGTGATGACAAAGTCATGGAGCATTTTGATGACAAGGGCGTTGTGCATTGTGATGAGAAGGGTAGGGAGCATTGTGATGACAGGGTCATGGAGCAATTTGATGTAAAGTGTCAAGGAATATTTTGATAACAGTGATTATGGAACATTGTGCTGCCAGGGGTCATCGAACATTGTGATGATAACTGCATGTAGCATTGTGATGACAGGAGTCATGGCAAATTTTGATGACAGGGGTGAGGGAATATTGTGACGAATATTGATGTAACATTGTGACATCAGTGGTGAGAGAGCATTTTGGTGAGAAGTCCATGGAGCATTGTGATGACAAGTTTCATGGAGCATTGTGATGTCAAGATTTTGGAGCACTGTGATGACAAGTGCATGGTGCATTGGGATGACATGTGTCATGGAGCATTGTGCTGACAAGCGCATGGAGCATTGTGATGACAAGGGTCATGGAGCATTGTGCTGAGAAAGGCATAGAGCATTCTGATGACAAAGGTCAAAGAGCATTGTGATGAAAAGTTCATGGAGCATTGTGGTTAAAAAGGTCACAGAGACTGTTGATGACGAGGTCATGGACCATTGTGATGACAAAGGTCATGAAGCATTGTGATAACTGGAGTCACGGAGCATTGTGATGACAGGGGTCATGGAGCATTGTGATAACAAGGGCATGGAGTATTGTGATGACAAGGGCATGGAATATTGGTCTAATAAGTTTCATGGATTATTGTGATGACAGTTGGAATGCCGCATTGTGATGACAACGGCATGGAGCATTGTGATGACCAGGTCATGCAGTATTGGGAAGACAGGTGTCAGGGAGCATTGTGATGACATATGTAATGGCCCATTGTGATGACAATGGCATGGAGCATTGTGATGCCAAGTGTCATGGAGGATTCTGATGACAAAAGTAATGGAGCATTGTGATGACAATGGCTTGGAGCATTATGATGACTAGGGTCAGGGAGCATTGTGCTGACAAGTGCATGGAGAATTGTGATGACAAGGGTCATGGAGCATTCTGATGACAAGCTTGTGGAGTATTTTGATGGCAATGGCATGGAGCATTGTGATAAAAACGGCATGGGGCATACTGATGAAAAAGGCATGGAGCCTTTTCGTGACAGGTTTCAAGGAGCATTCTGATGACAAGTGTCAGGGAGCATTGTGATGACAAGTGTATTGAGAATTGTGATGACAAAGGTCATGGAGCATTGTGATGAAAAGTTCATGGAGCATGGAGTTTACAAAAGTCACAGAGCCTTGTGATGACATGGGTATCGACCATTGTGATGACAAATGTTATGAAGAATTATGATGACTGGAGTCACGGAGCATTGTGATGACAGGGGTCATGGAGCATTGTGATGAAAAGGGCATGTAGCATTTTGCTGACAAAGGCATGGAGCATTGTGATGACAAGTTTCATGGAGCACTGTGATGACAAGCGTCATGGAGTATTGTGAATACAGGGGTAATGGAGCATTGGGATGACAAGTGTCATGGAGCCTTGGGCTGAAAATGTTCATGGAGTACTGTGATGACAGGGGTCATGTAGAATTTTGATTTCATTGTGCTGACAATAGCCGGAAGCATTATGATGATTGGCATGATGCATTGTGATGACAGGGTTCATGGAGCATTGAGATGAAGAGGGGCATGGAGCATTGTGATTACAGGGGTCTTGGAGCATTGTGATGACAAGGGCATTGAGCATTTTGATGAGAAGTACATGGAACATTCTGATGACGTGTCATGGAGCTTTGTGATGACAAGGACATAGAAAATTGTGATGGCAGGGGTCATGGAGCATTGTGATGACTAGGGAATGGAGCATTGTGATGACAAGAGTCCCGGATCATTGTGTTGTCAGGTGTCCTGGAGTGTTGTGATGACAGTGGTCTTGGAGCATTGTGATGATATTGGTCTTGGAGCATTGTGATGAGAAGGTCATGGAGCATTGGGCTGAAAATATTCATGGAGTATTGTGATGACAGGGGTCATGGAGCATTGTGATGACAAGGGAATGGAGCATGGTGATGACAAGGTCCTGGAGCACTGTGATGAGAAGACCATGGAGACTTGTGATGACAAGTCTCATGGAGCATTCTGATGATAAGGGACATGGAGCATTGTGATTACCGTGGTCTTGGAGCATTGTGATGACAAGGGCATGGAGCATTGTGAGGAGAAGGCCATGGAACATTCTGATGACATGCGTCATGGAGCACTGTGATGACAAGGGCATGGAGCATTGTGACTACAGGGGTCTTGGAGCATTGTGATGACAAGGGTCATGGAGCCTTGTGATGACATGCCGTTGAACAATGTGATGGCAGGTGTCATGGAGCATTGTTATGACAGAGGTAATGGAGCATTGTGATGAGAAGGACATTGAGCTTTGGTCTAAAATGTTTCATGGATTATTGTGATGTACAGTTGGAATGGCGCATTGTGATGACAAGGGAATGGAGCACTGTGATGCCAAGTGTCATGGAGGATTCTGATGACAAAGTAATGGAGCATTGTGATGACAATGGCTTGGAGCATTGTGATGAAAAGGGTCAGGGAGCATTGTGCTCACAAGTGCATGGAGAATTGTGATGACAAGGGTCATGGAACCTTCTGATGACAAGCTTGTGGAGTATTTTGATGACAATGGCATGGAGCATTGTGATGAAAATGGCATGGGGCATTGTGATGAAAAAGGCATGGAGCCTTTTCGTGACAGGTTTCAAGGAGCATTCTGACGACAAGTTTCAGGAAGCACTGTAATGACAAGTGTATTGAGCATTGTGATGACAATGGTCATGGAGCATTGTGATGAAAAGGCCATGGAATATTGTGATGACAGGCATCATGGAGCGTTGTGATGACAAGTGTTATGGAACATTGTGATTACAAGGGTTTGGAGCATTGTGATGACAGAGGTCATGGATCATTTTGATTTCAAGGAGCATGGAGCACTGTGATGACAAGGGCATGAAGCAATATGATCCCAAGGTTCGTGGAGGATTGTGATGACAATGGTAATGGAGTACTGTGATGACAAGCGCATAGAGCATTGTAATGACAAGGTCATGTAGCATTTGCTGACAAAGGCATGGAGCATTGTGATGACAGGTGTCATGGAGCACAGTGATGACAAGCGTCATGGAGCTTTGTGAATACAGGGGTCATGGAGCATTGGGATGACAAGGGCATGGTTCAATGTGATGACAAGTGTCATGGAGCATTGGGCTGAAAATGTTCATGGAGTATTGTGATGTCAGGGGTTATGGAGCATTATGATGACTAGGGAATGGAGCATTTTGATGACAAGATTTCCGGATCATTGTGTTGTCAGGTGTCATGGAGTGTTGTGATGACAGTGGTCATGGAGCATTGTGATGATATTGGGAATGGAGCATTGTGATGAGAAGGTTGTGGAGCATTGTGATTACAGGTGTCTTGATGCATTGTGATGAAATGGGCATTAAGCCTTGTCATGACAGGGTTCAAGAAGCATACTGACGAAAAGTGTAAGGGAGCATTGTGATGACAAGTGTATTGAGCATTTGATGACAAAGGTCATGGAGCATTGTGATGAGAAGACCATGGATAATTGTGATGATGAGTGTCATGGGGTGTTGTGGTGATAAGTCTTATGGAACATTGTGATCACAAGGGTTTGGAGCATTATGATGACAGAGGTCATGGAGAATTTAGATTTCATTGTGATGACAATAGCCTGAAGCATTATGATGATGCGCATGGTGCATTGTGATGACAGGGATCATGGAGCATTGAGATGAAAAGGGGCACGGAGCATTGTGATTACCGTGGTCTTGGAGCATTGTGATGACAAGGGCATGGAGCATTGTGAGGAGAAGGCCATGGAACATTCTGATGACATGCGTCTTGGAGCACTGTATTGACAAGGGCATGGAGCATTGTGATTACAGGGGTCTTGGAGCATTGTGATGACAAGGGTCATGGAGCCTTGTGATGACATGCCGTTGAACAATGTGATGGCAGGTGTCATGGAGCATTGTTATGACAGAGGTAATGGAGCATTGTGATGAGAAGGACATTGAGCTTTGGTCTAAAATGTTTCATGGACTATTGTGATGACAGTTGGATTGGCGCATTGTGATGACAAGGGAATGGAGCACTGTGATGCCAAGTGTCATGGAGGATTCTGATGACAAAGTAATGGAGCATTGTGATGACAATGGCTTGGAGCATTGTGATGAAAAGGGTCAGGGAGCATTGTGCTCACAAGTGCATGGAGAATTGTGATGACAAGGGTCATGGAACCTTCTGATGACAAGCTTGTGGAGTATTTTGATGACAATGGCATGGAGCATTGTGATGAAAATGGCATGGGGCATTGTGATGAAAAAGGCATGGAGCCTTTTCGTGACAGGTTTCAAGGAGCATTCTGACGACAAGTTTCAGGAAGCACTGTAATGACAAGTGTATTGAGCATTGTGATGACAATGGTCATGGAGCATTGTGATGAAAAGGCCATGGAATATTGTGATGACAGGCATCATGGAGCGTTGTGATGACAAGTGTTATGGAACATTGTGATTACAAGGGTTTGGAGCATTGTGATGACAGAGGTCATGGATCATTTTGATTTCAAGGAGCATGGAGCACTGTGATGACAAGGGCATGAAGCAATATGATCCCAAGGTTCGTGGAGGATTGTGATGACAATGGTAATGGAGTACTGTGATGACAAGCGCATAGAGCATTGTAATGACAAGGTCATGTAGCATTTGCTGACAAAGGCATGTAGCATTGTGATGACAGGTGTCATGGAGCACAGTGATGACAAGCGTCATGGAGCTTTGTGAATACAGGGGTCATGGAGTATTGGGATGACAAGGGCATGGTTCAATGTGATGACAAGGGTCATGGAGCATTGGGCTGAAAATGTTCATGGAGTATTGTGATGACAGGGGTTATGGAGCATTATGATGACTAGGGAATGGAGCATTTTGATGACAAGATTTCCGGATCATTGTGTTGTCAGGTGTCATGGAGTGTTGTGATGACAGTGATCATGGAGCATTGTGATGATATTGGGAATGGAGAATTGTGATGAGAAGGTTGTGGAGCATTGTGATTACAGGTGTCTTGATGCATTGTGATGAAATGGGCATTAAGCCTTGACATGACAGGGTTCAAGAAGCATACTGACGACAAGTGTGAGGGAGCATTGTGATGACAAGTGTATTGAGCATTTGATGACAAAGGTCATGGAGCATTGTGATGAGAAGACCATGGATAATTGTGATGATGAGTGTCATGGGGTGTTGTGGTGATAAGTCTTATGGAACATTGTGATCACAAGGGTTTGGAGCATTATGATGACAGAGGTCATGGAGAATTTAGATTCCATTGTGATGACAATAGCCTGAAACATTATGATGATGGGCATGGTGCATTGTGATGACAGGGTTCATGGAGCATTGAGATGAAAAGGGGCATGGAGCATTGTGATTACAGGGGTCTTGGAGCATTGTGATGACAAGGGCATGGAGCATTGTGAGGAGAAGGCCATGGAACATTCTGATGACATGCGTCATGGAGCACTGTGATGACAAGGGCATGGAGCATTGTGATTACAGGGGTCTTGGTACATTGTGATGACTAGGGTCATGGAGCCTTGTGATGACATGCCGTTGAACAATGTGATGGCAGGTGTCATGGAGCATTGTTATGACAGAGGTAATGGAGCATTGTGATGAGAAGGGCACTGAGATTTGGTCTAAAATGTTTCATGGATTATTGTGATGAGAGTGGGCATGGAGCATTGGGATGACAAGGGCACGGAACACTGTGATACATGGTTCATGGAGGATTGTAATGACAAGGGCATGGAGCATTGTGATGAGAAGGGCATCGAGCATTGTGATGACAAGTGTCATGGAGCTTTGTGATGACAAGGGCATGGAGCAATGTGATGAGAGTGTTCATGGAGCATTGTGATGACAATGACACGGAGCATTGTGATGCCAATGGTCATGGAGTTTTGTGATGACAAATAACAGGGAGCATTTCGATGACAATGGTGTGGTGCATTGTGATGAGAAGGGAAGGGAGCATTTTGATGACAGGGTCATGCAGCAATTTGATGAAAATGTAATGGAATATTTTGAGGGCAGGTGGTTTAGAACATTGTGATGTCAGGGGTCATGGAGCTTTGGGATGAAAAGGGTCATGGTGCATTTTGATGACAGGGGTTATGGAACATTGTGATGTCAGGGGTCATGGAATATTGTGATGATAAGGGTATGTAGCACTGTGATGACAGGGGTCATGGAACATTATGATTACAGGGGTGAGGGGTATTGTGATGACTAGTGATGGAACATTGTGATATCTCTGGTGAGAGAGCATTTGGATGAGAAGTGCATGGAGCATTGTGATTACAAGGTTTATGGAGCATAGTGATTACAAGGTTGTGGACCGATGTGATGAAAAGCACGTGGCACATTGTGATGACAAGGGTCATGGAGCATTGTTCTGACAAAGGCATGGAGCATTGTGATGACAAGGGTCACGGAGAGTTGTGATGAAAAGTTCAAGGAGCATTGTGGTTACAAAGGTCACAGAGCCTTGTGATGACACGGGCATGGACCGTTTTGATGACAAACGTTATGAAGCATTGTGATGACTGGATTCATGGAGCATTGTGATGATAGGGGTCATGGAGCATTGTGAGGACAAGGGCATGGATCATTGTGGTGACAGGGGCATGGAGCATTGGTCTGACAAGTTTCATAGATTATTGTGATGACAGTGGACATGGTGCATTGTGATGACAAGTGTATGGATCATGGTGACGAGAAGGTCATGGAGTATTGTGAAGACAGGTGTCAGGGAGCATTGTGATGACATATGTCATGGTCCATTGCGATGATAATGGCATGGAGCATTGTGATGCTAAATGTAATGGAGGATTGTGATGACAAATAAAATGGAGCATTATGATGACTAGGGCTTGGAGCAATATGATGACAAGGGCTATTGAGAATCTTCTTCACAAAGTTGTGAAGCATTGTGATGACAACGTCCTGGAGCATTGTGATGAGAAATCCATGGAGCCTTGTGATGACAAGTCTCATATAGCATACTGATGAAAAGGGGCATGGACCACTGTGATTACAGGGGTCTTGGAACATTGTGATGACAAGGGCATGGAACACTGTGAAGAGAAGGCCAAGGAGCATTCTGAGGACATGCATCATTGAGCTTTGTGATGACCAGCACATGGAGCATTTTGATTACAGGGGTCTTGTAGCAGTGTGATGAAAAGGGCATGGAACATTGTGATGAAAAATGCATGGAGCCTTGTCATGACAGGGTTCAAGGAGCATAGAGACAACAAGTGTCATGGAGCATATTGATGACAAGTGTATTGAGCATTGTGATGAAAAAGGTCATGGGGCATTGTGATGAGAAGGCCATGGAGCATTCTGATGACATGTGTCATGGAGCTTAGTGATGACAAGGGCATGGAGCAATGTGATGCCAAGGGTCATGGAGGATTCTGATGACAAATGTAATGGTGCATTGTGATGACAATGGCTTGGAGCATTGAGATGACAAGGGTCAGGGAGCATTTTGATGACGGGGATTACGGAACATTGTGATGTCAGGGGTCATCGAACTTTGTGATGATAAGTGCATGTAGCACTGTGATGACAGGAGTCATGGAACATTGTGATGACAGGGGTGAGGGAGTATTGTGACGAATAGTGAAGTAACATTGTGATATCAGTGGTGAGAGAGCATTTTGATGAGAAGTTCATGGAGCATTGTGATGACAATGTTTATGGAGCATTGTGATGACAAGATTGTGGAGCACTGTGATGACAAGCGCATGGTGCATTGTGATGACAAGGGTCATGGAGCATTGTGCTGAGAAAGGCATAGAGCATTGTGTTGACAAGGGTGAAAGAGAATTGTGATGAAAAGTTCATGGAGCATTGTGGTTAAAAAGGTCACAGAGACTCTTGATGACGAGGGCATGGACCATTGTGATGACAAAGGTCATGAAGCACTGTGATGACTGGAGTCACGGAGCACTGTGATGACAGGGGTCATGGAGCATTGTGTTGACAAGGGGCATGGAGCATTGTGATGACAAGGGCATGGATCATTGGTCTCATAAATTTCATGTATTACTGTGATGACTGTTGGAATGGTGCATTGTGGTGACAAGGGCATGGAGCATTGTGATGCCAAGTGTCATGGAGGATTCTGATGACAAATATAATGGTGCATTGTGATGACAATGGCTTGGAGCATTGAGATGACAAGGGTCAGGGAGCATTGTGCTGACAAGTGCATGGAGAATTGTGATGACAAAGGTCATGGAGCATTGTGATGACAAGCTTGTGGAGTATTTTGATGACAGTGGCGTGGAGCATTGTGATGAAAACGGCATGGGGCATTTTGATGAAAAAGGCATGGAGCCTTTTCGTGACAGGGTTCAAGGAGCATTCTGACGACAAGTGTCAGGGAGCATTGTGATGACAAGTGTATTGAGAATTGTGATGACAAAGGTCATGGAGCATTGTGATGAAAAGTGCATGGAGTATTGTGATGACAGGCATCATGGAGCATTGTGATGACAATTGTTATGGAACATTTTGATCACAAGTTTTTGGAGCATTGTGATGACAGAGGTCATGGATCATTTTGATTTAAAGGAGCATGGCGCATTGTGATTACAAGGGCATGAAGCAATGTGATCCCAAGGTTCATGGAGGATTGTTATGACAATGGTAGTGGAGTATTGTGATGACAAGCGCATAGAGCATTGTAATGACAAGGTCATGTAGCATTTTGCTGACAAAGTCATGGAGCATTGTGATGACAGGTGTCGTGGAGCACTGTGATGACAAGCGTCACGGAGCATTGTGAATACAGGGGTCATGGAGAATTGGGATGACAAGGGCATGGATGATTGTGATGACAAGGGTCATGGAGCATTGGGCTGAAAATATTCATGGAGTATTGTGATTACAGGGGTCTTGGAGCTTTGTGATGACAGGAGTCCCGGATCATTGTGTTGTCATGTGTCATGGAGTGTTGTCATGACAGTGGTCATGGAGCATTGTGATGAGAAGGTCAAGGAGCATTGGGCTGAAAACGTTCATCGAGTATTGTGATGACAGGGGCCATGGAGGCTTGTGATGACAAGGTACTGGAGCATTGTGATGAGAAGACCATGGAGACTTGTGATGACAAGTCTCATGGAATATTCTGATGAAAAGGGGCATGGTGCATTGTGATTACAGGGGTCTTGGGGCATTGTGATGACAAGGGCTTGGAGCATTGGGATGAGATGGCCATGGAACGTTCTGATGACATGCATCATGGAGCTTTGTTTTGACAAGGGCATGGAGCATTGTGATGAAAAAGGCATGGAGCCTTGTCATGACATGGTTCAAGGAGCATACTGAGGACAAGTGTCAGGGAGCATTGTGATGACAAGTGTATTGAGCATTGTGATGAAAAAGGTCATGGAGCATTGTGATGAGAAGACCATGTATAATTGTGATGACGAGCGTCATGGGACGTTGTGATGATAAGTGTTATGGAACATTTTGATTACACGGATTTGGAGCATTGTGATGACAGAGATCATGGAGAATTTTGATTTCATTGTGATGACAATAGCATGAAGCATTTTGATGATGGGCATGGTGCATTGTGATGACCGGGTTCATGGATCATTGAGATGAAAAGGGGCATGGAGCATTGTGATTACAGGGGTCTTGGAGCATTGTGGTTAGAGGGGTCATGGAGCCTTGTGATGACAAGACCATGGAACATCGTGATGGCAGGGGTCATGGAGCATTGTTATGCCAGGTTTAATGGAGAATTGTGATGGCAAGGGCATGGAACATTGTGATTACAAGGTCATGGATTATTGTGAAGACAGGTGTCAGGGAGCATTGTGATGGCATATTTCATGTTCCATTGTGATGACAATGGCATGGAGCATTGTGATGCCGAGTGTTATGGAGGATTGTGATGACAAAGGTAATGGAGCATTGTGATGACAAGGGCTTGGAGCAATGTGATGAGAGCGTTCATGGAGCATTGTGATGACAATGACATTGAGCATTTTGATGAAAAGTTCATGGAGCATTGTGGTGACAAATTTCACAGAGCCTTGTGATGATGAGGGCATTGACTTTTGTGGTGACACAGGTCATGGAGTCTTGTGATGACGGGACACACGGAGCATTGTGATGACTGTGGTCATGTAGCATTGTGATGACAGGAGCATGGAGCATTGGTCTGACAAGTTTCATGGATAATTGTGTTGACAGTGGGCATGGCACATTGTGATGACAAGGGCATGGAGCATTGTGATGACAAGGTCATGGAGTATTGTGAAGACAGGTGTCAGGGAGCATTGTGATAGGATATTTCATTTTCCATTGTGATGACAATGGCATGGACCATTGTGATGCCGAGTGTTATGGAGGAATGTGATGACAAAGGTAACGGAGCATTGTGATGACAAGGGCTTGGAGCATTGTGATGACAAGGGCCATGGAGCATTGTGATGACAAGGGCATGGAGCATTTTGATGACAATGGCCATTGAGAATTTTGATGAAAAGGTCGTGAAGCATTGTGATGACAAAGGCATGGAGCTTGCTATGACAGGGGTCATGGGACATTGCGATGACAAGTGCATGGAGAATTGTGATGACAAGAGCATGTAACATGGAGATGAGAACTGTCATGGAGCATTGTGATGACAAGGACCTGGAGAATTGTCACGACAAGGGACATGGAGCATTGTGATGACCAGGGCATGGAGCATTGTTATGGCAAGACCGTGGAGCACTGTGATGAGAAGACCATGGATAATTCTGGTGACGAGCATCATGGAGCACTGTAATGACAAGGGGCATGGAGCATTGTGATGATAGGTCTCATGGAGCATTGTGATGACCGGGGTCATGGATCATTGTGATGACAAGGGTCATGGAGTATTCTGATGACAAGCTTGTGCAGTATTGTGATGGCAAAGCATTTAACACTGTGATGGGAAGTGTCATGGAACATAGTGAGGCCAAGAACGTGGAGAATTGTGATGAAAGGGAACATAGAGCATTGTGATGACCAGGGCATGGAGCATTGTGATGGCAAGACCGTGGAGCACTCTGATGAGAAGACCATGGATAATTGTGATGACGAGCGTCATGGAGTGCTATAATGACAAGCGGCATGGAGCATTGTGTTTACAGGGGTCTTGGAGCATTGTGATGACAAGGGCATGGAGCATTGTGAAGAGAAGGCCATGGAGCATTCTGATGAATGCGTCATGGAGCACTGTGATGACAAGTGCATGTAGCATTGTGATTACAGGTGTCTTTGAGCATTGTGATGAAAAGGGCATAGATCATTGTGATGAAAAAGGCATGGAGCCCTGTAATGACAGTGTTCAAGGAGCATACTGACGACAAGTGTCAGGGAGCATTGTGATGACAAAGGTTATGAAGCATAGTGATGAGAAGACCATGGGTAATTGTGATTATGAGCATCATGGGGTGTCGTGATGAGAAGTGTTATGGAACATTGTGATCCCAACGGTTTGGAGCATTGTGATGACAGAGGTCATGGAGCATTTTGATTTCATTGTGAGGAAAATAGCCTGAAGCATTATGATAATGGGCATGGTGCATTGTGATGATAGGATTCATGGAGCTTTGAGATGAAAAGGGGCATGGAGCATTGTGATAAAAAGTGTCTTGGAGCATTGTGATGAGAAGTCCATGGAACATTCTAATGACATGCGTCATGGAGCTTTGTGATGACAAGGGCATGGAGCATTGTGATTACAGGGGTCTTGAAACATTGTGATGACAAGTGTCATGGAGCCTTGTGAATGACAAGGCCGTGGAACTTTGTGATGGCAGGGGTCATGGAACATTGTTATGACAGGTGTAATGGAGCATTGTGATGAGAAGGACAGGAAGCATTGGTGTGAAATGTTTCATGGATTATTGTGATGAGAGTGGACATGGAGCATTGTGATGACAAGAGCACGGAACACTGTGATACAATGGTCATAGAGGATTGTAATGACAAGGGCATGGAGCATAGTGATGAGAAGGGCATCGAGCATTGTGATGACATGTGTCATGGAGCTTTGTGATGACAAGGGCATGGAGAAATGTGATGAGAAGGTTCATGGAGCATTGTGATGACAATGACATGGAGCATTGTGATGTCAAGGGTCAAGGAGATTTGTGATGACAAAAGTCACGGAGCATTTTGATGACAAGGGCGTGGTGCATTGTGATGAGAAGGCCAGGGAGCATTTTGATGACAGGGTCATGCAGCAATTTGATGAAAATTGTAATGGAATATTTTGATGACAGGGGTTATAGAACATTGGGATGTCAGGGGTCATGGAGCTTTGGGATAAAAAGTGTCATGGAGCATTTTGATGACAGGGGTTGTGGAACATTGTGATGTCAGGTGTCATGGAACATTGTGATGGTAAGGGGATGTAGCATTGTGATGACAGGGGTCATGGAACATTGTGATTACAGGGGTCTTGGAGCATTGTGATGAGAAGGGTCATGGAGCCTTGTGATGACAAGGCCATGGAACATCGTGATGGCAGGGGTCATGGAGCATAGTTATGACAGGCGTAATAGAACATTGTGATGGCAATGGCATGGAAGATTGTGATGAGAAGGCCATGGAGCATTCTGATGACATGTGTCATGGAGCTTTGTGATGACAACGGCATGGAGCAATGTGATGAATGCGATCATGGAGCATTGTGATGAAGATAACATGGAGCATTGTGATGCCAAGGGTCATGGATCTTTGTGATGACAAAGTCATGGAGGATTTTGATGACAAGGGCGTTGTGCATTGTGATGAGAAGGGCAGGGAACATTGTGATGACAGGGTCATGGAGCAATTGGATGAAATGTGTCATGGAACATTTTGATGACAGGGGTTATTGAACATTGTGATGCCAGGGGTCATGGAGCATTTTGATGAAAAGGTTTTGGGAGCATTTTGATGACAGGGGTTATGGAACATTGTGATGTCAGGGGTCATCGAACATTGTGATGATATGTGCATGTACAATGGTGATGACAGGAGTCATGGATCATTGTGATGACAGGGGTGAGGGAGTATTGTGACAAATAGTGATGTAACATTATGATATCTGTGGTGAGAGAGCATTTTGATGAGAAGTGCATGGAGCATTGTGATGACAAGGTTTATGGATCATTGTGATGACAAGATTGTGGAGCACTGTGATGACAAGTGCATGATGCATTGTGATGACATGTGTCATGGAGCATCGTGCTGACAAGCACATGGAGCATTGTGATGGCAAGGGTCATGGAGCATTGTGCTGAGAAAGGCATAGAGAATTGTGATGACAAGGATCAAAGAGCATTGTGATGAAAAGTTCATGGAGCATTGTGATGACAAGTGTCATGGAGCATTGTGATAACAAGGGCATGGAGCATTGGTCTAATAATTTTCATGGATTATTGTGATGACTGTTGGAATGGTGCATTGTGGTGACAAGGGCATGGAGCATTGTGATGACCAGGTCATGCAGTATTGTGAAGACTGGTGTCAGGGAGCATTGTGTTGACATATGTAATCGCCCATTGTGATGACAATGGCATGGAGCATTGTGATGCCAAGTGTCATGGAGGATTCTGATGACAAAGGTAATGGTGCACTGTGATGACAATAGCTTGGAGCATTGAGATGACAAGTGTCAGGGAGCATTGTGCTGACACGTGCATGGAGAATTGTGATGACAAGTGTCATGGAGCACTGTGATGAGAAGGACATGGATCATTGTGATGAAAAAGGCATAGAGCCTTGTCATGACAGGGTTCAATGAGCATACAGGCAACAAGTGTCAGGGAGCATTTTGATGACAAGTGTAATGAGCATTGTGATGACAAAGGTCATGGAGCATTTTGATGAGAAGACCATGGATAATTGTGATGACGAGTGTCATGGGGCACTGTGATGACAAGAGTTATGGAATATTGTGATCACAAGGGTTTGGAGCATTGTTATGACAGAGGTCATGGAGCATATTGATTTCATTGTGATGACAATAGCCTGAAGCATTGTGATGATGTCATGGTGCATTGTGATGACACGGTTCATGGATCATTGAGAAGAAAATGGGCATGGAGCTTTGTGATTACAGGGGTCTTGGAGCATTGTGATGACAAGTGTCATGGAGCCTTGTGATTACAAGGCCATGGAACATCGTGATGGATAGCGTCATGGAGCACTGTTATGACAGGGGTAATGGAGCATTGTGGTGAGAAGGGCATGGAGCATTGTGATTACAATTTTTATGGAGCATTGCAATGAAAAAATTGTGCACCGTTGTGATGAAAAGTGCATGGCAAATTGTGATGAAAAGGGTCATGGAGCATTTTTTTGACAAAGGCATGGAGCATTGTGATGACAAGGGTCACGGAGTATTGTGATGAAAAGTTCATGGAGCATTGTGGTTACAAACGACACAGAGCCTTGTGATGACGCGGGCATGGAGCATTGTGATGACAAATGTTATGAAGCATTGTGATGACTGGAGTCACGGAGCATTGTGATGACAGGGGTCATGGTGCATTGTGATGACAAGGGCATGGAACATTGTGATGACAGGGGCATGGAGCATTCGTCTGACAACTTTCATAGATTATTGTGAGGACAGTGGACATGGTGCATTGTGATGACAAGGGCATGGATCATTGTGATGAGAAGGTCATGGAGTACTGTGAAGACAGTTGTCAGGGAGCATAGTGATGACATATGTCATGGTCCATTGCGATGACAATAGCAGGGAGCCTTGTGATGCCAAATGTAATGGAGGATTGTGTTGACAAATATAATGGAGCACTGTGATGTCTAGGGCTTGGAGCATTATGATGACAGGGGCCATTGAGAATTTTCAGGACAAGGTCGTGAAGCATTGTGATGACAATGTCCTGGAGCATTGTGATGAGAAAAACATGGAGCCTTGTGATGACAAATCTCATGGAGCATACTGATGAAAATGGACATGGACCATTGTGATTACAGGCGTCTTGGAACATTGTGATGACATGTGCATGGAGCATTGTGAGGAGAAGGCCAAGAGCATTCTGAAGACATGCGTCCTTTAGCTTTGTGATGACAAGGGCATGGAGCATTGTGATTACATGGGTCTTGGAGCATTGTGATGAAAAAGCATGGAGCCTTGTCATGACAGGGTTCAAGGAGCATACAGACAACAAGTGTCAGGGAGCATTTTGATGACCAGTGTATTGAGCATCGTGATGACAAAGGTCATGGAGCACTGTGATGAGAAGACCATGGATAACCGTGATGACGAGCGTCATGGTGCATTGTGATGACAAGTGTTTTGGAATATTGTGATCACAAGCGTTTGGAGCATTGTTATGACAGAGATCATGGAGCATTTTGATTTCATTATGATGACAATAGCATGAAGCATTATGATGATGGTCATGGTGCATTGTGATGACAGGGTTCATGAAACATTGAGATGAAAATGGGCATGGATCATTGTGGTTACAGGGGTCTTGGAGCATTGTGATGAGAAGGGTCATGGAGCATTGTGATGACAAGGCCATGGAACATCGTGATGGCAGGGGTCATGGATCATGTGTATGACAGGGATAATGGAGCATTGTGATGGCAGGGCAAGGAGCATTGTGATGAGAAGGCCATGGAGCATTCTGATGATATGTGTCATGGAGGTTTGTGATGACATGGACATGAAGCAATGTGATGAGATCCTTAATGGAGCAGTGTGATGACAATGACATGGAGCATTGTGATGACAATGGTTATGGATCTTTGTGATGACAACGTCATGGAGCATTTTGATGACAAGGGTGTTGTGCATTGTGATGAGAAGTGTAGGGAGCATTGTGATGAGAGGGTCATGGAGCAATTTGATGAAAAGTGTCAAGGAACATTTTGATGACAGTGGTTATGGAACATTGTGATGCCAGGGGTCATCGAACATTGTGATGATAAGTGCATGTAGCATTGTGATGACAGGAGTCATGGCAAATTTTGATGACAGGGGTGAGGAAATATTGTGACGAATATTGATGTAACATTGTGACATCAGTGGTGAGAGAGCATTTTGGTGAGAATTCCATGGAGCCTTGTGATGAAAAGGTTCATGGAGCATTGTGATGTCAAGATTGGGGAGCACTGTGATGACAAGCGCATGGTGCATTGGGATGACATGTGTCATGGAGCACTGTGCTGACAAGCGCATGGAGCATTGTGATGACAAGGGTCATGGAGCATTGTGCTGAGAAAGGCATAGAGCATTGTGATGACAAAGGTCAAAGAGCATTGTGATGAAAAGTTCATGGAGCATTGTGGTTAAAAAGGTCACAGAGACTGTTGATGACGAGGTCATGGACCATTGTGATGACAAAGGTCATGAAGCATTGTGATAACTGGAGTCACGGAGCATTGTGATGACAGGGGTCATGGAGCATTGTGATTACAGGGCTCTTGGAGCATTTTGATGACAAGGGCATGGAGCATTGTGTGGAGAAGGACATGGAACATTCTGATGACATATGTCATGGAGCTTTGTGATGACAAGGGCATGGAGCATTGTGCTTACAGGAGTATTGGAGCATTGTGATGACAAGTGTCATGGCGCCTTGTGAAGACAAGGCCGTGGAACATTGTGATGGCAGTGGTATTGGAGCATTGTGATGTGAAGGGAATGGAGCATTGTGATTTCAAGGTTTATGGAGCATTGTGATGACAAATTTGTGGACCGTTGGGATGAAAAGCATGTCACACATTGTGATGACAAGGGTCATGGATCATTTTTCTGACAAAGGCATGGAGCATTGTGATGACAAGTGTCAAGGAGCATTGTGATGAAAAGTTCATGGAGCATTGTGTTTACAAAAGTCACAGAGCCTTGTGATGACATGGGTATCGACCATTGTGATGACAAATGTTATGAAGAATTGTGATGACTGGATTCACGGAGCATTGTGATGATAGGGGTCATGGAGCATTGTGATGAAAAGGGCATGGAGCATTTTGCTGACAAAGGCATGGAACATTGTGATGACAAGTTTCATGGAGCACTGTGATGACAAGCGTCACGGAGCATTGTGAATACAGGGGTCATGGAGCATTGGGATGACAAGGGCATGGATAATTGTGATGACAAGTGTCATGGAGCCTTGGGCTGAAAATGTTCATTGAGTACTGTGAAGACAGGTGTCATGTAGAATTTTGATTTCATTGTGCTGAAAATAGCCGGAAGCATTATGATGATTGGCATGATGCATTGTGATGACAGGGTTCATGGAGCATTGAGATGAAGAGGGGCATGGAGAATTGTGATTACAGGGGTCTTGGAGCATTGTGATGACAAGGGCATTGAGCATTTTGATGAGAAGTACATGGAACATTCTGATGACGTGTCATGGAGCTTTGTGATGACAAGTGCATAGAAAATTGTGATAGCAAGTGTCATGGAGCATTGTTATGACAGGGGTAATGGAGCATTGTGATAAGAAGGGCATGGAGCATTGTGATTACAAGGTTAATGGAGCATTGCGATGACAAATTTGTGGACAGTTCGGATGAAAAGTACGTGGCACATTGTGATGACAAGGGTCATGGAGCATTTTTTTGAGTAAGGCATGGAGCATTGTGATGGCAAGTGTCACGGAGCATTGTGATGAAAAGTTCATGGAGCATTGTGGTTACAAAGGTAACAGAGCCTTGTGATGATGTGGGTATCGCCCATCGTGATGACAAATATTATGAAGAATTGTGATGACTGGAGTCATGGAGCATTGTGATGACAGGGGTCATGGAGCATTGTGATGAAAAGGGCATGGAACATTGTGCTGAGAAAGGCATAGAGCATTGTGATGACATGTGTCATGGAGCAGTGTGATGACAAGCGTCTCGGAGCATTGTGAATACAGGGGTCATGGAGCATTGGAAAGACAAGGGCATGGATCATTGTGATGACAAGGGACATGGAGCACTGGGCTGAAAATGTTAATGGAGTGTTGTGATGACAGGGGTCATGGAGCATTTTGATGACTAGGGAATGGAACATTGTGATGACAAGAGTCCCGGATCATTGTGTTGTCAGGTGTCATGGAGTGTTGTGATGACAGTGGTCATGGAGAATTGTGATGATATTGGCCAGGGAGCATTATGATGAGTAGGTCGTGGAGCATTGGGCTGAAAATGTTCATGGATTATTGTGAAGACAGGGGTCATGGAGCATTGTGATGACAAGGGAATGGAGCATGGTTATGACAAGGTCCTAGAGCATTGTGATGAGAAGACCATGGAGACTTGTGATGATAAGTCTCATGGAGCATTCTGATGAAAAGGGGCATGGAGCATTGTGATTACAGGGGTCTTGGAGCATTTTGATGACAAGAGCATGGAGCATTGTGATGAGAAGGCCATGAAGCATTCTGATGACATGTGTCATGGAGCTTTTTGATGACAAGGGCATGGAGAATTGTGATGACATGTGTCATGGAGCATTGTGATGACAACGGAATGGAGCATGGTGATGACAATGTCCTGGGGCATTGTGATGAGAAGACCATGGAGACTTCTGATGAGAAGTCTCATTGAGCATTCTGATGAAAAGGAGCATGGAGCATTGTGATTACAGGTGTCTTGGAGCATTGTGATGACTAGTGCATGGAGCATTGTGATGAGAAGGCCATGGAGCATTCTGATGACATGCGTCATGTAGTTTTGTGATGACAAGGGCATGGAGCATTTGTGATTACAGGGATCTTGGAGCATTGTGATGAAAAGTGCATGGATCATTGTTATGAAAAAGGCATGGAGCCTTGTCATGACAGGGTTCATGGAGCATTCTGACGACAAGTGTCAGGAAGCATTGTGTTGACAATTGTATTGAGCACTGTGATGACAAAGATCATGGAGCATTGTGATGAGAAGACCATGGATAATTGTGATGATGAGCGTCATGGGGTGTTGTGATGATAAGTGTTATGGAACCTTGTGATCACAAGGGTTTGGAACATTTTGATGACAGAGGTCATGGAGAATATTGATTTCATTGTGATGACAATAGCCTGTAGCATTATGATGATGGGCAGGGTGCATTGTGATGCCAGGGTTCATGGAGCATTGAGATGAAAAGGGGCATGGAACATTGTGATTACAAGGGTCTTGGAGCATTGTGATGACAAGGGCATGGAGCACTGTGATGAGAAGGCCATGGAACTTTCTGATGACATGCGTCATGGAGCTTTGTGATGACAAGGGCATGGAGCATTGTGCTTTCAAGAGTCTGGAGCATTGTGATGACATGTGTCATGGAACCTTGTGATGACTAGGCCGTGGAACATTTTGATGGCAAGGGTCATGGTGCATTTTTATGACAAGTGTAATGGAGCATTTTGATGAGAAGGGCATGGAACATTGGTATGAAATATTTCATGGATTATTGTGATGAGAGTGGGCATGGAGCATTGTGATGACAAGGGCACGGAACAATGTGATACATGGGTCATGCAGGATTGTAATGACAAGGGCATGGAGCATTGTGATGAGAAGGGCATCGAGCATTGTGATGACAACTGTCATGGAGCTTTGTGATGACAAGGGCATGGAGCAATGTGATGAGAGGGTTCATGGAGCATTGTGATGACAATGACATGGAGCATTGTGATGCCAAGTGTCATGGAGCTTTGTGATGACAAGTCATGGAGCATTTTGATGACAAGGGCATGGTGCATTGTGCTGAGAAATGCAGGGAGCATTTTGATGACCAGGTCATGCTGCAATTTGATAAAAAGTGTAAAGGAACATTTTGATGGCAGTGGTTATAGAACATTGTGTTGTCAGGGGTCTTGGAGCTTTGGGATGAAAAGGGTCATGGAGCATTTTGATGACAGGGGTTATGGAACATTGTGATGTCAGGGGTCATGGAACATTGTGATGATAAGGGGATGTAGCATTGTGATGACAGTGTCCTGGAACATTGTGATTACAGGGATGAGGGAGTATTGTGATGACTAGTGATGGAACATTGTGATATCTCTCGTGAGAGAGCATTTTGATGAGAAGTGCATGGACCATTGTGATTACAAGTTTTATGAAGCATAGCAATGACAAGGTTGTGGACCGTTGTGATGAAATGCGCGTGGCACATTGTGATGACTATGTTCATTGAGCATTGTTCTGACAAAGAAATGGAGCTTTGTGATGACAAGGGCATGGAGCATTGTGATTACATGGGTCATGGAGCATTTAGATGACAATGGCGTCGAGCATTTTGATGAGAAGGCCATGGATAATTGTGATGACACATGTCATGGAGCACAGTAATGACAAGGGGTATGGAGTATTGTGATGACAGTGGCCATGGAGAAATGTGATGACAAGTGTCATGGAGCATTCTGATGACAAGCTTGTGGAGTATTGTGACGACAGTGGCTTGGAGCATTGTGATGAAAAGGGCATGGAGCATTGTGATTAAAAAGGCATGAAGCCATTTCATGACAGGTTTCAAGGAGCATTCTGATGACAAGTGTCAGGGAACATTGTGATGACATGTGTATTGAGAATTGTGATGAAAAAGATTATGGAGCATTTTGACGAAAAGGGCATAGAGTATTGTGATGACAGGCATCATGGAGCGTTGTGATGACAAGTGTTATGGAACATTGTGATCACAAGGGTTTGGAGCATTGTGATGATAGAAGTCATGGATCATTTTGTTTTCAAGGAGCATGCAGCATTGTGATGACAAGGGCATGAAGCAATGTGATCCCAAGGTTCATGGATGATTGTGATGACAATGCTAAGGGAGTATTGTGATGACAAGCAAATGGAGCATTTTGATGGCAAGGTCATGTAGCATTTTGCTGACACAGGCATGGAGCATTGTGATGATAAGGGTCATAGAGCACTTTGATGAGAAGCATCACGGATCACTGTGGTTACAGGGGTCATGGAGCATTGGGATGGCAAGGTCATGGATCATTGTGATGACAAGTGTCATGGAGTATTGGGCTGAAAATATTAATGGAGCATTGTGATGACTAGGGAATGGAGCATTGTGATGACTAGAGTCCCGGATCACTGTGTTGTCAGGGGTCATGGAGCGTTGTGATGACAGTGGTCATGGAGCATTGTGATGATAGGGATCATGAAGCATTGTGATGAGAAGTTCCTGGAGAATTGGCGTCAAAATGTTCAGGAAGTATTGTGACGACAGGGGTCATGGAGCATTGTGATGACAAGGGAATGGAGCACTGTGATGAAAGGTTCCTGGAGCACTGTGATGAGGAGACCATGGAGCCTCGTAATAAGAAGTCTCATGGAGCATTCTGATGAAAAGGGGCATGGAGTATTGTGATTACAGCGGTCTTGGAGCATTGTGATGACAAGGGCATGGAGCATTGTGATTACTGGTGTCTTGGAGCATTGTGATGAAATTGGCATGGATCATTGTTATGAAAATGGTATGGAGCCTAGTCATGACAGGGTTCCAGTAGCATACTGATGAGAAGTGTCAGGGAGCATTGTGATGACATGTGTATAGAACATTGTGATGACAAAGGTCATGGAGCACTGTGATGAGAAGACCATGGTTAACTGTGATGATGAGCTTCATGGGGCGTTGTGATGATAAGTGTTATGGAACATTGTGATCACAAGGATTTGGAGCATTGGGATGAGATAGATCATCGAATATTTTGATTTCATTGTGATGACAATAGCCTGAAGCATTATGATGATGGGCATGGTGCATTTTGATGACAGGGTTCATGGAGCATTGAGATGCAAAGGGGCATGGAGCATTGTGATTAGAGGGTTCATGGGGCATTGTGATGACAATGGCATGGAGCATTGAGATGCCAATTGTCATGGAGCTTTGTGATGACAAAGGTCATGGAGCATTTTGATGACAAGGGCGTGGTACATTGTGATGAGAAGGGCAGGGAGCATTGTGATGACAGGGTCATAGAGCAATTTGATGAAAAGTGTCATGGAATATTTTAATGACAGGGGTTATGGAACATTGTGATGTCAGGGTTCATGGAGCATTTTGATGAAAAGGATCATGGAAAATTATGATGACATGGGTTATGGAACATTGTGATGTCAGGGGTCATTGAGCATTTTGAGAAAAAGTGTTATGGAGCATTATGATGACAGGGGTTATGGAACATTGTGATGTCAGGGGTCACCGAACTTTGTGATGATATATGCATGTAGCATTGCAAAGACAAAAGTCATGGAACATTGTGATGACAGGGGTGAGGGAGTATTGTGATGAATAGTGCTGTAACATTGTGATATCATTGGTGAGAAAGCATTTTGATGAGAAGTCCATGGAGAATTGTGATGACAAGTTTTATGGAGCATCGTGGTGACAAGATTGTGGAGCACTGTGATGACAAGTGCAGGGTGAATTGTGATGACATGGGTCATGGAGCATTGATCTGACAAGCACATGGAGCATTGTGATGACCAGGGTCATGGAGCATTGTGCTGAGAAAGGCATAGAACATTGTGATGACAAGGGTCAAAGAGCATTGTGATGAAAAGTTATTGGAGCATTGTGGTTAAATATGTCACAGAGACTGTTGATGACGAGGGCATGGACCACTGTGATGAAAAAGGTCAGGAATCATTGTGATGAATGGAGGCATGGAGCATTGTGATGACAGGTGTCATGGAGCATTGTGATAACAAGGACATGGAGCATTGTGATGACAAGGGAATGGAGCATTGGTCTAATAATTTTCATGGATTATTGTGATGACTGTTGTAATGGCGCATTGTGATGACCAGGTCATGCAGTATTGTGAAGACAGGTGTCAAGGAGCATTGTGATGACATATGTAATGGCCCATAGTGATGACAATGGCATGGAGCATTGTGATGCCAAGTGTCATGGAGGATTCTGAAGACAAAGGTAATGGAGCATTGTGATGACAATGGCTTGGAGCATTGTGATGACAAGGGTCAGGGAGTATTTTGCTGACAGGTGCAGGGAGAATTGTGATGAAAACGGTCATGAAGTATTCTGATGAGAAGCTTGTGGAGTATTTTGATGACAATGGCATGGACACTGTGATGAAAAAGGCATGTGGCATTGTGATGACAAGTGTATTGAGAATTGTGATGACAAATGTCATGGAGCATTGTGATGAGTACGGCATGGAGTATTCTGATGACAGGCATCATGGAGCGTTGTGATGACAAGTGTTATGAAACATTGTGATCACAAGGGTTTGGAGCACTGTGATGACAGAGGTCATGGATCATTTTGATTTCAAGGAGCATGGAGCATTGTGATGACAAGGGCATGAAGCAATGTGATCCCAAGGTTCATGGAGGACTGTGATGACAATGGTAATGGAGTATTGTGATGAAAAGCGAATAGAGCATTGCAATGACAAGGTCAGGTAGCATTTTGCCGACAAAGGCATGGAGCATTGTGATGACAGGTGTCATGGAGCACTGTGATGACAAGCGTCACGGAGCATTGTGAATACAGGGGTCATGGAGCATTGGGATGACAAGGGCATGGATCTTTGTGATGACAAGTGTCATGGAGCATTGGGCTGAAAATGTTCATGGAGTATTGTGATGACAGGGATCATGGAGCATTTTGATGACAAGTTCCTGGAGCACTTTGATGAGAAGACAATGGAGACTTGTGATGACAAGTCTCATGGAGCATTCTGATGAAAAGGGACATGTAGCATTGTGATTACAGGGGTCTTGGAGCATTGTGATGACAAGGGCATGGAGCAATGTGATGAGAAGGCCATGGAGCATTCTGATGACATGCGTCATTGAGCTTTGTGATGACAAGGGCATGGAGCATTGTGATTACAGGGGTCTTGGAGCATTGTGCTTAAAAGGGCGTGGATCATTGTGATCAAAAAGGCATGGAGACGTGTCATGACAGGGTTCATGGAGCATACTGATGACAAGTGTCAGGGAGCATTGTGATGACAAGTGTATTGAGCATTGTGATATCAAAGGTCATGGAGCATTGTGATGAGGAGACCATGGATAATTGTGATGATGAGCGTCATTGGGTGTTGTGATGATAAGTGTTATGGAACATTGTGATCACAAGGGATTGGAGCATTGTGATGACAGAGGTCATGGAGCATATAGATTTCATTGTGATAACAATAGCCTGAAGCATTATCATGATGGGCCTGATGCATTGTGATGACAGTGTTCATGGAGCATTGAGATGAAAAGGGGCATGGAGCATTGTGATTACAGGGTTCTTGGAGCATTGTGATGTCAAGGGCATGGAGCATTTTGATGAGAAGGACATGGAACATTCTGATGGCATGTGTCATGGAGCTTTGTGATGACAAGGGCATGGAGCATTGTGATTACAGGGGTCTTGGAGCATTGTGATGACAAGTGTCATGGAGCCTTGTGATGACAAGGCCGTGGAATATTGTGATGGCAGGGGTCATGGAACATTGTTATGATAGGGATAATGGAGCATTGTGATGAGAAGGACATGGAGCATTGTGAATACAAGGATTATGGAGCATTACCATGACAAATTTGTGGACCGTTGTGATGAAAAGCGCGTAGCATATTGTGATGACCAGGGTCATGGAGCATTTTTCTGACAAAGACATGGAGCATTTTGATGACAATTGTCACGAAGCATTGTGATGAAAAGTTCATGGAGCATTGTGGTTATGAAGGTCACAGAGCCTTGTGATAACGCGGTCATGGACCATTGTGATGACAAATGTTATGAAGCATTGTGATGACTGGAGTCATGGAGCGTTGTGATGACAGTGGACATGGAGCTTTGTGATGACAAGGGCATAGAGCATTTTGGTGACAGGGGCATGGAGCATTGGTCTGACAAGTTTCATAGATTATTGTGATGACAGTGGACATGGTGCATTGTGATGACAAGGGCATGGATCATTGTGATGAGAAGGTCATGCAGTATTGTGAAGACAGCTGTCAGGGAGCATTGTGATGACATATGTAATGGCCCATTGTGGTGACAATGGCATGGAGCATTGTGATGCCAAGTGTCATGGATGATTCTGATGACAAATGTAATGGAGCATTGTGATGACAATGGCTTGGAGCATTGTGATGACAAGGGTTAAGGAGCATTGTGCTGACCAGTGCATGGAGAATTGTGATGACAAGGGTCATGGAGCAATCTGATGACAAACTTGTGGAGTATTATGATGACAACGGCATGGAGCATTGTGATGAAAACGGCATGGGGCATTATGATGAAAAAGGCATGGGGCCTTTTCATGACAGAGTCCAAGGAGCATTCTGACGACAAGTGTCAGGGAGCATTGTGATGACAAGTGTATTGAGAATTGTGATGACCAAGGTCATGGAGCTTTGTGATGAAAAGGGCATGGAGTATTGTGATGACAGGCATCATGGAGCATTGTGATGACAAGTGATATGGAGCATTGTGATCACAAGGCTTTGGAGCATTTTGATGACAGATTTCATGGATCATTTTTATATCAAGGAGCATGGAGCATTGTGATGACAAGGGCATAAAGCAATGTGATCCCAAGGTTCATGGAGGATTGTGATGACAATGGTAATGGAGTATTGTGATGACAAGCACATAGAGCATTGTAATTACAAGGTCATTTAGCCTTTTGCTGACAAAGTCATCTAGCATTGTGATGACAGGTGTCATGGAGCACTGTGATGACAAGCATCACGGAGGATTGTGAACACAGGGGTCATGGGGCATTGGGCTGAAAAGGGCATGCATCATTGTGATGACAAGTATCATGGAGCATTGGGCTGAAAATATTCATGAAGTATTGTGATGACAGGGGACATGGAGAATTGTGATGACATAAGTCATGGAGAATTTAGATTTCATTGTGCTGACAATAGCTGGAAGCATTATAATGATGGGCATGATGCATTGTGATGACAGGGTTCATGGAGCATTGAGATGAAAAGGGAAATGGAGCATTGTGATTACAGGGGTCTTGAGCATTGTGATGACAAGGGCATGGAGCATTGTGATGAGAAATCCATGGAACATTCTGATGACATGTGTCATGGAGCTTTGTGATGACAAGGGCATGGAGCATTGTGATTACAGGGGTCTTGGATCATTGTGATGACAAGTGTCATGGAGCCTTGTGATTACAAGTCCGTGGAACATTGTGATGGCAGGGGTCATGGAGCATTGTGATGAGAAGGGCATGGAGCATTGTGATTACATGGGCACGGAACACTGTGATACATGGGTCATGCAGGATTTTAATGACTAGGGCATGGAGCATTGTGATGAGAAATGCATCGAGCATTGTGATGATAAGTGTCATGGAGCTTTCTGATGACAAGGGCATGGAGCAATGTGATGAGAGGGTTCATGGAGCATTGTGATGACAATGACATGGTGCATTGTGATGCCATGTGTCATGGAGCTTTGTGATGACAAGTCATGGAGCATTTTGATGACAAGGGAATGGTGCATTGTGATGAGAAGTGCAGGGAGCATTTAGATGACCAGGTCATGCAGCAATTTGATAAAAAGTTTAATGGAATATTTTGATGGCATGGGTTATAGAACATTGTGATGTCAGGGTTCTTGGAGCTTTGGGATGAAATGGGTCATGGAGCATTTTGATGACAGGGGTTATGGAACATTGTTATGTCAGGGGTCATGCAATATTGTGTTGATAAAGGGATGTAGCATTGTGATGACAGGGTCATGGAACATTGTGATTCCAGGGGTGAGGGTGTATTGTGATGACTAGTGATGGAACATTGTGATATCTATGGTGAGACAGCATTTTGATGAGAAGTTCATGGACCATTGTGATAACAATATTTATGGAGCATTGCAATCATAAGGTTGTGGACATTTGTGATTAAATATGCGTGGCACATTGTGATGACAATGGTCATGGAGCATTGTTCTGACAAAGAAATTGAGCATTGTGATGACAAGGGTCCCAGAGAATGGTGAGGAAATGTTCATGGAGCATTGTGGTTACAAATGTCACAGAGCCTTGTGATGACGCGGACATGGACCATTGTGATGACAAACGTTATGAACCATTGTGATGACTGGAGTCACAGAGCATTGGGGTGATAGGGGTCATGGAGCATTGTGATGAAAATTGCATGGAGCATTGTGATGACAGGGGAATGGAACATTGGTCTGAAAAATTTCATAGATTATTGTGATGACCATGGGCATGGTGCATTGTGATGACAAGGGCATGGAGCATTGTGATGAGAAGGTCATGGAATATTGTGAAGAGAGATGTCAGGGAGCATTGTGATGACATATGTCATGGTCCATTGCGATGACAATGGCATGGAGCATTGTGATGCCAATTGTAATGGAGGATTGTGATGACAAATATAATGGAGCATTGTGATGATTAGGGCTTGCAGCATTATGATGACAAGGGCCATTGAGAATTTTCATGACAAGGTCGTGAAGCATTGTGATGACAAGATCCTGGAGCATTGTGATGACAAAGCTATGGAGCCTTGTGATGACAAGTCTCATGGAGCATACAGATGAAAAGGGGCATGGAGCATTGTGATTACAGGGGTCATGGAACATTGTGATGACAAGGGCATGGAACATTGTGAGGAGAAGACCAAGGAGCATTCTGATGGCATGCGTCATTGAGATTTGTGATGACAAGAGCTTGGAGGATTATGATTACATGGGTCTTGGAACATTATGATTAAAAGGGCATGGATCTTTGTGATGAAAAAGGCATGGAGCCTCGTCATGACAGTGTTCAAGGAGCATACAGACAACAAGTGTCAGGGAGCATTTTGATGACAAGTGTATTGAGCATTGTGATGACAAAGGTCATGGAGCATTGTGATTAGAAGACCAAGGATAATTGTGATGAGGAGCATCAAGGGGCATTGTGATGACAAGTGTTATGGAATATTGTGATCACAAGGGATTGGAGCATTGTTATGACAGGGGTCATGGGGCATTTTGATTTCATTGTGATGACAATAGCATGAAGCATTATGATGATAGGCATGGTGCATTGTAATGACAGGGTTAATGGTTCATTGAGATGAAAAAGGGCATGGAGCATTGTGATTACAGGGTTCTTGTAGTGTTGTGATGAGAAGGGTCATGGAGCCTTGTGATGACAAGACCATGGAATATCGTGATGGCAGGGGCATGGAGCATTGTTATGAGAGGGGTAATGGAGCATTGTGATGGCAAGGGCATGGATCATTGTGATGAGAAGGCCATGTAGCATTCTGATGACATGTGTCATCGAGCACTGTGATGACAATGACATGGAGCATTGTGATGCCATGGGTCAGGGCTCTTTGAATTGACATAGGTCATGGAGCATTTTGATGGCAAAGGCGTTGTGCATTGTGATGAGAAGGGCAGGGAGAATTGTGATGACAGGTTCATGGAGCAATTTGTTGAAAATTTTCATGGAACATTTTGATGACAGGTGTTATGGAACATTGTGATGTCAGGGGTCATCGAACATTTTGATGATAAGTGCATGTAGCATTGTGATGACAGGAGTCATGGAACATTGTGATGACAGGTGGGAGGGAGTATTGTGACAAATAGTGATGTAGCATTGTGATATCAGTGGTGAGAGAGCATTTTGATTATAAGTGCATGGAGCATTATGATGACAATGTTTATCGAGCATTGTGATGACAATATTGTAGAGCACTGTGATGACAAGCACATGGTGCATTGTGATGACATGTGTCATGGAGCATTGTGCTGACAAGCGCAAGGAGCATTGTGATGACAAGGATCATGGAGCATTGTGCTGAGAAAGGCATAGAGCATTGTGATGACAAGGGTCAAAGAGCATTGTGATGAAAAGTTCATGGGGCATTGTGGTTAAAATGGTCACAGAGACTGTTGATGACGAGGGCATGGACCATTGTGATGACAAAGGTCATGAAGCATTGTGATGACTGGAGTCACGGTGGATTGTGATGACAGGGGTCAGGGAGCATTGTGATAACAAGGGCATGGAGCACTGTGATGACAAGGGCATGGAACATTAGTCTAATAAGTTCCATGGATTGTTGCGATGACAGTTCGAATGGCACATTGTGATGACAAGGGCATGGAGCATTGTGATGACCAGGTCATGCAGTATTGTGAAGAGAGGTGTCAGGGAGCATTGTGATGACATATGTAATGGCCCATTGTGATGACAATGGCATGGAGAATTGTGATGACCAGGTCATGCAGTACTGTGAAGAGAGGTGTCAGGGAGCATTGTGATGACATATGTAATGGCCCATTGTGATGACAATGGCATGGATCATTGTGATGCCAAATGTCATGGAGGATTCTGATGACAAAGGTTATGGAACATTGTGATGACAATGGCTTGGAGCATTGTGATGACATGGGACAGGGAGCATTGTGCTGACAATTGCATGGAGAATTGTGATGACAAGGGTCATGGAGTATTCTGATGACAAGCTTGTGGAATATTTTGATGACAATGGCATGGAGCATTGTGATGAAAATGGCATGGGGCATTGTGAAGGAAAAGGCATGGAGCCTTTTCGTGGCCGGGTTCAAGGAGCATTCTGATGACAATGTCAGGGAGCATTGTGATGACATGTATATGGAGAATTGTGATGACAAAGGTTATGGAGCATTGTGATGAAAAGGGCATGGAATATTTTGATGACAGGCCTCATGGAGCGTTGTGATGACAAGTGTTATGGAAGATTGTGATCACAAGGCTTTGGAGCATTGTGATGACAGAGGTCATGGATCATATTGATTTAAAGGAGCATGGAGCATTGTGATGACAAGGGCATGAAGCAATGTGATCCCAAGGTTCATGGAGGATTGTGATGACAATGGAAATGGAGTATTGTGATGACAAGCGCATAGAGCATTGTAATGACAAGGTCATGTAGCATTTTGCTGACAAAGGCATGGAGCATTTTGATGACAGGTGTCATGGATCACTGTGATGACAAGCGTCATGGACCATTGTGAATACAGGGGTCATGGAGCATTGGGATGACAAGGGCATGGATCATTGTGATGACAAGTGTCATGGAGCACTGGGCTGAAAATATTCATGGAGTGTTGTGATGACATGGGTCATGGAGCATAGTGATGAGTAGGGAAAGGAGCATTGTGATGACAAGAGTCCCGGATCATTGTGTTGTCAGGAGTCATGGAGTGTTGTGATGACAGTGGTCATGGAGCATTGTTAAGATATTGGCCATGGAGTATTGTGATGTGTAGGTCGTGGAGCATTGGGCTGAATATGTTAATGGATTATTGTGATGACAGGGGTCATGGAGCATTGTGATGACAAGGGAATGGAGAATGGTGATGACAATATCCTGGATCTTTTTGATGAGATGACCATGGAGACTTGTGATGAGAAGTCTCACGGAGCATTCTGATGAAAATGGGTATGGAGCATTGTGATTACAGGGGTCTTGGAGCATTTTGATGACTAGGGCATGGAGCATTGTGATGAGAAGGCCATGGGGCATTCTGATGACAAGCTTCATGGAGTTTTGTGATGACAAGCACATGGAGCATTGTGATGACAGTGATCTTGGAGCATTGTGATGAAAAGGGCAAGGATCATTGTGATGAAAAAGTCATGCAGCCTTGTCATGACAGGTTTCAAGGAGCATACTGACGACAAGTGTCAGGGAGCATTGTGATGACAAGTGTATTGAGCATTGTGATGACAAAGTTCATGGAGCATTGCGATGAGAATACCATGGATAATTGTGATGATGAGCGTCATGGGGATTTGTGATGATAAGTGTTATGGAACATTGTGATCACAAGGGTTTGGAGCATTATGATGACAGAGGTCATGGAGAATTTTGATTTAATTGTGATGTCAATAGCCTGAAGCATTATGGTGATGGGCATGGTGCATTGTGATGACAGGGATCTTGGAGCATTGAGATGCAAAGTGGCATGGAGCATTGTGATTACAGGGGTCTTGGAGCATTGTGATGTCAAGGGTCAGGGAGCCTTGTGATGACAAGGCCGTGGAACATTGTGATGGCAGGGGTCATGGAGCATTTTTATGACTGAGGTAATGGAGCATTGTGATGAGAAGTGCATTGAGCATTGGCCCGAAAGTTTTCATGGATTATTGTGATGAGAGTGGGCATGGAGCACTGTGATGACAAGGGCACGGAACACTGTGATACATGGGTCATGGAGGATTGTGATGAAAAGGGCATGGAGCATTTTGATGAGAAGGGCATCGAGCATTGTGATGACAAGTGTCATGGAGCATTGTGATGACAAGGGCATGGAGCAATGGGATGAGAGCGTTCAGGGAGCATTGTGATGACAATGACATGGAGCATTGTGATGACAAGGGTCATGGAGATTTGTGATGACAACGGTCATGGAGCATTTTGATGACAAGCGTGTGGTGCATTGTGATGAGAAGGAAAGGGAGCATTTTGATGACAGGTTCATGCTGCAATTTGATGAAAAGTGTCATGTAACATTTTGCCGACAGGGGATACAGAACATTGTGTTGCCATGGGTCATGGAGCTTTGGGATGAAATGTGTCATGGAGCATTGTGATGACAGTGGTTATGGAATATTGTGATGTCACGGGTCATGGAACATTGTGATTACAGGGTTTAGGGAGGATTGTGATGACTAGTGATGGAATATTGTGATATCTCAGGTGAGAGAGCATTTGGATGAGAAGTGCATGGACCATTGTGATTACAAGGTTTATGGAGCATATCGATGACAAGGTTGTGGATCATTGTGATGAAAAGCGCATGGCACATTGTGATGACAAGGGTAATGGAACATTGTTCTGACAAAAGCATGGAGCATTGTGATGACAAGTGTCACGGAGCATTGTGATGAAAAGTTCATGGAGCACTGTGGTTACAAAAGTCACAGAGCCTTGTGATGACGCGGGCATGGACCGTTGTGATGACAAACCTTATGAAGCATTGTGATGACTTGAGTCACGGAGCATTGTGATGTCAAAAGTAATTTAGCATTGTGATGACAATGGCTTGGAGCATTGTGATGACAAGGGTCAGGGAGCATTGTGCTGACAAGTGCATGGATAATTGTGATGAAAAAGGTCATGGAACATTCTGATGACAATCTTTTGGAGTATTTTGATGGCAATGGCATGGAGAATTGTGATGAAAACGGCATGGGGCATACTGATGAAAAAGGCATGGAGCCTTTTCGTGACAGGGTTCAAGGAGCATTCTGATGACAAGTGTCAGGGAGCATTGTGATGACAAGTGTATTGAGAATTTTGATGACAAAGGTCATGGAGCATTGTGATGAAAAGGGCATGGAGTATTGTGAGGACAGGCATCATGGAGCGTTGTGATGACAAGTGTTATGGAACAAAGTGATCACAAGGGTTTGGAACATTGTGATGACAGAGGTCATGGATCATTTTGATTTCAAGGAGCATGGAGCACTATGATGACAAGGGCATGAAGCAATGTGATCCCAAGGTTCATGGAGGATTGTGATGACAATGGTAATGGAGTACTGTGATGACAAGTGCATAGAGCATTGTAATGACAAGGTTATGTAGCATTTGCTGACAAAGGCATGGAGCATTGTGATGACAGGTGTCATGGAGCACTGTGATGACAAGCGTCACGGATCTTTGTGAATACAGGGGTCATGGAGCATTGGGATGACAAGGGCATGGTTCAATGTGATGACAAGGGTCATGGAGCATTGGGCTGAAAATGTTCATGGAGTATTGTGATGACAGGGGTTATGGAGCATTATGATGACTAGGGAATGGAGCATTTTGATGACAAGATTTCCAGATCATTGTGTTGTCAGGTGTCATGGAGTGTTGGGATGACAGTGGTCATGGAGCATTGTGATGATATTGGGAATGGAGCATTGTGATGAGAAGGTTGAGGAGCATTGTGATTACAGGTGTCTTGATGCATTGTGATGAAATGGGCATTAATCCTTGTCATGACAGTGTTCAAGAAGCATACTGACGACAAGTGTAAGGGAGCATTGTGATGACAAGTGTATTGAGCATTTGATGACAAAGGTCATGGAGCATTGTGATGAGAAGTCCATGGATAATTGTGATGATGAGCGTCATGGGGTGTTGTGATTATAAGTCTTGTGGAACATTGTGATCACAAGGGTTTGGAGAATTATGATGACAGAGGTCATTGGGAATTTAGATTTCATTGTGATGACAATAGCCTGAAATATTATGATGATGGGCATGGTGCATTGTGATGACAGGGTTCATGGAGCATTGAGATGAAAAGGGGCATGGAGCATTGTGATTACAGGGGTCCTGGAGCATTGTGATGACAAGGGCATGGAGCATTGTGAGGAGAAGGACATGGAACATTTTGATGACATGCGTCATGGAGCACTGTGATGACAAGGGCATGGAGCATTGTGATTACAGTGGTCTTGGAGCATTGTGATGACAAGGGTCATGGAGCCTTGTGATGACATGCCGTTGAACAATGTGATGGCAGGTGTTATGGAGCATTTTTATGACAGACGTAATGGAGCATTGTGATGAGAAGGGCATTGAGCTTTGGTCTAAAATATTTCATGGATTATTGTGATGAGAGTGGGCATGGAGCATTGGGATGACAAGGGCACGGAACACTGTGATGCATGGTTCATGGAGGATTGTAATGACAAGGGCATGGAGCATTGTGATGACAAGTGTCATGGAGCTTTGTGATGACAAGGGCATGGAGCAATGTGATGAGAGTGTTCATGGAGCTTTGTGATGACAATGACATGGAGCATTGTGATGCCAATGATCATGGAGATTTGTGATAACAAATAACAGGGAGCATTTCCATGACAATGGTGTGGTGCATTGTGATGGGAAGAGCAGGGAGCATTTTGATGACAGGGTCATGCAGCAATTTGATGAAAATCTAATGGAATATTTTGAGGGCAGGGGTTATAGAACATTGTGCTGCCAGGGATCATTTAGCTTTGGGATGAAAAGGGTCATGGTGCATTTTGATGACAGGGGTTATGGAACATTGTGAGGTCTGGGGTCATGGAACATTGTGATGATAAGGGGATGTAGCACTGTGATGACAGGGGTCATGGAACATTATGATTACTGGGGTGAGGGGTACTGTGATGACTAGTGATGGAACATTGTGATATATCTGGTGAGAGAGCATTTGGATGAGAAGTGCATGGAGCATTGTGATTACAAGGTTTATGGAGCATAGCGATTACAAGGTTGTGGACCGATATGATGAAAATGACGTGGCACATTGTGATGACAAGTGTCATGGAGCATTGTTCTAACAAAAGCATGGAGCATTGTGATGACAAAGGTCACGGAGCGTTGTGATGAAAAGTTCATGGAGCATTGTGGTTACAAAGGTCACAGAGCCTTGTGATGACACGGGCAAGGACCGTTTTGATGACAAACGTTATGAAGCATTGTGATGAATGGAGTCACGGAGCATTGTGATGATAGGGGTCATGGAGCATTGTGAGGACAAGGGCATGGAGCATTGTGGTGACAGGGGCATGGAGCATTGGTCTGACAAGTTTCATAGATTATTGTGATGACAGTGGACATGGTGCATTGTAATGACAAGTGTATGGATCATGGTGATGAGAAGGTCATGGAGTATTGTGAAGACAGGTGTGAGGGAGCATTGTGATGAAATATGTCATGGTCCATTGCGATGATAATGGCATGGAGCATTGTGATGCTAAATGTAATGGAGGATTTTGATGACAAATAAAATGGAGCATTGTGATGACTAGGGCTTGGAGCAATATGATGACAAGGGCTAATGAGAATTTTCATCACAAGGTCGTGAAGCATTGTGATGAATGGTGTCATGGAGCATTGTGATGAAAAGGGCATGGAGCATTGGTCTAATAAGTTTCATGGATTATTGCGATGACAGTTGGAATGGCGCAGTGTGATGACAAGGGCATGGAACATTGTGAGGACCAAGTCATGCAGTATTGTGAAGACAGGTGTCAGGGAGCATTGTGATGAGATATGTAATGGCCCATTGTGATGACAATGGCATAGCGCATTGTGACGCCAAGTGTCATGGAGGATTCTGATGACAAAGGTAATGGAGCATTGTGATGACAATGGCTTGGAGCATTGTGATGACAAGGGTCAGGGAGCATTGTGCTCACAAGTGCATGGAGAATTGTGATGACAAGGGTCATGGAGCATTCTGATGACAAGCTTGTGGAGTATTTTGATGGCAATGGCATAGAGCATTGTGATGAAAACGGCATGGGGCATACTGATGAAAAAGGCATGGAGCCTTTTCATGACAGGTTTCAAGGAGCATTCTGACGACAAGATTCAGGAAGCATTGTAATGACAAGTGTATTTAGAATTGTGATGACAATGGTCATGGAGCATTGTGATGAAAAGGCCATGGAGTATTGTAATGACAGGCATCATGCACCGTTGTGATGACAAGTTTTATGGAACATTGTGATCACAAGGGTTTGGAGCATTGTGATGACAGAGGTCATGGATCATTTTGATTTCAAGGAGCATGGAGCACTGTGATGACAAGGGCATGAAGCAATGTGATCCCAAGGTTCATGGAGGATTGTGATGACAATGGTAATGGAGTACTGTGATGACAAGCGCATAGAACATTGTAATGACAAGGTCATGTAGCATTTGCTGACAAAGGCATGGAGCATTGTGATGAGAGGTGTCATGGAACACTGTGATGAGAAGCGTCACTGAGCTTTGTGAATGCAGGGGTCATGGAGCATTGGGATGACAAGGGCATGGTTCAATGTGATGACAAGGGTCATGGAGCATTGGGCTGAAAATGTTCATGGAGTATTGTGATGACAGGGGTCATGGAGCATTGTGATGACTAGGGAATGGAGCATTTTGATGACAAGAGTTCAGGATCATTGTGTTGTCAGGTGTCATGGAGTGTTGTGATGACAGTGGTCATGGAGCACTGTGATGATTTTGGCCATGGAGCATTGTGATGAGAAGGTTGTGGAGCATTGTGATTACAGGTGTCTTGATGCATTGTTATGTAATGGGCATGTATCATTGTGATGAAAAAGGCATTGAGCCTTGTCATGACAGGGTTCAAGAAGCATACTGACGACAAGTGTCAGCAAGCATTGTGATGACAAGTGTATTGAGCATTTGATGACAAAGGTCATGGAGCATTGTGATGAGAAGACCATGGATAATTGTGATGATGAGCGTCATGGGGTGTTGTGATGATAAGTCTTATGGAACATTGTGATCACAAAGGTTTGGAGCATTATGATGACAGAGTTCATGGAGAATTTAGATTTCATTGTGATGACAATAGCCTGAAACATTATGATGATGGGCATGGTGCATTGTGATGACAGTGTTCATGGAGCATTGAGATGAAAAGGGGCATGGAGCATTGTGATTACCGGGGTCTTGGAGCATTGTGATTACAAGGGCATGGAGCATTGTGATGAGAAAGCCATGGAACATTCTGATGACATGCGTCATGGAGCACTGTGATGACAAGGGCATGGAGCATTGTGATTACAGGGGTCTTGGAGCATTGTGATGACACGGGTCATGGAGCCTTGTGATGACATGCCGTTGAACAATGTGACGGCAGGTGTCATGGAGCATTGTTATGACAGAGGTAATGGAGCATTGTGATGAGAAATGCATTGAGATTTGGTCTAAAATGTTTCATGGATTATTGTGATGAGAGTGGGCATGGAGCATTGGGAGGACAAGGGCACGGAACATTGTGATGCATGTTTCATGGAGGATTGTAATGACAAGGGCATGGAGCATTGTGATGAGAAGGGCATCGAGCATTGTGATGACAAGTGTCATGGAGCTTTGTGATGACAAGGGCATGGAGCAATGTGATGAGAGTGTTCATGGAGCATTGTGATGACAATGACACGGAGCATTGTGATGCCAATGGTCATGGAGATTTGTGATGACAAATAAGAGGGAGCATTTCGATGACAATGGTGTGGTGCATTGTGATGAGAAGGGAAGGGAGCATTTTGATGACAGGGTCATGCAGCAATTTGATGAAAATGTAATGGAATATTTTGAGGGCAGGTGGTTTAGAACATTGTGATGTCAGGGGTCATGGAGCTTTGGGATGAAAAGGGTCACTGTGCATTTTGATGACAGGGGTTATGGAACATGTGATGTCATGGGTCATGGAATATTGTGATGATAAGGGTATGTAGCACTGTGATGACAGGGGTCATGGAACATTATGATTACAGGGGTGAGGGGTATTGTGATGAGTAGTGATGGAACATTGTGTTATCTCTGGTGAGAGAGCATTTGGATGAGAAGTGCATGGAGCATTGTGATTACAAGGTTTATGAAGCATAGTGATTACAAGTTTGTGGACCGATGTGATGAAATGCACGTGGCACATTGTGATGGCAAGGGTCATGGAGCACTGTTCTGACAAAGGCATGGAGCATTGTGATGACAAGGGTCACGGAGCATTGTGATGAAAAGTTCAAGGAGCATTGTGGTTACAAAGGTCACAGAGCCTTGTGATGACACGGGCAAGGACCGTTTTGATGACAAACGTTATGAAGCATTGTGATGACTGGATTAATGGAGCATTGTGATGTTAGGGGTCATGGAGCATTGTGAGGACAAAGGCATGGAACATTGTGGTGACAGGGGCATGGAGCATTGGTCTGACAAGTTTCATAGATTACTGTGATGACAGTGGACATGGTGCATTGTAATGACAAGTGTATGGATCATGGTGATGAGAAGGTCATGGAGTATTGTGAAGACAGGTGTCAGGGAGCATTGTGATGACATATGTCATGGTCCATTGCGATGATAATGGCATGGAGCATTGTGATGCTAAATGTAATGGAGGATTGTGATGACAAATATAATGGAGCATTGTGATGACTAGGGCTTGGAGCAATATGATGACAAGGGCTATTGAGAATCTTCTTCACAAAGTTGTGAAGCACTGTGATGACAAGGTCCTGGAGCATTGTGATGAGAAATCCATGGAGCCTTGTGATGACAAGTCTCATATAGCATACTGATGAAAAGGGGCATGGACCACTGTGATTACAGGGGTCTTGGAACATTGTGATGACAAGGGCATGGAGCACTGTGAAGAGAAGGCCAAGGAGCATTCTGAGGACATGCGTCATTGAGCTTTGTGATGACCAGCACATGGAGCATTTTGATTACAGGGGTCTTGTAGCAGTGTGATGAAAAGGGCATGGAACATTGTGATGAAAAATGCATGGAGCATTGTTATGACAGGGTAAATGGAGAATTGTGATGGCAAGGGCATGGAACATTGTGATTAGAAGGTCATGGATTATTGTGAAGACAGGTGTCAGGGAGCATTGTGATGGCATATTTCATGTTCTATTGTGATGACAATGGCATGGAGCATTGTGATGCCGAGTGTTATGGAGGATTGTGATGACAAAGGTAATGGAGCATTGTGATGACAAGGGCTTGGAGCAATGTGATGAGAGCGTTCATGGAGCATTGTGATGACAATGACATTGAGCATTTTGATGAAAAGTTCATGGAGCATTGTGGTGACAAATTTCACAGAGCCTTGTGATGATGAGTGCATTGACTTTTGTGGTGACACAGGTCATGGAGTCTTGTGATGACGGGACACACGGAGCATTGTGATGACTGTGGTCATGTAGCATTGTGATGACAGGAGCATGGAGCATTGGTCTGACAAGTTTCATGGATAATTGTGTTGACAGTGGGCATGGCACATTGTGATGACAAGGGTATGGAGCATTGTGATGACAAGGTCATGGAGTATTGTGAAGACAGGTGTCAGGGAGCATTGTGATGGGATATTTCATTTTCCATTGTGATGACAATGGCATGGAGCATTGTGATGCCGAGTGTTATGGATGATTGTGATGACAAGGGCTTGGAGCATTGTGATGACAAGGGCCATGGAGCATTGTGATGACAAGGGCATGGAGCATTGTGATGACAACGGCCTTTGAGAATTTTGATGAAAAGGTCGTGAAGCATTGTGATGACAAAGGCATGGAGCTTGCTATGACAGGGGTCATGGGACATTGCGATGACAAGTGCATGGAGAATTGTGATGACAAGACCATGTAACATGGAGATGAGAACTGTCATGGAGCATTGTGATGACAAGGACCTGGAGAATTGTGATGACAAGGGACATGGAGCATTGTGATGACCAGGGCATGGAGCATTGTTATGGCAAGACCGTGGAGCACTGTGATGAGAAGACCATGGATAATTCTGGTGACGAGCATCATGGAGCACTGTAATGACAAGGGGCATGGAGCATTGTGATGATAGGTCTCATGGAGCATTGTGATGACCGGGTTCATGGATCATTGTGATGACAAGGGTCATGGAGTATTCTGATGACAAGCTTGTGCAGTATTGTGATGACAAAGCATTTAACACTGTGATGGGAAGTGTCATGGAACGCAGTGATGCCAAGAACGTGGAGAATTGTGATGAAAGGGAACATAGAGCATTGTGATGACCAGGGCATGGAGCATTGTGATGGCAAGACCGTGGAGCACTGTGATGAGAAGACCATGGATAATTGTGATGACGAGCGTCATGGAGCGCTATAATGACAAGCGGCATGGAGCATTGTGTTTACAGGGGTCTTGGAGCATTGTGATGACAAGGGCATGGAGCATTGTGAAGAGAAGGCCATGGAGCATTCTGATGAATGCGTCATGGAGCACTGTGATGACAAGTGCATGTAGCATTGTGATTACAGGTGTCTTTGAGCATTGTGATGAAAAGGGCATAGATCATTGTGATGAAAAAGGCATGGAGCCCTGTAATGACAGTGTTCAAGGAGCATACTGACGACAAGTGTCAGGGAGCATTGTGATGACAAAGGTTATGGAGCATAGTGATGAGAAGACCATGGATAATTGTGATTATGAGCATCATGGGGTGTCGTGATGAGAAGTGTTATGGAACATTGTGATCCCAATGGTTTGGAGCATTGTGATGACAGAGGTCATGGAGCATTTTGATTTCATTGTGAGGAAAATAGCCTGAAGCATTATGATAATGGGCATGGTGCATTGTGATGATAGGATTCATGGAGCTTTGAGATGAAAAGGGGCATGGAGCATTGTGATAAAAAGTGTCTTGGAGCATTGTGATGAGAAGTCCATGGAACATTCTAATGACATGCGTCATGGAGCTTTGTGATGACAAGGGCATGGAGCATTGTGATTACAGGGGTCTTGGAACATTGTGATGACAAGTGTCATGGAGCCTTGTGAATGACAAGGCCGTGGAACTTTGTGATGGCAGGGGTCATGGAACATTGTTATGACAGGTGTAATGGAGCATTGTGATGAGAAGGACAGGAAGCATTGGTGTGAAATGTTTCATGGATTATTGTGATGAGAGTGGACATGGAGCATTGTGATGACAAGAGCACGGAACACTGTGATACAATGGTCATAGAGGATTGTAATGACAAGGGCATGGAGCATAGTGATGAGAAGGGCATCGAGCATTGTGATGACATGTGTCATGGAGCTTTGTGATGACAAGGGCATGGAGAAATGTGATGAGAAGGTTCATGGAGCATTGTGATGACAATGACATGGAGCATTGTGATGTCAAGGGTCAAGGAGATTTGTGATGACAAAAGTCACGGAGCATTTTGATGACAAGGGCGTGGTGCATTGTGATGAGAAGGCCAGGGAGCATTTTGATGACAGGGTCATGCAGCAATTTGATGAAAAGTGTAATGGAATATTTTGATGACAGGGGTTATAGAACATTGGGATGTCAGGGGTCATGGAGCTTTGGGATAAAAAGTGTCATGGAGCATTTTGATGACAGGGGTTGTGGAACATTGTGATGTCAGGTGTCATGGAACATTGTGATGATAAGGGGATGTAGCATTGTGATGACAGGGGTCTTGGAGCATTGTGATGAGAAGGGTCATGGAGCCTTGTGATGACAAGGCCATGGAACATCGTGATGGCAGGGGTCATGGAGCATAGTTATGACAGGCGTAATGGAACATTGTGATGGCAATGGCATGGAGGATTGTGATGAGAAGGCCATGGAGCATTCTGATGACATGTGTCATGGAGCTTTTTGATGACAACGGCATGGAGCAATGTGATGAATGCGATCATGGAGCATTGTGATGAAGATGACATGGAGCATTGTGATGCCAAGGGTCATGGATCTTTGTGATGACAAAGGTCATGGAGGATTTTGATGACAAGGGCGTTGTGCATTGTGATGAGAAGGGCAGGGAGCATTGTGATGACAGGGTCATGGAGCAATTGGATGAAATGTGTCATGGAACATTTTGATGACAGGGGTTATTGAACATTGTGATGCCAGGGGTCATGGAGCATTTTGATGAAAAGGTTTTGGGAGCATTTTGATGACAGGGGTTATGGAACATTGTGATGTCAGGGGTCATCGAACATTGTGATGATATGTGCATGTACAATGGTGACGACAGGAGTCATGGATCATTGTGATGACAGGGGTGAGGGAGTATTGTGACAAATAGTGATGTAACATTGTGATATCAGTGGTGAGAGAGCATTTTGATGAGAAGTGCATGGAGCATTGTGATGACAAGGTTTATGGATCATTGTGATGCCAATATTGTGGAGCACTGTGATGACAAGTGCATGGTGCATTGTGATGACATGTGTCATGGAGCATCGTGCTGACAAGCACATGGAGCATTGTGATGACAAGGGTCATGGAGCATTGTGCTGAGAAAGGCATAGAGAATTGTGATGACAAGGATCAAAGAGCATTGTGATGAAAAGTTCATGGAGCATTGTGATGACAAGGGTCATGGAGCATTGTGATAACAAGGGCATGGAGCATTGGTCTAATAAGTTTCATGGATTATTGCGATGACTGTTGGAATGGTGCATTGTGGTGACAAGGGCATGCAGCATTGTGATGACCAGGTCATGCAGTATTGTGAAGACTGGTGTCAGGGAGCATTGTGTTGACATATGTAATCGCCCATTGTGATGACAATGGCATGGAGCATTGTGATGCCAAGTGTCATGGAGGATTCTGATGACAAAGGTAATGGTGCATTGTGATGACAATAGCTTGGAGCATTGAGATGACAAGGGTCAGGGAGCATTGTGCTGACAAGTGCATGGAGAATTGTGATGACAAGTGTCATGGAGCACTGTGATGAGAAGGACATGGATCATTGTGATGAAAAAGGCATGGAGCCTTGTCATGACAGGGTTCACGGAGCATACAGACCACAAGTGTCAGGGAGCATTTTGATGACAAGTGTAATGAGCATTGTGATGACAAAGGTCATGGAGCATTTTGATGAGAAGACCATGGATACTTGTGATGACGAGTGTCATGGGGCACTGTGATGACAAGAGTTATGGAATATTGTGATCACAAGGTTTTGGAGCATTGTTATGACAGAGGTCATGGAGCATATTGATTTCATTGTGATGACAATAGCCTGAAGCATTGTGATGATGTCATGGTGCATTGTGATGACACGTTTCATGGATCATTGAGAAGAAAATGGGCATGGAGCTTTGTGATTACAGGGGTCTTGGAGCCTTGTGATGACAAGTGTCATGGAGCCTTGTGATTACAAGGCCATGGAACATCGTGATGGATGGCGTCATGGAGCACTGTTATGACAGGGGTAATGGAGCATTGTGATGAGAAGGGCATGGAGCATTGTGATTACAAGTTTTATGGAGCATTGCAATGAGAAAATTGTGGACCGTTGTGATGAAAAGTGCGTGGCAAATTGTGATGAAAAGGGTCATGGAGCATTTTTTTGACAAAGGCATGGAGCATTGTGATGACAAGGGTCACGGAGTATTGTGATGAAATGTTCATGGAGCATTGTGGTTACAAACGACACAGAGCCTTGTGATGACGCGGGCATGGAGCATTGTGATGACAAATGTTATGAAGCATTGTGATGACTGGAGTCACGGAGCATTGTGATGACAGCGGTCATGGTGCATTGTGATGACAAGGGCATGGAGCATTGTGATGACAGGGGCATGGAGCATTCGTCTGACAACTTTCATAGATTATTGTGAGGACAGTGGACATGGTGCATTGTGATGACAAGGGCATGGATCATTGTGATGAGAAGGTCATGGAGTACTGTGAAGACAGTTGTCAGGGAGCATTGTGATGACATATGTCATGGTCCATTGCGATGACAATAGCAGGGAGCCTTGTGATGCCAAATGTAATGGAGGATTGTGTTGACAAATATAATGGAGCACTGTGATGTCTAGGGCTTGGAGCATTATGATGACAAGGGCCATTGAGAATTTTCAGGACAAGGTCGTGAAGCATTGTGATGACAATGTCCTGGAGCATTGTGATGAGAAAACCATGGAGCCTTGTGATGACAAATCTCATGGAGCATACTGATGAAAATGGACATGGACCATTGTGATTACAGGCGTCTTGGAACATTGTGATGACATGTGCATGGAGCATTGTGAGGAGAAGGCCAAGAGCATTCTGAAGACATGCGTCCTTTAGCTTGGTGATGACAAGGGCATGGAGCATTGTGATTACAGGGGTCTTGGAGCATTGTGATGAAAAAGCATGGAGCCTTGTCATGACAGGGTTCAAGGAGCATACAGACAACAAGTGTCAGGGAGCATTTTGATGACAAGTGTATTGAGCATCGTGATGATAAAGGTCATGGAGCATTGTGATGAGAAGCCCATGGATAACTGTGATGACGAGCGTCATGGTGCATTGTGATGACAAGTGTTTTGGAATATTGTGATCACAAGCGTTTGGAGCATTGTTATGACAGAGATCATGGAGCATTTTGATTTCATTATGATGACAATAGCATGAAGCATTATGATGATGGTCATGGTGCATTGTGATGACAGGGTTCATGAAACATTGAGATGAAAATGGGCATGGATCATTGTGGTTACAGGGTTCATGGAGCATTGTGATGAGAAGGGTCATGGAGCCTTGTGATGACAAGGCCATGGAACATCGTGATGGCAGGTGTCATGGATCATGGGTATGACAGGGATAATGGAGAATTGTGATGGCAGGGCAAGGAGCATTGTGATGAGAAGGCCATGGAGCATTCTGATGATATGTGTCATGGAGTTTTGTGATGACAAGGACATGAAGCAATGTGATGAGAACCTTAATGGACCATTGTGATGACAATGACATGGAGCATTGTGATGACAAGGGTTATGGATCTTTGTGATGACAACGTCATGGAGCATTTTGATGACAAGGGCGTTGTGCATTGTGATGAGAAGGGTAGGGAGCATTGTGATGACAGGGTCATGGAGCAATTTGATGAAAAGTGTCAAGGAACATATTGATGACAGTGGTTATGGAACATTGTGATGCCAGGGGTCATCGAACATTGTGATGATAAGTGCATGTAGCATTGTGATGACAGGAGTCATGGCAAATTTTGATGACAGGGGTGAGGGAATATTGTGACGAATATTGATGTAACATTGTGACATCAGTGGTGAGAGAGCATTTTGGTGAGAAGTCCATGGAGCATTGTGATGAAAAGGTTCATGGAGCATTGTGATGTCAAGATTTTGGAGCACTGTGATGACAAGCGCATGGTGCATTGGGATGACATGTGTCATGGAGCATTGTGCTGACAAGCGCATGGAGCATTGTGATGACAAGGGTCATGGAGCACTGTGCTGAGAAAGGCATAGAGCATTGTGATGACAAAGGTCAAAGAGCATTGTGATGAAAAGTTCATGGAGCATTGTGGTTAAAAAGGTCACAGAGACTGTTGATGACGAGGTCATGGACCATTGTGATGACAAAGGTCATGAAGCATTTTGATAACTGGAGTCACGGAGCATTGTGATGACAGGGGTCATGGAGCATTGTGATAACAAGGGCATGGAGTATTGTGATGACAAGGGCATGGAATATTGGTATAATAAGTTTCATGGATTATTGTGATGACAGTTGGAATGCCGCATTGTGATGACAACGGCATGGAGCATTGTGATGACCAGGTCATGCAGTATTGGGAAGACAGGTGTCAGGGAGCATTGTGATGACATATGTAATGGCCCATTGTGATGACAATGGCATGGAGCATTGTGATGCCAAGTGTCATGGAGGATTCTGATGACAAAGGTAATGGAGCATTGTGATGACAATGGCTTGGAGCATTGTGATGACTAGGGACAGGGAGCATTGTGCTGACAAGTGCATGGAGAATTGTGATGACAAGGGTCATGGAGCATTCTGATGACAAGCTTGTGGAGTATTTTGATGGCAATGGCATGGAGAATTGTGATGAAAACGGCATGGGGCATACTGATGAAAAAGGCATGGAGCCTTTTCGTGACAGGGTTCAAGGAGAATTCTGATGACAAGTGTCAGGGAGCATTGTGATGACAAGTGTATTGAGAATTGTGATGACAAAGGTCATGGAGCATTGTGATGAAAAGGGCATGGAGTATTGTGAGGACAGGCATCATGGAGCGTTGTGATGACAAGTGTTATGGAACATTGTGATCACAAGGGTTTGGAACATTGTGATGACAGAGGTCATGGATCATTTTGATTTCAAGGAGCATGGAGCATTGTGATGACAAGGGCATGAAGCAATGTGATCCCAAGGTTCATGGATGATTGTGATGACAACGGTAATGGAGTATTGTGATGACAAGCACATAGAGCATTATAATGACAAGGTCATGTAGCATTTTGCTGACAAAGGCATGGAGCATTGTGATGACAAGTGTCATGGCACACTGTGATAACAAGCGTCACGGAGTATTGTGAATACAGGCGTCATGTAGCATTGGGATGACAAGGGCAAAGATCATTGTGATGACAAGGGTCATGGAGCATTGTGCTGAAAATATTCATGGAGTATTGTGATGACAGGGGTCATGGAGCATTGTGATGACAGAGGTCATGGAGAATTTTCATTTCATTGTGCTGACAGTAACCGGAAGCATTATGATGATTGGCATGATGCATTGTGATGAGAGGGTTCATGGAGCATTGAGATGAAAAGGGGCATGGAGCATTGTGATTACAGGGCTCTTGGAGCATTTTGATGACAAGGGCATGGAGCATTGTGTGGAGAAGGACATGGAACATTCTGATGACATGTGTCATGGAGCTTTGTGATGACAAGGGCATGGAGCATTGTGCTTACAGGAGTCTTGGAGCATTGTGATGACAAGTGTCATGGCGCCTTGTGAAGACAAGGCCGTGGAACATTGTGATGGCAGTGGTATTGGAGCATTGTGATGAGAAGGGAATGGAGCATTGTGATTTCAAGGTTTATGGAGCATTGTGATGACAAATTTGTGGACCGTTGGGATGAAAAGTGTGTCACAAATTGTGATGACAAGGGTCATGGAGCATTTTTCTGACAAAGGCATGGAGCATTGTGATGACAAGTGTCACGGAGCATTGTGATGAAAAGTTCATGGAACATTGTGTTTACAAAAGTCACAGAGCCTTGTGATGACATGGGTATCGACCATTGTGATGACAAATGTTATGAAGAATTGTGATGACTGGATTCACGGAGCATTGTGATGACAGGGGTCATGGAGCATTGTGATGAAAAGGGCATGGAGCATTTTGCTGACAAAGGCATGGAACATTGTGATGACAAGTTTCATGGAGCACTGTGATGACAAGCGTCACGGAGCATTGTGAATACAGGGGTCATGGAGCATTGGGATGACAAGGGCATGGATAATTGTGATGACAAGGGTCATGGAGCCTTGGGCTGAAAATGTTCATTGAGTACTGTGAAGACAGGTGTCATGTAGAATTTTGATTTCATTGTGCTGACAATAGCCGGAAGCATTATGATGATTGGCATGATGCATTGTGATGACAGGGTTCATGGAGCATTGAGATGAAGAGGGGCATGGAGCATTGTGATTACAGGGGTCTTGGAGCATTGTGATGACAAGGGCATTGAGCATTTTGATGAGAAGTACATGGAACATTCTGATGACGTGTCATGGAGCTTTGTGATGACAAGGGCATAGAAAATTGTGATGGCAGGGGTCATGGAGCATTGTGATGTCTAGGGAATGGAGCATTGTGATGACAAGAGTAACGGATCATTGTGTTGTCAGGTGTCCTGGAGTGTTGTGATGACAGTGGTCTTGGAGCATTGTGATGATATTGGTCTTGGAGCATTGTGATGAGAAGGTAATGGAGCATTGGGCTGCAAATATTCATGGAGTATTGTGATGACAGGGGTCATGGAGCATTGTGATGACAAGGGAATGGAGCATGGTGATGACAAGGTCCTGGAGCATTGTGATGAGAAGACCATGGAGACTTGTGATGACAAGTCTCATGGAGCATTCTGATGATAAGGGGCATGGAGCATTGTGATTACAGGGGTCTTGGAGCATTGTGATGACAAGGGCATGGAGCATTGTGAGGAGAAGTCCATGGAACATTCTGATGACATGCGTCATGGAGCTTTGTGATGACAAGGGCATGGAGCATTGTGATTACAGGGGTTTTGGAGCATTGTGATGACAAGGGTCATGGAGCCTTGTGATGACAATGCCGTGGAACATTGTGATGGCAGGGGTCATGGAGCATTGTTATGACAGAGATAATGGAACACTGTGATGAGAAGGGCATTGCGCATTGGTCTGAAATGTTTCATGGATTATTGTGATGACAGTTGGAATGGCGCATTGTGATGACAAGGGCATGGAGCATTGTGATGCCAAGTGTCATGGAGGATTCTGATGACAAAGGTAATGGAGCATTGTGATGACAATGGCTTGGAGCATTGTGATGAAAAGGGTCAGGGAGCATTGTGCTCACAAGTGCATGGAGAATTGTGATGACAGGGTCATGGAACATTCTGATGACAAGCTTGTGGAGTATTTTGATGACAATGGCATGGAGCATTGTGATGAAAATGGCATGGGGCATTGTGATGAAAAAGGCATGGAGCCTTTTCGTGACAGGTTTCAAGGAGCATTCTGACGACAAGATTCAGGAAGCATTGTAATGACAAGTGTATTTAGAATTGTGATGACAATGGTCATGGAGCATTGTGATGAAAAGGCCATGGAGTATTGTGATGACAGGCATCATGGAGCGTTGTGATGACAAGTGTTATGGAACATTGTGATTACAAGGGTTTGGAGCATTGTGATGACAGAGGTCATGGATCATTTTGATTTCAAGGAGCATGGAGCACTGTGATGACAAGGGCATGAAGCAATGTGATCCCAAGGTTCATGGAGGATTGTGATGACAATGGTAATGGAGTACTGTGATGACAAGCGCATAGAGCATTGTAATGACAAGGTCATGTAGCATTTGCTGACAAAGGCATGGAGCATTGTGATGACAGGTGTCATGGAGCACTGTGATGACAAGCGTCACGGAGCTTTGTGAATACAGGGGTCATGGAGCATTGGGATGACAAGGGCATGGTTCAATGTGATGACAAGTGTCATGGAGCATTGGGCTGAAAATGTTCATGGAGTATTGTGATGACAGGGGTTATGGAGCATTATGATGACTAGGGAATGGAGCATTTTGATGACAAGATTTCCGGATCATTGTGTTGTCAGGTGTCATGGAGAGTTGTGATGACAGTGGTCATGGAGCATTGTGATGATATTGGGAATGGAGCATTGTGATGAGAAGGTTGTGGAGCATTGTGATTACAGGTGTCTTGATGCATTGTGATGAAATGGGCATTAATCCTTGTCATGACAGGGTTCAAGAAGCATACTGACGACAAGTGTAAGGGAGCATTGTGATGACAAGTGTATTGAGCATTTGATGACAAAGGTCATGGAGCATTGTGATGAGAAGACCATGGATAATTGTGATGATGAGCGTCATGGGGTGTTGTGATGATAAATCTTATGGAACATTGTGATCACAAGGGTTTGGAGCATTATGATGACAGAGGTCATTGGGAATTTAGATTTCATTGTGATGACAATAGCCTGAAATATTATGATGATGGGCATGGTGCATTGTGATGACAGTGTTCATGGAGCATTCTGATGAAAAGGGGCATGGAGCATTGTGATTACAGGGGTCTTGGAGCATTGTGATGACAAGGGCATGGAGCATTGTGAGGAGAAGGACATGTAACATTCTGATGACATGCGTCATGGAGCACTGTGATGACAAGGGCATGGAGCATTGTGATTACAGTGGTCTTGGAGCATTGTGATGACAAGGGTCATGGAGCCTTGTGATGACATGCCGTTGAACAATGTGATGGCAGGTGTCATGGAGCATTTTTATGACAGACGAAATGGAGCATTGTAATGAGAAGGGCATTGAGCTTTGGTCTAAAATATTTCATGGATTATTGTGATGAGAGTGGGCATGGAGCATTGGGATGACAAGGGCACGGAACACTGTGATGCATGGTTCATGGAGGATTGTAATGACAAGGGCATGGAGCATTGTGATGACAAGTGTCATGGAGCTTTGTGATGACGAGGGCATGGAGCAATGTGATGAGAGTGTTCATGGAGCTTTGTGATGACAATGACATGGAGCATTGTGATGCCAATGATCATGGAGATTTGTGATAACAAATAACTGGGAGCATTTCGATGACAATGGTGTGGTGCATTGTGATGAGAAGGGCAGGGAGCATTTTGATGACAGGGTCATGCAGCAATTTGATGAAAATGTAATGGAATATTTTGAGGGCAGGGGTTATAGAACATTGTGCTGCCAGGGATCATTTAGCTTTGGGATGAAAAGGGTCATGGTGCATTTTGATGACAGGGGTTATGGAACATTGTGATGTCTGGGGTCATGGAACATTGTGATGATAAGGGTATGTAGCACTGTGATGACAGGGGTCATGGAACATTATGATTACAGGGGTGAGGGGTATTGTGATGACTAGTGATGGAACATTGTGATATCTCAGGTGAGAGAGCATTTGGATGAGAAGTGCATGGAGCATTGTGATTACAAGGTTTATGGAGCGTAGTGATTACAAGGTTGTGGACCGATATGATAAAAAGCACGTGGCACATTGTGATGACAAGTGTCATGGAGCATTGTTCTGACAAAGGCATGGAGCATTGTGATGACAAAGGTCACGGAGCGTTGTGATGAAAAGTTCATGGAGCATTGTGGTTACAAAGGTCACAGAGCCTTGTGATGACACGGGCAAGGACCGTTTTGATGACAAACTTTATGAAGCATTGTGATGAATGGAGTCACGGAGCATTGTGATGATAGGGGTCATGGAGCATTGTGATGACAAGGGCATGGAGCATTGTGGTGACAGGGGCATGGAGCATTGGTCTGACAAGTTTCATAGATTATTGTGATGACAGTGGACATGGTGCATTGTAATGACAAGTGTATGGATCATGGTGATGAGAAGGTCATGGAGTATTGTGAAGACAGGTGTCAGGGAGCATTGTGATGAAATATGTCATGGTCCATTGTGATGATAATGGCATGGAGCATTGTGATGCTAAATGTAATGGAGGATTTTGATGACAAATAAAATGGAGCATTGTGATGACTAGGGCTTGGAGCAATATGATGACAAGGGCTAATGAGAATTTTCATCACAAGGTCATGAAGCATTGTGATGAATGGTGTCATGGAGCATTGTGATGACAAGGGCATGGAGCATTGGTCTAATAAGTTTCATGGATTATTGCAATGACAGTTGGAATGGCGTAGTGTGATGACAAGGGCATGGAACATTGTGAGGACCAAGTCATGCAGTATTGTGAAGACAGGTGTCAGGGAGCATTGTGATGAGATATGTAATGGCCCATTGTGATGACAATGGCATAGCGCATTGTGATGCCAAGTGTCATGGAGGATTCTGATGACAAAGCTAATGGAGCATTGTGATGACAATGGCTTGGAGCATTGTGATGACAAGGGTCAGGGAGCATTGTGCTGACAAGTGCATGGAGAATTGTGATGACAAGTGTCATGGAGCATTCTGATGACAAGCTTGTGGAGTATTTTGATGGCAATGGCATAGAGCATTGTGATGAAAACGGCATGGGGCATACTGATGAAAAAGGCATGGAGCCTTTTTGTGACAGGTTTCAAGGAGCATTCTGACGACAAGATTCAGGAAGCATTGTAATGACAAGTGTATTTAGAATTGTGATGACAATGGTCATGGAGCATTGTGATGAAAAGGCCATGGAGTATTGTAATGACAGGCATCATGCACCGTTGTGATGACAAATTTTATGGAACATTGTGATTACAAGGGTTTGGAGCATTGTGATGACAGAGGTCATGGATCATTTTGATTTCAAGAAGCATGGAGCACTGTGATGACAAGGGCATGAAGCAATGTGATCCCAAGGTTCATGGAGGATTGTGATGACAATGGTAATGGAGTACTGTGATGACAAGCGCATAGAGCATTGTAATTACAAGGTCATGTAGCATTTGCTGACAAAGGCATGGAGCATTGTGATGAGAGGTGTCATGGAGCACTGTGATGAGAAGCGTCACGGAGCTTTGTGAATGCAGGGGTCATGGAGCATTGGGATGACAAGGGCATGGTTCAATGTGATGACAAGTGTCATGGAGCATTGGGCTGAAAATGTTCATGGAGTATTGTGATGACAGGGGTCATGGAGCATTGTGATGACTAGGGAATGGAGCATTTTGATGACAAGAGTTCCGGATCATTGTGTTGTCAGGTGTCATGGAGTGTTGTGATGACAGTGGTCATGGAGCACTGTGATGATTTTGGCCATGGAGCATTGTGATGAGAAGGTTGTGGAGCATTGTGATTACAGGTGTCTTGATGCATTGTGATGTAATGGGCATGTATCATTGTGATGAAAAATGCATTGAGCCTTGTCATGACAGGGTTCAAGAAGCATACTGACGACAAGTGTCAGGGAGCATTGTGATGACAAGTGTATTGAGCATTTGATGACAAAGGTCATGGAGCATTGTGATGAGAAGACCATGGATAAATGTGATGATGAGCGTCATGGGGTGTTGTGATGATAAGTCTTATGGAACATTGTGATCACAAAGGTTTGGAGCATTATGATGACAGAGTTCATGGAGAATTTAGATTTCATTGTGATGACAATAGCCTGAAACATTATGATGATGGGCATGGTGCATTGTGATGACAGTGTTCATGGAGCATTGAGATGAAAAGGGGCATGGAGCATTGTGATTACCGGGGTCTTGAAGCATTTTGATTACAAGGGCATGGAGCATTGTGATGAGAAAGCCATGGAACATTCTGATGACATGCGTCATGGAGCACTGTGATGACAAGGGCATGGAGCATTGTGATTACAGGGGTCTTGGAGCATTGTGATGACAAGGGTCATGGAGCCTTGTGATGACATGCCGTTGAACAATGTGATTGCATGTGTCATGGAGCATTGTTATGACAGAGGTAATGGAGCATTGTGATGAGAAGGGCATTGAGCTTTGGTCTAAAATGTTTCATGGATTATTGTGATGAGAGTGGGCATGGAGCATTGGGATGACAAGGGCACGGAACACTGTGATGCATGTTTCATGGAGGATTGTAATGACAAGGGCATGGAGCATTGTGATGAGAAGGGCATCGAGCATTGTGATGACAAGTGTCATGGAGCTTTGTGATGACAAGGGCATGGAGCAATGTGATGAGAGTGTTCATGGAGCATTGTGATGACAATGACACGGAGCATTGTGATGCCAATGGCCATGGAGATTTGTGATGACAAATAAGAGGGAGCATTTCGATGACAATGGTGTGGTGCATTGTGATGAGAAGGGAAGGGAGCATTTTGATGACAGGGTCATGCAGCAATTTGATGAAAATGTAATGGAATATTTTGAGGGCAGGTGGTTTAGAACATTGTGATGTCAGGGGTCATGGAGCTTTGGGATGAAAAGGTTCATGGTGCATTTTGATGACAGGGGTTATGGAACATTGTGATGTCATGGGTCATGGAATATTGTGATGAAAAGGGTATGTAGCACTGTGATGACAGGGGTCATGGAACATTATGATTACAGGGGTGAGGGGTATTGTGATGACTAGTGATGGAACATTGTATTATCTCTGGTGAGAGAGCATTTGGATGAGAAGTGCATGGAGCATTGTGATTACAAGGTTTATGGAGCATAGTGATTACAAGTTTGTGGACCGATGTGATGAAAAGCCCGTGGCACATTGTGATGACAAGGGTCATGGAGCACTGTTCTGACAAAGGCATGGAGCATTGTGATGACAAGGGTCACGGAGCATTGTGATGAAAAGTTCAAGGAGCATTGTGGTTACAAAGGTCACAGAGCCTTGTGATGACACGGGCAAGGACCGTTTTGATGACAAACGTTATGAAGCATTGTGATGACTGGATTAATGGAGCATTGTGATGTTAGGGGTCATGGAGCATTGTGAGGACAAAGGCATGGAACATTGTGGTGACGGGCATGGAGCATTGGTCTGACAAGTTTCATAGATTATTGTGATGACAGTGGACATGGTGCATTGTAATGACAAGTGTATGGATCATGGTGATGAGAAGGTCATGGAGTATTGTGAAGACAGGTGTCAGGGAGCATTGTGATGACATATGTCATGGTCCATTGCGATGATAATGGCATGGAGCATTGTGATGCTAAATGTAATGGAGGATTGTGATGACAAATAAAATGGAGCATTGTGATGACTAGGGCTTGGAGCAATATGATGACAAGGGCTATTGAGAATCTTCTTCACAAAGTTGTGAAGCACTGTGATGACAAGGTCCTGGAGCATTGTGATGAGAAATCCATGGAGCCTTGTGATGACAAGTCTCATATAGCATACTGATGAAACGGGGCATGGACCACTGTGATTACAGGGGTCTTGGAACATTGTGATGACAAGGGCATGGAGCACTGTGAAGAGAAGGCCAAGGAGCATTCTGAGGACATGCGTCATTGAGCTTTGTGATGACCAGCACATGGAGCATTTTGATTACAGGGGTCTTGTAGCAGTGTGATGAAAAGGGCATGGAACATTGTGATGAAAAATGCATGGAGCATTGTTATGACAGGGTAAATGGAGAATTGTGATGGCAAAGGCATGGAACATTGTGATTACAAGGTCATGGATTATTGTGAAGACAGGTGTCAGGGAGCATTGTGATGGCATATTTCATGTTCCATTGTGATGACAATGGCATGGAGCATTGTGATGCCGAGTGTTATGGAGGATTGTGATGACAAAGGTAATGGAGCATTGTGATGACAAGGTCTTGGAGCAATGTGATGAGAGCGTTCATGGAGCATTGTGATGACAATGACATTGAGCATTTTGATGAAAAGTTCATGGAGCATTGTGGTGACAAATTTCACAGAGCCTTGTGATGATGAGGGCATTGACTTTTGTGGTGACACAGGTCATGGAGTCTTGTGATGACGGGACACACGGAGCACTGTGATGACTGTGGTCATGTAGCATTGTGATGACAGGAGCATGGAGCATTGGTCTGACAAGTTTCATGGATAATTGTGTTGACAGTGGGCATGGCACAATGTGATGACAAGGGCATGGAGCATTGTGATGACAAGGTCATGGAGTATTGTGAAGACAGGTGTCAGGGAGCATTGTGATGGGATATTTCATTTTCCATTGTGATGACAATGGCATGGAGCATTGTGATGCCGAGTGTTATGGAGGATTGTGATGACAAAGGTAATGGAGCATTGTGATGACAAGGGCTTGGAGCATTTTGATGACAAGGGCCATGGAGCATTGTGATGACAACGGCCTTTGAGAATTTTGATGAAAAGGTCGTGAAGCATTGTGATGACAAAGGCATGGAGCTTGCTATGACAGGGGTCATGGGGCATTGCGATGACAAGTGCATGGAGAATTGTGATGACAAGAGCATGTAACATGGAGATGAGAACTGTCATGGAGCATTGTGATGACAAGGACCTGGAGAATTGTGATGACAAGGGACATGGAGCATTGTGATGACCAGGGCATGGAGCATTGTTATGGCAAGACCGTGGAGCACTGTGATGAGAAGACCATGGATAATTCTGGTGACGAGCATCATGGAGCACTGTAATGACAAGGGGCATGGAGCATTGTGATGATAGGTCTCATGGAGCATTGTGATGACCGGGGTCATGGATCATTGTGATGACAAGGATCATGGAGTATTCTGATGACAAGCTTGTGCAGTATTGTGATGACAAAGCATTTAACACTGTGATGGGAAGTGTCATGGAACATAGTGATGCCAAGAACGTGGAGAATTGTGATGAAAGGGAACATAGAGCATTGTGATGACCAGGGCATGGAGCATTGTGATGGCAAGACCGTGGAGCACTGTGATGAGAAGACCATGGATAATTGTGATGACGAGCATCATGGAGCGCTATAATGACAAGCGGCATGGAGCATTGTGTTTACAGGGGTCTTGGAGCATTGTGATGACAAGGGCATGGAGCATTGTGAAGAGAAGGCCATGGAGCATTCTGATGAATGCGTCATGGAGCACTGTGATGACAAGTGCATGTAGCATTGTGATTACAGGTGTCTTTGAGCATTGTGATGAAAAGGGCATAGATCATTGTGATGAAAAAGGCATGGAGCCCTGTAATGACAGTGTTCAAGTAGCATACTGACGACAAGTGTCAGGGAGCATTGTGATGACAAAGGTTATGGAGCATAGTGATGAGAAGACCATGGATAATTGTGATTATGAGCATCATGGGGTGTCGTGATGAGAAGTGTTATGGAACATTGTGATCCCAATGGTTTGGAGCATTGTGATGACAGAGGTCATGGAGCATTTTGATTTCATTGTGAGGAAAATAGCCTGAAGCATTATGATAATGGGCATGGTGCATTGTGATGATAGGATTCATGGAGCTTTGAGATGAAAAGGGACATGGAGCATTGTGATAAAAAGTGTCTTGGAGCATTGTGATGAGAAGTCCATGGAACATTCTAATGACATGCGTCATGGAGCTTTGTGATGACAAGGGCATGGAGCATTGTGATTACAGGGGTCTTGGAACATTGTGATGACAAGTGTCATGGAGCCTTGTGAATGACAAGGCCGTGGAACTTTGTGATGGCAAGGGTCATGGAACATTGTTATGACAGGTGTAATGGAGCATTGTGATGAGAAGGACAGGAAGCATTGGTGTGAAATGTTTCATGGATTATTGTGATGAGAGTGGACATGGAGCATTGTGATGACAAGAGCATGGAACACTGTGATACAATGGTCATAGAGGATTGTAATGACAAGGGCATGGAGCATAGTGATGAGAAGGGCATCGAGCATTGTGATGACATGTGTCATGGAGCTTTGTGATGACAAGGGCATGGAGAAATGTGATGAGAAGGTTCATGGAGCATTGTGATGACAATGACATGGAGCATTGTGATGTCAAGGGTCAAGGAGATTTGTGATGACAAAAGTCACGGAGCATTTTGATGACAAGGGCGTGGTGCATTGTGAAGAGAAGGCCAGGGAGCATTTTGATGACAGGGTCATGCAGCAATTTGATGAAAATTGTAATGGAATATTTTGATGACAGGGGTTATAGAACATTGGGATGTCAGGGGTCATGGAGCTTTGGGATAAAAAGTGTCATGGAGCATTTTGATGACAGGGGTTGTGGAACATTGTGATGTCAGGTGTCATGGAACATTGTGATGATAAGGGGATGTAGCATTGTGATGACAGGGGTCTTGGAGCATTGTGATGAGAAGGGTCATGGAGCCTTGTGATGACAAGGCCATGGAACATCGTGATGGCAGGGGTCATGGAGCATAGTTATGACAGGCGTAATGGAACATTGTGATGGCAATGGCATGGAGGATTGTGATGAGAAGGCCATGGAGCATTCTGATGACATGTGTCATGGAGCTTTGTGATGACAACGGCATGGAGCAATGTGATGAATGCGATCATGGAGCATTGTGATGAAGATGACATGGAGCATTGTGATGCCAAGGGTCATGGATCTTTGTGATGACAAAGGTCATGGAGGATTTTGATGACAAGGGCGTTGTGCATTGTGATGAGAAGGGCAGGGAGCATTGTGATGACAGGGTCATGGAGCAATTGGATGAAATGTGTCATGGAACATTTTGATGCCAGGGGTTATTGAACATTGTGATGCCAGGGGTCATGGAGCATTTTGATGAAAAGGTTTTGGGAGCATTTTGATGACAGGGGTTATGGAACATTGTGATGTCAGGGGTCATCGAACATTGTGATGATATGTGCATGTACAATGGTGATGACAGGAGTCATGGATCATTGTGATGACAGGGGTGAGGGAGTATTGTGACAAATAGTGATGTAACATTGTGATATCTGTGGTGAGAGAGCATTTTGATGAGAAGTGCATGGAGCATTGTGATGACAAGGTTTATGGATCATTGTGATGCCAATATTGTGGAGCACTGTGATGACAAGTGCATGGTGCATTGTGATGACATGTGTCATGGAGCATCGTGCTGACAAGCACATGGAGCATTGTGATGACAAGGGTCATGGAGCATTGTGCTGAGAAAGGCATAGAGAATTGTGATGACAAGGATCAAAGAGCATTGTGATGAAAAGTTCATGGAGCATTGTGATGACAAGGGTCATGGAGCATTGTGATAACAAGGGCATGGAGCATTGGTCTAATAAGTTTCATGGATTATTGCGATGACTGTTGGAATGGTGCATTGTGGTGACAAGGGCATGGAGCATTGTGATGACCAGGTCATGCAGTATTGTGAAGACTGGTGTCAGGGAGCATTGTGTTGACATATGTAATCGCCCATTGTGATGACAATGGCATGGAGCATTGTGATGCCAAGTGTCATGGAGGATTCTGATGACAAAGGTAATGGTGCATTGTGATGACAATAGCTTGGAGCATTGAGATGACAAGGGTCAGGGAGCATTGTGCTGACAAGTGCATGGAGAATTGTGATGACAAGTGTCATGGAGCACTGTGATGAGAAGGACATGGATCATTGTGATGAAAAAGGCATGGAGCCTTGTCATGACAGGGTTCACGGAGCATACAGACCACAAGTGTCAGGGAGCATTTTGATGACAAGTGTAATGAGCATTGTGATGACAAAGGTCATGGAGCATTTTGATGAGAAGACCATGGATACTTGTGATGACGAGTGTCATGGGGCACTGTGATGACAAGAGTTATGGAATATTGTGATCACAAGGTTTTGGAGCATTGTTATGACAGAGGTCATGGAGCATATTGATTTCATTGTGATGACAATAGCCTGAAGCATTGTGATGATGTCATGGTGCATTGTGATGACACGTTTCATGGATCATTGAGAAGAAAATGGGCATGGAGCTTTGTGATTACAGGGGTCTTGGAGCCTTGTGATGACAAGTGTCATGGAGCCTTGTGATTACAAGGCCATGGAACATCGTGATGGATGGCGTCATGGAGCACTGTTATGACAGGGGTAATGGAGCATTGTGATGAGAAGGGCATGGAGCATTGTGATTACAAGTTTTATGGAGCATTGCAATGAGAAAATTGTGGACCGTTGTGATGAAAAGTGCGTGGCAAATTGTGATGAAAAGGGTCATGGAGCATTTTTTTGACAAAGGCATGGAGCATTGTGATGACAAGGGTCACGGAGTATTGTGATGAAATGTTCATGGAGCATTGTGGTTACAAACGACACAGAGCCTTGTGATGACGCGGGCATGGAGCATTGTGATGACAAATGTTATGAAGCATTGTGATGACTGGAGTCACGGAGCATTGTGATGACAGCGGTCATGGTGCATTGTGATGACAAGGGCATGGAGCATTGTGATGACAGGGGCATGGAGCATTCGTCTGACAACTTTCATAGATTATTGTGAGGACAGTGGACATGGTGCAATGTGATGACAAGGGCATGGATCATTGTGATGAGAAGGTCATGGAGTACTGTGAAGACAGTTGTCAGGGAGCATTGTGATGACATATGTCATGGTCCATTGCGATGACAATAGCAGGGAGCCTTGTGATGCCAAATGTAATGGAGGATTGTGTTGACAAATATAATGGAGCACTGTGATGTCTAGGGCTTGGAGCATTATGATGACAAGGGCCATTGAGAATTTTCAGGACAAGGTCGTGAAGCATTGTGATGACAATGTCCTGGAGCATTGTGATGAGAAAAACATGGAGCCTTGTGATGACAAATCTCATGGAGCATACTGATGAAAATGGACATGGACCATTGTGATTACAGGCGTCTTGGAACATTGTGATGACATGTGCATGGAGCATTGTGAGGAGAAGGCCACGAGCATTCTGAAGACATGCGTCCTTTAGCTTTGTGATGACAAGGGCATGGAGCATTGTGATTACATGGGTCTTGGAGCATTGTGATGAAAAAGCATGGAGCCTTGTCATGACAGGGTTCAAGGAGCAGACAGACAACAAGTGTCAGAGAGCATTTTGATGACAAGTGTATTGAGCATCGTGATGATAAAGGTCATGGAGCATTGTGATGAGAAGCCCATGGATAACTGTGATGACGAGCGTCATGGTGCATTGTGATGACAAGTGTTTTGGAATATTGTGATCACAAGCGTTTGGAGCATTGTTATGACAGAGATCATGGAGCATTTTGATTTCATTATGATGACAATAGCATGAAGCATTATGATGATGGTCATGGTGCATTGTGATGACAGGGTTCATGAAACATTGAGATGAAAATGGGCATGGATCATTGTGGTTACAGGGTTCTTGGAGCATTGTGATGAGAAGGGTCATGGAGCCTTGTGATGACAAGGCCATGGAACATCGTGATGGCAGGGGTCATGGATCATGGGTATGACAGGGATAATGGAGCATTGTGATGGCAGGGCAAGGAGCATTGTGATGAGAAGGCCATGGAGCATTCTGATGATATGTGTCATGGAGGTTTGTGATGACAAGGACATGAAGCAATGTGATGAGAACCTTAATGGACCATTGTGATGACAATGACATGGAGCATTGTGATGACAAGGGTTATGGATCTTTGTGATGACAAAGTCATGGAGCATTTTGATGAAAAGGGCATTGAGCATTGTGATGAGAAGTGTAGGGAGCATTGTGATGACAGGGTCATGGAGCAATTTGATGAAAAGTGTCAAGGAACATTTTGATAAGAGTGGTTATGGAACATTGTGATGCCAGGGGTCATCGAACATTGTGATGATAACTGCATGTAGCATTGTGATGACAGGAGTCATGGCAAATTTTGATGACAGGGTTGAGGGAATATTGTGACGAATATTGATGTAACATTGTGACATCAGTGGTGAGAGAGCATTTTGGTGAGAAGTCCATGGAGCATTGTGATGAAAAGGTTCATGGAGCATTGTGATGTCAAGATTGGGGAGCACTGTGATGACAAGCGCATGGTGCATTGGGATGACATGTGTCATGGAGCACTGTGCTGACAAGCGCATGGAGCATTGTGATGACAAGGGTCATGGAGCATTGTGCTGAGAAAGGCATAGAGCATTGTGATGACAAAGGTCAAAGAGCATTGTGATGAAAAGTTCATGGAGCATTGTGGTTAAAAAGGTCACAGAGACTGTTGATGACGAGGTCATGGACCATTGTGATGACAAAGGTCATGAAGCATTGTGATAACTGGAGTCACGGAGCATTGTGATGACAGGGGTCATGGAGCATTGTGATAACAAGGGCATGGAGTATTGTGATGACAAAGGCATGGAATATTGGTCTAATAAGTTTCATGTATTATTGTGATGACAGTTGGAATGCCGCATTGTGATGACAATGGCATGGAGCATTGTGATGACCAGGTCATGCAGTAATGGGAAGACAGGTGTCAGGGAGCATTGTGATGACATATGTAATGGCCCATTGTGATGACAATGGCATGGAGCATTGTGATGCCAAGTGTCATGGAGGATTCTGATGACAAAGGTAATGGAGCATTGTGATGACAATGGCTTGGAGCATTGTGATGACTAGGGACAGGGAGCATTGTGCTGACAAGTGCATGGAGAATTGTGATGACAAGGGTCATGGAGCATTCTGATGACAAGCTTGGGAGTATTTTGATGGCAATGGCATGGAGCATTGTGATGAAAACGGCATGGGGCATACTGATGAAAAAGGCATGGAGCCTTTTCGTGACAGGGTTCAAGGAGCATTCTGATGACAAGTGTCAGGGAGCATTGTGATGACAAGTGTATTGAGAATTGTGATGACAAAGGTCATGGAGCATTGTGATGAAAAGGGCATGGAGTATTGTGAGGACAGGCATCATGGAGCGTTGTGATGACAAGTGTTATGGAACATTGTGATCACAAGGGTTTGGAACATTGTGATGACAGAGGTCATGGATCATTTTGATTTCAAGGAGCATGGAGCATTGTGATGACAAGGGCATGAAGCAATGTGATCCCAAGGTTCATGGATGATTGTGATGACAACAGTAATGGAGTATTGTGATGACAAGCACATAGAGCATTATAATGGCAAGGTCATGTAGCATTTTGCTGACAAAGGCATGGAGCATTGTGATGACAAGTGTCATGGCACACTGTGATAACAAGCGTCACGTAGCATTGTGAATACAGGCGTCATGTAGCATTGGGATGACAAGGGCAAAGATCATTGTGATGACAAGGGTCATGGAGCATTGGGCTGAAAATGTTGATGGAGTATTGTGATGACAGGGGTCATGGAGCATTGTGATGACAGAGGTCATGGAGAATTTTGATTTCATTGTGCTGACAGTAGCCGGAAGCATTATGATGATTGGCATGATGCTTTGTGATGAGAGGGTTCATGGAGCATTGAGATGAAAAGGGGCATGGAGCATTGTGATTACAGGGGTCTTGGAGCATTTTGATGACAAGGGCATGGAGCATTGTGTGGAGAAGGACATGGAACATTCTGATGACATGTGTCATGGAGCTTTATGATGACAAGGGCATGGAGCATTGTGCTTACAGGAGTCTTGGAGCATTGTCATGACAAGTGTCATGGAGCCTTGTGAAGACAAGGCCGTGGAACATTGTGTTGGCAGTGGTATTGGAGCATTGTTATGACCGGGGTAATGGAGCATTGTGATGAGAAGGGAATGGAGCATTGTGATTTCAAGGTTTATGGAGCATTGCGATGACAAATTTGTGGACCGTTGGGATGAAAAGCGTGTTGCACATTGTGATGACAAGGGTCATGGAGCATTTTTCTGACAAAGGCATGGAGCATTGTGATGATAAGTGTCACGGAGCATTGTGATGAAAAGTTCATGGAACATTGTGTTTACAAAAGTCACAGAGCCTTGTGATGACATGGGTATCGACCATTGTGATGACAAATGTTATGAAGAATTGTGATGACTGGAGTCACGGAGCATTGTGATGACAGGGGTCATGGAGCATTGTGATGAAAAGGGCATGGAGCATTTTGCTGACAAAGGCATGGAGCATTGTGATGACAAGTTTCATGGAGCACTGTGATGACAAGCGTCACGGAGCATTGTGAATACAGGGGTCATGGAGCATTGGGATGACAAGGGCATGGATAATTGTGATGACAAGTGTCATGGAGCCTTGGGCTGAAAATGTTCATGGAGTACTGTGATGACAGGGGTCATGTAGAATTTTGATTTCATTGTGCTGACAATAGCCGGAAGCATTATGATGATTGGCATGATGCATTGTGATGACAGGGTTCATGGAGCATTGAGATGAAGAGGGGCATGGAGCATTGTGATTACAGGGGTCTTGGAGCATTGTGATGACAAGGGCATTGAGCATTTTGATGAGAAGTACATGGAACATTCTGATGACGTGTCATGGAGCTTTGTGATGACAAGGGCATAGAAAATTGTGATGGCAGGGGTCATGGAGCATTGTGATGACTAGGGAATGGAGCATTGTGATGACAAGAGTCCCGGATCATTGTGTTGTCAGGTGTCCTGGAGTGTTGTGATGACAGTGGTCTTGAAGCATTGTGATGATATTGGTCTTGGAGCATTGTGATGAGAAGGTCATGGAGCATTGGGCTGAAAATATTCATGGAGTATTGTGATGACAGGGGTCATGGAGCATTGTGATGACAAGGGAATGGAGCATGGTGATGACAAGGTCCTGGAGCACTGTGATGAGTAGACCATGGAGACTTGTGATGACAAGTCTCATGGAGCATTCTGATGAAAAGGGGCATGGAGCATTGTGATTACAGGGGTCTTGGAGCATTGTGATGACAAGGGCATGGAGCATTGTGAGGAGAAGGCCATGGAACTTTCTGATGACATGCGTCATGGAGCACTGTGATGACAAGGGCATGGAGCATTGTGATTACAGGGGTCTTGGAGCATTGTGATGACAAGGGTCATGGAGCCTTGTGATGACATGCCGTTGAACAATGTGATGGCAGGTGTCATGGAGCATTGTTATGACAGAGGTAATGGAGCATTGTGATGAGAAGGACATTGAGCTTTGGTCTAAAATGTTTCATGGATTATTGTGATGACAGTTGGAATGGCGCATTGTGATGACAAGGGCATGGAGCACTGTGATGCCAAGTGTCATGTAGGATTCTGATGACAAAGTAATGGAGCATTGTGATGACAATGGCTTGGAGCATTGTGATGAAAAGTGTCAGGGAGCATTGTGCTCACAAGTGCATGGAGAATTGTGATGACGAGGGTCATGGAACATTCTGATGACAAGCTTGTGGAGTATTTTGATGACAATGGCATGGAGCATTGTGATGAAAATGGCATGGGGCATTGTGATGAAAAAGGCATGGAGCCTTTTCGTGACAGGTTTCAAGGAGCATTCTGACGACAAGTTTCAGGAAGCATCGTAATGACAAGTGTATTTAGAATTGTGATGACAATGGTCATGGAGCATTGTGATGAAAAGGCCATGGAATATTGTGATGACAGGCATCATGGAGCGTTGTGATGACAAGTGTTATGGAACATTGTGATTACAAGGGTTTGGAGCATTGTGATGACAGAGGTCATGGATCATTTTGATTTCAAGGATCATGGAGCACTGTGATGACAAGGGCATGAAGCAATGTGATCCCAAGGTTCATGGAGGATTGTGATGACAATGGTAATGGAGTACTGTGATGACAAGCGCATAGAGCATTGTAATGACAAGGTCATGTAGCATTTGCTGACAAAGGCATGGAGCATTGTGATGACAGGTGTCATGGAGCACTGTGATGACAAGCGTCACGGAGCTTTGTGAATACAGGGGTCATGGAGCATTGGGATGACAAGGGCATGGTTCAATGTGATGACAAGGGTCATGGAGCATTGGGCTGAAAATGTTCATGGAGTATTGTGATGACAGGGGTTATGGAGCATTATGATGACTAGGGAATGGAGCATTTTGATGACAAGATTTCCGGATCATTGTGTTGTCAGGTGTCATGGAGTGTTGTGATGACAGTGATCAGGGAGCATTGTGATGATATTGGGAATGGAGCATTGTGATGAGAAGGTTGTGGAGCATTGTGATTACAGGTGTCTTGATGCATTGTGATGAAATGGGCATTAAGCCTTGTCATGACAGGGTTCAAGAAGCATACTGATGACAAGTGTAAGGGAGCATTGTGATGACAAGTGTATTGAGCATTTGATGACAAAGGTCATGGAGCATTGTGATGAGAAGACCATGGATAATTTTGATGATGAGTGACATGGGGTATTGTGGTGATAAGTCTTATGGAACATTGTGATCACAAGGGTTTGGAGCATTATGATGACAGAGGTCATGGAGAGTTTAGATTTCATTGTGATGACAATAGCCTGAAACATTATAATGATGGGCATGGTGCATTGTGATGACAGGGTTCATGGAGCATTGAGATGAAAAGGGGCATGGAGCATTGTGATTACAGGGGTCTTGGAGCATTGTGATGACAAGGGCATGGAGCATTGTGAGGAGAAGGCCATGGAACTTTCTGATGACATGCGTCATAGAGCACTGTGATGACAAGGGCATGGAGCATTGTGATTACAGGGGTATTGGAGCATTTTGATGACAAGTGTCATGGAGTCTTGTGATGACATGCCGTTGAACAATGTGATGGCAGGTGTCATGGAGCATTGTTATGACAGAGGTAATGGAGCATTGTGATGAGAAGGGCATTGAGCTTTGGTCTAAAATGTTTCATGGATTATTGTGATGAGAGTGGGCATGGAGAATTGGGGTGACCAGGGCACGGAACACTGTGATACATGGTTCATGGAGGATTGTAATGACAAGGGCATGGAGCATTGTGATGAGAAGGGCATCGAGCATTGTGATGACAAGTGTCATGGAGCTTTGTGATGACAAGGGCATGGAGCATTGTGATGCCAATGATCATGGTGATTTGTGATAACAAATAACAGGGAGCATTTCGATGACAATGGTGTGGTGCATTGTGATGAGAAGGGCAGGGAGCATTTTGATGACAGGGTCATGCAGCAATTTGATGAAAATGTAATGGAATATTTTGAGGGCAGGGGTTATAGAACATTGTGCTGCCAGGGATCATTTAGCTTTGGGATGAAAAGGGTCATGGTGCATTTTGATGACAGGGGTTATGGAACATTGTGATGTCTGGGGTCATGGAACATTGTGATGATAAGGGTATGTAGCACTGTGATGACAGGGGTCATGGAACATTATGATTACTGGGGTGAGGGGTATTGTGATGACTAGTGATGGAACATTGTGATATCTCAGGTGAGAGAGCATTTGGATGAGAAGTGCATGGAGCATTGTGATTACAAGGTTTATGGAGCGTAGCGATTACAAGGTTGTGGACCGATATGATGAAAAGCACATGGCACATTGTGATGACAAGTGTCATGGAGCATTGTTCTGACAAAGGCATGGAGTATTGTGATGACAAAGGTCACGGAGCGTTGTGATGAAAAGTTCATGGAGCATTGTGGTTACAAAGGTCACAGAGCCTTGTGATGACACGGGCAAGGACCGTTTTGATGACAAACGTTATGAAGCATTGTGATGAATGGAGTCACGGAGCATTGTGATGATAGGGGTCATGGAGCATTGTGATGACAAGGGCATGGAGCATTGTGGTGACAGGGGCATGGAGCATTGGTCTGACAAGTTTCATAGATTATTGTGATGACAGTGGACATGGTGCATTGTAATGACAAGTGTGTGGATCATGGTGATGAGAAGGTCATGGAGTATTGTGAAGACAGGTGTCAGGGAGCATTGTGATGACATATGTCATGGTCCATTGCGATGATAATGGCATGGAGCATTGTGATGCTAAATGTAATGGAGGATTTTGATGACAAATAAAATGGAGCATTGTGATGACTAGGGCTTGAAGCAATATGATGAGAAGGGCTATTGAGAATTTTCATCACAAGGTCGTGAAGCATTGTGATGAATGGAATCATGGAGCATTGTGATGACAAGGGCATGGAGCATTGGTCTAATAAGTTTCATGGATTATTGCGATGACAGTTGGAATGGTGCAGTGTGATGACAAGGGCATGGAACATTGTGAGGACCAAGTCATGCAGTATTGTGAAGACAGGTGTCAGGGAGCATTGTGATGAGATAAGTAATGGCCCATTGTGATGATAATGGCATAGCGCATTGTGATGCCAAGTGTCATGGAGGATTCTGATGACAAAGGTAATGGAGCATTGTGATGACAATGGCTTGGATCATTGTGATGACAAGGGTCAGGGAGCATTGTGCTGACAAGTGCATGGAGAATTGTGATGACAAGGGTCATGGAGCATTCTGATGACAAGCTTGTGGAGTATTTTGATGGCAATGGCATGGAGCATTGTGATGAAAACGGCATGGGGCATACTGATGAAAATTGCATGGAGCCTTTTCGTGACAGGTTTCAAGGAGCATTCTGACGACAATATTCAGGAAGCATTGTAATGACAAGTGTATTTAGAATTGTGATGACAATGGTCATGGAGCATTGTGATGAAAAGGCCATGGAGTATTGTAATGACAGGCATCATGGAGCGTTGTGATGACAAGTTTTATGGAACATTGTGATTACAAGGGTTTGGAGCATTGTGATGACAGAGGTCATGGATCATTTTGATTTCAAGGAGCATGGAGCACTGTGATGACAAGGGCATGAAGCAATGTGATCCCAAGGTTCATGGAGGATTGTGATGACAATGGTAATGGAGTACTGTGATGACAAGCGCATAGAGCATTTTAATGACAAGGTCATGTAGCATTTGCTGACAAAGGCATGGAGCATTGTGATGAGAGGTGTCATGGAGCACTGTGATGAGAAGCGTCACGGAGCTTTGTGAATACAGGGGTCATGGAGCATTGGGATGACAAGGGCATGGTTCAATATGATGACAAGGGTCATGGAGCATTGGGCTGAAAATGTTCATGGAGTATTGTGATGACAGGGGTCATGGAGCATTGTGATGACTAGGGAATGGAGCATTTTGATGACAAGAGTTCCGGATCATTGTGTTGTCAGGTGTCACGGAGTGTTGTGATGACAGTGGTCATGGAGCACTGTGATGATATTGGGAATGGAGCATTGTGATCAGAAGGTTGTGGAGCATTGTGATTACAGGTGTCTTGATGCATTGTGATGTAATGGGCATGTATCATTGAGATGAAAAAGGCATTGAGCCTTGTCATGACAGGGTTCAAGAAGCATACTGACGACAAGTGTCAGGGAGCATTGTGATGACAAGTGTATTGAGCATTTGATGACAAAGGTCATGGAGCATTGTGATGAGAAGACCATGGATAAATGTGATGATGAGCGTCATGGGCTGTTGTGATGATAAGTCTTATGGAACATTGTGATCACAAAGTTTTGGAGCATTATGATGACAGAGTTCATGGAGAATTTAGATTTCATTGTGATGACAATAGCCTGAAACATTATGATGATGGGCATGGTGCATTGTGATGACAGTGTTCATGGAGCATTGAGATGAAAAGGGGCATGGAGCATTGTGATTACCGGGGTCTTGGAGCATTGTGATTACAAGGGCATGGAGCATTGTGATGAGAAAGCCATGGAACATTCTGATGACATGCGTCATGGAGCACTGTGATGACAAGGGCATGGAGCATTGTGATTACAGGGGTCTTGGAGCATTGTGATGACAAGGGTCATGGAGCCTTGTGATGACATGCCGTTGAACAATGTGATGGCATGTGTCATGGAGCATTGTTATGACAGAGGTAATGGAGCATTGTTATGAGAAGGGCATTGAGCTTTGGTCTAAAATATTTCATGGATGATTGTGATGAGAGTGGGCATGGAGCATTGGGATGACAAGGGCACGGAACACTGTGATGCATGTTTTATGGAGGATTGTAATGAGAAGGGCATAGAGCATTGTGATGAGAAGGGCATCGAGCATTGTGATGACAAGTGTCATGGAGCTTTGTGATGACAAGGGCATGGAGCAATGTGATGAGAGTGTTCATGGAGCATTGTGATGACAATGACACGGAGCATTGTGATGCCAATGGTCATGGAGATTTGTGATGACAAATAAGAGGGAGCATTTCGATGACAATGGTTTGGTGCATTGTGATGAGAAGGGAAGGGAGCATTTTGATGACAGGGTCATGCAGCAATTTGATGAAAATGTAATGGAATATTTTGAGGGCAGGTGGTTTAGAACATTGTGATGTCAGGGGTCATGGAGCTTTGGGATGAAAAGGGTCATGGTGCATTTTGATGACAGGGGTTATGGAACATTGTGAGGTCAGGGGTCATGGAATATTGTGATGATAAGGGTATGTAGCACTGTGATGACAGGGGTCATGGAACATTATGATTACAGGGGTGAGGGGTATTGTGATGACTAGTGATGGAACATTGTGATATCTCTGGTGAGAGAGCATTTGGATGAGAAGTGCATGGAGCATTGTGATTACAAGGTTTATGGAGCATAGTGATTACAAGGTTGTGGACCGATGTGATGAAAAGCACGTGGCACATTGTGATGACAAGGGTCATGGAGCATTGTTCTGACAAAGGCATGGAGCATTGTGATGACAAGGGTCACGGAGAGTTGTGATGAAAAGTTCAAGGAGCATTGTGGTTACAAAGGTCACAGAGCCTTGTGATGACACGGGCATGGACCGTTTTGATGACAAACGTTATGAAGCATTGTGATGACTGGATTCATGGAGCACTGTGATGATAGGGGTCATGGAGCATTGTGAGGACAAGGGCATGGAGCATTGTGGTGACAGGGGCATGGAGCATTGGTCTGACAAGTTTCATAGATTATTGTGATGACAGTGGACATGGTGCATTGTGATGACAAGTGTATGGATCATGGTGATGAGAAGGTCATGGAGTATTGTGAAGACAGGTGTCAGGGAGCATTGTGATGACATATGTCATGGTCCATTGCGATGATAATGGCATGGAGCATTGTGATGCTAAATGTAATGGAGGATTGTGATGACAAATAAAATGGAGCATTGTGATGACTAGGGCTTGGAGCACTATGATGACAAGGGCTATTGAGAATCTTCTTCACAAAGTTGTGAAGCATTGTGATGACAACGTCCTGGAGCATTGTGATGAGAAATCCATGGAGCCTTGTGATGACAAGTCTCATATAGCATACTGATGAAAAGGGGCATGGACCACTGTGATTACAGGGGTCTTGGAACATTGTGATGACAAGGGCATGGAACACTGTGAAGAGAAGGCCAAGGAGCATTCTGAGGACATGCATCATTGAGCTTTGTGATGACCAGCACATGGAGCATTTTGATTACAGGGGTCTTGTAGCAGTGTGATGAAAAGGGCATGGAACATTGTGATGAAAAATGCATGGAGCCTTGTCATGACAGGTTTCAAGGAGCATACAGACAACAAGTGTCATGGAGCATATTGATGACAAGTGTATTGAGCATTGTGATGAAAAAGGTCATGGGGCATTGTGATGAGAAGGCCATGGAGCATTCTGATGACATGTGTCATGGAGCTTAGTGATGACAAGGGCATGGAGCAATGTGATGCCAAGGGTCATGGAGGATTCTGATGACAAATGTAATGGTGCATTGTGATGACAATGGCTTGGAGCATTGAGATGACAAGGGTCAGGGAGCATTTTGATGACGGGGGTTACGGAACATTGTGATGTCAGGGGTCATCGAATATTGTGATGATAAGTGCATGTAGCACTGTGATGACAGGAGTCATGGAACATTGTGATGACGGGGTGAGGGAGTATTGTGACGAATAGTGAAGTAACATTGTGATATCAGTGGTGAGAGAGCATTTTGATGAGAAGTTCATGGAGCATTGTGATGACAATGTTTATGGAGCATTGTGATGACAAGATTGTGGAGCACTGTGATGACAAGCGCATGGTGCATTGTGATGACAAGGGTCATGGAGCATTGTGCTGAGAAAGGCATAGAGCATTGTGTTGACAAGGGTGAAAGAGAATTGTGATGAAAAGTTCATGGAACATTGTGGTTAAAAAGGTCACAGAGACTCTTGATGACGAGGGCATGGACCATTGTGATGACAAAGGTCATGAAGCACTGTGATGACTGGAGTCACGGAGCACTGTGATGACAGGGGTCATGGAGCATTGTGTTGACAAGGGGCATGGAGCATTGTGATGACAAGGGCATGGATCATTGGTCTCATAAATTTCATGTATTACTGTGATGACTGTTGGAATGGTGCATTGTGGTGACAAGGGCATGGAGCATTGTGATGCCAAGTGTCATGGAGGATTCTGATGACAAATGTAATGGTGCATTGTGATGACAATGGCTTGGAGCATTGAGATGACAAGGGTCAGGGAGCATTGTGCTGACAAGTGCATGGAGAATTGTGATGACAAAGGTCATGGAGCGTTGTGATGACAAGCTTGTGGAGTATTTTGATGACAGTGGCGTGGAGCATTGTGATGAAAACGGCATGGGGCATTTTGATGAAAAAGGCATGGAGCCTTTTCGTGACAGGGTTCAAGGAGCATTCTGACGACAAGTGTCAGGGAGCATTGTGATGACAAGTGTATTGAGAATTGTGATGACAAAGGTCATGGAGCATTGTGATGAAAAGTGCATGGAGTATTGTGATGACAGGCATCATGGAGCATTGTGATGACAATTGTTATGGAACATTTTGATCACAAGTTTTTGGAGCATTGTGATGACAGAGGTCATGGATCATTTTGATTTAAAGGAGCATGGCGCATTGTGATTACAAGGGCATGAAGCAATGTGATCCCAAGGTTCATGGAGGATTGTTATGACAATGGTAGTGGAGTATTGTGATGACAAGCGCATAGAGCATTGTAATGACAAGTTCATGAAGCATTTTGCTGACAAAGTCATGGAGCATTGTGATGACAGGTGTCGTGGAGCACTGTGATGACAAGCGTCACGGAGCATTGTGAATACAGGGGTCATGGAGAATTGGGATGACAAGGGCATGGATGATTGTGATGACAAGGGTCATGGAGCATTGGGTTGAAAATGTTCATGGAGTATTGTGATTACAGGGGTCTTGGAGCTTTGTGATGACAGGAGTCCCGGATCATTGTGTTGTCAGGTGTCATGGAGTGTTGTCATGACAGTGGTCATGGAGCATTGTGATGAGAAGGTCAAGGAGCATTGGGCTGAAAACGTTCATCGAGTATTGTGATGACAGGGGCCATGGAGGCTTGTGATGACAAGGTACTGGAGCATTGTGATGAGAAGACCATGGAGACTTGTGATGACAAGTCTCATGGAATATTCTGATGAAAAGGGGCATGGTGCATTGTGATTACAGGGGTCTTGGGGCATTGTGATGACAAGGGCTTGGAGCATTGGGATGAGATGGCCATGGAACGTTCTGATGACATGCATCATGGAGCTTTGTGATGACAAGGGCATGGAGCATTGTGATGAAAAAGGCATGGAGCCTTGTCATGACATAGTTCAAGGAGCATACTGAGGACAAGTGTCAGGGAGCATTGTGATGACAAGTGTATTGAGCATTGTGATGAAAAAGGTCATGGAGCATTGTGATGAGAAGACCATGTATAATTGTGATGACGAGCGTCATGGGACGTTGTGATGATAAGTGTTATGGAACATTTTGATTACACGGATTTGGAGCATTGTGATGACAGAGATCATGGAGAATTTTGATTTCATTGTGATGACAATAGCATGAAGCATTTTGATGATGGGCATGGTGCATTGTGATGACCGGGTTCACGGATCATTGAGATGAAAAGGGGCATGGAGCATTGTGATTACAGGGGTCTTGGAGCATTGTGGTTAGAAGGGTCATGGAGCCTTGTGATGACAAGACCATGGAACATCGTGATGGCAGGGGTCATGGAGCATTGTTATGACAGGGTTAATGGAGAATTGTGATGGCAAGGGCATGGAACATTGTGATTACAAGGTCATGGATTATTGTGAAGACAGGTGTCTGGGAGCATTGTGATGGCATATTTCATGTTCCATTGTGATGACAATGGCATGGAGCATTGTGATGCCGAGTGTTATGGAGGATTGTGATGACAAAGGTAATGGAGCATTGTGATGACAAGGGCTTGGAGCAATGTGATGAGAGCGTTCATGGAGCATTGTGATGACAATGACATTGAGCATTTTGATGAAAAGTTCATGGAGCTCTGTGGTGACAAATTTCACAGAGCCTTGTGATGATGAGGGCATTGAATTTTGTGGTGACACAGGTCATGGAGTCTTGTGATGACGGGACACACGCAGCATTGTGATGACTGTGGTCATGTAGCATTGTGATGACAGGAGCATGGAGCATTGGTCTGACAAGTTTCATGGATAATTGTGTTGACAGTGGGCATGGCACATTGTGATGACAAGGGCATGGAGCATTGTGATGACAAGGTCATGGAGTATTGTGAAGACTGGTGTCAGGGAGCATTGTGATGGGATATTTCATTTTCCATTGTGATGACAATGGCATGGAGCATTGTGATGCCGAGTGTTATGGAGGATTGTGATGACAAAGGTAATGGAGCATTGTGATGACAAGGGCTTGGAGCATTGTGATGACAAGGGCCATGGAGCATTGTGATGACAAGGGCATGGAGCATTGTGATGACAACGGCCTTTGAGAATTTTGATGAAAAGGTCGTGAAGCATTGTGATGACAAAGGCATGGAGCTTGCTATGACAGGGGTCATGGGACATTGCGATGACAAGTGCATGGAGAATTGTGATGACAAGAGCATGTAACATGGAGATGAGAACTGTCATGGAGCATTGTGATGACAAACGTTATGAAGCATTGTGATGACTGGATTCATGGAGCACTGTGATGATAGGGGTCATGGAGCATTGTGAGGACAAGGGCATGGAGCATTGTGGTGACAGGGGCATGGAGCATTGGTCTGACAAGTTTCATAGATTATTGTGATGACAGTGGACATGGTGCATTGTGATGACAAGTGTATGGATCATGGTGATGAGAAGGTCATGGAGTATTGTGAAGACAGGTGTCAGGGAGCATTGTGATGACATATGTCATGGTCCATTGCGATGATAATGGCATGGAGCATTGTGATGCTAAATGTAATGGAGGATTGTGATGACAAATAAAATGGAGCATTGTGATGACTAGGGCTTGGAGCACTATGATGACAAGGGCTATTGAGAATCTTCTTCACAAAGTTGTGAAGCATTGTGATGACAACGTCCTGGAGCATTGTGATGAGAAATCCATGGAGCCTTGTGATGACAAGTCTCATATAGCATACTGATGAAAAGGGGCATGGACCACTGTGATTACAGGGGTCTTGGAACATTGTGATGACAAGGGCATGGAACACTGTGAAGAGAAGGCCAAGGAGCATTCTGAGGACATGCATCATTGAGCTTTGTGATGACCAGCACATGGAGCATTTTGATTACAGGGGTCTTGTAGCAGTGTGATGAAAAGGGCATGGAACATTGTGATGAAAAATGCATGGAGCCTTGTCATGACAGGTTTCAAGGAGCATACAGACAACAAGTGTCATGGAGCATATTGATGACAAGTGTATTGAGCATTGTGATGAAAAAGGTCATGGGGCATTGTGATGAGAAGGCCATGGAGCATTCTGATGACATGTGTCATGGAGCTTAGTGATGACAAGGGCATGGAGCAATGTGATGCCAAGGGTCATGGAGGATTCTGATGACAAATGTAATGGTGCATTGTGATGACAATGGCTTGGAGCATTGAGATGACAAGGGTCAGGGAGCATTTTGATGACGGGGGTTACGGAACATTGTGATGTCAGGGGTCATCGAATATTGTGATGATAAGTGCATGTAGCACTGTGATGACAGGAGTCATGGAACATTGTGATGACGGGGTGAGGGAGTATTGTGACGAATAGTGAAGTAACATTGTGATATCAGTGGTGAGAGAGCATTTTGATGAGAAGTTCATGGAGCATTGTGATGACAATGTTTATGGAGCATTGTGATGACAAGATTGTGGAGCACTGTGATGACAAGCGCATGGTGCATTGTGATGACAAGGGTCATGGAGCATTGTGCTGAGAAAGGCATAGAGCATTGTGTTGACAAGGGTGAAAGAGAATTGTGATGAAAAGTTCATGGAACATTGTGGTTAAAAAGGTCACAGAGACTCTTGATGACGAGGGCATGGACCATTGTGATGACAAAGGTCATGAAGCACTGTGATGACTGGAGTCACGGAGCACTGTGATGACAGGGGTCATGGAGCATTGTGTTGACAAGGGGCATGGAGCATTGTGATGACAAGGGCATGGATCATTGGTCTCATAAATTTCATGTATTACTGTGATGACTGTTGGAATGGTGCATTGTGGTGACAAGGGCATGGAGCATTGTGATGCCAAGTGTCATGGAGGATTCTGATGACAAATGTAATGGTGCATTGTGATGACAATGGCTTGGAGCATTGAGATGACAAGGGTCAGGGAGCATTGTGCTGACAAGTGCATGGAGAATTGTGATGACAAAGGTCATGGAGCGTTGTGATGACAAGCTTGTGGAGTATTTTGATGACAGTGGCGTGGAGCATTGTGATGAAAACGGCATGGGGCATTTTGATGAAAAAGGCATGGAGCCTTTTCGTGACAGGGTTCAAGGAGCATTCTGACGACAAGTGTCAGGGAGCATTGTGATGACAAGTGTATTGAGAATTGTGATGACAAAGGTCATGGAGCATTGTGATGAAAAGTGCATGGAGTATTGTGATGACAGGCATCATGGAGCATTGTGATGACAATTGTTATGGAACATTTTGATCACAAGTTTTTGGAGCATTGTGATGACAGAGGTCATGGATCATTTTGATTTAAAGGAGCATGGCGCATTGTGATTACAAGGGCATGAAGCAATGTGATCCCAAGGTTCATGGAGGATTGTTATGACAATGGTAGTGGAGTATTGTGATGACAAGCGCATAGAGCATTGTAATGACAAGTTCATGAAGCATTTTGCTGACAAAGTCATGGAGCATTGTGATGACAGGTGTCGTGGAGCACTGTGATGACAAGCGTCACGGAGCATTGTGAATACAGGGGTCATGGAGAATTGGGATGACAAGGGCATGGATGATTGTGATGACAAGGGTCATGGAGCATTGGGTTGAAAATGTTCATGGAGTATTGTGATTACAGGGGTCTTGGAGCTTTGTGATGACAGGAGTCCCGGATCATTGTGTTGTCAGGTGTCATGGAGTGTTGTCATGACAGTGGTCATGGAGCATTGTGATGAGAAGGTCAAGGAGCATTGGGCTGAAAACGTTCATCGAGTATTGTGATGACAGGGGCCATGGAGGCTTGTGATGACAAGGTACTGGAGCATTGTGATGAGAAGACCATGGAGACTTGTGATGACAAGTCTCATGGAATATTCTGATGAAAAGGGGCATGGTGCATTGTGATTACAGGGGTCTTGGGGCATTGTGATGACAAGGGCTTGGAGCATTGGGATGAGATGGCCATGGAACGTTCTGATGACATGCATCATGGAGCTTTGTGATGACAAGGGCATGGAGCATTGTGATGAAAAAGGCATGGAGCCTTGTCATGACATAGTTCAAGGAGCATACTGAGGACAAGTGTCAGGGAGCATTGTGATGACAAGTGTATTGAGCATTGTGATGAAAAAGGTCATGGAGCATTGTGATGAGAAGACCATGTATAATTGTGATGACGAGCGTCATGGGACGTTGTGATGATAAGTGTTATGGAACATTTTGATTACACGGATTTGGAGCATTGTGATGACAGAGATCATGGAGAATTTTGATTTCATTGTGATGACAATAGCATGAAGCATTTTGATGATGGGCATGGTGCATTGTGATGACCGGGTTCACGGATCATTGAGATGAAAAGGGGCATGGAGCATTGTGATTACAGGGGTCTTGGAGCATTGTGGTTAGAAGGGTCATGGAGCCTTGTGATGACAAGACCATGGAACATCGTGATGGCAGGGGTCATGGAGCATTGTTATGACAGGGTTAATGGAGAATTGTGATGGCAAGGGCATGGAACATTGTGATTACAAGGTCATGGATTATTGTGAAGACAGGTGTCTGGGAGCATTGTGATGGCATATTTCATGTTCCATTGTGATGACAATGGCATGGAGCATTGTGATGCCGAGTGTTATGGAGGATTGTGATGACAAAGGTAATGGAGCATTGTGATGACAAGGGCTTGGAGCAATGTGATGAGAGCGTTCATGGAGCATTGTGATGACAATGACATTGAGCATTTTGATGAAAAGTTCATGGAGCTCTGTGGTGACAAATTTCACAGAGCCTTGTGATGATGAGGGCATTGAATTTTGTGGTGACACAGGTCACGGAGTCTTGTGATGACGGGACACACGCAGCATTGTGATGACTGTGGTCATGTAGCATTGTGATGACAGGAGCATGGAGCATTGGTCTGACAAGTTTCATGGATAATTGTGTTGACAGTGGGCATGGCACATTGTGATGACAAGGGCATGGAGCATTGTGATGACAAGGTCATGGAGTATTGTGAAGATTGGTGTCAGGGAGCATTGTGATGGGATATTTCATTTTCCATTGTGATGACAATGGCATGGAGCATTGTGATGCCGAGTGTTATGGAGGATTGTGATGACAAAGGTAATGGAGCATTGTGATGACAAGGGCTTGGAGCATTGTGATGACAAGGGCCATGGAGCATTGTGATGACAAGGGCATGGAGCATTGTGATGACAACGGCCTTTGAGAATTTTGATGAAAAGGTCGTGAAGCATTGTGATGACAAAGGCATGGAGCTTGCTATGACAGGGGTCATGGGACATTGCGATGACAAGTGCATGGAGAATTGTGATGACAAGAGCATGTAACATGGAGATGAGAACTGTCATGGAGCATTGTGATGACAAGGACCTGGAGAATTGTGATGAGAAGGGACATGGAGCATTGTGATGACCAGGGCATGGAGCATTGTTATGGCAAGACCGTGGAGCACTGTGATGAGAAGACCATGGATAATTCTGGTGACGAGCATCATGGAGCACTGTAATGACAAGGGGCATGGAGCATTGTGATGATAGGTCTCATGGAGCATTGTGATGACCGGGGTCATGGATCATTGTGATGACAAGGGTCATGGAGTATTCTGATGACAAGCTTGTGCAGTATTGTGATGACAAAGCATTTAACACTGTGATGGGAAGTGTCATGGAACACAGTGATGCCAAGAACGTGGAGAATTGTGATGAAAGGGAACATAGAGCATTGTGATGACCAGGGCATGGAGCATTGTGATGGCAAGACCGTGGAGCACTGTGATGAGAAGACCATGGATAATTGTGATGACGAGCGTCATGGAGCACTATAATGACAAGCGGCATGGAGCATTGTGTTTACAGGGGTCTTGGAGCATTGTGATGACAAGGGCATGGAGCATTGTGAAGAGAAGGCCATGGAGCATTCTGATGAATGCGTCATGGAGCACTGTGATGACAAGTGCATGTAGCATTGTGATTACAGGTGTCTTTGAGCATTGTGATGAAAAGGGCATAGATCATTGTGATGAAAAAGGCATGGAGCCCTGTAATGACAGTGTTCAAGGAGCATACTGACGACAAGTGTCAGGGAGCATTGTGATGACAAAGGTTATGGAGCATAGTGATGAGAAGACCATGGGTAATTGTGATTATGAGCATCATGGGGTGTCGTGATGAGAAGTGTTATGGAACATTGTGATCCCAACGGTTTGGAGCATTGTGATGACAGAGGTCATGGAGCATTTTGATTTCATTGTGAGGAAAATAGCCTGAAGCATTATGATAATGGGCATGGTGCATTGTGATGATAGGATTCATGGAGCTTTGAGATGAAAAGGGGCATGGAGCATTGTGATAAAAAGTGTCTTGGAGCATTGTGATGAGAAGTCCATGGAACATTCTAATGACATGCGTCATGGAGCTTTGTGATGACAAGGGCATGGAGCATTGTGATTACAGGGGTCTTGGAACATTGTGATGACAAGTGTCATGGAGCCTTGTGAATGACAAGGCCGTGGAACTTTGTGATGGCAGGGGTCATGGAACATTGTTATGACAGGTGTAATGGAGCATTGTGATGAGAAGGACAGGAAGCATTGGTGTGAAATGTTTCATGGATTATTGTGATGAGAGTGGACATGGAGCATTGTGATGACAAGAGCACGGAACACTGTGATACAATGGTCATAGAGGATTGTAATGACAAGGGCATGGAGCATAGTGATGAGAAGGGCATCGAGCATTGTGATGACATGTGTCATGGAGCTTTGTGATGACAAGGGCATGGAGAAATGTGATGAGAAGGTTCATGGAGCATTGTGATGACAATGACATGGAGCATTGTGATGTCAAGGGTCAAGGAGATTTGTGATGACAAAAGTCACGGAGCATTTTGATGACAAGGGCGTGGTGCATTGTGATGAGAAGGCCAGGGAGCATTTTGATGACAGGGTCATGCAGCAATTTGATGAAAATTGTAATGGAATATTTTGATGACAGGGGTTATAGAACATTGGGATGTCAGGGGTCATGGAGCTTTGGGATAAAAAGTGTCATGGAGCATTTTGATGACAGGGGTTGTGGAACATTGTGATGTCAGGTGTCATGGAACATTGTGATGATAAGGGGATGTAGCATTGTGATGACAGGGGTCATGGAACATTGTGATTACAGGGGTCTTGGAGCATTGTGATGAGAAGGGTCATGGAGCCTTGTGATGACAAGGCCATGGAACATCGTGATGGCAGGGGTCATGGAGCATAGTTATGACAGGCGTAATGGAACATTGTGATGGCAATGGCATGGAGGATTGTGATGAGAAGGCCATGGAGCATTCTGATGACATGTGTCATGGAGCTTTGTGATGACAACGGCATGGAGCAATGTGATGAATGCGATCATGGAGCATTGTGATGAAGATGACATGGAGCATTGTGATGCCAAGGGTCATGGATCTTTGTGATGACAAAGGTCATGGAGGATTTTGATGACAAGGGCGTTGTGCATTGTGATGAGAAGGGCAGGGAGCATTGTGATGACAGGGTCATGGAGCAATTGGATGAAATGTGTCATGGAACATTTTGATGCCAGGGGTTATTGAACATTGTGATGCCAGGGGTCATGGAGCATTTTGATGAAAAGGTTTTGGGAGCATTTTGATGACAGGGGTTATGGAACATTGTGATGTCAGGGGTCATCGAACATTGTGATGATATGTGCATGTACAATGGTGATGATAGGAGTCATGGATCATTGTGATGACAGGGGTGAGGGAGTATTGTGACAAATAGTGATGAAACATTGTGATATCTGTGGTGAGAGAGCATTTTGATGAGAAGTGCATGGAGCATTGTGATGACAAGGTTTATGGATCATTGTGATGCCAATATTGTGGAGCACTGTGATGACAAGTGCATGGTGCATTGTGATGACATGTGTCATGGAGCATCGTGCTGACAAGCACATGGAGCATTGTGATGACAAGGGTCATGGAGCATTGTGCTGAGAAAGGCATAGAGAATTGTGATGACAAGGATCAAAGAGCATTGTGATGAAAAGTTCATGGAGCATTGTGATGACAAGGGTCATGGAGCATTGTGATAACAAGGGCATGGAGCATTGGTCTAATAAGTTTCATGGATTATTGCGATGACTGTTGGAATGGTGCATTGTGGTGACAAGGGCATGGAGCATTGTGATGACCAGGTCATGCAGTATTGTGAAGACTGGTGTCAGGGAGCATTGTGTTGACATATGTAATCGCCCATTGTGATGACAATGGCATGGAGCATTGTGATGCCAAGTGTCATGGAGGATTCTGATGACAAAGGTAATGGTGCATTGTGATGACAATAGCTTGGAGCATTGAGATGACAAGGGTCAGGGAGCATTGTGCTGACAAGTGCATGGAGAATTGTGATGACAAGTGTCATGGAGCACTGTGATGAGAAGGACATGGATCATTGTGATGAAAAAGGCATGGAGCCTTGTCATGACAGGGTTCACGGAGCATACAGACCACAAGTGTCAGGGAGCATTTTGATGACAAGTGTAATGAGCATTGTGATGACAAAGGTCATGGAGCATTTTGATGAGAAGACCATGGATACTTGTGATGACGAGTGTCATGGGGCACTGTGATGACAAGAGTTATGGAATATTGTGATCACAAGGTTTTGGAGCATTGTTATGACAGAGGTCATGGAGCATATTGATTTCATTGTGATGACAATAGACTGAAGCATTGTGATGATGTCATGGTGCATTGTGATGACACGGTTCATGGATCATTGAGAAGAAAATGGGCATGGAGCTTTGTGATTACAGGGGTCTTGGAGCCTTGTGATGACAAGTGTCATGGAGCCTTGTGATTACAAGGCCATGGAACATCGTGATGGATGGCGTCATGGAGCACTGTTATGACAGGGGTAATGGAGCATTGTGATGAGAAGGGCATGGAGCATTGTGATTACAAGTTTTATGGAGCATTGCAATGAGAAAATTGTGGACCGTTGTGATGAAAAGTGCGTGGCAAATTGTGATGAAAAGGGTCATGGAGCATTTTTTTGACAAAGGCATGGAGCATTGTGATGACAAGGGTCACGGAGTATTGTGATGAAATGTTCATGGAGCATTGTGGTTACAAACGACACAGAGCCTTGTGATGACGCGGGCATGGAGCATTGTGATGACAAATGTTATGAAGCATTGTGATGACTGGAGTCACGGAGCATTGTGATGACAGGGGTCATGGTGCATTGTGATGACAAGGGCATGGAGCATTGTGATGACAGGGGCATGGAGCATTCGTCTGACAACTTTCATAGATTATTGTGAGGACAGTGGACATGGTGCATTGTGATGACAAGGGCATGGATCATTGTGATGAGAAGGTCATGGAGTACTGTGAAGACAGTTGTCAGGGAGCATTGTGATGACATATGTCATGGTCCATTGCGATGACAATAGCAGGGAGCCTTGTGATGCCAAATGTAATGGAGGATTGTGTTGACAAATATAATGGAGCACTGTGATGTCTAGGGCTTGGAGCATTATGATGACAAGGGCCATTGAGAATTTTCAGGACAAGGTCGTGAAGCATTGTGATGACAATGTCCTGGAGCATTGTGATGAGAAAAACATGGAGCCTTGTGATGACAAATCTCATGGAGCATACTGATGAAAATGGACATGGACCATTGTGATTACAGGCGTCTTGGAACATTGTGATGACATGTGCATGGAGCATTGTGAGGAGAAGGCCACGAGCATTCTGAAGACATGCGTCCTTTAGCTTTGTGATGACAAGGGCATGGAGCATTGTGATTACAGGGGTCTTGGAGCATTGTGATGAAAAAGCATGGAGCCTTGTCATGACAGGGTTCAAGGAGCAGACAGACAACAAGTGTCAGGGAGCATTTTGATGACAAGTGTATTGAGCATCGTGATGATAAAGGTCATGGAGCATTGTGATGAGAAGGACCTGGAGAATTGTGATGAGAAGGGACATGGAGCATTGTGATGACCAGGGCATGGAGCATTGTTATGGCAAGACCGTGGAGCACTGTGATGAGAAGACCATGGATAATTCTGGTGACGAGCATCATGGAGCACTGTAATGACAAGGGGCATGGAGCATTGTGATGATAGGTCTCATGGAGCATTGTGATGACCGGGGTCATGGATCATTGTGATGACAAGGGTCATGGAGTATTCTGATGACAAGCTTGTGCAGTATTGTGATGACAAAGCATTTAACACTGTGATGGGAAGTGTCATGGAACACAGTGATGCCAAGAACGTGGAGAATTGTGATGAAAGGGAACATAGAGCATTGTGATGACCAGGGCATGGAGCATTGTGATGGCAAGACCGTGGAGCACTGTGATGAGAAGACCATGGATAATTGTGATGACGAGCGTCATGGAGCGCTATAATGACAAGCGGCATGGAGCATTGTGTTTACAGGGGTCTTGGAGCATTGTGATGACAAGGGCATGGAGCATTGTGAAGAGAAGGCCATGGAGCATTCTGATGAATGCGTCATGGAGCACTGTGATGACAAGTGCATGTAGCATTGTGATTACAGGTGTCTTTGAGCATTGTGATGAAAAGGGCATAGATCATTGTGATGAAAAAGGCATGGAGCCCTGTAATGACAGTGTTCAAGGAGCATACTGACGACAAGTGTCAGGGAGCATTGTGATGACAAAGGTTATGGAGCATAGTGATGAGAAGACCATGGATAATTGTGATTATGAGCATCATGGGGTGTCGTGATGAGAAGTGTTATGGAACATTGTGATCCCAATGGTTTGGAGCATTGTGATGACAGAGGTCATGGAGCATTTTGATTTCATTGTGAGGAAAATAGCCTGAAGCATTATGATAATGGGCATGGTGCATTGTGATGATAGGATTCATGGAGCTTTGAGATGAAAAGGGGCATGGAGCATTGTGATAAAAAGTGTCTTGGAGCATTGTGATGAGAAGTCCATGGAACATTCTAATGACATGCGTCATGGAGCTTTGTGATGACAAGGGCATGGAGCATTGTGATTACAGGGGTCTTGGAACATTGTGATGACAAGTGTCATGGAGCCTTGTGAATGACAAGGCCGTGGAACTTTGTGATGGCAGGGGTCATGGAACATTGTTATGACAGGTGTAATGGAGCATTGTGATGAGAAGGACAGGAAGCATTGGTGTGAAATGTTTCATGGATTATTGTGATGAGAGTGGACATGGAGCATTGTGATGACAAGAGCACGGAACACTGTGATACAATGGTCATAGAGGATTGTAATGACAAGGGCATGGAGCATAGTGATGAGAAGGGCATCGAGCATTGTGATGACATGTGTCATGGAGCTTTGTGATGACAAGGGCATGGAGAAATGTGATGAGAAGGTTCATGGAGCATTGTGATGACAATGACATGGAGCATTGTGATGTCAAGGGTCAAGGAGATTTGTGATGACAAAAGTCACGGAGCATTTTGATGACAAGGGCGTGGTGCATTGTGATGAGAAGGCCAGGGAGCATTTTGATGACAGGGTCATGCAGCAATTTGATGAAAATTGTAATGGAATATTTTGATGACAGGGGTTATAGAACATTGGGATGTCAGGGGTCATGGAGCTTTGGGATAAAACGTGTCATGGAGCATTTTGATGACAGGGGTTGTGGAACATTGTGATGTCAGGTGTCATGGAACATTGTGATGATAAGGGGATGTAGCATTGTGATGACAGGGGTCATGGAACATTGTGATTACAGGGGTCTTGGAGCATTGTGATGAGAAGGGTCATGGAGCCTTGTGATGACAAGGCCATGGAACATCGTGATGGCAGGGGTCATGGAGCATAGTTATGACAGGCGTAATGGAACATTGTGATGGCAATGGCATGGAGGATTGTGATGAGAAGGCCATGGAGCATTCTGATGACATGTGTCATGGAGCTTTGTGATGACAACGGCATGGAGCAATGTGATGAATGCGATCATGGAGCATTGTGATGAAGATGACATGGAGCATTGTGATGCCAAGGGTCATGGATCTTTGTGATGACAAAGTCATGGAGGATTTTGATGACAAGGGCGTTGTGCATTGTGATGAGAAGGGCAGGGAGCATTGTGATGACAGGGTCATGGAGCAATTGGATGAAATGTGTCATGGAACATTTTGATGACAGGGGTTATTGAACATTGTGATGCCAGGGGTCATGGAGCATTTTGATGAAAAGGTTTTGGGAGCATTTTGATGACAGGGGTTATGGAACATTGTGATGTCAGGGGTCATCGAACATTGTGATGATATGTGCATGTACAATGGTGATGACAGGAGTCATGGATCATTGTGATGACAGGGGTGAGGGAGTATTGTGACAAATAGTGATGTAACATTGTGATATCTGTGGTGAGAGAGCATTTTGATGAGAAGTGCATGGAGCACTGTGATGACAAGGTTTATGGATCACTGTGATGACAAGATTGTGGAGCACTGTGATGACAAGTGCATGGTGCATTGTGATGACATGTGTCATGGAGCATCGTGCTGACAAGCACATGGAGCATTGTGATGACAAGGGTCATGGAGCATTGTGCTGAGAAAGGCATAGAGAATTGTGATGACAAGGATCAAAGAGCATTGTGATGAAAAGTTCATGGAGCATTGTGATGACAAGGGTCATGGAGCATTGTGATAACAAGGGCATGGAGCATTGGTCTAATAAGTTTCATGGATTATTGCGATGACTGTTGGAATGGTGCATTGTGGTGACAAGGGCATGGAGCATTGTGATGACCAGGTCATGCAGTATTGTGAAGACTGGTGTCAGGGAGCATTGTGTTGACATATGTAATCGCCCATTGTGATGACAATGGCATGGAGCATTGTGATGCCAAGTGTCATGGAGGATTCTGATGACAAAGGTAATGGTGCATTGTGATGACAATAGCTTGGAGCATTGAGATGACAAGGGTCAGGGAGCATTGTGCTGACAAGTGCATGGAGAATTGTGATGACAAGTGTCATGGAGCACTGTGATGAGAAGGACATGGATCATTGTGATGAAAAAGGCATGGAGCCTTGTCATGACAGGGTTCACGGAGCATACAGACCACAAGTGTCAGGGAGCATTTTGATGACAAGTGTAATGAGCATTGTGATGACAAAGGTCATGGAGCATTTTGATGAGAAGACCATGGATACTTGTGATGACGAGTGTCATGGGGCACTGTGATGACAAGAGTTATGGAATATTGTGATCACAAGGTTTTGGAGCATTGTTATGACAGAGGTCATGGAGCATATTGATTTCATTGTGATGACAATAGACTGAAGCATTGTGATGATGTCATGGTGCATTGTGATGACACGGTTCATGGATCATTGAGAAGAAAATGGGCATGGAGCTTTGTGATTACAGGGGTCTTGGAGCCTTGTGATGACAAGTGTCATGGAGCCTTGTGATTACAAGGCCATGGAACATCGTGATGGATGGCGTCATGGAGCACTGTTATGACAGGGGTAATGGAGCATTGTGATGAGAAGGGCATGGAGCATTGTGATTACAAGTTTTATGGAGCATTGCAATGAGAAAATTGTGGACCGTTGTGATGAAAAGTGCGTGGCAAATTGTGATGAAAAGGGTCATGGAGCATTTTTTTGACAAAGGCATGGAGCATTGTGATGACAAGGGTCACGGAGTATTGTGATGAAATGTTCATGGAGCATTGTGGTTACAAACGACACAGAGCCTTGTGATGACGCGGGCATGGAGCATTGTGATGACAAATGTTATGAAGCATTGTGATGACTGGAGTCACGGAGCATTGTGATGACAGGGGTCATGGTGCATTGTGATGACAAGGGCATGGAGCATTGTGATGACAGGGGCATGGAGCATTCGTCTGACAACTTTCATAGATTATTGTGAGGACAGTGGACATGGTGCATTGTGATGACAAGGGCATGGATCATTGTGATGAGAAGGTCATGGAGTACTGTGAAGACAGTTGTCAGGGAGCATTGTGATGACATATGTCATGGTCCATTGCGATGACAATAGCAGGGAGCCTTGTGATGCCAAATGTAATGGAGGATTGTGTTGACAAATATAATGGAGCACTGTGATGTCTAGGGCTTGGAGCATTATGATGACAAGGGCCATTGAGAATTTTCAGGACAAGGTCGTGAAGCATTGTGATGACAATGTCCTGGAGCATTGTGATGAGAAAAACATGGAGCCTTGTGATGACAAATCTCATGGAGCATACTGATGAAAATGGACATGGACCATTGTGATTACAGGCGTCTTGGAACATTGTGATGACATGTGCATGGAGCATTGTGAGGAGAAGGCCACGAGCATTCTGAAGACATGCGTCCTTTAGCTTTGTGATGACAAGGGCATGGAGCATTGTGATTACAGGGGTCTTGGAGCATTGTGATGAAAAAGCATGGAGCCTTGTCATGACAGGGTTCAAGGAGCAGACAGACAACAAGTGTCAGGGAGCATTTTGATGACAAGTGTATTGAGCATCGTGATGATAAAGGTCATGGAGCATTGTGATGAGAAGGACCTGGAGAATTGTGATGAGAAGGGACATGGAGCATTGTGATGACCAGGGCATGGAGCATTGTTATGGCAAGACCGTGGAGCACTGTGATGAGAAGACCATGGATAATTCTGGTGACGAGCATCATGGAGCACTGTAATGACAAGGGGCATGGAGCATTGTGATGATAGGTCTCATGGAGCATTGTGATGACCGGGTTCATGGATCATTGTGATGACAAGGGTCATGGAGTATTCTGATGACAAGCTTGTGCAGTATTGTGATGACAAAGCATTTAACACTGTGATGGGAAGTGTCATGGAACGCAGTGATGCCAAGAACATGGAGAATTGTGATGAAAGGGAACATAGAGCATTGTGATGACCAGGGCATGGAGCATTGTGATGGCAAGACCGTGGAGCACTGTGATGAGAAGACCATGGATAATTGTGATGACGAGCGTCATGGAGCGCTATAATGACAAGCGGCATGGAGCATTGTGTTTACAGGGGTCTTGGAGCATTGTGATGACAAGGGCATGGAGCATTGTGAAGAGAAGGCCATGGAGCATTCTGATGAATGCGTCATGGAGCACTGTGATGACAAGTGCATGTAGCATTGTGATTACAGGTGTCTTTGAGCATTGTGATGAAAAGGGCATAGATCATTGTGATGAAAAAGGCATGGAGCCCTGTAATGACAGTGTTCAAGGAGCATACTGACGACAAGTGTCAGGGAGCATTGTGATGACAAAGGTTATGGAGCATAGTGATGAGAAGACCATGGATAATTGTGATTATGAGCATCATGGGGTGTCGTGATGAGAAGTGTTATGGAACATTGTGATCCCAATGGTTTGGAGCATTGTGATGACAGAGGTCATGGAGCATTTTGATTTCATTGTGAGGAAAATAGCCTGAAGCATTATGATAATGGGCATGGTGCATTGTGATGATAGGATTCATGGAGCTTTGAGATGAAAAGGGGCATGGAGCATTGTGATAAAAAGTGTCTTGGAGCATTGTGATGAGAAGTCCATGGAACATTCTAATGACATGCGTCATGGAGCTTTGTGATGACAAGGGCATGGAGCATTGTGATTACAGGGGTCTTGGAACATTGTGATGACAAGTGTCATGGAGCCTTGTGAATGACAAGGCCGTGGAACTTTGTGATGGCAGGGGTCATGGAACATTGTTATGACAGGTGTAATGGAGCATTGTGATGAGAAGGACAGGAAGCATTGGTGTGAAATGTTTCATGGATTATTGTGATGAGAGTGGACATGGAGCATTGTGATGACAAGAGCACGGAACACTGTGATACAATGGTCATAGAGGATTGTAATGACAAGGGCATGGAGCATAGTGATGAGAAGGGCATCGAGCATTGTGATGACATGTGTCATGGAGCTTTGTGATGACAAGGGCATGGAGAAATGTGATGAGAAGGTTCATGGAGCATTGTGATGACAATGACATGGAGCATTGTGATGTCAAGGGTCAAGGAGATTTGTGATGACAAAAGTCACGGAGCATTTTGATGACAAGGGCGTGGTGCATTGTGATGAGAAGGCCAGGGAGCATTTTGATGACAGGGTCATGCAGCAATTTGATGAAAATTGTAATGGAATATTTTGATGACAGGGGTTATAGAACATTGGGATGTCAGGGGTCATGGAGCTTTGGGATAAAAAGTGTCATGGAGCATTTTGATGACAGGGGTTGTGGAACATTGTGATGTCAGGTGTCATGGAACATTGTGATGATAAGGGGATGTAGCATTGTGATGACAGGGGTCTTGGAGCATTGTGATGAGAAGGGTCATGGAGCCTTGTGATGACAAGGCCATGGAACATCGTGATGGCAGGGGTCATGGAGCATAGTTATGACAGGCGTAATGGAACATTGTGATGGCAATGGCATGGAGGATTGTGATGAGAAGGCCATGGAGCATTCTGATGACATGTGTCATGGAGCTTTGTGATGACAACGGCATGGAGCAATGTGATGAATGCGATCATGGAGCATTGTGATGAAGATGACATGGAGCATTGTGATGCCAAGGGTCATGGATCTTTGTGATGACAAAGGTCATGGAGGATTTTGATGACAAGGGCGTTGTGCATTGTGATGAGAAGGGCAGGGAGCATTGTGATGACAGGGTCATGGAGCAATTGGATGAAATGTGTCATGGAACATTTTGATGCCAGGGGTTATTGAACATTGTGATGCCAGGGGTCATGGAGCATTTTGATGAAAAGGTTTTGGGAGCATTTTGATGACAGGGGTTATGGAACATTGTGATGTCAGGGGTCATCGAACATTGTGATGATATGTGCATGTACAATGGTGATGATAGGAGTCATGGATCATTGTGATGACAGGGGTGAGGGAGTATTGTGACAAATAGTGATGTAACATTGTGATATCTGTGGTGAGAGAGCATTTTGATGAGAAGTGCATGGAGCATTGTGATGACAAGGTTTATGGATCATTGTGATGCCAATATTGTGGAGCACTGTGATGACAAGTGCATGGTGCATTGTGATGACATGTGTCATGGAGCATCGTGCTGACAAGCACATGGAGCATTGTGATGACAAGGGTCATGGAGCATTGTGCTGAGAAAGGCATAGAGAATTGTGATGACAAGGATCAAAGAGCATTGTGATGAAAAGTTCATGGAGCATTGTGATGACAAGGGTCATGGAGCATTGTGATAACAAGGGCATGGAGCATTGGTCTAATAAGTTTCATGGATTATTGCGATGACTGTTGGAATGGTGCATTGTGGTGACAAGGGCATGGAGCATTGTGATGACCAGGTCATGCAGTATTGTGAAGACTGGTGTCAGGGAGCATTGTGTTGACATATGTAAACGCCCATTGTGATGACAATGGCATGGAGCATTGTGATGCCAAGTGTCATGGAGGATTCTGATGACAAAGGTAATGGTGCATTGTGATGACAATAGCTTGGAGCATTGAGATGACAAGGGTCAGGGAGCATTGTGCTGACAAGTGCATGGAGAATTGTGATGACAAGTGTCATGGAGCACTGTGATGAGAAGGACATGGATCATTGTGATGAAAAAGGCATGGAGCCTTGTCATGACAGGGTTCACGGAGCATACAGACCACAAGTGTCAGGGAGCATTTTGATGACAAGTGTAATGAGCATTGTGATGACAAAGGTCATGGAGCATTTTGATGAGAAGACCATGGATACTTGTGATGACGAGTGTCATGGGGCACTGTGATGACAAGAGTTATGGAATATTGTGATCACAAGGTTTTGGAGCATTGTTATGACAGAGGTCATGGAGCATATTGATTTCATTGTGATGACAATAGCCTGAAGCATTGTGATGATGTCATGGTGCATTGTGATGACACGGTTCATGGATCATTGAGAAGAAAATGGGCATGGAGCTTTGTGATTACAGGGGTCTTGGAACATTGTGATGACAAGTGTCATGGAGCCTTGTGATGACAAGGCCATGGAACATCGTGATGGATGGGGTCATGGAGCACTGTTATGACAGGGGTAATGGAGCATTGTGATGAGAAGGGCATGGAGCATTGTGATTACAAGTTTTATGGAGCATTGCAATGAGAAAATTGTGGACCGTTGTGATGAAAAGTGCGTGGCAAATTGTGATGAAAAGGGTCATGGAGCATTTTATTGACAAAGGCATGGAGCATTGTGATGACAAGGGTCACGGAGTATTGTGATGAAATGTTCATGGAGCATTGTGGTTACAAACGACACAGAGCCTTGTGATGACGCGGGCATGGAGCATTGTGATGACAAATGTTATGAAGCATTGTGATGACTGGAGTCACGGAGCATTGTGATGACAGGGGTCATGGTGCATTGTGATGACAAGGGCATGGAACATTGTGATGACAGGGGCATGGAGCATTCGTCTGACAACTTTCATAGATTATTGTGAGGACAGTGGACATGGTGCATTGTGATGACAAGGGCATGGATCATTGTGATGAGAAGGTCATGGAGTACTGTGAAGACAGTTGTCAGGGAGCATTGTGATGACATATGTCATGGTCCATTGCGATGACAATAGCAGGGAGCCTTGTGATGCCAAATGTAATGGAGGATTGTGTTGACAAATATAATGGAGCACTGTGATGTCTAGGGCTTGGAGCATTATGATGACAAGGGCCATTGAGAATTTTCAGGACAAGGTCGTGAAGCATTGTGATGACAATGTCCTGGAGCATTGTGATGAGAAAAACATGGAGCCTTGTGATGACAAATCTCATGGAGCATACTGATGAAAATGGACATGGACCATTGTGATTACAGGCGTCTTGGAACATTGTGATGACATGTGCATGGAGCATTGTGAGGAGAAGGCCACGAGCATTCTGAAGACATGCGTCCTTTAGCTTTGTGATGACAAGGGCATGGAGCATTGTGATTACAGGGGTCTTTGAGCATTGTGATGAAAAAGCATGGAGCCTTGTCATGACAGGGTTCAAGGAGCAGACAGACAACAAGTGTCAGGGAGCATTTTGATGACAAGTGTATTGAGCATCGTGATGATAAAGGTCATGGAGCATTGTGATGAGAAGCCCATGGATAACTGTGATGACGAGCGTCATGGTGCATTGTGATGACAAGTGTTTTGGAATATTGTGATCACAAGCGTTTGGAGCATTGTTATGACAGAGATCATGGAGCATTTTGATTTCATTATGATGACAATAGCATGAAGCATTATGATGATGGTCATGGTGCATTGTGATGACAGGGTTCATGAAACATTGAGATGAAAATGGGCATGGATCATTGTGGTTACAGGATTCTTGGAGCATTGTGATGAGAAGGGTCATGGAGCCTTGTGATGACAAGGCCATGGAACATCGTGATGGCAGGGGTCATGGATCATGGGTATGACAGGGATAATGGAGCATTTTGAAGGCAGGGCAAGGAGCATTGTGATGAGAAGGCCATGGAGCATTCTGATGATATGTGTCATGGAGGTTTGTGATGACAAGGACATGAAGCAATGTGATGAGAACCTTAATGGAGCATTGTGATGACAATGACATGGAGCATTGTGATGACAAGGGTTATGGATCTTTGTGATGACAAAGTCATGGAGCATTTTGATGACAAGGGCGTTGTGCATTGTGATGAGTAGGGTAGGGAGCATTGTGATGACAGGTTCATGGAGCAATTTGATGAAAAGTGTCAAGGAACATTTTGATAACAGTGATTATGGAACATTGTGATGCCAGGGGTCATCGAACATTGTGATGATAAGTGCATGTAGCATTGTGATGACAGGAGTCATGGCAAATTTTGATGACAGGGGTGAGGGAATATTGTGACGAATATTGATGTAACATTGTGACATCAGTGGTGAGAGAGCATTATGGTGAGAAATCCATGGAGCATTGTGATGACAAGTTTCATGGAGCATTGTGATGTCAAGATTGGGGAGCACTGTGATGACAAGCGCATGGTGCATTGGGATGACATGTGTCATGGAGCACTGTGCTGACAAGCGCATGGAGCATTGTGATGACAAGGGTCATGGAGCATTGTGCTGAGAAAAGCATAGAGCATTGTGATGACAAAGGTCAAAGAGCATTGTGATGAAAAGTTCATGGAGCATTGTGGTTAAAAAGGTCACAGAGACTGTTGATGACGAGGTCATGGACCATTGTGATGACAAAGGTCATGAAGCATTGTGATAACTGGAGTCACGGAGCATTGTGATGACAGGGGTCATGGAGCATTGTGATAACAAGGGCATGGAGTATTGTGATGACAAGGGCATGGAATATTGGTCTAATAAGTTTCATGGATTATTGTGATGACAGTTGGAATGCCGCATTGTGATGACAACGGCATGGAGCATTGTGATGACCAGGTCATGCAGTATTGGGAAGACAGGTGTCAGGGAGCATTGTGATGACATATGTAATGGCCCATTGTGATGACAATGGCATGGAGCATTATGATGCCAAATGTCATGGAGGATTCTGATGACAAAGGTAATGGAGCATTGTGATGACAATGGCTTGGAGCATTGTGATGACAAGGGTCAGGGAGCATTGTGCTGACAAGTGCATGGAGAATTGTGATGACAATGGTCATGGAGCATTCTGATGACAAGCTTGTGGAGTATTTTGATGGCAATGGCATGGAGCATTGTGATGAAAACGGCATGGGGCATACTGATGAAAAAGGCATGGAGCCTTTTCGTGACAGGGTTCAAGGAGCATTCTGATGACAAGTGTCAGGGAGCATTGTGATGACAAGTGTATTGAGAATTGTGATGACAAAGGTCATGGAGCATTGTGATGAAAAGGGCATGGAGTATTGTAAGGACAGGCATCATGGAGCGTTGTGATGACAAGTGTTATGGAACATTGTGATCACAAGGGTTTGGAACATTGTGATGACAGAGGTCATGGATCATTTTGATTTCAAGGAGCATGGAGCATTGTGATGACAAGGGCATGAAGCAATGTGATCCCAAGGTTCATGGATGATTGTGATGACAACGGTAATGGAGTATTGTGATGACAAGCACATAGAGCATTATAATGACAAGGTCATGTAGCATTTTGCTGACAAAGGCATGGAGCATTGTGATGACAAGTGTCATGGCACACTGTGATAACAAGCGTCACGGAGCATTGTGAATACAGGCGTCATGTAGCATTGGTATGACAAGGGCAAAGATCATTGTGATGACAATGGTCATGGAGCATTGGGCTGAAAATGTTCATGGAGTATTGTGATGGCAGGGGTCATGGAGCATTGTGATGACAGAGGTCATGGAGAATTTTGATTTCATTGTGCTGACAATAGCCGGAAGCATTATGATGATGGGCATGATGCATTGTGATGACAGGGTTCATGGAGCATTGAGATGAAGAGGGGCATGGAGCATTGTGATTACAGGGGTCTTGGAGCATTGTGATGACAAGGGCATTGAGCATTTTGATGAGAAGTACATGGAACATTCTGATGACGTGTCATGGAGCTTTGTGATGACAAGGGCATAGAAAATTGTGATGGCAGGGGTCATGGAGCATTGTGATGACTAGAGAATGGAGCATTGTGATGACAAGAGTCCCGGATCATTGTGTTGTCAGGTGTCCTGGTGTGTTGTGATGACAGTGGTCTTGGAGCATTGTGATGATATTGGTCTTGGAGCATTGTGATGAGAAGGTCATGGAGCATTGGGCTGAAAATATTCATGGAGTATTGTGATGACAGGGGTCATGGAGCATTGTGATGACAAGGGAATGGAGCATGGTGATGACAAGGTCCTGGAGCATTGTGATGAGAAGACCATGGAGACTTGTGATGACAAGTCTCATGGAGCATTCTGATGATAAGGGGCATGGAGCATTGTGATTACAGGGGTCTTGGAGCATTGTGATGACAAGGGCATGGAGCATTGTGAGGAGAAGGCCATGGAACATTCTGATGACATGCGTCATGGAGCTTTGTGATGACAAGGGCATGGAGCATTGTGATTACAGGGGTTTTGGGGCATTGTGATGACAAGGGTCATGGAGCCTTGTGATGACCATGCCGTGGAACATTGTGATGGCAGGGGTCATGGAGCATTGTTATGACAGAGATAATGGAGCATTGTGATGAGAAGGGCATTGAGCATTGGTCTGAAATGTTTCATGGATTATTGTGATGACAGTTGGAATGGCGCATTGTGATGACAAGGGCATGGAGCATTGTGATGCCAAGTGTCATGGAGGATTCTGATGACAAAGGTAATGGAGCATTTTGATGACAATGGCTTGGAGCATTGTGATAAAAAGGGTCAGGGAGCATTGTGCTCACAAGTGCATGTAGAATTGTGATGACAAGGGTCATGGAACATTCTGATGACAAACTTGTGGAGTATTTTTTTTTAATTTTATTTTATTTTATTTTTTTGCTTTATAACAAATTTAATCAGTTATACATATACATATGTTTCCATATCCCCTCCCTTTTGCGTCTCCCTCCCACCCTCCCTATCCCACCCCTCCAGGCGGTCACAAAGTACCGAGCTGATCTCCCTGTGCTATGCGGCTGCTTCCCACTAGCTATCTACCTCACGTTTGGTAGTGTATATATGTCCATGCCACTCTTTCACTTTGTCACAGCTTACCCTTCCCCCTCCCCATATCCTCAAGTCCATTCTCTAGTAGGTCTGTGTCTTTATTCCTGTCTTACCCCTATGTTCTTCATGACATTTTTTTTCCTTAAATTCCATATATATGTGTTAGCATACAGTATTTGTCTTTCTCTTTCTGACTTACTTCACTCTGTATGACAGACTCTAGGTCTATCAAACTCATTACAAATAGCTCAATTTCATTTCTTTTTATGGCTGAGTAATATTCCATTGTATATATGTGCCACATCTTCTTTATCCATTCATCCAATGATGGACACTTAGGTTGTTTCCATCTCCGGGCTATTGTAAATAGGGCTGCTATGAACATTTTGGTACATGTCTCTTTTTGAATTATGGTTTTCTCAGGGTATATGCCTAGTAGTGGAATTGCTGGGTCATATGGTAGTTCTATTTGTAGTTTTTTAAGGAACCTCCATACCGTTCTCCATAGCGGCTGTACCAATTCACATTCCCACCAGCAGTGCAAGAGTGTTCCCTTTTCTCCACACCCTCTCCAGCATTTATTGTTTCGAGATTTCTTGATGATGGCCATTCTGACTGGTGTGAGATGATATCTCATTGTAGTTTTGATTTGCATTTCTCTAATGAGTAAAGATGTTGAGCATCCTTTCATGTGTTTGTTGGCAGTCTGTATATCTTCTGTGGAGAAATGTCTATTTAGGTCTTCTGCCCATTTTTGGATTGGGTTGTTTGTTTTTTTGTTATTGAGCTGCATGAGCTGCTTATAAATTTTGGAGATTAATCCTTTGTCAGTTGCTTCATTTGCAAATATTTTCTCCCATTCTGAGGGTTGTCTTTTGGTCTTGTTTATGGTTTCCTTTGCTATGCAAAAGCTTTTAAGTTTCATTAGGTCCCATGTGTTTATTTTTGTCTTTATTTCCATTTCTCTAGGAGGTGGGTCCAAAAGGATCTTGCTGTGATTTATGTCATAGAGTGTTCTGCCTATGTTTTCCTCTAAGAGTTTGATAGTGTCTGGCCTTACATTTAGGTCTTTAATCCATTTTGAGCTTATTTTTGTGTATGGTGTTAGGGAATGATCTAATCTCATACTTTTACATGTCCCTATCCAGTTTTCCCAGCACCACTTATTGAAGAGACTGTCCTTTCTCCACTGTACATTCCTGCCTCCTTTATCAAAGATAAGGTGACCATATGTCCGTGGGTTTAACTCTGGGCTTTCTATCCTGTTCCATTGATCTATCTTTCTGTTTTTGTGCCAGTACCATACTGTCTTGATTACTGTAGCTTTGTAGTATAGTCTGAAGTCAGGGAGCCTGATTCCTCCAGCTCCATTTTTCGTTCTCAAGATTGCTTTGGCTATTCGGGGTCTTTTGTGTTTCCATACAAATTGTGAAATTTTTTGTTCTAGTTCTGTGAAAAATGCCAGTGGTAGTTCGATAGGGATTGCATTGAACCTGTAGATTGCTTTGGGTAGTAGAGTCATTTTCACAATGTTGATTCTTCCAATCCAAGAACATGGTACATCTCTCCATCTATTTGTATCATCTTTAATTTCTTTCATCAGTGTCTTATAATTTTCTGCATACAGGTCTTTTGTCTCCTTAGGTAGGTTTATTCCTAGATATTTTATTCTTTTTGTTGCAATGGTAAATGGGAGTGTTTCCTTGATTTCACTTTCAGATTTTTCATCATCAGTATATAGGAATGCCAGAGATTTCTGTGCATTAATTTTGTATCCTGCAACTTTACCAAATTCATTGATTAACTCTAGTAGTTTTCTGGTAGCATCTTTAGGATTCTCTATGTATAGTATCATGTCATCTGCAAACAGTGACAGCTTTACTTCTTCTTTTCCAATTTGGATTCCTTTTATTTCCTTTTCTTCTCTGATTGCTGTGGCTAAAACTTCCAAAACTAGGTTGAATAAGAGTGGTGAAAGTGGGCAACCTTGTCTAGTTCCTGATCTTAGTTGAAATGGTTTCAGTTTTTCACCATTGAGGACGATGCTGGCTGTGGGTTTGTCATATATGGCCTTTATTATGTTGAGGAAAGTTCCCTCTATGCCTACTTTCTGCAGGGTTTTTATCATAAATGGGTGTTGAATTTTGTCGAAAGCTTTCTCTGCATCTATTGAGATGATCATATGGTTTTTCTCCTTCAATTTGTTAATATGGTGTATCACGTTGATTGATTTGCGTATATTGAAGAATCCTTGCATTCCTGGAATAAACCCCACTTGATCATGGTGTATGATCCTTTTAATGTGCTGTTGGATTCTGTTTGCTAGTATTTTGTTGAGGATTTTTGCATCTATGTTCATCAGTGATATTGGCCTGTAGTTTTCTTTCTTTGTGACATCCTTGCCTGGTTTTGGTATCAAGGTGATGGTGGCCTCGTAGAATGAGTTTGGGAGTGTTCCTCCCTCTGCTATATTTTGGAAGAGTTTCAGAAGGATAGGTGTTAGCTCTTCTCTAAATGCTTGATAGAATTCGCCTGTGAAGCCATCTGGTCCTGGGCTTTTGTTTGTTGGAAGATTTTTTATCACAGTTTCAATTTCAGTGCTTGTGATTGGTCTGTTCATATTTTCTATTTCTTCCTGATTCAGTCTTGGCAGGTTGTGCATTTCTAATAATTTGTCCATTTCTTCCAGGTTGTCCATTTTATTGGCATAGAGTTGCTTATAGTAATCTCTCATGATCTTTTGTATTTCTGTAGTGTCAGTTGTTACTTCTCCTTTTTCATTTCTAATTCTATTGATTTGAGTCTTCTCCCTTTTTTTCTTGATGAGTCTGGCTAATGGTTTATCAGTTTTGTTTATCTTCTCAATGAACCAGCTTTTAGTTTTATTGATCTTTGCTATCGTTTCCTTCATTTCTTTTTCATTTATTTCTGATCTGATTTTTATGATTTCTTTCCTTCTGCTAACTTTGGGATGTTTTTGTTCTTCTTTCTCTAATTGCTTTAGGTGCAAGGTTAGGTTGTTTATTCGAGATGTTTCCTGTTTCTTAAGGTGGGATTGTATTGCTATAAACTTCCCTCTTAGCACTGCTTTTGCTGCATCCCATAGGTTTTGGGTCGTCGTGTCTCCATTGTGATTTGTTTCTAGGTATTTTTTAATTTCCTCTTTGATTTCTTCAGTGATCACTTCGTTATTAAGTAGTGTATTGTTTAGCCTCCATGTGTTTGTATTTTTTACAGCTCTTTTCCTGTAATTGATATCTAGTCTCATAGCATTGTGGTCGGAAAAGATACTTGATACAATTTCAATTTTCTTAAATTTACCAAGGCTTGATTTGTGACCCAAGATATGATCTATCCTGGAGAATGTTCCATGAGCACTTGAGAAAAATGTGTATTCTGTTGTTTTTGGATGGAATGTCCTATAAATATCAATTAAGTCCATCTTGTTTAATGTATCATTTAAAGCTTGTGTTTCCTTATTTATTTTCATTTGGATGATCTGTCCATTGGTGAAAGTGGGGTGTTAAAGTCCCCTACTATGAGTGTGTTACTGTCGATTTCTCCTTTTATGGCTGTTAGTATTTGCCTTATGTATTGAGGTGCTCCTATGTTGGGTGCATAAATATTTACAATTGTTATATCTTCTTCTTGGATCGATCCCTTGATCATTATGTAGTGTCCTTCTTTGTCTCTTCTAGTAGTCTTTATTTTAAAGTCTATTTTGTCTGATATGTGAATTGCTACTCCAGCTTTCTTTTGGTTTCCATTTGCATGGAATATCTTTTTCCATCCCCTTACTTTCAGTCTGTATGTGTCTCTAGGTCTGAAGTGGGTCTCTTGTAGACAGCATATAGATGGGTCTTTTTTTTGTATCCATTCAGCCACTCTGTGTCTTTTGGTGGGAGCATTTAGTCCATTTACATTTAAGGTAATTATCGATATGTATGTTCCTATTCCCATTTTCTTAATTGTTTTGGGTTCATTATTGTAGGTCTTTTACTTCTGTTGTGTTTCTTGCCTAGAGAAGTTCCTTTAGCATTTGTTGTAAAGCTGGTTTGGTGGTGCTGAACTCTCTCAGCTTTTGCTTGTCTGTAAACGTTTTAATTTCTCCCTCAAATCTGAATGAGATCCTTGCTGGGTAGAGTAATCTTGGTTGCAGGTTTTTCTCCTTCATCACTTTAATTATGTCCTGCCACTCCCTTCTGGCTTGTAGAGTTTCTCCTGAGAGATCAGCTGTTATCCTGATGGGGATTCCCTTGTGTGTTATTTGTTGTTTTTGCCTTGCTGCTTTTAATATGATTTCTTTGTGTTTAATTTTTGACAGTTTGATTAATATGTGTCTTGGCGTATTTCTCCTTGGATTTATTCTGTATGGGACTCTCTGTGCCTCCTGGACTTGATTAACTATTTCCTTTCCCATATTAGGGAAGTTTTCAACTATAATCTCTTCAAATATTTTCTCAGTCCCTTTCTTTTTCTCTTCTTCTTCTGGAACCCCTATAATTCGAATGTTGGTGTGTTTAATGTTGTCCCAGAGGTCTCTGAGACTGTCCTCTGTTCTTTTCATTCTTTTTTCTTTATTTTGCTCTGCAGCAGTTATTTCCACTATTTTATCTTCCACCTCACTTATCCGTTCTTCTGCCTCAGTTATTCTGCTATTGATCCCATCTAGAGTATTTTTTATTTCATGTATTGTGTTTTTAATCGATGCTTGATTCATCTTTAATTCTTCTAGGTCCTTGTTAACTGTTTCTTGCATTTTGTCTATTCTATTTCCAAGATTTTGTATCTGGGAAATAAAATCTTGGATCATCTTTACCATCATTATTCTGAATTCTTTTTCAGGTAGTGCCTATTACCTCTTCATTTGTTAGGTCTGGTGGGTTTTTATCTTGCTCCTTCTCCTGCTGTGTGTTTTTCTGTCTTCTCATTTTGCTTATGTTACTGTGTTTGGGGTCTCCTTTTTGCAGGCTGCAGGTTCGTAGTTCCTGTTGTTTTGGTGTCTGTTCCCAGTGGCTAAGGTTGGTTTAGTGGGTTGTGTAGGCTTCCTGGTGGAGGGGACTAGTGCCTGTGTTCTGGTGGATGAGGCTGGATCTTGTCTTTCTGGTGGGCAGGTCCACGTCTCGTGGTGTGTTTTGGGGTGTCTGTGGACTTTTTATGATTTTAGGCCACCTCTCTGCTAATGGGTGGCGTTGTGTTCCTGTCTTGCTAGTTGTTTGGCTTAGGATGTCCAGCACTGTAGCTTGCTGGTCGTTGAGTGAAGCTGGGTGCTGGTGTTGAGATGGAGATCTCTGGAAGATTTTCGCCGTTTGATATTATGTGGAGCTGGGAGGTCTCTTGTGGACCAGTGTCCTGAAGTTGGCTCTCCCACCTCAGAGGCACAGCACTGACTCCGGGCTCCTCAATTTGGGATGATGTGTTGTCTATTCATGTATTCCACAGATGCAGGGTACATCAAGTTGATTGTGGAGCTTTAATCCGCTGCTTCTGAGGCTGCTGGGAGAGGTTTCCCTTTCTCTTCTTTGTTCTCACAGCTCCTAGGTCTCAGCTTTGGATTTGGCCCCGCCTCTGCGTGTAGGTCGCCGGAGGGACAGGGTTAAAGGAGCAGCCTCTTCGGGGACTCTGGCTCACTCAGGCCGGGCGGGAGGGAGGGGCACGGAGTGCGGGGCGAGCCTGCAGCGGCAGAGGTCGGCATGACGTTGCACCAGCCCGAGGCGCGCCGTGCGTTCTCCCAGGGAAGCCGCCCCTGGATCCCGGGACCCCGGCAGTGGCGGGCTGCACAGGCTCCCGGAAGGGCGGTGTGGGCAGTGACCTGCGCTCGCACACAGGCTTCTTGGCGGCGGCAGCAGCAGCCCCAGCGTCCCACGCCTGTCACTGGGCTCCGCGCTTTCAGTCGCGACTCGCGCCCGTCCGTGGAGCCCCTTTAAGCAGCGCTCTTAATCCCCTCTCCTCGCGCACCAGGAAACCAAGAGGGAAGAAAAAGTCTCTTGCCTCTTTGGCAGCTCCAGAGTTTTCCCGGACTCCCTCCCGGCTAGCTGTGGCACATTAGCCCCCTTCAGGCTGAGTTCTCGCCACCAGCCCCAGTCCTCTCCCTGCGCTCTGACCGAAGCCCGAGCCTCAGCTTCCAGCGCTGCGTGCCCCGGCGGGCGAGCAGACAAGCCTCTCGGGCTGGTGAGTGACGCTCGGCACCGATCCTCTCTGTGCGGATCTCTCCGATTTGCCCTACCCAGGTATGTGGGGAGTTTCTTGCATTTTGGGAGGTCTGGGGTCTTCTGCCAGCGTTCAGTAGGTGTTCTGTAGGAGTTGTTCCACGTGTAGCTGTATTTCTGGTGTATCCGTGGGGAGGAAGGTGATCTCCACGTCTTACTCTTCCGCCATCTTACCCGGAAGTCCGCTTGTGGAGTATTTTGATGACAATGGCATGGAGCATTGTGATGAAAATGGCATGGGGCATTGTGATGAAAAAGGCATGGAGCCTTTTCGTGACAGGTTTCAAGGAGCATTCTGACGACAAGTTTCAGGAAGCATTGTAATGACAAGTGTATTTAGAATTGTGATGACAATGGTCATGGAGCATTGTGATGAAAAGGCCATGGAGTATTGTGATGACAGGCATCATGGAGCGTTGTGATGACAAGTGTTATGGAACATTGTGATTACAAGGGTTTGGAGCATTGTGATGACAGAGGTCATGGATCATTTTGATTTCAAGGAGCATGGAGCACTGTGATGACAAGGGCATGAAGCAATGTGATCCCAAGGTTCATGGAGGATTGTGATGACAATGGTAATGGAGTACTGTGATGACAAGCGCATAGAGCATTGTAATGACAAGGTCATGTAGCATTTTGCTGACAAAGGCATGTAGCATTGTGTTGACAAGTTTCATGGAGCACTGTTATGACAAGCGTCAAGGAGCATTGTGAATACAGGGGTCATGGAGCATTGGGATGACAAGGGCATGGTTCAATGTGATGACAAGTGTCATGGAGCATTGGGCTGAAAATGTTCATGGAGTATTGTGATGACAGGGGTTATGGAGCATTATGATGACTAGGGAATGGAGCATTTTGATGACAAGATTTCCGGATCATTGTGTTGTCAGGTGTCATGGAGTGTTGTGATGACAGTGATCATGGAGCATTGTGATGATATTGGGAATGGAGCATTGTGATGAGAAGGTTGTGGAGCATTGTGATTACAGGTGTCTTGATGCATTGTGATGTAATGGGCATTAAGCCTTGTCATGACAGGGTTCAAGAAGCATACTGACGACAAGTGTAAGGGAGCATTGTGATGACAAGTGTATTGAGCATTTGATGACAAAGGTCATGGAGCATTGTGATGAGAAGACCATGGATAATTGTGATGATGAGTGTCATGGGGTGTTGTGGTGATAAGTCTTATGGAACATTGTGATCACAAGGGTTTGGAGCATTATGATGACAGAGGTCATGGAGAATTTAGATTTCATTGTGATGACAATAGCCTGAAACATTATGATGATGGGCATGGTGCATTGTGATGACAGGGTTCTTGGAGCATTGAGATGAAAAGGGGCATGGAGCATTGTGATTACAGGTGTCTTGGAGCATTGTGATGACAAGGGTATGGAGCATTGTGAGGAGAAGGCCATGGAACTTTCTGATGACATGCGTCATGGAGCACTGTGATGACAAGGGCATGGAGCTTTGTGATTACAGGTGTTTTGGAGCATTGTGATGACAAGGGTCATGGAGCCTTGTGATGACATGCCGTTGAACAATGTGATGGCAGGTGTCATGGAGCATTGTTATGACAGATGTAATGGAGCATTGTGATGAGAAGGGCATTGAGCTTTGGTCTAAAATGTTTCATGGATTATTGTGATGAGAGTGGGCATGGAGCATTGGGATGACAAGGGCACGGAACACTGTGATACATGGTTCATGGAGGTTTGTAGTGACAAGGGCATGGAGCATTGTGATGAGAAGGGCATCGAGCATTGTGATGACAAGTGTCATGGAGCTTTGTGATGACAAGGACATGGAGCATTGTGATGCCAATGATCATGGAGATTTGTGATAACAAATAACAGGGAGCATTTCGATGACAATGGTGTGGTGCATTGTGATGAGAAGGGCAGGGAGCATTTTGATGACAGGTTCATGCAGCAATTTGATGAAAATATAATGGAATATTTTGAGGGCAGGGGTTATAGAACATTGTGCTGCCAGGGATCATTTAGCTTTGGGATGAAAAGGGTCATGGTGCATTTTGATGACAGGGGTTATGGAACATTGTGATGTCTGGGGTCATGGAACATTGTGATGATAAGTGTAGGTAGCACTGTGATGACAGTGGTCATGGAACATTATGATTACAGGGGTGAGAGGCATTGTGATGACTAGTGATGGAACATTGTGATATCTCTGGTGAGAGAGCATTTGGATGAGAAGTGCATGGAGCATTGTGATTACAAGGTTTATGGAGCATAGTGATTACAAGGTTGTGGACCGATGTGATGAAAAGCACGTGGCACATTGTGATGACAAGGGTCATGGAGCATTGTTCTGACAAAGGCATGGAGCATTGTGATGACAAAGGTCACGGAGCGTTGTGATGAAAAGTTCATGGAGCATTGTGGTTACAAAGGTCACAGAGCCTTGTGATGACACGGGCATGGACCGTTTTGATGACAAACGTTATGAAGCATTGTGATGACTGGATTCATGGAGCATTGTGATGATAGGGGTCATGGAGCATTGTGAGGACAAGGGCATGGAGCATTGTGGTGACAGGGGCATGGAGCATTGGTCTGACAAGTTTCATAGATTATTGTGATGACAGTGGACATGGTGCATTGTGATGACAAGTGTATGGATCATGGTGATGAGAAGGTCATCGAGTATTGTGAAGACAGGTGTCAGGGAGCATTGTGATGACATATGTCATGGTCCATGGTGATGATAATGGCATGGAGCATTGTGATGTTAAATGTAATGGAGGATTGTGATGACAAATAAAATGGAGCATTGTGATGACTAGGGCTTGGAGCAATATGATGACAAGGGCTATTGACAATCTTCTTCACAAAGTTGTGAAGCATTGTGATAACAAGTTCCTGGAGCATTGTGATGAGAAATCCATGGAGCCTTGTGATGACAAGTCTCATATAACATACTGATGAAAAGGGGCATGGACCACTGTGATTACAGGGGTCTTGGAACTTTGTGATGACAAGGGCATGGAACACTGTGAAGAGAAGGCCAAGGAGCATTCTGAGGACATGCATCATTGAGCTTTGTGATGACCAGCACATGGAGCATTTTGATTACAGGGGTCTTGTAGCAGTGTGATGAAAAGGGCATGGAACATTGTGATGAAAAATGCATGGAGCCTTGTCATGACAGGGTTCAAGGAGCATACAGACAACAAGTGTCATGGAGCATATTGATGACAAGTGTATTGAGCATTGTGATGAAAAAGGTCATGGGGCATTGTGATGAGAAGGCCATGGAGCATTCTGATGACATGTGTCATGGAGCTTAGTGATGACAAGGGCATGGAGCAATGTGATGCCATGGGTCATGGAGGATTCTGATGCCAAATGTAATGGTGCATTTTGATGACAATGGCTTGGAGCATTGAGATGACAAGGGTCAGGGAGCATTTTGATGACGGGGGTTACGGAACATTGTGATGTCAGGGGTCATCGAACATTGTGATGATAAGTGCATGTAGCACTGTGATGACAGGAGTCATGGAACATTGTGATGACAGGGGTGAGGGAGTATTGTGGCGAATAGTGAAATAACATTGTGATATCAGTGGTGAGAGAGCATTTTGATGAGAAGTTCATGGAGCATTGTGATGACAATGTTTATGGAGCATTGTGATGATAAGATTGTGGAGCACTGTGATGACAAGCGCATGGTGCATTGTGATGACAAGGGTCATGGAGCATTGTGCTGAGAAAGGCATAGAGCATTGTGTTGACAAGGGTGAAAGAGAATTGTGATGAAAAGTTCATGGAGCATTGTGGTTAAAATGGTCACAGAGACTCTTGATGACGAGGGCATGGACCATTGTGATGACAAAGGTCATGAAGCACTGTGATGACTGGAGTCACGGAACACTGTGATGACAGGGGTCATGGAGCATTGTGTTGACAAGGGGCATGGAGCATTGTGATGACAAGGGCATGGATCATTGGTCTCATAAATTTCATGTGTTACTGTGATGACTGTTGGAATGGTGCATTGTGGTGACAAGGGCATGGAGCATTGTGATGCCAAGTGTCATGGAGGATTCTGATGACAAATGTAATGGTGCATTGTGATGACAATGGCTTGGAGCATTGAGATGACAAGGGTCAGGGAGCATTGTGCTGACAAGTGCATGGAGAATTGTGATGACAAAGGTCATGGAGCATTGTGATGACAAGCTTGTGGAGTATTTTGATGACAGTGGCGTGGAGCATTGTGATGAAAACGGCATGGGGCATTTTGATGAAAAAAGCATGGAGCCTTTTCGTGACAGGGTTCAAGGAGCATTCTGACGACAAGTGTCAGGGAGCATTGTGATGACAAGTGTATTGAGAATTGTGATGACAAAGGTCATGGAGCATTGTGATGAAAAGTGCATGGAGTATTGTGATGACAGGCATCATGGAGCGTTGTGATGACAATTGTTATGGAACATTTTGATCACAAGTTTTTGGAGCATTGTGATGACAGAGGTCATGGATCATTTTGATTTAAAGGAGCATGGCGCATTGTGATTACAAGGGCATGAAGCAATGTGATCCCAAGGTTCATGGAGGATTGTTATGACAATGGTAGTGGAGTATTGTGATGACAAGCGCATAGAGCATTGTAATGACAAGTTCATGAAGCATTTTGCTGACAAAGTCATGGAGCATTGTGATGACAGGTGTCGTGGAGCACTGTGATGACAAGCGTCACGGAGCATTGTGAATACAGGGGTCATGGAGAATTGGGATGACAAGGGCATGGATGATTGTGATGACAAGGTTCATGGAGCATTGGGCTGAAAATGTTCATGGAGTATTGTGAATACAGGGGTCTTGGAGCTTTGTGATGACAGGAGTCCCGGATCATTGTGTTGTCAGGTGTCATGGAGTGTTGTCATGACAGTGGTCATGGAGCATTGTGATGAGAAGGTCAAGGAGCATTGGGCTGAAAACGTTCATCGAGTATTGTGATGACAGGGGCCATGGAGGCTTGTGATGACAAGGTACTGGAGCATTGTGATGAGAAGACCATGGAGACGTGTGATGACAAGTCTCATGGAATATTCTGATGAAAAGGGGCATGGTGCATTGTGATTACAGGGGTCTTGGGGCATTGTGATGACAAGGGCTTGGAGCATTGGGATGAGATGGCCATGGAACGTTCTGATGACATGCATCATGGAGCTTTGTGATGACAAGGGCATGGAGCATTGTGATGAAAAAGGCATGGAGCCTTGTCATGACATGGTTCAAGGAGCATACTGAGGACAAGTGTCAGGGAGCATTGTGATGACAAGTGTATTGAGCATTGTGATGAAAAAGGTCATGGAGCATTGTGATGAGAAGACCATGTATAATTGTGATGACGAGCGTCATGGGACGTTGTGATGATAAGTGTTATGGAACATTTTGATCACACGGATTTGGAGCATTGTGATGACAGAGATCATGGAGAATTTTGATTTCATTGTGATGACAATAGCATGAAGCATTTTGATGATGGGCATGGTGCATTGTGATGACCGGGTTCACGGATCATTGAGATGAAAAGGGGCATGGAGCATTGTGATTACAGGGTTCTTGGAGCATTGTGGTTAGAAGGGTCATGGAGCCTTGTGATGACAAGACCATGGAACATCGTGATGGCAGGGGTCATGGAGCATTGTTATGACAGGGTTAATGGAGAATTGTGATGGCAAGGGCATGGAACATTGTGATTACAAGGTCATGGATTATTGTGAAGACAGGTGTCACGGAGCATTGTGATGGCATATTTCATGTTCCATTGTGATGACAATGGCATGGAGCATTGTGATGCCGAGTGTTATGGAGGATTGTGATGACAAGGGCTTGGAGCAATGTGATGAGAGCGTTCATGGAGCATTGTGATGACAATGACATTGAGCATTTTGATGAAAAGTTCATGGAGCATTGTGGTGACAAATTTCACAGAGCCTTGTGATGATGAGGGCATTGACTTCTGTGGTGACACAGGTCATGGAGTCTTGTGATGACGGGACACACGGAGCATTGTGATGACTGTGGTCATGTAGCATTGTGATGACAGGAGCATGGAGCATTGGTCTGACAAGTTTCATGGATAATTGTGTTGACAGTGGGCATGGCACATTGTGATGACAAGGGCATGGAGCATTGTGATGACAAGGTCATGGAGTATTGTGAAGACAGGTGTCAGGGAGCATTGTGATGGGATATTTCATTTTCCATTGTGATGACAATGGCATGGAGCATTGTGATGCCGAGTGTTATGGAGGATTGTGATGACAAAGGTAATGGAGCATTGTGATGACAAGGGCTTGGAGCATTGCGATGACAAGGGCCATGGAGCATTGTTATGACAAGGGCATGGAGCATTGTGATGACAACGGCCTTTGAGAATTTTGATGAAAAGGTCGTGAAGCATTGTGATGACAAAGGCATGGAGCTTGCTATGACAGGGGTCATGGAACATTGCGATGACAAGTGCATGGAGAATTGTGATGACAAGAGCATGTAACATGGAGATGAGAACTGTCATGGAGCATTGTGATGACAAGGACCTGGAGAATTGTGATGACAAGGGACATGGAGCATTGTGATGACCAGGGCATGGAGCATTGTTATGGCAAGACCGTGGAGCACTGTGATGAGAAGACCATGGATAATTCTGGTGACGAGCATCATGGAGCACTGTAATGACAAGGGGCATGGAGCATTGTGATGATAGGTCTCATGGAGCATTGTGATGACCGGGGTCATGGATCATTGTGATGACAAGGGTCATGGAGTATTCTGATGACAAGCTTGTGCAGTATTGTGATGACAAAGCATTTAACACTGTGATGGGAAGTGTCATGGAACACAGTGATGCCAAGAACGTGGAGAATTGTGATGAAAGGGAACATAGAGCATTGTGATGACCAGGGCATGGAGCATTGTGATGGCAAGACCGTGGAGCACTGTGATGAGAAGACCATGGATAATTGTGATGACGAGCGTCATGGAGCGCTATAATGACAAGCGGCATGGAGCATTGTGTTTACAGGGGTCTTGGAGCATTGTGATGACAAGGGCATGGAGCATTGTGAAGAGAAGGCCATGGAGCATTCTGATGAATGCGTCATGGAGCACTGTGATGACAAGTGCATGTAGCATTGTGATTACAGGTGTCTTTGAGCATTGTGATGAAAAGGGCATAGATCATTGTGATGAAAAAGGCATGGAGCCCTGTAATGACAGTGTTCAAGGAGCATACTGACGACAAGTGTCAGGGAGCATTGTGATGACAAAGGTTATGGAGCATAGTGATGAGAAGACCATGGATAATTGTGATTATGAGCATCATGGGGTGTTGTGATGAGAAGTGTTATGGAACATTGTGATCCCAACGGTTTGGAGCATTGTGATGACAGAGGTCATGGAGCATTTTGATTTCATTGTGAGGAAAATAGCCTGAAGCATTATGATAATGGGCATGGTGCATTGTGATGATAGGATTCATGGAGCTTTGAGATGAAAAGGGGCATGGAGCATTGTGATAAAAAGTGTCTTGGAGCATTGTGATGAGAAGTCCATGGAACATTCTAATGACATGCGTCATGGAGCTTTGTGATGACAAGGGCATGGAGCATTGTGATTACAGGGGTCTTGGAACATTGTGATGACAAGTGCCATGGAGCCTTGTGAATGACAAGGCCGTGGAACTTTGTGATGGCAGGGGTCATGGAACATTGTTATGACAGGTGTAATGGAGCATTGTGATGAGAAGGACAGGAAGCATTGGTGTGAAATGTTTCATGGATTATTGTGATGAGAGTGGACATGGAGCATTGTGATGACAAGAGCACGGAACACTGTGATACAATGGTCATAGAGGATTGTAATGACAAGGGCATGGAGCATAGTGATGAGAAGGGCATCGAGCATTGTGATGACATGTGTCATGGAGCTTTGTGATGACAAGGGCATGGAGAAATGTGATGAGAAGGATCATGGAGCATTGTGATGACAATGACATGGAGCATTGTGATGTCAAGGGTCAAGGAGATTTGTGATGACAAAAGTCACGGAGCATTTTGATGACAAGGGCGTGGTGCATTGTGATGAGAAGGCCAGGGAGCATTTTGATGACAGGGTCATGCAGCAATTTGATGAAAATTGTAATGGAATATTTTGATGACAGGGGTTATAGAACATTGGGATGTCAGGGGTCATGGAGCTTTGGGATAAAACGTGTCATGGAGCATTTTGATGACAGGGGTTGTGGAACATTGTGATGTCAGGTGTCATGGAACATTGTGATGATAAGGGGATGTAGCATTGTGATGACAGGGGTCATGGAACATTGTGATTACAGGGGTCTTGGAGCATTGTGATGAGAAGGGTCATGGAGCCTTGTGATGACAAGGCCATGGAACATCGTGATGGCAGGGGTCATGGAGCATAGTTATGACAGGCGTAATGGAACATTGTGATGGCAATGGCATGGAGGATTGTGATGAGAAGGCCATGGAGCATTCTGATGACATGTGTCATGGAGCTTTGTGATGACAACGGCATGGAGCAATGTGATGAATGCGATCATGGAGCATTGTGATGAAGATGACATGGAGCATTGTGATGCCAAGGGTCATGGATCTTTGTGATGACAAAGGTCATGGAGGATTTTGAAGACAAGGGCGTTGTGCATTGTGATGAGAAGGGCAGGGAGCATTGTGATGACAGGGTCATGGAGCAATTGGATGAAATGTGTCATGGAACATTTTGATGACAGGGGTTATTGAACATTGTGATGCCAGGGGTCATGGAGCATTTTGATGAAAAGGTTTTGGGAGCATTTTGATGACAGGGGTTATGGAACATTGTGATGTCAGGGGTCATCGAACATTGTGATGATATGTGCATTTACAATGGTGATGACAGGAGTTATGGATCATTGTGATGACAGGGGTGAGGGAGTATTGTGACAAATAGTGATGTAACATTATGATATCTGTGGTGAGAGAGCATTTTGATGAGAAGTGCATGGAGCATTGTGATGACAAGGTTTATGGATCATTGTGATGACAAGATTGTGGAGCACTGTGATGACAAGTGCATGGTGCATTGGGATGACATGTGTCATGGAGCATCGTGCTGACAAGCACATGGAGCATTGTGATGACAAGGGTCATGGAGCATTGTGCTGAGAAAGGCATAGAGAATTGTGATGACAAGGATCAAAGAGCATTGTGATGAAAAGTTCATGGAGCATTGTGATGACAAGGGTCATGGAGCATTGTGATAACAAGGGCATGGAGCATTGGTCTAATAAGTTTCATGGATTATTGCGATGACTGTTGGAATGGTGCATTGTGGTGACAAGGGCATGGAGCATTGTGATGACCAGGTCATGCAGTATTGTGAAGACTGGTGTCAGGGAGCATTGTGTTGACATATGTAATCGCCCATTGTGATGACAATGGCATGGAGCATTGTGATGCCAAGTGTCATGGAGGATTCTGATGACAAAGGTAATGGTGCATTGTGATGACAATAGCTTGGAGCATTGAGATGACAAGGGTCAGGGAGCATTGTGCTGACAAGTGCATGGAGAATTGTGATGACAAGTGTCATGGAGCACTGTGATGAGAAGGACATAGATCATTGTGATGAAAAAGGCATGGAGCCTTGTCATGACAGGGTTCACGGAGCATACAGACCACAAGTGTCAGGGAGAATTTTGATGACAAGTGTAATGAGCATTGTGATGACAAAGGTCATGGAGCATTTTGATGAGAAGACCAGGGATAATTGTGATGACGAGTGTCATGGGGCACTGTGATGACAAGAGTTATGGAATATTGTGATCACAAGGGTTTGGAGCATTGTTATGACAGAGGTCATGGAGCATATTGATTTCATTGTGATGACAATAGCCTGAAGCATTGTGATGATGTCATGGTGCATTGTGATGACACGGTTCATGGATCATTGAGAAGAAAATGGGCATGGAGCTTTGTGATTACAGGGATCTTGGAGCATTGTGATGACAAGTGTCATGGAGCCTTGTGATTACAAGGCCATGGAACATCGTGATGGATAGCGTCATGGAGCACTGTTATGACAGGGGTAATGGAGCATTGTGGTGAGAAGGGCATGGAGCATTGTGATTACAAGTTTTATGGAGCATTGCAATGAAAAAATTGTGCACCGTTGTGATGAAAAGTGCATGGCAAATTGTGATGAAAAGGGTCATGGAGCATTTTTTGACAAAGTCATGGAGCATTGTGATGACAAGTGTCACGGAGTATTGTGATGAAATGTTCATGGAGCATTGTGGTTACAAACGACACAGAGCCTTGTGATGACGCGGGCATGGAGCATTGTGATGACAAATGTTATGAAGCATTGTGATGACTGGAGTCACGGAGCATTGTGATGACAGGGGTCATGGTGCATTGTGATGACAAGGGCATGGATCATTGTGATGAGTAGGTCATGGAGTACTGTGAAGACAGTTGTCAGGGAGCATAGTGATGACATATGTCATGGTCCATTGCGATGACAATAGCAGGGAGCCTTGTGATGCCAAATGTAATGGAGGATTGTGTTGACAAATATAATGGAGCACTGTGATGTCTAGGGCTTGGAGCATTATGATGACAAGGGCCATTGAGAATTTTCAGGACAAGGTCGTGAAGCATTGTGATAACAATGTCCTGCAGCATTGTGATGAGAAAAACATGGAGCCTTGTGATGACAAATCTCATGGAGCATACTGATGAAAATGGACATGGACCATTGTGATTACAGGCGTCTTGGAACATTGTGATGACATGTGCATGGAGCATTGTGAGGAGAAGGCCAAGAGCATTCTGAAGACATGCGTCCTTTAGCTTTGTGATGACAAGGGCATGGAGCATTGTGATTACAGGGGTCTTGGAGCATTGTGATGAAAAAGCATGGAGCCTTGTCATGACAGGGTTCAAGGAGCATACAGACAACAAGTGTCAGGGAGCATTTTGATGACAAGTGTATTGAGCATCGTGATGATAAAGGTCATGGAGCATTGTGATGAGAAGCCCATGGATAACTGTGATGACGAGCGTCATGGTGCATTGTGATGACAAGTGTTTTGGAATATTGTGATCACAAGCGTTTGGAGCATTGTTATGACAGAGATCATGGAGCATTTTGATTTCGTTTTGATGACAATAGCATGAAGCATTATGATGATGGTCATGGTGCATTGTGATGACAGGGTTCATGAAACATTGAGATGAAAATGGGCATGGATCATTGTGGTTACAGGGTTCTTGGAGCATTGTGATGATAAGGGTCATGGAGCCTTGTGATGACAAGGCTATGGAACATCGTGATGGCAGGGGTCATGGATCATGGGTATGACAGCGATAATGGAGCATTGTGATGGCAGGGCAAGGAGCATTGTGATGAGAAGGCCATGGAGCATTCTGATGATATGTGTCATGGAGGGTTGTGATGACAAGGACATGAAGCAATGTGATGAGAACCTTAATGGAGCATTGTGATGACAATGACATGGAGCATTGTGATGACAAGGGTTATGGATCTTTGTGATGACAACGTCATGGAGCATTTTGATGACAAGGGCGTTGTGCATTGTGATGAGAAGTGTAGGGAGCATTGTAATGACAGGGTCATGGAGCAATTTGATGAAAAGTGTCAAGGAACATTTTGATGACAGTGGTTATGGAACATTGTGATGCCAGGGGTCATCGAACATTGTGATGATAAGTGCATGTAGCATTGTGATGACAGGAGTCATGGCAAATTTTGATGACAGGGTTGAGGGAATATTGTGACGAATATTGAGGTAACATTGTGACATCAGTGGTGAGAGAGCATTTTGGTGAGAAGTCCATGGAGCATTGTGATGTCAAGATTTTGGAGCACTGTGATGACAAGCGCATGGTGCATTGGGATGACATGGGTCATGGAGCATTGTGCTGACAAGCGCATGGAGCATTGTGATGACAAGGGTCATGGAGCATTGTGCTGAGAAAGGCATAGAGCATTGTGATGACAAAGGTCAAAGAGCATTGTGATGAAAAGTACATGGAGCATTGTGGTTAAAAAGGTCACAGAGACTGTTGATGACGAGGTCATGGACCATTGTGATGACAAAGGTCATGAAGCATTGTGATAACTGGAGTCACGGAGCATTGTGATGACAGGGGTCATGGAGCATTGTGATAACAAGGGCATGGAGTATTGTGATGACAAGGGCATGGAATATTGGTCTAATAAGTTTCATGGATTATTGTGATGACAGTTGGAATGCCGCATTGTGATGACAACGGCATGGAGCATTGTGATGACCAGGTCATGCAGTATTGGGAAGACAGGTGTCAGGGAGCATTGTGATGACATATGTAATGGTCCATTGTGATGACAATGGCATGGAGCATTGTGATGCCAAGTGTCATGGAGGATTCTGATGACAAAAGTAATGGAGCATTGTGATGACAATGGCTTGGAGCATTGTGATGACTAGGGTCAGGGAGCATTGTGCTGACTAGTGCATGGAGAATTGTGATGACAAGGGTCATGGAGCATTCTGATGACAAGCTTGTGGAGTATTTTGATGGCAATGGCATGGAGCATTGTGATGAAAACGGCATGGGGCATACTGATGAAAAAGGCATGGAGCCTTTTCGTGACAGGGTTCAAGGAGCATTCTGATGACAAGTGTCAGGGAGCATTGTGATGACAAGTGTATTGAGAATTGCGATGCCAAAGGTCATGGAGCTTTGTGATGAAAAGGGCATGGAGTATTGTGATGACAGGCATCATGGAGCGTTGTGATGAAAAGTGTTATGGAACATTGTGGTCACAAGGGTTTGGAGCATTGCGATGACAGAGGTCATGGATCATTTAGGTTTCAAGGAGCATGGAGCATTGTGATGACAAGGGCATGAAGCAATGTGATCCCAAGTTTCATGGAGGATAGTGATGACAATGGTAATGCAGTATTGTGATGACAAGCACATAGAGCATTGTAATGACAAGGTCATGTAGCATTTTGCTGACAAAGGCATGGAGCATTGTGATGACAGGTGTCATGGAGCACTGTGATGACAAGCGTCACGGAGCATTGTGAATACAGGGGTCATGGAGCATTGGGATGACAAGGGCATGGATAATTTTGATGACAAGGGTCATGGATCATTGGGCTGAAAATGTTCATAGAGTATTGTGATGAAAGGGGTCATGGAGCATTGTGATGACTAGGGAATGGATCATTGTGATGACATGAGTCCCGGATCATTGTGTTGTCAGGTGTCATTGAGTGTTGTGATGACAGTGATCATGGAGCATTGTGATGATATTGGTCTTGGAGCATTGTGATGAGAAGGTCATGGGGCATTGGGCTGAAAATGTTCATGGAGTATTGTGATGACAGGGGTCATGGGGCATTGTGATCACAAGGGAATTGAGCATGGTGATGACAAGGTCCTGGAGCATTGTGATGATAAGTCCATGGAGACTTGGGATGACAAGTCTCATGGAGCATTCTGATGAAAAGGGGCATGGAGCATTGTGATTACATGGGTCTTGGAGCTTTGTGATGACAAGGGCATGGAGCTTTGTGATTACAGGAGTCTTGGTGCATTGTGATGACAGAGGTAATGGAGAATTGTGATGAGAAGGGAATGGAGCATTGTGATTACAAGGTTTATGGAGCATTGCGATGACAAATTTCTGGACCGTTGGGATGAAAAGCGTGTGGCACATTGTGATGACAAGGGTCATGGAGCATTTCTCTGACAAAGGCATGGAGCATTGTGATGACAAGTGTCACGGAGCATTGTGATGAAAAGTTCATGGAGCATTGTGGTTACAAAGGTAACAGAGTCTTGTGATGACACGGGTATCGACCATTGTGATGACAAATGTTATGAAGAATTGTGATGACTGGAGTAACGGAGCATTGTGATGACAGGTGTCAAGGAGCATTGTGATGAAAAGGGCATGGAGCATTGTGCTGAGAATGGCATAGAGCATTGTGATGACATGTGTCATGTAGCATTGTAATGACAAGTGTCACGGAGCATTGTGAATACAGGGGTCATGGAGCATTAGGATGACAAGGGCATGGATCATTGTGATGACAAGTGTCATGGAGAATTGGGCTGAAAATGTTCGTCGAGTATTGTGATGACAGGGGACATGGAGCATTGTGATGACTAGGGAATGGAGCATTGTGATGACAAGAGTCCCAGATCATTGTGTTGTCAGGTGTCATTGAGTGTTGTGATGACAGTGATCATGGAGCATTGTGATGATATTGGTCTTGGAGCATTGTGATGAGAAGGTCATGGGGCATTGGGCTGAAAATGTTCATGGATTATTGTGATGACAGGGGTCATGGAGCATTGTGATGACAAGGGAATGGAGCATGGTGATAACAAGGTCCTGGAGCTTTGTGATGAGATGACCAGGGAGACTTGTGATGACAAGTTTCATGGAGCATCCTGATGAAAAGGGGCAAGGAGCACTGTGATTACAGGGGTCTTGGAGCATTGTGATGAAAAGTGCATGGAGCATTGTGAGGGGAAGGCAATGGAACATTCTGATGACATGAGTCATGGAGCTTTATGATGAAAAGGGCATGGAGCATTATGATTACAGGGGTCTTGGAGCATTGTGATGACAAGGGTCATGGAGCCTTGTGATGACAAGGCCGTGGAACATTGTGATGGCAGGTGTCATGGAGCATTGTTATGACAGAGGTAATGGAGCATTGTGATGAGAAGAGCACTCAGCATTGGGCTGAAATATTTCATGGATTGTTGTGATGAGAGTGGGCATGGAGCATTGTGATGACAAGGGCACGGAACACTGTGATACATCGGTCATGGAGGATTGTAATGACAAGGGCATGGAGCATTGTGATGAGAAGGGCATCGAGCATTGTGATGACAAGTGTCATGGTGCTTTGTGATGACAAGGGCATGGAGCCATGTGATGAGAGGGTTCATGGAGCATTGTGATGACAATGAAATGGAGCATTGTGATGCCAAGTGTCATGGAGCTTTGTGATGACAAAGGTCATGGAGCATTTTGATGACGTGTGTGTGGTGCATTGTGATGAGAAATGCAGGGAGCATTTTGATGATAGGGTTATGCAGCAATTTGATGAAAAGTATAATGGAACATTTTGATGACAGGGGTTATAGAACATTGTGATGCCAGGGGTCATGGATCTTTGGGATAAAATGTGTCATGGAGCAAATTGATGACAGGGGTTATGGAACACTGTGATGTCAGGGGTCATGGAACATTTTTCAGATAAGTGGATGCAGCATTGTGATGACAGGGGTCATGGAACATTGTGATAACAGGGGTGAGGGAGGATTGTGATAACTAGTGATAGAATATTGTGATATCTCATGTGAGAGAGCATTTGGATTTGAAGTTCATGGAGCATTGTGATTACAAGGTTTATGGAGCATAGCGATGACAAGGTTGTGGATCATTTTGATGAAAAGTGCATGGTACATTGTGATGAAAAGGGTCATGGAGCATTGTTCTGACAAAGGCATGGAGCATTGTGATGACAAGTGTCATGGAGCATTGTGATGAAAAGTTCATGGAGCATTGTGGTTAAAATGGTCACAGAGCCTTGTGATGACGCGGGCATGGACCGTTGTGATGACAAACGCTATGAAGCATTCTGATTACTGGAGTCACGGGGCATTGTGATGACAGGGGTCATGGAGCATTGTGATGACAAGGGCATGGAGCACTGTGATGACAGTGGCATGGAGCATTGGTCTGACAAGTTTCATAGATGATTGTGATGACAGTGGACATGGTGCATTGTGATGACAAGGGCATGGAGCATTATAATGACAAGGTCATGGAGTATTGTGAAGACAGGTGTCAGGGAGCATTGTGATGACATATGTCATGGTCCATTGCGATGACAATGGCATGGAGCATTGTGATGCCAAATGTAATGGAGGATTGTAATGACAAATATAATGGAGCATTGTTATGACTACGGCTTGGAGCATTATGATGGCAAGGGCCATTGTGAATTTTCATGACAATGTCGTGAAGCATTGTGATGACAAGGTCCTGGAGCACTGTGATGAGAAAACCATGGAGCCTTGTGATGACAAGTCTCATGGAGCATACTGATGAAAAGGGGCATGGAGCATTCTGATTACAGGGGTCTTGGAACATTGTGATAACAAGGGCATGGAGCATTGTGATGACAAGGGCATGGAGCTTTGGTCAAATAAGTTTCATGGATTATTGTGAGAAGAGTTGTCACGGAGCATTGTGATGATATATGTTTTAGCCCATTGTGATGACAATGGCATGGAGCATTGTGATGCCAATTTTCATGGAGGATTCTGATGACAAATGTAAAGGAGCATTGTGATGACAATGGCTTGGAGCATAGTGATGACAAGGTTCAGGGAGCATTGTGCTGACAAGTGCATGGAGAATTGTGATGACAAGGGGCATGGAGCAATCTCATGACAAGCTTATGGAGTATTTTGATGACAATGTCAAGGAGCATTCTGATGAAAACGGCATGGGGCTTTGTGCTGAAGAAGGCAAGGAGCCTTTTCGTGACAGGGTTCAAGGAGCATTCTGTCGACAAGTGTCTGGGAGCATTGTGATGACAAGTGTATTGAGAATTGTGATGCCAAAGGTCATGGAGCATTGTGATGAAAAGGGCATGGAGTATTGTGATGGCAGGCATCATGGAGCGTTGTGATGAAAAGTGTTATGGAACATTGTGATCACAAGGGTTTGGAGCATTGCGATGACAGAGGTCATGGATCATTTAGATTTCAAGGAGCATGGAGCATTGTGATGTCAAGGGCATGAAGCAATGTGATCCCAAGTTTCATGGAGGATAGTGATGACAATGGTAATGCAGTATTGTGATGACAAGCACATAGAGCATTGTAATGACAAGGTCATGTAGCATTTTGCTTACAAAGGCATGGAGCATTGTGATGACAGGTGTCATGGAGCACTGTGATGACAAGCGTCACGGAGCATTGTGAATACAGGGGTCATGGAGCATTGGGATGACAAGGGCATGGATCATTGTGATGACAAATGTCATAGAGCATTGGGCTGAAAATGTTCAAGGAGTATTGTGATGACAGGGGTGATGGAGCATTGTGATGACTAGGGAATGGAGCATTGTGATGACAAGAGTCCCGGATCATTGTATTGTCAGGTGTCGTGGAGTGTTGTGATGACAGTGATCATGGAGAATTTTGATGATATTGGTCTTGGAGCATTGTGATGAGAAGGTCATGGGGCATTGGGCTGAATATATTCATGGAGTATTGTGAAGAGAGGTATCAGGGAGCATTGTGATGACATATGTAATGGCCCATTGTGATGACAAAGGCATGGAGCATTGTGATGCCAAGTGTCATGGAGGATTCTAATGGCAAAGGTAATGGAGCATTGTGATAACAAGTGTTTCGAGCATTTTGATGACAAGGGTCAGGGAGCATTGTCCTGACAAGTGCATGGATAATTGTGATGACAAGAGACATGGAGCCTTCTGATGACAAGCTTGTGGAATATTTTGATGTCAATTGCATGGAGCATTGTGATGAAAATGGCATGGGGCATTGTGATGAAAAAGGAATGGAGCCTTTTGGTGACAGGTTTCAAGGAGCACTCTGACGACAATGTCAGGGAGCATTGTGATGACAAGTGTATTGAAAATTGTGATGACAAAGGTCATGGAGCATTGTGATGAAAAGGGCATGGAGTATTGTGATGACAGGCATCATGGAGCTTTGTGATGACAAGTGTTACGGAACATTGTGATCACAAGTGTTTGGAGCATTGTGATGACAGAGGTCATGGATCATTTTGATTTCAAGGAGCAGGGAGCATTGTGATGACAAGGGCATGAAGCAATGTAATCTCAAGTTTCATGGAGGATTGTGATGACAATGGTAAAGGAGTATTGTGATGACAAGCGCATAGAGCATTGTAATGACAAGGTCAATAAGCATTTTGCTGACAAAGGCATGGAGCATTGTGATGACAAGTTTCATGGAGCACTGTGATGACAAGCGTCACGGAGCATTGTGAATACAGGGGTCATGGAGCATTGGGATGACAAGGGCATGGATCATTGTGATGACAAGTGTCATCGAGCCTTGGGCTGAAAATGTTCATGGAGTACTGTGATGACAGGGGTCATGTAGAATTTTGATTTCATTGTGCTGACAATAGCCGGAAGCATTATGATGATTGGCATGATGCATTGTGATGACAGTGTTCATGGAGCATTGAGATGAAGAGGGGCATGGAGCATTGTGATTACAGGGGTCTTGGAGCATTTTGATGACAAGGGCATTGAGCATTTTGATGAGAAGTACATGGAACATTCTGATGACGTGTCATGGAGCTTTGTGATGACAAGGGCATAGAAAACTGTGATGGCAAGTGTCATGGAGCATTGTTATGACAGGGGTAATGGAGCATTGTGATAAGAAGGGCATGGAGCATTGTGATTACAAGGTTCATGGAGCATTGCGATGACAAATTTTTGGACCGTTGTGATGAAAATTATGTGGCACATTGTGATGACAAGTGTCATGGAGCATTTTTTTGACAAAGGCATGGAGCATTGTGATGGCAAGGGTCACGGAGCATTGTGATGAAAAGTTCATGGAGCATTGTGGTTACAAAGGTAACAGAGCCTTGTGAAGACGTGGGTATCGCCCATCGTGATGACAAATATTATGAAGAATTGTGATGACTGGAGTCATGGAGCATTGTGATGACAGGGGTCATGGAGCATTGTGATGAAAAGGGCATGGAACATTGTGCTGAGAAAGGCATAGAGCATTGTGATGACATGTGTCATGGAGCACTGTGATGACAAGCGTCACGGAGCATTGTGAATACAGGGGTCATGGAGCATTGGCAAGACAAGGGCATGGATCATTGTGATGAAAAGGGTCATGGAGCACTGGGCTGAAAATGTTCATGGAGTGTTGTGATGACAGGGGTCATGGAGCATTTTGATGACTAGGGAATGGAACATTGTGATGACAAGAGTCCGGGATCATTGTGTTGTCAGGTGTCATGGAGTGTTGTGATGACAGTGGTCATGGAGAATTGTGATGATATTGGCCAGGGAGCATTGTGATGAGTAGGTCGTGGAGCATTGGGCTGAAAATATTCATGGATTATTGTGAAGACAGGGGTCATGGAGCATTGTGATGACAAGGGAATGGAGCATGGTGATGACAATGTCCTAGAGCATTGTGATGAGAAGATCATGGAGACTTGTGACGATAAATCTCATGGAGCATTCTGATGAAAAGGGGCATGTAGCATTGTGATTACAGGGGTCTTGGAGCATTTTGATGACAAGAGCATGGAGCATTGTGATGAGAAGGCCATGAAGCATTCTGATGACGTGTCATGGAGCTTTTTGATGACAAGGGCATGGAGCATTGTGATGACATGTGTCATGGAGCATTGTGATGACAACAGAATGGAGCATGGTGATGACAAGGTCCTGGGGCATTGTGATGAGAAGACCATGTAGACTTCTGATGAGAAGTCTCATTGAGCATTCTGATGAAAAGGGGCATGGAGCATTGTGATTACAGGGGTCTTGGAGCATTGTGATGACTAGGGCATGGAGCATTGTGATGAGAAGGCCATGGAGCATTCTGATGACATGCGTCATGGAGTTTTGTGATGACAAGGCATGGAGCATTTGTGATTACAGGGATCTTGGAGCATTGTGTTGAAAAGTGCATGGATCATTGTTATGAAAAAGGCATGGAGCCTTGTCATGACAGGGTTCATGGAGCATTCTGACGACAAGTGTCAGGAAGCATTGTGTTGACATGTGTATTGAGCATTGTGATGACAAAGATCATGGAGCATTGTGATGAGAAGACCATGGATAATTGTGATGATGAGCGTCATGGGGTGTTGTGATGATAAGTGTTATGGAACCTTCTGATCACAAGGGTTTGGAACATTTTGATGACAGAGGTCATGGAGAATATTGATTTCATTGTGATGACAATAGCCTGTAGCATTGTGATGATGGGAATGGTGCATTGTGATGACAGGGTTCATGGAGCATTGAGATGAAAAGGGACATGGAGCCTTGTGATTACAAGGGTCTTGGAGCATTGTGATGACAAGGGCATGGAGCACTGTGATGAGAAGGCCATGGAACTTTCTGATGACATGCGTCATGGAGCTTTGTGATGACAAGGGCATGGAGCATTGTGCTTTCAGTGGTCTGGAGCTTTGTGATGACAAGTGTCATGGAACCTTGTGATGACTAGGCCGTGGAACATTTTGATGGCAATGGTCATGGTGCATTTTTATGACAGGTGTAATGGAGCATTTTGATGAGAAGGGCATGGCACATTGGTATGAAATATTTCATGGATTATTGTGATGAGTGTGGGCATGGAGCATTGTGATGACAAGGGCACGGAACACTGTGATACATGGGTCATGCAGGATTGTAATGACAAGGGCATGGAGCATTGTGATGAGAAGGGCATCGAGCATTGTGATGACAAGTGTCATGGAGCTTTGTGATGACAAGGGCATGGAGCAATGTGATGAGAGGGTTCATGGAGCATTGTGATGACAATGACATGGAGCATTGTGATGCCAAGGGTCATGGAGCTTTGTGATGACAAGTCATGGAGCATTTTGATGACAAGGGCTTGGTGCATTGTCCTGAGAAATGCAGGGAGCATTTTGATGACCATGTCATGCAGCAATTTGATAAAAAGTGTAAAGGAACATTTTGATGGCAGTGGTTATAGAACATTGTGTTGTCAGTGGTCTTGGAGCTTTGGGATGAAAAGGGTCATGGAGCATTTTGATGAAAGGGGTTATGGAACATTGTGATGTCAGGGGTCATGGAACATTGTGATGATAAGGGGATGTAGCATTGTGATGACAGTGTCCTGAAACATTGTGATTACAGGGATGAGGGAGTATTGTGATGACTAGAGATGGAACATTGTGATATCTCTGGTGAGAGAGCATTTTGATGAGAATGCATGGACCATTGTGATTACAAGGTTTATGAAGCATAGCATTGACAAGGTTGTGGACCTTTGTGATGAAATGCGCGTGGCACATTGTGATGACTATGTTCATTGAGCATTGTTCTGACAAAGAAATGGAGCTTTGTGATGACAAGGGCATGGAGCACTGTGATTACATGGGTCATGGAGCATTTTGATGACAATGGCGTCGAGCATTGTGATGAGAAGGCCATGGATAATTGTGATGATGTGCATCATGGAGCACAGAAATGACAAGGGGTATGGAGCATTGTGATGACAGTGGCCATGGAGAAATGTGATGACAAGTGTCATGGAGCATTCTGATGACAAGCTTGTGGAGTATTGTGACGACAATGGCTTGGAGCATTGTGATGAAAAGGGCATGGAGCATTGTGATGAAAAAGGCATTAAGCCATTTCATGACAGGTTTCAAGGAGCATTCTGATGACAAGTGTCAGGGGACTTTGTGATGACATGTGTATTGAGAATTGTGATGAAAAAGATCATGGAGCATTTTGACGAAAAGAGCATAGAGTATTGTCATGACAGCCATCATAGAGCGTTGTGATGACAAGTGTTATGGAACATTGTGATCACAAGGGTTTGGAGCATTGTGATGATAGAAGTCATGGATCATTTTGTTTTCAAGGAGCATGCAGCATTGTGATGACAAGGGCATGAAGCAATGTGATCCCAAGGTTCATGGATGATTGTGATGACAATGCTAAGGGAGTATTGTGATGACAAGCAAATGGAGCATTTTGATGGCAAGGTCATGTAGCATTTTGCTGACACAGGCATGGAGCATTGTGATGATAAGTGTCATAGAGCACTTTGATGAGAAGCATCACGGATCATTGTGGTTACAGGGGTCATGGAGCATTGGGATGGCAAGGTCATGGATCATAGTGATGGCAAGTGTCATGGAGAATGGGGCTGAAAATATTAATGGAGCATTGTGATGACTAGGGAATGGACCACTGTGATGAAAGGTTCCTGGAGCACTGTGATGAGGAGACCATGGAGCCTCGTAATAAGAAGTCTCATGGAGCATTCTGATGAAAAGAGGCATAGAGTATTGTGATTACAGGGGTCTTGGAGCATTGTGATGACAAGGGCATGGAGCATTGTGATTACTGGTGTCTTGGAGCATTGTGATGAAATTGGCATGGATCATTGTTATGAAAATGGTATGGAGCCTTGTCATGACAGGTTTCCAGGAGCATACTGATGAGAAGTGTCAGGGAGCATTGTGATGACATGTGTATAGAGCATTGTGATGACAAAGGTCATGGAGCACTGTGATGAGAAGACCATGGTTAACTGTGATGATGAGCTTCATGGGGCGTTGTGATGATAAGTGTTATGGAACATTGTGATCACAAGGATTTGGAGCATTGTGATGAGATAGATCATCGAATATTTTGATTTCATTGTGATGGCAATAGCCTGAAGCATTATGATGATGGTCATGGTGCATTTTGATGACAGGGTTCATGGAGCATTGAGATGCAAAGGGGCATGGAGCATTGTGATTAGAGGGTTCATGGAGCATTGTGATGACAATGGCATGGAGCATTGAGATGCCAATTGTCATGGAGATTTGTGATGACATAGGTCATGGAGCATTTTGATGACAAGGGCGTGGTACATTGTGATGAGAAGGGCAGGGAGTATTGTGATGACAGGGTCATAGAGCAATTTGATGAAAAGTGTCATGGAATATTTTAATGACAGGGGTTATGGAACATTGTGATGTCAGGGTTCATGGAGCATTTTGATGAAAAGGATCATGGAGAATTATGATGACAGGGGTTAAGGAACATTGTGATGTCAGGGGTCATTGAGCATTTTGAGGAAAAGTGTTATGGAGCATTATGATGACGGGGTCATGGAACATTGTGATGTCAGGGGTCACCGAACTTTGTGATGATATGTGCATGTAGCATTGCAAAGACAAAACTCATGGAACATTGTGATGACAGGGGTGAGGGAGTATTGTGATGAATAGTCCTGTTACATTGTGATATCATTGGTGAGAAAGCATTTTGATGAGAAGTGCATGGAGAATTGTGATGACAAGTTTTATGGAGCATCGTGTTGACAAGATTGTGGAGCACTGTGATGAGAAGCGCAGGGTGCATTGTGATGACATGGGTCATGGAGCATTGATCTGACAAGCGCATGGGGCATTGTGATGACAAGGGTCATGGAGCATTGTGCTGAGAAAGGCATAGAACATTGTGATGACAAGGGTCAAAGAGCATTGTGATGAAAAGTTATTGGACCATTGTGGTTAAATATGTCACAGAGACTGTTGATGACGAAGTCATGGACCACTGTGATGAAAAAGGTCAGGAATCATTGTGATGAATGGAGGCATGGAGCATTGTGATGACAGGCGTCATGGAGCATTGTGATAACAAGGGCATGGAACATTGTGATGACAAGGGAATGGAGCATTGGTCTAATAAGTTTCATGGATTATTGTGATGACTGTTGTAATGGCGCATTGTGATGACCAGGTCATGCAGTATTGTGAGGACAGGTGTCAAGGAGCATTGTGATGACATATGTAATGGCCCATAGTGATGACAATGGCATGGAGCATTGTGATGCCAAGTGTCATGCAGGATTCTGATGACAAAGGTAATGGAGCATTGTGATGACAATGGCTTGGAGCATTGTGATGACAAGGGTCAGGGAGAATTTTGCTGACAGGTGCAGGGAGAATTGTGATGAAAACGGTCATGAAGTATTCTGATGAGAAGCTTGTGGAGTATTTTGATGACAATGGCATGGACACTGTGATGAAAAAGGCATGTGGCATTGTGATGACAAGTGTATTGAGAATTGTGATGACAAATGTCATGGAGCATTGTGATGAGTACGGCATGGAGTATTCTGATGACAGGCATCATGGAGCGTTGTGATGACAAGTGTTATGAAACATTGTGATCACAAGTGTTTGGAGCACTGTGATGACAGATGTCATGGATCATTTTGAGTTAAAGGAGCATGGAACATTGTGATGACAAGTGCATGAAGCAATGTGATCCCAAGGTTCATGGAGGACTGTGATGACAATGGTAATGGAGTATTGTGATGAAAAGCGAATAGAGCATTGCAATGACAAGGTCAGGTAGCATTTTACCGAAAAAGGCATGGAGCATTGTGATGACAGGGGTCATGGAGCAATGTGATGACAAGCGTCACGGAACATTGTGAATACAGGGGTCATGGAGCATTGGGATGACAAGGGCATGGATATTTGTGATGACAAGTGTCATGGAGCATTGGGCTGAAAATGTTCATGGAGTATTGTGATGACAGGGATCATGGAGCATTTTGATGACAAGTTCCTGGAGCACTTTGATGAGAAGACAATGGAGACTTGTGATGACAAGTCTCATGGAGCATTCTGATGAAAAGGGACATGTAGCATTGTGATTACAGGGGTTTTGGAGCATTGTGATGACAAGGGCATGGAGCAATGTGATGAGAAGGCCATGGAGCATTATGATGACATGCGTCATTGAGCTTTGTGATGACAAGGACATGGAGCATTGTGATTACAGGGGTCTTGGAGCATTGTGATTAAAAAGTCATGGATCATTGTGATGAAAAAGGCATGGAGACGTGTCATGACAGGGTTAATGGAGCATACTGATGACAAGTGTCAGGGAGCATTGTGATGACAAGTGTATTGAGCATTGTGATAACAAAGGTCATGGAGCATTGTGATGAGGAGACCATGGATAATTGTGATGATGAGCGTCATTGGGTGTTGTGATGATAAGTGTTATGGAACATTGTGATCACAAGGGATTGGAGCATTGTGATGACAGAGGTCATGGAGCATATAGATTTCCCTGTGATGACAATAGCCTGAAGCATTATCATGATGGGCCTGATGCATTGTGATGACAGTGTTCATGGAGCATTGAGATGAAAAGGGGCATGGAGCATTGTGATTACAGGGTTCTTGGTGCATTGTGATGTCAAGGGCATGGAGCATTTTGATGAGAAGGACATGGAACATTCTGATGGCATGTGTCATGGAGCTTTGTGATGAGAAGGGCATGGAGCATTGTGATTACAGGGGTCTTGGAGCATTGTGATGACAAGTGTCATGGAGCCTTGTGATGACAAGGCCGTGGAATATTGTGATGGCAGGGGTCATGGAACATTGTTATGATAGGGATAATGGAGCATTGTGATGAGAAGGACATGGAGCATTGTGAATACAAGGTTTATGGAGCATTACAATGACAAATTTGTGGACCGTTGTGAATGAAAAGCGCGTAGCATATTGTGATGACAAGGGTCATGGATCATTTTTCTGACAAAGGCATGGAGCATTTTGATGACAATGGTCACGAAGTATTGTGATGAAAAGTTCATGGAGCATTGTGGTTATAAAGGTCACAGAGCCTTGTGATAACGCGGTCATGGACCATTGTGATGACAAATGTTATGAAGCATTGTGATGACTGGAGTCATGGAGCATTGTGATGACAGTGGACATGGAGCACTGTGATGACAAGGGCATAGAGCATTTTGGTGACAGGGGCATGGAGCATTGGTCTGACAAGTTTCATAGATTATTGTGATGACAGTGGACATGGTGCATTGTGATGACAAGGGCATGGATCACTGTGATGTGAAGGTCATGCATTATTGTGAAGACAGTTGTCAGGGAGCATTGTGATGACATATGTAATGGCCCATTGTGGTGACAATGGCATGGAGCATTGTGATGCCAAGGATCATGGATGATTCTGATGACAAATGTAATGGAGCATTGTGATGACAATGGCTTGGAGCATTGTGATGACAAGGGTTAAGGAGCATTGTGCTGACCAGTGCATGGAGAATTGTGATGCCAAGGGTCATGGAGCAATCTGATGACAAACTTGTGGAGTATTATGATGACAATGGCATGTAGCATTGTGATGAAAACGGCATGGGGCATTGTGATGAAAAAGGCATGGGGCCTTTTCATGAGAGAGTTCAAGGAGCATTCTGACGACAAGTGTCAGGGAGCATTGTGATGACAAGTGTATTGAGAATTGTGATGACCAAGGTCATGGAGCTTTGTGATGAAAAGGGCATGGAGTATTGTGATGACAGGCATCATGGAGCGTTGTGATGACAAGTGATATGGAGCATTGTGATCACAAGGCTTTGGAGCATTTTGATGACAGATTTCATGGATCATTTTGATATCAAGGAGCATGGAGCATTGTGATGTCAAGGGCATAAAGCAATGTGATCCCAAGGTTCATGGAGGATTGTGATGACAATGGTAATGGAGTATTGTGATGACAAGCGCACAGAGCATTGTAATTACAAGGTCATTTAGCCTTTTGCTGACAAAGTCATCTAGCATTGTGATGACAGGTGTCATGGAGCACTGTGATGACAAGCATCACGGAGGATTGTGAACACAGGGGTCATGGAGCATTGGGCTGAAAAGGGCATGCATCATTGTGATGACAAGTATCATGGAGCATTGGGCTGAAAATATTCATGAAGTATTGTGATGACAGGGGACATGGAGAATTGTGATGACATAGGTCATGGAGAATTTTGATTTCATTGTGCTGACAATAGCCGGAAGCATTATAATGATGGGCATGATACATTGTGATGACAGGGTTCATGGAGCATTGAGATGAAAAGGGAAATGGAGCATTGTGATTACAGGGGTCTTGAGCATTGTGATGACAAGGGCAAGGAGCATTGTGATGAGAAATCCATGGAACATTCTGATGACATGTGTCATGGAGCTTTGTGATGACAAGGGCATGGAGCATTGTGATTACAGGGGTCTTGGATCATTGTGATGACAAGTGTCATGGAGCCTTGTGATTACAAGTCCGTGGAACATTGTGATGGCAGGGGTCATCGAGCATTATGATGAGAAGGGCATGGAGCATTGTGATTACATGGGCACGGAACACTGTGATACATGGGTCATGCAGTATTTTAATGACTAGGGCATGGAGCATTGTGATGAGAAATGCATCGAGCATTGGGATGACAAGTGTCATGGAGCTTTCTGATGACAAGGGCATGGAGCAATGTGATGAGAGGGTTCATGGAGCATTGTGATGACAATGACATGGAGCATTGTGATGCCATGTGTCATGGAGCTTTGTGATGACAAGTCATGGAGCATTTTGATGACAAGGGAATGGTGCATTGTGATGAGAAGTGCAGGGAGCATTTTGATGACGGGGTCATGCAGCAATTTGATAAAAAGTGTAATGGAATATTTTGATGGCATGGGTTATAGAACATTGTGATGTCAGGGTTCTTGGAGCTTTGGGATGAAAAGTGTCATGGAACATTTTGATGACAGGGGTTATGGAACATTGTTATGTCAGGGGTCATGCAATATTGTGATGATAAAGGGATGTAGCATTGTGATGACCGTGTCATGGAACATTGTGATTCCAGGGGTGAGGGTGTATTGTGATGACTAGTGATGGAACATTGTGATATCTATGGTGAGAGAGCATTTTGATGAGAAGTTCATGGACCATTGTGATAACAAAATTTATGGAGCATTGCAATCATAAGGTTGTGGACAGTTGTGATGAAATGCGCGTGGCACACTGTGATGACAATTGTCATGGAGCATTGTTCTGACAAAGAAATGGAGCATTGTGATGACAAGGGTCCCAGAGAATGGTGAGGAAATGTTCATGGAGCATTGTGGTTACAAATGTCACAGAGCCTTGTGATGACGCGGACATGGACCATTGTGATGACAAACGTTATGAAGCATTGTGATGACTGGAGTCACGGAGCATTGGGATGACAGGGGTTATGGTGCATTGTGATGACAAGGGCATGGAGCATTGTGATGAGAAGGTCATGGAATATTGTGAAGAGAGATGTCAGGGAGCATTGTGATGACATATGTCATGGTCCATTGCGATGACAATGGCATGGAGCATTGTGATGCCAATTGTAATGGAGGATTGTGATGACAAATATAATGGAGCATTGTGATGATTAGGGCTTGCAGCATTATGATGACAAGGGCCATTGAGAATTTTCATGACAAGGTCGTGAAGCATTGTGATGACAAGATCCTGGAGCACTGTGATGACAAAGCTATGGAGCCTTGTGGTGACAAATCTCATGGAGCATACTGATGAAAAGGGGCATGGTGCATTGTGATTACAGGGGTCATGGAACATTGTGATGACAAGGGCATGGAACATTGTGAGGAGAAGACCAAGGAGCATTCTGATGGCATGTGTCATTGAGATTTGTGATGACAAGGGCATGGAGCATTTTGATTACATGGGTCTTGGAGCATTGTGATGAAAAGGGCATGGATCATTGTGATGAAAAAGGCATGGAGCCTTGTCATGACAGAGTTCAAGGAGCATACAGAAAACAAGTATCAGGGAGAATTTTGATGACAAGTGTATTGAGCATTGTGATGACAAAGGTCATGGAGCATTGTGATTAGAAGACCAAGGATAATTGTGATGAGGAGCATCAAGGGGCATTGTGATAACAAGTGTTATGGAATATTGTGATCACAAGGGATTGGAGCATTGTTATGACAGAGGTCATGGGGTATTTTGATTTCATTGTGATGACAATAGCATGAAGCATTATGATGATAGGCATGGTGCATTGTGATGACAGGGTTAATGGTTCATTGAGATGAAAAAGGGCATGGAGCATTGTGATTACAGGGTTCTCAGAGTGTTGTGATGAGAAGGGTCATGGAGCCTTGTGATGACAAGACCATGGAATATCGTGATGGCAGGGGCATGGAGCATTGTTATGAGAGGGGTAATGGAGCATTGTGATGGCAAGGGCAAGGATCATTGTGATGAGAAGGCCATGTAGCATTTTGATGACATGTGTCATCGAGCATTGTGATGACAATGACATGGAGCATTGTGATGCCATGGGTCAGGGCTCTTTGAGATGACAAAGGTCATGGAGCATTTTGATGGCAAGGGCGTTGTTCATTGTGATGAGAAGGGCAGGGAGAATTGTGATGACAGTTTCACGGAGCAATTTGTTGAAAATTTTCATGGTACATTTTGATGACAGGTGTTATGGAACATTGTGATGTCAGGGGTCATCGAACATTTTGATGATAAGTGCATGTAGCATTGTGATGACAGGAGTCATGGAACATTGTGATGACATGTGGGAGGAAGTATTGTGACAAACAGTGATGTAGCATTGTGATATCAGTGGTGAGAGAGCATTTTGATTAGAATTGCATGGAGGATTATGATGACAATGTTTATGGAGCATTGTGATGACAAGATTGTAGAGCACTGTGATGACAAGAGCATGGTGCATTGTGATGACATGTGTCATGGAGCATTGTGCTGACAAGCGCATGGAGAATTGTGATGACAAGGGTCATGGAGCATTGTGCTGAGAAAGGCATAGAGCATTGCCATGACAAGGGTCAAAGAGCATTGTATGAAAAGTTCATGGGGCATTGTGGTTAAAATGGTCACACAGACTGTTGATGACGAGGGCATGGACCATTGTGATGACAAAGGTCATGAAGCATTGTGATGACTGGTGTCACGGAGGATTGTGATGACAGTGGTCAGGGAGCATTGTGAAAACAAGTGCATGGAGCACTGTGATGACAAGGGCATGGAACATTAGTCTAATAAGTTCCATGGACTGTTGCAATGACAGTTCAAATGGCACATTGTGATGACAAGGGCATGGAGCATTGTGATGACCAGGTCATGCAGAATTGTGAAGAGAGGTGTCAGGGAGCATTGTGATGACATATGTAATGGCCCATTGTGATGACAATGGCATGGAGAATTGTGATGACCAGGTCATGCACTATTGTGAAGAGAGGTGTCAGGGAACATTGTGATGACATATGTAATGGCCCATTGTGATGACAATGGCATGGAGCATTGTGATGCCAAGTGTCATGGAGGATTCTGATGACAAAGGTTATGGAACATTGTGATGACAATGGCTTGGAGCATTGTGATGACATGGGACAGGGAGCATTGTGCTGACAATTGCATGGAGAATTGTGATGACAAGGGTCATGGAGCATTCTGATGACAAGCTTGTGGAGTATTTTGATGACAATGGCATAGAGCATTGTGATGAAAATGGCATGGGGCATTGTGAAGGAAAAGGCATGGAGCCTTTTCGTGGCAGGTTTCAAGGAGCATTCTGACGACAATATCAGGGAGCATTGTGATGACATGTATATTGTGAATTGTGATGACAAAGATTATGGAGCATTGTGATGAAAAGGGCATGGAGTATTGTGATGACAGGCTTCATGGAGCGTTGTGATGACAAGTGTTATGGAAGATTGTGATCACAAGGCTTTGGAGCATTGTGATGACAGAGGTCATGGATCATATTGATTTAAAGGAGCATGGAGCATTGTGATGACAAGGGCATGAAGCAATGTGATCCCAAGGTTCATGGAGGATTGTGATGACAATGGAAATGGAGTATTGTGATGACAAGCGCATAGAGCATTGTAATGACAAGGTCATGTAGCATTTTGCTGACAAAGGCATGGAGCATTGTGATGACATGTGTCATGGAGAACTGTGATGACAAGCGTCATGGACTATTGTGAATACAGGGGTCATGGAGCATTGGGATGACAAGGGCATGAATCATTGTGATGACAAGTGTCATGGAGCACTGGGCTGAAAATGTTCATGGAGTGTTGTGATGACAGGGGTCATGGAGCATAGTGATGAGTAGGGAAAGGAGCATTGTGATGACAAGAGTCCCGGATCATTGTGTTGTCAGGAGTCATGGAGTGTTGTGATGACAGTGGTCATGGAGCATTGTGAAGATATTTGTCATGGAGTATTGTGATGTGTAGGTCGTGGAGCATTGGGATGAATATGTTAATGGATTATTGTGATGACAGGGGTCATGGAGAATTGTGATGACAAGGGAATGGAGAATGGTGATGACAATATCCTGGATCTTTTTGATGAGATGACCATGGAGACTTGTGATGAGAAGTCTCACGTAGCATTCTGATGAAAAGGGGCATGGAGCATTGTGATTACAGGGGTCTTGGAGCATTTTGATGACTAGGGCATGGAGCATTGTGATGAGAAGGTCATGGGGCATTCTGATGACATGTGTCATGCAGCTTTGTGATGACAAGGGCATGGAGCATTGTGATGAGAATACCATGGATAATTGTGATGATGAGCGTCATGGGGATTTGTGATGATAATTGTTATGGAACATTGTGATCACAAGGGTTTGGAGCATTATGATGACAGAGGTCATGGAGAATTTTGATTTAATTGTGATGACAATAGCCTGAAGCATTATGGTGATGGGCATGGTGCTTTGTGATGACAGGGTTCATGGAGCATTGAGATGCAAAGTGGCATGGAGCATTGTGATTACAGGGGTCTTGGAGCATTGTGATGTCAAGGGTCAGGGAGCCTTGTGATGACAAGGCCGTGGAACATTGTGATGGCAGGGGTCATGGAGCATTTTTAAGACAGAAGTAATGGAGCATTGTGATGAGAAGTGCATTGAGCATTGGCCCGAAAGTTTTCATGGATTATTGTGATGAGAGTGGGCATGGAGTACTGTGATGACAAGGGCACGGAACACTGTGATACATGGGTCATGGAGGATTGTGATGAAAAGGGCATGGAGCATTTTGATGAGATGGGCATCGAGCATTGTGATGACAAGTGTCATGGAGCATTGTGATGACAAGGGCATGGAGCAATGGGATGAGAGCGTTCAGGGAGCATTGTGATGACAATGACATGGAGCATTGTGATGACAAGGGTCATGGAGCTTTGTGATGACAACGGTCATGGAGCATTTTGATGACAAGCGTGTGGTGCATTGTGATGAGAAGGAAAGGGAGCATTTTGATGACAGGGTCATGCTGCAATTTGATGAAAAGTGTCATGTAACATTTTGACGGCAGGGGTTACAGAACATTGTGATGCCATGGGTCATGGAGCTTTGGGATGAAATGTGTCATGGGGCATTGTGATGACAGTGGTTATGGAATATTGTGAAGTCACTGGTCATGGAACATTGTGATTACAGGGTTGAGGGAGGATTGTGATGACTGGTTATGGAATATTGTGATATCTCAGGTGAGAGAGCATTTGGATGAGAAGTGCATGGACCATTGTGATTACAAGGTTTATGGAGCATACCAATGACAAAGTTGTGGATCATTGTGATGAAAAGCGCATGGCACATTGTGATGACAAGGGTCATGGAACATTGTTCTGACAAAGGCATGGAGCATTGTGATGACAAGTGTCACGGAGAATTGTGATGAAAAGTTCATGGAGCATTGTGGTTACAAAAGTCATAGAGCCTTGTGATGACACGGGCATGGACCGTTGTGATGACAAACGTTATGAAGCATTGTGATGACTGGAGTCACGGAGCATTGTGATGTCAAAAGTAATTTAGCATTGTGATGACAATGGCTTGGAGCATTGTGATGACAAGGTTCAGGGAGCATTGTGCTGACAAGTGCATGGATAATTGTGATGAAAAAGGTCTTGGAACATTCTGATGACAATCTTGTGGAGTAGTTTGATGAAAATGGCATGGAGCATTTTGATGAAAACGGCATGGGTCATTGTTATGAGAAAAGCATGGAGCCTTTTTGTGACAGGTTTCAAGGAGCATTTTGATGGCAAGTTTCAGGAAGCATTGTAATGACAAGTGTATTAGAATTTTGATGACAAATGTTATGGAGCATTGTGATGAAAAGCCCGTGGAGTATTGTGATGACAGGCATCATGGAGCGTTGTGATGACAAGTGTTATGGAACATTGTGATGACAAGGGTTTGGAGCATTGTGATGACAGAGGTCATGGATCATTTTGATTTCAAGGAGCATGGAGCATTGTGATGACAAGAGTATGAAGCAATGTGATCCCAAGGTTCATGGAGGATTGTGATGACAATGGTAAAGGAGTATTGTGAGGACAAGCACATAGAGCATTGTAATGACAAGGTTATGTAGCATTTGCTGACAAAGGCATGGAGCATTGTGATGACAGGTGTCATGGAGCACTGTGATGACAAGCGTCACGGAGCATTGTGAATACAGTGGTCATGGAGCATTGGGATGACAAGGGCATGGTTCAATGTGATGACAAGGGTCATGGAGCATTGGGCTGAAAATGTTCATGGAGTATTGTGATGACAGGGTTCATGGAGAATTGTGATGACTTGGGAATGGAGCATTTTGATGACAAGAATTCCGGATCATTGTGTTGTCAGGTGTCATGGAGTGTTGAGATGACAGTGGTCATGGTTCATTGTGATGATATTGGCCATGGAGAATTGTGATGAGTAGGTCGTGGAGCATTGTGATTACAGGTGTCTTGATGCATTGTGATGAAAAGGGCATGTATCATTGTGAAGAAAAAGGCATTGAGCCTTGTCATGACAGTGTTCAAGAAGCATACTTACGACAAGTGTCAGGTAGCCTTGTGATGACAAGTGTATTGAGCATTTGATGACAAAGGTCATAGAGCATTGTGATGAGAAGACCATGGATAATTGTGATGATGAGCGTCATGGGGTGTTGTGATGATAAGTCTTATGGAACATTGTGATCACAAGGGTTTGGAGCATTATGATGACAGATGTCATGGAGAATTTAGATTTCATTGTGATGACAATAGCATGAAACATTTTGATGATGGGCATGGTGCATTGTGATGACTGGGTTCATGGAGCATTGAGATGAAAAGGGGAATGGAGCATTGTGATTACCGGGGTCTTGGCGCATTGTGATGACTAGGGCATGGAGCATGGTGGTGAGAAGGCCATGGAAAATTCTGATGACATGCATCATGGAGCACTGTGATAACAAGGGCATGGAGCATTGTGATTACAGGTGTCTTGGGGAATTGTGATGACAAGGATCATGGAGCCTTGTGATGACATGCCGTTGAACAATGTGATGGCAGGTGTCATGGAGCATTGTTATGACAGAGGTAATGGAGCATTGTGATGAGAAGGGAATTGAGATTTGGTCTTAAATTTTCAAGGATTATTGTAATGAGAGTGGGCATGGATCATTGGGATGACAAGGGCACGGAACACTGTGATACATGGTTCGTGGAGGATTGTAATGACCAGGACATGGAGCATTGCGATGAGAAGGGCATCGAGCATTGTGATGAAAAGTGTCATGGAGCTTTGTGATGACAAGGGCATGGAGCAATGTGATGAGACTGTTCATGGAGCATTGTGATGACAATGACATGGAGAATTGTGATGCCAAGGGTCATGGAGATTTGTGATGACAAATAACAGGGAGCAATTCGATGACTATGGTGTGGTGCATGGTGAAGAGAAGGGCAGGGAGCATTTTGATTACAGTTTCATGCAGCAATTTGATTAAAATATAATGGAATATTTTGAGGGCAGGTGTTATAGAACATTGTGATGTCAGGGGTCATGGAGCTTTGGGATGAAAAGGGTCAAGGAGCATTTTGATTAAAGGGGTTATGGAGCATTGTGATGTCAGGGATCATGGAACATTGTGATGATAAGTGTATGTAGCACTGTGATGACAGGGGTCATGGAATATTATGATTACAGGGGTGAGGGAGTATTGTGATGACTAGTGATGGAACATTGTGATATCTCTGGTGAGAGAGCATTTGGATGAGAAGTGCATGGAGCATTAGGATTACAAGGTTTATGAAGCATAGCGATAACAAGGTTGTGGACCGATGTGATGAAAAGCACGTGGCACATTGTGATGACAAGGGTCATGGAGCATTGTTCTGACAAAGGCATGGAGCATTGTGATGAAAAGGGTCACGGAGCATTGTGATGAAAAGTTCATGGAGCATTTTGGTTACAAAGGTCACAGATCCTTGTGATGACACGGGCAAGGAACGTTTTGATGACAAACATTATGAAGCATTCTGATGACTGGAGTCATGGAGCACTGTGATGATAGGGGTCATGGAGCATTGTGATGACATGGGCATGGAGCATTGTGATGACAAGGGTATGGAACATGGTGATGAGACGGTCATGGATTATTGTGAAGACAGGTGTCAGGGAGCATTGTGATGACATATGTCATGGTCCATTGCGATGATAATGGCATTGAGCATTGTGATGCCAAATGTAATGGAGGATTGGGATGACAAATAAAATGGAGCATTGTGATGACTAGGGCTTGGAGCACTATGATGACAAGGGCCATTGAGAATTTTCATGACAAGGTCGTGAAGCATTGTGATGACAATGTCCTGGAGCATTGTGATGAGAAATCCATGGAGTCTTGTGATGACAATCTCATATAGCATACTGATCAAAAGGGGCATGGACCATTGTGATTACAGGGGTCTTGGAACATTGTGATGACAAGGGCATGGATCATTGTGAAGAGAAGGCCAAGGAGCATTCTGAGGACATGCGTCATTGAGCTTTGTGATGACAAGCGCATGGAGCATTGTGATTACAGGGGTCTTGTAGCATTGTGATGAAAAGGGCATGGAATATTGTGATGAAAAATGCATGGAGCCTTGCCATGACAGGGTTCAAGGAGCATACAGACAACAAGAGTCATGGAGAATATTGATGACAAGTGTATTGAGCATTGTGATGACAAAGGTCATGGAGCATTGTCTTGAGAAGGCCATGGAGCATTCTGATGACATGTGTCATGGAGCTTAGTGATGACAAGGGCATGGAGCAATGTGATGCCAAGGGTCATGGATATTTGTGATGACAAAGGTCATGGAACATTTTGATGACAAGGGCGTTGTGCATTGTAATGAGAAATGCAGGGAGCATTGTGATGACATGGTCACGGAGAAATTTGATGAAAAGTGTCAAGGAACATTTTGATGACAGGGGTTATGGAACATTGTGATGTCATGGGTCATCGAACATTGTGATGATAAGTGCATGTAGCATTGTGATGACAGGAGTCATGGAACATTGTGATGACAGAGGTGAAGGAGTATTGTGTCGAATAGTGAAGTAACATTGTGATATCAGTGGTGAGAAAGCATTTTGATGAGACGTGCATGGAGCATTGTGATGACAAGGTTTATGGAGCATTGTGATGACAAGATTGTGGAGCACTGTGATGACAAGATTGTGGAGCACTGTGATGACAAGCGCATGGTGCATTGTGATGACATGTGTCATGGAGCATTTTGCTGACAAGCACATGGAGCATTGTGAGGACAAGGGTTAATGAGCATTGTGCTGAGAAAGGCATAGAGCATTGTGATGACAAGGGTCAAAGAGAATTGTGATGAAAAGTTCATGGAGCATTGTGGTTAAAAAGGTCACAGAGACTGTTGATGACGAGGGCATGGACCATTGTGATGACAAAGGTTATGAAGCATTTTGATGACTGGAGTCACGGAGCACTGTGATGACAGGGGTCATGGAGCATTGCAATGAAAAGGGGCATGGAGCATTGTGATGACAAGGGCATGTATCATTGGTCTCATAATTTTCATGGATTATTGCGATGACTGTTGGAATGGTGCATTGTGGTGACAAGGGCATGGAGCATTGTGATAAAGAGGTCATGCTGTATTGTGAAGACTGGTGTCATGGAGCATTGTGATGACAGGGTTCATGCAGCATTGTGATGACTAGGGAATGGAGCATAGGGATGACAAGAGTCCCGGATCATTGTGTTGTCAGGTGTCATGGAGTGTTGTGATGACAGTTGTCATGGTGCATTGTGATGATATTGGTCATGGAGCATTGTGATGAGAAGGATATGGAGCACTGTGCTGATAATATTCATGGAGTATTGTGATGACAATTGTCATGGAGCATTGTGATGACAAGGGAATGGAGCATAGTGATGACAAGGTCATGTAGCATTGTGATGAGAAGTCCTTGGAGGATTGTGATGAGAAGTTTCATGGAGCATTCTGATGAAAAGTGGCATGGATCATTGTCATTACAGTGGTCTTGGAGCATTGTGATGAAAAGGGCATGGAGCATTGTCAGAGACGGCCATGCAGCATTCTGATGACATGGGTCATGGAGCTTTGTGATAACAAGGGCTTGGAGCATTGTGATTACAGGTGTCTTGGAGCATTGTGATGAAAAGGGCACGGACCATTGTGATGAAAATGTCATGGAGACTTGTCATGACAGGGTTAATGGAGCATACTGAAGACAAGGGTCAGGGAGCATTGTGATGACAAGTGTATGGAGGATTGTGATGACAAAGGTCATGGAGCATTGTGATGAGAAGAACATGGATAATTTTGATGATGAGCGTCATGGTGTGTTGTGATGATAAGTGTTATGGAACATTGTGATCACAAGGGTTTGGAGCATTATGATGACAGAGGTCATGGAGAATATTGATTTCATTGTGATGACAATAGCCTGAAGCATTATGATGATGGGCATGGTGCACTGTGATGACAGGGATCATGGATCATTGAGATGAAAAGTGGCATGGAACATTGTGTTTACAGTGGTCGTGGAGCATTGTGATAACAAGGGCATGGAGCATTGGTCTAATAGGTTTCATGGATTATTGCGATGACAGTTGGAATGGCGCATTGTGATGACAAGGGCATGGAGCATTGTGATGACCAGGTCATGCAGTATTGTGAATACACGTGTCAGGGAGCATTGTGATGACATATGTAATGGCCCAATGTGATGACGATGGCATGGAGCATTGTGATGCCAAGTGTCATGGAGGATTCTGATGACAAAGTTAATAGAGCATTGTGATGACAATGGCTTGGAGCATTGCAATGACAAGGGTCAAGGAGCATTGTGTTGACAAGTGCATGGAGAATTGTGATGACAAGGGTCATGGAGCATTCTGGTGACAAGCTTGTGGAGTATTTTGATGACAATGGCATGGAGCATTGTGATGAAAATGGCATGGGGCATTGTGATGAAAAATGCAGGGAGCCTTGTGATGACAGGTCTCATGGAGCATACTGATGAAAAGGGTCATGGAGCATTCTGATTACAGGGGTCTTGGAACATTGTGATAGCAAGGGCATGGAGCACTGTGATGACAAGGGCATGGAGCATTGGTCTAAAAAGTTTCATGGATTATTGTGATGACAGTTGGAATGGCGCATTGTGATGACAGTGGTCATGGAGCATTGTGATGATACTGCTCATGGAGCATTGTGATAAGACCGTCATGGAGCATTGGGTTGAACATGTTCATAGAGTATTGTGATGACAGGTGTCAAGGAGCATTGTGATGACAGAGAATGGAGCATGGTGATGACAAGGTCCTGGAGCATTGTGATGAGAAGAACATGGAGACTTGTGATGACAAGTCTCATGGAGCATTCTGATGATATGGGGCATGGAGCATTGTGATTACAGGGGTCTTGGAGCATTGTGATGAAAAGGGCATGGAGCATTGTGAGGAGAAGGCCATGGAACATTCTGATGACATGCGTCATGGAGCTTTGTGATATCAAGGGTATGGAGCATTGTGATTACAGTGGTTTTGGAGCATTGTGAAGACAAGGGTCATGGAGCCTTGTGATGACAAGGCCTTGGAACATTGTGATGGCAGGGGTCATGGAGCATTGTTATGACAGAGATAATGGAGCATTGTGATGAGAAGGGCATTGAGCATTGGTCTGAAATGTTTCATGGATTATTGTGATGAGAGTGGGCATGGAGCATTGTGATGACAAGGGCACGGAACACTGTGATACATGGGTCATGGAGGATTGTAATGACAAAGGCATGGATCATTGTGATGGGAAGGGCATTGAGCATTGTGATGACAAGTGTCATGGTGCTTTGTGATGACAAGGGCATGGAGCCATGTGATGAGAGTGTTCATGGAGCAATGTGATGACAATGGCATGGAGCATTGTGATGCCAAGGGCCATGGAGCTTTGTGATGACAATGGTCATGGAGCATTTTGATGACAAGGGTGTGTTGCTTTGTGATGAGAAGGGCAGGGAGCATTTTGATGACAGGGTCATGCAGCAACTTGATGAAAAGTGTAATGGAACATTTTGATGACAGGGGTTATAGAACTTTGTGATGCCAGGGGTCATGGATCTTTGGGATGAAAAGGGTCATGGAGCATTTTGATGACAGGGGTTATGGAACATTGTGATGTCAGTGGTCATGGAATATTGTGCAGATAAGGGGATGTAGCATTGTGATGACAAGGGTCATGGAACATTGTGATAACAGGGGTGAGGGAGGATTGTGATGACTAGTGGTGGAACATTGTGATATCTCATGTGAGAGAGCATTTGGATGAGAAGTTCATGGAGCATTGTGATTACAAGGTTTATGGAGCATAGCGATGACAAGGTTGTGGATCATTGTGATGACACCTGCATGGCACATTGTGATGACAAAGGTAATGGAGCATTGTTCTGACAAAGGCATGGAGCATTGTGATGACAAGGGTCACGGAGCATTGTGATGAAAAGTTCATGGAGCATTGTGGTTAAAATGGTCACAGAGCCTTGTGATGACGCGGGCATGGACCGTTGTGATGACAAACGTTATGAAGCATTGTGATGACTGGAGTCACGGGGCATTGTGATGACAGGGGTCATGGAGCATTGTGATGACAAGGGCATGGAGCACTGTGATGACTGGGGCATGGAGCATTTGTCTGAAAAGTTTCATAAATGACTGTGATGACAGTGGACATGGTGAATTGTGATGACAAGGGCATGGAGCATTGTGATGAAAAGGGCATGTTGTATTGTGAAGACAGGTGTCAGGGAGCATTGTGATGACATATGTCATGGTCCATTGCGATGACAATGGCATGGAGCTTTGTGATGCCAATTGTAATGGAGGATTGTAATGACGAATATAATGGAGCATTGTGATGACTACGGCTTGGAGCATTATGATGTCAAGGGCCAATGAGAATTTTCATGACAATGTCGTGAAGCATTGTGATGACAAGGTCCTGGAGCATTGTGATGAGAAAACCATGGAGCCTTGTGATGACAAGTCTCATGGAGCATACTGATGAAAAGGGGCATGGAACATTCTGATTACAGGGGTCTTGGAACATTGTGATAACAAGGGCATGGAGCATTGTGATGACAAGGGCATGGAGCTTTGGTCTAATAAGTTTCATGGAGTATTGTGATGACAGTTGAAATGGCACATTGTGATGACAAGGGCATGGAGCATTGTGATGACCAGGTCATGCAGTATTGTGAAAAGAGGTGTCACGGAGCATTGTGATGACATATGTATTGGCCCATTGTGATGACAATGGCATGGAGCATTGTGATGACAAATGTTATGGAGGATTCTGATGACAAAGGTAATGGAGCATTGTGATCACAATGGCTTGGAGCATAGTGATGACAAGGTTCAGGGAGCATTGTGCTGACAAGTGCATGGAGAATTGTGATGACAAGGGTCATGGAGCATTCTGATGAAAAGCTTGTGGCGTATTTTGATGACAATGGAATGGAGCATTGTGATGAAAACGGCATGGGGCTTTGTGATGAAAAATGCATGCAGCCTTTTCATGACAGGGTTCAAGGAGCATACTGACGACAAGTGTCATGGAGCATTGAGAGGACAAGTGTATTGAGAATTGTGATGACAAAGGTCATGGAGCATTTTGATGAAAAGGGCATGGAGTATTGTGATGACAGGCAACATGGAGCGTTGTGATGACAAGTGTTATGGAACATTGTGATCACAAGTGTTTGGAGCACTGCGATGACAGAGGTCATGGATCATTTTGATTTCAAGGAGCATGTAGCATTGTGATGACAAGGGCATGAAACAATGTGATCCCAAGTTTCATGGAGGATAGTGATGACAATGGTAATGGAGTATTGTGATGACAAGTGCATAGAGTATTGTAATGAGAAGTTCATGTAGCATTTTGATGACAAAGGCATGGAGCATTTTGATGACAGGTGTCATGGAGCACTGTGATGACAAGCATCACCGAGCATTGTGAATACAGGGGTCATGTAGCATTGGGATGACAAGGGCATGGATCATTGTGATGACAAGCGTCATGGAGTATTGGGCTGAAAATATTCATGGAGTATTGTGATGACAGTGGTCATGGAGCATTGTGATGTCTAGGGAATGGAGCATTGTGATGACAAGAGTCCCGGATCATTGTGTTGTCAGGTGTCATGGAGTGTTGTGATGACAGTGGTCATGGAGCATTGTGATGATATTAGTCTTGGAGCATTGTGATGATAAGGTCATGGGGCATTGGGCTGAAAATGTTCATGGAGTATTGTGATGACAGGGGTCATGGAGCATTGTGATCACAAGGGAATGGAGCATGGTGATGACAAGGTCCTGGAGCATTGTGATGATAAGACCATGGAGACTTGTGATGACAAGTCTCATGGAGCATTCTGTTGAAAAGGGGAATGGAGCATTGTGATTACATGGGTCTTGGAGCATTGTGATGACAAGGGCATGGAGCATTGTGTGGAGAAGGCCATGGAACATTCTGATGACATGCGTTATGGAGCTTTGTGATGACAAGGACATGGAGCTTTGTGATTATAGGGGTCTTGGTGCATTGTGATGACAGAGGTAATGGAGAATTTTGATGAGAAGGGAATGGAGCATTGTGATTACAAGATTTATGGAGCATTGCGATGACAAATTTCTGGACCGTTGGGATGAAAAGCGTGTTGCACATTGTGACGACAAGGGTCATGGAGCATTTTTCTGACAAAGGCATGGAGCATTGTGATGAAAAGTGTCACGGAGTATTGTGATGAAAAGTTCATGGAGCATTGTGGTTACAATGTTAACAGAGCCTTGTGATGGCATGGGTATCGACCATTGTGATGACAAATGTTATGAAGAATTGTGATGACTGGAGTAACAGAGCATTGTGATGACAGGGGTCTTGGAGCATTGTGATGAATAGGGCATGGAGCATTGCGCTGAGAATGGCATAGAGCATTGTGATGACATGTGTCATGGAGCATTGTAATGACAACCGTCAAGGGGCATTGTGAATACAGGGGTCATGGAGCATTAGGATGACAAGGGCATGGATCATTGTGATGACAAGGGTCATGGAGAATTAGGCTGAAATTGTTCCTGCAATATTGTGATGACAGGGGTCATGGAGCATTGTGATGACTAGGGAATGGAGCATGTGATGACAAGAGTCCCAGAACATTGTGTTGTCAGGTGTCATTGAGTGTTGTGATGACAGAGATCATGGAGCATTGTGATGATATTGGTCTTGGAGCATTGTGATGAGAAGGTCATGGGGCATTGGGCTGAAAATGTTCATGGATTATTGTGATGACAGGGGTCATGGAGCATTGTGATGACAAGGGAATGGAGCATGGTGATAACAAGGTCCTGGAGCATTGTGATGAGATGACCAGGGAGACTTGTGATGACAAGTTTCATGGAGCATCCTGATGAAAAGGGGCATGGAGCATTGTGATTACAGGGTTCTTGGAGCATTGTGATACAAGGGCATGGAGCATTGTGAGGAGAAGGCCATGGAACATTCTGAATACATGCGTCATCGAACATTGTGATGAAAAGGGCATGGAGCATTGTGATTACAGGGGTCTTCGAGCATTGTGATGACAAGGGTCATGGAGCCTTGTGATGACAAGGCCGTGGAACATTGTGATGGCAGGTGTCATGGAGCATTGTTATGACAGAGGTAATGGAGCATTGTGATGAGAAGGGCATTGAGCATTGGTCTGAAATATTTCATGGATTGTTGTGATGAGAGTGGGCATGGAGCATTGTGATGACAAGGGCACGGAACACTGTGATACATCGGTCATGGAGGATTGTAATGACAAGGGCATGGAGCATTGTGATGAGAAGGGCATCGAGCATTGTGATGACAAGTGTCATGGTGCTTTGTGATGACAAGGGCATGGAGCCATGTGATGAGAGTGTTCATGGAGCATTGTGATGACAATGACATGGAACATTGTGATGCCAAGTGTCATGGAGCTTTGTGATGACAAAGGTCATGGAGCATTTTGATGATGAGGGTGTGGTGCATTGTGATGAGAAGGGCAGGGAGCATTTTGATGACAGGGTCATGCAGCAATTTGATGAAAAGTGTAATGGAACATTTTGATGACAGGGGTTATAGAACATTGTGATGCCAGCGGTCATGGATCTTTGGGATGAAAAGTGTCATGGAGCATTTTGCTGACAGGGGTTATGGAACATTGTGATGTCAGGGGTCATGGAACATTGTGCAGATAAGGGGATGTAGCATTGTGATGACAGGGGTCATGGAACATTGTGAAATCAGGGGTGAGGGAGGATTGTGATGACTAGTGATGGAATATTGTGATATCTCATGTGAGAGAGCATTTGGATGAGATGTTCATGGAGCACTGTGATTACAAGGTTTATGGAGCATAGCGATGACAAGGTTGTGGATCATTGTGATGAAAAGCGCATGGTACATTGTGATGAAAAGGGTCATGGAGCATTGTTCTGACAAAGGCATGGAGCATTGTGATGACAAGTGTCATGGAGCATTGTGATGAAAATTTCATGGAGCATTGTGGTTAAAATGGTCACAGAGCCTTGTGATGACGCGGGCATGGACCGTTGTGATGACAAACGTTATGAAGCATTGTGATTACTGGAGTCACGGGGCATTGTGATGACAGGGGTCATGGAGCATTGTGATGACAAGGGCATGGAGCACTCTGATGACAGGGGCATGGAGCATTGGTCTGACAAGTTTCGTAGATGATTGTGATGACAGTGGACATGGTGCATTGTGATGACAAGGGCATGGAGCATTATGATGACAAGGTCATGGAGTATTGTGAAGACAGGTGTCAGGGAGCATTGTGATGACATAGGTCATGGTCCATTGCGATGACAATGGCATGGAGCATTGTGATGCCAAATGTAATGGAGGATTGTAATGACAAATATAATGGAGCAGTGTTATGACTACGGCTTGTAGCATTATGATGACAAGGGCCATTGAGAATTTTCATGACAATGTCGTGAAGCATTGTGATGACAATGTCCTGGAGCACTGTGATGAGAAAACCATGGAGCCTTGTGATGACAAGTCTCATGGAGCATACTGATGAAAAGGGACATGGAACATTCTGATTACAGGGGTCTTGGAACATTGTGATAACAAGGGCATGGAGCATTGTGATGACAAGGGCATGGAGCATTGGTCTAATAAGTTTCATGGATTATTGTGATGACAGTTGGAATGGCGCATTGTGATGACGAGGGCATGGAGCATTGTAATGACCAGGTCATGCAGTATTGTGAGAAGAGTTGTCACGGAGCATTGTGATGATATACGTTTTAGCCCATTGTGATGACAATGGCATGGAGCATTGTGATGCCAAATTTCATGGAGGATTCTGATGACAAAGGTAAAGGAGCATTGTGATGACAATGGCTTGGAGCATAGTGATGACAAGGTTCAGGGAGCATTGTGCTGACAAGTGCATGGAGAATTGTGATGACAAGGGTCATGGAGCATTCTCATGACAAGCTTATGGAGTATTTTGATGACAATGGCATGGAGCATTCTGATGAAATCGGCATGGGGCTTTGTGATGAAAAAGGCAAGGAGCCTTTTCGTGACAGGGTTTAAGGAGCATTCTGTCGACAAGTGTCTGGGAGCATTGTGATGACAAGTGTATTGAGAATTGTGATGACAAAGGTCATGGAGCATTGTGATGAAAAGGGCATGGAGTATTGTGATGGCAGGCATCATGGAGCGTTGTGATGAAAAGTGTTATGGAACATTGTGATCACAAGGGTTTGGAGCATTGCGATGACAGAGGTCATGGATCATTTAGATTTCAAGGAGCATGGAGCATTGTGATGACAAGGGCACGAAGCAATGTGATCCCAAGTTTCATGGAGGATAGTGATGACAATGGTAATGCAGTATTGTGATGACAAGCACATAGAGCATTGTAATGACAAGGACATGTAGCATTTTGCTGACAAAGGCATGGAGCATGGTGATGACAGGTGTCATACAGCACTGTCATGACAAGCGTCACGGAGCATTGTGAATACAGGGGTCATGGAGCATTGGGATGACAAGGGAATGGATCATTGTGATGACAAATGTCATGGAGCATTGGGCTGAAAATGTTCAAGGAGTATTGTGATGACAGGGGTGATGGAGCATTGTGATGACTAGGGAATGGTGCATTGTGATGACAAGAGTCCCGGATCATTGTGTTGTCAGGTGTCGTGGAGTGTTGTGATGACAGTGATCATGGAGAATTTTGATGATATTGGTCCTGGAGCATTGTGATGAGAAGGTCATGGGGCATTGGGCTGAAAATGTTCATGGAGTATTGTGATGACAGTGGTCATGGAGCATTGTGATGACAAGGGAATGGAGCATGGTGATAACAAGGTCCTGGAGCATTGTGATGAGATGACCATGGAGACTTGTGATGACAAGTCTCATGGAGCATTCTGATGAAAAAGGGCATGGAGCATTGTGATTACATGGGTCTTGGAGCATTTTGATGACAAGGGCATGGAGCATTGTGTGGAGAAGGCCATGGAACATTCTGATGACATGCGTCATGGAGCTTTGTGATGACAAGGGCATGGAGCTTTGTGATTACAGGGGTCTTGGAGCATTGTGATGACAGAGGTAATGGAGAATTGTAATGAGAAGGGCATGGACAATTGTGATGAAAAGATCATGCAGTATTGTGAACAGTGGTGTCACGGAGCATTGTGATGACATATGTATTGGCCCATTGTGATGACAATGGCATGGAGCATTGTGATGCAAATTCTCATGGATGATTCTGATGAAAAAGGTAATGGAGCATTTTGATGACAATGGCTTGGAGCATAGTGATGACAAGGATCAGGGAGCATTGTGCTGACAAGTGCATGGAGAATTGTGATGACAAGGGTCATGGAGCATTCTGATGACAAGCTTGTGGAGTATTTTGATGACAATGGCATGGAGCATTGTGATGAAAACGGCATGGGGCTTTGTGATGAAAAAGGCATGCAGCCTTTTCGTGACAGGGTTCAAGGAGCATTCTGACAACAAGTGTCAGGGAGCATTGTGATGACAATTGTATTGAGAATTGTGATGACAAAGGTCATGGAGCATTGTGATGACAAGGGCATGGAGCATTGTGATTACAGGGGTTTTGGAGGATTGTGATGACAAGGGCCATGGAGACTTTTGATGACAAGGCCGTGGAACATTTTGATGGCAGGGGTCATGGAGCATTTTTATGACATAGGAAATGGAGCATTGTGATGAGAAGGTCATTGAGAATTGGTCTGAAATGTTTCATGGATTATTGTGATGAGAGTGGGCATGGAGCATTGTGATGACAAGGGCACGGTACACTGTGATACATGGGTCATGGAGGATTGTAATGACAAGGGCATGGAGCATTGTGATGAGAAGGGCATCGAGCATTGTGATGACAAGTGTCATGGAGCCTTTGATGACAAGGGCATGGAGCAATGTGATGAGATGGTTCATGGAGCATTGTGATGACAATGACATGGAGCATTGTGATGCCAAGGGTCATGGAGCTTTGTGATGACAAAAGTCATGGAGCATTTTGATGACAAGTGTGTTGTGCATTGTTATGAGAAGGGCAGGGAGCTTTTTGATGACAGGGTCATGCAGCAATTTGATGAAAAGTGTAATGGAATATTTTGATGACATGGGTTATAGAACATTGTGTTGCCAGGGATCATGGAGCTTTGGGATGAAAAGTGTCATGGAGCATTTTGATGACAGGGGTTATGGAACATTGTGATGTCAGGGGTCAAGGAACATTGTGATGATAAGGGGATGTAGCATTGTGATGACAGGGGTCATGGAATATTGTGATAACAGGGTTGAGCGAGGATTGTGATGACTAGTGATGGAACATTGTGATATCTCATGTGAGAGAGCATTTGGATGAGAAGTGCATGGAGCATTGTGATTACAAGGTTTATGGAGCATAGCGATGACAAGGTTGTGGATCATTGTGATGAAAAGTGCATGGCACATTGTGATGACAAAGGTCATGGAGCATTGTTCTGACAAAGTCATGGAGCATTGTGATGACAAGGGTCACGGAGCATTGTGATGAAAATTTCATGGAGCATTGGGGTTACAAAGTAACTGAGCCTTGTGATGACGCGGGCATGGACCGTTGTGATGACAAACGTTATGAAGCATAGTGATGACTGGAGTCACGGAGCATTGTGATGACAGGGGTCATGGAGCATTGTGATGACAAGGGCATGGAGCATTGTGATGACAGGGTCATGGAGCATTTGTCTGAAAAGTTTCATAAATGATTGTGATGACAGTGGACATGGTGCATTGTGATGACTAGGGCATGGAGCATTGTGAAGACAAGGGCATGGAGTAATGTGAAGACAGGTGTCATGGTCCATTGCGATGACAATAACATGGGGCATTGTGATGCCAAATGTAATGGAGGATGTGATGACAAATATAATGGAGCATTGTGATGACTAGGGCTTGGAGCATTATGTTTACAAGGGCCATTGAGAATTTTTACGACAATGTCCTCAAGCATTGTGATGACAAGTTCCTGGAGCATTGTGAAGAGAAAACCATGTAGGCTTGTGATGACAAATCTCAAGGAGCATACTGATGAAAAGGGATCTGGAGCATTCTGATTACAGGGGACTTGGAACATTGTGATACAAGGGCATGGAGCATTGTGATGACAAGGGCATGCAGTATTGTGAAGAGAGGTGTCAGGGGGCATTGTGATGACATATGTAATGGCCCATTGTGATGACAAAGGCATGGAGCATTGTGATGCCAAGTGTCATGGAGGATTCTAATGACAAAGGTAATGGAGCATTGTGATGACAAGTGTGTGGAGCATTGTGATGACAAGTGTCAGGGAGCATTGTGCTGACAAGTGCATGGATAATTGTGATGACAAGAGACATGGAGCATTCTGATGACAAGCTTGTGGAGTATTTTGATGACAATTGTATGGAGCATTGTGATGAAAATGGCATGGGGCATTCTGATGAAAATGGAATGGAGCCTTTTGGTGACAGGTTTCAAGGAGCACTCTGACGACAATGTCAGGGAGCATTGTGATGACAAGTGTATTGAGAATTGTGATGACAAAGGTCATGGAGCATTGTGATGAAAAGGGCATGGAGTATTGTGATGACAGGCAACATGGAGCACTGTGATGAAAAGTGTTATGGAACATTGTGATCACAAGGGTTTGGAGCATTTTGATGAGAGTGGTCATGGATCATTTTGATTTCAAGGAACATGGAGCATTGTGATGACAAGGGCATGAAGCAATGGGATTCCAAAGTACATGGAGGATAGTGATGACAATGGTAATGCAGTATTGTGATGACAAGCACATAGAGCATTGTAATGACAAGGTCATGTAGCATTTTGCTGACAAAGGCATGGAGCATTGTGATGACAGGTGTCATGGAGCACTGTGATGACAAGCGTCACAGAGCATTGTGAATACAGGGGTCATGGAGCATTGGGATGACAAGGGCATGGATAATTTTGATGACAAGGGTCATGGATCATTGGGCTGAAAATGTTCATGGAGTATTGTGATGAAAGGTGTCATGGAGCATTGTGATGACTAGGGAATGGAGCATTGTGATGACAAGAGTCCCGGATCATTGTGTTGTCAGGTGTCATTGAGTGTTGTGATGACAGTGATCATGGAGCATTGTGATGATATTGGTCTTGGAGCATTGTGATGAGAAGGTCATGGGGCATTGGGCTGAAAATGTTCATGGAGTATTGTGATGACAGGGGCCATGGAGCATTGTGAACACAAGGGAATGGAGCATGGTGATGACAATGTCCTGGAGCATTGTGATGATAAGACCATGGAGACTTGTCATGACAAGTCTCATGGAACATTCTGATGAAAAGGGGCATGGAGCATTGTGATTACATGGGTCTTGGAGCATTGTGATGACAAGGGCATGGAGCATTGTGTGGAGAAGGCCATGGAACCTTCTGATGACATGTGTTATGGAGCTTTGTGATGACAAGGGCATGGAGTTTTGTGATTATAGGGGTCTTGGTGCATTGTGATGACAGAGGTAATGGAGAATTGTGATGAGAAGGGAATGGAGCATTGTGATTACAAGATTTATGGAGCATTGCGATGACAAATTTCTGGACCGTTGGGATGAAAAGCGTGTTGCACATTGTGACGACAAGGGTCATGGAGCATTTTTCTGACAAAGGCATGGAGCATTGTGATGACAAGTGTCACGGAGTATTGTGATGAAAAGTTCATGGAGCATTGTGGTTACAAAGTTAACAGAGCCTTGTGATGACATGGGTATCGACCATTGTGATGACAAATGTTATGAAGAATTGTGATGACTGGAGTAACAGAGCATTGTGATGACAGGGGTCTTGGAGCATTGTGATGAAAATGGCATGGAGCATTGTGCTGAGAATGGCATAGAGCATTGTGATGACATGTGTCATGGAGCATTGAAAGGACATCCGTCACGGTGCATTGTGAATACAGGGGTCATGGAGCATTAGGATGACAAGGGCATGGATCATTGTGATGACAAGGGTCATGGAGAATTGGGCTGAAATTGTTCCTGCAATATTGTGATGACAGGGGTCATGGAGCATTGTGATGACTAGGGAATGGGGCATTGTGATGACAAGAGTCGCAGATCATTGTGTTGTCAGGTGTCATTGAGTGTTGTGATGACAGAGATCATGGAGCATTGTGATGATATTGGTCTTGGAGCATTGTGATGAGAAGGTCATGGGGCATTGGGCTGAAAATGTTCATGGATTATTGTGATGACAGGGGTCATGGAGCATTGTGATGACAAGGGAATGGAGCATGGTGATAACAAGGTCCTGGAGCATTGTGATGAGATGACCAGGGAGACTTGTGATGACAAGTTTCATGGAGCATCCTGATGAAAAGGGGCATGGAGCATTGTGATTACAGGGTTCTTGGAGCATTGTGATGACAAGGGCATGGAGCATTGTGAGGAGAAGGCCATGGAACATTCTGAATACATGCGTCATGGAGCATTGTGATGAAAAGGGCATGGAGCATTGTGATTACAGGGGTCTTGGAGCATTGTGATGACAAGGGTCTTGGAGCCTTGTGATGACAAGGCCGTGGAACATTGTGATGGCAGGTGTCATGGAGCATTGTTATGACAGAGGTAATGGAGCATTGTGATGAGAAGGGCATTGAGCATCGGTCTGAAATATTTCATGGATTGTTGTGATGAGAGTGGGCATGGAGCATTGTGATGACAAGGGCACGGAACACTGTGATACATCGGTCATGGAGGATTGTAATGACAAAGGCATGGAGCATTGTGATGGGAAGGGCATCGAGCATTGTGATGACAAGTGTCATGGTGCTTTGTGATGACAAGGGCATGGAGCCATGTGATGAGAGTGTTCATGGAGCATTGTGATGACAATGACATGGAGCATTGTGATGCCAAGTGTCATGGAGCTTTGTGATGACAAAGGTCATGGAGCATTTTGATGACGAGGGTGTGTTGCATTGTGATGAGAAGTGCAGGGAGCATTTTGATGACAGGGTCATGCAGCAATTTGATGAAAAGTGTAATGGAACATTTTGATGACAGGGGTTATAGAACATTGTGATGCCAGCGGTCATGGATCTTTGGGATGAAAAGTGTCATGGAGCATTTTGCTGACAGGGGTTATGGAACATTGTGATGTCAGGGGTCATGGAACATTGTGCAGATAAGGGGATGTAGCATTGTGATGACAGGGGTCATGGAACATTGTGAAATCAGGGGTGAGGGAGGATTGTGATGACTAGTGATGGAATATTGTGATATCTCATGTGAGAGAGCATTTGGATGAGATGTTCATGGAGCACTGTGATTACAAGGTTTATGGAGCATAGCGATGACAAGGTTGTGGATCATTGTGATGAAAAGCGCATGGTACATTGTGATGAAAATGGTCATGGAGCATTGTTCTGACAAAGGCATGGAGCATTGTGATGACAAGTGTCATGGAGCATTGTGATGAAAAGTTCATGGAGCATTGTGGTTAAAATGGTCACAGAGCCTTGTGATGACGCGGGCATGGACCGTTGTGATGACAAACGTTATGAAGCATTGTGATTACTGGAGTCACGGGGCATTGTGATGACAGGGGTCATGGAGCATTGTGATGACAAGGGCATGCAGCACTGTGATGACAGGGGCATGGAGCATTTGTCTGACAAGTTTCATAGATGATTGTGATGACAGTGGACATGGTGCCTTTTGATGACAAGGGCATGGAGCATTATAATGACAAGGTCATTGAGTATTGTGAAGACAGGTGTCAGGGAGCATTGTGATGACATATGTCATGGTCCATTGCGATGACAATGGCATGGAACATTGTGATGCCAAATGTAATGGAGGATTGTAATGACAAATATAATGGAGCATTGTTATGACTACGGCTTGGAGCATTATGATGACAAGGGCCATTGAGAATTTTCATGACAATGTCGGGAAGCATTGTGATGACAAGGTCCTGGAGCACTGTGATGAGAAACCATGGAGCCTTGTGATGACAAGTCTCATGGAGCATACTGATGAAAAGGGGCATGGAGCATTCTGATTACAGGGGTCTTGGAACATTGTGATAACAAGGGCATGGAGCATTGTGATGACAAGGGCATGGAGCATTGGTCTAATAAGTTTCATGGATTATTGTGATGACAGTTGGAATGGCGCATTGTGATGACGAGGGCATGGAGCATTGTGATGACCAGGTCATGCAGTATTGTGAGAAGAGTTGTCACGGAGCATTGTGATGATATATGTTTTAGCCCATTTTGATGACAATGGCATGGAGCATTGTGATGCCAATTTTCATGGAGGATTCTGATGACAAAGGTAAAGGAGCATTGTGATGACAATGGCTTGGAGCATAGTGATGACAAGGTTCAGGGAGCATTGTGCTGACAAGTGCATGGAGAATTGTGATGACAAGGGTCATGGAGCATTCTCATGACAAGCTTATGGAGTATTTTGAGGACAATGGCATGGAGCATTCTGATGAAAACGGCATGGGGCTTTGTGATGAAAAACGCAAGGAGCCTTTTCGTGACAGGGTTCAAGGAGCATTCTGTCGACAAGTGTCTGGGAGCATTGTGATGACAAGTGTATTGAGAATTGTGATGACAAAGGTCATGGAGCATTGTGATGAAAAGGGCATGGAGTATTGTGATGGCAGGCATCATGGAGCTTTGTGATGAAAAGTGTTATGGAACATTGTGATCACAAGGGTTTGGAGCATTGTGATGACAGAGGTCATGGATCATTTAGATTTCAAGGAGCATGGAGCATTGTGATGACAAGGGCATGAAGCAATGTGATCCCAAGTTTCATGGAGGATAGTGATGACAATGGTAATGCAGTATTGTGATGACAAGCACATAGAGCATTGTAATGACAAGGTCATGTAGCATTTTGCTGACAAAGGCATGGAGCATTGTGATGACAGGTGTCATGGAGCACTGTCATGACAAGCGTCATGGAGCATTGTGAATACAGGGGTCATGGAGCATTGGGATGACAAGGGCATGGATCATTGTGATGACAAATGTCATGGAGCATTGGGCTGAAAATGTTCAAGGAGTATTGTGATGACAGGGGTGATGGAGCATTGTGATGACTAGGGAATGGAGCATTGTGATGACAAGAGTCCCGGATCATTGTGCTGTCAGGTGTTGTGGAGTGTTGTGATGACAGTGATCATCTAGAATTTTGATGATATTGGTCTTGGAGCATTGTGATGAGAAGGTCATGGGGCATTGGGCTGAAAATGTTCATGGAGTATTGTGATGACAGTGGTCATAGAGCATTATGATGACAAGGGAATGGAGCATGGTGATGACAATGTCCTGGAGCATTGCGATGAGAAGACCATGGAGACTTGTGATGACAAGTCTCATGGAGCATCCTGATGAAAAGGGGCATGGAGCATTGTGATTACATGGGTCTTGGAGCATTGTGATGACAAGGGCATGGAGCATTGTGTGGAGAAGGCCATGGAACATTCTGATGACATGCGTCATGGAGCTTTGTGATGACAAGGGCATGGAGCTTTGTGATTTCAGGGGTCTTGGAGCATTGTGATGACAGAGGTAATGGAGCATTGTGATGAGAAGGGCATGGAGAATTGTGATGAAAAGATCATGCAGTATTGTGAAAAGTGGTGTCACGGAGCATTGTGATGACATATGTATTGGCCCATTGTGATGACAATGGCATGGAGCATTGTGATGCAAATTCTCATGGATGATTCTGATGAAAAAGGTAATGGAGCATTTTGATGACAATGGCTTGGAGCATAGTGATGACAAGGTTCAGGGAGCATTGTGCTGACAAGTGCATGGAGAATTGTGATGGCAAGAGTCATGGAGCATTCTGATGACAAGCTTGTGGAGTATTTTGATGACAATTGAATGGAGCATTGTGATGAAAACGGCATGGGGCTTTGTGATGAAAAAGGCATGCAGCCTTTTCGTGACAGGGTTCAAGGAGCATTCTGACGACAAGTGTCAGGGAGCATTGTGATGACAAGTGTATTGAGAATTGTGATGACAAAGGTCATGGAGCATTGTGATGACAAGGGCATGGAGCATTGTGATTCCAGGGGTTTTGGAGCATTGTGATGACAAGGGCCATGGAGAATTTTGATGACAAGGCCGTGGAACATTTTGATGGCAGGGGTCATGGAGCATTTTTATGACATAGGAAATGGAGCATTGTGATGAGAAGGTCATTGAGAATTGGTCTGAAATGTTTCATGGATTATTGTGATGAGAGTGGGCATGGAGCATTGTGATGACAAGGGCATGGTACACTGTGATACATGGGTCATGGAGGATTGTAATGACAAGGGCATGGAGCATTGTGATGACAAGGGCATGCAGTATTTTGAAGAGAGGTGTTAGGGGGCATTGTGATGACATATGTAATGGCCCATTGTGATGACAAAGGCATGGAGCATTTTGATGCCAAGTGTCATGGAGGTTTCTAATGACAAAGGTAATGGAGCATTGTGATGACAAGTGTTTGGAGCACTGTGATGACAAGGGTCAGGGAGCATTGTGCTGACAAGTGCATGGATAATTGTGATGACAAGAGACATGGAGCATTCTGATGACAAGCTTGTGGAGTATTTTGATGACAATTGCATGGAGCATTGTGATGAAAATGGCATGGGGCATTGTGATGAAAAAGGAATGGAGCCTTTTGGTGACAGGGTTCAAGGAGCACTCTGACGAAAATGTCAGGGAGCATTGTGATGACAAGTGTATTGAGAATTGTGATGACAAAGGTCATGGAGCATTGTGATGAAAAGGGCATGGAGTATTGTGATGACAGGCATCATGGAGCTTTGTGATGACAAGTGTTATGGAACATTGTGATCACAAGTGTTTGGAGCATTGTGATGACAGAGGTCATGGATCATTTTGATTTCAAGGAGCAGGGAGCATTGTGATGACAAGGGCATGAAGCAATGTGATCCCAAGTTTCATGGAGGATTGTGATGATAATGGTAAAGGAGTATTGTGATGACAAGTGCAAAGAGCATTGTAATGACAAGGTCATGTAGCAATTTGCTGACAAAGGCATGGAGCATTGTGATGACAAGTTTCATGGAGCACTGTGATGACAAGCGTCACGGAGCATTGTGAATACAGTGGTCATGGAGCATTGGGAAGACAAGGGCATGGATCATTGTGATGACAAGGGTCATGGAGAATTGGGCTGAAATTGTTCCTGCAATATTGTGATGACATGGGTCATGGAGCATTGTGATGACTAGGGAATGGAGCATTGTGATGACAAGAGTCGCAGATCATTGTGTTGTCAGGTGTCATTGAGTGTTGTGATGACAGAGATCATGGAGCATTGTGATGATATTGGTCTTGGAGCATTGTGATGAGAAGGTCATGGGGCATTGGGCTGAAAATGTTCATGGATTATTGTGATGACAGGGGTCATGGAGCATTGTGATGACAAGGGAATGGAGCATGGTGATAACAAGGTCCTGGAGCATTGTAATGAGATGACCAGGGAGACTTGTGATGACAAGTTTCATGGAGCATCCTGATGAAAAGGGGCATGGAGCATTGTGATTACAGGGTTCTTGGAGCATTGTGATGACAAGGGCATGGAGCATTGTGAGGAGAAGGCCATGGAACATTCTGAATACATGCGTCATGGAGCATTGTGATGAAAAGGGCATGGAGCATTGTGATTACAGGGGTCTTGGAGCATTGTGATGACAAGGGTCTTGGAGCCTTGTGATGACAAGGCCGTGGAACATTGTGATGGCAGGTGTCATGGAGCATTGTTATGACAGAGGTAATGGAGCATTGTGATGAGAAGGGCATTGAGCATCGGTCTGAAATATTTCATGGATTGTTGTGATGAGAGTGGGCATGGAGCATTGTGATGACAAGGGCACGGAACACTGTGATACATCGGTCATGGAGGATTGTAATGACAAAGGCATGGAGCATTGTGATGGGAAGGGCATCGAGCATTGTGATGACAAGTGTCATGGTGCTTTGTGATGACAAGGGCATGGAGCCATGTGATGAGAGTGTTCATGGAGCATTGTGATGACAATGACATGGAGCATTGTGATGCCAAGTGTCATGGAGCTTTGTGATGACAAAGGTCATGGAGCATTTTGATGACAAGGGTGTGTTGCATTGTGTTGAGAAGTGCAGGGAGCATTTTGATGACAGGGTCATGCAGCAATTTGATGAAAAGTGTAATGGAACATTTTGATGACAGGGGTTATAGAACATTGTGATGCCAGCGGTCATGGATCTTTGGGATGAAAAGTGTCATGGAGCATTTTGCTGACAGGGGTTATGGAACATTGTGATGTCAGGGGTCATGGAACATTGTGCAGATAAGGGGATGTAGCATTGTGATGACAGGGGTCATGGAACATTGTGAAATCAGGGGTGAGGGAGGATTGTGATGACTAGTGATGGAATATTGTGATATCTCATGTGAGAGAGCATTTGGATGAGATGTTCATGGAGCACTGTGATTACAAGGTTTATGGAGCATAGCGATGACAAGGTTGTGGATCATTGTGATAAGAAGCGCATGGTACATTGTGATGAAAAGGGTCATGGAGCATTGTTCTGACAAAGGCATGGAGCATTGTGATGACAAGTGTCATGGATCATTGTGATGAAAAGTTCATGGAGCATTATGGTTAAAATGGTCACAGAGCCTTGTGATGATGCGGGCATGGACCGTTGTGATGACAAACGTTATGAAGCATTGTGATTACTGGAGTCACGGGGCACTGTGATGACAGGGGTCATGGAGCATTGTGATGACAAGGGCATGGAGCACTGTGATGACAGGGGCATGGAGCATTGGTCTGACAAGTTTCGTAGATGATTGTGATGACAGTGGACATGGTGCCTTTTGATGACAAGGGCATGGAGCATTATAATGACAAGGTCATTGAGTATTGTGAAGACAGGTGTCAGGGAGCATTGTGATGACATATGTCATGGTCCATTGCGATGACAATGGCATGGAACATTGTGATGCCAAATGTAATGGAGGATTGTAATGACAAATATAATGGAGCATTGTTATGACTACGGCTTGGAGCATTATGATGACAAGGGCCATTGAGAATTTTCATGACAATGTCGGGAAGCTTTGTGATGACAAGGTCCTGGAGCACTGTGATGAGAAAACCATGGAGCCTTGTGAGGACAAGTCTCATGGAGCATACTGATGAAAAGGGGCATGGAGCATTCTGATTACAGGGGTCTTGGAACATTGTGATAACAAGGGCATGGAGCATTGTGATGACAAGGGCATGGAGCATTGGTCTAATAAGTTTCATGGATTATTGTGATGACAGTTGGAATGGCGCATTGTGATGACGAGGGCATGGAGCATTGTGATGACCAGGTCATGCAGTATTGTGAGAAGAGTTGTCACGGAGCATTGTGATGATATATGTTTTAGCCCATTTTGATGACAATGGCATGGAGCATTGTGATGCCAATTTTCATGGAGGATTCTGATGACAAAGGTAAAGGAGCATTGTGATGACAATGGCTTGGAGCATAGTGATGACAAGGTTCAGGGAGCATTGTGCTGACAAGTGCATGGAGAATTGTGATGACAAGGGTCATGGAGCATTCTCATGACAAGCTTATGGAGTATTTTGATGACAATGGCATGGAGCATTCTGATGAAAACGGCATGGGGCTTTGTGATGAAAAAGGCAAGGAGCCTTTTCGTGACAGGGTTCAAGGAGCATTCTGTCGACAAGTGTCTGGGAGCATTGTGATGACAAGTGTATTGAGAATTGTGATGACAAAGGTCATGGAGCATTGTGATGAAAAGGGCATGGAGTATTGTGATGACAGGCATCATGGAGCGTTGTGATGAAAAGTGTTATGGAACATTGTGATCACAAGGGTTTGGAGCATTGTGATGACAGAGGTCATGGATCATTTAGATTTCAAGGAGCATGGAGCATTGTGATGACAAGGGCATGAAGCAATGTGATCCCAAGTTTCATGGAGGATAGTGATGACAATGGTAATGCAGTATTGTGATGACAAGCACATAGAGCATTGTAATGACAAGGTCATATAGCATTTTGCTGACAAAGGCATGGAGCATTGTGATGACAGGTGTCATGGAGCACTGTCATGACAAGCGTCACGGAGCATTGTGAATACAGTGGTCATGGAGCATTGGGATGACAAGGGCATGGATCATTGTGATGACAAGTGTCATGGAGCCTTGGGCTGAAAATGTTCATGGAGTACTGTGATGACAGGGGTCATGTAGAATTTTGATTTCATTGTGCTGACAATAGCCAGAAGCATTATGATGATTGGCATGATGCATTGTGATGACAGGGTTCATGGAGCATTGAGATGAAGAGGGGCATGGAGCATTGTGATTACAGGGGTCTTGGAGCATTGTGATGACAAGGGCATTGAGCATTTAGATGAGAAGCACATGGAACATTCTGATGACATGTCATGGAGCTTTGTCATGACAAGGGCATAGATATTTGTGATCGCAGGTGTCATGGCGTATTGTTATGACAGGTGTAATGCAGCATTGTGATGAGAAGGGCATGGAGCATTGTGATTACAAGGTTCATGGAGCATTGCGATGACAAATTTGTGGACCGTTGGGATGAAAATTACGTGGCACATTGTGATGACAAGGGTCATGGAGCATTTTTTTGACAAAGGCATGGAGCATTGTGATGACAAGGGTCACGGAGCATTGTGATGAAAAGTTCATGGAGCATTCTGGTTACAAATGTAACAGAGCCGTATGATGACGTGGGTATCACCCATCGTGATGACAAATGTTTTGAAGAACTGTGATGACTGAAGTCATGGAGCATTGCGATGACAGGGGTCATGGAGCATTGTGATGACAAGCGTCACGGACCATTGAGAATACAGGGGTCATGGAGCATTAGGATGACAAGGTCATGGATCATTGTGATGACAAGGGTCATGGAGAATTGGGCTGAAAATATTCCTGGAGTATTGTGATGACAGGTGTCATGGGGCATTGTGATTACAGGGGTCTTGGAGCATTATGATGACAGAGGTCCCGGATCATTGGGTTGTCAGCTGTCATGGAGTGTTGTGATGACAGTGGTCATGGAGCATTGTGATGATATTGTTCATGGAGCATTGTGATGAGAAGGTCATGGAGCAGTGGGCTGAAAATGTTCATGGAGTATTGTGATGACAGGGGTCATGGAGCATTGGGATGACAACGGAATGGAGCATGGTGATGACAAGTTCCTGGAGCATTGTGATGAGATGACCATGGAGACTTGTGATGACAAGTCTCATGGTACATTCTGATGATAAGGGGCATGGAGCATTGTGATTACATGGGTCTTGGAGCATTGTGAGGACAAGGGCATGGAGCATTGTGAGGAGAAGGCCATGGAACATTCTGATGACATGCGTCATGGAGCATTGTGATGACAAGGGTCATGGAGCATTGTGATGACAAGGCCGTGGAACATTTTGATGGCAGGGCTCATGAAGCATTGTTATGACAGAGATAATGGAGCATTGTGATGAGAAGGGCATTGAGCATTGGTCTGAAATGTTTCATGGATTATTGTGATGAGAGTGGGCATGGAGCATTGTGATGACAAGGGCACGGAACACTGTGATACATCTGTCATGGAGGATTGTAATGACAAAGGCATGGAGCATTGTGATGGGAAGGGCATCGAGCATTGTGTTGACAAGTGTCATGGTGCTTTGTGATGACAAGGGCATGGAGCCATGTGATGAGAGGGTTCATGGAACATTGTGAAAACAGGGGTGAGGGAGGATTGAGATGAGTAGTGGTGGAACATTGTGATATCTCATGTGAGAGAGCATTTGGATAAGTTCATGGAGCATTGTGATTACAAGGTTTATGGAGCATAGCGATGACAAGGTTGTAGATCATTGTGATGAAAAGTGCATGGCACATTGTGATGAAAAGGGTCATTGAGCATTGTTCTGACAAAGGCATGGAGCATTGTGATGACAAGGGTCACGGAGCATTGTGATGAAAAGTTCATGGAGCATTGTGGTTAAAATGGTCACAGAGCCTTGTGATGACGTGGGCATGGAGCATTGTGATGACATACGTTATGAAGCATTGTGATGACTGGAGTCATGGGGCATTGTGATGACAGGGGTCATGGAGCATTGTGATGACAAGGGCATGGAGCACTGTGATGACAGGGTCATGGAGCATTGGTCTGACAAGTTTCATAGATGATTGTGATGACAGTGGACATGGTGCATTGTGATGACAAGGGCATGGAGCATTGTAATGACAAGGGCATTGTGTATTGTGAAGACAGGTGTCAGGGAGCATTGTGATGACATATGTCATGGTCCATTGCGATGACAATGGCATGGAGCATTGTGATGCCAAATGTAATGGAGGATTGTAATGACAAATATAATGTAGCATTGTGATGACTACGGCTTGGAGCATTATGATGATAAGGGCCCATGAGAATATTCATGACAATGTCGTGAAGCATTGTGATGACAAGGTCCTGGAGCATTGTGATGAGAAAACCATGGAGCCTTGTGATGACAAGTCTCATGGAGCATACTGATGAAAAGGGGCATGGAGCATTCTGATTACAGGGGTCTTGGAACATTGTGATAACAAGGGCATGGAGCATTGTGATGACAAGGGCATGGAGCATTGGTCTAATAAGTTTCATGGATTATTGTGATGACAGTTGGAATGGCGCATTGTGATGACAAGGGCATGGAGCAGTGTGATGACCAGGTCATGCAGTATTGTGAAAAGTGGTGTCATGGAGCATTGTGATGACATATGTATTGGCCCATTTTTATGACAATGGCATGGGGCATTGTGATGACAAATGTCATGGAGGATTCCGATGACAAAGATAATGGAGCATTGTGATCACAATGGCTTGGGGCATAGTGATGACAAGGTTCAGGGAGCATTGTGCTGACAAGTGCATGGAGAATTGTGATGACAATGGTCATGGAGCATTCTGATGAAAACCTTATGGAGTATTTTGATGACAATGGTATGGAGCATTGTGATGAAAACGGCATGGGGCTTTCTGATGAAAAATGCATGCAGCCTTTTCATGAGAGTGTTCAAGGAGCATTCTGACGACAAGTGTCATGGAGCATTGTGATGACAAGTGTATTGAGAATTGTGATGACAAAGGTCATGGAGCATTGTGATGAAAAGAGCATGGATTATTGTGATGACAGGCATCATGGAGCGTTGTGATGACAAGTGTTATGGAACATTGTCATCACAAGTGTTTGGAGCATTGCGATGACAGAGGTCATGGATCATTTTGATTTTAAGGAGCATGTAGCATTGTGATGACAAGGGCATGAAGCAATGTTATCCCAAGTTTCATGGAGGATAGGGATGACAATGGTAATGGAGTATTGTGATGACAAGTGCATAGAGTATTGTAATGAGAAGTTCATGTAGCATTTTGATGACAAAGGCATGGAGCATTGTGATGACAGGTGTCATGGAGCACTGTGATGACAAGCGTCAGGGATCATTGTGAATACAGGGGTCATTTAGCATTGGGATGACAAGGGCATGGATCATTGTGATGACAAGCGTCATGGAGTATTGGGCTGAAAATATTCATTGAGTATTGTGATGACAGTGGTCATGGAGCATTGTGATGACTAGGGAATGAAGCATTGTGATGACAAGAGTCCCGGATCATTGTGTTGTCAGGTGTCATGGAGTGTTTTGATGACAGTGGTCATGGAGTATTTTGATGATATTTGTCTTGGAGCATTGTGATGAGAAGTTCACGGAGCATTGTGCTGAAAATATTCCTGGAGTATTGTGATGACAGGGGTCATGGAGCATTGTGATGACAAGGAAATGGTGCATGGTGATGACAAGGTCCTGGAGCATTGTGATGAGGAAACAATGGAGACTTGTGATGACAAGTCTCATGGAGCATTCTGATGAAAAGGGGCATGAAGCATTGTGATTACAGGGGTCTTGGAGCATTGTGATGACAAGGGCATGGAGCATTGTGAGAAGAAGGCCATGGAACATTCTGATGACATGCGTCATGGAGCTTTGTGATATCAAGGGCATGGAGCATTGTGATTACAGGGGTTTTGGAGCATTGTAAAGACAAGGGAAATGGAGCCTTGTGATGACAAGGCCGTGGAACATTGTGATAGCAGGGGTCATGAAGCATTTTTATGACAGAGATAATGGAGCATTGTGATGTGAAGGGCATTGAGCATTGGTCTGAAATGTTTCATGGATTATTGTGATGAGAGTGGGCATGGAGCATTGTGATGACATGGGCACGGAACACTATGATACATGGGTCATGGAGGATTGCAGTGACAAATGCATGGAGCATTGTGATGGGAAGGGCATCGAGCATTGTGATGACAAGTGTCATGGTGCTTTGTGATGACAAGGGCATGGAGCCATGTGATGAGAGTGTTCATGGAGCATTGTGATGACAATGACATGGAGCATTGTGATGCCAAGTGCCATGGAGCTTTGTGATGACAAATGTCATGGAGCATTTTGATGACAAGGGCGTGGTACATTGTGATGAGAAGGGCAGGGAGCATTGTGATGACAGGGTCATAGAGCAATTTGATGAAAAGTGTCATGGAATATTTTAATGACAGGGGTTATGGAACATTGTGATGTCAGGGTTCATGGAGCATTTTGATGAAAAGGATCATGGAGAATTATGATGACAGGGGTTATGGAACATTGTGATGTCAGGGGTCATTGAGCATTTTGAGGAAAAGTGTTATGGAGCATTATGATGACAGTGGTTATGGAACATTGTGATGTCAGGGGTCACCGAACTTTGTGATGATATGTGCATGTAACATTGCAAAGACAAAAGTCATGGAACATTGTGATGACAGGGGTGAGGGAGTATTGTGATGAATAGTGCTGTAACATTGTGATATCATTGGTGAGAAAGCATTTTGATGAGAAGTGCATGGAGAATTGTGATGACAAGTTTTATGGAGCATCGTGGTGACAAGATTGTGGAGCACTGTGATGAGAAGCGCAGGGTGCATTGTGATGACATGGGTCATGGAGCATTGATCTGACAAGCGCATGGAGCATTGTGATGACAAGGGTCATGGAGCATTGTGCTGAGAAAGGCATAGAACACTGTGATGACAAGTGTATTGAGAATTGTGATGACAAACGTCATGGAGCATTGGGATGAGTAGGGCATGGAGTATTGTGGTGACAGGCATCATGGAGCGTTGTGATGAAAAGTGTTATGAAACATTGTGATCACAAGGGTTTGGAGCAATGTGATGACAGAGGTCATGGATCATTTTGATTTCAAGGGGCATGAATCATTGTGATGACAAGGGCATGAAGCAATGTGATCCCAAGGTTCATGGAGGACTGTGATGACAATGGTAATGGAGTATTGTGATGAAAAGCGTATAGAGCATTGCAATGACAAGGTCATGTAGCATTTTGCCGACAAAGGCATGGAGCATTGTGATGACAGGTGTCATGTAGCAATGTGATGACAAGCGTCACGCAGCATTGTGAATACAGGGGTCATGGAGCATTGGGATGACAAGGTCATGGATCTTTGTGATGACAAGTTTCATGAAGCATTGGGCTGAAAATGTTCATGAAGTATTGTGATGACAGGGATCATGGAGCATTTTGATGACAAGTTCTTGGAGCACTTTGATGAGAAGACAATGGAGACTTGTGATGACAAGTCTCATGGAGCATTCTGATGAAAAGGGATATGTAGCATTGTGATTACAGGGGTCTTGGAGCATTGTGATGACAAGGGCATGGAGCATTGTGAGGAGAAGGCCATGGAGCATTCTGATGACATGCGTCATTGAGCTTTGTGATGACAAGGGCATGGAGCATTGTGATTACAGGGGTCTTGGAGCATTGTGATTAAAAGGGCTTGGATCATTGTGATGAAAAAGGCATGGAGACGTGTCATGACAGGGTTAATGGAGCATACTGATGACAAGTGTCAGGGAGCATTGTGATGACAAGTGTATTGAGCATTGTGATAACAAAGGTCATGGAGCATTGTGATGAGGAGACCATGGATAATTGTGATGATGAGCGTCATTGGGTTTTGTGATGATAAGTGTCATGGAACATTGTGATCACAAGGGATTGGAGCATTGTGATGACAGAGTTCATGGAGCATATAGATTTCATTGTGATGACAATAGCCTGAAGCATTATCATGATGGGCCTGATGCATTGTGATGACAGTGTTCATGGAGCATTGAGATGAAAAGTGGCATGGAGCATTGTGATTACAGGGTTCTTGGAGCATTGTGATGTCAAGGGCATGGAGCATTGTGTGGAGAAGGACATGGAACATTCTGATGGCATGTGTCATGAAGCTTTGTGATGACAAGGGCATGGAGCATTGTGATTACAGGGGTCTTGGAGCATTGTGATGACAAGTGTCATGGAGCCTTGTGATGACAAGGCCGTGGAATATTGTGATGGCAGGGGTCATGGAACATTGTTATGATAGGGATAATGGAGCATTGTGATGAGAAGGACATAGAGCATTGTGAATACAAGGTTTATGGAGCATTACCATGACAAATTTGTGGACCGTTGTGATGAAAAGTGCATAGCATATTGTGATGACAAGTGTCATGGAGCATTTTTCTGACAAAGGCATGGAGCATTTTGATGACAATGGTCACGAAGCATTGTGATGAAAAGTTCATGGAGCATTGTGGTTATAAAGGTCACAGAGCCTTGTGATAACGCGGTCATGGACCATTGTGATGACAAATGTTATGAAGCATTGTGATGACTGGTGTCATGGAGCATTGTGATGACAGTGGACATGGAGCATTATGATGACAAGGGCATAGAGCATTTTGGTGACAGGGGCATGGAGCATTGGTCTGACAAGTTTCATAAATTATTGTGATGAGAGTGGGCATGGAGCATTGTGAAGATATTGGCCATGGAGTATTGTGATGTGTAGGTCGTGGAGCATTGGGCTGAATATGTTAATGGATTATTGTGATGACAGGGGTCATGGAGCATTGTGGTGACAAGGGAATGGAGAATGGTGATGACAATATCCTGGATCTTTGTGATGAGATGACCATGGAGACTTGTGATGAGAAGTCTCACGGAGCATTCTGATGAAAAGGGGTATGGAGGATTGTGATTACAGGGGTCTTGGAGCATTTTGATGACTAGGGCATGGAGCATTGTGATGAGATGTCCATGGGGCATTCTGATGAAATGCTTCATGGAGTTTTGTGATGGCAAGCACATGGAGCATTGTGATGACAGTGATCATGGAGCATTGTGATGAAAAGGGCATGGATCATTGTGATGAAAAAGTCATGGAGCCTTGTCATGACAGGGTTCAAGGAGCATACTGACGACAAGTGTCAGGGAGCATTGTGATGACAAGTGTATTGAGCATTGTGATGACAAAGGTCATGGAGCATTGTGATGAGAATACCATGTATAATTGTGATGATGAGCGTCATGGGGATTTGTGATGATAAGTGTTATGGAACATTGTGATCACAAGGGTTTGGAGCATTATGATGACAGAGGTCATGGAGAATTTTGATTTAATTGTGATGACAATAGCCTGAAGCATTATGATGATGGGCATGGTGCATTGTGATGACAGGGTTCATGGAGCATTGAGATGCACAGTGGCATGGAGCATTGTGATGACAGGTGTCTTGGAGCATTGTGATGTCAAGGGTCAGGGAGCCTTGTGATGACAAGGCCGTGGAACATTGTGATGGCAGGGGTCAATGAGCATTTTTATGACAGAGGTAATGGAGCATTGTGATGAGAAGTGCATTGAGCATTGGCCCGAAAGTTTTCATGGATTATTGTGATGAGAGTGGGCATGGAGCACTGTGATGACAAGGGCACGGAACACTGTGATACATGGGTCATGGAGGATTGTGATGAAAACGGCACGGAGCATTTTGATGAGAAGGGCAACGAGCATTTTGATGACAAGTGTCATGGAGCATTGTGATGACAAGGGCATGGAGCAATGGGATGAGAGCATTCAGGGAGCATTGTGATGCCAAGGGTCATGGAGCTCTGTGATGACAACAGTCATGGAGCATTTTGATGACAAGTGTGTGGTGCATTGTGAAGAGAAGGAAAGGGAGCATTTTGATGACAGGTTCATGCTGCAATTTGATGAAAAGTGTCATGTAACATTTTGACGACAGGGGTTACAGAACATTGTGATGCCATGGGTCATGGAGCTTTGGGATGAAATGTGTCATGGAGCATTGTGATGACAGTGGTTATGGAATATTTTGATGTCACAGGTCATGGAACATTGTGATTACAGGGTTGAGGATGGATTGTGATGACTAGTGATGGAACATTGTGATATCTCAGGTGAGAGAGCATTTGGATGAGAAGTGCATGGACCATTGTGATTACAAGGTTTATGGAGCATATCGATGACAAGGTTGTGGATCATTGTGATGAAAAGCGCATGGCACATTGTGATGACAAGGGTCATGGAACATTGTTCTGACAAAGGCATGGAGCATTGTGATGACAAGTGTCAAGGAGCATTGTGATGAAAAGTTCATGGAGCATTGTGGTTACAAAAGTCACAGAGCCTTGTGATGACGCGGGCATGGACCGTTGTGATGACAAACGTTATGAAGCATTGTGATGACTGCAGTCACGGAGCATTAAGATGACAGGGGTCATGGAGCATTGTGATGACAGGGACATGGAGCGTTGTGGTGACACTTTTCAGAGATTATTGTGATGACAGTGGACATGGTGCATTGTGATGACCAGGGCATGGAGCATTGTGATGAGAAGGTCATGGAGTATTTTGAAGAGGGTTGTCAGAGAGCATTGTGATGACATATGTAATGGCCCATTGTGATGACAATGGCATGGAGCATTGTGATGCCAAGTGTCATGGAGCATTGTGATGACAAAAGTAATGGAGCATTCTGATTACAGGGGTCTTGGAACCTTGTGATAACAAGGGCATGGAGTATTGTGATGACAAGGACATGGAGTACTGTGATGACAGGCATCATGGAGCGTTGTGATGACAAGTGTTATGGAACATTGTGATCACAAGGTTTTGGAGCATTGCGATGACAGAGGTCATGGATCATTTTGATTTCAAGGAGCATGGAGCGTTGTGATGACTAGGGCATGAAGCAATGCGATCCCAAGGTTCTTGGAGGATTGTGATGACAATGGTAATGGAGTATTGTGATGACAAGAGCACAGAGCATTGTAATAACAAGTTCATGTAGCATTTTGCTGACAAAGGCATGGAGCTTTGTGATGACTGGTGTCATGGAGCACTGTGATGACAAGCATCACGGAGCATTCTGAATACAGGGGTCATGGAGCATAGGGATGACAAGGGCATGGATCATTGTGATGACAAGTGTCATGGATCATTGGGCTGAAAATGTTCATGGAGTACTGTGATGACAGGGGTCATGGAGCATTGTGATTACAGGGGTCTTGGAGCATTGTGATGACAAGTGTCCCGGATCACTGTGTTGTCACGTGTAATGGAGTGTTGTGATGACAGTGGTCATGGAGCATTGTGATGATATTTGCCATGGAGCATTGTGATTAGATGGTCATGGATCATTTGGCTGAAAATGTTCATGGAGTATTGTGATGCCAGATGTCATGGAGCATTGTGATGACAAGGGAATGGAGCATGTTGATTACAAATTACTGGAGCATTGTGATGTGATGACCATGGAGACTTGTGATGACAAATCTCATGGAGCATTCTGATGAAAAGAGGCATGGAGTATTGTGATTACAGGGGTCTTGGAGCTTTGTCATGACAAGGGCATGGAGCTCTCTGAGGAGAATTCCATGGAACATTCTGATGACATGCGTCATGGAGCTTTGTGATGACAAGGGCATGGAGCATTGTGATTACAGGGGTCTTGGAGCATTGTGATGACAAGGGTCATGGAGCGTTGTGATGACAAGGCCGTGGAACATTGTGATGGCAGGGGTCATGGAGCATTGTTATGACAGAGGTAATGGAGCATTGTGATGAGAAGGGCATTGAACATTGGTCTGAAATGTTTCATGGATTATTGTGATGAGAGTGGGCATGGAGCATTGTGATGACAAGGGCACGGTACACAGTGATACATGGGTCATGGGGGATTGTAATGACAAGGGCATGGAGCATTGTGATAAGAAGGGCATCGAGCATTGTGATGACAATTGTCATGGATCTTTGTGATGACAAGGGCATGGAGCAATGTCATGAGAGGGTTCATGGAGCATTGTGATGACAATATCATGGAGCATTGTGATGCCAAGGGTCATGAAGCTTTGTGATGACAAAGGTCATGGAGCATTTTGATGACAAGGGTGTGGTGCATTGTGTTGAGAAGGGCAGAGGGCATTTTGATGACATGGTCATGCAGCAATTTGAGGAAAATTGTAATGGAACATTTTGATGACAGGGGTTATAGAACATTGTGATGCCAGGGGTCATGGATCTTTGCGATGAAAAGGGTGATGGAGCATTTTGATGACAGGTGTTATGGAACATTGTGATGTCAGGTGTCATGGAACATTTTGCTGATAAGGGGATGTAGCATTGTGATGACAGGGGTCATGGAACATTGTGATAAGTGGGGTGAGGGAGGATTGTGATGACAAGTGATGGAACATTGTGATATCTCATGTGAGAGAGCACTTGGATGAGAAGTGCATGGAGCATTGTGATTACAGGGTTTATGGAGCATAGCGATGACAAGGTTGTGGATCATTGTGATGAAAAGGACATGGCACATTGTGATGACAAAGGTCATGGAGCATTGTTCTGACAAAGACATGAAGCATTGTGATGACAAGGGTCACGGAACATTGTGATGAAAAGTTCATGGAGCATTTTGGTTACAAATGTCACAGAGCCTTGTGTTGACGCTGGCATGGACCATTCTGATGACAAACGTTATGAAACATTGTGATGACTGGAGTCACGGAGCATTGTGATGACAGGGGTCATGGGTCATTGTGATGAAAAGCGCATGGAACATTGCTCTACTAATTTTCAGAGATTATTGTGATGACAGTGGGAATAGCGCATTGTGATGACAAGAGCATGGAGCATTGTGATGACCAGGTCAGGCAGTATTCTGAAGAGAGGTGTCAGGGAGCATTGTGATGACATATGTAATGGCCCATTGTGATGACAATGGCATGGAGCACTGTGATGCCAAGTGCCATGGAGGAATCTGATGAATAAGGTAATGGAGCATGATGATGACAATGGCTTGGAGCATTGTGATGACAAGGGTCAGGGAGCATTGTGCTGACAAGTGCATGGAGAATTGTGATGACAAGGGTCATGGAGCATTCTGATGACAAGCTTGTGGAGTATTTTGATGACAATGGCATGGAGCATTGTGATGAAAATTGCATGGGGCTTTGTGATGAAAAAGACATGGAGCCTTTTCGTGACAGGGTTCAAGGAGCATTCTTATGACAAGTGTCAGGGAGCATTGTGATGACAAGTGTATTGAGAATTGTGATGACAAAGGTCATGGAGCATTGTGATGAAAAGGGCATGGAGTATTGTGATGACAGGCATCATGGAGCGTTGTGATGACAAGTGCTTTGGAACATTGTGATCACAAGGGTTTGAAGCATTGTGATGACAGAGGTCATGGATCATTTTGATTTCAAGGAGCATGGAGCATTGTGATGACAAGGGAATGAAGAAAAGTGATCCCAAGGTTCATGGAGGATTGTGATGACAATGGTAATGGAGTATTGTGATGACAAGCGCATAGAGCATTGTAATAACAAGGTCATGTAGCATTTTGCTGACAAAGACATGGAGCATTGTGATAACAGGTGTCATGGAGCACTGTGATGACAATCGTCACGGAGCATTGTGAATACAGGGGTCATGGAGCATAGGGATGACAAGGGCATGGTTCATTGTGATGACAAGGGCCATGGAGAATTGGGCTGAAAATGTTCATGGAGTATTGTGATGACAGGGGTCATGGAGCATTGTGATTACAGGGGTCTTGGAGAATTATGATGACAGAGGTCCCGGATCATTGGGTTGTCAGCTGTCATGGAGTGTTGTGATGACAGTGGTCATGGAGCATTGTGATGATATTGGTCATGGAGCATTGTGATGAGAATGTCATGGAGCATTGGGCTGACAAGTTTCATGGATTATTGTGATGACATTGGGCATGGTGCATTGTGATGAGAAGGGCATGGAGCATTGTGATGAGAAGGTCAAGGAGTATTGTGAAGACAGGTGTCAGGGAGCACTGTGATGACATATGTCATGGTCCATTGTGATGACAATGGCTTGGAGCATTGTGAAGCCAAATGTAATGGAGAAATGTGAGGACAAATATAATGGAGCATTTTGATGATTATGGTTTGGAGCATTATGATGACAAGGGCCATTGAAAATTTTCATGACAAGGTCAAGAAGCATTGTGATGACAAGGTCCTGGAGCATTGTGATGACAAAACCATGGAGCCTTGTGATGACAAGTCTCATGGAGCATACTGATGAAAAGGGGCATGGAGCATTGTGATTACAGGGGTCTTGGAACATTGTGATGACAAGGGCATGGCACATTGTGAGGAGAAGACCAAGGAGCATTCTGATGGCATGCGTCCTTGTGTTTTGTGATGACAAGGGCATGGAGCATTGTGATTACATGGGTCTTGGAGCACTGTGATGGAAAGGGCATGGAACATTGTGATGAAAAAGGCATGGAGCCTTGTCATGACAGGGTTCAAGGAACATACTGACAAGTGTCATGGAGCATTGTGATGACAGGGGTCATGAAGAATTGTGATAACAAGAGCATGGAGCATTGTGATGACAAGAGCATGGAACAATGGTCTAATATGTTTCATGGATTATTGCGATGACAGTTGGAATGGCGCATTGTGATGACAAGGGCATGGAGCATTGTGATGACCAGTTGATGCAGTATTGTGAAGAGAGGTGTCAGGGAGCATTCTGATGACATATGTAGTGGCCCGCTCTGATGACAATGGCATGGAGCATTGTGATACCAAGTGTCATGGAGGATTCTGATGACAAAGGTAATGGAGCATTGTGATGACAAGGGCATGGAGCTTTGTGATGACATGTGCATGGAGCATTGTGATGACAAGTGCATGGAGCATTGCAATGTCAAGTGGATGGAGAATTGTGATGACAAGAGCATGTAACATTTTGATGAGAAGTGTCATGTAGCACTGTGATGACAAGGACGTGGAGAATTGTGATGACAAGGGACATGGAGCATTTTGATAACCAGGGCATGGTGCATTGTGATGACAGGGGTCATGGAGCATTATTATGAGAACGGCCATGGTGCATTCTGACATAAGATATCACTTATGAAAGGAATGTAAACATGGCTACATATGAACTGATTTAGGGAAGAGAACAGAGTATCAGATTTAGAATACAATATAACGCTTGCTTAAGGGGAAAGAGAGGTGGGGAGATGCACAAAACATAAGATTGATATTAGCACAGGTACCGTTCCATAATCCAAAAACAGAAGAGACAAGCCCTACTCCTTCCTCAGTGAACGGAACTCAACTTCCCTATTCCCCTCAGAGAAATATATCTGACTAGTAAGAATGTTAAAACCTATGTATTGATATGTCTCCGTAAGGGAACCAAGTGTGTTTAGAACGACATAAACATGGCAGTGAGAATCAGCTCAAACCCACTATAAAAATGAATTTCAAAACAAAACATAAAAACAGTAAAATTCTTACACAATACCTTCAGGGGTTCTGATGAAACCTGGAATGACCCTATCTACAATGACAGCTGGATGTGGCATAAGGCTGGTCACTTGGGACTGAGAGGATTGGTGAGATTGGGTGAAAAAATGCAGACCCTTTAAAGCAATAATACCTGCCACCCATTCCATGGTTCCCATCTCTCCAGGTAGAAGGGAATATCACTACAGTTATAACGTGTATGGGAACCTAGAGAATGGAAACCATCTGATGGTGAAAGGTTTGTAAAACTCTACTACTTTTTTCTCTCCTTGTGCTCCAGTTTGACATTCCAACTGCTTTACTATCAATCTCCCAACTTGGAAAGTCAGCCCCTATATCCTCCTGGTACGCACAGTTGGCAAATTGTGCAGAGGATATAAGGGAAGAGAGAGAACCAATGAGAGAGTAGCTGTAGGCATTTGGATGGCCACATGTCTCTCTAATTTTCCATCACAAAGAGGAATTAACCAAAGTCTCAGCCTGCCCCCCAGAACCAGTATAAGTCCAGAAGCAAAACTGTTGATTTGTAGTCAGATCACAAAAACGCGAGTTGAAAAATGGAGCTCAGGGCCACAGCAATTCACTAACCTGCAGAGTTATAAAGGACTACTCTCTTCGAAAAATCTGTTGAGGGAAAGCCACGAGGCGGAAGGGAAAATGAGGCAGAATGGCATGAAATAGATTTCAAGAGGTACATTGGAATCGCCTTTAAACACAGGAAAAGCATTACAACTTCGAAAATTATGGAAATGGCCATAAAGGGCATATGGGTTTTCACGTGCATATATGCAGGAGAAAACACATATGCCCTTTTTGGACAAGCAAGCAAGCGGGCAATGCAAATCTGCACTACAAAGAAGTATCACTTCCCACCGGTCAAAAGGGACATCCACAAAATGGGTAAAAACCAGACATGCCCTGGAGAACAGGGAGCCTTGTTATGCTGATGGGCGGGATGTAAATTGCCAACTGCCTCTCTGGAGGAGTGCATTGTGTTCCCTAAAACAAGTAAAAAACAGAGCTACAGAGCCAAGGGCACTTCCAGTCTAGGGAATATACCTTGGGAAAACTGAAAATAAATAAGACAGATCCACACCCAAATTCAGGGCTGCACTGCTTACAAAAACCTCAACTTGGGTACACATTAAATATCCCAGGAAAGACAAAAATGGTTCAAGAAATTGTGGTACTTACATATGATGGAATATCCCTCAGCCATGAAATCAATGTCATAAGGCCAGTAGCAGCAAAATGAGTGGATTCAGGTACGATAATTCTAAGTGAAAGAAGTCACACAGAAAAAGAAACTTATCATAAGATATCACTTATGAAGATCCTGTAAACATGGCTACACATGAACTGAGTTAGGAAAGAAAAGAGAGACTCACATTTAAAAAAAAAAACGCTTATGCTTGCTTAAGGGAGAAGGAGAGGTGGGGTGATGCATAAAATCAGAGTTTGATATTAGTACAGGTACCGTTCCAAAAACCAAATACGAAATAGACAAAACCTACACCTTCCTCAGTGAAAGGGACCCAACACCCCATATTCACCACAGAGTAATATATCTTAAAAGTATGAATCTTAAAACCTATGTATTGATATGTCTCCATAAGGGAATCAAGTGTGTCTAGACTGGCATAAACATGAGAGTGAGAATCAGCTCAAACCCACTGTAAAAAGGAATTTCAAATACAAAACGAAAAAACAGGGAAATTACTTTCAATTCCTTCAGGGTCTCTGATGAAACCTGGAATGACCCTATCTACAATGACAGCTGGATATGGCATAAGGCTGGACACTTGGGACTGAGAGGATTGTTGAGATTGGGTGAGCAAATGCAGACCCTTTAAAGCAATAATGAGGGACACCCATTCCATGGGTCCCAACTCTCCTGGTTGAAGGGAATATTACTACAGTTATTACATGTACGGGAAACCTAGAGAATGGACACACTGTGAATATGAAAGGTCTCTAAAACTCAACTAATAGTCCCACTCCTGGTGCTCCGGTTTGACATTCCAACTGCTTTACTATCAATCTCCCAACTTGGAGAGACAGCCCCTTTAACCTCCTGGTTCTCACACGTTGCCAATTTGGCAGAGGATGAAACGGAAAAGGAAGAACCAAAGAGAGAGTAGCTGTTAGGCATTTGGACGGGCATATGTCACTCTTATTTCCAGGGAGGAAGAAGTATTGACCAAAGTCTCATCCACACACCAGGAACCAGTATATGTTCTGAACCAAAATATTTGACTTGCTTTCAGCTCAGAAAAAACGAGTTAAATATGGAGTTCAGGGGCACAGCAATTCACAAACTGGCAGAGTAATAAAGGGCAACTATCGTCCAAAATTCTGTTGAGGGAAGGCAACGAGGCAAACTTGAAAGGGAGGCAGAATTGCAGGAAACAGATTTCATGAGGTACGTTGGAATCGCCTTTAAAGCACAGGAAGAGGGGCACAACTTCGACAATGATGCACTTGGCTTAAAAGGGTGTATGCATTTTCTCCTGAATATATTCAGGAGAAAACACATACGCCCTTTTTGGCCAAGCAAGCAAGTGGGCAATGCAAATCTTCACTACAAAGAAGTATCACTTCCCACCAGTCCAAAGGGACATCCACAAAAAGGGTAAAAACCAGAAAGGCAAGACAGGCCCTGGAGAACAGGGAGCCTTGTTATGCTGATGGGCGGGATGTAAATTGCCAACTGCCTCTCTGGAGGAGAGCATTGTGTTCCCTAAAACAAGAAAACAACAGAAATACAGAGCCAAGGACACTTCCAGTGAAGGGAATATACCTTGGGAAAACTGAAAATCAATAAGACAAAACCACACCAAAACTTAGGGCTGCACTGCTTACAAGAAACTCAACTTCGGTACACCTTAAATATCCCAGGAAATATAAAAAAGGTTCAAAAAATTGTGCTACTTACGTATGATGGAATATCCCTCAGGCATGAAATAAATGTCATAAGACCAGTAGCAGCAAAATGAGTGGCTACAGGAACGATAATTCTAAGTGAAATAAGTCACACAGAAAAAGAAACTTATCATAAGATATCACTTATGAAGATCCTGTAAACATGGCTACACATGAACTGAGTTAGGAAAGAGAAGAGAGTCTCACATTTAGAAAACACTCTTATGCCTGCTTAAGAGGGATGGAGAGGTGGGGTGATGCATAAAACCAGAGTTAGATATATGCGCAGGTAGACTTCCAAAAACCAAGTATGGAATAGACAAGACCTACACCTTCCTCAGGGAAAGGGACTCAAAACCCCATATTTCCCGCAGAGGAATATACCTGATTAGTAAGAATATGAAAACCTATGTATTGATATGTCTCTTTCAGGGAATCAAGTGCGTCTACACTGGCATAAACATGGCAGCGAGAATCAGCTCAAACCCACTATAAAAAGGAATTTGAAAAACAAAAAAACAGGGAAATTCTTTATAATTCCTTCAGGGTCTCTGATGAAACCTGGAATGACCCTATCTACAATGACAGCTGCATGTGGCATAAGGCTGGACACATAGGACTGAGAGGATTGGTGAGATTGGGTGAGCAAATGCAGACCCTTTAAAGCAATAATGCATGGCACCCATTCCATGGGTCCCAACTCTCCAGGTTGAAGGGAATATTACTACAGCTATAACATGTATGGGAAACCTAGATAATGGACACACTGTGAATACAAATAGTCTCTAAAACTCAACGTATAGTCCCTCTCCTGGTGCTCCGGTTTGACTTTCCAACTGCTTAACTATCAATCTCACAACCTGGAGAGACCGCATCTTTAACCCTCTGTTTCGCACAGGTTGCCAATTTCGCAGAGGATTAATGGGAAGAGGGAGAACCAATGAGAGAGTAGCTGTTAGGCATTTGGATGGGCATATGTCACTCTTATTTCCCGGGAGGAAGAAGAATTGACCAAAGTCTCCGCCACCCACCGGGAACCAGTATATGTCCTGAACCAAAATATTAGACTTGCGTACAGCTCAGAAAAAACAGTTAAAAAACGGAGCTCAGGGGCACAGCAATTCACAAACTGGCAGAGTAATAAAGGGCTACTATCGTCCAAAATTCTGTTGAGGGAAGGCAACGAGGCAAACTTGAAAGGGAGGCAGAATAGCAGGAAACAGATTTCAAGAGGTACGTTGGAATCACCTGTAAAGCACAGGAAGAGGGTCACAACTTCGACAATGATGCACTTGGCCAAAAATGTCGTATGCATTTTCTCCTGAATATATGCAGGAGAAAACGCATACACCCCTTTTTGGCCAAGCAAGCAAGCGGGCAATGCAAATCTGCACTACAAAGAAGTATCACTTCCCACCGGTCAAAAGAGACATCCACAAAATGTGTAAATATCAGAAAGGCAAGACAGGCCCTGGAGAACAGGGAGCCTTGTTATGCTGATGGGCGGGATGTAAACTGCCAACTGCCTCTCTGGAGGAGTGCATTGTGTTCCCTAAAACAAGTAAACAACAGAGCTACAGAGCCAAGGGCACTTCCAGTCTAGGGAATATACCTTGGGAAAACTGAAAATCAATAAGACAGAGCCACCCCAAAATTTAGGGCTGCACTGCTTACAAGAACCTCAACTTGGCTACACCTTAAATATCCCAGGAAATATAAAAATGGTTCAAAAAATCGTGGTACTTACGTATGATGGAATATCCCTCAGCCATGAAATCAATGTCATAAGACCAGTAGCAGCAAAATGAGTGGATTCAGGTACGATGATTCTAAGTGAAATAAGTCACACAGAAAAAGAAACTTATCATAAGATATCACTTATGAAGATCCTGTAAACATGGCTACACATGAACTGAGTTAGGGAAGAGAACAGAGTCTCACATTTAGAAAACACTCTTATGCCTGTTTAAGGGGGAAGGAGAGGTGGGGTGATGCATAAAACCAGAGTTTGATATAAGCACAAGTACTGTTCCAAAAACCAACTATGGAAGACACAAGACCTACACCTTGCTCAGTGAAAGGGACTCGAAACCCCATATTTCCCGCAGAGGAATATATCTGACTAGTAAGAATCTTAAAACCTATGTATAGATATGTCTCCGTAAGGGAATCAAGTGTGTCTAGACTGGCATAAACCTGGCAGTGAGAATCAGCTCAAACCAACTATAAAAAGGAATTTCAAAAACAAAACCAAAAAACAGGGAAATTCTTTACAATTCCTTCAGGGATTCTGATGAAACCTGGAATGACCGTATCTACAACGACAGCTGGATGTGGCATAATGCTGGACACATGGGACTGAGAGGATTGGTGAGATTGGCTGAGCAAACGCAGACCCTTTAAAGCAATAATGCATGGCACCCATTCCATGGGTCCCAACTCTCCAGGTTGAAGGGAATATTACTACAGCTATAACATGTACGGGAAACCTAGAGAATGGACACACTGTGAATACGAAAGGTATCTAAATCTCAACGAATAGTCCCTCTCCTGGTGCTCAAGTTTGACATTCCAACTGCTTTACTATCAATCTCCCAACTTGGAGAGACAGCACCTTTATCTTCCTGGTTCGCACAGGTTGCCAATTTGGCAAAGAATGAAAGGGAAGAGGGAGAAACAATGAGAGAGTAGCTGTTATGCATTTGGACGGGCATATGTCACTCTAATTTCCCGGGAGGAAGAAGAATTGACAAAAGTCTCAACCACTCACCGGGAACCAGTATAGGTCCTGAACCAAAATATTGGACTTGCGTTCAGCTCAGAAAAAACGAGTTAAAAATGAAGGTGAGGGGCACAGCAATTCACAAACTGGCAGAGTAATAAAGGGCAACTATCGTCCAAAAATCTTTTGAGGGAAGGCAACGAGGCGGACTTGAAAGTGAGGCAGAATAGCAGGAATCAGATTTCAAGAGGTACGTAGGAATCGCCTGTAAAGCAAAGGAATAGGTGCACAACTTAGACAATGATGCACTTGGCCAAAAAGGGCGTATGCGTTTTCTCCTGAATATATTCAGGAGAAAACGCATACGCCCTTTTTGGCCAAGCAAGCAAGCGGGCAATTCAAATCTGCACTACAAAGAAGTATCACTTCCCACCGGACAAAAGGGACATCCACAAAATGGGTAAAAACCAGAAAGGCAACACAGGCCCTAGAGAACAGGCAGCCTTGTTATGCTGATGGGAGGGATGTAAACTGCCAACTGCCTCTCTGGAGGAGTTCATTGTGTTCCCTAAAACAAGTAAACAACAGAGCTACAGAGCCAAGGGCACTTCGAGTCTAGGGGATATACCTTGGGAAAACTGAAAATCAATAAGACAGAGCCACCCCAAAATTTAGGGTTGCACTGCTTACAAGAACCTCAACTTGGGTTCACCTTAAGTATCCCAGGAAAGATAAAAATTGTTCAAAAAATTGTGGTACTTACGTATGATGGAATATCCCTCAGCCATGAAATCAATGTCATAATACCAGTAGCAGCAAAATGAGTGGATTCAGGTATGATGATTCTAAGTGAAATAAGTCACACAGTAAAAAGAAATTTATCATAAGATAATACTTATGAAGATCCTGTAAACATGGCTACACATGAACTGAGTTAGGAAAGAGAAGAGAGTCTCACATATAGAAAACACTCTTATGCCTGCTTAAGTGGGAAGGAGAGGTTGGGTGATGCATAAAACCAGAGTTTGATATAAGCACAAGTACCGTTCAAAAAACCAACTATGGAATAGACAAGACCTACACCTTCCTCAGTGAAAGGGACTCAGAAACCCATATTTCCCGCAGAGGAATATATCTGACTAGTAATAATCTTAAAACCTATGTATTGATAGGTTTCTTTTAGGGAATCAAGTGCGTCTAGACAGGCATAAACTTGGCAGCGAGAATCAGCTCAAACCCACTATAAAAATGAATTTGCAAAACAAAAAAATGGGAAATTCTTTACAATTCCTTCAGGGTCTCTGATGAAACCTGTAATGACCCTATCTACAACGACAGCTGCATGTGGCATAAGGCTGGACACATAGGACTGAGAGGACTGTTGAGACTGGGTGAGCAAATGCAGACCCTTTAAAGCAATAATGCATGGTACACATTCCATGGGTCCCAACTCTCCAGGTTGAAGGGAATATTACTACAGCTATAACCTGTATGGGAAACCTAGAGAATGGACACACTGTGAATATGAAAGGTTTCTAAATCTCAACGAATAGTCCCTCTCCTGGTGCTCCAGTTGGACGTTCCAACTGCTTTACTATCAATCTCCCAACTTGCAGAAGACAGCACCTTTACCCTCCTGATTGGCACAGGTTGCCAATTTGACAAAGGATGAAAGGTAAGAGGGAGAACCAATGAGAGAGTAGCTGTTAGGCATTTGGACGGGCACATGTCACTCTTGTTTCTTGGAAGGAAGAAGAATTAACCAAAGTCTCAGCCACCCACTGGGAACCAGTGTAGGCCCTCAACCAAAATATTGGACTTGCGTTCAGCTCACAAAAAACGAGTTAAAAAATGGAGCTCCAGGGCACAGCAATTCACAAACTGGCAGAGTAATAAAGGACAACTATCATCCAAAAATCTGTTGAGGGAAGGCAACGAAGCGGACTTGAAAAGGAGGCAGAATAGCGGGAAACAGATTTCAAGAGGTACGGTGGAATCGCCTTTAAAACACAGGAAGAGGGGCACAACTTCGACAATGATGCACTTGGCCAAAAAGGGCGTACGTGTTTTCTCCTGAGTATATTCAGAAGAAAACACATACGCCCTTTTTGGCCAATCAAGCAAGCGGACAATGTAAGTGTGCACTACAAAGAAGTATCACTTCCCACCGGTCCAAAGGGACATCCACAAAAAGGGTAAAAACCAGAAATTCAAGACAGGCCCTGGAGAACAGGGAGCCTTGTTATGCTGATGGGCGGGATGTAAATTGCCAACTGCCTCTCTGGAGGAGTGCATTGTGTTCCCTAAAACAAGTAAACAACAGAGCTACAGAGCCAAGGACACTTCCAGTCTGGGGAATATACATTGGGAAAACTGAAAATCAATAAGACAGAACCACCACAAATTCAAGGCTTCACTGCTTACAAGAACGTCAACTTGGGTACACCTTAAATATCCCAGGAAATATAAAAATGGTTCAAAAAATTGTGGTACTTACGCACGATGAAATATCCCTCAGCCATGAAATCAATGTCATAAGACCAGTATCAGCTAAATGAGTGGATTCAGGTACGATGATTCTAAGTGAAATAAGTCACACAGAAAAAGAAACTTATCATAAGATATCACTTATGATGATCCTGTAAACATGGCTACACATGAACTGAGTTAGGAAAGAAAAGAGAGACTCACATTTAAAAAACACTCTTATGCCTGCTTAAGGGGGAAGGATAGGTGGGGTGATGCATAAACCCAGAGTTTGATATAAGCACAGGTACCGTTCCAAAAACCAAGTATGGAATAGACAAGACCTACACCTTCCTCAGTGAAAGGGACTCAAAACCCCATATTTCCCGCAGAGGAATATATCTGACTAGTAAGAATCTTAAAACCTATGTATTGTTATGTCTCCGTAAGGGAATCAAGTGTGTCTAGACTGGCACAAAGATGGCACCGAGAATCAGCTCAAACCCACTATAAAAAGGAATTTCAAAAACAAAACAAAAAAACAGGGAAATTCTTTAAAATTCCTTCAGGGTCTCTGATGAAACTTGGAATGACCCTATCTAGAACGACAGCTGGAGGTGGCATAAGGCTGGACACATGGGACTGAGAGGATTGGTGAGATTCGTGAGCAAATGCAGACCCTTTAAAGCAATAATGCATGGCACCCATTCCATGGGTTCCAACTCTCCAGATTGTAGGGAATATTACTACAGCTATAACATGTATGGGAAACCGAGAGAATGGACACACTGTGAATACGAAAGGTTTCTAAATCTCAACGAATAATCCCTCTCCAGGTGCTCCAGTTTGACTTTCTAACTGCTTTACTTACAACCTCCCAACTTGGAGAGAGAGCACCTTTAACCTCCTGGTTCGCACATGTTGCCAATTTGGCAAAGGATGAAAGGGAAGAGGGAGAACCAAAGAGAGAGTAGCTGTCAGGCATTTGGACGGGCATATGTCACTCTTATTTCCCGGGAGGAAGAAGAATTGAACAAAGTCTCAGCCACCCACCGGGAACCAGGTCCTGAACCAAAATATTGGACTTGCGTTCAGCTCCGAAAAAACGAGTTAAAAAATGGAGCTCAGGGGCACAGCAATTCACAAACTGGCAGAGTAATAAAGGGCAACTATCGTCCAAAAATCTGTTGAGGGAAGGCAACGAGGTGGACTTGAAAGCGAGGCAGAATAGCAGGAAACAGATTTCAAGACGTACGTTCGAATCTCCTTTAAAGCACAGGAAGAGTGGCACAACTTCGACAATGATACACTTGGCCAAAAAGGGCGTAAGTGATTTCTCCTGAATATATTCAGGAGAAAACGTATACGCCCTTTTTGGCCAAGCAAGCAAGCGGGCAATGCAAATCTGCACTACAAAGTAGTATCACATCCCACCGTTCAAAAGGGACATCGGAAAAATGTGTAAAAATCAGAAAGGCAAGACAGGCCCTGGAGAACAGGGAGCCTTGTTATGCTGAAGGAAGGCATGTAAATTTCCAACTGCCTCTCTGCAGGAGTGCATTGTGTTCCGTAAAACAAGTAAACAACAGAGCTACAGAGCCAAGGGCACTTCCAGTCTAGGGAATATACCTTGGGAAAACTGAAAATCAATAAGACAGAGCCACCCCAAAATTTAGGGCTGAACTACTGACAAGAACCTCAACTTGGGTATACCTTAAATATCCCAGGAAAGACAAAAATGGTTCAAAAAATTGTCGTACTTACGTTATGATGGAATATCCCTCAGCCATGAAATCAATGTCATAAGACCAGTAGCAGCAAAATGAATGGATTCAGATATGATGATTCTAAGTGAAATAAGGCACACAGAAAAAGAATCTTATCATAAGATATCACTTATGAAAATCCTGTAAACATGGCTACACATGAACTGAGTTAGGAAAGAGAACAGAGTCTCACATTTAGAAAACACTCTTACGCCTGCTTAAAGGGGAAGGAGAGGTGGGGTGTTGCATAAAACCAGAGTTTGATATAAGTACAGGCACCATTCCAGAAACCAAATACAGAATACACAAGATCTACACCTTCCTCACTGAAAGGTTATCAAGACCCCATACTTCACACAGAGGAATAAATCTGACTAGTAAGAATCTTAAAACCTATGTATTGATATATCACCGTAAGGGAAACAAGTGTGTCTAGACTGGCATAAACATGACAGTGAGAATCAGCTCAAACCCACTGTAAAAAGAATTTCAAAAACAAAACAACAAAACAGGGAAATTCTTTACAATTCCTTCAGGGTCTCTGATGAAACCTTGAATGACCCTGAGTACAATGACAGCTGGATATGGCATAAGGCTGGACACTTGGGACTGAGAGGATTGGTGAATTTGGGTTAGCAAATGCAGACCCTTCAAACCAATAATGCGTGGCACCCATTCCATGGTTCCCAACTCTCCATGTTGAAGGGAATATTACTACAGCTATAACATGTACAGGAAACCAAGAGAATGGACACACAGTGAATACGAAAGGTTTCTAAAACCCAACTAATTGTTCCTCTCCTGGTGCTCCGTTTTGACTTTCCAACTGCTTAACTATCAATCTCCCAACTTGGAGAGACAGCCCCTTTAACCTCCTGGTTTGCTCCGGTTGCCAATTTGGAAGAGGATGAAACGGAAAAGGGGGAACCAAAGAAAGAGTAGCTGTTAGGCATTTGGACGGGCACATGTCACTCTAAATTCCCGGCAGGAAGAAGAATTAACCAAAGTCTCAGCCACCCGCCGTGAACAATTATAGGTCCTGAACCAAAATTTTGGACTTGTGGTCAGCTCACTAAAAACGAGTTATAAAATGGAGCTCATGGGCACAGCAATTCACAAACTGGCACAGTAATAAAGGACAACTATCGTCCAAAAAATCTGTTACGGGAAGGCAACGAGGTGACCTTCTAAGCGAGGCAGAATAGCAGGAAACAGATTTCAAGTGGTTCGTTGGAATCACCTGTAAAGCACAGGAAGAGGGGCACAACTTCGAAAATGATGCACTTTACCAAAAAGGGCGTATGAGTTTTCTCCTGAATATATTCAGGAGAAAACGCATACGCCCTTTTTGGCCAAGCAAGCAAGTGGGCAATGCAAATCTGCACAGCAAAATAGTATCAATTCCCACCAGTCAAAAGGGACATCCACAAAATGTGTAAAAACCAGAAATCCTAGAGAGGCACTGGGGAACATGGAGCCTTGTTATGCTGATGGGCTGGATGTAAATTGCCAACTGCCTCTCTGGAGGAGTGCATTGTGTTCCCTAAAACAAGTAAACAACAGAGCTACAGAGCCAAGGGGACTTCCAGTCTAGGGAATATACCTTGGGAAAACTGAAAATCAATAAGATAGAGCCACCCCAAAATTTAGGGCTGCACTGCTTACATGAATCTCAAATTGAGTACTCTCTAAATATCCCAGGATAGATAAAAATGATTCAAAAAATTGTGGTACTTATGTACGATGGATTATCCCTCAGCCATGAAATCAATGTCATAATGCCAGTAACAGGAAAATGAATGGATTCAGGTACGATGATTCTAAGTGAAATAAGTCACACTGAAAAACAAACTTATCATAAGATAGCACTTATGAATTTTCTGTAACATGTCTACACATGAACTGAGTTAGGAAAGGGAACAGAGTCTCACATTTAGAAAACACACTTATGCCTGCTTAAGGAGGAAGGAGAGGTGGGGTGATGCATAGAACCAGAGTTTGATATTAGTACAAGTACCATTCCAAAATCAAAATACGGAATAGACAAGACCTACACCTTCATCAGTGAAAGGGACGCAAAACCCAATATTCTGCGCAGAGGTATATATCTGACTAGTAAGAATCTTAAAACCTATGTATTGATATGTCACCGTAAGGGAATCAAGTGTGTCTAAACTGGCATAAACATGGCAGTGAGAAACAGCTGAAACCCAGTACAAAAAGAAATTTCAAATACAAAAAAAAAAAAAAAACAGGGAAAATCTTTACAATTCCTTCAGGGGCTCTGATGAAATCTGGAATGACCCTACCTACAATGAGAGCTGGATGTGGCATAAAGCTGGACACTTGAGACTGAGACGTTTGGTGAGACTGGGTGAGCAAATGCAGACCCTTTAAAGCAATAATATGTGACACCCATTCCATGTGTCCCAACTCTCCTTGTGTAAGGGAATATTACTACAGCCATAACATTTAGGGGAAACCTAGAGAATGGACAAACTGTGAATACGAAGGGTTTCTAAATCTCAACTTATAGTCCCTCTCCTTGTGCTCCAGTTTGACCTTCCAACGGCTTTACTATCAATCTCCCAACTTGGAGCGATAGCCCGTAAAACCTCCTGGTTCGCACAGGTTGCCAATTTGGCAGAGGATGAAAGGGAAGAGGGAGAACCAATGAGAGAGTAGCTGTTAGCCATTTGGACAGGTACATGTCACTTTAATTGCCCGGCAGGAAGTAGAATTAACCAATGTCTCAGCCACCCGCCGGGAACCAGTATAGGTTTTGAACTATAATTTTGGATTTGCTGTCAGCTCACAAAAACGAGTTGAAAAATGGAGCTCAGGGGCACAGCAATTTACAAACTGGCAGAGTAATAGAGGACAACTATCGTCCAAAAATCTTTTGAGGGAAGGCAGAGAGGCGGACTTTAAAATGAGGCAGAATAGCAGGAAACAGATTTCAAGAGGTGCGTTGGAATCACCTTTCAAGCACAGGAAGAGGGGCACAACTTCGGCAATGATGCACTGGGCCAAAAAGTGTGTATGCGTTTTCTCCTGAGTATATTCAGGAGAAAATGCATACGCCATTTTTGGCCAAACAAGCAAGCAGCAATGCAAATCTGAACTACAAAGAAGTATCACTTCCCACCGGTCAAAAGTTACATCCACAAAATGGGTAAAAACCAGAAAGGCAAGACAGGCCCTGGAGATCAGGGAGCCTCGTTATGCTGATGGGCGGGATGTAAGTTGCCAAATGCCTCTCTGGAGGAGTGCATTGTGTTCCCTAAAACAAGTAAACAACAGAGCTACACAGCCAAGGGCAGTTCCAGTCTAGGGAATATACCTTGGGGAAACTGAAAATCAATAAGACAGAGCCACCCTAAAATTTAGTGCTGCACTGCTTACAAGAACGTCAACTTGGGTACACCTTAAGTATCCCAGGAAAGACAAAAATGGTTCAAGATATTGTGGTACTTACGTACGATGGAATATCGCTCAGCCATGAAATCAATGTCATAAGGCCAGTAGCAGCAAAAAGAGTGGATTCAGGTACGATGATTCTAAGTGAAATAAGTCACACAGAAAAAGAAACTTATCATAAGATATCACTTATGAATGTCCTGTAAACATGGCTACACATGAACTGAGTTAGGAAAGATTACAGAGTAACTAATCTTATCATTAGTTATCACTCATAGCGGGAATGTACGCATGACTACACATGAACTGAATTACAAACACAACAGAGTCACACATTTAGAAAACATCTTCTGCCTGCTTAATGGGAAAGCCGAGGTGGGGTGATGCATAAAACCACAGTTTTAAATTAGCACAGTTACCGTTATATAAACCATGTATGTAATAGACAACACCTACTCCTGGCACAATAAACTGGACTCAACACCCCCTATTCATTGCAGAGGAATATGTCTGACTCTAAGTATTTTAAAACATATGTATTCTCATGTCTCCATAAAGGAATCATGTGTGTGTATAATGGCATGAACACAGCACTGAAATTCAGTTAAACCCACTTATAAAAATAAATTTCAAAAGCAAAATGCAAAAACAGAGAGAAAGTCTTAAAAATTACGTTCAGGGCCTGTGATGCAAGCTAGATTGACCACCTTTACACCCTCAGCTGGATGAGACATAAGACTGGACTCTTGGGGCTGACAAGATTGCTGAGGTTGTGTGAACAAAAGAACACCACTTAGAGCAATACTGTGTGCTACCCATTCTAGTGGTCCCAACTCTCCAGGTTTAAGGGAATCTTCCTACAGTTAAAACATGCATGGGAAACCCAGTGGATGGTACACTGTGTAATTGGAAAGTTTTCTAAAAGGTACCTCATTTTTCCTTTTGTCGTGCTCGGCTTTGCCATTCCATCTGCATTACTCAAAATCTCCCCATTTGGAGTGTCAGTGCCTTTACCCTCCCGTTATGCACAGTTTGCAAACTGTGCAGAGGATGAACAGGAAAAGGGGAAATAAATGAGAGATTAGCTGTAGGTGTTTGGATGGGTACATGTCACTCTAGTTTCCCATCAGGAAGAATAATTAACCAAAGGCTCAGCCTGAAGCCCCGGAACAGGACTAGGGCTTAAAGCCATCCTGCGGTATTGCAGCCAGCTCACAAAGAGGCGAGTTGAAAAATGGAAATCAGGGGCACAGCAATTCACACACTTGCAGAATTATAAAGGACAACTATCATCCAGAAATATATTGAGGAAAGGCAGTGAAGAGGATTTGAATGCAAGGGAGAATTGAAGGAAACAGATTTCAAGAGGTAGATTGGAGTCATCTTTAAAGCACATGAAAAGCGACAGAATTTGGACAATGTTGCCCTTGGCTGAAAAGGGATTATGTGTATTTTCTTGAATATATTTGGGAAAAAATGCATATGCCATTTTTGGCTAAGCAAGCCATCAGGCATTGCAAATCCACACTACAGAGAAGTGTCCCTTACCTCCAGTCAAAAGGGCCATCCACATACAGTGTAAAAACCACAAATGCAGGAAAGGCCATGGAGAAAATGGAGCCTGGTTACGCCGATGGACAGGATGTAAATTGCCAACAGCCTCTCAGGAGAACTGTATGTTGTTTTCTAAAACAGAGCTACAGAGTATAGCACACTTCCACTCATGGGCGTGTATTTTGGGAAAACTAAAAATCCACAACACACAGCCAGCCCAAAATTTAGGGCTGCTCTGTTTACAAGAACCTCGACTTCGGTACACTTTATATATCCCAGGAAAGGAAAAAAAAATGGATATAGATGTTGTGGTACTTATATACAAAGGAAAGTCACTCAGACATAAAATCAATGTCATAAGGCCAATAACAGCATAATGAGTGGCTTTAGGTACAATGATGCTAAGTGAAATGAGCCACAAAGAAAAAGAAACTTATTGTAATATATCACTTATAGAGGAAATGTAAACATGGCTACACATGAACTGAATATCAAAAGAGAACAGAGTTACACATTTAGAAAACACACTTATGCCTCCTTAAGGGGAAAGGTGACGTGGGGTGATGTGTAAAAGCAGAGTTTGAAATTAGCACAGATCCTATTCCATATACCAAATAGTTAATAGACAACACCTACTCCTTTCTCAATGAACTGGACACAAAACACCCTATTCACTGAAGAGGAATATATCTGACTGGTAATAACCTTGAAACCTATGTATTTATATGTCTCCATAATGGAATCAAGTGTATGTAGATTGGCATAAACACAGATCAATGGAACAGGACAGAAAGCCCAGAGATAAACCTACATACCTATGGCTATCTCATGTATGACAAAGGAGCTAAGGATATACAATGGAGAAAAGACAGTCTCTTCAGTAATTGGTGCTGGAAAAACTGGACCCCTACACATAAAAGAATGAAATTAGAACACTCCATAACACCATACACATAAATAGACTCTAAATTGATTAGAGATCTAAATATAAGACCAGACACTATAAAACACTTAGAGGAAACCATAGGCAGAACACTCTATGACATAAATCACAGCAAGATCCTTTTGGACCCACCTCCTAGAGAAATGGAAATAAAAACAGAAATCAACAAATGGGACCTAATGAAACTTAAAAGCTTTTACACAGTACAGGAAAACATAAACAAGATGCAAAAACAACCCTCAGAATGGGAGAAGATATTTTCAAATGAAGCAATTGACAAAGGATTAATCTCCAAACTTTACAAGCACCTCATGTAGCTCAATATCACAAAAACAAACAACCCAATCCAAAAACGGGCAGAAGACCTAAATAGACATTTCTCCAAAGAAGATATACAGATTACCAAGAAACACATGAAAGAATGCTGAACATCACTAATCATTAGAGAAATGCAAATCAAAACTACCGTGAGGTATCACCTCACAGCAGTCAGAGTGGCAATCATCAAAAAAATCTACAAAACAATAAATGCTGCAGAGGCCTTTATTGGAGAAAAGGGAACACACTTGCACTGTGGGTGGGAATGTAAATTGATATGGGCACTAGGGAGAGCAGTACGGAGGTTCCTTTAAATAACTAACAATAGAAGTACCATATGACACAACAATCCATGTACTGGGCATTTGCCTTGCGAAAACCATAATTCAAAAAGAGTTATGTACAAAAATGTTGATTGCAGCTCTATTTGCATTAGCCAGGACATGGAAGCAACCTAAGTGTCCATCGACAGATGAATGGATAAAGAAGATCTGGCACATATATACCATCAAATATTACTCAACCATAAAAAGAAGCAAAACTGAGTTATTTGTACTGAGGTGGATGGACTTAGAATCTGTCATACACAGTGAAGTAAGTCAAAAAGGGAAAAACAAATACTGTATGTTAACAGAGATATATGGAATCTAATGAAGAAAAAAAAAGATTTTGAAGAACCTAGTGGCAGGACAGGATTAAGGACACAGACATAGAGAAAGGACTTGAGGACACCGGAAGGGGGATGGGTAAGCTGGGACGAAGTGAGAGAGTGGCATGGACATAAATACATTACCAAATGTAACACCGATAGCTACTGAGAATCAGCCACATAGAACAGGGAGATCAGCTTGGTGCTTTGTGACCACCTAAAGGGGTGGGATATGGAGTGTGGGAGGGAGATACAAGAGGGAGGGGATCTGGTGATATTTGTATATGTATAGCTGATTCACTTTGTTATACAGCAGAAACGAACACTCTATTGTAAAGCAATTATACTTCAATAAACGTGTAAAAGGAAAAAAATAAAAGCCCAAGGATAAACCTACACACTTATGGTCAACTAATCTATGACAAAGAAGGCAAGACTATACAATGGAGATAAGACAGTCTCTTCAATCATTGGTGCTGGGAAATATGGAGAGCTACATGTAAAAGAATGAAATTAGAACACTCCCCAACACCATACATAAAAATATATTCAAAATGGATTAGAGACCTTAATGTAAGACCAGACAGTATAAAACTCTGAGAGGAAAACTTACGAAGGATACTCTGACGTAAATCACAGCAAGATCTTTTTTGATCCACCTCCTATAGTAATGAAATAAAAAAGAAAACTAAACAGATGGGACCTAATGAAACGTAAAAGCTTTTGCAAAGCAAAGGAAACTACAAACAAGACGAAAAGACAACCCTCAGAATGGCAGAAAATATTTGCAAACGAATCAATGGACAAATGATTAATCTCTAATATATATAAACAGCTCATGCAGCTCAATGTTAATAAAACAAACAACCCAATACAAAAATGGAAGATCTAAATAGACATTTCTTCCAAGAAGACATAGAGATGGCCAGTATGCACATGAAAATCTGCTGAACATCACTAATTATTAGAGAAATGGAAATCGAAACTACAATGAGGTATCACGTCACACCTGTTAGAATGGGCATCACCAGAAAATCTACAAACAACAAATGCTGGAGAGGGTGTGGAGAAAATGAACCTTCTTCCACTATTGTTGGGAATGTAAATCTATACAGTCTCTATGGAGAACAGTATGGAGGTTCCTTAAAAAACTAAAAATAAAATTACCATATAATCCAGCAATCCCACTACTGGGCATATACCCAGAGAAAACCATAAATCAAAAAGACACATTCACCACAATGTTCACTGCAGCAGTATTTACAATAGACAGGTAATGAAAGCAACCTAAGTGCCCACGGACAGACGAATGGATAAAGACGTGGTACATATATACAATGGAATATTACTCAGCCATACATAGGAATGAAATTGGGTCATTTGTAGAGACCTCGATGGATCTAGAGACTGTCATACAGAGTGAAGTAAGTCAGAAAGAGAAAAACAAATATTGTATATTAATGCATATATGTGGAACCTAGAAAAATGATACAGATGAACCAGTTAGCAGGGCAGAGATAGAGACAGATGTAGAGAACAAACATATGGACACCAAGGAGGGAATGCCATGTGAGGGTGGTGGTGGGATGGATTGGGAGACTGGGATTCACATGTGCACACTTATATGTATAAAATACATATCCAATAAGAACCTGCTGTATAAAAGAAATAAATTTAAAAAAAATAAAAATAAATAACATTTAATAAAATAAAACAGAAAAAATGTTTTTCCCTTCATATAGACGTCTTTATATTAATGCATTATTTCCATGTTTATATCTCCAAATTAAAAAAAAAGAGGAATAAATAAAATCTAACTTGAACCAAAAAGAAAAAAAGAAAGAAAAAAAACAGAACTCACCAGTTATACAGAGGAAAATCGTATCAGGGCACTTGCTCCAGTGGTAAAAAAATTCTTAAGTTGGTCAGAGGTGGGAAATCGTCTCCCATGCCGTCAGCAGCGCTCTCCCCCACAAGGAGCATCCTCATTGCAAAGCTGTGGGACTGTGTCGAGGTGTCTGTGAGTAAATGTGAGCTGAGCCCCAGTCCTGTTGCAGCTGAACTCTTCCCACCCTTTCCAGGTAAAACACCTGAATATGTACAAGCACTTGCAAGCCTAGAGGAAGGGCTGTGGAGCCACACTAGCGAGAGCACGCAGGCCGACTTGGTGCCTGCAGGCCAGTCAGGATGGTCCTGGTCCCAGATGCTCTTCTGGAAGCTTTTCATTTCCCTGCCTGAGATACCCCTCCTCCCACAGCCCCCACTGCTTTTTTACTTCCTCACCTCTGCCTGGGGAGAAATTCCAGTGGCAGGTATGGGTGACACATCCTCTTTATTAGCAGGTGGCAGCCTGGCAACTCCTGCAGAAAGTCCAGCAGAGCCCCACTCACACTGGGCCACCCACAAAGCCACGGCCTGTCCCTCCCTCCCACCACCCCAGCCCCGAAACTGCTGACGGGGCAGAGAATATGGCGTCAGTCACAGTTACAGGGGCTCTTGCTGACTGGAGAGGTGTTTATATTGACCTCAACCCAGGCACACCTGTGGGGGGGTTTGGCAGGCAGTGTCAGGCTGCCCAAATCAGCCAATCCTCACCCCTCAGGGGTTCACAGTTGCAGAAAATGAACCTTGCTAAACGGGTCAGTCCCAAGGAACAGGTGTGGGCTCTTGAGAGTCAGGCTAGACAAGGGGCTGCAGCTGCGGCTTGTTTTCTTATCATTTTATCTGGTCCATGAGTGGAAAACAACTTCAAGAAGACCCTATCCTAATGAGAGGAACCCAGGAGTCAGGGAGAGGAGTGATGGTGGGTGGAGACAGAGGCCTGGTGCCCTGGCTGCAGTGGAAGTGTCTGGAAGACCAGGCAGAGAGAGGCTGCACAGAGTGAAAGCCAGGGTCACAGACCTGTCAGAGCTGCTGTTTGTTAGTTCAAGTCCTGCTCTGAAGTGTTCTGTGTCAGCTGTGAGCGACAGGTGAGCTGTGGTTTCTCTGCAAGGTGGGCTATGTGCACATTTCCTGTGTGTCCAGCCCTGCTGGGGTACCTGCCCAGGGGAGTTCCGTATCCTGGGAAGGGCCTGACTATGAGAGCCCCATGGGCTGCTGGGTAGCTGCACAGCTGAGCTCCGTACCCAGGGAGGGACTTGAACACGAGAGCCCCGTGGGCTGTGGGGTGCGGGATGCAGCTCAGGTGAGCTCCATATCCTGGGATTGGCCTGACCACGAGAGCCCCATGGGCTGCTGGAGACCTGGTAAAGGATATCAGGACAGTCAGTGAAGCCACCGAGGATATACATCCAGTAGCTCCTATTTCCTACACCCTGCTGCTCATTCTACCATCCACCAGGCCATGGCATTCTGTATTACACTTCAATGATGCCTTCTTCTGTATTCCATTCATCTCAGAGTCACAAGAATTTTTGGCTTCTGAGTGGCAGGACACAACATGCAACACAAGCAATAATGCTGGGCCGTCCTGCACCAATGGTTCAAAAATCCCCACACCATCATTGGGGAAATGTCCTCTAAAGACCTAAACGTTCTACCTCTTTAAAAGGGAACCCTCCTTCAATATGCAGATGACATTCTGATCGCCAGGCCTACTAAAGACGCCTCTGAACTACCTAGCCAAGAAAGGATAGAAGGTGTCCAAGAAAAAGGCTCAAATATCCCAGGCTCAGGTGACATGCCTGGGCTTCATTCTCACAGATATTCGGAGAAATGCATCCCAGGATAGGGAAGAAGCCATTTGCAGCCTTACCTCTTCTAAAACTAGAAGACAGCTTAGGGGTTCCTGGGGAGGCCAAGGTTTTCTCCATCTGGATCCCTAACTACAGTCTAATAGCTGGGCCTCTACATGAAACACTGACACGAAAAGATGATGATCCTTTTGAATAGAATCCAGAAGCAGCCTTTCAAGAATGGAAAGAGCAGTCAATTCAGATCCTTGCCCAGGAACTCACAAATTTAGCTAAACCCTTTGACCTTTACATACCCGGTCAAAGGTTAATCACCCTTGGAGACTTAGTGCAAAAACTGGGACCACTTGAAATGGAGCAACACAAGAATGCCCTTCAGGTATGATAAACTATGGTCACCAAGGGCTTTGCCCACCGACTCATCAGGCCAGGATACTTGGGTATCGAAAAAGCTAGAAATCAGCAGCCCGCAAGGCCAGCTCCCTCCTAAGGGAAAAGGACCCCACGTCGTGATCCTAACCACCCATCATGCCCTGAAGTTGCAGGGGTCGCTCTGTGGACACACTGACCTCGAGTGAGGAGGCCTTCCAACTCCAACCTCCAGAGAGACAAGTGGGGGCATCGGGCCCCCAAGATGACTTGTGTGACCATCACTTGACCTGGAGTTTCTCTCAGAAAACAACAAGACTGGGCCCCGAAAGAGCAGACTACTGCTTGCAGGACTTACTGCACACAGAGGGGAGCTAATAAGCTTGGTGGGGGAAAAGTATATCACGCTTTCACCATAGAAAACCCTACAGACACCGTGGTGATGGTGGCCAATAGGACCGGCTGGACTGCTGGCTACTTCTAAAGGCCGTTGACTCAATGGACGTCATGGTCCTGGATCACCACTGACCCTGGACTGTCTGGGAGTTGCGCGGGCAGGGCTCTGACACATGGTGCTGTTTGTACATTAATTCAGGGACCTAATTAAAGAAAGCACAGACTACTGGTCAGAGCATCTAGACTGGCAAAAACCGTCAGCCTAAGGTCAGCGAACAAATGTGGGGTGGGGTGAAACCTGCCACCACAGCATCTTTGCGCATCTCTTTCCTGGACCCTTAAAGGTCATTAGAATCTATAACACTTCCAATGCTGGTGCTCAGGCGGACGAGAAGTGAGGCAGTAGGCCTTGGGACAATCAACCTCACCTGGAGGCTGGTGGGGAGACGTTTTGCCCCTCCCCCCAGGTATCAGGGCTCCCACCACAGCATGAAGCAGTTACAAAAGAGGGGTCTGCACCCTCAACACCCCATGAATGAGGAACGGAACAAAATGCAGAGGAGGTGTTCGTCTCTGGCAAAGTTCATTAAAAATTCCTGGGAGATAAAAAGAGAATCTGGGCAATAAAATAAAGTCTAACCTGTTTTTCCTTTGTGCTTTGTGTAATTTCATGTGCTCCTAGGGTTCCGCATGCAGAGGTCCCACACCCAGCACTTCAGACCCGATTTCCTAGTGCAGAATGGCTGGGTCGACACCTCAGCTAGCGGAGTCCCATGCAGACTCCACGGCATAGAGCCTGAGCTGCAGCCAACCCAGCCTTCGAGAGCTCCATCCCCTAACTCCCACTGACGCTGCCGGGATCCCTACACAGTAGCCCAGCCCACAGCCCGTGGGGGAGTGCACACTCTCACCTCTCCATTCGGTTTTCAAAATAATGTTTCCTTTGCTTCTGAACCAAACTCAGTCTTGATCTGTTGGCTCCAATGACACTGGGCTCTGGGACTCCTGTTGGGGTCCACTCTGGAGGATCAGTAACAGAAATTGAGAACATTGTAACTTCAATGAACAGATGTGTGAGCCAAACTGTAGTTAACATAGAGCAGTGTATAATGCTCGGGTAAAATAAGATTTTTCTAAGACTTACATTTGATAATTCCATCACTTTACTATAAGCAAGTTCAGTGAAGACGTCTGTCTTATTTGTCAGGTCAACATTAGAGAAATGAAGTGATTTATTTCCATGGTTGTACATCGAATACTCTTGGCTGAAGCTTCAATCTTGTTTTGAATGCTTTTCCATTGAAAAGGATACCTCTCTTTCAGCTCCCCCATTTCTGAGAAGTATAAAATCTTATAATTTATTATTACCAAAGGGGAAAGGTCGGAAAAGGGATAAATTAACAGTTTGGGATTAACATATACACACTGCTATGTATAAAATAGATCATCAACAAGGAACTACTGTATAGCACAGGGAACTACACTGAATATTTTGCAATAACCTATAAGGGGAAATAATCTGAAAAAGAATCGATATTTTTATTGACATCATCTATCAATGACAAATAAAATGTAACCTAAGCAAGGCCGATGGTGAGCGCTTCTGAACCTGAAGATTTCAATCATCTAAAGTTTGGGCTCTGCCTATTTCCCAAGGCCCTTAATGGACATACGTGTAGGCGTAGCTTAAAAATTCCCCAGTTTGGGGTTCGGGGAGGCACTGATTTGGAAAAATCCCTGGTGTTCTCCTTCCATGCACGGGACCCTTCCTACAGATAAAACATGCCTGTCACACCTAGAGGATGGTACACCGTTTGATCGGAAAGTGTTTGGAAAAGGCACCTCATCTCCTCATCGCCTGGTGCACGGGTTCACCCCTCCAGCATCTTTCCTGACGATCTCCTTACTTGGGGATATCAGCACCGTCAACATCCTGTTGCACACAGTTTGGAATTTGTCCAGAGGATGAAGCGGAAGGATGAGAAAAATTTAGAGACAAGTCTTAGTTGTTCAGACAGGCAAATGCCACTCTAATTTCCTATCTGGAAGACAAATTCATCAAAGGCTAGAATTGCCCATGGAAACAGAATAGGGCTAGAGGAAATCCCGCTGTTTTGTGTCCAGTTTCCAAAAACACAAGTTGAAAAATGGAACTCGGGGGCAATAAAATTCATGAAACTGCAGAGTTGAAAATATCTATTGTCGAAAAAGGTCTTGAGGTAAGTCACAGAAAATGACTTGTAAGCAAGGGAGAGTGGCAGGAAACAGATTTGAAGAGGTAGAAAGGACTCCCCATTAAAGCACAAGAAAAGGGGCTGAACATCGCCAATGATGCAGTTGGCCCAAAAGGGCGTATGCATTTTTTTGTGAATATATTCAAGTAAAGGCCATACACACTTTTTATACAACCAAACAGGTGGGCACTGGAAATCAATACTACAAAATGCATCACTTCACATCAGTCAGAAGGGCCATCCACATAAAGTGTAAACACCAGAAATGCCGGACAGGGTGTGGAGAAAAGGGAGCCCTGTGAGGCTGATAGTGGAAATGTAATGTGCCAACGGCCACTCTGGAGAAGTGTATTGTGTTTGCTAAAACATCTGAAAACTGAGCTACAGAGCATAGGGCACTTGCACTCATGGGCGTATACCTTGGGAAAAACAAAAAATGACAGAAAACAGGCACTCCAACATTTACCACCTCTCTGTTAAAAAGGGCCTCCACTTGGATATAACCTAAATGTCCCTGGAAGGATATAATGGATAAAAGAGATGGGGTACTTATGTAGAGTGGAATATTACTCATCCAGAAATCAATGAAATAAGGCCAGTTGGAACAACTCTGGAGGAGTTACATACGATCATTCTAAGTGACACATGTCAGAAAGAAAAAGACACATATCATAAGATGTCACTTAAAGGTGGAATCAAAAATGGCTACACATGAAATAAACTACAAAACAGAAACATAGTCAAATATGTAGAAAATAGACATAAGGCTGCTAAATGGGAAAGGTGGGGAATGGTGAGGTATTATCCAGGAGGTTGAAATTAGCAAAGATACCATTCCAAGTACCAAATTGAATAACTGGCAAGGCCTACACGGTACCTCAAAGAACGACACTCAGTCCACTCAAGTCACTGGAAAATAATACATATGACTCGTAGGCATCTGAGAAAGAATTTATTGTTGTCACACAGTACATGAATCAAGTGGATGTACAGCAGCAAAAAACAGAGCTTTGAAAATCAGCTGTAACCAATATAAAAATAAATTTAAAAATATTTATAAAAACAGTGAGACACACAAAAATTCTTACAACTTTTGTTGAAGGGTTACGATGTAACATGGATTGAACACATGTAGACCCACAGCAGGATGATATATAAGGCTGGAAGCTATGCACGCTGAGAGATGTTAGAGAGGCTGGGTGAGGAAATGCAGACCTTTTAAGGTAATACTGCCTGGTACCCATTCCATGGGTCCCAAAACTGCAGGTTCAAGGCAATCTTCTGACAGTGAAAACATGCCTGGGAAACCGAGATGAATGTACACCGTGTGCTCAGGAGAGGTGTCTAAAATGCACCTCATTTTTGATCTCCTGGTGCTGGGGTTCGCCATTCCAGCCACATTACTAACAATCTCCCCACTTGGAGAATCAGCACCTTTAACCTCCTGTTTCACACAGTTTGCAATTTTTGAAGAGGATAAATGGGAAGAGGAGGAACCAGTGAGAGATTAGCTGTAGGAGTTTTGACAGGCACATGTCACTCTAATATCCCTTTAGGAAGAGGAATTAACCAAAGGCTCAGCCTGCCTCCCCAGAACCAGAATAGGGCCGGAATCAATCCAATGGTTTGGCGGCCAGCTCACAAAAAAAGCGAGTTGCAAAATGGAGCTCAGGAGCAGACAATTCAAAGACCTGCAAAGATATAAATGATAACCAACGTCCAAAAATATATTCAGGTAAGGCAACGAAGAGGTTCTGAATGAGAGGCAGAATTGCAGGAAACATTTTTCAAAAGGTAGATTGTACTCACATTTAAAGCATATGAAAAGCAGCAGAATTTCTAAAATGATGCAGTTGGGCAAAAGGGTGTATGCGTTTGTTTCGTGAATATCTTCAGGAAAAAATCACATACAGAGTTTTTGGCCAACCAAGCAAGAGGGAAATGCAAATCCGCACAATAAAGAAGTCTCAATTTCCACTGCTCAGAAAGGCCATCCAAAAAATGTGTACAAATCAAAAATGCAGGAGAGGTCATGGAAAACAGGGAGACTAGTCACGCTGATGGGTGGGGTATAAATATCCAAGAGCTACTCTGAAGAAGTGTATGCTGTTTCCTAAAACATCTAAAATACAAAGCCCCCGAGCAAAGGGGACTTCAACTCATGGACATATAACTTGGGAAGACTAAATATCAACAAGACACAGGCACCCCAAAGTTTAGGGCTGCTCTGCATACAAGAACCTCAACTTCGGTACACCTAAAGTATCCCAGGAAAAAGAGAAATGCATAAAGAACTTGCGGTAATTTTGTACAATGGAATATCACTCAGACGTGAAATCAATGTCATAAGGCCAGTAGCAGCATAATGAGAGGATTTAGGTATGATGATTCTAAGGGAAATTAGTCACACAGAAAAAGAATCTTATCATAAGATATCACTTACAGAGGGAATGTCAACATCACAACACATGAACTGAATTAGGAAAGAGAGCAGCGTCTCACATTTAGAAAACACTCTTATGCCTCCTTAAGGGGAAAGGAGAGGTGGGGTGATGCATAAAACCAGAGTTTGATATTAGCACAGGTACCATTCCATAAACCAAATACAGAATAGACAAGACCTACACCTTCCTCAGTGAACGGGACTCAAAACCCCTATTCCCCACAGAGGAATATATCTGATTAGTAAGAATCTTAAAACCTATGTATTGATATGCCTCTGTAAGGGAATCAAGTGTGTCTAGACCGGCATAAACACGTCAGTGAAAATCAGCTCAACCCCATTATAAAAATGAATTTCAAAAACAAAACAAAAAACAGCGAAATTCTTACACAATTCCTTCAGGGGTTCTGATGAAACCTAGAATGACCCTATCTGCAAAGACAGCTGGATGAGACATAAGGCTGGACACTTGGGACTGAGAGGACTGGTGAGATTGGGAGAGAAAATGCAGACCCTTTAAAGTAGTAATGCATGCCACCATTCCATGGCTCCCAAATTTCCAGGTAGAAGGGAATATCACTACAATTATAACATGTATGGGAAACCTAGAGAATGGACACCCTGTGATGGCGAAAGGTTTCTGAAAGTCTCCTACATTTTCCTCTCCTTGTGCTACAGTTTGGCATTCCAACTACTTTACTATCAATCTCCCAACTTAGGAGAGTCATCCCCTATAACCTCCTGGTTCGCACAGTTTGCTAATTGTGCAGAGGATGAAAGGGAAGAGGGAGAACAAATCAGAGAGTAGATGTAGGCCTTTGGACGGACACATGTCACTCTAAATTCCCGTCAGGAAGAAGAATTAACCAAAGCCTCAGCCACCCACAGGGAACCAGTATAGCCACCCCTGGAACCAGTATAGTTCCTGAAGCAAAATTGTGGATTTGTGGTCAGCTCCCAATAATGGGATTTGAAAATTGGAGCTCAGGGGCAAAGCAAATCAAAAACCTGCAGAGTTATAAAGGACTACTCTCTTCCAAATATCTGTTGAGGGAAGGTAACAAAGCGGACTTGAAAATGAGGCAGAATTGCACAAAACATATTTCAAGAGGTAAATTGGAATCGCCTTTAAAGCACAGGAAAGGCATCACAACTTCGAGAATGATGCACTTGGCCAAAAACAGCATATGAATTTTCTCCTGAATATATTCAGGAGAAAAGGCATAGGCCCTTTTTGGCCAATCAAGCAAGCGCGCAATGCAAATCCACACTACAAAGAATTGTCGCTTACCACCGTTCAAAAAGGACATCCGAAAATCTGTAAAAACCAGAAAGGCAAGATAGAGGTGACAAGGGCATAAAGCAATATGATCCCAAGGTTCATGGAGGATTGTGATGACAAGCGCATGGAGCATTATGATGACAAGATTATGTATCATTTTGCTGTCAAAGGCATTGTGATGACAAGGTTCAAGGAGAACTGTGATGACAAGGTTCATGGAGCATTGTGATTACAGGGTTCATGGAGCATTGGGATGACAAGGGCATGGAGCATTTTGATGACAAGGTTCCCAGATCATTGTGTTGTCAGGGTTCATGGAGCGTTGTGATGACAGTGGTCATGGAGCATTGTGATGACAGAGGTCATGGAACATTGTGATGAGAACGTCATGGAGCACTGGGCTGAAAATTTTCATGGAGAATTGTGATGACAGGGGTCAAGGAGCATTGTGATCACAAGGGCCATGGAGACTTTTGCTGACAAGGCCGTGGAACATTTTGATGGCAGGGGTCATGGAGCATTTTTATGACATAGGAAATGGAGCATTGTGATGAGAATGTCATTGAGAATTGGTCTGAAATGTTTCATGGATTATTGTGATAACAGTTGGAATGGCGCATTGTGATGACAAGGGCATGGAGCATTGTGATGACCAGGTCATGCAGTATTGTGAAAAGATGTGTCCCAGAGCATTGTGATGACATATGTATTGGCCCATTGTGATGACAATGGCATGGAGCATTGTGATGACAAATGTCATTGAGGATTCTGATGACAAAGGTAATGGAGCATTGTGATCACAATGGCTTGGAGCATAGTGATGACAAGGTTCAGGGAGCATTGTGCTGACAAGTGCATGGAGAATTGTGATGACAAGGGTCATGGAGCATTCTGATGAAAAGCTTGTGGAGTATTTTGATGACAATGGCATGAAGCATTGTGATGAAAACGGCATGGGGCTTTGTGATGAAAAATGCATGCAGCCTTTTCATGAGAGGGTTCAAGGAGCATTGTGATGACAAGTGTATTGAGAATTGTGATGACAAAGGTCATGGAGCATTGTGATGAAAAGGGCATGGATTATTGTGATGACAGGCATCATGGAGCATTGTGATGACAAGTGTTATGGAACATTGTGATCACAAGTGTTTGGAGCATTGCGATGACAGAGGTCATGGATCATTTTGATTTGAAGGAGCATGTAGCATTGTGATGACAAGGGCATGAAGCAATGTGTTCCCAAGGTTCATGGAGGATAGTGATGACAATGGTAATGGAGTATTGTGATGACAAGTGCATAGAGTATTGTAATGAGAAGGTCATGTAGCATTTTGATGACAAAGGCATGGAGCATTGTGATGACAGGTGTCATGGAGCACTGTGATGACAAGCGTCACGGAGCATTGTGAATACAGGGGTCATGTAGCATTGGGATGACAAGGGCATGGATCATTGTGATGACAAGCGTCATGGAGTATTGGGCTGAAAATATTCACGGAGTATTGTGATGACAGTGGTCATGGAGCATTGTGATGACTAGGGAATGGAGCATTGTGATGACAAGAGTCCCAGATCATTGTGTTGTCAGGTGTCATGGAGTGTTGTGATGACAGTGGTCATGGACTATTGTGATGATATTGGTCTTGGAGCATTGTGATGAGAAGTTCACGGAGCATAGGGCTGAAAATATTCATGGAGTATTGTGATGACAGGGGTCATGGAGCATTGTGATGACAAGGAATGGAGCATGGTGATGACAAGGTCCTGGAGCCTTGTGATGAGAAGACCATGGAGACTTGTGATGAAAAGTCTCATGGAGCATTCTGATGATAAGGGGCATGGAGCATTGTGATTACAGGGGTCTTGGAGCATTGTGATGAAAAGGGCATGGAGCATTGTGAGGAGAAGGCCATGGAATATTCTGATGACATGCGTCATGGAGCTTTGTGATATCAAGGTCATGGAGCATTGTGATTACAGGGGTTTTGGAGCATTGTCAAGACAAGTGTCATGGAGCCTTGTGATGACAAGGCCGTGGAACTTTGTGATGGCAGGGGTCATGGAGCATTATTATGACAGAGGTAATGGAACATTGTGATGAGAAGGGCATTGAGCATTGGTCTGAAATGTTTCATGGATTATTGTGATGAGAGTGGGCATGGAGCATTGTGATGACAAGGGCATGGAACACTGTGATACATGGGTCATGGAGGATTGTAATGACAAAGGCATGGAGCATTGTGATGGGAAGGGCATCGAGCATTGTGTTGACAAGTGTCATGGTGCTTTGTGATGACAAGGGCATGGAGCCATGTGATGAGAGGGTTCATGGAGCATTGTGATGACAATGACATGGAGCATTGTGATGCCAAGTGCCATGGAGCTTTGTGATGACAATTGTCATTGAGCATTTTGATGACAAGTGTGTGGTGCATTGTGATGAGAAGGGCAGGGAGCATTTTGATGACAGGGTCATGCAGCAATTTGATGAAAAGTGTAATGGAACATTTTGATGACAGGGGTTATAGAACATTGTGATGCCAGGGGTCATGGATCTTTGGGATGAAAAGGGTCATGGAGCATTTTGATGACAGTGGTTATGGAACATTGTGATGTCAGGGGTCATGGAACATTGTGCAGAAAAGGGGATGTAGCATTGTGATGACAGGGGTCATGGAACATTGTGATAACAGGGGTGAGGGAGGATTGTGATGACTAGTGGTTGAACATTGTGATATCTCATGTGAGAGAGCATTTGGATGAGAAGTGCATGGAGCATTGTGATTACAAGGTTTATGGAGCATAGCGATGACAAGGTTGTGGATCATTGTGATGAAAATTGCATGGCACATTGTGATGACAAAGGTCATGAAGCTTTGTTCTGACAAAGGCATGGAGCATTGTGATGACAAGGGTCACGGAGCATTGTGATGAAAAGTTCATGGAGCATTGTGGTTACAAAGGTCACAGAGCCTTGTGATGATGCGGGAAAGGACCGTTGTGATGACAATCGTTATGAAGCATTGTGATGACTGGAGTCACGGGGCATTGTGAAGACAGGGTTCATGGAGCATTGTGATGACAAGGCCATGGAGCACTGTGATGACAGGGTCATGGAGCATTGGTCCAACAAGTTTCATAGATGATTGTGATGACAGTGGACATGGTGCATTGTGATGACAAGGGCATGGAGCATTATGATGACAAGGGCATGGAGTATTGTGAAGACAGGTGTCAGGGAGCATTGTGATGATATATGTCATGGTCCACTGCGATGACAATGTCATGGAGCATTGTGATGCCAAATGTAATGGAGGATTGTAATGACAAATATAATGGAGCATTGTTATGACTATGGCTTGGAGCATTATGATGACAAGGGCCATTGAGAATTTTCATGACAATTTCGTGAAGCATTGTGATGATAAGGTCCTGGAGCACTGTGATGAGAAAACCATGGAGCCTTGTGATGACAAGTCTCATGGAGCATACTGATGAAAAGGGGCATGGAGCATACTGTTTACAGGGGTCTTGAAACATTGTGATAACAAGGGCATGGAGCATTGGGATAACAAGGGCATGGAGCATTGGTCTAATAAGTTTCATGGATTATTGTGATGACAGTTGGAATGGTGCATTGTGATGACAAGGGCATGGAGCATTGTGATGACAAGTTCATGCATTATTGTGAGAAGAGGTGTCACGGAGCATTGTGATGACATATGTATTAGCCCATTGTGATGACAATGGCATGGAGCATTGTGATGTCAAGTTTCATGGAGGGTTCTGATGACAAAGGTAAAGGAGCATTGTGATGACAATGGCTTGGAGCATAGTGATGACAAGGTTCAGGGAGCATTATGCTGACAGTTGCATGGAGAATTGTGATGACAAGCGTCATGGAGCATTCTGATGACAAGCTTGTGGAGTATTTTGATGATAATGGCATGGAGAATTGTCATGAAAACGGCATGGGGCTTTGATTAAAAAAGGCAAGGAGCCATTTAGTGACAGGTTTCAAGGAGCATTCTGACGACAAGTGTCAGGGAGCATTGTGATGACAAATGTATTGAGAATTGTGATGACAAAGGTCATGGAGCATTGTGATGAAAAGGGCATGGAGTATTGTGATGACAAGCATCATGGAGCACTGTGATGAAAAGTGTTATGGAACACTGTAATCACAAGTGTTTGGAGCATTGCGATGACAGTGGTCATGGATCATTTTGATTTCAAGGAACATGGAGCATTGTGATGACAAGAGCATGAAGCAATGGGATCCCAAAGTACATGGAGGATAGTGATGACAATGGTAATGCAGTATTGTGATGACAAGCACATAGAGCATTGTAATGACAAGGTCATGTAGCATTTTGCTGACAAAGGCATGGAGCATTGTGATGACAGGTGTCATGGAGCACTGGGATGACAAGAGTCACAGAGCATTGTGAATATAGGGTTCATGGAGCATTGGGATGACAAGGGCATGGATAATTGTGATGACAAGGTTCATGGAGCATTGGGCTGAAATTGTTCATGGAGTATTGTGATGAAAGGGGTCATGGAGCATTGTGATGACTAGGGAATGGAGCATTGTGATGACAAGAGTCCCGGATCATTGTGTTGTCAGGTGTCATTGAGTGTTCTGATGACAGTGATCATGGAGCATTGTGATGAAAAGTTCATGGAGCATTGTGGTTACAAAGGTAACAGAGCCTTGTGATGACACGGGTATCGACCATTGTGATGACAAATGTTATGAAGAATTGTGATGACTGGAGTAACGGAGCATTGTGATGACAGGGGTCATGGAGTATTGTGATGAAACGGGCATGGAGCATTGTGCTGAGAATGGCATAGAGCATTGTGATGACATGTGTCATGGGGCATTGTAATGACAAGCGTCACGGAGCATTGTGAATACAGGGGTCATGGAGCATTAGGATGACAAGGGCATGGATCATTGTGATGACAAGTGTCATGGAGAATTGGGCTGAAAATGTTCCTGGAGTATTGTGATGACAGGGGTCATGGAGCATTTTGATGACTAGGGAATGGAGCATTGTGTTGACAAGAGTCCCAGATCATTGTGTTGTCAGGTGTCATTGAGTGTTGTGATGACAGTGATCATGGAGCATTGTGATGATATTGGTCTTGGAACATTGTGATGAGAAGGTCATGGGGCATTGGGCTAAAAATGTTCATGGATTATTGTGATGACAGGGGTCAGGGAGCATTGTGATGACAAGGGAATGGAGCATGGTGATAACAAGGTCCTGGAGCATTGTGATGAGATGACCAGGGAGACTTGTGATGACAATTTTCATGGAGCATCCTGATGAAAAGGGGCATGGAGCATTGTGATTACAGGGGTCTTGGAGCATTGTGATGACAAGGGCATGGAGCATTGTGATGACAAGGCCGTGGAACATTCTGATTACATGCGTCATGGAGCATTGTGATGAAAAGGGCATGGAGCATTGTGATTACAGGGGTCTTGGAGCATTGTGATGACAAGGGTCATGGAGCCTTGTGATGACAAGGCCGTGGAACATTGTGATGGCAGGTGTCAGGGAGCATTGTTATGACAGAGGTAATGGAGCATTGTGATGAGAAGAGCATTGAGCATTGGTCTGAAATATTTCATGAATTGTTGTGATGAGAGTGGGCATGGAGCATTGTGATGACAAGGGCACGGAACACTGTGATACATCGGTCATGGAGGATTGTAATGACAAGGGCATGGAGCATTGTGATGAGAAGGGCATCGAGCATTGTGATGACAAGTGTCATGGTGCTTTGTGATGACAAGGGCATGGAGCCATGTGATGAGAGTGTTCATGGAGCATTGTGATGACAATGACATGGAGCATTGTGATGCCAATGGTCATGGAGCTTTGTGATGACAAAGGTCATGGAGCATTTTGATGACTAGGGTGTGGTGCATTGTGATGAGAAGTGCAGGGAGCATTTTGATGACAGGGTCATGCAGCAATTTGATGAAAAGTGTAATGGAACATTTTGATGACAGGGGTTATAGAATATTGTGATGCCAGGGGTCATGGATCTTTGGGATGAAAAGGTTCATGGAGCATTTTGATGACAGGGGTTATGGAACATTGTGATGTCAGGGGTCATGGAACATTGTGCAGATAAGGGGATGTAGCATTGTGATGACAGGGGTCATGGAACATTGTGATAACAGGGGTGAGCGAGGATTGTGATGACTAGTGATGGAACATTGTGATATCTCAGGTGAGAGAGCATTTGGATGAGAAGTGCATGGACCATTGTGATTACAAGCTTTATGGAGCATAGTGATGACAAGGTTGTGGATCATGTTGATGAAAAGCGCATGGTACATTGTGATGAATAGGGTCATGGAGCATTGTTCTGACAAAGGCATGGAGCATTGTGATGACAAATGTCATGGAGCATTGTGATGAAAATTTCATGGAGCATTGTGGTTAAAATGGTCACAGAGCCTTGTGGTGACGCGGGCATGGACCGTTGTGATGACAAACGTTATGAAGCATTATGATTACTGGAGTCACGGGGCATTGTGATGACAGGGGTCATGGAGCATTGTGATGACAAGGGCATGGAGCACTGTGATGACAGGGGCATGGAGCATTGGTCTGACAAGTTTCATAGATGATTGTGATGACAGTGGACATGGTGCATTGTGATGACAAGGGCATGGAGCATTATGATGAGAAGGTCATGGAGTATTGTTAAGACAGGTGTCAGGGAGCATTGTGATGACATATGTCATGGTCCATTGCGATGACAATGGCATGGAGCATTGTGATGCCAAATGTAATGGAGGATTGTAATGACAAATATAATGGAACATTGTTATGACTACGGCTTGGAGCATTATTATGACAAGGGCCATTGAGAATTTTCATGACAATGTCGTGAAGCATTGTGATGACAAGGTCCTGGAGCACTGTGTTGAGAAAACCATGGAGCCTTGTGATGACAAGTCTCATGGAGCATACTGATGAAAAGGGGCATGGAGCATTCTGATTACAGGGGTCTTGGAACATTGTGATAACAAGGGCATGGAGCCTTGTGATGACAAGGGCATGGAGCTTTGTTCTAATACGTTTCATGGATTATTGTGATGACAGTTGGAATTGCGCATTGTGATGACAAGGGCATGGAGCATTGTGATGACGAGGTCATGCAGTATTGTGAGAAGAGTTGTCACGGAGCATTGTGATGACATATGTTTTAGCCCATTGTGATGACAATGGCATGGAGCATTGTGATGCCAATTTTCATGGAGGATCCTGATGACAAAGGTAAATGAGCATTGTGATGACAATGGCTTGGAGCATAGTAATGACAAGGTTCAGGGAGCATTTTGCTGACAATTGCATGGAGAATTGTGATGACAAGGGTCATGGAGCATTCTGATGACAAGCTTGTGGAGTATTTTGATGACAATGGCATGGAGCATTGTGATGAAAACGTCATGGGGCTTTGTGATGAAAAAGGAAAGGAGCCATTTTGTGACAGGGTTCAAGGAGCATTCTGTCGACAAGTGTCTGGGAGCATTGTGATGACAAGTGTATTGAGAATTGTGATGACAAAGTTCATGCAGCATTGTGATGAAAAGGGCATGGAGTATTGTGATGACAGGCATCATGGAGCGTTGTGATGAAAAGTGTTATGGAACATTGTGATAACAAGGGTTTGGAGCATTGCGATGACAGAGGTCATGGATCATTTAGATTTCAAGGAGCATGGAGCATTGTGATGACAAGGGCATGAAGCAATGTGATCCCAAGTTTCATGGAGTTTAGTGATGACAATGGTAATGCAGTATTGTGATGACAAGCACATAGAGCATTGTAATGACAAGGTCATGTAGCATTTTGCTGACAAAGGCATGGAGCATTGTGATGACAGGTGTCATGGAGCACTGTGATGACAAGCGTCACGGAGCATTGTGAATACAGGGGTCATGGAGCATAGGGATGACAAGGGCATGGATCATTGTGATGACAAATGTCATGGAGCATTGGGCTGAAAATATTCATGGAGTATTGTGATGACAGGGGTAATGGAGCATTGTGATGACTAGGGAATGGAGCATTGTGATGACAAGAGTCCCGGATCATTGTGTTGTCAGGTGTCGTGGAGTGTTGTGATGACAGTGATCATGGAGCATTTTGATGATATTGGTCTTGGAGCATTGTGATGAGAAGGTCATGGGACATTGGGCTGAAAATATTCATGGAGTATTGTGATGACAGGGGTCATGTAGCATTGTGATGACAAGGGAATGGAGCATGGTGATAACAAGGTCCTGGAGCATTGTGATGAGATGACCATGGAGACTTGTGAGGACAAGTCTCATGGAGCATTCTGATGAAAAAGGGCATGGAGCATTGTGATTACAAGGGTCTTGGAGCATTGTGATGATAAGGGTATGGAGCATTGTGTGGAGAAGGCCATGGAACATTCTGATGACATGCATCATGGAGCTTTGTGATGACAATGGCATGGAGCATTGTGATTAGAGAGGTCTTTGAGCATTGTGATGACAGAGGTAATGGAGCATTGTGATGAGAAGGGCATGGAGCATTGTGATGATAAGGTCATGAAGTATTGTGAAAAATGGTGTCACGGAGCATTGTGATGACATATGTATTGGCCCATTGTTATGACAATGGCATGGAGCATTGTGATGAAAATTGTCATGGATGATTCTGATGACAAAGGTAATGGAGCATTTTGATGACAATGGCTTGGAGCATAGTGATGACAAGGTTCAGGGAGCATTGTGCTGACAAGTGCATGGAGAATTGTGATGGCAAGAGTCATGGAGCATTCTGATGACAAGCTTGTGGAGTATTTTGATGACAATGGCATGGAGCATTGTGATGAAAACGGCATGGGGCTTTGTGATGAAAAAGGCATGCAGCCTTTTCGTGACAGGGTTCAAGGAGCATTCTGACGACAAGTGTCAGGGAGCATTGTGATGACAAGTGTATTGAGAATTGTGATGACAAAGGTCATGGAGCATTGTGATGACAAGGGCATGGAGCATTGTGATTACAGGGGATTTGGAGCATTGTGATGACAAGGGCCATGGAATCTTGTGATGACAAGGCCGTGGAACATTTTGATGGCAGGGGTCATGGAGCATTTTTATGACATAGGAAATGGAGCATTGTGATGAGAAGGTCATTGAGAATTGGTCTGAAATGTTTCATGGATTATTGTGATGATAGTGGGCATGGAGCATTGTGATGACAAGGGCACGGTGCACTGTGATATATGGGTCATGGAGGATTGTAATGACAAGGGCATGGAGCATTGTGATGAGAAGGGCATCGAGCATTGTGATGACAAGTGTCATGGAGCCTTTGATGACAAGGGCATGGAACAATGTGATGAGATGGTTCATGGAGCATTGTGATGACAATGACATGGAGCATTGTGATGCCAAGTGTCATGGAGCTTTGTGATGACAAAAGTCATGGAGCATTTTGATGGCAAGTGTGTTGTGCATTGTGATGAGAAAGGCAGGGAGCTTTATGATGACAGGGTCATGCAGCAATTTGATGAAAAGTGTAATGGAACATTTTGATGACATGGGTTATAGAACACTGTGTTGCCAGGGATCATGGAGCTTTGGGATGAAAAGGGTCATGGAGCATTTTGATGACAGGGGTTATGGAACATTGTGATGTCAGGTGTCAAGGAACATTGTGCTGATAAGGGGATGTAGCATTGTGATGACAGGGGTCATGGAACATTGTGATAACAGGGTTGAGTGAGGATTGTGATGACTAGTGATGGAACATTGTCATATCTCATGTGAGAGAGCATTTGGATGAGAAGTTCATGGAGCATTGTGATTACAAGGTTTATGGAGCATAGCGATGACAAGGTTGTGGATCATTGTGATGAAAAGTGCATGGCACATTGTGATGACAAAGGTCATGGAGCACAGTTCTGACAAAGGCATGGAGCATTTTGTTGACAAGGGTCACGGAGCATTGTGATGAAATGTTCATGGAGCACTGGGGTTACAAATGTAACAGAGCCTTGTGATGACGCGGGCATGGACCGTTGTGATGACAAACATTATGAAGCATAGTGATGACTGGAGTCACGGAGCATTGTGATGACAGGGGTCATGGAGCATTTTGATGAGAAAGGCATCGAGCATTGTGATGACAAATGTCATGGAGCATTGTGATGACAAGGGCATGGAGCAATGGGATGAGAGCGTTCAGGGAGCATTGTGATGACGATGACATGGAGCATTGTGATGCCAAGGGTCATGGAGCTTTGTGATGACAACGGTCATGGAGCATTTTGATGACAAGCGTGTGGTGCATTGTGATGAGAAGGAAAGGGAGCATTTTGATGACAGGTTCATGCTGCAATTTGATGAAAAGTGTCATGTAACATTTTGACGACAGGGGTTACAGAACATTGTGATGCCATGGGTCATGGAGCTTTGGGATGAAATGTGTCATGGAGCATTGTGATAACAGTGCTTATGGAATATTGTGATGTCACGGGTCATGGAACATTGTGATTACAGGGTTGAGGGAGGATTGTGATGACTAGTGATGGAACATTGTGATATCTCATGTGAGAGAGCATTTGGATGAGAAGTGCATGGAGCATTGTGATTACAAGGTTTATGGAGCATAGCGATGACATTGTGGTGGATCATTGTGATGAAAAGTGCATGGCACATTGTGATGACAAAGGTCATGGAGCATTGTTCTGACAAAGGCATGGAGCATTGTGATGACAAGGGTCACGGAGCATTGTGATGAAAAATTCATGGAGCATTGGGGTTACAAAGGTAACAGAGCCTTGTGATGATGCGGGCATGGACCGTTGTGATGACAAACGTTTTGAAGCATAGTGATGACTGGAGTCACGGAGCATTGTGATGACAGGGGTCATGGAGCATTGTGATGACAAGGGCATGGAGCATTGTGATGACAGGGGCATGGAGCATTGGTCTGACAAGTTTCATAGATTATTGTGATGACAGTGGACATGGTGCATTGTGATGACTAGGGCATGGAGCATTGTGAAGACAAGGGCATGGAGTAATGTGAATACAGGTGTCAGGGAGCATTGTGATGACCTATGTCACGGTCCATTGCGATGACAATAGCATGGAGCATTGTGATGACAAATGTAATGGAGGATGTGATGACAAATATAATGGAGCATTTTGATGACTAGGGCTTGGAGCATTATGTTGACAAGGGCCATTGAGAATTTTCATGACAATGTCCTGAAGCATTGTGATGACAAGGTCCTGGAACATTGTGATGAGAAAACCATGGAGGCTTGTGATGACAAATCTCAAGGAGCATACTGATGAAAAGGGGCCTGGAGCATTCTGATTACAGGGGACTTGGAACATTGTGATAAAAGGGCATGGAGCATTGTGATGACAAGTGCATGCAGTATTGTGAAGAGATGTGTCAGGGAGCATTGTGATGACATATGTAATGGCCCATTGTGATGACAAAGGCATGGAGCATTGTGATGCCAAGTGTCATGGAGGATTCTAATGGCAAAGGTAATGGAGCATTGTGATGACAAGTGTTTGGAGCATTGTGATGACAAGGGTCAGGGAGCATTGTGCTGACAAGTGCATGGATAATTGTGATGACAAGAGACATGGAGCATTCTGATGACAAGCTTGTGGAGTATTTTGATGACAATTGCATGGAGCAATGTGATGAAAATGGCTTGGGGCATTGTGATGAAAAAGGAATGGAGCCTTTTGGTGACAGGGTTCAAGGAGCACTCTGACGACAATGTCAGGGAGCATTGTGATGACAAGTGTATTGAGAATTGTGATGACAAAGGTCATGGAGCATTGTGATGAAAAGGGCATGGAGTATTGTGATGACAGGCATCATGGAGCTTTGTGATGACAAGTGTTATGGAACATTGTGATCACAAGGGTTTGGAGCATTGTGATGACAGAGGTCATGGATGATTTTGATTTCAAGGAGCAGGGAGCATTGTGATGACAAGGGCATGAAGCAATGTGATCCCAATTTTCATGGAGGATTGTGATGACAATGGTAAAGGAGTATTGTGATGACAAGCGCATAGAGCATTGTAATGACAAGGTCATGTAGCATTTTGCTGACAAAGGCATGGAGCATTGTGATGACAAGTTTCATGGAGCACTGTGATGACAAGAGTCACGGAGCATTGTGCATACAGGGGTTATGGAGCATTGGGATGACAAGGGCATGGATCATTGTGATGAAAAGTGTCATGGAGCCTTGGGCTGAAAATGTTCATGGAGTACTGTGATGACAGGGGTCATGTAGAATTTTGATTTCATTGTGCTGACAATAGCCGGAAGCATTATGATGATTGGCATGATGCATTGTGATGACAGGGTTCATGGAGCATTGAGATGAAGAGGGGCATGGAGCATTGTGATTACAGGGGTCTTGGAGCATTGTGATGACAAGGGCATTGAGCATTTTGATGAGAAGTACATGGAACATTCTGATGACGTGTCATTGAGCTTTGTGATGACAAGGGCATAGAAAATTGTGATGGCAAGTGTCATGCAGCATTGTTATGACAGGAGTAATGGAGCATTGTGATAAGAAGGGCATGGAGCATTGTGATTACAAGGTTCATGGAGCATTGCGATGACCAATTTGTGGACCGTTGGGATGAAAAGTACGTGGCACATTGTGATGACAAGGGTCATGGAGCATTTTTTTGAGAAAGGCATGGAGCATTGTGATGGCAAGGGTCACGGAGCATTGTGATGAAAAGTTCATGGAGCATTGTGGTTACAAAGGTAACAGAGCCTTGTGATGATGTGGGTATCGCCCATTGTGATAACAAATATTATGAAGAATTGTGATGACTGGAGTCATGGAGCATTGTGGTGACAGGGGTCATGGAGCATTGTGATGAAAAGGGCATGGAACATTGTGCTGAGAAAGGCATAGAGCATTGTGATGACATGTTTCATGAAGCACTGTGATGAGAAGCGTCACGGAGCATTGTGAATACAGGGGTCATGGAGCATTGGGATGACAAGGGCATGTATCATTGTGATGACAAGGGTCATGGAGCACTGGGCTGAAAATGTTCATGGAGTGTTGTGATGACAGGGTTCATGGAGCACTGTGATGACTAGGGCATGGAGCATTGTGATGACAAGACTCCCAGATAATTGTGTTGTCAGGTGTCATGGGGTGTTGTGATGACAGTGGTCATGGAGAATTGTGATGATATTGGCCATGGAGCATTGTGATGAGTAGGTCGTGGAGCATTGGGCTGAAAATGTTCATGGATTATTGTGAAGACACGGGTCATGGAGCATTGTGATGACAAGGGAATGGAGCATGGTTATGACAAGGTCCTAGAGCATTTTGATGAGAAGACCATGGAGACATGTGATGATAAGTCTCATGGAGCATTCTGATGAAAAGGAGCATGGAGCATTGTGATTACAGGGGTCTTGGAGCATTTTGATGACAAGAGCATGGAGCATTGTGATGAGAAGGCCATGAAGCATTCTGATGACATGTGTCATTGAACTTTTTGATGACAAGGGCATGGAGCATTGTGATGACATGTGTCATGGAGCATTGTGATGACAACGGAATGGAGCATGGTGATGACAAGGTCCTGGGGCATTGTGATGAGAAGACCATGGAGACTTCTGATGAGAAGTCTCATTGAGCATTCTGATGAAAAGGAGCATGGAGCATTGTGATTAGAGGTGTCTTGGAGCATTGTGATGACTAGGGCATGGAGCACTGTGATGAGAAGGCCATGGAGCATTCTGATGACATGCGTCATGGAGTTTTGTGATGACAAGGGCATGGAGCATTTGTGATTACAGGGATCTTGGAGCATTGTGATGAAAAGTGCATGGATCATTGTTATGAAAAAGGCATGGAGCCTTGTCATGACAGGGTTCATGGAGCATTCTGACGACAAGTGTCAGGAAGCATTGTGTTGACAATTGTATTGAGCATTGTGATGACAAAGATCATGGAGCATTGTGATGAGAAGACCATGGATAATTGTGATGATGAGCGTCATGGGGTGTTGTGGTGATAAGTGTTATGGAACCTTTTGATCACAAGGGTTTGGAACATTTTGATGACAGAGGTCATGGAGAATATTGATTTCATTGTGATGACAATAGCCTGTAGCATTATGATGATGGGCAGGGTGCATTGTGATGACAGGGTTCATGGAGCATTGAGATGAAAAGAGCATGGAGCATTGTGATTACAAGGGTCTTAGAGCATTGTGATGACAAGGGCATGGAGCACTGTGATGAGAAGGCCATGGAACTTTCTGATGACATGCGTCATGGAGCTTTGTGATGACAAGGGCATGGAGCATTGTGCTTTCAGGGGTCTCGAGCATTGTGATGACAAGTGTCATGGAACCTTGTGATGACTAGGCCTTGGAACATTTTGATGGCAAGGGTCATGGTGCATTTTTATGACAGGTGTAATGGAGCATTTTGATGAGAAGGGCATGGAACATTGGTATGAAATGTTTCATGGATTATTGTGATGAGAGTGGGCATGGAGCATTGTGATGAGAAGGGCATGGAACACTGTGATACATGGGTCATGCAGGATTGTAATGACAAGGGCATGGAGAATTGTGATGAGAAGGGCATCGAGCATTGTGATGACAAGTGTCATGGAGCTTTGTGATGACAAGGGCATGGAGCAATGTGATGAGAGTGTTCATGGAGCATTGTGATGACAATGACATGGAGCATTGTGATGCCAAGGGTCATGGAGCTTTGTGATGACAAGTCATGGAGCATTTTGATGACAAGGGCATGGTGCATTGTGCTGAGAAATGCAGGGAGCATTTTGATGACCAGGTCATGCAGCAATTTGATAAAAAAGTGTAAAGGAACATTTTGATGGCAGGGGTTATAGAACATTGTGTTGTCAGGGGTCTTGGAGCTTTGGGATGAAAAGGGTCATGGAGCATTTTGATGACAGGGGTTATGGAACATTGTGATGTCAGCGGTCATGGAACATTGTGATGATAAGGGGATGTAGCATTGTGATGACAGTGTCCTGGAACATTGTGATTACAGGGATGAGGGAGTATTGTGATGAATAGAGATGGAACATTGTGATATCTCTGGTGAGAGAGCATTTTGATGAGAAGTGCATGGACCATTGTGATTACAAGGTTTATGAAGCATAGCAATGACAAGGTTGTGGACCGTTGTGATGAAATGCGCATGGCACATTGTGATGACTATGTTCATTGAGCATTGTTCTGACAAAGAAATGGAGCTTTGTGATGACAAGGGCATGGAGCATTGTGATTACATGTGTCATGGAGCATTTTGATGACAATGGCGTCGAGCATTGTGATGAGAAGGCCATGGATATTTGTGATGACGTGCGTCATGGAGCACAGTAATGACAAGGGGTATGGAGCATTGTGATGACAGTGGCCATGGAGAAATGTGATGAGAAGAGTCATGGAGCATTCTGATGACAAGCTTGTGGAGTATTGTGACGACAGTGGCTAGGAGCATTGTGATGAAAAGGGCATGGAGCATTGTGATGAAAAAGGCATGAAGCCATTTCATGACAGGTTTCAAGGAGCATTCTGATGACAAGTGTCAGGGAACATTGTGATGACATGTGTATTGAGAATTGTGATGAAAAAGTTCATGGAGCATTTTGACGAAAAGGGCATAGAATATTGTGATGACAGGCATCATGGAGCGTTGTGATGATAAGTGTTATGGAACATTGTGATCACAAGGATTTGGAGCATTGTGATGAGATAGATCATCGAATATTTTGATTTCATTGTGATGACAATAGCCTGAAGCATTATGATGATGGTCATGGTGCATTTTGATGACAGGGTTCATGGAGCATTGAGATGCAAAGGGGCATGGAGCATTGTGATTAGAGGGTTCATGGAGCATTGTGATGACAATGGCATGGAGCATTGAGATGCCAATTGTCCTGGAGCTTTTTGATGACATAGGTCATGGAGCATTTTGATGACAATGGCGTGGTACATTGTGATGAGTAGGGCAGGGAGCATTGTGATGACAGGGTCATAGAGCAATTTGATGAAAAGTGTCATGGAATATTTTAATGACAGGGGTTATGGAACATTGTGATGTCAGGGTTCATGGAGCATTTTGATGAAAAGGATCATGGAGAATTATGATGACAGGGTTTATGGAACATTGTGATGTCAGGGGTCATTGAGCATTTTGAGGAAAAGTGTTATGGAGCATTATGATGACAGGGGTTATGGAACATTGTGATGTCAGGGGTCACCGAACTTTGTGATGATATGTGCATGTAGCATTGCAAAGACAAAAGTCATGGAACATTGTGATGACAGGGGTGAGGGAGTATTGTGATGAATAGTGCTGTAACATTGTGATATCATTGGTGAGAAAGCATTTTGATGAGAAGTGCATGGAGAATTGTGATGACAAGTTTTATGGAGCATCGTGGTGACAAGATTGTGGAGCACTGTGATGAGAAGCGCAGGGTGCACTGTGATGACATGGGTCATGGAGCATTGATCTGACAAGCGCATGGAGCATTGTGATGACAAGGGTCATGGAGCATTGTGCTGAGAAAGGCATAGAACATTGTGATGACAAGGGTCAAAGAGCATTGTGATGAAAAGTTATTGGAGCATTGTGGTTAAATATGTCACAGAGACTGTTGATGACGAGGGCATGGCGCATTGTGATGAAAAAGGTCATGCAGTATTGTGAAGACAGGTGTCAAGGAGCATTGTGATGACATATGTAATGGCCCATAGTGATGACAATGGCATGGAGCATTGTGATGCCAAGTGTCATGGAGGATTCTGATGACAAAGGTAATGGAGCATTGTGATGACAATGGCTTGGAGCATTGTGATGACAAGGGTCAGGGTCAGGGAGAATTTTGCTGACAGGTGCAGGGAGAATTGTGATGAAAACGGTCATGAAGTATTCTGATGACAAGCTTGTGGAGTATTTTGATGACAATGGCATGGAACACTGTGATGAAAAAGGCATATGGCTTTGTGATGACAAGTGTATTGAGAATTGTGATGACAAATGTCATGGAGCATTGTGATGAGTACGGCATGGAGTATTGTGATGACAGGCATCATGGAGCATTTTGATGACAAGTTCCTGGAGCACTTTGATGAGAAGACAATGGAGACTTGTGATTACAAGTCTCATGGAGCATTCTGATGAAAAGGGACATGTAGCATTGTGATTACAGGGGTCTTGGAGCATTGTGATGACAAGGGCATGGAGCAATGTGATGAGAAGGCCATGGAGCATTCTGATGATATGCGTCATTGAGCTTTGTGATGACAAGGGCACGGAGCATTGTGATTACAGGGGTCTTGGAGCATTGTGATTAAAAGGGCATGGATCATTGTGATGAAAAAGGCATGGAGACGTGTCATGACAGGGTTAATGGAGCATACTGATGACAAGTGTCAGGGAGCATTGTGATGACAAGTGTATTGAGCATTGTGATAACAAAGGTCATGGAGCATTGTGATGAGGAGACCATGGATAATTGTGATGATGAGCGTCATTGGGTGTTGTGATGATAAGTGTTATGGAACATTGTGATCACAAGGGATTGGAGCATTGTGATGACAGAGTTCATGGAGCATATAGATTTCATTGTGATGACAATAGCCTGAAGCATTATAATGATGGGCCTGATGCATTGCGATGACAGTGTTCATGGAGCATTGAGATGAAAAGGGGCATGGAGCATTGAGATTACAGGGTTCTTGGCGCATTGTGATGTCAAGGGCATGGAGCATTTTGATGAGAAGGGCATGGAACATTCTGATGGCATGTGTCATGGAGCTTTGTGATGACAAGGGCATGGAGCATTGTGATTACATGGGTCATGGAGCATTGTGATGACAAGTGTCATGGAGCCTTGTGATGACAAATCCGTGGAATATTGTGATGGCAGGGGTCATGGGACATTGTTATGATAGGGATAATGGAGCATTGTGATGAGAAGGACATGGAGCATTGTGAATACAAGGTTTATGGAGCATTACCATGACAAATTTGTGGACCGTTGTGATGAAAAGCGCGTAGCATATTGTGATGACAAGGGTCATGGAGCATTTTTCTGACAAAGGCATGGAGCATTTTGATGACAATGGTCACGAAGCATTGTGATGAAAAGTTCATGGAGCATTGTGGTTATAAAGGTCACAGAGCCTTGTGATAACGCGGTCATGGACCATTGTGATGACAAATGTTATGAAGCATTGTGATGACTGGAGTCATGGAGCATTGTGATGACAGTGGACATGGAGCATTGTGATGACAAGGGCATAGAGCATTTTGGTGACAGGGGCATGGAGCATTGGTCTGACCAGTTTCATAGATTATTGTGATGACAGTGGACAAGGTGCATTGTGATGACAAGGGCATGGATCATTGTGATGAGAAGGTCATGCAGTATTGTGAAGACAGCTGTCAGGGAGCATTGTGATGACATATGTAATGGCCCATTGTGGTGACAATGGCATGGAGCATTGTGATGCCAATGGTCATGGATGATTCTGATGACAAATGTAATGGAGCATTGTGATGACAATGGTTTGGAGCATTGTGAAGACAAGGGTTAAGGAGCATTGTGCTGACCAGTGCATGGAGAATTGTGATGAAAAGGGTCATGGAGCAATCTGATGACAAACTTGTGGAATATTATGATGACAATGGCATGGAGCAGTGTGATGAAAACGGCATGGGGCATTGTGATGAAAAAGGCATGGAGCCTTTTCATGACAGAGTTCAAGGAGCATTCTGACGACAAGTGTCAGGGAGCATTGTGATGACAAGTGTATTGAGAATTGTGATGACCAAGGTCATGGAGCTTTGTGATGAAAAGGGCATGGAGTATTGTGATGACAGGCATCATGGAGCGTTGTGATGACAAGTGATATGGAGCATTGTGATCACAAGGCTTTGGAGCATTTTGATGACAGATTTCATGGATCATTTTGATATCAAGGAGCATGGAGCATTGTGATGTCAAGGGCATAAAGCAATGTAATCCCAATGTTCATGGAGGATTGTGATGAAAATTGTAATGGAGTATTGTGATGACAAACGCATAGAGCATTGTAATTACAAGGTCATTTAGCCTTTTGCTGACAAAGTCATCTAGCATTGTGATGACAGGTGTCATGGAGCACTGTGATGACAAGCATCACGGAGGATTGTGAACACAGGGGTCATGGAGCATTGGGCTGAAAAGGGCATGCATCATTGTGATGACAAGTATCATGGAGCATTGGGCTGAAAATATTCATGAAGTATTGTGATGACAGGGGACATGGAGAATTGTGATGACTAGGGAATGGAGCATTGTGATGACAAGAGTCCCAGATCATTGTGTTGTCAGGTGTCATGGAGTGTTGTGATGACAGTGGTCATGGACTATTGTGATGATATTGGTCTTGGAGCATTGTGATGAGAAGTTCACGGAGCATAGGGCTGAAAATATTCATGGAGTATTGTGATGACAGGGGTCATGGAGCATTGTGATGACAAGGAATGGAGCATGGTGATGACAAGGTCCTGGAGCCTTGTGATGAGAAGACCATGGAGACTTGTGATGAAAAGTCTCATGGAGCATTCTGATGATAAGGGGCATGGAGCATTGTGATTACAGGGGTCTTGGAGCATTGTGATGAAAAGGGCATGGAGCATTGTGAGGAGAAGGCCATGGAATATTCTGATGACATGCGTCATGGAGCTTTGTGATATCAGGGTCATGGAGCATTGTGATTACAGGGGTTTTGGAGCATTGTCAAGACAAGTGTCATGGAGCCTTGTGATGACAAGGCCGTGGAACTTTGTGATGGCAGGGGTCATGGAGCATTATTATGACAGAGATAATGGAACATTGTGATGAGAAGGGCATTGAGCATTGGTCTGAAATGTTTCATGGATTATTGTGATGAGAGTGGGCATGGAGCATTGTGATGACAAGGGCATGGAACACTGTGATACATGGGTCATGGAGGATTGTAATGACAAAGGCATGGAGCATTGTGATGGGAAGGGCATCGAGCATTGTGTTGACAAGTGTCATGGTGCTTTGTGATGACAAGGGCATGGAGCCATGTGATGAGAGGGTTCATGGAGCATTGTGATGACAATGACATGGAGCATTGTGATGCCAAGTGCCATGGAGCTTTGTGATGACAATTGTCATTGAGCATTTTGATGACAAGTGTGTGGTGCATTGTGATGAGAAGGGCAGGGAGCATTTTGATGACAGGGTCATGCAGCAATTTGATGAAAAGTGTAATGGAACATTTTGATGACAGGGGTTATAGAACATTGTGATGCCAGGGGTCATGGATCTTTGGGATGAAAAGGGTCATGGAGCATTTTGATGACAGTGGTTATGGAACATTGTGATGTCAGGGGTCATGGAACATTGTGCAGAAAAGGGGATGTAGCATTGTGATGACAGGGGTCATGGAACATTGTGATAACAGGGGTGAGGGAGGATTGTGATGACTAGTGGTTGAACATTGTGATATCTCATGTGAGAGAGCATTTGGATGAGAAGTGCATGGAGCATTGTGATTACAAGGTTTATGGAGCATAGCGATGACAAGGTTGTGGATCATTGTGATGAAAATTGCATGGCACATTGTGATGACAAAGGTCATGAAGCTTTGTTCTGACAAAGGCATGGAGCATTGTGATGACAAGGGTCACGGAGCATTGTGATGAAAAGTTCATGGAGCATTGTGGTTACAAAGGTCACAGAGCCTTGTGATGATGCGGGAAAGGACCGTTGTGATGACAATCGTTATGAAGCATTGTGATGACTGGAGTCACGGGGCATTGTGAAGACAGGGTTCATGGAGCATTGTGATGACAAGGCCATGGAGCACTGTGATGACAGGGTCATGGAGCATTGGTCCAACAAGTTTCATAGATGATTGTGATGACAGTGGACATGGTGCATTGTGATGACAAGGGCATGGAGCATTATGATGACAAGGGCATGGAGTATTGTGAAGACAGGTGTCAGGGAGCATTGTGATGATATATGTCATGGTCCACTGCGATGACAATGTCATGGAGCATTGTGATGCCAAATGTAATGGAGGATTGTAATGACAAATATAATGGAGCATTGTTATGACTATGGCTTGGAGCATTATGATGACAAGGGCCATTGAGAATTTTCATGACAATTTCGTGAAGCATTGTGATGATAAGGTCCTGGAGCACTGTGATGAGAAAACCATGGAGCCTTGTGATGACAAGTCTCATGGAGCATACTGATGAAAAGGGGCATGGAGCATACTGTTTACAGGGGTCTTGAAACATTGTGATAACAAGGGCATGGAGCATTGGGATAACAAGGGCATGGAGCATTGGTCTAATAAGTTTCATGGATTATTGTGATGACAGTTGGAATGGTGCATTGTGATGACAAGGGCATGGAGCATTGTGATGACAAGTTCATGCATTATTGTGAGAAGAGGTGTCACGGAGCATTGTGATGACATATGTATTAGCCCATTGTGATGACAATGGCATGGAGCATTGTGATGTCAAGTTTCATGGAGGGTTCTGATGACAAAGGTAAAGGAGCATTGTGATGACAATGGCTTGGAGCATAGTGATGACAAGGTTCAGGGAGCATTATGCTGACAGTTGCATGGAGAATTGTGATGACAAGCGTCATGGAGCATTCTGATGACAAGCTTGTGGAGTATTTTGATGATAATGGCATGGAGAATTGTCATGAAAACGGCATGGGGCTTTGATTAAAAAAGGCAAGGAGCCATTTAGTGACAGGTTTCAAGGAGCATTCTGACGACAAGTGTCAGGGAGCATTGTGATGACAAATGTATTGAGAATTGTGATGACAAAGGTCATGGAGCATTGTGATGAAAAGGGCATGGAGTATTGTGATGACAAGCATCATGGAGCACTGTGATGAAAAGTGTTATGGAACACTGTAATCACAAGTGTTTGGAGCATTGCGATGACAGTGGTCATGGATCATTTTGATTTCAAGGAACATGGAGCATTGTGATGACAAGAGCATGAAGCAATGGGATCCCAAAGTACATGGAGGATAGTGATGACAATGGTAATGCAGTATTGTGATGACAAGCACATAGAGCATTGTAATGACAAGGTCATGTAGCATTTTGCTGACAAAGGCATGGAGCATTGTGATGACAGGTGTCATGGAGCACTGGGATGACAAGAGTCACAGAGCATTGTGAATATAGGGTTCATGGAGCATTGGGATGACAAGGGCATGGATAATTGTGATGACAAGGTTCATGGAGCATTGGGCTGAAATTGTTCATGGAGTATTGTGATGAAAGGGGTCATGGAGCATTGTGATGACTAGGGAATGGAGCATTGTGATGACAAGAGTCCCGGATCATTGTGTTGTCAGGTGTCATTGAGTGTTCTGATGACAGTGATCATGGAGCATTGTGATGAAAAGTTCATGGAGCATTGTGGTTACAAAGGTAACAGAGCCTTGTGATGACACGGGTATCGACCATTGTGATGACAAATGTTATGAAGAATTGTGATGACTGGAGTAACGGAGCATTGTGATGACAGGGGTCATGGAGTATTGTGATGAAACGGGCATGGAGCATTGTGCTGAGAATGGCATAGAGCATTGTGATGACATGTGTCATGGGGCATTGTAATGACAAGCGTCACGGAGCATTGTGAATACAGGGGTCATGGAGCATTAGGATGACAAGGGCATGGATCATTGTGATGACAAGTGTCATGGAGAATTGGGCTGAAAATGTTCCTGGAGTATTGTGATGACAGGGGTCATGGAGCATTTTGATGACTAGGGAATGGAGCATTGTGTTGACAAGAGTCCCAGATCATTGTGTTGTCAGGTGTCATTGAGTGTTGTGATGACAGTGATCATGGAGCATTGTGATGATATTGGTCTTGGAACATTGTGATGAGAAGGTCATGGGGCATTGGGCTAAAAATGTTCATGGATTATTGTGATGACAGGGGTCAGGGAGCATTGTGATGACAAGGGAATGGAGCATGGTGATAACAAGGTCCTGGAGCATTGTGATGAGATGACCAGGGAGACTTGTGATGACAATTTTCATGGAGCATCCTGATGAAAAGGGGCATGGAGCATTGTGATTACAGGGGTCTTGGAGCATTGTGATGACAAGGGCATGGAGCATTGTGAGGAGAAGGCCATGGAACATTCTGATTACATGCGTCATGGAGCATTGTGATGAAAAGGGCATGGAGCATTGTGATTACAGGGGTCTTGGAGCATTGTGATGACAAGGGTCATGGAGCCTTGTGATGACAAGGCCGTGGAACATTGTGATGGCAGGTGTCAGGGAGCATTGTTATGACAGAGGTAATGGAGCATTGTGATGAGAAGAGCATTGAGCATTGGTCTGAAATATTTCATGAATTGTTGTGATGAGAGTGGGCATGGAGCATTGTGATGACAAGGGCACGGAACACTGTGATACATCGGTCATGGAGGATTGTAATGACAAGGGCATGGAGCATTGTGATGAGAAGGGCATCGAGCATTGTGATGACAAGTGTCATGGTGCTTTGTGATGACAAGGGCATGGAGCCATGTGATGAGAGTGTTCATGGAGCATTGTGATGACAATGACATGGAGCATTGTGATGCCAATGGTCATGGAGCTTTGTGATGACAAAGGTCATGGAGCATTTTGATGACTAGGGTGTGGTGCATTGTGATGAGAAGTGCAGGGAGCATTTTGATGACAGGGTCATGCAGCAATTTGATGAAAAGTGTAATGGAACATTTTGATGACAGGGGTTATAGAACATTGTGATGCCAGGGGTCATGGATCTTTGGGATGAAAAGGTTCATGGAGCATTTTGATGACAGGGGTTATGGAACATTGTGATGTCAGGGGTCATGGAACATTGTGCAGATAAGGGGATGTAGCATTGTGATGACAGGGGTCATGGAACATTGTGATAACAGGGGTGAGCGAGGATTGTGATGACTAGTGATGGAACATTGTGATATCTCAGGTGAGAGAGCATTTGGATGAGAAGTGCATGGACCATTGTGATTACAAGCTTTATGGAGCATAGTGATGACAAGGTTGTGGATCATGTTGATGAAAAGCGCATGGTACATTGTGATGAATAGGGTCATGGAGCATTGTTCTGACAAAGGCATGGAGCATTGTGATGACAAATGTCATGGAGCATTGTGATGAAAATTTCATGGAGCATTGTGGTTAAAATGGTCACAGAGCCTTGTGGTGACGCGGGCATGGACCGTTGTGATGACAAACGTTATGAAGCATTATGATTACTGGAGTCACGGGGCATTGTGATGACAGGGGTCATGGAGCATTGTGATGACAAGGGCATGGAGCACTGTGATGACAGGGGCATGGAGCATTGGTCTGACAAGTTTCATAGATGATTGTGATGACAGTGGACATGGTGCATTGTGATGACAAGGGCATGGAGCATTATGATGAGAAGGTCATGGAGTATTGTTAAGACAGGTGTCAGGGAGCATTGTGATGACATATGTCATGGTCCATTGCGATGACAATGGCATGGAGCATTGTGATGCCAAATGTAATGGAGGATTGTAATGACAAATATAATGGAACATTGTTATGACTACGGCTTGGAGCATTATTATGACAAGGGCCATTGAGAATTTTCATGACAATGTCGTGAAGCATTGTGATGACAAGGTCCTGGAGCACTGTGTTGAGAAAACCATGGAGCCTTGTGATGACAAGTCTCATGGAGCATACTGATGAAAAGGGGCATGGAGCATTCTGATTACAGGGGTCTTGGAACATTGTGATAACAAGGGCATGGAGCCTTGTGATGACAAGGGCATGGAGCTTTGTTCTAATACGTTTCATGGATTATTGTGATGACAGTTGGAATTGCGCATTGTGATGACAAGGGCATGGAGCATTGTGATGACGAGGTCATGCAGTATTGTGAGAAGAGTTGTCACGGAGCATTGTGATGACATATGTTTTAGCCCATTGTGATGACAATGGCATGGAGCATTGTGATGCCAATTTTCATGGAGGATCCTGATGACAAAGGTAAATGAGCATTGTGATGACAATGGCTTGGAGCATAGTAATGACAAGGTTCAGGGAGCATTTTGCTGACAATTGCATGGAGAATTGTGATGACAAGGGTCATGGAGCATTCTGATGACAAGCTTGTGGAGTATTTTGATGACAATGGCATGGAGCATTGTGATGAAAACGTCATGGGGCTTTGTGATGAAAAAGGAAAGGAGCCATTTTGTGACAGGGTTCAAGGAGCATTCTGTCGACAAGTGTCTGGGAGCATTGTGATGACAAGTGTATTGAGAATTGTGATGACAAAGTTCATGCAGCATTGTGATGAAAAGGGCATGGAGTATTGTGATGACAGGCATCATGGAGCGTTGTGATGAAAAGTGTTATGGAACATTGTGATAACAAGGGTTTGGAGCATTGCGATGACAGAGGTCATGGATCATTTAGATTTCAAGGAGCATGGAGCATTGTGATGACAAGGGCATGAAGCAATGTGATCCCAAGTTTCATGGAGTTTAGTGATGACAATGGTAATGCAGTATTGTGATGACAAGCACATAGAGCATTGTAATGACAAGGTCATGTAGCATTTTGCTGACAAAGGCATGGAGCATTGTGATGACAGGTGTCATGGAGCACTGTGATGACAAGCGTCACGGAGCATTGTGAATACAGGGGTCATGGAGCATAGGGATGACAAGGGCATGGATCATTGTGATGACAAATGTCATGGAGCATTGGGCTGAAAATATTCATGGAGTATTGTGATGACAGGGGTAATGGAGCATTGTGATGACTAGGGAATGGAGCATTGTGATGACAAGAGTCCCGGATCATTGTGTTGTCAGGTGTCGTGGAGTGTTGTGATGACAGTGATCATGGAGCATTTTGATGATATTGGTCTTGGAGCATTGTGATGAGAAGGTCATGGGACATTGGGCTGAAAATATTCATGGAGTATTGTGATGACAGGGGTCATGTAGCATTGTGATGACAAGGGAATGGAGCATGGTGATAACAAGGTCCTGGAGCATTGTGATGAGATGACCATGGAGACTTGTGAGGACAAGTCTCATGGAGCATTCTGATGAAAAAGGGCATGGAGCATTGTGATTACAAGGGTCTTGGAGCATTGTGATGATAAGGGTATGGAGCATTGTGTGGAGAAGGCCATGGAACATTCTGATGACATGCATCATGGAGCTTTGTGATGACAATGGCATGGAGCATTGTGATTAGAGAGGTCTTTGAGCATTGTGATGACAGAGGTAATGGAGCATTGTGATGAGAAGGGCATGGAGCATTGTGATGATAAGGTCATGAAGTATTGTGAAAAATGGTGTCACGGAGCATTGTGATGACATATGTATTGGCCCATTGTTATGACAATGGCATGGAGCATTGTGATGAAAATTGTCATGGATGATTCTGATGACAAAGGTAATGGAGCATTTTGATGACAATGGCTTGGAGCATAGTGATGACAAGGTTCAGGGAGCATTGTGCTGACAAGTGCATGGAGAATTGTGATGGCAAGAGTCATGGAGCATTCTGATGACAAGCTTGTGGAGTATTTTGATGACAATGGCATGGAGCATTGTGATGAAAACGGCATGGGGCTTTGTGATGAAAAAGGCATGCAGCCTTTTCGTGACAGGGTTCAAGGAGCATTCTGACGACAAGTGTCAGGGAGCATTGTGATGACAAGTGTATTGAGAATTGTGATGACAAAGGTCATGGAGCATTGTGATGACAAGGGCATGGAGCATTGTGATTACAGGGGATTTGGAGCATTGTGATGACAAGGGCCATGGAATCTTGTGATGACAAGGCCGTGGAACATTTTGATGGCAGGGGTCATGGAGCATTTTTATGACATAGGAAATGGAGCATTGTGATGAGAAGGTCATTGAGAATTGGTCTGAAATGTTTCATGGATTATTGTGATGATAGTGGGCATGGAGCATTGTGATGACAAGGGCACGGTGCACTGTGATATATGGGTCATGGAGGATTGTAATGACAAGGGCATGGAGCATTGTGATGAGAAGGGCATCGAGCATTGTGATGACAAGTGTCATGGAGCCTTTGATGACAAGGGCATGGAACAATGTGATGAGATGGTTCATGGAGCATTGTGATGACAATGACATGGAGCATTGTGATGCCAAGTGTCATGGAGCTTTGTGATGACAAAAGTCATGGAGCATTTTGATGGCAAGTGTGTTGTGCATTGTGATGAGAAAGGCAGGGAGCTTTATGATGACAGGGTCATGCAGCAATTTGATGAAAAGTGTAATGGAACATTTTGATGACATGGGTTATAGAACACTGTGTTGCCAGGGATCATGGAGCTTTGGGATGAAAAGGGTCATGGAGCATTTTGATGACAGGGGTTATGGAACATTGTGATGTCAGGTGTCAAGGAACATTGTGCTGATAAGGGGATGTAGCATTGTGATGACAGGGGTCATGGAACATTGTGATAACAGGGTTGAGTGAGGATTGTGATGACTAGTGATGGAACATTGTCATATCTCATGTGAGAGAGCATTTGGATGAGAAGTTCATGGAGCATTGTGATTACAAGGTTTATGGAGCATAGCGATGACAAGGTTGTGGATCATTGTGATGAAAAGTGCATGGCACATTGTGATGACAAAGGTCATGGAGCACAGTTCTGACAAAGGCATGGAGCATTTTGTTGACAAGGGTCACGGAGCATTGTGATGAAATGTTCATGGAGCACTGGGGTTACAAATGTAACAGAGCCTTGTGATGACGCGGGCATGGACCGTTGTGATGACAAACATTATGAAGCATAGTGATGACTGGAGTCACGGAGCATTGTGATGACAGGGGTCATGGAGCATTTTGATGAGAAAGGCATCGAGCATTGTGATGACAAATGTCATGGAGCATTGTGATGACAAGGGCATGGAGCAATGGGATGAGAGCGTTCAGGGAGCATTGTGATGACGATGACATGGAGCATTGTGATGCCAAGGGTCATGGAGCTTTGTGATGACAACGGTCATGGAGCATTTTGATGACAAGCGTGTGGTGCATTGTGATGAGAAGGAAAGGGAGCATTTTGATGACAGGTTCATGCTGCAATTTGATGAAAAGTGTCATGTAACATTTTGACGACAGGGGTTACAGAACATTGTGATGCCATGGGTCATGGAGCTTTGGGATGAAATGTGTCATGGAGCATTGTGATAACAGTGCTTATGGAATATTGTGATGTCACGGGTCATGGAACATTGTGATTACAGGGTTGAGGGAGGATTGTGATGACTAGTGATGGAACATTGTGATATCTCATGTGAGAGAGCATTTGGATGAGAAGTGCATGGAGCATTGTGATTACAAGGTTTATGGAGCATAGCGATGACATTGTGGTGGATCATTGTGATGAAAAGTGCATGGCACATTGTGATGACAAAGGTCATGGAGCATTGTTCTGACAAAGGCATGGAGCATTGTGATGACAAGGGTCACGGAGCATTGTGATGAAAAATTCATGGAGCATTGGGGTTACAAAGGTAACAGAGCCTTGTGATGATGCGGGCATGGACCGTTGTGATGACAAACGTTTTGAAGCATAGTGATGACTGGAGTCACGGAGCATTGTGATGACAGGGGTCATGGAGCATTGTGATGACAAGGGCATGGAGCATTGTGATGACAGGGGCATGGAGCATTGGTCTGACAAGTTTCATAGATTATTGTGATGACAGTGGACATGGTGCATTGTGATGACTAGGGCATGGAGCATTGTGAAGACAAGGGCATGGAGTAATGTGAATACAGGTGTCAGGGAGCATTGTGATGACCTATGTCACGGTCCATTGCGATGACAATAGCATGGAGCATTGTGATGACAAATGTAATGGAGGATGTGATGACAAATATAATGGAGCATTTTGATGACTAGGGCTTGGAGCATTATGTTGACAAGGGCCATTGAGAATTTTCATGACAATGTCCTGAAGCATTGTGATGACAAGGTCCTGGAACATTGTGATGAGAAAACCATGGAGGCTTGTGATGACAAATCTCAAGGAGCATACTGATGAAAAGGGGCCTGGAGCATTCTGATTACAGGGGACTTGGAACATTGTGATAAAAGGGCATGGAGCATTGTGATGACAAGTGCATGCAGTATTGTGAAGAGATGTGTCAGGGAGCATTGTGATGACATATGTAATGGCCCATTGTGATGACAAAGGCATGGAGCATTGTGATGCCAAGTGTCATGGAGGATTCTAATGGCAAAGGTAATGGAGCATTGTGATGACAAGTGTTTGGAGCATTGTGATGACAAGGGTCAGGGAGCATTGTGCTGACAAGTGCATGGATAATTGTGATGACAAGAGACATGGAGCATTCTGATGACAAGCTTGTGGAGTATTTTGATGACAATTGCATGGAGCAATGTGATGAAAATGGCTTGGGGCATTGTGATGAAAAAGGAATGGAGCCTTTTGGTGACAGGGTTCAAGGAGCACTCTGACGACAATGTCAGGGAGCATTGTGATGACAAGTGTATTGAGAATTGTGATGACAAAGGTCATGGAGCATTGTGATGAAAAGGGCATGGAGTATTGTGATGACAGGCATCATGGAGCTTTGTGATGACAAGTGTTATGGAACATTGTGATCACAAGGGTTTGGAGCATTGTGATGACAGAGGTCATGGATGATTTTGATTTCAAGGAGCAGGGAGCATTGTGATGACAAGGGCATGAAGCAATGTGATCCCAATTTTCATGGAGGATTGTGATGACAATGGTAAAGGAGTATTGTGATGACAAGCGCATAGAGCATTGTAATGACAAGGTCATGTAGCATTTTGCTGACAAAGGCATGGAGCATTGTGATGACAAGTTTCATGGAGCACTGTGATGACAAGAGTCACGGAGCATTGTGCATACAGGGGTTATGGAGCATTGGGATGACAAGGGCATGGATCATTGTGATGAAAAGTGTCATGGAGCCTTGGGCTGAAAATGTTCATGGAGTACTGTGATGACAGGGGTCATGTAGAATTTTGATTTCATTGTGCTGACAATAGCCGGAAGCATTATGATGATTGGCATGATGCATTGTGATGACAGGGTTCATGGAGCATTGAGATGAAGAGGGGCATGGAGCATTGTGATTACAGGGGTCTTGGAGCATTGTGATGACAAGGGCATTGAGCATTTTGATGAGAAGTACATGGAACATTCTGATGACGTGTCATTGAGCTTTGTGATGACAAGGGCATAGAAAATTGTGATGGCAAGTGTCATGCAGCATTGTTATGACAGGAGTAATGGAGCATTGTGATAAGAAGGGCATGGAGCATTGTGATTACAAGGTTCATGGAGCATTGCGATGACCAATTTGTGGACCGTTGGGATGAAAAGTACGTGGCACATTGTGATGACAAGGGTCATGGAGCATTTTTTTGAGAAAGGCATGGAGCATTGTGATGGCAAGGGTCACGGAGCATTGTGATGAAAAGTTCATGGAGCATTGTGGTTACAAAGGTAACAGAGCCTTGTGATGATGTGGGTATCGCCCATTGTGATAACAAATATTATGAAGAATTGTGATGACTGGAGTCATGGAGCATTGTGGTGACAGGGGTCATGGAGCATTGTGATGAAAAGGGCATGGAACATTGTGCTGAGAAAGGCATAGAGCATTGTGATGACATGTTTCATGAAGCACTGTGATGAGAAGCGTCACGGAGCATTGTGAATACAGGGGTCATGGAGCATTGGGATGACAAGGGCATGTATCATTGTGATGACAAGGGTCATGGAGCACTGGGCTGAAAATGTTCATGGAGTGTTGTGATGACAGGGTTCATGGAGCACTGTGATGACTAGGGCATGGAGCATTGTGATGACAAGACTCCCAGATAATTGTGTTGTCAGGTGTCATGGGGTGTTGTGATGACAGTGGTCATGGAGAATTGTGATGATATTGGCCATGGAGCATTGTGATGAGTAGGTCGTGGAGCATTGGGCTGAAAATGTTCATGGATTATTGTGAAGACACGGGTCATGGAGCATTGTGATGACAAGGGAATGGAGCATGGTTATGACAAGGTCCTAGAGCATTTTGATGAGAAGACCATGGAGACATGTGATGATAAGTCTCATGGAGCATTCTGATGAAAAGGAGCATGGAGCATTGTGATTACAGGGGTCTTGGAGCATTTTGATGACAAGAGCATGGAGCATTGTGATGAGAAGGCCATGAAGCATTCTGATGACATGTGTCATTGAACTTTTTGATGACAAGGGCATGGAGCATTGTGATGACATGTGTCATGGAGCATTGTGATGACAACGGAATGGAGCATGGTGATGACAAGGTCCTGGGGCATTGTGATGAGAAGACCATGGAGACTTCTGATGAGAAGTCTCATTGAGCATTCTGATGAAAAGGAGCATGGAGCATTGTGATTAGAGGTGTCTTGGAGCATTGTGATGACTAGGGCATGGAGCACTGTGATGAGAAGGCCATGGAGCATTCTGATGACATGCGTCATGGAGTTTTGTGATGACAAGGGCATGGAGCATTTGTGATTACAGGGATCTTGGAGCATTGTGATGAAAAGTGCATGGATCATTGTTATGAAAAAGGCATGGAGCCTTGTCATGACAGGGTTCATGGAGCATTCTGACGACAAGTGTCAGGAAGCATTGTGTTGACAATTGTATTGAGCATTGTGATGACAAAGATCATGGAGCATTGTGATGAGAAGACCATGGATAATTGTGATGATGAGCGTCATGGGGTGTTGTGGTGATAAGTGTTATGGAACCTTTTGATCACAAGGGTTTGGAACATTTTGATGACAGAGGTCATGGAGAATATTGATTTCATTGTGATGACAATAGCCTGTAGCATTATGATGATGGGCAGGGTGCATTGTGATGACAGGGTTCATGGAGCATTGAGATGAAAAGAGCATGGAGCATTGTGATTACAAGGGTCTTGGAGCATTGTGATGACAAGGGCATGGAGCACTGTGATGAGAAGGCCATGGAACTTTCTGATGACATGCGTCATGGAGCTTTGTGATGACAAGGGCATGGAGCATTGTGCTTTCAGGGGTCTCGAGCATTGTGATGACAAGTGTCATGGAACCTTGTGATGACTAGGCCTTGGAACATTTTGATGGCAAGGGTCATGGTGCATTTTTATGACAGGTGTAATGGAGCATTTTGATGAGAAGGGCATGGAACATTGGTATGAAATGTTTCATGGATTATTGTGATGAGAGTGGGCATGGAGCATTGTGATGAGAAGGGCATGGAACACTGTGATACATGGGTCATGCAGGATTGTAATGACAAGGGCATGGAGAATTGTGATGAGAAGGGCATCGAGCATTGTGATGACAAGTGTCATGGAGCTTTGTGATGACAAGGGCATGGAGCAATGTGATGAGAGTGTTCATGGAGCATTGTGATGACAATGACATGGAGCATTGTGATGCCAAGGGTCATGGAGCTTTGTGATGACAAGTCATGGAGCATTTTGATGACAAGGGCATGGTGCATTGTGCTGAGAAATGCAGGGAGCATTTTGATGACCAGGTCATGCAGCAATTTGATAAAAAAGTGTAAAGGAACATTTTGATGGCAGGGGTTATAGAACATTGTGTTGTCAGGGGTCTTGGAGCTTTGGGATGAAAAGGGTCATGGAGCATTTTGATGACAGGGGTTATGGAACATTGTGATGTCAGCGGTCATGGAACATTGTGATGATAAGGGGATGTAGCATTGTGATGACAGTGTCCTGGAACATTGTGATTACAGGGATGAGGGAGTATTGTGATGAATAGAGATGGAACATTGTGATATCTCTGGTGAGAGAGCATTTTGATGAGAAGTGCATGGACCATTGTGATTACAAGGTTTATGAAGCATAGCAATGACAAGGTTGTGGACCGTTGTGATGAAATGCGCATGGCACATTGTGATGACTATGTTCATTGAGCATTGTTCTGACAAAGAAATGGAGCTTTGTGATGACAAGGGCATGGAGCATTGTGATTACATGTGTCATGGAGCATTTTGATGACAATGGCGTCGAGCATTGTGATGAGAAGGCCATGGATATTTGTGATGACGTGCGTCATGGAGCACAGTAATGACAAGGGGTATGGAGCATTGTGATGACAGTGGCCATGGAGAAATGTGATGAGAAGAGTCATGGAGCATTCTGATGACAAGCTTGTGGAGTATTGTGACGACAGTGGCTAGGAGCATTGTGATGAAAAGGGCATGGAGCATTGTGATGAAAAAGGCATGAAGCCATTTCATGACAGGTTTCAAGGAGCATTCTGATGACAAGTGTCAGGGAACATTGTGATGACATGTGTATTGAGAATTGTGATGAAAAAGTTCATGGAGCATTTTGACGAAAAGGGCATAGAATATTGTGATGACAGGCATCATGGAGCGTTGTGATGATAAGTGTTATGGAACATTGTGATCACAAGGATTTGGAGCATTGTGATGAGATAGATCATCGAATATTTTGATTTCATTGTGATGACAATAGCCTGAAGCATTATGATGATGGTCATGGTGCATTTTGATGACAGGGTTCATGGAGCATTGAGATGCAAAGGGGCATGGAGCATTGTGATTAGAGGGTTCATGGAGCATTGTGATGACAATGGCATGGAGCATTGAGATGCCAATTGTCCTGGAGCTTTTTGATGACATAGGTCATGGAGCATTTTGATGACAATGGCGTGGTACATTGTGATGAGTAGGGCAGGGAGCATTGTGATGACAGGGTCATAGAGCAATTTGATGAAAAGTGTCATGGAATATTTTAATGACAGGGGTTATGGAACATTGTGATGTCAGGGTTCATGGAGCATTTTGATGAAAAGGATCATGGAGAATTATGATGACAGGGTTTATGGAACATTGTGATGTCAGGGGTCATTGAGCATTTTGAGGAAAAGTGTTATGGAGCATTATGATGACAGGGGTTATGGAACATTGTGATGTCAGGGGTCACCGAACTTTGTGATGATATGTGCATGTAGCATTGCAAAGACAAAAGTCATGGAACATTGTGATGACAGGGGTGAGGGAGTATTGTGATGAATAGTGCTGTAACATTGTGATATCATTGGTGAGAAAGCATTTTGATGAGAAGTGCATGGAGAATTGTGATGACAAGTTTTATGGAGCATCGTGGTGACAAGATTGTGGAGCACTGTGATGAGAAGCGCAGGGTGCACTGTGATGACATGGGTCATGGAGCATTGATCTGACAAGCGCATGGAGCATTGTGATGACAAGGGTCATGGAGCATTGTGCTGAGAAAGGCATAGAACATTGTGATGACAAGGGTCAAAGAGCATTGTGATGAAAAGTTATTGGAGCATTGTGGTTAAATATGTCACAGAGACTGTTGATGACGAGGGCATGGCGCATTGTGATGAAAAAGGTCATGCAGTATTGTGAAGACAGGTGTCAAGGAGCATTGTGATGACATATGTAATGGCCCATAGTGATGACAATGGCATGGAGCATTGTGATGCCAAGTGTCATGGAGGATTCTGATGACAAAGGTAATGGAGCATTGTGATGACAATGGCTTGGAGCATTGTGATGACAAGGGTCAGGGTCAGGGAGAATTTTGCTGACAGGTGCAGGGAGAATTGTGATGAAAACGGTCATGAAGTATTCTGATGACAAGCTTGTGGAGTATTTTGATGACAATGGCATGGAACACTGTGATGAAAAAGGCATATGGCATTGTGATGACAAGTGTATTGAGAATTGTGATGACAAATGTCATGGAGCATTGTGATGAGTACGGCATGGAGTATTGTGATGACAGGCATCATGGAGCATTTTGATGACAAGTTCCTGGAGCACTTTGATGAGAAGACAATGGAGACTTGTGATTACAAGTCTCATGGAGCATTCTGATGAAAAGGGACATGTAGCATTGTGATTACAGGGGTCTTGGAGCATTGTGATGACAAGGGCATGGAGCAATGTGATGAGAAGGCCATGGAGCATTCTGATGATATGCGTCATTGAGCTTTGTGATGACAAGGGCACGGAGCATTGTGATTACAGGGGTCTTGGAGCATTGTGATTAAAAGGGCATGGATCATTGTGATGAAAAAGGCATGGAGACGTGTCATGACAGGGTTAATGGAGCATACTGATGACAAGTGTCAGGGAGCATTGTGATGACAAGTGTATTGAGCATTGTGATAACAAAGGTCATGGAGCATTGTGATGAGGAGACCATGGATAATTGTGATGATGAGCGTCATTGGGTGTTGTGATGATAAGTGTTATGGAACATTGTGATCACAAGGGATTGGAGCATTGTGATGACAGAGTTCATGGAGCATATAGATTTCATTGTGATGACAATAGCCTGAAGCATTATAATGATGGGCCTGATGCATTGCGATGACAGTGTTCATGGAGCATTGAGATGAAAAGGGGCATGGAGCATTGAGATTACAGGGTTCTTGGCGCATTGTGATGTCAAGGGCATGGAGCATTTTGATGAGAAGGGCATGGAACATTCTGATGGCATGTGTCATGGAGCTTTGTGATGACAAGGGCATGGAGCATTGTGATTACATGGGTCATGGAGCATTGTGATGACAAGTGTCATGGAGCCTTGTGATGACAAATCCGTGGAATATTGTGATGGCAGGGGTCATGGGACATTGTTATGATAGGGATAATGGAGCATTGTGATGAGAAGGACATGGAGCATTGTGAATACAAGGTTTATGGAGCATTACCATGACAAATTTGTGGACCGTTGTGATGAAAAGCGCGTAGCATATTGTGATGACAAGGGTCATGGAGCATTTTTCTGACAAAGGCATGGAGCATTTTGATGACAATGGTCACGAAGCATTGTGATGAAAAGTTCATGGAGCATTGTGGTTATAAAGGTCACAGAGCCTTGTGATAACGCGGTCATGGACCATTGTGATGACAAATGTTATGAAGCATTGTGATGACTGGAGTCATGGAGCATTGTGATGACAGTGGACATGGAGCATTGTGATGACAAGGGCATAGAGCATTTTGGTGACAGGGGCATGGAGCATTGGTCTGACCAGTTTCATAGATTATTGTGATGACAGTGGACAAGGTGCATTGTGATGACAAGGGCATGGATCATTGTGATGAGAAGGTCATGCAGTATTGTGAAGACAGCTGTCAGGGAGCATTGTGATGACATATGTAATGGCCCATTGTGGTGACAATGGCATGGAGCATTGTGATGCCAATGGTCATGGATGATTCTGATGACAAATGTAATGGAGCATTGTGATGACAATGGTTTGGAGCATTGTGAAGACAAGGGTTAAGGAGCATTGTGCTGACCAGTGCATGGAGAATTGTGATGAAAAGGGTCATGGAGCAATCTGATGACAAACTTGTGGAATATTATGATGACAATGGCATGGAGCAGTGTGATGAAAACGGCATGGGGCATTGTGATGAAAAAGGCATGGAGCCTTTTCATGACAGAGTTCAAGGAGCATTCTGACGACAAGTGTCAGGGAGCATTGTGATGACAAGTGTATTGAGAATTGTGATGACCAAGGTCATGGAGCTTTGTGATGAAAAGGGCATGGAGTATTGTGATGACAGGCATCATGGAGCGTTGTGATGACAAGTGATATGGAGCATTGTGATCACAAGGCTTTGGAGCATTTTGATGACAGATTTCATGGATCATTTTGATATCAAGGAGCATGGAGCATTGTGATGTCAAGGGCATAAAGCAATGTAATCCCAATGTTCATGGAGGATTGTGATGAAAATTGTAATGGAGTATTGTGATGACAAACGCATAGAGCATTGTAATTACAAGGTCATTTAGCCTTTTGCTGACAAAGTCATCTAGCATTGTGATGACAGGTGTCATGGAGCACTGTGATGACAAGCATCACGGAGGATTGTGAACACAGGGGTCATGGAGCATTGGGCTGAAAAGGGCATGCATCATTGTGATGACAAGTATCATGGAGCATTGGGCTGAAAATATTCATGAAGTATTGTGATGACAGGGGACATGGAGAATTGTGATGACTAGGGAATGGAGCATTGTGATGACAAGAGTCCCAGATCATTGTGTTGTCAGGTGTCATGGAGTGTTGTGATGACAGTGGTCATGGACTATTGTGATGATATTGGTCTTGGAGCATTGTGATGAGAAGTTCACGGAGCATAGGGCTGAAAATATTCATGGAGTATTGTGATGACAGGGGTCATGGAGCATTGTGATGACAAGGAATGGAGCATGGTGATGACAAGGTCCTGGAGCCTTGTGATGAGAAGACCATGGAGACTTGTGATGAAAAGTCTCATGGAGCATTCTGATGATAAGGGGCATGGAGCATTGTGATTACAGGGGTCTTGGAGCATTGTGATGAAAAGGGCATGGAGCATTGTGAGGAGAAGGCCATGGAATATTCTGATGACATGCGTCATGGAGCTTTGTGATATCAGGGTCATGGAGCATTGTGATTACAGGGGTTTTGGAGCATTGTCAAGACAAGTGTCATGGAGCCTTGTGATGACAAGGCCGTGGAACTTTGTGATGGCAGGGGTCATGGAGCATTATTATGACAGAGATAATGGAACATTGTGATGAGAAGGGCATTGAGCATTGGTCTGAAATGTTTCATGGATTATTGTGATGAGAGTGGGCATGGAGCATTGTGATGACAAGGGCATGGAACACTGTGATACATGGGTCATGGAGGATTGTAATGACAAAGGCATGGAGCATTGTGATGGGAAGGGCATCGAGCATTGTGTTGACAAGTGTCATGGTGCTTTGTGATGACAAGGGCATGGAGCCATGTGATGAGAGGGTTCATGGAGCATTGTGATGACAATGACATGGAGCATTGTGATGCCAAGTGCCATGGAGCTTTGTGATGACAATTGTCATTGAGCATTTTGATGACAAGTGTGTGGTGCATTGTGATGAGAAGGGCAGGGAGCATTTTGATGACAGGGTCATGCAGCAATTTGATGAAAAGTGTAATGGAACATTTTGATGACAGGGGTTATAGAACATTGTGATGCCAGGGGTCATGGATCTTTGGGATGAAAAGGGTCATGGAGCATTTTGATGACAGTGGTTATGGAACATTGTGATGTCAGGGGTCATGGAACATTGTGCAGAAAAGGGGATGTAGCATTGTGATGACAGGGGTCATGGAACATTGTGATAACAGGGGTGAGGGAGGATTGTGATGACTAGTGGTTGAACATTGTGATATCTCATGTGAGAGAGCATTTGGATGAGAAGTGCATGGAGCATTGTGATTACAAGGTTTATGGAGCATAGCGATGACAAGGTTGTGGATCATTGTGATGAAAATTGCATGGCACATTGTGATGACAAAGGTCATGAAGCTTTGTTCTGACAAAGGCATGGAGCATTGTGATGACAAGGGTCACGGAGCATTGTGATGAAAAGTTCATGGAGCATTGTGGTTACAAAGGTCACAGAGCCTTGTGATGATGCGGGAAAGGACCGTTGTGATGACAATCGTTATGAAGCATTGTGATGACTGGAGTCACGGGGCATTGTGAAGACAGGGTTCATGGAGCATTGTGATGACAAGGCCATGGAGCACTGTGATGACAGGGTCATGGAGCATTGGTCCAACAAGTTTCATAGATGATTGTGATGACAGTGGACATGGTGCATTGTGATGACAAGGGCATGGAGCATTATGATGACAAGGGCATGGAGTATTGTGAAGACAGGTGTCAGGGAGCATTGTGATGATATATGTCATGGTCCACTGCGATGACAATGTCATGGAGCATTGTGATGCCAAATGTAATGGAGGATTGTAATGACAAATATAATGGAGCATTGTTATGACTATGGCTTGGAACATTATGATGACAAGGGCCATTGAGAATTTTCATGACAATTTCGTGAAGCATTGTGATGATAAGGTCCTGGAGCACTGTGATGAGAAAACCATGGAGCCTTGTGATGACAAGTCTCATGGAGCATACTGATGAAAAGGGGCATGGAGCATACTGTTTACAGGGGTCTTGAAACATTGTGATAACAAGGGCATGGAGCATTGGGATAACAAGGGCATGGAGCATTGGTCTAATAAGTTTCATGGATTATTGTGATGACAGTTGGAATGGTGCATTGTGATGACAAGGGCATGGAGCATTGTGATGACAAGTTCATGCATTATTGTGAGAAGAGGTGTCACGGAGCATTGTGATGACATATGTATTAGCCCATTGTGATGACAATGGCATGGAGCATTGTGATGTCAAGTTTCATGGAGGGTTCTGATGACAAAGGTAAAGGAGCATTGTGATGACAATGGCTTGGAGCATAGTGATGACAAGGTTCAGGGAGCATTATGCTGACAGTTGCATGGAGAATTGTGATGACAAGCGTCATGGAGCATTCTGATGACAAGCTTGTGGAGTATTTTGATGATAATGGCATGGAGAATTGTCATGAAAACGGCATGGGGCTTTGATTAAAAAAGGCAAGGAGCCATTTAGTGACAGGTTTCAAGGAGCATTCTGACGACAAGTGTCAGGGAGCATTGTGATGACAAATGTATTGAGAATTGTGATGACAAAGGTCATGGAGCATTGTGATGAAAAGGGCATGGAGTATTGTGATGACAAGCATCATGGAGCACTGTGATGAAAAGTGTTATGGAACACTGTAATCACAAGTGTTTGGAGCATTGCGATGACAGTGGTCATGGATCATTTTGATTTCAAGGAACATGGAGCATTGTGATGACAAGAGCATGAAGCAATGGGATCCCAAAGTACATGGAGGATAGTGATGACAATGGTAATGCAGTATTGTGATGACAAGCACATAGAGCATTGTAATGACAAGGTCATGTAGCATTTTGCTGACAAAGGCATGGAGCATTGTGATGACAGGTGTCATGGAGCACTGGGATGACAAGAGTCACAGAGCATTGTGAATATAGGGTTCATGGAGCATTGGGATGACAAGGGCATGGATAATTGTGATGACAAGGTTCATGGAGCATTGGGCTGAAATTGTTCATGGAGTATTGTGATGAAAGGGGTCATGGAGCATTGTGATGACTAGGGAATGGAGCATTGTGATGACAAGAGTCCCGGATCATTGTGTTGTCAGGTGTCATTGAGTGTTCTGATGACAGTGATCATGGAGCATTGTGATGAAAAGTTCATGGAGCATTGTGGTTACAAAGGTAACAGAGCCTTGTGATGACACGGGTATCGACCATTGTGATGACAAATGTTATGAAGAATTGTGATGACTGGAGTAACGGAGCATTGTGATGACAGGGGTCATGGAGTATTGTGATGAAACGGGCATGGAGCATTGTGCTGAGAATGGCATAGAGCATTGTGATGACATGTGTCATGGGGCATTGTAATGACAAGCGTCACGGAGCATTGTGAATACAGGGGTCATGGAGCATTAGGATGACAAGGGCATGGATCATTGTGATGACAAGTGTCATGGAGAATTGGGCTGAAAATGTTCCTGGAGTATTGTGATGACAGGGGTCATGGAGCATTTTGATGACTAGGGAATGGAGCATTGTGTTGACAAGAGTCCCAGATCATTGTGTTGTCAGGTGTCATTGAGTGTTGTGATGACAGTGATCATGGAGCATTGTGATGATATTGGTCTTGGAACATTGTGATGAGAAGGTCATGGGGCATTGGGCTAAAAATGTTCATGGATTATTGTGATGACAGGGGTCAGGGAGCATTGTGATGACAAGGGAATGGAGCATGGTGATAACAAGGTCCTGGAGCATTGTGATGAGATGACCAGGGAGACTTGTGATGACAATTTTCATGGAGCATCCTGATGAAAAGGGGCATGGAGCATTGTGATTACAGGGGTCTTGGAGCATTGTGATGACAAGGGCATGGAGCATTGTGAGGAGAAGGCCATGGAACATTCTGATTACATGCGTCATGGAGCATTGTGATGAAAAGGGCATGGAGCATTGTGATTACAGGGGTCTTGGAGCATTGTGATGACAAGGGTCATGGAGCCTTGTGATGACAAGGCCGTGGAACATTGTGATGGCAGGTGTCAGGGAGCATTGTTATGACAGAGGTAATGGAGCATTGTGATGAGAAGAGCATTGAGCATTGGTCTGAAATATTTCATGAATTGTTGTGATGAGAGTGGGCATGGAGCATTGTGATGACAAGGGCACGGAACACTGTGATACATCGGTCATGGAGGATTGTAATGACAAGGGCATGGAGCATTGTGATGAGAAGGGCATCGAGCATTGTGATGACAAGTGTCATGGTGCTTTGTGATGACAAGGGCATGGAGCCATGTGATGAGAGTGTTCATGGAGCATTGTGATGACAATGACATGGAGCATTGTGATGCCAATGGTCATGGAGCTTTGTGATGACAAAGGTCATGGAGCATTTTGATGACTAGGGTGTGGTGCATTGTGATGAGAAGTGCAGGGAGCATTTTGATGACAGGGTCATGCAGCAATTTGATGAAAAGTGTAATGGAACATTTTGATGACAGGGGTTATAGAACATTGTGATGCCAGGGGTCATGGATCTTTGGGATGAAAAGGTTCATGGAGCATTTTGATGACAGGGGTTATGGAACATTGTGATGTCAGGGGTCATGGAACATTGTGCAGATAAGGGGATGTAGCATTGTGATGACAGGGGTCATGGAACATTGTGATAACAGGGGTGAGCGAGGATTGTGATGACTAGTGATGGAACATTGTGATATCTCAGGTGAGAGAGCATTTGGATGAGAAGTGCATGGACCATTGTGATTACAAGCTTTATGGAGCATAGTGATGACAAGGTTGTGGATCATGTTGATGAAAAGCGCATGGTACATTGTGATGAATAGGGTCATGGAGCATTGTTCTGACAAAGGCATGGAGCATTGTGATGACAAATGTCATGGAGCATTGTGATGAAAATTTCATGGAGCATTGTGGTTAAAATGGTCACAGAGCCTTGTGGTGACGCGGGCATGGACCGTTGTGATGACAAACGTTATGAAGCATTATGATTACTGGAGTCACGGGGCATTGTGATGACAGGGGTCATGGAGCATTGTGATGACAAGGGCATGGAGCACTGTGATGACAGGGGCATGGAGCATTGGTCTGACAAGTTTCATAGATGATTGTGATGACAGTGGACATGGTGCATTGTGATGACAAGGGCATGGAGCATTATGATGAGAAGGTCATGGAGTATTGTTAAGACAGGTGTCAGGGAGCATTGTGATGACATATGTCATGGTCCATTGCGATGACAATGGCATGGAGCATTGTGATGCCAAATGTAATGGAGGATTGTAATGACAAATATAATGGAACATTGTTATGACTACGGCTTGGAGCATTATTATGACAAGGGCCATTGAGAATTTTCATGACAATGTCGTGAAGCATTGTGATGACAAGGTCCTGGAGCACTGTGTTGAGAAAACCATGGAGCCTTGTGATGACAAGTCTCATGGAGCATACTGATGAAAAGGGGCATGGAGCATTCTGATTACAGGGGTCTTGGAACATTGTGATAACAAGGGCATGGAGCCTTGTGATGACAAGGGCATGGAGCTTTGTTCTAATACGTTTCATGGATTATTGTGATGACAGTTGGAATTGCGCATTGTGATGACAAGGGCATGGAGCATTGTGATGACGAGGTCATGCAGTATTGTGAGAAGAGTTGTCACGGAGCATTGTGATGACATATGTTTTAGCCCATTGTGATGACAATGGCATGGAGCATTGTGATGCCAATTTTCATGGAGGATCCTGATGACAAAGGTAAATGAGCATTGTGATGACAATGGCTTGGAGCATAGTAATGACAAGGTTCAGGGAGCATTTTGCTGACAATTGCATGGAGAATTGTGATGACAAGGGTCATGGAGCATTCTGATGACAAGCTTGTGGAGTATTTTGATGACAATGGCATGGAGCATTGTGATGAAAACGTCATGGGGCTTTGTGATGAAAAAGGAAAGGAGCCATTTTGTGACAGGGTTCAAGGAGCATTCTGTCGACAAGTGTCTGGGAGCATTGTGATGACAAGTGTATTGAGAATTGTGATGACAAAGTTCATGCAGCATTGTGATGAAAAGGGCATGGAGTATTGTGATGACAGGCATCATGGAGCGTTGTGATGAAAAGTGTTATGGAACATTGTGATAACAAGGGTTTGGAGCATTGCGATGACAGAGGTCATGGATCATTTAGATTTCAAGGAGCATGGAGCATTGTGATGACAAGGGCATGAAGCAATGTGATCCCAAGTTTCATGGAGTTTAGTGATGACAATGGTAATGCAGTATTGTGATGACAAGCACATAGAGCATTGTAATGACAAGGTCATGTAGCATTTTGCTGACAAAGGCATGGAGCATTGTGATGACAGGTGTCATGGAGCACTGTGATGACAAGCGTCACGGAGCATTGTGAATACAGGGGTCATGGAGCATAGGGATGACAAGGGCATGGATCATTGTGATGACAAATGTCATGGAGCATTGGGCTGAAAATATTCATGGAGTATTGTGATGACAGGGGTAATGGAGCATTGTGATGACTAGGGAATGGAGCATTGTGATGACAAGAGTCCCGGATCATTGTGTTGTCAGGTGTCGTGGAGTGTTGTGATGACAGTGATCATGGAGCATTTTGATGATATTGGTCTTGGAGCATTGTGATGAGAAGGTCATGGGACATTGGGCTGAAAATATTCATGGAGTATTGTGATGACAGGGGTCATGTAGCATTGTGATGACAAGGGAATGGAGCATGGTGATAACAAGGTCCTGGAGCATTGTGATGAGATGACCATGGAGACTTGTGAGGACAAGTCTCATGGAGCATTCTGATGAAAAAGGGCATGGAGCATTGTGATTACAAGGGTCTTGGAGCATTGTGATGATAAGGGTATGGAGCATTGTGTGGAGAAGGCCATGGAACATTCTGATGACATGCATCATGGAGCTTTGTGATGACAATGGCATGGAGCATTGTGATTAGAGAGGTCTTTGAGCATTGTGATGACAGAGGTAATGGAGCATTGTGATGAGAAGGGCATGGAGCATTGTGATGATAAGGTCATGAAGTATTGTGAAAAATGGTGTCACGGAGCATTGTGATGACATATGTATTGGCCCATTGTTATGACAATGGCATGGAGCATTGTGATGAAAATTGTCATGGATGATTCTGATGACAAAGGTAATGGAGCATTTTGATGACAATGGCTTGGAGCATAGTGATGACAAGGTTCAGGGAGCATTGTGCTGACAAGTGCATGGAGAATTGTGATGGCAAGAGTCATGGAGCATTCTGATGACAAGCTTGTGGAGTATTTTGATGACAATGGCATGGAGCATTGTGATGAAAACGGCATGGGGCTTTGTGATGAAAAAGGCATGCAGCCTTTTCGTGACAGGGTTCAAGGAGCATTCTGACGACAAGTGTCAGGGAGCATTGTGATGACAAGTGTATTGAGAATTGTGATGACAAAGGTCATGGAGCATTGTGATGACAAGGGCATGGAGCATTGTGATTACAGGGGATTTGGAGCATTGTGATGACAAGGGCCATGGAATCTTGTGATGACAAGGCCGTGGAACATTTTGATGGCAGGGGTCATGGAGCATTTTTATGACATAGGAAATGGAGCATTGTGATGAGAAGGTCATTGAGAATTGGTCTGAAATGTTTCATGGATTATTGTGATGATAGTGGGCATGGAGCATTGTGATGACAAGGGCACGGTGCACTGTGATATATGGGTCATGGAGGATTGTAATGACAAGGGCATGGAGCATTGTGATGAGAAGGGCATCGAGCATTGTGATGACAAGTGTCATGGAGCCTTTGATGACAAGGGCATGGAACAATGTGATGAGATGGTTCATGGAGCATTGTGATGACAATGACATGGAGCATTGTGATGCCAAGTGTCATGGAGCTTTGTGATGACAAAAGTCATGGAGCATTTTGATGGCAAGTGTGTTGTGCATTGTGATGAGAAAGGCAGGGAGCTTTATGATGACAGGGTCATGCAGCAATTTGATGAAAAGTGTAATGGAACATTTTGATGACATGGGTTATAGAACACTGTGTTGCCAGGGATCATGGAGCTTTGGGATGAAAAGGGTCATGGAGCATTTTGATGACAGGGGTTATGGAACATTGTGATGTCAGGTGTCAAGGAACATTGTGCTGATAAGGGGATGTAGCATTGTGATGACAGGGGTCATGGAACATTGTGATAACAGGGTTGAGTGAGGATTGTGATGACTAGTGATGGAACATTGTCATATCTCATGTGAGAGAGCATTTGGATGAGAAGTTCATGGAGCATTGTGATTACAAGGTTTATGGAGCATAGCGATGACAAGGTTGTGGATCATTGTGATGAAAAGTGCATGGCACATTGTGATGACAAAGGTCATGGAGCACAGTTCTGACAAAGGCATGGAGCATTTTGTTGACAAGGGTCACGGAGCATTGTGATGAAATGTTCATGGAGCACTGGGGTTACAAATGTAACAGAGCCTTGTGATGACGCGGGCATGGACCGTTGTGATGACAAACATTATGAAGCATAGTGATGACTGGAGTCACGGAGCATTGTGATGACAGGGGTCATGGAGCATTTTGATGAGAAAGGCATCGAGCATTGTGATGACAAATGTCATGGAGCATTGTGATGACAAGGGCATGGAGCAATGGGATGAGAGCGTTCAGGGAGCATTGTGATGACGATGACATGGAGCATTGTGATGCCAAGGGTCATGGAGCTTTGTGATGACAACGGTCATGGAGCATTTTGATGACAAGCGTGTGGTGCATTGTGATGAGAAGGAAAGGGAGCATTTTGATGACAGGTTCATGCTGCAATTTGATGAAAAGTGTCATGTAACATTTTGACGACAGGGGTTACAGAACATTGTGATGCCATGGGTCATGGAGCTTTGGGATGAAATGTGTCATGGAGCATTGTGATAACAGTGCTTATGGAATATTGTGATGTCACGGGTCATGGAACATTGTGATTACAGGGTTGAGGGAGGATTGTGATGACTAGTGATGGAACATTGTGATATCTCATGTGAGAGAGCATTTGGATGAGAAGTGCATGGAGCATTGTGATTACAAGGTTTATGGAGCATAGCGATGACATTGTGGTGGATCATTGTGATGAAAAGTGCATGGCACATTGTGATGACAAAGGTCATGGAGCATTGTTCTGACAAAGGCATGGAGCATTGTGATGACAAGGGTCACGGAGCATTGTGATGAAAAATTCATGGAGCATTGGGGTTACAAAGGTAACAGAGCCTTGTGATGATGCGGGCATGGACCGTTGTGATGACAAACGTTTTGAAGCATAGTGATGACTGGAGTCACGGAGCATTGTGATGACAGGGGTCATGGAGCATTGTGATGACAAGGGCATGGAGCATTGTGATGACAGGGGCATGGAGCATTGGTCTGACAAGTTTCATAGATTATTGTGATGACAGTGGACATGGTGCATTGTGATGACTAGGGCATGGAGCATTGTGAAGACAAGGGCATGGAGTAATGTGAATACAGGTGTCAGGGAGCATTGTGATGACCTATGTCACGGTCCATTGCGATGACAATAGCATGGAGCATTGTGATGACAAATGTAATGGAGGATGTGATGACAAATATAATGGAGCATTTTGATGACTAGGGCTTGGAGCATTATGTTGACAAGGGCCATTGAGAATTTTCATGACAATGTCCTGAAGCATTGTGATGACAAGGTCCTGGAACATTGTGATGAGAAAACCATGGAGGCTTGTGATGACAAATCTCAAGGAGCATACTGATGAAAAGGGGCCTGGAGCATTCTGATTACAGGGGACTTGGAACATTGTGATAAAAGGGCATGGAGCATTGTGATGACAAGTGCATGCAGTATTGTGAAGAGATGTGTCAGGGAGCATTGTGATGACATATGTAATGGCCCATTGTGATGACAAAGGCATGGAGCATTGTGATGCCAAGTGTCATGGAGGATTCTAATGGCAAAGGTAATGGAGCATTGTGATGACAAGTGTTTGGAGCATTGTGATGACAAGGGTCAGGGAGCATTGTGCTGACAAGTGCATGGATAATTGTGATGACAAGAGACATGGAGCATTCTGATGACAAGCTTGTGGAGTATTTTGATGACAATTGCATGGAGCAATGTGATGAAAATGGCTTGGGGCATTGTGATGAAAAAGGAATGGAGCCTTTTGGTGACAGGGTTCAAGGAGCACTCTGACGACAATGTCAGGGAGCATTGTGATGACAAGTGTATTGAGAATTGTGATGACAAAGGTCATGGAGCATTGTGATGAAAAGGGCATGGAGTATTGTGATGACAGGCATCATGGAGCTTTGTGATGACAAGTGTTATGGAACATTGTGATCACAAGGGTTTGGAGCATTGTGATGACAGAGGTCATGGATGATTTTGATTTCAAGGAGCAGGGAGCATTGTGATGACAAGGGCATGAAGCAATGTGATCCCAATTTTCATGGAGGATTGTGATGACAATGGTAAAGGAGTATTGTGATGACAAGCGCATAGAGCATTGTAATGACAAGGTCATGTAGCATTTTGCTGACAAAGGCATGGAGCATTGTGATGACAAGTTTCATGGAGCACTGTGATGACAAGAGTCACGGAGCATTGTGCATACAGGGGTTATGGAGCATTGGGATGACAAGGGCATGGATCATTGTGATGAAAAGTGTCATGGAGCCTTGGGCTGAAAATGTTCATGGAGTACTGTGATGACAGGGGTCATGTAGAATTTTGATTTCATTGTGCTGACAATAGCCGGAAGCATTATGATGATTGGCATGATGCATTGTGATGACAGGGTTCATGGAGCATTGAGATGAAGAGGGGCATGGAGCATTGTGATTACAGGGGTCTTGGAGCATTGTGATGACAAGGGCATTGAGCATTTTGATGAGAAGTACATGGAACATTCTGATGACGTGTCATTGAGCTTTGTGATGACAAGGGCATAGAAAATTGTGATGGCAAGTGTCATGCAGCATTGTTATGACAGGAGTAATGGAGCATTGTGATAAGAAGGGCATGGAGCATTGTGATTACAAGGTTCATGGAGCATTGCGATGACCAATTTGTGGACCGTTGGGATGAAAAGTACGTGGCACATTGTGATGACAAGGGTCATGGAGCATTTTTTTGAGAAAGGCATGGAGCATTGTGATGGCAAGGGTCACGGAGCATTGTGATGAAAAGTTCATGGAGCATTGTGGTTACAAAGGTAACAGAGCCTTGTGATGATGTGGGTATCGCCCATTGTGATAACAAATATTATGAAGAATTGTGATGACTGGAGTCATGGAGCATTGTGGTGACAGGGGTCATGGAGCATTGTGATGAAAAGGGCATGGAACATTGTGCTGAGAAAGGCATAGAGCATTGTGATGACATGTTTCATGAAGCACTGTGATGAGAAGCGTCACGGAGCATTGTGAATACAGGGGTCATGGAGCATTGGGATGACAAGGGCATGTATCATTGTGATGACAAGGGTCATGGAGCACTGGGCTGAAAATGTTCATGGAGTGTTGTGATGACAGGGTTCATGGAGCACTGTGATGACTAGGGCATGGAGCATTGTGATGACAAGACTCCCAGATAATTGTGTTGTCAGGTGTCATGGGGTGTTGTGATGACAGTGGTCATGGAGAATTGTGATGATATTGGCCATGGAGCATTGTGATGAGTAGGTCGTGGAGCATTGGGCTGAAAATGTTCATGGATTATTGTGAAGACACGGGTCATGGAGCATTGTGATGACAAGGGAATGGAGCATGGTTATGACAAGGTCCTAGAGCATTTTGATGAGAAGACCATGGAGACATGTGATGATAAGTCTCATGGAGCATTCTGATGAAAAGGAGCATGGAGCATTGTGATTACAGGGGTCTTGGAGCATTTTGATGACAAGAGCATGGAGCATTGTGATGAGAAGGCCATGAAGCATTCTGATGACATGTGTCATTGAACTTTTTGATGACAAGGGCATGGAGCATTGTGATGACATGTGTCATGGAGCATTGTGATGACAACGGAATGGAGCATGGTGATGACAAGGTCCTGGGGCATTGTGATGAGAAGACCATGGAGACTTCTGATGAGAAGTCTCATTGAGCATTCTGATGAAAAGGAGCATGGAGCATTGTGATTAGAGGTGTCTTGGAGCATTGTGATGACTAGGGCATGGAGCACTGTGATGAGAAGGCCATGGAGCATTCTGATGACATGCGTCATGGAGTTTTGTGATGACAAGGGCATGGAGCATTTGTGATTACAGGGATCTTGGAGCATTGTGATGAAAAGTGCATGGATCATTGTTATGAAAAAGGCATGGAGCCTTGTCATGACAGGGTTCATGGAGCATTCTGACGACAAGTGTCAGGAAGCATTGTGTTGACAATTGTATTGAGCATTGTGATGACAAAGATCATGGAGCATTGTGATGAGAAGACCATGGATAATTGTGATGATGAGCGTCATGGGGTGTTGTGGTGATAAGTGTTATGGAACCTTTTGATCACAAGGGTTTGGAACATTTTGATGACAGAGGTCATGGAGAATATTGATTTCATTGTGATGACAATAGCCTGTAGCATTATGATGATGGGCAGGGTGCATTGTGATGACAGGGTTCATGGAGCATTGAGATGAAAAGAGCATGGAGCATTGTGATTACAAGGGTCTTGGAGCATTGTGATGACAAGGGCATGGAGCACTGTGATGAGAAGGCCATGGAACTTTCTGATGACATGCGTCATGGAGCTTTGTGATGACAAGGGCATGGAGCATTGTGCTTTCAGGGGTCTCGAGCATTGTGATGACAAGTGTCATGGAACCTTGTGATGACTAGGCCTTGGAACATTTTGATGGCAAGGGTCATGGTGCATTTTTATGACAGGTGTAATGGAGCATTTTGATGAGAAGGGCATGGAACATTGGTATGAAATGTTTCATGGATTATTGTGATGAGAGTGGGCATGGAGCATTGTGATGAGAAGGGCATGGAACACTGTGATACATGGGTCATGCAGGATTGTAATGACAAGGGCATGGAGAATTGTGATGAGAAGGGCATCGAGCATTGTGATGACAAGTGTCATGGAGCTTTGTGATGACAAGGGCATGGAGCAATGTGATGAGAGTGTTCATGGAGCATTGTGATGACAATGACATGGAGCATTGTGATGCCAAGGGTCATGGAGCTTTGTGATGACAAGTCATGGAGCATTTTGATGACAAGGGCATGGTGCATTGTGCTGAGAAATGCAGGGAGCATTTTGATGACCAGGTCATGCAGCAATTTGATAAAAAAGTGTAAAGGAACATTTTGATGGCAGGGGTTATAGAACATTGTGTTGTCAGGGGTCTTGGAGCTTTGGGATGAAAAGGGTCATGGAGCATTTTGATGACAGGGGTTATGGAACATTGTGATGTCAGCGGTCATGGAACATTGTGATGATAAGGGGATGTAGCATTGTGATGACAGTGTCCTGGAACATTGTGATTACAGGGATGAGGGAGTATTGTGATGAATAGAGATGGAACATTGTGATATCTCTGGTGAGAGAGCATTTTGATGAGAAGTGCATGGACCATTGTGATTACAAGGTTTATGAAGCATAGCAATGACAAGGTTGTGGACCGTTGTGATGAAATGCGCATGGCACATTGTGATGACTATGTTCATTGAGCATTGTTCTGACAAAGAAATGGAGCTTTGTGATGACAAGGGCATGGAGCATTGTGATTACATGTGTCATGGAGCATTTTGATGACAATGGCGTCGAGCATTGTGATGAGAAGGCCATGGATATTTGTGATGACGTGCGTCATGGAGCACAGTAATGACAAGGGGTATGGAGCATTGTGATGACAGTGGCCATGGAGAAATGTGATGAGAAGAGTCATGGAGCATTCTGATGACAAGCTTGTGGAGTATTGTGACGACAGTGGCTAGGAGCATTGTGATGAAAAGGGCATGGAGCATTGTGATGAAAAAGGCATGAAGCCATTTCATGACAGGTTTCAAGGAGCATTCTGATGACAAGTGTCAGGGAACATTGTGATGACATGTGTATTGAGAATTGTGATGAAAAAGTTCATGGAGCATTTTGACGAAAAGGGCATAGAATATTGTGATGACAGGCATCATGGAGCGTTGTGATGATAAGTGTTATGGAACATTGTGATCACAAGGATTTGGAGCATTGTGATGAGATAGATCATCGAATATTTTGATTTCATTGTGATGACAATAGCCTGAAGCATTATGATGATGGTCATGGTGCATTTTGATGACAGGGTTCATGGAGCATTGAGATGCAAAGGGGCATGGAGCATTGTGATTAGAGGGTTCATGGAGCATTGTGATGACAATGGCATGGAGCATTGAGATGCCAATTGTCCTGGAGCTTTTTGATGACATAGGTCATGGAGCATTTTGATGACAATGGCGTGGTACATTGTGATGAGTAGGGCAGGGAGCATTGTGATGACAGGGTCATAGAGCAATTTGATGAAAAGTGTCATGGAATATTTTAATGACAGGGGTTATGGAACATTGTGATGTCAGGGTTCATGGAGCATTTTGATGAAAAGGATCATGGAGAATTATGATGACAGGGTTTATGGAACATTGTGATGTCAGGGGTCATTGAGCATTTTGAGGAAAAGTGTTATGGAGCATTATGATGACAGGGGTTATGGAACATTGTGATGTCAGGGGTCACCGAACTTTGTGATGATATGTGCATGTAGCATTGCAAAGACAAAAGTCATGGAACATTGTGATGACAGGGGTGAGGGAGTATTGTGATGAATAGTGCTGTAACATTGTGATATCATTGGTGAGAAAGCATTTTGATGAGAAGTGCATGGAGAATTGTGATGACAAGTTTTATGGAGCATCGTGGTGACAAGATTGTGGAGCACTGTGATGAGAAGCGCAGGGTGCACTGTGATGACATGGGTCATGGAGCATTGATCTGACAAGCGCATGGAGCATTGTGATGACAAGGGTCATGGAGCATTGTGCTGAGAAAGGCATAGAACATTGTGATGACAAGGGTCAAAGAGCATTGTGATGAAAAGTTATTGGAGCATTGTGGTTAAATATGTCACAGAGACTGTTGATGACGAGGGCATGGCGCATTGTGATGAAAAAGGTCATGCAGTATTGTGAAGACAGGTGTCAAGGAGCATTGTGATGACATATGTAATGGCCCATAGTGATGACAATGGCATGGAGCATTGTGATGCCAAGTGTCATGGAGGATTCTGATGACAAAGGTAATGGAGCATTGTGATGACAATGGCTTGGAGCATTGTGATGACAAGGGTCAGGGTCAGGGAGAATTTTGCTGACAGGTGCAGGGAGAATTGTGATGAAAACGGTCATGAAGTATTCTGATGACAAGCTTGTGGAGTATTTTGATGACAATGGCATGGAACACTGTGATGAAAAAGGCATATGGCATTGTGATGACAAGTGTATTGAGAATTGTGATGACAAATGTCATGGAGCATTGTGATGAGTACGGCATGGAGTATTGTGATGACAGGCATCATGGAGCATTTTGATGACAAGTTCCTGGAGCACTTTGATGAGAAGACAATGGAGACTTGTGATTACAAGTCTCATGGAGCATTCTGATGAAAAGGGACATGTAGCATTGTGATTACAGGGGTCTTGGAGCATTGTGATGACAAGGGCATGGAGCAATGTGATGAGAAGGCCATGGAGCATTCTGATGATATGCGTCATTGAGCTTTGTGATGACAAGGGCACGGAGCATTGTGATTACAGGGGTCTTGGAGCATTGTGATTAAAAGGGCATGGATCATTGTGATGAAAAAGGCATGGAGACGTGTCATGACAGGGTTAATGGAGCATACTGATGACAAGTGTCAGGGAGCATTGTGATGACAAGTGTATTGAGCATTGTGATAACAAAGGTCATGGAGCATTGTGATGAGGAGACCATGGATAATTGTGATGATGAGCGTCATTGGGTGTTGTGATGATAAGTGTTATGGAACATTGTGATCACAAGGGATTGGAGCATTGTGATGACAGAGTTCATGGAGCATATAGATTTCATTGTGATGACAATAGCCTGAAGCATTATAATGATGGGCCTGATGCATTGCGATGACAGTGTTCATGGAGCATTGAGATGAAAAGGGGCATGGAGCATTGAGATTACAGGGTTCTTGGCGCATTGTGATGTCAAGGGCATGGAGCATTTTGATGAGAAGGGCATGGAACATTCTGATGGCATGTGTCATGGAGCTTTGTGATGACAAGGGCATGGAGCATTGTGATTACATGGGTCATGGAGCATTGTGATGACAAGTGTCATGGAGCCTTGTGATGACAAATCCGTGGAATATTGTGATGGCAGGGGTCATGGGACATTGTTATGATAGGGATAATGGAGCATTGTGATGAGAAGGACATGGAGCATTGTGAATACAAGGTTTATGGAGCATTACCATGACAAATTTGTGGACCGTTGTGATGAAAAGCGCGTAGCATATTGTGATGACAAGGGTCATGGAGCATTTTTCTGACAAAGGCATGGAGCATTTTGATGACAATGGTCACGAAGCATTGTGATGAAAAGTTCATGGAGCATTGTGGTTATAAAGGTCACAGAGCCTTGTGATAACGCGGTCATGGACCATTGTGATGACAAATGTTATGAAGCATTGTGATGACTGGAGTCATGGAGCATTGTGATGACAGTGGACATGGAGCATTGTGATGACAAGGGCATAGAGCATTTTGGTGACAGGGGCATGGAGCATTGGTCTGACCAGTTTCATAGATTATTGTGATGACAGTGGACAAGGTGCATTGTGATGACAAGGGCATGGATCATTGTGATGAGAAGGTCATGCAGTATTGTGAAGACAGCTGTCAGGGAGCATTGTGATGACATATGTAATGGCCCATTGTGGTGACAATGGCATGGAGCATTGTGATGCCAATGGTCATGGATGATTCTGATGACAAATGTAATGGAGCATTGTGATGACAATGGTTTGGAGCATTGTGAAGACAAGGGTTAAGGAGCATTGTGCTGACCAGTGCATGGAGAATTGTGATGAAAAGGGTCATGGAGCAATCTGATGACAAACTTGTGGAATATTATGATGACAATGGCATGGAGCAGTGTGATGAAAACGGCATGGGGCATTGTGATGAAAAAGGCATGGAGCCTTTTCATGACAGAGTTCAAGGAGCATTCTGACGACAAGTGTCAGGGAGCATTGTGATGACAAGTGTATTGAGAATTGTGATGACCAAGGTCATGGAGCTTTGTGATGAAAAGGGCATGGAGTATTGTGATGACAGGCATCATGGAGCGTTGTGATGACAAGTGATATGGAGCATTGTGATCACAAGGCTTTGGAGCATTTTGATGACAGATTTCATGGATCATTTTGATATCAAGGAGCATGGAGCATTGTGATGTCAAGGGCATAAAGCAATGTAATCCCAATGTTCATGGAGGATTGTGATGAAAATTGTAATGGAGTATTGTGATGACAAACGCATAGAGCATTGTAATTACAAGGTCATTTAGCCTTTTGCTGACAAAGTCATCTAGCATTGTGATGACAGGTGTCATGGAGCACTGTGATGACAAGCATCACGGAGGATTGTGAACACAGGGGTCATGGAGCATTGGGCTGAAAAGGGCATGCATCATTGTGATGACAAGTATCATGGAGCATTGGGCTGAAAATATTCATGAAGTATTGTGATGACAGGGGACATGGAGAATTGTGATGACTAGGGAATGGAGCATTGTGATGACAAGAGTCCCAGATCATTGTGTTGTCAGGTGTCATGGAGTGTTGTGATGACAGTGGTCATGGACTATTGTGATGATATTGGTCTTGGAGCATTGTGATGAGAAGTTCACGGAGCATAGGGCTGAAAATATTCATGGAGTATTGTGATGACAGGGGTCATGGAGCATTGTGATGACAAGGAATGGAGCATGGTGATGACAAGGTCCTGGAGCCTTGTGATGAGAAGACCATGGAGACTTGTGATGAAAAGTCTCATGGAGCATTCTGATGATAAGGGGCATGGAGCATTGTGATTACAGGGGTCTTGGAGCATTGTGATGAAAAGGGCATGGAGCATTGTGAGGAGAAGGCCATGGAATATTCTGATGACATGCGTCATGGAGCTTTGTGATATCAGGGTCATGGAGCATTGTGATTACAGGGGTTTTGGAGCATTGTCAAGACAAGTGTCATGGAGCCTTGTGATGACAAGGCCGTGGAACTTTGTGATGGCAGGGGTCATGGAGCATTATTATGACAGAGATAATGGAACATTGTGATGAGAAGGGCATTGAGCATTGGTCTGAAATGTTTCATGGATTATTGTGATGAGAGTGGGCATGGAGCATTGTGATGACAAGGGCATGGAACACTGTGATACATGGGTCATGGAGGATTGTAATGACAAAGGCATGGAGCATTGTGATGGGAAGGGCATCGAGCATTGTGTTGACAAGTGTCATGGTGCTTTGTGATGACAAGGGCATGGAGCCATGTGATGAGAGGGTTCATGGAGCATTGTGATGACAATGACATGGAGCATTGTGATGCCAAGTGCCATGGAGCTTTGTGATGACAATTGTCATTGAGCATTTTGATGACAAGTGTGTGGTGCATTGTGATGAGAAGGGCAGGGAGCATTTTGATGACAGGGTCATGCAGCAATTTGATGAAAAGTGTAATGGAACATTTTGATGACAGGGGTTATAGAACATTGTGATGCCAGGGGTCATGGATCTTTGGGATGAAAAGGGTCATGGAGCATTTTGATGACAGTGGTTATGGAACATTGTGATGTCAGGGGTCATGGAACATTGTGCAGAAAAGGGGATGTAGCATTGTGATGACAGGGGTCATGGAACATTGTGATAACAGGGGTGAGGGAGGATTGTGATGACTAGTGGTTGAACATTGTGATATCTCATGTGAGAGAGCATTTGGATGAGAAGTGCATGGAGCATTGTGATTACAAGGTTTATGGAGCATAGCGATGACAAGGTTGTGGATCATTGTGATGAAAATTGCATGGCACATTGTGATGACAAAGGTCATGAAGCTTTGTTCTGACAAAGGCATGGAGCATTGTGATGACAAGGGTCACGGAGCATTGTGATGAAAAGTTCATGGAGCATTGTGGTTACAAAGGTCACAGAGCCTTGTGATGATGCGGGAAAGGACCGTTGTGATGACAATCGTTATGAAGCATTGTGATGACTGGAGTCACGGGGCATTGTGAAGACAGGGTTCATGGAGCATTGTGATGACAAGGCCATGGAGCACTGTGATGACAGGGTCATGGAGCATTGGTCCAACAAGTTTCATAGATGATTGTGATGACAGTGGACATGGTGCATTGTGATGACAAGGGCATGGAGCATTATGATGACAAGGGCATGGAGTATTGTGAAGACAGGTGTCAGGGAGCATTGTGATGATATATGTCATGGTCCACTGCGATGACAATGTCATGGAGCATTGTGATGCCAAATGTAATGGAGGATTGTAATGACAAATATAATGGAGCATTGTTATGACTATGGCTTGGAACATTATGATGACAAGGGCCATTGAGAATTTTCATGACAATTTCGTGAAGCATTGTGATGATAAGGTCCTGGAGCACTGTGATGAGAAAACCATGGAGCCTTGTGATGACAAGTCTCATGGAGCATACTGATGAAAAGGGGCATGGAGCATACTGTTTACAGGGGTCTTGAAACATTGTGATAACAAGGGCATGGAGCATTGGGATAACAAGGGCATGGAGCATTGGTCTAATAAGTTTCATGGATTATTGTGATGACAGTTGGAATGGTGCATTGTGATGACAAGGGCATGGAGCATTGTGATGACAAGTTCATGCATTATTGTGAGAAGAGGTGTCACGGAGCATTGTGATGACATATGTATTAGCCCATTGTGATGACAATGGCATGGAGCATTGTGATGTCAAGTTTCATGGAGGGTTCTGATGACAAAGGTAAAGGAGCATTGTGATGACAATGGCTTGGAGCATAGTGATGACAAGGTTCAGGGAGCATTATGCTGACAGTTGCATGGAGAATTGTGATGACAAGCGTCATGGAGCATTCTGATGACAAGCTTGTGGAGTATTTTGATGATAATGGCATGGAGAATTGTCATGAAAACGGCATGGGGCTTTGATTAAAAAAGGCAAGGAGCCATTTAGTGACAGGTTTCAAGGAGCATTCTGACGACAAGTGTCAGGGAGCATTGTGATGACAAATGTATTGAGAATTGTGATGACAAAGGTCATGGAGCATTGTGATGAAAAGGGCATGGAGTATTGTGATGACAAGCATCATGGAGCACTGTGATGAAAAGTGTTATGGAACACTGTAATCACAAGTGTTTGGAGCATTGCGATGACAGTGGTCATGGATCATTTTGATTTCAAGGAACATGGAGCATTGTGATGACAAGAGCATGAAGCAATGGGATCCCAAAGTACATGGAGGATAGTGATGACAATGGTAATGCAGTATTGTGATGACAAGCACATAGAGCATTGTAATGACAAGGTCATGTAGCATTTTGCTGACAAAGGCATGGAGCATTGTGATGACAGGTGTCATGGAGCACTGGGATGACAAGAGTCACAGAGCATTGTGAATATAGGGTTCATGGAGCATTGGGATGACAAGGGCATGGATAATTGTGATGACAAGGTTCATGGAGCATTGGGCTGAAATTGTTCATGGAGTATTGTGATGAAAGGGGTCATGGAGCATTGTGATGACTAGGGAATGGAGCATTGTGATGACAAGAGTCCCGGATCATTGTGTTGTCAGGTGTCATTGAGTGTTCTGATGACAGTGATCATGGAGCATTGTGATGAAAAGTTCATGGAGCATTGTGGTTACAAAGGTAACAGAGCCTTGTGATGACACGGGTATCGACCATTGTGATGACAAATGTTATGAAGAATTGTGATGACTGGAGTAACGGAGCATTGTGATGACAGGGGTCATGGAGTATTGTGATGAAACGGGCATGGAGCATTGTGCTGAGAATGGCATAGAGCATTGTGATGACATGTGTCATGGGGCATTGTAATGACAAGCGTCACGGAGCATTGTGAATACAGGGGTCATGGAGCATTAGGATGACAAGGGCATGGATCATTGTGATGACAAGTGTCATGGAGAATTGGGCTGAAAATGTTCCTGGAGTATTGTGATGACAGGGGTCATGGAGCATTTTGATGACTAGGGAATGGAGCATTGTGTTGACAAGAGTCCCAGATCATTGTGTTGTCAGGTGTCATTGAGTGTTGTGATGACAGTGATCATGGAGCATTGTGATGATATTGGTCTTGGAACATTGTGATGAGAAGGTCATGGGGCATTGGGCTAAAAATGTACATGGATTATTGTGATGACAGGGGTCAGGGAGCATTGTGATGACAAGGGAATGGAGCATGGTGATAACAAGGTCCTGGAGCATTGTGATGAGATGACCAGGGAGACTTGTGATGACAATTTTCATGGAGCATCCTGATGAAAAGGGGCATGGAGCATTGTGATTACAGGGGTCTTGGAGCATTGTGATGACAAGGGCATGGAGCATTGTGAGGAGAAGGCCATGGAACATTCTGATTACATGCGTCATGGAGCATTGTGATGAAAAGGGCATGGAGCATTGTGATTACAGGGGTCTTGGAGCATTGTGATGACAAGGGTCATGGAGCCTTGTGATGACAAGGCCGTGGAACATTGTGATGGCAGGTGTCAGGGAGCATTGTTATGACAGAGGTAATGGAGCATTGTGATGAGAAGAGCATTGAGCATTGGTCTGAAATATTTCATGAATTGTTGTGATGAGAGTGGGCATGGAGCATTGTGATGACAAGGGCACGGAACACTGTGATACATCGGTCATGGAGGATTGTAATGACAAGGGCATGGAGCATTGTGATGAGAAGGGCATCGAGCATTGTGATGACAAGTGTCATGGTGCTTTGTGATGACAAGGGCATGGAGCCATGTGATGAGAGTGTTCATGGAGCATTGTGATGACAATGACATGGAGCATTGTGATGCCAATGGTCATGGAGCTTTGTGATGACAAAGGTCATGGAGCATTTTGATGACTAGGGTGTGGTGCATTGTGATGAGAAGTGCAGGGAGCATTTTGATGACAGGGTCATGCAGCAATTTGATGAAAAGTGTAATGGAACATTTTGATGACAGGGGTTATAGAACATTGTGATGCCAGGGGTCATGGATCTTTGGGATGAAAAGGTTCATGGAGCATTTTGATGACAGGGGTTATGGAACATTGTGATGTCAGGGGTCATGGAACATTGTGCAGATAAGGGGATGTAGCATTGTGATGACAGGGGTCATGGAACATTGTGATAACAGGGGTGAGCGAGGATTGTGATGACTAGTGATGGAACATTGTGATATCTCAGGTGAGAGAGCATTTGGATGAGAAGTGCATGGACCATTGTGATTACAAGCTTTATGGAGCATAGTGATGACAAGGTTGTGGATCATGTTGATGAAAAGCGCATGGTACATTGTGATGAATAGGGTCATGGAGCATTGTTCTGACAAAGGCATGGAGCATTGTGATGACAAATGTCATGGAGCATTGTGATGAAAATTTCATGGAGCATTGTGGTTAAAATGGTCACAGAGCCTTGTGGTGATGCGGGCATGGACCGTTGTGATGACAAACGTTATGAAGCATTATGATTACTGGAGTCACGGGGCATTGTGATGACAGGGGTCATGGAGCATTGTGATGACAAGGGCATGGAGCACTGTGATGACAGGGGCATGGAGCATTGGTCTGACAAGTTTCATAGATGATTGTGATGACAGTGGACATGGTGCATTGTGATGACAAGGGCATGGAGCATTATGATGAGAAGGTCATGGAGTATTGTTAAGACAGGTGTCAGGGAGCATTGTGATGACATATGTCATGGTCCATTGCGATGACAATGGCATGGAGCATTGTGATGCCAAATGTAATGGAGGATTGTAATGACAAATATAATGGAACATTGTTATGACTACGGCTTGGAGCATTATTATGACAAGGGCCATTGAGAATTTTCATGACAATGTCGTGAAGCATTGTGATGACAAGGTCCTGGAGCACTGTGTTGAGAAAACCATGGAGCCTTGTGATGACAAGTCTCATGGAGCATACTGATGAAAAGGGGCATGGAGCATTCTGATTACAGGGGTCTTGGAACATTGTGATAACAAGGGCATGGAGCCTTGTGATGACAAGGGCATGGAGCTTTGTTCTAATACGTTTCATGGATTATTGTGATGACAGTTGGAATTGCGCATTGTGATGACAAGGGCATGGAGCATTGTGATGACGAGGTCATGCAGTATTGTGAGAAGAGTTGTCACGGAGCATTGTGATGACATATGTTTTAGCCCATTGTGATGACAATGGCATGGAGCATTGTGATGCCAATTTTCATGGAGGATCCTGATGACAAAGGTAAATGAGCATTGTGATGACAATGGCTTGGAGCATAGTAATGACAAGGTTCAGGGAGCATTTTGCTGACAATTGCATGGAGAATTGTGATGACAAGGGTCATGGAGCATTCTGATGACAAGCTTGTGGAGTATTTTGATGACAATGGCATGGAGCATTGTGATGAAAACGTCATGGGGCTTTGTGATGAAAAAGGAAAGGAGCCATTTTGTGACAGGGTTCAAGGAGCATTCTGTCGACAAGTGTCTGGGAGCATTGTGATGACAAGTGTATTGAGAATTGTGATGACAAAGTTCATGCAGCATTGTGATGAAAAGGGCATGGAGTATTGTGATGACAGGCATCATGGAGCGTTGTGATGAAAAGTGTTATGGAACATTGTGATAACAAGGGTTTGGAGCATTGCGATGACAGAGGTCATGGATCATTTAGATTTCAAGGAGCATGGAGCATTGTGATGACAAGGGCATGAAGCAATGTGATCCCAAGTTTCATGGAGTTTAGTGATGACAATGGTAATGCAGTATTGTGATGACAAGCACATAGAGCATTGTAATGACAAGGTCATGTAGCATTTTGCTGACAAAGGCATGGAGCATTGTGATGACAGGTGTCATGGAGCACTGTGATGACAAGCGTCACGGAGCATTGTGAATACAGGGGTCATGGAGCATAGGGATGACAAGGGCATGGATCATTGTGATGACAAATGTCATGGAGCATTGGGCTGAAAATATTCATGGAGTATTGTGATGACAGGGGTAATGGAGCATTGTGATGACTAGGGAATGGAGCATTGTGATGACAAGAGTCCCGGATCATTGTGTTGTCAGGTGTCGTGGAGTGTTGTGATGACAGTGATCATGGAGCATTTTGATGATATTGGTCTTGGAGCATTGTGATGAGAAGGTCATGGGACATTGGGCTGAAAATATTCATGGAGTATTGTGATGACAGGGGTCATGTAGCATTGTGATGACAAGGGAATGGAGCATGGTGATAACAAGGTCCTGGAGCATTGTGATGAGATGACCATGGAGACTTGTGAGGACAAGTCTCATGGAGCATTCTGATGAAAAAGGGCATGGAGCATTGTGATTACAAGGGTCTTGGAGCATTGTGATGATAAGGGTATGGAGCATTGTGTGGAGAAGGCCATGGAACATTCTGATGACATGCATCATGGAGCTTTGTGATGACAATGGCATGGAGCATTGTGATTAGAGAGGTCTTTGAGCATTGTGATGACAGAGGTAATGGAGCATTGTGATGAGAAGGGCATGGAGCATTGTGATGATAAGGTCATGAAGTATTGTGAAAAATGGTGTCACGGAGCATTGTGATGACATATGTATTGGCCCATTGTTATGACAATGGCATGGAGCATTGTGATGAAAATTGTCATGGATGATTCTGATGACAAAGGTAATGGAGCATTTTGATGACAATGGCTTGGAGCATAGTGATGACAAGGTTCAGGGAGCATTGTGCTGACAAGTGCATGGAGAATTGTGATGGCAAGAGTCATGGAGCATTCTGATGACAAGCTTGTGGAGTATTTTGATGACAATGGCATGGAGCATTGTGATGAAAACGGCATGGGGCTTTGTGATGAAAAAGGCATGCAGCCTTTTCGTGACAGGGTTCAAGGAGCATTCTGACGACAAGTGTCAGGGAGCATTGTGATGACAAGTGTATTGAGAATTGTGATGACAAAGGTCATGGAGCATTGTGATGACAAGGGCATGGAGCATTGTGATTACAGGGGATTTGGAGCATTGTGATGACAAGGGCCATGGAATCTTGTGATGACAAGGCCATGGAACATTTTGATGGCAGGGGTCATGGAGCATTTTTATGACATAGGAAATGGAGCATTGTGATGAGAAGGTCATTGAGAATTGGTCTGAAATGTTTCATGGATTATTGTGATGATAGTGGGCATGGAGCATTGTGATGACAAGGGCACGGTGCACTGTGATATATGGGTCATGGAGGATTGTAATGACAAGGGCATGGAGCATTGTGATGAGAAGGGCATCGAGCATTGTGATGACAAGTGTCATGGAGCCTTTGATGACAAGGGCATGGAACAATGTGATGAGATGGTTCATGGAGCATTGTGATGACAATGACATGGAGCATTGTGATGCCAAGTGTCATGGAGCTTTGTGATGACAAAAGTCATGGAGCATTTTGATGGCAAGTGTGTTGTGCATTGTGATGAGAAAGGCAGGGAGCTTTATGATGACAGGGTCATGCAGCAATTTGATGAAAAGTGTAATGGAACATTTTGATGACATGGGTTATAGAACACTGTGTTGCCAGGGATCATGGAGCTTTGGGATGAAAAGGGTCATGGAGCATTTTGATGACAGGGGTTATGGAACATTGTGATGTCAGGTGTCAAGGAACATTGTGCTGATAAGGGGATGTAGCATTGTGATGACAGGGGTCATGGAACATTGTGATAACAGGGTTGAGTGAGGATTGTGATGACTAGTGATGGAACATTGTCATATCTCATGTGAGAGAGCATTTGGATGAGAAGTTCATGGAGCATTGTGATTACAAGGTTTATGGAGCATAGCGATGACAAGGTTGTGGATCATTGTGATGAAAAGTGCATGGCACATTGTGATGACAAAGGTCATGGAGCACAGTTCTGACAAAGGCATGGAGCATTTTGTTGACAAGGGTCACGGAGCATTGTGATGAAATGTTCATGGAGCACTGGGGTTACAAATGTAACAGAGCCTTGTGATGACGCGGGCATGGACCGTTGTGATGACAAACATTATGAAGCATAGTGATGACTGGAGTCACGGAGCATTGTGATGACAGGGGTCATGGAGCATTTTGATGAGAAAGGCATCGAGCATTGTGATGACAAATGTCATGGAGCATTGTGATGACAAGGGCATGGAGCAATGGGATGAGAGCGTTCAGGGAGCATTGTGATGACGATGACATGGAGCATTGTGATGCCAAGGGTCATGGAGCTTTGTGATGACAACGGTCATGGAGCATTTTGATGACAAGCGTGTGGTGCATTGTGATGAGAAGGAAAGGGAGCATTTTGATGACAGGTTCATGCTGCAATTTGATGAAAAGTGTCATGTAACATTTTGACGACAGGGGTTACAGAACATTGTGATGCCATGGGTCATGGAGCTTTGGGATGAAATGTGTCATGGAGCATTGTGATAACAGTGCTTATGGAATATTGTGATGTCACGGGTCATGGAACATTGTGATTACAGGGTTGAGGGAGGATTGTGATGACTAGTGATGGAACATTGTGATATCTCATGTGAGAGAGCATTTGGATGAGAAGTGCATGGAGCATTGTGATTACAAGGTTTATGGAGCATAGCGATGACATTGTGGTGGATCATTGTGATGAAAAGTGCATGGCACATTGTGATGACAAAGGTCATGGAGCATTGTTCTGACAAAGGCATGGAGCATTGTGATGACAAGGGTCACGGAGCATTGTGATGAAAAATTCATGGAGCATTGGGGTTACAAAGGTAACAGAGCCTTGTGATGATGCGGGCATGGACCGTTGTGATGACAAACGTTTTGAAGCATAGTGATGACTGGAGTCACGGAGCATTGTGATGACAGGGGTCATGGAGCATTGTGATGACAAGGGCATGGAGCATTGTGATGACAGGGGCATGGAGCATTGGTCTGACAAGTTTCATAGATTATTGTGATGACAGTGGACATGGTGCATTGTGATGACTAGGGCATGGAGCATTGTGAAGACAAGGGCATGGAGTAATGTGAATACAGGTGTCAGGGAGCATTGTGATGACCTATGTCACGGTCCATTGCGATGACAATAGCATGGAGCATTGTGATGACAAATGTAATGGAGGATGTGATGACAAATATAATGGAGCATTTTGATGACTAGGGCTTGGAGCATTATGTTGACAAGGGCCATTGAGAATTTTCATGACAATGTCCTGAAGCATTGTGATGACAAGGTCCTGGAACATTGTGATGAGAAAACCATGGAGGCTTGTGATGACAAATCTCAAGGAGCATACTGATGAAAAGGGGCCTGGAGCATTCTGATTACAGGGGACTTGGAACATTGTGATAAAAGGGCATGGAGCATTGTGATGACAAGTGCATGCAGTATTGTGAAGAGATGTGTCAGGGAGCATTGTGATGACATATGTAATGGCCCATTGTGATGACAAAGGCATGGAGCATTGTGATGCCAAGTGTCATGGAGGATTCTAATGGCAAAGGTAATGGAGCATTGTGATGACAAGTGTTTGGAGCATTGTGATGACAAGGGTCAGGGAGCATTGTGCTGACAAGTGCATGGATAATTGTGATGACAAGAGACATGGAGCATTCTGATGACAAGCTTGTGGAGTATTTTGATGACAATTGCATGGAGCAATGTGATGAAAATGGCTTGGGGCATTGTGATGAAAAAGGAATGGAGCCTTTTGGTGACAGGGTTCAAGGAGCACTCTGACGACAATGTCAGGGAGCATTGTGATGACAAGTGTATTGAGAATTGTGATGACAAAGGTCATGGAGCATTGTGATGAAAAGGGCATGGAGTATTGTGATGACAGGCATCATGGAGCTTTGTGATGACAAGTGTTATGGAACATTGTGATCACAAGGGTTTGGAGCATTGTGATGACAGAGGTCATGGATGATTTTGATTTCAAGGAGCAGGGAGCATTGTGATGACAAGGGCATGAAGCAATGTGATCCCAATTTTCATGGAGGATTGTGATGACAATGGTAAAGGAGTATTGTGATGACAAGCGCATAGAGCATTGTAATGACAAGGTCATGTAGCATTTTGCTGACAAAGGCATGGAGCATTGTGATGACAAGTTTCATGGAGCACTGTGATGACAAGAGTCACGGAGCATTGTGCATACAGGGGTTATGGAGCATTGGGATGACAAGGGCATGGATCATTGTGATGAAAAGTGTCATGGAGCCTTGGGCTGAAAATGTTCATGGAGTACTGTGATGACAGGGGTCATGTAGAATTTTGATTTCATTGTGCTGACAATAGCCGGAAGCATTATGATGATTGGCATGATGCATTGTGATGACAGGGTTCATGGAGCATTGAGATGAAGAGGGGCATGGAGCATTGTGATTACAGGGGTCTTGGAGCATTGTGATGACAAGGGCATTGAGCATTTTGATGAGAAGTACATGGAACATTCTGATGACGTGTCATTGAGCTTTGTGATGACAAGGGCATAGAAAATTGTGATGGCAAGTGTCATGCAGCATTGTTATGACAGGAGTAATGGAGCATTGTGATAAGAAGGGCATGGAGCATTGTGATTACAAGGTTCATGGAGCATTGCGATGACCAATTTGTGGACCGTTGGGATGAAAAGTACGTGGCACATTGTGATGACAAGGGTCATGGAGCATTTTTTTGAGAAAGGCATGGAGCATTGTGATGGCAAGGGTCACGGAGCATTGTGATGAAAAGTTCATGGAGCATTGTGGTTACAAAGGTAACAGAGCCTTGTGATGATGTGGGTATCGCCCATTGTGATAACAAATATTATGAAGAATTGTGATGACTGGAGTCATGGAGCATTGTGGTGACAGGGGTCATGGAGCATTGTGATGAAAAGGGCATGGAACATTGTGCTGAGAAAGGCATAGAGCATTGTGATGACATGTTTCATGAAGCACTGTGATGAGAAGCGTCACGGAGCATTGTGAATACAGGGGTCATGGAGCATTGGGATGACAAGGGCATGTATCATTGTGATGACAAGGGTCATGGAGCACTGGGCTGAAAATGTTCATGGAGTGTTGTGATGACAGGGTTCATGGAGCACTGTGATGACTAGGGCATGGAGCATTGTGATGACAAGACTCCCAGATAATTGTGTTGTCAGGTGTCATGGGGTGTTGTGATGACAGTGGTCATGGAGAATTGTGATGATATTGGCCATGGAGCATTGTGATGAGTAGGTCGTGGAGCATTGGGCTGAAAATGTTCATGGATTATTGTGAAGACACGGGTCATGGAGCATTGTGATGACAAGGGAATGGAGCATGGTTATGACAAGGTCCTAGAGCATTTTGATGAGAAGACCATGGAGACATGTGATGATAAGTCTCATGGAGCATTCTGATGAAAAGGAGCATGGAGCATTGTGATTACAGGGGTCTTGGAGCATTTTGATGACAAGAGCATGGAGCATTGTGATGAGAAGGCCATGAAGCATTCTGATGACATGTGTCATTGAACTTTTTGATGACAAGGGCATGGAGCATTGTGATGACATGTGTCATGGAGCATTGTGATGACAACGGAATGGAGCATGGTGATGACAAGGTCCTGGGGCATTGTGATGAGAAGACCATGGAGACTTCTGATGAGAAGTCTCATTGAGCATTCTGATGAAAAGGAGCATGGAGCATTGTGATTAGAGGTGTCTTGGAGCATTGTGATGACTAGGGCATGGAGCACTGTGATGAGAAGGCCATGGAGCATTCTGATGACATGCGTCATGGAGTTTTGTGATGACAAGGGCATGGAGCATTTGTGATTACAGGGATCTTGGAGCATTGTGATGAAAAGTGCATGGATCATTGTTATGAAAAAGGCATGGAGCCTTGTCATGACAGGGTTCATGGAGCATTCTGACGACAAGTGTCAGGAAGCATTGTGTTGACAATTGTATTGAGCATTGTGATGACAAAGATCATGGAGCATTGTGATGAGAAGACCATGGATAATTGTGATGATGAGCGTCATGGGGTGTTGTGGTGATAAGTGTTATGGAACCTTTTGATCACAAGGGTTTGGAACATTTTGATGACAGAGGTCATGGAGAATATTGATTTCATTGTGATGACAATAGCCTGTAGCATTATGATGATGGGCAGGGTGCATTGTGATGACAGGGTTCATGGAGCATTGAGATGAAAAGAGCATGGAGCATTGTGATTACAAGGGTCTTGGAGCATTGTGATGACAAGGGCATGGAGCACTGTGATGAGAAGGCCATGGAACTTTCTGATGACATGCGTCATGGAGCTTTGTGATGACAAGGGCATGGAGCATTGTGCTTTCAGGGGTCTCGAGCATTGTGATGACAAGTGTCATGGAACCTTGTGATGACTAGGCCTTGGAACATTTTGATGGCAAGGGTCATGGTGCATTTTTATGACAGGTGTAATGGAGCATTTTGATGAGAAGGGCATGGAACATTGGTATGAAATGTTTCATGGATTATTGTGATGAGAGTGGGCATGGAGCATTGTGATGAGAAGGGCATGGAACACTGTGATACATGGGTCATGCAGGATTGTAATGACAAGGGCATGGAGAATTGTGATGAGAAGGGCATCGAGCATTGTGATGACAAGTGTCATGGAGCTTTGTGATGACAAGGGCATGGAGCAATGTGATGAGAGTGTTCATGGAGCATTGTGATGACAATGACATGGAGCATTGTGATGCCAAGGGTCATGGAGCTTTGTGATGACAAGTCATGGAGCATTTTGATGACAAGGGCATGGTGCATTGTGCTGAGAAATGCAGGGAGCATTTTGATGACCAGGTCATGCAGCAATTTGATAAAAAAGTGTAAAGGAACATTTTGATGGCAGGGGTTATAGAACATTGTGTTGTCAGGGGTCTTGGAGCTTTGGGATGAAAAGGGTCATGGAGCATTTTGATGACAGGGGTTATGGAACATTGTGATGTCAGCGGTCATGGAACATTGTGATGATAAGGGGATGTAGCATTGTGATGACAGTGTCCTGGAACATTGTGATTACAGGGATGAGGGAGTATTGTGATGAATAGAGATGGAACATTGTGATATCTCTGGTGAGAGAGCATTTTGATGAGAAGTGCATGGACCATTGTGATTACAAGGTTTATGAAGCATAGCAATGACAAGGTTGTGGACCGTTGTGATGAAATGCGCATGGCACATTGTGATGACTATGTTCATTGAGCATTGTTCTGACAAAGAAATGGAGCTTTGTGATGACAAGGGCATGGAGCATTGTGATTACATGTGTCATGGAGCATTTTGATGACAATGGCGTCGAGCATTGTGATGAGAAGGCCATGGATATTTGTGATGACGTGCGTCATGGAGCACAGTAATGACAAGGGGTATGGAGCATTGTGATGACAGTGGCCATGGAGAAATGTGATGAGAAGAGTCATGGAGCATTCTGATGACAAGCTTGTGGAGTATTGTGACGACAGTGGCTAGGAGCATTGTGATGAAAAGGGCATGGAGCATTGTGATGAAAAAGGCATGAAGCCATTTCATGACAGGTTTCAAGGAGCATTCTGATGACAAGTGTCAGGGAACATTGTGATGACATGTGTATTGAGAATTGTGATGAAAAAGTTCATGGAGCATTTTGACGAAAAGGGCATAGAATATTGTGATGACAGGCATCATGGAGCGTTGTGATGATAAGTGTTATGGAACATTGTGATCACAAGGATTTGGAGCATTGTGATGAGATAGATCATCGAATATTTTGATTTCATTGTGATGACAATAGCCTGAAGCATTATGATGATGGTCATGGTGCATTTTGATGACAGGGTTCATGGAGCATTGAGATGCAAAGGGGCATGGAGCATTGTGATTAGAGGGTTCATGGAGCATTGTGATGACAATGGCATGGAGCATTTAGATGCCAATTGTCCTGGAGCTTTTTGATGACATAGGTCATGGAGCATTTTGATGACAATGGCGTGGTACATTGTGATGAGTAGGGCAGGGAGCATTGTGATGACAGGGTCATAGAGCAATTTGATGAAAAGTGTCATGGAATATTTTAATGACAGGGGTTATGGAACATTGTGATGTCAGGGTTCATGGAGCATTTTGATGAAAAGGATCATGGAGAATTATGATGACAGGGTTTATGGAACATTGTGATGTCAGGGGTCATTGAGCATTTTGAGGAAAAGTGTTATGGAGCATTATGATGACAGGGGTTATGGAACATTGTGATGTCAGGGGTCACCGAACTTTGTGATGATATGTGCATGTAGCATTGCAAAGACAAAAGTCATGGAACATTGTGATGACAGGGGTGAGGGAGTATTGTGATGAATAGTGCTGTAACATTGTGATATCATTGGTGAGAAAGCATTTTGATGAGAAGTGCATGGAGAATTGTGATGACAAGTTTTATGGAGCATCGTGGTGACAAGATTGTGGAGCACTGTGATGAGAAGCGCAGGGTGCACTGTGATGACATGGGTCATGGAGCATTGATCTGACAAGCGCATGGAGCATTGTGATGACAAGGGTCATGGAGCATTGTGCTGAGAAAGGCATAGAACATTGTGATGACAAGGGTCAAAGAGCATTGTGATGAAAAGTTATTGGAGCATTGTGGTTAAATATGTCACAGAGACTGTTGATGACGAGGGCATGGCGCATTGTGATGAAAAAGGTCATGCAGTATTGTGAAGACAGGTGTCAAGGAGCATTGTGATGACATATGTAATGGCCCATAGTGATGACAATGGCATGGAGCATTGTGATGCCAAGTGTCATGGAGGATTCTGATGACAAAGGTAATGGAGCATTGTGATGACAATGGCTTGGAGCATTGTGATGACAAGGGTCAGGGTCAGGGAGAATTTTGCTGACAGGTGCAGGGAGAATTGTGATGAAAACGGTCATGAAGTATTCTGATGACAAGCTTGTGGAGTATTTTGATGACAATGGCATGGAACACTGTGATGAAAAAGGCATATGGCATTGTGATGACAAGTGTATTGAGAATTGTGATGACAAATGTCATGGAGCATTGTGATGAGTACGGCATGGAGTATTGTGATGACAGGCATCATGGAGCATTTTGATGACAAGTTCCTGGAGCACTTTGATGAGAAGACAATGGAGACTTGTGATTACAAGTCTCATGGAGCATTCTGATGAAAAGGGACATGTAGCATTGTGATTACAGGGGTCTTGGAGCATTGTGATGACAAGGGCATGGAGCAATGTGATGAGAAGGCCATGGAGCATTCTGATGATATGCGTCATTGAGCTTTGTGATGACAAGGGCACGGAGCATTGTGATTACAGGGGTCTTGGAGCATTGTGATTAAAAGGGCATGGATCATTGTGATGAAAAAGGCATGGAGACGTGTCATGACAGGGTTAATGGAGCATACTGATGACAAGTGTCAGGGAGCATTGTGATGACAAGTGTATTGAGCATTGTGATAACAAAGGTCATGGAGCATTGTGATGAGGAGACCATGGATAATTGTGATGATGAGCGTCATTGGGTGTTGTGATGATAAGTGTTATGGAACATTGTGATCACAAGGGATTGGAGCATTGTGATGACAGAGTTCATGGAGCATATAGATTTCATTGTGATGACAATAGCCTGAAGCATTATCATGATGGGCCTGATGCATTGCGATGACAGTGTTCATGGAGCATTGAGATGAAAAGGGGCATGGAGCATTGAGATTACAGGGTTCTTGGCGCATTGTGATGTCAAGGGCATGGAGCATTTTGATGAGAAGGGCATGGAACATTCTGATGGCATGTGTCATGGAGCTTTGTGATGACAAGGGCATGGAGCATTGTGATTACATGGGTCATGGAGCATTGTGATGACAAGTGTCATGGAGCCTTGTGATGACAAATCCGTGGAATATTGTGATGGCAGGGGTCATGGGACATTGTTATGATAGGGATAATGGAGCATTGTGATGAGAAGGACATGGAGCATTGTGAATACAAGGTTTATGGAGCATTACCATGACAAATTTGTGGACCGTTGTGATGAAAAGCGCGTAGCATATTGTGATGACAAGGGTCATGGAGCATTTTTCTGACAAAGGCATGGAGCATTTTGATGACAATGGTCACGAAGCATTGTGATGAAAAGTTCATGGAGCATTGTGGTTATAAAGGTCACAGAGCCTTGTGATAACGCGGTCATGGACCATTGTGATGACAAATGTTATGAAGCATTGTGATGACTGGAGTCATGGAGCATTGTGATGACAGTGGACATGGAGCATTGTGATGACAAGGGCATAGAGCATTTTGGTGACAGGGGCATGGAGCATTGGTCTGACCAGTTTCATAGATTATTGTGATGACAGTGGACAAGGTGCATTGTGATGACAAGGGCATGGATCATTGTGATGAGAAGGTCATGCAGTATTGTGAAGACAGCTGTCAGGGAGCATTGTGATGACATATGTAATGGCCCATTGTGGTGACAATGGCATGGAGCATTGTGATGCCAATGGTCATGGATGATTCTGATGACAAATGTAATGGAGCATTGTGATGACAATGGTTTGGAGCATTGTGAAGACAAGGGTTAAGGAGCATTGTGCTGACCAGTGCATGGAGAATTGTGATGAAAAGGGTCATGGAGCAATCTGATGACAAACTTGTGGAATATTATGATGACAATGGCATGGAGCAGTGTGATGAAAACGGCATGGGGCATTGTGATGAAAAAGGCATGGAGCCTTTTCATGACAGAGTTCAAGGAGCATTCTGACGACAAGTGTCAGGGAGCATTGTGATGACAAGTGTATTGAGAATTGTGATGACCAAGGTCATGGAGCTTTGTGATGAAAAGGGCATGGAGTATTGTGATGACAGGCATCATGGAGCGTTGTGATGACAAGTGATATGGAGCATTGTGATCACAAGGCTTTGGAGCATTTTGATGACAGATTTCATGGATCATTTTGATATCAAGGAGCATGGAGCATTGTGATGTCAAGGGCATAAAGCAATGTAATCCCAATGTTCATGGAGGATTGTGATGAAAATTGTAATGGAGTATTGTGATGACAAACGCATAGAGCATTGTAATTACAAGGTCATTTAGCCTTTTGCTGACAAAGTCATCTAGCATTGTGATGACAGGTGTCATGGAGCACTGTGATGACAAGCATCACGGAGGATTGTGAACACAGGGGTCATGGAGCATTGGGCTGAAAAGGGCATGCATCATTGTGATGACAAGTATCATGGAGCATTGGGCTGAAAATATTCATGAAGTATTGTGATGACAGGGGACATGGAGAATTGTGATGACATAGGTCATGGAGAATTTTGATTTCATTGTGCTGACAATAGCCGGAAGCATTATAATGATGGGCATGATGCATTGTGATGACAGGGTTCATGGAGCATTGACATGAAAAGGGAAATGGAGCATTGTGATTACAGGGGTCTTGAGCATTGTGATGACAAGGGCATGGAGCATTGTGATGAGAAATCCATGGAACTTTCTGATGACATGTGTCATGGAGCTTTGTGATGACAAGGGCATGGAGCATTGTGATTAGAGGGGTCTTGGATCATTGTGATGACAAGTGTCATGGAGCCTTGTGATTACAAGTCCGTGGAACATTGTGATGGCAGGGGTCATGGAGCATTGTGATGAGAAGGGCATGGAGCATTGTGATTACATGGGCACGGAACACTTTGATACATGGGTTATGCAGGATTTTAATGACTAGGGCATGGAGCATTGTGATGAGAAATGCATCGAGCATTGTGATGATAAGTGTCATGGAGCTTTCTGATGACAAGGGCATGGAGCAATGTGATGAGAGGGTTCATGGAGCATTGTGATGACAATGACATGGAGCATTGTGATGCCATGTGTCATGGAGCTTTGTGATGACAAGTCATGGAGCATTTTGATGACAAGGGAATGGTGCATTGTGATGAGAAGTGCAGGGAGCATTTTGATGACCGGGTCATGCAGAAATTTGATAAAAAGTGTAATGGAATATTTTGATGGCATGGGTTATAGAACATTGTGATGTCAGGGTTTTTGGAGCTTTGGGATGAAAAGGGTCATGGAGCATTTTGATGACAGGGGTTATGGAACATTGTTATGTCAGGGGTCATGCAATATTGTGATGATAAAGGGATGTAGCATTGTGATGACAGGGTCATGGAACATTGTGATTCCAGGGGTGAGGGTGTATTGTGATGACTAGTGATGGAACATTGTGATATCTATGGTGAGAGAGCATTTTGATGAGAAGTTCATGGGCCATTGTGATAACAAAATTTATGGAGCATTGCAATCATAAGGTTGTGGACAGTTGTGATGAAATGTGCGTGGCACATTGTGATGACAATGGTCATGGAGCATTGTTCTGACAAAGAAATGGAGCATTGTGATGATAAGGGTCCCAGAGAATGGTGAGGAAATGTTCATGGAGCATTGTGGTTACAAATGTCACAGAGCCTTGTGATGACGCGGACATGGACCATTGTGATGACAAACGTTATGAACCATTGGAGTCACAGAGCATTGGGATGACAGGGGTCATGGAGCATTGTGATGACAAGTGCATGGAGCATTGTGATGACTGGGGAATGGAGCATTGGTCTGAAAAATTTCATAGATTATTGTGATGACCATGGGCATGGTGCATTGTGATGACAAGGGCATGGAGCATTGTGATGAGAAGGTCATGGAATATTGTGAAGAGAGATGTCAGGGAGCATTGTGATGACATATGTCATGGTCCATTGCGATTACATTGGCATGGAGCATTGTGATGCCAATTGTAATGGAGGATTGTGATGACAAATATAATGGAGCATTGTGATGATTAGGGCTTGCAGCATTATGATGACAAGGGCCATTTAGAATTTTCATGACAAGGTCGTGAAGCATTGTGATGACAAGACCCTGGAGCATTGTGATGACAAAGCTATGGAGCCTTGAGATGACAAGTCTCATGGAGCATACTGATGAAAAGGGGCATGGAGCATTGTGATTACAGGGGTCATGGAACATTGTGATGACAAGGGCATGGAACATTGTGAGGAGAAGACCAAGGAGCATTCTGATGGTATGCGTCATTGAGATTTGTGATGACAAGAGCATGGAGCATTTTGATTACATGGGTCTTGGAGCATTGTGAAGAAAAGGGCATGGATCATTGTGATGAAAAAGGCATGGAGCCTTGTCATGACAGAGTTCAAGGAGCATACAGACAACAAGTGTCAGGGAGCATTTTGATGACAAGTGTATTGAGCATTGTGATGACAAATGTCATGGAGCATTGTGATTAGAAGACCAAGGATAATTGTGATGAGGAGCATCAAGGGGCATTGTGATGACAAGTGTTATGGAATATTGTGATCACAAGGGATTGGAGCATTGTTATGACAGAGGTCATGGTGCAATTTGATTTCATTGTGATGACAATAGCATGAAGCATTATGATGATAGGCATGGAGCATTGTGATTACAGGGTTCTTGTAGTGTTGTGATGAGAAGGGTCATGGAGCCTTGTGATGACAAGGCCATGGAATATCGTGATGGCTGGGGCATGGAGCATTGTTATGAGATGGGTAATGGAGCATTGTGATGGCAAGGGCATGGATCATTGTGATGAGAAGGCAATGTAGCATTCTGATGACATGTGTCATCGAGCACTGTGATGACAATGACATGGAGCATTGTGATGCCATGGGTCAGGGCTCTTTGAGATGACAAAGGTCATGGAGCATTTTGATGGCAAAGGCGTTGTGCATTGTGATGAGAAGGGCAGGGAGAATTGTGATGACAGGTTCATGGAGCAATTTGCTGAAAATTTTCATGGAACATTTTGATGACAGGTGTTATGGAACATTGTGATGTCAGGGGTCATCGAAAATTTTGATGATAAGTGCATGTAGCATTGTGATGACAGGAGTCATGGAACATTGTGATGACAGGTGGGAGGGAGTATTGTGACAAATAGTGATGTAGCATTGTGATATCAGTGGTGAGAGAGCATTTTGATTAGAAGTGCATGGAGGATTATGATGACAATGTTTATGGAGCATTGTGATGACAAGATTGTAGAGCACTGTGATGACAAGCGCATGGTGCATTGTGATGACATGTGTCAAGGAGCATTGTGCAGACAAGCGCAAGGAGCATTGAGATGACAAGGGTCATGGAGCATTGTGCTGAGAAAGGCATAGAGCATTGTGATGACAAGGGTCAAAGAGCATTGTATGAAAAGTTCATGGGACATTGTGGTTAAAATGGTCACAGAGACTGTTAATGACGAGGGCATAGACCATTGTGATGACAAAGGTCATGAAGCATTGTGATGACTGGAGTCACGGAGGATTCTGATGACAGGGTTCAGGGAGCATTGTGATAACAAGGGCATGGAGCACTGTGATGACAAGGGCATGGAACATTAGTCTAATAAGTTCCATGGTTTGTTGCGATGACATTTCGAATGGCACATTGTGATGACAAGGGCATGGAGCATTGTGATGACCAGGTCATGCAGTATTGTGAAGAGAGGTGTCAGGGAGCATTGTGATGACATATGTAATGGCCCATTGTGATGACAATGGCATGGAGAATTGTGATGACCAGGTCATGCAGTATTGTGAAGAGAGGTTTCAGGGAGCATTGTGATGACATATGTATTGGCCCATTGTGATGACAATGACATGGAGCATTGTGATGCCAAGTGTCATGGAGGATTCTGATGACAAAGGTTATGGAACATTGTGATGACAATGGCTTGGAGCATTGTGATGACATGAGACAGGGAGCATTGTGCTGACAATTGCATGGAGAATTGTGATGACAAGGTTCATGGAGCATTCTGATGACAAGCTTTTGGAGTATTTTGATGACAATGGCATGGAGCATTGTGATGAAAATGGCAAGGGGCATTGTGAAAGAAAAGGCATGGAGCCTTTTCGTGGCAGGTTTCAAGGAGCATTCTGATGACAATGTCAGGGAGCATTGTGATGACATGTATATTGAGAATTGTGATGACAAAGGTTAAGGAGCATTGTGATGAAAAGGGCATGGAGTATTGTGATGACAGGCCTCATGGAGCGTTGTGATGACAAGTGTTATGGAAGATTGTGATCACAAGGCTTTGAAGCATTGCGATGACAGAGGTCATGGATCATTTTGATTTCAAGGAGCATGGAGCATTGTGATGACAAGGGCATGAAGCAATGTGATCCCAAGGTTCATGGAGGATTGTGATGACAATGGAAATGGAGTATTGTGATGACAAGTGCATAGAGCATTGTAATGAAAATGTCATGTAGCATTTTGCTGACAAAGGCATGGAGCATTGTGATGACATGTGTCATGGATCACTGTGATGACAAGCGTCATGGACCATTGTGAATACAGGGGTCATGGAGCATTGGGATGACAAGGGCATGGATCATTGTGATGACAAGTGTCATGGAGCACTGGGCTGAAAATGTTCATGGAGTGTTGTGATGACAGGGGTCATGGAGCATAGTGATGAGTAGGGAAAGGAGCATTGTGATGACAAGAGGCCCGGATCATTGTGTTGTCAGGAGTCATGGAGTGTTGTCATGACAGTGGTCATGGAGCATTGTGAAGATATTGGCCATGGAGTTTTGTGATGTGTAGGTCGTGGAGCATTGGGCTGAATATGTTAATGGATTTTTGTGATGACAGGGGTCATGGAGCATTGTGATGACAAGGGAATGGAGAATGGTGATGACAATATCCTGGACCTTTTTGATGAGATGACCATGGAGACTTGTGATGAGAAATCTCACGGAGCATTCTGATGAAAAGGGGCATGGAGCATTGTGATTACAGGGGTCTTGGAGCATTTTGATGACTAGGGCATGGAGCATTGTGATGAGAAGGCCATGGGGCATTCTGATGACATGCTTCATGGAGTTTTGTGATGACAAGCACATGGAGCATTGTGATGACAGTGATCTTGGAGCATTGTGATGAAAAGGGCACGGATCATTGTGATGAAAAAGTCATGGAGCCTTGTCATGACAGGGTTCAAGGAGCATACTGACGACAAGTGTCAGGGAGCATTGTGATGACAATTGTATTGAGCATTGTGATGACAAATGTCATGGAGCATTGTGATGAGAATACCATGGATAATTGTGATGATGAGCGTCATGGGGATTTGTGATGATAAGTGTTATGGAACATTGTGATCACAAGGGTTTGGAGCATTATGATGACAGAGGTCATGGAGAATTTTGATTTAATTGTGATGACAATAGCCTGAAGCATTATGGTGATGGGCATGGTGCATTGTGATGACAGGGATCTTGGAGCATTGAGATGCAAAATGGCATGGATCATTGTGATTACAGGGGCCTTGGAGCATTGTGATGTCAAGGGTCAGGGAGCCTTGTGAAAACAAGGCCGTGGAACATTGTGATGGCAGGGGTCATGGAGCATTTTTATGACAGAGGTAATGGAGCATTGTGATGAGAAGTGCATAGAGCACTGGCCCGAAAGTTTTCATGGATTATTGTGATGAGAGTGGGCATGGAGCACTGTGATGACAAGGGCACGGAACACTGTGATACATGAGTCATGGAGGAATGTGATGAAAAGGGCATGGAGCATTTTGATGAGAAGGGCATCGAGCATTGTGATGACAAGTGTCATGTAGCATTGTGATGACAAGGGCATGGAGCAATGGGATGAGAGCGTTCAGGGAGCATTGTGATGACAATGACATGGAGCATTGTGATGCCAAGGGTCATGGAGCTTTGTGATGACAACGGTCATGGAGCATTTTGATGACAAGCGTGTGGTGCATTGTGATGAGAAGGAAAGGGAGCATTTTGATGACAGGTTCATGCTGCAATTTGATGAAAAGTGTCATGTAACATTTTGACGACAGGGGTTACAGAACATTGTGATGCCATGGGTCATGGAGCTTTGGGATGAAATGTGTCATGGAGCATTGTGATGACAGTGCTTATGGAATATTGTGATGTCACGGGTCATGGAACATTGTGATTACAGGGTTGAGGGAGGATTGTGATGACTAGTGATGGAACATTGTGATATCTCAGATGAGAGAGCATTTGGATGAGAAGTGCGTGGATCATTGTGATTACAAGGTTTATGGAGTATATCGATGACAAGGTTGTGGATCATTGTGATGAAAAGCGCATGGCACATTGTGATGACAAGGGTCATGGAACATTGTTCTGACAAAGGTATGGAGCATTGTGATGACAAATGTCACGGAGCATTGTGATGAAAAGTTCATGGAGCATTGTGGTTACAAAAGTCACAGAGCCTTGTGATGACGCGGGCATGGACCGTTGTGATGACAAACGTTATAAAGCATTGTGATGACTGGAGTCACGGAGCATTGTGATGTCAAAAGTAATTTAGCATTGTGATGACAATGGCTTGGAGCATTGTGATGACAAGTTTCAGGGAGCATTGTGCTGACAAGTGCATGGATAATTGTGATGAAAAAGGTCATGGAACATTCTGATGACAATCTTGTGGAGTATTTTGATGACAATGGCATGGAGCATTGTGATGAAAACGGCATGGGGCATTGTGATGAGAAAAGCATGGAGCCTTTTTGTGACAGGTTTCAAGGAGCATTCTGACGGCAAGTTTCAGGAAGCATTGTAATGACAAGTGTATTAGAATTGTGATGACAAAGGTTATGGAGCATTGTGATGAAAAGGCCATGGAGTATTGTGATGACAGGCATCATGGAGCGTTGTGATGACAAGTGTTATGGAACATTGTGATGACAAGGGTTTGGAGCATTGTGATGACAGAGGTCATGGATCATTTTGATTTCAAGGAGCATGGAGCATAGTGATGACAAGGGTATGAAGCAATGTGATCCCAAGGTTCATGGAGGATTGTGATGACAATGGTAAAGGAGTATTGTGATGACAAGCACATAGAGCATTGTAATGACAAGGTTATGTAGCATTTGCTGACAAAGGCATGTAGCATTGTGATGACAGGTGTCATGGAGCACTGTGATGACAAGCGTCACGGAGCATTGTGAATACATTGGTCATGGAGCATGGGGATGACAAGGGCATGGTTCAATGTGATGACAAGGGTCATGGAGCATTGGGCTGAAAATGTTCATGGAGTATTGTGATGACAGGGTTCATGGAGCATTGTGATGACTTGGGAATTGAGCATTTTGATGACAAGAATTCCGGATCATTGTGTTGTCAGGTGTCATGGAGTTTTGAGATGACAGTGGTCATGGTGCATTGTGATGATATTGGCCATGGAGAATTGTGATGAGTAGGTCGTGGAGCATTGTGATTACAGTTGTCTTGATGCATTGTGATGAAAAGGGCATGTATCATTGTGAAGAAAAAGGCATTGAGCCTTGTCATGACAGTGTTCAAGAAGCATACTTACGACAAGTGTCAGGTAGCATTGTGATGACAAGTGTATTGAGCATTTGATGACAATGTCATAGAGCATTGTGATGAGAAGACCATGGATAATTGTGATGATGAGCGTCATGGGGTGTTGTGATGATAAGTCTTATGGAACATTGTGATCACAAGGGTTTGGAGCATTATGATGACAAATGTCATGGAGAATTTAGATTTCATTGTGATGACAATAGCATGAAACCTTATGATGATGGGCATGGTGCATTGTGATGACTGGGTTCATGGAGCATTGAGATGAAAAGGGGAATGGAGCATTGTGATTACCGGGGTCTTGGAGCATTGTGATGACTAGGGCATGGAGCATGGTGATGAGAAAGCCATGGAATATTCTGATGACATGCATCATGGAGCACTGTGATGACAAGGGCATGGAGCATTGTGATTACAGGGTTCTTGGGGAATTGTGATGACAAGGATCATGGAGCCTTGTGATGACCTGCCGTTGAACAATGTGATGGCAGGTGTCATGGAGCATTGTTATGACAGAGGTAATGGAGCATTGTGATGAGAAGGGCATTGAGATTTGGTCTAAAATATTTCATGGATTATTGTAATGAGAGTGGGCATGGAGCATTGGGATGACAAGGGCACGGAACACTGTGATACATGGTTCATGGAGGATTGTAATGACCAGGACATGGAGCATTGCGATGAGAAGGGCATCGAGCATTGTGATGACAAGTGTCATGGAGCTTTGTGATGACAAGGGCATGGAGCAATGTGATGAGAGTGTTCATGGAGCATTGTGATGACAATGACATGGAGCATTGTGATGCCAAGGGTCATGGAGATTTGTGATGACAAATAACAGGGAGCATTTCGATGACTATGGTGTGGTGAATTGTGATGAGAAGGGCAGGGAGCATTTTCATTACAGGTTCATGCAGCAATTTGATTAAAATATAATGGAATATTTTGAGGGCAGGTGTTATAGAACATTGTGATGTCAGGGGTCATGGAGTTTTGGGATGAAACTGGTCATGGAGCATTTTGATTACAGGGGTTATGGAACATTGTGATGTCAGGGATCATGGAACATTGTGATGATAAGGGTATGTAGCACTGTGATGACAGGGGTCATGGAAAATTATGATTACAGGGGTGAGGGAGTATTGTGATGACTAGTGATGGAACATTGTGATATCTCTGGTGAGAGAGCATTTGGATGAGAACTGCATGGAGCATTGGGATTACAAGGTTTATGAAGCATAGCGATGACAAGGTTGTGGACGGATGTGATGAAAAGCACGTGGCACACTGTGATGACAAGGGTCATGGAGCATTGTTCTGACAAAGGCATGGAGCATTGTGATGACAAGGGTCACGGAGCATTGTGATGAAAAGTTCATGGAGCATTTTGGTTACAAAGGTCACAGAGCCTTGTGATGACACGGGCAAGGAACGTTTTGATGACAAACATTATGAAGCATTCTGATGACTGGAGTCATGGAGCACTGTGATGATAGGGGTCATGGAGCATTGTGATGACATGGGCATGGAGCATTGTGATGACAATGATATGGATCATGGTGATGAGAAGGTCATGGAGTATTGTGAAGACAGGTGTCAGGGAGCATTGTGATGACATATGTCATGGTCCATTGCGATGATAATGGCATTGAGCATTGTGATGCCATATGTAATGGAGGATTGGGATGACAAATAAAATGGAGCATTGTGATGACTAGGGCTTGGAGCACTATGATGACAAGGGCCATTGAGAATTTTCATGACAAGGTCGTGAAGCATTGTGATGACAATGTCCTGGAGCATTGTGATGAGAAATCCATGGAGCCTTGTGATGACAATCTCATATAGCATACTGATCAAAAGGGGCCTGGAGCATTCTGATTACAGGGGACTTGGAACCTTGTGATGACAAGGGCATGGATCATTGTGAAGAGAAGGCCAAGGAGCATTCTGAGGATATGCGTCATTGAGCTTTGTGATGACAAGTGCATGGAGCATTTTGATTACAGGGGTCTTGTAGCATTGTGATGAAAAGGGCATGGAATATTGTGATGAAAAATGCATGGAGCCTTGCCATGACAGGGTTCAAGGAGCATACAGACAACAAGTGTCATGGAGCATATTGATGACAAGTGTATTGAGCATTGTGATGACAAAGGTCAAGGAGCTTTGTCTTGAGAAGGCCATGGAGCATTCTGATGACATGTGTCATGGAGCTTAGTGATGACAAGGGCATGGAGCAATGTGATGCCAAGGGTCATGGATATTTGTGATGACAAAGGTCATGGAACATTTTGATGACAAGGGCGTTGTGCATTGTAATGAGAAGTGCAGGGAGCATTGTGATGACATGGTCATGGAGAAATTTGATGAAAAGTGTCAAGGAACATTTTGATGACAGGGGTTATGGAACATTGTGATGTCATGGGTCACCGAACATTGTGATGATAAGTGCATGTAGCATTGTGATGACAGGAGTCATGGAACATTGTGATGACAGAGGTGAAGGAGTATTGTGTCGAATAGTGAAGTAACATTGTGATATCAGTGGTGAGAAAGCATTTTGATGAGGCGTGCATGGAGCATTGTGATGACAAGGTTTATGGAGCATTGTGATGACAAGATTGTGGAGCACTGTGATGACAAGATTGTGGAGCACTGTGATGACAAGCGCATGGTGCATTGTGATGACATGTGTCATGGAGCATTTTGCTGACAAGCGCATGGAGCATTGTGAGGACAAGGGTCATGGAGCACTGTGCTGAGAAAGGCATAGAGCATTGTGATGACAAGGGTCAAAGAGCATTGTGATGAAAAGTTCATGGAGCATTGTGGTTAAAAACGTCACAGAGACTGTTGATGACGAGGGCATGGACCATTGTGATGACAAAGGTCATGAAATATTGTGATGACTGGAGTCACAGAGCACTGTGATGACAGGGGTCATGGAGCATTGCGATGAAAAGGGGCATGGAGCATTGTGATGACAAGGGCATGTATCATTGGTCTCAAAATTTTCATGGATTATTGCGATGACTGTTGGAAAGGTGCATTGTGGTTACAAGGGAATGGAGCATTGTGATAAAGAGGTCATGCTGTATTGTGAAGACTGGTGTCATGGAGCATTGTGATGACATGGTTCATGCAGCATTGTGATGACTAGGGAATGGAGTATAGTGATGACAAGAGTCCCGGATCATTGTGTTGTCAGGTGTCATGGAGTGTTGTGATGACAGTTGTCATGGTGCATTCTGATGATATTGTTCATGGAGCATTGTGATGAGTAGGTTATGGAGCATTGTGCTGATAATATTCGTGGAGTATTGTGATGACAATGGTCATGGAGCATTGTGATGACAAGGGAATGGAGCATAGTGATGACAAGTTCATGTAGCATTGTAATGAGAAGTCCTTGGAGGCTTGTGATGAGAAGTTTCATGGAACATTCTGATGAAAAGTGGCATGGATCATTTTGATTACAGTGGTCTTGGAGCATTGTGATGACAAGGCCATGGAGCATTGTCAGAGACGGCCATGCAGCATTCTGATGACATGGGTCATGGAGCTTTGTGATGACAAGTGCTTGGAGCATTGTGATTACAGGTGTCTTGGAGCATTGTGATGAAAAGGGCACAGATCATTGTGATGAAAATGTCATGGAGACTTGTCATGACAGGGTTAATGGAGCATACTGAAGACAAGGGTCAGGGAGCATTGTGATGACAAGTGTATTGAGCATTGTGATGACAAAGGTCATGGAGCATTGTGATGAGAAGACCATGGATAATTGTGATGATGAGCGTCATGGTGTGTTGTGATGATAAGTGTTATGGAACATTGTGATCACAACGGTTTGGAGCATTATGATGACAGAGGTCATGGAGAATATTGATTTCATTGTGATGACAATAGCCTGAAGCATTATGATGATGGGCATGGTGCATTGTGATGGCAGGGATCATGGAGCATTGAGATGAAAAGGGGCATGGAACATTGTGTTTACAGTGGTCGTGGAGCATTGTGATGACAAGGGCATGGAGCATTGGTCTAATAATTTTCATGGATTATTGCGATGACAGTTGGAATGGCGCATTGTGATGACAAGGGCATGGAGCATTGTGATGACCAGGTCATGCAGTATTGTGAAGACAGGTGTCAGGGAGCATTGTGATGACATATGTAATGGCCCAATGTGATGACGATGGCATGGAGCATTTTGATGCCAAGTGTCATGGAGGATTCTGATGACAAAGTTAATAGAGCATTGTGATGACAATGGCTTGGAGCATTGCAATGACAAGGGTCAAGGAGCATTTTGTTGACAAGTGCATGGAGAATTGGGATGACATGTGTCATGGAGCATTCTTGTGACAAGCTTGTGGAGTAATTGATGACAATGGCGTGGAGCATTGTGATGAAAATGGCATGGGGCATTGTGATGAAAAAGGCAGGGAGAATTGTGATGACAGGTCTCATGGAGCATACTGATGAAAACGGGCATGGAGCATTCTGATTACAGGGGTCTTGGAACATTGTGATAGCAAGGGCATGGAGCACTGTGATGACAAGGGAATGGAGCATTGGTCTAAAAAGTTTCATGGATTATGGTGATGACAGTTGGAATGGCGCATTGTGATGACAGTGGTCATGGAGCATTGTGATGATACTGCTCATGGAGCATTGTGATAAGACCATCATGGAGCATTGGGTTGAAAATGTTCATAGAGTATTGTGATGACAGGTGTCAAGGAGCATTGTGATGACAAGAGAATGGAGCATGGTGATGACAAGGTCCTGGAGCATTTTGATGAGATGACGATGGAGACTTGTGATGACAAGTCTCATGGAGCATTCTGACGAAAAGGGGCAAGGATCTTTGTGATTACAGGGGTCTTGGAGCACTGTGATGACAAGGGCATGGAGCATTGTGAGGAGAAGGCCATGGAACATTCTGATGGCATGCGTCATGGAGTTTTGTGATGACAAGGGCATGGAGCATTGTGATTACAGGGGTCTTGGAGCATTGTGATGACAAGGGTCATGTATCCTTTTGATGACAAGGCCGTGGAACATTGTGATGGCAGCGGTCATGGAGCATAGTTATGACAGAAGTAATGGAGCATTGTAATCAGAATGGCATTGAGCATTGATCTTAAATGTTTCATGGATTATTGTGATGAGAGTGGGCATGGAGCACTGTGATGACAAGGGCACGGTACACTGTGATACATGGGTCATGGTGGATTGTAATGACCAGGGCGTGGAGCATTGTCATGAGAAGTGCATCGAGCATTGTGATGACAAGTGTCATGGAGCTTTGTTATGACAAGGGCATGGAGCAATGTGATGAGAGGGTTCATGGAGCATTGTGATGACAATGACATGGAGCATTGTGATGCCAAGGGTCATGGAGCTTTGTGATGTCAAATGTCATGGAGCATTTTGATGACAAGTTTGTGGTGCATTGTGATGTGAAGGGCAGGGAGCATTTTGATGACAGGGTCATGCAGCAATTTGATGAAAAATGTAATGGAACGTTTTGATGACAGGGGTTATAGAACATTGTGATGCCAGGGATCATGGAGCTTTGGGATGAAAAGGGTCATGGAGCATTTTGATGACAGGGGTTATGGAACATTGTGATGACTGGAGTCACGGAGCATTGTGATGACAGGGGTCATGGAGCATTGTGATAACAAGGGCATGGAGCATTGTGATGACAGGGGAATGGAGCATTGGTCTGACAAGTTTCATAGATTATTGTGATGACAGTGGACATGGTGCATTGTGATGACAAGGGCATGGAGCATTTTGATGACAAGAGTCCCGGATCATTGTGTTGTCAGGTGTTATGGGTGGTTGTGATGACAGTGGTCATGGAGCATTGTGATGATATTGGTCACGGAGCTTTGTGATGAGAAGGTCATGGTGCATTGGGCTGAAAATATTAATGGATTATTGTAATGACAGGTGTCATGGAGCATTGTGATGACAAGGGAATAGAGCATGGTGATGACAATGTCCTGGAGCATTGTTATGAGATGACCATGGAGACTTGTGATGACAAGTCTCATGGAGCATTCTAATGAAAAGGGGCATGGAGCATTGTGATTACAGTGGACTTGGAGCATTGTGATGACAAGGGCATGGAGCATTTTGAGGAGAAGGTCATGGAGAATTCTGATGACATGCGTCATGGAGCTTTGTGCTGAAAAGGCCATGGAACATTGTGATTATAGGGGTCTTGGAGCATTGTGATGAAAAGGCATGGATCATTGTGATGTAAAAGGCATGGAGCCTTGTCATCACAGGGTTCAAGGAGTATACCGACGACAGGTGTCAGGGAGTATTGTGATGTCAAGTGTATTGAGCATTGTGATGACAAAGATCATGGAGCATTTTGATGAGAAGACCATGGATAACTATGATGATGATCGTCATGGGGTGTTGTGATGATTAGTGTCATGGAACATTGTGATCACAAGGGTTTGGAGCATTATGATGACAGAGGTCATGGAGAATTTTGATTTCATTGTAGTGACAATAGCCTGAAGCATTATGATGATGGTCATGGTGCTTTGTGATGACAGGGTTCATGGAGCATTGAGATGAAAAGGCTCATGGATAATAGTGATTACACGGGTCTTGGAGCATTGTGATGACAAGGGCATGGAGCATTGAGATGAGAAGGCCATGGAACCTTCTGATACATGCGTCATGGAGCTTTGTTATGACAAGGGCTTGGAGAATTTTGATTACAAGTTTCTTGGAGCATTGTGATGACAAGGGTCATGGAGCCTTGTGATGACAAGGCCGTGGAACATTGTGATGGCAGTGGTCATGGTGCATTGTTATGACAGATGTAATGGAGCATAGTGATGAGAAGGGCATTGAGCATTGGTTTGAAATATTTCATAGATTATTGTGATGAGAGTGGGCATGGAGCATTGTGATGACAAGGGCACGGAACAAGGTTATACATGGGTCATGGAGGATTGTAATGTCAAGGGCATGGAGCAATGTGATGAGAGGGTACATGGAGCATTGTGATGACAATGCCATGGAGCATTGTGAGGAAAAGGCCATGGAGCATTCTGATGACATGCCTCATGGAGCTTTTTGATGACAAGGGCATGGAGCATTGTGATTACAGGTGTCTTGGAGCATTGTGATGAAAAGGGCGTGGATCATTGTGATGAAAAAGGCATGGAGCCTTGTCATGACAGGTTTCAAGGAGCATACTGACGACATGTGTCAGGGAGTATTGTGAAGCCAAGTGTATTGAGCATTGTGATGACAAAGATCAGGGTGCATTGTGATCAGAAGACCAAGGATAATTGTGATGATGATCGTCATGGGGTGTTGTGATGATAAATGTTATGGAACATTGTGATCACAAGGGTTTGGAGCATTATGATGACAGAGATCATGGAGACTTTTGATTTCATTGTAATAACAATAGCCTGAAGCATTATGATGAAGGGCATGGTGCATTGTGATGACAGGGTTCATGGAGCATTGAGATGAAAAGGGGCATGGAGCATTGTGATTACAGAGGTCTTGTAGCATTGTGATGAAAAGCGCATAGAGCATTGTATTGACAAGATCATGGAGAATTCTTCAGACAAAGGCATGGAGCACTGTGATGACAGGTGTCATGGAGCACTGTGATGACATGTGTCACGGAGCCTTCTGAATACATGGGTCATGGATCGTTGTGATGACAAGAGTCATGGAGCATTGGGCTGAAAATGTTCATGGAGTATTGTGATGACAGGGGTCATGGAGCATTGTGATGACAGAGGTCATGGAGAATTTTGATTTCATTGTGCTGACAATAGCCGGAATCATTATGATGATGGGCATGATGCATTGTGATGACAGGGTTCATGGAGCATTGAGATGAAAAGGGGCATGGAGCATTTTGATTACAGGGGTCTTGGAGCATTGTGATGACATGGGCATGGAGCATTTGGATGAGAAGGACATGGAACATTCTGATGACATGTGTCATGGTGCTTTGTGATGACAATGGCATGGAGCATTGTGATTACAGGGGTCTTGGAGCATTGTGATGACAAGGGTCATGGAGCTTTGTGATGACAAGTCCGTGGAACATTGTGATGGCAGGGGTCAAGGAGCATTGTTATGACAGGTGTAATGGAGCATTGTGATTTGAAGGGCATGGAACATTGTGATTACATGTTTTATGGAGCATTGTGATGACAAATCTGTGGACCATTGGGATAAAAAGCGCGTGGCACATTGTGATGACAAGGGTCATGGAGCATTTTTCAGACAAAGGCATGGAGCACTGTGATGACAAGGGTCACGGAGCATTGTGATGAAAAGTTCATGAACCATTGAGGTTAAAAATGTCACAAAGCCTTGTGATGACACGGACATGGACCATTGTGATGACAAATGTTATGAAGCATTGTGATGACTGGAGTCACGGAGCATTGTGATGACAGGGTCATGGAGCATTGTGATGACAAGGGCTTGGAGCATTGTGCTGAGAAATGCGTAGGTCATTGTGATGACAAGTGTCAAAGAGCATTGTGATGAAAAGTTCATGGAGCATTGTGGTTAAAAAGGTCACAAAGACTGTTGATGATGAGGTAATGGACCATTGTGATGACAAAGATCATGAAGCATTGTGATGACTGGAGTCACGGAGCATGGTGATGTCAGGGGTCATGGAGCATTTTGATAACAAGGGCATGGAGCATTGTGATGACAAGGGAATTGAGCCTTGGTCTAATATGTTTCATGGATTATTGTGATGACATTTGGAATGGCACATTGTGATGACAAGGGCATGGAGCATTGTCATGACCAGTTCATGCAGTATTGTGAAGAGAAGTGTCAGGGAGCATTGTGATGACATATGTAATGGCCCATTGTGATGAAAATGGCATGGAGCATTGTGATGCCAAGTTTCATGAAAGATTCGGATGACCAAGGTAATGGAGCATTGTTATGACAATGGCTTGGAGCATTGTGATGACAAGGGTCAGGGAGCATTGTGCTGACAAGCTTGTGGAGTATTTTGATGACAATGGCATGGAGCATTGTGATGAAAACGGCATGGGGCAATGTGATGAAAAAGGCATGCAGACTTTTCGTGACAGTGTTCAAGGAGCATTCTGAAGACAAGTGTCAGGGAGCATTGTGATGACAAGTGTATTGAGAATTGTGATGTCAAAAGTCATGGAGCATGGTGAAGAGAAGGTCATGGATAATTGTGATGATTTTCGTCATGGGGTGTTGTTATTATAAGTGTTATGGAACATTGTGATCACAAGGCTTTGGAGCATTACGATGACAGAGGTCATGGAGAATTTTGATTTCATTGTGATGACAATAGCCTGAAGCATTATGATGATGGGCATGGTGCATTGTGATGACAGAGTTCATGGAGCATTGAGATGAAAAGGGGCATGTAGCATTGTGATTACTGGGGTCTTGGAGCATTGTGGTGACAAACGCATAGAGCATTGTAATGACATGGTCATGTAGAATTTTCCTGAAAAAGGCATGGAGCATTGTGATGACAGGTGTCATGGAGAACTGTGACACAATTGTCACGGAGCATTTTCCATACAGGGGTCATGGATCATTGGGATGACAAGTGCAAGGATCATTGTGATGACAAGGGTCATGGAGCATTGGGCTGAAAATATTCATGGAGTATTGTGATGACAGGGGTCATGGTGCATTTTGATTACAGGTGTCTTGGAGCACTGTGATGACAAGAGTCACGGACCTTTGTGTTGTCACGTGTCATGGAGTGTTGTGATGACAGGTTTCATGGAGCATTGAGATGAATAGGGGCATGGAGCACTGTGTTTACAGGGGTTTTGGAGCATTGTGATGACAAGGGCTAGGAGCATTTTGATGAGACGGACTTGGAACATTCTGATGACATGTGTCATGGAGCTTTGTGATGACAACGGCATGGAGCATTGTGATTAAAGTGGTCTTGGAGCATTGTGATGACAAGTGTCATGGAGCCTTGTGATGACAAGGCCGTGGAACATTGTGATGGCAGGGGTCATGGAGCATTGTTATGACAGGTGTAATGTAGCATTGTGATGAGAAGGGCATGCAGCATTGTGATTACAATTTTTATGGAGCATTGTGATGACAAATTTTTGGACCGTTGGGATGAAAAGCGCGTGGCACATTGTGATGACAATGATCATGGAGCATTTTAATGACAAAGGCATGGAGCATTGTGATGACAATGGTCACGGAGCATTGTAATGAAATGTTCATGGAGCATTGTGGATACAAAGGTAACAGAGCCTTGTGATGACGTGGGCATGGACCATTGGGATGACAAATATTATGAAGCACTGTGATGACTGGAGTCACAGTGCATTGTCATGTCAAGGTCCTGGTGCATTGTGATGAGATGACCATGGAGACTTGTGATGACAAGTCGCATGGAGCATTCTGATGAAAAGGGGTATGGAGCATTGTGATTACAGGGGTCTTGGAGCATTGTGATGACAAGGGCATGGAGCATTGTGATGACCATGTGATGCAGTATTGTGAAGACAGGTGTCAGGGAGCATTGTGCTGACATATATAATGGCCCATTGTGATGACAATGGCATTGAGCATTGTGATGCCAAGTGTCATGGAGGATTCAGAAGACAAACGTAATGGAGCATTGTGATGACAATGGCTTGGAGCATTGTGATGACAAGGGTCAGGGAGCATTGTGCAGACAAGTGCATGGAGAATTGTGATGACAAGGGTCATGGAGCATTCTGATGACAAGCTTGTGGAGTATTTTGATGACAATGGCATGGAGCATTGTGATGAAAACAGCATGGGACATTGTGAATAAAATGGCATGGAGCCTTTTCGTGACAGGGTTCAAGGAGCATTCTGACGACAAATGTCAGGGAGCATTGTGATGACAATGTATTGAGAATTGTGATGACAAAGGTCATGGAGCATTGTGATGAAAAGGGCATGGAGTATTGTGATGACAGGCATCATGGAATCGTTGAGATGACAAGTGCTATGGAACATTGTGATCACAAGGGTTTGGAGCATTGTGATGACAGAGGTCATGGATCATTTTGATTTCAAGGAGCATGGAACATTGTGATGACAAGGGCATGAAGCAATGTGATCCCAAGGTTCATGGAGGATTGTGATGATAATGGTAATGGAGTATTGTGATGACAAGCACATAGAGCATTGTAATGACAAGGTCATGTAGCATTCTGCTGACAAAGGCATGAAGCATTGTGATGCCAGGTGTCATGGAGCACTGTGATAACAAGCATCACGGAGCATTGTGAATACAGGGGTCATGGAGAATTGGGATGACAAGGGCATGGATCATTGTGATGCCAAGGGTCATGGAGCATTGGGCTGAAAATGTTCATGGAGTATTGTGATGACAGGGGTCATGGAGCATTGTGATGACTAGGGAATGGAGCATTGTAATGACAAGAGTCCCTGATCACCGTGTTGTCGGGTGTCATGGAGTGTTGTGATGACAGTGGTCATGGAGCATTGTGATGATATTTGTCATGGAGCATTGTGATGAGAAGGTCATGGAGTATTTGGCTGAAAATGTTCATGGAGTATTGTGATGACAGTGGTCATGGAACATTGTTATGACAAGGGAATGGATCATGGTGATGACAGTGGTCATGGACCATTTTGATTACAGGGTTGAGGGAGGATTGTGATGACTAGTGAGGGAACATGGTTATATCTCAGGTGAGAGAGCATTTGGATGAGAAGAGCATGGAGCATTGTGATTACAAGGTTTATGGAGCATAGCGATTACATGGTTGTGGATCACTGTGATGGAAAGCCCGTGGCACGTTTTGATGACAAGGGTCATTGAGCATTTTTCTGACAAAGGCATGGAGCATTGTGATGACAAGTGTCACGGAGCACTGTGTTGAAATGTTCATGGAGCATTGTGGTTACAAAGGTCACAGAGACTTGTGATGACGCAGGCATGGACCGTTGTGATGACAAACGTTATGAAGCATTGTGATGACTGGAGTCACGGAGCATTGTGTTGACAGGGTTCATGGAGCATTGTGATGACAAGGGCATGGAGCATTGTGATGACAAAGTCATGGAGTATTGTGAAGACAGGTGTCAGGGAGCATTTTGATGACATATGTCATGGTTCATTTCGATGACAATGGCATCGTGCATTGTGATGCCAAATGTAATGGAGGATTGTGATGACAAATAAGATGGAGCATTGTGATGACTAGGGCTTGGAGCATTATGATGACAAGGGCCTTTGAGAATTTTCATGACAATGTCGTGAAGCATTGTGATGACAAGGTCCTTGAGCATTGTTATGAGAAAACCATGGAGCCTTGTGATGACAGGTCTCATGGAGCATACTTATGAAAAGGGGCATGGAGCATTCTGATTACAGGGGTCGTGGAACATTGTGATAGCAAGGGCATGGAGCATTGTGATGACAAGGGCATGGACCATTGGTCTAATAAGTTTCATGGATTATTGTGATGACAGTTGGAATGGCGCATTCTGATGACAGTGGTCATGGAGCATTGTGATGTTACTGGTCTTGGAGCATTGTGATGAGAAGGTAATGGGGCATTGGGTTGAAAATATTCATGGAGTATTGTGATGACAGGTGTCATGGAGCATTGTGATGACAAGGTCCTGGAGTATTGTGATGAGATGACGATGGAGACTTGTGATGACAAGTCTCATGGAGCATTCTGATGAAAAGGGGCTTTGAGAATTGTGATTACAGGGGTCTTGGGGCATTGTGAGGAGAAAGCCATAGAACTTTCTGATGGCATGCGTCATGGAGATTTGTGATGACAAGGGCATGGAGCATTGTGATTACAGGGGTCATGGAGCATTGTGATGACAAGGGTCATGGAGCCTTTTGATGACAAGGCCCTGGAACATTGTGATGGCAGGGGTCATAGAGCATTGTTATGACAGAGTTAATGGAGCATTGTGATGAGAAGGGCAATGAGCATTGGTCTGAAATGTTTTATGGATTATTGTGATGAGAGTGGGCATGGAGCATTGTGATGACAAGGGCACGGTACAATGTGATACATGGGTCATGGAGGATTGTAATGACAAGCGCATGGAGAATTGTGATGAGAATGGCATCGAGCACTGTGATGACAATTGTCATGGAGCTTTGTGATGACAAACGCATGGAGCAATGTGATGAGAGGGTTCATGGAGCATTGTGATGACAATGTCATTGAACATTGTGATTCCAAGGGTCATGGAGCTTTGTGATGACAGGTCATGGAGCATTTTGATGACAAGTGTGTGTTGCATTGTGATGAGAAGGGCAGGGAGCATTTTGATGATAGGGTCATGCAGCAATTTGATGAAAAGTGTAATGGAATATTTTGATGATTGGTTTTATAGAACATTGTGATGCCAGGGATCATGGAGCTTTGGGATGAAATGGGTCATGGAGCATTTTGATGACAGGGGTTATGGAACATTGTGATGTCAGGGGTCAAGGAACATTGTGCTGATAAGGGGATGTAGCATTGTGATGACAGGGGTCATGGAACATTGTGATAAGAGGGGTGAGGGAGGGTTGTGATGACTAGCGATGGAACATTGTGATATCTCATGTGAGAGAGCATTTGGATGAGAAGTGCATGGAGCATTGTGATTACAAGGTTTATGGAGCATAGCGATGACAAGGTTGTGGATCATTGTGATGAAAAGCGCATGGCACATTGTGATGACAAGGGTCATGGAGCAAAGTTCTTACAAAGGCATGGAGTATTGTGATGACAAGGGTCACGGGGCATTGTGATGAAATGTTCATGGAGCATTGTGGTTACAAAGGTCACAGAGCCTTGTGATGATGCGGGCATGGACCGCTGTGATGACAAACGTTATGAAGCATAGTGATTACTGGAATCACGGAGCACTGTGTTGACAGGGATCATGGAGCATTGTGATGACAAGGACATGGAGCACTGTGATGACAGGGGCATGGAGCATAGGTCTGGCATGTTTCATAGATTACTGTGATGACAGTGGACATGGTGCATTGTGATGACAAGGGCATGGGGCATTGAGATGAGAAGGTCATGGAGTATTTTGAAGACAGGTGTCACGGAGCATTGTGATGAAATATGTCATGGTCCATTGCGATGACAATGGCAGGGAACATTGTGATGCCAAATGTAATGGAGGATTATGATGACAAATATAATGGAGCATTGTGATGACTAGGGCTTTGAGCATTATGATGACAAAACCATGGAGCCATGTGATGACAAGTCTCATTGAGCATACTGATGATAAAGGGCATGGAGCATTGTGATTACAGTGGTCTTGGAACTTTGTGATGACAAGGGCATGGAGCATTGTGAGGAGAAGACAAAGGAGCATTCTGATGGCATGTGTCATTGAGCTTTTTGATGACAATGGCATGGAGCATCGTGATTACATGGGTCTTGGAGCATTGTGATGAAAAGGGCATGGATCATTGTGATGAAAAAGGCATAGAGCCCTGTCATGACAGGGTAAAAGGAGAATACAGACAACAAGTGTCAGGGAGTATTTGGATGACAAGTGTATTGAGCATTGTGATGACAAAGGTCATGGAGCATTGTGATGAGAAGACCATGGATAATTGTGATGACGAGCGTCATGGGGCATTGTGATGACAAGTGTTATGGAATATTGTGATCACAAGGGTTTGGAGCATTGTTATGACAGAGGTCATGGAGCATGTTGATTTCATTGTGATGACAATAGCCTGAAGCATTATGATGATGGGCATGGTGCATTGTGATGACACGGTTCATGAATCATTGAGATGAAAAGGGGCATAGAGCTTTGTGATTACAGTGTTCTTGGAGCATTGTGATGAGAAGGGTCATGGAGCCTTGTGATGAAAAGGCCATGGAACATCATGATTGCAGGGGTCATGAATCATTGTTATGACAGAAGTAATGGAGCATTTTGATGAGAAGGGCATTGAGCATTGGTCTGAAATATTTCACTGATTATTGTGATGAGAGTGGGCATGGAGCATTGTGATGACAAGGGCACGGAAGACTGTGATACATGTGTCATGGAGGATTGTAATGACAGGGGCATGGAGCATTGTGATGAGAACGCATCGAACATTGTGATGACAAGTGTCATGGTGTTTTGTGATGACAAGGGCATGGAGCAATGTGATGAGAGTGTTCATGGAGCATTGTGATGACAAAGCCATGGAGCACTGTGATGCCAAGGGTCATGGAGCTTTGTGATGACAAAGGTCATGAAGCATTTTGATGACAAGTGTGTGGTGCATTGTGATGCGCAGGGCAGGGAGCATTTTGATGACAGTGTCATGCAGCAATTTGATAAAATGTGTAATGGAACATTTTGATGACAGGGGTTATACAACATTGTTATGCCAGGGGTCATGGAGCTTTGGGATGAAAAGTGTCATGGAGTATTTTGATGACAGGGGTTATGAAACATTGTGATGTCAGGGTTCATGGAACATTGTGCTTATAAGGGGATGTAGCATTGTGATGACAGGGGTCATGGAACACTGTGATTACAGGGGTGAGGGGGCATTGTGATAACTAGTGATGGAACATTGTGATATCTCAGGTGAGAGAGCATTTGGATGAGATGTTCATGGAGCATTGTGATTACAAGGTTTATGGATCATAGCAATGACAAGGTTGTGGATCATTGTGATGAAAAGTGCGTGACACACTGTGATGACAAGTGTCAAGGAGCATTGTTCTGACAAAGGCATGGAGCATTGTGATGACAAGGGTCACGGAGCATTGTGATGAAATGTTCATGGAGCATTATGGTTACAAAGGACACAGAGCCTGGTGATGACGCGGGCATAGACCGCTGTGATGACAAACGTTATGAATCATTTTGATGACTGGAGTCATGGAGCATTGTGAGTACAGGGGTCATGGAGCATTTTGATAACCAGGGCATGGAGCATTGTGAGGACAGGGGCATGGAGCATTGGTCTGATAAGTTTCATAGATTATTGTGAGGACAGTGGACATGGTGCATTGTGATGACAAGGGCATGGAGCATTGTGAGGAGAAGGTCATGGAGTATTGTGAAGAGAGGTGTCAGGGAGCATTGTGATGACATATGTCATGGTCCATTGCGATGACAATGGCAGGGAGCACTGTGATGCCAAATGTAATGGAGGATTGTGATGGCAAATATAATGGAGCATTGTGATGACTAGGGCTTGCAGCATTATGATGACAAGTGCCATTGAGGATTTTCATGAGAAGGTCGTGAAGAATTGTGATGACAAGGCCCTGGAGCTTTGTGATGAGAAAACCATGGTGCCTTGTGAAGACAAGTCTCATGGAGCATACTGATGAAAGGGGCATGGATCATTCTGATTACAGGGGTCTTGGAACATTGTGAAAACAAGGACATGGAGCATTGTGATGACAAGGGCATGGAGCATTGTGATGAAAACGGCATGGGTCATTGTGATGAAAAAGGCATGGAGCCTCTTCGTTACAGGGTTCAAGGAGAATTCTGATGACAAGTGTGAGGGAGTATTGTTTTGACAAGTGTATTGAGAATTGTGATGACAAAGGTCATGGAGCAATGTGATGAAAAGGGCATGGAGTATTGTGATGACAGGCATCATGGAGCATTGTGATGACAAGTGTTATGGAACATTGTGATGACAAGGGTTTGGAGCATTGTGATGAGAGAGGTCATGGATCATTTTGATTTCAAGGAACATGGAGCATTGTGATGACAAGGGCATGAAGCAATGTGATCCCAAGGTTCATGGAGGATTGTGATGACAATGGAAATGGAGTATTGTGATGACAAGAGCATAGAGCATTGTAATGACAAGGTCATGTAGCATTTTGCTGACAAAGGCATGGAGCATTGTGATGACAAGTGTCATGTAGCACTGTGATAACAAGTGTCAAGGAGCATTGTAAATACTGGGGTCATGGAGCATTAGGATGGCAAGGGTATGGATCATTGTGATGACAAGCATCATGGAGCATTGCTCTGACAAAGGCATGGAGCATTGTGATGACAAGGGTCACGGAGCATTGTGATGAAAAGTTCATTGAGCGTTGTGGTTACAAAGGTCACAGAGCCTTGTGATGACGCGGGCATGGACCGTTGTGATGAGAAACGTTATGAAGCATTGTGATGACTGGAGTCACGGAGCATTGTGATGACAGGGGTCATGGAGCATTGTGATAACAAGGGCATGGCGAATTGTGATGACAGGGGAATGGAGCATTGGTCTGACAAGTTTCATAGATTATTGTGATGACAGTGGACATGGTGCATTGTGATGACAAGGGCATGGGGCATTGTTATGAGAAGGTCATGGAGTACTGTGAAGACAGGTGTCAGGGAGCAATGTGATGACATATGTCATAGTCCATTGTGATGGCAATGGCATGGAGCATTATGATGCCAAATGTAATGGAGAATTGTGATGACAAATATAATGGACCTTTGTGATGATTAGGGCTTGGTGCATTATGATGACAAGGGTCATTGAAAATTTTCATGATAAGTTCGAGAAGCGTTGTGATGACAAGGTCCTGGAGCATTGTGATGACAAAGAATGGAGCCTTGTGATGACAAGTCTCATGGGGCATACTGATTTAAAGGGGCATGGAGCATTGTGATTACAGGGGTCTTGGAACACTGTGATGACAAGGGCAATGAACATTTTGAGGAGAAGACCAAGGAGCATTCTGATGGCATGTGTCATTGAGCTTTGTGATGACAAGGGCATGGAGCATTGTGATTACATGGGTCTTGGAGCATTGTGATGAAAAGGGCATGGATCATTGTGATGAAAAATGCATGGAGCTTTGTCATGACAGGTTTCAAGGAGCATACAGACAACAAGTATCAGGGAGCATTTTGATGACAAGTGTATTGAGCATGGTGGTGACAAAGGTCATGGAGCATTGTGATGAGAAGGCCATTGATAATTGTGATGACGAGCGTCATGGGGCATTGTGATGACAAGTGTTTTGGAATAATGTGATCACAATGGTTTGGAGCATTTTTATGACAGAGGTCATGGAACATTTTGATTTCATTGTGATGACAATAGCAAGAAGCATTATGATGATGGGCATGGTGCATTGTGATGACAGGGTTCATGGATCATTGAGATGAAAAGGGGCATAGAGCATTGTGATTAAAGGGTTATTGGAGCGTTGTGATGAGAAGGGTCATGGAGCTTTGGGATGACAAGGCCAAGGAACATCGTGATGGCAGGGGTAATGGAGCATTGTGATGGCAAGGGCATGGGGCATTGTGATGAGAAGGCCATGGAGCATTCTGATGACGTGTCATGGAGCTTCGTGAAGACAAGGGCATGGAGCAATGTGATGCCAATGGTCATGGATCTTTGTGATGACGAAGGTCATGGAGCATTTTGATGGCAAGTGCGTTGTGCATTGTGATGAGAAAGGCAGGGAGCATTCTGATGACAGGGTAATGGAGCAATTTGATGAAAAGTGTCATGGAACAATTTGATGACAGGTGTTATGGAACATTGTGATGTCAGGGGTCATCGAACATTGTGATCATAAGTGCATGTAGCATTGTGATGACACGAGTCATGGAACATTGTGAAGACAGGGTTGAGGGAGTAATGTGACAATTAGTGATGTAGCATTGTGATATCAGTGGTGAGAGAGCATTTTGATGAGAAGTGCATGGAGCATTGTGATGACATATTTTAAGCAGCATTGTGATGAGAAGTGCGTGGTGCATTGTGATGACATGTGTCATGGAGCATTGTGCTGACAAGCGCATGGAGCATTGTGATGACAAGTGTATTGAGAATTGTGATGACAAAGGTCATGGAACATTGTGATGAAAAGGGCATGGAATATTGTGATGACAGGCATCATGGAGCGTTGTGATGACAAGTGTTATGGAACATTGTGATCACTAGGGTTTGGAGAAATGTGATGACAGAGTTCATGGATCATTTTTATTTCAAGGAGCATGGAGCATTGTGATGACAAGGGCATGAAGCAATGTGATCCCAAGGTTCATGGAGGATTGTGATGACAATGGTTATGGAGTATTGTGATGACAAGCGCATAGAGCATTGTAATGATAAGGTCATGTATCATTTTGCTGACAAAGGCATGGAGCATTGTGATGACATGTGTCATGGAGCACTGTGATGACAAGCGTCACGGAGCATTGTGAATACAGGGGTCATGGAGCATTGGGATGACAAGGGCATGGATGATTGTGGTGACAAGTTTCATGGAGCACTGGGCTGAAAATGTTCATGGAGTGTTGTGATGACATGGGGCATGGAGCATTGTGATTACTAGGGAATGGAGCATTGTGATGACAAGAGTCCCGGATCATTGTGTTGTCGGGTGTCATGGAATGTTTCGATGACAGTGGTCATGGAGCATTGTGATGATATTGTCCATGGAGCATTTTGATGAGTTGGTCGTGGAGCACTGTGCTGAAAATGTTCATGGATTATTGTGATGACAGTGGTCATGGAGCATTGTGATGACAAGGGCATGGAGCATTGTGATGAGAAGCTCATGGAGTATTGTGAAGACAGGTGTCAGGGAGAATTGTGATGACAAGGGCATGGAGCATTTTGATGAGAAGGACATGGAACATTCTGATGGCATGTGTCATGGAGCTTTGTGATGACAAGGGCATGGAGCATTGTGATTACAGGGGTCTTGGAGCATTGTGATGACAAGTGTGATGGAGCCTTGTGATGACAAGGCCGTGGAATATTGTGATGGCAGGGGTCATGGAGCATTGTTATGACAGGCGTAATGGAGCATTGTGATGACGCGGGCATGGACCATTGTGATGAAAAATGATATGAAGCATTGTGATGACTGGAGTCACGGAGCATTGTGATGACAGGGGTCATGGAGCATTGTGATAACAAGGGCATGGAGCATTGTGGTGACAGGGGCATGGAGCATTGGTTTGAAAAGTTTCATAGAGTATTGTGATGACATTGGACATGGTGCATTTTGATGACAAGGGCATGGATCATTGTGATGAGAAGGTCATGGAGTATTGTGAAGACAGGTGTCAGGGAGCATTGTGATGACATATGTCATGGTCCATTGCAATCACAATGACAGGGAGCATTGTGATGCCAAATGTAATGAAGGATTTTGATGACAAATATAATGAAGCATTGTGATGACTAGGGCTTGGAGCATTATGATGACAAGGGCCATTGAGAATGTTCAGAACAAGGTCGTGAAGAATTTTGATGACAAGGTCCTGGAGCATTGTGATGAGAAATCCATAGAGACTTGTGATGATAAATCTCATGGAGCATACTGATGAAAAGGGGCATGGACCATTGTGATTACAGGGGTCTTGGAACATTGTGATGACATGGGCATGGAGCATTGTGAGGAGAAGGCCATGGAGCATTCTGAAGGCATGTTTCATTGAGCTTTGTGATGACAAGGGCATGGAGCATTGTGTTTAAAGGGGTCTTGGAGCATTGAGAGGAAAAGGGCATGGATCACTGTGATGAAAAGGTCATTGAGCCTTGTCATGACAGGGTTCAAGGAGCATACAGACAACAAGTGTCAGGGAGCATTTAGATGACAAGTGTATTGAGCATTGTGATGACAAAGGTCATGGAGCATTGTGATGAGAAGACCATGGATAATTTTGATGACGAGTGTCATGGGGCACTGTGATGACAAGTGTTATGGAATATTGTGATCACAAGGGTTTGGAGCATTGTTATGACAGAGGTCATGGAGCATTTTGATTTCATTGTGATGACAATAGCATGAAGCATTATGATGATGGGCATGGTGCATTGTGATGACCGGTTTCATGGATCATTGAGATGAAAAATGGGCATGGAGCATTGTGATTACAGGGGTCTTGGAGCATTGTGATGAGAAGGGTCATGGAGGCTTGTGATGACAAGGCCAACGAACATCGTGATGGCAGGGGTCCTGGAGCATTTTTATGACAGGGGTAATGGAGCATTGTGATGGCAAGACCAAGGAGCATTGTGATGAGAAGGCCATGGAACATTCTGATGACATGTGTCATGGAGCTTTGTGATGACAAGGGCATGGAGCAATGTGATGAGAGCGTTCATGGAGCATTGTGATGACCATGACATGGAGCATTGTGATGCCAAGGGTCATGGATCTTTGTGATGACAAAAGTCATGTAGTATTTTGATGACAAGTGCGTTGAGCAATGTGATGAGAAGGGCAGGGAGCATTGTGATGACAGGGTCATGGAGCAATTTGATGAAAAGGGTTATGGAACATTTTGATGACAGTGGTTATGGAACATTGTGATGTCAGGGGTCATGGAGCATTTTGATTAAAAGGAAATGGAGCATTTTGATGACAGGGGTTATGGAGCATTGTGATGTCAGGGGTCATCGAACATTGTGATGATAAGTGCATGTAGCATTGTGATGACAGGAGTCATGGAAAACTGTGATAACAGGGGTGAGGGAGTATTGTGATGAATAGGGATTTAACATTGTGATATATGTGGTGAGAGAGCATTTTGATGACAAGTTTTATGGAGCATTGTAGTGACAAGATTGTGGAGTACTGTGATGAAAAGCGCATGGTTCATTGTGATGACATGTGTCATGGAGCATCGTGCTGACAAGCACATGGAGCATTGTGATGACAAGGGTCATGTAGCATTGTGCTGAGAAAGGCATAGGGAATTGTGATGACAAGGATCAAAGAGCATTGTGATGAAAAGTTCATGGAGCATTGTGATGACAAGGGTCATAGAGCATTGTGATGACAAGGGCATGGATCATTGGTCTAATAAGTTTCATGGATTATTGCGATGACTTTTGGAATGGTGCACTGTGGTGACAAGGGCATGGAGCATTGTGATGACAAGGTCATGGAGTATTGTGAAGACTGGTGTCAGGGAGCACTGTGTTGACATATGTAGTGACCCATTGTCATGACAATGGCATGGAGCATTGTGATGCCAAGTGTCATGGAGGATTCTGATGACAAAGATAATGGTGCATTGTAATGACAATGGCTTGGAGCATTGTGATGACAATGGTCAGGGAGCATTGTGCTGACAAGTGCATGGAGAATTGAGATGACAGTGGTCATGGAGCACCCTCATGACAAGCTTGTGGAGTATTTTGATTACAGTGGCGTGGAGCATTGTGATGAAAACGGCATGGGGCCTTGTGATGAAAAAGGCATGGAGCATTTTCGTGACAGGGTTCAAGGAGCATTTTGATGATAAGTGTCAGGGAGCATTGTAATGACAAGTGTATTGAGAATTGTGATGACAAAGGTCATGGAGCATTGTGATAAATGTGCATGGAGTATTGTGATGACAGGCATCATGGAGCGTTGTGATGACAAGTGTTATGGAACATTTTGATCACAAGGTTTTGGAGCATTGTGATGACAGAGGTCATCGATCATTTTGATTTCAAGGAGCATGGAGCATTGTGATTACAAGAGCGTGATTCAATGTGATCCCAAGGTTCATGGAGGATTGTGATGACAATGGTAATGGAGTATTGTGATGACAAGCGCATAGAGCATTGTAATGACAAGTTCATGTAGCATTTTGCTGACAAAGGCATGGAGCATTGTGATGACAGGTGTCATGGAGCACTGTGATGACAAGCGTCACGGAGCATTGTGAATACAGTTGTCATGGAGCATTGGGATGACAAGGTCATGGATCACTGTGATGACAAGTGTCATGGAGCATTGGGCTGAAAATGTTCATGGAGTATTTTGATGACAGGGGTCATGGAGCATTGTGATGACAGAGGTCATGGAGAATTTTGATTTCATTGTGCTGACAATACCCGGAAGCATTATGATGATGGGCATAGTGCACTGTGATGACAAGGTTCATGGAGCATTGAGATGAAAAGTGGCATGGAGCATTGTGATTACAGGGGTCTTGGAGCACTGTAATGACAAGGACATGGAGCATTTTTATGAGAAGGACACGGAACATTCTGATGGCATGTGTCATGGAGCTTTGTGATGACAAGGGCATGGAGCATTGTGATTACAGGGGTCTTGGAGCATTGTGATGACAAGTGTCATGGAGCCTTGTGATGACAAGTCCGTGGAATATTGTGATGGCAGGGGCCATGGAGCATTGTTATGACAGGGGAAATGGAGCATTGTGATGAGAAGTGCATGGAGCATTGTGATTACAAGGTTTATGGAGCATTACAATGACAAATTTGTGGACCGTTGTGATGAAAATCGCGTAGCACATTGTGATGACAAGGATCATGGAGCATTTTTCTGACAAACGCATGGAGCATTTTGATGACCAGGGTCACGGAGCATTGTGATGAAAAGTTCATGGAGCATTGTGTTTATAAAGGTCACAGAGCCTTGTGATGACGCGGGCATGGACCACTGTGATGACAAATGTTATGAAGCATTGTGATGACTGGAGTCACCGAGCATTGTGATGACAGTGGTCATGGAGCATTGTGATGACAAGGGCATGGCGCATTGTGGTGACAGGGGCATGGAGCATTTGTCTGACAAGTTTCATAGATTATTGTGATGACATTGGACATGGTGCATTGTGATGACAAGGGCATGGATCATTGTGATGAGAAGGTCATGGAATATTGTGAAGACAGGTGTCAGGGAGCATTGTGATGATATATGTCATGGTCCATTGCAATGACAATGGCAGGGAGCATTGTGATGCCAAATGTAATGGAGGATTTTGATGACAAATATAATGGAGCATTGTGATCACTAGGGCTTGGAGCATTATTATGACAAGGGCCATTCAGAATTTTCAGAACAAGGTCGTGAAGCATTGTGATGACAAGGTCCTGGAGCATTGTGATGAGAAATCCATAGAGACTTGTGATGACAAATCTCATGGAGCATACTGATGAAAAGGGGCATGGACCATTGTGATTACAGGGGTCTTGGAACATTGTGATGACATGGGCATGGAGCATTGTGAGGAGAAGGCCAAGGAGCATTCTGAAGACATGTTTCATTGAGCTTTGTGATGACAGGGGCAAGGAGCATTGTGTTTAAAGGGGTCTTGGAGCATTGTGAGGAAAAGGGCATGGATCATTGTGATGAAAAAGGCATGGAGCCTTGTCATGACAGGGTTCAGGGAGCATACAGACCACAAGTGTCAGGGAGCATTTTGATGACAAGTGTATTGAGCATTGTGATGACAAAGGTCATGGAGCATTGTGATGAGAAGTCCATGGATAATTGTGATGACGAGTGTCATGGGGCACTGTGATGACAAGTGTTATGGAATATTGTGATCACTAGGGTTTGGAGCATTGTTATGACAGAGGTCATGGAGCATTTTGATTTCATTGTGATGACAATAGCATGAAGCATTATGATGATGGGCATGGTGCATTGTGATGACAGGGTTCATGGATCATTGAGATGAAAAGGGGCATGGAGCATTGTGATTACAGGGGTCTTGGAACACTGTGATGACAAGGGCATGGAACATTGTGAAGAGAAGGCCATGGAACCTACTGATGACATGCGTCATGGAGCTTTGTTATGACAAAGTCATGGAGCATTTAGATGACAGGTGTCTTGGAGCTTTGCGAAGACATGGGTAATGGAGCCTTGTGATGACAAGGCCGTGGAACATTGTGATGGCAATGGTCATGGAGCATTGTTATGACAGAGGTAATGGAGTATTGTTATGAGAAGGGAATTGAGCATTGGTCTGAAATATTTCATGGATTATTGTGATGAGATTGGGCATGGAGCATTGTGATGAAAAGGGCACGGAACACTGTGATACATGGGTCATGGTGGATTGTAATGTCAAGGGCAAGAAGCCATGTGATGAGAGGGTTCATGGAGCACTGTGATGACAATGACATCGAGCGTTGTGGGGAGAAGGCCATGGAACATTCTGATGTCTTGCGTCATGGAGCTTTGTGATGACAAGGGCATAGAGCTTTGTGATTACAGGGGTCTTGGAGCATTGTGATGAAAAGGGAATGGATCACTGTGATGAAAAACGCATGGAGCCTTGTCATGACAGGGTTCAAGGAGCATACTGACGACAAGTGTCAGGGAGCATTGTGATGACAAGTGTATTGAGCATTGTGATGACAAAGATCATGGAGCATTGTGATGAAAAGACCTTGGATAATTGTGATGATGATCGTCATGCGGTGTTGTGATGATAAGTGTTATGAAACATTGTGATCACACGGGTTTGGAGCATTATGATGACAGAGTTCATGGAGAACTTTGATTTCATTGTGATGACAATAGCCTGAAGCATTATGATGATGGGCATGGTGCATTGTGATGACACGGTTCATGGAGCATTGAGATGAAAAAGGGCATGGAGCATTGTGATTACAGAGTTCTTGGAGCATTGTAATAACAAGCGCATAGAACGTTCTAATGACAAGGTCATGTAGAATTTTGCTGACAAATGCATGGAGCATTGTGATGACAGGTGTAATGGAGCTTTGTGATGACAAGTCATGGAGCATTTTCATGTCTAGGGCATGGTGCATTGTGATGACAAGGGCAGGTAGCATTTTGATGACCGGGTCATGCAGCAATTTGATGAAAAGTGTAATGGAACATTGTGAGGGCTGTAGTCATGGAGCATTGTTATGACAGAGGTAATGGAGCATTTTGATGAGAAGGGCATTGAGCATTGGTCTGAAATGTTTCAAGGATTATTGTGATGAGAGTGGGCATGGAGCATTGTGATGACAAGGGCACGGAACACTGTGATACATGGGTCATGGAGGATTGTAATGACAAGAGCATGGAGCATTGTGATGAGATGTGCATCGAGCATTGTGATGACAAGTGTCATGGAGCTTTGTAATGACAAGGGCATGGAGCAATGTGATGAGAGCGTTTATGGAGCACTGTGATGACAATGACATGGAGCACTGTGATGCCAATGGTCATGGAGCTTTGTGATGACAAACGTCATAGAACATTTTGATGACAAGGGTGTTGTGCATTGTGATGAGGAGGGCAGGGAGCATTTTGATGACAGGGTCATGCAGCAATTTGATGAAAAGTGTAATGGAACATTGTGATGTCAGGGGTCATGGAGCATTGGGATGATAAGGGCATGGATCATTGTGATGACAAGAATCCCGGATCATTGTGTTGTGAGGTGTCATGGAATGTTGTGATGACAGTGGTCATGGAGCATTGTGATGATATTGGCCGTGGAGCATTGTGATGAGTAGGTCGTGGAGCATTGGGCTGAAAATGTGCATGGAGTATTGTGATGATAGGGGTCCTGGAGCATTGTGATGACAAGTAAATGAAGCATGGTGATGACAAGGTCCTGGAGCATTGTGATGTGAAGACCATGGAGAATTGTGATGACAAGTCTCATGGAGCATTCTGATGAAAAGGGGCATGGAGCATTGTGATTACAGGGGTCTTGGAGCATTGTGAAGACTAGGGCATGGAGCATTGTGATGAGAAGGCCATGGAGCATTCTGATGACATGTGTCCTGGCGTTTTGTGATGACAAGGGCATGGAGCATTGTGATTAGAGGGATCTTGGAGCATTGTGATGAAAAGGGCATGGATCATTGTGATGAAAAAGGCATGGAGCCTTGTCATGACAGGGTTCAAGGAGAATACTGACGACAAGTGTCAGGGAGCATTGTGATGACAAGTGTATTGAGCATTGTGATGACAAAGATCATGGAGCATTGTGATGAGAAGACCATGGAAAATTGTGATGATGAGCATCATGGGGTTTTGTGATGATTCGTGTTATGCAAAGTTGTGATCACAAGGGTTTGGAGCATTATGATGACAGAGGACATGCAGAATATTGATTTCACTGTGATGACAATAGCCTGAAGCATTATGATGTTGGGCATGGTGCATTGTGATGACAGGGTTCATGGGGCATTGAGATGAAAAGTGGCATGGAGCATTGTGATTACAAGGGTCTTGGAGCATTGTGCTGACAAGGGCATGGAACATTGTGATGAGAAGGCCATGGAACATTCTGATGACATGCATCATGGAGCTTTGTGATGACAAGGGCATGGAGCATGGTGATTTCAGGGGTCTTGAGCATTGTGATGAGAATTGTCATGGAAACTTGTGATGACTAGGCCATGGAAGATTGTGATGGCAGGGGTCATGGTGCATTGTGATGACAGGTGTAATGGAGCATTGTGATGAGAAGGGTATGGAACTTTGGTCTGAAATGTTTCATGGATTATTGTGATGAGAGTGGGCATGGAGCACTGTGATGACAAGGGCACGGAACACTGTGATACATGGGTCATGCAGGACTGTAATGACAAGGGCATGGAGCATTGTGATGAGAATGGCATCGAGCATTGTGATGACAAATGTCATGGAGCTTTTTGATGACAAGGGCATGGAGCAATGTGATGAGAGTGTTCCTGGAGCATTGTGATGACAATGACATGGAGCATTGTGATGCCAAGGGTCATGGAGCTTTGTGATGACAAGTCATGGAGCATTTTGATGACAAGGGCATGGAGCATTGTGATGAGAATGGCATCGAGCATTGTGATGAGAAGACCATGGAGCCTTGTAATAACAAGTCTCATGGAGCATTCTGATGAAAAGGGGCATGGAGTATTGTGATTACAGGGGTCTTGGAGCATTGTGATGACAAGCGCATGGAGCACTGTGATTACTGGTGTCTGGAACATTGTGAAGAAATTGGCATGGATCATTGTTATGAAAATGTTATGGATCCTTGTCATGACAGGGTTCCAGGAGCATACTGATGACAAGTGTCAGGGAGCATTGTGATGACAAGTTTATAGAGCATTGTGATGACAAAGGTCATGGAGCACTGTGATGAGAAGAGCATGGATAATTGTGATGATGAGCGTCATGGGGCGTTGTGATGATAAGTGTTATAGAACATTGTGATCACAAGGATTTGGAGCATTGTGATGAGACAGATCATCAAATATTTTGATTTCATTGTGATGATAAGAGCCTGAAGCATTATGATGATGGGCATGGTGCATTTTGATGACAGGGTTCATGGAGCATTGAGATGCAAAGGGGCATGGAGCATTGTGATTAGAGGGTTCATGGAGCATTGTGATGACAATGGCATGGAGCATTGAGATGCCAAGGGTCATGGAGCTTTGTGATGACAAAGGTCATGGAGCACTTTGATGACAAGGGTTGGTGCAATGTGATGAGAAGGGCAGGGAGCATTGTGATGACAGTGTCATAGAGCAATTTGATGAAAAGGGTCATGGAATATTTTGATGACAGGGGTTATGGAACATTGTGATGTCAGGGGTCATCGAACTTGTGATGATAAGTGCATGTAGCATTGCAAAGACAGGAGTCATGGAACATTGTGATGACAGTGGTGAGGGAGTATTGTGATGAATAGAGATGTAACATTGAGATATCTGTGTTGAGAGAGCATTTTGATGAGAAGTGCATGGAGAATTGTGATGACAAGTTTTATGGAGCATTGTGGTGACAAGATTGTGGAGCACGGTGATGACAAGCGCAGGGTGCATTGTGATGACATGGGTCATGGTGCATTGTGCTGACAAGCGCATGGAGCATTGTGATGACAAGGGTCATGGAGCATTGTGCTGAAGAAGGCATAGAGCATTGTGATGACAAGGGTCAAAGAGCATTGTGATGAAAATTTCATGGAGCAATGTGGTTAAATATGTCACAGAGACTGTGGATGACGAGGTCATGGACCATTGTGATGACAAAGGTCATGAAGCATTGTGATAACTGGAGTCACGGAGCATTGTGATGACAGGGGTCATGGAGCATTGTGATAACAAGGGCATGGAGTATTGTGATGACAAAGGCATGGAATATTGGTCTAATAAGTTTCATGGATTATTGTGATGACAGTTGGAATGCCGCATTGTGATGACAACGGCATGGAGCATTGTGATGACCAGGTCATGCAGTATTGTGAAGACAGGTGTCAGGGAGCATTGTGATGACATATGTAATCGCCCATTGTGATGACAATGGCATGGAGCATTGTGATGCCAAGTGTCATGGAGGATTCTGATGACAAAGGTAATGGAGCATTGTGATGACAATGGCTTGGAACATTGTGATGACAAGGGTCAGGGAGCATTGTGCTGACAAGTGCATGGAGAATTGTGATGACAAGGGTCATGAAGCATTGTGATGAAAAAGGCATGGAGTAATGTGATGACAGGCATCTTAGAGCGTTGTGATGACAAGTGCTATGGAACATTGTGATCACAAGGGTTTGGAGCACTGTGATGACAGAGGTCATGGATCATTTAGATTTCAAGGAGCATGGAGCTTTGTGATGACAAGGGCATGAAGCAATGTGATTCCAAGGTTCATGGAGGACTGTGATGACAATGGGAATGGAGTATTGTGATGACAAGCACATAGAGCATTGCAATGACAAGGTCAGGTAGTATTTTGCTGAAAAAGGCATGGAGCATTGTGATGACAGGTGTCATGGAGCCCTGTGATGACAAGCGTCACGGAACATTGTGAATACAGGGGTCATGGAGCATTGGGATGACAAGGGCATGGATGATTTTGATGACAAGGGTCATGGTGCATTGGGCTGAAAATGTTCATGGAGTATTGTGATGACAGGGGTCATGGAGCATTTTGATGACAAGTTCCTGGAGCACTTTGATGAGAAGACAATGGAGACTTGTGATGACAAGTCTCATGGAGCATTTTGATGAAAAGGGACATGGGGCATTGTGATTACAGGGGTCTTGGAGCATTGTGATGACAAGGGCATGGAGCATTGTGATGAGAAGGCCATGGAGCATTCTGATGACTTGCATCATTGAGCTTTATGATGACAAGGGCATGGAGCATTGTGATTACAGGGGTCTTGGAGCATTGTGATTAAAATGGCATGGATCATTGTGATGAAAAAGGCATGGAGACGTGTCATGACAGTGTGAATGGAGCATACTGATGACAAGTGTCAGGGAGCATTGTGATAACAAGTGTATTAAGCATTGTGATGACAAAGGTCATGGAGCATTGTGATGAGAAGACCATGGATAATTGTGAAGATGAGCGTCAAGGGGTGTTGTGATGATAAGTGTTATGGAACATTGTGATCACCAGGGTTTGGAGCATTGTGATGACAGAGGTCATGGAGCATTTTGATTTCATTGTGATGACAATAGCCTGAAGCATTATGATGATGGGCATCGTCCATTGTGATGACAGGGTTCATGGAGCATTGAGATGAAAAGACGCATGGAGCATTTTGATTTCAAGGGTCTTGGAGCATTGTGATGACAAGGGCATGGAGAATTTTGATGACAGGGCCATGGAACATTCTGATGACATGCGTCATGTAGCTTTTTGATGAGAAGGGCATGGAGCATTTTGATTAGATATGTCGTGGAGCATTGTGATGACAAGTGTCATGGAGCCTTGTGATGACAAGGCCGTGGAATATTGTGATGGCAGGTGTCATGGAGCATAGTTATGACAGAGGTAAAGGAGCATTCTGATGAGAAGGGCATGGAGCATTGGTCTGAAATGTTTCATGGATTATTGTGATGAGAGTGGTCATAGAGCATTGTGATGATAAGGGCATGGAACACTGTGATACATGGGTCATGGAGGATTCTAATGACAAGGGCATGGTGCATTGTGTTGAGAAGGGCATCGAGCATTGTGATTACAAGTGTCATGGAGCTTTGTGATGACAAGGGCATGGAGAAATGTGATGAGAGTGTTCATGGAGCATTGTGATGACAATGACATCGAATATTGTGATGCCAGGGGTCATGGAGCTTTGTGATGACAAAGGTCATGGAGAATTTTGATGACAAGTGCATGGTGCATTTTGATGAGAATGGCAGGGAGTATTTTGATGCCAGGGTCATGCAGCAATTTGATGAAAAGTGTATTGGAACATTTTGATGACATGGGTTATACAACATTGTGATGTCAGGGGTCATGGAACATTGTGATGATAAGGGGATGTAGCATTGTGATGACAGGGGTCATGGGACATTGTGATTACAGGGGTGAGGGAGTATTGTGACGACTAGTGATGAAACACTGTGATATCTCTGGTGAGAGAGCATTTTGATGACAAGTGTATGGAGCATTGTGATTACAAGGTTTATGGAGCATTGCAGTGACAAGTTTCTGTACCGTTGTGATGTAAACCGAATGGCAAATTGTGATGAGAAGGGTCATGGAATATTTTTCAAAGAAAGGCATGGAGCATTTTCATGACAATGGTCACAGAGCATTGTGATGAAAACAGCATGGGGCATTGTGATGAAAATTGCATGGAGCCTTTTCGTGACAGGGTTCAAGGAGCATTCTGATGACAAGTGTCAGGGAGCATTTTGATGACAAGTGTACTGAGCATTGTGATGACAAAGGTCATGGAGCATTGTGATGAAAAGGGCATGGAATTTTGTGTTAACAGTCATCATGGAGCATTGTGATGACAAGTGTTATGGAACTCTGGGATCACAATGGTTTGGAGCATTGTGATGACAGAGGTCATGGATCATTTTGATTTCAAGGAGCATGGAGCATTGTGATGACAATGGCATGAAGCAATGTGATCCCAAGGTTCATGGAGGATTGTGATGACAATGGGAATGGAGTATTTTGATGACAAGCACATAGAGAATTCTAATGACATGGTCATGTAGCATTTTGCTGACAAAGGCATGGAGCATTGTGATGACAGGTGTCATGGAGCACTGTGATGACAAGCGTCACGGAGCATTGTGAATACAGGGGTCATGGAGCATTGGGATGACAACGGCATGGATCATTGTGATGACAAGTGTCATGGAGCAGTGGGCTGAAAATGTTCATGGAGTATTGTGATGACAGGGTTCATGGAGCATTGAGATGACAGAGGTCAAGGAGAATTTTGATTTCATTGTGCTGACAATAGCCGGAAGCAATATGATGATGGGCATGATGCATTGTGATGACAGGGTTCATGGAGCATGGAGATGAAAAGGGGCATGGAGCATTGTGATTACAGGGGTCTTGGAGCACTGTGATGACAAGGGCATGGAGCATTTAATGAGAAGGCCATGGAACATTCTGAGGACATGTGTCATGGTGCTTTGTGATGACAAGGGCATGGAGCATTGTGATTACAGGGGTCTTGGAGCATTGTGATGACAAGTGTCATGGAGCCTTGTGATTACAAGGCCATGGAACATCGTGATGGATGGCGTCATGGAGCACTGTTATGACAGGGGTAATGGAGCATTGTGATGAGAAGGGCATGGAGCATTGTGATTACAAGTTTTATGGAGCATTGCAATGAGAAAATTGTGGACCGTTGTGATGAAAAGTGCGTGGCAAATTGTGATGAAAAGGGTCATGGAGCATTTTTTTGACAAAGGCATGGAGCATTGTGATGACAAGGGTCACGGAGTATTGTGATGAAATGTTCATGGAGCATTGTGGTTACAAACGACACAGAGCCTTGTGATGACGCGGGCATGGAGCATTGTGATGACAAATGTTATGAAGCATTGTGATGACTGGAGTCACGGAGCATTGTGATGACAGGGGTCATGGTGCATTGTGATGACAAGGGCATGGAGCATTGTGATGACAGGGGCATGGAGCATTCGTCTGACAACTTTCATTGTTTATTGTGAGGACAGTGGACATGGTGCATTGTGATGACAAGGGCATGGATCATTGTGATGAGAAGGTCATGGAGTACTGTGAAGACAGTTGTCAGGGAGCATTGTGATGACATATGTCATGGTCCATTGCGATGACAATAGCAGGGAGCCTTGTGATGCCAAATGTAATGGAGGATTGTGTTGACAAATATAATGGAGCACCGTGATGTCTTGGGCTTGGAGCATTATGATGACAAGGGCCATTGAGAATTTTCAGGACAAGGTCGTGAAGCATTGTGATGACAATGTCCTGGAGCACTGTGATGAGAAAAACATGGAGCCTTGTGATGACAAATCTCATGGAGCATACTGATGAAAATGGACATGGACCATTGTGATTACAGGCGTCTTCAACATTGTGATGACATGTGCATGGAGCATTGTGAGGAGAAGGCCACGAGCATTCTGAAGACATGCGTCCTTTAGCTTTGTGATGACAAGGGCATGGAGCATTGTGATTACAGTGGTCTTGGAGCATTGTGATGAAAAAGCATGGAGCCTTGTCATGACAGGGTTCAAGGAGCATACAGACAACAAGTGTCAGGGAGCATTTTGATGACAAGTGTATTGAGCATCATGATGACAAAGGTCATGGAGCATTGTGATGAGAAGACCATGGATAACTGTGATGACGAGCGTCATGGTGCATTGTGATGACAAGTGTTTTGGAATATTGTGATCACAAGCGTTTGGAGCATTGTTATGACAGAGATCATGGAGCATTTTGATTTCATTATGATGACAATAGCATGAAGCATTATGATGATGGTCATGGTGCATTGTGATGACAGGGTTCATGAAACATTGAGATGAAAATGGGCAGGGAACATGGTGGTTACAGGGTTCTTGGAGCATTGTGATGAAAAGGGTCATGGAGCCTTGTGATGACAAGGCCATGGAACATCGTGATGGCAGGGATCATGGATCATGGGTATGACAGGGATAATGGAGCATTGTGATGGCAGGGCAAGGAGCATTGTGATGAGAAGGCCATGGTGCATTCTGATGATATGTGTCATGGAGGTTTGTGATGACAAGGACATGAAGCAATGTGATGAGAACCTTAATGGAGCATTGTGATGACAATGACATGGAGCATTGTGATGACAAGGGTTATGGATCATTGTGATGACAAAGTCATGGAGCATTTTGATGACAAGGGCGTTGTGCATTGTGATGAGAAGGGTAGGGAGCATTGTGATGACAGGGTCATGGAGCAATTTGATGAAAAGTGTCAAGGAATATTTTGATGACAGTGGTTATGGAACATTGTGATGCAAGGGGTCATCGAACATTGTGATGATAAGTGCATGTAGCATTGTGATGACAGGAGTCATGGCAAATTTTGATGACAGGGGTGAGGGAATATTGTGACGAATATTGATGTAACATTGTGACATCAGTGGTGAGAGAGCATTTTGGTGAGAAGTCCATGGAGCATTGTGATGACAAGTTTCATGGAGCATTGTGATGTCAAGATTTTGGAGCACTGTGATGACAAGCGCATGGTGCATTGGGATGAAATGTGTCATGGAGCATTGTGCTGACAAGCGAATGGAGCATTGTGATGACAGGGGTCATGGAGCATTGTGATAACAAGGGCATGGAGTATTGTGATGACAAGGGCATGGAATATTGGTCTAATAAGTTTCATGGATTATTGTGATGACAGTTGGAATGCCGCATTGTGATGAAAACGGCATGGAGCATTGTGATGACCAGGTCATGCAGTATTGGGAAGACAGGTGTCAGGGAGCATTGTGATGACATATGTAATGGCCCATTGTGATGACAATGGCATGGAGCATTGTGATGCCAAGTGTCATGGAGGATTCTGATGACAAAGGTAATGGAGCATTGTGATGACAATGGCTTGGAGCATTGTGATGACAAGGGTCAGGGAGCATTGTGCTGACAAGTGCATGGAGAATTGTGATGACAAGGGTCATGGAGCATTCTGATGACAAGCTTGTGGTGTATTTTGATGGCAATGGCATGGAGCATTGTGATGAAAACGGCATGGGGCATACTGATGAAAAAGGCATGGAGCCTTTTCGTGACAGGGTTCAAGGAGCATTCTGATGACAAGTGTCAGGGAGCATTGTGATGACAAGTGTATTGAGAATTGTGATGACAAAGGTCATGGAGCATTGTGATGAAAAGGGCATGGAGTATTGTGAGGACAGGCATCATGGAGCGTTGTGATGACAAGTGTTATGGAACATTGTGATCACAAGTGTTTGGAACATTGTGATGACAGAGGTCATGGATCATTTTGATTTCAAGGAGCATGGAGCATTGTGATGACAAGGGCATGAAGCAATGTGATCCCAAGGTTCATGGATGATTGTGATGACAACGGTAATGGAGTATTGTGATGACAAGCACATAGAGCATTATAATGACAAGGTCATGTACCATTTTGCTGACAAAGGCATGGAGCATTGTGATGACAAGTGTCATGGCACACTGTGATAACAAGCGTCACGGAACATTGTGAAAACAGGGGTCATGTAGCATTGGGATGACAAGGGCAAAGATCATTGTGATGACAAGGGTCATGGAGCATTGGGCTGAAAATGTTCATGGAGTATTGTGATGACAGGGGTCATGGAGCATTGTGATGACAGAGGTCATGGAGAATTTTGATTTCATTGTGCTGACAATAGCCGGAAGCATTATGATGATTGGCATGATGCCTTGTGATGAGAGGGTTCATGGAGCATTGAGATGAAAAGGGGCATGGAGCATTGTGATTACAGGGCTCTTGGAGCATTTTGATGACAAGGACATGGAGCATTGTGTGGAGAAGGACATGGAACATTCTGATGACATGTGTCATGGAGCTTTGTGATGACAAGGGCATGGAGCATTGTGCTTACAGGAGTCTTAGAGCATTGTGATGACAAGTGTCATGGAGCCTTGTGAAGACAAGGCCGTGGAACATTGTGATGGCAGTGGTATTGGAGCATTGTTATGACCTGGGTAATGGAACATTGTGATTTCAAGGTTTATGGAGCATTGCGATGACAAATTTGTGGACCGTTGGGATGAAAAGCGTGTCGCACATTGTGATGACAAGGGTCATGGAGCAATTTTCTGACAAAGGCATGGAGCATTGTGATGACAAGTGTCACGGAGCATTATGATGAATAGTTCATGGAGCATTGTGTTTACAAAAGTCACAGAGCCTTGTGATGACATGGGTATCGACCATTGTGATGACAAATGTTATGAAGAATTGTGATGACTGGAGTCACGGAGCATTGTGATGACAGGGGTCATGGAGCATTGTGATGAAAAGGGCATGTAGCATTTTGCTGACAAAGGCATGGAGCATTGTGATGACAAGTCTCCTGGAGCACTGTGATGACAAGCGTCACGGAGCATTGTGAATACAGGGGTCATGGAGCATTGGGATGACAAGGGCATGAATAATTGTGATGACAAGGGTCATGGAGCCTCGGGCTGAAAATGTTCATGGAGTACTGTGATGACAGGGGTCATGTAGAATTTTGATTTCATTGTGCTGACAATAGCCGGAAGCATTATGATGATTGGCATGATGCATTGTGATTACAGGGTTCATGGAGCATTGAGATGAAGAGGGGCATGGAGCATTGTGATTACAGGGGTCTTGGAGCATTGTGATGACAAGGGCATTGAGCATTGTGATGAGAAGTACATGGAACATTCTGATGACGTGTCATGGAGCTTTGTGATGACAAGGGCATAGAAAATTGTGATGGCAGGGGTCATGGAACATTGTGATGACTAGGGAATGGAGCATTGTGATGACAAGAGTCCCGGATCATTGTGTTGTCAGGTGTCATGGAGTGTTGTGATGACAGTGGTCTTGGAGCATTGTGATGATATTGGTCTTGGAGAATTGTGATGAGAAAGTCATGGAGCATTGGGCTGAAAATATTCATGGAGTATTGTGATGACAGGGGTCATGGAGCATTGTGATGACAAGGGAATGGAGCATGGTGATGACAAGGTCCTGGAGCATTGTGATGAGAAGACCATGGAGACTTGTGATGACAAGTATCATGTAGCATTCTGATGATAAGGGGCATGGAGCATTGTGATTACAGGGGTCTTGGAGCATTGTGATGACAAAGGCATGGAGCATTGTGAGGAGAAGGCCATGGAACATTCTGATGGCATGCGTCATGGAGCTTTGTGATGACAAGGGCATGGAGCATTGTGATTACAGGGCTTTTGGAGCATTGTGATGACAAGGGTCATGGAGCCTTGTGATGACAATGCCGTGGAACATTGTGATGGCAGGGGTCATGGAGCATTGTTATGACAGAGATAACGGAGCATTGTGATGAGAAGGGCATTACGCATTGGTCTGAAATGTTTCATGGATTATTGTGATGACAGTTGGAATGGCGCATTGTGATGACAAGGGCATGGAGCATTGTGATGCCAAGTGTCATGGAGGATTCTGATGACAAATGTAATGGAGCATTGTGATGACAATGGCTTGGAGCATTGTGATGAAAAGGGTCAGGGAGCATTGTGCTCACAAGTGCATGGAGAATTGTGATGACAAGGGTCATGGAACATTCTGATGACAAGCTTGTGGAGTATTTTGATGGCAATGGCATGGAGCATTGTGATGAAAATGGCATGGGGCATTGTGATGAAAAAGGCATGGAGCCTTTTCGTGACAGGTTTTAAGGAGCATTCTGACGACAAGTTTCAGGAAGCATTGTAATGACAAGTGTATTTAGAATTGTGATGACAATGGTCATGGAGCATTGTGATGAAAAGGCCATGGAATATTGTGATGACAGGCATCATGGAGCGTTGTGATGACAAGTGTTATGGAACGTTGTGATTACAAGGGTTTGGAGCATTGTGATGACAGAGGTCATGGATCATTTTGATTTCAAGGAGCATGGAGCACTGTGATGACAAGGGCATGAAGCAATGTGATCCCAAGGTACATGGAGGATTGTGATGACAATGCTAATGGAGTACTGTGATGACAAGCGCATAGAGAATTGTAATGACTAGGTCATGTAGCATTTGCTGACAAAGGCATGGAGCATTGTGATGACAGGTGTCATGGAGCACTGTGATGACAAGCGTCACGGAGCATTGTGAATACAGTTGTCATGGAGCATTGGGATGACAAGTTCATGGATCACTGTGATGACAAGTGTCATGGAGCATTGGGCTGAAAATGTTCATGGAGTATTTTGATGACAGGGGTCATGGAGCATTGTGATGACAGAGGTCATGGAGAATTTTGATTTCATTGTGCTGACAATAGCCGGAAGCATTATGATGATGGGCATAGTGCATTGTGATGACAAGGTTCATGGAGCATTGAGATGAAAAGTGGCATGGAGCATTGTGATTACAGGGGTCTTGGAGCACTGTAATGACAAGGACATGGAGCATTTTTATGAGAAGGACACGGAACATTCTGATGGCATGTGTCATGGAGCTTTGTGATGACAAGGGCATGGAGCATTGTGATTACAGGGGTCTTGGAGCATTGTGATGACAAGTGTCATGGAGCCTTGTGATGACAAGTCCGTGGAATACTGTGATGGCAGGGGCCATGGAGCATTGTTATGACAGGGGAAATGGAGCATTGTGATGAGAAGTGCATGGAGCATTGTGATTACAAGGTTTATGGAGCATTACAATGACAAATTTGTGGACCGTTGTGATGAAAATCGCGTAGCACATTGTGATGACAAGGATCATGGAGCATTTTTCTGACAAACGCATGGAGCATTTTGATGACCAGGGTCACGGAGCATTGTGATGAAAAGTTCATGGAGCATTGTGTTTATAAAGGTCACAGAGCCTTGTGATGACGCGGGCATGGACCACTGTGATGACAAATGTTATGAAGCATTGTGATGACTGGAGTCACCGAGCATTGTGATGACAGTGGTCATGGAGCATTGTGATGACAAGGGCATGGCGCATTGTGGTGACAGGGGCATGGAGCATTTGTCTGACAAGTTTCATAGATTATTGTGATGACATTGGACATGGTGCATTGTGATGACAAGGGCATGGATCATTGTGATGAGAAGGTCATGGAATATTGTGAAGACAGGTGTCAGGGAGCATTGTGATGATATATGTCATGGTCCATTGCAATGACAATGGCAGGGAGCATTGTGATGCCAAATGTAATGGAGGATTTTGATGACAAATATAATGGAGCATTGTGATCACTAGGGCTTGGAGCATTATTATGACAAGGGCCATTCAGAATTTTCAGAACAAGGTCGTGAAGCATTGTGATGACAAGGTCCTGGAGCATTGTGATGAGAAATCCATAGAGACTTGTGATGACAAATCTCATGGAGCATACTGATGAAAAGGGGCATGGACCATTGTGATTACAGGGGTCTTGGAACATTGTGATGACATGGGCATGGAGCATTGTGAGGAGAAGGCCAAGGAGCATTCTGAAGACATGTTTCATTGAGCTTTGTGATGACAGGGGCAAGGAGCATTGTGTTTAAAGGGGTCTTGGAGCATTGTGAGGAAAAGGGCATGGATCATTGTGATGAAAAAGGCATGGAGCCTTGTCATGACAGGGTTCAGGGAGCATACAGACCACAAGTGTCAGGGAGCATTTTGATGACAAGTGTATTGAGCATTGTGATGACAAAGGTCATGGAGCATTGTGATGAGAAGTCCATGGATAATTGTGATGACGAGTGTCATGGGGCACTGTGATGACAAGTGTTATGGAATATTGTGATCACTAGGGTTTGGAGCATTGTTATGACAGAGGTCATGGAGCATTTTGATTTCATTGTGATGACAATAGCATGAAGCATTATGATGATGGGCATGGTGCATTGTGATGACAGGGTTCATGGATCATTGAGATGAAAAGGGGCATGGAGCATTGTGATTACAGGGGTCTTGGAACACTGTGATGACAAGGGCATGGAACATTGTGAAGAGAAGGCCATGGAACCTACTGATGACATGCGTCATGGAGCTTTGTTATGACAAAGTCATGGAGCATTTAGATGACAGGTGTCTTGGAGCTTTGCGAAGACATGGGTAATGGAGCCTTGTGATGACAAGGCCGTGGAACATTGTGATGGCAATGGTCATGGAGCATTGTTATGACAGAGGTAATGGAGTATTGTTATGAGAAGGGAATTGAGCATTGGTCTGAAATATTTCATGGATTATTGTGATGAGATTGGGCATGGAGCATTGTGATGAAAAGGGCACGGAACACTGTGATACATGGGTCATGGTGGATTGTAATGTCAAGGGCAAGAAGCCATGTGATGAGAGGGTTCATGGAGCACTGTGATGACAATGACATCGAGCGTTGTGGGGAGAAGGCCATGGAACATTCTGATGTCTTGCGTCATGGAGCTTTGTGATGACAAGGGCATAGAGCTTTGTGATTACAGGGGTCTTGGAGCATTGTGATGAAAAGGGAATGGATCACTGTGATGAAAAACGCATGGAGCCTTGTCATGACAGGGTTCAAGGAGCATACTGACGACAAGTGTCAGGGAGCATTGTGATGACAAGTGTATTGAGCATTGTGATGACAAAGATCATGGAGCATTGTGATGAAAAGACCTTGGATAATTGTGATGATGATCGTCATGCGGTGTTGTGATGATAAGTGTTATGAAACATTGTGATCACACGGGTTTGGAGCATTATGATGACAGAGTTCATGGAGAACTTTGATTTCATTGTGATGACAATAGCCTGAAGCATTATGATGATGGGCATGGTGCATTGTGATGACACGGTTCATGGAGCATTGAGATGAAAAAGGGCATGGAGCATTGTGATTACAGAGTTCTTGGAGCATTGTAATAACAAGCGCATAGAACGTTCTAATGACAAGGTCATGTAGAATTTTGCTGACAAATGCATGGAGCATTGTGATGACAGGTGTAATGGAGCTTTGTGATGACAAGTCATGGAGCATTTTCATGTCTAGGGCATGGTGCATTGTGATGACAAGGGCAGGTAGCATTTTGATGACCGGGTCATGCAGCAATTTGATGAAAAGTGTAATGGAACATTGTGAGGGCTGTAGTCATGGAGCATTGTTATGACAGAGGTAATGGAGCATTTTGATGAGAAGGGCATTGAGCATTGGTCTGAAATGTTTCAAGGATTATTGTGATGAGAGTGGGCATGGAGCATTGTGATGACAAGGGCACGGAACACTGTGATACATGGGTCATGGAGGATTGTAATGACAAGAGCATGGAGCATTGTGATGAGATGTGCATCGAGCATTGTGATGACAAGTGTCATGGAGCTTTGTAATGACAAGGGCATGGAGCAATGTGATGAGAGCGTTTATGGAGCACTGTGATGACAATGACATGGAGCACTGTGATGCCAATGGTCATGGAGCTTTGTGATGACAAACGTCATAGAACATTTTGATGACAAGGGTGTTGTGCATTGTGATGAGGAGGGCAGGGAGCATTTTGATGACAGGGTCATGCAGCAATTTGATGAAAAGTGTAATGGAACATTGTGATGTCAGGGGTCATGGAGCATTGGGATGATAAGGGCATGGATCATTGTGATGACAAGAATCCCGGATCATTGTGTTGTGAGGTGTCATGGAATGTTGTGATGACAGTGGTCATGGAGCATTGTGATGATATTGGCCGTGGAGCATTGTGATGAGTAGGTCGTGGAGCATTGGGCTGAAAATGTGCATGGAGTATTGTGATGATAGGGGTCCTGGAGCATTGTGATGACAAGTAAATGAAGCATGGTGATGACAAGGTCCTGGAGCATTGTGATGTGAAGACCATGGAGAATTGTGATGACAAGTCTCATGGAGCATTCTGATGAAAAGGGGCATGGAGCATTGTGATTACAGGGGTCTTGGAGCATTGTGAAGACTAGGGCATGGAGCATTGTGATGAGAAGGCCATGGAGCATTCTGATGACATGTGTCCTGGCGTTTTGTGATGACAAGGGCATGGAGCATTGTGATTAGAGGGATCTTGGAGCATTGTGATGAAAAGGGCATGGATCATTGTGATGAAAAAGGCATGGAGCCTTGTCATGACAGGGTTCAAGGAGAATACTGACGACAAGTGTCAGGGAGCATTGTGATGACAAGTGTATTGAGCATTGTGATGACAAAGATCATGGAGCATTGTGATGAGAAGACCATGGAAAATTGTGATGATGAGCATCATGGGGTTTTGTGATGATTCGTGTTATGCAAAGTTGTGATCACAAGGGTTTGGAGCATTATGATGACAGAGGACATGCAGAATATTGATTTCACTGTGATGACAATAGCCTGAAGCATTATGATGTTGGGCATGGTGCATTGTGATGACAGGGTTCATGGGGCATTGAGATGAAAAGTGGCATGGAGCATTGTGATTACAAGGGTCTTGGAGCATTGTGCTGACAAGGGCATGGAACATTGTGATGAGAAGGCCATGGAACATTCTGATGACATGCATCATGGAGCTTTGTGATGACAAGGGCATGGAGCATGGTGATTTCAGGGGTCTTGAGCATTGTGATGAGAATTGTCATGGAAACTTGTGATGACTAGGCCATGGAAGATTGTGATGGCAGGGGTCATGGTGCATTGTGATGACAGGTGTAATGGAGCATTGTGATGAGAAGGGTATGGAACTTTGGTCTGAAATGTTTCATGGATTATTGTGATGAGAGTGGGCATGGAGCACTGTGATGACAAGGGCACGGAACACTGTGATACATGGGTCATGCAGGACTGTAATGACAAGGGCATGGAGCATTGTGATGAGAATGGCATCGAGCATTGTGATGACAAATGTCATGGAGCTTTTTGATGACAAGGGCATGGAGCAATGTGATGAGAGTGTTCCTGGAGCATTGTGATGACAATGACATGGAGCATTGTGATGCCAAGGGTCATGGAGCTTTGTGATGACAAGTCATGGAGCATTTTGATGACAAGGGCATGGAGCATTGTGATGAGAATGGCATCGAGCATTGTGATGAGAAGACCATGGAGCCTTGTAATAACAAGTCTCATGGAGCATTCTGATGAAAAGGGGCATGGAGTATTGTGATTACAGGGGTCTTGGAGCATTGTGATGACAAGCGCATGGAGCACTGTGATTACTGGTGTCTGGAACATTGTGAAGAAATTGGCATGGATCATTGTTATGAAAATGTTATGGATCCTTGTCATGACAGGGTTCCAGGAGCATACTGATGACAAGTGTCAGGGAGCATTGTGATGACAAGTTTATAGAGCATTGTGATGACAAAGGTCATGGAGCACTGTGATGAGAAGAGCATGGATAATTGTGATGATGAGCGTCATGGGGCGTTGTGATGATAAGTGTTATAGAACATTGTGATCACAAGGATTTGGAGCATTGTGATGAGACAGATCATCAAATATTTTGATTTCATTGTGATGATAAGAGCCTGAAGCATTATGATGATGGGCATGGTGCATTTTGATGACAGGGTTCATGGAGCATTGAGATGCAAAGGGGCATGGAGCATTGTGATTAGAGGGTTCATGGAGCATTGTGATGACAATGGCATGGAGCATTGAGATGCCAAGGGTCATGGAGCTTTGTGATGACAAAGGTCATGGAGCACTTTGATGACAAGGGTTGGTGCAATGTGATGAGAAGGGCAGGGAGCATTGTGATGACAGTGTCATAGAGCAATTTGATGAAAAGGGTCATGGAATATTTTGATGACAGGGGTTATGGAACATTGTGATGTCAGGGGTCATCGAACTTGTGATGATAAGTGCATGTAGCATTGCAAAGACAGGAGTCATGGAACATTGTGATGACAGTGGTGAGGGAGTATTGTGATGAATAGAGATGTAACATTGAGATATCTGTGTTGAGAGAGCATTTTGATGAGAAGTGCATGGAGAATTGTGATGACAAGTTTTATGGAGCATTGTGGTGACAAGATTGTGGAGCACGGTGATGACAAGCGCAGGGTGCATTGTGATGACATGGGTCATGGTGCATTGTGCTGACAAGCGCATGGAGCATTGTGATGACAAGGGTCATGGAGCATTGTGCTGAAGAAGGCATAGAGCATTGTGATGACAAGGGTCAAAGAGCATTGTGATGAAAATTTCATGGAGCAATGTGGTTAAATATGTCACAGAGACTGTGGATGACGAGGTCATGGACCATTGTGATGACAAAGGTCATGAAGCATTGTGATAACTGGAGTCACGGAGCATTGTGATGACAGGGGTCATGGAGCATTGTGATAACAAGGGCATGGAGTATTGTGATGACAAAGGCATGGAATATTGGTCTAATAAGTTTCATGGATTATTGTGATGACAGTTGGAATGCCGCATTGTGATGACAACGGCATGGAGCATTGTGATGACCAGGTCATGCAGTATTGTGAAGACAGGTGTCAGGGAGCATTGTGATGACATATGTAATCGCCCATTGTGATGACAATGGCATGGAGCATTGTGATGCCAAGTGTCATGGAGGATTCTGATGACAAAGGTAATGGAGCATTGTGATGACAATGGCTTGGAACATTGTGATGACAAGGGTCAGGGAGCATTGTGCTGACAAGTGCATGGAGAATTGTGATGACAAGGGTCATGAAGCATTGTGATGAAAAAGGCATGGAGTAATGTGATGACAGGCATCTTAGAGCGTTGTGATGACAAGTGCTATGGAACATTGTGATCACAAGGGTTTGGAGCACTGTGATGACAGAGGTCATGGATCATTTAGATTTCAAGGAGCATGGAGCTTTGTGATGACAAGGGCATGAAGCAATGTGATTCCAAGGTTCATGGAGGACTGTGATGACAATGGGAATGGAGTATTGTGATGACAAGCACATAGAGCATTGCAATGACAAGGTCAGGTAGTATTTTGCTGAAAAAGGCATGGAGCATTGTGATGACAGGTGTCATGGAGCCCTGTGATGACAAGCGTCACGGAACATTGTGAATACAGGGGTCATGGAGCATTGGGATGACAAGGGCATGGATGATTTTGATGACAAGGGTCATGGTGCATTGGGCTGAAAATGTTCATGGAGTATTGTGATGACAGGGGTCATGGAGCATTTTGATGACAAGTTCCTGGAGCACTTTGATGAGAAGACAATGGAGACTTGTGATGACAAGTCTCATGGAGCATTTTGATGAAAAGGGACATGGGGCATTGTGATTACAGGGGTCTTGGAGCATTGTGATGACAAGGGCATGGAGCATTGTGATGAGAAGGCCATGGAGCATTCTGATGACTTGCATCATTGAGCTTTATGATGACAAGGGCATGGAGCATTGTGATTACAGGGGTCTTGGAGCATTGTGATTAAAATGGCATGGATCATTGTGATGAAAAAGGCATGGAGACGTGTCATGACAGTGTGAATGGAGCATACTGATGACAAGTGTCAGGGAGCATTGTGATAACAAGTGTATTAAGCATTGTGATGACAAAGGTCATGGAGCATTGTGATGAGAAGACCATGGATAATTGTGAAGATGAGCGTCAAGGGGTGTTGTGATGATAAGTGTTATGGAACATTGTGATCACCAGGGTTTGGAGCATTGTGATGACAGAGGTCATGGAGCATTTTGATTTCATTGTGATGACAATAGCCTGAAGCATTATGATGATGGGCATCGTCCATTGTGATGACAGGGTTCATGGAGCATTGAGATGAAAAGACGCATGGAGCATTTTGATTTCAAGGGTCTTGGAGCATTGTGATGACAAGGGCATGGAGAATTTTGATGACAGGGCCATGGAACATTCTGATGACATGCGTCATGTAGCTTTTTGATGAGAAGGGCATGGAGCATTTTGATTAGATATGTCGTGGAGCATTGTGATGACAAGTGTCATGGAGCCTTGTGATGACAAGGCCGTGGAATATTGTGATGGCAGGTGTCATGGAGCATAGTTATGACAGAGGTAAAGGAGCATTCTGATGAGAAGGGCATGGAGCATTGGTCTGAAATGTTTCATGGATTATTGTGATGAGAGTGGTCATAGAGCATTGTGATGATAAGGGCATGGAACACTGTGATACATGGGTCATGGAGGATTCTAATGACAAGGGCATGGTGCATTGTGTTGAGAAGGGCATCGAGCATTGTGATTACAAGTGTCATGGAGCTTTGTGATGACAAGGGCATGGAGAAATGTGATGAGAGGGTTCATGGAGCATTGTGATGACAATGACATCGAATATTGTGATGCCAGGGGTCATGGAGCTTTGTGATGACAAAGGTCATGGAGAATTTTGATGACAAGTGCATGGTGCATTTTGATGAGAATGGCAGGGAGTATTTTGATGCCAGGGTCATGCAGCAATTTGATGAAAAGTGTATTGGAACATTTTGATGACATGGGTTATACAACATTGTGATGTCAGGGGTCATGGAACATTGTGATGATAAGGGGATGTAGCATTGTGATGACAGGGGTCATGGGACATTGTGATTACAGGGGTGAGGGAGTATTGTGACGACTAGTGATGAAACACTGTGATATCTCTGGTGAGAGAGCATTTTGATGACAAGTGTATGGAGCATTGTGATTACAAGGTTTATGGAGCATTGCAATGACAAGTTTCTGTACCGTTGTGATGTAAACCGAATGGCAAATTGTGATGAGAAGGGTCATGGAATATTTTTCAAAGAAAGGCATGGAGCATTTTCATGACAATGGTCACAGAGCATTGTGATGAAAACGGCATGGGGCATTGTGATGAAAATTGCATGGAGCCTTTTCGTGACAGGGTTCAAGGAGCATTCTGATGACAAGTGTCGGAGCATTTTGATGACAAGTGTACTGAGCATTGTGATGACAAAGGTCATGGAGCATTGTGATGAAAAGGGCATGGAATTTTGTGTTAACAGTCATCATGGAGCATTGTGATGACAAGTGTTATGGAACTCTGGGATCACAATGGTTTGGAGCATTGTGATGACAGAGGTCATGGATCATTTTGATTTCAAGGAGCATGGAGCATTGTGATGACAATGGCATGAAGCAATGTGATCCCAAGGTTCATGGAGGATTGTGATGACAATGGGAATGGAGTATTTTGATGACAAGCACATAGAGAATTCTAATGACATGGTCATGTAGCATTTTGCTGACAAAGGCATGGAGCATTGTGATGACAGGTGTCATGGAGCACTGTGATGACAAGCGTCACGGAGCATTGTGAATACAGGGGTCATGGAGCATTGGGATGGCAACGGCATGGATCATTGTGATGACAAGTGTCATGGAGCAGTGGGCTGAAAATGTTCATGGAGTATTGTGATGACAGGGTTCATGGAGCATTGAGATGACAGAGGTCAAGGAGAATTTTGATTTCATTGTGCTGACAATAGCCGGAAGCAATATGATGATGGGCATGATGCATTGTGATGACAGGGTTCATGGAGCATGGAGATGAAAAGGGGCATGGAGCATTGTGATTACAGGGGTCTTGGAGCACTGTGATGACAAGGGCATGGAGCATTTAATGAGAAGGCCATGGAACATTCTGAGGACATGTGTCATGGTGCTTTGTGATGACAAGGGCATGGAGCATTGTGATTACAGGGGTCTTGGAGCATTGTGATGACAAGTGTCATGGAGCCTTGTGATTACAAGGCCATGGAACATCGTGATGGATGGCGTCATGGAGCACTGTTATGACAGGGGTAATGGAGCATTGTGATGAGAAGGGCATGGAGCATTGTGATTACAAGTTTTATGGAGCATTGCAATGAGAAAATTGTGGACCGTTGTGATGAAAAGTGCGTGGCAAATTGTGATGAAAAGGGTCATGGAGCATTTTTTTGACAAAGGCATGGAGCATTGTGATGACAAGGGTCACGGAGTATTGTGATGAAATGTTCATGGAGCATTGTGGTTACAAACGACACAGAGCCTTGTGATGACGCGGGCATGGAGCATTGTGATGACAAATGTTATGAAGCATTGTGATGACTGGAGTCACGGAGCATTGTGATGACAGGGGTCATGGTGCATTGTGATGACAAGGGCATGGAGCATTGTGATGACAGGGGCATGGAGCATTCGTCTGACAACTTTCATAGATTATTGTGAGGACAGTGGACATGGTGCATTGTGATGACAAGGGCATGGATCATTGTGATGAGAAGGTCATGGAGTACTGTGAAGACAGTTGTCAGGGAGCATTGTGATGACATATGTCATGGTCCATTGCGATGACAATAGCAGGGAGCCTTGTGATGCCAAATGTAATGGAGGATTGTGTTGACAAATATAATGGAGCACCGTGATGTCTTGGGCTTGGAGCATTATGATGACAAGGGCCATTGAGAATTTTCAGGACAAGGTCGTGAAGCATTGTGATGACAATGTCCTGGAGCACTGTGATGAGAAAAACATGGAGCCTTGTGATGACAAATCTCATGGAGCATACTGATGAAAATGGACATGGACCATTGTGATTACAGGCGTCTTCAACATTGTGATGACATGTGCATGGAGCATTGTGAGGAGAAGGCCACGAGCATTCTGAAGACATGCGTCCTTTAGCTTTGTGATGACAAGGGCATGGAGCATTGTGATTACAGTGGTCTTGGAGCATTGTGATGAAAAAGCATGGAGCCTTGTCATGACAGGGTTCAAGGAGCATACAGACAACAAGTGTCAGGGAGCATTTTGATGACAAGTGTATTGAGCATCATGATGACAAAGGTCATGGAGCATTGTGATGAGAAGACCATGGATAACTGTGATGACGAGCGTCATGGTGCATTGTGATGACAAGTGTTTTGGAATATTGTGATCACAAGCGTTTGGAGCATTGTTATGACAGAGATCATGGAGCATTTTGATTTCATTATGATGACAATAGCATGAAGCATTATGATGATGGTCATGGTGCATTGTGATGACAGGGTTCATGAAACATTGAGATGAAAATGGGCAGGGAACATGGTGGTTACAGGGTTCTTGGAGCATTGTGATGAAAAGGGTCATGGAGCCTTGTGATGACAAGGCCATGGAACATCGTGATGGCAGGGATCATGGATCATGGGTATGACAGGGATAATGGAGCATTGTGATGGCAGGGCAAGGAGCATTGTGATGAGAAGGCCATGGTGCATTCTGATGATATGTGTCATGGAGGTTTGTGATGACAAGGACATGAAGCAATGTGATGAGAACCTTAATGGAGCATTGTGATGACAATGACATGGAGCATTGTGATGACAAGGGTTATGGATCATTGTGATGACAAAGTCATGGAGCATTTTGATGACAAGGGCGTTGTGCATTGTGATGAGAAGGGTAGGGAGCATTGTGATGACAGGGTCATGGAGCAATTTGATGAAAAGTGTCAAGGAATATTTTGATGACAGTGGTTATGGAACATTGTGATGCAAGGGGTCATCGAACATTGTGATGATAAGTGCATGTAGCATTGTGATGACAGGAGTCATGGCAAATTTTGATGACAGGGGTGAGGGAATATTGTGACGAATATTGATGTAACATTGTGACATCAGTGGTGAGAGAGCATTTTGGTGAGAAGTCCATGGAGCATTGTGATGACAAGTTTCATGGAGCATTGTGATGTCAAGATTTTGGAGCACTGTGATGACAAGCGCATGGTGCATTGGGATGAAATGTGTCATGGAGCATTGTGCTGACAAGCGAATGGAGCATTGTGATGACAGGGGTCATGGAGCATTGTGATAACAAGGGCATGGAGTATTGTGATGACAAGGGCATGGAATATTGGTCTAATAAGTTTCATGGATTATTGTGATGACAGTTGGAATGCCGCATTGTGATGAAAACGGCATGGAGCATTGTGATGACCAGGTCATGCAGTATTGGGAAGACAGGTGTCAGGGAGCATTGTGATGACATATGTAATGGCCCATTGTGATGACAATGGCATGGAGCATTGTGATGCCAAGTGTCATGGAGGATTCTGATGACAAAGGTAATGGAGCATTGTGATGACAATGGCTTGGAGCATTGTGATGACAAGGGTCAGGGAGCATTGTGCTGACAAGTGCATGGAGAATTGTGATGACAAGGGTCATGGAGCATTCTGATGACAAGCTTGTGGTGTATTTTGATGGCAATGGCATGGAGCATTGTGATGAAAACGGCATGGGGCATACTGATGAAAAAGGCATGGAGCCTTTTCGTGACAGGGTTCAAGGAGCATTCTGATGACAAGTGTCAGGGAGCATTGTGATGACAAGTGTATTGAGAATTGTGATGACAAAGGTCATGGAGCATTGTGATGAAAAGGGCATGGAGTATTGTGAGGACAGGCATCATGGAGCGTTGTGATGACAAGTGTTATGGAACATTGTGATCACAAGTGTTTGGAACATTGTGATGACAGAGGTCATGGATCATTTTGATTTCAAGGAGCATGGAGCATTGTGATGACAAGGGCATGAAGCAATGTGATCCCAAGGTTCATGGATGATTGTGATGACAACGGTAATGGAGTATTGTGATGACAAGCACATAGAGCATTATAATGACAAGGTCATGTACCATTTTGCTGACAAAGGCATGGAGCATTGTGATGACAAGTGTCATGGCACACTGTGATAACAAGCGTCACGGAACATTGTGAAAACAGGGGTCATGTAGCATTGGGATGACAAGGGCAAAGATCATTGTGATGACAAGGGTCATGGAGCATTGGGCTGAAAATGTTCATGGAGTATTGTGATGACAGGGGTCATGGAGCATTGTGATGACAGAGGTCATGGAGAATTTTGATTTCATTGTGCTGACAATAGCCGGAAGCATTATGATGATTGGCATGATGCCTTGTGATGAGAGGGTTCATGGAGCATTGAGATGAAAAGGGGCATGGAGCATTGTGATTACAGGGCTCTTGGAGCATTTTGATGACAAGGACATGGAGCATTGTGTGGAGAAGGACATGGAACATTCTGATGACATGTGTCATGGAGCTTTGTGATGACAAGGGCATGGAGCATTGTGCTTACAGGAGTCTTAGAGCATTGTGATGACAAGTGTCATGGAGCCTTGTGAAGACAAGGCCGTGGAACATTGTGATGGCAGTGGTATTGGAGCATTGTTATGACCTGGGTAATGGAACATTGTGATTTCAAGGTTTATGGAGCATTGCGATGACAAATTTGTGGACCGTTGGGATGAAAAGCGTGTCGCACATTGTGATGACAAGGGTCATGGAGCAATTTTCTGACAAAGGCATGGAGCATTGTGATGACAAGTGTCACGGAGCATTATGATGAATAGTTCATGGAGCATTGTGTTTACAAAAGTCACAGAGCCTTGTGATGACATGGGTATCGACCATTGTGATGACAAATGTTATGAAGAATTGTGATGACTGGAGTCACGGAGCATTGTGATGACAGGGGTCATGGAGCATTGTGATGAAAAGGGCATGTAGCATTTTGCTGACAAAGGCATGGAGCATTGTGATGACAAGTCTCCTGGAGCACTGTGATGACAAGCGTCACGGAGCATTGTGAATACAGGGGTCATGGAGCATTGGGATGACAAGGGCATGAATAATTGTGATGACAAGGGTCATGGAGCCTCGGGCTGAAAATGTTCATGGAGTACTGTGATGACAGGGGTCATGTAGAATTTTGATTTCATTGTGCTGACAATAGCCGGAAGCATTATGATGATTGGCATGATGCATTGTGATTACAGGGTTCATGGAGCATTGAGATGAAGAGGGGCATGGAGCATTGTGATTACAGGGGTCTTGGAGCATTGTGATGACAAGGGCATTGAGCATTGTGATGAGAAGTACATGGAACATTCTGATGACGTGTCATGGAGCTTTGTGATGACAAGGGCATAGAAAATTGTGATGGCAGGGGTCATGGAACATTGTGATGACTAGGGAATGGAGCATTGTGATGACAAGAGTCCCGGATCATTGTGTTGTCAGGTGTCATGGAGTGTTGTGATGACAGTGGTCTTGGAGCATTGTGATGATATTGGTCTTGGAGAATTGTGATGAGAAAGTCATGGAGCATTGGGCTGAAAATATTCATGGAGTATTGTGATGACAGGGGTCATGGAGCATTGTGATGACAAGGGAATGGAGCATGGTGATGACAAGGTCCTGGAGCATTGTGATGAGAAGACCATGGAGACTTGTGATGACAAGTATCATGTAGCATTCTGATGATAAGGGGCATGGAGCATTGTGATTACAGGGGTCTTGGAGCATTGTGATGACAAAGGCATGGAGCATTGTGAGGAGAAGGCCATGGAACATTCTGATGGCATGCGTCATGGAGCTTTGTGATGACAAGGGCATGGAGCATTGTGATTACAGGGCTTTTGGAGCATTGTGATGACAAGGGTCATGGAGCCTTGTGATGACAATGCCGTGGAACATTGTGATGGCAGGGGTCATGGAGCATTGTTATGACAGAGATAACGGAGCATTGTGATGAGAAGGGCATTACGCATTGGTCTGAAATGTTTCATGGATTATTGTGATGACAGTTGGAATGGCGCATTGTGATGACAAGGGCATGGAGCATTGTGATGCCAAGTGTCATGGAGGATTCTGATGACAAAGGTAATGGAGCATTGTGATGACAATGGCTTGGAGCATTGTGATGAAAAGGGTCAGGGAGCATTGTGCTCACAAGTGCATGGAGAATTGTGATGACAAGGGTCATGGAACATTCTGATGACAAGCTTGTGGAGTATTTTGATGGCAATGGCATGGAGCATTGTGATGAAAATGGCATGGGGCATTGTGATGAAAAAGGCATGGAGCCTTTTCGTGACAGGTTTTAAGGAGCATTCTGACGACAAGTTTCAGGAAGCATTGTAATGACAAGTGTATTTAGAATTGTGATGACAATGGTCATGGAGCATTGTGATGAAAAGGCCATGGAATATTGTGATGACAGGCATCATGGAGCGTTGTGATGACAAGTGTTATGGAACGTTGTGATTACAAGGGTTTGGAGCATTGTGATGACAGAGGTCATGGATCATTTTGATTTCAAGGAGCATGGAGCACTGTGATGACAAGGGCATGAAGCAATGTGATCCCAAGGTACATGGAGGATTGTGATGACAATGCTAATGGAGTACTGTGATGACAAGCGCATAGAGAATTGTAATGACTAGGTCATGTAGCATTTGCTGACAAAGGCATGGAGCATTGTGATGACAGGTGTCATGGAGCACTGTGATGACAAGCGTCACGGAGCATTGTGAATACAGTTGTCATGGAGCATTTGGATGACAAGTTCATGGATCACTGTGATGACAAGTGTCATGGAGCATTGGGCTGAAAATGTTCATGGAGTATTTTGATGACAGGGGTCATGGAGCATTGTGATGACAGAGGTCATGGAGAATTTTGATTTCATTGTGCTGACAATAGCCGGAAGCATTATGATGATGGGCATAGTGCATTGTGATGACAAGGTTCATGGAGCATTGAGATGAAAAGTGGCATGGAGCATTGTGATTACAGGGGTCTTGGAGCACTGTAATGACAAGGACATGGAGCATTTTTATGAGAAGGACACGGAACATTCTGATGGCATGTGTCATGGAGCTTTGTGATGACAAGGGCATGGAGCATTGTGATTACAGGGGTCTTGGAGCATTGTGATGACAAGTGTCATGGAGCCTTGTGATGACAAGTCCGTGGAATACTGTGATGGCAGGGGCCATGGAGCATTGTTATGACAGGGGAAATGGAGCATTGTGATGAGAAGTGCATGGAGCATTGTGATTACAAGGTTTATGGAGCATTACAATGACAAATTTGTGGACCGTTGTGATGAAAATCGCGTAGCACATTGTGATGACAAGGATCATGGAGCATTTTTCTGACAAACGCATGGAGCATTTTGATGACCAGGGTCACGGAGCATTGTGATGAAAAGTTCATGGAGCATTGTGTTTATAAAGGTCACAGAGCCTTGTGATGACGCGGGCATGGACCACTGTGATGACAAATGTTATGAAGCATTGTGATGACTGGAGTCACCGAGCATTGTGATGACAGTGGTCATGGAGCATTGTGATGACAAGGGCATGGCGCATTGTGGTGACAGGGGCATGGAGCATTTGTCTGACAAGTTTCATAGATTATTGTGATGACATTGGACATGGTGCATTGTGATGACAAGGGCATGGATCATTGTGATGAGAAGGTCATGGAATATTGTGAAGACAGGTGTCAGGGAGCATTGTGATGATATATGTCATGGTCCATTGCAATGACAATGGCAGGGAGCATTGTGATGCCAAATGTAATGGAGGATTTTGATGACAAATATAATGGAGCATTGTGATCACTAGGGCTTGGAGCATTATTATGACAAGGGCCATTCAGAATTTTCAGAACAAGGTCGTGAAGCATTGTGATGACAAGGTCCTGGAGCATTGTGATGAGAAATCCATAGAGACTTGTGATGACAAATCTCATGGAGCATACTGATGAAAAGGGGCATGGACCATTGTGATTACAGGGGTCTTGGAACATTGTGATGACATGGGCATGGAGCATTGTGAGGAGAAGGCCAAGGAGCATTCTGAAGACATGTTTCATTGAGCTTTGTGATGACAGGGGCAAGGAGCATTGTGTTTAAAGGGGTCTTGGAGCATTGTGAGGAAAAGGGCATGGATCATTGTGATGAAAAAGGCATGGAGCCTTGTCATGACAGGGTTCAGGGAGCATACAGACCACAAGTGTCAGGGAGCATTTTGATGACAAGTGTATTGAGCATTGTGATGACAAAGGTCATGGAGCATTGTGATGAGAAGTCCATGGATAATTGTGATGACGAGTGTCATGGGGCACTGTGATGACAAGTGTTATGGAATATTGTGATCACTAGGGTTTGGAGCATTGTTATGACAGAGGTCATGGAGCATTTTGATTTCATTGTGATGACAATAGCATGAAGCATTATGATGATGGGCATGGTGCATTGTGATGACAGGGTTCATGGATCATTGAGATGAAAAGGGGCATGGAGCATTGTGATTACAGGGGTCTTGGAACACTGTGATGACAAGGGCATGGAACATTGTGAAGAGAAGGCCATGGAACCTACTGATGACATGCGTCATGGAGCTTTGTTATGACAAAGTCATGGAGCATTTAGATGACAGGTGTCTTGGAGCTTTGCGAAGACATGGGTAATGGAGCCTTGTGATGACAAGGCCGTGGAACATTGTGATGGCAATGGTCATGGAGCATTGTTATGACAGAGGTAATGGAGTATTGTTATGAGAAGGGAATTGAGCATTGGTCTGAAATATTTCATGGATTATTGTGATGAGATTGGGCATGGAGCATTGTGATGAAAAGGGCACGGAACACTGTGATACATGGGTCATGGTGGATTGTAATGTCAAGGGCAAGAAGCCATGTGATGAGAGGGTTCATGGAGCACTGTGATGACAATGACATCGAGCGTTGTGGGGAGAAGGCCATGGAACATTCTGATGTCTTGCGTCATGGAGCTTTGTGATGACAAGGGCATAGAGCTTTGTGATTACAGGGGTCTTGGAGCATTGTGATGAAAAGGGAATGGATCACTGTGATGAAAAACGCATGGAGCCTTGTCATGACAGGGTTCAAGGAGCATACTGACGACAAGTGTCAGGGAGCATTGTGATGACAAGTGTATTGAGCATTGTGATGACAAAGATCATGGAGCATTGTGATGAAAAGACCTTGGATAATTGTGATGATGATCGTCATGCGGTGTTGTGATGATAAGTGTTATGAAACATTGTGATCACACGGGTTTGGAGCATTATGATGACAGAGTTCATGGAGAACTTTGATTTCATTGTGATGACAATAGCCTGAAGCATTATGATGATGGGCATGGTGCATTGTGATGACACGGTTCATGGAGCATTGAGATGAAAAAGGGCATGGAGCATTGTGATTACAGAGTTCTTGGAGCATTGTAATAACAAGCGCATAGAACGTTCTAATGACAAGGTCATGTAGAATTTTGCTGACAAATGCATGGAGCATTGTGATGACAGGTGTAATGGAGCTTTGTGATGACAAGTCATGGAGCATTTTCATGTCTAGGGCATGGTGCATTGTGATGACAAGGGCAGGTAGCATTTTGATGACCGGGTCATGCAGCAATTTGATGAAAAGTGTAATGGAACATTGTGAGGGCTGTAGTCATGGAGCATTGTTATGACAGAGGTAATGGAGCATTTTGATGAGAAGGGCATTGAGCATTGGTCTGAAATGTTTCAAGGATTATTGTGATGAGAGTGGGCATGGAGCATTGTGATGACAAGGGCACGGAACACTGTGATACATGGGTCATGGAGGATTGTAATGACAAGAGCATGGAGCATTGTGATGAGATGTGCATCGAGCATTGTGATGACAAGTGTCATGGAGCTTTGTAATGACAAGGGCATGGAGCAATGTGATGAGAGCGTTTATGGAGCACTGTGATGACAATGACATGGAGCACTGTGATGCCAATGGTCATGGAGCTTTGTGATGACAAACGTCATAGAACATTTTGATGACAAGGGTGTTGTGCATTGTGATGAGGAGGGCAGGGAGCATTTTGATGACAGGGTCATGCAGCAATTTGATGAAAAGTGTAATGGAACATTGTGATGTCAGGGGTCATGGAGCATTGGGATGATAAGGGCATGGATCATTGTGATGACAAGAATCCCGGATCATTGTGTTGTGAGGTGTCATGGAATGTTGTGATGACAGTGGTCATGGAGCATTGTGATGATATTGGCCATGGAGCATTGTGATGAGTAGGTCGTGGAGCATTGGACTGAAAATGTGCATGGAGTATTGTGATGATAGGGGTCCTGGAGCATTGTGATGACAAGTAAATGAAGCATGGTGATGACAAGGTCCTGGAGCATTGTGATGTGAAGACCATGGAGAATTGTGATGACAAGTCTCATGGAGCATTCTGATGAAAAGGGGCATGGAGCATTGTGATTACAGGGGTCTTGGAGCATTGTGAAGACTAGGGCATGGAGCATTGTGATGAGAAGGCCATGGAGCATTCTGATGACATGTGTCCTGGCGTTTTGTGATGACAAGGGCATGGAGCATTGTGATTAGAGGGATCTTGGAGCATTGTGATGAAAAGGGCATGGATCATTGTGATGAAAAAGGCATGGAGCCTTGTCATGACAGGGTTCAAGGAGAATACTGACGACAAGTGTCAGGGAGCATTGTGATGACAAGTGTATTGAGCATTGTGATGACAAAGATCATGGAGCATTGTGATGAGAAGACCATGGAAAATTGTGATGATGAGCATCATGGGGTTTTGTGATGATTCGTGTTATGCAAAGTTGTGATCACAAGGGTTTGGAGCATTATGATGACAGAGGACATGCAGAATATTGATTTCACTGTGATGACAATAGCCTGAAGCATTATGATGATGGGCATGGTGCATTGTGATGACAGGGTTCATGGGGCATTGAGATGAAAAGTGGCATGGAGCATTGTGATTACAAGGGTCTTGGAGCATTGTGCTGACAAGGGCATGGAACATTGTGATGAGAAGGCCATGGAACATTCTGATGACATGCATCATGGAGCTTTGTGATGACAAGGGCATGGAGCATGGTGATTTCAGGGGTCTTGAGCATTGTGATGAGAATTGTCATGGAAACTTGTGATGACTAGGCCATGGAAGATTGTGATGGCAGGGGTCATGGTGCATTGTGATGACAGGAGTAATGGAGCATTGTGATGAGAAGGGTATGGAACTTTGGTCTGAAATGTTTCATGGATTATTGTGATGAGAGTGGGCATGGAGCACTGTGATGACAAGGGCACGGAACACTGTGATACATGGGTCATGCAGGACTGTAATGACAAGGGCATGGAGCATTGTGATGAGAATGGCATCGAGCATTGTGATGACAAATGTCATGGAGCTTTTTGATGACAAGGGCATGGAGCAATGTGATGAGAGTGTTCCTGGAGCATTGTGATGACAATGACATGGAGCATTGTGATGCCAAGGGTCATGGAGCTTTGTGATGACAAGTCATGGAGCATTTTGATGACAAGGGCATGGAGCATTGTGATGAGAATGGCATCGAGCATTGTGATGAGAAGACCATGGAGCCTTGTAATAACAAGTCTCATGGAGCATTCTGATGAAAAGGGGCATGGAGTATTGTGATTACAGGGGTCTTGAAGCATTGTGATGACAAGCGCATGGAGCACTGTGATTACTGGTGTCTGGAACATTGTGAAGAAATTGGCATGGATCATTGTTATGAAAATGTTATGGATCCTTGTCATGACAGGGTTCCAGGAGCATACTGATGACAAGTGTCAGGGAGCATTGTGATGACAAGTTTATAGAGCATTGTGATGACAAAGGTCATGGAGCACTGTGATGAGAAGAGCATGGATAATTGTGATGATGAGCGTCATGGGGCGTTGTGATGATAAGTGTTATAGAACATTGTGATCACAAGGATTTGGAGCATTGTGATGAGACAGATCATCAAATATTTTGATTTCATTGTGATGATAAGAGCCTGAAGCATTATGATGATGGGCATGGTGCATTTTGATGACAGGGTTCATGGAGCATTGAGATGCAAAGGGGCATGGAGCATTGTGATTAGAGGGTTCATGGAGCATTGTGATGACAATGGCATGGAGCATTGAGATGCCAAGGGTCATGGAGCTTTGTGATGACAAAGGTCATGGAGCACTTTGATGACAAGGGTTGGTGCAATGTGATGAGAAGGGCAGGGAGCATTGTGATGACAGTGTCATAGAGCAATTTGATGAAAAGGGTCATGGAATATTTTGATGACAGGGGTTATGGAACATTGTGATGTCAGGGGTCATCGAACTTGTGATGATAAGTGCATGTAGCATTGCAAAGACAGGAGTCATGGAACATTGTGATGACAGTGGTGAGGGAGTATTGTGATGAATAGAGATGTAACATTGAGATATCTGTGTTGAGAGAGCATTTTGATGAGAAGTGCATGGAGAATTGTGATGACAAGTTTTATGGAGCATTGTGGTGACAAGATTGTGGAGCACGGTGATGACAAGCGCAGGGTGCATTGTGATGACATGGGTCATGGTGCATTGTGCTGACAAGCGCATGGAGCATTGTGATGACAAGGGTCATGGAGCATTGTGCTGAAGAAGGCATAGAGCATTGTGATGACAAGGGTCAAAGAGCATTGTGATGAAAATTTCATGGAGCAATGTGGTTAAATATGTCACAGAGACTGTGGATGACGAGGTCATGGACCATTGTGATGACAAAGGTCATGAAGCATTGTGATAACTGGAGTCACGGAGCATTGTGATGACAGGGGTCATGGAGCATTGTGATAACAAGGGCATGGAGTATTGTGATGACAAAGGCATGGAATATTGGTCTAATAAGTTTCATGGATTATTGTGATGACAGTTGGAATGCCGCATTGTGATGACAACGGCATGGAGCATTGTGATGACCAGGTCATGCAGTATTGTGAAGACAGGTGTCAGGGAGCATTGTGATGACATATGTAATCGCCCATTGTGATGACAATGGCATGGAGCATTGTGATGCCAAGTGTCATGGAGGATTCTGATGACAAAGGTAATGGAGCATTGTGATGACAATGGCTTGGAACATTGTGATGACAAGGGTCAGGGAGCATTGTGCTGACAAGTGCATGGAGAATTGTGATGACAAGGGTCATGAAGCATTGTGATGAAAAAGGCATGGAGTAATGTGATGACAGGCATCTTAGAGCGTTGTGATGACAAGTGCTATGGAACATTGTGATCACAAGGGTTTGGAGCACTGTGATGACAGAGGTCATGGATCATTTAGATTTCAAGGAGCATGGAGCTTTGTGATGACAAGGGCATGAAGCAATGTGATTCCAAGGTTCATGGAGGACTGTGATGACAATGGGAATGGAGTATTGTGATGACAAGCACATAGAGCATTGCAATGACAAGGTCAGGTAGTATTTTGCTGAAAAAGGCATGGAGCATTGTGATGACAGGTGTCATGGAGCCCTGTGATGACAAGCGTCACGGAACATTGTGAATACAGGGGTCATGGAGCATTGGGATGACAAGGGCATGGATGATTTTGATGACAAGGGTCATGGTGCATTGGGCTGAAAATGTTCATGGAGTATTGTGATGACAGGGGTCATGGAGCATTTTGATGACAAGTTCCTGGAGCACTTTGATGAGAAGACAATGGAGACTTGTGATGACAAGTCTCATGGAGCATTTTGATGAAAAGGGACATGGGGCATTGTGATTACAGGGGTCTTGGAGCATTGTGATGACAAGGGCATGGAGCATTGTGATGAGAAGGCCATGGAGCATTCTGATGACTTGCATCATTGAGCTTTATGATGACAAGGGCATGGAGCATTGTGATTACAGGGGTCTTGGAGCATTGTGATTAAAATGGCATGGATCATTGTGATGAAAAAGGCATGGAGACGTGTCATGACAGTGTGAATGGAGCATACTGATGACAAGTGTCAGGGAGCATTGTGATAACAAGTGTATTAAGCATTGTGATGACAAAGGTCATGGAGCATTGTGATGAGAAGACCATGGATAATTGTGAAGATGAGCGTCAAGGGGTGTTGTGATGATAAGTGTTATGGAACATTGTGATCACCAGGGTTTGGAGCATTGTGATGACAGAGGTCATGGAGCATTTTGATTTCATTGTGATGACAATAGCCTGAAGCATTATGATGATGGGCATCGTCCATTGTGATGACAGGGTTCATGGAGCATTGAGATGAAAAGACGCATGGAGCATTTTGATTTCAAGGGTCTTGGAGCATTGTGATGACAAGGGCATGGAGAATTTTGATGACAGGGCCATGGAACATTCTGATGACATGCGTCATGTAGCTTTTTGATGAGAAGGGCATGGAGCATTTTGATTAGATATGTCGTGGAGCATTGTGATGACAAGTGTCATGGAGCCTTGTGATGACAAGGCCGTGGAATATTGTGATGGCAGGTGTCATGGAGCATAGTTATGACAGAGGTAAAGGAGCATTCTGATGAGAAGGGCATGGAGCATTGGTCTGAAATGTTTCATGGATTATTGTGATGAGAGTGGTCATAGAGCATTGTGATGATAAGGGCATGGAACACTGTGATACATGGGTCATGGAGGATTCTAATGACAAGGGCATGGTGCATTGTGTTGAGAAGGGCATCGAGCATTGTGATTACAAGTGTCATGGAGCTTTGTGATGACAAGGGCATGGAGAAATGTGATGAGAGGGTTCATGGAGCATTGTGATGACAATGACATCGAATATTGTGATGCCAGGGGTCATGGAGCTTTGTGATGACAAAGGTCATGGAGAATTTTGATGACAAGTGCATGGTGCATTTTGATGAGAATGGCAGGGAGTATTTTGATGCCAGGGTCATGCAGCAATTTGATGAAAAGTGTATTGGAACATTTTGATGACATGGGTTATACAACATTGTGATGTCAGGGGTCATGGAACATTGTGATGATAAGGGGATGTAGCATTGTGATGACAGGGGTCATGGGACATTGTGATTACAGGGGTGAGGGAGTATTGTGACGACTAGTGATGAAACACTGTGATATCTCTGGTGAGAGAGCATTTTGATGACAAGTGTATGGAGCATTGTGATTACAAGGTTTATGGAGCATTGCAATGACAAGTTTCTGTACCGTTGTGATGTAAACCGAATGGCAAATTGTGATGAGAAGGGTCATGGAATATTTTTCAAAGAAAGGCATGGAGCATTTTCATGACAATGGTCACAGAGCATTGTGATGAAAACGGCATGGGGCATTGTGATGAAAATTGCATGGAGCCTTTTCGTGACAGGGTTCAAGGAGCATTCTGATGACAAGTGTCGGAGCATTTTGATGACAAGTGTACTGAGCATTGTGATGACAAAGGTCATGGAGCATTGTGATGAAAAGGGCATGGAATTTTGTGTTAACAGTCATCATGGAGCATTGTGATGACAAGTGTTATGGAACTCTGGGATCACAATGGTTTGGAGCATTGTGATGACAGAGGTCATGGATCATTTTGATTTCAAGGAGCATGGAGCATTGTGATGACAATGGCATGAAGCAATGTGATCCCAAGGTTCATGGAGGATTGTGATGACAATGGGAATGGAGTATTTTGATGACAAGCACATAGAGAATTCTAATGACATGGTCATGTAGCATTTTGCTGACAAAGGCATGGAGCATTGTGATGACAGGTGTCATGGAGCACTGTGATGACAAGCGTCACGGAGCATTGTGAATACAGGGGTCATGGAGCATTGGGATGGCAACGGCATGGATCATTGTGATGACAAGTGTCATGGAGCAGTGGGCTGAAAATGTTCATGGAGTATTGTGATGACAGGGTTCATGGAGCATTGAGATGACAGAGGTCAAGGAGAATTTTGATTTCATTGTGCTGACAATAGCCGGAAGCAATATGATGATGGGCATGATGCATTGTGATGACAGGGTTCATGGAGCATGGAGATGAAAAGGGGCATGGAGCATTGTGATTACAGGGGTCTTGGAGCACTGTGATGACAAGGGCATGGAGCATTTAATGAGAAGGCCATGGAACATTCTGAGGACATGTGTCATGGTGCTTTGTGATGACAAGGGCATGGAGCATTGTGATTACAGGGGTCTTGGAGCATTGTGATGACAAGTGTCATGGAGCCTTGTGATTACAAGGCCATGGAACATCGTGATGGATGGCGTCATGGAGCACTGTTATGACAGGGGTAATGGAGCATTGTGATGAGAAGGGCATGGAGCATTGTGATTACAAGTTTTATGGAGCATTGCAATGAGAAAATTGTGGACCGTTGTGATGAAAAGTGCGTGGCAAATTGTGATGAAAAGGGTCATGGAGCATTTTTTTGACAAAGGCATGGAGCATTGTGATGACAAGGGTCACGGAGTATTGTGATGAAATGTTCATGGAGCATTGTGGTTACAAACGACACAGAGCCTTGTGATGACGCGGGCATGGAGCATTGTGATGACAAATGTTATGAAGCATTGTGATGACTGGAGTCACGGAGCATTGTGATGACAGGGGTCATGGTGCATTGTGATGACAAGGGCATGGAGCATTGTGATGACAGGGGCATGGAGCATTCGTCTGACAACTTTCATAGATTATTGTGAGGACAGTGGACATGGTGCATTGTGATGACAAGGGCATGGATCATTGTGATGAGAAGGTCATGGAGTACTGTGAAGACAGTTGTCAGGGAGCATTGTGATGACATATGTCATGGTCCATTGCGATGACAATAGCAGGGAGCCTTGTGATGCCAAATGTAATGGAGGATTGTGTTGACAAATATAATGGAGCACCGTGATGTCTTGGGCTTGGAGCATTATGATGACAAGGGCCATTGAGAATTTTCAGGACAAGGTCGTGAAGCATTGTGATGACAATGTCCTGGAGCACTGTGATGAGAAAAACATGGAGCCTTGTGATGACAAATCTCATGGAGCATACTGATGAAAATGGACATGGACCATTGTGATTACAGGCGTCTTCAACATTGTGATGACATGTGCATGGAGCATTGTGAGGAGAAGGCCACGAGCATTCTGAAGACATGCGTCCTTTAGCTTTGTGATGACAAGGGCATGGAGCATTGTGATTACAGGGGTCTTGGAGCATTGTGATGAAAAAGCATGGAGCCTTGTCATGACAGGGTTCAAGGAGCATACAGACAACAAGTGTCAGGGAGCATTTTGATGACAAGTGTATTGAGCATCATGATGACAAAGGTCATGGAGCATTGTGATGAGAAGACCATGGATAACTGTGATGACGAGCGTCATGGTGCATTGTGATGACAAGTGTTTTGGAATATTGTGATCACAAGCGTTTGGAGCATTGTTATGACAGAGATCATGGAGCATTTTGATTTCATTATGATGACAATAGCATGAAGCATTATGATGATGGTCATGGTGCATTGTGATGACAGGGTTCATGAAACATTGAGATGAAAATGGGCAGGGAACATGGTGGTTACAGGGTTCTTGGAGCATTGTGATGAGAAGGGTCATGGAGCCTTGTGATGACAAGGCCATGGAACATCGTGATGGCAGGGATCATGGATCATGGGTATGACAGGGATAATGGAGCATTGTGATGGCAGGGCAAGGAGCATTGTGATGAGAAGGCCATGGTGCATTCTGATGATATGTGTCATGGAGGTTTGTGATGACAAGGACATGAAGCAATGTGATGAGAACCTTAATGGAGCATTGTGATGACAATGACATGGAGCATTGTGATGACAAGGGTTATGGATCATTGTGATGACAAAGTCATGGAGCATTTTGATGACAAGGGCGTTGTGCATTGTGATGAGAAGGGTAGGGAGCATTGTGATGACAGGGTCATGGAGCAATTTGATGAAAAGTGTCAAGGAATATTTTGATGACAGTGGTTATGGAACATTGTGATGCAAGGGGTCATCGAACATTGTGATGATAAGTGCATGTAGCATTGTGATGACAGGAGTCATGGCAAATTTTGATGACAGGGGTGAGGGAATATTGTGACGAATATTGATGTAACATTGTGACATCAGTGGTGAGAGAGCATTTTGGTGAGAAGTCCATGGAGCATTGTGATGACAAGTTTCATGGAGCATTGTGATGTCAAGATTTTGGAGCACTGTGATGACAAGCGCATGGTGCATTGGGATGAAATGTGTCATGGAGCATTGTGCTGACAAGCGAATGGAGCATTGTGATGACAGGGGTCATGGAGCATTGTGATAACAAGGGCATGGAGTATTGTGATGACAAGGGCATGGAATATTGGTCTAATAAGTTTCATGGATTATTGTGATGACAGTTGGAATGCCGCATTGTGATGAAAACGGCATGGAGCATTGTGATGACCAGGTCATGCAGTATTGGGAAGACAGGTGTCAGGGAGCATTGTGATGACATATGTAATGGCCCATTGTGATGACAATGGCATGGAGCATTGTGATGCCAAGTGTCATGGAGGATTCTGATGACAAAGGTAATGGAGCATTGTGATGACAATGGCTTGGAGCATTGTGATGACAAGGGTCAGGGAGCATTGTGCTGACAAGTGCATGGAGAATTGTGATGACAAGGGTCATGGAGCATTCTGATGACAAGCTTGTGGTGTATTTTGATGGCAATGGCATGGAGCATTGTGATGAAAACGGCATGGGGCATACTGATGAAAAAGGCATGGAGCCTTTTCGTGACAGGGTTCAAGGAGCATTCTGATGACAAGTGTCAGGGAGCATTGTGATGACAAGTGTATTGAGAATTGTGATGACAAAGGTCATGGAGCATTGTGATGAAAAGGGCATGGAGTATTGTGAGGACAGGCATCATGGAGCGTTGTGATGACAAGTGTTATGGAACATTGTGATCACAAGTGTTTGGAACATTGTGATGACAGAGGTCATGGATCATTTTGATTTCAAGGAGCATGGAGCATTGTGATGACAAGGGCATGAAGCAATGTGATCCCAAGGTTCATGGATGATTGTGATGACAACGGTAATGGAGTATTGTGATGACAAGCACATAGAGCATTATAATGACAAGGTCATGTACCATTTTGCTGACAAAGGCATGGAGCATTGTGATGACAAGTGTCATGGCACACTGTGATAACAAGCGTCACGGAACATTGTGAAAACAGGGGTCATGTAGCATTGGGATGACAAGGGCAAAGATCATTGTGATGACAAGGGTCATGGAGCATTGGGCTGAAAATGTTCATGGAGTATTGTGATGACAGGGGTCATGGAGCATTGTGATGACAGAGGTCATGGAGAATTTTGATTTCATTGTGCTGACAATAGCCGGAAGCATTATGATGATTGGCATGATGCCTTGTGATGAGAGGGTTCATGGAGCATTGAGATGAAAAGGGGCATGGAGCATTGTGATTACAGGGCTCTTGGAGCATTTTGATGACAAGGACATGGAGCATTGTGTGGAGAAGGACATGGAACATTCTGATGACATGTGTCATGGAGCTTTGTGATGACAAGGGCATGGAGCATTGTGCTTACAGGAGTCTTAGAGCATTGTGATGACAAGTGTCATGGAGCCTTGTGAAGACAAGGCCGTGGAACATTGTGATGGCAGTGGTATTGGAGCATTGTTATGACCTGGGTAATGGAACATTGTGATTTCAAGGTTTATGGAGCATTGCGATGACAAATTTGTGGACCGTTGGGATGAAAAGCGTGTCGCACATTGTGATGACAAGGGTCATGGAGCAATTTTCTGACAAAGGCATGGAGCATTGTGATGACAAGTGTCACGGAGCATTATGATGAATAGTTCATGGAGCATTGTGTTTACAAAAGTCACAGAGCCTTGTGATGACATGGGTATCGACCATTGTGATGACAAATGTTATGAAGAATTGTGATGACTGGAGTCACGGAGCATTGTGATGACAGGGGTCATGGAGCATTGTGATGAAAAGGGCATGTAGCATTTTGCTGACAAAGGCATGGAGCATTGTGATGACAAGTCTCCTGGAGCACTGTGATGACAAGCGTCACGGAGCATTGTGAATACAGGGGTCATGGAGCATTGGGATGACAAGGGCATGAATAATTGTGATGACAAGGGTCATGGAGCCTCGGGCTGAAAATGTTCATGGAGTACTGTGATGACAGGGGTCATGTAGAATTTTGATTTCATTGTGCTGACAATAGCCGGAAGCATTATGATGATTGGCATGATGCATTGTGATTACAGGGTTCATGGAGCATTGAGATGAAGAGGGGCATGGAGCATTGTGATTACAGGGGTCTTGGAGCATTGTGATGACAAGGGCATTGAGCATTGTGATGAGAAGTACATGGAACATTCTGATGACGTGTCATGGAGCTTTGTGATGACAAGGGCATAGAAAATTGTGATGGCAGGGGTCATGGAACATTGTGATGACTAGGGAATGGAGCATTGTGATGACAAGAGTCCCGGATCATTGTGTTGTCAGGTGTCATGGAGTGTTGTGATGACAGTGGTCTTGGAGCATTGTGATGATATTGGTCTTGGAGAATTGTGATGAGAAAGTCATGGAGCATTGGGCTGAAAATATTCATGGAGTATTGTGATGACAGGGGTCATGGAGCATTGTGATGACAAGGGAATGGAGCATGGTGATGACAAGGTCCTGGAGCATTGTGATGAGAAGACCATGGAGACTTGTGATGACAAGTATCATGTAGCATTCTGATGATAAGGGGCATGGAGCATTGTGATTACAGGGGTCTTGGAGCATTGTGATGACAAAGGCATGGAGCATTGTGAGGAGAAGGCCATGGAACATTCTGATGGCATGCGTCATGGAGCTTTGTGATGACAAGGGCATGGAGCATTGTGATTACAGGGCTTTTGGAGCATTGTGATGACAAGGGTCATGGAGCCTTGTGATGACAATGCCGTGGAACATTGTGATGGCAGGGGTCATGGAGCATTGTTATGACAGAGATAACGGAGCATTGTGATGAGAAGGGCATTACGCATTGGTCTGAAATGTTTCATGGATTATTGTGATGACAGTTGGAATGGCGCATTGTGATGACAAGGGCATGGAGCATTGTGATGCCAAGTGTCATGGAGGATTCTGATGACAAAGGTAATGGAGCATTGTGATGACAATGGCTTGGAGCATTGTGATGAAAAGGGTCAGGGAGCATTGTGCTCACAAGTGCATGGAGAATTGTGATGACAAGGGTCATGGAACATTCTGATGACAAGCTTGTGGAGTATTTTGATGGCAATGGCATGGAGCATTGTGATGAAAATGGCATGGGGCATTGTGATGAAAAAGGCATGGAGCCTTTTCGTGACAGGTTTTAAGGAGCATTCTGACGACAAGTTTCAGGAAGCATTGTAATGACAAGTGTATTTAGAATTGTGATGACAATGGTCATGGAGCATTGTGATGAAAAGGCCATGGAATATTGTGATGACAGGCATCATGGAGCGTTGTGATGACAAGTGTTATGGAACGTTGTGATTACAAGGGTTTGGAGCATTGTGATGACAGAGGTCATGGATCATTTTGATTTCAAGGAGCATGGAGCACTGTGATGACAAGGGCATGAAGCAATGTGATCCCAAGGTACATGGAGGATTGTGATGACAATGCTAATGGAGTACTGTGATGACAAGCGCATAGAGAATTGTAATGACTAGGTCATGTAGCATTTGCTGACAAAGGCATGGAGCATTGTGATGACAGGTGTCATGGAGCACTGTGATGACAAGCGTCACGGAGCATTGTGAATACAGTTGTCATGGAGCATTTGGATGACAAGTTCATGGATCACTGTGATGACAAGTGTCATGGAGCATTGGGCTGAAAATGTTCATGGAGTATTTTGATGACAGGGGTCATGGAGCATTGTGATGACAGAGGTCATGGAGAATTTTGATTTCATTGTGCTGACAATAGCCGGAAGCATTATGATGATGGGCATAGTGCATTGTGATGACAAGGTTCATGGAGCATTGAGATGAAAAGTGGCATGGAGCATTGTGATTACAGGGGTCTTGGAGCACTGTAATGACAAGGACATGGAGCATTTTTATGAGAAGGACACGGAACATTCTGATGGCATGTGTCATGGAGCTTTGTGATGACAAGGGCATGGAGCATTGTGATTACAGGGGTCTTGGAGCATTGTGATGACAAGTGTCATGGAGCCTTGTGATGACAAGTCCGTGGAATACTGTGATGGCAGGGGCCATGGAGCATTGTTATGACAGGGGAAATGGAGCATTGTGATGAGAAGTGCATGGAGCATTGTGATTACAAGGTTTATGGAGCATTACAATGACAAATTTGTGGACCGTTGTGATGAAAATCGCGTAGCACATTGTGATGACAAGGATCATGGAGCATTTTTCTGACAAACGCATGGAGCATTTTGATGACCAGGGTCACGGAGCATTGTGATGAAAAGTTCATGGAGCATTGTGTTTATAAAGGTCACAGAGCCTTGTGATGACGCGGGCATGGACCACTGTGATGACAAATGTTATGAAGCATTGTGATGACTGGAGTCACCGAGCATTGTGATGACAGTGGTCATGGAGCATTGTGATGACAAGGGCATGGCGCATTGTGGTGACAGGGGCATGGAGCATTTGTCTGACAAGTTTCATAGATTATTGTGATGACATTGGACATGGTGCATTGTGATGACAAGGGCATGGATCATTGTGATGAGAAGGTCATGGAATATTGTGAAGACAGGTGTCAGGGAGCATTGTGATGATATATGTCATGGTCCATTGCAATGACAATGGCAGGGAGCATTGTGATGCCAAATGTAATGGAGGATTTTGATGACAAATATAATGGAGCATTGTGATCACTAGGGCTTGGAGCATTATTATGACAAGGGCCATTCAGAATTTTCAGAACAAGGTCGTGAAGCATTGTGATGACAAGGTCCTGGAGCATTGTGATGAGAAATCCATAGAGACTTGTGATGACAAATCTCATGGAGCATACTGATGAAAAGGGGCATGGACCATTGTGATTACAGGGGTCTTGGAACATTGTGATGACATGGGCATGGAGCATTGTGAGGAGAAGGCCAAGGAGCATTCTGAAGACATGTTTCATTGAGCTTTGTGATGACAGGGGCAAGGAGCATTGTGTTTAAAGGGGTCTTGGAGCATTGTGAGGAAAAGGGCATGGATCATTGTGATGAAAAAGGCATGGAGCCTTGTCATGACAGGGTTCAGGGAGCATACAGACCACAAGTGTCAGGGAGCATTTTGATGACAAGTGTATTGAGCATTGTGATGACAAAGGTCATGGAGCATTGTGATGAGAAGTCCATGGATAATTGTGATGACGAGTGTCATGGGGCACTGTGATGACAAGTGTTATGGAATATTGTGATCACTAGGGTTTGGAGCATTGTTATGACAGAGGTCATGGAGCATTTTGATTTCATTGTGATGACAATAGCATGAAGCATTATGATGATGGGCATGGTGCATTGTGATGACAGGGTTCATGGATCATTGAGATGAAAAGGGGCATGGAGCATTGTGATTACAGGGGTCTTGGAACACTGTGATGACAAGGGCATGGAACATTGTGAAGAGAAGGCCATGGAACCTACTGATGACATGCGTCATGGAGCTTTGTTATGACAAAGTCATGGAGCATTTAGATGACAGGTGTCTTGGAGCTTTGCGAAGACATGGGTAATGGAGCCTTGTGATGACAAGGCCGTGGAACATTGTGATGGCAATGGTCATGGAGCATTGTTATGACAGAGGTAATGGAGTATTGTTATGAGAAGGGAATTGAGCATTGGTCTGAAATATTTCATGGATTATTGTGATGAGATTGGGCATGGAGCATTGTGATGAAAAGGGCACGGAACACTGTGATACATGGGTCATGGTGGATTGTAATGTCAAGGGCAAGAAGCCATGTGATGAGAGGGTTCATGGAGCACTGTGATGACAATGACATCGAGCGTTGTGGGGAGAAGGCCATGGAACATTCTGATGTCTTGCGTCATGGAGCTTTGTGATGACAAGGGCATAGAGCTTTGTGATTACAGGGGTCTTGGAGCATTGTGATGAAAAGGGAATGGATCACTGTGATGAAAAACGCATGGAGCCTTGTCATGACAGGGTTCAAGGAGCATACTGACGACAAGTGTCAGGGAGCATTGTGATGACAAGTGTATTGAGCATTGTGATGACAAAGATCATGGAGCATTGTGATGAAAAGACCTTGGATAATTGTGATGATGATCGTCATGCGGTGTTGTGATGATAAGTGTTATGAAACATTGTGATCACACGGGTTTGGAGCATTATGATGACAGAGTTCATGGAGAACTTTGATTTCATTGTGATGACAATAGCCTGAAGCATTATGATGATGGGCATGGTGCATTGTGATGACACGGTTCATGGAGCATTGAGATGAAAAAGGGCATGGAGCATTGTGATTACAGAGTTCTTGGAGCATTGTAATAACAAGCGCATAGAACGTTCTAATGACAAGGTCATGTAGAATTTTGCTGACAAATGCATGGAGCATTGTGATGACAGGTGTAATGGAGCTTTGTGATGACAAGTCATGGAGCATTTTCATGTCTAGGGCATGGTGCATTGTGATGACAAGGGCAGGTAGCATTTTGATGACCGGGTCATGCAGCAATTTGATGAAAAGTGTAATGGAACATTGTGATGGCTGTAGTCATGGAGCATTGTTATGACAGAGGTAATGGAGCATTTTGATGAGAAGGGCATTGAGCATTGGTCTGAAATGTTTCAAGGATTATTGTGATGAGAGTGGGCATGGAGCATTGTGATGACAAGGGCACGGAACACTGTGATACATGGGTCATGGAGGATTGTAATGACAAGAGCATGGAGCATTGTGATGAGATGTGCATCGAGCATTGTGATGACAAGTGTCATGGAGCTTTGTAATGACAAGGGCATGGAGCAATGTGATGAGAGCGTTTATGGAGCACTGTGATGACAATGACATGGAGCACTGTGATGCCAATGGTCATGGAGCTTTGTGATGACAAACGTCATAGAACATTTTGATGACAAGTGTGTTGTGCATTGTGATGAGGAGGGCAGGGAGCATTTTGATGACAGGGTCATGCAGCAATTTGATGAAAAGTGTAATGGAACATTGTGATGTCAGGGGTCATGGAGCATTGGGATGATAAGGGCATGGATCATTGTGATGACAAGAATCCCGGATCATTGTGTTGTGAGGTGTCATGGAATGTTGTGATGACAGTGGTCATGGAGCATTGTGATGATATTGGCCATGGAGCATTGTGATGAGTAGGTCGTGGAGCATTGGGCTGAAAATGTGCATGGAGTATTGTGATGATAGGGGTCCTGGAGCATTGTGATGACAAGTAAATGAAGCATGGTGATGACAAGGTCCTGGAGCATTGTGATGTGAAGACCATGGAGAATTGTGATGACAAGTCTCATGGAGCATTCTGATGAAAAGGGGCATGGAGCATTGTGATTACAGGGGTCTTGGAGCATTGTGAAGACTAGGGCATGGAGCATTGTGATGAGAAGGCCATGGAGCATTCTGATGACATGTGTCCTGGCGTTTTGTGATGACAAGGGCATGGAGCATTGTGATTAGAGGGATCTTGGAGCATTGTGATGAAAAGGGCATGGATCATTGTGATGAAAAAGGCATGGAGCCTTGTCATGACAGGGTTCAAGGAGAATACTGACGACAAGTGTCAGGGAGCATTGTGATGACAAGTGTATTGAGCATTGTGATGACAAAGATCATGGAGCATTGTGATGAGAAGACCATGGAAAATTGTGATGATGAGCATCATGGGGTTTTGTGATGATTCGTGTTATGCAAAGTTGTGATCACAAGGGTTTGGAGCATTATGATGACAGAGGACATGCAGAATATTGATTTCACTGTGATGACAATAGCCTGAAGCATTATGATGATGGGCATGGTGCATTGTGATGACAGGGTTCATGGGGCATTGAGATGAAAAGTGGCATGGAGCATTGTGATTACAAGGGTCTTGGAGCATTGTGCTGACAAGGGCATGGAACATTGTGATGAGAAGGCCATGGAACATTCTGATGACATGCATCATGGAGCTTTGTGATGACAAGGGCATGGAGCATGGTGATTTCAGGGGTCTTGAGCATTGTGATGAGAATTGTCATGGAAACTTGTGATGACTAGGCCATGGAAGATTGTGATGGCAGGGGTCATGGTGCATTGTGATGACAGGAGTAATGGAGCATTGTGATGAGAAGGGTATGGAACTTTGGTCTGAAATGTTTCATGGATTATTGTGATGAGAGTGGGCATGGAGCACTGTGATGACAAGGGCACGGAACACTGTGATACATGGGTCATGCAGGACTGTAATGACAAGGGCATGGAGCATTGTGATGAGAATGGCATCGAGCATTGTGATGACAAATGTCATGGAGCTTTTTGATGACAAGGGCATGGAGCAATGTGATGAGAGTGTTCCTGGAGCATTGTGATGACAATGACATGGAGCATTGTGATGCCAAGGGTCATGGAGCTTTGTGATGACAAGTCATGGAGCATTTTGATGACAAGGGCATGGAGCATTGTGATGAGAATGGCATCGAGCATTGTGATGAGAAGACCATGGAGCCTTGTAATAACAAGTCTCATGGAGCATTCTGATGAAAAGGGGCATGGAGTATTGTGATTACAGGGGTCTTGGAGCATTGTGATGACAAGCGCATGGAGCACTGTGATTACTGGTGTCTGGAACATTGTGAAGAAATTGGCATGGATCATTGTTATGAAAATGTTATGGATCCTTGTCATGACAGGGTTCCAGGAGCATACTGATGACAAGTGTCAGGGAGCATTGTGATGACAAGTTTATAGAGCATTGTGATGACAAAGGTCATGGAGCACTGTGATGAGAAGAGCATGGATAATTGTGATGATGAGCGTCATGGGGCGTTGTGATGATAAGTGTTATAGAACATTGTGATCACAAGGATTTGGAGCATTGTGATGAGACAGATCATCAAATATTTTGATTTCATTGTGATGATAAGAGCCTGAAGCATTATGATGATGGGCATGGTGCATTTTGATGACAGGGTTCATGGAGCATTGAGATGCAAAGGGGCATGGAGCATTGTGATTAGAGGGTTCATGGAGCATTGTGATGACAATGGCATGGAGCATTGAGATGCCAAGGGTCATGGAGCTTTGTGATGACAAAGGTCATGGAGCACTTTGATGACAAGGGTTGGTGCAATGTGATGAGAAGGGCAGGGAGCATTGTGATGACAGTGTCATAGAGCAATTTGATGAAAAGGGTCATGGAATATTTTGATGACAGGGGTTATGGAACATTGTGATGTCAGGGGTCATCGAACTTGTGATGATAAGTGCATGTAGCATTGCAAAGACAGGAGTCATGGAACATTGTGATGACAGTGGTGAGGGAGTATTGTGATGAATAGAGATGTAACATTGAGATATCTGTGTTGAGAGAGCATTTTGATGAGAAGTGCATGGAGAATTGTGATGACAAGTTTTATGGAGCATTGTGGTGACAAGATTGTGGAGCACGGTGATGACAAGCGCAGGGTGCATTGTGATGACATGGGTCATGGTGCATTGTGCTGACAAGCGCATGGAGCATTGTGATGACAAGGGTCATGGAGCATTGTGCTGAAGAAGGCATAGAGCATTGTGATGACAAGGGTCAAAGAGCATTGTGATGAAAATTTCATGGAGCAATGTGGTTAAATATGTCACAGAGACTGTGGATGACGAGGTCATGGACCATTGTGATGACAAAGGTCATGAAGCATTGTGATAACTGGAGTCACGGAGCATTGTGATGACAGGGGTCATGGAGCATTGTGATAACAAGGGCATGGAGTATTGTGATGACAAAGGCATGGAATATTGGTCTAATAAGTTTCATGGATTATTGTGATGACAGTTGGAATGCCGCATTGTGATGACAACGGCATGGAGCATTGTGATGACCAGGTCATGCAGTATTGTGAAGACAGGTGTCAGGGAGCATTGTGATGACATATGTAATCGCCCATTGTGATGACAATGGCATGGAGCATTGTGATGCCAAGTGTCATGGAGGATTCTGATGACAAAGGTAATGGAGCATTGTGATGACAATGGCTTGGAACATTGTGATGACAAGGGTCAGGGAGCATTGTGCTGACAAGTGCATGGAGAATTGTGATGACAAGGGTCATGAAGCATTGTGATGAAAAAGGCATGGAGTAATGTGATGACAGGCATCTTAGAGCGTTGTGATGACAAGTGCTATGGAACATTGTGATCACAAGGGTTTGGAGCACTGTGATGACAGAGGTCATGGATCATTTAGATTTCAAGGAGCATGGAGCTTTGTGATGACAAGGGCATGAAGCAATGTGATTCCAAGGTTCATGGAGGACTGTGATGACAATGGGAATGGAGTATTGTGATGACAAGCACATAGAGCATTGCAATGGCAAGGTCAGGTAGTATTTTGCTGAAAAAGGCATGGAGCATTGTGATGACAGGTGTCATGGAGCCCTGTGATGACAAGCGTCACGGAACATTGTGAATACAGGGGTCATGGAGCATTGGGATGACAAGGGCATGGATGATTTTGATGACAAGGGTCATGGTGCATTGGGCTGAAAATGTTCATGGAGTATTGTGATGACAGGGGTCATGGAGCATTTTGATGACAAGTTCCTGGAGCACTTTGATGAGAAGACAATGGAGACTTGTGATGACAAGTCTCATGGAGCATTTTGATGAAAAGGGACATGGGGCATTGTGATTACAGGGGTCTTGGAGCATTGTGATGACAAGGGCATGGAGCATTGTGATGAGAAGGCCATGGAGCATTCTGATGACTTGCATCATTGAGCTTTATGATGACAAGGGCATGGAGCATTGTGATTACAGGGGTCTTGGAGCATTGTGATTAAAATGGCATGGATCATTGTGATGAAAAAGGCATGGAGACGTGTCATGACAGTGTGAATGGAGCATACTGATGACAAGTGTCAGGGAGCATTGTGATAACAAGTGTATTAAGCATTGTGATGACAAAGGTCATGGAGCATTGTGATGAGAAGACCATGGATAATTGTGAAGATGAGCGTCAAGGGGTGTTGTGATGATAAGTGTTATGGAACATTGTGATCACCAGGGTTTGGAGCATTGTGATGACAGAGGTCATGGAGCATTTTGATTTCATTGTGATGACAATAGCCTGAAGCATTATGATGTTGGGCATCGTCCATTGTGATGACAGGGTTCATGGAGCATTGAGATGAAAAGACGCATGGAGCATTTTGATTTCAAGGGTCTTGGAGCATTGTGATGACAAGGGCATGGAGAATTTTGATGACAGGGCCATGGAACATTCTGATGACATGCGTCATGTAGCTTTTTGATGAGAAGGGCATGGAGCATTTTGATTAGATATGTCGTGGAGCATTGTGATGACAAGTGTCATGGAGCCTTGTGATGACAAGGCCGTGGAATATTGTGATGGCAGGTGTCATGGAGCATAGTTATGACAGAGGTAAAGGAGCATTCTGATGAGAAGGGCATGGAGCATTGGTCTGAAATGTTTCATGGATTATTGTGATGAGAGTGGTCATAGAGCATTGTGATGATAAGGGCATGGAACACTGTGATACATGGGTCATGGAGGATTCTAATGACAAGGGCATGGTGCATTGTGTTGAGAAGGGCATCGAGCATTGTGATTACAAGTGTCATGGAGCTTTGTGATGACAAGGGCATGGAGAAATGTGATGAGAGTGTTCATGGAGCATTGTGATGACAATGACATCGAATATTGTGATGCCAGGGGTCATGGAGCTTTGTGATGACAAAGGTCATGGAGAATTTTGATGACAAGTGCATGGTGCATTTTGATGAGAATGGCAGGGAGTATTTTGATGCCAGGGTCATGCAGCAATTTGATGAAAAGTGTATTGGAACATTTTGATGACATGGGTTATACAACATTGTGATGTCAGGGGTCATGGAACATTGTGATGATAAGGGGATGTAGCATTGTGATGACAGGGGTCATGGGACATTGTGATTACAGGGGTGAGGGAGTATTGTGACGACTAGTGATGAAACACTGTGATATCTCTGGTGAGAGAGCATTTTGATGACAAGTGTATGGAGCATTGTGATTACAAGGTTTATGGAGCATTGCAATGACAAGTTTCTGTACCGTTGTGATGTAAACCGAATGGCAAATTGTGATGAGAAGGGTCATGGAATATTTTTCAAAGAAAGGCATGGAGCATTTTCATGACAATGGTCACGGAGCATTGTGATGAAAACGGCATGGGGCATTGTGATGAAAATTGCATGGAGCCTTTTCGTGACAGGGTTCAAGGAGCATTCTGATGACAAGTGTCAGGGAGCATTTTGATGACAAGTGTACTGAGCATTGTGATGACAAAGGTCATGGAGCATTGTGATGAAAAGGGCATGGAATTTTGTGTTAACAGTCATCATGGAGCATTGTGATGACAAGTGTTATGGAACTCTGGGATCACAATGGTTTGGAGCATTGTGATGACAGAGGTCATGGATCATTTTGATTTCAAGGAGCATGGAGCATTGTGATGACAATGGCATGAAGCAATGTGATCCCAAGGTTCATGGAGGATTGTGATGACAATGGGAATGGAGTATTTTGATGACAAGCACATAGAGAATTCTAATGACATGGTCATGTAGCATTTTGCTGACAAAGGCATGGAGCATTGTGATGACAGGTGTCATGGAGCACTGTGATGACAAGCGTCACGGAGCATTGTGAATACAGGGGTCATGGAGCATTGGGATGACAACGGCATGGATCATTGTGATGACAAGTGTCATGGAGCAGTGGGCTGAAAGTGTTCATGGAGTATTGTGATGACAGGGTTCATGGAGCATTGAGATGACAGAGGTCAAGGAGAATTTTGATTTCATTGTGCTGACAATAGCCGGAAGCAATATGATGATGGGCATGATGCATTGTGATGACAGGGTTCATGGAGCATGGAGATGAAAAGGGGCATGGAGCATTGTGATTACAGGGGTCTTGGAGCACTGTGATGACAAGGGCATGGAGCATTTAATGAGAAGGCCATGGAACATTCTGAGGACATGTGTCATGGTGCTTTGTGATGACAAGGGCATGGAGCATTGTGATTACAGGGGTCTTGGAGCATTGTGATGACAAGTGTCATGGAGCCTTGTGATTACAAGGCCATGGAACATCGTGATGGATGGCGTCATGGAGCACTGTTATGACAGGGGTAATGGAGCATTGTGATGAGAAGGGCATGGAGCATTGTGATTACAAGTTTTATGGAGCATTGCAATGAGAAAATTGTGGACCGTTGTGATGAAAAGTGCGTGGCAAATTGTGATGAAAAGGGTCATGGAGCATTTTTTTGACAAAGGCATGGAGCATTGTGATGACAAGGGTCACGGAGTATTGTGATGAAATGTTCATGGAGCATTGTGGTTACAAACGACACAGAGCCTTGTGATGACGCGGGCATGGAGCATTGTGATGACAAATGTTATGAAGCATTGTGATGACTGGAGTCACGGAGCATTGTGATGACAGGGGTCATGGTGCATTGTGATGACAAGGGCATGGAACATTGTGATGACAGGGGCATGGAGCATTCGTCTGACAACTTTCATAGATTATTGTGAGGACAGTGGACATGGTGCATTGTGATGACAAGGGCATGGATCATTGTGATGAGAAGGTCATGGAGTACTGTGAAGACAGTTGTCAGGGAGCATTGTGATGACATATGTCATGGTCCATTGCGATGACAATAGCAGGGAGCCTTGTGATGCCAAATGTAATGGAGGATTGTGTTGACAAATATAATGGAGCACTGTGATGTCTTGGGCTTGGAGCATTATGATGACAAGGGCCATTGAGAATTTTCAGGACAAGGTCGTGAAGCATTGTGATGACAATGTCCTGGAGCACTGTGATGAGAAAAACATGGAGCCTTGTGATGACAAATCTCATGGAGCATACTGATGAAAATGGACATGGACCATTGTGATTACAGGCGTCTTCAACATTGTGATGACATGTGCATGGAGCATTGTGAGGAGAAGGCCACGAGCATTCTGAAGACATGCGTCCTTTAGCTTTGTGATGACAAGGGCATGGAGCATTGTGATTACAGGGGTCTTGGAGCATTGTGATGAAAAAGCATGGAGCCTTGTCATGACAGGGTTCAAGGAGCATACAGACAACAAGTGTCAGGGAGCATTTTGATGACAAGTGTATTGAGCATCATGATGACAAAGGTCATGGAGCATTGTGATGAGAAGACCATGGATAACTGTGATGACGAGCGTCATGGTGCATTGTGATGACAAGTGTTTTGGAATATTGTGATCACAAGCGTTTGGAGCATTGTTATGACAGAGATCATGGAGCATTTTGATTTCATTATGATGACAATAGCATGAAGCATTATGATGATGGTCATGGTGCATTGTGATGACAGGGTTCATGAAACATTGAGATGAAAATGGGCAGGGAACATGGTGGTTACAGGGTTCTTGGAGCATTGTGATGAGAAGGGTCATGGAGCCTTGTGATGACAAGGCCATGGAACATCGTGATGGCAGGGATCATGGATCATGGGTATGACAGGGATAATGGAGCATTGTGATGGCAGGGCAAGGAGCATTGTGATGAGAAGGCCATGGTGCATTCTGATGATATGTGTCATGGAGGTTTGTGATGACAAGGACATGAAGCAATGTGATGAGAACCTTAATGGAGCATTGTGATGACAATGACATGGAGCATTGTGATGACAAGGGTTATGGATCATTGTGATGACAAAGTCATGGAGCATTTTGATGACAAGGGCGTTGTGCATTGTGATGAGAAGGGTAGGGAGCATTGTGATGACAGGGTCATGGAGCAATTTGATGAAAAGTGTCAAGGAATATTTTGATGACAGTGGTTATGGAACATTGTGATGCAAGGGGTCATCGAACATTGTGATGATAAGTGCATGTAGCATTGTGATGACAGGAGTCATGGCAAATTTTGATGACAGGGGTGAGGGAATATTGTGACGAATATTGATGTAACATTGTGACATCAGTGGTGAGAGAGCATTTTGGTGAGAAGTCCATGGAGCATTGTGATGACAAGTTTCATGGAGCATTGTGATGTCAAGATTTTGGAGCACTGTGATGACAAGCGCATGGTGCATTGGGATGAAATGTGTCATGGAGCATTGTGCTGACAAGCGAATGGAGCATTGTGATGACAGGGGTCATGGAGCATTGTGATAACAAGGGCATGGAGTATTGTGATGACAAGGGCATGGAATATTGGTCTAATAAGTTTCATGGATTATTGTGATGACAGTTGGAATGCCGCATTGTGATGAAAACGGCATGGAGCATTGTGATGACCAGGTCATGCAGTATTGGGAAGACAGGTGTCAGGGAGCATTGTGATGACATATGTAATGGCCCATTGTGATGACAATGGCATGGAGCATTGTGATGCCAAGTGTCATGGAGGATTCTGATGACAAAGGTAATGGAGCATTGTGATGACAATGGCTTGGAGCATTGTGATGACAAGGGTCAGGGAGCATTGTGCTGACAAGTGCATGGAGAATTGTGATGACAAGGGTCATGGAGCATTCTGATGACAAGCTTGTGGTGTATTTTGATGGCAATGGCATGGAGCATTGTGATGAAAACGGCATGGGGCATACTGATGAAAAAGGCATGGAGCCTTTTCGTGACAGGGTTCAAGGAGCATTCTGATGACAAGTGTCAGGGAGCATTGTGATGACAAGTGTATTGAGAATTGTGATGACAAAGGTCATGGAGCATTGTGATGAAAAGGGCATGGAGTATTGTGAGGACAGGCATCATGGAGCGTTGTGATGACAAGTGTTATGGAACATTGTGATCACAAGTGTTTGGAACATTGTGATGACAGAGGTCATGGATCATTTTGATTTCAAGGAGCATGGAGCATTGTGATGACAAGGGCATGAAGCAATGTGATCCCAAGGTTCATGGATGATTGTGATGACAACGGTAATGGAGTATTGTGATGACAAGCACATAGAGCATTATAATGACAAGGTCATGTACCATTTTGCTGACAAAGGCATGGAGCATTGTGATGACAAGTGTCATGGCACACTGTGATAACAAGCGTCACGGAACATTGTGAAAACAGGGGTCATGTAGCATTGGGATGACAAGGGCAAAGATCATTGTGATGACAAGGGTCATGGAGCATTGGGCTGAAAATGTTCATGGAGTATTGTGATGACAGGGGTCATGGAGCATTGTGATGACAGAGGTCATGGAGAATTTTGATTTCATTGTGCTGACAATAGCCGGAAGCATTATGATGATTGGCATGATGCCTTGTGATGAGAGGGTTCATGGAGCATTGAGATGAAAAGGGGCATGGAGCATTGTGATTACAGGGCTCTTGGAGCATTTTGATGACAAGGACATGGAGCATTGTGTGGAGAAGGACATGGAACATTCTGATGACATGTGTCATGGAGCTTTGTGATGACAAGGGCATGGAGCATTGTGCTTACAGGAGTCTTGGAGCATTGTGATGACAAGTGTCATGGAGCCTTGTGAAGACAAGGCCGTGGAACATTGTGATGGCAGTGGTATTGGAGCATTGTTATGACCTGGGTAATGGAACATTGTGATTTCAAGGTTTATGGAGCATTGCGATGACAAATTTGTGGACCGTTGGGATGAAAAGCGTGTCGCACATTGTGATGACAAGGGTCATGGAGCAATTTTCTGACAAAGGCATGGAGCATTGTGATGACAAGTGTCACGGAGCATTGTGATGAAAAGTTCATGGAGCATTGTGTTTACAAAAGTCACAGAGCCTTGTGATGACATGGGTATCGACCATTGTGATGACAAATGTTATGAAGAATTGTGATGACTGGAGTCACGGAGCATTGTGATGACAGGGGTCATGGAGCATTGTGATGAAAAGGGCATGTAGCATTTTGCTGACAAATGCATGGAGCATTGTGATGACAAGTCTCCTGGAGCACTGTGATGACAAGGGTCACGGAGCATTGTGAATACAGGGGTCATGGAGCATTGGGATGACAAGGGCATGAATAATTGTGATGACAAGGGTCATGGAGCCTCGGGCTGAAAATGTTCATGGAGTACTGTGATGACAGGGGTTATGTAGAATTTTGATTTCATTGTGCTGACAATAGCCGGAAGCATTATGATGATTGGCATGATGCATTGTGATTACAGGGTTCATGGAGCATTGAGATGAAGAGGGGCATGGAGCACTGTGATTACAGGGGTCTTGGAGCATTGTGATGACAAGGGCATTGAGCATTTTGATGAGAAGTACATGGAACATTCTGATGACGTGTCATGGAGCTTTGTGATGACAAGGGCATAGAAAATTGTGATGGCAGCTTTCATGGAACATTGTGATGACTAGGGAATGGAGCATTGTGATGACAAGAGTCCCGGATCATTGTGTTGTCAGGTGTCATGGAGTGTTGTGATGACAGTGGTCTTGGAGCATTGTGATGATATTGGTCTTGGAGAATTGTGATGAGAAAGTCATGGAGCATTGGGCTGAAAATAAACATGGAGTATTGTGATGACAGGGGTCATGGAGCATTGTGATGACAAGGGAATGGAGCATGGTGATGACAAGGTCCTGGAGCATTGTGATGAGAAGACCATGGAGACTTGTGATGACAAGTATCATGTAGCATTCTGATGATAAGGGGCATGGAGCATTGTGATTACAGGGGTCTTGGAGCATTGTGATGACAAAGGCATGGAGCATTGTGAGGAGAAGGCCATGGAACATTCTGATGGCATGCGTCATGGAGCTTTGTGATGACAAGGGCGTGGAGCATTGTGATTACAGGGCTTTTGGAGCATTGTGATGACAAGGGTCATGGAGCCTTGTGATGACAATGCCGTGGAACATTGTGATGGCAGGGGTCATGGAGCATTGTTATGACAGAGATAACGGAGCATTGTGATGAGAAGGGCATTGAGCATTGGTCTGAAATGTTTCATGGATTATTGTGATGACAGTTGGAATGGCGCATTGTGATGACAAGGGCATGGAGCATTGTGATGCCAAGTGTCATGGAGGATTCTGATGACAAATGTAATGGAGCATTGTGATGACAATGGCTTGGAGCATTGTGATGAAAAGGGTCAGGGAGCATTGTGCTCACAAGTGCATGGAGAATTGTGATGACAAGGGTCATGGAACATTCTGATGACAAGCTTGTGGAGTATTTTGATGGCAATGGCATGGAGCATTGTGATGAAAATGGCATGGGGCATTGTGATGAAAAAGGCATGGAGCCTTTTCGTGACAGGTTTTAAGGAGCATTCTGACGACAAGTTTCAGGAAGCATTGTAATGACAAGTGTATTTAGAATTGTGATGACAATGGTCATGGAGCATTGTGATGAAAAGGCCATGGAATATTGTGATGACAGGCATCATGGAGCGTTGTGATGACAAGTGTTATGGAACGTTGTGATTACAAGGGTTTGGAGCATTGTGATGACAGAGGTCATGGATCATTTTGATTTCAAGGAGCATGGAGCACTGTGATGACAAGGGCATGAAGCAATGTGATCCCCAGGTTCATGGAGGATTGTGATGACAATGCTAATGGAGTACTGTGATGACAAGCGCATAGAGAATTGTAATGACTAGGTCATGTAGCATTTGCTGACAAAGGCATGGAGCATTGTGATGACAGGTGTCATGGAGCACTGTGATGACAAGCGTCACGGAGCTTTGTGAATACAGGAGTCATGGAGCATTGGGATGACAAGGGCATGGTTCAATGTGATGACAAGGGTCATGGAGCATTGGGCTGAAAATGTTCATGGAGTATTGTGATCACAGGGGTTATGGAGCATTATGATGACTTGGGAATGGAGTATTTTGATGACAAGATTTCCGGATCATTGTGTTGTCAGGTGTCATGGAGTGTTGTGATGACAGTGATCAGGGAGCATTGTGATGATATTGGGAATGGAGCATTGTGATGAGAAAGTTGTGGAGCATTGTGATTACAGGTGTCTTGATGCATTGTGATGAAATGGGCATTAAGCCTTGTCATGACAGGGTTCAAGAAGCATACTGACGACAAGTGTAAGGGAGCATTGTGATGACAAGTGTATTGAGCAGTTGATGACAAAGGTCATGGAGCATTGTGATGAGAAGACCATGGATAATTGTGATGATGAGTGTCATGGGTTGTTGTGGTGATAAGTCTTATGGAACATTGTGATCACAAGGGTTTGGAGCATTATGATGACAGAGGTCATGGAGAATTTAGATTTCATTGTGATGACAATAGGCTGAAACATTATGATGATGGGCATGGTGCATTGTGATGACAGGGTTCATGGAGCATTGAGATGAAAAGTGGCATGGAGCATTGTGATTACAGGGGTCTTGGAGCATTGTAATGACAAGGGCATGGGGCATTGTGAGGAGAAGGCCATGGAACATTCTGATGACATGCGTCATGGAGCACTGTGATGACAAGGGCATGGAGCATTGTGATTAGAGGGGTCTTGGAGCATTGTGATGACAAGGGTCATGGAGCCTTGTGATGACATGCCGTTGAACAATGTGATGGCATGTGTCTTGGAGCATTGTTATGACAGAGGTAATGGAGCATTGTGATGAGAAGGGCTTTGAGCTTTGGTCTAAAATGTTTCATGGATTATTGTGATGAGAGTGGGCATGGAGCATTGGGATGACAAGGGCACGGAACACTGTGATGCATGTTTCATGGAGGATTGTAATGACAAGGGCATGGAGCATTGTGATGAGAAGGGCATCGAGCATTGTGATGACAAGTGTCATGGAGCTTTGTGATGACAAGGGCATGGAGCAATGTGATGAGAGTGTTCATGGAGCTTTGTGATGACAATGACACGGAGCATTGTGATGCCAATGGTCATGGAGATTTGTGATGACAAATAACAGGGAGCATTTCGATGACAATGGTGTGGTGCATTGTGATGAGAAGGGAAGGGAGCATTTTGATGACAGGGTCATGCAGCAATTTGATGAAAATGTAATGGAATAATTTGAGGGCAGGTGGTTTAGAACATTGTGATGTCAGGGGTCATGGAGCTTTGGGATGAAAAGGGTCATGGTGCATTTTGATGACAGGGGTTATGGAACATTGTGATGTCAGGGGTCATGGAATATTGTGATGATAAGGGTATGTAGCACTGTGATGACAGGGGTCATGGAACATTATGATTACAGGGGTGAGGGGTATTGTGATGACTAGTGATGGAACATTGTGATATCTCTGGTGAGAGAGCATTTGGATGAGAAGTGCATGGAGCATTGTGATTACAAGGTTTATGGAGCATAGTGATTACAAGGTTGTGGACCGATGTGATGAAAAGCACGTGGCACATTGTGATGACAAGGGTCATGGAGCACTGTTCTGACAAAGGCATGGAGCATAGTGATGACAAGGGTCACGGAGCGTTGTGATGAAAAGTTCAAGGAGCATTGTGGTTTCAAAGGTCACAGAGCCTTGTGATGACACGGGCATGGACCGTTTTGATGACAAACGTTATGAAGCAATGTGATGACTGGATTCATGGAACATTGTGATGATAGTGGTCATGGAGCATTGTGAGGACAAGGGCATGGAGCATTGTGGTGACAGGGGCATGGAGCATTGGTCTGACAAGTTTCATAGATTATTGTGATGACAGTGGACATGGTGCATTGTGATGACAAGGGTATGGATCATGGTGATGAGAAGGTCATGGAGTATTGTGAAGACAGGTGTCAGGGAGCATTGTGATGACATATGTCATGGTCCATTGCGATGATAATGGCATGGAGCATTGTGATTCTAAATGTAATGGAGGATTGTGATGACAAATAAAATGGAGCATTGTGATGACTAGGGCTTGGAGCACTATGATGACAAGGGCTATTGAGAATCTTCTTCACAAAGTTGTGAAGCATTGTTATGACAAGTTCCTGGAGCATTGTGATGAGCAATCCATGGAGCCTTGTGATGACAAGTCTCATATAGCATACTGATGAAAAGGGGCATGGACCACTGTGATTACAGGGGTCTTGGAACATTGTGATGACAAGGGCATGGAACACTGTGAAGAGAAGGCCAAGGAGCATTCTGAGGACATGCGTCATTGAGCTTTGTGATGACCAGCACATGGAGCATTTTGATTACAGGGGTCTTGTAGCAGTGTGATGAAAAGGGCATGGAACATTGTGATGAAAAATGCATGGAGCCTTGTCATAACAGGATTCAAGGAGCATACAGACAACAAGTGTCATGGATCATATTGATGACAAGTGTATTGAGCATTGTGATGAAAAAGGTCATGGGGCATTGTGATGAGAAGGCCATGGAGCATTCTGATGACATGTGTCATGGAGCTTAGTGATGACAAGGGCATGGAGCAATGTGATGCCAAGGGTCATGGAGGATTCTGATGACAAATGTAATGGTGCATTGTGATGACAATGGCTTGGAGCATTGAGATGACAAGGGTCAGGGAGCATTTTGATGACGGGGGTTACGGAACATTGTGATGTCAGGGGTCATCGAACATTGTGATGATAAGTGCATGTAGCACTGTGATGACAGGAGTCATGGAACATTGTGATGACAGGGGTGAGGGAGTATTGTGACGAATAGTGAAGTAACATTGTGATATCAGTGGTGAGAGAGCATTTTGATGAGAAGTTCATGGAGCATGGTGATGACAATGTTTATGGAGCATTGTGATGACAAGATTGTGGAGCACTGTGATGACAAGCGCATGGTGCATTGTGATGACAAGGGTCATGGAGCATTGTGCTGAGAAAGGCATAGAGCATTGTGTTGACAAGGGTGAAAGAGAATTGTGATGAAAAGTTCATGGAGCATTGTGGTTAAAAAGGTCACAGAGACTCTTGATGATGAGGGCATGGACCATTGTGATGACAAAGGTCATGAAGCACTGTGATGACTGGAGTCACGGAGCACTGTGATGACAGGGGTCATGGAGCATTGTGTTGACAAGGAGCATGAAGCATTGTGATGACAAGGGCATGGATCATTGGTCTCATAAATTTCATGTATTATTGTGATGACTGTTGGAATGGTGCATTGTGGTGACAAGGGCATGGAGCATTGTGATGCCAAGTGTCATGGAGGATTCTGATGACAAATGTAATGGTGCATTGTGATGACAATGGCTTGGAGCATTGAGATGACAAGGGTCAGGGAGCATTGTGCTGACAAGTGCATGGAGAATTGTGATAACAAAGGTCATGGAGCATTGTGATGACAAGCTTGTGGAGTATTTTGATGACAGTGGCGTAGAGTATTGTGATGAAAACGGCATGGGGCATTTTGATGAAAAAGGCATGGAGCCTTTTCGTGACAGGGTTCAAGGAGCATTCTGACGACAAGTGTCAGGGAGCATTGTGATGACAAGTGTATTGAGAATTGTGATGACAAAGGTCATGGAGCGTTGTGATGAAAAGTGCATGGAGTATTGTGATGACAGGCATCATGGAGCATTGTGATGACAATTGTTATGGAACATTTTGATCACAAGTTTTTGGAGCATTGTGATGACAGAGGTCATGGATCATTTTGATTTAAAGGAGCATGGAGCATTGTGATTACAGGGGCATGAAGCAATGTGATCCCAAGGTTCATGGAGGATTGTTATGACAATGGTAGTGGAGTATTGTGATGACAAGCGCATAGAGCATTGTAATGACAAGGTCATGAAGCATTTTGCTGACAAAGTCATGGAGCATTGTGATGACAGGTGTCGTGGAACACTGTGATGACAAACGTCACGGATCATTGTGAATACAGGGGTCATGGAGCATTGGGATGACAAGGGCATGGATGATTGTGATGACAAGGGTCATGGAGCATTGGGCTGAAAATGTTCATGGAGTATTGTGATTACAGGGGTCTTGGAGCTTTGTGATGACAGGAGTCCCGGATCATTGTGTTGTCAGGTGTCATGGAGTGTTGTCATCACAGTGGTCATGGAGCATTGTGATGAGAAGGTCAAGGAGCTTTGGGCTGAAAACGTTCATCGAATATTGTGATGACACGGGCCATGGAGGCTTGTGATGACAAGGTACTGGAGCATTGTGATGAGAAGACCATGGAGACTTGTGATGACAAGTCTCATGGAATATTCTGATGAAAAGGGGCATGGTGCATTGTGATTACAGGGGTCTTGGGGCATTGTGATGACAAGGGCTTGGAGCATTGGGATGAGATGGCCATGGAACGTTCTGATGACATGCATCATGGAGCTTTGTTACGACAAGGGCATGGAGCATTGTGATGAAAAAGGCATGGAGCCTTGTCATGACATGGTTCAAGGAGCATACTGAGGACAAGTGTCAGGGAGCATTGTGATGACAAGTGTATTGAGCATTGTGATGAAAAAGGTCATGGAGCATTGTGATGAGAAGACCATGTATAATTGTGATGACGAGCGTCATGGGACGTTGTGATGATAAGTGTTATGGAACATTTTGATCACACGGATTTGGAGCATTGTGATGACAGAGATCATGGAGAATTTTGATTTCATTGTGATGACAATAGCATGAAGCATTTTGATGATGGGCATGGTGCATTGTGATGACCGGGTTCATGGATCATTGAGATGAAAAGGGGCATGGAGCAATGTGATTATAGGGGTCTTGGAGCATTGTTGTTAGAAGGGTCATGGAGCCTTGTGATGACAAGACCATGGAACATCGTGATGGCAGGGGTCATAGAGCATTGTTATGACAGGTTTAATGGAGAATTGTGATGGCAAGGGCATGGAACATTGTGATTACAAGGTCATGGATTATTGTGAAGACAGGTGTCAGGGAGCATTGTGATGGCATATTTCATGTTCCATTGTGATGACAATGGCATGGAGCATTGTGATGCCGAGTGTTATGGAGGATTGTGATGACAAAGGTAATGGAGCATTGTGATGACAAGGGCTTGGAGCAATGTGATGAGAGCGTTCATGGAGCATTTTGATGACAATGACATTGAGCATTTTGATGAAAAGTTCATGGAGCATTGTGGTGACAAATTTCACAGAGCCTTGTGATGATGAGGGCATTGACTTCTGTGGTGACACAGGTCATGGAGTCTTGTGATGACGGGACACACGGAGCATTGTGATGACTGTGGTCATGTAGCATTGTGATGACAGGAGCATGGAGCATTGGTCTGACAAGTTTCATGGATAATTGTGTTGACAGTGGGCATGGCACATTGTGATGACAAGGGCATGGAGCATTGTGATGACAAGGTCATGGAGTATTGTGAAGACAGGTGTCAGGGAGCATTGTGATGGGATATTTCATTTTCCATTGTGATGACAATGGCATGGAGCATTGTGATGCCGAGTGTTATGGAGGATTGTGATGACAAAGGTAATGGAGCATTGTGATGACAAGGGCTTGGAGCATTGTGATGACAAGGGCCATGGAGCATTGTGATGACAAGGGCATGGAGCATTGTGATGACAACGGCCTTTGAGAATTTTGATGAAACGGTCGTGAAGCATTGTGATGACAAAGGCATAGAGCTTGCTATGACAGGGGTCATGGGACATTGCGATGACAAGTGCATGGGGAATTGTGATGACAAGAGCATGTAACATGGAGATGAGAACTGTCATGGAGCATTGTGATGACAAGGACCTGGAGAATTGTGATGACAAGGGACATGGGGCATTGTGATGACCAGGGCATGGAGCATTGTTATGGCAAGACCGTGGAGCACTGTGATGAGAAGACCATGGATAATTCTGGTGACGAGCATCATGGAGCACTGTAATGACAAGGGGCATGGAGCATTGTGATGATAGGTCTCATGGAGCATTGTGATGACCGGGGTCATGGATCATTGTGATGACAAGGGTCATGGAGTATTCTGATGACAAGCTTGTGCAGTATTGTGATGACAAAGCATTTAACACTGTGATGGGAAGTGTCATGGAACATAGTGATGCCAAGAACGTGGAGAATTGTGATGAAAGGGAACATAGAGCATTGTGATGACCAGGGCATGGAGCATTGTGATGGCAAGACCGTGGAGCACTGTGATGAGAAGACCATGGATAATTGTGATGACGAGCGTCATGGAGTGCTATAATGACAAGCGGCATGGAGCATTGTGTTTACAGGGGTCTTGGGGCATTGTGATGACAAGGGCATGGAGCATTGTGAAGAGAAGGCCATGGAGCATTCTGATGAATGCGTCATGGAGCACTGTGATGACAAGTGCATGTAGCATTGTGATTACAGGTGACTTTGAGCATTGTGATGAAAAGGGCATAGATCATTGTGATGAAAAAGGCATGGAGCCCTGTAATGACAGTGTTCGAGGAGCATACTGACGACAAGTGTCAGGGAGCATTGTGATGACAAAGGTTATGGAGCATAGTGATGAGAAGACCATGGATAATTGTGATTATGAGCATCATGGTGTGTTGTGATGAGAAGTGTTATGGAACATTGTGATCCCAACGGTTTGGAGCATTGTGATGACAGAGGTCATGGAGCATTTTGATTTCATTGTGAGGAAAATAGCCTGAAGCATTATGATAATGAGCATGGTGCATTGTGATGATAGGATTCATGGAGCTTTGAGATGAAAAGGGGCATGGAGCATTGTGATAAAAAGTGTCTTGGAGCATTGTGATGAGAAGTCCATGGAACATTCTAATGACATGCGTCATGGAGCTTTGTGATGACAAGGGCATGGAGCATTGTGATTACAGGGGTCTTGGAACATTGTGATGACAAGTGTCATGGAGCCTTGTGAATGACAAGGCCGTGGAACTTTGTGATGGCAGGGGTCATGGAACATTGTTATGACCGGTGTAATGGAGCATTGTGATGAGAAGGACAGGAAGCATTGGTGTGAAATGTTTCATGGATTATTGTGATGAGAGTGGACATGGAGCATTGTGATGACAAGAGCACGGAACACTGTGATACAATGGTCATAGAGGATTGTAATGACAAGGGCATGGAGCATAGTGATGAGAAGGGCATCGAGCATTGTGATGACATGTGTCATGGAGCTTTGTGATGACAAGGGCATGGAGAAATGTGATGAGATGTTTCATGGAGCATTGTGATGACAATGACATGGAGCATTGTGATGTCAAGGGTCAAGGAGATTTGTGATGACAAAAGTCACGGAGCATTTTGATGACAAGGGCGTGGTGCATTGTGAAGAGAAGGCCAGGGAGCATTTTGATGACAGGGTCATGCAGCAATTTGATGAAAATTGTAATGGAATATTTTGATGACAGGGGTTATAGAACATTGGGATGTCAGGGGTCATGGAGCTTTGGGATAAAAAGTGTCATGGAGCATTTTGATGACAGGGGTTGTGGAACATTGTGATGTCAGGTGTCATGGAACATTGTGATGATAAGGGGATGTGGCATTGTGATGACAGGGGTCATGGAACATTGTGATTACAGGGGTCTTGGAGCATTGTGATGAGAAGGGTCATGGAGCCTTGTGATGACAAGGCCATGGAACATCGTGATGGCAGGGGTCATGGAGCATAGTTATGACAGGCGTAATGGAACATTGTGATGGCAATGGCATGGAGGATTGTGATGAGAAGGCCATGGAGCATTCTGATGACATGTGTCATGGAGCTTTGTGATGACAACGGCATGGAGCAATGTGATGAATGCGATCATAGAGCATTGTGATGAAAATGACATGGAGCATTGTGATGCCAAGGGTCATGGATCTTTGTGATGACAAAGGTCATGGAGGATTTTGATGACAAGGGCGTTGTGCATTGTGATGAGAAGGGCAGGGTGCACTGTGATGACAGGGTCATGGAGCAATTGGATGAAATGTGTCATGGAACATTTTGATGACAGGGGTTATGGAACATTGTGATGTCAGGGGTCATCGAACATTGTGATGATATGTGCATGTACAATGGTGATGACAGGAGTCATGGATCATTGTGATGACAGGGGTGAGGGAGTATTGTGACAAATAGTGATGTAACATTGTGATATCTGTGGTGAGAGAGCATTTTGATGAGAAGTGCATGGAGCATTGTGATGACAAGGTTTATGGATCATTGTGATGACAAGATTGTGGAGCACTGTGATGACAAGTGCATGGTGCATTGTGATGACATGTGTCTTGGAGCATCGTGCTGAAAAGCACATGGAGCATTGTGATGACAAGGGTCATGGAGCATTGTGCTGAGAAAGGCATAGAGAATTGTGATGACAAGGATCAAAGAGCATTGTGATGAAAAGTTCATGGAGCATTGTGATGACAAGGGTCATGGAGCATAGTGATAACAAGGGCATGGAGCATTGGTCTAATAAGTTTCATGGATTATTTCGATGACTGTTGCAATGGTGCGTTGTGGTGACAAGGGCATGGAGCATTGTGATGACCAGGTCATGCAGTATTGTGAAGACTGGTGTCAGGGAGCATTGTGTTGACATATGTAATCGCCCATTGTGATGACAATGGCATGGAGCATTGTGATGCCAAGTGTCATGGAGGATTCTGATGACAAAGGTAATGGTGCATTGTGATGACAATAGCTTGGAGCATTGAGATGACAAGGGTCAGGGAGCATTTTGCTGACAAGTGCATGGATAATTGTGATGACAAGTGTCATGGAGCACTGTGATGAGAAGGACATGGATCATTGTGATGAAAAAGGCATGGAGCCTTGTCATAGCAGGGTTCAAGGAGCATACAGATAACAAGTGTCAGGGAGCATTTTGATGACAAGTGTAATGAGCATTGTGATGACAAAGGTCATGGAGCATTTTGATGAGAAGACCATGGATAATTGTGATGACGAGTGTCATGGGGCACTGTGATGACAAGAGTTATGGAATATTGTGATCACAAGGGTTTGGAGCATTGTTATGACAGAGGTCATGGAGCATACTGATTTCATTGTGATGACAATAGCCTGAAGCATTGTGATGATGTCATGGTGCATTGTGATGACACGGTTCATGGATCATTGAGAAGAAAATGGGCATGGAGCTTTGTGATTACAGGGGTCTTGGAGCATTGTGATGAGAAGGGTCATGGAGCCTTGTGATGACAAGGCCACGGAACATCGTGATGGCAGTTGTCATGGAGCATTTTTATGACAGGGGTAATGGAGCATTGTGATGGCAAGCACATGGAGCCTTGTGATGAGAAGGCCATGGAGCATTCTGATGACATGTGTCATGGAGCTTTGTGATGACAAGGGCATGGAGCAATGTGATGAGAGCGTTCATGGAGCATTGTGATGACAATGACATGGAACATTGTGATGCCAAGTGTCATGGATCTTTGTGATGACAAATTACAGGGAGCATTTTGATGACAAGTGTTTGTGCATTGTGATGAGAAGGGCAGGGAGCATTTTGATGACAGGTTCATGGAGCAATTTGATGAAAATTGTCATGGAACATTTTGATGACAGGGGTTATGGAACACTGTGATGTCAGGGTTCATGGAGCATTTTGATGAAAAGGGTCATGGAGCATTTTGATGACAGGGGTTATGGAGCATTGTGATGACAGGTGTCATCGAACATTATGATGATAAGTGCATGTAGCATTGTGATGACAGGGGTCATGGAACATTGTGATAACAGGGGTGAGGGTGTATTGTGACGAATAGTGATGTAACATTTTGATATCTGTTGTGAGAGAGCATTTTGATGAGAAGTGCATGGAGCATTGTGATGACAAGTTTTATGGAGCATTTTGATGACAAGATTGTGGAGCACTGTGATGACAAGCGCATGGTGCATTGTGATGACATGTATCATGGAGCATCTTGCTGACAAGCGCATGGAGCATTGTGATGACAGGTGTCATGGAGCCCTGTGATGACAAGCGTCACGGAGCATTGTGAATACAGGGGTCATGGAGCATTGTGATGACAAGGGCATGGATCATTGTGATGACAACTGTCATGTAGCAGTGGTCTGAAAATGTTCATGGAGTATTGTGATGACAGGGGTCATGGAGCATTGTGATGACAGAGGTAATGGAGTATTTTGATTTCATTGTGCTGACAATAGCTGGAAGCATTATGATGATGGGCATGATGCATTGTGATGACAGGTTTCATGGACCATTGAGTTGAAAACGGGCATGGAGCATTGTGATTACAGGGGTCTGGGAGCATTGTGATGATAAGGGCATGAAACATTTTGATGAGAAGACCATGGAACATTCTGATGACATGTGTCATGGAGCTTTGTGATGACAAGGGCATGGAGCATTTTGATTACAGGGGTCTTGGAGCACTGTGATGACAAGGGTCATGGAGCCTTGTGATGACAAGGCCGTGGAACATTGTGATGGCAGGGGTCATGGAGCATTGTTATGACAGGGGTAATGGAGCACTGTGATGTGAAGGGCATGGAGCATTGTGATTACAAGATTTATGGAGCATGGCGATGACAAATTTGTGGACCGTTGGGATGAAAATCGCGTCGCCCATTGTGATGACAAGGGTTATGGAGCATTTTTCTGACAAAGGCATGGAGCATTGTGATGACAAGGGTCTCGGAGCATTGTGATGGAAAGTTCATGGAACATTGTGGTTACAAAGGTAACAGAGCCTTTTGATGACGCGAGCATTGACCATTGTGATGACAAATTTTATGAAGAATTGTGATGACAGGAGTCACGGAGCATTGTGATGACAGGGGTCATGGAGTAATGTGATGACAAGGGCATGGAGCATTGTGCTAAGAAAGGCATAGTGCATTGTGATGACAAGTGTCAAAGAGCATTGTGATGAAATGTTCATGGAGCATTGTGCTTAAAAAAGTCACAGAGACTCTTGATGATGAGGGCATAGACCACTGTGATGACAAAAGTCATGGAGCATTGTGATGACTGGAGTCACGGAGCATTGTGATGACAGGGGTCATGGAACATTGTGATAACAAGGGCATGGAGCATTGTGATGACAAGGGCATGGAGCACTGGTCTAATAATTTTCATGGAGTATTGCGATGACACTTGGAATGGCGCATTGTGATGACAACGCATGTTGCACTGTGATGACCAGGTCTTGCAGTATTGTGAAGAGACGTGTGAGGGAGCACTGTGATGACATATGTAATGGCCCATTGTGAAAACAACGGCCTGGAGCATTGTGATGCCAAGTTTCATGGAGGATTCTGATGACAAAGTTAATGGAGCTTTGTGATGACAAGTGTTAGGGAGCATTGTGCTGTCAAGTGCATGGAGAATTGTGATGACAACGGTCTTGGAGCATTCTGATGACAAGCTTGTTGACTATTTTGATGACAATGGCATGGAGCATTGTGAAGAAAATGGCATGGGGCATACTGATGAAAAAGGCATGGAGCCTTTTCGTGACAGGGTTCAAGGAGCATTCTGACGACAAGTGCCAGGGAGCACTATGATGACAAGTGTATTGAGAATTGTGATGACAAAGGTCATGGAGCATTGTGATGAAAAGGGCATGGAGTATTGTGATGGCAGGCATCATGGAGCATTGTGATGACAAGTGTTATGGAACATTGTGATTCCAAGTGTTTGGAGCATTGTGATGACAGGGGTCATGGATCATTTTGATTTCAAAGTGCATGGAGCATTGTGATTACAAGGGCATGAAGCAATGTGATCCCAAGGTTCATGGAGGTTTGTGATGACAATGGTAATGGAGTATTGTGATGACAAGCGCATAGAGCATTGTAATGACAATGTCATGTAGCATTTTGCTGACAAAGGCATGGAGCATTGTGATGCCAAGTGTCATGGAGCATTGGGCTGAAAATGTTCATCGAGTATTGTGATGACATGGGTCACGGAGCATTGTGATGAGTAGGGAATGGAGCATTGTGATGACAAGTGTTCTGGATCATTGTGTTGTCAGGTGTCATGGAGTGTTGTGATGACAGTGGTCATGGAGCATTTTTATGATATTTTTCATGGAGCATTGTGATGAGAATTTCATGGAGCATTGGGCTGAAAATATTCATGGAGTATTGTGATGACAGGGGTCATGGAGCATTGTGATGACAAGGGAATGCAGCATGGTGATGACAAGGTCCTGGAGCATTGTGATGATAAAAGCATGGAGACTTGTGATGACAAGTCTCATGGAGCATTGTGATGAAAAGGGGCATGGAGCATTGTGATTACAGGGGTCTTCTAGCATTGTGATGACAAGGGCCTGGAGCATTGTGAGGAGAAGGCCATGGAGCATTCTGATGACATGCCTCATTGAGCTTTGAGATGACAAGGGCATGGAGCACTGTGATTACAGGTGTCTTGGAACACTGTGATGAAAAGGCATGGATCATTGTGATCAAAAGCCATGGAGCCTTGTCATGACAGGGTTCAAGGAGCATACTGACGACAAGTGTCAGGGAGCATTGTGATGACAATTGTATTGAGAATTGTGATGACAAAGGTCATGGAGCATTGTGATGAGAAGACCATGAATAATTGTGATGATGAGCGTCATAGGGTGTTGTGATGTTAAGTGTTATGGAACATTGTGATCACAAGGGTTAGGAGCATTATGATGACAGGGGTCATGGATAATTTTGATTTCATTGTGATGACAATATCCTGAAGCATTTTGATGATGGGCATGGAGCATTCTGATAAGATGCTTCATGGAACATTGAGATGAAAAGTAGTATGGAGCATTGTGAATACAGGGGTGTTGGAGCATTTTCATGACAAGGGCATGGAGGATTGTGATGAGAAGGCCATGGAACATTCTGATGGCATGCATCATGGGGCTTGGTGATGACAAGGGCATGGAGCATTGTGTGGAGAAGGACATGGAACATTCTGATGACATGTGTCATGGAGCTTTGTGATGACAAGGGCATGGAGCATTGTGATTACAGGGGTCTTGGAGCATTGTGATGACAAGGGTCATGGAGCCTTGTGATGACAGGGTCATGGAACATTGTGTGGGCAGGTGTCATGGAGCATTGATATGACAGAAGTAATGGAGCATTGTGATGAGAAGGACATTGAGCATTGGTCTGAAAGTTTTCATGGATTTTTCTGATGAGATTGGGCATATAGCACTGTGATGACAAGGGCACGGAACACTGTGATACATGGGTCGTGGAGGATTGTAATGACAAGGGCATGGAGCATTGTGATGAGAAGGGCATCGAGCATTGTGATGACAAGTGTCATGGAGCTTTGTGATGACAAGGGCATGGAGCCATGTGATGAGAGTGTTCATGGAGCATTGTGATGACAATGACATGTAGCATTGTGATGCCAAGGGTCATGGAGCTTTGTGATGACAAAGTCATTGAGCATTTTGATGACAAGGGTGTGGTGCATTGTGATGAGAAAGGCAGGGAGCATTTTGATGACAGGGTCATGCAGCAATTTGTTGAAAAGTGTAATGGAACATTTTGATGACATGGGTTATAGAACATTGTTATGCCAGGGGTCATGGAGCTTTGGGATGAAAAGGGTCATGGAGCATTTTGATGACAGGGGTTATGGAACATTGTGATGTCATGGGTCATGGAACATTGTGATGATAAGTGGATGTAGCATTGTGATGACAGGGGTCATGGAACATTGTGATAACCGGGGTGAGTGGGGATTGTGACGACTAGTGATGGAACATTGTGATATCTCATGTGAGAGAGCATTTGGATGAGAAGTTCATGCAGCATTGTGATTACAAGTTTTATGGAGCATAGCGATGACAAGGTTGTGGATCATTGTGATGAAAAGTGCATGGCACTTTGTGATGACAACGGTCATGGAGCATTGTCCTGACAAAGGCATGGAGCATTGTGATGACAAGGGTCACGGAGAATTGTGATGAAATGTTCATGGAGCATTGTGTTTACAAAGGTCACAGAGCCTTGTGATGACGCACGCATGGACCGTTGTGATGACAATCGTTATGAAGCATTGTGATGACTGGAGTCACGGAGCATTGTGATGACAGGGGTCATGGAGCATTGTGATAACAAGGGTATGGAGCATTGTGATGACAGTGGCATGGAGCATTGGTCTGACAAGTTTCATAGATTATTGTGATGACATTGGACATGGTGCATTGTGATGACAAGGGCATGGAGCATTTTGATGAGAAGGCCATGGAACATTCTGATGACATGTGTCATGGAGCTTTGTGATGACAAGGGCATGGAGCATTTTGATTACAGGGGTCCTGGAGCATTGTGATGACAAGTGTCATGGAGCCTTGTGATGACAAGGGCGTGGAACATTGTGATGGCAGGGGTCATGGAGCATTGTTATGACAGGGGTCATGGAGCATTGTGATGACAAGGGCATGGAGCATTGTGATGACCGGGTCATTGAAGATTGGTCTGACAAGTTTCCTAGATTATTGTGATGACAGTGTACAAGGTTCATTGGGATGACAAGGGCATGGAGCATTGTGATGACAAGGGCATGGAGTATTGTGAAGACAGGTGTCAGGGAGCATTGTGATGACATATGTCATGGTCCATTGCGATGACAATGGCATGGAGCATTGTGATGCCAAATGTAATGGAGGATTGTGATGACAAATATAATGGAGCATTGTGATGACTAGGGCTTGGAGCATTATGTTGACAAGGGCCATTGAGAATTTTCATGAAAATGTCGTGAAGCATTGTGATGATAAGGTCCTGGAGAACTGTGATGAGAAATTCATGGAGCCTTGTGATGACAAATCTCATGGAGCATACTGATGAAAAGGGGCATGGAGCATTCTGATTACAGGCGTTTTGGAACATTATGATAACTATGGCATGGAGCATTGTGATGACAAGTGCATGGACAATTGGTCTAATAATTTTCATGGATTATTGTGATGACAGTTGGAATGGTGCATTGTGATGACAAGGGCATGGAGCATTGTGATGACCAGGTTATGCATTATTGTGATGAGAGGTGTCATGGAGCATTGTGATGACATATGTATTGGCTCATTGTGATGACAATATCATGGAGCATTGTGATGCCAAGTGTCATGGAGGATTCTGATGACAAAGGTAATGGAGCTTTGTGATGAAAATGGCTTGAAGCATTGTGATGACAAGGGTCAGGAAGCATTGTTCTGACAAGTGCATGGAGAATTGTGATGACAATGGTCATGGAGCATTCTGATGACAAGCTTGAGGAGTATTTTGATGACAATGGCATGGAGCACTGTGATGAAAATGGCATGGGGTTTTGTGATGAAATATGCATGGAGCCTTTTTGTGACAGGTTTCAAGGAGCATTATGACGACAAGTGTCAGGGAACATTGTGATGACAAGTGTATTGAGAATTGTGATGACAAAGGTCATGGAGCATTGTGATGAAAAGGGCATGGATTATTGTGATGACAGGCATCATGGAGCGTTGTGATGACAACTGTTATGGAACATTGTGATCACAAGTGTTTGTAGCATTGTGATGACAGAGGACATGGATCATTTTGATTTCAAGGAGCATGGAGCTTCGGGATGACAAGGGCATGAAACAATGTGATCCTAGGTTCATGGAGGATTGTGATGACAATGGTAATGGAGTATTGTGATGACAAGCGAATAGAGCATTGTAATGGCAAGGTCATGTAGCATTTGCAGACAAAATCATGGAGCATTGTGGTGACAGGTGTCATGGAGCATTGTGATGACAAGCGTCACGGAGCATTGTGAATACAGGGGTCATGGAGCATTGGGATGACAAGGGCATGGATGATTGTGATGAAAAGTGTCATGGAGCATTGTGATGACTAGGGAATGGAGCATTGTGATGACAAGAGTCCCGGATCATTGTGTTGTCAGGTGTCATGGAGTGTTGTGATGACAGTGGTCATGGAGCATTTTGATGATATTTGACATGGAGCACTGTGATGAGAATTTCATGGAGCATTGGGCTGAAAATGTTCATGGAGTATTGTGATGACAGGGGTCATGGAGCATTGTGATGACAAGGGAATGGAACATTGTGATGACAAGGTCCTGGAGCACTGTGATGATAAGAGCATGGAGATTTGTGATGACAAGTCTCATGGAGCATTCTAATGAAAAGGGGCATGGAGCATTGTGATTACAGGGGTCTTGGAGCATTCTGATGACATGTGTCATGGAGCTTTGTGATGACAAGGGCATGGAGCACTGTGATTACAGGGGTCTTGGAGCATTGTGATGAAAAGGGCATGGATCATTGTGATGAAAAGGCATGGATCCTTGTCATGACAGGGTTCAAGGAGCATACTGACGACATGTGTCAGGGAGCATGGTGATGACAAGTGTACTGAGAATTGTGATGACAAAGTTCATGGAGCATTGTGATGAGAAGACCATGGATAATTGTGATGATGAGCGTCATAGTGTGTTGTGATGATAAGTGTTATGGAACTTTGTGATCACAAGGATTTGGAGCATTATGATGACAGTGGTCTTGGATAATTTTGATTTCATTGTGATGACAATAGCCTGAAAAATTATGATGATGGGCCTGGTGCATTTTGATGACAGGCTTCATGGAGCATTGAGATGAAAAGGAGCATGGAGCATTGTGATTACAGGTGTCTCGGAGCACTGTCATGACAAGGGCATATAGCATTGTGATGAGAAGGCCATGGAACATTCTGATGGCATGCGTCATGGAGCTTTGCGATGACAAGGGCATGGAACATTATGATTACAGCGGTTTGGAGCATTGTGATGACAAGGATCATGGAGATTTGTGATGACAAGGCCATGGAACATTGTGATTGCAGGGGTCATGGAGCATTGTTATGACATAGGTAATGGATCATTGTGATGAGAAGGGCATTGAGCATTGGTCTGAAATATTTCATGGATTACTGTGATGAGAAGGGCATTGAGCATTGTGATGACAAGTGTCATGGAGCTTTGTGATGACAAGGGCAGGGAGCAATGTGATGAGAAGGTTCATGGAGCATTGTGATGACAATTGCATGGAGCATTTTGATGCCAATGGTCATGGAGCTTTGTGATGATTGATGTCATGGAGCATTTTGATGACAAGTGTGTGGTGCATTGTGATGAGAAAGGCAGGGAGCATTTTGATGACAGGGTCATGCAGCAATTTGAAGAAAAATGTAATGGAACATTTTGATGACAGGGGTTATAGAACATTGTGATGCCAGGGGTCATGGAGCTTTGGGATGAAAACTGTCATGGAGCATTTTGATGACAGTGGTTATGGAACATTGTGATGTCAGGGGTCATAGAACATTGTGCTGATAAGAGGACGTAGCATTGTGATGACAGGGGTCATGGAACATTGTGATAACAGGGGTGAGGGAAGATTGTGATGATTAGTGATGGAACATTGTGATATCTCATGTGAGAGAGCATTTGGATGAGAATTGCATGGAGCATTGTGCTTACAAGATTTATGGAGCATAACGATGACAAGGTTGTGGATCATTGTGATGAAAAGCGCATGGCAAACTGTGATGACAAGGGTCATGGAGCACTGTTCTGACAAAGGCATGGAACATTGTAATGACAAGGGTCACGCAGCATTGTGATGAAAATTTCATGGAGCATTGTGGTTACAAATGTCACAGAGCCTTGTCATGACGCGGGCATGGACCGCTGTGATGACAAACGTTATGAAGCATTGTGATGACTGGAGTCACGGAGCATTGTGATGACAAGGGTCATGCAGCATTGTGATGACAAGGGCATGGAGCATTGTGATGACAGGGGCATGGAGCATTGGTCTGACAAGTTTCATAGATTATTGTTATGACATTGGACATGGTGCATTGTGATGACAAGGGCATGGAGCCTTTTGATTTGAAGGCCATGGAACATTCTGATGACATGTGTCATGGAGCTTTGTGATGACAAGGGCATGGAGCATTGTGATTACAGGGGTCTTGGAGCATTGTGATGACAAGCGTCATGGAGCCTTGTGATGACAAGGCAGTGGAACATTGTGATGGCAGGGGTCATGGAGCTTTGTTATGACAGGGGTCATGGAGCATTGTGATGACAAGTGCATGGAGCATTGTGATGACAGGGGCATGGAGCATTGGTCTGACAATTTTCCTAGACTATTGTGATGACAGTGGACATGGTGCATTTTGATGACAAGGGCATGGAGCATTGTGATGACAAGGGCATGGAATATTGTGAAGACTGGTGTCAGGGAGCATTGTGATGACATATGTCATGGTCCATTGCGATGACAATGGCATGGAGCATTTTGATGCCAAATGTAATGGAGGATTGTGATGACAAATATAATGGAGCATTGTGATGAGTAGGGCTTGGAGCATTATGATGACAAGTGCCATTGAGGATTTTCACGAAAATGTCGTGAAGCATTGTGATGACAAGGTCCTGGAGCATTGTGATGAGAAAACCATGGAGACTTGTGATGACAAATCTCCTGGAGCATACTGATGAAAAGGGGCATGGAGCATTCTGATTACAGGGATTTTGGAACTGTGTGATAACTAGGACATGGAGCATTGTGATGACAAGGGCATGCAGCATTGGTCTAATAAGTTTCATGGATTATTGTGATGAAACTTGGAATGGCGCATTGTGATGACAAGGGCATGGAGCATTGTGATGACAAGGTCATGCATTATTGTGAAGAGAGCTGTCAGGGAGCATTGTGATGACATATGTAATGGCCCATTGAGATGACTATGGCATGGAGCATTGTGATGTCAAGTGTCATGGAGGATTCTGATGACAAAAGTAATGGAGCATTGTGATGACAAGGGCATGGAGCATTGTGATGACAAAGGTCAGGGTGCATTGTGCTGACAAGTGCATGGAGAACTGTGATGACAAGGGTCATGGAGCATTCTGATGATAATCTTGTAGAGTATTTTTGTGACAATGGCATGGAGCATTGTGATGAAAATCGCATGGGGCTTTGTGATGAAAATTGCATGGAGCCTTTTCATAACAGGGTTCAAGGAGCATTCTGATGACAAGTGTCAGGGAGCATTGTGATGACAAGTGTATTGAGAATTGTGATGACAAAGGTCATGGAGCATTGTGATGAAAAGAGCATGGATTATTGTCATGGCAGGCATCATGGAGCATTGTGATGACAAGTGTTATGGAACATTGTGATCACAAGGGCTTGGAGCATTGTGATGACAGAGGTCATGGATCATTTTATTTCAAGGTGCATGGAGCATTGTGATGCCAAGGGCATGAAGCAATGTGAACCCAAGGTGCATGGAGGAATGTGATGACAATGGTAATGGAGTATTGTGATGACAAGTGCATAGAGCATTGTAATGACAAGGTCATGTAGCATTTTGCTGACAAAGGCATGGAGCATTGTGATGACAGGTGTCATGGAGCACTGTGAATACAGGGGTCATGGAGCATTGGGATGGCAAGGGAATGGACCATTGTGATGACAAGAGTCATGGAGCATTGGGCTGAAAATATTCATGGAGTATTGTGATGACTGGGGTCATGGAGCATTGTGATGTGTAGGGAATGGAGCACTGTGATGACAAGAGTCCCGGATCATTGTGTTGTCAGGTGTCATGGAGTGTTGTGATGACAGTGGTCATGGAGCATTTTGATGATATTTGTCATGGAGCATTGTGATGAGAATTTCATGGAGCATTGGGCTGAAAATGTTCATGGAGTATTGTGATGGCAGGGGACATGGAGCGTTGTGATGACAAGGGAATGGAGAATGGTGATGACAAGGTCCTAGAGCATTGTGATGAGAAGACCATGGAGACTTGTGATGATAAGTCTCATGGAGCATTCTGATGAAAAGGGGCATGGAGCATTGTGATTACATGGGTCTTGGAGCATTGTGATGACAAGGGCATAGAGCATTGTGAGGAGAAGGCCATGGAGCATTCTGATGACATGTGTCATGGAGCATTGTGATGAAAAGGGCATGAAGTATTGTGATGACAGGGGTCATAGAGCCTTGTGATGACAAGGCCGTGGAACAATGTGATGGCAGGCGTCATGGAGCATTTTTATGACAGAGGTAATGGAGCATTGTGATGACAAGCGTCACGGAACTTTGTGAATACAGGGTTCATGGAGCATTGGGATGACAAGGGCATGGATGATTGTGATGACAAGGGTCATGGAGGATTGGGCTGAAAATGTTCATGGAGTATTTTGATGACAGGGGTCATGGAGCATTGTGCTGATAAGGGGATGTAGCATTGTAATGACAGGTGTCATGGAAATTTGTGATAACAGGGTTCAGGGAGGATTGTGATGACTAGTGATGGAACATTGTGATATCCCATGTGAGAGAGCATTTGGATGAGAAGTGCATGGAGAATTGTGATTACAAGGTTTATGGAGCATAGCAATGACAAGTTTCTGTATCACTGTGATGGAATGCGCATGGCACAATGTGATGACAAGGGTCATGGAGCATTGTTCTGACAAAGGCATGGAGCATTGTGATGACAAGTGTCACGGAGCATTGTGATGAAAAGGGCGTGGAGCATTGTGATGAAAGGGGCATGGAGAATTGGTGTGACAAGTTTCATAGATTACTGTGATGACAGTGGGCATGTAGATTGTGATGACAAGGACATGGAGCATTGTGATGACAAGGGCATGGAGTATTGTGAAGACGTGTCATGGAGCATTGTGATGACATATGTAATGGTCCATTGTGATGACAATGGCATGGAGCATTGGTCAAATAAGTTTCATGGATTATTGTGATGACAGTTGAAATGGCGCATTGTGATGACAAAGGCATGTAGCATTTAGATGACCAGGTCATGCTGTATTGTGAAGAGAGGTGTCAGGGAGCATTGTGATGACATATGTAATGGCCCATTGTGATGACAATGGCATGGAGCATTGTGATGCAAAGTGTCATGGAGGATTCTGAGGACAAAGGTAATGGAGCAATGTGATGACAATGGCTTGGAGCATTGTGATGACAAGGGTCATGGCGAATTCTGATAAAAGGCTTGTGGAGTATTTTGATGACAATGGCATGGTGCATTGTGATGAAAATGGCATGGGGCTTTGTGATGAAAAAAGCATGGAGCCTTTTTGTGACAGGGTTCAAGGAGCATTCTGATGACAAGTGTCAGGGGGCATTGTGATGACAAGTGTATCGAGAATTGTGATGAAAAAGGTCATGGAGCATTGTGATGAAAAAGGCATGGAGTATTGTGATGACAGGCATCATGCACCGTTGTGATGACAAGTGTTATGGAACACTGGGATCACAAGTGTTTGGAGCATTGTGATGACAGATGTCATGGATCATTTTGATTTCAAGGGGCATGGTGCATTGTGATGACAAGGGCATGAAGCAATGTGATTCCAAGTTTCATGGAGGTTTGTGATGAAAATGGTAATGGAGTATTGTGATGACAAGCACATAGAGCATTGTAATGAAAAGGTCATGTATCATTTTGCTGACAAAGGCATGGAGCATTGTGATGACAGGTGTCATGGAGCAGTGTGATGACAAGCATCACGGAGCATTGTGAATACAGGGGTCATGGAGCATTGGGATGACAAGGGCATGGATCATTGTGATGACAAGTGTCATGGAGCATTGGGCTGAAAATTTTCATGGATTATTGTGATGACAGGGGTCATTCTGCATTGTGATGACAAGAGTCCCGGATCATTGTGTTGTCAGGTGTCATGGAGTGTTGTGATGACAGAGGTCATGGAGCACTGTGATGATATTGGTCATGGAGCATTGTGATGAGAAGTTCATGGAGCATTGGGCTGAAAATTTTCATGGAGTATTGTGATGACAGTGGTCATGGAGCATTGTGATGACAAGGGAATGAAGCATGGTGATGACAAGGTCCTGTAGCATTGTGATGTGATGACCATGGAGACTTGTGGTGACAAGTCTCATGGAGCATTCTGATGAAAAAGGGCATGGAGCACTGTGATTACAGGGGTCTTGGACCATTGTGATGACAAGGGTCATGGAGCCTTGTCATGACAAGCCGGTGGAACATTGTGATGGCAGGGGTCATGGAGCATTGTTATGACAGAGGTAATGGATCATTGTGATGATAACGGCAAGGAGCATTGTGATGACCAGGTCATGCAGTATTGTGAAAAGAGGTGTCAGGGAGCACTGTGATGAGATATGTAATGGCCCATTGTGATGACAATGGCATGGAGCATTGTGATGCCAAGTGTCATGGAGGATTCTGATGACAAAGGTAATGGAGTATTGTGATGACAATGGCTTGGAGCATAGTGATGTCAAGGGTCAGGGAGCATTCTGCTGACAAGTGCAAGGAGAATTGTGATGACAAGGGTCATGGAGCATTCTGATGACAAGCTTGTGGAGTATTTTGATGACAATGGCATGGAGCATTGTGATGAAAACGGCATGGGGCTTTGTGATGAAAAATGCATGGAGCCTTTTTGTGACAGGGTTCAAAGAGCATTCTGAGGACAAGTGTCAGGGAACATTGTGATGAGAACTGTATTGAGAATTGTGATGACAAGGGTCTTGGAGCATTCTGATGACAAGCTTGTGGGGTATTTTGAGGACAATGGCATGGAGTATTGTGATGAAAACGGCAAGGGGCTTTGTGATGAAAAAGGCATGGAGCCTTTTCGTGACAGGTTTCAAGGAGCATTCTGACGACAAGTGTCAGGGAACATTGTGATGACAAGTGCATTGAGAATTGTGATGACAAAGTTCATGGAGCATTGTGATGAAAATACCATCGAGTATTGTGATGATAGGCATCATGGAGCATTGTGATGCCAAGTGTTATGGAACATTGTGATCACAGGGGATTGGAGCATTGCGATGACAGAGGTCATGGATCATTTTGATTTCAAGGAGCATGGAGCATTGTGATGACAATGGCATGAAGCAATGTGATCCCAAGGTTCATGGAGGATAGTGATGACAATGGTAATGGAGTATTGTGATGACAAGCGCATAGAGCATTGTAATGACAAGGTCATGTAGCATTTTGCTGAAAAAGGCATAGAGGATTGTGATGACTGGTGTCATGGAGCCCTGTGATGACAAGCATAACAGAGCATTGTGAATACAGTGGTCATGGAGCATTGGGACGACAAGGGCATGGATCATTGTGATGACAGGTGTCATGGAGCACTGTGATGACAAGCATCACGGAGCATTGTGAATACAGGTGTCATGGAGCATTGGGGTGACATATGGCATGGTCCATTGAGGTGACAATGGCAGGGAGCATTGTGATGCCAAATGCAATGGAGGATTGTGATGACAAATATAATGGAGCATTTTGATGACTAGGGCTTGGAGCATTATGATGACAAAACCATGGAGCCATGTGATGACAAGTCTCATGGAGCATACTGATGAAAAAGGGCATGCAGCATTGTGATTACAGGGGTCTTGGAACTTTGTGATGACAAGGGCATGGAGCATTGTGAGGAGAAGTCCAAGGAGCATTCTGATGGCATGCATCATTGAGCTTTGTGGTGACAAGGGCATGGAGCATCGTGATAACATGGGTCTTGGAGCATTGTGATGAAAAGGGCATGGATCATTGTGATGAAAAAGGCATGGAGCCTTGTCATGACAGGGTAAAAGGAGCATACAGACAACAAGTGTCAGGGAGCAGTTTGATGACAAGTGTATTGAGCATTGTGATGACGAAGGTCATGGAGCATTGTGATGAGAAGACCATGGATAATTGTGATTACGAGCGTCATGGGGCACTGTGATGACAAGTGTTATGGAATATTGTGATCACAAGGGTTTGGAGCATTGTGATGACAGAGGTCATGGAGCATTTTGATTTCATTGTGATGACAATAGCATGACGCATTATGATGATGGGCATGGTGCATTGTGATGACCGGTTTCATGGATCATTGAGATGAAAAGGGGCATAGAGCATTGTGATTACAGTGTTCTTGGAGCATTGTGATGAGAAGGGTCATGGAGCCCTGTGATGAATAGGCCATGGAACATCGTGATGGCAGTGGTCATGGAGCATTGTTATGACAGGGATATTGGAGCATTGTGATGGCAAGGGCATGGAGCATTGTGATGAGAAGGTCATGGAGCATTCTGATGACATGTGTCATGTAGCTATGTGAAGTCAAGGGCATGGAGCAATGGGATGAGAGCGTTCATGGAGCATTGTGATGACAATGACATGGGACCTTTTGATGCCAAGGGTCATGGATCTTTGTGATGACAATGGTCATGGAGCATTTTGATGGCAAGGGCTTTGTGCATTGTGATGAGGAAGGCAGGGAGCATTGTGATGACAGGGTCATGGAGAAATTTGATGAAAAGTGTCATGGAACGTTTTGATGACAGGTGTTATGGAACATTGTGATGTCATGGGTCATCGAACATTGTGATGATAAGTGCATGTAGCATTGTGATGACAGGAGTCATGGAACATTCTGATGACAGGGGTGAGGGAGTATTGTGACAAATAGTGATGTAGCATTGTGATATCAGTGTTGAGAGAGCATTTTGATGAGAAGTGCATGGAGCATTGTGATGAAAATTTTATGGAGCATTGTGATGACAAGATTGTGGAGCACTGTGATGATAAGCGCATGGTGCATTGTGATGACATGTGTCATGGAACATTGTGCTGACAAGCGCATGGAGCATTGTGATGACCAGGGTCATGGAGCATTGTGCTGAGAAGGGCATAGAGCATTGTGATGACAAGGGTCTAAGAGCATTGTGATGAAAAGTTCATGGAGCACTGTGATGACTGGAGTCACGGAGCATTGTGATGAGAGGGGTCATGGAGCATGGTGATAAAAAGGTCATGGAGCATTGTGATGAAAATGGCATGGAGTATTGTGATGACAGGCATCATGGAGCATGGTGATGACAAGTGTTATGGAACATTGTGATCACAAGGGTTTGGAGCATTGTGATGACAGAGGTCATGGATCATTTTGATTTCAAGGCACATGGAGCACTGTGATGACAAGGGCATGAAGCAATGTGATCCCAAGGTTCAAGGAGGATTGTGATGACAATGGTAATGGAGTATTGTGATGACAAGCACATAGAGCATTGTAATGACAAGGTCATTTAGCATTTTGCTGACAAAGGCATGGAGCATTGTGATGACAGGTGTCACGGAGCACTGTGATGACAAGCGTCAAGGAGCATTGTGAATACAGGGGTCATGGAGCATTGGGATGACAAGGGCATGGATCATTGTGATGACAAGGTTCATGGAGCATTGGGCTGAAAATGTTCATGGACTATTGTGATGACAGGGGTCATGGAGCATCGTGATGACTAGGGAATGGAGCATTGTGATGATAAGAGTCCCGGATCATTGTGTTTTCAGGTGTTATGGATGGTTGTGATGACAGTGGTCATGGAGCATTGTGATGAGAATGTCATGTAGCATTCGGCTGGAAATGTTAATGGATTATTGTAATGACAGGGGTCATGGAGCATTGTGATGACAAGGGAATAGAGCATGGTGATGACAAGGTCCTGGAGCATTGTGATGAGATGACCATGGAGACTTGTGATGCCATGTCTCATGGAGCATTCTGATGAAAAAGGGCATGGAGCATTGTGATTACAGCGGTCTTGGAGCATTGTTTTGACAAGGGCATGGAGCATTGTGAGGAGAAGGCCATGGAGAATTCTGATGACATGCGTCATGGAGCTTTGTGCTGACAAGGCCATGGAGCATTGTGATAACAGGGGTCTTGGAAAATTGTGATGAAAAGGCATGGATCATTGTGATGTAAAAGGCATGGAGCCTTGTCATCACAGGGTTCAAGGAGCATACTGACGACAGTTGTCAGGGAGTATTGTAATGACAAGTGTATTGAGCATTGTGATGACAATGATCATGGAGCATTGTGATGAGAACACCATGGCCAACTGTGATGATGATCGTCATGGGGTGTTGTGATGATAAGTGTTATGGAACATTGTGATCACAAGGGTTTGGAGCATTATGATGACAGAAGTCATGGAGAATTTTGATTTCATTGTAGTGACAATAGCCTGAAACATTATGAAGATGGGCATGGTGCATTGTGATGACAGGGTTCTTGGAGCATTGAGATGAAAAGGGGCATGGAGCATTGTGATTACAGGGGTCTTGGAGCATTGTGATGACAAGGGCATGGAACATTGTGATGAGAAGGCCATGGAACCTTCTGATGACATGCGTCATGGAGCTTTGTTATGACAAGGGCATGGAGAATTTTGATTACATGTTTCTTGGAGCATTGTGATGACAAGGGTCATGGAGCCTTGTGATGACAAGGCCGTGGAACATTGTGATGGCAGTGGTCGTGGTGCATTGTTATGACAGAGGTAATGGAGCATTGTGATGAGAAGGGCATTGAGCATTTGTTTGAAATATTTCATATTTTATTGTGATGAGAGTGGACTGGAGCATTGTGATGACAAGGGCATGGAACACTGTGATACATGGGTCATGGAGGATTGTAATGACAAGTGCATGGAGCAATGTGATGAGAGGGTACATGGAGCATTGTGATGACAATGCCATGGAACATAGTGAGGAAAAGACCATGGAGCATTCTGATGACATGCGTCATGGAGCTTTTGATGAAAAGTGCATGGAGCATTGTGATTACAGTTGTCTTGGAGCATTGTGATGAAAAGGGCATGGATCATTGTGATGAAAGAGGCATGGAGCCTTGTCATGAAAGTGTTCAAGGAGCATACTGACGACAAGTGTCAGGGAGCATTGTGAAGACAAGTGTATTGAGCATTGTGATGAAAAAGATCAGGGAGCATTGGGATCAGAAGACCAAGGATAATTGTGATGATGATCGTCATGGGGTGTGGTGATGATAAATGTTATGGAACACTGTGATCACAAGGGTTTTGAGCATTATGATGACAGAGGTCATGGATACTTTTGATTTCATTGTAATGACAATAGCCTGAAGCATTATGATGTTGGGCGTGGTGCATTGTGATGACAGGGTTCATGGAGCATTGAGATGAAAAGGGGCATGGAGCATTGTGATTACAGAGGTCTTGTAGCATTGTGATGACAAGCGCATAGAGCATTGTAATGACAAGATCATGTAGAATTTTGCAGACAAATGCATGGAGCACTGTGATGACAGTTGTCATGGAGCACTGTGATGACATGTGTCATGGAGCATTGTGAATACAGGGGTCATGGATCACTGTGATGACAAGGGTCATGGAGCATTGGGCGGAAAATGTTCATGGAGTATTGTGATGACAGGGGTCATGGAGCATTGTGATGACAGAGGTCATGGAGAATTTTGATTCCATTGTGATGACAATAGCCGGAAGCATTATGATGATGGGCATGATGCATTGTGATGACAGGGTTCATGGAGCATTGAGATGAAAAGGGGCATGGAGCATTTTGATTACAGGGGTCTTGGAGCATTGTGATGACAAGGGCATGGAGCATTTTGATGAGAAGGCCATGGAACATTCTGATGACATGTGTCATGGAGCTTTGTGATGACAAGGGCATGGAGCTTTGTGAATACAGGTGTCTTGGAGCCTTGTGATGACAAGGCCGTGGAATATTGTGATGGCAGTGGTCAAGGAGCATTGTTATGAGAGGTGTAATGGAGCACTGTGATGAGAAGGGCATGGAGCATTGTGATTACAAGTTTTATGGAGCATTGCAATGACAAATTTGTTGACCTTTGGGATAAAAATCGCGTGGCACATTGTGATGACAAGGGTCATGGAGCATTTTTCTGACAAAGGCATGGAGCACTGTGATGACAAGTGTCACAGAGCATTGTGATGAAAAGTTTATGAATCATTGTGGTTAAAAAGGTCACAAAGCCTTGTGATGACGCGGGAATGGGCCATTGTTATGACAAATGTTATGAAGCATTGTGATGACTGGAGTCAAGGAGCATTGTGATGACAGGGTCATGGAGCATTGTGATGACATGGGCATGGAGCATTTTGCTGAGAAAGGCGTAGATCACTGTGATGTCAATGGTCAAAGAGCATTGTGATGAAAAGTTCATGGAGCATTGTGGTTAAAAAGGTCACAGAGACTGTTGTTGATGAGGGAATGGAACATTGTGATGACAAAGGTCATGAATCATTGTGATGAGTGGAGTCACGGAGCATGGTGATGACAGGGGTCATGGAGCATTGTGATAACAAGGGCATGGAGCATTGTGATGACAAGGGCATGGAGCATTGGTCTAATATGTTTCATGGATTATTGCGATGACATTTGGTATGGCACATTGTGATGACAAGGGCATGGAGCATTGTGATGACCTGGTCATGCATTATTGTGAAGAGAAGTGTCAGGGAGCATTGTGATGACATATGTAATGGCCCATTGTGATGACAATGGCATGGAGCATTGTGATGCCAAGTGTCATGGAAGATTCTGATGACAAAGGTAATGAAGCATTGTGATGACAATGGCTTGGAGCATTGTGATGAGAAGGGTCAGGGAGCATTGTGCTGACAAGTGCATGGAGAATTGTGATGACAAGGGTCATGGAGCATTCTGGTGACAAGCTTGTGGAGTATTTTGATTACAAAGGCATGGAGCATTGTGATGAAAATGGCATGGGGCAATGAGATGAAAAAGGCATGTAGCCTTTTCGTGGCAGGGTTCAAGGAGCATTCTGACGACAAGTGTCAGGGAGCATTGTGATGACAAGTGTATTGAGAATTGTGATGACAAAGGTCATGGAGCATGGTGATGAGAAGGCCATGGATAATAGTGATGATGATCGTCATGGGGTGTTGTGATTATAAGTGTTATGGAACATTGTGATCACAAGGTTTTGGAGCATTATGATGACAGAGGTCATGGAGAATTGTGATTTCACTGTGGTGACAATAGCCAGAAGCATTATGATGATGGGCATGGTGCATTGTGATGACAGAGTTCATGGATCATTGAGATGAAAAGGGGCATGGAGCACTGTGATTACAGGGGTCTTGGAGCATTGTGATGACAAGCGCATAGAGCATTGTAATGACAAGTTCATGTAGAATTTTCCTGAAAAAGGCATGGAGCATTGTGATGACATGTGTCATGGAGAACTGTGATGACAAGTGTCACGGAGCATTGTGAATACAGGGGTCATTAAGCATTGGGATGACAAGTGCATGGATCATTGTGATGACAAGTGTCATGGAGCATTGGGCTGAAAATATTCATGGCGTGTTGTGATGACAGGGGTCATGGAGCATTGTGATAACAGAGGTCATGGATAATTATTATTTCATTGTGATGACAATAGCCTGAATCATTATGATGATCAGCATGATGCATTTTGATGACAGGGTTCATGGAGCATTGAGATGAAAAGGGGCATGGAGCACTGTGTTTACAGGGGTTTTGTAGCATTGTGATGACAAGGGCATGGAGCATTTTGATGAGAAGGCCAAGGAACAATCTGATGACATGTGTCATGGAGCTTGGTGATGACAATGGCATGGAGCGTTGTGATTAAAGGGGTCTTGGAGCATTGTGATGACAACTGTCATGGAGCCTTGTGATGACAAGGCCGTGGAACATTGTGATGGCAGGGGTCATGGAGCATTGTTATGACAGGTGTAATGGAGCATTGTGATGAGAAGGACATGCAGCATTGTGATTACAATTTTTATGGAGCATTGTGATGACAAATTTTGGGACTGTTGTGATGAAAAGTGCATGGCACATTGTGATGACAATGGTCATGGAGCATTTTACTGACAAATGCATGGAGCATTGTGATGACAAGGGTCACGGAGCATTGTGATGAAATGTTCATGGAGCACTGTGGATACAAAGGTAACAGAGCCTTGTGATGACGCGGGCATGGAACATTGTGATGACAAATATTATGAAGCATTGTGATGACTGGAGTCACAGAGCATTGTGATGACAGGTGTCATGGAGCATTGTGATGAAAAGTTCCTGGAGCATTGTGATGAGATGACCATGGAGACTTGTGATGACAAGTCTCATGGAGCATTCTGATGAAAAGGGGCATGGAGCAGGGTGATTACAGGGGTCTTGGAGCATTGTGATGACAAGGGCATGGAACATTGTGAGGAGAAGGCCATGGAGCATTCTAATGACATACGTCATGCAGCATTGTGCTGAGAAAGGCATAGAGCATTGTGATGACAGGGGATAAAGAGCATTGTGAAGAATAGTTCATGGAGCATTGTGGTTAAAAAGGTCACAGAGACTGTTGATGATGAGGGCATGGACCACTGTGATGACAAAGGTCATGAAGAATTGTGATGACTGGAGTCACGGAGCATTGTGATAACAAGGGCATGGAGCATTGTGATGACAAGGGCATGAACATTGGTCTAATAAGTTGCATGGATTATCGTGATGACAGTTGGAATGGCGCATTGTGATGACAAGGTCATGGAGCATTGTGATGACCAGGTCATGCATTATTGTGAAGACAGGTGTCAGGGAGCATTGTGATGACATATGTAATGGCCCATTGTGATGACAATGGCATGGAGCATTGTGATGCCAAGTGTCATGGAGGATTCTGAAGACAAAGGTAATGGAGCATTGTGATGACAATGGCTTGGAGCATTGTGATGACAAGGGTCAGGGGGCATTGTGCTGACAAGTGCATGGAGAATTGTGATGACAAGGATCATGGAGCATTCTGGTGACAAGCTTGTGGAGTATTTTGATCACAATGGCATGGAGCATTGTGATGAAAGCCGCATGGGGCTTTGTGATGAAAAAGGCATGGAGACTTTTGGTGACTGTGTTCAATGAGCATTCTGATGACAAATGTCAGGGAGCATTGTGATGACAATGTATTGAGAATTGTGATGACAAAGGTCATGGAGCATTGTGATGAAAAGTGCATGGAGTATTGTGATGACAAGCATCATGGAGCGTTGTGATGACAAGTGCTATGGGACACTGTGATCACAAGGATTTGGAGCATTGTGATGACAGAGGTCATGGATCATTTTGATTTCAAGGAGCAAGGAGCATTGTGATGACAAGGGCATGAAGCAATGTGATCCTGAGTTTCATGGAGGATTGTGATGACAATGGAAATGGAGTATTGTGATGACAAGAGCACAGAGCATTGTGATGACAAGGTCATGTAGCATTTTGCTGACAAAGGCATGGAACATTGTGATGACATGTGTCATGGAGCACTGTGATGACAAGCGTCACGGAGCATTGTGAATACAGGGGTCATGGAGCATTGGCAAGACCAGGGCATGGATCATTGTGATGACAAGGGTCATGGAGCACTGGGCTGAAAATGTTCATGGAGTGTTCTGATGACAGGGGTCATGGAGCATTTTGATGACTAGCGAATGGAACATTGTGATGACAAGAGTCCTGGATCATTGTGTTGTCAGGTGTCATGGAATGTTGTGATGACAGTGGTCATGGAGCATTGTGATGATATTGGCCATGGAGCATTTTGATGAGTACGTCGTGGAGCATAGGGCTGAAAATGTTCATGGATTATTGTGAAGACAGGGGTCATGGAGCATTGTGATGACAAGGGAATGGAGCATGGTGATGACAAGGTCCTAGAGCATTGTGATGAGATGACCATGGAGACTTGTGATGATAAGTCTCATGGAGCATTCTGTTGAAAAGGGGCATGGAGCATTGTGATTACAGGGGTCTTGGAGCATTTTGATGACAAGAGCATGGAGCATTGTGATGAGAAGGCCATGAAGCATTCTGATGACATGTGTCATGGAGCTTTTTGATGACAAGGGCATGGAGCATTGTGATGATATGTGTCATGGAGCATTGTGATGACAACCGAATGGAGCATGGTGATGACAATGTCCTGGGGCATTGTGATGCGAAGACCATGGAGACTTCTGATGAGAAGTCTCATGGAGCATTCTGATGAAAAGGAGCATGGAGCATTGTGATTACAGGTGTCTTGGAGCATTGTGATGACTAGGGCATGGAGCATTGTGATGAGAAGGCCATGGAGCATTCTTATGACAAGCGTCATGGAGTTTTGTGATGACAAGGGCATGGAGCATTTGTGATTACAGGGATCATGGAGAATTGTGATGAAAAGTGCATGGATCATTGTTATGAAAATGGCATGGAGCCTTGTCATGACAGGGTTCATGGAGCATTCTGACGACAAGTGTCAGGAAGCATTGTGATGACAAAGATCATGGAGCATTGTGATGAGAAGACCATGGATAGTTGTGATGATGAGCGTCATGGGGTGTTGTGATGATAAGTGTTATGGAACCTTGTGATCACAAGAGTTTGGACCATTATGATGACAGAGGTCATGGAGAATATTGATTTCATTGTGATGACAATAGCCTGTAGACTTATGATGATGGGAATGGTGCATTGTGATGACAGTGTTCATGGTGCATTGAGATGAAAAGGGGCATGGAGCATTGTGATTACAAGGGTCTTGGAGCATTGTGATGACAAGGGCATGGAGCACTGTGATAAGAAGGCCATAGAACTTTCTGATGACATGCGTCATGGAGCTTTGTGATGACAAGGGCATGGAGCATTGTGCTTTCAGGGGTCGGGAGCATTGTGATGACAAGTGTCATGGAACCTTGTGATGACTAGGCCGTGGAACATTTTGATGGCAAGGGTCATGGTGCATTTTTATGACAGGTGTAATGGAGCATTTTGATGAGAAGGGCATGGAACATTGGTCTGAAATGTTTCATGGATTATTGTGATGAGAGTGGGCATGGAGCATTGTGATGACAAGGGCACGGAACACTGTGATACATGGGTTATGCAGGATTGTAAAGACAAGGGCATGGAGCATTGTGATGAGAAGGGCATCGAGCATTGTGATGACAAGTGTCATGGAGCATTGTGATGACAAGTGCATGGAGCAATGTGATGAGAGGGTTCATGGAGCATTGTGATGACAATGACATGGAGCATTGTGATGCCAAGGGTCATGGAGTTTTGTGATGACAAGTCATGGAGCACTTTGATGACAAGGGCATGGTGCCTTGTGCTGAGAAATGCAGGGAGCATTTTGATGACCAAGTCATGCAGCAATTAGATAAAATGTGTAAAGGAACATTTTGATGGCAGGGGTTATAGAACATTGTGATGTCAGGGGTCTTGGAGCTTTGGCATGAAAAGGGTCATGGAGCATTTTGATGACAGGGGTTATGGAACATTGTGATGTCAGGGGTCATGGAACATTGTGATGATTAGGGGATGTAGCATTGTGATGACAGTGTCATGGAACATTGTGATTACAGGGATGAGGGAGTATTGTGATGACTAGAGATGGAACATTGTGATATCTCTGGTGAGAGAGCATTTTGATGTGAAGTGCATGGACCATTGTGATTACAAGATTTATGAAGCATAGCAATGACAAGGTTGTTGACCGTTGTGATGAAATGCGCATGGCACATTGTGATGACTATGTTCATTGAGCATTGTTCTGACAAAGAAATGGAGCTTTGTGATGACAAGGGCATGGAGCATTGTGATTACATGGGTCATGGAGCATTTTGATGACAATGGCGTCGAGCATTTTGATGAGAAGGCCATGGATAATTGTGATGACGCGCATCATGGAGCACAGTAATGACAAGGGGTATGGAGCATTGTGATGACAGTGGCCATGGAGAAATGTGATGACAAGTGTCATGGAGCATTCTGATGACAAGCTTGTGGAGTATTGTGACGACAATGGCTTGGAGCATTGTGATGAAAAGGGCATGGAGCATTGTGATGAAAAAGGCATGAAGCCATTTCATGACAGGTTTCAAGGAGCATTCTGATGACAAGTGTCAGGGAACATTGTGATGACATGTGTATTGAGAATTGTGATGAAAAAGATCATGGAGCATTTTGACGAAAAGTGCATAGAGTATTGTGATGACAGGCATCATGGAACGTTGTGATGACAAGTGTTATGGAACATTGTGATCACAAGGGTTTGGAGCATTGTGATGATAGAAGTCATGGATCATTTTGTTTTCAAGGAGCATGCAGCATTGTGATGACAAGGGCATGAAGCAATGTGATCCCAAGGTTCATGGATGATTGTGATGACAATGCTGAGGGAGTATTGTGATGACAAGCAAATGGAGCATTTTGATGGCAAGGTCATGTAGCATTTTGCTGACACAGGCATGGAGCATTGTGATGATAAGGGTCATAGAGCACTTTGATGAGAAGAATCACGGATCATTGTGATTACAGTGGTCATGGAGCATTGGGATGGCAAGGTCATGGATCATTGTGATGACAAGTGTCATGGAGCATTGGGCGGAAAATATTAATGGAGCATTGTGCTGACTAGGGAATGGAGCACTGTGATGACAAGAGTCCCGGATCACTGTTTTGTCAGGGGTCATGGAGCGTTGTGATGACAGAGGTCATGGAGCATTGTGATGATAGGGATCATGAAGCATTGTGATGAGAAGTTCCTGGAGAATTGGCGTGAAAATGTTCAGGAAGTATTGTGAGGAGAGGGGTCATGGAGCATTGTGATGACAAGGGAATGGAGCACTGTGATGAGGAGACCATGGAGCCTCGTAATAAGAAGTCTCATGGAGCAGTCTGATGAAAAGGGACATGGAGTACTGTGATTACAGGGGTCTTGGAGCATTGTGATGACAAGGGCATGGAGCATTGTGATTACTGGTGTCTTGGAGCATTGTGATGAAATTGGCATGGATCATTGTTATGAAAATGGTATGGAGCCTTGCCATGACAGGGATCCAGGAGCATACTGATGAGAAGTGTCAGGGAGCATTGTGATGACATGTGTATAGAGCATTGTGATGACAAAGGTCATGGAGCACTGTGATGAGAAGACCATGGTTAACTGTGATGATGAGCTTCATGGGGCGTTGTGATGATAAGTGTTATGGAACATTGTGATCACAAGGATTTGGAGCATTGTGATGAGATAGATCATCGAATATTTTGATTTCATTGTGATGACAATAGCCTGAAGCATTATGATGATGGTCATGGTGCATTTTGATGACAGGGTTCATGGAGCATTGAGATGCAAAGGGGCATGGAGCATTGTGATTAGAGGGTTCATGGAGCATTGTGATGACAATGGCATGGAGCATTGAGATGCCAATTGTCATGGAGCTTTGTGATGACAAATGTCATGGAGCATTTTGATGACAAGGGCGTGGTACATTGTGATGAGAAGGGCAGGGAGCATTGTGATGACAGGGTCATAGAGCAATTTGATGAAAAGTGTCATGGAATATTTTAATGACAGGGGTTATGGAACATTGTGATGTCAGGGTTCATGGAGCATTTTGATGAAAAGGATCATGGAGAATTATGATGACGGGGTTATGGAACATTGTGATGTCAGGGGTCATTGAGCATTTTGAGGAAAAGTGTTATGGAGCATTATGATGACAGGGGTTATGGAACATTGTGATGTCAGGGGTCACCGAACTTTGTGATGATATGTGCATGTAGCATTGCAAAGACAAAAGTCATGGAACATTGTGATGACAGGGGTGAGGGTGTATTGTGATGAATAGTGCTGTAACATTGTGATATCATTGGTGAGAAAGCATTATGATGAGAAGTGCATGGAGAATTGTGATGACAAGTTTTATGGAGCATCGTGGTGACAAGATTGTGGAGCACTGTGATGAGAAGCGCAGGGTGCATTGTGATGACATGGGTCATGGAACATTGATCTGACAAGCGCATGGAGCATTGTGATGACAAGGGTCATGGAGCATTGTGCTGAGAAAGGCATAGAACATTGTGATGACAAGGGTCAAAGAGCATTGTGATGAAAAGTTATTGGACCATTGTGGTTAAATATGTCACAGAGACTGTTGATGACGAGGGCATGGACCATTGTGATGAAAAAGGTCATGAATCATTGTGATGAATGGAGGCATGGAGCATTGTGATGACAGGCGTCATGGAGCATTGTGATAACAAGGACATGGAGCATTGTGATGACAAGGGAATGGAGCATTGGTCTAATAAGTTTCATGGATTATTGTGATGACTGTTGTAATGGCGCATTGTGATGACCAGGTCATGCAGTATTGTGAAGACAGGTGTCAGGGAGCATTGTGATGACATATGTAATGGCCCATACTGATGACAATGGCATGGAACATTGTGATGCCAAGTGTCATGGAGGATTCTGATGACAAAGGTAATGGAGCATTGTGATGACAATGGCTTGGAGCATTGTGATGACAAGGGTCAGGGAGAATTTTGCTGACAGGTGCAGGGAGAATTGTGATGAAAACGGTCATGAAGTATTCTGATGACAAGCTTGTGGAGTATTTTGATGACAATGGCATGGAACATTGTGATGAAAAAGGCATGTGGCATTGTGATGACAAGTGTATTGAGAATTGTGATGACAAATGTCATGGAGCATTGTGATGAGTAGGGCATGGAGTATTGTGATGACAGGCATCACGGAGCGTTGTGATGACAAGTGTTATGAAACATTGTGATCACAAGGGTTTGGAGCATTGTGATGACAGAGGTTATGGATCATTTTGATTTCAAGGAGCATGGATCATTGTGATGACAAGGGCATGAAGCAATGTGATCCCAAGGTTCATGGAGGACTGTGATGACATTGGTAATGGAGTATTGTGATGAAAAGAGAATAGAGCATTGCAATGACAAAGTCAGGTAGCATTTTGCCGACAAAGGCATGGAGCATTGTGATGACAGGTGTCATGTAGCAATGTGATGACAAACGTCACGGAGCATTGTGAATACAGGGGTCATGGAGCATTGGGATGACAAGGGCATGGATCTTTGTGATGACAAGTGTCATGGAGCATTGGGCTGAAAATGTTCATGGAGTATTGTGATGACAGGGATCATGGAGCATTTTGATGACAAGTTCCTGGAGCACTTTGATGAGAAGACAATGGAGACTTGTGATGACAAGTCTCATGGAGCATTCTGATGAAAAGGGACATGTAGCATTGTGATTACAGGTGTCTTGGAGCATTGTGATGACAAGGGCATGGAGCATTGTGAGGAGAAGGCCATGGAGCATTCTGATGACATGCGTCATTGAGCTTTGTGATGACAAGGGCATGGAGCATTGTTATGACAGGGGCATGGAGCATTGGTCTGACAAGTTTCATAGATTATTGTGATGACAGTGGACATGGTGCATTGTGATGACAAGGGCATGGATCATTGTGATGAGAAGGTCATGCAGTATTGTGAAGACAGCTGTCAGGGAGCATTGTGATGACATATGTAATGGCCCATTGTGGTGACAATGGCATGGAGCATTGTGATGCCAAGTGTCATGGATGATTCTGATGACAAATGTAATGGAGCATTGTGATGACAATGGATTGGAGCATTGTGATGACAAGGGTTAAGGAGTATTGTGCTGACCAGTGCATGGAGAATTGTGATGACAAGGGTCATGGAGCAATCTGATGACAAACTTGTGGAGTATTATGATGACAATGGCATGGAGCAGTGTGATGAAAACGGCATGGGGCATTGTGATGAAAAAGGCATGGAGCCTTTTCATGACAGAGTTCAAGGAGCATTCTGACGACAAGTGTCAGGGAGCAATGTGATGACAAGTGTATTGAGAATTGTGATGAGCAAGGTCATGGAGCACTGTGATGAAAAGAGCATGGAGTATTGTGATGACAGGCATCATGGAGCGTTGTAATGACAAGTGATATGGAGCATTGTGATCAAAAGACTCTGGTGCATTTTGATGACAGATTTCATGGATCATTTTGATATCAAGGAGCATGGAGCATTGTGATGACAAGGGCATAAAGCAATGTGATCCCAAGGTTCATGGAGGATTGTGATGACAATGGTAATGGAGTATTGTGATGACAAGTGCATAGAGCTTTGTAATTACAAGGTCATTTAGCCTTTTGCTGACAAAGTCGTCTAGCATTGTGATGACAGGTGTCATGGAGCACTGTGATGACAAGCATCACGGAGGATTGTGAACACAGGGGTCATGGAGCATTGGGCTGAAAAGGGCATGCATCATTGTGATGACAAGTATCATGGAGCATTGGGCTGAAAATATCCATGAAGTATTGTGATGACAGGGGACATGGAGAATTGTGATGACATAGGTCACGGAGAATTTTGATTTCATTGTGCTGACAATAGCCGGAAGCATTATAATGATGGGCATGATGCATTGTGATGACAGGTTTCATGGAGCATTGAGATGAAAAGGGGCATGGAGCATTGTGATTACAGGGGTCTTGAGCATTGTGATGACAAGGGCATGGAGCATTGTGATGAGAAATCCATGGAACATTCTGATGACATGTGTCATGGAGCTTTGTGATGACAAGGGCATGGAGCATTGTGATTAGAGGGGTCTTGGATCATTTTGATGACAAGTGTCATGGAGCCTTGTGATTACAAGTCCGTAGAACATTGTGATGGCAGGGGTCATGGAGCATTGTGATGAGAAGGGCATGGAGCATTGTGATTACATGGGCACGGAACACTCTGATACATGGTTCATGCAGGATTTTAATGACTACGGCATGGAGCATTGTGATGAGAAATTCATCGAGCATTGTGATGACAAGTGTCATGGAGCTTTCTGATGACTAGGGCATGGAGCAATGTGATGAGAGGGTTCATGGAGCATTGTGATGACAATGACATGGAGCATTGTGATGCCAAGGGTCATGGAGCTTTGTGATGACAAGTCATGGAGCATTTTGATGACAAGGGAATGGTGCATTGTGATGAGAAGTGCAGGGAGCATTTTGATGACCGTGTCATGCAGCAATTTGATAAAAAGTGTAATGGAATATTTTGATGGCATGGGTTATAGAACATTGTGATGTCAGGGTTCTTGGAGCTTTGGGATGAAAAGGGTCATGGAACATTTTGATGACAGGGGTTATGGAACATTGTTATGTCAGGGGTCATGCAATATTGTGATGATAAAGGGATGTAGCATTGTGATGACAGGGTCATGGAACATTGTGATTCCAGGGGTGAGGGTGTATTGTGATGACTAGTGATGGAACATTGTGATATCTATGGTGAGAGAGCATTTTGATGAGAAGTTCATGGACCATTGTGATAACAAAATTTATGGAGCATTGCAATCATAAGGTTGTGGACAGTTGTGATGAAATGTGCGTGGCACATTGTGATGACAATGGTCATGGAGCATTGTTCTGACAAAGAAATGGAGCATTGTGATGACAAGGTTCCCAGAGAATGGTGAGGAAATGTTCAGGGAGCATTGTGGTTACAAATGTCACAGAGCCTTGTGATGATGCGGACATGGACCATTGTGATGACAAACGTTATGAAGCATTGTGATGACTGGAGTCACGGAGCATTGGGATGACAGGGGTCATGGAGCATTGTGATGACAAGTGCATGGAGCATTGTGATGACAGGGGAATGGAACATTGGTCTGAAAAATTTCATAGATTATTGTGATGACCATGGGCATGGTGCATTGTGAGGACAAGGGCATGGAGCATTGTGATGAGATGGTCATGGAATATTGTGAAGAGAGATGTCAGGGAGCATTGTGATGACATATGTCATGGTCCATTGCGATGACAATGGCATGGAGCATTGTGATGCCAATTGTAATGGAGGATTGTGATGACAAATATAATGGAGCATTGTTATGATTAGGGCTTGGAGCATTATGATGACAAGGGGATTGAGAATTTTCATGACAAGGTCGTGAAGCATTGTGATGACAAGATCCTGGAGCATTGTGATGACAAAGCTATGGAGCCTTGTGATGACAAGTCTCATGGAGCATACTGATGAAAAGGGGCATGGAGCCTTGTGATTACAGGGGTCATGGAACATTGTGATGACAAGGGCATGGAACATTGTGAGGAGAAGTCCAAGGAGCATTCTGATGGCATGCGTCATTGAGATTTGTGATGACAAGGGCATGGAGCATTTTGATTACATGGGTCTTGGAGCATTGTGATGAAAAGGGCATGGATCATTGTGATGAAAAAGGCATGCAGCCTTGTCATGACAGAGTTCAAGGAGCATACAGACAACAAGTGTCAGGGAGCATTTTGATGACAAGTGTATTGAGCATTGTGATGACAAAGGTCATGGAGCATTGTGATTAGAAGACCAAGGATAATTGTGATGACGAGCGTCAAGGGGCATTGTGATGACAACTGTTATGGAGTATTGTGATCATAAGGGATTGGAGCATTGTTATGACAGAGGTCATGGTGCATTTTGATTTCATTGTGATGACAATAGCATGAAGCATTATGATGATAGGCATGGTGCATTGTGATGACAGGGTTAATGGATCATTTAGATGAAAAAGGGCATGGAGCATTGTGATTATAGGGTTCTTGGAGTGTTGTGATGAGAAGGGTCATGGAGCCTTGTGATGACAAGGCCATGGAATATCGTGATGGCAGGGGCATGGAGCATTGTTATGAGAGGGGTAATGGAGCATTGTGATGGCAAGGGCATGGATCATTGTGATGAGAAGGCCATGTAGCATTCTGATGACATGTGTCATGGAGCAATGTGATGACAATGACATGGAGCATTGTGATGCCATGGGTCAGGGCTCTTTGAGATGACAAAGGTCATGGAGCATTTTGATGGCAAGGGCATTGTGCATTGTGATGAGAAGGGCAGGGAGAATTGTGATGACAGGTTCATGGAGCAATTTGTTGAAAATTTTCATGGAATATTTTGATGACAGGTGTTATGGAACATTGTGATGTCAGGGGTCATCGACCATTTTGATGATAAGTGCATGTAGCATTGTGATGACAGGAGTCATGGAACATTGTGATGACAGGTGGGAGGGAGTATTTTGACAAATAGTGATGTAGCATTGTGATATCAGTGGTGAGAGAGCATTTTGATTAGAAGTGCATGGAGGATTATGATGACAATGTTTATGGAGCAATGTGTTGACAAGATTGTAGAGCACTGTGATGACAAGCGCATGGTGCATTGTGATGACATGTGTCATGGAGCATTGTGCTGACAAGCGCAAGGAGCATTGTGATGACAAGGGTCATGGAGCATTGTGCTGAGAAAGGCATAGAGCATTGTGATGACAAGGGTCAAAGAGCATTGTATGAAAAGTTCATGGGACATTGTGGTTAAAATGGTCACAGTGACTGTTGATGACGTGGGCATGGACCATTGTGATGACAAAGGTCATGAAGCATTGTGATGACTGGAGTCACGGAGGATTGTGATGACAGGGGTCAGGGAGCATTGTGATAACAAGGGCATGGAGCACTGTGATGACAAGGGCATGGAACATTAGTCTAATAAGTTCCATGGATTGTTGCGATGACAGTTCGAATGGCACATTGTGATGACAAGGGCATGGAGCATTGTGAAGACCAGGTTATGCAGTATTGTGAATGGAGGTGTCAGGGAGCATTGTGATGACATATGTAATGGCCCATTGTGATGACAATGGCTTGGAGCATTGTGATGACATGGGACAGGGAGCATTGTGCTGACAATTGCATGGAGAATTGTGATGACAAGGGTCATGGAGCATTCTGATGACAAGCTTGTGGAGTATTTTGATGACAATGGCATGGAGCATTGTGATGAAAATGGCATGGGGCATTGTGAAGAAAAAGGCATGGAGCCTTTTCGTGGCAGGTTTCAAGGAGCATTCTGATGACAATGTCAGGGAGCATTGTGATGACATGTATATTGAGAATTGTGATGACAAAGGTTATGGAGCATTGTGATGAAAAGGGCATGGAGTATTGTGATGACAGGCATCATGGAGCGTTGTGATGACAAGTGTTATGGAAGATTGTGATCACAAGGGTTTGGAGCATTGTGATGACAGTGCTCATGGATCATATTGGTTTAAAGGAGCATGGAGCATTGTGATGACAAAGGCATGAAGCAATGTGATCCCAAGGTTCATGGAGGATTGTGATGACAATGGAAATTGAGTATTGTGATGACAAGCGCATAGAGCATTGTAATGACAGGGTCATGTAGCATTTTGCTGACAAAGGTATGGAGCATTGTGATGACATGTGTCATGGAGCACTCTGATGACAAGCGTCATGAACCATTGTGAATACAGGGGTCATGGAGCATTGGGATGACAAGGGCATGGATCATTGTGATGACAAGTGTCATGGAGCACTGGGCTGAAAATGTTCATGGAGTGTTGTGATGACATGGGTCATGGAGCATAGTGATGTGTAGGGAATCGAGCATTGTGATGACAAGAGTCCCGGATCATTGTGTTGTCAGGAGTCATGGAGTGTTGTGATGACAGTGGTCATGGAGCATTGTGAAGATATTGGCCATGGAGTATTCTGATGTGTAGGTCGTTGAGCATTGGGCTGAATATGTTAATGGATTATTGTGATGACAGGGGTCATGGAGCATTGTGGTGACAAGGGAATGGAGAATGGTGATGACAATATACTGGATCTTTGTGATGAGATGACCATGGAGACTTGTGATGAGAAGTCTCACGGAGCATTCTGATGAAAAGGGGCATGGAGCATTGTGATTACAGGGGTCTTGGAGCATTTTGATGACTAGGGCATGGAGCATTGTGATGAGAAGTCCATGGGGAATTCTGATGACATTCTTCATGGAGTTTTGTGATGACATGCACATGGAGCATTGTGATGACAGTGATCTTGGAGCATTGTGATGAAAAGGGCACGGATCATTGTGATGAAAAAGTCATGGAGCCTTGTCATGTCAGGGTTCAAGGAGCATACTGACGACAAGTGTCAGGGAGCATTGTGATGACAAGTGTATTGAGCCTTGTGATGACAAAGGTCATGGAGCATTGTGATGAGAATACCATGGATAATTGTGATGATGAGCGTCATGTGGATTTGTGATGATAAGTGTTATGGAACATTGTGATCACAAGGGTATGGAGCATTATGATGACAGAGGTCATGGAGAATTTTGATTTAATTGTGATGACAATAGCCTGAAGCATTATGATGATGGGCATGGTGCATTGTGATGACAGGATTCATGGAGCATTGAGATGCAAAGTGGCATGGAGCATTGTGATTACAGGGTTCTTGGAGCATTGTGATGTCAAGGGTCAGGGAGCCTTGTGATGACAAGGCCATGGAACATTGTGAAGGAAGAGGTCATGGAGCATTTTTATGACAGAGGTAATGGAGCATTGTGATGAGAAGTGCATTGAGCATTGGCCCGAAAGTTTTCATGGATTATTGTGATGAGAGTGGGCATGGAGCACTGTGATGACAAGGGCACGGAACACTGTGATACATGGTCATGGAGGATTGTGATGAAAAGGGCATGGAGCATTTTGATGAGAAGGGCATCGAGCACTGTGATGACAAGTTTCATGGAGCATTGTTATGACAAGGGCATGGAGCAATGGGATGAGAGCATTCAGGGAGCATTGTGATGACAATGCCATGGAGCATTGTGATGCCAAGGGTCATGGAGCTTTGTGATGACAACAGTCATGGAGCATTTTGATGACAAGCGTGTGGTGCATTGTGATGAGAAGGAAAGGGAGCATTTTGATGACAGTTTCATGCTGCAATTTTATGAAAAGTGTCATGTAACATTTTGACGACAGGGGTTACAGAACATTGTGATGCCATGGGTCATGGAGCTTTGGGATGAAATGTGTCATGGAGCATTGTGATGACAGTGGTTATGGAATATTGTGATGTCACGGGTCATGGAACATTGTGATTACAGGGTTGAGGGAGGATTGTGATGACTAGTGATGGAACATTGTGATATCTCAGGTGAGAGAGCATTTGGATGAGAAGTGCATGGACCATTGTGATTACCAGGTTTAAGGAGCATATCGATTACAAGGTTGTGGATCATTGTGATGAAAAGCGCATGGCACATTGTGATGACAAGGGTCATGGAACATTGTTCTGACAAAGGCATGGAGCATTGTGATGACAAGTGTCACGGAGCATTGTGATGAAAAGTTCATGGAGCATTGTGGTTACAAAAGTCACAGAGCCTTGTGATGACGCGGGCATGGACCGTTGTGATGACAAACGTTATGAAGCACTGTGATGACTGGAGTCACGGAGCATTGTGATGTCAAATGTAATTTAGCATTGTGATGACAATGGCTTGGAGCATTGTGATGACAAGGTTCAGGGAGCGTTGTGCTGACAAGTGCATGGATAATTGTGATGAAAAAGGTCATGGAACATTCTGATGACAACCTTGTGGAGTATTTTGATGACAATGGAATGGAGCATTGTGATGAAAATGGCATGTGACATTGTGATGAGAAAAGCATGGAGCCTTTTCGTGACAGGTTTCAAGGAGCATTCTGACGGCAAGTTTCAGGAAGCATTGTAATGACAAGTGTATTAGAATTGTGATGACAAAGGTTATGGAGCATTGTGATGAAAAGGCCGTGGGCTATTGTGATGACAGGCATCATGGAGCGTTGTGATGACAAGTGTTATGGAACATTGTGATGACAAGGGTTTGGAGCATTGTGATGACAGAGGTCATGGATAATTTTGATTTCAAGGAGCATGGAGCATTGTGATGACAAGGTTATGAAGCAATGTGATCCCAAGTTTCATGGAGGATTGTGATGACAATGGTAAAGGAGTTTTGTGATGACAAGCGCATAGAGCATTGTAATGACAAGGTCATGTAGCATTTGCTGACAAAGGCATGGAGCATTGTGATGACAGGTGTCATGGAGCACTGTGATGACAAGCGTCACGGAGCATTGTGAATACAGTGGTCATGGAGCATTGGGATGACGAGGGCATGGTTCAATGTGATGACAAGTGTCATGGAGCATTGGGCTGAAAATGTTCATGGAGTTTTGTGATGACAGGGGTCATGGAGCATTGTGATGACTTGGGAATGGAGCAGTTTGATGACTAGAATTCCGGATCATTGTGTTGTTAGGTGTCATGGAGTGTTGAGATGACAGTGGTCATGGTGCATTGTGATGATACTGGCCATGGAGAATTGTGATGAGTAGGTCGTGGAACATTGTGATTACAGGTGTCTTGATGCATTGTGATGAAATGGGCATGTACCATTGTGAAGAAAAAGGCATTGAGCCTTGTCATGACAGTGTTCAAGAAGCACACTTACGACAAGTGTCAGGTAGCCTTGTGATGACAAGTGTATTGAGCATTTGATGACAAAGGTCATAGAGCATTGTGATGAGAAGACCATGGATAATTGTGATGATGAGCGTCATGGGGTGTTGTGATGATAAGTCTTATGGAACATTGTGATCACAAGGGATTGGAGCATTATGATGACAGATGTCATGGAGAATTTAGATTTCATTGTGATGACAATAGCATGAAACATTATGATGATGGGCATGGTGCATTGTGATGACTGGGTTCATGGAGCATTGAGATGAAAAGGGGAATGGAGCATTGTGATTACCGGGGTCTTGGAGCATTGTGATGACTAGGGCATGGAGCATGGTGATGAGAAGGCCATGGAAAATTCTGATGACATGCATCATGGAGCACTGTGATGACAAGGGCATGGAGCATTGTGATTACAGGGGTCTTGGGGAATTGTGATGACAAGGATCGTGGAGCCTTTTGATGACTTGCCGTTGAACAATGTGATGGCAGGTGTCATGGAGCATTGTTATGACAGAGGTAATGGAACATTGTGATGAGAAGGGCATTGAGCTTTGGTCTAAAATATTTCATGGATTATTGTAATGAGAGTGGGCATGGAGCATTGGGATGACAAGGGCACGGAACACTGTGATACATAGTTCATGGAGGATTGTAATGACCAGGATATGGAGCATTGCGATGAGAAGGGCATCGAGCATTGTGATGACAAGTGTCATGGAGCTTTGTGATGACAAGGGCATGGAGCAATGTGATGAGAGTGTTCATGGAGCTTTGTGATGACAATGACATGGAGCATTGTGATGCCAAGGGTCATGGAGATTTATGATGACAAATAACAGGGAGCATTTCGATGACTGTGGTGTGGTGCATTGTGATGAGAAGGGCAGGGAGCATTTTGATTACAGGTTCATGCAGCAATTTGTTTAAAATATAATGGAATATTTTGAGGGCAGGGGTTATAGAACATTGTGATGTCAGGGGTCATGGAGCTTTGGGATGAAAAGGGTCATGGAGCATTTTGATGACAGGGGTCATGGAACATTATGATTACAGGGGTGAGGGAGTATTGTGATGACTAGTGATGGAACATTGTGATATCTCTGGTGAGAGAGCATTTGGATGAGATGTGCATGGATCATTGGGATTACAAGGTTTATGAAGCATAGTGATGACAAGGTTGTGGACCGATGTGATGAAAAGCACGTGGCACATTGTGATGACAAGGGTCATGGAGCATTGTTCTGACAAAGGCATGGAGCATTGTGATGAAAAGGGTCACGGAGCATTGTGATGAAAAGTTTTTGGAGCATTTTGGTTACAAAGGTCACAGAGCCTTGTGATGACACGGGCAAGGGCCGTTTTGATGACAAACATTATGAAGCATTGTGATGACTGGAGTCACGGAGCACTGTGATGATAGGGGTCATGGAGCATTGTGATGACATGGGCATGGAGCACTGTGATGACAGGGGCATGGAGCATTGGTCTGACAAGTTTCATAGATTATTGTGATGACAGTTTACATGGTGCATTGTGATGACAAGGGTATGGATCATGGTGATGAGAAGGTGATGGAATATTGTGAAGACAGGTGTCAGGGAGCATTATGATGACATATGTCATGGTCCATTGCGATGATAATGGCATTGAGCATTGTGATGTCAAATGTAATGGAGGATTGGGATGACAAATAAAACGGAGCATTGTGATGACTAGGGCTTGGAGCACTATGATGACAAGGGCCATTGAGAATTTTCATGACAAGGTCGTGAAGCATTGTGATGACACGGTCCTGGAGCATTGTGATGAGAAATCCATGGAGCCTTGTGATGACAATCTCATATAGCATACTGATTAAAAGGGGCATGGACCATTGTGATTACAGGGGTCTTGTAACATTGTGATGACAAGGGCATGGATCATTGTGAAGAGAAGGCCAAGGAGCATTCTGAGGACATGCGTCATTGAGCTGTGTGATGACAAGCGCATGAAGCATTGTGATTACAGGGGTCTTGTAGCATTGTGATGAAAAGGGCATGGAATATTGTGATGAAAAATGCATGGAGCCTTGCCATGACAGGGTTCAAGGAGCATACAGACAACAAGTGTCATGGAGCATATTGATGACAAGTGTATTGAGCATTGTGATGACAAAGTCATGGAGCATTGTGATGAGAAGGCCATGGAGCATTCTGATGACATGTGTCATGGAGCTTAGTGATGACAAGGGCATGGAGCAATGTGATGCCAAGGGTCATGGATATTTGTGATGACAAAGGTCATGGAACATTTTGATGACAAGGGCGTTGTGCATTGTAATGAGAAGTGCAGGGAGCATTGTGATGACATGGTCACGGAGAAATTTGATGAAAAGTGTCAAGGAACATTTTGATGACAGGGGTTATGGAACATTGTGATGTCATGGGTCATCGAACATTGTGATGATAAGTGCATGTAGCATTGTGATGACAGGAGTCATGGAACATTGTGATGACAGAGGTGAGGGAGTATTGTGTCGAATAGTGAAGTAACATTGTGATATCAGTGGTGAGAAAGAATTTTGATGAGAAGTGCATGGAGCATTGTGATGACAAGGTTTATGGAGCATTGTGATGACAAGATTGTGGAGCACTGTGATGACAAGCGCATGGTGCATTGTGATGACATGTGTCATGGTGCATTGTGCTGACAAGCGCATGGAGCATTGTGAGGACAAGGGTCATGGAGCATTGTGCTGAGAAAGGCATAAAGCATTGTGATGACAAGGGTCAAAGAGAATTGTGATGAAAAGTTCATGGAGCATTGTGGTTAAAATGGTCACAAAGACTGTTGATGATGAGGGCATGGACCATTGTGATGACAAAGGTCATGAAGCATTGTGATGACTGGAGTCACGGAGCACTGTGATGACAGGGGTCATGGAGCATTGTGATGAAAAGGGGCATGGAGCATTGTGATGACAAGGGCATGTATCATTGGTCTCATAATTTTCATGGATTATTGTGATGACTGTTGGAATGGTGCATTGTGATTATATTGGTCAAGGAGCATTGTTATGAGAATGTTATGGAGCATTGTGCTGATAATATTCATGGAGTATTGTGATGACAATGGTCATGGAGCATTGTGATGACAAGGGAATGGAGCATGGTGATGACAATGTCATGTAGCATTGTGATGAGAAGTCCTTGGAGGCTTGTGATGACAAGTTTCATGGAGCATTCTGATGAAAAGTGGCATGGATCATTGTGATTACAGTGGTCTTGGAGCATTGTGATGACAAGGGCATGGAGCATTGTGATGAGAAGACCATTGGTAATTGTGATGACGAGAGTCATGGGACATTGTGATGAAAAGTGATATTGTATACTGTGATCACAAGTGTTTGGAGCATTGTTATGACAGAGGTCATGGAGCATTTTGATTTCACTGTGATGACAATAGCATGAAGCATTATGATGATGGGCATGGTGCATTGTGATGACAGGGTTCATGGATCATTGAGATGAAAAGAGGCATAGAGGATTGTGATTACAGGGTTATTGGAGCATTGTGATGAGAAGGGTCATGGAGCTTTGTGATGACAGGACAATGGAACATCGTGATGGCAGGGGTCATGGAGCATTGTTATCACAGGTGTAATTGAGCCTTGTGATGGCAAGGGCATGCAGCATTGTGATGAGAAGGCCATGGAGCATTCTGATGACATGTGTCATGGAGCTTTGTGAAGACAAGGGCATGGAGCAATGTGATGAGAGCGTTCATGGAGCATTGTGATGACAATGAAATGGAGCATTGTGATGCTAAGGGTCATGATTCTTTGTGATGACAATGGTCATGGAGCATTTTGATGGCAAGGGCATTGTGCAATGTGATGAGAAGGGCAGGGAGCATTGTGATGACAAATTTTAAGGAGCATTGTGATGACAAGATTGTGGAGCACTGTGATGACAAGCACATGGTGCATTGTGATGACATGTGTCATTGAGCATTGTTCTGACAAGCGCATTAAGCATTGTGATGACAAGTCTCATGGAACATTCTGATGAAAAGGGACATGGAGCATTGTGATTACAGGGGTCTTGGAGCATTGTGATGAGAAGGGCATGGAGCATTGTGATGAGAAGTCCATGAAGCATGCTGATGACATGTGTCATGGAGCTTTTTAATGACAAGGGCATGGAGCATTGTGATTACAGGGATCTTGGAGCATTGTGATGAATAGGGCATGGATCACTGTGATGAAAAACGCATGGAATATTGTCATGACAGGGTTTAAGGAGCATACAGACGACAAGTGTCAGGGAGCATTGTGATGACAAGTGTATTGAGCATTGTGCTGACAACGATCATGGAGCATTGTGATGAGAAGACCATGGATAATTGTGATGATGAGTGTCATGGGGTGTTGAGATGATAAGTGTTATTGAACATTGTGATCACAAGGGTTTGGAGCATTATGATGACAGAGGTCATGGAGAATATTGATTTCATTGTGATGACAATAGCCTGAAGCATTATGATGATGGGCATGGTGTATTGTGATTACAGGGTTCATGGAGCATTGAGATGAAAAGGGTCATGGATCACTGTGATTACAAGGGTCTTGGAGCATTGTGATGACATGGGAATGGAGCATTGTGATGAGAAGGCCATGGAACTTTCTGATGACATGCGTCATGGAGGTTTGTGATGACAAGGGCATGCAGCATTTTGATTTCAGGGGTCTTGAGCATTGTGATGACAAGTGTCATGGAACCTTGTGATGACTAGGTAGTGGAACATTGTGATGCCAAGAGTCATGGTGCATTGTTATGACAGGGGTAATGGAGCATTTTGATGAGAAGGGTATGGAACATTGGTCTGAAATGTTTCATGGATTATTGTGATGAGAGTGGGCATGGAGCATTGTGATGACAAGGGCACGGAACACTGTGATACCTGGGTCATGCAGGATTGTAATGAAAAAGGCATGGAGCATTGTCATGAGAAGGGCATCGAGCATTGTGATGACAAGTGTCATGGAGCTTTGTGATGACAAGGACATGGAGCAATGTGATGAGAGGGTTCAGGGAGCATTGTGATGACAGTGACATGGAGCATTGTGATGCCATGGGACATGGAGCTTTGTGATGACAAGTCATGGAGCATTTTGATGACAAGGGCATGGTGCATTGTGATGAGAAGGGCAGGGAGCATTTTGATGAACGGGTCATGCAGCTATTTGATAAGAATTGTAATGGAATATTGTGATGGCAGTGTTTATAGAACATTGTGATGTCAGGGGTCTTGGATCTTTGGGATGAAAAGGGTCATGGAGCATTTTGCTGACAGGGGTTATGGAACATTGTGATGTCAGGGGTCATGGAACATTGTGCAGATAAGTGGATGTAGCACTGTGATGACAGGGTCATGGAACATTGTGATTCCAGGTGTGAGGGAGTATTGTGATGACTAGTGATGGAACATTGTGATATCTCTGGTGAGAGAGCATTTTGATGAGAAGTGCATGGACCATTGTGATTACAAGGTTTATGGAGCATTGCAATGAAAAGTTTGTGGTCGGCTGTGATGAAATGCGCGTGGCACATTGTGATGACAATGGTCATAGACCATTGTTCTGACAAAGACATGGAGCATTGTGATGACAAGGGTCACAAAGAATTGTGATGAAAAGTTCATGGAACATTGTGGTTACAAAAGTCACAGAGCCTTGTGATGACGCGGGCATGGACAATTGTGATGACAAACGTTATGAATCAATGTGATGACTGGAGTCACTGAGCATTGTGATGACAGGGGTCATGGAGCATTGTGATGACAAGGGCATGGAGCATTGTGTTGACAGGGGCATGGAGCATTGGTTTGACAAGTTTCATGGATTATTGTGATGACATTGGGCATGGTGCATTGTGATGACAAGGGCATGGAGCATTGTGATAAGAAGGTCAAGGAGTATTGTGAAGGCAGGTGTCAGGGAGCACTGTGATGACATATGTCATGGTCCATTGTGATGACAATGGCATGGAGCATTGTGAAGCCAAATGTAATGGAGAAATGTGACGACAAATATAATGGAGCATTTTGATGATTAGGGCTTGGAGCATTATGATGAAAAGGGCCATTGAAAATTTTCATGACAAGGTCGAGAAGCATTGTGATGACAAGGTCCTGGAGCATTGTGATGACAAAACCATGGAGCCTTGTGATGACAAGTCTCATGGAGCATACTGATGAAAACGGGCATGGAACTTTGTGATTACAGGGGTCTTGGAACATTGTGATGACAAGGGCATGGCACATTGTGATTAGAAGACCAAGGAGCATTCTGATGGCATGCGTCCTTGAGTTTTGTGATGACAAGGGCATGGAGCATTGTGATTACATGGGTCTTGGAGCACTGTGATGGAAAGGGCATGGAACATTGTGATGAAAAAGGCATGGAGCCTTGTCATGACAGGGTTCAAGGAACATACTGACAAGTGTCATGGAGCATTGTGATGACAGGGGTCATGAAGAATTGTGATAACAAGAGCATGGAGCATTGTGATGACAAGAGCATGGAACAATGGTCTAATATGTTTCATGGATTATTGCGATGACAGTTGGAATGGCGCATTGTGATGACAAGGACATGGAGCATTGTGATGACCAGGTCATGCAGTATTGTGAAGAGAGGTGTCAGGGAGCATTCTGATGACATATGTAGTGGCCCGCTCTGATGACAATGGCATGGAGCATTGTGATGCCAAGTGTCATGGAGGATTCTGATGACAAAGGTCATGGAGCATTGTGATGACAAGGGCATGGAGGTTTGTGATGACATGTGCATGGAGCATTGTGATGACAAGTGCATGGAGCATTGCAATGTCAAGTGGATGGAGAATTGTGATGACAAGAGCATGTAACATTTTGATGAGAAGTGTCATGTAGCACTGTGATCACAAGGACGTGGAGAATTGTGATGACAAGGGACATGGAGCATTTTGATAACCAGGGCATGGTGCATTGTGATGACAGGGGTCATGGAGCATTATTATGAGAACGGCCATGGTGCATTCTGACATAAGATATCACTTATGAAGGGAATGTAAACATGGCTACATATGAACTGATTTAGGGAAGAGAACAGAGTATCAGATTTAGAAAACAATCTAACGCTTGCTTAAGGGGAAAGAGAGGTGGGGAGATGCACAAAACATAAGATTGATATTAGCACAGGTACCGTTCCATAATCCAAAACAGAAGAGACAAGCCCTACTCCTTCCTCAGTGAACGGAACTCAACATCCCTATTCCCCTCAGAGAAATATATCTGACTAGTAAGAATTTTAAAACCTATGTATTGATATGTCTCCGTAAGGGAACCAAGTGTGTCTAGAACGACATAAACATGGCAGTGAGAATCAGCTCAAACCCACTATAAAAATGAATTTCAAAACAAAACATAAAAACAGTAAAATTCTTACACAATACCTTCAGGGGTTCTGATGAAACCTGGAATGACCGTATCTACAATGACAGCTGGATGTGGCATAAGGATGGTCACTTGGGACTGAGAGGATTGGTGAGATTGGGTGAAAAAATGCAGACCCTTTAAAGCAATAATGCCTGCCACCCATTCCATGGTTCCCATCTCTCCAGGTAGAAGGGAATATCACTACAGTTATAACATGTATGGGAACCTAGAGAATGGAAACCATCTGATGGTGAAAGGTTTGTAAAACTCTACTACTTTTTTCTCTCCTTGTGCTCCAGTTTGACATTCCAACTGCTTTACTATCAATCTCCCAACTTGGAAAGTCAGCCCCTATATCCTCCTGGTATGCACAGTTGGCAAATTGTGCAGAGGATATAAGGGAAGAGAGAGAACCAATGAGAGAGTAGCTGTAGGCATTTGGACGGCCACATGTCTCTCTAATTTTCCATCACAAAGAGGAATTAACCAAAGTCTCAGCCTGCCCCCCAGAACCAGTATAAGTCCAGAAGCAAAACTGTTGATTTGCGGTCAGCTCACAAAAACGTGAGTTGAAAATTGGAGCTCAGGGCCACAGCAATTCACTAACCTGCAGAGTTATAAAGGACTACTCTCTTCGAAAAATCTGTTGAGGGAAAGCCACGAGGCGGAAGGGAAAATGAGGCAGAATGGCATGAAATAGATTTCAAGAGGTACATTGGAATCGCCTTTAAACACAGGAAAAGCATTACAACTTCGAAAATTATGGAAATGGCCATAAAGGGCATATGGGTTTTCACGTGCATATATGCAGGAGAAAAAGCATATGCCCTTTTTGGACAAGCAAGCAAGCGGACAATGCAAATCTGCACTACAAAGAAGTATCACTTCCCACCGGTCAAAAGGGACATCCACAAAATGGGTAAAAACCAGAAAGGCAAGACAGGCCCTGGAGAACAGGGAGCCTTGTTATGCTGATGGGCGGGATGTAAATTGCCAACTGCCTCTCTGGAGGAGTGCATTGTGTTCCCTAAAACAAGTAAACAACAGAGCTACAGAGCCAAGGGCACTTCCAGTCTAGGGAATATACCTTGGGAAAACTGAAAATAAATAAGACAGATCCACACCAAAATTCAGGGCTGCACTGCTTACAAAAACCTCAACTTGGGTACACATTAAATATCCCAGGAAAGACAAAAATGGTTCAAGAAATTGTGGTACTTACATATGATGGAATATCCCTCAGCCATGAAATCAATGTCATAAGGCCAGTAGCAGCAAAATGAGTGGATTCAGGTACGATAATTCTAAGTGAAGTAAGTCACACAGAAAAAGAAACTTATCATAAGCTATCACTTATGAAGATCCTGTAAACATGGCTACACATGAACTGAGTTAGGAAAGAAAAGAGAGACTCACATTTAAAAAAAAAAAAACGCTTATGCTTGCTTAAGGGAGAAGGAGAGGTGGGGTGATGCATAAAATCAGAGTTTGATATTAGTACAGGTACCATTCCAAAAATCAAATACGAAATAGACAAAACCTACACCTTCCTCAGTGAAAGGGACTCAACACCCCATATTCACCACAGAGTAATATATCTTAAAAGTATGAATCTTAAAACCTATGTATTGATATGTCTCCATAAGGGAATCAAGTGTGTCTAGACTGGCATAAACATGACAGTGAGAATCAGCTCAAACCCACTATAAAAAGAAATTCAAAAACAAAACAAAAAAACAGGGAAATTTCTTTCAATTCCTTCAGGGTCTCTCATGAAACCTGGAATGACCCTATCTACAATGACAGCTGGATGTGGCATAAGGCTGGACACTTGGGACTGAGAGGATTGGTGAGATTGGGTGAGCAAATGCAGACCCTTTAAAGCAATAATGAGGGGCACCCATTCCATGGGTCCCAACTCTCCAGGTTGAAGGGAATATTACTACAGCTATTACATGTACGGGAAACCTAGAGAATGGACACACTGTGAATACGAAAGGTCTCTAAAACTCAACTAATAGTCCCTCTCCTGGTGCTTCGGTTTGACATTCCAACTGCTTTACTATCAATCTCCCAACTTGGAGAGACAGCCCCTTTAACCTCCTGGTTCTCACAGGTTGCCAATTTGGCAGAGGATGAAACGGAAGAGGAAGAACCAAAGAGAGAGTAGCTGTTAGGCATTTGGACGGGCATATGTCACTCTTATTTCCCGGGAGGAAGAAGAATTGACCAAAGTCTCAGCCACACACCGGGAACCAGTATATGTTCTGAACCAAAATATTTGACTTGCGTTCAGCTCAGAAAAAAACGAGTTAAATATGGAGCTCAGGGGTACAGCAATTCACAAACTGGCAGAGTAATAAAGGGCTACTATCGTCCAAAATTCTGTTGAGGGAAGGCAACGAGGCAAACTTGAAAGGGAGGCAGAATTGCAGGAAACAGATTTCAAGAGGTACATTGGAATCGCCTTTAAAGCACAGGAAGAGGGGCACAACTTCGACAATGATGCACTTCGCTAAAAAGGGCGTTTGCATTTTCTCCTGAATATATTCAGGAGAAAACGCATACGCCCTTTTTGGCCAAGCAAGCAAGTGGGCAATGCAAATCTTCACTACAAAGAAGTATCACTTCCCACCGGTCAAAAGGGACATCCACAAAATGTGTAAAACCCAGAAATGCAAGACAGGCACTGGAGAGCTGGGAGCCTTGTTATGCTGATGGGCGGGATGTAAATTGCCAACTGCCTCTCTGGAGGAGAGAATTGTGTTCCCTAAAACAAGTAAACAACATAGATACAGAGCCAAGGACACTTCCAGTCAAGGGAATATACCATGGGAAAACTGAAAATCAATAAGACAGAACCACCCCAAAATTTAGGGCTGCACTGCTTACAAGAACCTCAACTTGGGTACACCTTAAATATCCCAGGAAATATAAAAATGGTTCAAAAAATTGTGGTACTTACGTATGATGGAATATCCCTCAGCCATGAAATCAATGTCATAAGACCAGTAGCAGCAAAATGAGTGGATACAGGTACGATGATTCTAAGGGAAACAAGTCACACAGAAAAAGAAACGTATCATAACATATCACTTATGAAGATCCTGTAAACATGGCTACACATGAACTGAGTTAGGAAAGAGAAGAGAGTCTCACATTTAGAAAACACTCTTATGCCTGCTTAAGAGGGATGGAGAGGTGGGGTGATGCATAAAACCAGAGTTTGATATATGCACAGGTAGCGTTCCAAAAACCAAGTATGGAATAGACAAGACCTACACCTTCCTCAGGGAAAGGGACTCAAAACCCCATATTTCCCACAGAGGAATATATCTGACTAGTAAGAATCTTAAAACCTATGTATTGATATGTCTCTTTCAGGGAATCAAGTGCGTCTACACTGGCATAAACATGGCAGCGAGAATCAGCTCAAACCCACTATAAAAAGGAATTTCAAAAACAAAAAACAGGGAAATTCTTTACAATTCCTTCAGGGTCTCTGATGAAACCTGGAATGATCCTATCTACAATGACAACTGCATGTGGCATAAGGCTGGACACATAGGACTGAGAGGATTGGTGAGATTGGGTGAGCAAATGCAGACCCTTTAAAGCAATAATGCATGGCACCCATTCCATGGGTCCCAACTCTCCAGGTTGAAGGGAATATTACTACAGCTATAACATGTATGGGAAACCTAGATAATGGACACACTGTGAATACAAATAGTCTCTAAAACTCAACGTATAGTCCCTCTCCTGGTGCTCCGGTTTGACTTTCCAACTGCTTTACTATCAATCTCCCAACCTGGAGAGACCTCACCTTTAACCTCCTGTTTCGCACAGGTTGCCAATTTCGCAGAGGATGAATGGGAAGAGGGAGAACCAATGAGAGAGTAGCTGTTAGGCATTTGGACGGGCATATGTCACTCTTATTTCCCGGGAGGAAGAAGAATTGACCAAAGTCTCCGCCACCCACCGGGAACCAGTATATGTCCTGATCTAAAATATTGGACTTGCGTACAGCTCAGAAAAAAACAGTTAAAAAACGGAGCTCGGGGGCACAGCAATTCACAAATTGGCAGAGTAATAAAGGACAACTATCGTCCAAAAACCTGTTGAGCGAAGGACACGAGGCGGACTTTAAGCCAGGCAGAATTGCCGGAAACGGATTTCAAGAGTTACGTAGGAATCACCTTTAAAGCACAGGAAGAGGGGCACAACTTCGACAATGATGCACTTGGCCAAAAAGGGCTTATGCATTTTCTCCTGAGTATATTCAGGAGAAATCGCATACAGTTTTTTTGGCCAAGCAAGCAAGCGTTCATGCAAGTCTGCACTACAAAGAAGTATCATTTCCCACCAGTCCACAGGAACATCGAAAAAATGGGTAAAAACCTGAAATTCAAGACAGGCCCTGGAGAACAGGGAGCCTTGTTATGCTGATGGGCGGGATGTATATTGCAAACTGCCTCTCTGGAGGAGTGCACTGTGTTCCCTAAAAGAAGTAAACAACAGAGCTACAGAGCCAAGGGCACTTCCAGTCTAGGGAATATACCCTGGGAAAACTGAAAATCTATAAGACAGAGCCACCCAAATATTTAGCCCTGCACTGCTTACAAGAACGTCAACTTGGGTACACCTTAAATATCCCAGGAAATATAAAAATGGTTCAAAAAATCGTGGTACTTACATACGATGGATTATCCCTCAGACATGAAATCAATGTCATAAGACCAGTAGCAGCAAAATGAGTGGATTCAGGTACGATGATTCTAAGTGAAATAAGTGACACAGAAAAAGAAACTTATCATAAGATATCACTTATGATGATCCTGGAAACATGGCTACACATGAACTGAGTTAGGGAAGTGAACAGAGTCTCACATTTAGAAAACTCTCTTATGCCTGTTTAAGGGGGAAGGAGAGGTGGGGTGATGCATAAAACCAGAGTTTGATATAAGCACAGGTACTGTTCCAAAAACCAACTATGGAAGACACAAGACCTACACCTTGCTCAGTGAAAGGGACTCGAAACCCCATATTTCCCACAGAGGAATATATCTGACTAGTAAGAATCTTAAAACCTATGTATTGATATGTCTCCGTAAGGGAATCAAGTGTGTCTAGACTGGCATAAACCTGGCAGTGAGAATCAGCTCAAACCCACTATAAAAAGGCATTTGAAAAACAAAAAAATAATGGGAAATTCTTTACAATTCCTTCAGGATTTCTGATGAAACCTGGAAAGACCCTATCTACAACGACAGCTGTATGTGGCATAAGGCTGGACACATGGGACTGAGAGGATCGGTGAGATTGGCTGAGCAAACGCAGACCCTTTAAAGCAATAATGCATGGCCCCCATTCCATGTGTCCCAACTCTCCAGGTTGAAGGGAATATTACTACAGCTATAACATGAACGGGAAACCTAGAGAATGGACACACTGTGAATACGAAAGGTTTCTAAATCTCAACGAATTGTCCCTCTCCTGGTGCTCAAGTTTGACATTCCAACTGCTTTACTATCAATCTCCCAACTTGGAAAGAGAGCACCTTTAACTTCCTGGTTCGCACATGTTGCCAATTTGGCAAAGAATGAAAGGGAAGAGGGAGAAACAATGAGAGAGTAGCTGTTATGCATTTGGACGGGCACATGTCACTCTAATTTCCCGGGAGGAAGAAGAATTGACAAAAGTCTCAACCACCCACCGGGAACCAGTATAAGTCCTGAACCAAAATATTGGACTTGCGTTCAACTCAGAAAAAACGAGTTAAAAATGGAGCTCAGGGGCACAGCAATTCACAAACTGGCAGAGTAATAAAGGGCAACTATCGTCCAAAAATCTTTTGAGGGAAGGCAACGAGGCGGACTTGAAAGTGAGGCAGAATAGCAGGAATCAGATTTCAAGAGGTACGTAGGAATCGCCTGTAAAGCAAAGGAATAGGTGCACAACTTAGACAATGATGCACTTGGCCAAAAAGGGCGAATGCGTTTTGTCCTGAATATATTCAGGAGAAAATGCATACGCCCTTTTTGGCCAAGCAAGCAAGCGGGCAATGCAAATCTGCACTACAAAGAAGTATCACTTCCCACCGGTCAAAAGGGACATCCAAAAAATTGGTAAAAACCAGAAAGGCAAGACAGGCACTGGAGAACAGGGAGCCTTGTTATGCTGATGGGCGGGATGTAAACTGCCAACTGCCTCTCTGGATGAGTGCATTGTGTTCCCTAATACAAGTAAACAACAGAGCTACAGAGCCAAGGGCACTTCGAGTCTAGGGAATATACCTTGGGAAAACTGAAAATCAATAAGACACAGCCACCCCAAAATTTAGGGCTGCACTGCTTACAAGAACCTCAACTTGGGTTCACCTTAAGTATCCCAGGAAAGATAAAAATTGTTCAAAAAATTGTGGTACTTACGTATGATGGAATATCCCTCAGCCATGAAATCAATGTCATAATACAAGTAGCAGCAAAATGAGTGGATTCAGGTATGATGATTCTAAGTGAAATAAATCACACAGAAAAAGAAACTTATCATAAGATAATACTTATGAAGTTCCTGTAAACATGGCTACACATGAACTGAGTTAGGAAAGGGAAGAGTGTCTCACATTTAGAAAACACTCTTATGCCTGCTTAAGGGGGAAGGAGAGGTTGGGTGATGCATAAAACCAGAGTTTGATATAAGCAAAAGTACCGTTCAAAAAACCAACTATGGAATAGACAAGACCTACACCTTCCTCAGTGAAAGGGACTCAGAACCTCATATTTCCCGCAGAGGAATATATCTGACTAGTAATAATCTTAAAACCTATGTATTGATAGGTCTCTTTTAGGGAATCAAGTGCGTCTAGACAGGCATAAACTTGGCAGCGAGAATCAGCTCAAACCCACTATAAAAATGAATTTGAAAAACAAAAAAAAGGGAAATTCTTTACAATTCCTTCAGGGTCTCTGATGAAAACTGGAATGACCCTATCTACAATGACAGCTGCATGTGGCATAAGGCTGGACACATAGGACTGAGAGGATTGTTGAGACTGGGTGAGCAAATGCAGACCCTTTAAAGCAATAATGCATGGCACACATTCCATGGGTCCCAACTCTACGGGTTGAAGGGAATATTACTACAGCTATAATATGTATGGGAAACCTAGAGAATGGACACACTGTGAATATGAAAGGTTTCTAAATCTCAACGAATAGTCCCTCTCCTGGTGCTCCAGTTGGACTTTCCAACTGCTTTACTATCAATCTCCCAACTTGGAGAAGACAGCACCTTTACCCTCCTGGTTGGCAAAGGTTGCCAATTTGACAAAGGATGAAAGGCAAGAGGGAGAACCATGAGAGAGTAGCTGTTAGGCATTTGGACGGGCACATGTCACTCTTATTTCCTGGGAGGAAGAAGAATTAACTAAAGTCTCAGCCACCCACCGGGAACCAGTGTAGGCCCTCAACCAAAATATTGGACTTGCGTTCAGCTCACAAAAAACGAGTTAAAAAATGGAGCTCCGGGGCACAGCAATTCAAAAACTGGCAGAGTAATAAAGGACAACTATCATCCAAAAATCTGTTGAGGGAAGGCAATGAAGCGGACTTGAAAGGGAGGCAGAATAGCAGGAAACAGATTTCAAGAGGTACGGTGCAATCACATTTAAAACACAGGAAGAGGGGCACAACTTCGACAATGATGCACTTGGCCAAAAAGGGCGTATGCGTTTTCTCCTGAGTATATTCAGGAGAAAACGCATATGCCCTTTTTGGCCAAGCAAGCATGGGGACAATGTAAGTCTGCACTACAAAGAAGTATCACTTCCCACCGGTCCAAAGGGACATCCACAAAAAGGGTAAAAACCAGATATTCAAGACAGGCCCTGGAGAACAGGGAGCCTTGTTATGCTGATGGCTGGGATGTAAATTGCCAACTGCCTCTCTGGAGAAGTGCATTGTGTTCCCTAAAACAAGTAAACAACAGAGCTACAGAGCCAAGGACACTTCCAGTCTGGGGAATATACCTTGGGAAAACTGAAAATCAATAAGACAAAACCACCACAAATTTTAGGGCTGCACTGCTTACAAGAACCTCAACTTGGGTACACCATAAATATCCCAGAAAATATAAAAATGGTTCAAAAAATTGTGGTACTTACGTACGATGGAATATCCCTCAGCCATGAAATCAATGTCATAAGACCAGTAGCAGCTAAATGAGTGGATTCAGGTACGATGATTCTAAGTGAAATAAGTCACACAGAAAAAGAAACTTATCATAAGATATCACTTATGATGATCCTGTAAACAAGGCTACACATGAACTGAGTTAGGAAAGAGAAGAGAGTCTCACATTTAGAAAACACTCTTATGCCTGCTTAAGGGGGAAGGAGAGGTGGGGTGATGCATAAAACCAGAGTTTGATATAAGCACAGGTACCGTTCCAAAAACCAAGTATGGAATAGACAAGATTTACACCTTCCTCAGTGAAAGGGACTCAAAACCCCATATTTCCCGCAGAGGAATATATCTGACTAGTAAGAATCTTAAAACCTATGTATTGTTATGTCTCCATAAGGGAATCAAGTGTGTCTAGACTGGCACAAAGATGGCACCGAGAATCAGCTCAAACCCACTATAAAAAGGAATTTCAAAAACAAAACAAAAAAACAGTGAAATTCTTTACAATTCCTTCAGGGTCTCTGATGAAACTTGGAATGACCCTATCTAGAACGACAGCTGGAGGTGGCATAAGGCTGGACACATGGGACTGAGAGGATTGGTGAGATTCGTGAGCAAATGCAGACCCTTTAAAGCAATAATGCATGGCACCCATTCCATGGGTCCCAACTCTCCAGATTGTAGGGAATATTACTACAGCTATAACATGTATGGGAAACCTAGAGAATGGACACACTGTGAATACGAAAGGTTTCTAAATCTCAACGAATAATCCCTCTCCAGGTGCTCAAGTTTGACTTTCTAACTGCTTTATTTTCAACCTCCCAACTTGGAGAGAGAGCACCTTTAACCTCCTGGTTCGCACATGTTGCCAATTTGGCAAAGGATGAAAGGGAAGAGGGAGAACCATATAGAGAGTAGCTGTTAGGCATTAGGACGGGCATATGTCACTCTTATTTCCCGGCAGAAAGAAGAATTGACCAAAGTCTCAGCCACCCACCGGGAACCAGTATAGGTCTTAAGCCAAAATATTGGACTTGTGTTCAGCTCACAAAAAAAGAGTTAAAAAATGGAGCTATAGGGCAGAGCATTTCACAAACTGGCAGAGTAATAAAGGACAACTATCATCCAAAAATCTGTTGAGGGAAAGCAACGAGGCAGACTTGAAACTGAGGCAGAATACCAGGAAACAGATTTCAAGTGGTATGTAGCAATTGCCTTTAAAGCACAGGAAGAGGGGCACAACTTCGACAATAATGCACTTGGCCAAAAAGGGTGTATGCGTTTTCTCCTGGGTATATGCAGGAGAAAACGCATACGCCCATTTTGGGCAAGCAAGCAAGCGGAAAATGTAAGTCTGCACTACAAAGAAGTATCACTTCCCACCGGTCCAAAGGGACATCCACAAAAAGGGTAAAAAGCAGAAATTCAAGACAGGCCCTGGAAAACAGGGAGCTTTGTTATGCCCTGGGCGGGATGTAAATTGCCAACTGCCACTCTGGAGTTGTGCATTGTGTTCCCTAAAACAAGTAAACAACAGAGCTACAGAGCCAAGGGCACTTCCAGTCTAGGGAATATACCTTGGGAAAATTGAAAATCAATAAGACAGAGCCACCCCAAAATTTAGGGCTGCACTGCTTACAAGAAACTCAACTTGGGTACACCTTAAGTATCCCAGGAAATATAAAAATGGTTCAAAAAATTGTGGTACTTTCGTACGATGGAATATCCCTCAGCCAAGATATCAATGTAATAAGACCAGTAGCAGCAAAATGAGTGGATTCAGGTATGATGATTCTAAGTGAAATAAGTCACACAGAAAAAGAAACGTATCATAAGATATCACTTATGAAGATCCTGTAAACATGGCTACACATGAACTGAGTTAGGAAAGAGAAGAGAGTCTCACATTTAGAAAACACTCTTATGCCTGCTTAAGGGGGAAGGTGAGGTGGGGTGAGGCATAAAACCAGAGTTTGATATAAGCAAAAGTACCGTTCAAAAAACCAACTATGGAATAGACAAGACCTACACCTTCCTCAGTGAAAGGGACTCAGAACCCCATATTTCCCGCAGAGGAATATATCTGACTAGTAATAATCTTAAAACCTATGTATTCATAGGTCTCTTTTAGGGAAACAAGTGCGTCTAGACAGGCATAAACTTGGCAGCGATAATCAGCTCAAACCCACTATAAAAATGAATTTGAAAAACAAAAAAAAGGGAAATTCTTTACAATTCCTTCAGGGTCTCTGATGAAAACTGGAATGACCCTATCTACAACGACAGCTGCATGTGGCATAAGGCTGGACACATAGGACTGAGAGGATTGGTGAGACTGGGTGAGCAAATGCAGACCCTTTAAAGCAATAATGCATGGCACACATTCCATGGGTCCCAACTCTACGGGTTGAAGGGAATATTACTACAGCTATAACATGTATGGGAAACCTAGAGAATGGACACACTGTGAATATGAAAGGTTTCTAAATCTCAACGAATAGTCCCTCTCCTGGTGCTCCAGTTGGACTTTCCAACTGCTTTACTATCAATCTCCCAACTTGGAGAAGACAGCACCTTTACCCTCCTGGTTGGCAAAGGTTGCCAATTTGACAAAGGATGAAAGGCAAGAGGGAGAACCATGAGAGATTAGCTGTTAGGCATATGGACGGGCACATATCACTCTTATTTCCTGGGAGGAAGAAGAATTAACCAAAGTCACAGCCACCCACCGGGAACCAGTGTAGGCCCTCAACCAAAATATTGGACTTGAGTTCAGCTCACAAAAAACGAGTTAAAAAATGGAGCTCCGGGGCACAGCAATTCACAAACTGGCAGAGTAATAAAGGACAACTATCATCCAAAAATCTGTTGAGGGAAGGCAACGAAGCGGACTTGAAAGGGAGGCAGAATAGCAGGAAACAGATTTCAAGAGGTACGGTGGAATCACATTTAAAACACAGGAAGAGGGGCACAACTTCGACAATAATGCACTTGGCCAAAAAGGGCGTATGCGTTTTCTCCTGGGTATATGCAGGAGAAAACGCATACGCCCATTTTGGGCAAGCAAGCAAGCGGACAATGTAAGTCTGCACTACAAAGAAGTATCACTTCCCACCGGTCCAAAGGGACATCCACAAAAAGGGTAAAAAGCAGAAATTCAAGACAGGCCCTGGAGAACAGGGAGCTTTGTTATGCCCTGGGCGGGATATAAATTGCCAACTGCCACTCTGGAGTTGTGCATTGTGTTCCCTAAAACAAGTAAACAACAGAGCTACAGAGCCAAGGGCACTTCCAGTCTAGGGAATATACCTTGGGAAAACTGAAAATCAATAAGACAGAGCCACCCCAAAATTTAGGGCTGCACTGCTTACAAGAAACTCAACTTGGGTACACCTTAAGTATCCCAGGAAATATAAAAATGGTTCAAAAAATTGTGGTACTTTCGTACGATGGAATATCCCTCAGCCAAGATATCAATGTAATAAGACCAGTAGCAGCAAAATGAGTGGATTCAGGTATGATGATTCTAAGTGAAATAAGTCACACAGAAAAAGAAACGTATCATAAGATATCACTTATGATGATCCTGTAAACAAGGCTACACATGAACTGAGTTAGGAAAGAGAAGAGAGTCTCACATTTAGAAAACACTCTTATGCCTGCTTAAGGGGGAAGGAGAGGTGGGGTGATGCATAAAACCAGAGTTTGATATAAGCACAGGTACCGTTCCAAAAACCAAGTATGGAATAGACAAGATTTACACCTTCCTCAGTGAAAGGGACTCAAAACCCCATATTTCCCGCAGAGGAATATATCTGACTAGTAAGAATCTTAAAACCTATGTATTGTTATGTCTCCATAAGGGAATCAAGTGTGTCTAGACTGGCACAAAGATGGCACCGAGAATCAGCTCAAACCCACTATAAAAAGGAATTTCAAAAACAAAACAAAAAAACAGTGAAATTCTTTACAATTCCTTCAGGGTCTCTGATGAAACTTGGAATGACCCTATCTAGAACGACAGCTGGAGGTGGCATAAGGCTGGACACATGGGACTGAGAGGATTGGTGAGATTCGTGAGCAAATGCAGACCCTTTAAAGCAATAATGCATGGCACCCATTCCATGGGTCCCAACTCTCCAGATTGTAGGGAATATTACTACAGCTATAACATGTATGGGAAACCTAGAGAATGGACACACAGTGAATACGAAAGGTTTCTAAATCTCAACGAATAATCCCTCTCCAGGTGCTCCAGTTTGACTTTCTAACTGCTTTATTTTCAACCTCCCAACTTGGAGAGAGAGCACCTTTAACCTCCTGGTTCGCACATGTTGCCAATTCGGCAAAGGATGAAAGGGAAGAGGGAGAACCATATAGAGAGTAGCTGTTAGGCATTAGGACGGGCATATGTCACTCTTATTTCCCGGCAGGAAGAAGAATTGACCAAAGTCTCAACCACCCACCGGGAACCAGTATAGGTCTTAAGCCAAAATATTGGACTTGCGTTCAGCTCACAAAAAAAGAGTTAAAAAATGGAGCTATAGGGCAGAGCATTTCACAAACTGGCAGAGTAATAAAGGACAACTATCATCCAAAAATCTGTTGAGGGAAAGCAACGAGGCAGACTTGAAACTGAGGTAGAATACCAGGAAACAGATTTCAAGTGGTACATTGGAATCGCCTTTAAAGCACAGGAAGAGGGGCACAACTTCGACAATAATGCACTTGGCCAAAAAGGGCGTATGCGTTTTCTCCTGGGTATATGCAGGAGAAAACGCATACGCCCATTTTGGGCAAGCAAGCAAGCGGACAATGTAAGTCTGCACTACAAAGAAGTATCACTTCCCACCGGTCCAAAGGGACATCCACAAAAAGGGTAAAAAGCAGAAATTCAAGACAGGCCCTGGAGAACAGGGAGCTTTGTTATGCCCTGGGCGGGATGTAAATTGCCAACTGCCACTCTGGAGTTGTGCATTGTGTTCCCTAAAACAAGTAAACAACAGAGCTACAGAGCCAAGGGCACTTCCAGTCTAGGGAATATACCTTGGGAAAACTGAAAATCAATAAGACAGAGCCACCCCAAAATTTAGGGCTGCACTGCTTACAAGAAACTCAACTTGGGTACACCTTAAGTATCCCAGGAAATATAAAAATGGTTCAAAAAATTGTGGTACTTTCGTACGATGGAATATCCCTCAGCCAAGATATCAATGTAATAAGACCAGTAGCAGCAAAATGAGTGGATTCAGGTATGATGATTCTAAGTGAAATAAGTCACACAGAAAAAGAAACGTATCATAAGATATCACTTATGAAGATCCTGTAAACATGGCTACACATGAACTGAGTTAGGAAAGAGAACAGAGTCTCACATTTAGAAAACACTCTTATGCCTGCTTAAGGGGGAAGGTGAGGTGGGGTGAGGCATAAAACCAGAGTTTGATATAAGCAAAAGTACCGTTCAAAAAACCAACTATGGAATAGACAAGACCTACACCTTCCTCAGTGAAAGGGACTCAGAACCCCATATTTCCCGCAGAGGAATATATCTGACTAGTAATAATCTTAAAACCTATGTATTCATAGGTCTCTTTTAGGGAATCAAGTGCGTCTAGACAGGCATAAACTTGGCAGCGAGAATCAGCTCAAACCCACTATAAAAATGAATTTGAAAAACAAAAAAAAGGGAAATTCTTTACAATTCCTTCAGGGTCTCTGATGAAAACTGGAATGACCCTATCTACAACGACAGCTGCATGTGGCATAAGGCTGGACACATAGGACTGAGAGGATTGGTGAGACTGGGTGAGCAAATGCAGACCCTTTAAAGCAATAATGCATGGCACACATTCCATGGGTCCCAACTCTACGGGTTGAAGGGAATATTACTACAGCTATAACATGTATGGGAAACCTAGAGAATGGACACACTGTGAATATGAAAGGTTTCTAAATCTCAACGAATAGTCCCTCTCCTGGTGCTCCAGTTGGACTTTCCAACTGCTTTACTATCTATCTCCCAACTTGGAGAAGACAGCACGTTTACCCTCCTGGTTGGCAAAGGTTGCCAATTTGACAAAGGATGAAAGGCAAGAGGGAGAACCATGAGAGATTAGCTGTTAGGCATTTGGACGGGCACATGTCACTCTTATTTCCTGGGAGGAAGAAGAATTAACCAAAGTCACAGCCACCCACCGGGAACCAGTGTAGGCCCTCAACCAAAATATTGGACTTGCGTTCAGCTCACAAAAAACGAGTTAAAAAATGGAGCTCCGGGGCACAGCAATTCACAAACTGGCAGAGTAATAAAGGACAACTACCATCAAAAAATCTGTTGAGGGAAGGCAACAAAGCGGACTTGAAAGGGAGGCAGAATAGCAGGAAACAGATTTCAAGAGGTACGGTGGAATCGCCTTTAAAACACAGGAAGAGGGGCACAACTTCGACAATGATGCACTTGGCCAAAAAGGGTGTATGCGTTTTCTCCTGAGTATATTCAGGAGAAAACGCATATGCCCTTTTTGGCAAAGCAAGCAAGCGGACAATGTAAGTCTGCACTACAAAGAAGTATCACTTCCCACCGGTCCAAAGGGACAACCACAAAAAGGGTAAAAACCAGAAATTCAAGACAGGCCCTGGAGAACAGGGAGCCTTGTTATGCTGATGGGTGGGATGTAAATTGCCAACTGCCTCTCTGGAGGAGTGCATTGTGTTCCCTAAAACAAGTAAACAACAGAGCTACAGAGCCAAGGACACTTCCAGTCTGGGGAATATACCTTGGGAAAACTGAAAATCAATAAGACAAAACCACCACAAATTTTAGGGCTGCACTGCTTACAAGAACCTCAACTTGGGTACACCATAAATATCCCAGAAAATATAAAAATGGTTCAAAAAATTGTGGTACTTACGTACGATGGAATATCCCTCAGCCATGAAATCAATGTCATAAGACCAGTAGCAGCTAAATGAGTGGATTCAGGTACAATGATTCTCAGTGAAATAAGTCACACAGAAAAAGAAACGTATCATAAGATATCACTTATGATGATCCTGTAAACAAGGCTACACATGAACTGAGTTAGGAAAGAGAAGAGAGTCCCACATTTAGAAAACACTCTTATGCCTGCTTAAGGGGGAAGGAGAGGTGGGGTGATGCATAAAACCAGAGTTTGATATAAGCACAGGTACCGTTCCAAAAACCAAGTATGGAATAGACAAGACTTACACCATCCTCAGTGAAAGGGACTCAAAACCCCATATTTCCCGCAGAGGAATATATCTGACTAGTAAGAATCTTAAAACCTATGTATTGTTATGTCTCCATAAGGGAATCAAGTGTGTCTAGACTGGCACAAAGATGGCACCAAGAATCAGCTCAAACCCACTATAAAAAGGAATTTCAAAAACAAAACAAAAAAACAGTGAAATTCTTTACAATTCCTTCAGGGTCTCTGATGAAACTTGGAATGACCCTATCTAGAACGACAGCTGGAGGTGGCATAAGGCTGGACACATGGGACTGAGAGGATTGGTGAGATTCGTGAGCAAATGCAGACCCTTTAAAGCAATAATGCATGGCACCCATTCCATGGGTCCCAACTCTCCAGATTGTAGGGAATATTACTACAGCTATAACATGTATGGGAAACCTAGAGAATGGACACACTGTGAATACGAAAGGTTTCTAAATCTCAACGAATAATCCCTCTCCAGGTGCTCCAGTTTGACTTTCTAACTGCTTTACTTTCAACCTCCCAACTTGGAGAGAGAGCACCTTTAACCTCCTGGTTCGCACATGTTGCCAATTTGGCAAAGGATGAAAGGGAAGAGGGAGAACCAAAGAGAGAGTAGCTGTTAGGCATTTGGACGGGCATATGTCACTCTTATTTCCCGGCAGGAAGAGGAATTGACCAAAGTCTCAGCCACCCACCGGGAACCAGTATAGGTCTTAAGCCAAAATATTGGACTTGCATTCAGCTCACAAAAAAAAGAGTTAAAAAATGGAGCTATAGGGCAGAGCATTTCACAAACTGGCAGAGTAATAAAGGACAACTATCATCCAAAAATCTGTTGAGGGAAAGCAACGAGGCAGACTTGAAACTGAGGCAGAATACCAGGAAACAGATTTCAAGTGGTATGTTGCAATCGCCGTTAAAGCACAGGAAGAGGGGCACAACTTCGACAATAATGCACTTGGCCAAAAAGGGCGTATGCGTTTTCTCCTGGGTATATGCAGGAGAAAACGCATACGCCCATTTTGGGCAAGCAAGCAAGCGGACAATGTAAGTCTGCACTACAAAGAAGTATCACTTCCCACCGGTCCAAAGGGACATCCACAAAAAGGGTAAAAAGCAGAAATTCAAGACAGGCCCTGGAGAACAGGGAGCTTTGTTATGCCCTGGGCGGGATGTAAATTGCCAACTGCCACTCTGGAGTTGTGCATTGTGTTCCCTAAAACAAGTAAACAACAGAGCTACAGAGCCAAGGGCACTTCCAGTCTAGGGAATATACCTTGGGAAAACTGAAAATCAATAAGACAGAGCCACCCCAAAATTTAGGGCTGCACTGCTTACAAGAAACTCAACTTGGGTACACCTTAAGTATCCCAGGAAATATAAAAATGGTTCAAAAAATTGTGGTACTTTCGTACGATGGAATATCCCTCAGCCAAGATATCAATGTAATAAGACCAGTAGCAGCAAAATGAGTGGATTCAGGTATGATGATTCTAAGTGAAATAAGTCACACAGAAAAAGAAACGTATCATAAGATATCACTTATGATGATCCTGTAAACAAGGCTACACATGAACTGAGTTAGGAAAGAGAAGAGAGTCTCACATTTAGAAAACACTCTTATGCCTGCTTAAGGGGGAAGGAGAGGTGGGGTGATGCATAAAACCAGAGTTTGATATAAGCACAGGTACCGTTCCAAAAACCAAGTATGGAATAGACAAGATTTACACCTTCCTCTGTGAAAGGGACTCAAAACCCCATATTTCCCGCAGAGGAATATATCTGACTAGTAAGAATCTTAAAACCTATGTATTGTTATGTCTCCATAAGGGAATCAAGTGTGTCTAGACTGGCACAAAGATGGCACCGAGAATCAGCTCAAACCCACTATAAAAAGGAATTTCAAAAACAAAACAAAAAAAACAGTGAAATTCTTTACAATTCCTTCAGGGTCTCTGATGAAACTTGGAATGACCCTATCTAGAACGACAGCTGGAGGTGGCATAAGGCTGGACACATGGGACTGAGAGGATTGGTGAGATTCGTGAGCAAATGCAGACCCTTTAAAGCAATAATTCATGGCACCCATTCCATGGGTCCCAACTCTCCAGATTGTAGGGAATATTACTACAGCTATAACATGTATGGGAAACCTAGAGAATGGACACACAGTGAATACGAAAGGTTTCTAAATCTCAACGAATAATCCCTCTCCAGGTGCTCCAGTTTGACTTTCTAACTGCTTTATTTTCAACCTCCCAACTTGGAGAGAGAGCACCTTTAACCTCCTGGTTCGCACATGTTGCCAATTCGGCAAAGGATGAAAGGGAAGAGGGAGAACCATATAGAGAGTAGCTGTTAGGCATTAGGACGGGCATATGTCACTCTTATTTCCCGGCAGGAAGAAGAATTGACCAAAGTCTCAACCACCCACCGGGAACCAGTATAGGTCTTAAGCCAAAATATTGGACTTGCGTTCAGCTCACAAAAAAAGAGTTAAAAAATGGAGCTATAGGGCAGAGCATTTCACAAACTGGCAGAGTAATAAAGGACAACTATCATCCAAAAATCTGTTGAGGGAAAGCAACGAGGCAGACTTGAAACTGAGGTAGAATACCAGGAAACAGATTTCAAGTGGTACATTGGAATCGCCTTTAAAGCACAGGAAGAGGGGCACAACTTCGACAATAATGCACTTGGCCAAAAAGGGCGTATGCGTTTTCTCCTGGGTATATGCAGGAGAAAACGCATACGCCCATTTTGGGCAAGCAAGCAAGCGGACAATGTAAGTCTGCACTACAAAGAAGTATCACTTCCCACCGGTCCAAAGGGACATCCACAAAAAGGGTAAAAAGCAGAAATTCAAGACAGGCCCTGGAGAACAGGGAGCTTTGTTATGCCCTGGGCGGGATGTAAATTGCCAACTGCCACTCTGGAGTTGTGCATTGTGTTCCCTAAAACAAGTAAACAACAGAGCTACAGAGCCAAGGGCACTTCCAGTCTAGGGAATATACCTTGGGAAAACTGAAAATCAATAAGACAGAGCCACCCCAAAATTTAGGGCTGCACTGCTTACAAGAAACTCAACTTGGGTACACCTTAAGTATCCCAGGAAATATAAAAATGGTTCAAAAAATTGTGGTACTTTCGTACGATGGAATATCCCTCAGCCAAGATATCAATGTAATAAGACCAGTAGCAGCAAAATGAGTGGATTCAGGTATGATGATTCTAAGTGAAATAAGTCACACAGAAAAAGAAACGTATCATAAGATATCACTTATGAAGATCCTGTAAACATGGCTACACATGAACTGAGTTAGGAAAGAGAACAGAGTCTCACATTTAGAAAACACTCTTATGCCTGCTTAAGGGGGAAGGTGAGGTAGGGTGAGGCATAAAACCAGAGTTTGATATAAGCAAAAGTACCGTTCAAAAAACCAACTATGGAATAGACAAGACCTACACCTTCCTCAGTGAAAGGGACTCAGAACCCCATATTTCCCGCAGAGGAATATATCTGACTAGTAATAATCTTAAAACCTATGTATTCATAGGTCTCTTTTAGGGAATCAAGTGCGTCTAGACAGGCATAAACTTGGCAGCGATAATCAGCTCAAACCCACTATAAAAATGAATTTGAAAAACAAAAAAAAGGGAAATTCTTTACAATTCCTTCAGGGTCTCTGATGAAAACTGGAATGACCCTATCTACAACGACAGCTGCATGTGGCATAAGCCTGGACACATAGGACTGAGAGGATTGGTGAGACTGGGTGAGCAAATGCAGACCCTTTAAAGCAATAATGCATGGCACACATTCCATGGGTCCCAACTCTACGGGTTGAAGGGAATATTACTACAGCTATAACATGTATGAGAAACCTAGAGAATGGACACACTGTGAATATGAAAGGTTTCTAAATCTCAACGAATAGTCCCTCTCCTGGTGCTCCAGTTGGACTTTCCAACTGCTTTACTATCAATCTCCCAACTTGGAGAAGACAGCACCTTTACCCTCCTGGTTGGCAAAGGTTGCCAATTTGACAAAGGATGAAAGGCAAGAGGGAGAACCATGAGAGATTAGCTGTTAGGCATTTGGACGGGCATATGTCACTCTTATTTCCTGGGAGGAAGAAGAATTAACCAAAGTCACAGCCACCCACCGGGAACCAGTGTAGGCCCTCAACCAAAATATTGGACTTGCGTTCAGCTCACAAAAAACGAGTTAAAAAATGGAGCTCCGGGGCACAGCAATTCACAAACTGGCAGAGTAATAAAGGACAACTACCATCAAAAAATCTGTTGAGGGAAGGCAACAAAGCGGACTTGAAAGGGAGGCAGAATAGCAGGAAACAGATTTCAAGAGGTACGGTGGAATCGCCTTTAAAACACAGGAAGAGGGGCACAACTTCGACAATGATGCACTTGGCCAAAAAGGGTGTATGCGTTTTCTCCTGAGTATATTCAGGAGAAAACGCATATGCCCTTTTTGGCAAAGCAAGCAAGCGGACAATGTAAGTCTGCACTACAAAGAAGTATCACTTCCCACCGGTCCAAAGGGACAACCACAAAAAGGGTAAAAACCAGAAATTCAAGACAGGCCCTGGAGAACAGGGAGCCTTGTTATGCTGATGGGTGGGATGTAAATTGCCAACTGCCTCTCTGGAGGAGTGCATTGTGTTCCCTAAAACAAGTAAACAACAGAGCTACAGAGCCAAGGACACTTCCAGTCTGGGGAATATACCTTGGGAAAACTGAAAATCAATAAGACAAAACCACCACAAATTTTAGGGCTGCACTGCTTACAAGAACCTCAACTTGGGTACACCATAAATATCCCAGAAAATATAAAAATGGTTCAAAAAATTGTGGTACTTACGTACGATGGAATATCCCTCAGCCATGAAATCAATGTCATAAGACCAGTAGCAGCTAAATGAGTGGATTCAGGTACAATGATTCTCAGTGAAATAAGTCACACAGAAAAAGAAACTTATCATAAGATATCACTTATGATGATCCTGTAAACAAGGCTACACATGAACTGAGTTAGGAAAGAGAAGAGAGTCCCACATTTAGAAAACACTCTTATGCCTGCTTAAGGGGGAAGGAGAGGTGGGGTGATGCATAAAACCAGAGTTTGATATAAGCACAGGTACCGTTCCAAAAACCAAGTATGGAATAGACAAGACTTACACCATCCTCAGTGAAAGGGACTCAAAACCCCATATTTCCCGCAGAGGAATATATCTGACTAGTAAGAATCTTAAAACCTATGTATTGTTATGTCTCCATAAGGGAATCAAGTGTGTCTAGACTGGCACAAAGATGGCACCAAGAATCAGCTCAAACCCACTATAAAAAGGAATTTCAAAAACAAAACAAAAAAACAGTGAAATTCTTTACAATTCCTTCAGGGTCTCTGATGAAACTTGGAATGACCCTATCTAGAACGACAGCTGGAGGTGGCATAAGGCTGGACACATGGGACTGAGAGGATTGGTGAGATTCGTGAGCAAATGCAGACCCTTTAAAGCAATAATGCATGGCACCCATTCCATGGGTCCCAACTCTCCAGATTGTAGGGAATATTACTACAGCTATAACATGTATGGGAAACCTAGAGAATGGACACACTGTGAATACGAAAGGTTTCTAAATCTCAACGAATAATCCCTCTCCAGGTGCTCCAGTTTGACTTTCTAACTGCTTTACTTTCAACCTCCCAACTTGGAGAGAGAGCACCTTTAACCTCCTGGTTCGCACATGTTGCCAATTTGGCAAAGGATGAAAGGGAAGAGGGAGAACCAAAGAGAGAGTAGCTGTTAGGCATTTGGACGGGCATATGTCACTCTTATTTCCCGGCAGGAAGAGGAATTGACCAAAGTCTCAGCCACCCACCGGGAACCAGTATAGGTCTTAAGCCAAAATATTGGACTTGCATTCAGCTCACAAAAAAAGAGTTAAAAAATGGAGCTATAGGGCAGAGCATTTCACAAACTGGCAGAGTAATAAAGGACAACTATCATCCAAAAATCTGTTGAGGGAAAGCAACGAGGCAGACTTGAAACTGAGGCAGAATACCAGGAAACAGATTTCAAGTGGTATGTTGCAATCGCCGTTAAAGCACAGGAAGAGGGGCACAACTTCGACAATAATGCACTTGGCCAAAAAGGGCGTATGCGTTTTCTCCTGGGTATATGCAGGAGAAAACGCATACGCCCATTTTGGGCAAGCAAGCAAGCGGACAATGTAAGTCTGCACTACAAAGAAGTATCACTTCCCACCGGTCCAAAGGGACATCCACAAAAAGGGTAAAAAGCAGAAATTCAAGACAGGCCCTGGAGAACAGGGAGCTTTGTTATGCTGATGGGCGGGATGTAAATTGCCAACTGCCTCTCTGGAGTTGTGCATTGTGTTCCCTAAAACAAGTAAACAACAGAGCTACAGAGCCAAGGGCACTTCCAGTCTAGGGAATATACCTTGGGAAAACTGAAAATCAGTAAGACAGAGCCACCCCAAAATTTAGGGCTGCACTGCTTACAAGAAACTCAACTTGTGTACACCTTAAATATCCCAGGAAAGATAAAAATGGTTCAAAAAATTGTGGTACTTTCGTACGATGGAATATCCCTCAGCCAAGATATCAATGTAATAAGACCAGTAGCAGCAAAATGAGTGGATTCAGGTATGATGATTCTAAGTGAAATAAGTCACACAGAAAAAGAAACGTATCATAAGATATCACTTATGAAGATCCTGTAACATGGCTACACATGAACTGAGTTAGGAAAGAGAACAGAGTCTCACATTTAGAAAAAACTCTTATGCCTGCTTAAGGGGGAAGTTGAGGTGGGGTGAGGCATAAAACCAGAGTTTGATATAAGCACAGGTATCGGTCCAAAAACCAACTATGGGATAGAGAAGACTTACAACTTCCTCAGTGAAAGGGATTCAAAATCCCATATTTCACACAGAGGAATATATCTGACTAGTAAGAATCTTAAAACCTATGTATTGATATGTCTCCGTAAGGGAATCAATTGTTTCTAGCCTGGCATAGTCATGGCAGCGAGAATCAGCTCAAACTCACTATAAAACGGAATTTCAAAAACAAAACAAAAAAACAGCGAAATTCTTTACAATTCCTTCAGGGTCTCTGATGAAACTTGGAATGACCCTATCTACAATGACAGCTGGAGGTGGCATAAGGCTGCACACATGGGACTGAGAGAATGGGTGAGATTCGTGAGCAAATGCAGACACTTTAAATCAATAATGCATGGCACCCATTTCATGGGTCCCAACTCTCCAGGTTGAAGGGAATATTACTACAGCTATAACATGTATGGGAAACGTAGAGAATGGACACACTGTGAATACGAAAGGTGTCTAAAACTCAACGAATAGTTCCTCTCCTGGGGCCCCAGTTTCACTTTCTAACTGCTTTACTATCAATCTCCCAACTTGGAGAGACAGCACCTTTAACCTCCTGGTTAGCACAGGTTGCTAATTTGCAAAGGATGAAAGGGAAGAGGGAGAACCAATGAGAGAGTACCTGTTAGGCATTTGGATGGGCACATGTCACTCTTATTTCTCGGGAGGAAGAAGAATTAACCAAAGACTCAGCCAACCACTGGGAACCAGTATAGGTCCTGAACCAAAATATTGGACTTTCGTTCAGCTCACAAAAAACTATTTACAAAATGGAGCAAAGGGGCACAGCAATTCACAAACTTGCAGAGTAATAAAGGGCAACTATCATCCAAAAATCTGTTGAGGGAAGGCATCGAGGCAAACTTTAAAGGGAGGCAGAATAGCAGGAAACACATTTCACGAGGTACTTTCGAATCACCTTTAAATCACAGGAATAGGGGCACAACTTCGACAATGATGCACCTGATCAAAAAGGGCGTTTGAGTTTTCTCCTGAATATATTCAGGAGAAAACGCATACACCCTTTTTGGACAAGCAAGCAAGCAGGCAATGCAAAACTGCACTACAAAGAAGTATCACTTCCCACGAGTCAAAAGGGACATCCACAAAATGGATAAAAACCAGAAAGGCAAGACAGGCCCTGGAGAACAGGGAGCCTTGTTATGCTGATGGGCCTGAAGTAAATTGCCAACTGCCTCTCTAGAGGAGTGCATTGTGTTCCCTAAAACAAGTAAACAACAGAGCTACAGAGCCAAGGGCACTTCCAGTCTAGGGAATATACCTTGAGAAAACTGAAAATCAATAAGACAGAGCCACCCCAAAATTTAGGCCTGCACTGCTTACAAGAACCTCAACTTGCGTACACCTTAAGTATTCCAGGAAAGATAAAAATGGTTCAAAAAATTGTGGTACTTACGTACGATGGAATATCCCTCAGCCATGAAATCAATGTCATAAGACCAGTAGCAGCAAAATGAGTGGATTCAGGTATGATGATTCTAACTGAAATAAGTCACACAGAAAAAGAAACATATCATAAGATATCACTTATGAAGATCCTGTAAACATGGCTACACATGAACTGATTTAGGAAAGAGAAGAGAGTCTCACATTTAGAAAACACTCTTATGCCTTCTTAAGGGTGAAGGAGAGGTGGGGTGATGCATAAAACCAGAGTTTGATATAAGCACAGGTACCGTTCCAAAAACCAACTATGGAATAGACAAGACCTACACCTTCCTCAGTGAAAGGGACTCAAAATCCCATATTTCCCACAGAGGAATATATCTGACTATTAAAAATCTTAAAACCTGTGTATTGATATGTCTCCATAAGGCAAACAAGTGTGTCTAGACTGGCATAATCATGGCAGCGAGAATCAGCTCAAACCAACTATAAAAAGGAATTTCAAAAACAAACCAAAAAAAACAGGAACATTCTTTACAATTCCTTCAGGGTCTCTGATGAAACCTGGAATGACACTATCTACAACGACAGCTGGATGTGGCATAAGGCTGGACACATGGGACTGAGAGGATTGGTGAGATTGGGTGAGCAAATGCAGACACTTTAAAGCAATAATGCGTGGCACCCATTCCATGGGTCCCTACTCTCCAGGTTGAAGGGAATATTACTACAGCTATAACATGTATGGGAAACCTAGAGAATGACACACTGTGAATACAAAAGTTTTCTAAATCTCAATGAATAGTCTCTCTCCTAGTGCTCCAATTTGACTTTCCAACTGCTTTACTATCAATCTCCCAACTTGGAGAGACAGCACCTTTAAGCTCCTGGTTCGCACAGGTTGCCAATTTGGCATAGGATGAAAGGGAAGAGGGAGAACCAATGAGAGAGTAGCTGTTAGGCATTTGGATGGGCACATGTCACTCTTATTTCTCGGGAGGAAGAAGAATTAACCAAAGTCTCAGACAACCACCGATAACCAGTATAGGTCCTGAACCAAAATATTGGACTTGCGTTCAGCTCACAAAAAACGAGTTACAAAATGGAGCTCAGGGGCACAGCAATTCACAAACAGGCAGAGTAATAAAGGGCAACTATCGTCCAAAAATCGGTTGAGGGAAGGCAGTGAGACGAACTTGAAAGGGAAGCAGAATAGCAGGAAACACATTTCAAGAGGTACATTGGAATCACCTTTAAAGCACAGGAAGAGGGACACAACTTCGACAATGATGCACTTGGCCAAAAAGGGCGTATGCGTTTTGTCTTTAATATATTCAGGAGAAAACGCATACGCCCTTTTTGGCCAAGCAAGCAAGCGGGCAATGCAAATCTGCACTACAAAGGAGTATCACTTCCCACAAGTCAAAAGGGATATACGCAAAATGTTTAAAAAACAGAAATGCAAGACAGGCCCTGGAGAACTGGGAGCGTTTTTATGCTGATGGGTGGGATGTAAATTGGCAACTGCCTCCTTGGAGGAGTGCATTGTGTTCCCTAAAACAAGTAAACAACAGAGCTACAGAGCCAAGGGCACTTCCAGTCTAGGGAATATACCTTGGGAAAACTGAAAATCAATAAGACAGAGCCACCCCAAAATTTAGGCCTCCACTGCTTACAAGAACCTCAACTTGGGTACACCTTACATATCCCTGGAAATATAAAAATGGTTCAAAAAATTGTGGTACTTACGAACGATGGAATATCCCTCAGCCATGAAATCAATGTCATAAGACCAGTAGCAGCAAAATGAGTGGATTCAGGTACGATGATTCTAAGTGAAATATGTCACATAGAAAAAGAAACTTATCATAAGATATCATTCATGAAGATCCTGTAAATATGGCTACACATGAACTGAGTTAGGAAAGAGAACAGAGTCTCACATTTAGAAAACACTCTTATGCCTTCTTAAGGGGGAAGGAGAGGTGGGGTGATGCATAAAACCAGAGTTTGATATAAGCACAGGTACCGTTCCAAAAACCAACTATGGAATAGACAAGACCTATACCTTCTTCAGTTAAAGGGACTCAAAACCCCATATTTCCCACAGAGGAATATATCCGACTAGTAAGAAACTTAAAACCTATGTACTAATATGTCTCCGTAAGGGAATCAAGTGTGTCTAGACTGGAATAAACATGGCAGCTAGAATCAGCTCAAACCCAATCTAAAAAGGAATTTCAAAAACAAAACAAAAAAACAGGGGAATTTTTTACAATTCCTTCAGGGTCTCTGATGAAACCTGGAATGACCCTATCTACAATGACAGCTGGATGTGGCATAAGGCTGGACACATGGGACTGAGAGGATTGGTGAGATTGGGTGAGCAAAAGCATACCCTATATAGCAGTAATGCATGGCACCCGTTCCATGGGTCCCAACTCTCCAGGTTTAAGGGAATATTAGTATAGCTATAGCATGTATGGGAAACCTAGAGAATGGACACAGTGTTAATATGAAAGGTTTCTAAAACTCAACGAATAGTCCCTCTCCTTGTGCTCCAGTTTGACTTTCCAACTGCTTTACTATCAATCTCCCAACTTGGAGAGACAGAACCTTTAACCTCCTGGTTCGCACAGGTTGCCAATTTGGCAAATGATGAAAGGGAAGAGGGAGAACCAATGAGAGAGTAGCTGTCAGGCATTTGGACGGTCACATGTCACTCTTATTTCCCGTGAGGAAAAAGAATTAAACAAAGTCTCAGCCACCCACCGAAAACCAGTATAGGTTCTCAAAAAAAATATTGAACTTGCGTTCAGCTCACAAAAATCGAGTTACAAGATGGAGCTCAGGGGCACAGCAATTCACAAACTGGCAGAGTAATAAAGGGCAACTATCGTCAAAAAATCTGTTGAGGGAAGGCAAGGGCATGCAGCATTTTGATTTCAGGGGTCCTGAGCATTGTGATGACAAGTGTCATGGAACCTTGTGATGACTAGGTAGTGAAACATTGTGATGCCAAGAGTCATGGTGCATTGTTATGACAGGGGTAATGGAGCATTTTGATGAGAAGGGTATGGAACATTGGTCTGAAATGTTTCATGGATTATTGTGATGAGAGTGGGCATGGAGCATTGTGATGACAAAGGCACGGAACACTGTGATACATGGGTCATGCAGGATTGTAATGAAAAAGGCATGGAGCATTGTCATGAGAAGGGCATCGAGCATTGTGATGACAAGTGTCATGGAGCTTTGTGATGACAAGGACATGGAGCAATGTGATGAGAGGGTTCAGGGAGCATTGTGATGACAGTGACATGGAGCATTGTGATGCCATGGGACATGGAGCTTTGTGATGACAAGTCATGGAGCATTTTGATGACAAGGGCATGGTGCATTGTGATGAGAAGGGCAGGGAGCATTTTGATGAACGGGTCATGCAGCAATTTGATAAGAATTGTAATGGAATATTGTGATGGCAGTGTTTATAGAACATTGTGATGTCAGGGGTCTTGGATGTTTGGGATGAAAAGGGTCATGGAGCATTTTGCTGACAGGGGTTATGGAACATTGTGATGTCAGGGGTCATGGAACATTGTGCAGATAAGTGGATGTAGCACTGTGATGACAGGGTCATGGAACATTGTGATTCCAGGTGTGAGGGAGTATTGTGATGACTAGTTATTGAACATTGTGATATCTCTGTTGAGAGAGCATTTTGATGAGAAGTCCATGGACCATTGTGATTACAAGTTTTATGGAGCATTGCAATGAAAAGTTTGTGGTCGGCTGTGATGAAATGCGCGTGGCACATTGTGATGACAATGGTCATAGACCATTGTTCTGACAAAGACAGGGAGCATTGTGATGACAAGGGTCACAAAGAATTGTGATGAAAAGTTCATGGAACATTGTGGTTACAAAAGTCACAGAGCCTTGTGATGACGTGGGCATGGACAATTGTGATGACAAACGTTATGAATCATTGTGATGACTGGAGTCACTGAGCATTGTGATGACAAGGGTCATGGAGCATTGTGATGACAAGGGCATGGAGCATTGTGTTGACAGGGCCATGGAGCATTGGTTTGACAAGTTTCATGGATTATTGTGATGACATTGGGCATGGTGCATTGTGATGACAAGGGCATGGAGCATTGTGATGAGAAGGTCAAGGAGTATTGTGAAGGCAGGTGTCAGGGAGCACTGTGATGACATATGTCATGGTCCATTGTGATGACAATGGCATGGAGCATTGTGAAGCCAAATGTAATGGAGAAATGTGAGGACAAATATAATGGAGCATTTTGATGATTAGGGCTTGGAGCATTATGATGGCAAGGCCATTGAAAATGTTCATGACAAGGTCGAGAAGCATTGTGATGACAAGGTCCTGGAGCATTGTGATGACAAAACCATGGAGCATTGTGATGACAAGTCTCATGGAGCATACTGATGAAAAGGGGCATGGAACATTGTGATTACAGGGGTCTTGGAACATTGTGATGACAAGGGCATGGCACATTGTGATTAGAAGACCAAGGAGCATTCTGATGGCATGCGTCCTTGAGTTTTGTAATGACAAGGGCATGGAGCATTGTGATTACATGGGTCGTGGAGCACTGTGATGGAAAGGGCATGGAACATTGTGATGAAAAAGGCATGGAGCCTTGTCATGACAGGGTTCAAGGAACATACTGACAAGTGTCATGGAGCATTGTGATGACAGGGGTCATGAAGAATTGTGATAACAAGAGCATGGAGCATTGTGATGACAAGAGCATGGAACAATGGTCTAATATGTTTCATGGATTATTGCGATGACAGTTGGAATGGCGCATTGTGATGACAAGGGCATGGAGCATTGTGATGACCAGGTCATGCAGTATTGTGAAGAGAGGTGTCAGGGAGCATTCTGATGACATATGTAGTGGCCCGCTCTGATGACAATGGCATGGAGCTTTGTGATGCCAAGTGTCATGGAGGATTCTGATGACAAAGGTCATGGAGCATTGTGATGACAAGGGCATGGAGGTTTGTGATGACATGTGCATGGAGCATTGTGATGACAAGTGCATGGAGCATTGCAATGTCAAGTGGATGGAGAATTGTGATGACAAGAGCATGTAACATTTTGATGAGAAGTGTCATGTAGCACTGTGATCACAAGGACGTGGAGAATTGTGATAACAAGGGACATGGAACATTTTGATAACCAGGGCATGGTGCATTGTGATGACAGGGGTCATGGAGCATTATTATGAGAACGGCCATGGTGCATTCTGACATAAGATATCACTTATGAAGGGAATGTAAACATGGCTACATATGAACTGATTTAGGGAAGAGAACAGAGTATCAGATTTAGAATACAATATAACGCTTGCTTAAGGGGAAAGAGAGGTGGGGAGATGCACAAAACATAAGATTGATATTAGCACAGGTACCGTTCCATAATCCAAAAACAGAAGAGACAAGCCCTACTCCTTCCTCAGTGAACGGAACTCAACATCCCTATTCCCCTCAGAGAAATATATCTGACTAGTAAGAATTTTAATACCTATGTATTGATATGTCTCCGTAAGGGAACCAAGTGTGTCTAGAACGACATAAACATGGCAGTGAGAATCAGCTCAAACCCACTATAAAATTGAATTTCAAAACAAAACATAAAAACAGTAAAATTCTTAGACAATACCTTCAGGGGTTCTGATGAAACCTGGAATGACCATATCTACAATGACAGCTGGATGTGGCATAAGGCTGGTCACTTGGGACTGAGAGGATTGGTGAGATTGGGTGAAAAAATGCAGACCCTTTAAAGCAATAATGCCTGCCACCCATTCCATGGTTCCCATCTCTCCAGGTAGAAGGGAATATCACTACAGTTATAACGTGTATGGGAACCTAGAGAATGGAAACCATCTGATGGTGAAAGGTTTGTAAAACTCTACTACTTTTTTCTCTCCTTGTGCTCCAGTTTGACATTCCAACTGCTTTACTATCAATCTCCCAACTTGGAAAGTCAGCCCCTATATCCTCCTGGTACGCACAGTTGGCAAATTGTGCAGAGGATATAAGGGAAGAGAGAGAACCAATGAGAGAGTAGCTGTAGGCATTTGGACGGCCACATGTCTCTCTAATTTTCCATCACAAAGAGGAATTAACCAAAGTCTCAGCCTGCCCCCCAGAACCAGTATAAGTCCAGAAGCAAAACTGTTGATTTGCGGTCAGCTCACAAAAACGCGAGTTGAAAAATGGAGCTCAGGGCCACAGCAATTCACTAACCTGCAGAGTGATAAAGGACTACTCACTTCGAAAAATCTGTTGAGGGAAAGCCACGAGGCGGAAGGGAAAATGAGGCAGAATGGCATGAAATAGATTTCAAGAGGTACATTGGAATCGCCTTTAAACACAGGAAAAGCATTACAACTTCGAAAATTATGGAAATGGCCATAAAGGGCATATGGGTTTTCACGTGCATATATGCAGGAGAAAACGCATATGCCCTTTTTGGACAAGCAAGCAAGCGGACAATGCAAATCTGCACTACAAAGAAGTATCACTTCCCACCGGTCAAAAGGGACATCCACAAAATGGGTAAAAACCAGAAAGGCAAGACAGGCCCTGGAGAACAGGGAGCCTTGTTATGCTGATGGGCGGGATGTAAATTGCCAACTGCCTCTCTGGAGGAGTGCATTGTGTTCCCTAAAACAAGTAAACAACAGAGCTACAGAGCCAAGGGCACTTCCAGTCTAGGGAATATACCTTGGGAAAACTGAAAATAAATAAGACAGATCCACACCAAAATTCAGGGCTGCACTGCTTACAAAAACCTCAACTTGGGTACACATTAAATATCCCAGGAAAGACAAAAATGGTTCAAGAAATTGTGGTACTTACATATGATGGAATATCCCTCAGCCATGAAATCAATGTCATAAGGCCAGTAGCAGCAAAATGAGTGGATTCAGGTACGATAATTCTAAGTGAAATAAGTCACACAGAAAAAGAAACTTATCATAAGATATCACTTATGAAGATCCTGTAAACATGGCTACACATGAACTGAGTTAGGAAAGAAAAGAGAGACTCACATTTAAAAAAAAAAAAAAACGCTTATGCTTGCTAAAGGGAGAAGGAGAGGTGGGGTGATGCATAAAATCAGAGTTTGATATTAGTACAGGTACCATTCCAAAAACCAAATACGAAATAGACAAAACCTACACCTTCCTCAGTGAAAGGGACTCAACACCCCATATTCACCACAGAGTAATATATCTTAAAAGTATGAATCTTAAAACCTATGTATGGATATGTCTCCATAAGGGAAACAAGTGTGTCTAGACTGGCATAAACATGACAGTGAGAATCAACTCAAACTCACTATAAAAAGGAAATTCACAAACAAAAAATAAAAAACAGGGAAATTTATTTCAATTCCTTCAGGGTCTCTGATGAAACCTGGAATGACACTATCTACAATGACAGCTGGATGTGGCATAAGGCTGGACACTTGGGACTGAGAGGATTGGTGAGATTGGGTGAGCAAATGCAGACCCTTTAAAGCAATAATGAGGGGCACCCATTCCATGGGTCCCAACTCTCCAGGTTGAAGGGAATATTACTACAGCTATTACATGTACGGGAAAACTAGAGAATGGACACACTGTGAATACGAAATGTCTCTAAATCTCAACTAATAGTCCCTCTCCTGGTGCTCCGGTTTGACATTCCAACTGCTTTTCTATCAATCTCCCAACTTGGAGAGACAGCCCCTTTAACCTCCTGGTTCTCACAGGTTGCCAATTTGGCAGAGGATGAAACGGAAGAGGAAGAACCAAAGAGAGAGTAGCTGTTAGGCATTTGGACGGGCATATGTCACTCTTATTTCCCGGGAGGAAGAAGAATTGACCAAAGTCTCAGCCACACACCGGGAACCAGTATATGTTCTGAACCAAAATATTTGACTTGCGTTCAGCTCAGAAAAAACGAGTTAAATATGGAGCTCAGGGGTACAGCAATTCACAAACTGGCAGAGTAATAAAGGGCTACTATCGTCCAAAATTCTGTTGAGGGAAGGCAACGAGGCAAACTTGAAAGGGAGGCAGAATTGCAGGAAACAGATTTCAAGAGGTACGTTGGAATCACCTTTAAAGCACAGGAAGATGGGCACAACTTCGACAATGATGCACTTGGCTAAAAAGGGCGTTTGCATTTTCTCCTGAATATATTCAGGAGAAAAGGCATACGCCCTTTTTGGCCAAGCAAGCAAGTGGGAAATGCAAATCTTCACTACAAAGAAGTATCACTTCCCACCGGTCAAAAGGGACATCCACAAAATGTGTAAAACCCAGAAATGCAAGACAGGCACTGGAGAACAGGGAGCCTTGTTATGCTGATGGGCGGGATGTAAATTGCCAACTGCCTCTCTGGAGGAGAGAATTGTGTTCCCTAAAACAAGTAAACAACAGAGATACAGAGCCAAGGACACTTCCAGTCAAGGGAATGTACCTTGGGAAAACTGAAAATCAATAAGACAGAACCACCCCAAAATTTAGGGCTGCACTGCTTACAAGAACCTCAACTTGGGTACACCTTAAATATCCCAGGAAATGTAAAAATGGTTCAAAAAATTGTGGTACTTACGTATGATGGAATATCCCTCAGCCATGAAATCAACGTCATAAGACCAGTAGCAGCAAAATGAGTGGATTCAGGTACGATGATTCTAAGTGAAATAAGTCACACAGAAAAAGAAACGTATCATAAGATATCACTTATGAAGATCCTGTAAACATGGCTACACATGAACTGAGTTAGGAAAGAGAAGAGAGTCTCACATTTAGAAAACACTCTTATGCCTGCTTAAGAGGGATGGAGAGGTGGGGTGATGCATAAAACCAGAGTTTGATATATGCACAGGTAGCGTTCCAAAAACCAAGTATGGAATAGACAAGACCTACACCTTCCTCAGGGAAAGAGACTCAAAACCCCATATTTTCCGCAGAGGTATATATCTGACTAGTAAGAATCTTAAAACCTATGTATTGATATGTCTCTTTCAGGGAATCAAGTGCGTCTACACTGGCATAAACATGGCAGCGAGAATCAGCTCAAACCCACTATAAAAAGGAATTTCAAAAACAAAAAACCGGGAAATTCTTTACAATTCCTTCAGGGTCTCTGATGAAACCTGGAATGACCCTATCTACAATGACAGCTGCATGTGGCATAAGGCTGGACACATAGGACTGAGAGGATTGGTGAGATTGGGTGAGCAAATGCAGACCCTTTAAAGCAATAATGCATGGCACCCATTCCATGGGTCCCAACTCTCCAGGTTGAAGGGAATATTACTACAGCTATAACATGTATGGGAAACCTAGATAATGGACACACTGTGAATACAAATAGTCTCTAAAACTCAACGTATAGTCCCTCTCCTGGTGCTCCGGTTTGACTTTCCAACTGCTTTACTATCAATCTCCCAACCTGGAGAGACCGCACCTTTAACCTCCTGCTTCGCACAAGTTGCCAATTTCGCAGTGGATAAATGGGAAGAGGGAGAACCAATGAGAGAGTAGCTGTTAGGCATTTGGACGGGCATATGTCACTCTTATTTCCCGGGAGGAAGAAGTATTGACCAAAGTCTCCGCCACCTACCGGGAACCAGTATATGTCCTGAACCAAAATATTGGACTTGCGTACAGCTCAGAAAAAAACAGTTAAAAAACGGAGCTCGGGGGCACAGCAATTCACAAACTGGCAGAGTAATAAAGGAAAACTATCGTCCAAAAACCTGTTGAGCGAAGGACACGAGGCGGACTTGAAAGCCAGGCAGAATTGCCGGAAACGGATTTCAAGAGTTACGTTGGAATCACCTTTAAAGCAGAGGAAGAGGGGCACAACTTCGACAATGATGCACTTGGACAAAAAGGGCTTATGCATTTTCTCCTGAGTATATTCAGGAGAAATCGCATACAGTTTTTTTGGCCAAGCAAGCAAGCGTTCATGCAAGTCTGCACTACAAAGAAGTATCATTTCCAACCGGTCCACAGGAACATCGAAAAAATGGGTAAAAACCTGAAATTCAAGACAGGCCCTGGAGAACAGGGAGCCTTGTTATGCTGATGTGCGGGATGTATATTGCCAACTGCCTCTCTGGAGGAGTGCACTGTGTTCCCTAAAAGAAGTAAACAACAGAGCTACAGAGCCAAGGGCACTTCCAGTCTAGGGAATATACCCTGGGAAAGCTGAAAATCAATAAGACAGAGCCACCCAAATATTTAGGTCTGCACTGCTTACAAGAACGTCAACTTGGGTACACCTTAAATATCCCAGGAAATATAAAAATGGTTCAAAAAATCGTGGTACTTACATACGATGGATTATCCCTCAGACATGAAATCAATGTCATAAGACCAGTAGCAGCAAAATGAGTGGATTCAGGTACGATGATTCTAAGTGAAATAAGTCACACAGAAAATGAAACTTATCATAAGATATCACTTATGAAGATCCTGTAAACATGGCTACACATGAACTGAGTTAGGGAAGAGAACAGAGTCTCACATTTAGAAAACTCTCTTATGCCTGCTTAAGGGGGAAGGAGAGGTGGGGTGATGCATAAAACCAGAGTTTGATATAAGCACAGGTACTGTTCCAAAAACCAACTATGGAAGACACAAGACCTACACCTTGCTCATTGAAAGGGATTCGAAACCCCATATTTCCCACAGAGGAATATATCTGACTAGTAAGAATCTTAAAACCTATGTATTGATATGTCTCCGTAAGGGAATCAAGTGTGTCTAGACTGGCATAAACCTGGCAGTGAGAATCAGCTCAAACCCACTATAAAAAGGAATTTCAAAAACAAAACCAAAAAACAGGGAAATTCTTTACAATTCCTTCAGGGATTCTGATGAAACCTGGAATGACCCTATCTACAAAGACAGCTGGATGTGGCATAAGGCTGGATACATGGGACTGAGAGGATTGGTGAGATTGGCTGAGCAAACGCAGACCCTTTAAAGCAATAATGCATGGCACCCATTCCATGGGTCCCAACTCTCCAGGTTGAAGGGAATATTACTACAGCTATAACATGTATGGGAAACCTAGAGAATGGACACACTCTGAATACGAAAGGTTTCTAAATCTCAACGAATAGTCCCTCTCCTGGTGCTCAAGTTTGACATTCCAACTGCTTTACTATCAATCTCCCAACTTGGAGAGAGAGCACCTTTAACTTCCTGGTTCGCACATGTGGCCAATTTGGCAAAGAATGAAAGGGAAGAGGGAGAAACAATGAGAGAGTAGCTGTTATGCATTTGGACGGGCACATGTCACTCTAATTTCCCAGGAGGAAGAAGAATTGACAAAAGTCTCAACCACCCACCGGGAACCAGTATAGGTCCTGAACCAAAATATTGGACTTGCGTTCAACTCAGAAAAAAACGAGTTAAAAATGGAGCTCAGGGGCACAGCAATTCACAAACTGGCAGAGTAATAAAGGGCAACTATCGTCCAAAAATCTTTTGAGGGAAGGCAACGAGGCGGACTTGAAAGTGAGGCAGAATAGCAGGAATCAGATTTCAAGAGGTACGTAGGAATCGCCTGTAAAGCAAAGGAATAGGTGCACAACTTAGACAATGATGCACTTGGCCAAAAAGGGCGAATGCGTTTTGTCCTGAACATATACAGGAGAAAACGCATACGCCCTTTTTGGCCAAGCAAGCAAGCGGGCAATGCAAATCTGCACTATAAAGAAGTATCACTTCCCACTGGTCAAAAGGGACATCCACAAAATGGGTAAAAACCAGAAAGGCAAGACAGGCACTGGAGAACAGGGAGCCTTGTTATGCTGATGGGCGGGATGTAAACTGCCAACTGCCTCTCTGGATGAGTGCATTGTGTTCCCTAAAACAAATAAACAACAGAGCTACAGAGCCAAGGGCACTTCGAGTCTAGGGAATATACCTTGGGAAAACTGAAAATCAATAAGACAGAGCCACCCCAAAATTTAGGGCTGCACTGCTTACAAGAACCTCAACTTGGGTTCACCTTAAGTATCCCAGGAAAGATAAAAATTGTTCAAAAAATTGTGGTACTTACGTATGATGGAATATCCCTCAGCCATGAAATCAATGTCATAATACCAGTAGCAGCAAAATGAGTGGATTCAGGTATGATGATTCTAAGTGAAATAAATCACACAGAAAAAGAAACTTATCATAAGATAATACTTATGAAGATCCTGTAAACATGGCTAAACATGAACTGAGTTAGGAAAGAGAAGAGAGTCTCACATTTAGAAAACACTCTTATGCCTGCTTAAGGGGGAAGGAGAGGTTGGGTGATGCATAAAACCAGAGTTTGATATAAGCAAAAGTACCGTTCAAAAAACCAACTATGGAATAGACAAGACCTACACCTTCCTCAGTGAAAGGGACTCAGAACCCCATATTTCCCGCAGAGGAATATATCTGACTAGTAATAATCTTAAAACCTATGTATTCATAGGTCTCTTTTAGGGAATCAAGTGCGTCTAGACAGGCATAAACTTGGCAGCGATAATCAGCTCAAACCCACTATAAAAATGAATTTGAAAAACAAAAAAAGGGAAATTCTTTACAATTCCTTCAGGGTCTCTGATGAAAACTGGAATGACCCTATCTACAACGACAGCTGCATGTGGCATAAGCCTGGACACATAGGACTGAGAGGATTGGTGAGACTGGGTGAGCAAATGCAGACCCTTTAAAGCAATAATGCATGGCACACATTCCATGGGTCCCAACTCTACGGGTTGAAGGGAATATTACTACAGCTATAACATGTATGAGAAACCTAGAGAATGGACACACTGTGAATATGAAAGGTTTCTAAATCTCAACGAATAGTCCCTCTCCTGGTGCTCCAGTTGGACTTTCCAACTGCTTTACTATCAATCTCCCAACTTGGAGAAGACAGCACATTTACCCTCCTGGTTGGCAAAGGTTGCCAATTTGACAAAGGATGAAAGGCAAGAGGGAGAACCATGAGAGAGTAGCTGTTAGGCATTTGGACGGGCACATGTCATTCTTATTTCCTGGGAGGAAGAAGAATTAACCAAAGTCTCAGCCACCCACCGGGAACCAGTGTAGGCCCTCAACCAAAATATTGGACTTGCGTTCAGCTCACAAAAAACGAGTTAAAAAATGGAGCTCCGGGGCACAGCAATTCACAAACTGGCAGAGTAATAAAGGACAAGTATCATCCAAAAATCTGTTGAGGGAAGGCAACAAAGTGGACTTGAAAGGGAGGCAGAATAGCAGGAAACAGATTTCAAGAGGTACGGTGGAATCGCCTTTAAAACACAGGAAGAGGGGCACAACTTCGACAATGATGCACTTGGCCAAAAAGGGCGTATGTGTTTTCTCCTGAGTATATTCAGGAGAAAACGCATATGCCCTTTTTGGCCAAGCAAGCAAGCGGAGAATGTAAGTCTGCACTACAAAGAAGTATCACTTCCCACCGGTCCAAAGGGACATCCACAAAAAGGGTAAAAACCAGAAATTCAAGACAGGCCCTGGAGAACAGGGAGCCTTGTTATGCTGATGGGTGGGATGTAAATTGCCAACTGCCTCTCTGGAGGAGTGCATTGTGTTCCTTAAAACAAGTAAACAACAGAGCTACAGAGCCAAGGACACTTCCAGTCTGGGGAATATACCTTGGGAAAACTGAAAATCAATAAGACAAAACCACCACAAATTTTAGGGCTGAACTGCTTACAAGAACCTCAACTTGGGTACACCATAAATATCCCAGAAAATATAAAAATGGTTCAAAAAATTGTGGTACTTACGTATGATGGAATATCCCTCAGCCATGAAATCAATGTCATAAGACAAGTAGAAGCTAAATGAGTGGATACAGCTACGATGATTCTAAGTGAAATAAGTCACACAGAAAAAGAAACTTATCATAAGATATCACTTATGATGATCCTGTAAACAAGGCTACACATGAACTGAGTTAGGAAAGAGAAGAGAGTCTCACATTTAGAAAACACTCTTATGCCTGCTTAAGGGGGAAGGAGAGGTGGGGTGATGCATAAAACCAGAGTTTGATATAAGCACAGGTACCGTTCCAAAAACCAAGTATGGAATAGACAAGACTTACACCTTCCTCAGTGAAAGGGACTCAAAACCCCATATTTCCCGCAGAGGAATATATCTGACTAGTAAGAATCTTAAAACCTATGTATTGTTATATCTCCATAAGGGAATCAAGTGTGTCTAGACTGGCACAAAGATGGCACCAAGAATCAGCTCAAACCCACTATAAAAAGGAATTTCAAAAACAAAACAAAAAAACAGTGAAATTCTTTACAATTCCTTCAGGGTCTCTGATGAAACTTGGAATGACCCTATCTAGAACGACAGCTGGAGGTGGCATAAGGCTGGACACATGGGACTGAGAGGATTGGCGAGATTCGTGAGCAAATGCAGACCCTTTAAAGCAATAATGCATGGCACCCATTCCATGGGTCCCAACTCTCCAGATTGTAGGGAATATTACTACAGCTATAACATGCATGGGAAACCTAGAGAATGGACACACAGTGAATACGAAAGGTTTCTAAATCTCAACGAATAATCCCTCTCCAGGTGCTCCAGTTTGACTTTCTAACTGCTTTACTTTCAACCTCCCAACTTGGAGAGAGAGCACCTTTAACCTCCTGGTTCGCTCATGTTGCCAATTTGGCAAAGGATGAAAGGGAAGAGGGAGAACCATATAGAGAGTAGCTGTTAGGCATTTGGACGGGCATATGTCACTCTTATTTCCCGGCAGGAAGAAGAATTGACCAAAGTCTCAGCCACCCACCGGGAACCAGTATATGTCTTAAGCCAAAATATTGGACTTGCGTTCAGCTCACAAAAAAAGAGTTAAAAAATGGAGCTATAGGGCAGAGCATTTCACAAACTGGCAGAGTAATAAAGGACAACTATCATCCAAAAATCTTTTGAGGGAAAGCAACGAGGCAGACTTGAAACGGAGGCAGAATACCAGGAAACAGATTTCAAGTGGTACGTTGCAATCGCCTTTAAAGCACAGGAAGAGGGGCACAACTTCGACAATAATGCACTTGGCCAAAAAGGGCGTATGCGTTTTCTCCTGGGTATATGCAGGAGAAAACGCATACGCCCATTTTGGGCAAGCAAGCAAGCGGACAATGTAAGTCTGCACTACAAAGAAGTATCACTTCCCACCGGTCCAAAGGGACATCCACAAAAAGGGTAAAAAGCAGAAATTCAAGACAGGCCCTGGAGAACAGGGAGCTTTGTTATGCTGATGGGCGGGATGTAAATTGCCAACTGCCACTCTGGAGTTGTGCATTGTGTTCCCTAAAACAAGTAAACAACAGAGCTACAGAGCCAAGGGCACTTCCAGTCTAGGGAATATACCTTGGGAAAACTGAAAATCAATAAGACAGAGCCACCCCAAAATTTAGGGCTGCACTGCTTACAAGAAACTCAACTTGGGTACACCTTAAGTATCCCAGGAAATATAAAAATGGTTCAAAAAATTGTGGTACATTCGCACGATGGAATATCCCTCAGCCAAGATATCAATGTAATAAGACCAGTAGCAGCAAAATGAGTGGATTCAGGTATGATGATTCTAAGTGAAATAAGTAACACAGAAAAAGAAACGTATCATAAGATATCACTTATGAAGATCCTGTAAACATGGCTACACATGAACTGAGTTAGGAAAGAGAACAGAGTCTCACATTTAGAAAAAAATTTATGCCTGCTTAAGGGGGAAGTTGAGGTGGGGTGAGGCATAAAACCAGAGTTTGATATAAGCACAGGTATCGTTCCAAAAACCAACTATGGAATAGAGAAGACTTACAACTTCCTCAGTGAAAGGGATTCAAAATCCCATATTTCACACAGAGGAATATATCTGACTAGTAAGAATCTTAAAACCTATGTATTAATATGTCTCCGTAAGGGAATCAATTGTTTCTAACCTGGCATAGTCATGGCAGTGAGAATCAGCTCAAACTCACTATAAAAGGGAATTTCAAAAACAAAACAAAAAAACAGCGAAATTCTTTACAATTCCTTCAGGGTCTCTGATGAAACATGGAATGACCCTATCTACAATGACAGCTGGAGGTGGCATAAGGCTGCACACATGGGACTGAGAGAATGGGTGAGATTCGTGAGCAAATGCAGACACTTTAAAGCAATAATGCATGGCACCCATTTCATGGGTCCCAACTCTCCAGGTTGAAGGGAATATTACTACAGCTATAGCATGTATGGGAAACCTAGAGAACGGACACACTGTGAATACGAAAGGTGTCTAAAACTCAATGAATAGTTCCTCTCCTGGTGCTCCAGTTTCACTTTCTAACTGCTTTACTATCAATCTCCCAACTTGGAGAGACAGCACCTTTAACCTCCTGGTTAGCACAGGTTGCTAATTTGCAAAGGATGAAAGGGAAGAGGGAGAACCAATGAGAGAGTACCTGTTAGGCATTTGAACGGGCACATGTCACTCTTATTTCCCGGGAGGAAGAAGAATTTACCAAAGTCTCAGCCACCCACCCGGAACCAGTGTAGGTCCTAAACCAAAATATGGGACTTTTGTTCAGCTCACAAAAAAACGAGTTAAAAAATGGAGCTATAGGGCAGAGCAATTCACAAACTGGCAGAGTAATAAAGGACAAGTATCATCCAAAAATCTGTTGAGGGAAGGCAACGACGAGGACTTGAAAGCGAGGCAGAATAGCAGGAAACAGATTTCAAGAGGTACTTGGAATTGCCTTTAAAGCACAGGAAGAGGGGCACAACTTCGACAATGATGCACATGGCCAAAAATGGCGTATGTGTTTTCTCCTTTGTATATTCAGGAGAAAACACATACGCCCTTTTTGCCAAGCAAGCAAGCGGACAATGTAAGCCTGCACTACAAATAAGTGTCACTTCCCACCGTTCCAAAGGGACATCCACAAAAAGGATATAAACCAGAAATTCAAGACAGGCCCTTGAGAACAGGGAGCCTTGTTATTCAGAAGGGCGGGATGTAAATTACCAACTGCCTCTCTGGAGGAGTGCATTGTGTTCCCTAAAACAAGTAAACAACAGAGCTACAGAGCCAAGGACACTTCCAGTCTAGGAAATATACCTTGGGAAAACTGAAAATCAATAAGACAGAGCCACCCCGAAATTCAGGGCTGCACTGCTTACAAGAACCTCAACTTGGGTACACCTTAAATATCCCAGGAAATATAAAAATGGTTCAAAAATTGCGGTACTTACGTACAATGGAATATCCATCAGCCATGAAATCAATGTCATAAGACCAGTAGTAGCTAAATGAGTGGATACAGGTACGATGATTCTAAGTGAAATAAGTCACACAGAAAAATAAACGTATCATAAGATATCACTTATGAAGTTCCTGTAAACATGGCTACACATGTACTGAGTTAGGAAAGAGAACAGAGTCTCACATTTAGAAAACACTCTTATGCCTGCTTAAGGGGGAAGGAGAGGTGGGGAGATGCATAAACCCAGAGTTTGATATAAGCACAGGTACCGTTCCAAAAACCATCTATGGAATAGACCAGACCTAAACCTTCCTCAGTGAAAGGGACTCAAAACCCCATATTTCCCGCAGAGGAATATATCTGACTAGTAAGAATCTTAAAACCTATGTATTGATATGTCTCCGTAAGGGAATCAAGTGTTTCTAGACTGGCATAATCATGGCAGCGAGAATCAGCTCAAACACACTATAAAAAGGAATTTCTAAAACAAAAGAAAAAAACAGGGAAATTCTTTACAATTCCTTCAGGGTCTCTGATGAAACTTGGAATGACCCTATCTAGAACGACAGCTGGAGGTGGCATAAGGCTGGACACATGGGACTGAGAGGATTGGTGAGATTCGTGAGCAAATGCAGACCCTTTAAAGCAATAATGCATGGAACCCATTCCATGGGTCCCAACTCTCCAGGTTGTAGGGAATATTACTACAGCTATAACATGTATGGGAAACCTAGAGAATGGACACTCTGTGAATACGAAATGTCTCTAAAGCTCATCGAACAGTCCCTCTCCTGGTGCTCCAGTTTGACTTTCCAACTGCTTTACTATCAATCTCCCAACCTGGAGAGACAGCACCTTTAACCTCCTGTTTCGCACAGGTTGCCAATTTGGCAAAGGATGAAACGGAAGAGGGAGAACCATATAGAGAGTAGCTGTTAGGCATTTGGACGGGCACATGTCACTCTTATTTCCCGGGAGGAAGAAGAATTAACCAAAGACTCAGCCAACGACTGGGAACCAGTATAGGTCCTGAACCAAAATATGGGACTGGTGTTAAGCTCACAAAAAACGAGTTAAAAAAAGGAGCTATAGGGCAGAGCAATTCACCAACTGGCAGAGTAATAAAGGACAACTGTCATCCAAAAACCTGTTGAGGGAAGGCAACGAGGCAGACTTGAAAGTGAGGCAGAATAGCAGGAAACGGATTTCAAGAGGTACGTTGGAATCGCTTTTAAAGCACAGGAAGAGGGGCACAACTTCGACAATGATGCACTTGTCCAAAAAGGGCGTATGCGTTTTTTCCTGAGTATATTCAGGAGAAAACACATACGCTCTTTTTGGCCAAGCAAGCAAGCGGACAATGCAAGTCTGCACTACAAAGAAGTATCACTTCCCACCTGTCCAAAGGGACATCCACAAAAAGGGTAAAAACCAGAAATTCAAGACAGGCCCTGGAGAACAGGGAGTCTTGTTATGCTGATGGGCGGGATGTAAATTGCCAACTGCCTCTCTGGAGGAGTGCATTGTGTTCCCTAAAACAAGTAAACAACAGAGCTACAGAGCCAAGGACACTTCCAGTCTAGGGAATATACCTTGGGAAAACTGAAAATCAATAAGACAGAGCCACCGCAAAATTTTGGGCTGCACTGCTTACAAGAACGTCAACTTGGGTACACATTAAATATCGCAGGAAATATAAAAATGGTTCAAAAAATTGTGGTACTTACGTACGATGGAATATGCCTCAGCCATGAAATCAATATCATAAGACCAGTAGCAGCAAAATGAGTGGATTCATTTATGATGATTCTAAGTGAAATAAGTCACACAGAAAAAGAAACGTATCATAAGATATCACTTATGAAGTTCCTGTAAACATGGCTACACATGAACTGAGTTAGGAAAGAGAAAAGTGTCTCACATTTAGAAAACACTCTTATGCCTGCTAAAGGGGGAAGGAGAGGTGGGGTGATGCATAACACCAGCGTTTGATATAAGCACAGGTACCGTTCCAAAAACCAAGTATGGAATAGACAAGACCTACACCTTCCGCAGTGAAAGGCACTCAAAACCCCATATTTCCTGCAGAGGAATATATCTGACTAGTAAGAATCTTAAAACCTATGTATTGATATGTCTCCGTAAGGGAATCAAGTGTGTCTAGACTGGCATAAAGATGGCAGCGAGAATCAGCTCAAACCCACTATAAAAAGGAATTTCAAAAACAAAACAGAGAAACAGCGGAATTCTTTACAATTCCTTCAGGGTCTCTGATGAAACTTGGAATGACCCTATCTAGAACGACAGCTGGAGGTGGCATAAGGCTGGACACATGGGACTGAGAGGATTGGTGAGATTCGTGAGCAAATGCAGACACTTTAAAGCAATAATGCATGGCACCCATTCCATGGGTCCCAACTCTCCAGGTTGAAGGGAATATTACTACAGCTATAATATGTATAGGAAAACTAGATAATGGACACAGTGAATACGAAAGGTTTCTAAAACTCAACGAATAGTCCATCTCCTTGTGCTCCGATTTGACTTTCCAACTGCTTTACTATCAATCTCCCAACTTGGAGAGACAGCCCACTTAACCTCCTGGTTCGCACAGGTTGCCAATTTGGCAGAGGATCAAAGGGAAGAGGGAGAACAAATGAGAGAGTAGCTGTTAGGCATTTGGACAGGCACATGTCACTCTAATTGCCCGGCAGGAAGAATAATTATCCAAAGTCTCAGGCACTCACCGGGATCCAGTATAGGTCCTGAACCAAAAATTTGGACTTGCTTTCAGCTCACAAAAAACGAGTTGAAAAATGGAGCTCAGGGGCAGAGCAATTCAAAAAATGACAGAGTAATAAAGGCCAACTATGTTCCAGAAATCTGTTGAGGGAAGGCAGTGAAGCGAACCCGAAAATCAGGGTGAATAGCAGGAAACAGATTTCAAGAGGTACGTTGGAATCATCTGTAAAGCAGAGGAAGAGGGGCACAACTTCGACAATGATGCACTTGGCCAAAAAGGGCGTATACATTTTCTCCTGAATATATGCAGGAGAAAATGCATACGCAATTTTTTGCCAAGCAAGCAAGCAGGCAATGCAAATCTGCACTACAAAGAAGTATCACTTCCCACCGTTCAAAAGGGACATCCACAAAATGGGTAAAAACCAGAAAGGCAAGACAGGCCTTGGAGAACAGGGAGCCTTGTTATGCTGATGGGCGGGATGTAAGTTGTCAACTGCCTCTCTGGAGGAGTGCATTGTGTTCCCTAAAACAAGTAAATAACAGAGCTACAGAGCCAAGGGCACTTCCAGTCTAGGGAATATACCTTGGGCAAACTGAAAATCAATAAGACAGAGCCAGTCCACAATTTAGGGCTGCACTGCTTACAAGAACCTCAACTTTGGTACACCTTATGTATCCCAGGAAAGATAAAAATGGTTCAAAAAATTGTGGTACTGACGTACGATGGAATATCCCTCAGCCATGAAATCAATGTCATAAGACCAGTAGCAGCAAAATGAGTGGATTCAGGTACGATGATTCTAAGTGAAATAAGTCACACAGAAAAAGAAACGTATCATAAGATATCACTTATGAAGATCCTGTAAACATGGCTACACATGAACTGAGTTAGGAAAGAGAAGAGAGTCTCATATTTAGAAAACACTCTTATGCCTTCTTAACGGGGAAGGAGAGGTGGGGTGATGCATAAAACCAGAGTTTGATATAAGCACAGTTTCCTTTCCCAAAACCAACTATGGAATAGACAAGACCAACACCTTCCTCAGTGAAACGGACTCAAAACCCCATATCTCCCGCAGAGGAATATATCTGACTATTAAGAATCTTAAAACCTGTGTATTGACATGTCTCCATAAGGCAATCAAGTGTGTCTAGACTGGCATAATCATGGCAGCGAGAATCAGCTCAAACCCACTATAAAAAGGAATTTCAAAAACAAACCAAAAATAACAGGGAAATTCTTTACAATTCCTTCAGGGTCTCTGATGAAACCTGGAATGACACTATCTACAACGACAGCTGGAAGTGGCATAAGGCTGGACGCATGGGACTGAGAGGATTGGTGAGATTGGGTGAGCAAATGCAGACTCTTTAAAGCAATAATGCATGGCACCCTTTCCATGGGTCCCAACTCTCCAGGTTGAAGGGAATATTACTACAGCTATTACATGTACGGGAAACCTAGAGAATGGACACACTGTGAATACAAAATGTTTCTAAAACTCAATGAATTGTCCCTCTCCTGGTGGTCCAATTTGACTTTCCAACTGCTTTACTATCAATCTCCCAACTTGGAGAGACAGCACCTTTAACCTCCTGGTTTGCACAGGTTGCCAATTTGGCATAGGATGAAAGGGAAGAGGGAGAACCAATGAGAGAGTAGCTGTTAGGCATTTGGATGGGCACATCTCACTCTTATTTCTCGGGAGGAAGAAGAATTAACCAAAGACTCAGCCAACCACCGGGAACCAGTATAGGTCCTGAACCAAAATATTGGACTTTCGTTCAGCTCACAAAAAACTATTTACAAAATGGAGCAAAGGGGCACAGCAATTCACAAACTTGCAGAGTAATAAAGGGCAACTATCATCCAAAAATCTGTTGAGGGAAGGCATCGAGGCGAACTTTAAAGGGAGGCAGAATAGCAGGAAACACATTTCACGAGGTACTTTCGAATCACCTTTAAATCACAGGAATAGGGGCACAACTTCGACAATGATGCACCTGGCCAAAAAGGGCGTTTGAGTTTTCTCCTGAATATATTCAGGAGAAAACACGTACACACTTTTTGGCCAAGCATGCAAGCAGGCAATGCAAAACTGCACTACAAAGAAGTATCACTTCCCACGAGTCAAAAGGGACATCCACAAAATGGGTAAAATTCAGAAAGGCAAGACAGGCCCTGGAGAACAGGGAGCCTTGTTATGCTGATGGGCCTGAAGTAAATTGCCAACTGCCTCTCTAGAGGAGTGCATTGTGTTCCCTAAAACAAGTAAACAACAGAGCTACAGAGCCAAGGGCACTTCCAGTCTAGGGAATATACCTTGAGAGAACTGAAAATCAATAAGACAGAGCCACGCCAAAATTTAGGACTGCACTGCTTACAAGAACCTCAACTTGCGTACAACTTAAGTATTCCAGGAAAGATAAAAATGGTTCAAAAAATTGTGGTACTTACGTACGATGGAATATCCCTCAGCCATGAAATCAATGTCATAAGACCAGTAGCAGCAAAATGAGTGGATTCAGGTATGATGATTCTAAGTGAAATAAGTCACACAGAAAAAGAAACATATCATAAGATATCACTTATGAAGATCCTTTAAATATGGCTACACATGAACTGAGTTAGGAAAGAGAACAGAGTCTCACATTTAGAAAACACTCTTATGCCTTCTTAAGGGGGAAGGAGAGGTGGGGTGATGCATAAAACCAGAGTTTGATATAAGCACAGGTACCGTTCCAAAAACCAACTATGGAATAGACAAGACCTACACCTTCCTCAGTGAAAGGGACTCAAAATCCCATATTTCCCACAGAGGAATATATCTGACTATTAAAAATCTTAAAACCTTTGTATTGATATGTCTCCATAAGGCAAACAAGTGTGTCTAGACTGGCATAATCATGGCAGCCAGAATCAGCTCAAACCCACTATAAAAAGGAATTTCAAAAACAAACCAAAAAAAACGGGGACATTCTTTACAATTCCTTCAGGTTCTCTGATGAAACCTGGAATGACACTATCTACAACGACTGCTGGATGTGGCATAAGGCTGGACACATGGGACTGAGAGGATTGGTGAGATTGGGTGAGCAAATGCAGACACTTTAAAGCAATAATGCATGGCACCCATTCCATGGGTCCCTACTCTCCAGGTTGAAGGGAATATTACTACAGCTATAACATGTATGGGAAACCTAGAGAATGACACACTGTGAATACAAAAGTTTTCTAAATCTCAATGAATAGTCCCTCTCCTGGTGCTCCAATTTGACTTTCCAACTGCTTTACTATCAATCTCCCAACTTGGAGAGACAGCACCTTTAACCTCCTGGTTCGCACAGGTTGCCAATTTGGCATAGGATGAAAGGGAAGAGGGAGAACCAATGAGAGAGTAGCTGTTAGGCATTTGGATGGGCACATGTCACTCTTATTTCTCGGGAGGAAGAAGAATTAACCAAAGTCTCAGCCAACCACCGATAACCAGTATAGGTCCTGAACCAAAATATTGGACTTGCGTTCAGCTCACAAAAAACTAGTTACAAAATGGAGCTCAGGGGCACAGCAATTCAAAAACAGGCAGAGTAATAAAGGGCAACTCTCTTCCAAAAATCGGTTGAGGGAAGGCAGTGAGACGAACTTGAAAGGGAAGCAGAATAGCAGGAAACACATTTCAAGAGGTACATTGGAATCACCTTTAAAGCACAGGAAGAGGGACACAACTTCGACAATGATGCACTTGGCCAAAAATGGCGTATGCGTTTTGTCTTTAATATATTCAGGAGAAAACGCATACGCCCTTTTTGGCCAAGCAAGCAAGCAGGCAATGCAAATCTGCACTACAAAGATGTATCACTTCCCACAAGTCAAAAGGGATATACGCAAAATGATTAAAAAACAGAAATGCAAGACAGGCCCTGGAGAACTGGGAGCGTTTTTATGCTGATGGGCGGGATGTAAATTGCCAACTGCCTCCTTGGAGGAGTGCATTGTGTTCCCTAAAACAAGTAAACAACAGAGCTACAGAGCCAAGGGCACTTCCAGTCTAGGGAATATACCTTGGGAAAACTGAAAATCAATAAGACAGAGCCACCCCAAAATTTAGGCCTCCATTGCTTACAAGAACCTCAACTTGGGTACAACTTACATATCCCTGGAAATATAAAAATGGTTCAAAAAATTGTGGTACTTACGTACGATGGAATATCCCTCAGCCATGAAATCAATGTCATAAGACCAGTAGCAGCAAAATGAGTGGATTCAGGTACGATGATTCTAAGTGAAATAAGTCACACAGAAAAAGAAACTTATCATAAAATATCATTTATGAAGATCCTGTAAACATGGCTACACATGAACTGAGTTAGGAAAGAGAACAGAGTCTCACATTTAGAAAACACTCTTATGCCGGCTTAAGGGGGAAGGAGAGGTGGGGTGATGCATAAAACCAGAGTTTGATATAAGCACAGGTACCGTTCCAAAAACCAACTATGGAATAGACAAGACCTACACCTTCCTCAGTGAAAGGGACTCAAAACCCCATATTTTCCGCAGAGGTATATATCCGACTAGTAAGAAACTTAAAACCTATGTATTGATATGTCTCCATAAGGGAATCAAGTGTGTCTAGACTGGCATAAACATGGCAGTGAGAATCAGCTCAAACCCACTATGAAAAGGAATTTGAAAAACAAAAAAAAAAGGAAATTCTATACAATCCCTTCAGGTTCTCTGATGAAACCTGGAATGACCCTATCTACAATGACAGCTGGATGTGGCATAAGGCTGGACACATGGGACTGAGAGGATTGGTGAGATTGGGTGAGCAAAAGCATACCCTTTATAGCAGTAATGCATGGCACCCGTTCCATGGGTCCCAACTCTCCAGGTTTAAGGGAATATTAGTATAGCTATAGCATGTATGGGAAACCTAGAGAATGGGCACACTGTGAATATGAAAGGTTTCTAAAACTCAACGAATAGTCCCTCTCCTTGTGCTCCAATTTGACTTTCCAACTGCTTTACTATCAATCTCCCAACTTGGAGAGACAGAACCTTTAACCTACTGGTTCGCACAGGTTGCCAATTTGGCAAAGGATGAAAGGGAAGAGGGAGAACCAATGAGAGAGTAGCTGTCAGGCATTTGGACGGGCACATGTCACTCTTATTTCCCGTGAGGAAGAAGAATTAAACAAAGTCTCAGCCACCCACTGAAAACAAGTATAGGTTCTGAAAAAAAATATTGAACTTGCGTTCAGCTCACAAAAAACGATTTACAAAATGGAGCTCAGGGGCACAGCAATTCACAAACTGGCAGAGTAATAAAGGGCAACTATCGTCTAAAAATCTGTTGAGGGAAGGCAAGGGCATGCAGCATTTTGATTTCAGGGGTCTTGAGCATTGTGATGACAAGTGTCATGGAACGTTGTGATGACTAGGTAGTGGAACATTGTAATGCCAAGAGTCATGGTGCATTTTTATGACAGGGGTAATGGAGCATTTTGATGAGAAGGGTATGGAACATTGGTCTGAAATGTTTCATGGATTATTGTGATGAGAGTGGGCATGGAGCATTGTGATGACAAGGGCACGGAACACTGTGATACATGGGTCATGCAGGATTGTAATGATAAAGGCATGGAGCATTGTCATGAGAAGGGCATCGAGCATTGTGATGACAAGTGTCATGGAGCTTTGTGATGACAAGGACATGGAGCAATGTGATGAGAGGGTTCAGGGAGCATTGTGATGACAGTGACATGGAGCATTGTGATGCCATGGGATATGGAGCTTGGTGATGACAAGTCATGGAGCATTTTTTTTTTCTTTGCTGTACGCGGGCCTCTCACTGTTGTGGCCTCTCCCGTTGTGGAGCACAGGCTCCGGACGCACAGGCTCAGCGGCCATGGCTCACGGGCCCAGCCGCTCTGCGGCATATGGGATCCTCCCAGACTGGGGCACGAACCCGTATCCCCTGCATCGGCAGGCGGACTCTCAACCACTGCGCCACCAGGGAGGCCCCATGGAGCATTTTGATGACAAGGGCATGGTGCATTGTGATGAGAAGGGCAGGGAGCATTTTGATGAACGGGTCATGCAGCAATTTGATAAGAATTGTAATGGAATATTGTGATGGCAGTGTTTATAGAACATTGTGATGTCAGGGGTCTTGGATGTTTGGGATGAAAAGGGTCATGGAGCATTTTGCTGACAGGGGTTATGGAACATTGTGATGTCAGGGGTCATGGAACATTGTGCAGATAAGTGGATGTAGCACTGTGATGACAGGGTCATGGAACATTGTGATTCCAGGTGTGAGGGAGTATTGTGATGACTAGTTATTGAACATTGTGATATCTCTGTTGAGAGAGCATTTTGATGAGAAGTCCATGGACCATTGTGATTACAAGTTTTATGGAGCATTGCAATGAAAAGTTTGTGGTCGGCTGTGATGAAATGCGCGTGGCACATTGTGATGACAATGGTCATAGACCATTGTTCTGACAAAGACAGGGAGCATTGTGATGACAAGGGTCACAAAGAATTGTGATGAAAAGTTCATGGAACATTGTGGTTACAAAAGTCACAGAGCCTTGTGATGACGTGGGCATGGACAATTGTGATGACAAACGTTATGAATCATTGTGATGACTGGAGTCACTGAGCATTGTGATGACAGGGGTCATGGAGCATTGTGATGACAAGGGCATGGAGCATTGTGTTGACAGGGGCATGGAGCATTGGTTTGACAAGTTTCATGGATTATTGTGATGACATTGGGCATGGTGCATTGTGATGACAAGGGCATGGAGCATTGTGATGAGAAGGTCAAGGAATATTGTGAAGGCAGGTGTCAGGGAGCACTGTGATGACATATGTCATGGTCCATTGTGATGACAATGGCATGGAGCATTGTGAAGCCAAATGTAATGGAGAAATGTGAGGACAAATATAATGGAGCATTTTGATGATTAGGGCTTGGAGCATTATGATGAAAAGGGCCATTGAAAATGTTCATGACAAGGTCGAGAAGCATTGTGATGACAAGGTCCTGGAGCATTGTGATGACAAAACCATGGAGCATTGTGATGACAAGTCTCATGGAGCATACTGATGAAAAGGGGCATGGAACATTGTGATTACAGGGGTCTTGGAAAATTGTGATGACAAGGGCATGGCACATTGTGAGGAGAAGACCAAGGAGCATTCTGATGGCATGTGTCCTTGAGTTTTGTGATGACAAGGGCATGGAGCATTGTGATTACATGGGTCTTGGAGCACTGTGATGGAAAGGGCATGGAACACTGTGATGAAAAAGGCATGGAGCCTTGTCATGACAGGGTTCAAGGAACATACTGACAAGTGTCATGGAGCATTGTGATGACAGGGGTCATGAAGAATTGTGATAACAAGAGCATGGAGCATTGTGATGACAAGAGCATGGAACAATGGTCTAATATGTTTCATGGATTATTGCGATGACAGTTGGAATGGCGCATTGTGATGACAAGGGCATGGAGCATTGTGATGACCAGGTCATGCAGTATTGTGAAGAGAGGTGTCAGGGAGCATTCTGATGACATATGTAGTGGCCCGCTCTGATGACAATGGCATGGAGCATTGTGATGCCAAGTGTCATGGAGGATTCTGATGACAAAGGTAATGGAGCATTGTGATGACAAGGGCATGGAGGTTTGTCATGACATGTGCATGGAGCATTGTGATGACAAGTGCATGGAGCATTGCAATGTCAAGTGGATGGAGAATTGTGATGACAAGAGCATGTAACATTTTGATGAGAAGTGTCATGTAGCACTGTGATCACAAGGACGTGGAGAATTGTGATAACAAGGGACATGGAACATTTTGATAACCAGGGCATGGTGCATTGTGATGACAGGGGTCATGGAGCATTATTATGAGAACGGCCATGGTGCATTCAGACATAAGATATCACTTATGAAGGGAATGTAAACATGGCTACATATGAACTGATTTAGGGAAGAGAACAGAGTATCAGATTTAGAAAACAATATAACGCTTGCTTAAGGGGAAAGAGAGGTGGGGAGATGCACAAAACATAAGATTGATATTAGCACAGGTACCGTTCCATAATCCAAAAACAGAAGAGACAAGCCCTACTCCTTCCTCAGTGAACGGAACTCAACATCCCTATTCCCCTCAGAGAAATATATCTGACTAGTAAGAATTTTAAAACCTATGTATTGATATGTCTCCGTAAGGGAACCAAGTGTGTCTAGAACGACATAAACATGGCAGTGAGAATCAGCTCAAACCCACTATAAAAATGAATTTCAAAACAAAACATAAAAACAGTAAAATTCTTACACAATATCTTCAGGGGTTCTGATGAAACCTGGAATGACCCTATCTACAATGACAGCTGGATGTGGCATAAGGCTGGTCACTTGGGACTGAGAGGATTGGTGAGATTGGGTGAAAAAATGCAGACCCTTTAAAGCAATAATGCCTGCCACCCATTCCATGGTTCCCATCTCTCCAGGTAGAAGGGAATATCACTACAGTTATAACGTGTATGGGAACCTAGAGAATGGAAACCATCTGATGGTGAAAGGTTTGTAAAACTCTACTACTTTTTTCTCTCCTTGTGCTCCAGTTTGACATTCCAACTGCTTTACTATCAATCTCCCAACTTGGAAAGTCAGCCCCTATATCCTCCTGGTACGCACAGTTGGCAAATTGTGCAGAGGATATAAGGGAAGAGAGAGAACCAATGAGAGAGTAGCTGTAGGCATTTGGACGGCCACATGTCTCTCTAATTTTCCATCACAAAGAGGAATTAACCAAAGTCTCAGCCTGCCCCCCAGAACCAGTATAAGTCCAGAAGCAAAACTGTTGATTTGCGGTCAGCTCACAAAAACGCGAGTTGAAAAATGGAGCTCAGGGCCACAGCAATTCACTAACCTGCAGAGTGATAAAGGACTACTCACTTCGAAAAATCTGTTGAGGGAAAGCCACGAGGCGGAAGGGAAAATGAGGCAGAATGGTATGAAATAGATTTCAAGAGGTACATTGGAATCGCCTTTAAACACAGGAAAAGCATTACAACTTCGAAAATTATGGAAATGGCCATAAAGGGCATATGGGTTTTCACGTGCATATATGCAGGAGAAAACGCATATGCCCTTTTTGGACAAGCAAGCAAGCGGGCAATGCAAATCTGCACTACAAAGAAGTATCACTTCCCACCGGTCAAAAGGGACATCCACAAAATGGGTAAAAACCAGAAAGGCAAGACAGGCCCTGGAGAACAGGGAGCCTTGTTATGCTGATGGGCGGGATGTAAATTGCCAACTGCCTCTCTGGAGGAGTGCATTGTGTTCCCTAAAACAAGTAAACAACAGAGCTACAGAGCCAAGGGCACTTCCAGTCTAGGGAATATACCTTGGGAAAACTGAAAATAAATAAGACAGATCCACACCAAAATTCAGGGCTGCACTGCTTACAAAAACCTCAACTTGGGTACACATTAAATATCCCAGGAAAGACAAAAATGGTTCAAGAAATTGTGGTACTTACATATGATGGAATATCCCTCAGCCATGAAATCAATGTCATAAGGCCAGTAGCAGCAAAATGAGTGGATTCAGGTACGATAATTCTAAGTGAAATAAGTCACACAGAAAAAGAAACTTATCATAAGATATCACTTATGAAGATCCTGTAAACATGGCTACACATTAACTGAGTTAGGAAAGAAAAGAGAGACTGACATTTAAAAAAAATAAACTCTTATGCTTGCTTAAGGGAGAAGGAGAGGTGGGGTGATGCATAAAATCAGAGTTTGATATTAGTACAGGTACCGTTCCAAAAACCAAATACGAAATAGACAAAACCTACACCTTCCTCAGTGAAAGGGACTCAACACCCCATATTCACCACAGAGTAATATATCTTAAAAGTATGAATCTTAAAACCTATGTATTGATATGTCTCCATAAGGGAATCAAGTGTGTCTAGACTGGCATAAACATGACAGTGAGAATCAGCTCAAACCCACTATAAAAAGGAATTTCAAAAACAAAAAAAAAAAACAGGGAAATTTCTTTCAATTCCTTCAGGGTCTCAGATGAAACCTGGAATGACCCTATCTACAATGACAGGTGGATGTGGCATAAAGCTGGACACATGATACTGACAGTTTTGGTGAGATTGGGTGAGCAAATGCAGACCCTTTAAAGCAATAATGAGGGGCACCCATTCCATGGGTCCCAACTCTCCATGTGTAAGGGAATATTACTACAGCCATAACATTTACGGGAAACCTAGAGAATGGACACACTGTGAATACGAAAGGTTTCTAAAACTCCACTTATAGTCCCTCTCCTTGTGCTCCATTTTGACCTTCTAACTGCTTTACTATCAATCTCCCAACTTGGAGCGATAGCCCTTAAAATCTCCTGGTTCGCACAGGTTGCCAATTTGGCAGAGGATGAAAGGGAAGAGGGAGAACCAATGAGAGAGTAGCTGTTAGGCATTTGGACAGGTACATGACGTTTTAATTGCCCGGCAGGAAATAGAATTAACCAATGTCTCAGCCACCCACCGGGAACCAGTATAGATTTTGAACCATAATTTAGGATTTGCGGTCAGCTCACAAAAACGAGTTGAAAAATGGAGCTCAGGGTCACAAAAATTCATAAAACTGGCAGAGAAATAAAGGACAATTATCGTCCAAAAAATCTGTTAAGGGAAGGCAATGAGGCGTCCTTCAAAACGAGGCAGAATAGCAGGAAACAGATTTCAAGAGGTACGTTGGAATCACCTGTAAAGCACAGGAAGAGGGGCACAACTTCGACAATGATGCACTTGGCCAAAAAGGGCGTATGCGTTTTCTCCTGAAAGGAGAAAACGCATACGCCCTTTTTGGCCAAGCAAGCAAGCAGCAATACAAATCTTCACTACAAAGAAGTATCCCTTCCCACTGGTCAAAAGGGATATCCGCAAAATGTGTAAAAAACAGAAAGGCAAGACAGGCCCTGGAGATCAGGCAGCCTTGCAATGCTGATGGGCGCGATGTAAGTTGCCAACAGCCTCTCTGGAGGAATGCATTGTGTTCCCTAAAACAAGTAAACAACAGAGCTACACAGCCAAGGGCACTTCCTGTCTAGGGAATATACCTTGGGAAAACTGAAAATCAATAAGCCAGAGCCACCCTAAAATTTAGCGCTGCACTGCTTACAAGAACGTCAACTTGTGTACACCTTAAGTATCCAAGGAAAGACAAAAATGGTTCAAGGTATTGTGGTACTTACGTACGATGGAATATCGCTCAGCCATGAAATCAATATCATAAGGCCAGTAGCAGCAAAAAGAGTGGATTCAGGTACGATGATTCTAAGTGAAATAAGTCACACAGAAAAAGAAACTTATCATAAGATATCACTTATAAAGTTCCTGTAAACTTGGCTACACATGAACTGAGTTAGGAAAGATTACAGAGTAACTAATCTTATCATAAAATATCACTCATAGCGGGAATGTACACATGACTACACATGAACTGAATGACAAACACAACAGATTCACACATTTAGAAAACATCTTCTGCCTGCTTAATGGGAAAGCCGAGGTGGGGTGATGCATAAAACCACAGTTTTAAATTAGCACACATACCGTTATATAAACCATGTATGTAATAGACAACACCTACTCCCGGCACAATGAACTGGACTCAACACCCCCTATTCATTGCAGAGGAATATGCCTGACTCTAAGTATTTTAAATCATATGTATTCTCATGTCTCCCTAAAGGAATCATGTGTGTGTATAACGGCATGAACACAGCACTGAAATTCAGTTAAACCCACTTATAAAAATAAATTTCAAAAGCAAAATGCAAAAACAGATAGAAAGTCTTAAAAACTACGTTCAGGGCCTGTGATGCAAGCTATATTGACCACCTTTACACCCACAGCTGGATGAGACATAAGACTGGACACTTGGGGCTGACAAGATTGCTGAGGTTGTGTGAACAAAAGAACACCACTTAGAGAAATACTGTGTGCTACCCATTCTAGTGGTCCCAACTCTCCAGGATTAAGGGAATCTTCCTACAGTTAAAACATGCATGGGAAACCCAGTGGATGGTACACTGTGTAATTGGGAAAGTTTTCTAAAAGGTACCTCATTTTTCCTTTTGTCGTGCTCGGCTTCGCCATTCCATCTGCATTACTAAAAATCTCCCCACTTGGAGTGTCAGCGCCTTTACCCTCCCGTTATGCACAGTTTGCACATTGTGCAGAGGATGAACAGGAAGAGGGGAAATAAATGAGAGATTAGCTGTAGGTGTTTGGATGGGCACATGTCACTCTAGTTTCCCATCAGGAAGAAGAATTAACCAAAAGCTCAGCCTGAAGCCCTGGAAGCAGACTAGGGCCTAAAGCCATCCTGCGGTATTGCAGCCAGCTCACAAAGAGGCGAGTTGAAAAATGGAAATCAGGGGCACAGCAATTCACAAACTTGCAGAGTTATAAAGGACAACTATCATCCAGAAATATATTGAGGAAAGGCAGTGAAGAGGATTTGAATGCAAGGCAGAATTGAAGGAAACAGATTTCAAGAGGTAGATTGGAGTCGTCTTTAAAGCACATGAAAAGCGACAGAATTTCGACAATGTTGCCCTTGGCTGAAAAGGGATTATGTGTATTTTCTTGAATATCTTCAGGAAAAAATGCATATGCCCTTTTTGGCCAAGCAAGCCATCAGGCATTGCAAATCCACACTACATAGAAGTGTCCCTTACATCCAGTCAAAAGGGCCATCCACAAATAGTGTAAAAACCACAAATGCAGGAGAAGCCATGGAGAAAAGGGAGCCTGGTTACGCCGATGGACAGGATGTAAATTGCCAACAGCCTCTCTGGAGAACTGTATGTTGTTTTCTAAAACAGAGCTACAGAGCATAGCACACTTCCACTCATGGGCGTGTATTTTGGGAAAACTAAAAATCCACAACACACAGCCAGCCCAAAGTTTAGGTCTGCTCTGTTTACAAGAACCTCGACTTCGGTACACTTTATATATCCCAGGAAAGGAAAAAAAAATGGATATAGATGTTGTGGTACTTATATACAATGGAATGTCACTCAGACATAAAATCAATGTCATAAGGCCAATAGCAGCATAATGTGTGGCTTTAGGTACGATGATGCTAAGTGAAATGAGCCACAAAGAAAAAGAAACTTATTGTAATATATCACTTATAGAGGAAATGTAAACATGGCTACACATGAACTGAATTTCAAAAGAGAACAGAGTTACACAATTAGAAAACACACTTATGCCTCCTTAAGGGGAAAGGTGACATGGGGTGATGTGTAAAAGCAGAGTTTGAAATTAGCACAGATCCCATTCCATATACCAAATATGTAATAGACAAGACCTACTCCTTTCTCAATGAACTGGACACAAAACACCCTATTCACTGAAGAGGAATATATCTGACAGGTAATAACCTTGAAACCTATGTATTTATACGTCTCCGTAATGGAATCAAGTGTATGTAGATTGGCATAAACACAGATCAATGGAACAGGACAGAAAGCCCAGAGATAAACCTACATACCTATGGCTATCTCATCTATGACAAAGGAGCTAAGGATATACAATGGAGAAAAGACAGTCTCTTCAGTAATTGCTGATGGAAAACCTGGACCGCTACACATAAAGGAAAGAAATTAGAACACTCCATAACACCATACACAAAAATAAACTCTAAATTGATTAGAGATCTAAATATAAGACCAGACACTATAAAACACTTAGAGGAAACCATAGGCAGAACACTCTATGACATAAATCACAGGAAGATCCTTTTGGACCCACCTCCTAGAGAAATGGAAATAAAAACAGAAATCAACAAATGGGACCTAATGAAACTTAAAAGCTTTTACACAGTACAGGAAAACCTAAACAAGATGCAAAAACAACCCTCAGAATGGGAGAAAATATTTTCAAATGAAGCAATTGACAAAGGATTAATCTCCAAATTTTACAAGCACCGCATGTAGCTCAATATCACAAAAACAAACAACCCAATCCAAAAACGGGCAGAAGACCTAATAGACATTTCTCCAAAGAAGATATACAGATTACCAAGAAACACATGAAAGGATGCTGAACATCACTAATCATTAGAGAAATGCAAATCAAATCTACCGTGAGGTATCACCTCACAGCAATCAGAGTGGCACTCATCAAAAAAATCTACAAAACAATAAATGCTGGAGAGGCCTTTATTGGAGAAAAGGGAACACACTTGCACTGTCCGTGGGAATGTAAATTGATATGGGCACTAGGGAGAACAGTACGGAGGTTCCTTTAAATAACTAACAATAGAAGTACCATACGACACAACAATCCAACTACTGGGCATTTGCCTTGCAAAAACCATAATTCAAAAAGAGTTATGTACAAAAATGTTCATTGCAGCTCTACTTGCATTAGCCAGGACATGGAAGCAACCTAAGTGTCCATCGACAGATGAATGGATAAAGAAGATCTGGCACATATATACAATCAAATATTACTCAACCATTAAAAGAAGCAAAACTGAGTTATTTGTACTGAGGTGGATGGACTTAGAATCTGTCCTACACAGTGAAGTAAGTCAGAAAGGGAAAAACAAATACTGTATGTTAACAGAGATATATGGAATCTAATGAAGAAAAAAAAAAGAATTTGAAGAACCTAGTGGCAGTACAGGATTAAGGACACAGACATAGAGAAAGGACTTGAGGACACTGGAAGGGGGATGGGTAAGCTGGGGCGAAGAGAGAGAGTGGCATGGACATAAATACATTACCAAATGTAACACCGATAGCTACTGGGAAGCAGCCACATAGAACAGGGAGATAAGCTCGGTGCTTTGTGACCACATAAAGGCGTGGGATATGGAGTGTGGGAGCGAGATGCAAAAGGGAGGGGATCTGGTGATATTTGTATATGTATAGCTGATTCACTTTGTATACAGCAGAAACGAACACTCCATTGTAAAGCAATTATACTCCAATAAACGTGTAAAAGGAAAAAAAAAAAGAAAGCCCAAGGATAAACCTACACACCTATGGTCAACTCATCTATGACAAAGGAGGCAAGACTATACAATGGAGATAAGACCGTCTCTTCAGTCATTGGTGCTGGGAAATATGGAGAGCTACATGTAAAAGAATGAAATTTGAACACTCCCCAACACCATACATAAAAATATATTCAAAATGGATTAGAGACCTTAATGTAAGACCAGACAGTATAAAACTCTGAGAGGAAAACTTACGAAGGATACTCTGACCTAAATCACAGCAAGATCTTTTTTGATCCACCTCCTATAGTAATGAAATAGAAAAGAAAACTAAACAGATGGGACCTAATGAAACGTAAAAGCTTTTGCAAAGCAAAGGGAACTACAAACAAGACGAAAAGACAACCCTCAGAATGGCAGAAAATATTTGCAAACGCATTAATTGGCAAATGATTAATCTCCAATATATATAAACAGCTCATGCAGCTCAATATTAATAAAACAAACAACCCAATACAAAAATGGAAGATCTAAATAGACATTTCTTCCAAGAAGACATAGAGATGGCCAGTACGCACATGAAAATCTGCTCAACATCACTAATTATTAGAAAATGGAAATCGAAACTACAATGAGGTATCACGTCACACCTGTTAGAATGGGCATCATCAGAAAATCTACAAACAACAAATGCTGGAGAGGGTGTGGAGAAAAGGAACATTATTCCACTATTGTTGGGAATGTAAATCGATACAGTCTCTATGGAGAACAGTATGGAGGTTCCTTAAAAAACTAAAAATAGAATTACCATATAATCCAGCAATCCCACTACTGGGCATATACCCAGAGAAAACCATAAATCAAAAAGACACATTCACCACAATGTTCACTGCAGCACTATTTACAATAGACAGGTAATGAAAGCAACCTAAGTGCCCACAGACAGACGAATGGATAAAGATGTGGTACATATATACAACGGAATATTACTCAGCCATACATAGGAATGAAATTGGGTCATTTGTAGAGACCTTGATGGATCTAGAGACTGTCATACAGAGTGAAGTAAGTCAGAAAGAGAAAAACAAATATTGTATATTAATGCATATATGTGGAACCTAGAAAAATGGTACAGATGAACCGGTGTGCAGGGCAGAGATAGAGACACAGATATAGAGAACAAACATATGGACACCAAGGAGGGAACGCCATGTGAGGGTGGTGGTGGGATGAATTGGGAGACTGGGATTCACATGTGCACACTTATATGTATAAAATAGATATCCAATAAGAACCTGCTGTATAAAAGAAATAAATTTAAAAAAATTAAAAATAAATAAATAACATTTAATAAAATATAACAGAAAAAAACTTTTTCCCTTCACATAGACGTCTTTATATTAATGCATTATTTCCATGTTTATATCTCCAAATTAAAAAAAAAGAGGAAAAAATAAAATCTAACTTGAACCAAAAAGAAATAAAAAGAAAAAAAAAACAGAACTCACCAGTTATACAGAGGAAAATCGCATCAGGGCACTTGCTCCAGTGGTAAAAAATTCTTAAGTTGGTCAGAGGTGGGAAATTGTCTCCCATGCACTCAGCAGCACTCCCCCCCAAAAGGAGCATCCTCATTGCAAAGCTGAGGGACTGTGTCGAGGCGTCTGTGAGTAAATGTGAGCTGAGCCCCAGTCCTGCTGCAGCTGAACTCTTCCCACCCTTTCCAGGTAAAACACCTGAATATGTACAAGCACTTGCAAGCCTAGAGGAAGGGCTGTGGAGCCACACTAGCGAGAGCACGCAGGCCGACTTGGTGCCTGCAGGCCAGCCAGGATGGTCCTGGCCCCAGATGCTCTTCTGGAAACTTTCCATTTCCCTGCCTGAGATACCCCTCCTGCCACGGCCCCCACTGCTTTTTTACTTCCTCACCTCTGCCTGGGGAGAAATTCCAGTGGCAGGTATGGGTGACACATCCTCTTCTTTAGCAGGTGGCAGCCTGGCAACTCCTGCAGAAAGTCCAGCAGAGCCCCACTCACACTGGGCCACCCACAAAGCCACGGCCCCTCACTCCCTCCCACCACCCCAGCCCCGACACTGCTGACGGGGCAGAGAATATGGCGTCAGGCACAACTACAGGGGCTCTTGCTGACTGGAGAGGTGTTTATATTGACCTCAACCCAGGCACACATGTGGGGGGGGGGGCTGGCAGGCAGTGTCAGGCTGCCCAAATCAGCCAATCCTCACCCCTCAGGGGCTCACAGTTGCAGAAAATGAACCTTGCTAAAGGGGTCTGTCCCAAGGAACAGGTGTGGGCTCTTGAGAGTCAGACTAGACAAGGGGCTGCAGCTGCGGCTTGTTTTCTTATCATTTTATCTGGTCCATGAGTGGAAAACAACTTCAAGAAGACCCTATCCTAATGATAGGAACCCAGGAGTCAGGGAGAGGAGTGATGGTGGGTGGAGACAGAGGCCTGGTGCCCTGGCTGCATTGGAAGTGTCTGGAAGACCAGGCAGAGAGAGGCTGCACAGAGTGATAGCCAGGGTCACAGACCTGTCAGAGCTGCTGTTTGTTAGTTCAAGTCCTGCTCTGAGGTGTTCTGTGTCAGCTGTGAGCGACAGGTGAGCTGGGGTTTCTCTGCAAGGTGGGCTATGTGCACAGTTCCTGTGTGTCCAGCCCTGCTGGGGTACCTGCCCAGGGGAGTTCCGTATCCTGGGAAGGGCCTGACTATGAGAGCCCCATGGGCTGCTATGTAGCTCCACAGGTGAGCTCCATACCCTGGGAGGGACTTGAACACGAGAGCCCCGTGGGCTGTGGGGTGCGGGATGCAGCCCAGGTGAGCTCCATATCCTGGGATTGGCCTGACCACGAGAGCCCCATGGGCTGCTGGAGACCTGGTAAAGGATATCAGGACAGTCAGTGAAGCCACCGAGGATATACATCCAGTAGCTCCTATTTCCTACAACCTGCTGGCTCATTCTACCATCCACCAGGCCATGCCATTCTGTATTACACTTCAATGATGCCTTCTTCTGTATTCCATTCATCTCAGAGTCACAAGAATTTTTGGCTTGTGATTGGCAGGACACAACATGCAACACAAGCAATAATGCTGGGCCGTCCTGCCCCAATGGTTCAAAAATCCCCACACCATCATTGGGGAAATGTCCTCTAAAGACCTAAAAGTTCTACCTCTGTAAAAGGGAACCCTCCTTCAATATGCAGATGACATTCTGATCGCCAGGCCTACTAAAGACGCCTCTGAACTACCTAGCCAAGAAAGGATAGAAGGTGTCCAAGAAAAAGGCTCAAATATCCCAGGCTCAGGTGACATGCCTGGGCTTCATTCTCACAGATATTCGGAGAAACACATCCCAGGATAGGGAAGAAGCCATTTGCAGCCTTACCTCTTCTAAAACTAGAAGACAGCTTAGGGGTTCCTGGGGAGGCCAAGGTTTTCTGCATCTGGATCCCTAACTACAGTCTAATAGCTGGGCCTCTACATGAAACACTGACACGAAAAGATGATGATCCTTTTGAATAGAATCCAGAAGCAGCCTTTCAAGAATGGAAAGAGCAGTCAATTCAGATCCTTGCCTAGGAACTCGCTAATTTAGCTAAACCCTTTGACCATTACATACCCGGTCAAAGGTTAATCGCCCTTGGAGCCTTAGTGCAAAAACTGGGACCACTTGAAATGGAGCAACACAAGAATGCCCTTCAGGTATGATAAACTATGGTCAACAAGGGCTTTTCCCACCGACTCATCAGGCCAGGATACTGGGGTATCTAAAAAGCTAGAAATCAGCAGCCCACAAGGCCAGCTCCCTCCTAAGGGAAATGGACCCCACGTGGTGATCCTAACAACCCATCATGCCCTTAAGTTGCATGGGTCGCTCTGTGGACACACTGACCTCGAGTGAGGAGGCCCTCCAAATCCAACCTCCAGAGAGCCAAATGAGGGCAACGGGACCCCAAGATGACTCGTGTGACCATCACTTGACCTGGAGTTTCTCTCAGAAAACAACAAGACTGTGTCCCGAAAGAGCAGACTACTGCTTGCAGGACTTACTGCACCCAGAGGGGAGCTAATAATCTTGGCGGGGGAAACGTATATCACGCTTTCCCCATAGAAAACCCCACAGATACCACGGTGATAGTGGCCAATATGACCGGCTGGACTGCTGGCTACTTCTAAATGCCGTTGACTCAGTGGACGTCATGGTCCTGGATCACCACTGACCCTGGACTGTCTGGGAGTTGCACGGGCAGGGCTCTGACACATGGTGCTGTTTGTACATTAATTCAGGGACATAATTAAAGAAAGCACACACTACTGGTCAGAGCATCTAGGCTGGCAAAAACCGTCAGCCTAAGGTCACCAAACAAATGTGGGGTGGGGTGAAACCTGCCACCACAGCATCACTGTGCATCTCTTTCCTGGACCCTTAAAGGTCATTAGAATCTATAACACTTCCAATGCTGGTGCTCATGCGGACGAGAAGTGAGGCAGGAGGCCTTGGGACAATCAACCTCACCTAGAGGCTGGTGGGGAGACGTTTTGCTCCTCCCCCCAGGTATCAGGGCTCCCACCACTGCATGAAGCAGTTACAAAAGAGGGGTCTGCACCCTCAACACCCCAAGAATGAGGAACGGAACAAAAAGCAGAGGAGGGGTTCGTCTCTGGCAACGTTCATTAAAAATTCCTGGGAGATAAAAAGAGAATCTGGGCAATAAAATAAAGTCTAACCTGTTTTTCCTTTGTGCTTTGTCTAATTTCACGTGCTCCTAGGGTTCCGCATGCAGAGGTCCCACACTCGGCACTTCAGACCCGATTTCCTAGTGCAGAATGGCTGGGTCGACACCTCAGCTAGCGGAGTCACATGCAGACTGCACGACATAGAGCCAGAGCTGCAGCCAACCCAGCCCTCGAGAGCTCCATCCCCTAACTCCCACTGATGCTGCCGGGATCCCTACAGAGCAGCACAGCCCACAGCCCGTGGGGGAGTGCACGCTCTCACCTCTCCATTCGGTTTTCAAAAAAATGTTTCCTTTGCTTCTGAACCAAACTCAGTCTTGATCTGTTGGCTCCAATGACACTGGGCACGGGGACACCTGTTGGCGTCCACTCTGGAGGATCAGTAACAGAAATTGAGAACCTTGTAACTTCAATGAACAAATGTGTGAGACAAACTGTAGTTAACATAGGGCAGTGTATAATGCTCGGGTAAAATAAGATTTTTCTAAGACTTACATTTGATATTTCCATCACTTTACTATAAGCAAGTTCAGTGAAGACGTCTGTCTTATTTGTCAGGTCAACATTAGAGAAATGAAGTGATTTATTTCTATGGTTGTACATCAAATACTCTTGGCTGAAGCTTCAATCTTGTTTTGAATGCTTTTCCATTGAAAAGGATACCTCTCTTTCAGCTCCCCCTTTTCTGAGAAGTATAAAATCTTATAATTTATTATTACCAAAGGGGAAAGGTAGGAAAAGGGATAAATTAACAGTTTGGGATTAACACATACACACCGCTATGTATAAAATAGATCATCAACAAGGAATTACTGTATAGCACAGGGAACTACACTGAATATTTTGCAATAACCTATAAGGGGAAATAATCTGAAAAAGAATCGATATTTTTTATTCACATCATCTATCAATGACAGATAAAATGTAACCTAAGCAAGGCCGATGGTGAGCGCGTCTGAACCTGAAGATTTCAATCATCTAAAGTTTGGGCTCTGCCTATTTCCCAAGGCCCTTAATGGACATACGTGTAGGCGTAGCTTAAAAATTCCCCAGTTTGGGGTTCGGGGAGGCACTGATTTGGAAAAATCCCTGGTGTTCTCCTTCCATGCACGGGACCATTCCTACGGCTAAAACATGCCTGTCACACCTAGAGGACGGTACACCGTTTGATCGGAAAGAGTTTGGAAAAGGCACCTCATCTCCTCATCGCCTGGTGCGCGGGTTCACCCCTCCAGCATCTTTCCTAACAATCTCCTCACTTGGGGATATCAGCACCGTCAACATCCTGTTGCACACAGTTTGGAATTTGCCCAGACGATGAAGCGGAAGGATGAGAAAAATTTAGAGACAAGTCTGAGGTCTTCGGACAGGCACATGCCACTCTAATTTCCAATCTGGAATACAAATTCATCAAAGGCTAGAATTGCCCACGGAAAGAGAATAGGGCTAGAGGAAATTCCGCTGTTTCGTGTCCAGTTTCCAAAAACACAAGTTGAAAAATGGAACTCAGGGGCACTAAAATTCATGAAACTACAGAGTTGAAAATATCTATTGTTGAAAAATGTCTTAAGGTAAGTCACAGAAAGGGACTTGTAAGCAAGGGAGAGTGGCAGGAAGCAGATTTGAAGAGGTAGAAAGTTCTCCCCATTAAAGCACAAGAAAAGGGGCTGAACATCGCCAATGATGCACTTGGCCCAAAAGGGCGTATGCATTTTTTTCTGAATATAATCAAGTAAAGGCCATACACACTTTTTATCCAACCAAACAGGTGGCACTGGAAATCAATACTACAAAATGTATCACTTCACATCAGTCAGAAGGGCCATCCACATAAAGTGTAAACACCAGAAATGCAGGACAGGGTGAGGAGAAAAGGGAGCCCTGTGAGGCTGATAGTGGAAATGTAATGTGCCAACGGCCACTCTGGAGAAGTGTATTGTGTTTGCTAAAACATCTGAAAACTGAGCTACAGAGCATAGGGCACTTGCACTCATGGGCGTATACCTTGGGAAAAACAAAAAATGACAGAAAACAGGCACCCCCACCTTTACCACCTCTCTGTTATAAAGGGCCTCCACTTGGATATAACCTAAATGTCCCTGGAAGGATAAAATGGATAAAAGAGATGGGGTACTTATGTAGAGTGGAATATTACTCATCCAGAAATCAATGAAATAAGGCCAGTTGTAACAACTCTGGAGGAGTTACATACGATCATTCTAAGTGACACATGTCAGAAAGGAAAAGACACATATCATAAGATGCCACTTAAAGGTGGAATCAAAAATGGCTACACATGAAATAAACTACAAAACAGAAACATAGTCAAATATGTAGAAAATAGACATAAGGCTGCTAAATGGGAAAGGTGGGGAATAGTGAGGTATTATCCAGGAGGTTGAAATTAGCAAAGATACCATTCCAAGTACCGAATTGAATAACTGGCAAGGCCTACACGGTACCTCAAAGAACGGCACTCAGTCCACTCAAGTCACTGGAAAATAATACATATGACTCGTAAGCATCTGAAAATTAATTTCTTGTTGTCTCACAGTACATGAATCAAGTGGATGTACAGCAGCAAAAAACAGAGCTTTGAAAATCAGCTGTAACCAATATAAAAATAAATTTAAATATATTTATAAAAACAGTGAGACAGACAAAAATTCTTACAACTTTTGTTGAAGGGCTACGATGTAACATGGATTGAACACATGTAGACCCACAGCAGGATGATATATAAGGCTGGAAGCTATGCACGCTGAGAGAAGTTAGAGAGGCTGGGTGAGGAAATACAGACCTTTTAAAGTAATACTGCCTGGTACCCATTCCATGGGTCCCAAATCGGCAGGTTCAAGGGAATCTTCTGACAGCGAAAACATGCCTGGGAAACCGAGATGAATGTACACCGTGTGCTCAGGAATGGTGTCTAAAATGCACCTCATTTTTGATCTCCTGGTGCTGGGGTTCGCCATTCCAGCCACATTACTAACAATCTCCCCACTTGGAGAATCAACACCTTTAACCTCCTGTTTCACACAGTTTGCAATTTTTGCAGAGGATAAATGGGAAGAGGAGGAACCAATGAGAGATTAGCTGTAGGAGTTTTGACAGGCACATGTCACTCTAATTTCCCATTAGGAAGAAGAATTAACCAAAGGCTCAGCCTGCCTCCCCAGAACCAGAATAGGGCCGGAATCAATCCAATGGTTTGGCGGCCAGCTCACAAAAAAAGCGAGTTGCAAAATGGAGCTCAGGACCAGACAATTCAAAGACCTGCAAAGATATAAATGATAACCAACGTCCAAAAATATATTCAGGTAAGGCAACGAAGAGGTTCTGAATGAGAGGCAGAATTGCAGGAAACATTTTTCAAAAGGTAGATTGTACTCACATTTAAAGCATATGAAAAGCAGCAGAATTTCTAAAATGAATCAGTTGGGCAAAAGGGTGTATGCGTTTTTTTCGTGAATATCTTCAGGAAAAGAACACATACAGAGTTTTTGGCCAACCAAGCAAGAGGGAAATGCAAATCCGCACAATAAAGAAGTCTCAATTTCCACTGCTCAGAAAGGCCATCCAAAAAATGTGTACAAATCAAAAATGCAGGAGAGGTCATGGAAAACAGGGAGACTAGTCACGCTGATGGGTGGGGTATAAATATCCAAGAGCTACTCTGAAGAAGTGTATGCTGTTTCCTAAAACATCTAAAATACAAAGCCCCCGAGCAAAGGGGACTTCAACTCATGGACATATAACTTGGGAAGACTAAATATCAACAAGACACAGGCACCCCAAAGTTTAGGGCTGCTCTGCATACAAGAACCTCAACTTCGGTACACCTAGAGTATCCCAGGAAAAAGAGAAATGCATAAAGAACTTGTGGTAATTTTGTACAACGGAATATCACTCAGACGTGAAATCAGTGTCATAAGGCCAGTAGCAGCATAATGAGAGGATTTAGGTATGATGATTCTAAGGGAAATTAGTCACACAGAAAAAGAATCTTATCATAAGATATCACCTACAGAGGGAATGTCAACATCACAACACATGAACTGAATTAGGAAAGAGAGCAGCGTCTCACATTTAGAAAACACTCTTATGCCTCCTTAAGGGGAAAGGAGAGGTGGGGTGATGCATAAAGCCAGAGTTTGATATTAGCACAGGTACCATTCCATAAACCAAATACAGAATAGACAAGACCTACACCTTCCTCAGTGAACGGGACTCAAAACCCCTATTCCCCACAGAGGAATATATCTGATTAGTAAGAATCTTAAAACCTATGTATTGATATGCCGCTGTAAGGGAATCTAGTGTGTCTAGACTGGCATAAACACGTCAGGGAAAATCAGCTCAACCCCATTATAAAAATGAATTTCAAAAACAAAACAAAAAAACAGCGAAATTCTTACACAATTCCTTCAGGGTTTCTGATGAAACCTAGAATGACTCTATCTGCAAAGACAGCTGGATGAGACATAAGTCTGGACACTTGGGACTGAGAGGACTGGTGAGATTGGCAGAGAAAATGCAGACCATTTAAAGTAGTAATGCATGCCACCATTCCATGGGTCCCAAATTTCCAGGTAGAAGGGAATATCACTACAGTTATAACATGTATGGGAAACCTAGAGAATGGACACCCTGTGATGGCGAAAGGTTTCTGAAGTCTCCTACTTTTTCCTCTCCTTGTGCTACAGTTTGGCATTCCAACAACTTTACTATCAATCTCCCAACTTAGGAGAGTCATCCCCTATAACCTCCTGGTTCGCACAGTTTGCTAATTGTGCAGAGGATGAAAGGGAAGAGGGAGAACCAATCAGAGAGTAGATGTAGGCATTTGGACGGACACATGTCATTCTAAATTCCCGTCAGGAAGAAGAATGAACCAAAGCCTCAGCCACCCACAGGGAACCAGTATAGCCACCCCTGGAACCAGTATAGGTCCTGAAGCAAAATTGAGGATTTGCGGTCAGCTCCCAATAATGGGATTTGAAAATTGGAGCTCAGGGGCAAAGCAAATCAAAAACCTGCAGAGTTATAAAGGACTATTCTCTTCCAAAAATCTGTTGAGGGAAGGCAACAAAGCGGACTTGAAAATGAGGCAGAATTGCACAAAACATATTTCAAGAGGTAAATTGGAATCGCCTTTAAAGCACAGGAAAGGCATCACAACTTCGAGAATGATGCACTTGGCCAAAAACAGCGTATGACTTTTCTCCTGAATATATTCAAGAGAAAAGGCATAGGCCCTATTTGGCCAATCAAGCAAGCGTGCAATGCAAATCCACACTACAAAGAATTTTCACTTCCCACCGGTCCAAAAGGACATCCGAAAATCTGTAAAAACCAGAAAGGCAAGATAGAGATAACAAGGGCATAAAGCAGTATGATCCCAAGGGTCATGGAGGATTGTGATGACAAGCACACGGAGCATTGTGATGACAAGATTATGTATCATTTTGCTGTCAAAGGCATTGTGATGACAAGGTTCATGGAGCACTGTGATGACAAGCGTCATGGAGCATTGTGATTACAGGGTTCATGGAGCATTGGGATGACGACGGCATGGAGCATTTTGATGACAAGATTCCCGGATCATTGTGTTGTCAGGGTTCATGGAGCGTTGTGATGACAGTGGTCATGGAGCATTGTTATGACAGAGGTCATGGAGCATTGTGATGAGAACGTCATGGAGCATTGGGCTGAAAATGTTCATGGATTATTGTGATGACAGGGGTCAAGGAACATTGTGATGACAAGGTACTGGAGCATTGTGATGAGAAGACCATGGAGCCATGTGATGACAAGTCTCATGGAGCATTCTGATGAAAAGGGTCATGGAGCATTGTGATTACAGGGGTCTTGGAGCATTGTGATGACAGCGTTCATGGAGCATTGAGATGAAAAGGGGCATGGAGCCATATGATTACAGGAGTCTTGGATCATTCTGATGAAAAGGGCATGGAACATTGGTCTGAAATGTTTCATGGATTATTGTGATGAGAGGGGGCAAGGAGCACTGTGATAACAAGGGCACGGAACACTGTGATACATGGTTCATGGAGGATTGTAATGACAAGCGCATGGAGCATTGTGAGAAGAATGGCATCGAGCATTGTGATGAAAAGCATCATGGATCCTGTGATGACAAGGGCTTGGAACAATGTGATGAGAGGTTTTTGGAGCATTGTGATGACAATGGCATGGAGCATTGTGATGCCAAGGGTCATGGAGTTTTGTGATGACAAAGGTCATGGAGCCTTTTGATGACAAGGGTGTGGTGAATTCTCTTGTGAAGGACAGGGAGCATTGTGAAGACAGGGTCATGGAGCAATTTGATGAAAAGTGTCATGGAACATTTTGATGACAGGGGTTATGGAACATTGTGATGTCAGGAGTCATGGAACATTTTCATGACGGTGTTGTGGACCATTGTGATGACAGGGGAGTGGGTGTATTGTAATGACTAGTGAGGGAACATTTTGATATCATTCGTGAGAGAGCATTTTGATAAGAAGTGCATGGAGCATTGTGATGACAAGTTTTATGGAGCATTGTGATGAAAAGATTGTGGAGCATTGTGATGACAAGCACATGGCACATTGTGATGACATGGGTCATGGAGCACTGTGCCGACAAAGGCATGGAGCAATGTGATGACAAGTGTCACCGAGCATTGTGATGAAAATTTCATGGAGCATTTTGGTGACAAAGGTCACAGAGCCTTGTGATGACGAGGGCATGGACCATTGTGATGACAAAGGTCATGAAGCATTGTGATGACTGGAGTCACGGAGCATTGTGATGACAGGGGTCATAGAGCTTTGTGATGAAAAGGCAAAGAGCATTGTGATGACAGGGGCATGGAGCATTGGCCTGACATGTTTCATGGATTATTGTGATGACAGTCGGCATTGTGCAATGTGATGACAAAGGCATGGATCATTGTGATGAGAAGGTCATGGAGTATTTTGAAGACAGGTCTCAGGGAGCAATGTGATGACATATGTCATGGTCCATTGCGATGACAATGGAATGGAACATTGTGATGCCAAGTGTCATGGAGGATTGTGATGACATATGAAATGGAGCATTTTGATGACAAGGGCTTGGAGCATTGTGATGACAAGGGACATGGAGCATTGTGATGACAAGGGCCATTGAGAATTTTGATGGCAAGTTCATGAAGCATTGTGATGACAAGCACATGGAGCTTCCTATGACAGGGGTCATGGAGCATTGCGATGACAAGTGCATAGAGAATTGTGATGACAAATCATGTAACACGGTGATGAGAAGTGTCATGGAGCATAGTGATGCCAAGAACGAGGAGAATTGTGATGACAGGGGACATGGAGCATTGTGATGACCAGGGCAAGGACCATTGTGATGGCAAGACCGTGGAGCTTTGTGATGAGAAGACCATGGATAATTGTGATGACGAGCGTCATGGAGCACTGTAATGACAAGGGGAATGGAGCATTGTGATGAGAGTGGCCATGGAGCATTGTGATGACAAGTGTCATGGATCATTTTGATGACAATGGCGTGGAGCATTGTGATGAGAAGACCATGGATAATTGTGATGGCGAGCGTCATGGAGCACAGTAATGACAAGGGGTATGGAGCATTGTGATGACAGTGGCCATGGAGCATTGTGATGACAAGTGTCATGGAGCATTCTGATGACAATCTTGTGGAGTATTGTGACGACAATGGCATGGAGCATTGTGATGATAATGGCATGGGGCTTTGTGATGAGAAGACCATGGATAATTGTGATGATGAGCGTCAAGGTGTGTTGTGATGATAAGTGTTATGGAACATTGTGATCACCAGGGTTTGGAGCATTGTGATGACAGAGGTCATGGAGCATTTTGATTTCATTGTGATGACAATAGCCTGAAGCATTATGATGATGGGCATGGTCTATTGTGATGACAGTGTTCATGGAGCATTGAGATGAAAAGACGCATGGAGCATTTTGATTACAAGGGCCTTGGAGCATTGTGATGACTAGGGCATGGAGCATTTTGATGACAGGGCCATGGAACATTCTGATGACATGCGTCATGTAGCTTTTTGATGACAAGGGCATGGAGCATTTTGATTAGATGGTTCGTGGAGCATTGTGATGACAAGTGTCATGGAGCCTTGTGATGACAAGGCTGTGGAACATTGTGATGGCAGGTGTCATGGAGCATAGTTATGACAGAGGTAAAGGAGCACTGTGATGAGAAGGGCATGGAGCATTGGTCTGAAATGTTTCATGGATTATTGTGATGAGAGTGGGCATAGAGCATTGTGATGATAAGGGCCCGGAACACTGTGATACATGGGTCATGGAGGATTCAAATGACAAGGGCATGGGGCATTGTGATGAGAAGGGCATCGAGCATTGTGATTACAATTGTCATGGAGCTTTGTGATGACAAGGGCATGGAGCAATGTGATGAGAGGGTTCATGGAGAATTGTGATGACAATGACATGGAGCATTGTGATGCCAGGGGTCATGGAGCTTTGTGATGACAAAGGTCATGGAGCAATTTGATGACAAGTGCATGGTGCATTGTGATGAGAAGGGCAGGGAGAATTTTGATGCCAGGGTCATGCAGCAATTTGATGAAAAGTGTATTGGAACATTTTGATGACAGCGGTTATAGAACATTGTGATGTCAGGGGTCATGGAAAATTGTGATGATAAGGGGATGTAGCATTGTGATGACAGGGGTCATGGGACATTGTGATTACAGGGGTGAGGGAGTATTGTGACGACTAGTGATGAAACACTGTGATATCTCTGGTGAGAGAGCATTTTGATGAGAAGTGTATGGAGCATTGTGATTACATGGTTTATGGAGCATTGCAATGACAAGTTTCTGGACCGTTGTGATGAAAAGCGAATGGCACATTGTGATGACAAGGGTCATGGAACATTTTTCAGACAAAGGCATGGAGCATTGTGATGACAATGGTCACGGAGCATTGTGATGAAAACGGCATGGGGCACTGTGATGAAAATGGCATGGAGCCTATTCGTGACAGGGTTCAAGGAGCATTCTGATGACAAGTGTCAGGGAGCATTATGATGACAAGTGTACTGAGCATTGTGTTGAAAAATGTCTTGGAGCATTGTGATGAAAAGGGCATGGAATTTTGTGATGACAGTCATCATGGAGCATTGTGATGACAAGTGTTATGGAACATTGGGATCACAAGTGTTTGGAGCACTGTGAAGACAGAGGTCATGGATCATTTTGATTTCAAGGAGCATTGAGCATTGTGATGACAAGGGCATGAAGCAATGTGATCCCAAGGATCATGGAGGATTGTGATGACAATGGAAATGGAGTATTTTGATGACAAGCACATAGAGCATTGTAATGACAAGGTCATGTAGCATTTTGCTGACAAAAGCATGGAGCATTGTGATGAGAGGTGTCATGGAGCACTGTGATGACAAGCGTCACGGAGCATTGTGAATACAGGTGTCATGGAGCACTGGGATGACAAGTGCATGGATCATTGTGATGACAAGGGTCATGGAGTAGTGGGCTGAAAATGTTCATGGAGTATTGTGATGACAGGGGTCATGGAGCATTGTGATGACAGAGGTCAAGGAGAATTTTGAATTCATTGTGCTGACAATAGCCAGAAGCATTATGGTGATGGGCATGATACATTGTGATGACAGGGTTCATGTAGCATGGAGATGAAAAGGGGCATGGAGCATTGTGATTACAGGGGTCTTGGAGCACTGTGATGACAAGGGCATGGAGCATTTAATGAGAAGGCCATGGAACATTCTGAATACATGGGTCATGGTGCTTTGTGATGACAAGGGCATGGAGCATTGTGATTACAGGGTTCTTGGAGCATTGTGATGACAAGTGTCTTGGAGCCTTGTGATGACAAGGCCATGGAACATCGTGATGGATGGGGTCATGGAGCACTGTTATGACAGGGGTAATGGAGCATTGTGATGAGAAGGGCATGGAGCATTGTGATTACAAGTTTTATGGAGCATTGCAATGAGAAACTTGTGGACCGTTGTGATGAAAAGTGCGTGGCACATTGTGATGAAAAGCGTCATGGAGCATTTTTCTGACAAAGGCATGGAGCATTGTGATGACAAGGGTCACGGAGCACTGTGATGAAATGTTCATGGAGCATTGTGGTTACAAAGGACACAGAGCCTTGTGATGACGCGGGCATGAAGCATTGTGATGAAAAACGTTATGAATCATTGTGATGACTGGAGTCACGGAGCATTGTGATGACAGGGGTCATGGAGCATTGTGATGACAAGGGCATGGAGGATTGTGATGACAGGGGCATGGAGCATTCGTCTGACAACTTTCATAGATTATTGTGACGACAGTGGACATGGTGCATTGTGATGACAAGGGCATGGATCATTGTGATGAGAAGGTCATGGAGTATTGTGAAGACAGGTGTCAGTGAGCATTGTGATGACATATGTCATGGTCCAATGCGATGACAATAGCAGGGAGCCTTGTGATGCCAAATGTAACGGAGGATTGTGATAACAAATATAATGGAGCACTGTGATGACTAGGCTTGGAGCATTATGATGACAAGGGCCATTGAGAATTTTCAGGACAAGTCGTGAAGCATTGTGATGACAATGTCCTAGAGCATTGTGATGAGAAAACCATGGAGCCTTGTGATGACAAATCTCATGGAGCATACTGATCAAAATTGACAAGGATCATTGTGATTACAGGCGTCTTGGAACATTGTGATGACATGGGCATGGAGCACTGTGAGGAGAAGGCCAAGAGCATTCTGAAGACATGCGTCATTGAGCTTTGTGATGACAAGGGCATGGAGCATTGTGATTACATGGGTCTTGGAGCTTTGTGATGAAAAGGGCATCGTTAATTGTGATGAGAAAGTCATGGAGCCTTGCCATGACAGGGTTCAAGGAGCATACAGACAACAAGTGTCAGGGAGCATTTTGATGACAAGTGTATTGAGCATTGTGATGACAAAGGTCATGGAGCATTGTGATGAGAAGACCATGGATAACTGTGAAGACGAGCGTCATGGAGCATTGTGATGACAAGTGTTTGGGAATATTGTGATCACAAGCGTTTGGAGCATTGTTATGACAGAGGTCATGGAGCATTTTGATTTCATTTTGATGACAATAGCATGAAGCATTATGATGATGGGCATGGTGCTTTGAGATGACAGGGTTCATGAATCATTGAGATGAAAAGGGCCATGGAGCATTGTGATTTCAGGGGTCTTGGAGCATTGTAATGAGAAGGTCATGGAGCATCGGGCTGAAAATATTCATGGATTATTGTGATGATAATGGTCATGGAGCATTGTGAGGACAAGGGAATGGAGCATGGTGATGACAAGGTCCTGGAGCATTGTGATGAGATGACCATGGAGACTGGTGATGACAAGTCTCATGGATCATTCTGATGAAAAGGGGCATGGAGCATTGTGATGACAGGAGTCATGGAGCTTTGTGATGAAAAGGGCATGGAGCATTGTGAGGAGAAGGCCATGGAACATTCTGATGACATGCATTATGTAGCTTTGTGATGACAAGGGCATGGATCATTGTGATTACAGGGGTCTTGGAGCATTGTGATGACAAGGACCATTGAGAATTTTCATGACAATGTAGTGAAGCATTGTGATGACAATGTCCTGGAGCATTGTGATGAGAAAACCATGGAGCCTTGTGATGACAAGTCTCATGGAGCATACTGATGAAAAGGGGCATGGAGCATTCTGATTACAGGGGTCTTGGAACATTGTGATAACAAGGGCATGGAGCATTGTGATGACAATGGTATGGAACATTGGTCTAATAAGTTTCAAGGATTATTGTGATGACAGTTGGAATGGCGCATTGTGATGACAAGGGCATGGAGCATTGTTATGACCAGGTGCTGCAGTATTGTGAAGAGAGGTGTCAGGGAGCATTGTGATGACATATATAATGGTCCATTGTGATGACAATGGCATGGTGCATTGTGATGCCAAGTGTCATGGAGGATTCTGATGACAAAGGTAATGGAGCATTGTGATGACAATGGCTTGGAGCATTGTGATGACAAGGGTCAGGGAGCATTGTGCTGACAAGTGCATGGAGAATTGTGATGACCAGGGTCATGGAGCATTCTGGTGACAAGCTTGTGGAGTATTTTGATGACAATGGCATGGAGCATTGTGATGAAAATGGCATGGGGCATTGTGATGAAAAAGGCACGGAGCCTTTTCGTGACAGGGTTCAAGGAGCATTCTGACGACAAATGTCAGGGAGCATTGTGATGACAATGTATTGAGAATTGTGATGACAAAGGTCATGGAACATTGTGATGAAAAGGGCATGGATTATTGTGATGACAGGCATCATGGAGCGTTGTGATGACAAGTGCTATGGAACATTGTGATCAAAAGGGTTTGGAGCATTGTGATGAGAGTGGTCATGGATCATTTTGATTTCTAGGAGCATGGAATATTGTGATGACAAAAGCATGAAGCAATGTGATCCCAAGGTTCATGGAGGATTGGGATGACAATGGTAATGGAGTATTGTGATGAGAAGCGCATAGAGCATTGTAATGACAACGTCATGTAGCATTCTGCTTACAAAGCATGGAGCATTGTGATCCAGGTGTCTTGGAGCACTCTGATGACAAGTGTCACGGAGCATTGTGAATAAAGTGGTCATGGAGCATTGGGATGACAAGGGCATGGATCACTGTGATGACAAGGGTCATGGAGCATTGGGCTGAAAATATTCATGGAGTATTGTGATGACAGGGTTCATGGAGCATTGTGATGACTAGGGAATGGAGCATTGTAATGACAAGAGTCCCGGATCATTCTGTTGTCAGGTGTCATGGAGTGTTGTGATGACAGTGGTCATGGAGCATTGTGATGATATTTGTCATGGAGCATTGTGATGAGAAGGTCATGGAGTATTTGTCTGAAAATGTTCATGGAGTATTGTGATGACAGTGGTCATGGAGCATTGTGATGACAAGGGAATGGAACATGGTGATGACAGGGGTCATGGAATATTTTGATTACATGGTGAGGGAGGATTGTGATGACTAGTGAGAGAACATAGTGATATCTCAGGTGAGAGAGCATTTGGATGAGAAGAGCGTGGAGCATTGTGATTACAAGGTTTATGGAGCATAGCGATGACAAGGTGGTGGATCATTGTGATGGAAAGCCCTTGGCACATTTTCATGACAAGGGTCATGGAGCATTGTTCTGACAAAGGCATGGAGCATTGTGATGACAAGGGTCACGGAGCATTGTGATGAAAATTTCATGGAGCATTGTTGTTACAAAGGACACACAGCCTTGTTATGATGCGGGCATGGACCGTTGTGATGTGAAATATTATGAAGCATTGTGATGACTGGAGTCAGGGAGCATTGTGTTGACAGGGGTCATGGAGCATTGTGATGACAATGTCATGGAGCATTGTAATGAGAAAGTCATGGAGAATTGTGAAGACAGGTGTGAGGGAGCAATTTGATGAAATATGTCATGGTCAATTTCGATGACAATGGCATGGTGCATTGTGATTCCAAATGTAATGGAGGATTGTGATGACAAATATAATGGAGCATTGTGATGACTAGGGCTTGGAGCATTATGATGACAAGGGCCATTGAGAATTTTCATGACAATGTCGTGAAGCATTGTGATGACAATGTCCTGGAGCACTGTGATGAGAAAACCATGGAGCCTTGTGATGACAAGTCTCATGGAGCATACTGATGAAAAGGTGCATGGAGCATTCTGATTACAGGGGTCTTGGAACATTGTGATAGCAAGGGCATGGAGCATTGTGATGACAAGTGCATGGAACTTTGGTCTAATATGTTTCATGGATTATTGTGATGACAGTTGGAATGGCGCATTGTGATGACAGTGGTCATGGAGCATTGTGATGATACTGGTCATGGAGCATTGTGATGAGAAGGTCATGGAGCATTGGGTTGAAAATATTCATAGAATATTGTGATGACAGGGGTCATGGAGCATTGTGATGACTAGGGAATGGAGCATGGTGATGACAAGGTCCTGGAGCATTGTGATGAGATGACGATGGAGACTTTTGATGAAAAGTCTCATGGAGCATTCTGATGAATAGGGGCATGGAGCATTGTGATTACAGGGGTCTTGGAGCATTGTGATGACAAGGGCATGGAGCATTGTGAGGAGAAGGCCATGGAACATTCTGATGGCATGCGTCATGGAGCTTTGTGATGACAAGGGCATGGAGCATTTTGATTACAGGTGTCTTGGAGCCTTGTGATGACAAGGCCGTGGAACACTGTGATGGCAGGGGTCATGGAGCATTGTTATGACAGAGGTAATGGAACATTGTGATGAGAATGGCATTGACCATTAGTCTGAAATATTTCATGGATTATTTTGATGAGTGTGGGCATGGAGCATTGTGATGACAAGGGCACGGTACACTGTGATACTTGGGTCATGGATGATTGTAATGACAAGGGCATGGAGCATTGTGATGAGAAGGGCATCGAGCATTGTGATGACAAGTGTCATGGAGCTTTGTGATGACAAGGGCATGGGGCAATGTGATGAGAGGGTTCATGGAGCATTGTGATGGCAATGACATGGAGCATTGTGATGCCAAGGCTCATGGAGCATTGTGATGACAATTGTCAGGGAGCATTTTGATGACAAGTGTGTGGTGCATTGTGATGAGAAGGGCAGGGAGCATTTTGATGATAGGGTCATGGAGCAATTTGATGAAAAGTGTAATGGAATATTTTGATGACAGTGGTTATAGAACATTGTGATGCCATGGGTCATGGAGCTTTGGGATGAAAAGGGTCATGGAGAATTCTGATGGCAGGGGTTATGGCACATTGTGATGTTAGGGGTCATGGAACTTTGTGTTGATAAGGGGATGTAGCATTGTGATGACAGGGGTCATGGAACACTGTGATTACAGGGATGAGGGAGGATTGTGATAACTAGTGATGGAACATGGAGATATCTCAGGTGAGAGAGCATTTGGATGAGAAGGGCCTGGAGCATTGTGATTACAAAGTTTATGGAGCATAGCGATGACAAGGTTGTGGATCATTGTGATGAAAAGCGCGTGGCACATTGTGATGACAAGGGTCATGGAGCATTGTTCTGACAAAGGCATGGAGCATTGGGATGACAAGGGTCACAGAGCATTGTGATGAAAAGTTCATGGAACATTGTGTGTACAAAGGACACAGAGCCTTGTGATGACCTGGGCATGGACTGTTGTGATGACAAACGTTATGAAGCATTGTGATGACTGCAGTCACGGAACATTGTGATGACAGGGGTCATGGAGCATTGTGATAACAAGGGCATGGAGCATTGTGATGACAGGGGAATTGAGCATTGGTCTGACAATTTTCATAGATTATTTTGATGACAGTGGACATGGTACATGGTGATGACAAGGGCATGGGACATTGTGATGAGAAGGTCATGGAGTATTTTGAAGACAGGTGTCAGGGAGCATTGTGATGACATATGTCATTGTCCATTGCGATGACAATGGCAGGGAGCATTGTGATGCCAAATGTAATGGGGAATTGTGATGACAAATATAATGGAGCATTGTGATGACTAGGGCTTGGAGCATTATGATGACAAAACCATGGAGCCATGTGATGACAAGTCTCATGGAGCATACTGATGAAAAAGGGCATGCAGCATTGTGATTACAGGGGTCTTGGAACTTTGTGATGACAAGGGCATGGAGCATTGTTAGGAGAAAACCAAGGAGCATTCTTATGGCATGCATCATTGAGCTTTGTGATGACAAGGGCATGGAGCATCGTGATTACATGGGTCTTGGAGCATTGTGTTGAAATGGGCATGGATTATTGTGATGAAAAAGGCATGGAGCCTTGTCATGACAGGGTAAAATGAGCATACAGACAACAAGTGTCTGGGAGCATTTTGATGACAACTGTATTGAGCATTGTGATGACGAAGGTCATGGAGCATTGTGATGAGAAGACAATGGATAATTGTGATGACGAGCGTCATGGGGCATTGTGATGACAAGTGTTATGGAATATTGTGATCACAAGGGTTTGGAGCATTGTTATGACAGAGGTCTTGGAGCATTTTGATTTCATTGTTATGACAATAGCAGGAAGCATTATGATGATGGGCATGGTGCATTGTGATGACAGTGTTCATGGATCACTGAGATGAAGAGTGACATAGAGCCTTGTGATTACAGTGTTCTTGGAGCATTGTGATGAGTAGGGTCATGGAGCCTTGTGATGACAAGGCCATGGAACATCGTGATAGCAGGGGTCATGGAGCATTGTTATGACAGGGTTAATAGATCACTGTGATGTCAAGGGCATGGAACATTGTGATGAGAAGGTCATGGAGCATTCTAATGACATGTGTCATGGAGCTATGTGAAGACAACGTCATGGAGCAATGTGATGAGAGCGTTCATGGAGCACTGTGATGACAATGACATGGAACATTGTGATGCCAAGTGTCATGGATCTTTGTGATGACAAAGGTCATGGAACATTTTGGTGGCAAGGGCGTTGTGCATAGTGATGCGAAGGACAGGGAGCATTATGATGACAGGGTCTTGGAGCTATTTGATGAAAAGTGTCATGGAACATTTTGATGACAGGTGTTATAGAACTTTGTGATGTCATGGGTCATCTAACATTGTGATGATAAGTGCATGTATCATTGTGATGACAGGAGTCATGGAACATTGTGATGACAGGGGTGAGGGAGTATTGTGACAAATAGTGATGTAGCATTGTGATATCAGTGGTGAGAGAGCATTTTGATGAGAAGTGCATGGAGCATTGTGATGACAAATTTTAAGGAGCATTGTGATGACAAGATTGTGGAGCACTGTGATGACAAGCGCATGGTGCATACTGATGACATGTGTCATGGAGCATTGTGCTGAGAAGCGCATGGAGCATTTTGATGACAAGGTTCATGGAGCATTGTGCTGAGAAAGGCATAGATCATTGTGATGACAAGGGTCAAAGAGCATTGTGATGAAAAGTTCTTGGAGCATTGTGGTTAAAAAGGTCACAGAGAGTTTTGATGACGAGGGCATGGACCATTGTGATGACAAAGGTCATGACGGACTGTGATGACTGGGGTCACGGAGCATTGTGATGACAGGGGTCATGGAGCATTGTGATAACAAGGGCATGGAACATTGTGATGACAAGGGCATGGAACATTTGTCTAATAAGTTTCATGGATTATTGCGATGACAGTTGGAATGGCACATTGTGATGACAAGGGCATGGAGCATTGTGATGACCAGGTCATGCAGTATTGTGAAGACAGGTGTCAGGGAGCATTGTGATGACATATGTAATGGCCCATTGTGATGACGATGGCATGGAGCATTGTGATGTCAAGTGTCATGGAGGATTCTGATGACAAAGGAAATGGAGCATTGTGATGACAATGGATTGGAGCATTGCGATGAAAAGTGCATGGATTATTTTGATGGCAAGGGTCATGGAGCATTCTAATGACAAGCTTGTGGAGTATTTTGATGACAATGGCATGGAGCATTGTGATGAAAACGGCATGGGTCATTGTGATGGAAAAGCCATGGAGCCTTTTCGTGACAGTGTTCAAGGAGCATTCTGAAGACAAGTGTCAGGGAGCCTTGTGATGACAAGTTTATTGAGAATTTTGATGACAAAGGTCATGGAGCATTGTGATGAAAAGTGCATGTAGCATTGTGATGACAGGAGTGATGGAGTATTGTGATAAATAGTGATGTAGCATTGTGATATCAGTGGTGAGAGAGCATTTTGATGAGAAGTGCATGGAGCATTGTGATGACATATTTTAAGGAGCATTGTGATGACAAGCGCATGGTGCATTGTGATGACGTGTCATGGAGCATTGTGCTGACAAGCGCATGGAGCATTGTGATGACAAGTGTATTGAGAATTGTGATGACAAAGGTCATGGAGCATTGTGATTAAAAGGGCATGGAGTATTTTGATGACAGGCATCATGGAGCATTGTGATGACAAGTGTTATGGAACACTGTGATCACAAGTGTTTGGAGCATTGTGATGACAGAGGTAATGGATCATTTTGATTTCAAGGAGCAGGGAGAATTGTGATGACAAGGGCAAGAAACAATGTGATCCCAAGGTTCATGGAGGATTGTGATGACAATGGAAATGGAGTATTGTGAGGACAAGCGCATAGAATATTGTAATGACAATCTCATGTAGCATTTTGCTGACAAAGGCATGGAGCATTGTGATGACATGTGTCATGGAGCACTATGATGACAAGCGTCATGGAGCATTGTGAATACAGTGGTAATGGAGGACTGGGGTGACAATGTTATGGATCATTGTGATGACAAGGGTCCTGGAGCACTGGGCTGAAAATGTTCATGGAGTGTTGTGATGACAGGGGTCATGGAGCATTGTGATGACTAGGGAATGGAGCACTGTTATGACAAGAGTCCCGGATCATTGTGTTTTCAGGTGTCAAGGAGTGTTGTGATGACAGTGGTCATGGAGTATTGTGATGATATTGGTCATGTAGCATTGTGATGAGAAGGTCGTGGATCACTGGGCTGAAAATGTTCATGGATTATTGTGATGACAGGGGTCATGGAGCATTGTGATGACAAGGGAATAGAGCATGGTGATGACAATGTCCTGGAACTTTGTGAGAAGATGGCCATGGAGACTTGTGATGACAAGTCTCATGGAGCATTCTGATGAAAACTGGCATGGAGCATTGTGATTACAGGGGTCTTGGAGCATTGTGATCACTAGGGCATGGAGCATTGTGATGAGAAGGCCATGGAGCATTCTGATGACATGCATCATGGAGGTTTGGATGACACGGGCATGGAGCATAGTGATTACAGGGGTCTTGGAACATTGTGATGACAAGGGCAAGGAGCATTCTGAGGAGTAGACCAAGGAGAATTCTGATGGCATGCGTCATTCAGCTTTGTGATGACAAGGGCATGGAGCATTGAGATTACATTGGTATTGGAGCATTGTGATGAAAAGGACATGGATCTTTGTGATGAAAAAGGCATGGAGCCTTGTCATGACAGGGGTCAAGGAGCATACAGACAAAAAGTGTCAGGGAGCATTTTGATGACAAGTGTATTGAGCATTGTGATGACAAAGGTCATGGAGCATTGTGATGAGCAGACCATGGATAATTGTGATGACGAGCGTCATGGGGCATTTTGATGACAAGTGATATGGAATATTGTGATCACAAGGGTTTGGAGCATTGATATGACAGAGGTCATGGAGCATTTTGATTTCATTGTGATGACAATAGCATGAAGCATTATGATGATGGGCATGGTGCATTGTGATGACTGGGTTCATGGATCTTTGAGATGAAAAGGGGCATAGATCATTGTGATTACAAGGTTCTTGGAGCATTGTGATGAGAAGAGACATGGAGATTTGTGATGACAAGGCCATGGAACACCGTGATAGCAGGGGTCATCGAGCATTGTTATGACAGGGGTAATGGAGCATTGTGATGGCAAGGACATGGAGCATTGTGATGAGAAGGCCATGGAGCATTCTGATGACATGTGTCATGGAGCTTTGTGAAGACAAGGGCAAGGAGCAATGTGATGAGATTGTTCATGGAGAATTGTGATGACAATGACATTGAGCATTGTGATGCCAAGGGTCATGGATCTTTGTGATGACAAAGGACATGGAGCATTTTGATGGTAAGGGCGTTGTGCATTGTGATGAGAAAGGCAGGGTGCATTCTGATGACAGGGTCATGGAGCAATTTGATGAAAAGTGTCTTGGAATATTTTGATGACACGTGTTATGGAACATTGTGATGTCAGGGGTCATCGAACATTGTGATTATAAGTGCATGTATCATTGTGATGACAGGAGTCATGGAACATTGTGATGACAGGGGTGAGGGAGTATTGTGACAAATAGTGATGTAGCATTGTGATATCAGTGGTGAGAGAGCATTTTGATGAGAAGTGCATGGAGCATTGTGATGCCAAATATCATGGAGATTTGTGATGACAAATCATGGAGCATTTTGATGACAAGGGCATGGAGAACTGTGAGGAGAAGGCCATGGAACATTCTGATGACATGTGTCATGGAGCTTTGTGATGACAAGTGCATGGAGCATTGTTATTACAGGGGTCTTTATCATTGTGATGACATGTGTTATGGAACCTTGTGATGACTAGGCCATGGAACATTGTTATGGCAGGGGTCATGGAGCATTGTTCTCACAGGCGAAATGGAGCATTGTGATGGCAAGGGCATGGAGCATTGTGATGAGAAGGCCATGGAGCATTCTGAAGATATGTATCATGGAGCTTTGTGAAGACAAGGGCATGGAGCAATGTGATGAGAGCGTTCATGGAGCATTGAGATAACAATGACATGGAGCATTGTGATGCCAAGGGTCATGGATATTTGTGATGACAAATGTCATGGAGCATTTTGATGGCAAGGGCGTTGTGCATTGTGATGAGAAGGGCAAGGAGCATTCTGATGACAGGGTCATGGAGCAATTTAATGAAAAGTGTCATGGAACATTTTGATGACAGGTGTTATGGAACATTGTGATGGCAGGGGTCATCGAACATTGTGATTATAAGTGCATGTATCATTGTGATGACAGGAGTCATGGACATTGTGATGACAGGAGTGAGGGGGTATTGTGACCAATAGTTATGTAGCATTGGGATATCAGTGGTGAGAGAGCATTTTGATGAGAAGTGCATGGAGCATTGTGATGAGAAGTTTTATGCAGCATGGTGATGAGAAGTTTGTGGAGCACTGTGATGACAAGCGCATGGTGCATTGAGATGACATGTGTCATGAAGCATTGTGCTAACAAGCGCATGGAGCATTGTGATGACAAGGGTCATGGAGCATTGTGCTGAGAAAGGCATAGAGCATTGTGATGTCAAGGGTCAAAGAGCACTGTGATGAAAACTTCATGGAGCATTGTCGTTAAAAAGGTCATAGAGACTGTTGATGACGAGGACATGGACAATTGTGATGACAAATTTCATGAAGCATTGTGATGACTGGAGTCACGGAGCATTGTGATGACAGGGGTCATGTAGCATTGTGATAACAAGGGCATGGAGCATTGTGATGACAAGGGCATGGAGCATTGTTCTAATAAGTTTCAAGGATTCTTGCGATGAGAGTTGGAATGGTGCATTATGATGACAAGGGCATGGAGCATTGTGATAACCAGGTCATGAATTATTGTGAAGACAGTTGTCAGGGAGAATTGTGATGACATATGTAATGGCCCATTGTGATGACAATGGCATGGAGCATTGTGATGCCAAGTGTCATGGAGGATTCTGATGACAAAGGTAATGGAGCATTGTGATGACAAGGGCATGGAAGTTTGTGATGACAAGGGTCATGGAACATTGGGCTGAAAATGTTCATGGAGTATTGTGATGACAGGTGTCATGGAGCATTGTGATGACTAGGGAATGGAATATTGTGATGACAAGTGTCCCGAATCATTGTGTTGTCAGGTGTCATGGAGAGTTGTGATGACAGTGGTCATGGAGCTTTGTGATGATATTGGCCAATGAGCATTGTGATGAAAAGACCTTGGGTAATTGTGATGTCGAGCATCATGGAGCACTGTAGTGACATGGGGCATGAAGCATTGTGATGACGGGTGTCAGGGAGCATTGTGATGACAGGGGTCATGGAACATTTTGATGACAAGGGCATGGAGCTTTGTGATGACATGTGAATGGAGCATTGTGATGACAAGTGCATGGAGCATTGCAATGACAAGTGGATGGAGAATTGTGATGACAAGAGCATGTAATATTTTGATGAGAAGTGTCATGTAGCACTGTGATCACAAGGACGTGGAGAATTGTGATGACAAGGGACATGGAGCATTGTGATAACCAGGGCATGGTGCATTGTGATGACAGGGGACATGGAGCATTATTATGAGAACGGCAATGGTGCATTCTGACATAAGATATCACTTATGAAGGGAATGTAAACATGGCTACATATGAACTGATTTAGGGAAGAGAACAGAGTCTCAGATTTAGAAAACAATCTAATGCTTGCTTAAGGGTAATGAGAGGTGGGGAGATGCACAAAACATAAGATTGATATTAGCACAGGTACCGTTCCATAATCCAAAAACAGAAGAGACAAGCCCTACTCCTTCCTCAGTGAACGGAACTCAACATCCATATTCCCTGCAGAGAAATATATCTGACTAGTAAGAATTTTAATACCTATGAATTGATATGTCTCCGTAAGGGAACCAAGTGTGTCTAGAATGACATAAACATGGCAGTGAGAATCAGCTCAAACACACTATAAAAATGAATTTCAAAACAAAACATAAAAACAGTAAAATTCTTACACAATACCTTCAGGGGTTCTGATGAAACCTGGAATGACCCTATCTACAATGACAGCTGGATGTGGCATAAGGCTGGTCACTTGGGACTGAGAGGATTGGTGAGATTGGGTGAAAAAATGCAGACCCTTTAAAGCAATAATGCCTGCCACCCATTCCATGGTTCCCAACTCTCCAGGTAGAAGGGAATATCACTACAGTTATAACGTGTATGGGAACCTAGAGAATGGAAACCATCTGATGGTGAAAGGTTTCTAAAACTCTACTTGTACTCCAGTTTGACATTCCAACTGCTTTACTATCAATCTCCCAACTTGGAAAGTCAGCCCCTATAACCTCCTGGTTCGCACAGTTGGCAAATTGTGCAGAGTATATAAGGGAAGAGAGAGAACCAATGAGAGAGTAGCTGTAGGCATTTGGACGGCCACATGTCTCTCTAATTTCCCATCACAAAGAGGATTTAACCAAAGTCTCAGCCTGCCCCCTAGAACCAGTGTAAGTCCAGAAGCAAAACTGTTGATTTGCGGTCAGCTCACAAAAACGCGAGTTGAAAAATGGAGCTCAGGGCCACAGCAATTCACTAACCTGCAGAGTTATAAAGGACTACTCGCTGCCAAAAATCTGTTGAGGGAAAACCACGAGGCCGAAGAGAAAATGAGGAAGAATGGCATGAAGCAGATTTCAAGAGGTTAATTGGAATCGCCTTTAAACACAGGAAAAGCATTACAACTTCGAAAATAATGGAAATGGCCATAAAGGGCATATGGGTTTTAACGTGAATATATTCAGGAGAAAACACATATGTCCTTTCCGGACAAGCAAGCAAGTGGGCAATGCAAATCAGCACTACAACTAAGTATCACTTCTGACCGGTCAAAAGGGACATCCGCAAAAAGTGTAAAAACCAGAAAGGCAAGACAGGCCCTGGAGAACAGGGAGCCTTGTTATGCTGATGGGCATGATGTAAATTGCCAACTGCCTCTCTGGAGGAGTGCATTGTGTTCCCTAAAACAAGTAAACAACAGAGCTACAGAGCCAAGAGCACTTCCAGTCTAGGGAATATACCTTTGGAAAACTGAAAATAAATAAGAGAGATCGACACCAAAATTCAGGGCTGCACTGCTTACAAAAACCTCAACTTGCGTACACCTTAAATATCCCAGGAAAGACAAAAATGGTTCAAGAAACTGTGGTACTTACGTACGATGGAATATCCCTCAGCCATGAAATCAATGTCATAAGGCCAGTAGCAGCAAAATGAGTGGATTCAGGTACGATAATTCTAAGTGAAATAAGTCACACAGAAAAAGAAACTTATCATAAGATATCACTTATGAAGATCCTGTAAACATGGCTACACATGAACTGAGTTAGGAAAGAGAAGAGAGACTCACATTTAAAAAACACGCTTATGCCTGCTTAAGGGGGAAGGAGAGGTGGGGTGATGCATAAAACCAGAGTTTGATATTAGTACAGGTACCTTTCCAAAAACCAAATACGGAATAGACAAGACCTACACCTTCCTCAGTGAAAGGGACTCAACTCCCCATATTCCATGCAGAGGGATATATATTACCAGTAAGAATCTTAAAACCTATGTATTGATATGTCCCCGTAATGGAATTAAGTGTGTCTAGACTGGCATAAACATGGCAGTGAGAATCAGCTCAAACCCACTATAAAATGGAATTTCAAAAACAAAACAAAAGAACAGGGAAAGTCTTTTCAATTCCTTCAGGGTCTCTGATGAAACCTAGAATGACCCTATCTACAACGACAGCTGGATATGGCATAAGCCTAGACACATGGGACTGAGAGGATTGGTGAGATTGGGTGAGCAAATGCAGACTCTTTAAAGCAATAATACATGGCACCCATTCCAATGGTCCCAACAGTCCAGGGTGAAGGGAATATTACTACAGCTATAACATGTACGGGAAACCTAGAGAATGGACACACTGTGAATACGAAAGGTCTCTAAAACTCAACAAATAGTCCCTATCCTGGTGCTCCGGTTTGACTTTCCAACAGCTTTACTATCAATCTCCCAAATTGGAGAGACAGCCCCTTTAACCTCCTAGTTCACACAGGTTGCCAATTTGGCAGAGGATGAAACGGAAGAGGGAGAACCAATGAGAGAGTAGCTCTTAGGCATTTGGACGGGCACATGTCACTCTTGTTTCCCGGGAGGAAGAAGTATTAAACAAAGTCTCAGCCACCCACCCCGTACCATTATAGGTCCTGAACCAAAATTTTGGACTTGCGTTCAGCTCACAAAAAACGAGTTAAATAATGGAGCTCTGGGGCACAGCAATTCACAAACAGGCAGAGTAATAAAGGACAACTATTTTCGAAAAATCTGTTGAGGGAAGGCAACGAGGCGGACTTGAAAGCGAGGCAGAATAGCCGGAAACAGATTTCAAGAGGTACGTTGGAATCGCCTTTAAAGCACAGAAAGAGGGGAACAACTTCGACAATGATGCACTTGGCCAAAAAGGGCGTATGCGTTTTCTCCTGAATATATTCAGCAGAAAATGCATATGCCCTTTTTGGCGAAACAAGCAAGTGGGCAATGCAAATCTGCACTAAAAAGAAGTATCACTTCCCACCGGTCAAAAGGGACATCGACAAAATGGGTAAAAACCAGAAAGGCAAGACAGGTCCTGGAGAACAGGGAGCCTTGTTATGCTGATGGGCATGATGTAAATTGCCAACTGCCTCTCTGGAGGAGTGCATTGTGTTCCCTAATACAAGTAAACAACAGAGCTACAGAGACAAGGGCACTTGCAGTCTAGGGAATATACCTTGGGAAAAATGAAAATCAATAAGACAGAGCCACCCCAAAATTTAGGGCTGCTCTGCTTACAAGAACCTCAAATTGGGTACACCTTAAATATCCCAGGAAATATAAAAATGTTTCAAGAATTTGTGGTACTTACATACGATGGAATATCCCTCAGCCAAGAAATCCATTTCGTAAGACCAGTAGCAGCAAAATGAGTGGATTCAGGTACGATGATTCTAAGTGAAATAAGTCACAAAGAAAAAGAAGCTTATCATAAGATATCACTTAAGAAGATCCTGTAAACATGGCTACACATGAACTGAGTTAGAAAAGAGAACAGAGTCTCACATTTAGAAAACACTCTCATGCCTCCTTAAGGGGGAAGGAGAGGTGGGGTGATGCATAAAACCAGAGTTTGATATAAGCACAGGTACCGGTCCCAAAACCAACTATGGAATAGACAAGACCTAGCTATACCTTCCTCAGTGAAAGGGACTCAAAACCCTATATTTTCCGCAGAGGAATATATCTGACTAGTAAGAATCTTAAACCCTATGTATTGATATGTCTCTGTAAGGAATCAAGTGTGTCTAGACTGGCATAAACATGGCAGCGAGAATCAGCTCAAACCCACTATAAAAATGAATTTCAAAAACAGAAAAAAAAAACAGGGACATTCTTTACAATTCCTTCAGGGTCTCTGATGAAACGTGGAGTGACCCTGTCTACAATGACAGCTGGATGTGGCATAAGGCTGGACACTTGGGACTGAGAGGATTGGTGAGATTGGGTGAGCAAATGCAGACACCTTAAAGCAATAATGCATGGCACCCATTCCATGGGTCCCAACTCTCCAGGTTGAAGGGAACATTACTACAGCTATAACATGTACGGGAAACCTAGAGAATGGACACACTGTGAATACGAATGGTTTCTAAAACTCAGTGAATAGTCCCTCTCCTGGTGCTCCAGTTTGACTTTCCAGCTGCTTTACTATCATATTCCCAACTTGGAGAGACAGCCCCTTTAACCTCCTGGTTCTCACAGGTTGCCAATTTGGCAGAGGATGAAAGGGAAGAGGGAGAACCAATGAGAGAGTAGCTGTTAGGCATTTGGACGGGCACGTGTGACCCTAATTTCCCGGCAGGAAGAAGAATTAACAAAAGTTTCAACCAACCACGGGGAACGAGTATAGGTCCTGAACCAAAATTTTGCACATGCGTTCAGCTCACAAAAAAACGAGTTGAAAAATGGAGCTCAAGGGCACTGCAATTCACAAACTGGCAGAGTATTAAAGGCCAACTATCGTCCAGAAATCTGTTGAGGGAATGCAACGAAGCGGACTTGAAACCGAGGCAGAATAGCAGGAAACAGATTTCAAGAGGTACGTTGGAATCACCTGTAAAGCACAGGAATTGGGGCACAACTTCAACAATGATGCACTTGGACAAATATGGCATACGCATTTTCTCCTGACTATATGCAGGGGAAAACACATACGCCCTTTTTGGCCAAGCAAGCAAGCAGGCAATGCAAATCTGCACTACAAAGAAGTATCACTTCCCACCGGTCAAAAGGGACATCCACAAAATGTGTAAAAACCAGAAAGGCAAGACAGGCCGTGGAGAACAGGGAGCCTTGTTATGCGGATGGGTGGGATGTAAATTGCCAACTGTCTCACTGGAGGAGTGCATTGTGTTCCGTAAAACAAGTAAAAAACAGAGCTACAGAGCCAAGGGCACTTCCAGTCTAGGGAATATATCTTGGGAAAACTGAAAATCAATAAGACAGAGCCAACCCCAAATTTAGGGCTGCACTGATTACAAGAACCTAAACTTGTCTACACCTTAAATATCCCTGGAAATATAAAAATGGTTCAAAAATTGTGGTACTTACGTACGATGGAATATCCCTCAGCCATGAAATCAATGTCATAAGACCAGTAGTTGCAAAATGAGTGGATTCAGGTACGATGATTCTAAGTGAAAAATGTCACACAGAAAATGAAGCTTATCATAAGATATCAGTTATGAAGATCCTGTAAACATGGCTACACATGAACTGAGTTAGGAAAGACAACAGAGTCTCACATTTAGAAAACACTGTTATGCCTTCTTAAGGGGGAAGGAGAGGTGGGGTGATGCATAAAACAAGAGTTTGATATAAGCACAGGTACCATTCCCAAACCCAACTATGGAATAGACAAGACCTACCTATACCCTCCTCAGTGAAAGGGACTCAAAACCCCATATTTCCCGCAGAGGAATATATCTGACTAGTAAGAATCTTAAAACCTATGTATTGATATGTATCCATAAGGGAATCAAGTGTGTCTAGACTGGCATAAACATGGCAGCGAGAATCAACTCAAAGCCACTATAAAAAGGAATTTCAAAAACAAAACAAAAAAACAGGGAAATTCTTTACAATTCATTCAGGGTCTCTGATGAAACGTGGAATGACCCTGTCTACAATGACAGCTGGATGTTGCATAAGGCTGGACACATGGGATTGAGAGGATTGGTGAGATTGGGTGAGCAAATGCAGACCCTTTAAAGCAATAATGCATGTCACCCATTCCATGGGTCCCAACTCTCCCGGTTGAAGGGAATATTACTACAGATATAACATGTATGGGAAACCTAGAGAATGGACACACTGTGAATATGAAAGGTTTCTAAAACTCAACGAATAGTCCCTCTCCTGTTGCTCTGGTTTGACTTTCCAACTGCTTTACTATCAATCTCCCAAATTGGAGAGACTGCCCCTTTAACATCCTGGTTCTCACAGGTTGCCAATTTGGCAGAGGATGAAAGGGAAGAGGGAGAACCAATGAGAGAGTAGCTGTTAGGCATTTGGATGGGGACATGTCACTCTAATTGCCCGGCAGGAAGAAGAATTAACCAAAGTCTCAGCCACTCACCGGGGAACAGTATAGGTCCTGAACCAAAATTTTGTAGTTGCATTCAGCTCACAAAAAAACGAGTTGAAAAATGGAGCTCAGGGGCAGAGCAATTGACAAACTGGCAGAGTAATAAAGGCCAACTATCGTACAGAAATCTGTTGAGGGAAGGCAAGTAAGCGGACTTGAAAGTCAGGCCGAATAGCAGGAAACAGATTTAAAGAGGTAAGTTGGAATCGTCTGTAAAGCACAGGAAGAGGGGCACAACTTCGACAATGATGCACTTGGCCAAAAAGGGCGTATGCATTTTCTCCTGAATATATGCAGGAGAAAACGCATACGCCCTTTTTGGCCAAGCAAGCAAGCGGGCAATGCAAACCTGCACTACAAAAAAGTATCCCTTCCCACCGGTCAAAAGGGAAATCCACAAATGGGTAAAAACCAGAGGGCAAGACTGGCCTTGGAGAACAGGGAGCCTTGTTATGCTGATGGGCGGGATGTAAGTTGTCAACTGCCTCTCTGGAGGAGTGCATTGTGTTCCCTAAAACAAGTAAACAACAGAGCTACAGAGCCAAGGGCGCTTCCAGTCTATGGAATATACCTTGGGAAAACTTAAAATCAAGAAGAGAGAGCCACCCCACAATTTAGGGCTGCACTGCTTACAACAACCTCAACTTGGGTACACCTTAAATATCCCAGGAAATATAAAAATGGTTCAAAAATTGTGGTACTTACATACGATGGAATATCCCTCAGCCATGAAATCAATGTCATAAGACCAGTAGCAGCAAAATGAGTGGATTCTGGTACGATGATTCTAAGTAAAATAAGTCACACAGAAAAAGAAACTTATCATAAGATATCACTTATGAAGGTCCTATAAACATGGCTACACATGAGCTGAGATAGGAAAGAGAAGAGAGTCTCACATTTAGAAAACACTGTTATGCCTGCTTAAGAGGGAAGGAGAGGTGGGGTGATGCATAAAACCAGAGTTTGATATAAGCACAGGTACCGTTCCAAAAACCAACTCTGGAATAGACAAGACCTACACCTTGCTCAGTGAAAGGGACTCAAAATCCAATATTTCCGGCAGAGGAATGTATCTGAGTAGTAAGAATCATAAAACCTATGTATTTATATGTCTCCGTAAGGGAATCAAGTGTGTCTAGACTGGCATAAACTTTGCAGTGAGAATCAGCTAAAACCCACTATAAAAAGAATTTCAAAAACAAAAAAAAAAGGGAAATTCTTTACAATTCCTTCAGGGTCTCTGATGAAACGTGGAATGACCCTATCTACAACAACAGCTGGAAGTGGCATAAGGCTGGAAACATGGGCCTGAGAGGATTGGTGAGATTTGGAGAGCAAATGCAGACCCTTTAAAGCAATAATGCATGGCACCCATTCCATGGGTCCCAACTCTCCACGTTGAAGGGAATATTACTACAGCTATAACATGTATGGGAAACCTAGAGAATGGACACACTGTGAATACGAATGGTCTCTAAAACTCAACGAATACTCCCCTTCCTGGTGCTCAGGTTTGACTTTCCAACTGCTTTACTATCAATCTCCCAACCTAGAGAGACATCACCTTTAACCTCCTGTTTCGCACAGGTTGCCAATGTGGCAAAGGATGAATGGCAAGACGAGAACCAATGAGAGAGTAGCTGTTAGGCATTTGGACGGGCACATGTCACACTTGTTTCCCGGGAGGAAGAAGAATTAACCAAAGTTTCAGCCACCTACCGAAAACCAGTAGAGGTCCTGAACCAAAATATTGGACTTGCGTTCAGCTCACAAAAAAACGAGTTAAATAATGTAACTCAGGGGCACAGCAATTCACAAAATGGCAGAGTAATAAAGGGCAACTATCGTCCAACAATCTGTTGAGGGGAGGCATCGAGGCGGACTTGAAAGCGAGGCAGAATAGCAGGAAACAGATTTCAAGAGGTTCGTTGGAATCGCCTTTAAAGCACAGGAAGAGCGGCACAATTTCGACAATGATGCACTTTGCCAAAAAGGGTGTATGCGTTTTCTCCTGAATATATTCAGCAGAAAACGCATACGCCATTTTTGGCCAAACAAGCAAGCAGACAATGTAAATCTGCACTACAAAGAAGTATCACTTCCCAACGGTCAAAAGGGACATCCACAAAATGGGTATAAACCTGAAAGGCAAGACAGGCCCTGGAGAACAGGGAGGCTTTTTATGCTGACGGGCGGGATGTAAATTGCCAACTGCCTCTCTGGAGGAGTGCACTGTGTTCCCTAAAACAAGTAAACAACACAGCTATAGAGCCAAGGGCACTTCCAGTCTAGGGAATATATCTTGGGAAAACTGAAAATCAATAAGACACAGCAACCCCAAAATTTACGGCTGCACTTCTTACAAAAACCTCAACTTGGGTACAACTTAAGTATACCAAGAAAGATAAAAATTGTTCAAAAAATTGTGGTACTTACGTATGATGGAATATCACTCAGCCATGAAATCAATGTCATAAGACCAGTAGCAGCAAAATGAGTGGATTCAGGTACGATGATTTTAAGTGAAATAAGTCACACAGAAAAAGAAACTTATCATAAGATATCTGTTATGAAGATCCTGTAAACATGGCTACACATGAACGGAGTTAGGAAAGAGAACAGAGTCTCACATTTAGAAAACACTCTTATGCCTGGTTAAGGGGGAAGGAGAGGTGGGGTGATGCATAAAACCAGAGTTTGATATAAGCACAGGTACCGTTCCAAAAACCAAGTATGGAATAGCGAAGACCTACACCTTCCTCAGTGAAAGGGACTCAAAACCCCATATTTCCCGCAGAGGAATATATCTGACTAGTAAGAATCTTAAAACCTATGTATTGATATGTCTCCGTAAGGGAATCAAGTGTGTCTAGACTGGCATAAACATGGCAGTGAGAATCAGCTCAAACCCACTATAAAAAGGAATTTGAAAAACAAAAAATAATGGGAAATTCTTTACAATTCCTTCAGGATTTCTGATGAAACCTGGAAAGACCCTATCTAAAATGACAGCTGGATGTGGCATAAGGCTGGACACATGGGACTGAGAGGATTGGTGAGATTGGGTGAGCAAATGCATACCCTCTAAAGCAATAATGCATGGCACCCATTCCATGGGTCCCATGTCTCCAGGTTGAAGGGAATATTACTACAGCTATAACATGTACGGGCAACCTTGGGAATGGACACACGGTGAATACGAAAGGTCTCTAAATCTCAACGAATAGTCCCTCTCCTGGTGCTCCGGTTTGACTTTCCAACTGCTTTACTATCAATCTCCCAACTTGGAGAGAAAGCACCTTTAACCTCCTGGTTCTCACACGTTGCCAATTTGACAGAGGAGGAAAGGGAATAGGGAGAACCAATGAGGGAGTAGCTGTTAGGCATTTTGACGGGCATATGTCAGTCTTATATCCCGGGAGGAAGAAGAATTAACCAATGTCTCAGCCAGCCACAGGGAACCAGTATAGGTCCTGAACCAAAATTTTGGTCTTGCATTCAGCTCACAAAAAACAAGTTAAAAAATGGAGCTCAGGGGCACAGGAATTCACAAACTGGCAGAGTAATAGACAACTATCGTCCAAAAATCTGTTGAGGGAAGGACACGTGCTGGACTTGAATGCGAGGCAGAATAGCAGGAAAAAGATTTCACGAGGTACGTAGGAATCACCTTTAAAGCACAGGAAGAGGGGCACATCATCGACAATGATACACTTGACCAAAAAGGGGCGTATGCGTTTTCTCCTGAATATATTCAGGAGAAAAGGCATACGACCCTTTTGGCCGAGCAAGCAAGCGGGCAATGCAAATCTGCACTACAAAGAAGTATCACATCCCACCGGTCAAAAGGGACATCCACAAAATGGATAAAAACCAGAAAGGCAAGACAGGCCCTGGAGAACTGGGAGCCTTGTTATGCCGATGGGCGGGATGGAAATTGCCCACTGCCTCTCTGGAGGAGTGCATTGTGTTCCCTAAAACAAGTAAACAACAGAGCTACAGAGCCAAGGGCACTTCCAGTCTAGGGAATATACCTTTGGAAAACTGAAAATCAATAAGACAGAGCCACCCCAAAATTTAGGCCTGCAATGCTAACAAGAACCTCAACTTGGGTACACCTTAAATATCCGAGGAAAGATAAAATTTTTGCAAAAAATTGTGGTACTTACGTACGATGGAATATCCCTCAGCCATGAAATCAATGTCATAGGACCAGTAGCAGCAAAATGAGTGGATTCAGGTACCATGATTCTAAGTGAAATAAGTCACACAGAAAAAGAAACTTATCATAAGATATCACTTATGAAGATCCTGTAAACATGGCTACACATGAACGGAGTTAGGAAAGAGAACAGAGTCTCACATTTAGAAAACACTCTTATGCCTGCTTAAGGGGGAAGGAGAGGTGGGGTGATGCATAAAACCAGAGTTTGATATAAGCACACGTATCGTTCCGAAAACCAACTATGTAATAGACAAGACCTACACCTTCCTCAGTGAAAGGGACTCAAAATCCCATATTTCCCGCAGAGGAATGTATCTGACTAGTAAGAAATTAAAACCAATGTACAGATATGTCTCCGTAAGGCAATCAAGTGTGTCTAGACTGCCATAATCATGGCAGCGAAAATCAGCTCAAACCCACTATAAAAAGGAATTTCAAAAACAAACCAAAAATAACAGGGAAATTCTTTAAAATTCCTTCAGGTTCTCTGATGAAACCTGGAATGACCCTATCTACAACGACAGCTGTATGTGGCATAAGGCTGGACACATGGGACTGAGAGGATTGGTGAGATTAGGTGAGCAAATGCAGACCCTTTAAAGCAATAATGCATGGCACACATTCCATGTGTCCCAACTCTCAAGGTTGAAGGGAATATTACTACAGCTATAACATGTATGGGAAACCTAGAGAATGGACACAATGTGAATATGAAAGGTTTCTAAAACTCAAAGAATAGTCCCTCTCCTGGTGCTCCAGTTTGACTTTCCAACTGCTTTAGTATAAATCTCCCAACTTCGAGAGACAGCACCTTTAAACTCCTGGATCGCACAAGTTGCCAATTTGGCAGACGATGAAAGGGAAGAGGGAGAACCAATGAGAGAGTAGCTGTTAGGCATTTGGACGGGCACATGTCACTCTTATTTCCCGGGAGGAAGAAGAATTAACCAAAGTCTCAGCCACCTACCAGGAAGCAGTATATTTCCTGAACTAAAATATTGGACTTGCGTTCAGCTCACAAAAAACGAGTTAAAAATGGAGCTATAGGGCAGAGCAGTTCACAAACTGGCAGAGTAATAAAGGACAACTATCATCAAAAAATCTGTTGAGGGAGGGCAACAAGGTGGACTTGTAAGTGAGGCAGAATAGCAGGAAACAGATTTCAATAGGTATGCTGGAATCGCCTTTAAAGCATAGGAAGAGGGGCACAACTTCGACAATGATGCACTTGGCCAAAAACGGCGTATGCGTTTTCTCCTGAGTATATTCAGGAGAAAACGCATACGCCCTTTTTGGCCAAGCAAGCAAGCGGGCAATGCAAGTCTGCACTACAAAGAAGTATCACTTCCCACCGGTCAAAAGGGACATCCAGAAAAAGAGTAAAAACCAGAAATTCAAGACAGGCCCTGGAGAACAGGGAGCCTTATTATGCTGATGTGCGGGATGTAAACTGCCAACTGTCTGCCTGGAGGAGTGCATTGTGTTCCCTAAAAAAAGTAAACAACAGAGCTACAGAGCCAAGGACACTTCCAGTCTAGGGCATATACCTTGGGTGAACTGAAAATCAATAAGACAGAGCCACCCCACAATTTAGGGCTGCACTGCTTACACGAACCTCAACATGGGTACACCTTAAATATCCCAGGAAATATAAAAATGGTTCAAAACATTGTGGTACTTAGGTACGATGGAATATCCCTCAGCCATGAAATCAATGTCATAAGACCAGTAGCAGCAAATTGAGTGGATTCAGGTACGATGATTCTAAGTGAAATATGTCACACAGAAAAAGAAATGTATCATAAGATATCAATTATGAAGATCCTGTAAACAAGGCTACACATGAACAGAGTTAGGAAAGAGAACAGAGTCTCACATTTAGAAAACACTCTTATGCCTGCTTAAGAGGGAAGGAGAGGTGGGTGATGCATAATACCAGAGTTTGGTATGAGCACAGGTACCGTTCCAAAAACCAACTATGGAATAGACAAGACCTACCTATACCTTCCTCAGTGAAAGGGACTCAAAACCCCATATTTTCCGCAGAGGAATATATCTGTCTAGTAAGAATCTTAAAACCTATGTGTTGATATGTCTCCATAAGGGAATCAAGTGAGTCTAGACTGCCATAAACATGGCAGCAAGAATCAGCTCAAAACCACTATAAAACGGAATTTCAAAAACAAAACAAAAAAACAGGGACATTCTCTCCAATTCCTTCAGCATCTCTGATGCAACGTGGAATGACCTTGTCTACAATGACAGCTGGATGTGGCATAAGGCTGGACACTTGGGACTGAGAGAATTGGTGAGATTGGTTGAGCAAATGCAGACCCTTTAAAGCAATAATGCATGGCACCCATTCCATGGGTCCCAACTCTCCAGGTTGAAGGGAATATTACTACAGCTATAACATGTACAGGAAACCTAGAGAATGGACACACTGTGAATACGAAAAGTTTCTAAAACTCAACGAATAGACCCTATCCTGTTGCTCCAGTTTGACTTTGCAACTGCTTTACTATCAATCTCCCAACTTGGAGAGACAGCCCCTTTACCCTCCTGGTTCTCAGATGTTGCCAATTTGGCAGAGGATGAAAGGGAAGAGGGAGAACCAATGAGAGAGTAGATGTTAGGCATTTGGACGGACATATGTCACACTAATTTCCCGGCAGGAAGAAGAATTAACCAAAGTTGCAACCACCCACAGGGAACCAATATAGGTCCTGAACCAAAATATTGCATTTGCATTCAGCTCACAAAAAAACGAGTTGAAAATGGACCTCAGTGGCAGAGCAATTCACAAACTGGCAGAGTAATAAAGGTCAACTATAGTCCAGAAATCTGTTGAGAGAAGGCACCGAATCGCACATGAAAGTGAGGCCGAATAGCAGGAAACAGATTTCAAGAGGTATGTTGGAATCGTCTGTAAAGCACAGGAAGAGGGGCACAACTTCGACAATGATGAACTTGGCCAAAAAGGGCCTAGGCATTTTCTCCTGAATATATGCAGGAGAAAACGCATACACCCTTTTTGGCCAAGCAAGCAAGCAGGCAATGCAAATCTGCACTACAAAGAAGTATCACTTCCCACCAGTCAAAAGGGACATCCACAAAATGTGTAAATACCAGAAAGGCAAGAGAGTCCCTGGAGAACAGGGAGCCTTGTTATGCTGATGGGCGGGATGTAAATTGCCAACTGCCTCTCTGGAGGAGTGCATTGTGTTCCCTAAAAAAAGTTAACAACAGAGCTAAAAAGCCAAGGGCACTTCCAGTCTAGGGAATATACCTCGGGAAAACTGAAAATCAATAAGACAGAGCCACCCCCATATTTAGGGCTGCACTGCTTACAAGAACATCAACTTGGGTACACCTTAAATGTCCAATGAAAGATAAAAATGGTTCAAAATTTGTGGTACTGACGTACGATGGAATATCCCTCAGCCATGAAATCAATGTCATAAGACAAGTAGCAGCAAAATGAGTGGATTCAGATACGATGATTCTAAGTGAAATAAGTCACACAGAAAATTAAACTTATCATAAGATATCACTTATGAAGATCCTGTAAACATGGCTACACATGAACTGAGTTAGGAAAGAGAAGAGAGTTTGACATTTAGAAAACATACTTATGCCTGCTTAAGGGGGAAGGAGAGGTGGGGTGATACATTAAAGCAGATTTTGACATTAGTTCAGGTACTGTTCCAAAAACCAAATACGGAATAGCCAAGAACTACACCTTCCACAGTGAAAGAGACTCAACTCCCCATATTCCAATCAGAGGTATATATCTTACTAGAAAGAATCTTCAAACCTATGTATTGATATGTCCCCGTAATGGAATCAAGTGTGTCTAGACTGGCATAAACATGGCAGTGAGAATCAGCTCAAACCCACTATAAAATGGAATTTCAAAAACAAAACAAAAAACAGGGAAATTCTTTTCAATTCCTTCATGGTTTCTGATGAAACCTGGAATGACCTTACCTACAACGACAGCTGGATGTGGCATAAGGCTGGACACATGGGACTGAGAGGATTGTTTAGATTGGGTGAGCACATGCAGACCCTTTAAAGCAATAATGCATGGCACCCATTCCATGGGTCCCAACTCTTCAGGGTGAAGGGAATATTACTACAGCTATAACATGTATGGGAAATCTAGAGAATGGACACACTGTGAATACGAAAGGTCTCTAAAACTCAACAAATAGTCCCTCTCCTGGTGCTCGGGTTTGACTCTCCAACTGCTTTACTATCAATCTCCCAACTTGGAGAGACAGACCCTTTAACCTCCTGTTTCACACAGGTTGCCATTTTGGCACAGGATGAAATGGAAGAGTGAGAACCAATGAGAGAGTAGCTGTTAGGCATTTGGACGGGCACATGTCACTCTTGTTTCCCGGGAGGAAGAAGAATTAACCAAAGTCTCAGACACCCACCGGATACCAGTATAGTTCCTTAACCAAAATATTGCACTTGCGTTCAGCTCACAAAAACGAGTAAAATAATGGAGCTCTGGGGCACAGCAATTCACAAACAGGCAGAGTAATAACGGACAACTATCGTACAAAAATCTGTTGAGGGAAGGCATCGAGGCGGACTTGAAAGCGAGGCAGAATAGCAGGAAACAGATTTCAAAAGGTACGTTGGAATCGTCTGTAAAGCACAGGAAGAGGGGCACAACTTCGACAATGATGCACTTGGCCAAAAAGGGCGTATGCATTTTCTCCTGAATATATGCAGGAGAAAACGCATACGCCCATCTTGGCCAAGCAAGCAAGCGGGCAATGCAAATCTGCACTACAAAGAAGTATCACTTCCCACCGGACAAAAGGGACATACACAAAATATGTAAAAACCAGAAAGGCAAGACAGGGCCTGCAGAACAGGGAACATTGTTATGCTTATGGGTGGGATGTAAACTGCCAACTGCCTCACTGGAGGAGTGTATTGTGTTCCCTAAAACAAGTAAACAACAAAGCTACAGAGCCAAGGGTACTTCCAGCCTAGGGAATATACCTTGGGAAAACTGAAAATCAATAAGACAGAGCCACCCCCAAATTTAGGGCTGCACTGCTAACAACGACCTCAACTAGGGTACACCTTAAATATCCCAGGAAATATAAAAATGGTTCAAAATATTGTGGTACTTAGGTACGATGGAATATCCCTCAGCCATGAAATCCATGTCATAAGACCAGTAGCAGCAAAATGAGTGGATTCAGGTATGATGATTCTAAGTGCAATAAGTCACACAGAAAAAGAAGCTTATCATAAGATATCACTTATGAGGATCCTGTAAACATGGCTACACATGAACTGAGTGAGGAAAGAGAACAGAGTCTCACATTTAGAAAACACTCTTATGCCTGCTTAAGGGGGAAGGAGAGGTGGGGTGATGCATAAAATCAGAGATATATATAAGCACATGTACCGTTCCCAAAACTAACTATGGAAGAGACAAGACTTACCTATACCTTCCTCAGTTAAAGGGACTGAAAACGCCATATTTCCCACAGAGGAATATATCTGCCTAGTAAGAATCTTATAACCTATGTATTGATATGTCTCTGTAAGGGAATCAAGTGTGTCTAGACTGGCATAAACATGGCAGCGAGAATCAGCTCAAACCCACTATAAAAAGGAATTTCAAAAACAAAACAAAAAAACAGGGATATTCTTTACAATTCCTTCAGGGTCTCTGATGAAACCTGGAATGACCCTATGTACATTGACAGCTGGATGTGGCATAAGGCTGGACACTTGGGACTGAGAGGATTGGTGAGATTGGGTGAGCAAATGCAGACCCTTTAAAGCAATAATGCATGGCACCCATTCCATGGGTCACAACTCTCCAGGTTGAAGGGAATATTACTAGAGTTATAACATGTACGGGAAACCTAGAGAATGGACACACTGTGAATACGAAAAGTTTCTAAATCTCAACGAATAGTCCCTCTCCTGGTGCTCCAGTTTGACTTTCCAACTGCTTTACTATCAATCTCACGACTTGGAGAGACAGCCCCTTTAACCTCCTGGTTCTCACAGGTTGCCAATTTGGCAGAGGATGAAAGGGAAGAAGGAGAGCCAATGAGAGAGTAGCTGTTAGGCATTTGGACGGACACATGACTCTCTAATTGCCCGGCAGGAAGAAGAATTATCCAAAGTCTCAGCCACTCACTGGGAAACAGTATAGTTCCTGAACCAAAACTTTGGACTTGCATTCAGCTCACAAAAAACGAGTTGAAAAATGGAGCTCAGGGGCAGAGCAATTCACAAACTGGCAGAGTAATAAAGGCCAACTATCGTCCAGAAATCTGTTGAGGGAAGGCAACGAAGCGGACTTGAAAGTCAGGCCGAATAGCAGGAAACAGATTTCAAGAGGTATGTTGAAATCGTCTGTAAAGCACAGGAAGAGGGGCACAACTTCGACAATGATGCACTTGGCCAAAAAGGGCATATGCATTTTCTCCTGAATATATGCAGGAGAAAACGCATACGCCCTTTTTGGCCAAGCAAGCAAGTGGGCAATGCAAATCTGCACTACAAAGAAGTATCACTTCCCACCGGTCAAAAGGGACATCCACAAAATGGGTAAAAAACAGAAAGGCAAGACAGGCCTTGGAGAACAGGGAGCCTTGTTATGCTGATGGGCGGGATGTAAGTTGTCAACTGCCTCTCTGGAGGAGTGCATTGTGTTCCCTAAAACAAGTAAACAACAGAGCTACAGAGCCAAGAGCACTTCCAGTCTATGGAATATACCTTGGGAAAAATGAAAATCAATAAGACAGAGCCACCCAAATATTTAGGCCTGCACTGCTTACAAGAACGTCAACTTGGGTACACCTTAAATATCCCAGGAAATATAAAAATGGTTCAAAAAATCGTGGTACTTACATACGATGGATTATCCCTCAGACATGAAATCAATGTCATAAGACCAGTAGCAGCAAAATGAGTGGATTCAGGTACGATGATTCTAAGTGAAATAAGTCACACAGAAAATGAAGCTTATCATAAGATATCACTTATGAAGATCCTGTAAACATGGCTACACATGAACTGAGTGAGGAAAGAGAACAGAATCTCACATTTAGAAAACACTCTTATGCCTGCTTAAGGGGGAAGGAGAGGTCGGGTGATGCATAAAACCAGAGCTTGATATAAGCACAGCTACTGTTTCAAAAACCAACTATGGAATAGGGAAGACTAACACCTTCCTCAGGGAAAGGGATTCAAAATCCCATATTTCCCGCAGAGGAATATATGTGACTAGTAAGAATCTTAAAATCTATGTATTGATATGTCTCCATAAGGGAATCAAGTGTTTCTAGACTGGCATAATCAAGGTAGCGAGAATCAGCTCAAACCCACTATAAAACGGAATTTCAAAAACAAAACAAAAAAACAGGGAAATTCTTTACAATTCCTTCAGGGTCTCTGATGAAACTTGCAATGACACTATCTACAACTACAGCTGGATGTGGCATAAGGCTGGACACATGGGACTGAGAGGATTGGTGAGATTGGGTGAGCAAATCCAGACCCTTTAAAGCAATAATGCATGGCACCCATTCCATGGTTCCCAACTCTCCAGGTTGAAGGGAATATTACTATAGCTATAACATGTATGGGAAACCTAGAGAATGGACACACTGTGAATATGAAAGGTTTCTAAAAATCAACAAATAGTCCCTCTCCATGTGCTACAGTTTGATTTTCCAACTGCTTTACTATCAAGCTCCCAACATGGAGAGACTGACCCTTTAACCTCCTGGATCGCACATGTTGCCAATTTGGCAAAGGATGAAAGGGAAGTGGGAGAACCAATGAGAGAGTAGCTGTTATGCATTTGGACGGGCACATGTCACTCTTATTTCCCAGGAGGAAGAAGTATTAACCAAAGTCTCAGCCACCCACCGAAAACCAGTATAGGTTCTGAACCAAAATATTGGACTTGTGTTCAGCTCACAAAAAACGAGTTAAAAAATGGAGCTCAGGGGCACAGCAATTCACAAACTGGCAGAGTAATAAAGGGCAACTATCGTCCAAAAATCTGTTGAGGGATGGCAACGATGCGGACTTGAAAGCGAGGCAGAATAGCAGGAAACTGATTTCAAGAGGTACGTTGGAATTGCCTTTAAAGCACATGAAGAGGGGCACAACTTCGACTATGATGCACTTGGCCAAAAAGAGCGTATGCGTTCAGGAGAAAACTCAACGCCCTTTTTGGAAAAGCAAGCAAGCGGGCTATGCAAATCTGCACTACAAAGTAGTTTCACTTCCGAACGGACAAAAGGGACATCCGCAAAATGTCTAAAAATCAGAAAGGCAAGACAGGCCCTGGAGAACCGGGAGCCTTTTTATGCTGATGGGCGGGATGTAAATTGCCAACTGCCACTCTGGATGAGTGCATTGTGTTCCATAAAACAAGTAAACTACAGAGCTACAGAGCCAAAGGCACTTCCAGTCTAGGGAATATACCTTTGGAAAACTGTAAATCAGTACGACAGAGCCACCCCATAATTAGGGCTGCACTGCTAACAAGAACCTCAACTTGGGTACACCTTAAGTATCCCACTGAAGATAAATATGGTTCAAAAAGTTGAGGTAATTTTGTACGATGGAATATCCCTCAGCCATGAAATCAATGTCATAAGACCTGTAGCAGCAAAATGAGTGTAATCAGGTACGATGATTCTAAGTGAAATTAGTCACACAGAAAAAGAAACTTATCATAAGATATCACTTATGAAGGTCCTGTAAACATGGCTACACATGAACCGAGTTAGGAAAGATTACAGAGTAACTAATCTTATCATAAGGTATCACTTATAGCGGGAATGTACACATGACTACACATGAACTGAATGACAAACACAACAGATTCTCACATTTAGAAAACATCTTCTGCCTGCTTAATGGGAAAGCCGATGTGGGGTGATGCATAAAACCACAGTTTTAAATTAGCACAGATACCGTTATATAAACCATGTATCTAATAGACAACACCTACTCCCGGCACAATGAACTGGACTCAACACCCCCTATTCATTGCAGAGGAATATGTCTGACTCTAAGTATTTTAAAACATATGTATTCTCATGTCTCCATAAAGGAATCATGTGAGTGTATAAATGCATGAACACAGCACTGAAATTTAGTTAAACCCACTTATAAAAATAAATTTTAAAAGCAAAATGCAAAAACAGATAGAAAGTTTTAAAAACAACGTTCAGGGCCTGTGATGCAAGCTATATTGACCACCTTTACACCCACAGCTGGATGAGACATAAGACTGGACACTTGGTGCTGACAAGATTGCTGAGGTTGTGTGAACAAAAGAACACCACTTAGAGCAATACTGTGTGCTATCCATTCTAGTGGTCCCAACTCTCCAGGTTTAAGGGAATCTTCCTCCAGTAAAAACATGCATGGGGGGCTTCCCTGGTGGCGCAGTGGTTGAGAGTCCGTCTGGCGATGCAGGGGACACGGGTTCGTGCCCCGGTCCGGGAAGATCCCACATGCCGCGGAGTGGCCGGGCCCGTGAGCCATGGTCGCTGAGCCTGTACATCTGGAGCCTGTGCTCCACAACGGGAGAGGCCCACGTACAGAAAAAAAAAAAAAAAAAAAAAAAAAAACCATGCATGGGAAACCAAGTGGATGGTACACTGTGTAATTGGGAAAGTTTTCTAAAAGGTACCTCATTTTTCCTTTTGTCGTGCTCGGCTTCGCCATTCCAGCTGCATTACTCAAAATCTCCCCACTTGGAGTGTCAGCGCCTTTACCCTCCCGTTATGCCCAGTTTGCAAACTGTGCAGAGGATGAACAGGAAGAGGGGAAATAAATGAGAGATTAGCTGTAGGTGTTTGGATGGGCACATGTCACTCTAGTTTCCCATCAGGAAGAAGAATTAACCAAAGGCTCAGCCTGAAGCCCCGGAACCAGACTAGGGCCTAAAGCCATCCTGCGGTATTGCAGCCAGCTCACAAAGAGGCGAGTTGAAAAATGGAAATCAGGGGCACAGCAATTCACAAACTTGCAGAGTTATAAAGGACAACTATCATCCAGAAATATATTGAGGAAAGGCAGTGAAGAGGATTTGAATGCAAGGCAGAATAGAAGGAAACAGATTTCAAGAGGAAGACTGGAGTCGTCTTTAAAGCACATGAAAAGCGACAGAATTTCGACAATGTTGCCCTTGGCTGAAAAGGGATTATGTGTATTTTATTGAATATATTCGGGAAAAAATGCATATGCCCTTTTTGGCCAAGCAAGCCCTCAGGCATTGCAAATCCACACTACATAGAAGTGTCCCTTACTTCCAGTCAAAAGGGCCATCCACAAATAGTGTAAAAACCACAAATGCAGGACAGGCCATGGAGAAAAGGGAGCCTGGTTACGCCGATGGACAGGATGTAAATTGCCAACAGACTCTCTGGAGAACTGTATGTTGTTTTCTAAAACAGAGCTACAGAGCATAGCACACTTCCACTCATGAGCGTGTATTTTGAGAAAACTAAAAATCCACAACACACAGACAGCCCAAAGTTTAGGGCTGCTCTGTTTACAAGAACCTCGACTTCAGTACACTTTATATATCCCAGGAAAGGAAAAAAAAATGGATATAGATGTTGTGGTACTTATATACAATGGAATGTCACTCAGACATAAAATCAATGTCATAAGGCCAATAGCAGCATAATGAGTGGCTTTAGGTACGATGATGCTAAGTGAAATGAGCCACAAAGAAAAAGAAACTTATTGTAATATATCACTTATAGAGGAAATGTAAACATGGCTACACATGAACTGAATTTCAAAAGAGAACAGAGTTACACATTTAGAAAACACACTTATGCCTCCCTAAGGGGAAAGGTGACATGGGGTGATGTGTAAAAGCAGAGTTTGAAATTAGCACAGATCCCATTCCATATACCAAATATGTAATAGACAAGACCTACTCCTTTCTCAATAAACTGGACACAAAACAACCTATTCACTGAAGAGGAATATATCTAAATGGTAATAACCTTGAAACTTATGTATTTATATATCTCCATAATGGAATCAAGTGTATGTAGATTGGCATAAACACAGATCAATGGAACAGGACAGAAAGCCCAGAGATAAACCTACATACCTATGGCTATCTCATCTATGACAAAAAAGCTAAGGATATACAATGGAGAAAAGACAGTCTCTTCAGTAATTGGTGCTGGAAAAACTGGACCCTTACACATAAAGGAATGAAATTAGAACACTCCATAACACCATACACAAAAATAAACTCTAAATTGATTAGAGATCTAAATATAAGACCAGACACTATAAAACTCTTAGAGGAAACCATAGGCAGAACACTCTATGACATAAATCACAGCAAGGTCCTTTTGGACCCACCTCCTAGAGAAATGGAAATAAAAACAGAAATCAACAAATGGGACCTAATGAAACTTAAAAGCTTTTACACAGTACAGGAAAACCTAAACAAGATGCAAAAACAACCCTCAGAATGGGAGAAAATATTTTCAAATGAAGCAATTGACAAAGGATTAATCTCCAAATTTTACAAGCACAGCATGTAGCTCAATATCAAAAAAACAAACAACCCAATCCAAAAACGGGCAGAAGACCTAATAGACATTTCTCCAAAGAAGATATACAGATTACCAAGAAACACATGAAAGGATGCTGAACATCACTAATCATTAGAGAAATGCAAATCAAAACAACCGTGAGGTATCACCTCACAGCAATCAGAGTGGCACTCATCAAAAATATCTACAAAACAATAAATGCTGGAGAGGCCTTTATTGTAGGAAAGGGAACACACTTGCACTGTGGGTGAGAATATAAATTGATAAGGGCACTAGGGAGAACAGTACAGAGGTTCCTTTAAATAACTAACAATAGAAGTAACATAGGACACAACAATCCAACTACTGGGCATTTGCCTTGCAAAAACCATAATTCAAAAAGAGTTATGTACAAAAATATTCATTGCAGCTCTATTTGCATTAGCCAGGACATGGAAGCAACCTAAGTGTCCATCGACAGATGAATGGATAAAGAACATCTGGCACATATATACAATCAAATATTACTCAACCATAAAAAGAAGCAAAACTGAGTTATTTGTACTGAGGTGGATGGACTTAGAATCTGTCCTACACAGTGAAGTAAGTCAGAAAGGGAAAAACAAATACTGTATGTTAACAGAGATATATGGAATCTAATGAAGAAAAAAAAAAGATTTTGAAGAACCTAGTGGCAGGACAGGATTAAGGACACAGACATAGAGAAAGGACTTGAGGACACTGGAAGGGGGATGGGTAAGCTGGGACGAAGTGAGAGAGTGACATGGACATAAATACATTACCAAATGTAACACCGATAGCTACTGAGAATCAGCCACATAGAACAGGGAGATCAGCTCGGTGCTTTGTGACCACATAAAGGGGTGGGATATGGAGTGTGGGAGGGAGATGCAAGATGGAGGGGATCTGGTGATATTTGTATATGTATAGCTGATTCACTTTGTTATACAGCAGAAACGAACACTCCATGGTAAAGCAATTATACTCCAATAAACGTGTAAAAGGAAAAAAAAATAAGAAAGCCCAAGGATAAACCTACACACCTATGGTCAACTAATCTATGGCAAAGGAGGCAAGACTATACAATGGAGATAAGACAGTCTCTGCAATCATTGGTGCTGGGAAATATGGAGAGCTACATGTAAAAGAATGAAATTAGAACACTCCCCAACACCATACATAAAAATATATTCAAAATGGATTAGAGACCTTAATGTAAGACCGGACAGTATAAAACTCTGACAGGAAAACTTACGAAGGATACTCTGACGTAAATCACAGAAAAATCTTTTTTGATCCACCTCCTATAGCAATGAAATTAAAAAGAAATCTAAACAGATGGGACCTAATGAAACGTAAAAGCTTTTGCAAAGCAAAGGAAACTACAAACAAGACGAAAAGACAACACTCAGAATGGCAGAAAATATTTGCAAATGAATCAATGGACAAATGATTAATCTCCAATATATATAAACAGCTCATGCAGCTCAATATTAATAAAACAAACAACCCAATACAAAAATGGAAGATCTAAATAGACATTTCTTCCAAGAAGACATAGAGATGGCCAGTACGCACATGAAAATCTGCTCAACATCACTAATTATTAGAGAAATGGAAATCGAAACTACAATGAGGTATCACGTCACACCTGTTAGAATGGGCATCATCAGAAAATCTACAAACAACAAATGCTGGAGAGGGTGTGGAGTAAAGGAACCTTCTTCCACTATTGTTGGGAATGTAAATCGATACAGTCTCTATGGAGAACAGTATGGAGGTTCCTTAAAAAACTAAAAATAGAATTACCATATAATCCAGCAATCCCACTACTGGGCATATACCCAGAGAAAACCATAAATCAAAAAGACACATTCACCACAATGTTCATTGCAGCACTATTTACAATAGACAGGTAATGAAAGCAACCTAAGTGCCCACAGACAGACGAATGGATAAAGACGTGGTACATATATACAACGGAATATTACTCAGCAATACATAGGAATGAAATTGGGTCATTTGTAGAGACCTTGATGGATCTAGAGACTGTCATACAGAGTGAAGTAAGTCAGAAAGAGAAAAACAAATATTGTATATTAATGCATATATGTGGAACCTAGAAAAATGGTACAGATGAACCAGTTTGCAGGGCAGAGATAGAGACAGATGTAGAGAACAAACATGGACACCAAGGAGGGAACGTCATGTGAGGGTGGTGGTGGGATGAATTGGGAGACTGGGATTCACATGTGCACACTTATATGTATAAAATACATATCCAATAAGAACCTGCTACATAAAAGAAATAAATTTAAAAAAAATTAAAAATAAATAAATAACATTTAATAAAATAAAACAGAAAAAATGTTTTTCCCTTCACATAGACGTCTTAATATTAATGCATTATTTCCATGTTTATATCTCCAAATTAAAAAAAAAGAGGAATAAATAAAATCTAACTTGAACCAAAAAGAAAAAAAGGAAAATAAAACACAACTCACCAGTTATACAGAGGAAAATCGTATCAGGGCACTTGCTCCAGTGGTAAAAAATTCTTATGTTTGTCAGAGGTGGGAAATCGTCTCCCATGCACTCAGCAGCGCTGCCCCCTACAAGGAGCATCCTCATTGCAAAGCTGGGGGAATGTGTCGAGGCGTCTGTGAGTAAATGTGAGCTGAGCACCAGTCCTGCTGCAGCTGAACTCTTCCCAACCTTTCCAGGTAAAACACCTGAATATGTACAAGCACTTGCAAGCCTAGAGTAAGGGCTGTGGAGCCACACTAGCGAGAGCACGCAGGCCGACTTGGTGCCTGCAGGCCAGCCAGGATGGTCCTGGCCCCAGATGGTCTTCTGGAATCTTTCCATTTACCTGCCTGAGATACGCCTCCTGCCACGGCACCCACTGCTTTTTTACTTCCTCACCTCTGCCTGGGGATAATTTCCAGTGGCAGGTATGGGGACACATCCTCTTCTTTAGCAGGTGGCAGCCTGGCAACTCCTGCAAAATGTCCAGCAGAGCCCCACTCACACTGGGCCACCCACAAAGCCATGGCCACTCCCTCCCTCCCACCACCCCAGCCCCGACACTGCTGTTGGGGCAGAGAATATGGCGTCAGGCACAGCTACAGGTGCTCTTCCTGACTGGAGAGGTGTTTATATTGACCTCAACCCAGGCACACCTGTGGGGGGGGGCTGGCAGGCAGTGTCAGGCTGCCCAAATCAGCCAATCCTCACCCCTCAGGGGCTCACAGTTGCAGAAAATGAACCTTGCTAAACGGGTCAGTCCCAAGGAACAGGTGTGGGCTCTTGAGAGTCAGGCTAGACAAGGGGCTGCAGCTGCGGCTTGTTTTCTTATCATTTTATCTGGTCCATGAGTGGAAAACAACTTCAAGAAGACCCTATGCTAATGAGAGGAACCCAGGAGTCATGGAGAGGAGTGATGGTGGGTGGAGACAGAGGCCTGGTGCCCTGGCTGCAGTGGAAGTGTCTGGAAGACCAGGCAGAGAGAGGCTGCGCAGAGTGATAGCCAGGGTCACAGACCTGTCAGAGCTGCTGTTTGTTAGTTCAAGTCCTGCTCTGAGGTGTTCAGTGTCAGCTGTGAGCGACAGGTGAGCTGGGGGTTCTCTGCAAGGTGGGCTATGTGCACAGTTCCTGTGTGTCCAGCCCTGCTGTGGTACCTGCCCAGGGGAGTTCCATATCCTGGGAAGGGCCTGACTATGAGAGCCCCATGGGCTGCTATGTAGCTGCACAGGTGAGCTCCATACCCTGGGAGGGACTTGACCATGAGAGCCCCGTGGGCTGTGGGGTGCGGGATGCAGCCCAGGTGAGCTCCATATCCTGGGATTGGCCTGACCACGAGAGCCCCATGGGCTGCTGGAGACCTGGTAAAGGATATCAGGACAGTCAGTGAAGCCACCGAGGATATACATCCAGTAGCTCCTATTTCCTACACCCTGCTCCTCATTCAACCATCCACCAGGCCATGGCATTCTGTATTACACTTCATTGATGCCTTCTTCTGTATTCCATTCATCTCAGAGTCACAAGAATTTTTGGCTTGTGAGTGGCAGGACACAACATGCAACACAAGCAATAATGCTGGGCCGTCCTGCCCCAATGGTTCAAAAATCCCCACACCATCATTGGGGAAATGTCCTCTAAAGACCTAAAAGTTCTACCTCTGTAAAAGGGAACCCTCCTTCAATATGCAAATGACATTCTGATCGCCAGGCCTACTAAAGACGCCTCTGAACTACCTAGCCAAGAAAGGATAGAAGGTGTCCAAGAAAAAGGCTCAAATATCCCAGGCCCAGGTGACATGCCTGGGCTTCAGTCTCACAGATATTCGGAGAAACATATCCCAGGATAGGGAAGAAGCCATTTGCAGCCTTACCTCTTCTAAAACTAGAAGACAGCTTAGGGGTTCCTGGGGAGGCCAAGGTTTTCTGCATCTGGATCCCTAACTACAGTCTAATAGCTGGGCCTCTATATGAAACACTGACAAGAAAAGATGATGATCCTTTTGAATAGAATCCAGAAGCAGCCTTCAAGAATGGAAAGAACAGTCAATTCAGACCCTTGCCCAGGAACTCACTAATTTAGCTAAGCCGTTTGACCTTTACATACCCGGTCAAAGGTTAATCGCCCTTGGAGCCTTAGTGCAAACACTGGGACCACTTGAAATGGAGCAACACAAGAATGCCCTTCAGGTATGATAAACTATGGTTACCAAGGGCTTTGCCCACCGACTCATCAGGCCAGGATATTGGGGTATCTAAAAAGCTGGAAATCAGCAGCCCACATGGCCAGCTCCCTCCTAATGGAAAAGGAGCCCACGTGGTGATCCTAACCACCCATCATGCCCTGAAGTTGCAGGGCTCGCTCTGTGGACACACTGACCTCGAGTGAGGAGGCCCTCCAACTCCAACCTCTAGAGAGACAAACGGGGGCAATGGGCCCCCAAGATTACTCATGTTACCATCACTTGACCTGGAGTTTCTCTCAGAAAACAAGAAGACTGTGCCCCGAAAGAGCAGACTAGTGCTTGCAGGACTTACTGCACCCAGAGGGGAGCTAATAAGCTTGGCTGGGGAAATGTATATCACGCTTTCACAATAGAAAACCCTACAGACACTGCAGTGATGGTGGCCAATATGACCGGCTGGACTGCTGGCTACTTCTAAAAGCCATTGACTCAGTGGACGTCATGGTCCTGGATCACCACTGACCCTGGACTGTCTGGGAGTTGCACGGGCAGGGCTCTGACACATGGTGCTGTTTGTACATTAATACAGGGACCTAATTAAAGAAAGCACAGACTACTGGTCAGAGCATCTAGGCTGGCAAAACCCATCAGCCTAAGGTCGCCGAACAAATGTGGGGTGGGGTGAAACCTGCCACCTCAACATCTATGCGCATCTCTTTCCTGGACACTTAAAGGTCATTAGAATCTATAACACTTCCAATGCTGGTGCTCAGGCGGACGGGAAGTGAGGCAGGAGGCCTTGGGACAATCAACCTCACCTGGAGGCTGGTGGGGAGACGTTTTTCCCCTCCCCCCAGGTATCAGGGCTGACACCACAGCATGAAGCAGTTACAAAAGAGGTGTCTGCACCCTCAACACCCCAAGAATGAGGAACGGAACAAACAGCAGAGGAGGTGTTCGTCTCTGGCAACATTCATTAAAAATTCCTGGGAGATAAAAAGAGAATCTGAGCAATAAAATAAAGTCTAACATGTTTTTCCTTTGTGCTTTGTCTAATTCACGTGCGTCTAGGGTTCCGTATGCAGAAGTCCCACACCCGGCACTTCAGACCTGATTTCTTAGTGCAGAATGGCTGGGTCGACACCTCAGATAGCGGGGTCCCATGCAGACTCCGAGGCTCAGTGCCTGAGCTGCAGCCAACCCAGCCCTCGAGAGCTCCATCCCCTCCCTCCCACTGACGCTGCTGGGATCCCTACACAGCAGTCCAGCCCAGAGCCCATGGGGGTGGGCACGCTCTCACCTCTCCATTCTGTTTTCAAAATAATGTTTCCTTTGCTTCTGAACCAAACTCAGTCTTGATCTGTTGGCTCCAATGACACTGGGCATGGGGACTCCTTTAGGGGTCCACTCTGGAGAATCAGTAACAGAAATTGAGAACCTTGTCACTTCAAATAACAGATGTGTGAGCCAAAATGTAGTTAACATAGAGCAGTGTATAATGCTCGGGTAAAATAAGATGTTTCTAAGACGTACATTTGATATTTCCATCACTTTACTATAAGCAAGTTCAGTGAAGACGTGTGTCTTATTTGTCAGGTCAACATTAGAGAAATGAAGTGATTTATTTCCATGGTTGTACATCGAATACTCTTGGCTGAAGCTTCAATCTTGTTTTGAATGCTTTTCCATTGAAAAGGATACCTCTCTTTCAGCTCCCCCATTTCTGAGAAGTATAAAATCTTATAATTTATTATTACCAAAGGGGAAAGGTAGGAGAAGGGATAAATTAACAGTGTGGGATTAACACATACACACTGCTATGTATGAAATAGATCATAAACAAGGAACTACTGTATAGCACAGGGAACTACACTGAATATTTTGCAATAACCTATAAGGGGAAATAATCTGAAAAAGAATCGATATTTTTATTGACATCATCTATCAATGACAAATAAAATGTAACCTAAGCAAGGCCAATGGTGAACGCTTCTGAACCTGAAGATTTCAGTCATCTAAAATTTGGGCTCTGCCTATTTCCCAAGGCTCTTAATGGACATACGTGTAGCCGTAGCTTAAAAATTCACCAGTTTGGGTACGGGGAGGCACTGATTTGGAAAAATCCCTGGTGTTCTCCTTCCATGCACGGGACCCTTCCTACAGCTAAAACATGCCTGTCACACCTAGAGGATGGTACACCGTTTGATCGGAAAGAGTTTGGAAAAGGCACCTCATTTCCTCATCGCCTGGTGCTCGGGTTCACCCCTCCAGCATCTTTCCTAACAATCTCCTCACTTGGGGATATCAGCACCGTCAACATCCTGTTGCACACAGTTTGGAATTTGTCCAGAGGATGAAGCGGAAGGATGAGAAAAATTTAGAGACAAGTCTTAGGTGTTCGGACAGGCACATGCCACTCTAATTTCCAATCCGGAAGACAAATTCATCAAAGGCTAGAATTGCCCACGGAAACAGAATATGTCTAGTGGAAATCCCGCTGTTTTGTGTCCAGTTTCCAAAAACACAAGTTGAAAAATGGAACTCAGGGGCACTAAAATTCATGAAACTGCAGAGTTGAAAATATCTATCATCAAAAAATGTCTTGAGGTAAGTCACAGAAAAGGAGTTGTATGCAAGGGAGAGTGGCAGGAAACAGATTTGAAGAGGTAGAAAGGACTCCCCATTAAAGCACAAGAAAATGGGCTGAACATCGCCAATGATGCAGTTGGCCCAAAAGGGCGTATGCATTTTTTTCTGAATATATTCAAGTAAAGGCCATACACACTTTTTATCCAACCAAACAGGTGGGCACTGGAAATCAATACTACAAAATGTATCACTTCACATCAGTCAGAAGGGCCATCCACATAAAGTGTAAACACCAGAAATGCAGGACAGGGCGAGGAGAAAAGGGAGCCCTGTGAGGCTGATAGTGGAAATGTAATTTGCCAACGGCCACTCTGGAGAAGTGTATTGTGTTTGCTAAAACATCTAAAAGATGAGCTACAGAGCATAGGGCACTTGCACTCATGGGCGTATACCTTGGGAAAACCAGAAATGGACAGAAAACAGGCACACCAACGTTTACCACCTCTCTGTTAAAAAGGGCCTCCACATGGATATAACCTAAATGTCCCTGGAAAGATAAAATGGATAAAAGAGATGGGGTGCTTATGTAGAGTGGAATATTACTCATCCAGAAATCAATGAAATAAGGCCAGTTGGAACAACTCTGGAGGAGTTACATACGATCATTCTAGGTAACATATGTCAGAAAGAAAGAGACACATATCATAAGATGTCACTTAAAGGTGGAATCAAAAATGGCTACACATGAAATAAACTACAAAACAGAAACATAGTCAAATATGTAGAAAATAGACATAAGGCTGCTAAATGGGAAAGGTGGGGAATGGTGAGGTATTATCCAGGAGGTTGAAATTAGCAAAGATACCATTCCAAGTACCAAACTGAATAACTGACAAGGCCTACACGGTACCTCAAAGAACTGCACTCAGCCCACTCAAGTCACTGGACAATAATACATATTACTCGTAAGCATCTGAAAAAGAATTTATTGTTGTCTCACAGTACATGAATCAAGTGGATGTACAGCAGCAAAAAACAGAGCTTTGAAAATCAGCTGTAACCAATATAAAATAAATTTAAAAATATTTATAAAAACAGTGAGACAGACAAAAATTCTTACAACTTTTGTTGAAGGGCTACGATGTAACATGGATTGAACACATGTAGACCCACAGCAGGATGATATATAAGGCTGGAAGCTATGCACGCTAGGAGATGTTAGAGAGGCTGGGTGAGGAAATGCAGACCTTTTAAAGTAATACTGCCTGGTACCCATTCCATGGGTCCCAAATCGGCAGGTTCAAGGGAATCTTCTGACAGCGAAAACATGCCTGGGAAACCGAGATGAATGTACACCGTGTGCTCAGGAATGGTGTCTAAAATGCACCTCATTTTTGATCTCCTGGTGCTGGGGTTCTCCATTCCAGCCACATTACTAAAAATCTCCCCACTTGGAGAATCAGCACCTTTAACCTCCTGTTTCACACAGTTTGCAATTTGTGCAGAGGATAAATGGGAATGGGGGAACCAATGAGAGATTAGCTGTAGGAGTTTTGACAGGCACATGTCACTCTAATTTCCCATTAGGAAGAAGAATTTACCAAAGGCTCAGCCTGCCTCCTCAGAAGCAGAATAGGGCCAGAAGCAATCCAATGGTTTGGCGGTCAGCTCACAATAAAAGCGAGTTGCAAAATGGAGCTCAGGAGCAGACAATTCAAAGATCTGCAAAGATATAAATGATAACCAACGTCCAAAAATATATTCAGGTAAGACAACAAAGAGGATCTGAATGAGAGGCAGAATTTCAGGAAACATATTTCAAAAGGTAGATTGTACTCACATTTAAAGCATATGAAAAGCAGCAGAAGTTCTCAAATGATGCAGTTGGGCAAAAGGGTGTATGCCTTTTTTCGTGAATATCTTCAGGAAAAAAACGCATATAGAGTTTTTGGCCAACCAAGCAAGCGGGAAATGCAAATCCTCACAACAAAGAAGTCTCAATTTCCACTGCTCAGAAAGGCCATCCAAAAAATGTGTACAAACCAGAAATGCAGGAGAGGCCATGGAGAACAGGGAGCCTAGTCACGCTGATGGGTGGGATATAAATATCCAAAAGCCACTCTGAAGAAGTGTATGCTGTTTCCTAAAACATTTAAATACAAAGTCCCCGAGCAAAGGGGACTTCAACTCATGGACATATAACTTGGGAAGACTAAATATCGACAAGACACAGGCTCCCCAAAGTTTAGGGCTGCTCTGCATACAAGAACCTCAACTTTGGTACATCTAAAATATCCCAGGAAAAAGAGAAATGCATAAATAACTTGTGGTAATTTTGTACAATGGAATATAACTCAGACGTGAAATCAATGTCATAAGGTCAGTAGCAGCATAAAGAGTGGATTTAGGTATGATGATTCTAAGTGAAATTAGTCACACAGAAAAATAATCTATTCATAAGATATCACTTACAGAGGGAATGTCAACATCACAACACATGAACTGAATTAAGAAAGAGAACAGAGTCTCACATTTAGAAAACACTCTTATGCCTGTTTAATGGGAAAGGAGAGGTGGGGTGATGCATAAAACCAGAGTTTGATATTAGCACAGGTACCATCCCATAAACCAAATAGAGAATAGACGAGACCTACACCTTCCTCAGTGAACGGGACTCAAAACACCTATTCCCCGCAGAGGAATATATCTGACTAGTAAGAATCTTAAAACCTATGTACTTATATGTCTCCGTAAGGGAATCAAGTATGTCTAGACCGGCATAAACTGGTCAGTGAAAATCAGCTCAACCTCATTATAAAAATGAATTTCAAAAACAAAACAAAAAAACAGCGAAATTCTTACACAATTCCTTCAGGGGTTCTGATGAAACCTGGAATGACCCTATCTGCAAAGACAGCTGGATGAGACATAAGGCTGGACACTTGGGACTGAGAGGACTGGTGAGATTGGGAGAGAAAATGCAGACCCAATAAAGTATCAATGCATGCCACCATAACATGGGTCCCAAATCTCCAGGTAGAAGGGAATATCACTACAGTTAAAACATGTATGGGAAACCTAGAGAATGGACACCCTGTGATGGTGAAAGGTTTCTAAATGTCTCCTAATTTTTCCTCTCCTTGTGCTCCAGTTTGGCATTCAAACTGCTTTACTATCAATCTCCCAACTTAGGAGAGCCAGCCCCTATAACCTCCTGGTTCGCACAGTTTGCTAATTGTGCAGAGGATGAAAGGGAAGAGGGAGAACCAATCAGAGAGTAGATGTAGGCATTTGGACGGGCACATGTCACTCTAAATTCACGTCAGGAAGAAGAATTAACCAAAGCCTCAGCCACCCACAGGGAACCAGTATAGCCACCCCTGGAACCATTATAGATCCTCAAGCAAAATTGTGGATTTGCGGTCAGCTCCCAAAAATGGGATTTGAAAATTGGAGCTCAGGGGAACAGCAATTCACAAAACTGCAGAGTTATAAAGGATAACTCTCTTCCAAAAATCTGTTGAGGGAATGTAACAAATCAGACTTGAAAATGAGGCAGAATTGCACAAAACATATTTCAAGAGGTAAAGTGGAATCGCCTTTAAAGCACAGGAAAAGCATCACAACTTCGACAATGATGCACTTGGCCAAAAACGGCGTATGCCTTTTCTCCTGAATATATTCAGGAGAAAACGCATACGCCCTTTTTGGCCAATCAAGCAAGCGTGCAATGCAAATCCACACTCTAAAGAATTGTCACTTCCCACCGGTCAAAAGGGACATCCGAAAATCTGTAAAAACCAGAAAGGCAAGAGACAGATGAGAAAGGCATGAAGCAATGTGATCCCAAGGGTCATGGAGTATTGTGATGACAAGTGCATGGAGCATTTTGATGACAAGAGTTCCGGATCATTGTGTTGTCAGGGTTCATGGAGCATTGTGATGACAGGTGTCATGGATCATTGTGATGACATGGGTCATGAAGCATTGTGATGAGAAGGTCATGGAGCATTGGGATGAAAATGTTCATGGAGTATTGTGATGACAGACGTCATGGAGCATTGTGATGACAAGGTACTGGAGCATTGTAATGAGAAGACCTTGGAGCCTTGTGATGACAAGTCTCATGGAACATTCTGATGAAAAGGGGCATGGAGCATTGTGATTACAGGGGTCTTGGAGCATTGTGATGACAAGGGCATTGAGGATTGGGATGAGAAGGCTATGGAGCATTCTGATGACATGAATCATGGAGCTCTGTGATGACAAGGGCATGGGACATTGTGATGAAAATTGCATGGAGTCTTGTCATGACAGGGTTCAAGGATCATACTGACGACAAGTGTCAGGGAACATTGTGATGACAAGGGTATTGAGCATTGTGATGACAAAGGTCATGGAGCATTGTGATGAGAAGACCATGGATAATTGTGATGATGAGCATCATGGGGCATTGTGATGATAAGTGTTATGGAACATTTTGATCACAAGGATTTGGAGCATTGTGATGACAGAGGTCATGGAGCATTTTGATTTCATTGTGATGACAATAGCATGAAGCATTATGATGATGGGCATGGTGCATTGTGATGCCAGGATTCATGGATCATTGAGATGAGAAGGGGCATGGAGCATTGTGATTACAGGAGTCTTGGCGCATTGTGATGACAATGGCATGGAGCATCGTGAATGAGAAGGCCAAGGAGCATTCTGATCACATGCGTCCTGGAGCGTTGTGATGACAAGGGCATGGAGCATTGTGATTACAGGGTTCTTGGAGCATTGTGATGACAAGGGTCATGGAGCCTTGTGATGAGAAGGCTGTGGAAGATTGTGATGGCAGCGGTCATGGAGCATTGTTATGACAGAGGTAATGGAGCATTGTGATGACAAGGGCATGGAGAATTGGTCTGAAATATTTCATGGATTATTGTGATGAGAGGGGGCAAGGAGAATTGTGATGACAAGGGCATGGAACACTGTTATACATGGGTCATGGAGGATTGTAATGACAAGCGCATGGAGCATTGTGAGAAGAATGGCATCGAGCATTGTGATGAAAAGCATCATGGAGCCTGTGATGACAAGGGCATGGAACAATGTGATGAGAGGTTTCATGGAGCATTGTGATGACAATGGTATGCAGCATTGTGATGCCAAGGGTCATGGAGATTTGTGATGACAAAGGTCATGGAGAATTTTGATGACAAGGGTGTGGTGCATTCTGTTGTGAAGGGCAGGGAGCATTGTGATTACAGGGTCATGGAGCAAATTGATGAAAAGTGTCATGGAACATTTGGATGACAGGGCTTATGGAACATTGTGATGTCAGGGGTCATGGAAGATTTTCATGACAGGGGTTATGGACCATTGTGATGACAGGGGAGTGAGTGTATTGTGATGACTAGTGAGGGAACATTTTGATATCAGTGGTGAGAGAGCATTTTTATAAGACTTGCATGGAGCATTGTGATGACAAGCTTTATGGAGCATTGTGATGAAAAGGTTGTGGAGCATTCTGATGCCAAGTTTTATGGAGGATTGTGATGACAAAGGTAATGAAGTATTGTGATGACAAGGGCTTGGAGCATTGTGATGGCAAGGGTCATGGAGCATAGTGATGACAAGGGAATGGAGCATTGTGGTGACAACGGCCATTGAGAATTTTGATGAAAAGGTCGTGAAGCATTGTGATGACAAAGGCATGGAATTTGCTATGACAGGGTTCATGGGTCATTGCAATGAAAAGTGCATGGGGAATTGTGATGACAAGAGCATGTAACATTGTGATGAGAACTGTCTTGGAGCATTGTGATGACAAGGACGTGGAGAATTGTGATGACAAGGGACATGGGGCATTGTGATAACCAGGGCATGGAGCATTGTGATGGCAAGACCGTGGAGCACTGTGATGAGAAGACCATGGATAATTGTGGTGACGAGCATCATAGAGCACTGTAATGACAAGGGGCTTGGAGCAGTTTGATGACACGTGTCATGGAGCATTGTGATGACAGGCGTCACGGATCATTGTGATGACAAGGGTCATGGAGCATTCTGATGTCAAGATTGTGGAGTATTGTGATGACAAAGCATGTAACTCTGTGATGAGAAGTGTCATGGAACAGAGTAATGCCAAGAAAGTGGAGAATTGTGATGACAGAGAACATGGAGCATTGTGATGACTAGGGCATGGAGCATTGTGATGGCAAGACCGTTGAGCATTGTGATGAGAAGACTATGGATAATTGCGATGACAAGCGTCATGGAGCACTGTAATGCCAAGGGGTATGGAGCATTGTGATGACAGTGGACATGGAGCATTGCGATGGCAAGGGTCATGGAGCATTCTGATGACAAGCTTGTGGAGTATTGTGATGACAGTGGCATGGAGCATTGTGATGAAAACGGCATCGGGCATTGTGATGAAAAAGGCATGGAGCCTTTTCGTGACAGGGTTCAAGGAGCATTCTGACGACAAGTGTCAGGGAGCATTGTGAGACAAGTGTATTGAGAATTGTGATGACAAAGGTCATGGAGCATTGTGATGAAAAGGGCATGGAGTATTGTGATGACAGGCATCATGGAGCGTTGTGATGACAAGTGTTATGGAACATTGTGATCACAAGCGTTTGGAGCATTGTGATGACAGAGGTCATGGATCATTTTGATTTCAAGGAGCATGGAGCATTGTGATGACAAGGGCATGAAGCAATGTGATCCCAAGTTTCATGGAGGATTGTGATGACAATGGTAATGGGGTATTGTGATGACAAGTGCATAGAGAATTGTAATGACAAGGTCATGTAGCATTTTGCTGACCAAGGCACGGAGCATTGTGATGACAGGTGTCATGGAGCACTGTGATGACAAGCGTCACGGAGCATTGTGAATACAGGGGTCATGGAGCATTGGGATGACAAGGGCATGGATCTTTGTGATGACAAGTGTCATGTAGCATTGGGCTGAAAATGTTCATGGAGTGTTGTGATAACAGGGGTCATGGAGCATTGTGATGACTAGGGAATGCAGCATTGTGATGACAAGAGTCCCGGATCATTTTATTGTCAGGTGTCACGGAGTGTTGTGATGACAGTGGTCATGGAACATTGGAATGATATTGGTCATGGAGCATTGTGATGAGAAGGTCATGGAGCATTGGGCTGAAAATGTTCATGGAGTATTGTGATGACAGGGGTCATGGAGCATTGTGATGACAGAGGTCATGGAACATTTTGATTTCATTTTGATGACAATAGCCTGAAGCATTATGATGACGGGCATGGTGCATTGTGATGACAGGGTTCATGGAGCATTGAGATGAAAACTGGCATGGAGCATTGTGATTACTGGGGTCTTGGAGCATTGTGATGACAAGGGCATGGAACATTGTGATGAGAAGGCCATGGAACATTCTGATGACATGCGTCATGGAGATTTGTGATGACAAGTGCATGGAGCATTGTGATTCCAGTGGTCTTAGAGCATTGTGATGACAAGTGTCATGGAGCCTTGTGATGACAAGGCCGTGGAATATTTTGATGGCAGGGGTCATGGAGCATTGTTATGACAGAGGTAATGGAGCATTGTGATGAGAAGGGCGTGGAGCATTCAATTAAAAGTTTTATGGAGCATAGCGATGACATATTTGTGGAAAGTTGTGATGAAAAGCACGTTTCACACTGTGATGACAAGGTCATGAGGCATGGTTCTGACAAATACATGGAGCATTGTGATGACAAGGGTCACCGAGCATTGTGATGAAAAGTTCATGGAACATTGTTGTTACATTGGTCACAGAGCCTTGTGATGACACGGGCATGGACCATTGTGATGACAAACGTTATGCCGCATTGTGATGACTGGAGTCATGGAGCATTGTGATGACAAAGGCATGCAGCATTGTGATGAGAAGTTCATGGAGTATTTTGAAGACAGGTGTCCGGGAGCATTGTGATGACATATGTCATGTTCCACTGTGATGACAATGGCATGGGGAATTGTGATGCCAAATTTAATGGAGGATTGTGATGACAAATATAATGGAGCATTGTGATGACTAGGGATTGGAGCATTATGATAACAAGGGCCATTGAGAATTTTCATGACAATGTCATGAAGCATTGTGATGACAAGGTCCTGGAGCATTGTGATGAGAAAACCATGGAGCCTTGTGATGACAAGTCTCATGGAGCATACTGATGAAAAAGGGCATGGAGCATTGAGATTATAGGGGTCTTGGAACATTGTGATGACAAGGGCATGGAGCATTTTGAGGAGAAGGACAAGGAGCATTCTGATGACATGGGTCATTGAGATTTGTGATGACAAGGGCATTTAACAATGTGATGATAGCGTTCATAGAGCACTGTGATAACAATGACATGGATCTTTGTGATGACATAAGTAATGGAGCATTTTTATGACTGAAGTCATGGAGCATTGTGATGACAGGTGTCATGGAACATTGTAAAGACTGGGGTGAGGGATTATTGTGATGAATAGTGATGTAACATTGTGATATCAGTGGTGAGAGAGCATTTTGATGAGAAGTTAATGGAGCCTTGTGATGACAAGTTTTAAGGAGCATTTTGATGACAAGATTGTGGAGCACATTGATGACAAGCGCATGGCGCATTGTGATGACAAGGGTCATGGAGCAATGTGCTGAGAAAGGCATAGAGCTTTGTAATGACAAGTGTCAAAGAGCATTGTGATGAAAAGTTCATGGAGCATTGTGGTTAAAATGGTCACAAAGACTGTTGAGGACGAGGGCATGGATCATTGTGATTACAAAGTTCATGAAGCATGGTGATGACTGGAGTCATGGAGCATTGTGATGACAGGGGTCATGAAGAATTGTGATAACAAGGGCATGTAGCATTGTGATGACAAGGACATGGATCATTTGTCTAATAAGTTTCATGGATTATTGTGATGACAGTTGGAATGGCGCATTGTGATGACAAGGGCATGGAGCACTGTGATGACCAGGTCATGCAGTATTGTAAAGACAGGTGTCAGGGAGCATTGTGATGACATATGTAATGGCCCATTGTGATTACAATGGCTTGGAGCATTGTGATGACAATGGTCAGGGAGCATTATGCTGACAAGTGCTTGGATAATTGTGATGACAATTGTCATAGAGCATTCTGATGACAAGCTTGTGGAGTATTTTGATGACAATGGCATGGAGCATTGTAATGAAAATGGCATGGGACATTGTGATGAAAATAGCATGGAGCCTTTTCGTGACAGGTTTCAAGGAGCATTCTGACGACAAGTGTCAAGGAGGATTGTGATGACAAGTGTACTGAGAATTGTGATGACAAAGGTCATGGAGCATTGTGATGAAAAGGGCATGGAGTATTGTGATGACAGGCATCATGGAGCGTTGGGATGACAAGTGTTATGGAACATTGTGATCACAAGTGTTTGGAGCATTGTGATGACGGAGGTCATGGATCATTTTGATTTCAAGGAGCATGGAGCATTTTGATGACAAGGGCATGAAGCAATGTGATCCAAAGGTTCAAGGAGGATTGTAAAGACAATGGTAATGGAGGATTGTGATGACAAGCGCATAGAGCACTCTAATGACAAGGTAATGTAACATTTTGCTGACAAAGGCATGGAGCATTGTGATGATGGGCATGATGGATTGTGATGACAGTGTTCATGGAGCATTGAGATGAAAAGGGGCATGGAGCATTTTGATTACAGGGGTCTTGGAGCATTTTGATGACAAGGGCATGGATCATTGTGATGAGAAGGCCATGGAACATTCTGATGACATGCGTCATGGAGCTTTGTGATGATAAGGGCATGGAGCATTGTGATTAAAGGGGTCTTGGAGCATTGTGATGACAAGTGTCATGGAGCCATGTGAAGACAAGGCCATGGAACATTGTGAGAGCAGGGGTCATGGAGCACTGTTATGACAGGTGTAATGGAGCATTGTGATGAGAAGGGAATGGAGCATTGTTATGAGAAGGGAACGGAGAATTGTGATTACAAGGTTTATGGAGCATTGCAATGACAGATTTGTACACCATTGTGATGAAAAGCGCGTGGCACATTGTGATGACAAGGGTCTTGGATCATGGTTCTGACAAAGACATGGAGCATTGTGATGACAATGCTCACGGAGCACTGTGATGTAAAATTCATGGATCATTTTGGTTACAAAGGTTACAGAGCCCGGTGATGATGCGCACATGGACCATTGTGATGACAAACGTTATGAAGCATTGTGATGAATGGAGTCACGGAGCATTGTGATGACAGGGGACATGGAGCATTGTGATGACAAGGGCATGGAGCATTGTGATGACAGGGACATGGAGCATTTGTCTGACAATTTCATAGATTATTGTGATGACAGTGGGCATGGTGCATTGCGATGACAAGGGCATGGAGCATTGTGATGAGAAGGTCATGGAGTATTGTGAAGAGAGTTGTCAGGGAGCATTGTGATGACATATGTCATGGTCCATTGCGATGACAATGGCATGGATCATTGTGATGCCAAATGTAACAGAGGATAGTGATGACAGATAAAATGGAGCATTGTGATGACTAGGGATTGGAGCATTATGATGACCAGGGCCATTGAGAATTTTCATGACAAGTTCGTGAAGCATTGTGATGACAAGGTCCTGGAGCATTGTGATGACAAAATCATGGAGCCTTGTGATGACAAGTCTCATGGAGCATTCTGAAGAAAAGGCGCATGGAGCATTGTGATGACAGGGGTCTTGGAGCATTGTGATGACAAGGGCATGGAGCATTGTGTGGAGAAGGCCAAGGAGCATTCTGATGACATGCGTCATTGAGCTTTGTGATGACAAGGGCATGGAGCATTGTGGTTACAGGGGTCTTGGAGCATTGTGATGAAAAGGGCATGGATCATTGTGATGAAAAAGGCATGGAGCCTAGTCATGACAGGGTTCAAGGAGCATACAGACAACAATTGTCAGGGAGCATTTTGATGCCAAGTGTATTGAGCATTGTGATGACAAAGGTCATGGAGCATTGTGATGAGAAGACCATGGATAATTGTGATGACGAGCGTCATGGGGCATTGTGAGGACAAGTGTTATGGAATATTGTGATCACAAGGGTTTGGATCATTGTTATGACAGAGGTCATGGAGCATTTTGATTTCACTGTGATGACAGTAGCATGAAGCATTATGATGATGGGCATGGTGCATTTTGATGACAGGGTTCATGGATCATTGAGATGAAAAGGGGCATGGAGCATTGTGATTACAGGGGTCTTGGAGCATTGTGATGAGAAAGGTCATGGAGCCTTGTGATGACAAGTCCATGGAACATCGTGATGGCAGGGGTCATGGAGCATTGTGATGAGAAGGCCGTGGAGCCTTCTGATGACATGTGTCATGGAGCTTTGTGATGCCAAGTGCATGGAGCAATGTGATGAGAGCGTTCATGGAGCATTGGGATGACAATGACATGGAGCATTGTGATGCCAAGGGTCATGGTTCTTTGTGATGACAATGGTCATGGAGCATTTTGATGACAAGAGTGTTGTGCATTGTGATGAGAACGGCAGGGAGCATTGTGATGACTGTGTCATGGAGCAGTTTGATGAAAAGTGTCATGGAACATTTTGAGGACAGGGGTTATGGAACATTGTGATGTCAGGGGTCATGGAGCATTTTGATGAAAAGGGTCATGGAGCATTTTGATGACAGAGTTTATGGAAGATTGTGATGTCAGTGGTCATCGAACATTGTGATGATATGTGCATGTAGCATTGTGATGACAGGAGTCATGGAACATTGTGATGACAGGGGTGAGGGAGTATTGTGATGAATAGTGATGTAACATTGTGATATCAGTGGTGAGAGAGCAGTTTGATGAGAAGTGCATGGAGCATTGTGATGACAAGGTTTATGGAGCACTGTGAGGACAAGATTGTGGACCACTCTGATGACAAGGGCATGGCACTTTGTGATGACATGTGTCATGAAGCACTGTGCTGACAAGTGCATGGAGCACTGTGATGACAAGGGTCATGGAGCATTGTGCTGAGAAAGGCATAGAGCATTGTGATGACAAGGGTCAAAGAGCATTTTGATGAAAAGTTCATGGAGCATTGTGGTTAAAATGGTCACTGAGGCTGTTGATGAGGGGGCATGGACCATTGTTATGACAGGGGTCATGAAGAATTGTGATGACTAGAGTCTCAGAACATTATGATGACAGGGGTCATGAAGCATTGTGATAACAAGGGCATGGGGCATTGTGATGACAAGGGTCAGGGAGCATTTTGCTGACAAGTGCATGGAGAATTGTGATGACAAGAGTGATAGAGCATTGTGATGAAAAGCTTGTGGAGTATTTTGATGACAATGGCATGGAGCATTGTGATGAAAATGGCATGGGGCATTGTGATGAAAATGGCATGGACCCTTTTCGTGACAGGGTTCAAGGAGCATTCTGACGACAAGTGTCAGGGAGCATTGTGATGACAAGTGTATTGAGAATTGTGATGACAAATGTCATGGAGCATTGTGATGAAAATGGTATGGAATATTGTGATGACAGGCATCATGGAGCTTTGTGATGACAACTGTTATGGAACATTGTGATCACAAGGGTTTGGAGCATTTTGATGACAGAGGTCTTGGATCATTTTGATTTCAAGGAGCATGGAGCATTGTGATGACAAGGGTATGAAGCAATGTGATCCCAATGTTCATGGAGGATTGTGATGACAATGGTAATGGAGTATTGTGATGACAAACACATAGAGCATTGTAATGACAAGGTCATGTAGCATTTTGCTGACAAAGGCATGGAGCATTGTGTTGACAGGTGTCATGGAGCACTGTGATGACAAGCGTCATGGAGCATTGTGAATACACGGGTCATGGAGCATTGGGATGGCAAGGGCATGGATCATTGTGATGACAAGTGTCATGGAGCATTGGGCTGAAAATGTTCATGGAGTATTGTGATGACAGGGGTCAATGAGCATTTGGATGACAAGGGCATGGATCATTGTGATGACAAGGGTCATGGAGCATTGGGCTGAAAATGTTCATGGAGTATTGTGATGACAGCGGTCATGGAGCATTCTGATGACAGAGGTCATGGAACATTTTGATTTCATTGTGATGACAATAGCCTGAAGCATTATGATGATTGGCATGGTGTATTGTGATGACAGGGTTCATGGAGCATTGAGATGAAAATGGGCGTGGAGCAATATGATTACAGGTGTCTTGGAGCATTGTGATGACAAGTGCATGGAGTATTTTGGTGACAATAGCATATATCATTGTGATGAGAAGTGCCATGGAGCACTGTAATGACAAGGACGTGGAAAATTGTGAGGACAAAGGACATTGAGCTTTGGGATGACCAGTGCATGGGGCATTGTGATGGCAAAACCGTGGAGCATTGTCATGAGAAGACCTTGGGTATTTGTGATGATGAGCATCATGGAGCACTGTAATGACAAAGGTCATGAAGCATTGTGATGACAGGTGTCAGGGAGCACTGTGATGACAGGATTCATTGAGCATTGTGATGACAAGGGCAGGGAGTATTTTGATGACAAGGGCATGGAGCATTGTGATGACAAGGGCCATTGAGAATTTTGATGACAAGGTCGTGAAGCATTGTGATGACAAACAATTGCAGCTTGCTCTGACAGGGGTCATGGAGAATTGCAATGACAAGTGCATGGAGAATTGTGATGACAAGAGCATGTAACATTGTGATGAGAAGTGTCATGTAGCATTGTGATGACAATGACTTGGAGAATTGTGATGACAAGGGACATGGAGCACTGTGATAACCAGGACATGGAGAATTTTGATGACAGTGGTTATGGAGCATTATTATGACAAGGGCCATGGTGCATTCTGACATAAGATATCACTTATGAAGGACATGTAAACATGGCTACATATGAACTGAATTCAGAAAGAGAACTGAGTCTCAGATTTAGAAAACACTCTTATGCTTGCTTAAGGGCAAAGAGACGAGGGGAGGTGCACAAAACCAGAGTTTGATATTAGCACAGGTACCGTTCCATAATCCAAATACAGAAGAGACAAGTCCTACTCCTTCCTCAGTGAACGGAACTCAACACCCTATTCCCCGCAGAGAAATATATCTGACTAGTAAGAATTTTAAAACCTATGTATTGATATGTCTCCATAAGGGAACCTAGTGTGTCTAGAATGACATAAACACGGCAGTGAGAATCAGCTGAAACCCACTATAAAAATGAATTTCAAAACAAAACAAAATAACAGTGAAATTCTTACACAATACCTTCAGGGTTTCTGATGAAACCTGGGATGACCCTATCTACAACGACAGCTGGATGTGGCTTAAGGCTGGTCACTTGGGTTTAAGAGGATTGGTGAGATTGGGTGAGAAAATGCAGACCCTTTAAAGCAATAATGCCTGACACCCATTCCATGGTTCCCAACTCTCCATGTAGAAGGGAATATCACTACAGTTATAAAATGTAATGGAAACCTAGAGAATGGACACCGTCTGATGGTGAAAGGTTCCTAAAACTCTACTAATTTTTTATCTCCTTGTGCTCCAGTTTGACATTCCAAATGATTTACTATCAATCACCCAAGTTGGAGAGTCAGCCCATATAACCTCCTGGTTCGCACAGTTGGCAAATTGTTCAGAGGATATAAGGGAAGAGGGAGAACCAATGAGAGAGTAGCTGTAGGCATTTGCACGGCCACATTTCACTCTAATTCCCCTCACGAAGAATAATTAACAAAACTCTCAGCCTGTGCCGCACCCCTGGAACCAGTATAGGTCCTGAACCAAAATTTTGTGCTTCTGCTCAGCTCACAAAAAACTAGTTGAAAAATGGAGCTCTGGGGCACAACAATTCACAAACTTGCAGAGTTATAAAGGACTACTCTCTTCCAAAAATCTGTTGAGGAAAAGCCACGAGGAGGACTTGAAAATGAGGCAGAATTGCACGAAACAGATTTCAAGAAGTACATTGGAATCTCCTTTAAACACAGGAAAAGCATCACAACTTCGACAATTATGGAATTGACCATAAAGGGTGTATGCGTTTTCTCCTGAATATATTCAGGAGAAAACGCATACACCATTTTTGGCCAACCAAGCAACTGCACAATGCAATTGTGCACTACAAAGAAGTATCACTTCCCACCAGTCAAAAGGGACATCCACAACTGTGTAAAAACCAGAAAGACAAGACAGGCCCTGGAGAAGAGGGAGCTTCTTTATGCTGATGTGCGGGATGTAAATTGCCAACTGCCTCTCTGGAGGAGTGCATTGTGTTCCCTAAAACAAGTAAACAACAGAGATACAGAGCCAAGGGCACTTCCAGTCTAGGGAATATACCTTCGGAAAACTGAAAATCAATAAGACAGAGCCACCCCAAAATTTAGGGCTGCACTGCTTACAAGAACCTCAACTTGGGTACACTTTAAATATCCCAGGAAAGACAAATATGGTTCAATAAATTGTGGTACTTATGTATGATGGAATATCCCTCAGCCATGAAATCAATGTCATAAGGCCAGTAGCAGAAAAATGAGTAGATTTAGGTACGATGATTCTAAGTGAAATAAGTCACAGAGAAAAAGAAACTTATCATAAGGTATCACTTATGAAGATACTGTAAACATGGCTACACGTGAACTGAGTTAGGAAAGAGAAGAAAGTCTCACATTTAGAAAACACTCTTATGCCTGCTTAAGGGGGAAGGAGAGGTGGGGTGATGCATAAAACCAGAGTTTGATATTAGTTCAGGTACCATTCCAAAAAACAAATACGGAATAGACAAGACCTACACCTTCCTCAGTGAAAGGGACTCAAAACCCCATATTTCCCGCAGAGGAATATATCTGACTAGTAAGAATCTTAAAACCTATGTATTGATATGTCTTTGTAAGGGAATCAAGTGTGTCTAGACTGGCATAAACATGGCAGTGAGAATCAGATCAAAACCACTCGAAAAAGGAATTTCAAAAACAAAACAAAAAAACAGGGAAATTCTTTACAATTCCTTCAGGGTCTCTGATGAAACCTGGAATGACCCTATCTACAAAACAGCTGGATGAGACATAAGGCTGGACAATTGGCACTGAGAGGACTGGTGAGATTGGGAGAGAAAATGCAGACCCTTTAAAGTAGTAATGCATGCCACCATTCCATGGGTCCCAAATGTCAAGGTAGAAGGGAATATCACTACAGTTGTAACATGTATGGGAAACCTAGAGAATGGACACCCTGTGATGATGAAATGTTTCTAAGAGTCTCCTAATTTTTCATATCCTTGTGCTCCAGTTTGGCATTCCAACTGCTTTACTATCAATCTCCCAAGTTAGGAGAGTCAGAACCTATAACCTCCTAGTTCGCACAGTTTGCTAATTGTGCAGAGGATGAAAGGGAAGAGGGAGAACCAATCAGAGAGTAGATGTAGGCATTTGGATGGGCACATGTCACTCTAAATTCCCGTCAGGAAGAAGAATTAACCGAAGCCTCAGCCACCCGCAGGGAACCAGTATAGTCACCCCTGGAACCAGTATAGATCCTGAAGCAAAATTGTGGATTTGTGGTCAGCTCCCAAAAATGGGATTTGAAAATTGGAGCTCAGGGGCACAGCAATTCACAAAACAGCAGAGTTATAAAGGACTACTCTCTTCCAAAAATCTGTTGAGGGAAGGCAACGAAGCGGACTTGAAAATGAGGCAGAATTGCACAAAACATATTTCAAGAGGTAAATTGGAATCGACTTTAAAGCACAGGAAAAGCATCACAACTTCGACAATGATGCACTTGGCCAAAAATGGCGTATGCATTTTCTCCTGAATATATTCAGGAGAAAACACATACGCACTTTTTGGCCAATCAAGCAAGTGCACAATGCAAATCCACACTACAATGAATTGTCACTTCCCACTGGTCAAAAGGGACATCGAAAATCTGTAAAATCCAGAAAGGCAAGAGAGAGATGTCAAGGGCATAAAGCAATGAGTTCCCAAGGGTCATGGAGGATTGTGTTGACAAGCGCATGGAGCATTGTGATGACAAGGTTCATTGAGCACTGTGATGACAAGCGTCACAGAGCATTGGGATTACAGGGGTCATGGTGCATTGGGATGACAAGGGCATGGAGCATTTTGATGACAAGTGTCCCGGATCATTGTGTTGTCAGGGTTCATGGAGCATTGTGATGACAGTGGTCATGGAGCATTGTGATGACAGGGGTCATGGAGCATTGTGATTGGAAGGTCATGGAGCATTGGGCTGAAATTATCATGGAGTATTGTGATGACAGGGGTCATGGAGCATTGTGATGACAAAGTAGTGTAGCATTATGATGAGAAGACCATGGAACCTTGTAATGACAAGTCTCATGGAGCATTCTGATGAAAAGGGGCATGGAGCATTGAGATTACAGGGGTGTTGGAGCACTGCGATGACAAGGGCAAGGAGCATTGGGATAAGAAGGCCATGGAGCATTGTGATGACATGCATAATGGGGCTTTGTGATGACAAGGGCATGGAGCATTGTGATTACAGTGGTCTTGGAGCACTGTGAGGAAAAGGGCGTATTACATTTTGCTGAAAAAGGCATTGAGCCTTGTCATGACAGGGTTCAAGGAGCATACTGACAACAAGTGTCAGGGAGTATTGTGATGACAAGGGTATTGAGCATTGTGATGACAAAGGGCATGGAGTATTGTGATGACAGACATCATGGAGCGTTGTGATGACAAGTGTTATGGAACATTGTGATCACAAGGTTTTGGAGCATTGTGATGACAGAGGTCATGGATCATTTTGATTTCAAGGAACATGGAGCATTGTGATCACAGGGGCATGATTCAATGTGATCCCAAGTTTCATGGAGGACTGTGATGACAATGAAATGGAGTATTGTGATGACAAGCTCACAGAACATTGTAATGAAAAGTTCATGTAGCATTTTGCTGACAAAGGCCTGGAGAATTGTGATGACATGTGTCATGGAGCACTGTGATGACAAGCGTCAGAGAGCATTGTGAATAGAGGGGTCATGGAGCATTGGGATGACAATTGCATGGATCATTGTGATGACAAGGTTCATGGAGCACTGGGCTGAAAATGTTCATGGCGTGTTGTGATGACGGGGGTCATGGAGCATTGTGATGACTAGGGAATGGAGCATTGTGGTGACAAAAATCCCGGATCATTGTGTTGTCAGGTTTCAAGGACTGTTGTGATGACAGTGGTCATGGAGCATTGTGATGAGAAGGTCGTGGAACATTGGGCTGAAAATGTTCATGGATTATTGTGATGACAGGGGTCATGGAGCATTGTGATGACAAGGGAATGGAGCATGGTGATGACAAGGTCCTGGAGCATTGTGATGAGAAGGCCATGGAGACTTGTGATGACAAGTCTCATTGAGCATTTTGATGAAAAGGGACATGGAGCTTTGTGATTACAGGGGTCTTGGAGCATTGTGATGACAAGGGCATGGAGCATTGTGATGAGAAGGCCATGAAGCATTCTGATGACATGGGTCATGGAGCTTTTTGATGACAAGGTCATGGAGCATTGTGATTACATGTATCTTGCATCATTGTGATGAAAAGGGCATGGATTATTGTGATGAAAATGGCATGGAGCCTTGTCATGACAGGGTTCAAGGAGCATACTGACGACAAGTGTCAGGGAGCATTGTGATGACAAGTGTATTGAGCATTGTGATGACAAAGATCATGGAGCATTTTGATGAGAAGACCATGGATAATTGTGATGATGAGCGTCATGGGGTTTTGTGATGATATGTGTTATGGAACATTGTGATCACAAGGATTTAGAGCATTATGATGACAGAGGTCATGGAGAATATTGATTTCACTGTGATGACAATAGCCTGAAGCATTATGATGATGGGCATGGTGCTTTGTGATGACAGGGCTCATGGAGCAATGAAATGAAAAAGGGCATGGAGCATTGTGTTTACAGGTGTCTTGGAGCATTGTGATGACAAGGGCATGGAGCATTGTGATTACAGGGGTATTCATCATTGTTGTGACAAGTGTCATGGAAATTTGTGATGACTAGGCCAGGGAACATTGTGATGGCAGGGGTCATGGTGCATTGTTATGACAGAGGTAATGAAGCATTGTGATGAGAAGGGCAAGGAACATTGTTCTGAACTGTTTCATGGATTTTTGTGATGAGAGTGGGCATGGAGCATTGTGATGACAAGGCTACGGAACACTATGATACATTTGTCATGCAGGATTGTAATGACAAGGGCTTGGAGCATTGTGATCAGAAGGGCATCGAGGATTGTGATGACAAGTGTCATGGAGCTTTGTGAGGACAAGGGCATTGGGCAATGTTATGAGAGGGTTCATGGAGCATTGTGATGACAATGACATGGAGCATTGTGATGCCAAGGGTCATGGAGATTTGTGATGACAAGTCATGGAGCATTTTGATGACAAGGGCATGGTGCATTGTGATGAGAACGGCAGGGAGCATTTTGATGACCGGCTCATGCAGCAATTTGATGAAAATTGTAATGGAACATTTTGATGGCAGGGGTTATAGAACATTGTGATGTCAGGGGTCTTGGAGCTTTGGGATGAAAAGGGTCATGGAGCATTTTGATGACAGGGGTTATGGAACATTGTGATGTCAGGGGTCATGGAACATTGTGATGATACAGGGATGTAGCAGTGTGATGACAGTGTCTTGGAGCATTGTGATTCCAGGGGTGAGGGAGTATTGTGATGACTAGTGATGGAACACTGTGATATCTCTGGTGATAGAGCATTTTGATGAGAATTGCATGGAGCATTGTGATTACAAGGTTTATGGAGCATTGCAATGACAATATTGTGTACCGCTGTGATGAAATGGGTGGGGCATATTGTGATGACAATGGTCATGGAGCACTGTTCTGACAAAGATTTGGAGCATTGTGATGAAAATTTCGTGGAGCAATGTGGTTACAAAGGTCACAGAGCCTTGAGATGACGCGGGCCTGGACCATTGTGATGACAAACGTTATGAAACATTGTGATGACTGGAGTCATGGAGCATTGTGATGACAGGGGTCATGGAGCATTGTGATGACATGTGTCATGGAACATTGTGCTGACAAGTGAATGGAGCATTGTGATGACAAGTGTCTTGGAGCATTGTGCTGAGAAAGGCATAGAGCATTGTGATGACAAGGGTCCAAGAGCATTGTGATGATAAGTTCATGGAGCATTGTGGTTAAAAATGTCACAGAGACTGTTGATGACGAGGGCATGGAGCATTGTGATGACAAAGGTCATGAAGCATTGTGATGACGGGAGTCACGGAGCATTGTGATGACATGTTTCATGGAACATTGTGCTGACAAGGGCATGGAGCACTGTGATGACAAGTGTCTTGGAGCATTGTGCTGAGAAAGGCATAGAGCATTGTGATGACAAGGGTCAAAGAGCAATGTGATGATAAGTTCATGGAGCATTGTGGTTAAAAATGTCACAGAGACTGTTGATGACGAGGGCATGGACCATTGTGATGACAAAGGTCATGAAGCATTGTGATGACTGGAGTCACGGAGCATTGTGATGACTGGTGTCATGGAGCATTGTGATAACAAGGGCATGGATCATTGTGATGAGAAGGGCATGGAATATTGGTCTAATAAGTTTCATGGATTATTGTGATGACAGTTGGAATGGCGCATTGTGATGACAAGGGCATGGAGCATTGTGATTACCAGGTCATGCAGTATTGTGAAAAGAGGTGTCAGGGAGCATTGTGATTACATATGTAATGGCCCATTGTGATGACAATGGCATGGAGCATTGTGATGCCAAGAGTCATGGAGGATTCTGATGACAAAGTTAATGGAGCATTGTGATGACAATGGCTTGGTACATTTTGATGACAAGGGTCAGAGCGCATTGTGCTGACAAGTGCATGGAGAATTGTGATGACAAGGGTCATGGAGCATTCTGATGACAAGCTTGTGGTGTATTTTGATGACAATGGCATGGATCATTGTGATGAAAACGGCATGGGGCATTGTGATGAATAAGGCACGGAGCATTTTCGTGACAGTGTTCAAGGAGCATTCTGATGACAAGGGTAATGGAGCATTGTGATGATATGTATATGGAGAATTGTGATGACAAAGGTCATGGAACATTGTGTTGAAAACGGCATGGAGTATTGTGAATTACAGGCATCATGGTGCGTTTTGATGACAATTGTTATGGACCATTGTGATCACAAGGGTTTGGAGCATTGTGATGAAAGATGTCATGGATCATTTTGATTTCAATGAGCATGGAGCATTGTGATGACAAGGGCATGAAGCAATGTGATCCCACGGTTCATGGAGGATTATGATGACAATGAAAATGGATTATTGTGATGACAAAGGCATGGAGCATTGTGATGACCAGGTCATGCAGTATTGAGAAGAGAGCTGTCAGGGATCATTGTGATGACATATGTAATGGCCCATTGTGATGACATATGTAATGGCCCATTGTGATGACAATGGCATGGAACATTGTGATGCCAAGTGTCATGGAGGATTCTGATGAGAAAGGTAATGGAGCATTTTGATGACAATGGCTTGGAGCATTGTGATGACAAGGGTCAGGGAGCATTGTGCTGAGAAATGCATGGAGAATTGTGATGGCAAGGGTCATGGAGCATTCTGATGAGAAGCTTGTGCAGTATTTTGATGACAATTTCATGGAGCATTGTGATGAAAACGGCATGGGGCATTGTGATGAAAAAGGCATGGAACATTTTCGTGACAGGGTTCAAGGAGCCTTCTGACGACAAGTGTCAGGGAGCACTGTGATGACAAGTGTATTGAGAATTGTGATGACAAATGTCATGGAGCATTGTGATGAAAAAGGCATGGAGTATTGTGATGACAGGCATCATGGTGCGTTGTGATGACAAGTGCTATGGAACATTGTGATCACAAGGTTTTGGAGCATTGCGATGACAGAGGTCATGGATCATTTTGATTTCAAGGAGCATGGAGCATTTTGATGACAAGGGCATGAAGCAATGTGATCCCAAAGTTCATGGAGGATTGTGGTGACAATGGTAATGGAGTATTGTGATGACAAGCCCATAGAGCATTTTAATGACAAGGTCATGTAGCGTTTTGCTGACAAAGGCATGGAGCATTGTGATGACAGGTGTCATGGAGCACTGTGATGACAAGCGTCACGGAGCATTGTGAATACAGGGGTCATGGAGCATTGGGATGAGAAGGGCATGGATCATTGTGATGACAAGGGTCATGGAGAACTGGGCTGAAAATGTTCATGGAGTGTTGTGATGACAGTGATCATGGAGCATTGTGATGATATTGCTCATGGAGCATTGTGATGAGAAGGTCATGGAGAATTGGGCTGAAAATGTTCATGGAGTATTGTGATGACGGTGTCATTGAACATTTTGATGACATGAGAATGGAGCATGGTGATGACAAGGTCCTGGAGCATTGTGATGAGATGACCATGGTGACTTGTGATGACAAGTCTCATGGAGCATTCTGATGAAAAGGGGCATGGAGCATTGTGATTACAGGGGTCTTGGAGAATCGTGATGACAAGGGCATGAAGCAATGTGTGGAGAATGCCATGGAGCATTCTGATGACATGCGTCATGGAGCTTTTTGATGACAAGGGCATGGAACATTATGATTACAGGGGTTTTGGAGCATTCTGATGTAAAGGGCATGGATCATTGTGATGAAAAAGGCATGGAGCCTTGTCCTGACAGGGTTCAAGGAGAATACTGATGACAAGTGTTAGGGAGCATTGTGATGACAAGAGAATTGAGCATTGTGATGACAAAGATCATGGAGCATTGTGATGAGAAGACAATGGATAATTGTGATGATGATGGTCATTGGGTGTTGTGATGATAAGTGTTATGGAACAATGTGATTGCAAGGGTTTGGAGCATTATGATGACAGAGGTCATGGAGAATTTTTATTTCATTGTAATGACAATAGCCTGACGCATTATGATGATGGGCATGGTGCATTGTGATGACAGAGTTCATGGAGAATTGAGATGAAAAATGGCATGGAGCATTGTGATTACAGGGGTTTTGGAGCATTGTAATGAAAAGGGCATGGGGCATTGTGATAAAAAAGACATGGAGACTTTTTGTGACAGGGTTCAAGGAGCATTCTGATGAAAAGTGTCAGGGAGCATTTTGATGACAAGGGCATGGATCATTGTGATGACAAGGGTCATGTAGCACTGGGCTGAAAATGTTCTTGGAGTGTTGTGATGACAGGGTTCATGAAGCATTGTGATGACTACGGAATGGAGCATTGTGATGACAAGAGTCCCGGATCATTGTGTTGTCAGGTGTCATGGAGAGTTGTGATGACAATGGTCATGGAGCATTTTGATGATATTGGCCATGGAGCATTGTGATGAGAAGGTCGTGGATCATTGGGCTGAAAATGTTCATGGTTTATTGTGATGACAGGGGTCATGGAGCATTGTGATGACAAGGGAATGGAGCATGGTGATGACAAGGTCCTGGAACATTGTGATGAGAAGACCATGGAGACTTGTGATGACAAGTCTCATGGAGCATTCTGATGAAAAGGGGCATGGAGCATTGTGATTACACGGGTCTTGGAGCATTGTGATGACTAGGGCATGGAGCATTTTGATGAGAAGGCCATGGAGCATTCTGATGACATGCGTCATGGAATTTTGTAATAACAAGGGCATGGAGCATTGTGATTTCATGGGTCTTGAGCATTGTGATGACAAGTGTCATGGAACCATGTGATGACTAGGCCGTGGAATATTGTTATGGCAGGGGTCATGGTTCATTGTTATAATGGGGAAATTGAGCATTCTGATGAGAAGGACATGGGACATTGGTCTGAAATGTTTCATGGATAATTGTGATGAGAGTGGGCTAGGAGCATTGTGATGACAAGGTCACGGTACACTGTGATACATGGGTCATGCAGGATTGTAATGACAAGGACATGGAGCATTGTGATGAGAAGGGCATGGAGACTTGTGATGACAAGTCTCATGGAGCATTCTGATGAAAAGGGTCATGGAGCATTGTGATTACAGGGGTCTTGGAGCATTGTGATGACTAGGGCATGGAGCATTGTGATGAGAAGGCCATGGAGCATTCTGATGATATGCGTCATGGAGTTTTGTGATGACAAGGGCATGGAGCATTGTGATTACAGTGGTCTTGGAACATTGTCATGACAAGGGCATGGAGCATTCTGAGTAGAAGACCAAGGAGCATTCTGATGGCAAGCGTCATTGAGCTTTGTGATGACAAGGGGAAGGAGTATTGAGATTACATGGGTTTGGAGCATTGTGATGAAAAGGGCATGGATCATTGAGATGAAAAAGCATGGAGCCTTGTCATGACAGGGTTCAAGGAGCATACTGACGACAAGTGTCAGGGAGCATTGTGATGACAATTTTATTGAGCATTGTTATGACAAAGATCATGGAGCATTGTGATGAGAAGACCATGGGTAATTGTGATGATGAGCGTCATGGGGTGTTGTGATGAAAAGTGTTATGGAACATTGTGATCATAAGGGTTTGGGGCATTATGATGACACACGTCATGAAGAATATTGATTTCATTGTGATGACAATAGCCTGAAGCATTATGATGATGGGCATGGTGCATTGTGATGACAGGGTTCATGGATCATTGAGATGAAAAGGGGCATGGAGCATTGTGATTACAAGGGTCTTGGAGCATTGTGATGACAAGGGCATGGAGCATTGTGATGAGAAGGCCATGGAACATTCTGATGACATCCGTCATGGAGCTTTGTGATGAAAAGTGCATGAAGCATTGTGATTTCAGGGGTCTTGGGCATTGTGATGACAAGTGTCATGGAACCTTGTGATGAATAGCCAGTGGAACATTGTGATGGCAAGGGTCATGGTGCATTGTTATGACAGGGGTAATGGAGCATTTTGATGAGAAGGGCATGGAACATTGGTCTGAAATGCTTCATGGATTATTGTGATGAGAGTGGGCATGGAGCATTGTGATGAAAAGGGCACGGAACACTGTGATACATGGCTCATGCAGGATTGTAATGACAAGGGCATAGAGCATTGTGATGAGAAGGGCATCGAGCATTGTGATGACAAGTGTCATGGAGCTTTGTGATGAGAAGGGCATGGAGCAATGTGACGAGAGGGTCATGGAACATTGTGATGACAATGACATTGAGCATTGTGATTCCAAGGGTCATGGAGCTTTGTGATGACAAGTCAGGGAGCATTTTGATTACAAGTGCATGGTGCATTGTGATGAGAACGGCAGGGAGCATTTTGATGACTGGGTCATGCAGCAATTTGATAAAAAGTGTAATGGAACATTTTGATGGCAGTGGTTATAGAACATTGTGATGGCAGGTGTCTTGGAGCTTTGGGATGAAAAGGGTCATGGAGCATTTTGATGACAAGTGTTATGGAACATTGTGATGTCAGGTGTCATGGAACATTGTGATGAGAAGGGGATGTAGCATTGTGATGACAGGGTCATGGAATATTGTTATTCCATGGGTGAGGGAGTATTGTGATGACTAGTGATTGAACATTGTGATATCTCTGGTGAGAAAGCATTTTGATGAGAAGTGCATGGAGCATTGTGATTACAAAGTTTATGGAGCATTGCAATGACAATGTTGTGGACCGTTGTGATGAAATGTGCGTGGCACATTGTGATGACAATGGTCATGGAGCATTGTTCTGACAAAGACTTGGAGCATTGTGCTGACAAGGGTCACAGAGAATTATTTTGAAAAGTTCATGGAGCATTTTGGATACAAAAGTCACAAAGCCTTGTGATGACGCGGGCATGGACCATGGTGATGACAAACGTTATGAAACATTGTGATGGCTGGTGTCACGGAGCATTGTGATGACAAGGGTCATGGAGCATTGTGATGACAAGGGCATGTAGCATTGTGATGACAGGGGCATGGAGCATTGGTCTGACATGTTTCATAGATTATTGTGATGACAGTGGGCATGGTGCATTGTGATGACAAGGGCATGGGGCATTGTGATGAGAAGTTCATGGAGTATTGTGAAGAGAGGTGTCAGGGAGCATTGTGATGACATATGTCATGGTCCATTTCGATAACAATGGCATGGAGCATTGTGATGCCATATGTAATGGAGAATTGAGATGACAAATATAATGGATCATTGTGATGATTAGGGCTTGGATCATTATGATGACAAGGGCCGTTGAAAATTTTCATGACAAGGTCGAGAAGCATTGTGATGACAAGGTCCTGGAGCATTGTGATGACAAAGACATGGAGCCTTGTGATGACAATTCTCATGGAGCATACTGATGAAAAGGGTCATGGAGCATTGTGATTACAGGAGTCTTGGAACGTTGTGATGACAAGGGCATGGAGCATTGTGAGGCGAAGACCAAGGAGCATTCTGATGGCATGCGTAATTGAGATTTGTGATGACAAGGGCATGGAGCATTGTGATTACATGGGTCTTGGAGCATTGTGATGAAAAAGGCATGGATGATTGTGATGAAAAAGGCATGGAGCCTTGTCATGAAAGGGTTCAAGGAGCATACAGACAACAAGTGTCAGGGAGCATTTTGATGACAATTGTATTGAGCATTGTGATGACAAAATTCATGGAGCATTGTGATGAGAAGACCATTGATAATTGTGAAGACGAGCGTCATGGGGCATTGTGATGACAAGTGATAGGGTATATTGTGATCGCAAGGGTTTGTAGCATTGTTATGACAGAGGTCTTGGAGCATTTTGATTTCATTGTGATGACAATAGCATGAAGCATTATGATCATGGGCATGGTGCATTGTGATGACAGGGTTCATGGATCATTGAGATGTAAAGGGGCATAGAGCATTGTGATTACAGGGTTCTTGGAGCATTTTGATGAGAAGGGTCATGGAGCTTTGTGATGACAAGGCCATGGAACATCGTGATGGCAGTGGTCATGGAGCATTGTTATGACTGGGGTAATGGAGCATTGTGATGGCAAGGGCATGGAGCATTGTGATGAGAAGGACATGGAGCATTCTGATGACATGTGTCATGGAGCTTTGTGAAGACAAGGGCATGGATCAATGTGATGAGAGCGTTCATGGAGCACTGTGATGACAATGACATGGAGCATTGTGATGCCACATGTCATGGATCTTTGTGATGACAAAGGTCATGGAACATTTTGATGGCAAGGGATTTGTGCATTGTGATGAGAAGGGCAGGTAGCATTCTGATGACAGTGTCATGGAGCAATTTGATGAAAAGTGTCATGGAACATTTTGATGACAGGTGTTATGGAACATTGGGATGTCAGGGGTCATCGAACATTGTGATGATAAGTGCATGTAGCATTGTGATGACAGGAGTCATGGAACATTGTGATGACAGGGGTGAGGGAGTATTGAGAAAAATAGTGATGTAGCATTGTGATATCAGTGGTGAGAGAGCATTTTGATGAGAAGTGCATGGAGCATTGTGATGACAAATTTTATGGAGCATTGTGATGACAAGATTGTGGAGCACTGTGATGACAAGCGCATGGTGCATTGTGATGACATTTGTCATGGAGCATTGTGCTGACAAGCACATGGAGCATTGTGATGAGAAGGGTCAAAGAGCATTGTGATGAAAAGTTCATGGAGCATTGTGGTTAAAAAGGTCACAGAGACTGTTCAAGATGAGGGCATGGACCATTGTGATGACAAAGGTCATGAAGCATTGTGATGACTGGAGTCATGGAGCATTGTGATGACAGTGTTCATGGAGCATTGTGATGACAAGGGCATGGAACATTTTGATGAGAAGGGCATGGAATATTGGTCTAATAAGTTCCATGGATTATTGCGATGAGAGGTGGTATGGCACATTGTGATGACAAGGGCATGGAGCATTGTGATGACCAGGTCATGCAGTATTGTGAAGACAGGTGTCAGGGAGCATTGTGATGACATATGTAATCGTCCACTGTGATGACAATGGCATGGAGCATTGTGATGCCAAGTGTTATGGAGGATTATGATGACAAAGATAATGGAGCATTGTGATGACAATGGCTTGGAGCATTGTGATGACAAGGGTCAGGGAGCTTTGTGCTGACAAGTGCATGGAGAATTGTGATGATAAGGGTCATGGAGCATTCTGATGACACGCTTGTGGAGTATTTTGATGACAATGACATGGAGCATTGTGATGAAAATGGCATGGAGTATTGTGATGAAAAGTGCATGGCGTATCGTGATGACAGGCATCATGGAGCGTTGTATTGAAAAGTGTTATGGAACATTGTGATCACCAGGGTTTGGAGCATTGTGGTGACAGAGGTCATGGATCATTTTGATTTCAAGGAGCATGGAGCATTGTGATGACAAGAGCATGAAGCAATGTGATCCCAAGGTTCATGGAGGATTGTGATGACAATGGAAAAGGAGTATTGTGATGACAAGCGCATAGAGCATAGTAATGAAAAGGTCATGTAGCATTTTGCTGACAAAGGCATGGGGCATTGTGATGACATGTGTCATGGACCACTCTGATGACAAGCGTCATGCAGCATTGTGAATACACGTGTCATGGAGCATTGGGATGACAAGGGCATGGATCATTGTGATGCCAAGGGTCATGGAGCATTGGGCTGAAAATGTTCATGGAGTGTTTTGATGACAGGTGTTAAGGAGCATTGTGATGACAAGGGAATGGAGCATTGTGATGACAAGTGTCCCGGATCATTGTGTTGTCAGGTGTCATGGAGTGATTTGATGACAGTGCTTATGGAGCATTGTGATGATATTGGCCATGGAGCATTGTGATGAGTAGGTCGTGGAGCATTGGGCTGAAAATGCTCATGGATTATTGTGATGACATGGGTCATGGAGCATTTTGTTGACAAGGGAACGGAGCATGGTGATGACAAGGTCCTGGAGCATTGTGATGAGAAGACCATGGACACATGTGGTGACAACTCTCATGGAGCATTCTGATGAAAAGGGGCATGGAGCATTGTGATTACAGGGGTCTTGGAGCATTGTGATGACAAGGGCATGGAGCATTCTGATGAGAAGGCCATGAAGCATTCTGATGACATGCGTCATGGAGCTTTTTGATGACAAGGCATGGAGCATTGTGATTACAGGGATTTTGGAGCATTGTGATGAAAAGGGCATGGATTATTGTGATGAAAAAGGCATGGAGCCTTGTCATGAGAGGGTTCAAGGAGCATACTGACGACAAGTGTCAGGGTGCATTGTGATGACATGTGTATTGAGCATTGTGATGACAAAGATCATGGAGCATTGTGATGAGAAGACCATGGGTAATTGTGATGATGAGCGTCATGGGGTGTTGTGATGATAAGTGTTTTGGAACATTGTGATCACAAGGGTTTGGAACGTTATGATGAGAGAGGTCATGGAGAATATTGATTTCATTGTGATGACAATAGCCTGAAGCATTATGATGATGGGCATGGTGCATTGTGATAACAGGGTTCATGGAGCACTGAGATAAAAAGGGGCATGGAGCATTGTGTTTACAGGGGACTGGGAGCATTGCGATGACAAGGGCATGGAGCCTTGTGATGAGAAGGTCATGGAAATTTCCGATGTCAAGGGCATGGAACATTGTGATGAGAAGGCCATGGAACTTTCTGATGACATGCGTCATGGAGCTTTGTGATGACAAGGGCATGGAGCATTGTGATTACAGTTGTCTTCAGCATTGTGATGACAAGTGTCATGGAACCTTGTGATGACTAGGCCGTGGAACATTATGATGGCAGGTGTCTTGGTGCATTCTTATGACAGGGGTAATGGAGCATGGTGATGAAAACGGCATGGATCATTGGTCTGAAATGTTTCATGGATTATTGTGATGAGAGTTTGCATGGAGCATTGTGAAGACAAGGTTATGGAACACTATGTTACATGGGTCATGCAGGATTGTAATGACAAGGGCATGGACCATTGAGATGAGAAGGGCATCGAGCATTGTGATGACAAGTGTCATGGAGCTTTGTGATGACAAGGGCATTGAGCAATGTGATGAGAGTGTTCATGGAACATTGTGATGACAATGACATGGAGCACTGTGATGCCAAGGGTCATGGAGCTTTGTGATGACAAGTCATGGAGCATTTTGATGACAAGGGCATGGTGCATTGTGATGAGTAGGGCAGGGAGCATTTTGATGACCGGGTCATGCAACAATTTGATGAATAGTGTAATGGAATATTTTGATTGCAGGGGTTATAGTACATTGTGATGTCAGGGGTCTTGGAGCTTTGGGATGAAAAGGGTCATGGAGAATTTTGATGACAGGGGTCATGGAACATTGTGATGATAAGGGGATGTAGCAGTGTGATGACAGGGTCATGGAACATTGTGATTACAGGGGTGAGGGAGAATTGTGATGACTAGTGATGGAACACTCTGATATCTCTGGTGAGAGAGCATTTTGATGAGAAGTGCATGGAGCATTGTGATTACAAGGTTTATGGAGCATTGCAGTGACAAAGTTTTGGACCGTTGTGATGAAATGCACGTGGCACATTTTGAAGACAATGGTCATGGAGCACTGTTCTGAAAAAGACATGGAGCATTGTGATGACAAGTGTCACAGAGAATTGTGATGAAAATTTCATGGAGCATTGTGGTTACAAAGGTCACAGAGCCTTGTGATGACGCGGGCATGGACCATTGTGATGACAAACGTTATGAAGCATTGAGATGACTGGAGTCACGGAGCATTGTGATGACAAGGGTCATGGAGCATTGTGCTGAGAAAGGCATAGAGCATTGTGATAACAAGGGTCAAAGAGCATTGTGATGAAAATTTCATGGAGCATTGTGGTTAAAAACGTCACAGAGTCTGTTGATGGCGAGGGCATAAACCATTGTGATGACAAAGGTCATGAAGCATTGTGATGACTGGAGTCACGGAGCGTTGTGATGACAGGGGTAATGGAGCATTGTGATAACAAGGGCATGGAGCATTGTGATGACAAGGGCATGGAACATTGGTCTAATAAGTTTCATGGATTATTGCGATGACAGTTGGAATGGCGCATTGTGATGACAATGGCATGGAGCATTGTGATGACCAGGTCATGCAGTATTGTGAAGACAGGTGTCAGGGAGCATTGTGAAGACATATGTAATGGCCCATTGTGATGACAATGGCATGGAGCATTGTGATGCCTATTGTCATGGAGGATTCTGATGACAAATATAATGGAGCATTGTGATGACAATGGCTTGGAGCATTATGATGACAAAGTTCAAGGAGCATTGTGCTGACAAGTGCATGGAAAATTGTGATGACAAGTGTCATGGAGCATTCTGATGACAAGCTTGTGGACTATTTTGATGACAATGGCATGGAGCATTGTGATGAAAACGGCATGGGGAATTGTGATGAAAGAGGCATGGTGCCTTTTCGTGACAGGTTTCAAGGAGCATTCTGATGACAAATGTCAGGGAGCATTGTGATGACAAGTGTATTTAGAATTGTGATGACAAAGGTCAAGGAGCATTGCGATGAAACGGGCATGGAGTATTGTTTTGACAGGCATCATGGAGCGTTGTTATGACAGTGTTATGGAACACTGTGATCACAAGGGTTTGGAGCATTGTGATGACAGAGGTCATGGATCATTTTGATTTCAAGGAGCATGGAGCATTGTGATGACAAGGGCATGAAACTATGTGATCCCAAGGTTCATGGAGGATTGTGATGACAATGGAAGTGGAGTACTGTGATGACAAGCGCATAGAGCATTGTAATGACAAGTTCATGTAGCATTATGCTGACAAAGGCATGGAGCATTGGGATTACATATGTCATGGAGCACTGTGATGACAAGCGTCACGGAGCATTGTGTATACAGGGTTCATGGAGCATTGGGATGACAAGGGAATGGATCATTGTGATGACAAGGGCCTTGGAGCACTGGGCTGAAAATGTTCATGGAGTGTTGTGATGACAGGGTTCATGGAGCATTGTGATGTCTAGGGAATGGAGCAATGTGATGACAAGAGTCCCAGATCATTGTGTTGTCAGGTGTCATGGAGTGTTGTGATGACAGTGGTCATGGAGCATTGTGATGATATTGGCCAAGGAGCATTGTGATGAGTAGGTCGTGGAGCATTGGGCTGAAAATGTTCATGGATTATTGTGATGAGAGTTTGCTTGGATCATTGTGACGACAAGGGTATGGAACAGTATGTTACATGGGTCATGCAGGATTCTAATGACAAGGGCATGGAGCATTGAGATGAGAAATGCATCGTGCACTGTGATGACAAGTGTCATGGAGCTTTGTGATGACAAGGGCATGGAGCAATGTGATGAGTGGGTTCATGGAGCATTGTGATGACAATGACATGGAGCATTGTGATGCCAAGGGTCATGGAGCTTTGTGATGAAAAGTTATGGAGCATTCTGATGACAAGTGCATGGTGCATTGTGATGAGAAGTGCAGGGAGCATTTTGATGACCGCGTCATGCAGCAATTTGATGAATAGTGTAATGGAACATTTTGATTGCAGGGGTTATAGAAAATTGTGATGTCAGGGGTCTTGGAGCATTGTGATGACTAGGGCATGGAGCACTGTGATGAGAAGGTCATGGAGCATTCTGATGATATGTGTCATGGTGTTTTTTGATGACAAGGGCATGGAGTATTGTGATTACAGAGATCTTGGAGCATTGTGATGAAAAGGCCATGGATCATTGGGATGAAAAAGGCACGGAGCCTTGTCATGACAGGGTTTAAGGAGCATACTGTCGACCATTTTCAGGGAGCATTGTGATGACAAGTGTATTGATCATTGTGATGACAAAGATCATGGAGCATTGTGATGAGAAGACAATGGATAATTGTGATGATGAGCATCATGGGGTGTTGTGATGATAAGTGTTATGGAACATTGTGATCACAAGGGTTTGGAGCATTATGATGACAGAGGTCATGGAGAATACTGATTTCATTGTAATGACAATAGCCTGAAGCATTATGATGATGGGCATGGTGCACTGTGATGACAGGGTTCATGGAGCATTGATATGAAAAGGGACATTGAGCATTTTGTTTACAGGGGTCTTGGAGCATTGTGATGACAAGGGCATGGAGCATTGTGATGAGAAGGCCATGGAACTTTCTGATGACATGCGTCATGGAGCTTTGTAATGACAAGGGCATGGAGCATTGTGATTACAGCGGTCTTCAGCATTGTGATGACAAGTGTCATGGAACCTTGTGATGACTAGGCCGTGGAACATTGTGATGGCAGGTGTCATGGTGCATTGTTATGACAGGGGTAATGGAGCATGGTGATGAGAATGGCATGGAACATTGGTCTGAAATGTTTCATGGATTATTGTGATGAGAGTTTGCATGGAGCATTGTGATGACAAGGGTACGGAACACTATGTTACATGGGTCATGCAGGATTGTAATGACAAGGGCATGGACCATTGAGATGAGAAGGGCATCGAGCATTGTGATGACAAGTGTCATGGAGCTTTGTGATGACAAGGGCATTGAGCAATGTGATGAGAGGGTTCATGGAGCATTGTGATGACAATGACATGGAGCATTGTGATGCCAAGGGTCATGGAGTTTTGTGATGACATGTCATGGAGCATTTTGAAGACAAGGGCATGGTGCATTGTGATGAGAAGGGCAGGGAGCATTTTGATGACCGGGTCATGCAGCAATTTGATGAAACGTGTGATGGAACATTTTGATTGCAGGTGTTATAGAACATTGTGATGTCAGGGGTCTTGGAGCTTTGGGATGAAAAGGGTCATGGAGCATTTTGATGACAGGAGTCATGGAACATTGTGATGATAAGGGGATGTAGCATTGTGATGACAGGGTCATGGAACATTGTGATTACAGGGGTGAGGGAGAATTGTGATGACTAGTGATGGAACACTGTGATATCTCTGGTGAGAGAGCATTATGATGAGATGTGCATGAAGCATTGTGATTACATGGTTTATGGAGCATTGCAGTGACAAGGTTGTGGACCGTTGTGATGAAATGCGCGTGGCACATTTTGAAGACAATGATCATGGAGCATTGTTCTGACAAAGACATGGAGCATTGTGATGACAAGTGTCACAGAGAATTGTGATGAAAATTTCATGGAGAATTGTGGTTACAAAGGTCACAGAGCCTTGTGATGACGTGGGCATGGACCGTTGTGATGACAAACGTTATGAAGCATTGAGATGACTGGAGTCACGGAGCATTGTGATGACAAGGGTCATGGAGCATTGTGATGACATGTGTCATGGAGCATTGTGTTGACAAGCGCATGGAGCATTGTGATGACAAGGGTCATAGAGCATTGTGCTGAGAAAGGCATAGAGCATTGTGATGACAAGGGTCAAAGAGCATTGTGATGAAAAGTTCATGGAGCAATGTGGTTAAAAATGTCACAGAGACTGTTGATGGCGAGGGCATGAACCATTGTGATGACAAAGGTCATGAAGCATTGTGATGACTGGAGTCACGGAGCGTTGTGATGACAGGGGTCATGAAGCATTGTGATAACAAGGGCATGGAGCACTGTGATGACACGCGTCATGGAGCCTTGTGAGTACATGGTTCATGGAGCATTGGGATGACAACGGCATTGAACATTGGGATGAGAATGTCATGGAGCGTTCTGATGACATGCATCATGGAGCTTTGTGATGACAAGGGCATGGAGCATTGTGATTACAGGGGTCTTGGAGCACTGTGATGACAAGGGCATTGAACACTGGGATGAGAATGTCATGGAGCGTTCTGATGACATGCATCATGGAGCTTTGTGATGACAAGGGCATGGAGCATTGTGATTACAGGGGTCTTGGAGCACTGTGAGGAAAAGGGCATGTAACATTGTGATGAAGAAGGCATGGAGCCTTGTCATGACAGGGTTCAAGGAGCATACTGATGACAAGTGTCAGGGACCATTGTGATGACAAGTGTATTGAGCATTGTGATGAAAAATGTCATGGAGCATTGTGATTAGAAGACCATGGATAATTGTGATGACGAGCGTTATGGGGAGCTGTGATGATAAGTGTTAGGGAATATTGTGATCACAAGGATTTGGAGCATTGTGATGACAGAGGTCATAGAGCATTTTGATTTCATTGTGATGACAATAGCATGAAGCATTATGATGATGTGCATTGGTGTACTGTGATGACAGCGTTCATGTAGCATTGAGATGAAAAGGGGCATGGAGCAATATGATTACAGGAGTCTTGGATCATTGTGATGAAAAGGGCATGGAACATTGGTCTGAAATATTTCATGGATTATTGTGATGAGAGGGGGCAAGGAGCACTGTGATAACAAGGGCACGGAACACTGTGATACATGGTTCATGGAGGATTGTAATGACAAGCGCATGGAGCATTGTGAGAAGAATGGCATCGAGCATTGTGATGAAAAGCATCATGGATCCTGTGATGACAAGGGCTTGGAACAATGTGATGAGAGGTTTTTGGAGCATTGTGATGACAATGGCATGGAGCATTGTGATGCCAAGGGTCATGGAATTTTGTGCTGACAGAGGTCATGGAGCATTTTGATGACAAGGATGTGGTGAATCATCTTGTGAAGGGCAGGGAGCATTGTGATGACAGTGTCATGGAGCAATTTGATGAAAAGTGTCATGGAACATTTTGATGACAGGGGTTATGGAACATTGTGATGTCAGGAGTCATGGAACATTTTCATGATGGTGTTGTGGACCATTGTGATGACAGGGGAGTGTGTGTATTGTGATTACTAGTGAGGGAACATTTTGATATCATTCGTGAGAGAGCATTTTGATAAGAAGTGCATGGAGCATTGTGATGACAAGTATTATGGAGCATTGTGATGACAAGGTTGTGGAGCATTGTGATGACAAGCACATGGCGCATTGTGATAACATTGGTCATGGAGCACTGTGCTGACAAAGGCATGGAGCACTGTGATGACAAGGGTCAACGAGCATTGTGATGAAAATTTCATGGAGCATTTTGGTGACAAAGGTCACAGAGCCTTGTGATGACGAGGGCATGGATCATTGTGATGACCAAGGTCATGAAGCATTGTGATGACTGGAGTCACGGAGCATTGTAATGACAGGGGACATGGAGCATTTTGATGAAAAGGCAATGAGCATTGTGATGACAGGGGCATGGAGCATTGGCCTGACATGTTTCATGGATTATTGTGATGACAGTGGGCATGGTGCAATGTGATGACCAAGGCATGGAGCATTGTGATGAGAAGGTCATGGAGTATTTTGAAGACAGGTCTCAGGGAGCATTGTGATGACATATGTCATGGTCCATTGCGATGACAATGGAATGGAACATTGTGATGCCAAGTGTCATGGAGGATTGTGATGATAAATGTAATGGAGCATTTTGATGACAAGGGCTTGCAGCATTGTGATGACAAGGGACATGGAGCATTGTGATGACAAGGGCATGGAGCATTGTGAGGACAAGGGCCATTGAGAATTTTGATGACAAGTTCCTGAAGCATTGTGATGAGAAGCACATGGAGCTTCCTATGACAGGGGTCATGGAGCATTGCAATGACAAGTGCATAGAGAATTGTGATGGCAACTCATTTAACACGGTGATGAGAAGTGTCATGGAGCATAGTGACGCCAAGAACGAGGAGAATTGTGATGACAGGGGACATGGAGCATTGTTAAGACCAGGGCAAGGAGCATTGTGATGGCAAGACCGTGGAGCATTGTGATGAGAAGACCATAGATAATTGTGATGACGAGCGTCATGGAGCACTGTAATGACAAGGGGAATGGAGCATTGTGATGAGAGTGGCCATGGAGCATTGTGATGACAAGGGTCATGGAGCATTTTGATGAGAAGGGCGTGGAGCATTGTGATGAGAAGACCATGGATAATTGTGATGACGAGCGTCATGGAGCACAGTAATGACAAGGGGTATAGAGCATTGTGATGACAGTGGCCATGGAGCATTGTGATGACAAGTGTCATGGAGCATTCTGATGACAAGCTTGTGGAGTATTGTGACGACAATGGCATGGAGTACTGTGATGAAAAGAGCATGGAGCATTGTGATGATAAAGGCATGAAGCCATTTCATGATAGGTTTCAAGGAGCATTCTGATGACAAGTGTCAGGGAACATTGTGATGACAAGTGTATTGAGAATTGTGATGAAAAAGATCATGGAGCATTTTGACGAACAGGGCATAGAGTATTGTGATGACAGGCATCATGGAGCGTTGTGATGACAAGTGTTATGGAACATTGTGATCACAAGGGTTTGGAGCATTGTGATGATAGAAGTCATGGATCATTTTGTTGTCCAGGAGCATGGAGCATTGTGATGACAAGGGCATGAAGCAATGTGAACCCACGGTTCATGGAGGATTGTGATGACAATGGTAAGGGAGTATTGTGATGACAAGCAAATGGAGCATTTTGATGACAAGGTCATGTAGCCTTTTGCTTACACAGGCATGGAGCATTGTGATGATAAGGGTCATGGAGCACTGTGATGAGAAGCATCACGGATCATTGTGATTACAGGGGTCATGGATCATTGGGATGGCAAGGACATGGATCATTGTGATGACAAGTGTCATGGAGCATTGGGCTGAAAATGTTCATGGAGCATTGTGATGACTAGGGAATGGAGCATGTTGATGACAAGAGTCCAGGATCACTGTGTTGTCAGAGGTCATGGAGCGTTGTGATGTCAGTGGTCATGGAGCATTGTGATGATAGGGATCATGAAGCATTGTGATGAGAAGTTCCTGGAGAATTGGACTGAAAATGTTCAGGAAGTATTGTGAGGACAGGGGTCATGGAGCATTGTGATGACAAGGGAATGGAACACTGTGATGAAAAGTTCCTGGAGCATTGTGATGAGAAGACCAAGGAGCCTTTTAATAACAAGTCTCATGGAGCATTCTGATGAAAAGGGGCATGGAGTATTGTGATTACAGGGGTCTTGGAGCATTGTGATGACAAGGGCATGGAGCATTGTGATTACTGGTGTCTTGGAGCATTGTGATGAAATTGGCATGGATCATTGTTATGAAAATGGTATGGAGCCTTGTCATGTCAGGGTTCCAGGAGCATACTGATGACAAGTGTCAGGGAGCATTGTGATGACAAGTGTATAGAGCATTGTGATGACAAATGTCATGGAGCACTGTGATGAGAAGACCATGGATAATTGTGATGATGAGCGTCATGGGGCGATGTGATGATAAGTGTTATGGAACCTTGTGATCACAAGGATTTGGAGCATTGTGATGAGATAGATCATCGAATATTTTGATTTCACTGTGATGACAATAGCCTGAAGCATTATGATGATGGGCATGGTGCATTTTGATGACAGGGTTCATGGACCATTGAGATGCAAAGGGGCATGGAGCATTGTGATTAGAGGGTTCATGGAGCATTGTGATGACAATGGCATGGAACATTGAGATGCCAAGGGTCATGGAGCTTTGTGATGACAAAGGTCATGGAGCATTTTGATGACAAGGGCGTGGTACATTGTGATGAGAATGGCAGGGAGCATTGTGATGACAGGATCATAGAACAATTTGATGAAAAGTGTCATGGAATATTTTGATGACAGGGGTTATGGAACATTGTGATGTCAGGGGTCATGGAGCATTTTGATGAAAAGGATCATGGAGAATTATGATGACAGGCGTTATGGAACATTGTGATGTCAGGGGTCATTGAGCATTTTGAGGAAAAGTGTTATGGAGCATTTTGATGACAGGGGTTATGGAACATTGTGATGTCAGGGGTCATCAAACTTTTTGATGATATGTGCATGTAGCATTGCAAAGACAGAAGTCATGGAACATTGTGATGACAGGGGTGAGGGAGTATTGTGATGAATAATGATGTAACATTGTGATATCAGTGTTGAGAGAGCATTTTGATGAGAAGTGCATGGAGAATTGTGATGACATGTTTTATGGAGCATTGTGGTGACAAGATTGTGGAGCACTGTGATGATTAGTGCAGGGTGCATTGTGATGACATGGGTCATGGAGCATTGATCTGACAAGCGCATGGAGCATTTTGATGACAAGGGTCATGCAGCATTGTGCTGAGAAAGGCATAGAGCATTGTGATGACAAGGGGCAAAGAGCATTGTGATGAAAAGTTCATGGAGCATTGTGGTTAAATATGTCACAGAGACTGTTGATGACGAGAGCATGGACCATTGTGATGACAAAGGTCATGAAGCATTGTGAGGAATGGAGGCATGGAGCGTTGTGATGACAGGGGTCATGGAGCATTGTGATAACAAGGGCATGGAGCATAGTGATGACAAGGGAATGGAGCATTGGTCTAATAAGTTTCATGGATTATTGTGATGACTGTTGGAATGGCGCATTGTGATGACAAGGGCATGGAGCATTGTGATGACCAGGTCATGCAGTATTTTGAAGACAGGTGTCAGGGAACATTGTGATGACATATGTAATGGCCCATAGTGATGACAATGGCATGGATCATTTTGATGCCAAGAGTCCTGGAGGATTCTGATGACAAAGGTAATGGAGCATTGTGATGACAATGGCTTGGAGCATTGTGATGACAAGGGTCAGGGAGCATTGTGTTGACAGGTGCATGGAGAATTGTGATGAAAAGTGTCATGGAGTATTCTGATGACAAGCTTGTGGAGTATTTGATGAGAATGGCATGGAGCATTGTAATGAAAAAGGCATGGGACATTGTGATGACAAGTGTATTGTGAATTGTGATGACAAAGTTCATGGAGCTTTGTGATGAAAAGGACATGGAGTATTGTGATGACAGGCATCATGGAGCGTTGTGATGAAAAGTGTTATGGAACATTGTGATCACAAGGGTTTGGAGAATTGAGATGACAGAGGTCATGGATCATTTTGATTTCAAGGAGCATGGAGCATTGTGATGACAAGGGCATGAAGCAATGTGATCCCAAGGTTCATGGCGGACTGTGATGACAATGGTAATGGAGTATTGTGATGACAAGCGAATAGAGCATTGCAATGACAAGGTCATGTAGCCTTTTGCTGACACAGGCATGGAGCATTGTGATGACAGGTGTCATGGAGCACTGTGATGACAAGCGTCACGGAGCATTGTGAATACAGGGGTCATGGAGCTTTGGGATGACAAGGGCATGGATCATTGTGATGACAAGGGTCATGGAGCATTGAGCTGAAAATGTTCATGGAGTATTGTGATGACAGGGGTCATGGAGCATTGAGCTGAAAATGTTCATGGAGTATTGTGATGACAGGGGTCATGGAGCATTCTGATGAGAAGGTCATAGAGCATTGGGCTGAAAATATTCATGGAGTATTGTGATGACAGGGATCATGGAGCATTTTGATGACAAGTTCCTGGAGCACTTTTATGAGAAGACAATGGAGACTTGTGATGACAAGTCTCATGGAGCATTCTGATGAAAAGGGACAAGGAGCATTGTGATTACAGGGGTCTTGGAATATTGTGATGACAAGGGCATGGAGCATTGTGAGGAGAAGGCCATGGAGCATTCTGATGACATGCATCATTGAGTTTTGTGACGACAAGAGCATGGAGCATTGTGATTACAGGGGTCTTGGAGCATTGTGATGAAAAGGGCATGGATCATTGGGATGAAAAAGGCATGGAGACGTGTAATGACAGGGTTAATGGAGCATACTGATGACAAGTGTCAGGGAGCATTGTGATGACAAGTGTATTGAGCATTCTGATGACAAAGGTCATGGAGAATTGTGATGAGAAGACCATGGATAATTGTGATGATGAGCGTCATAGGGTTTTGTGATGATAAGTGTTATGGAACATTGTGATCACAAGGAATTGGAACATTGTGATGACAGAGGTCATGGGGCATATTGATTTCATTTTGATGACAATAGCCTGAAGCATTTTGATGATGGGCATGGTCCATTTTGATGACAGGGTTCATGGAGCATTGAGATGAAAAGACACATGGAGCATTTTGATTACAAGGGTATTGGAGCATTGTGATGACAAGGGAATGGAGCATTGTGGTGACAGGGCCATGGAACATTCTCATGACATGCGTCATGTACCTTTTTGATGAAAAGGGCATGGAGCATTTTGATTAGAGGGGTCGTGGAGCATTGTGATGACAAGTGTCATGGAGCCTTGTGATGACAAGGCCGTGGAACATTGTGATGGCAGGTGTCATGGAGCATTGTTATGACAGAGGTAAAGGAGCATTGTGATGAGAAGGGCATGGAGCATTGGTCTGAAATGTTTCATGGATTATTGTGATGAGAGTGGGCATAGAGCATTGTGATGATTAGGGCATGGAACACTGTGATACATGGGTCATGGAGAATTGTAATGACAAGGGCATGGGGCATTGTGATGAGAAGGGCATCGAGCACTGTGATGACAAGTGTCATGGAGCTTTGTGATGACAAGGGCATGGAGCAATGTGATGAGAGGGTTCATGGAGCATTGTGATGACAATGACATGGAGCATTGTGATGCCAAGGGTCATGGCGCTTTGTGATGACAAAGGTCATGGAGCATTTAATGATAAGTGCATGCTGCATTGTGATGAGAAGGGCAGGGAGTATTTTGATGACAGGGTCATGCAGCAATATGATGAAAAGTGTATTGGAACATTTTGATGACAGGGGTTATAGAATATTGTGATGTCAGGGGTCATGGAATATTGTGATGATAAAGGAATGTAGCATTGTGATGACAGGGGTCATGGGACATTGTGATTACAGGGGTAAGGGAGTATTGAGACGACTATTGATGGAACACTGTGATATCTCTGGTGAGAGAGCATTTTGATGAGCAGTGTATGGAGCATTTTGATTACAAGGTTTATGGAGCATTGCAATGACAAATATCTGGAACGTTGTGATGAAAAGTGAATGGCACTTTTTGATGACAAGGGTCATGGAATATTTTTCAGACAAAGGCAAGGAGCATTGTAATGACAATTGTCACGGATCATTGTGATGAAAATGGAATGGGGCATTGTGATGAAAAAGGCATGGAGCCTTTTCGTGACAGGGATCAAGGAGCATTCTGATGACAAGTGTCAGGGAGCATTGTGATGACAAGTGTACTGAGCATTGTGATGACAAAGTTCATGGAGCATTGTGATGAAAAGGGCATGGAATTTTGTGATGACAGGCATCATGGAGCGTTGTGATGACAAGTATTATGGAACATGGGGATCACAATGGTTTGGAGCATTGTGATGACAGAGATCAATGATCATTTTGATTTCAAGGACCATGGAGCATTGTGATGACAAGAGCATGAAGCAATGTGATCCTAAGGTTCATGGAGGATTGTGATGACAATGGAAATGGAGTATTGTGATGACAAGCGCATAGAGCATTGTAATGACAAGGTTATGTAGCATTTTGCAGACAAAGGCATGGAGCATTGTGATGACAGGTGTCATGGAGCACTGTGATGACAAGTGTCACGGAGCATTGTGAATAGAGGGGTCATGGAGCATTGGGATGACAAGGGCATGGATCTTTGTGATGACAAGGGTCATGGGGCATTGGGCTGAATATGTTCATGGAGTATTGTGATGACAGGCGTCATGGAGCATTGTGATGACAGAGGTCATGAAGAATTTTGATTTCATTGCACTGACAATATCCGGAAGCATTATGATGATGGGCATGATGCATTGTGATGACAGGGTTCATGGAGCATGGAGATGAAAAGGGGCATGGAGCATTGTGATTACAGGGATCTTGGAGCACTGTAATGACAAGGGCATCGAGCATTTTGATGAGAATGCCATGGAACATTCTGTGACATGTGTCATGGAGCTTTGTGATGACAAGGGAATAGAGCATTGTGATTACAGGGGTCTTGGAGCATTGTGATGACAAGTGTCATGGAGGCTTGTGATGACAAGGCTATGGAACATCGTGATGGAAGGGGTCATGGAGCATTGTTATGACAGGGGTAATGGAGCATTGTGATGAGAAGGGCATGGAGCATTGTGATTACAAGGTTTATGGAGCAATACCATGACAAATTTGTGGACCGTTGTGATGAAAAGCGCGTACCACATTGTGATGACAAGGTTCATGGAGCATTTTTCTGACAAAGGCATGGAGCATTTTGATGACAAGGGTCACGGAGCATTGTGATGAAAAGTTCATGGAGCATTGTGGTTATAAAGGTCACAGAGCCTTTTGCTGACGCGGGCATGGACCACTGTGATGACAAATGTTATGAAGCATTGTGATGACTGGAGTCACGGAGCATTGTGATGACAGGGGTCATGGAGCATTGTGATGACAAGGGCATGGAGCATTGTGGTGACAGGGGCATGGAGCATTGGTCTGACAAGTTTCATAGATTATTGTGATGACAGTGGACATGGTGAATTGTGATGACAAGGGCATGGATTATTGTGATGAGAAGGTCATGGAGTATTGTGAAGACGGGTGTCAGGGAGCATTGTGATGACATATGTCATGGTCCATTGCAATGACAATGGCAGGGAGCATTGTGATGCCAAATGTAATGGAGGATTTTGATGACAAATATAATGGAGCATTGTGATGACTAGGGCTTGGAGCATTATGATGACAAGGGCCATTGAGAATTTTCAAAACATGGTCGTGAAGCATTGTGATGACAAGGTCCTGGAGCATTGTGATGAGAAATCCATAGAGACTTGTGATGACAAATGTCATGGAGCATACTGATGAAAAGGGACATGGACCATTGTGATTACGGGGGTCTTAGAACATTGTGATGATATGGGCATGGAGCATTGTGAGGAGAAGGCCAAGGAGCATTCTGAAGACATGTTTCATTTAGCTTTGTGATGACAAGGGCATGTAGCATTGTGTTTCAAGGGGTCTTGGTGCATTGTGATGAAAAGGGCATGGATCATTGTGATGAAAAAGGCATGGAGCCATGTCATGACAGGGGTCAATAAGCATACAGACAACAAGTGTCAGGGAGAATTTTGATGACACGTGTATTGAGCATTGTGATGACAAAGGTCATGGAGCATTGTGATGAGAAGTCCATGGATAATTGTGATGACGAGTATCATGGGGCACTGTGAGGAGAAGTGTTATGGAACATTGTGATCACAACGGTTTGGAGCATTGTTATGACTGAGGTCTTGGAGCATTTTGATTTCATTGTGATGACAATAGCATGAAGCATTATGATGATCGGCATGGTGCATTGTGATGAGAGGTGTCTTGGAGCATTGTGATGAGAAGGCTCATGGAGCCTTGTGATGACAAGGCCACGGAACATCGTGATGGCGGGGGTCATGGAGAATTGTTATCACAGGGGTAATGGAGGACTGTGACGGCAAGGGCATGGAGCATTGTGATGAGAAGGCCATGGAGCATTCTGATGACATGTGTCATGGAGCTTTGTGATGACAAGGGCATGGAGCAATGTGATTAGAGTGTTCATGGAGCATTGTGATGACAATGACATGGAGCATTGTGATGCCAAGGGTAATGGATCTTTGTGATGACAATGGCCATGGAGCATTTTGATGACAAGGGCGTTGTGCATTGTGATGAGAATTGCAGGGATCATTGTGATGACAGGGTCATGGAGCAATTTGATGAAAAGTTTCATGGAACATTTTGATGACAGGTGTTATGGAACATTGTGATGTCAGTGGTCATGGAGCATTTTGATGAAAAGGGTCATGGAGCATTTTGATGACAGGGGTTATGGAGCATTGTGATGTCAGGGGTCATCGAACATTGTGATGATAAGTGCATGTGGCATTGTGATGACAGGAGTCATGGAACATTGTGATAACAAGGGTGAGGGAGTATTCAGACGAATAGTGATGTAACATTGGGATATCTGTGGTGAGAGAGCATTTTGATGAGAAGTGCATGGAGCATTGTGATGCCAAGGTTTATGGAGCATTGTGATGACCAGATTGTGGAGCACTGTGATGACAAGCACATGGTTCATTTTGAGGACATGTGTCATGGCGCGTCGTGCTGACAAGCGCATGGAGCATTGTGATGACAAGCGTCATGGAGCATTGTGCTGAGAAAGGCATAGAGCATTGTGATGACAAGAATCAAAGAGCTTTGTGATGAAAAGTTCATGGAGCATTGTGATGACAAGGGTCATGGAGCATTGTGATGACAAGGGCATGGAGCATTTGTCTAATAAGTTTCATGGATTATTGCGATGACTGTTGGAATGGTGCATTGTGGTGACAAGGGCATGGAGCATTGTGATGACCAGGTCATGCAGTATTGTGAAGACTGGTGTCAGGGAGCATTGTGTTGACATATGTAATGGCCCATTGTGATGACAATGGCATGGAGCATTGTGATGACAAGTGTCATGGAGGATTCTGATGACAAAGGTAATGGAGCATTGTGATGACAATGGCTTGGTGCATTGAGATGACAAGGTTCAGGGAGCATTGTGCTGACAAGTGCATGGAGAATTGTGATGACAAGGGTCATGGAGCATTCTCATGACAAGCTTGTGGCGTATTTTCATGACAGTAACGTGGAGCATTTTGATGAAAACGGCATGGGGCATTGTGTTGAAAAAGGCATGGAGCCTTTTCGTGACAGGGTTCAAGGAGCATTCTGACGACAAGTATCAGGGAGCATTGTGATGACAAGTGTATTGAGAATTGTGATGACAAATGTCATGGAGCATTGTGATGAAAAGTGCATGGAGTATTGTGATGACAGGCATCATGGAGCATTGTGATGACAAGTGTTATGGAACATTGTGATCACAAGGGTTTGGAGCATTGTGGTGACAGTGGTCATGAATCATTTTGATTTCAAGGAGCATGGAGCATTGTGATAACCAGGGCATGAAGCAGTGTGATACCAAGATTCATGGAGGATTGTGATGACAATGGTAAAGGAGTATTGTGATGACAAGCGCATAGAGCATTTTAATGACAAGTTCATGTAGCATTTTGCTGACAAAGTCATGGAGTATTGTGATGACAGGTGTCATGGAGCACTGTGATGACAAGCGTCACGGAGCATTGTGAATACATGGGTCATGGAGCATTGGGATGACAAGGGCATGGAGCATTGTGATGACACGTTTCATGGAGCACTGTGATCACAAGCGTCACGGAGAATTGTGAATACAGGGGTCATGGAGCATTGGGATGACAGAGGTCATGGAGAATTTTGATTTCATTGTGCTGACAATAGCCGGAAGCTTTAAGATGAAGGGTATGATGCATTGTGATGACAGGGTTCATGGAGCATTTAGATAAAATGGGGCATGGAGCATTGTGATTACAGTGGTCTTGGAGCACTGTAATGACAAGGGCATGGAGCATTTTGATGCGAAGTCCATCGAACATTCTGATGACATGTGTCATGGAGCTTTGTGATGACAAAGGCATGGAGCATTTTGATTAGAGTGGCCTTGGAGCATTGTGATGACAAGTGTCATGGATCCTTGTGATCACAAGTCCGTGGAACATTGTGATGACAGGGGTCATGGAGCGTAGTTATGACAGGGGTAATGGAGCATTGTGATGAGAAGGGCATGGAGAATTGTGATTACAAGGTTTATGGAGCATTGCTATGACAAATTTGTGGACCGTTGTGATGAAAAGTGCTTGGCCCATTGTGATGACAAAGGTCATGGAGCATTTTTCTGACAAAGGCATGGAGCATTGTGATGACAAGGATCACGGAGCATTTTGATGAAAAGTTCATGCAGCATTGTGGTTACCAAGGTCACAGATAGTTGTGATGACGCTGGCATGGACAATTGTGATGACAAATGTTATGAAGCATTGTGGTGACTGGTGTCACGGAGCATTGTAATGACAGGCGTCATGGAGTACTGTGATGACAAAGGCATGGAGCATTGTGATGACAGGTGTCATGGAACACTGTGATGACAAGCGTCACGGAGCATTTTGAATACAGGGTTCATGGAGCTTTGGGATGACAAGGTCTTGGAGGATTTTGATGGCAGGTGTCATGGAGCACTGTGATGACAATCGTCACGGAGCATTGGTAATACAGGGGTCATGGAGCATTGGGATGACAAGGGCATGGTTCATTGTGATGACAAGGGTCATGGAGCATTGGGCTGAAAATGTTCATGGAGTATTGTGATGACAGGGGTCATGGAGCATTGTGATGACAGAGGTCATGGAGCATTTTGATTTCATTTTGATGACAATAGCATGAAGCATTTTGATGATGGGCATGGTGCATTGTGATGACAGGGTTCATGGATCATTGAGATGAAAAGGGGCATGGAGCATTGTGATTACAGGGTTCTTGGATTGTTGTGATAAGAATGGTCATGGAGCCTTGTGATGACAAGGCCATGGAACATCGTGAGGGCAGGGGTCATGGAGCATTTTTATGACTGGGGTAATGGAGCATTGTGATGGCAAGGGCATGGAGCATTGTGATGACTAATTTTATGGAGCACTGTGATGACAAGATTGCAGAGCACTGTGATTACAAGCGCATGGTGCATTGTGATGACATGTGTCATTGAGCACTGTGCTGACAATCGCATGGGGCATTGTGATGACAAGGGTCAAAGAGCATTGTGATTAAAAGTTCATGGAGCATTGTGGTTAAACATGTCACAGAGACTGTTGATGACGAAGGCATGGACTAGTGTGATGAAAAAGGTCATGAAGCATTGTGATTACTGGAGTCACGGAGCATTGTGATGACAGGGGTCATGGAGTATTGTGATAACTAGGGCATGCAGCATTTTGATGACAAGGGCATGGAACATTGGTCTAATATGTTTCATGGATAATTGTGATGACACTTGGAATGGCACGTTGTGATGACAAGGGCATGGAGTATTGTGATGACCAGGTCATGGAGTATTGTTAAGACAGGTGTCAGGGAGCATTGTGATGACATATGAAATGGCCCATTGTGATGACAATGGCATGGAGCATTGTGATGCCAAGTGTCATGGAGGATTCTGATGACAAAGGTAATGGAGCATTGTGATGACAATGGCTTGGAGAATTGTGATGACAAGGGTCAGGGAGCATTGTGCTGACAAGTGCATGAATAACTGTGATAACAAGGGTAATGGAGCATTCTGATGACAAACTTGTGGTGTATTTTGATGACAATGGCATGGAACATTGTGATGAAAACGGCATGGAGCATTGTGATGAAAAAGGCACGGAACGTTTTCGTGACAGGGTACAAGGAGAATTCTAATGAGAAGTGTCAGAGAGCATTGTGATGACAAGTGTATTTAGAATTGTGATGACAATGTCATGGAGCATTGTGATGAAAAGGATATGGAGTATTGTGATGACAGGCATCATGGAGCGTTGTGCTGACAAGTGTTATGGAACATTGTTATCAGAAGATTTTGGAGCATTGTGATGACAGTGTTCATGGATCATTTTGATTTCAAGGAGCATGGAGCATTGTGATGACAAGGGCATGAACCAATGTGATCCCAAGGTTCATTGAGGATTGTGATGACAATGGAAAAGGAGTATTGTGATGACAAGCGCATACAGCATTGTAATGACACAGTCATGTAGCATTTTGCTGACAAGGCATGGAGCAGTGTGATGACATGTGTCATGAAGCACTGTGATGACAAGCGTCACGGAGCATTGTGAATACATGGGTCATGGAGCATTGTGATGTCTAGGGAATGGAGCATTGTGCTGACGAGGTCCTTGAGCATTGTGATGAGAAGACCATGGAGACTTGTGATGAGAAGTCTCATGGAGCATTCTGATGAAAAGGGGCATGGAACATTGTGATTACAGGGGTCTTGGAGCTTTGTGATGACTAGGGCATGGAGCATTTTGATGAGAAGGCCATGGAGCATTCTGATGACATGTGTCATGGAGCTTTTTAATGACAAGGGCATGGAGCATTGTGAATACAGGGATCTTGGAGCATTGTGATGAAAAGGGCATGGATTATTGTGATGAAAAAGGCATGGAGCCTTGTCATGACAGGGTTCAAGGAGCATTTTTACGACAAGTGTCAGGGAGCATTGTGATGACAAGTGTATTGAGCATTGTGATGACAAATATCATGGAGCATTGTGATGAGAAGACCATGGATAATTGTGATGATGAGCGTCATGGGGTGTTGTGATGATAAGTGTTAAGGAACATTGTGATCACAAGGGTTTGGAGTATTATGATGACAGAGGTCATGGAGAATATTCATTTCATTGTGATGACAATAGCCTGAAGCATGATGATGTTGGGCATGTTGCATTGTGATGACAGGGTTCATGGAGCATTGAGATGAAAAGGGGTATGGAGTATTGTGTTTACAGGGTTCTTGGAGCATTGTGATGACAAGGGCATGGAGCACTGTGATGAGAAGGCCATGGAACATTCTGATGACATGCGTCATGGATCTCTGTGATGAAAAGGGCATGGAGCTTTGTGATTACAGGGTCTTCAGCATTGTGAGGACAAGTGTCATGGAACCTTGTGATGACTACGCCGTGGAACATTGTGATGGCAAGGGTCAAGGTGCATTGTTAGGACAGGGGTAATGGAGCATTTTGTTGACAAGGGCACGGAATACTGTGATACATGTGTCATGCAGGATTGTAATGACCAGAGCATGGAGCATTGTGATGATAAGGCACGGAATACTGTGATACATGTGTCATGCAGGATTCTAATGAACAGGGCATGGAGCATTGTGATGAGAAGGGCATTGAGCATTGTGATGACAAGTGTCATGGAGCTTTGTGATGACAAGGGTATGGAGCAATGTGATGAGAGGGTTCATGGAGCATTGTGATGACAATGACATGGAGCATTGTGATGTCAAGGGTCATGGAGCTTTGTGATGACAAATGTCACGGAGCATTTTGATGCCAAGGGCATGGTGCATTGTGATGAGAATGGCAGGGAGCATTTTGATGACTGGGTCATGCAGCAATTTGATAAAGAGTGTAAGGGAACATTTTGATGCCAGGGGTTATAGAATATTTTGATGTCAGGGTTCTTGGAGCTTTGGTTTGAAAAGGGTCATGGAGCATTTAGATGACAGGGGTTATGGAACATTGTGAAGTCAGGGGTCATGGAACATTGTGATGATAAGGGGATGTAGCATTGTGATGACAGGTTCATGGAACATTGTGATTACAGGGGTGAGGGAGTATTGTGATGACTAGTGATGGAACATTGTGATATCTCTTTTGAGAGAGCATTTTGATGAGAAGTGCATGGACCATTGTGATTACAAGGTTTATGGAACATTGCAATGACAAGGTTGTGGACCGTTGTGATGAAATGTGTGTGGCACATTTTGATGACAATTGTCATGGAGCATTGTTCTGACAAAGACGAGGAGCATTGTGATGACAATGGTCACAGAGAATTGTGATGAAAAGTTCATGGAAGGACTTCCAGGTAAGATGGCGGAAGAGTAAGACGCGGAGATCACCTTCCTCCCCACGGATACACCAGAAATACAGCTACACGTGGAACAACTCCTACAGAACACCTACTGAACGCTGGCAGAAGACCCCAGACTTCCCAAAAGGCAAGAAACTCCCCACATACCTGGGTAGGGCAAAGCGGAGAGATCCCCACACACAGGATCGGTGCCGAGCGGCACTCACCAGCCTGAGAGGCTAGTCTGCTCGCCCGCCGGGGCGCGCAGCGCTGGAAGCTGAGGCTCGGGCTTCGGTCAGAGCGCAGAGAGAGGACTGGGGCTGGCGGCGAGAACTCAGCGTGAAGGGGGCTAATGTGCCACAGCTAGCCGGCAGGGAGTCCAGGAAAACTCTGGAGCTGCCGAAGAGGCAAGAGACTTTTTCTTCCCTCTTGGTCTCCTGGTGCGTGAGGAGAGGGGATTAAGAGCGCTGCTTAAAGGGGCTCCACAGACGGGCGCGAGTCGCGACTGAAAGCGCGGAGCCCAGTGACGGGCGTGGGACGCTGGGGCTGCTGCTGCTGCCGCCAAGAAGCCTGTGTGCGAGCGCAGGTCACTGCCCACACCGCCCTTCCGGGAGCCTGTGCAGCCCGCCACTGCCAGGGTCCCGGGATCCAGGGGCGGCTTCCCTGGGAGAACGCACGGCGTGCCTCGGGCTGGTGCAAAGTCACGCCGACCTCTGCCGCTGCAGGCTCGCCCCGCACTCCGTCCCCCTCACTCCCGCCCGGCCTGAGTGAGCAAGAGTCCCCTAAGTGGCTGCTCCTTTAACCCTGTCCTGTCTGAGCGAAGAACAGACGCCCTCCGGCGACCTACATGCAGAGGCGGGGCCAAATCCAAAGCTGAGACCCAGGAGCTGTGAGAAAAATGAAGAGAAAGGGAAACCTCTCCCAGCAGCCTCAGAAGCAGCGGATTAAAGCTCCACAATCAACTTGATGTACCCTGCATCTGTGGAATACATGAATAGACAACACATCATCCCAAATTGAGGAGCCCAGAGTCAGAGCTGTGCCTCTGAGGTGGGAGGGCCAACTTCAGGACACTGGTCCACAAGAGACCTCCCAGCTCCACATAATATCAAACGGCAAAAATCTTCCAGAGATCTCCATCTCAACACCAGCACCCAGCTTCACTCAACGACCAGCAAGCTACAGTGCTGGACACCCTATGCCAAACAACTAGCAAGACAGGAACACAACGCCACCCATTAGCAGAGAGGTGGCCTAAAATCATAAAATGTCCGCAGACACCCCAAAACACACCACCAGACCTGGACCTGCCCACCAGAAAGACAAGATCCAGCCTCATCCACCAGAACACAGGCACTAGTCCCCTCCACCAGGAAGCCTACACAACCCACTAAACCAACCTTAGCCACTGGGGACAGACACCAAAATCAACGGGAACTACGAACCTGCAGCCTGCAAAAAGGAGACCCCAAACACAGTAACATAAGCAAAATGAGAAGGCAGAAAAACACACAGCAGGAGAAGGAGCAAGATAAAAACCCACCAGACCTAACAAATGAAGAGGTAATAGGCAGTCTACCTGAAAAAGAATTCAGAATAATGATGGTAAAGATGATCCAAGATTCTATTTCCCAGATCCAAAATCTTGGAAATAGAATAGACAAAATGCAAGAAACAGTTAACAAGGACCTAGAAGAACTAAAGATGAATCAAGCATCGATTAAAAACACAATACATGAAATAAAAAATACTCTAGATGGGATCAATAGCAGAATAACTGAGGCAGAAGAACGGATAAGTGAGGTGGAAGATAAAATAGTGAAAATAACTGCTGCAGAGCAAAATAAAGAAAAAAGAATGAAAAGAACAGAGGACAGTCTCAGAGACCTCTGGGACAACATTAAACGCACCAACATTCGAATTATAGGGGTTCCAGAAGAAGAAGAGAAAAAGAAAGGGACTGAGAAAATGTTTGAAGAGATTATAGTTGAAAACTTCCCTAATATGGGAAAGGAAATAGTTAATCAAATCCCAGAGGGACAGAGAGTCCCATATTAATCAAACTGTCAAAAATTAAACACAAAGAAATCATATTAAAAGCAGCAAGGCAAAAACAACAAATAACACACAAGGGAATCCCCATCAGGATAACAGCTGATCTCTCAGCAGAAACTCTACAAGCCAGAAGGGAGTGGAAGGACATAATTAAAGTGATGAAGGAGAAAAACCTGCAACCAAGATTACTCTACCCAGCAAGGATCTCATTCAGATTTGAGGGAGAAATCAAAACGTTTACAGACAAGCAAAAGCTGAGAGAGTTCAGCACCACCAAACCAGCTTTACAACAAATGCTAAAGGAACTTCTCTAGGCAAGAAACACAACAGAAGGAAAAGACCTACAATAAAGAACCCAAAACAATTAAGAAAATGGGAATAGGAACATACATATCGATAATTACCTTAAATGTAAATGGGCTAAATGCTCCCACCAAAAGACACAGATTGGCTGAATGGATACAAAAACAAGACCCATATATATGCTGTCTACAAGAGACCCACTTCAGACCTAGAGACACATACAGACTGAAAGTAAGGGGATGGAAAAAGATATCCCATGCAAATGGAAACCAAAAGAAAGCTGGAGTAGCAATTCTCATATCAGACAAAATAGACTTTAAAATAAAGACTACTAGAAGAGACAAAGAAGGACACTACATAATGATCAAGGGATCGATCCAAGAAGAAGATATAACAATTGTAACTATTTATGCACCAAACATAGGAGCACCTCAATACATAAGGCAAATACTAACAGCCATAAAAGGAGAAATAGACAGTAACACACTCAGAGTAGGGGACTTTAACACCGCACTTTCTCCAATGGACAGATCATCCAAAATGAAAATAAATAAGGAAACACAAGCTTTAAATGATACATTAAACAAGATGGACTTAATTGATATTTATAGGACATTCCATCCAAATACAACAGAATACAAATTTTTCTCAAGTGCTCATGGAACATTCTCCAGGATAGATCATATCTTGGGTCACAAATCAAGCCTTGGTAAATGTAAGAAAATTGAAATTGTATCAAGTATCTTTTCCGACCACAATGCTATGAGACTAGATATCAATTACAGGAAAAGAGCTGTAGAAAATACAAACACATGGAGGCTAAACAATACACTACTTAATAACAAAGTGATCACTGAAGAAATCAAAGAGGAAATTTAAAAATACCTAGAAACAAATGACAATGGAGACACGACGACCCAAAACCTATGGGATGCAGCAAAAGCGGTTCTAAGAGGGAAGTTTATAGCAATACAATCCCACCTTAACAAACAGGAAACATCTCGAATAAACAACCTAACCTTGCACCTAAAGCAATTAGAGAAAGAAGAACAAAAACATCCCAAAGTTAGCAGAAGGAAAGAAATCATAAAAATCAGATCAGAAATAAATGAAAAAGAAATGAAGGAAACGATAGCAAAGATCAATAAAACTAAAAGCTGGTTCTTTGAGAAGATAAACAAAATTGATAAACCATTAGCCAGACTCATCAAGAAAAAAAGGGAGAAGACTCAAATCAATAGAATTAGAAATGAAAAAGGAGAAGTAACAACTGACACTGCAGAAATACAAAAGATCATGAGAGATTACTATAAGCAACTCTATGCCAATAAAATGGACAACCTGGAAGAAATGGACAAATTCTTAGAAATGCACAACCTGCCAAGACTGAACCAGGAAGAAATAGAAAATATGAACAGACCAATCACAAGCACTGAAATTGAAACTGTGATAAAAAATCTTCCAACAAACAAAAGCCCAGGACCAGATGGCTTCACAGGCGAATTCTATCAAGCATTTAGAGAAGAGCTAACACCCATCCTTCTGAAACTCTTCCAAAATATAGCAGAGGGAGGAACACTCCCAAATTCATTCTACGAGGCCACCATCACCTTGATACCAAAACCAGACAAGGATGTCACAAAGAAAGAAAACTACAGGCCAATATCACTGATGAACATAGATGCAAAAATCCTCAACAAAATACTAGCAAACAGAATCCAACAGCACATTAAAAGGATCATACAACATGATCAAGTGGGGTTTATTCCAGGAATGCAAGGATTCTTCAATATACGCAAATCAATCAACGTGATACACCATATTAACAAATTGAAGGAGAAAAACCATATGATCATCTCAATAGATGCAGAGAAAGCTTTCGACAAAATTCAACACCCATTTATGATAAAAACCCTGCAGAATGTAGGCATAGAGGGAACTTTCCTCAACATAATAAAGGCGATATATGACAAACCCACAGCCAGCATCGTCCTCAATGGTGAAAAACTGAAACCATTTCCACTAAGATCAGGAACAAGACAAGGTTGCCCACTCTCACCACTCTTATTCAACCTAGTTTTGGAAGTTTTAGCCACAGCAATCAGAGAAGAAAAGGAAATAAAAGGAATCCATATTGGAAAAGAAGAAGTAAAGTTGTCACTGTTTGCAGATGACATGATACTATACATAGAGAATCCTAAAGATGCTACCAGAAAACTACTAGAGCTAATCAATGAATTTGGTAAAGTTGCAGGATACAAAATTAATGCACAGAAATCTCTGGCATTCCTATATACTAATGATGAAAAATCTGAAAGTGAAATCAAGGAAACACTCCCATTTACCATTGCAACAAAAAGAATAAAATATCTAGGAATAAACCTACCTAAGGAGACAAAAGACCTGTATGCAGAAAATTATAAGACACTGATGAAAGAAATTAAAGATGATACAAATAGATGGAGAGATGTACTGTGTTCTTGGATTGGAAGAATCAACATTGTGAAAATGACTCTACTACCCAAAGCAATCTACAGATTCAATGCAATCCCTATCAAATTACCACTGGCATTTTTCACAGAACTAGAACAAAAAATTTCACAATTTGTATGGAAACACAAAAGACCCCGAATAGCCATAGCAATCTTGAGAACGAAAAATGGAGCTGGAGGAATCAGGCTCCCTGACTTCAGACTATACTACAAAGCTACAGTAATCAAGACACTATGGTACTGGCACAAAAACAGAAAGATAGATCAATGGAACAGGATAGAAAGCCCAGAGATAAACCCACGGACATATGGTCACCTTATCTTTGATAAAGGAGGCAGGAATGTACAGTGGAGATAGGACAGTCTCTTCAATAAGTAGTGCTGGGAAAACAGGATAGGGACATGTAAAAGTATGAGATTAGATCACTCCCTAACACCATACACAAAAATAAGCTCAAAATGGATTAAAGACCTAAATGTAAGGCCAGACACTCTCAAACTCTTAGAGGAAAACATAGGCAGAACACTCTATGACATAAATCACAGCAAGATCCTTTTTGACCCACCTCCTAGCGAAATGGAAATAGGGACAAAAATAAACACATGGGACCTAATGAAACTTCAAAGCTTTTGCACAGCAAAGGAAACCATAAACAAGACCAAAAGACAACCCTCAGAATGGGAGAAAATATTTGCAAATGAAGCAACTGACAAAGGATTAATCTCCAAAATTTATAAGCAGCTCATGCAGCTCAATAACAAAAAAACAAACAACCCAATCCAAAAATGGGCAGAAGACCTAAATAGACATTTCTCCACAGAAGATATACAGACTGCCAACAAACACATGAAAGGATGCTAAACATCTTTACTCATTAGAGAAATGCAAATCAAAACTACAATGAGATATCATCTCACACCAGTCACAATGGCCATCATCAAAAAATCTAGAAACAATAAATGCTGGAGAGGGTGTGGAGAAAAGGGAACACTCTTGCACTGCTGGTGGGAATGTGAATTGGTACAGCCGCTATGGAGAACGGTATGGAGGTTCCTTAAAAAACTACAAATAGAACTACCATATGACCCAGCAATTCCACTACTAGGCATATACCCTGAGAAAACCATAATTCAAAAAGAGACATGTACCAAAATATTCATAGCAGCCCTATTTACAATAGCCCGGAGATGGAAACAACCTAAGTGTCCATCATTGGATGAATGGATAAAGAAGATGTGGCACATATATACAATGTAATATTACTCAGCCATAAAAAGAAATGAAATTGAGCTATTTGTAATGAGGTGGATAGACCTAGAGTCTGTCATACAGAGTGAAGTAAGTCAGAAAGAGAAAGACAAATACTGTATGCTTACACATATATATGGAATTTAAGAAAAAAATGTCATGAAGAACATAGGGGTAAGACAGGAATAAAGACACAGACCTACTAGAGAATGGACTTGAGGATATGGGGAGGGGGAAGGGTAAGCTGTGACAAAGTGAAAGAGCGGCATGGACATATATACACTACCAAACGTAAGGTAGATAGCTAGTGGGAAGCAGCCGCATAGCACAGGGAGATCAGCTCGGTGCTTTGTGACCGCCTGGAGGGGTGGGATAGGGAGGGTGGGAGGGAGACGCAAAACGGAGGGGATATGGAAACATATGTATATGTATAACTGATTAAATTTGTTATAAAGCAAAAAATTAAAAAAAAAACTGGAAAAAAAAGAATGAGAGTTTAAAAAAAAAGACTTTTAAACAAGCCGTTTGTCATACAAGAAATTGAAGTAGGAACTAGAAAATAGTCTTATCTAAATGAAAATGGGAATACATCTTTTTTTTTTTTTTTTTTTTTTACATTTTAAAAATTACATTAAAATTTTTATTTCAATTTAATTTTTATTTTATATTGGAGTATAGTTGATTTACAATGTTGTGTTAGTTTCAGGTTTACAGCAAAGTGATTCAGTTACACATATACATATATCCATTCTTTTTTTTTTTTTGTCTGCCTTCTTTTTTTTTTTTCTTTTTATTAGTTTCTGCTTTATAACAAAGTGAATCAGTCATACATATACATCTGTTCCCACATCCCTTCCCTCATGCATCTCCCTCCCTCCCACCCTCCCCATCCCACCCCTCCAGGCGGTCACAAAGCACCGAGCTGATCTCCCTGTGCTCTGCGGCTGCTTCCCACTATCTATCTACCCTATGTTTGGTAGTGTACATATGTCCATGCCTCTCTTTCGCTTTGTCACAGCTTACCCTTCCCCCTCCCCATATCCTCAAGTCCATTCTCAAGTAGGTCTGTGTCTTTATTCCCGTTTTACCCCTAGGTTCTTCATGACATTTTTTTTTTAAATTCCGTATATATGTGTTAGCATACGGTATTTGTCTTTCTCTTTCTGACTTACTTCACTCTGTATGACAGACTCTAGGTCTATCCACCTCATTACAAATAGCTCAGTTTCATTTGTTTTTATGGCTGAGTAATATTCCATTGTATATATGTGCCACATCTTCTTTATCCATTCATCCGATGATGGACACTTAGGTTGTTTCCAGCTCCGGGCTATTGTGAATAGAGCTGCGATGAACATTTTGGTACATGTCTCTTTTTGAATTATGGTTTTCTCAGGGTATATGCCCAGTAGTGGGATTGCTGGGTCATATGGTAGTTCTATTTGTAGTTTTTTAAGGAACCTCCATACCGTTCTCCATAGTGGCTGTACCAATTCACATTCCCACCAGCAGTGCAAGAGTGTTCCCTTTTCTCCACACCCTCTCCAGCATTTATTGTTTCTAGATTTCTTGATGATGGCCATTCTGACTGGTGTGAGATGATATCTCATTGTAGTTTTGATTTGCATTTCTCTAATGATTAATGATGGTGAGCATTCTTTCATGTGTTTGTTGGCAGTCTGTATATCTTCTTTGGAGAAATGCCTATTTAAGTCTTCTGCCCATTTTTGGATTGGGTTGTTTGTTTTTTTGCTATTGAGCTGCATGAGCTGTTTATAAATTTTGGAGATTAATCCTTTGTCAGTTGCTTCATTTGCAAATATTTTCTCCCATTCTGAGGGTTGTCTTTTGGTCTTGTTTATGGTTTCCTTTGCTGTGCAAAAGCTTTGAAGTTTCATTAGGTCCCATTTGTTTATCTTTGTTTTTATTTCCATTTCTCTAGGAGGTGGGTCCAAAAGGATCTTGCTGTGATTTATGTCATAGAGTGTTCTACCTATGTTTTCCTCTAAGAGTTTGATAGTTTCTGGCCTTACATTTAAGTCTTTAATCCATTTTGAGCTTATTTTTGTGTATGGTGTTAGGGAATGATCTAATCTCAAAGTTTTACATGTCCCTGTCCAGTTTTCCCAGCACCACTTATTGAAGAGGCTGTCCTTTCTCCACTGTACATTCCTGCCTCCTTTATCAAAGATAAGTTGGCCATATGTGCGTGGGTTTATCTCTGGGCTTTCTATCCTGATCCACTGATCTATCTTTCTGTTTTTATGCCAGTACCACACTGTCTTGATTACTGTAGCTTTGTAGTATAGTCTGAAGTCAGGGAGCCTGATTCCTCCAGCTCCGTTTTTCGTTCTCAAGATTGCTTTGGCTATTCGGGGTCTTTTGTTTTTCCAAACAAATTTGGAAATTTTTTGTTCTAGTTCTGTGAAAAATGCCAGTGGTAGTTTGATAGGGATTGCATTGAATCTGTAGATTGCTTTGGGTAGTAGAGTCATTTTCACAATATTGATTCTTCCAATCCAGGAGCATGGCATATCTCTCCATCTATTTGTATCATCTTTAATTTCTTTCATCAGTGTCTTATAATTTTCTGCATACAGGTCTTTTGTCTCCTTAGGTAGGTTTATTCCTAGATATTTTATTCTTTTTGTTGCAATGGTAAATGGGAGTGTTTTCTTGATTTCATTTTCAGATTTTTCATCATTAGTGTACAGGAATGCCAGAGATTTCTGTACATTAATTTTGTATCCTGCTACTTTACCAAATTCATGGATTAGCTCTAGTAGTTTTTTGGTAGCATCTTTAGGATTCTCTATGTATAGTATCATGTCATCTGCAAACAGTGACAGCTTTACGTCTTCTTTTCCGATTTGGATTCCATTTATTTCCTTTTCTTCTCTGATTGCTGTGGCTAAAACTTCCAGAACTATGTTGAATAAGAGTGGTGAGAGTGGGCAGCCTTGTCTTGTTCCTGATCTTAGAGTAAATGGTTTCAGTTTTTCACCATTGAGGACAATGTTGGCTGTGGGTTTGTCATATATGGCCTTTATTATGTTGAGGAAAGTTCCCTCTATGCCTACTTTCTGCAGGGTTTTTATCATAAATGGGTGTTGAATTTTGTCGAAAGCTTTCTCTGCATCTATTGAGATGATCATATGGTTTTTCTCCTTCAACTTGTTAATATGGTGTATCACATTGATTGATTTGCGTATATTGAAGAATCCTTGCATTCCTGGAATAAACCCCACTTGATCATGGTGTATGATCCTTTTAATGTGCTGTTGGATTCTGTTTGCTAGTATTTTGTTGAGGATTTTTGCATCTATGTTCATCAGTGATATTGGCCTGTAGTTTTCTTTCTTTGTGACATCCTTGCCTGGTTTTGGTATCAAGGTGATGGTGGCCTCGTAGAATGAGTTTGGGAGTGTTCCTTCCTCTGATATTGTTTGGAAGAGTTTGAGAAGGATGGGTGTTAGCTCTTCTCTAAATGTTTGATAGAATTCGCCTGTGAAGCCATCTGGTCCTGGGCTTTTGTTTGTTGGAAGATTTTTAATCACAGTTTCAATTTCAGTGCTTGTGATTGGTCTATTCATATTTTCTATTTCTTCCTGAGTCAGTCTTGGCAGGTTGTGCATTTCTAAGAATTTGTCCATCTCTTCCAGGTTGTCCATTTTATGGGCATAGAGTTGCTTATAGTAATCTCTCATGATCTTTTGTATTTCTGCAGTGTCAGTTGTTACTTCTCCTTTTTCATTTCTAATTCTATTGATTTGAGTCTTCTCCCTTCTTTTCTTGATGAGTCTGGCTAATGGTTTATCAATTTTGTTTATCTTCTCAAAGAACCAGCTTTTAGTTTTATTTATCTTTGCTATCGTTTCCTTCATTTCTTTTTCATTTATTTCTGATCTGATTTTTATGATTTCTTTCCTTCGGCTAACTTTGGGATGTTTTTGTTCTTCTTCCTCTAATTGCTTTAGGTGCAAGGTTAGGTTGTTTCTTCGAGATGTTTCCTGTTTCTTAAGGTGGGATTGTATTGCTATAAACTTCCCTCTTAGAACCGCTTTTGCTGCATCCCATAGGTTTTGGGTCGTCGTGTCTCCATTGTGATTTGTTTCTAGGTATTTTTTAATTTCCCCTTTGATTTCTTCTGTTATCACTTCGTTATTAAGTAGTGTATTGTTTAGCCTCCATGTGTTGGTATTTTTTACAGCTCTTTTCCTGTAATTAATATCTAGTCTCATAGCATTGTGGTCAGAAAAGATACTTGATACAATTTCAATTTTCTTACATTTACCAAGGCTTGATTTGTGACCCAAGATATGATCTATCCTGGAGAATGTTCCATGAGTACTTGAGAAAAATGTGTATTCTGTTGTTTTTGGGTGGAATGTCCTATAAATATCAATTAAGTCCATCTTGTTTAATGTATCATTTAAAGCTTGTGTTTCCTTATTTATTTTCATTTTGGATGATCTGTCCATTGGTGAAAGTGGGGTGTTAAAGTCCCCTACTATAATTGTGTTACTGTCGATTTCTCCTTTTATGGCTGTTAGTATTTGCCTTATGTATTGAGGTGCTCCTATGTTTGGTGCATAAATATTTACAATTGTTACATCTTCTTCTTGGATCGATCCCTTGATCATTATGTAGTGTCCTTCTTTGTCTCTTCTAGTAGTCTTTATTTTAAAGTCTATTTTGTCTGATATGAGAATTGCTACTCCAGCTTTCTTTTGGTTTCCTTTTGCATGGAATATCTTTTTCCATCCCCTTACTTTCAGTCTGTATGTGTCTCTAGGTCTGAAGTGGGTCTCTTGTAGACAGCATATATCTGGGTCTTGTTTTTGTATCCATTCAGCCAATCTGTGTCTTTTGGTGGGAGCATTTAGTCCATTTACATTTAAGGTAATTATCGATATGTATGTTCCTATTCCCATTTTCTTAATTGTTTTGCGTTCATTATTGTAGGTCTTTTCCTTCTGTTGTGTTTCTTGCCTAGAGAAGTTCCTTTAGCATTTGTTGTAAAGCTGGTTTGGTGGTGCTGAACTCTCTCAGCTTTTGCTTGTCTGTAAACGTTTTAATTTCTCCATCAAATCTGAATGAGATCCTTGCTGGGTAGAGTAATCTTGGTTGCAGGTTTTTCTCTTTCATCACTTTAATTATGTCCTGCCACTCCCTTCTGGCTTGTAGAGTTTCTGCTGAGAGATCAGCTGTTATCCTGATGGGGATTCCCTTGTGTGTTATTTGTTGTTTTTGCCTTGCTGCTTTTAATATGATTTCTTTGTGTTTAATTTTTGACAGTTTGATTAATATGTGTCTTGGCGTATTTCTCCTTGGATTTATTCTGTATGGGACTCTCTGTGCCTCCTGGACTTGATTAACTATTTCCTTTCCCATATTAGGGAAGTTTTCAACTATAATCTCTTCAAATATTTTCTCAGTCCCTTTCTTTTTCTCTTCTTCTTCTGGAACCCCTATAATTCGAATGTTGGTGCGTTTAATGTTGTCCCAGAGGTCTCTGAGACTGTCCTCTGTTCTTTTCATTCTTTTTTCTTTATTTTGCTCTGCAGCAGTTATTTCCACTATTTTATCTTCCACCTCACTTATCCGTTCTTCTGCCTCAGTTATTCTGCTATTGAACCCGTCTAGAGTATTTTTTATTTCATGTATTGTGTTTTTAATCGATGCTTGATTCATCTTTATTTCTTCTAGGTCCTTGTTAACTGTTTCTTGCATTTTGTCTATTCTATTTCCAAGATTTTGGATCTGGGAAATAGAATCTTGGATCATCTTTACCATCATTATTCTGAATTCTTTTTCAGGTAGACTGCCTATTACCTCTTCATTTGTTAGGTCTGGTGGGTTTTTATCTTGCTCCTTCTCCTGCTGTGTGTTTTTCTGTCTTCTCATTTTGCTTATGTTACTGTGTTTGGGGTCTCCTTTTTGCAGGCTGCCGGTTCGTAGTTCCCATTGTTTTTGGTGTCTGTCGCCAGTGGCTAAGGTTGGTTTAGTGGGTTGTGTAGGCTTCCTGGTGGAGGGGACTAGTGCCTGTGTTCTGGTGGATGAGGCTGGATCTTGTCTTTCTGGTGAGCAGGTCCACGTCTGGTGGTGTGTTTTCGGGTGTCTGCGGACTTTTTATGATTTTAGGCCACCTCTCTGGTAATGGGTGGCATTGTGTTCCTGTCTTGCTAGTTGTTTGGCATAGGGTGTCCAGCACTGTAGCTTGCTGGTCGTTGAGTGAAGCTGGGTGCTGGTGTTGAGATGGAGATCTCTGGAAGATTTTTGCCGTTTGATATTATGTGGAGCTGGGAGGTCTCTTGTGGACCAGTGTCCTGAAGTTGGCTCTCCCACCTCAGAGGCACAGCACTGACTCCAGGCTCCTCAATTTGGGATGATGTGTTGTCTATTCATGTATTCCACAGATGCAGGGTACATCAAGTTGATTGTGGAGCTTTAATCCGCTGCTTCTGAGGCTGCTGGGAGAGGTTTCCCTTTCTCTTCTTTGTTCTCACAGCTCCTGGGTCTCAGCTTTGGATTTGGCCCCGCCTCTGCATGTAGGTCGCCGGAGGGCGTCTGTTCTTCGCTCAGGCAGGACAGGATTAAAGGAGCAGCCGCTTCGGGGACTCTTGCTCACTCAGGCCGGGCGGGAGGGCGGGGCATGGAGTGCGGGGCGAGCCTGCAGCGGCAGAGGTCGGCGTGACGTTGCACCAGCCCGAGGCGCACCGTGCGTTCTCCCAGGGAAGCTGCCCCTGGATCCCGGGACCCCGGCAGTGGCGGGCTGCACAGGCTCCCGGAAGGGCGGTGTGGGCAGTGACCTGCGCTCGCACACAGGCTTCTTGGCGGCAGCAGCAGCAGCCCCAGCGTCCCACGCCCGTCACTGGGCTCCGCACTTTCAGTCGCGACTCGCGCCCGTCTGTGGAGCCCCTTTAAGCAGCGCTCTTAATCCCCTCTCCTCGTGCACCAGGAAACCAAGAGGGAAGAAAAAGTCTCTTGCCTCTTCGGCAGCTCCAGAGTTTTCCCGGACTCCCTGCCGGCTAGCTGTGGCACATTAGCCCCCTTCACGCTGAGTTCTCGCCGCCAGCCCCAGTCCTCTCTCTGCGCTCTGACCGAAGCCCGAGCCTCAGCTTCCAGCGCTGCGCGCCCCGGCGGGCGAGCAGACAAGCCTCTCGGGCTGGTGAGTGCCGCTCGGCACCGATCCTCTGTGTGGGGATCTCTCCGCTTTGCCCTACCCAGGTATGTGGGGAGTTTCTTGCCTTTTGGGAGGTCTGGGGTCTTATGCCAGCGTTCAGTAGGTGTTCTGTAGGAGTTGTTCCATGTGTAGCTGTATTTCTGGTGTATCCGTGGGGAGGAAGGTGATCTCCGCGTCTTACTCTTCCGCCATCTTACCCGGAAGTGTCCTGGGAATACATCTTTGCCAAAGTAGTCAAACTTGTGAGACACAGATAAAGCACAGCTTAGAGAGAAATTCATAGAACTAAGTGCCTATATTAGAAGAGAAGGAATATTTGAAATCAATGACTTCAGCTTCTACCTTTAAATATTAGAAAAAGAAGAGTCCATTAAATTCAAAGTAAGCAGAAGAGTAAATAAAAAGTTAAGAACAGAAAGCAATAACATAAAACACACACATGAAAGTAGAAAAAATCAATGAAACAAAAAGCTGATTCTTTGAGAAGATGAGCAAAATTGATAAATATCTAGCCAGACTGATTAGGAGGAAAAGGAAAGAAGGCACAAATGACCAATATCAGGAAGAGTAGAGGATGTCATTACAGACATTATAGATGTTTAAATGATAATAAAGAAACATTATGAACAAAAATAAAAAATAAAAAATAAATAAAATAAAATGACAGCTGCATGTGGCATAATGCTGGACACATGGGACTGAGAGGATTGGTGAGATTGAGTGAGCAAATGCAGACCCTTTAAAGCAATAATGCCTGGCACCCATTCCATGGGTCCCAACTCTCCAGGGTGAAGGGAATATTACTACAGCTATAACATGTACGGGAAACCTAGAGAATGGACACACTGTGAATATGAAAGGTCTCTAAAACTCAACGAATAGTCCCTCTACTGGTGCTCCAGTTGGGCTTTCCAAATGCTTTACTATCAATCTCCCAACTTGGAGAGACAGCCCCTTTAACCTCCTGGTTCGCACAGGTTGCCAATTTGGCAGAAGATAAAAGGGAAGTGGGAGAACCAATGAGAGAGTAGCTGTTAGGCATTTGGACAGGCACATGTCACACTTATATCACGGGAGGAAGAAGAATTAACCAAAGTCTCAGCCACCCACCTAAAACCAGTATAGGTCCTGAACCAAAATATTGGACTTGCGTTCAGCTCACAAAAAAACGAGTTAAATAATGAAGCTCAGAGGCACAGCAATTCACAAAATGGCAGAGTAATAAAGGGCAACTATCATCCAACAATCTGTTGAGGGGAGGCAACGAGGCGGACTTGAAAGCGAGGCAGAATAGCAGGAAACAGATTTCAAGAGGTACGTTGGAATCGCCTTTAAAGCACAGAAAGAGGGGCACAACTTCCACAATGATGCACTTGGCCAAAAAGGGCGTATGCGTTTTCTCCTGAATATATTCAGGATAAAACGCATACGCCCTTTTTGGCCAAGCAAGCAAGTGGGCAATGCATGTCTGCACTACAAAGAAGTATCACTTCACACCGGTCAAATGGGACATCCACAAAATGGGTAAAAACCAGAAAGGCAAGACAGGCCCTGGAGAACAGGGAGCCTTGTTATCCTGATGAGCGGGTTGTAAATTGCCAACTGCCTCTCTGGAGGAGTGCATTGTTTTCCCTAAAACAAGTAAACAACAGAGCTACAGAGCCAAGGGCACTTCCAGTCTAGGGAATATACCTTGGGAAAACTGAAAATCAATAAGACACAGCCACCCCAAAATTTAGGGCTGCACTGCTTACAAGAACCTCAACTTGGGTACACCTTAAGTATACCAGGAAAGATAAAAATTGTTCAAAATATTGTGGTACTTACGTATGATGGAATATCCCTCAGCCATGAAATCAATGTCATAAGACCAGTAGCATAAAATGAGTGGATTCAGGTACGATGATTCTAAGTGAAATATGTCAAACAGAAAAATAAACTTATCATAAGATATCACTTATGAAGATCCTGTAAACATGGCTACACATGAACTGAGTTAGGAAAGAGAACAGAGTCCACATTTACAAAACACTCTTATGCCTGCTTAAGGGGGAAGGAGAGGTGGGGTGATGCATAAAACCAGAATTTGATATAAGCACCGGTACCGTTCCAAAAACGAAGTATGGAATAGACAAGACCTACACCTTCCTCAATGAAAGGGACTCAAAACCCCATATTTCCCGCAGAGGAATATGTCTGACTAGTTAGTATCTTAAAACCTATGTATTGATAAGTCTCCATAAGGGAATCCAGTGTGTCTAGACTGGCTAAAACATGGCAGTGAGAATCAGCTCTAACCCACTATGAAAAGGAATTTGAAAAACAATAAAATAATGGGAAATTCTTTACAATTCCTTCAGGATATCTGATGAAACCTGGAAAGACCCTATCTACAATGACAGCTGGATGTGGCATAAGGCTGGACACATGGGACTGAGAGGATTGGTGAGATGGGGTGAGCTAATGCAGACTCTTTAAAACAATAATGCATGGCACCAATTCCATGGGTCCCATGTCTCCAGGTTGAAGGGAATATAACTACAGCTATAACATGTACGGGAAACCTAGAGAATGGACACACTGTGAATACGAAAGGTCTCTAAAACTCAACGAATAGCCCCCTCCTGGTGCTCCGGTTTCACTTTCCAACTGCTTTACTATCAATCTCCCAACCTAGAGAGACAGCACCTTTAACCTCCTGTTTCGCACAGGTTGCCAATTTGGCAGAGGATGAATGGGAAGAGGGAGAACCAATGAGAGAGTACCTGTTAGGCATTTGGACGGGCATATGTCACTCTTATTTCCCAGGAGGAAGAAGAATTAATCAAAGCCTCAGCCACCCATCGAAAACCAGTATAGGTCCTGAACAAAAATATTGGACTTGCGTTCAGCTCACAAAAAAACGAGTTAAATAATGTATATCAGGGGCACAGCAATTCACAAAATGGCAGAGTAATAAAGGGCAACTATCGTCCAACAATCTGTTGAGTGGAGGCAACGAGGCGGACTTGAAAGCGAGGCAGAATAGCAGAAAACAGATTGCAAGAGATACGTTGGAATCGCCTTTAAAGCACAGAAAGAGGGGCACAACTTCGACAATGATGCACTTGGCCAAAAAGGGCGTATGCGTTTTCTCCTAAATATTCAGGAGAAAACGCATACGCCCTTTTTAGCCAAGCAAGCAAGTGGGCAATGCATGTCTGCACTACAAAGAAGTATCACTTCCCACCGGTCAAAAGGGACATCCACAAAATGGGAAAAAAACAGAAAGGCAAGACAGGCCCTGGAGAACAGGGAGCCTTGTTATCCTGATGGGCGGAATGAAAATTGCCAACTGCCTCTCTGGAGGAGTGCATTGTGTTCCCTAAAACAAGTAAATAACAGAGCTACAGAGCCAAGGGCACTTCCAGTCTAGGGAATATACCTTGAGAAAACTGAAAATCAATAAGACAGAGCCACCCCAAAATTTAGGGCGACACTGCTTACAAGAACCTCAACATAGGTACACCTTAAATATCCCAGGAAATATAAAAATTGTTCAAAAAATTGTGGTACTTACGTACAATGGAATATCCCTCAGCCATGAAATCAATGTCATAAGACCAGTAGCAGCAAAATGAGTGGATTCAGGTACGATGATTCTAAGTGAAATAAGTCACAGAGAAAAAGAAACTTATCATAAGATATCACTTATGAAGATCCTGTAAACATGGCTACACGTGAACTGAGTTAGGAAAGAGAACAGAGTCTCACATTTAGAAAACACTCTTATGCCTGCTTAAGGGGGAAGGAGAGGTGGGGTGATGCATAAAACCAGAGTTTGATATAAGCACAGGTACCGTTCCAAAAAACAAGTATGGAATAGACAAGACCTACACCTTCCTCAGTGAAAGGGACTCAAAACCCCATATTTCCCACAGAGGAATATATATGACTAGTAAGAATCTTAAAACCTATGTATTGATATGTCTCCATAAGGGAATCAAGTGTGTCTAGACTGGCATAAACATGGCAGTGACAATCAGCTCAAACCCACCATAAAAAGGAATTTGAAAAACAAAAAATAATGGGAAATTCTTTACAATTCCTTCAGGATTTCTGATGAAACCTGGAATGACCCTATCTACAATCACAGCTGGATGTGGCATAAGGCTGGACACATGAGACTGAGAGAATTGGTGAGATTGGGTGAGCAAATGCAGACCCTTTAAAGCAATAATGCATTGCACCCATTCCATGGGTCCCATGTCTCCAGGTTGAAGGGAATATTACTACAGCTATAACATGTACGTGAAACCTTGAGAATTTACACACTGTGAATACGAAAGGTCTCTAAAACTCAACGAATAGTCCCTCTCCTGGTGCTCTGGTTTGACTTTCCAACTGCTTTACTATCAATCTCCCAACTTGGAGAGACAGCACCTTTAAGCTCCTGGTTCGCACAGGTTGCCAATTTGACAGAGGAGGAAAGGGATTGACAGAGTAGGAAAGGAAAGAGGGAGAACCAATGAGAGAGTAGCTGTTAGGCATTTGGACGGGCACATGTCAGTCTTATATCCCGGGAGGAAGAAGAATTAACCAAAGTCTCAGCCACCCACCGAAAACCAGTATAGGTCCTGAACCAAAATTATGGACTTGTGTTCAGCTCACAAAAAACAAGTTAAAAAATGGAGCTCAGGGGCACAGGAATTCACAAACTGGCAGAGTAGTAAAGGACAACTCTCGTCCAAAAATCTGTTGAGGGAAGGATACGTGGCGGACTTGAAAGCGAGGCAGAATAGCAGGAAAAATGATTTCACGAGGTACATAGGAATCACATTTAAAGCACAGGAAGAGGGGCACAACATCGACAATGGTGCACTTGGCCAAAAAGGGGCGTATGCGTTTTCTCCTGAATATATTCAGGAGAAAACACATACAACCCTTTTGGCCAAGCAAGCAAGCGGGCAATGCAAATCTGCACTACAAAGAAGTATCACTTCCCTTCGGTCAAAAGGGAAATGAACAAAATGGATAAAAACCAGAAAGGCAAGACAGGCCCTGGAGAAGAGGGAGCCTTCTTATGCTGATGGCCGGGATGTAAATTGCCAACTGCCTCTCTGGAGGAGTGCATTGTGTTCCCTAAAACAAGTAAACAACACAGCTACAGAGCCAAGGGCACTTCCAGTCTAGGGAATATACCTTGGGAAAACTGAAAATCAAGAAGACAGAGCCACCCCAAAATTTAGGGCTGCACTGCTTACAAGAACCTCAACTTGGGTACACCTTAAGTATACCAGGAAAGATAAAAATTGTTCAAAAAATTGTGGTATTTACGTATGATGGAATATCCCTCAGCCATGAAATCAATGTCATAAGACCAGTAGCACAAAAGGAGTGGATTCAGGTACGATGATTCTTAGTGAAATAAGTCACACAGAAAAAGAAACTTATCATAAGATATCACTTATGAAGATCCTGTAAACATGGCTACACATGAACTGAGTTAGGAAAGAGAACAGAGTCTCCCATTTACAAAACACTCTTATGCCTGCTTAAGGGGGAAGGAAACGTAGGGTGATGCATAAAACCAGAGTTTGATATAAGCACAGGTACTGTTCCAAAAACCAAGTATGGAATAGACAAGACCTACACCTTCCTCAGTGAAAGGGACTCTAAACCCCATATTTCCCACAGAGGAATATATATGACTAGTAAGAATCTTAAAACCTATGTATTGATATGTCTCCTTAAGGGAATCAAGTGTGTCTAGACTGGCATAAACATGGCAGTGACAATCAGCTCAAACCCACTATAAAAAGGAATTTGAAAAACAAAAAATAATGGGAAATTCTTTACAATTCCTTCAGGATTTCTGATGAAACCTGTAAAGACCCTATCTACAATGACAGCTGGATGTGGCATAAGGCTGGACACATGGAACTGAGAGGATTGGTGAGATGGGGTGAGCAAATGCAGAGTCTTTAAAGCAATAATGCATGGCACCCATTCCATGGGTCCCATGTCTCCAGGTTGAAGGGAATATTACTACAGCTATAACATGTACGTGAAACCTTGAGAATTTACACACTGTGAATACGAAAGGTCTCTAAAACTCAACGAATAGTCCCTCTCCTGGTGCTCTGGTTTGAATTTCCAACTGCTTTACTATCAATCTCCCAACTTGGAGAGACAGCAACTTTAACCTCCTGGTTCGCACAGGTTGCCAATTTGACAGAGGAGGAAAGGGATTGACAAAGGAGGAAAGGGAAGAGGGAGAACCAATGAGAGAGTAGCTGTTAGGCATTTGGACGGGCATACGTCAGTCTTATATCCCGGGAGGAAGAAAAATTAAACAAAGTCTTAGCTACCTACCGAAAACCAGTATAGGTCCTGAACCAAAATTTTGGACTTGCGTTCAGCTCACAAAAAACAAGTTAAAAAATGGAGCTCAGGGGCACAGTGATTCACAAACTGGCAGAGTAATAAAGGACAACTCTCGTCCAACAATCTGTTGAGGGGAGGCAACGAAGCGGACTTGAAAGCGATGCAGAAGAGCAGGAAACAGATTTCAAGAGGTACGTTGGAATTGCCTTTAAAGCTCAGAAAGAGGGGCACAAGTTCGACAATGATGCAGTTGGCCAAAAAGGGCGTATGTGTTTTCTCCTGAATATATTCAGGATAAAACACATACGCCCTTTTTGGGCAAAAAAGCAAGTGGGCAATGCAAGTCTGCAACACACGGAAGTATCATTTCCCACCAGTCAAAAGTGTCATCATCAAAATGGGTAAAAAACAGAAAGGCAAGACAGGCCCTGGAGAACAGGGAGCCTTGTTATGCTGATAGGTGGGATGTAAATTGCCAACTGCCTCTCTGGAGGAGTGCATTGTGTTCCCTAAAACAAGTAAACAACAGAGCTACAGAGCCAAGGGCACTTCCAGTCTAGGGAATATACCTTGGGGAAACTGAAAATCAATAAGACACAGACACCCCAATATTTAGGGCTACACTGCTTACAAGAACTTCAACTTGGGTACACCTTCAATATCCCAGGAAATATAAAAATGGTTCAAAAAATTGTGGTACTTACATACAATGGAATATCCCTCAGCCATGAAATCAATGTCATAAGACCAGTAGCATCAAAATGAGTGGATTCAGGTACGATGATTCTAAGTGAAATATGTCACACAGAAAAATAAACTTATCAGTAGATATCACATATGAAGATCCTGTAAACATGGGTACACATGAACTGAGTTAGGAAACAGAACAGAGTCTCACATTTAGAAAACACTCTTATGCCTGCTTAAGGAGGAAGGAGAGGTGGGGTGATGCATAAAACCAGAGTTTGATATAAGCACAGGTACCGTTCCAAAAACCAATTATGGAATACACAAGACCTACACCTTCCTCAGTGAAAGGGACTCAAAACCCCATATTTCCCACAGAGGAATATATCAGAGTAGTAAGAATCTTTAACCTCTGTATTGATATGTCTCCATAAGGGAATCAACTGTGTCTAGACTGGCAAAAACATGGCAGCGAAAATCAGCTCAAACCCACTATAAAAAGGAATTTCAAAAACAAAACAAAAAAACAGGGAAATTCTTTACAATTCCTTCAGGGTCTCTGTAGAAACGTGGAATGACCCTATCTAAAATGACAGCTGCATGTGGCATAAGGCTGGACACATGGGACTGAGAGGATTGGTGAGATTGGGTGAGCAAATGCAGACCCTTTAAAGCAATAATGCATGGCACCCATTCCATGGGTCCCATGTCTCCAAGTTGAAGGGAATATTACTACAGCTATAACATGTACGGGAACCCTAGAGAATGGACACACTGTGAATACGAAAGGTTTCTAAAACTCAACGAATCGTCCCTCTCCTTGTTCGCCAGTTTGAGTTTCCAACACCTTTACTATCAATTTTACAACTTGCAGAGACAGCACCTTTAACCTCCTGCTTCTCACAGGTTGCCAATTTGGAAGAGGATGAAAGGGATGAGGGAGAAGCAATGAGAGAGTAGCTGTTAGGCATTTGGACGGGCACATGTCACTCTAACTGCCCGGTAGGAAGAAGAATTAACCAAAGTCTCAGCCACCCGCCATGAACAAGTATAGTTCCTGAACCAAAATATTGGACTTGCAATCAGCTCACAAAAAACGTGTTGAAAAATGGAGCTCAGGGGCACAGCAATTCAAAACACTGGCAGAGTAATAAAGGACAACTATCGTCCAAAAAATCTGTTAAGGAAAGGCAATGAGGGGGCCTTCAAAGCGAGGCAGAATAGCAGGAAACAGATTTCAAGTGGTTCGTTGGAATCACCTGTAAAGCACAGGAAGACGGGCACAACTTCGAAAATGATGCACTTGGCCTAAAAGTGTGTATGCGTTTTCTCCTGAATATATTCAGGAGAAAATGCATACGCCCTTTTTGGCCAAGCAAGCAAGTGGGCAATTCAGATCTGCACAGCAATGTTGTATCACTTCCCACCAGTCAAAAGGGACATCCACAAAATGTGTAAAATCCAGAAATCCTAGAGAGGCCCTGGAGGACATCGAGCCTTGTTACGCTGAAGGGCGGGATGTAAATTGCCAACTGCCTCTCTGCAGGAGTGCATTGTGTTCCCTAAAACAAGTAAACAACAGAGCTACAGAGCCAAGGGCACTTCCAGTCTAGGGAATATACCTTGGGAAAACTGAAACTCAATAAGATAGAGCCACCCCAATATTTAGGGCTGCACTGCTTACAAGAATCTCAAATTGGGTACTCTATAAATATCCCAGGATAGTTAAAAACGGTTCAAAAATTTGTGGTACTTATGTACGATGGATTATCCCTCAGCCATGAAATCAATGTCATAATGCCAGTAACAGGAAAATGAGTGGATTCAGGTACGATGATTCTAAGTGAAATAAGTCTCACAGAAAAACAAACTTATTATAAGATAGCACTTATGAATTTTCTGTAACATGGCTACAAATGAACTGAGTTAGGATAGGGAACAGAGTCTCACATTTAGAAAACACACTTATGCCTAATTAAGGAGGAAGGAGAGGTGGGGTGATGCATAAAACCAGAGTTTGATATTAGTACAAGTACCATTCCAAAATCGAAATACTGAACAGACAAGACCTACACCTTCATCAGTGAAAGGGACTCAAAACCCAATATTCTGTGCAGAGGAATATATCTGACTAGTAAGAATCTTAAAACCTATGTATTGATATGTCACCGTAAGGGAAACAAGTGTGTCTAGACTGGCATAAACATGGCAGTGAGAATCAGCTCAAACCCACTATAAAAGGAATTTCAAATACAAAACAAAAAAACAGGGAAATTCTTTACAATTCCTTCAGGGGGTCTGATGAAACCTGGAATGACCCTACCTACAACGAGAGCTGGATGTGGCATAAACCTGGACACTTGAGACTGAGAGGTTTGGTGAGACTGGTTGAGCAAATGCAGACCCTTTAAAGCAATAATGTGAGGCACCCATTCCATGGGTCCCAACTCTCCATGTGTAAGGGAATATTACTACAGCCATAACATTTACGGGAAACCAAGAGAATGGACACACTGTGAATAGGAAAGGTTTCTAAAACTCAACTTATAGTCCCTCTCCTTGTGCTCCAGTTTGACCTTCCAACTGCTTTACTATCAATCTCCCAACTTGGAGCGATAGACCGTAAATCCTCTTGGTTCTCACAGGTTGCCAATTTGGCAGAGGATGAAAGGGAAGAGGGAGAACCAATGAGCGAGTAGCTGTTAGGCATTTGGACGGGTACATGTCACTTTAATTGCACGGCAGGAAGTAGAATTAACCAATGTCTCAGCCAACCACCGGGAACCAGTATAGGTTTTGAACCATAATTTTGGATTTGCGGTCAGCTCACAAAAACGAGTTGAAAAATGCAGCTCAGTGGCACAGCAATTTACAAACTGGCAGAGTAATAGAGGACAACTATCGTCCAAAAATCATTTGAGGGAAGGCAGAGAGGCAGACTTTAAAACGAGGCAGAATAGCAGGAAACAGATTTCAAGAGGTACGTTAGAATCACCTTTCAAGCACAGGAAGAGGGGCACTACTTCGACAATGATGCACTTGTCCTAAAAGTGTGTATGCGTTTTCTCCTGAATATATTCAGGAGAAAATGCATATGCCCTTTTTGGCCAAGCAAGCAAGCAGCAATGCAAATCTGCACTACAAAGAAGTATCCCTTCCCACCGGTCAAAAGGGACATCTGCAAAATGTGTAAAAACCAGAAAGGCAAGACAGGCCCTGGAGATCAGGGAGCCTTGTTATGCTGATGGGTGAGATGTAAGTTGCCAACTCCCTCTCTGGAGGAGTGAACTGTATTCCCTAAAACAAGTAAACAACAGAGCTACAGAGCCAAGGGCACTTCCAGTCTAGGGAATATACCTTGGGAAAACTGAAAATCAATAAGACAGAGCCACCCTAAAATTTAACACTGCACTGCTTACAAGAACCTCAACTTGGGTACACCTTAAGAATCCCAGGAAAGACAAAAATGGTTCAAGATATTGTGGTACTTACGTACGATGGAATACCGCTCAGCCATGAAATCAATGTCATACGGCCAGTAGCAGCAAAATGAGTGGATTCAGATACGATGATTCTAAGTGAAATAAGTCACACAGAAAAAGAAACTTATCATAAGATATCACTTATGAAGATCCTGTAAACATGGCTACACATGAACTGAGTTAGGAAAGATTACAGACTAACTAATCTTACAATAAGATATCCCTCATAGCGGGAATGAACACATGACCACACATGAACTGAATGACAAACACAACAGATTCACACATTTAGAAAACATCTTCTGCCTGCTTAATGGGAAAACCGTGGTGGGGTGATGCATAAAACCACAGTTTTAAATTAGCACAGATACCGTTATATAAACCATGTATGTAATAGAGAACACCTACTCCCGGCACAATGAACTGGACCCAACACCCCCTATTCATTGCAGAGGAATATGTCTGACTCTAAGTATTTTAAATCATATGTATTCTCATGTCTCCATAAAGGAATCATGTGTGTGTATAACGGCATGAACACAGCACTGAAATTCAGTTAAACCCACTTATAAAAATAAATTTCAAAAGCAAAATGCAAAAACAGATAGAAAGTCTTAAAAACTACGTTCAGGGCCTGTGATGCAAGCTAGATTGACCACCTTTACACCCACAGCTGGATGAGACATAAGACTGGACACTTGGGGCTGACAAGATTGCTGAGGTTGTGTGAACAAAAGAACACCACTTAGAGCAATACTGTGTGCTACCCATTCTAGTGGTCCCAACTCTCCAGGTTTAAGGGAATCTTCCTCCAGTTAAAACATGCATGGGAAACCCAGTGGATGGTACACTGTGTAATTGGGAAAGTTTTCTATAAGGTACCTCATTTTTCCTTTTGTCATGCTCGGCTTCGCCATTCCATCTGCATTACTCAAAATCTCCCCACTTGGAGTGTAAGCGCCTTTACCCTCCCGTTACGCACAGTTTGCAAATTGTGCAGAGGATGAACAGGAAGAGGGGAAATAAATGAGAGATTAGCTGTAGGAGTTTGGATGGGCACATGTCACTCTAGTTTCCCATCAGGAAGTAGAATTAACCAAAGGCTCAGCCTGAAGCCCCGGAACCAGACTGGTGCCTAAAGCCATCCTGCGGTATTGCAGCCAGCTCACAAATAGGCGAGTTGAAAAATGGAAATCAGGGGCACAGCAATTCAAAAATTTGCAGAGTTATAAAGGACAACTATCATTCAGAAATATATTGAGGAAAGGCAGTGAAGAGGATTTGAATGCAAGGCAGAATTGAAGGAAACATATTTCAAGAGGTAGATTGGAGTCGTCTTTAAAGCACATGAAAAGCAACAGAATTTCGACAATGTTGCCCTTGGCTGTAAAGGGACTATGTGTATTTTCTTGAATATATTCGGGAAAAAATGCATATGTCCTTTTTGGCCAAGCAAGCCATCAGGCATTGCAAATCCACACTACATTGAAGTGTCCCTTACATCCAGTCAAAAGGGCCATCCACAAATAGTGTAAAAAACCACTGCAGGACAGGCCATGGAGAAAAGGGAGCCTGGTTACGCCGATGGACAGGATGTAAATTGCCAACAGCCTCTCTGGAGAACTGTATGTTGTTTTCTAAAACAGAGCTACAGAGCATAGCACACTTCCACTCATGGGCGTGTATTTTGGGAAAACTAAAATTCCACAACACACAGCCAGCCCAAAGTTTAGGGCTGCTCTGTTTACAAGAACCTCGACTTCGGTACACTTTATATATCCCAGGAAAGGAAAAAAAAATGGATATAGATGTTGTGGTACTTATATACAATGGAATGTCACTCAGACATAAAATCAATGTCATAAGGCCAATAGCAGCATAATGTGTGGCTTTAGGTACGATGATGCTAAGTGAAATGAGCCACAAAGAAAAAGAAACTTATTGTAATATATCACTTATAGAGGAAATGTAAACATGGCTACACATGAACTGAATTTCAAAAGAGAACAGAGTTACACAATTAGAAAACACACTTATGCCTCCTTAAGGGGAAAGGTGACATGGGGTGATGTGTAAAAGCAGAGTTTGAAATTAGCACAGATCCCATTCCATATACCAAATATGTAATAGACAAGACCTACTCCTTTCTCAATGAACTGGACACAAAACACCCTATTCACTGAAGAGGAATATATCTGACAGGTAATAACCTTGAAACCTATGTATTTATACGTCTCCGTAATGGAATCAAGTGTATGTAGATTGGCATAAACACAGATCAATGGAACAGGACAGAAAGCCCAGAGATAAACCTACATACCTATGGCTATCTCATCTATGACAAAGGAGCTAAGGATATACAATGGAGAAAAGACAGTCTCTTCAGTAATTGCTGATGGAAAAACTGGACCGCTACACATAAAGGAAAGAAATTAGAACACTCCATAACACCATACACAAAAATAAACTCTAAATTGATTAGAGATCTAAATATAAGACCAGACACTATAAAACACTTAGAGGAAACCATAGGCAGAACACTCTATGACATAAATCACAGGAAGATCCTTTTGGACCCACCTCCTAGAGAAATGGAAATAAAAACAGAAATCAACAAATGGGACCTAATGAAACTTAAAAGCTTTTACGCAGTACAGGAAAACATAAACAAGATGCAAAAACAACCCTCAGAATGGGAGAAAATATTTTCAAATGAAGCAATTGACAAAGGATTAATCTCCAAACTTTACAAGCACCTCATGTAGCTCAATATCACAAAAACAAACAACCCAATCCAAAAACGGGCAGAAGACCTAATAGACATTTATCCAAAGAAGATATACAGATTAACAAGAAACACATGAAAGGATGCTGAACATCACTAATAATTAGAGAAATGCAAATCAAAACTACCGTGAGGTATCACCTCACAGCAATCAGAGTGGCAATCATCAAAAAAATCTACAAAACAATAAATGCTAGAGAGGCCCTTATTGGAGAAAAGGGAACACACTTGCACTGTGGGTGGGAATGTAAATTGATATGGGCACTAGGGAGAACAGTACGGAGGTTCCTTTAAATAAATAACAATAGAAGTACCATACGACACAACAATCCAACTACTGGGCATTTGCCTTGCAAAAACCATAATTCATAAAGAGTTATGTACAAAAATGTTCATTGCAGCACTATTTGCATTAGCCAGGACATGGAAGCAACCTAAGTGTCCATCGACAGATGAATGGATAAAGAAGATCTGGCACATATATGCAATCAAATATTACTCAACCATAAAAGAGGCAAAACTGAGTTATTTGTACTGAGGTGGATGGACTTAGAATCTGTCCTACACAGTGAAGTAAGTCAGAAAGGGAAAAAGAAATACTGTATGTTAACAGAGATATACGGAATCTAATGAAGAAAAAAAAAAAGATTTTGAAGAACCTAGTGGCAGGACAGGATTAAGGACACAGACATAGAGAAAGGACTTGAGGACACCGGAAGGGGGATGGGTAAGCTGGGACGAAGTGAGAGAGTGGCATGGACATAAATACATTACCAAATGTAACACCGATAGCTACTGGGAAGCAGCCACATAGAACAGGGAGATCAGCTCGGTGCTTTGTGACCACATAAAGGGGTGGGATATGGAGTGTGGGAGGGAGATGCAAGAGGGAGGGGATCTGGTGATATTTGTATATGTATAGCTGATTCACTTTGTTATACAGCAGAAAGGAACACTCCACTGTAAAGCAATTATACTCCAATAAACGTGTAAAAGGAAAAAAAAAAAAAAAAAAAGAAAGCCCAAGGATAAACCTACACACCTATGGTCAACTAATCTATGACAAAGGAGGCAAGACTATACAATGGAGGTAAGACAGTCTCTTCAATCATTGGTGCTGGGAAATATGGACAGCTACATGTAAAAGAATGAAATTAGAACACTCCCCAACACCATACATAAAAATATATTCAAAATGGATTAGAGACCTTAATGTAAGACCGGACAGTATAAAACTCTGAGAGGAAAACTTACGAAGGATACTCTGACGTAAATCACAGCAAGATCTTTTTTGATCCACCTCCTATAGTAATGAAATAAAAAAGAAAACTAAACAGATGGGACATAATGAAACGTAAAAGCTTTTGCAAAGCAAAGGAAACTACAAACAAGACAAAAAGACAACCCTCAGAATGGCAGAAAATATTTGCAAACGAATCAATGGACAAATGATTAATCTCCAATATATATAAACAGCTCATGCAGCTCAATATTAATAAAACAAACAACCCAATACAAAAATGGAAGATCTAAATAGACATTTCTTCCAAGAAGACATAGAGATGGCCATTACGCACATGAAAATCTGTTGAACATCACTAATTATTAGATAAATGGGAATCGAAACTACAATGAGGTATCACGTCACACCTGTTAGAATGGGCATCATCAAAAAATCTACAAACAACAAATGCTGGAGAGGGTGTGGAGAAAAGGAACCTTATTCCACTATTGGTGGGAATGTAAATTGATAGAGTCTCTATGGAGAACAGTATGGAGGTTCCTTAAAAAACTAAAAATAGAATTACCATATAATCCAGCAATCCCACTACTGGGCATATACCCAGAGAAAACCATAAATCAAAAAGACACATTCACCACAATGTTCACTGCAGCACTATTTACAATAGACAGGTAATGAAAGCAACCTAAGTGCCCACAGACAGACGAATGGATAAAGACCTGGTACATATATACAACGGAATATTACTCAGCCATACATAGGAATGAAATTGGGTCATTTGTAGAGGCCTTGATGGATCTAGAGACTGTCATACAGAGTGAAGTAAGTCAGAAAGAGAAAAACAAATATTGTATATTAATGCATATATGTGGAACCTAGAAAAATGGTACAGATGAACTGGTGTGCAGGGCAGAGATAGAGACACAGATGTAGAGAACAAACATATGGACACCAAGGAGGGAAAGCCATGTGAGGGTGGTGGTGGGATGAATTGGGAGACTGGGATTCACATGTGCACACTTATATGTATAAAATAGATATCCAATAAGAACCTGCTGTATAAAAGAAATAAATTTAAAAAAATTAAAAATAAATAAATAACACTTAATAAAATAAAACAGAAAAAAAACTTTTTCCCTTCACATAGACGTCTTTATATTAATGCATTATTTCCATGTTTATATCTCCAAATTAAAAAAAAAAGAGGAATAAATAAAATCTAACTTGAACCAAAAAGAAAAAAAAAAACAGAACTCACCAGTTATACAGAGGAAAATCGTATCAGTGCACTTGCTCCAGTGGTAAAAAATTCTTAAGTTGGTCAGAGGTGGGAAATTGTCTCCCATGCACTCAGCAGCGCTCCCCCCCACAAGGAGCATCCTCATTGCAAAGCTGGGGGACTGTGTCGAGGCGTCTGTGAGTAAATGTGAGCTGAGCCCCAGTCCTGCTGCAGCTGAACTCTTCCCACCCTTTCCAGGTAAAACACCTGAATATGTACAAGCACTTGCAAGCCTAGAGGAAGGGCTGTGGAGCCACACTAGCGAGAGCACGCAGGCCGACTTGGTGCCTGCAGACCAGCCAGGATGGTCCTGGCCCCAGATGCTCTTCTGGAATCTTTCCATTTCCCTGCCTGAGATACCCCTCCTGCCACGGCCCCCACTGCTTTTTTACTTCCTCACCTCTGACTGGGGAGAAATTCCAGTGGCAGGTATGGGTGACAAATCCTCTTCTTTAGAAGGTGGCAGCCTGGCAACTCCTGCAGAAAGTCCAGCAGAGCCCCACTCACAGTGGGCCACCCACAAAGCCACGTCCCCTCACTCCCTCCCACCACCCCAGGCCCGACACTGCTGACGGGGCAGAGAATATGGCGTCAGGCACAGCTACAGGGGCTCTTGCTGACTGGAGATGTGTTTATATTGACTTCAACCCAGGCACACCTGTGGGGGGGGCTGGCAGGCAGTGTCAAGTGCCGAAATCAGCCAATCCTCACCCCTCAGGGGCTCACAGTTGCAGATAATGAAACTTTCTAAACGGGTGAGTCCCAAGGAACAGGTGTGGGATCTTGAGAGTCAGGCTAGACAAGGGGCTGCAGCTGCGGCTTGTTTTCTTATCATTTTATCTGGTCCATGAGTGGAAAACAACTTCAAGAAGACCCTATCCTAATGAGAGGAACCCAGGAGTCAGGGAGAGGAGTGATGGTGGGTGGAGACAGAGGCCTGGTGCCCTGGCTGCAGTGGAAGTGTCTGGAAGACCAGGCAGAGAGAGGCTGCACAGAGTGATAGCCAGGGTCACATACCTGTCAGAGCTGCTGTTTGTTAGTTCAAGTCCTGCTCTGAGGTGTTCTGTGTCAGCTGTGAGCGACAGGTGAGCTGGGGGTTCTCTGCAAGGTGGGCTATGTGCACAGTTCCTGTGTGTCCAGCCCTGCTGGGGTACCTGCCCAGGGGAGTTCCATATCCTGGGAAGGGCCTGACTATGAGAGCCCCATGGGCTGCTGGGTAGCTGCACAGGTGAGCTCCATACCCTGGGAGGGACTTGAACACGAGAGCCCCGTGGGCTGATGGTGCGGGATGCAGCCCAGGTGAGCTCCATATCCTGGGATTGGCCAGACCACGAGAGCCCCATGGGCTGCTGGAGACCTGGTAAAGGACATCAGGACAGTCAGTGAAGTCACCGAGGATATACATCCAGTAGCTCCTATTTCCTACACCCTGCTGCTGATTCTACCATCCTCCAGGCCATGGCATTCTGTATTAGACTTCAATGATGCCTTCTTCTGTATTCCATTCATCTCAGAGTCACAAGAATTTTTGGCTTGTGAGTGGCAGGACACAACATGCAACACAAGCAATAATGCTGGGCCGTCCTGCACCAATGGTTCAAAAATCCCCACACCATCATTGGGGAAATATCCTCTAAAGACCTAAAAGTTCTACCTCTGTAAAAGGGAAACCTCCTTCAATATGCAGATGACATTCTGATCGCCAGGCCTACTAAAGACGCCTCTGAACTACCTCGCCAAGAAAGGATAGAAGGTGTCCAAGAAAAAGGCTCAAATATCCCAGGCTCAGGTGACATGCCTGGGCTTCATTCTCACAGATATTCGGAGAAATGCATCCCAGGATAGGGAAGAAGCCATTTGCAGCCTTACCTCTTCTAAAACTAGAAGACAGCTTAGGGGTTCCTGGGGAGGCCAAGGTTTTCTGCATCTGGATCCCTAACTACAGTCAAATAGCTGGGCCTCTACATGAAACACTGACACGAAAAGATGATGATCCTTTTGAATAGAATCCAGAAGCAGCCTTTCAAGAATGGAAAGAGCAGTCAATTCAGATCCTTGCCCAGGAACTCACTAATTTAGCTAAACCCTTTGACCTTTACATACCCGGTCAAAGGTTAATTGCCCTTGGAGCCTTAGTGCAAACACTGGGACCACTTGAAATGGAGCAACACAAGAATGCCCTTCAGGTATGATAAACTATGGTCACCAAGGGCTTTGCCCACCGACTCATCAGGCCAGGATACTGGGGTATCTAAAAAGCTAGAAATGAGCAGCCCGCAAGGCCAGCTCCCTCCTAAGGGAAAAGGAACCCACGTCATGATCCTAACAACCCATCATGCCCTGAAGTTGCAGGGGTCGCTCTGTGGACACACTGACCTCGAGTGAGGAGGCCCTCCAACTCCAACCTCCAGAGAGACAAATGGGGACAACGGGCCCCAAAGATGACTCGTGTGACCATCACTTGACCTGGAGTTTCTCTCAGAAAACAAGAAGACTGTGCCACAAAAGAGCAGACTACTGCTTGCTGGACTTACTGCACCCAGAGGGGAGCTAATAAGCTTGGCGGGGGAAATGTATATCACGCTTTCACCATAGAAAACCCTACATACACCGCAGTGATGGTGGCCAATATGACCGGCTGGACTGCTGGCTACTTCTAAAGGCCGTTGACTCAGTGGACGTCATGGTCCTGGATCACCACTGACCCTGGACTGTCTGGGAGTTGCACGGGCAGGGCTCTGACACATGTTGCTGTTTGTACATTAATTCAGGGACCTAATTAAAGAAAGCACAGAGTACTGGTCAGAGCATCTAGGCTGGCAAAAACCGTCAGCCTAAGGTCACGGAACAAATGTGGGGTGGGGTGTAACCTGCCACCACAACATCTCTGTGCATCTCTTTCCTGGACACTTAAAGGTCATTAGAATCAATAACACTTCCAATGCTGGTGCTCTGGCGTACGAGAAGTGAGGCAGGAGGCCTTGGGACAATCAACCTCACCTGGAGGCTGGTGGGGAGACGTTTTGCCCCTCCCCCCAGGTATCAGGGCTCCCACCACAGCATGAAGCAGTTACAAAAGAGGTTCTGCACCCTCAACACCCCAAGAATGAGGAACGGAACAAAAAGCAGAGGAGGGGTTCGTCTCTGGCAACGTTAATTAAAAAGTCCTGGGAGATAAAAAGAGAATCTGGGCAATAAAATAAAGTCTAAGCTGTTTTTCCTTTGTGCTTTGTCTAATTTCACGTGCTCCTAGGGTTCCGCAAGCAGAGGTCCCACACCCGGCACTTCAGACCCGATTTCCTAGTGCAGAATGGCTGTGTCGACACCTCAGCTAGCGGAGTCCCATGCAGACTCCGCGGCATGGAGCCTGAGCTGCAGCCAACCCAGCCCTCGAGAGCTCCATCCCCTCCCTCCCACTGACGCTGCCGAGATCCCTACACAGCAGCCCAGCCCACAGCCCGTGGGGGACTGCACGCTCTCACCTCTCCATTTGGTTTTCAAAATAATGTTTCCTTTGCTTCTGAACCAAACTCAGTCTTGATCTGTTGGCTCCAATTACACTGGGCATGGGGACTCCTGTTGTGGTCCACTCTGGAGGATCAGTAACAGAAATTGAGAACATTGTAACTTCAATGAACAGATGTGTGAGCCAAAGTGTAGTTAACATAGAGCAGTGTATAATGCTCGGGTAAAATAAGATTTTTCTAAGACTTACATTTGATATTTCCATCACTTTACTATAAGCAAGTTCAGTGAAGACGTGTGTCTTATTTGTCAGGTCAACATTAGAGAAATGAAGTGATTTATTTCCATGGTTGTACATCGAATACTATTGGCTGAAGCTTCAATCTTGTTTTGAATGCTTTTCCATTGAAAACGATACCTCTCTTTCAGCTCCCCCATTTCTGAGAAGTATAAAATCTTATAATTTATTATTACCAAAGGGGAAAGGTAGGAAAAGGGATAAATTAACAGTTTGGGATTAACACATACACACTGCTATGTATAAAATAGATCATCAACAAGGAATTACTGTATAGCACAGGGAACTACACTGAATATTTTGCAATAACCTATAAGGGGAAATAATCTGAAAAAGAATCGATATTTTTATTGACATCATCTATCAATGACAGATAAAATGTAACCTAAGCAAGGCCGATGGTGAGCGCTTCTGAACCTGAAGATTTCAATCATCTAAAGTTTGGGCTCTGACTATTTCCCAAGGCCCTTAATGGACATACGTGTAGCCGTAGTTTAAAAATTCCCCAGTTTGGGGTTCGGGGAGGCACTGATTTGGAAAAATCCCTGGTGTTCTCCTTACATGCACGGGACCCTTCCTACAGCTAAAACATGCCTGTCACACCTAGAGGATGGTACACCGTTTGATCGGAAAGAGTTTGGAAAAGGCACCTCATCTCCTCATCGCCTGGTGCTCGGGTTCACCCCTCCAGCATCTTTCCTAACAATCTCCTCACTTGGGGATATCAGCACCGTCAACATCCTGTTGCACACAGCTTGGAATTTGTTCAGACGAGGAAGCGGAAGGATGAGAAAAAATTAAAGACAAGTCTTAGGTGTTCGGACAGGCACATGCCACTCTAATTTCCAATCCGGAAGACAAATTCATCAAAGGCTAGAATTGCCCACGGAAAGAGAATAGGGCTAGAGGAAATCCCGCTGTTTTGTGTCCAGTTTCCGAAAACACAAGTTGAAAAATGGAACTCAGGGGCACTAAAATTCATGAAACTGCAGAGTTGAAAATATCTATTGTTGAAAAATGTCTTGAGGTAAGTCACATAAAAGGACTTGTAAGCAAGGGGGAGTGGCAGGAAACAGATTGGAAGAGGTAGAAAGGACTCCCCATTAAAGCACAATAAAAGAGGATGAACATCGCCAATGATGCAGTTGGCCCAAAAGGGCGTATGCATTTTTTCTGAATATATTCAAGTAAAGGCCATACACACTTTTTATCCAACCAAACAGGTGGGCACTGGAAATCAATACTACAAAATGTATCACTTAACATCAGTCAGAAGGGCCATCCACATAAAGTGTAAACACCAGAAATGCAGGACTGGGTGAGGAGAAAAGGGAGCCCTGTGAGGCTGATAGTGGAAATGTAAAGTGCCAACGGCCACTCTGGAGAAGTGTATTGTGTTTGCTAAAACATGTGAAAACTGAGCTACAGAGCATAGGGCACTTGCACTCATGGGCGTATACCTTGGGAAAAACAAAAAAATGACAGAAAACAGGCACCCCAACGTTTACCACCTCTCTGTTAAAAGGGGCCTCACTTGGATATAACCTAATTGTCCCTGGAAGGATAAAATGGATAAAAGAGATGGGGTACTTATGTAGAGTGGAATATTACTCATCCAGAAATCAATGAAATAAGGCCAGTTGGAACAACTCTGGAGGATTTACATACGATCATTCTAAGTGACACATGTCAGAAAGAAAAAGACATATCATAAGATGTCACTTAAAGGTGGAATCAAAAATGGCTACACATGAAATAAACTACAAAACAGAAACATAGTCAAATATGTAGAAAATAGACATAAGGCTGCTAAATGGGAAAGGTGGGGAATGGTGAGGTATTATCCAGGAGGTTGAAATTAGCAAAGATACCATTCCAAGTACCAAATTGAATAACTGGCAAGGCCTACACGGTACCTCAAAGAGCTGCACTCAGTCCACTCAAGTCACGGAAAATAATTCATATGACTCATAAGCATCTGAGAAAGAATTTATTGTTGTCTCACAGTACATGAATCAAGTGGACGTACAGCAGCAAAAAACAGAGCTTTGAAAATCAGCTGTAACCAGTATAAAAATAAATTTAAAAATATTTATAACAACAGTGAGACAGACAAAAATTCTTACAACTTTTGTTGAAGGGCTACGATGTAACATGGATTGAACACATGTAGACCCACAGCACGATGATATATAAGGCTGGAAGCTATGCACGCTAAGAGATGTTAGAGAGGCTGGGTGAGGAAATGCAGACCTTTTAAAGTAATACTGCCTGGTACCCATTCCATGGGTCCCAAATCTGCAGTTTCAAGGGAATCTTCTGACAGGGAAAACATGCCTGGGAAACCGAGATGAATGTACACCGGGTGCTCAGGAGAGGTGTCCAAAATGCACCTCATTTTTGATCTCCTGGTGCTGGGGTTCGCCATTCCAGCCACATTACTAACAATCTCCCCACTTGGAGAATCAGCACCTTTAACCTCCTGTTTCACAGAGTTTGCAATTTTTGCAGAGGATAAATGGGAAGAGGAGGAACCAATGAGAGTTTAGCTGTAGTAGTTTTGACAGGCACATGTCACTCTAATTTCCCATTAGGAAGAAGAATTAACCAAAGGCTCAGCCTGCCTCCCAAGAACCAGAATAGGGCTGGAAGCAATCCAATGGTTTGGCGGTCAGCTCACAAAAAAAGCGAGTTGCAAAATGGAGCTCAGGAGCAGACAATTCAAAGACCTGCAAAGATATAAATGATAACCAACGTCCAAAAATATATTCAGGTAAGGCAACGAAGAGGTTCTGAATGAGAGGCAGAATTGCAGGAAACATTTTTCAAAAGGTAGATTGTACTCACATTTAAAGCATATGAAAAGCAGCAGAATTTGTAAAATGATGCAGTTGGGCAAAAGTGTGTATGCGTTTTTTTTGTGAATATCTTCAGGAAAAAAACACATACAGAGTTTTTGGCCAACCAAGCAAGAGGGAAATGCAAATCCGCACAATAAAGAAGTTTCACTTTCCACTGCTCAGAAGGGCCATCCAAAAAATGTGTACAAATCAAAAATGCAGGAGAGACCATGGAAAACAGGGAGACTAGTCACTCTGATGGGTGGGGTATAAATATCCCAGAGCTACTCTGAAGAAGTGTATGCTGTTTCCTAAAACATCTAAAATACAAAGCCAGTAGCAGCATAATGAGAGGATTTAGGTATGATGATTCTAAGGGAAATTAGCCACACAGAAAAAGAATCTTATCATAAGATATCACTTACAGATGGAATGTCAACATCACAACACATGAACAGAATTAGGAAAGAGAGCAGCATCTCACATTTAGAAAACACTCTTATGCCTCCTTAAGGCGAAAGGAGAGCTGGGGTGATGCATAAAACCAGAGTTTGATATTAGCACAGGTACCATTCCATAAACCAAATACAGAATAGACAAGACCTACACCTTCCTCAGTGAACGGGACTCAAAACCCCTATTCCCCACAGAGGAATATATCTGATTAGTAAGAATGTTAAAACCTATGTATTGATATGCCTCTGTAAGGGAATCAAGTGTGTCTAGACCGGCATAATTACGTCAGTGAAAATCAGCTCAACCCCATTATAAAAATGAATTTCAAAAACAAAACAAAAAAACAGCGAAATTCTTACACAATTCCTTCAGGGGTTCTGATGAAACCTAGAATGACCCTATCTGCAAAGACAGCTGGATGAGACATAAGGCTGGACACTTGGGACTGAGAGGACTGGTGAATTGGGAGAGAAAATGCACACCCTTTAAAGTAGTAATGCATGCCACCATTCCATGGGTCCCAAATTTCCAGGTAGAAGGGAATATCACTACAGTTATAACATGTATGGGAAACCTAGAGAATGGACACCCTGTGATGGCGTAAGGTTTCTGAAAGTCTCCTACTTTTTCCTCTCCTTGTGCTCCAGTTTGGCATTCCAACAACTTTACTATCAATCTCCCCACTTAGGAGAGTCATCCCCTATAACCTCCTGGTTCGCACAGTTTGCTAATTGTGCAGAGGATGAAAGGGAAGAGGGAGAACCAATCAGAGAGTAGATGTAGGCATTTGGATGGACACATGTCACTCTAAATTCCCGTCAGGAAGAAGAATTAACCAAAGCCTCAGCCACCCACAGGGAACCAGTATAGCCACCCCTGGAACCAGTATAGGTCCTCAAGCAAATTTGTGGATTTGTGGTCAGCTCCCAATAATGGGATTTGAAAATTGGAGCTCAGGGGCAAAGCAAATCAAAATCCTGCATAGTTATAAAGGAGTACTCTCTTCCAAAAATCTGTTGAGGGAAGGCAACAAAGCGGACATGAAAATGAGGCAGAATTGCACAAAATATATTTCAAGAGGTAAATTGGAATCGCCTTTAAAGCACAGGAAGGCATCACAACTTCGAGAATGATGCACTTGGCCAAAAACAGCGTATGACTTTTCTCCTGAATATATTCAAGAGAAAAGGCATAGGCCCTTTTTGGCCAATCAAGCAAGCGTGCAATGCAAATCCACACTACAAAGAATTTTCACTTCCCACTGGTCCAAAAGGACATCAGAAAATCTGTAAAAACCAGAAAGGCAAGAGAGAGATGACAAGGGCATAAAGCAATATGATCCCAAGGGTCATGGAGGATTCTGATGACAGGCGCATGGAGCATTGTGATGACAAGATTATGTATCATTTTGCTGTCAAAGTCATTGTGATGACAAGATTCATGGAGCACTGTGATGACAAGTGTCATGGAGCATTGTGATTACAGGGTTCATGGAGCATTGGGATGACAAGGGCATGGAGCATTTTGATGACAAGATTCCCGGATCATTGTGTTGTCAGGGTTCAAGGAGCGTTGTGATGACAGTGGTCATGGCGCATTGTGATGACAGAGGTCATGGAGCATTGTGATGAGAACGTCATGGAGCATTGGGCTGAAAATGTTCATGGAGTATTGTGATGACAGCGGTCAAGGAGCATTGTGATGACAAGGTACTGGAGCATTGTGATGAGGAGACCATGGAGCCATTTGATGACATGTCTCATGGAGCATTCTGATGAAATGGGTCATGGAGCATTGTGATTACAGGGGTCTTGGAGCATTGTGATGACAAGGGCATGGAACACTGGGATGAGATTATCATGGAGCGTTCTGATGCCATGCATCATGGAGGTTTGTGATGACAAGGGCATGGAGCATTGTGATTACAGGGGTCATGGAGCATTGTGATGACAAGGGCATTGAACATTGGGATGAGAATGTCATGGAGCGTTCTGATGACATGCATCATGGAGCTTTGTGATGACAAGGGCATGGAGCATTGTGATTACAGGGGTCTTGGAGCACTGTGAGGGAAAGGGCATGTAACACTGTGATGAAAAAGGCATGGAGCCTTGTCATGACAGGGTTCAAGGAGCATACTGATGACAAGTGTCAGGGACCACTGTGATGACAAGGGTATTGAGCATTGTGATGACAAATGTCATGGAGCATTGTGATTAGAAGACCATGGATACTTGTGATGACAAGCGTTATGGGGAGTTGTGATGATAAGTGTTATGGAATATTGTGATCACAAGGATTTGGAGCATTGTGATGACAGAGGTCATAGAGCATTTTGATTTCATTGTAATGACAATAGCATGAAGCATTATGGTGATGTGCATTGGTGCACTGTGATGACAGCGTTCATGGAGCATTAAGATGAAAAGGGGAATGAAGCATTATGATTACAGGAGTCTTGGATCATTGTGATGAAAAGGGCATGGAACATTGGTCTGAAATATTTCATGGATTATTGTGATGAGAGGGGGCAAGGAACATTGTGATAACAAGGGCAAGGAACACTGTGATACATGGTTCATGGAGGATTGTAATGACAAGTGCATGGAGCATTGTGAGAAGAATGGCATTGAGCATTGTGATGAAAAGCATCATGGATCCTGTGATGACAAGTGCTTGGAACAATGTGATGAGAGGTTTTTGGAGCATTGTGATGACAATGGCATGGAGCATTGTGATGCCAAGGGTCATGGAGTTTTGTGATGACAAAGGTCATGGAGCCTTTTGATGACAAGGGTGTGGTGCATTCTCTTGTGAAGGGCAGGGAGCATTGTGATGACAGGGTCATGGAGCAATTTGATGAAAAGTGTCACGGAACATTTTGATGACAGGGGTTATGGAACATTGTGATGTCAGGAGTCATGGAACATTTTCATGACAGTGCTGTGGACCATTGTGATGACAGGGGAGTGGGTGTATTGTGATGACTAGTGAGGGAACATTTTGATATCATTCGTGAGAGAGCATTTTGATAAGAAGTCCATGGAGCATTGTGATGACAAGTTTTATGGAGCATTGTGATGAAAAGATTGTGGAGCATTGTGATGACAAGCACATGGCGCATTGTGATGACATGGGTCATGGAGCACTGTGCTGACAAAGGCATGGAGCATTGTGATGACAAGGGTCACCGAGCATTGTGCTGAAAATTTCATGGAGCATTTTGGTGACAAAAGTCAAAGAGCCTTGTGATGACGAGGTCATGGACCATTGTGATGACAAAGGTCATGAAGCATTGTGATGACTGGAGTCACGGAGCATTGTGATGACAGGGGTCATAGAGCTTTGTGATGAAAAGGCAATGAGCATTGTGATGACAGGGGCATGGAGCATTGGCCTGACATGTTTCATGGATTATTGTGATGACAGTGGGCATGGTGCAATGTGATGACCAAGGCATGGAGCATTGTGATGATAAGGTCATGGAGTATTTTGAAGACAGGTCTCAGGGAGCATTGTGATGACATATGTCATCGTCCATTGAGATGACAATGGAATGGAACATTGTGATGCCAAGTGTCATGGAGGATTGTGATGACAAATGTAATGGAACATTTTGATGACAAGAGCTTGGAGCATTGTGATGACAATGGACATGGAGCATTGTGATGACAAGGGCATGGAGCATTGTGATGACAAGGGCCATTGAGAATTTTGATGACAAGTTCATGAAGCATGGTGATGAGAAGCACATGGAGCTTCCTATGACAGGGGTCATGGAGCATTGCGATGACAAGTGCATAGAGAATTGTGATAACAAATCATGTAACACGGTGATGAGAAGTGTCATGGAGCATAGTGATGCCAAGAACGAGGAGAATTGTGATGACAGGGGACATGGAGCATTGTGATGACCAGGGCATGGAACATTGTGATGGCAAGACCGTGGAGCTTTGTGATGAGAAGACCATGGATAATTGTGATGACGAGCGTCATGGAGCACTGAAATGACAAGGAGAATGGAGCATTGTGATGACAGTGGCCATGGAGCATTGTGATGACAAGGGTCATGGAGCATTTTGATGACAAAGGCGTGGAGAATTGTGAGGAGAAGACCATGGATAATTGTGATGACGAGCGTCATGAAGCACAGTAATGACAAGGGGTATGGAGCATTGTGATGACAGTGGCCATGGAGCATTGTGATGACAAGTGTCATGGAGCATTCTGATGACAAGCTTGTAGAGTATTGTGACAAGAATGGCATGGAGCATTGTGATGAAAAGGGCATGGAGCATTGTGATGAAAAAGGCATGAAGCCATTTCATGACAGGTTTCAAGGAGCATTCTGACGACAAGTGTCAGGGAACATCGTGATGACAAGTGTATTGAGAATGGTGATTAAAAAGTTCATGGAGCATTTTGACAAAAAGTGCATGGAGTATTGTGATGACAGGCATCATGGAGCGTTGTGATGAGAAGTGCTATGGAACATTGTGATCACAAGGGTTTGGAGCATTGTGATGATAGAAGTCATGGATCACTTTGTTTTCAAGGAGCATGGAGCATTGTGATGACAAGGGCATGAAGCAACGTGATCCCAAGGTTCATGGAGGATTGTCATGAGAATGGTAAGGGAGTATTGTGATGACAAGCAAATGGAGCATTGTGATGACAAGGTCATGTAGCATTTTGCTGACACAGGCATGAAGCATTGTGATGACATGTGTCATGGAGCACTCTGATGAGAAGCATCACGGATCATTGTGATTACAAGGGTCATGGAGCATAGGGATGGCAAGGGCATGGATCATTGTGATGACAAGTGTCATGGAGCATTGGGTTGAAAATGTTCATGGAGCATTGTGATGACTAGGGAATGGATCATTGTGATGACAAGAGTCCCAGATCACTGTGTTGTCAATGGTCATGGAGCGTTGTGATGATAGGGATCATGAAGCATTGTGATGAGAAGTTCCTGGAGAATTGGACTGAAAATATTCAGGAAGTATTGTGAGGACAGGGGTCATGGAGCATTGTGATGACAAGTGAATGGAGCACTGTGATGAAAAGTTCCTGGAGCATTGTGATGAGAAGACCATGGAGCCTAGTAATAACAAGTCTCATGGAGCATTCTGATGAAAAGGGGCATGGAGTATTGTGATTACAGGGGTCTTGGAGCATTGTGATGACAAGGGCACGGAGCATTGTGATTACTTGTGTCTTGGAGCATTGTGATGAAATTGGCATGGATCATTGTTATGAAAATGGTATGGAGCCTTGTCATGACAGCGTTCCAGGAGCATACTGATGCCAAGTGTCAGGGAGCATTGTGATAACATGTGTACAGAGCATTGTGATGACAAAGGTCATGGAGCACTGTGATGAGAAGAGCATGGATAATTGTGATGATGAGCGTCATGGGGCGTTGTGATGATAAGTGTTATAGAACATTGTGATCACAATTATTTGGAGCTTTGTGATGAGACAGATCATCGAATATTTTTATTTCATTGTGATGACAAGAGCCTGAAGCATTATGATGATGGGCATGGTGCATTTTGATGACAGGGTTCATGGAGCACTGAGATGCAAAGGGGCATGGAGCATAGTGATTAGAGGTTTCATGGAGCATTGTGATGACAATGGCATGGAGCATTGAGATGCCAAGTGTCATGAAGCTTTGTGATGACAAAGGTCATGGAGCATTTTGATGTCAAGGGGGTGGTGCATTCTGATGAGAAGGGCAGGGAGCATTGTGATGACAGGGTCATAGAGTAATTTGATGAAAAGTGTCATGGAATATTTTGATGACAGGTGTTATGGAACATTGTGATGTCAGGGGTCATGGAGCATTTTGATGAAAAGGATCATGGAGAATTATGATGACAGGGGTTATGGAACATTGTGATGTCAGGGGTCATTGAGCATTTTGAGGAAAAGTGTTACGGAGCATTTTGATGACAGGGGTTATGGAACATTGTGATGTCAGGGGTCATCGAACTTTGTGATGATATGTGCATGTAGCATTGCTAAGACAGGAGTCATGGAACATTGTGATGACAGGGGTGAGGGAGTATTGTGATGAATAGTTATGTAACATGGTGATATCTGTGGTGAGAGAGCATTTTGATGATAAGTGCATGGAGAATTGTGATGACAAATTTTATGGAGCACTGTGGTGACAAGATTGTGGAGCACTGTGATGACAAGTGCATGGTGCATTGGGATGACATGTGTCATGGAGCATTGTGATGACAAGCACATGGAGCATTGTGATGACAAGGGTCATGGAGCATTGTGCTGAGAAATGCATAGAGTATTTTGATGACAAGGTTCAAAGAGCATTGTGATGAAAAGTTCATGGAGCATTGTTGTGAAATATGTCACAGAGACTGTGGATGACGAGGGCATTGACCATTGTGATGACAAAGGTCATGAAGCATTGTGATGAATGGAGTCATGGAGCATTGTGATGACAGGGGTCATGGAGCATTGTGATAAAAAGGGCATGGAACATTCTGATGACAAGGGAATGGAGCATTGGTCTAATAAGTTTCATGGATTATTGCGATGACAGTTGGAATGGCGCATTGTGATGACAAGGGCATGGAGCATTGTGATGACCAGGTCATACAGTATTGTGAAGAGAGGTGTCAGGGAGCATTGTGATGACATATGTAATGGCCCATTGTGATGACAATGTCATGGAGCATTGTGATGAAAAGTGTCATGGAGGATTCTGATGACAATGGAAATGGAGCATTGTGATGACAATGGCTTGGAGCATTGTGATGACAAGGTTCAGGGAGCATTGTGCTGACAAGTGCATGGAGAATTGTGATCACAAGGGTCATGGAGCATTTTGATGACAAGCTTGTGGAGTATTTTGATGACAATGGCATGGAGCATTGTGATGAAAACGGCATGGGGCATTGTGATGAAAAAGGCATGGAGCATTTTAGTGCAAGCGTTCAAGGAGCATTCTGACGACAAGTGTCAGGGAGCATTGTGATGACAAGTGTATTGAGAATTGTGATGACAAATGTCATGGAGCATTGTGATGAAAAAGGCATGGAGTATTGTGATAACAGGCATCATGGAGCATTGTGATGACAAGTGCTATGGAACATTGTGATCACAAGGGTTTGGAGGCTTGTGATGACAGAGGACATGGATCATTTTGATTTCAAGGAGCATGGAGCATTGTGATGACAAGGGCATGAAGCAATGTGATCCCAAGGTTCATGGAGGACTGTGATGACAATGGTAATGGAGTATTGTGATGACAAGCGCATAGAGCATTGCAATGACAAGGTCAGGTAGTATTTTGCTGACAAACGCATGGAGCATTGTAATGACAGGTGTCATGGAGCACTGTGATAACAAGCGTCATGGAGCATTGTGAATACATGGTTCATGGAGCATTGGGATGACAAGGGCATGGATGATTGTGATGACAAGGGTCATGGAGCATTGGGCTGAAAATGATCATGGAGTATTTTGAAGACAGGGGTCATGGAGCATTTTGATCAGAAGGTCATGGGGCATTGGGCTGAAAATGTTCATGGTGTATTGTGATGAGAGGGATCATGGTGCATTTTGATGACAAGTTCCTGGAGCAGTTTGATGAGAAGACAATGGAGACTTGTGATGACAAGTCTCATGGAGCATTCTGATGAAAAGGGACATGGAGCTTTGTTATTACAGGTGTCTTGGAGCATTGTGATGACAAGAGCATGGATCATTGTGATGAAAAAGGCATGGAGACGTGTCATGACAGGGTTAATGGAGCATACTGATGACAAATGTCAGGGAGCATTGTGATGAAAACTGTATGAAGCATTGTGATGACAAAGGTCATGGAGCATTGTGATGAGAAGACCATGGATAATTGTGATGATGAGCGTCATGGGGTGTTGTGATGATAAGTGTTATGGAACATTGTTATCACCAGGGTTTGGGGCATTGTGATGACAGAGGTAATGGAGCATTTTGATTTCATTGTGATGACAATAGCCTGAAGCATTATGATGATGGGCATGGTCCATTGTGATGACAGTGTTCATGGAGCATTGAGATGAAAAGATGCATGGAGCATTTTGATTACAAGGGTCTTGGAGCATTGTGATGACAAGGGCATGGAGCAATTTGATGACAGGGACATGGAACATTCTGATGACATGCGTCATGTAGCTTTTTGATGACAAGGGCATGGAGCATTTTGATTAGAGGGGTCGTGGAGCATTGTGATGACAAGTGTCATGGAGCCTTGTAATGACAAGGCCGTGGAACATTGTGATGGCAGCTGTCATGGAGCATTGTTATGACAGAGGTAAAGGAGTATTGTGATGAGAAGGACATGGAGCATTGGTCTGAAATGTTTCATGGATTATTGTGATGAGAGTGTGCATAGAGCATTTTGATGATAAGGGCATGGAACACTGTGATACATGGGTCATGGAGGATTGTAATGACAAGGGCATGGGGCATTGTGATGAGAAGGGCATCGTGCATTTTGATGACAAGTGTCATGGAGATGTGTGATGACAAGGGCATGGAGCAATGTGATGAGAGGGTTCATGGAGCATTGTGATGACAATGACATGGAGCATTGTGATCCCAAGGGTCATGGAGCTTTCTGATGACAAAGGTTATGGAGCATTTTGATGAAAAGTGCATGGTGCACTGTGATGAGAAGGGCAGGGAGTATTTTGATGCCAGGGTCATGCAGCAATTTGATGAAAAGTGCATTGAAACATTTTGATGACAGGGGTAATAGAATATTGTGATGTCAGGGGTCATGGAACATTGTGATGATAAGGGGATGTAGCATTGTGATGACAGGGGTCATGGGACATTGTGATTACAGGGGTGAGGGAGTATTGTGACGACTAGTGATGAAACACTGTGATATCTCTGGTGAGAGAGCATTTTGATGACAAGTGTATGGAGCATTGTGATTACAAGGTTTATGGAGCATTGCAATGACAAGTTTCTGGACCGTTGTGATGAAAAGTGAATGGCACATTGTGATGACAAGGGTCATGGAATATTTTTCAGACAAAGGCATGGAGCAGTGTGATGACAATGGTCACGGAACATTGTGATGAAAACGGCATGGGGCATTGTGATGAAAAAGGCATGGAGCCTTTTCGTGACAGTGTTCAAGGAGCATTCTGGTGACAAGTGTCAGGGAGCATTGTGATGACAAGTGTACAGAGCATTGTGATGACAAAGGTCATGGAGCATTGTGATGAAAAGGGCATGGCATTTTGTGATGACAGTCATCATGGAGCATTGTGATGACAAGTGTTATGGAACATTGGGATCACAAGGGTTTGGAGCATTGTGATGACAGAGGTCATGGATCATTTTGATTTCAAGGAGCATGGAGCATTGTGATGAAAAGGGCATGAAGCAATGTGATCCCAAGGTTCATGGAGGATTGTGATGACAATGGAAATGGAGTATTTTTATGACAAGCACCTAGACAATTGTAATGACAAGGTCATGTAACATTTTGCTGACAAAGTCATGGAGCATTGTGATGACAGGTGTCATGGAGCACTGTGATGACAAGTGTCACGGAAAATTGTGAATACAGGGGTCATGGAGCATTGGGATGACAAGGGCATGGATCATTGTGATGACAAGGGTCATGGAGCAGTGGGCTGAAAATGTTAATGGAGTATTGTGATGACAGGTGTCATGGAGCATTGTGATGACACAAGTCACGGAGAAATTTGATTTTATTGTGCTGACAATAGCCGGAAGCATTATGATGATGGGCATGATGCATTGTGATGACAGTGTTCATGGAGCATGGAGATGAAAAGGGGCATGGAGCATTGTGATTACAGGGGTCTTGGAGCACTCTGATGACAAGGGCATGGAGCATTTAATGAGAAGGCCATGGAACATTCTGATGACATGTGTCATGGAGCTTTGTGATGACAAGGGCATGGAGCATTGTGATTACACGGGTCTTGGAGCATTGTGATGACATGTGTCATGGAGCCTTGTGATGACAAGGCCATGGAACATCGTGATGGATGGGGTCATAGAACACAGTTATGACAGGGATAATAGAGCATTGTGATTACATGTTTTAAGGAGCATTGCAATGAAAAACTTGTGGACCGTTGTGATGAAAAATGTGTCGCACATTGTGATGACAAGGGTCATGGAGCATTTTTATGACAAAGGCATGGAGCATTGTGATGACAAGGGTCACGGAGCATTGTGGTGAAATGTTCATGGAGCATTGTGGTTACAAAGGACACAGAGCCTTGTGATGACGTGGGCATGGAGCATTGTGATGACAAGGGCATGGAGCATTGTGATGACAGGGGCATGGAGCATTCGTCTGATAAGTTTCATAGATTATTGTGATGACAGTGGACATGATGCATTGTGATGACAAGGGCATGGATCATTGTGATGAGAAGGTCATGGAGTATTTTGAAGACAGGTGTCAGGGAGCATTGTGATGACATATGTCATGGTCCATTGCGATGACAATAGCAGGGAGCATTCTGATGCCAAATGTAATGGAGGATTGTGATGACAAATATAATGGAGCATTGTGATGACAAGGGTTGGAGCATTATGATGACAAGGACCATTGAGAATTTTCAGGACAAGGTCATGAAGCATTGTGATGACAATGTCCTAGAGCACTGTGATGAGAAAACCATGGAGCCTTGTGATGAAAAATCTCATGGAGAATACTGATGAAAATGGACATGGACCATTGTGATTACAGGCGTCTTGGAACATTGTGATGACATGTGCATGGAGCATTGTGAGGAGAAGGCCAGGAGCATTCTGAAGACATGCGTCATTGAGCATTGTGATGACAAGGGCATGGAGCATTGTGATTGCATGGGTCTTGGAGCATTGTGATGAAAATGGCATGGATCATTGTGATGAAAAAGACATGGAGCCTTGTTATGACAGGGTTCAAGGAGCATACAGACAACAAGTGTCAGGGAGCATTTTGATGACAAGTGTATTGAGCATTGTGATGAGAAAGGTCATGGAGCATTGTGATGAGAAGACCATGGATAACTGTGACGACGAGCGTCATGGAGCATTGTGATGGCAAGTGTTTTGGAACATTGTGATCACAAGCGTTTGGAGCATTGTTATGACAGAGGTCATGGAGCATATTGATTTCATTGTGATGACAATAGCATGAAGCATTATGATGATGGGTATGGTGCATTTTGATGACACGTTTCATGAATCATTGAAATGAAAAGGGGCATGGAGCATTTTGGTTACAGGGGTCTTGGAGCATTGTGATGAGAAGGGTCAAGGAGCCTTATGATGACAAGGCCATGGAACATCGTGATGGCAGGGATCATGGATCATGGTTATGACAGGGGTAATGGAGCATTGTGATGGCAAGGGCAAGGAGCATTGTGATGAGAAGGCCATAGAGCACTCTGATGATATGTGTCATGGAGGTTTGTGATGACAATGACATGGAGCAATGTGATGAGAACCTTCATGGAGCATTGTGATGACAATGATATGGAGCATTGTGATGACATGTGTTATGGATCTTTGTGATGACAAAGGTCATGGAGTATTTTGATGACAAGTGTGTTGTGCATTGTGATGAGAAGGGTAGGGAGCATTCTGATGACAGGGTCATGGAGCAATTTGATGAAAAGTGTCATGGAACATTTTGCTGACAGGGGTTATGGAACATTGTGATGCCAGGGGTCATCCAACATTGTGATGATAAGTGCATGTAGCATTGTGATGACAGGAGTCATGGCACATTTTGATGACAGGGGTGAGGGAATATTGTGACGAACAGTGATGTAACATTGTGATAACTGTCGTGAGAGAGCATTTTGGTGAGAAGTACATGGAGCATTGTGATGAAAAGGTTCATGGAGCATTGGGTTGACAACTTTGTGGAGCACTGTGATGACAAGTGCATGGTGCATTGGGATGACATGTGTCATGGAGCATTGTGCTGACAAGCGCATGGAGCATTGTGATGACAAGGGTCATGGAGCATTGTGCTGAGAAAGGCATAGAGCATTGTGATGACAAGGGTCAAAGAGCATTGTGATGAAAAGTTCATGGAGCATTGTGGTTAAAAAGGTCACAGAGACTGTTGATGACGAGGTCATGGACCATTGTGATGACAAAGGTCATGAAGCATTGTGAAAACTGGAGTCACGGAGCATTGTGATGACAGGGGTCATGGAGCATTGTGATAACAAGGGCATGGAGCATTGTGATGACAAGGGCATGGAGCATTGGTCTAATAAGTATCATGGATTATTGCGATGACAGTTGGAATGGTGCATTGTGAAGACAAGGGCATGGAACATTGTGATGAGCAGGTCATGCATTATTGTGAAGACAGGTGTCAGGGAGCGTTGTGATGACATATGTAATGGCCCATTGTGATGACAATGGCATGGAGCATTGTGATGCCAAGTGTCATGGAGGATTCTGATGACAAAGGTAATGGAGCATTGTGATGGCAGTGGATTGGACCATTGTTATGACAAAGGTCAGGGAGCATTGTGCTGACAAGTGTATGGAGAATTGTGATGACAAGGGTCATGGAGCATTCTTATGACAAGCTTGTGGCGTATTTTGATGACAATGGCATGGAGCATTGTGATGAAAACTGCATGGGGCATTGTGATGAAAAAGGCATGGAGCCTCTTCGTGACAGGGTTCAAGGAGCATACTGATGACAAGTGTCAGGGAGCATTGTGATGACAAGTGTATTGAGAAATGTGGTGACAGAGGTCATGGAGCATTGTGATGAAAAGGGCATGGAGTATTGTGATGACAGGCATCATGGAGCTTTGTGATGACAAGTTTTATGGAACATTGTGATCAGAAGGGTTTGGAGCATTGTGATGACAGAGGTCATGGATCATTTTGATTTCAAGGAGCATGGAGTATTGTGATGACAAGGGCATGAAGCAATGTGAACCCAAGTTTCATGGAGGATTGTGATGACAATGGTAATGGAGTATTGTGATGACAAGCGCATAGAGCATTGTAATGACAAGGTCATGTAGTATTTTGCTAACAAAGGCATGGAGCATTGTGATGACAAGTGTCATGGAGCACTGAGATGAATAGCGTCACGGAGCATTGTGATGACAAGTGTCATGGAGCACTGAGATGACTAGCGTCACGGAGCATTGTGAATACAGGGTTCATGGAGCATTGGGCTGAAAATGTTCATGGAGTATTGTGATGACAGGGGTCATGGAGCATTGTGATGACAGAGTTCAAAGAGAATTTTGATTTCATTGTGCTGACAATAGCCAGAACCATTATGATGATTGGCATGATGCATTGTGATGACAGGGTTCATGGAGCATTGTGATGACAAGGGCATGGAGCATTGTGTGGAGAAGGACATGGAACATTCTGATCACATGTGTCATGGAGCTTTGTGATGACAAGGGCATGGAGCATTAGTGATTACATGAGTCTTGGTGCATTGTGATGACAAGTGTCATGGAGCCTTGTGATGACAAGGCCATGGAAAATTGTGATGGCAGGGGTCATGGAGCATTGTTATGACAGGGGTAATGGAGCATTGTGATGAGAAGGGAATGGAGCATTGTGATTACAAGGTTTATGGAGCATTGCAATGACAAATTTGTGGACTATTGTGATAAAAAGTACGTGGCACATTGTGATGACAAGGGTCATGGAGCATTTTTCTGACAAAGGCATGGAGCATTGTGATGACAAGGGTCACGGAGCATTGTGATGAAAAGTTCATGGAGCATTGTTGTTACAAAGGTAACAGAGCCTTGTGATGACACCGGTATCGACCATTGTGATGACAAATATTTTGAAGTATTGTGATGACTGGAGTCACGGAGCATTGTGATGAAAGGTGTCATGGAGCCTTGTGATGAAAAGGGCATGGAGCATTGTGCTGAGAATGGCATAGAGCATTGTGATGACATGTGTCATGGAGCACTGTGATGACAAGCATCACGGATCATTGTGAATACAGGGGTCATGGAGCATTAGGATGAAAAGGGCATGGATCATTGTGATGACAAGTGTCATGGAGAATTGGGCTGAAAATGTCCATGGAGTATTGTGATGACAGGGGTCATTGAGCATTGTGATGACAATGGAAAGGAGCTTCGTGATGACAAGGTCCTGGAGCATTGTGATGAGATGACCATGGAGACTTGTGATGACAAACCTCATGGAACATTCTGATGAAAAGGGGCATGGAACATTGTGATTACAGGGGTATTGGAGCATTGTGATGACAAGGGCATGGAGCATTGTGAGGAGAAGGCCATGGAACATTCTGATGATATGCGTCATGGAGCTTTGTGATGAAAAGGGAATGGAGCATTGTGATTACAGGGGTCTTGGAGCATTGTGATGACAAGGGTCATGGAGCCTTGTAATGACTGGGCCGTGGAACAATGTGATGGTAGGGGTCATGGAGCATTGTTATGACAGACTTAATGGAGCATTGTGATGACAAGGTCATTGAGCATTGGTTTGAAATGTTTCATGGATTGTTGTGATGAGAGTGGGCATGGAGCATTGTGATGACAAGGACACGCAACACTGTGATATATGGGTCATGGAGGATTGTAATGTCAAGTGCATGGAGCATTGTGATGGGAAGGGCATCGAGCATTGTGATGACAAGTGTCATGGTGCTTTGTGATGACAAGGGCATGGAGCCATGTGATGAGAGGGTTCATGGAGCATTGTGATGCCAAGCGTCATGGAGCTTTGTGATGACAAATGTCATGGAGCATTTTGATGACAAGGGTGTGGTGCATTGTGATGAGAAGGGCAGGGAACATTTTGAGGACAGGGTCATGCAGCAATTTGATGAAAAGTGTAATGGAACATTTAGATGACAGGGTTTATAGAACATTGTGATGCCAGGGGTCATGGATCTTTGGGATGAAAACGGTCAAGGAGCATTTTGATGACAGGGTTTATGGAACATTGTGATGTCAGGGGTCATGGAACATTGTGCAGATAAGGGGATGTAGCATTGTGATGACAGGGGTCATGGAACATTGTGATAACAGGGGTGAGGGAGGATTGTGATGACTAGTGATGGAACATTGTGATATCTCATGTGAGAGAGCATTTGGATGAGAAGTTCATGGAGCATTGTGATTACAAGTTTTATGGAGCATAGCGATGACAAGGTTGTGGATCATTGTGATGAAAAGTGCATGGCACATTGTGATGACAAATGTCATGGAGCATTGTTCTGACAAAGGCATGGAGCATTGTGATGACAAGGGTCACAGAGCATTGTGATGAAAAGTTCATGGAGCATTGTGGTTAAAATGGTTACAGAGCCTTGTGATGACGCGGGCATGGACCGTTGTGATGACAAACTTTATGAAGCATTGTGATGACTGGAGTCATGGAGCATTGTGATGACAGGGTTCATGGAGCATTGTGATGACAAGGGCATGGAGCACTGTGATGACAGGGGCATGGAGCATTGGTCTGACAAGTTTCATAGATGATTGTGATGACAGTGGACATGGTGCATTGTGATGACAAGGGCATGGAGCATTGTGATGACAAGGTCATGGAGTATTGTGAAGACAGGTGTCAGGGAGCATTGTGATGACATATGTCATGGTCCATTGCGGTGACAATGGCATGGAGCATTGTGATGCCAAATGTAATGGAGGATTGTAATGACAAATATAATGGAGCATTGAGATGACTACGGCTTGGAGCATTATGATGACAAGGGCCATTGAGAATTTTCATGACCATGTCGTGAAGCATTGTGATGACAAGTCTCATGGAGCATACTGATGAAAAGGGGCATGGAGCATTCTGATTACAGGGGTCTTGGAACATTGTGATAACAAGGGCATGGACCATTGTGATGACAAGGGCATGGAGCATTGGTCTAATATGTTTCATGGATTATTTTGATGACAGTTGGAATGGCGCATTGTGATGACAAGGGCATGGAGCATTGTGATGACCAGGTCATGCAGTATTGTGAATAGAGGTGTCACGGAGCATTGTGATGACATATGAATTAGCCCATTGTGATGACAATGACATGGAGCATTGTGATGCCAAGTTTCATGGAGGATTCTGATGACAATGGCTTGGAGCATATTGATGACAAGGTTCAGGGAGCATTGTGCTGACAAGTGCATGGAGAATTGTGATTACAAGGGTCATGGAGCATTCTCATGACAAGCTTGTGGAGTATTTTCATGACAATGGCATGGAGCATTGTGATGAAAACGGCATGGGGCATTGTGATGAAAAATGCAAGAAGCCTTTTCGTGACAGGGTTCAAGGAGCATTCTGACGACAAGTGTCAGGGAGCATTGTGATGACAAGTGTATTGAGAATTGTGATGACAAAGGTCATGGAGCATTGTGATGAAAAGGGCATGGAGTATTTTGATGACAGGCATCATGGAGAGTTTTGATGACAAGTGATACGGAACACTGTGATCACAAGTGTTTGAAGCATTGTGATGACAGAGGTCATGGATCATTTTGATTTCAAGGAGCATGGAGCATTGTGATGACAAGGGCATGAAGCAATGTGATCCCAACGTTCATGGAGGATAGTGATGACAATGTTAATGGAGTATTGTGATGACAAGTGCATAGAGCATTGTAATGACAGGGTCATGTAGCATTTTGCTGACTAAGGCATGGAGCATTGTGATGACAGTTGTCATGAAGCACTGTGATGACAAGCGTCACGGAGCATTGTGAATATAGGGGCCATGGAGCATTGGGATGACAAGGACATGGATCATTTTGATGTCAAGGGTCATGGAGCTTTGGGCTGAAAATGTTCATGGAGCATTGTGATGACAGGGGTCTTGGAGCATTGTGATGACAAGGGTCATGGAGCCTTGTGATGACAAGGCCGTGGAACATTGTGATGGCAGGGGTCATGTAACATTGTTATGACAAAGGTAATGGAGCATTATGATGACAAGAGCATTGCACATTGGAATGAGAATGTCATGGAGCGTTCTGATGACATGCATCATGGAGCTTTGTGATGACAAGGGCATGGAACCTTGTGATTACAGGGGTCTTGGAGCACTGTGAGGAAAAGGGCATGTAACATTGTGATGAAAAAGTCATGGAACCTTGTCATGACAGGGTTCAAGGAGCATACTGATGACAAGTGTCAGGGACCATTGTGATGACAAGGGTATTGAGCATTGTGATGACAAATGTCATGGAGCATTGTGATTAGAAGACCATGGATAATTGTGATGACGAGCGTTATGGGGAGTTGTGATGATAAGTGCTATGGAATATTGTGATCACAAGGATTTGGAGCATTGTGATGACAGAGGTCATAGAGCATTTTGATTTCTTTGTGATGACAACAGCATGAAGCATTATGATTATGTGCATTGGTGCATTGTGATGACAGCATTCATGGAGCATTGAGATGAAGAGGGGCATGGAGCATTATGATTAGAAGAGTCTTGGATCATTGTGATGAAAAGGGCATGGTACATTGGTCTGAAATGTTTCATGGATTATTGTGATGAGAGGGGGCAAGGAGCATTGTGATAACAAGGGAACGGAACACTGTGATACATGGTTCATGGAGGATTGTAATGACAAGCGCATGGAGCATTGTGAGAAGAATGGCATCGAGCATTGTGATGAAAAGCATCATGGATCCTGTGATGACAAGGGCTTGGAACAATGTGATGAGAGGTTTTTGGAGCATTGTGATGACAATGGCATGGAACATTGTGATGCCAAGGGTCATGGAGTTTTGTGATGACAAAGGTCATGGAGCATTTTGATGACAAGTGTGTGGTGCATTCTCTTGTGAAGGGCAGGGAGCATTGCGATGACAGGGTCATGGAGCAATTTGATGAAAAGTGTCATGGAACATATTGATGACAGTGGTTATTGAACATTGTGATGTCAGGAGTCATGGAACATTTTCATGACGGTGTTGTGGACCATTGTGATGACAGGGGAGTGGGTGTATTGTGATGACTAGTGAGGGAACATTTGATATCATTCGTGAGAGAGCATTTTGATAAGAAGTGCATGGAGCATTGTGATGACAGATTTTATGGAGCATTGTGAGGACAAGGTTGTTGAGCATTGTGATGACAAGCACATGGCACATTGTGATGACATGCGTCATGGAGCACTGTGCTGACAAAGGCATGGAGCATTGTGATGACAAAGTTCACCGAGCATTGTGATGAAAATTACATGGAGCATTTTGGTGACAAATGTCACAGAGCCTTTTGATGACGAGGGCATGGACCATTGTGATGACAAAGGTCATGAAGCATTGTGATGACTGGAGTCACGGAGCATTGTGATGACAGGGGTCATAGAGCATTGTGATGAAAAGGCAATGAGCATTGTGATGACAGGGGCATGGAGCATTGGCCTGACATGTTTCATGGATTATTGTGATGACAGTGGGCATGGTGCAATGTGATGACCAAGGCATGGAGCATTGTGATGAGAAGGTCATGGAGTAATTTGAAGACAGGTCTCAGGGAGCATTGTGATGACATATGTCATGGCCCATTGCGATGACAATGGAATGGAACATTGTGATGCCAAGTGTCATGGAGGATTGTGATGACAAATGTAATGGAGCATTTTGATGACAAGGGCTTGGAGCATTGTGATGACAAGGGATATGGAGCATTGTGATGAGAAGGGCATGGAACATTGTGATGACAAGGGCCATTGAGAATTTTGATGACAAGTTCAAGTAGCATTGTGATGAGAAGCACATGGAGCTTCCTATGACAGGGGTCATGGAACATTGTGATGACAAGTGCATAGAGAATTGTGATGACAAATCATGTAACACGGTGATGAGAAGTGTCATGGAGCATAGTGATACCAAGAACGAGGAGAATTGTGATGACAGGGGACATGGAGCATTGTGATGACCAAGGCATGGAGCATTGTGATGGCAAGACCGTGGAGCATTGTGATGAGAAGACCATGGATGGTTGTGATGACGAGCGTCATGGTGCATTGTAATGACAAGGGGAATGGAGCATTGTGATGAGAGTGGCCATGGAGCACTGTGATGACAAGGGTCATGGAGCATTTTGATGACAAAGGCGTGGAGCATTGTGATGAGAAGACCATGGAAAATTGTGATGACGAGCGTCATGGAGCACAGTAATGACAAGGGGTATGGAGCATTGTGATGACAGTGGCCATGGAGAATTGTGATGACAAGGGTCATGGAGTATTCTGATGACAAGCTTGTGGAGTATTGTGACAACAATATCATGGAGCATTGTGATGAAAATGGCATGGGGCATTGTGATGAAAAAGGAATGGAGCCTTTTGGTGACAGGGTTCAAGGAGCACTCTGACGACAATGTCAGGGAGCATTGTGATGACAAGTGTATTGAGAATTGTGATGACAAAGGTCATGGAGCATTGTGATGAAAAGTGCATGGAGTATTGTGATGACAGGCATCATGGAGCTTTGTGATGACAAGTGTTACGAACATTGTGATCACAAGGGTTTGGAGCATTGTGATGACAGAGGTCATGGATCATTTTGATTTCAAGGAGCAGGGAGCATTGTGATGACAGAAGTCATGGATCATTTTGATTTCAAGGAGCAGGGAGCATTGTGATGACAAAGGCATGAAGCAATGTGATCCCAAGTTTCATGGAGGATTGTGATGACAATGGTAAAGGAGTATTGTGATGACAAGCGCAAAGAGCATTGTAATGACAAGGTCATGTAGCATTTTGCTGACAAATGCATGGAGCACTGTGATGACAGGCGTCATGCAGCATTGTGAATACAGGGGTCATGGAGCATTGGGATGAAAAAGGCATAGATCATTGTGATGACAAGGGTCATGGAGCATTGGGCTGAAAATGTTCATGGAGTACTGTGATGACAGGGTCATGTAGAATTTTGATTTCATTGTGCTGACAATAGCCAGAAACATTATGATGATTGGCATGATGCATTGTCATTACAGGGTTCATGGAGCATTGAGATGAAGAGCGGCATGGAGCATTCTGATTACAGGGGTCTTTGAGCATTGTGATGACAAGAGCATTGAGCATTTTGATGAGAAGTACATGGAACATTCTGATGACGTGTCATGGAGCTTTGTGATGACAAGGGCATAGAAATTTTTGATGGCAGGTGTCATGGAGTATTGTTATGACAGGGGTAATGCAGCATTGTGATGAGAAGGGCATGGAGCATTGTGATTACAAGGTTCATGGAGCATTGTGATGACAAATTTGTGGACCTTTGGGATGAAAAGTACGTGGAACATTGTGATGACAAGGGTCATGGAGCATTTTTTTGACAAACACATGGAGCATTGTGATGACAAGGGTCACGGAGCATTGTGTTGAAATGTTCATGGAGCATTGTGGTTACAAAGGTAACAGACCCTTGTGATGACGTGGGTATCGCCCATCGTGATGACAAATGTTATGAAGAATTGTGATGACTGGAGTCATGGAGCATTGTGATGACAGGGGTCATGGAGCATTGTGATGAAAAGGGCATGGAACATTGTGCTGAGAAAGGCATAGAGCATTGTGATGACATGTGTCATGGAGCACTGTGATGACAAGCGTCACGGACAATTGAAAATACAGGGGTCATGGAGCATTAGGATGACAAGGTCATGGATCATTGTGATGACAAGGGTCATGGAGAATTGGGCTGAAAATGTTCCTGGAGTATTGTGATGACAGGTGTCATGGGGCATTGTGATTACAGGGGTCTTGGAGCATTATGATGACAGAGGTCCCGGATCATTGGGTTGTCAGCTGTCATGGAGTGTTGTGATGACAGTGGTCATGGAGCATTGTGATGATACTGTTCATGGAGCATTGTGATGAGAAGGTCAGGGAGCAGTGGGCTGAAAATGTTCATGGAGTATTGTGATGACGGGGGACATGGAGCATTGTGATGACAACGGAATGGAGCATGGTGATAACAAGTTCCTGGAGCATTGTGATGAGATGACCATGGAGACTTGTGATGACAAGTCTCATGGAGCATTCTGATGATAAGGGGCATGGAGCATTGTGATTACAGGGGTCTTGGAGCATTGTGATGACAAGGGCATGGAGCATTGTGAGGAGAAGGCCATGGAACATTCTGATTACATAAGTCATGGAGCTTTGTGATGACAAGGGCATGGAGCATTGTGTTTACAGGGGTTTTGGAGCATTGTGATGACAAGGGTCATGGAGCCTTGTGATGACAAGGCCGTGGAACATTGTGATGGCAGGGGTCATGAAGCATTTTTATGACAGAGATAATGGAGCATTGTGATGAGAAGGGCATTGAGCATTGGTCTGAAATGTTTCATGGATTATTGTGATGAGAGTGGGCATGGAGCATTGTGATGACAAGGGCCCGGAACACTGTGATACATGGGTCATGGAGGATTGTAATGACAAGGGCATGGAGCATTGTGATGGGATGGGCATCGAGCATTGTGATGACAAGTGTCATGGTGCTTTGTGATGACAAGGTCATGGAGCCATGTGATGAGAGGGTTCATGGAGCATTGTGATGACAATGACATGGAGCATTGTGATGCCAAGGGCCATGGAGCTTTGTGATGACAATGATCATGGAGCATTTTGATGACAAGGGTGTAGTGCATTGTGATGAGAAGGGCAGGGAGCATTTTGATGACAGGGTCATGCAGCAACTTGATGAAAAGTGTAATGGAACATTTTGATGACAGGGATTATAGAATATTGTGATGCCAGGGTTCATGGATCTTTGGGATGAAAAGGGTCATTCAGCATTTTGATGACAGGGGTTATGGAACATTATGATGTCAGGGGTCATGGAACATTGTTCAGATAAGGGGATGTAGCATTGTGATGATGGGGTCATGGAACATTGTGATAACTGGGGTGAGGGAGGATTGTGATGACTAGTGGTGGAACATTGTGATATCTCATGTGAGAGAGCATTTGGATGAGAAGTTCATGGAGCATTGTGATTACAAGGTTTATGGACCATAGCGATGACAAGGTTGTGGATCATTGTGATGAAAAGTGCATGGCACATTGTGATGACAAAGGTCATGGAGCATTGTTCTGACAAAGGCATGGATCATTTTGATGACAAGGGTCACAGAGCATTGTGATGAAAAGTTCATGGATCATTGTGATTAAAATGGTCACAGAGCCTTTTGATGACGTGGGCATGGACCGTTGTGATGACAAACGTTATGAAGCATTGTGATGACTGGAGTCAGGGGGCATTGTGATGACAGGGGTCATGGAGCATTGTGATGACAAGGGCATGGAGCACTGTGATGACAGGGGCATGGAACATTGTTCTGACAAGTTTCATAGATGATTGTGATGACAGTGGACATGGTGCATTGTGATGAAAAGGGCATGGAGCTTTGTGATGACAAGGGCATGGTCTATTGTGAAGATAGGTGTCAGGGAGCATTGTGATGACATATGTCATGGTCCATTGCGATGACAATAGCATGGAGCATTGTGATGCCAAATGTAATGGAGGATTGTAATGACAAATATAATGTAGCATTGTGATGACTACAGCTTGGAGCATTATGATGACAAGGGCCAATGAGAATTTTCATGAAAAGATCGTGCAGCATTGTGATGACAAGGTCCTGGAGCATTGTGATGACAAAACCATGGAGCCTTTGATGACAAGTCTCATGGAGCATACTGATGAAAAGGGGCATGAAGCATTCTGATTACAGGGGTCTTGGAACATTGTGATAACAAGGGCATGGAGCATTGTGATGACAATGTCATGGAGCATTGGTCTAATAAGTTTCATGGATTATTGTGATGACAGTTGGAATGGCGCATTGAGATGACAAGGGCATGGAGCATTGTGATGACCAGGTCATGCAGTATTGTGAAAAGAGTTGTCACGGAGCATTGTGATGAAATATGTATTGGCCCATTGTGATGACAATGTCATGGAGCATTGTGATGACAAGTGTCATGGAGGATTCTGATGACAAAGGTAATGGAGCATTGTGATCACAATGGCTTGTAGCATAGTGATGACAAGGTTCAGGGAGCATTGTGCTGACAAGTGCATGGAGAATTGTGATGACAAGGGTCATGGAGCATTCTGATGAAAAGCTTGTGGAGTATTTTGATGACAATGGCATGGAGCATTGTGATGAAAACGGCATGGGGCTTTGTGATGAAAAATGCATGCAGCCTTTTCGTGACAGGGTTCAAGGAGCATTCTGACGACAAGTGTCATGGAGCATTGTGATGACAAGTGTATTGAGAATTGTGATGACAAAAGTCATGGAGCATTGTGATGAAAAGGGCATGGAGTATTGTGATGACAGGCATCATGGAGCATTGTGATGACAAGTGTTATGGAACATTGTGATCACAAGTGTTTGGAGCATTGCAATGACAGAGATCATGGATCATTTTGATTTCAAGGAGCATGTAGCATTGTGATGACAAGGGCATGAAGCAATGTGATCCCAAGGTTCATGGAGGATAGTGATGACAATGGTAAAGGAGTATTGTGATGACAAGTGCATAGAGTATTGTAATGAGAAGGTCATGTAGCATTTTGATGACAAAGGCATGGAGCATTGTGATGACAGGTGTCATGGAGCACTGTGATGACAAGCGTCACGGAGCATTGTGAATACAGGGGTCATGTAGCATTGGGATGACAAGGGCATGGATCATTGTAATGACAAGCGTTATGGATTATTGGGCTGAAAATATTCATGGAGTATTGTGATGACAGTGGTCATGGAGCATTGTGATGACTAGGGAATGGAGCATTGTGATGACAAGAGTCCCAGATCATTGTGTTGTCAGCTGTCATGAAGTGTTGTGATGAAAGTGGTCATGGAGCATTGTGATGATATTGGTCTTGGAGCATTGTGATGAGAAGATCACGGAGCATTGGGCTGAAAATATTCATGGAGTATTGTGATGACAGGGGTCATGGAGCATTGTGATGACAAGGGCATGGAGCATTGTGATGACAGGGGAATGGAGCATTGGTCTGACTAGTTTCATACATTATTGTGATGACAGTGGACATGGTGCATTGTGATGACTAGGGCATGGAGCATTGTGAAGACAAGGGCATGGAGTATTGTGAAGACAGATGTCAGGGAGCATTGTGATGACCTATGTCATGGTCCATTGCGATGACAATAGCATGGAGCATTGTGATGCCAAATGTAATGGAGGATGTGATGACAAATATAATGGAGCATTGTGATGACTAGGACTTGGATCATTATGTTCAAAATGGCCATTGAGAATTTTCATGACAATGTCGTGAAGCATTGTGATGACAAGGTCCTGAAACATTGTGATGAGAAAACCATGGAGGCTTGTGATGACAAATCTCAAGGAGCATACTGATGAAAAGGGGCCTGGAGAATTTTGATTACAGGGAACTTGGAACATTGTGATACAAGGGCATGGAGCATTGTGATGAAGGGCATGCAGTATTGTGAAGAGAGGTGTCAGGGAGCATTGTGATGACATATGTAATGGCCCATTGTGATGACAATGGCATGGAGCATTGTGATGCCATGTGTCATGGAGGATTCTAATGACAAAGGTAATGGAGCATTGTGATGACAAGGGTTTGGAGAATTGTGATGACAAGGGTCAGGGAGCATTGTGCTGACAAGTGCATGGATAATTGTGATGACAAGAGACATGGAGCATTCTGATGACAAGCTTGTGGAGTATTTTGATGACAATTGCATGGAGCATTGTGATGAAAATGGCATGGGGCATTGTGATGAAAAAGGAATGGAGCCTTTTGGTGACAGGGTTCAAGGAGCACTCTGACGAAAATGTCAGGGAGCATTGTGATGACAAGTGTATTGAGAATTGTGATGACAAAGGTCATGGAGCATTGTGATGAAAAGGGCATGGAGTATTGTGATGACAGGCATCATGGAGCTTTGTGATGACAAGTGTTACGGAACAGTGTGCTCACAAGGGTTTGGAGCATTGTGATGACAGAAGTCATGGATCATTTTGATTTCAAGGAGCATGGAGCATTGTGATGACAAGGGCATGAAGAAAAGTGATCCCAAGGTTCATGGAGGATTGTGATGACAATGGTAAAGGAGTATTGTGATGACAAGCGCAAAGAGCATTGTAATGACAAGGTCATGTAGCATTTTGCTGACAAATGCATGGAGCATTGTGATGACAAGTTTCATGGAGCACTGTGATGACAAGGGTTACGGAGCATTGTGAATACAGGGGTCATGGAGCATTGGGATGACAAGGGCATGGATCATTTTGATGACAAGGGTCATGGAGCATTGGGCTGAAAATGTTCATGGAGTACTGTGATGACAGGGTTCATGTAGAATTTTGATTTCATTGTGCTGACAATAGCCAGGAACATTATGATGATTGGCATGATGCATTGTCATTACAGGGTTCATGGAGCATTGAGATGAAGAGCGGCATGGAGCATTGTGATTACAGGTGTCTTTGAGCATTGTGATGACAAGGGCATTGAGCATTTTGATGAGAAGTACATGGAACATTCTGATGACGTGTCATGGAGCTTTGTGATGACAAGGGCATAGAAATTTTTGATGGCAGGGGTCATGGAGTATTGTTATGACAGGGGTAATGCAGCATTGTGATGAGAAGGGCATGGAGCATTGTGATTACAAGGTTCATGGAGCATTGCGATGACAAATTTGTGGACCGTTGGGATGAAAAGTACGTGGAACATTGTGATGACAAGGGTCATGGAGCATTTTTTTGACAGACATGGAGCATTGTGATGACAAGGGTCACGGAGCATTGTGTTGAAATGTTCATGGAGCATTGTGGTTACAAAGGTAACAGACCCTTGTGATGACGTGGGTATCGCCCATCGTGATGACAAATGTTATGAAGAATTGTGATGACTGGAGTCATGGAGCATTGTGATGACAGGGGTCATGGAGCATTGTGATGAAAAGGGCATGGAACATTGTGCTGAGAAAGGCATAGAGCATTGTGATGACATGTGTCATGGAGCACTGTGATGACAAGCGTCACGGACCATTGAAAATACAGGGGTCATGGAGCATTAGGATGACAAGGTCATGGATCATTGTGATGACAAGGGTCATGGAGAATTGGGCTGAAAATGTTCCTGGAGTATTGTGATGACAGGTGTCATGGGGCATTGCGATTACAGGGGTCTTGGAGCATTATGATGACAGAGGTCCCAGATCATTGGGTTGTCAGCTGTCATGGAGTGTTATGATGACAGTGGTCATGGAGCATTGTGATGATACTGTTCATGGAGCATTGTGATGAGAAGGTCATGGAGCAGTGGGCTGAAAATGTTCATGGAGTATTGTGATGACGGGGGACATGGAGCATTGTGATGACAACGGAATGGAGCATGGTGATGACAAGTTCCTGGAGCATTGTGATGAGATGACCATGGAGACTTGTGATGACAAGTCTCATGGAGCATTCTGATGATAAGGGGCATGGAGCATTGTGATTACAGGGGTCTTGGAGCATTGTGATGACAAGGGCATGGAGCATTGTGAGGAGAAGGCCATGGAACATTCTGATGACATGCGTCATGGAGCTTTGTGATGACAAGGGCATGGAGCATTATGATTACAGGGTTCTTGGAGCATTGTGATGACAAGGGTCATGGAGCCTTGTGATGACAAGGCCGTGGAACATTGTGGTGGCAGGGGTCATGAAGCATTGTTATGACAGAGATAATGGAGCATTGTGATGAGAAGGGCATTGAGCATTGGTCTGAAATGTTTCATGGATTATTGTGATGAGAGTGGGCATGGAGCATTGTGATGACAAGGGCCCGGAACACTGTGATACATGGGTCATGGACTATTGTAATGACAAATGCATGGAGCATTGTGATGGGAAGGGCATCGAGCATTGTGATGACAAGTGTCATGGTGCTTTGTGATGACAAGGGCATGTAGCCATGTGATGAGAGGGTTCATGGAGCATTGTGATGACAATGACATGGAGCATTGTGATGACAAGGGCCATGGAGCTTTGTGATGACAATGGTCATGGAGCATTTTGATGACAAGTGTGTGGGGCATTGTGATGAGAAGGGCAGGGAGCATTTTGATGACAGGGTCATGCAGCAATTTGATGAAAAGTGTAATGGAACGTTTTGATGACAGGGGTTATAGAACATTGTGATGCCAGGGTTCATGGATCTTTGGGATGAAAAAGGTCATGGAGCATTTTGATGACAGGGCTTATGGAACATTGTGATGTCAGGGGTCATGGAACATTGTTCAGATAAGGGGATGTAGCATTGTGATGACAGGGGTCATGGAACATTGTGATAACAGGGGTGAGGGAGGATTGTGATGACTAGTGGTGGAACATTGTGATATCTCATGTGAGAGAGCATTTGGATGAGAAGTTCATGGAGCATTGTGATTACAAGGTTTATAGAGCATAGCGATGACAAGGTTGTGGATCATTGTGATGAAAAGTGCATGGCACATTGTGATGACAAAGGTCATGGAGCTTTGTTCTGACAAAGGCATGGAGCATTGTGATGACAAGCGTCACGGAGCATTGTGATGAAAAGTTCATGGATCATTGTGATTAAAATGGTCACAGAGCCTTTTGATGACGTGGGCATGGACCGTTGTGATGACAAACGTTATGAAGCATTGTGATGACTGGAGTCAGGGGGCATTGTGATGACAGGGGTCATGGAGCATTGTGATGACAAGGGCATGGAGCACTGTGATGACAGGGGCATGGAACATTGTTCTGACAAGTTTCATAGATGATTGTGATGACAGTGGACATGGTGCATTGTGATGAAAAGGGCATGGAGCTTTGTGATGACAAGGGCATGGTCTATTGTGAAGATAGGTGTCAGGGAGCATTGTGATGACATATGTCATGGTCCATTGCGATGACAATAGCATGGAGCATTGTGATGCCAAATGTAATGGAGGATTGTAATGACAAATATAATGTAGCATTGTGATGACTACAGCTTGGAGCATTATGATGACAAGGGCCAATGAGAATTTTCATGAAAAGATCGTGCAGCATTGTGATGACAAGGTCCTGGAGCATTGTGATGACAAAACCATGGAGCCTTTGATGACAAGTCTCATGGAGCATACTGATGAAAAGGGGCATGAAGCATTCTGATTACAGGGGTCTTGGAACATTGTGATAACAAGGGCATGGAGCATTGTGATGACAATGTCATGGAGCATTGGTCTAATAAGTTTCATGGATTATTGTGATGACAGTTGGAATGGCGCATTGAGATGACAAGGGCATGGAGCATTGTGATGACCAGGTCATGCAGTATTGTGAAAAGAGTTGTCACGGAGCATTGTGATGAAATATGTATTGGCCCATTGTGATGACAATGTCATGGAGCATTGTGATGACAAGTGTCATGGAGGATTCTGATGACAAAGGTAATGGAGCATTGTGATCACAATGGCTTGTAGCATAGTGATGACAAGGTTCAGGGAGCATTGTGCTGACAAGTGCATGGAGAATTGTGATGACAAGGGTCATGGAGCATTCTGATGAAAAGCTTGTGGAGTATTTTGATGACAATGGCATGGAGCATTGTGATGAAAACGGCATGGGGCTTTGTGATGAAAAATGCATGCAGCCTTTTCGTGACAGGGTTCAAGGAGCATTCTGACGACAAGTGTCATGGAGCATTGTGATGACAAGTGTATTGAGAATTGTGATGACAAAAGTCATGGAGCATTGTGATGAAAAGGGCATGGAGTATTGTGATGACAGGCATCATGGAGCATTGTGATGACAAGTGTTATGGAACATTGTGATCACAAGTGTTTGGAGCATTGCAATGACAGAGATCATGGATCATTTTGATTTCAAGGAGCATGTAGCATTGTGATGACAAGGGCATGAAGCAATGTGATCCCAAGGTTCATGGAGGATAGTGATGACAATGGTAAAGGAGTATTGTGATGACAAGTGCATAGAGTATTGTAATGAGAAGGTCATGTAGCATTTTGATGACAAAGGCATGGAGCATTGTGATGACAGGTGTCATGGAGCACTGTGATGACAAGCGTCACGGAGCATTGTGAATACAGGGGTCATGTAGCATTGGGATGACAAGGGCATGGATCATTGTAATGACAAGCGTTATGGATTATTGGGCTGAAAATATTCATGGAGTATTGTGATGACAGTGGTCATGGAGCATTGTGATGACTAGGGAATGGAGCATTGTGATGACAAGAGTCCCAGATCATTGTGTTGTCAGCTGTCATGAAGTGTTGTGATGAAAGTGGTCATGGAGCATTGTGATGATATTGGTCTTGGAGCATTGTGATGAGAAGATCACGGAGCATTGGGCTGAAAATATTCATGGAGTATTGTGATGACAGGGGTCATGGAGCATTGTGATGACAAGGGCATGGAGCATTGTGATGACAGGGGAATGGAGCATTGGTCTGACTAGTTTCATACATTATTGTGATGACAGTGGACATGGTGCATTGTGATGACTAGGGCATGGAGCATTGTGAAGACAAGGGCATGGAGTATTGTGAAGACAGATGTCAGGGAGCATTGTGATGACCTATGTCATGGTCCATTGCGATGACAATAGCATGGAGCATTGTGATGCCAAATGTAATGGAGGATGTGATGACAAATATAATGGAGCATTGTGATGACTAGGACTTGGATCATTATGTTCAAAATGGCCATTGAGAATTTTCATGACAATGTCGTGAAGCATTGTGATGACAAGGTCCTGAAACATTGTGATGAGAAAACCATGGAGGCTTGTGATGACAAATCTCAAGGAGCATACTGATGAAAAGGGGCCTGGAGAATTTTGATTACAGGGAACTTGGAACATTGTGATACAAGGGCATGGAGCATTGTGATGAAGGGCATGCAGTATTGTGAAGAGAGGTGTCAGGGAGCATTGTGATGACATATGTAATGGCCCATTGTGATGACAATGGCATGGAGCATTGTGATGCCATGTGTCATGGAGGATTCTAATGACAAAGGTAATGGAGCATTGTGATGACAAGGGTTTGGAGAATTGTGATGACAAGGGTCAGGGAGCATTGTGCTGACAAGTGCATGGATAATTGTGATGACAAGAGACATGGAGCATTCTGATGACAAGCTTGTGGAGTATTTTGATGACAATTGCATGGAGCATTGTGATGAAAATGGCATGGGGCATTGTGATGAAAAAGGAATGGAGCCTTTTGGTGACAGGGTTCAAGGAGCACTCTGACGAAAATGTCAGGGAGCATTGTGATGACAAGTGTATTGAGAATTGTGATGACAAAGGTCATGGAGCATTGTGATGAAAAGGGCATGGAGTATTGTGATGACAGGCATCATGGAGCTTTGTGATGACAAGTGTTACGGAACAGTGTGCTCACAAGGGTTTGGAGCATTGTGATGACAGAAGTCATGGATCATTTTGATTTCAAGGAGCATGGAGCATTGTGATGACAAGGGCATGAAGAAAAGTGATCCCAAGGTTCATGGAGGATTGTGATGACAATGGTAAAGGAGTATTGTGATGACAAGCGCAAAGAGCATTGTAATGACAAGGTCATGTAGCATTTTGCTGACAAATGCATGGAGCATTGTGATGACAAGTTTCATGGAGCACTGTGATGACAAGGGTTACGGAGCATTGTGAATACAGGGGTCATGGAGCATTGGGATGACAAGGGCATGGATCATTTTGATGACAAGGGTCATGGAGCATTGGGCTGAAAATGTTCATGGAGTACTGTGATGACAGGGTTCATGTAGAATTTTGATTTCATTGTGCTGACAATAGCCAGGAACATTATGATGATTGGCATGATGCATTGTCATTACAGGGTTCATGGAGCATTGAGATGAAGAGCGGCATGGAGCATTGTGATTACAGGTGTCTTTGAGCATTGTGATGACAAGGGCATTGAGCATTTTGATGAGAAGTACATGGAACATTCTGATGACGTGTCATGGAGCTTTGTGATGACAAGGGCATAGAAATTTTTGATGGCAGGGGTCATGGAGTATTGTTATGACAGGGGTAATGCAGCATTGTGATGAGAAGGGCATGGAGCATTGTGATTACAAGGTTCATGGAGCATTGCGATGACAAATTTGTGGACCGTTGGGATGAAAAGTACGTGGAACATTGTGATGACAAGGGTCATGGAGCATTTTTTTGACAGACATGGAGCATTGTGATGACAAGGGTCACGGAGCATTGTGTTGAAATGTTCATGGAGCATTGTGGTTACAAAGGTAACAGACCCTTGTGATGACGTGGGTATCGCCCATCGTGATGACAAATGTTATGAAGAATTGTGATGACTGGAGTCATGGAGCATTGTGATGACAGGGGTCATGGAGCATTGTGATGAAAAGGGCATGGAACATTGTGCTGAGAAAGGCATAGAGCATTGTGATGACATGTGTCATGGAGCACTGTGATGACAAGCGTCACGGACCATTGAAAATACAGGGGTCATGGAGCATTAGGATGACAAGGTCATGGATCATTGTGATGACAAGGGTCATGGAGAATTGGGCTGAAAATGTTCCTGGAGTATTGTGATGACAGGTGTCATGGGGCATTGCGATTACAGGGGTCTTGGAGCATTATGATGACAGAGGTCCCAGATCATTGGGTTGTCAGCTGTCATGGAGTGTTATGATGACAGTGGTCATGGAGCATTGTGATGATACTGTTCATGGAGCATTGTGATGAGAAGGTCATGGAGCAGTGGGCTGAAAATGTTCATGGAGTATTGTGATGACGGGGGACATGGAGCATTGTGATGACAACGGAATGGAGCATGGTGATGACAAGTTCCTGGAGCATTGTGATGAGATGACCATGGAGACTTGTGATGACAAGTCTCATGGAGCATTCTGATGATAAGGGGCATGGAGCATTGTGATTACAGGGGTCTTGGAGCATTGTGATGACAAGGGCATGGAGCATTGTGAGGAGAAGGCCATGGAACATTCTGATGACATGCGTCATGGAGCTTTGTGATGACAAGGGCATGGAGCATTATGATTACAGGGTTCTTGGAGCATTGTGATGACAAGGGTCATGGAGCCTTGTGATGACAAGGCCGTGGAACATTGTGGTGGCAGGGGTCATGAAGCATTGTTATGACAGAGATAATGGAGCATTGTGATGAGAAGGGCATTGAGCATTGGTCTGAAATGTTTCATGGATTATTGTGATGAGAGTGGGCATGGAGCATTGTGATGACAAGGGCCCGGAACACTGTGATACATGGGTCATGGACTATTGTAATGACAAATGCATGGAGCATTGTGATGGGAAGGGCATCGAGCATTGTGATGACAAGTGTCATGGTGCTTTGTGATGACAAGGGCATGTAGCCATGTGATGAGAGGGTTCATGGAGCATTGTGATGACAATGACATGGAGCATTGTGATGACAAGGGCCATGGAGCTTTGTGATGACAATGGTCATGGAGCATTTTGATGACAAGTGTGTGGGGCATTGTGATGAGAAGGGCAGGGAGCATTTTGATGACAGGGTCATGCAGCAATTTGATGAAAAGTGTAATGGAACGTTTTGATGACAGGGGTTATAGAACATTGTGATGCCAGGGTTCATGGATCTTTGGGATGAAAAAGGTCATGGAGCATTTTGATGACAGGGCTTATGGAACATTGTGATGTCAGGGGTCATGGAACATTGTTCAGATAAGGGGATGTAGCATTGTGATGACAGGGGTCATGGAACATTGTGATAACAGGGGTGAGGGAGGATTGTGATGACTAGTGGTGGAACATTGTGATATCTCATGTGAGAGAGCATTTGGATGAGAAGTTCATGGAGCATTGTGATTACAAGGTTTATAGAGCATAGCGATGACAAGGTTGTGGATCATTGTGATGAAAAGTGCATGGCACATTGTGATGACAAAGGTCATGGAGCTTTGTTCTGACAAAGGCATGGAGCATTGTGATGACAAGCGTCACGGAGCATTGTGATGAAAAGTTCATGGAGCATTGTGGTTAAAATGGTCACAGAGCCTTGTGATGAGGCGGGCATGGACCGTTGTGATGACAAAAGTTATGAAGCATTGTGATGCCTGGAGTCACGGGGCATTGTGATGACAGGGGTCATGGAGCATTGGGATGACAAGGGCATGGAGCACTGTGATGGCAGGGGCATGGAGCATTGGTCTGACAAGTTTCATAGATGATTGTGATGACAGTGGACATGGTGCATTGTGATGACAAGGGCATGGAGCATTGTGATGACAAGGGAATGGTGTATTGTGAAGACAGGTGTCAGGGAGCATTGTGATGACATATGTCATGGTCCATTGCGATGACAATGGCATGGAGCATTGTGATGCCAAATGTAATGGAGGATTGTAATGACAAATATAATCGAGCATATTGATGACTACGGCTTGGAACATTATGATGACAAGGGCCAATGAGGATTTTCATGACAATGTCGTGAAGCATTGTGATGACAATGTCCTGGAGCATTGTGATGAGAAAACCATGGAGCCTTGTGATGACAAGTCTCATGGAGCATACTGATGAAAAGGGGCATGGAGCCTTCTGATTACAGGGTTCTTGGAACTTATTGATAACAAGGGCATGGAGCATTGTGAAGACAAGTTCATGGAGCATTGGTCTAATAAGTTTCATGGATTATTTTGATGACAGTTGGAATGGCGCATTGTGATGACAAGGGCATGGAGCATTGTGATGACCAGGTCATGCAGTATTGTGAAAAGAGGTGTTACGGAGCATTGTGATGACATATGTATTGGCCCATTGTGATGACAATGTCATGGAGCATTGTGATGACAAGTGTCATGGAGGATTCTGATGACAAAGGTAATGGAGCATTGTGATGACAATGGCTTGGAGCATAGTGATGACAAGGTCCAGGGATCATTGTGCTGACAAGTGCATGGAGAATTGTGATGACAAGGGTCATGGAGCATTCTGATGAAATGCTTGTGGATTATTTTGATGACAATGGCATGGAGCATTCTGATGAAAACGGCATGGGGCTTTGTGATGAAAAATGCATGCAGCCTTTTCGTGACTGGGTTCAAGGAGCATTCTGACGACAAGTGTCATGGAGCATTGTGATGACAAGTGTATTGAGAATTGTGATGACAAAGGTCATGGAGCATTGTGATGAAAAGGACATGGAGTATTGTGATGACAGGCATCATGGAGCGTTGTGATGACAAGTGTTATGGAACATTGTGATCACAATATTTGGAGCATTGTGATGACCGAGGTCATGGATCATTTTGATTTCCAGGAGCATGTAGCATTGTGATGACAAGGGCATGAAACAATGTGATCCCAAGGTTCATGGAGGATAGTGATGACAATGGTAATGGAGCATTGTGATGACAAGTGCATAGAGTATTGTAATGAGAAGGTCATGTAGCATTTTGATGACAAAGGCATGGATCATTGTGATGACAAGCGTCATGGAGGATTGGGCTGAAAATATTCATGGAGTATTGTGATGACAGTGGTCATGGAGCATTGTGATGACTAGGGAATGGAGCATTGTGATGACAAGAGTCCCGGATCATTGTGTTGTCAGTTGTCATTGAGTGTTGTGATGACAGTGGTCATGGAGCATTGTGATGATATTGGTCTTGGAGCATTTTGATGAGAAGGTCACGGAGCATTGGGCTGAAAATATTCATGGAGTATTGTGATGACAGGGGTCATGGAGCATTGTGAAGACAAGGGAATGGAGCATGGTGATGACAAGGTCCTGGAGCACTGTGATGAGAAGACCATGGAGACATGTAATGACAAATCTCATGGAGCATTCTGATGATAAGGGGCATGGAGCATTGTGATTACACGGGTCTTGGAGCATTGTGATGACAAGGGCATGAAGCATTCTGAGGAGAAGTCCATGGAACATTCTGATGACATGTGTCATGGAGCTTTGTGATATCAAGGGCATGGAGCATTGTGATTACAGGGGTTTTGGAGCATTGTGAAGACAAGGGTCATGGAGCCTTGTGATGACAAGGCCGTGGAACATTGTGATGGCAGGGGTCATGGAGCATTGTTATGACAGAGATAATGGAGCATTGTGATGAGAAGGGCATTGAGCATTGGTCTGAAATATTTCATGGATTATTGTGATGAGAGTGGGCATGGAGCATTGTGATGACAAGGGCACGGAACACTGTGATACATGGGTCATGGAGGATTGTAATGACAAAGGCATGGAGCATTGTGATGTAAAAGGCATGGAGCCTTGTCATCACAGGGTTCAAGGAGCATACTGACGACAGGTGTCAGGGAGTATTGTAATGACAAGTGTATTGAGCATTGTGATGACAATGATCAAGGAGCATTGTGATGAGAACACCATGGACAACTGTGATGATGATCGTCATGGGATGTTGTGATGATAAGTGTTATGGAACATTGTGATCACAAGGGTTTGGAGCATTATGATGACAGAAGTCATGGAGAATTTTGATTTCATTGTAGTGACAATAGCCTGAAGCATTATGATAATGGGCATGGTGCATTGTGATGGCAGGGTTCTTGGAGCTTTGAGATGAAAAAGGGCATGGAGCATTGTGATTACAGTGGTCTTGGAGCATTGTGATGACAAGGGCATGGAGCATTGTGATGAGAAGGCCATGGGACCTTCTGGTGACATGCGTCATGGAGCTTTGTTATGACAAGGCCGTGGAACATTGTGATGGCAGTGGTCGTGGTGCATTGTTATGACAGAGGTAATGGAGCATTGTGATGAGAAGGGCATTGAGCATTGGTTTGAAATATTTCATATTTTATTGTGATGAGTGTGGACTGGAGCATTGTGATGACAAGGGCACGGAACACTGTGATACATGGGTCATGGAGGATTGTAATGACAAGTTCATGGAGCAATGTGATGAGAGGGTACATGGAGCATTGTGATGACAATGCCATGGCGCATAGTGAGGAAAAAGCCATGGAGCATTCTGATGACATGCGTCATGGAGCTTTTGATGACAAGTTCATGGAGCATTGTGATTACAGGTGTCTTGGAGCATTGTGATGAAAAGGGCATGGAGCCTTGTCATGACAGTGTTCAAGGAGCATACTGACGACAAGTGTCAGGTAGCATTGTGAAGACAAGTGTATTGAGCATTGTGATGAAAAAGATCAGGGAGCATTGGGATCAGAAGACCAAGGATAATTGTGATGATGATCATCATGGGGTGTGGTGATGATAAATGTTATGGAACATTTTGATCAAAAGGGTTTGGAGCATTATGATGACAGAGGTCACGGAGACTTTTGATTTCATTGTAATGACAATAGCCTGAAGCATTATGATGATGGGCGTGGTGCATTGTGATGACAGGGTTCATGGAGCATTGAGATGAAAAGGGGCATGGAGCATTGTGAATACAGGGGTCTTGTAGCATTGTGATGACAAGCGCATAGAGCATTGTAATGACAAGATCATGTAGAATTTTGCAGACAAATGCATGGAGCACTGTGATTACAGGTGTCATGGAGCACTGTGATGACATGTGTCACGGAGCATTGTGAATACAGGGGTCATGGATAATTGTGATGACAAGGGTCATGGAGCAATGGGCAGAAAATGTTCATGGAGTATTGTGATGACAGGGGTCATGGAGCATTGTGATGACAGAGGTCATGGAGAATTTTGATTTCATTTTGCTGACAATAGCCGGAAGCATTATGATGATGGGCATGATGCATTGTGATGACAGGGTTCATGGAGCATTGAGATGAAAAGGGGCATGGAGCATTTTGATTACAGGGGTCTTGGAGCATTGTGATGACAAGGGCATAGAGCATTTTGATGAGAAGTCCATGGAACATTCTGATGACATGTGTCATGGAGCTTTGTGATGACAAGGGCATGGAGCATTGTGATTACAGGTGTCTTGGAGCATTGTGATGACAAGGGTCATGGAGCCTTGTGATGACAAGGCCCTGGAACATTGTGATGGCAGGGGTCAAGGAGCATTGTTGTGACAGGTGTAATGGAGCACTGTGATGAGAAGGGCATGGAGCATTGTGATTACAAGTTTTATGGAGCATTGCGATGACAAATTTGTTGACCGTTGGGATAAAAATCGCGTGGCACATTGTGATGACAAGGGTCATGGAGCATTTTTCTGACAAAGGCATGGAGCACTGTGATGACAAGTGTCACAGAGCATTGTGATGAAAAGTTCATGAATCATTGTGGTTAAAAAGGTCACAAAGCCTTGTGATGACGCGGGAATGGACCATTGTTATGACAAATGTTATGAAGCATTGTGATGACTGGAGTCAAGGAGCATTGTGATGACAGGGTCATGGAGCATTGTGATGACAAGGGCATGGAGCATTGTGCTGAGAAAGGCGTAGATCACTATGATGACAAGGGTCAAAGAGCATTGTGATGAAAGTTCATGGAGCATTGTGGTTAAAAAGGTCACAGAGACTGTTGATGATGAGGGAATGGACCATTGTGATGACAAAGGTCATGAATCATTGTGATGAGTGGAGTCACGGTGCATGGTGATGACAGGGGTCATGGAGCATTGTGATAAAAAGGGCATGGAGCATTGTGATGACAAGGGCATGGAGCATTGTTCTAATATGTTTCATGGATTATTGCGATGACATTTGGTATGGCACATTGTGATGACAAGTGCATGGAGCATTGTGATGTCCAGGTCATGCATTATTGTGAAGAGAAGTGTCAGGGAGCATTGTGATGACATATGTAATGGCCCATTGTGATGAAAATGGCATGGAGCATTGTGATGACAATGGCTTTGAGCATTGAGATGAAAAGGGTCAGGGAGCATTGGGCTGACAAGTGCATGGAAAATTGTGATGACAAGGGTCATGGAGCATTCTGATGACAATCTTGTGGAGTATTTTGATGATAATGGCATGGAGCATTGTGATGAAAACGGCATGGGGCAATGTGATGAAAAAGGCATGTAGCCTTTTCGTGGCAGGGTTCAAGGAGCATTCTGACGACAAGTGTCAGGGAGTATTGTGATGACAAGTGTATTGAGAATTGTGATGACAAAGGTCATGGAGCATGGTGATGAGAAGGCCATGGATAATAGTGATGATGATCGTCATGGGGTGTTGTGATTATAAGTGTTATGGAACATTGTGATCACAAGGTTTTGGAGCATTATGATGACAGAGGTCATGGAGAATTTTGATTTCATTGTGATGACAATAGCCTGAAGCATTATGATGATGGGCATGGTGCATTGTGATGACAGAGTTCATGGAGCATTGAGATGAAAAGGGGCATGGAGCACTGTGATTACAGGGGTCTTGGAGCATTGTGATGACAAGCGCATAGAGCATTGTAATGACAAGGTCATGTAGAATTTTGCTGACAAAGGCATGGAGCATTGTGATGACAGTTGTCATGGAGAACTGTGATGACAAGTGTCACGGAGCATTGTGAATACAGGGGTCATGAAGCATTGGGATGACAAGTGCATGGATCATTGTGATGACAAGTTTCAAGGAGCATTGGGCTGAAAATGTTCATGGAGTGTTGTGATGACAGGGGTCATGGAGCAATGTGATGACAGAGGACATGGAGAATTTTTATTTCATTGTGATGACAATAGCCTGAATCATTATGATAATCAGCATGATGAATTGTGATGACAGGGTTCATGGAGCATTGAGATGAAAAGGGGCATGGAGCACTGTGTTTACAGGGGTTTTGGAGCATTGTGATGACAAGGGCATGGAGCATTTTGATGAGAAGGCCAAGGAACAATCTGATGACATGTGTCATGGAGCTTTGTGATGACAACGGCATGGAGCGTTGTGATTAAAGGGGTCTTGGAGTATTGTGATGACAAGTGTCATGGAGCCTTGTGATGACAAGGCCGTGGAACATTGTGATGGCAGGGGTCATGGAGCACTGTTATGACAGGGGTAATGGAGCATTGTGATGAGAAGGGCATTGAGGATTGTGATGACAAGGGCATGGAGCATTGGTCTAATAAGTTTCATGGATTATTCGATGAGAGTTGGAATGGCGATTTGTGATGACAAGGGCATGGAGCATTTTGATGACCAGGTAATGCCGTATTGTGAAGAGAGGTGTCAGGGCGCATTGTGATGACATATGTAATGGCCCATTGTGATGACAATGGCATGGAGCATTGTGATGCCAAGTATCATGGAGGATTGTGATGACAAAGGTAATGGAGCATTGTGATGACAATGGCTTGGAGCACTGTGATGACAAGTGTCAGGGAGCATTTTGCTGACAAGTGCATGGAGAATTATGATGACAAGGGTCATGGAACATTCTGATGACAAGCCTGTGGAGTATTTTGATGACAATGACATCGATCAGTTTGATGAAAACGGCATGGGGCCTTGTGATGAAAATGTCATGGAGCCTTTGGTGACAGGGTTCAAGGAGCATTGTGACGACAAGTGTCAGGGAGCATTGTGATGACAAGTGTATTGAGAATTGTGATGACAAAAGTCATGGTGCATTGTGATGAAAAGGGCATGGATTATTGTGATGACAGGCATCATGGAGCGTTGTGATGACAAGTGTTATGGAACATTGTGATCACAAGGTTTTGGAGCATTGTGATGAGTGAGGTCATGGATCATTTTGATTTCAAGGAGCATGGAGCATTGTGATGACAAAGTCATGAAGCAATGTGATCAAAAGTTTCATGGAGGATTGTGATGACAATGGTAAAGGAGTATTGTGATGACAAGCACATAGAGCATTGTAATGACAAGGTCATGTAGCATTTTGCTGACAAAGTCATGGAGCATTGTGATGACAGGTGTCATGGAGAACTCTGATGACAAGCGTCACGGAGCATTGTGAATACAAGGGTCATGGAGCATTGGGGTGAGAAGGGCATGGATCATTGTGATGACAGGGGTCATGGAGCATTGTGATGAAAATGTTCATGGAGTATTGTGATGCTTTGGGTCATGGAGCATTGTGATGACAGAGGTCATAGAGAATTTTGATTTCATTGTGCTGAAAATAGCCAGAAGCATTATGATGATGGGCATGATGCACTGTGATGTCAGGGTTCATGGACCATTGATAGGAAAAGGGGCATGGAGCACTGTGATTACAGTGGTCTGGGAGCATTGTGAAGACTAGGGCATGGAGCATTTTGATGAGAAGGCCATGGAATATTCTGATGACATGTGTCATGGAGCTTTGTGATGACAAGGGCATGGAGCATTTTGATTACAGGGGTCTTGGAGCATTGTGATTAAAGTGTCATGGAGCCTTGTGATGACAAGGCCGTGGAACATTGTGATGGCAGGGGTCAATGAGCATTGTTATGACAGGTGTAATGGAGCATTGTGATGAGAAGGGCATGGAGCATGGTGATTACAAGTTTTATGGAGCATTGCAATGACAAATTTCTGGACCGTTGTGATGAAATGCGCGTGGCCCATTGTGATGACAAGGGTCATGGCGCATTTTTATGCCAAAGGCATGGAGCATTGTGATGACAAGGCTCAGGGAGCATTGTGTTGAAAAGTTCATGGAGCATTGTGGTTACAAAGGTAACAGAGCCTTGTGATGACGCGGGCACTGACCATTGTGATGACAAATGTTATGAAGAATTGTGATGACTGGAGTCACGGAGCATTTTGATGACAGGGGTCATGGAGCATTGTGATGAGAAGGGCATGGAGCATTGTGATAAGAAAGGCATAGAGCATTGTGATGACAATTGTCAAAGAGCTTTATGATGAAATGTTCATGGAGCATTGTGGTTAAACTGGTCACAGAGACTGTTGATGATGACGGCATGGACAATTGTGATGACAAAAGTCATGGAGCATTGTGATGAATGGAGTCACGGAGCATTGTGATGACAGGGGTCATGGAACATTGTGATAACAAGGGCATGGAGGATTGTGATGACAAGGGCATGGAGCATTGTTCTAATAAGTTCCATGGAGTATTTTGATGACAGTTGGAATGGCGCATTGTGATGACAAGGGCATGGAGCATTGTGATGACCAGGTCTTGCAGTATTGTGAAAAGAGGTCTCAGGGAACATTGTGAAGACATATGTAATGACCCATTGTGATGACAATGGCATGGAGCATTGTGATGCCAAGTGTCATAGAGGATTCTGATGATAAATGTAATAGAGCATTGTGATGACAATGACTTGGAGCATTGTGATGACAAGGGTCAGGGAGCATTGTGCTGACAAGTGCATGGAGAATTGTGATAACAAGGGTCATGGAGCATTCTGATGACAAGCTTGTGGAGTATTTTGATGAAAATGGCATGGAGCATTGTTACGAAAATGGCATGGGGCATAGTGATGAAAAAGGCATGGAGCCTTTTCGTGACATGGTTCAAGGAGCAGTCTGACGACAAGTGTCAGGGATCATTGTGATGACAAGTGTATTGAGAATTGTGATGAAAAAGGTCATGGAGCATTTTGATGAAAAGGGCATGAAGCATTGTGATGACAGGCATCATGGAGCGTTGTGATGACAAGTTTTATGGAACATTGTGATCACATGGTTTTGGAGCATTGTGATGACAGAGGTCATGGATCATTTTGATTTCAAGGAGCATGGAGCATTATGATGACAAAGGCATGAAGCAATGTGATCATACGTTTCAAGGAGGATTGTGATGACAATGGTAATGGAGTATTGTGATGACAAGCACATAGAGCATTGTAATGACATGGTCATGTAGCATTTTGCTGACAAAGTCATGAAGCATTGTGATGACAGGTGTCATGGAGCACTGTTATGACAAGCGTCACAGAGCATTGTGAATACAGGGGTCATGGAGCATTGGGATGACAAGGGCATGGATCATTGTGATGACAAGTGTCATGGAGCAGTGGGCTGAAAATGTTCATGCAGTATTGTGATGACAGGGGTCATGGAGCATTGTGATGACAGAGGTCATGGAGAATTTTGATTTCATTGTGCTGGCAATAGCTGGAAGCATTATGCTGATGGGCATGATGCATTGTGATGACAGGGTTAATGGACCATTGATTTGAAAAGGGGCATTGAGCATTGTGATTACAGGGGTCTGGGAGCATTTTGATGACAAGGGCATGGAGCATTTTGATGAGAAGGCCATGGAACATTCTGATGACATGTGTCATGGAGCTTTGTGATGAAATGGGCATGGAGCATTGTGATTACAGGGGTTTTGTAGCATTATGATGACAAGGGTCAAGGAGCATTTTTCTGAAAAAGGCATGGAGCATTGTGATGACAATGGTCTCGGAGCATTGTGATGAAAAGTTCATGGAACATTGTGGTTACAAAGGTAACAGAGCATTTTGATGACGCAAGCATCGACCATTGTGATGACAAATGTTTTGAAGAATTGTGATGACTGGAGTCACGGAGCATTGTGATGAAAGGGGTCATGGAGCAATATGATGACAAGGGCATGGAGCATTGTCCTGAGAAAGGCATAGAGCATTGTGATGACAAGGGTCAAAGAGCATTGTGATGAAATGTTCATGGAGCATTGTGCTTAAAAATGTCACAGAGAGTGTTGATGATGAGGGCATGGACCATTGTGATGACAAAGGTCATGGAGAAATGTGATGACTTGAGTCACAGGGAATTGTGATGACAGGGGTCATGGAAAATTGTGATAACAAGGGCATGGAGCATTGTGATGACAAGGGCATGCAGCATTGGTCTAATAAGTTTCATGGAGTATTGCGATGACAGTTGGAATGGCGCATTGTGATGACAAGGGCATGGAGCAATGTGATGACCAGGTCTTGCTGTATTGTGAAGAGAGGTGTCAGGGAGCACTGTGATGACATATGTAATGGCCCACTGTGATGACAATGGCATGGAGCATTGTGAGGCCAAGTGTCATGGAGGATTCTGATGACAAAGGTAATGGAGCATTGTGATGACAATGGCTTGGAGCATTGGGATAACAAGGGTCAGGGAGCATTGTGCTGACAAGTGCATGGAGAATTGTGATGACAAGGGTCATGGAGCATTCTGATAACAAGCTTGTGGAGTATTTTGATTACAATGGCATGGAGCATTTTGATGAAAATGGCATGGGGCTTTGTGATGAAAAAGGCATGGAACCTTTTTGTGGCAGTGTTCAAGGAGCATTCTGACGACCAGTGTCAGGGAGCATTGTGATGACAAGTGTATTGAGAATTGTGATGACAAAGGTCATGGAGCATTGTGATGAAAACGGCATGGAGTGTTGTGATGGCAGGCATCATGGAGCATTGTGATGACAAGTGTTATGGAACATTGTGATCACAAGTGTTTGGAGCATTGTGATGACAGAGGTCATGGATCATTTTGATTTCAAGGATCATGGAGCATTGTGATTACAAGGGCATGAAGCAATGTGATCCCAAGGTTCATGGAGGATTGTGATGACAATGGTAATGGATTATTGTGATGACAAGCGCATAGAGCATCGTAATGACAAGCTCATGTAGCATTTTGCTGACAAAGGCATGGAGCATTGTGATGACAGGTGTCATGGAGCACTGTTATGACAAGCGTCACGGAGCACTGTGAATACAGGGGTCATGGAGCATTGGGATGACAAGGGCATGCATGATTGTGATGACAAGGGTCATGGATCATTGGGCTGAAAGTGTTCATGGAGTATTGTGATGACATGGGTCATGGAGCATTGTGATGAGCAGGGAATGGAGCATTGTGATGACAAGAGTCCCAGATCATTGTGTTGTCAGGTGTCATGGAGTGTTGTGATGAGAGTGGTCATGGAGCATTTTGATGATATTTGTCATGGAGCATTGTGATGAGAATTTCATGGAGCATTGGGCTGAAAATATTCATGGAGTATTGTGATGACAGTGGTCATGGTGCATTGTGAGGACAAGGGAATGGAGCATGTTAATGACAAGATTCTGGAGCATTGTGATGATAAGACCATGGAGACTTTTGATGACAACTCTCATGGAGCATTCTGATGAAAAGGGGCATGGAGCATTGTGATTACAGGGGTCTTGGAGCCTTGTGATGACAAAAGCATGGAGCATTGTGAGGAGAAGGCAATGGAGCATTCTGATGACATGTGTCATGGAGCATTGTGATGACAAGGGCATGGAGCATTGTGATTACAGGGGTCTGGGAGCACTGTGATGAAAAGGGCATGGATCATTGTGATGAAAAGGCATGGAGACTTGTCATGACAGGGTTCAAGGAGCATACTGACGACAAGTGTCAGGGAGCATTGTGATGACAAGTGTATTGAGAATTGTGATGACAAAGGTCATGGAGCATTGTGATGAGAAGACCATGGATAATTGTGATGATGATCGTCAGAGGGTGTTGTGATGATTAGTGTTATAAAACATTGTGATCACAAGGGTTTGGAGCATTATGATGACAGTGGTCATGGATAATTTTGATTTCATTGTGATGACAATAGCCTGAAGCATTATGATGATGGGCATGGTGCATTTAGATGACAGGCTTCAAGGTGCATTGAGATGAAAATTAGCATGGAGCATTGTGATTACAGGGGTCTTGGAGCATTGTCATGACATGGGCATGGAGCATTGTGATGAGAAGGCCATGGAACATTTTGATGTCATGTGTCAAGGAGCTTTGTGCTGACAAGGGCATGGAGCATTGTGATTACAGGGTTCTTGGAGCATTGTGATGACAAGTGTCATGTATCCTTGTGATGACAAGGCCGTGGAATATTGTGATGGCAAGGGTCATGGATCAATATTATGACAGAGGTAATGGAGCATTGTGATGAGAATGGCATTGACCATTGGTCTGAAATATTTCATGGATTATTGTGATGAGAGTGGGCATGGAGCATTCTGATGACAAGGGAACGGAACACTGTGATACATGGGTCATGCAGGACTGTAATGACAAAGCATGGAGCATTGTGATGAGAAGGGCATCGAGCATTGCGATGACAAGTGTCATGAAGCTTTGTGAAGACAAGGGCATGGAGCAATGTGATGAGAGGGTTCATGGAGCATTGTGATGACAATAACATGGATCATTGTGATGCCAAGGGTCATGGAGGTTTGTGAAGACAAAGGTCATGGAGCATTTTGATGCCAAGTGTGTGGTGCATTGTGATGAGAAAGGCAGGGAGCATTTTGATGACTGGGTCATGCAAAAATTTGATGAAAAATGTAATGGAACATTTTGATGACAGGGGTTATAGAACATTGTGATGCCAAGGGTCATGGAGCTTTGGGATGAAAAGCGTCATGGAGCATTTTGATGACAGTGGTTATGGAACATTGTGATGTCACAGGTCATGGAACATTGTGATAATAAGGGGATTTAGCATTGTGTTGAGAGGGGTCATGGAACATTGTGATAACAGGGGTGAGGGAGGATTCTGATGACTAGTGATGGAACATTGTGATATCTCATGTGAGAGAAGATTTGGATGAGAAGTGCATGGAGCATTGTGATTACATGGTTTATTTAGCATAGCGATGACAATGTTGTGGATCCTTGTGATGAAAAGCGCATGGCACATTGTGATGACAAGGGTCATGGAGCATTGTTTTGACAAAGGCATGGAGAATTGTGATGACAAGGGTCACGGAGCATTGTGATGAAAAGTTCATGGAGCATTGTGGTTACAAAGGTCACAGAGCCTTGTGATTACGTGGGCATGGACCGTTCGGATGACAAACGTTATGAAGCATTGTGATGACTGGAGTCACGGAGCATTGTGATGACAGGGGTCTTGGAGCATTTTGATGACAAGGGCATTGAGCATTGTGATGACAGGGGCATGGAGCATTGGTCTGACAAGTTTCATAGACTACTGTGATGATATTGGACATGGTGAATTGTGATGACAAGGACATGGAGCTTTTTGATGAGAAGGCCATGGAACATTCTGATGACGTGTGTCATGGAGCTTTGTGATGACAAGGGTCATGGAGCCTTGTGAGGACAAGGCCGTGGAACATTGTGATGGCAGGGGTCATGGAGCATTGTGATGACAGGGGCGTGAAGAATTGTGATGACCAGGTCTTGCTCTATTGTGAAGAGAGTTGTCAGGGAGCACTGTGATGATATATGTAATGGCCCATTGTGATGACAATGGCATGGAGCATTGTGATGCCAAGTTTCATGGAGGATTCTGATGACATAGGTAATGGAGCATTGTGATGACAATGGCTTGGAGCACTGTGATGACAAGGGTCACTGGCAATTGTGCTGACAAGTGCATGGTGCATTGTGATGACAAGGGCATGGAGCATTTGATGAAAAGGCCATGGAACATTCTGATGACATGTGTCATTGAGATTTGTGATGACAAGGGCATGGAGCATTGTGATTACAGGGGTCTTGGAGCATTGTGATGACAAGAGTCCCGGATCATTGTGCTGTCAGGTGTCATGGAGTGTTGTGATGACATTGGTCATGGAGCATTGTGATGATATTGTTCATGGAGCATTGCGATGACAAGGGAATGGAGCATGGTGATGACAATTCCTAGAGCACTGTGATGAGAAGACCATGGAGACTTTTGATGAGAAGTCTCATGGTGCATTCTGTTGAAAAGGGGCGTGGAGCATTGTGATTACAGGGGTCTTGGAGCATTGTTATGACAAGGGCATGGATCATGGTGATGAGAAGGCCATGGAGCATTCTGATGACATGTGTCATGGAGCTTTGTGATGACAAGGGCATGGATCATTGTGATTACAGGGGTCTTGGAGCATTGTTATGAAAAGGGCATGAAACATTGTGATGAAAAAGGCATGCAGCCTTGTCATGACAGGGTTCAAGGAGCATACTGACGACAAGTGTCAGGGATCATTGTGATGACAAGTGTATTGAGCATTGTGATGACAAAGATCATGGAAAATTGTGATGAGAAGACCATGGATAATTGTGATGACGAGCGTCATGGGGCATTGTGATGACAACTGTAATGGAGCCTTGTGATGACAAGGCTGTGGAACATTGTGATGGCAGGGGTCATGGGGCATTGTTATGAAAGGGGTAATGGAGCATTTTGATGAGAAGTGCATGGAACATTGGTCTGAAATATTTCATGGATTATTGTGATGAGAGTGGCATGGTGTATTGTGATGACAAGGACATGGAGCATTTTGATGACAGGTACATGGAGCATTGTTATGACAGGGGCATGGAGCATTGGGCTGACAAGTTTCATAGATTATTGTGATGACAGTGGGCATAGTGAATTGTGATGACAATGGCATGGAGCATTGTGAAGAGAAGGTCATGGAGTATTGTGAAGACAGGTGTCAGGGAGCATTGTGATCACAAGGGCATGGAACATTGGTCTAAAGTTTCGTGGATTATTGCGATGACAGTTGGAATGGCACACTGTGATGACAAGGGCATGGAGCATTGTGAAGACCAGGTCTTGCAGTATTGTGAAGACAGGTGTCAGTGAGCATTGTGATGACATATGTAATGGCCCATTGTGATGACAATGGCATGGAGCATTGTGATGCCTATTGTCATGGAGGATTCTGATGAGAAACGTAATGGAGCATTGTGATGACAATGGCTTGGAGCATTGTGATGACAAGGGTCAGGGAGCATTGTGCTGACTAGTGCATGGAGAATTGTGATGACAATGGCATGGAGCATTCTGATGAAAATCTTGTGGACTATTTTGATGACAATGGAATGGAGCATTGTGATGAAAACGGCATGGGGAATTGTGATGAAAGGGGCATGGAGCCTTTTCGTGACAGGATTCAAGGAGCATTCTGATGACAAGTGTCAGGGAGCATTTTGATGACAAGTGTATTGAGAATTGTGATGACAAAGGTCATGGAGCATTGCGATGAAAAGGGCATGGAGTATTGTGATGACAGGCATCATGGAGCATTGTGATGACAAGTGTTATGGAACACTGTGATCACAAGGGTTTGGAGCATTGTGATGACAGAGGTCATGGATCATTTTGATTTCAAGGAGCATGGAGCATTATGATGACAAGGGCATGAAACAACCTGATCCCAAGGTTCATGGAGGATTGTGATGACAATGTAAATGGAGTATTGTGATGACAAGCGCAGAGAGCATTGTAATGAAAAGGTCATGTAGCATTTTGCTGACAAAGGCATGGAGCATTGTGATGACATGTGTCATGGAGCACTGTGATGACAAGTGTCACGGAGCATTGTGAATACAGGGGTCATGGAGCATTGGGATGACAAGGGCATGGATCATTGTGATGACAAGTGTCTTGGAGCACTGGGCTGAAAATGTTCATGGAGTGTTGTGATGACTCTCGTCATGGAGCATTGTGATGAGTAGGGATTGGAGCATTGTGATGACAAGAGTCCCGAATCATTGTGTTCTCAGGTGACATGGAGTGTTGTGATGACAGTGGTCATGGAGCATTGTGATGATATTGGCCATAGAGCATTGTGATGAGTAGGTCGTGGTGCATTGGGCTGAAAAATTTCATGGATTATTGTGATGACAGGGGTCATGGAGCATTGTGATTACAAGGGAATGGAGCATGGTGATGACAAGTTCCTGGAGCATTGTGATGAGAAGACCATGGAGACTTGTGATGACAAGTCTCATAGAGCATTCTGATGAAAAGGGGCATGGAGCATTGTGATTACTGGGGTCTTGGAGCACTGTGATGACTAGGGCATGGAGCATTGTGATGAGAAGGCCATGGAGCATTCTGATGACATGCGTCATGGAGTTTTTTGAGGACAACCATGGAGCATTGTGATTACAGGGGTCTTCGAACATTGTGATGACAAGGGCATGGAGCATTGTGAGGAGAAGACCAAGGAGCATTCTGATGGCATGCGTCATTGAACTTTGTGATGACAATGGCATGGAGCATTGATATTACATGGGTCTTTGAGCATTGTGATGAAAAGGACATGGATCATTGTGATGAAAAAGGCATGGAGCCTTCTCATGACAGGATTCAAGGAGGATACAGACAACAAGTGTCAGGGAGCATTTTGATGACAAGTGTATTGAGCATTGTGATAACAAAGGTCATGGAGCATTGTGATGAGAAAACCATTGATAATTGTGATGACGAGAGTCATGGGACATTGTGATGAAAAGTGATATTGTATATTGTGATCACAAGTGTTTGGAGCATTGTTATGACAGAGGTCATGGAGCATTTTGATTTCATTGTGATGACAATAGCATGAAGCATTATGATGATGGGCATGGTGCATTGTGATGACAGGGTTCATGGATCATTGAGATGAAAAGAGGCACAGAGGATTGTGATTACAGGGTTATTGGAGCATTGTGATGAGAAGGGTCATGGAGTTTTCTGATGACAGGACCATGGAACATCGTGATGGCAGGGGTCATGGAGCATTGTTATCACAGGGGTAATTGAGCCTTGTGATGGCAAGGGCATGCAGCATTGTGATGAGAAGGCCATGGAGCATTCTGATGACATGTGTCATGGAACTTTGTGAAGACAAGTGCATGGAGCAATGTGATGAGAGCGTTCATGGAGCATTGTGATGACAATGAAATGGAGCATTGTGATGCTAAGGGTCATGGATCTTTGTGATGACAATGGTCATGGAGCATTTTGATGGCAAGGGCGTTGTGCAATGTGATGAGACGGGCAGGGAGCATTGTGATGACAAATTTTAAGGAGCATTGTGATGACAAGATTGTGGAGCACTGTGATGACAAGCACATGGTGCATTGTGATGACATGTGTCATTGAGCATTGTGCTGACAAGCGCATTAAGCATTGTGATGACAAGTCTCATGGAACATTCTGATGAAAAGGGGCATGGAGCATTGTGATTACAGGGGTCTTGGAGCATTGTGATGAGAAGGGCATGGAGCATTGTGATGAGAAGGCCATGAAGCATGCTGATGACATGCGTCATGGAGATTTTTAATGACAAGGGCATGGAGCATTGTGATTACAGGGGTCTTGGAGCATTGTGATGAATAGGGCATGGATCACTGTGATGAAAAAGGCATGGAACCTTGTCATGACAGTGTTAAAGGAGCATACTGATGACAAGTGTCAGGGAGCATTGTGATGACAAGTGTATTGAGCATTGTGATGACAACGATCATGGAGCATTGTGATGAGAAGACCGTGGATAATTGTGATGATGAGTGTCATGGGGTGTTGAGATGATAAGTGTTATTGAACATTTGATCACAAGGGTTTGGAGCATTATGATGACAGAGGTCATGGAGAATATTGATTTCATTGTGATGACAATAGCCTGAAGCATTATGATGATGGGCAATGTGTATTGTGATGACAGGTTTCATGGAGCATTGAGATGAAAAGGGTCATGGAGCACTGTGATTACAAGGGTCTTGGAGCATTGTGATGACATGGGAATGGAGCATTGTGATGAGAAGGCCATGGAACTTTCTGATGACATGCGTCATGGAGCTTTGTGATGACAAGGGAATGCAGCATTTGGATTTCAGAGGTCTTGAGCATTGTGATGACAAATGTCATGGAACCTTGTGATGACTAGGTAGTGGAACATTGTGATGCCAAGAGTCATGGTGCATTGTTATGACAGGGGTAATGGAGCATTTTGATGAGAAGGGTATGGAACATTGGTCTGAAATGTTTCATGGATTATTGTGATGAGAGTGGGTATGGAGCATTGTGATGACAAGGGCACGGAACACTGTGATACATGGGTCATGCAGGATTGTAATGAAAAAGGCATGGGGCATTGTCATGAGTAGGGCATCGAGCATTGTGATGACAAGTGTCATGGAGCTTTGTGATGACAAGGACATGGAGCAATGTGATGAGAGGGTTCAGGGAGCATTGTGATGACAGTGACATGGAGCATTGTGATGCCATGGGACATGGAGCTTTGTGATGACAAGTCATGGAGCATTTTGATGACAAGGGCATGGTGCATTGTGATGAGAAGGGCAGGGAGCATTTTGATGAACGGGTCATGCAGCAATTTGATAAGAATTGTAATGGAATATTGTGATGGCAGTTTTTATATGACATTGTGATGTCAGGGGTCTTGGATCTTTGGGATAAAAAGGGTCATGGAGCATTTTGCTGACAGGAGTTATGGAACATTGTGATTTCAGGGGTCATGGAACATTGTGCAGATAAGTGGATGTAGCACTGTGATGACAGGGTCATGGAACATTGTGATTCCAGGTGTGAGGGAGTATTGTGATGACTACTGATGGAACATTGTGATATCTCTGGTGAGAGAGCATTTTGATGAGAAGTCCATGGACCATTGTGATTACAAGGTTTATGGAGCATTGCAATGAAAAGTTTGTGGTCGGCTGTGATGAAATGCGCGTGGCACATTGTGATGACAATGGTTATAGACCATTGTTCTGACAAAGACATGGAGCATTGTGATGACAAGGGTCACAGAGAATTGTGATGAAAAGTTCATGGAACATTGTGGTTACAAAAGTCACAGAGCCTTGTGATGACGCGGGCATGGACAATTGTGATCACAACGTTATGAATCATTGTGATGACTGGAGTCACTGAGCATTGTGATGACAGGGGTCATGGAGCACTGTGCTGACAAGCGCATTAAGCATTGTGATGACAAGTCTCATGGAACATTCTGATGAAAATGGGCATGGAGCATTTTGATTACAGGGGACTTGGAGCATTGTGATGAGAAGGGCATGGAGCATTGTGATGAGAAGGCCATGAAGCATGCTGATGACATGCGTCATGGAGCTTTTTAATGACAAGGGCATGGAGCATTGTGATTACAGGGATCTTGGAGCATTGTGATGAATAGGGCATGGATCACTGTGATGAAAAAAGCATGGAACCTTTTCATGACAGGGTTCAAGGAGCATACTGACGACAAGTGTCAGGGAGCATTGTGATGACAAGTGTATTGAGCATTGTGATGACAATGATCATGGAGCATTGTGTTGAGAAGACCGTGGATAATTGTGATGATGAGTGTCATGGGGTGTTGAGATGATAAGTGTTATTGAACATTGTGATCACAAGGCTTTGGAGCATTATGATGACAGAGGTCATGGAGAATATTGATTTCATTGTGATGACTATAGCCTGAAGCATTATGATGATGGGCATGGTGTATTGTGATGACAGGGTTCATGGAGCATTGAGATGAAAAGTGTCATGGAGCACTGTGATTACAAGGGTCATGGAGCATTGTGATGACATGGGAATGGAGCATTGTGATGAGAAGGCCATGGAACTTTCTGATGACATGCGTCATGGAGCTTTGTGATGACAAGGGCATGAAGCAATGTGATCCCAAGGTTCATAGAGGATTGTGATGACAATGGTAAGGGAGTATTGTGATGACAAGCAAATGGAGCATTTTGATGACAAGGTCATGTAGCATATTGCTGACACAGGTATGGAGCATTGTGATGATAAGGGTCATAGAGCACTGTGATGAGAAGCATCACGGATCATTGTGATTACAGGGGTCATGGAGCATAGGGATGGCAAGGGCATGGATCATTGTGATGACAAGTGTCATGGAGCATTGGGCTGAAAATGTTCATGGAGCATTGTAATGACTAGGGAATTTAGCACTGTGATGACAAGATTCCCGGATCACTGTGCTGTCAGGGGTCATGGAGCGTTGTGATGAGAGTGGTCATGGAGCATTGTGATGATAGGGATCATGAAGCATTGTGATGAGAAGTTCCTGGAGAATTGGACTGAAAATATTCAGGAACTATTGTGAGGACATGCGTCATGGAGCATTGTGATGACAAGGGAATGGAGCACTGTGATGAAAAGTTCCTGGAGAATTGTGATGAGAAGACCATGGAGCCTTGTAATAACATGTTTCATGGAGCATTCTGATGAAAAGGGGCATGGAGTATTGTGATTACAGTGGTCTAGGGGCATTGTGATGACAAGGGCATGGAGCCTTGTGATTACTGGTGTCTTGGAGCATTGTGATGAAATTGGCATGGATCATTGTTATGAAAATGCTATGGAGCTTTGTCATGACAGGGTTCCAGGAGCATACTGATGAAAAGTGTCAGGGAGCATTGTGATGCCAAGTGTATAGAGCACTGTGATGACAAAGGTCATGGAGCACTGTGATGAGAAGACCATGGATAATTGTGATGATAAGCGTCATGGGACATTGTGAGGATAAGTGTTGGAACATTGTGATCACAAGGATTTGGAGCATTGTGATGAGATAGATTATCAAATATTTTGATTTCATTGTGATGACAATAGCCTGAAGCATTATGATGATGGGCATGGTGCATTTTTATGACAGGGTTCATGGAGCATTGAGATGGAAATGTGCATGGAGCATTGTGATTAGAGGGTTCATGGAGCATTGTGATGAAAATGGCATGGAGCATTGAGATGCCAAGGGACATGGATCCTTGTTATGACAAAGGTCATGGAGCATTTTGATGACAAGGGCGTGGTACATTGTGATGAGAAGGGCAGGGAGTATTGTGATGACAGGGTTATAGAGCAATTTGATGAAAAGGGTCATGGAATATTTTGATGACAGGTGTTATGGAACATTGTGATGTCAGGGGTCATTGAGCATTTTGAGGAAAATTGTTATGGAGCATTTTGATGACAGGGGATATGGAACATTGTGATGTCAGGGGTCATCGAACTTTGTGATGATATGTGCATGTAGCATTGCAAAGACAGAAGTCATGGAATATTGTGATGACAGGGGTGAGGGAGTATTGTGATGAATAGTGATGTAACATTGTGATATCAGTGGTGAGAGAGCATTTTGATGAGAAGTGCATGGAGCATTGTGATGACAAATTTTAAGGAGCATTGTGATGACAAGATTGTGGAGCACTGTGATGACAAGCGCATGGTGCATTGTGATGACATGGGTCATGGAGCATTGTGCTGACAAGCGCATGGAGCATTGTGATGACAAGGGTCATGGAGCATTGTGCTGAGAAAGGCATAGAGCATTGTGATGACAAGGGTCAAAGAGCATTGTGATGAAAATTTCATGGAGCATTGTGGTTAAATATGTCACAGAGACTGCTGATGATGAGGACATGGACCATTGTGATGACAAAGGTCATGAAGCATTGTGATGAATGGAGGCATGGAGCATTGTGATGACAGGGGTCATGGACCTTTGTGCTAACAAGGGCATGGAGCATTGTGATGACAAGGGAATGGAGCATTGGTCTAATAAGTTTCATGGATAATTGTGATGAGAGTGGGCATAGAGCATTGTGATGATAAGGGCATGGAACACTGTGATACATGGGTCATGAAGGATTATAATGACAAGGTCATGGGGCATTGTGATGAGAAGGGCATAGAGCATTTTGATGACAAGTGTCATGGAGCTTTGTGATGACAAGGGCATGGAGCAATGTGATGAGAGGGTTCATGGAGCACTGTGATGACAATGACATGGAGCATTGTGATGCCAAGGGTCATGGCGCTTTGTGATGACAAATGTCATGGAGCATTTTGATGACAAGTGCATGGTGCATTGTGATGATAAGGGGAGGGAGTATTTTGATGACAGGGTCATGCAGCAATATGATGGAAAGTGTATTGGAACATTTTGATGTCACGGGTTATAGAATATTGTGATGTCAGGGGTCATGGAACATTGTGATGATAAAGGGATGTAGCATTGTGATGACAGGGGTCATGGGACATTTTGATTACAGTAGTGAGGGAGTATTGTGACAACTAGTGATAGAACACTGTGATATCTCTGGTGAGAGAGCATTTTGAAGAGAAGTGTATGGCGCATTGTGATTACAAGTTTTATGGAGCATTGCAATGACAATTTTCTGGACCGTTGTGATGAAAAGCAAATGGCACATTGTGATGACACGGGTCATGGAACATTTTTCAGACAAAGTCATGGAGCATTTTGATGAAAATGGTCACGGAGCATTATGATGAAAACGGAATGGGGAATTGTGATGAAAAAGGCATGGAGCCTTTTCGTGACAGGGATCAAAGAGCATTCTGATGACAAGTGTCAGGGAGCATTGTGATGACAAGTGTACTGAGCATTGTGATGACAAGTGTTATGGAACACTGGGATCACAAGGGTTTGGAGCATTGTGATGACAGAGGACATGGATCATTTTGATTTCAAGGAGCATGGAGCATTTTGATGACAAGGGCATGAAGCAATGTGCTCTCAAGGTTCATGGAGGATTGTGATGACAATGGAAATGGAGTATTGTGATGACAAGCGCATAGAGCATTGTAATGACAAGGTCATGTAGCATTTTGCTGACAAAGTCATGGAGCATTGTGATGACAGGTGTCATGGAGCACTGTGATGACAAGGCCACGGAACATCGTGATGGCAGGGATCATGGAGCATTGTTATGACAGGGGTAATGGAGCATTGTGATGAGAAGGGCATGCAGCATTCTGATGACATGTGTCATGGAGCTTTGTGATGACAATGGCATGGAGCAATGTGATGAATGCGATCATGGAGCATTGTGATGAAGATGACATGGAGCATTGTGATGCCAAGGGTCCTGGATCTTTGTGATGACAAAGGTCATGGAGGATTTTGATGACAAGGGCGTTGTGCATTGTGATGAGAAGGGCAGGGAGCATTGTGATGACAGAGTCAGGGAGCAATTTGATGAAAAGGGTCATGGAACATTTTGATGACAGGGGTTATGGAACATTGTGATGTCAGAGGTCATGGATCTTTATGATGAAAATGGTCATGGAACATTTTGATGACAGGGGTTATGGAGCATTGTGATGTCAGGGGTCATCGAACATTGTGATGATAAGTTCATGTAGCATTGTGATGACAGCGGTCATGGAACATTGTGATAACAGGGGTGAGTGAGTATTGTGACGAATAGTGTTGTAACATTGTGATATCTGTGGTGAGAGAGCATTTTGATGAGAAGTGCATGGAGCATTGTGATGACAAGGTTAAGGAGCATTGTGATGACAAGCTTGTGGAGCACTGTGATGACAAGTGCATGGTGCATTATGATGACATGTGTCAGGGAGCATCGTGCTGACAAGCGCATGGAGCATTGTGATGACAAGGGTCACGTAGCATTGCGCTGAGAAAGGCATAGAGCATTGTGATGACAAGGATCAAAGAGCACTGTGATGAAATGTTCATGGAGCATTGTTATTACAAGGGTCATGGTGCATTGTGATGACAAGGGCATGGAGCATTGGTCTAATAAGTTTCATGGATTATTGTGATGACTGTTGGAATGGTGCATTGTGGTGACAAGGGCATGGAGCATTGTGATGACCAGTTCATGCAGTATTGTGAAGAGAGGTATCAGGGAGCATTGTGATAACATATGTAATGGCCCATTGTGATGACAATCTCATGGAGCATTGTGATGCCAGGTGTCATGGAGGATTCTGATGACAAAGGTAATGGTGCATTGTGCTGACAGTGGCTTGGAGCATTGAGATGACAAGGTCTGGGAGCATTGTGCTGAAAAGTGCATGGAGAATTGTGATGACAAGTGTCATGGAACATTCTCATGATAAGCTTGAGGAGTTTTTTGCTGACAGTGGCGTGGAGCATTGTGATGAAAACGCCATGGGGCATTGTGTTGAAAAAGTCATGGTGCCTTTTCGTGACAGGGTTCAAGGAGAATTCTGGCGACAAGTGTCAGGGAGCATTGTGATGACATGTGTATTGAGAATTGTGATGACAAAGGTCATGGAGCATTGTGATAAAAAGTGCATGCAGTATTGTGATGACAGGCATCATGGAGCGTTGTGATGACAAGTTTTATGGAACATTGTGATCACAAGTGTTTGGAGCATTGTGATGACAGAGGTCATGGATCATTTTGATTTCAAGGAGCATGGAGCATTGTGATAACAAGGGCATGTAGCAATGTGATCCCAAGATTCATGGAGGATTGTGATGACAATGGTAATGGAGTATTGTGATGACAAGCGCATAGAGCATGGTAATGACAAACTCATGTAGCATTTTGCTGACAAAGGCATGGAACATTGTGATGACAGTTGTCATGGAGCCCTGTGATGACAAGCGTCACGGAGCATTGTGAATACAGGGGTCATGGAGCATTGGGATGACAAGGGCATGGAGCATTATGATGACTGGTGTCATGGAGCACTGTGATGAAAAGCATCACGGAACATTGTGAATACAGGGGTCATGGAGCATTGGAATGACAAGGGCATGGATCATTGTGATGACAAGGGTCATGGAGCATTATGCTGAAAATGTTCATGGAGTATTGTGATGACAGGGGTCATGGAGCATTGTGATGACAGAGGTTATGGAGAATATTGATTTCATTGTGCTGACAATAGCCGGAAGCATTATGATGATGGGCATGGTGCATTGTGATGAGAGGTTTCATGGAGCATTGAGATGAAAAGGGGCATGGAGCATTGTGATTACTGGGATCTTGGAGCACTGTGATGAAAAGGGCATGGAGCATTTTGATGAGAAGGACATGGAACATTCTGATGGCATGTGTCATGGAGCTTTGTGATGACAAGGGCATGGAGCATTGTGATTACAGGGGTCTTGGAGCATTGTGATGACAAGTGTCATGGAGCCTTGTGATGACAAGGCCGTGGAATATTGTGATCGCAGGGGTCATGGAGCATTGTTATGACAGGCGTAATGGAGCATTGTGATGAGAAGGGCATGGAGCATTGTGATTACAAGGTTTATGGAGCACTACCATGACAAATTTTTGGATCGTTTTGATGAAAATCACGTAGCACATTGTGATGACAAGGGTCATGGAGTATTTTTCTGACAAACGCATGGAGCATTTTGATGACAAGGGTCACGGAGCATTGTGATGAAAAGTTCATGGAGCATTGTGGTTATAAAGGTCACAGAGCCTTGTGATGACGCGGGCATGGACCATTGTGATGACAAATGTTATGAAGCATTGTGATGACTGGAGTCACGGAGCATTGTGATGACAGGGGTCATGGAGCATTGTGATGACAAGGACATGGAGCATTGTGGTGACAGGGGCATGGAGCATTGGTCTGACATGTTTCATAGAGTATTGTGATGACATTGGACATGGTGCATTGTGATGACAAGGGCATGGATCATTGTGATGAGAATGTCATGGAGTATTGTGAAGAGAGGTGTCAGTGAGCACTGTGATGACATATGTCATGGTCCATTGCCATGACAATGGCAGGGAGCATTGTGATGCCAAATGTAATGGAGGATTTTGATGACAAATATAATTGAGCATTGTGATGACTAGGGCTTGGAGCATTATGATGACAAGGGCCATTGAGAATGTTTAGAACAAAGTCGTGAAGAATTGTGATGACAAGGTCCTGGAGCATTGTGATGAGAAATCCATAGAGACTTGTGATGATAAATCTCATGGAGCATACTGATGAAAAGGGGCATGGACCATTGTGATTACAGGGGTCTTGGAACATTGTGATGACATGGGCATGGAGCATTGTGAGGAGAAGCCCAAGGAGCATTCTGAAGGCATGTTTCATTGAGCTTTGTGATGACAAGGGCATGGAGCATTGTGTTTAAAGGGGTCTTGGAGCATTGTGAGGAAAAGGGCATGGATCATTGTGATGAAAAAGGCATGGAGCCTTGTCATGACAGGGTTCAAGGAGCATACAGACAACAAGTGTCAGGGAGCATTTTGATGACAAGTGTATTGAGCATTGTGATGACAAAGGTCATGGAGCATTGTGATGAGAAGACCATGGATAATTGTGATGACGAGTGTCATGGGGCACTGTGATGACAAGGGTTATGGAATATTGTGATCACAAGGGTTTGGAGCATTGTTATGACAGAGGTCATGGAGCATTTTGATTTCATTGTGATGACAATAGCATGAAGCATTATGATGATGGGCATGGTGCATTGTGATGAGAGGGTTCATGGATCATTTAGATGAAAAATTGGCATGGAGCATTGTGATTACGGGGTCTTGGATCATTGTGATGAGAAGGGTCATGGAGGCTTGTGATGACAAGTGAATGGCGAATTGTGATGACAAGGTTCATGGAGCATTCTCATGACAATCTTGTGGAGTATTTTGATTACAGTGGCGTGGAGCATTGTGATGAAAACGGCAAAGGGCATTGTGATGAAAAAGGCATGGAGCATTTTCGTGAGAGGTTCAAGGAGCATTTTGATGACAAGTGTCAGGGAGCATTGTGATGACAAGTGTATTGAGAATTGTGATGACAAAGGTCATGGAGCATTCTGATAAAAGTGCATGGAGTATTGTGATGACAGGCATCATGGAGCGTTGTGATGACAAGTGTTATGGAACATTTTGATCACAAGGGTTTGGAGCATTGTGAGGACAGAGGTCATGGATCATTTTGATTTCAAGGAGCATGGAGCATTGTGATTACAAGGGCATGAAGCAATGTGATCCCAAGGTTCATGGAGGATTGTGATGACAATGGTAATGGAGTATTGTGATGACAAGCGCATAGAGCATTGTAATGACAAGTTCATGTAGCATTTTGCTGACAAAGGCATGGAGCATTGTGATGACAGGTGTCATGGAGCACTGAGATGACAAGCGTCACGGAGCATTGTGAATAAAGGGGTCATGGAGCATTGGGATGACAAGGTCATGGATCACTGTGATGACAAGGGTCATGGAGCATTGGGCTGAAAATGTTCATGGAGTATTGTGATGACAGGGGTCATGGAGCATTGTGATGACAGAGGTCATGGAGAATTTTGATTTCATTGTGCTGACAATAGCCGGAAGCATTATGATGATGGGCATGGTGCATTGTGATTACAGGGTTCATGGAGCATTGAGATGAAAAGGGGCATGGAGAATTGTGATTACAGGGGTCTGGGAGCACTGTGATGACAAGGACATGGAGCATTTTGATGAGAAGGACATGGAACATTCTGATGGCATGTGTCATGGAGCTTTGTGATGACAAGGGCATGGAGCATTGTGATTACAGGGGTCTTGGAGCATTGTGATGACAAGTGTCATGGAGCCTTGTGATGACAAGGCCGTGGAATATTGTGATCGCAGGGGTCATGGAGCATTGTTATGACAGGGGAAATGGAGCATTGTGATGAGAAGTGCATGGAGCATTATGATTACAAGGTTTATGGAGCATTACAATGACAAATTTGTGGACCGTTGTGATGAAAATTGCTTAGCACATTGTGATGACAAGGGTCATGGAGCATTTTTCTGACAAACGCATGGAGCATTTTGATGACAAGGGTCACGGAGCATTGTGATGAAAAGTTCATGGAGCATTGTGGTTATAAAGGTCACAGAGCCTTGTGATGACTCGGGCATGGACCATTGTGATGACAAATGTTATGAAGCATTGTGATGACTGGAGTCAACGAGCATTGCGATGACAGTGGTCATGGAGCATTGTGATGACAAGGGCATGGATCATTGTGGTGACAGGGGCATGGAGCATTTGTCTGACAAGTTTCATAGATTATTGTGATGACATTGGACATGGTGCATTGTGATGACAAGGGCATGGATCATTGTGATGAGAAGGTCATGGAGTATTGTGAAGACAGGTGTCAGGGAGCATTGTGATGATATATGTCATGGTCCATTGCAATGACAATGGCAGGGAGCATTGTGATGCCAAATGTAATGGAGGATTTTGATGACAAATATAATGGAGCATTGGGATGACTAGGGCTTGGAGCATTATGATGACAAGGGCCATTGAGAATTTTCAGAACAAGGTCGTGAAGCATTGTGATGACAAGGTCCTGGAGCATTGTGATGAGAAATCCATAGAGACTTGTGATGATAAATCTCATGGAGCATACTGATGAAAAGGGGCATGGACCATTGTGATTACAGGGATCTTGGAACATTGTGATGACATGGGCATGGAGCATTGTGAGGAGAATTCCAAGGAGCATACTGAAGACATATTTCATTGAGCTTTGTGATGACAAGGGCATGGAGCATTGTGTTTAAAGGGTTCTTGGAGCATTGTGAGGAAAAGGGCATGGATCATTGTGATGATAAAGGCATGGAGCCTTGTCATGACAGGGTTCAAGGAGCATACAGACAACAAGTGTCAGGGAGCATTTTGATGACAAGTGTATTGAGCATTGTGATGACAAAGGTCATGGAGCATTGTGATGAGAAGACCATGGATAATTGTGATGACGAGTGTCATGGGGCACTGTGATGACAAGTGTTATGGAATATTGTGATCACAAGGGTTTGGAGCATTGTTATGACAGAGGTCATGGAGCATTTTGATTTCATTGTGATGACAATAGCATGAAGCATTATGATGATGGGCATGGTGCATTGTGATGACAGGGTTCATGGATCATTGAGATGAAAAGGACATGGAGCATTGTGATTACAGGGGTCTTGGAACACTGTGATGACAAGGGCATGGAACATTGTGAAGAGAAGGCCATGGAACCTACTGATGACATGCGTCATGGAGCTTTGTTATGACAAGTTCATGGAGCATTTTGATTAGAGGTGTCTTGGAGCATTGCAAAGACATGGGTAATGGAGCCTTGTGATGACAAGGCCATGGTACATTGTGATGGCAATGGTCATGGAGAATTGTTATGACAGAGGTAATGGAGCATTGTTATGAGAAGGGAATTGAGCATTGGTCTGAAATATTTCATGGATTATCGTGATGAGATTGGGCATGGAGCATTGTGATGAAAAGGGCCCGGAACACTGTGATACATGGGTCATGGAGGATTGTAATGTCAAGGGCAAGAAACAATGTGATGAGAGGGTTCATGGAGCACTGTGATGACAATGACATCGAGCGTTGTGAGGAGAAGGCCATGGAGCATTCTGATGTCTTGCGTCATGGAGTTTTGTGATGACAAGGGCATAGAGCTTTGTGATTACAGGGGTCTTGGAGCATTGTGATGAAAAGGGAATGGATCACTGTGATGAAAAAGGCATGGAGCCTTGTCATGACAGGTTTCAAGGAGCATACTGACGACAAGTGTCAGGGAGCATTGTGATGACAAGTGTATTGAGCATTGTGATGACAAACATCATGGAGCATTGTTTTGAGAAGACCATGGATAATTGTGATGATGATCGTCATGCGGTGTTGTGATGATAAGTGTTATGAAACATTGTGATCACAAGGGTTTGAAGCATTATGATGACAGAGTTCATGGAGAATTTTGATTTCATTGTGATGACAATAGCCTGAAGCATTATGATGATGGGCATGGTGCATTGTGATGACACGGTTCATGGAGCATTGAGATGAAAAGGGGCATGGAGCATTGTGATTACAGAGTTCTTGGAGCATTGTAATGACAAGCGCATAGAGCGTTCTAATGACAAGGTCATGTAGAATTCTGCTGACAAATGCATGGAGCATTGTGATGACAGTTGTCATGGAGCTTTGTGATGACAAGTCATGGAGCATTTTGATGACAAGGGCATGGTGCATTGTGATGACAAGGGCAGGAAGCATTTTGATGACCAGGTCATGCAGCAATTTGATGAAAAGTGTAATGGAACATTGTGATGGCAGTGGTCATGGAGCATTGTTATGACAGAGTTAATGGAGCATTTTGATGTGAAGGACATTGAGCATTGGTCTGAAATATTTCAAGGATTATTGTGATGAGAGTGGGCATGGAGCATTGTGATGACAAGGGCACGGAACACTGTGATACATGGGTCATGGAGGATTGTAATAACAAGAGCATGGAGCATTGTGATGAGAAGGGCATCGAGCATTGTGATGACAAGTGTCATGGAGCTTTGTAATGACAAGGGCATGGAGCAATGTGATGAGAGCGTTTATGGAGCACTGTGATGACAATGACATGGAGCACTGTGATGCCAATGGTCATGGAGCTTTGTGATGACAAAGGTCATAGAACATTTTGATGACAAGGGTGTGGTGCATTGTGATGAGAAGGGCAGGGAGCATTTTGATGACAGGGTCATGCAGCAATTTGATGAAAAGTGTAATGGAACATTTTGATGACAGGGGTTATAGAACATTTTGATGCCAGGGGTTATGGAGCTTTGCGATGAAAAGGGTCATGGAGCATTTTGATGACAGGGGTTATGGAAGATTGTGATGTCAGGGGTCATGGAACATTGTGCTGATAAGGGGATGTAGCATTGTGATGACTGGGGTCATGGAATATTGTGATTACCGGGGTGAGGGAGGATTGTGATAACTGGTGACGGAACATTGTGATATCTCAGGTGAGAGAGCATTTGGATGAGAAGTGCATGGAGCATTTTGATTACAAGGAGTATGGCGGATAGCGATGAGAAGGTTGTGGATCAATGTGATGAAAAGCACGTGGCACATTGTGATGACAAGGGTCATGGAGTATTGTTCTGACAAAGGCATGGAGCATTGTGATGACAAGGGTCACGGAGCATTGTGATGAAAATTTCATGGAGCATTGAGGTTACAAAGGACACAGAGCCTTTTAAGGACGCGAGCATGGACCGTTGTGTTGACAAACGTTATGAAGAATTGTGATGACTGGATTCAGGGAGCATTGTGATGACAGGGGTAATGGAGCAGTGTGATGACAAGGGCATGGAGCATTGCGATGACAGGGACATGGAGCATTGGTCTGACAATTTCATAGATTACTGTGATGACAGTGGACACGGTGCATTGTGATGACAAGGGCATGGAGCATTGTGATGAGAAGGTCATGGATTATTGTGAAGACAGGTGTCATGGAGCACTGTGATGACAAGGGTCATGGAGCATTGTGAATACAGGGGTCATGGAGCATTGGGATGACAAGGGCATGGATCATTGTGATGAGAAGTTCATGGAGTATTGTAAAGACAGGTGTCAGGGAGCATTGTGATGACATATGTCATGGTCCACTGCGATGACAATATCAGGGAGCATTGAGATGCCAAATGAAATGGAGGATTGTGATGACAAATATAATGGAGCATTGTGATGACTAGGGCTTGGAGCATTATGATGACAAGGGCCATTGAAAATTTTCATGACATGGTCGAAGAGCATTGTGATGACAAGGTCCTGGAGCTTTGTGATTAGACAACCATGGAGCCTTGTGAAGACAAGTCTCATGGAGCATACTGATGAAAAGGGGCATGGAACATTCTGATTACAGGGGTCTTGAAACATTGTGATAAAAAGTGCATGGAGCATTGTGATGACAAAGGCATGGAGCATTGGTCTAATACGTTTCATGGATTATTGTGATGACAGATGGAATGGCGCATTGTGATGACAAAGGCATGGAGCATTGTGATGACCAGGTCATGCCGTATTGTGAAGACAGGTGTCAGGGAGCATTGTGATGACATATGTAATGGCCCATTGTGATGAAAATGGCATGGAGCACTGTGATGCCAAGTGTCATGGAGGATTCTGATGAAAAAGTTAATGGAGCATTGTGATGACAATGGCTTGGAGCATTGTGATGACAAGGGTCAGGGAGCATTGAGCTGACAAGTGCATGGAGAATTGTGATGACAAGGGTCATGGAGCATTCTGATGACAATCTTGTGTAGTATTTTGATGACAATGGCATGGAGCATTGTGATGAAAACGGTATGGGGCTTTGTGATGAAAAACGCATGGAGACTTTTCGTGACAGGTTTCAAGGAACATACTGATGGCAAGTGTCAGGGAGCATTGTGATGACATGTATATTGAGAATTGTGATGACAAAGTCATAGAGCATTGTGATGTAAATCCATGGAGTATTGTGATGACAGGCATCATGGTGCTTTGTGATGACAAGTGTTATGGAACACTGTGATCACAAGGATTTGGAGCATTGTGATGACAGAGGTCATGGATCATTTTGATTTCAAGGAGCATGGAGCATTGTGATGACAAAGGAATGAAGCAATGTGATCCCAAGGTTCATGGAGGATTGTGATGACAATGGAAATGGATTATTGTGATGACAAGCGCACAAAGCATTGTAATGACAAGGTCATGTAGCATTTTGCTGACAAAGGCATGGAGCATTGTGATGACATGTGTCATGGAGCACTGTGATGACAAGCGTCACGGAGCATTGTGAATACAGGGGTCATGGAGCATTGGGATGATAAGGGCATGGAACATTGGTCTGAAATATTTCGTGGATGATTGTGATGAGAGTGGGCATGGAGCCTTCTGATGACAAGGGTACGGAACACTATGATACATGGGTCATGCTGGATTGTAATGACAAGGGCATGGAGCATTGTGATGAGAAGGGCATCGAGCATTGTGATGACAAGTGTCATGGATCTTTGTGATGAAAAGGACATCGAGCAATGTGATGAGAGGGTTCAGGGAGCATTGTGATGACAGTGACATGGAGCATTGTGATCCCAAGGGTCATGGATCATTGACATGACAAGTAATCGAGCATTTTGATGACAAGGGCAGGTTGCATTGTGATGAGAAGGGCAGGGAGCATTTTGATGACCGGGTTATGCACCAATTTGATGAAAAGTGTAATGGAATATTTTGATGGCAGTGGTTATAGAACATTGTGATGTCAGGGGATTTGGAGCGTTGGGATGAAATGGGTCATGGAGCAATTTGATGACAGGGGTCATGGAACATTGTGATGATAAGGTGATGTAGCACTGTGATGACAGGGTCATGGAATATTGTGATTACAGGGGTGAGGGAGTATTCTGATGACTAGTGATGGAACACTGTGATATTTCTCGTGAGAGAGCATTTTGATGAGAAGTGCATGGAGCATTGTGATTACAGGATTTATGGAGCATTGCAATGACAAGGTTGTGGACCGTTGTGATGAAATGTGTGTGGCACATTGTGAAGACAATGGTCATGGAGCATTGCTCTGACAAAGATATGGAGCATTGTGAAGAAAATGGTCACAGAGAATTGTGATGAAAAGTTCAAGGAGCATTGTGGTTACAAAGGTCACAGAGCCTTGTAATTACGCGGGCATGGAACATTGTAATGACAAATGTTATGAAGCATTGTGATGACTGGAGTCACGGACCATTGTGCTGACAGGGGTCATGGAGCATTGTGATGACATGTGTCATGGAGCATTGTGCTGACAAGCGCATGGAGCATTGTGATGACAAGGGTCATGGAGCATTGTGCTGAGAAAGGCATAGAGCATTGTGATGACAAGGGTCAAAGAGCATTGTGATGAAAAGTTCATGGATCATTGTAGTTAAAAAGGTCACAGAGACTGTTGATGACGAGGGCATGGACCATTGTGATGACAAAGGTCATGAAGCATTGTGATAACTGGAGTCACGGAGCATTGTGATGACAGGGGTCATGGAGGATTGTGATAACAAGGGCATGGAGCACTGTGATGAAAAGGGCATGGAACATTGGTCTAATAAGTTTCATGGATTATTGTGATGACAGTTGGAATGGCACATTGTGATGACAAGGGCATGGAGCCTACTGATGACCAGGTCATGCAGTATTGTGAAGACAGGTGTCAGGGAGCATTGTGATGACATATGTAATGGCTCATTGTGATGACAATGGCATGGAGCATTGTGATGCCAAGTGTCATGGAGGATTCTGTTGACAAAGGTAATGCAGCATTCTGATGACAAGGGTCAGGGAGCATTGTGCTGACAAGTGCATGGAGAATTGTGATGACAAGGGTTATGGAGCATTCTGATGACAAGCTTGTGGAGTATTTTGATGACAATGGCATGGAGCATTGTGAAGAAAACGGCATGGGGCATTGTGTTGAAATAGGCATGGAGCCATTTCGTGACAGGGTTCAAGGACCATTCTGATGACAAGTGTCAGGGAGCACTGTGATGACAAAGGTCATGGAGCATTGTGATGACAAGTCATGGAGCATTTTGATGACAAGAGCATGGTACATTGTGATGAGAATTTCAGGAAGAATTTTGATGACCGGGTCATGCAGCAATTTGATGAAAATTGTAATGGAACATTTTGATGCAAGGGGTTATAGAACATTGTGATGTCAGGGGTCTTGCAGCTTTGGGATGAAACAGATCATGGAGGATTTTGATGGCAGTTGTCATGGAACATTGTGATGATAAGGGGATGTAGAGTTGTGATGACAGTGTCATGGATCATTGTGATTACAGGGGTGAGGGAGTATTATGATGACTAGTGATGTAACACTGTGATATCTCTTCTGAGAGAGAATTTTTATGAGAAGGGCATGGAGCATTGTGATTACAAGGTTTATGGAGCATTGCAATGACAAGGTTGTGGACCGTTGTGATGAAATGTGCGTGGCATATTGTGAAGACAGTGGTCATGGAGCATTGTTCTGACAAAGACATGGAGGATTGTGATGGCAAGTATCACAGAGAATTGTGATGAAAAGTTCATGGAGCATTTCGGTTACAAAGGTCACAGAGCTTTGTGATGACGCGGGCATGGACCACTGTGATGAGAAACGTTATGAAGCATTGAGATGCCTGGAGTCACGGAGCATTGTGATGACACGGGTCATGGAGCATTGTAATGACATGTGTCATGGAGCATTGTGCTGACAAGCGAATGGAGCATTGTGATGACAAGGGTCATGGAGCATTGTGCTGAGAAAGGCATAGAGCATTGTGATGACAAGGGTCAACGAGCATTGTGATGAAAAGTTCATGGAACATTGTGCTTAAAAAGGTCACAGAGACTGTTGATGACGAGGCCATGGAAAACTGTGATGACAAAGGTCATGAAGCATTGGGATGACTGGAGTTATGGAGCAGTGTGATGACAGTGGTCATGGACATTTGTGATAAAAAGGGCATGGAGCATTGTGATGACAAGGGACTGGAGCATTGGTCTAATAAGTTTCATGGATTATTGCGATGACAGTTGGAATGGTGCATTATGTTGACAAGGGCATGGAGCATTGTGATGACCTGGTCATGCAATATTGTTAAGAAAAGTGTCAGGGAGCATTATGATGACATATGTAATGGCCCATTGGGATGACAATGGCATGGAGCATTGTGATGCCAAGTGTCATGGAGGATTCTGATGACAAAGGTAATGGAGCGTTGTGATGACATTGGCTTGGAGCATTGTTATGACAAGGGTCAGGGAGCATTGTGCTGACAAGTGCATGGAGAATTGTGATGACAAAGGTCATGGAGCATTCTGAACACAAGCTTGTGGAGTATTTTGATGACAATGACATGGAGCATTGTGATGAAAATGGAATGGGGCATTGTGATGAAATAGGCATGGAGCCTTTTCGTGGCAGGGTTTAAGGAGCATTCTGATGACAAGTGTCAGGGAGAATTGTGATGACAAGTGTATTGAGAATTGTTATGACAAAGGTCATGGAGCATTGTGATGAAAAGGGCATGGAGTATTGTGATGACAGGCATCACGGAGCGTTGTGATGACAAGTGTTATGGAACATTGTGATCACAAGGGTTTGGAGCATTGTGATGACAGAGGTCATGGATCATTTTGATTTCAAGGAGCATGGAGCATTGTGATGACAAGTGCATGAAGCAATGTGATCCCAAGGTTCATGGAGGATTGTGATGACAATGGAAATGGAGTATTGTGATGACAAGCGCATAGAGCATTGTAATGACAAGGTCATGTAGCATTTTGCTGACAAAGGCATGGAGCATTGTGATGACATGTGTCATGGCTCACTGTGATGACATGCGTCACGGATAATTGTGAATACAGGGGTCATGGAGCACTGGGATAACAAGGGCATGGATCATTGTGAGGACAAGTGTCATGGAGCACTGGGCTGAAAATGTTCATGGAGTGTTGTTATGACAGGGGTCATGGAGCTTTGTGATGACTAGGGAATGGAGCATTGTGATGACAAGTGTCCCGGATCATTGTGTTGTCAGGTGTCATGGAGTGTTGTGATGACAGTGGTCATGGAGCATTGTGATGATATTGGCCATGGAGCATTGTGATGAGTAGGTCGTGGAGCACTGGGCTGAAAATGTTCATGGATTATTGTGATGACAGCCGTCATGGAGCATTGTGATGACAAGGGATTGGAGCATGGTGATGACAAGGTCCTGGAGCACTGTGATGAGAAGACCATGGAGACTTGTGATGACAAGTCTCATGGAGCATTCTGATGAAAAGGGGCATGGAGCATTGTGATTACAGGTGTCTTGGTGCATTGTGATGACGAAGGCATGGAGCATGGTGATGAGAAAGCCAAGGAGCATTCTGATGACATGCGTCATGGAGTTTTGTGATGATAAGGGCATGGAGCATTGTGATTACAGTGATCTTGGAGCATTGTGATGAAGACGGCATGGATCATTGTGATGTAAAAGGCATGGAGTCTTGTCATGACAGGGTTCAAGGAGCATAGTGACGACAAGTGTCACGGAGCATTGTGATGACAGGTGTATTGAGCATTGTGATGACAAAGATCATGGAGCACTGTGATGAGAAGACCATGGCTAATTGTGATTTTGAGCCTCATGGAGTGTTGTGATGATAAGTGTTATGGAACATTGTGATCACAATGGTTTGGAGCATTATGATGACAGAGGTCATGGAGAATATTGTTTTCATTGTGATGACAATAGACTGAAGCATTATGATGATGGGCATGGTGCATTTTGATGAAAGGGTTCATGGAGCATTGAAATGAATAGTGGCATAGAGCATTGTGATTACAGGGTTCTAGGAGCATTGTGATGAGAAGTGTCAAGGAGCTTTGTGATGACAAGGCCATGGAACATCGTGATGGCAGGGGTCATGGAGAATTGTTATGACTGGTGTAATGGAGCATTGTGTTGGCAAGGACATGGAGCACTGTGATGAGAAGGCCATGGAGCATACTGATGACATGTGTCATGGAGCTTTGTGAAGACAATGGCATGGAGCAATGTGATGAGAACATTCATTTAGCATTGTGATGACAATGACATGGAGCACTGTGATGACAAGGGTCTTGGATATTTCTGATGACAAATGTCATGGAGCATTTTGATGGCAAGGGCGTTGTGCATTGTGATGAGAAGGGCAGGGAACATTCTGATGACAGGGTCATGGAGCAATTTGATGAAAAGTGTCATGGAACATTTTGATGACAGGTGTTATGGAACATTGTGATGTCAGGGGTCATCGAACATTGTGATGATAAGTGCATGTAGCATTGTGATGACAGGAGTCATGGAACATTGTGATGACAGGGGTGAGGGAGTATTGTGACAAATAGTGATGTAGCATTGTGATATCAGTGGTGAGAGAGCATTTTGATGAGAAGTGAATGGAGCATTGTGATGTAAAATTTTAAGGAGCATTGTGATGACAAGATTGTGGAGCACTGTCATGACAAGCGCATGGTGCATGGTGATGACATGTGTCATTGAGCACTGTGCTGACAAGCTCATGGAGCATTGTGATGACAAGTGTCAAAGAGCATTGTGATGAAAATTTCATGGAGCATTGTGGTTTATAAGATCACAGAGACTGTTGATGACGAGGGCATGGACCATTGTGATGACAAAGGTCATGAAGCATTGTGATGACTGGAATCACGGAGCACTGTGATGACAGGGGTCATGGAGCAATGTGATAAAAAGGGCATGGAGCTTTGTGATGACAAGGGCATGGAACATTGGTCTAATATGTTTCATGGATTATTGTGATGACACTTGGAATGGCGCATTGTGATGACAATGGGATGGAGCATTGTGATGACCAGGTCATGCAGTATTGTGAAGAGAGTTGTCAGGGAGCATTGTGATGACATATGTAATGGCCCAATTTGATGACAATGGCATGGAGCATTGTGATGAACAGGTCATGCAGTATTGTGAAGACAAGTGTCAGGGAGCATTGTGATGACATATGTAATGGCCCATTGTGATGACAATGGCATGGAACATTGTGATGCCAAGTGTCATGGAGGATTCTGATGACAAAGATAATGGAGCATTGTGATCACAATGGCTTAAAGCATTGTGATGACTAGGGTCAGGGAGCATTGTGCTGACAAGTGCATGGAGAATTGTGATGACAAGTGTCATGGAGCATTCTGATGACAAGCTTGTGGAGTATTTTCATGACAATGGCACGGAGCATTGTGATGAAAACGGCATGGGGCATTGTGATGAAAAAGGCATGTAGCCTTTACGTGACATGGTTTAAGGAGCATTCTGATGACAAGTGTTAGGGAGCATTGTGATGACAAGTGTATTGAGAATTGTGATGACAAAGGTCATGGAGCATTGTGATGAAAAGGGCATGGAGTATTGTGATGACAGGCATCATGGAGCATTGTGATGACAAGTGTTATGGAACACTGTGGTCACAAATGTTTGGAGCATTGTGATGACAGAGGTCATGGATCGTTTTGATTTCAAGGAGCATGGAGCATTGTGATGACAAAGGCATGAAGCAATGTGATCCCAAGTTTCATGGAGGATTGTGATGACAATGGAAATGGAGTATTGTGATGACATGCACATAGAGCACTGTAATGACAAGGTCATGTAGCATTTTGCTGACAAAGGCATGGAGCACTGTGATGACAAGCGTCACGCATCATTGTGAATACAGGGGTCATGGAGCATTGGGATGACAAGGTCATGCATCATTGTGATGACAAGGGTCATGGAGCACTGAGCTGAAAGTGTTCATGGAGTGTTGTGATGACAGGGGTCATGGAGCATTGTGATGACTAGGGAATGCAGCATTGTGATGACAAGAGTCCCAGATCACTGTGTTGTCAGGTGTCATGGAGTGTTGTGATGACAGTGGTCATGGAGCACTCTGATGATATTGGCCATGGAGCATTGCAATGAGTAGGTCGTGGAGCATTGGGCTGAAAAATTTCATGGTTTATTGTGATGACAGGTGTCATGGAGCATTGTGATGACAAGGGAATGGAGCATGGTGATGACAAGGTCCTGGAGCACTGTGATGAGAAGACCATGGAGACTTGTGATGACAAGTCTCATGGAGCATTCTGATGAAAAGGGGCATGGAGCATCGTGATTACAGTGGTCTTGGTGCATTGTGATGAGGAGGGCATGGAACATTGTGATGAGACGTCCATGGAGCATTCTGATGACATGCGTCATGGAGTTTTGTGATGACAAGGACATGGAGCATTGTGATTACAGGGATTTTGGAGCATTGTGATGAAGAGGGCATGGATCATTGTGATGACAAGGGCACGGAACACTGTGATACATGGGTCATGCAGGATTGTAATGACAAGGGCATGGAGCACTGTGATGAGGAGGGCATCAAGCATTGTGATGACAAGTGTCATGGAGCTTTGTGATGACAAGTGCATGGAGCCATGTGATGAGAGGGTTCATGGAGCATTGTGATGACAATGACATGGAGCATTGTGATGACAATGGAAATGGAGCATTGTGATGACAAGTGTATTGAGAATTGTGATGACAAAGGTCATGGAGCATTGTGATGTAAAGGGCATGGAGTATTGTGATGACAGGCATCATGGAGCGTTGTGATGACAAGTGTTTTGGAACACTGTGATCACAAGGGTTTGGAGCATTGTGATGACAGAGGTCATGGATCATTTGTATTTCAAGGAGCATGGAGCATTGTGATGACAAGGGTATGAAGCAATGTGATCCCAATGTTCATGGAGGATTGTGATGACAATGGAAATGGAGTATTGTGATGACAAGCGCATAGAGCATTGTAATGAAAAGGTCATGTAGTATTTTGCTGACAAAGGCATGGAGCATTTTGATGACATATGTCATCGAGCCCTGTGATGACAAGCGTCACGGAGCATTGTGAATACTGGGGTCATGGAGCATAGGGATGACAAGGGCATGGATCATTGTGATGACAAGTGTCATGGAAAATTGGGCTGAAAATGTTCATGGAGTATTGTGAAGACAGGGGCTATGGAGCATTGTGATGACTAGGGAATGGAACATTTTGATGACAAGAGTGCCGAATCATTGTGTTGTCAGGTGTCATGGAGTGTTGTGATGACAGTGGTCATGGAGCATTTTGATGATATTGGCCATGGAGCTTTGTGATGAGAAGACCGTGGGTAATTGTGATGTCGATCATCATGGAGCACTCTAATGACAAGGGGCATGAAGCATTGTGATGACAGGTGTCAGGGAGCATTGTGATGACATGGGTCATGGAGCATTGTGATGACAAGGGCATGGAGCATTGTGATGACAAGTGCATGGAGCATTGTGATGACAAGTGCATGGAGCATTGCAATGTCAAGTGGATGGAGAATTGTGATGACAAGAGCATGTAACATATTGCTGAGAAGTGTCATATAGCATTGTGATGACATGGACGTGGAGAACTGTGATGACAAGGGACATGGAGCATTGTGATAACCAGGGCATGGTGCATTGTGATGACAGGGGTCACGGAGCATTATTATGAGAACAGCCATGGTGCATTCTGACATAAGATATCACTTATGAAGGGAATGTAAACATGGCTACATATGAACTGAATTAGGGAAGAGAACAGAGTCTCAGATTTAGAAAACACTCTAACGCTTGCATAAGGGGAAAGAGAGGTGGGGAGATGCACAAAACATAAGATTGATATTAGCACAGGTACCGTTCCATAGTCCAAAAACAGAAGAGACAAGCCCTACTCCTTCCTCAGTGAATGGAACTCAACATCCCTATTCCACGCAGAGAAACATATCTGACTAGTAAGAATTTTAAAACCTATGTATTTATATGTCTCTGTAAGGGAAACAAGTGTGTCTAGAACGACATAAACATGGCAGTGAGAATCAGCTCAAACCCAATATAAAACTGAATTTCAAAACAAAACATAAAAACAGTAAAATTCTTACACAATACCTTCAGGGGTTCTGGTGAAATTTGGAATGACCCTATCTACAATGACAGCTGGATGTGGCGTAAGGCTGGTCACTTGGGACTGAGAACATTGGTGAGATTGGGTGAAAAAATGCAGACCCTTTAAATCAATAATGCCTGCCACCCATTCCATGGTTCCCAACTCTCCAGGTAGAAGGGAATATCACTACAGTTATAACGTGTATGGGAACCTAGAGAATGGAAACCATCTGATGGTGAAAGGTTTCTAAAACTCTACTAATTTTTTCTCTCCTTGTGCTCCAGTTTGACATTCCAACTGCTTTACTATCAATCTCCCAACTTTGAAAGTCAGCCCCTATAACCTCCTGGTTCGCACAGTTGGCAAATTGTGCACAGGATATAAGGGAAGAGAGAGAACCAATGAGAGAGTAGCTGTAGGCATTTGGACAGCCACATGTCACTATAATTTCCCGTCACAAAGAGGAATTAACCAACATCTCAGCCTGCCCACCCAGAATCATTATAAATCCAGAAGCAAAACTGTTGATTTGCGGTCAGCTCACAAAAACGCGAGTTGAAAAATGGAGCTCAGGGCCACAGCAATTCACTAACCTGCAGAGTTATAAAGGATTACTCTCTTCCAAAAATCTGTTGAGAGAAAGCCACGAGGCGGAAGGTAAAATGAGGAAGAATGGCATGAAACAGATTTCAAGAGGTACAATGGAATCGCCTTTAAACACAGGAAAAGCATTACAACTTCGAAAATTATGGAAATGGCCATAAAGGGCATATGGGTTTTCACGTGAATATATACAGGAGAAAACGCATATGCCCTTTTTGGACAAGCAAGCAAGTGGGCAATGCAAATCGGCACTACAAAGAAGTATCACTTCCTACCGGTCAAAAGGGACATCCGCAAAATGTGTAAAAAACAGAAAGGCAAGACAGGCCCTGGAGAACATGGAGCCTGGTTATGCTGATGGGTGGGATGTAAATTGCCAACGGCCTATCTGGAGGAGTGCATTGTGTTCCCTAAAACAAGTAAACAACAGAGGTACAGAGCCAAGGGCACTTCCAGTCTAGGGAATATACCTTGGGAAAACTGAAAATCAATAAGACAGAGCCACCATAATATTTAGGGTTGTACTGCTTACAAGAAGCTCATTTGGGTGCACCTTAATTATCCCTGAAAGATAAAAATGGTACAAAAATTTGAGGTACTTACCTCCGATGAAATATCCCTCAGCCATGAAATCAACGTCATAAGACCAGTAGCAGCAAAATGAGTGGATTCAGGTACGATGATTCTAAGTGAAATAAGTCACACAGAAAAAGAAACTTATCATAAGATATCACTTATAGATATCCTGTAAACATGGCTACACATGAACTGAGTTAGGAAAGAGAACAGAGTCTCACATTTAGAAAACACTCTGATGCCTGCATAAGGGGGAAGGAGAGGTGGGGTGATGCATAAAACCAGAGTTTAATATTAGAACAAGTACCATTCCAAAAACCTAATACGGAATAGCAAGTCCTACAACTTCCTCAGTGAACGGGATGCAACAACACATATTACGTGCAGAGGAATATATGTGACTAATAAGAATCTTAAAACCTATGTATTGATATGTCTCTATAAGGGAATCAAGTTTGTCTAGACAGGCATAAACATGGCAGCGAGAATCAGATCAAACCCACTATAAAAAGGAATTTGGAAAACAAAAGAAAAGGGAAATTCTTTACAATTCCTTCAGGGTTTCTGATGAAAGCTGGAATGACCCTATCTACAATGACAGCTGGATGTGGCATAAGGCTGGACAAATGGGACTGAGAGGATTGGTGAGATGGGGTGAGGTAATGCAGACCCTTTAAAGAAATAATGCATGGCCCCCATTCCATGGGACCCATGTCTCCAGGTTGAAGGGAATATTACTACAGCTATAACATGTACGGGAAACCTAGAGAATGGACACACTGTGAATACAAAAGGTCTCTAAACTCAACGAATAGTCCCTATCCTGGTGCTCCGGTTTGACATTCCAACTGCTTTACTATCAATCTCCCAACTTGGAGAGACAGCACCTATAAACTCCTGGTTGGTACAGGTTGCCAATTTGGCAGAAGATGAAAGGGAAGAGGGAGAAACAATGAGAGAATAGCTGTAAGGCATTTGGACGAGCATATGCCACTCTTATATCCCGGGAGCAAGGAGAATTAACCAATGTGTCGGCCACACACCGGGAAGGAGTTTAGGTCCTGAACCAAAATTTTGGACTTGCGTTCAGCTCACAAAAAAACGAGTTAAAAAATGGAGCTCAGGGTCACAGAAATTCACAAACTGGCAGACAACTAAATGGCAACTATCTTCCAAAAATCTGTTGAAGGAAGGCAACGAGGCGGACTTGAAAGCGAGGCAGAATAGCAGGAAACAGATTTCAAGCGGTAGGTTGGAATCACCTGTAAAGCACAGGAAGAGGGACACAACTTCGACAATGATGCACTTGGCCCAAAAGGGTGTATGTGTTTTCTCCTGAATATATTCAGGGGAAAACGCATACGACCTTTTTGGCCAAGCCAGCAAGAGGGCAATGCAAATCTGCAGTACAAAGAAGTATCACTTCACACCAGTCAAAAGGGACATTGGCAAAATGTGTAAAAACCAGAAAGGCAAAAGTGGACCTGGAGAACAGGGAGCCTTTTTATGCTGATGGGCGGAATGTAAGTTGCCAACTGCCACTCTGGAGGAGTGCATTGTGTTCCCTAAAACAAGTAAACAACTGAGCTACATAGCCAAGCGCACTTAAAGTCTAGGGAATATACCTTGGGAAAACTGAAAATTAATAAGACAGAGCCACCCCAAAATTTAGGGATGCACTGCTTACAAGAACCTCAACTTGGGTTCACCGTAAGTATCCCAGGAAAGATAAAAATGGTTCAAAAAATTGTGGTACTTATGTACGATGGAATATCCCTCAGCCATGAAATCAATGTCATAAGACCAGTAGCAGCAAAATGAGTGGATTCAGGTACGATGATTCTAAGTGAAATAAGTCACACAGAAAAAGAAGCTTATCATAGGATATGACTTATGAAGATCCTGTAAACATGGCTACACATGAACTGAGTTAGGAAAGAGAACAGTGTCTCACATTTAGAATACACTCTTATGCCTGCTTAAGGGGGAAGGAGAGGTGGGGTGATGCATAAAACCAGAGTTTGATATAAGCACAGGTACTGTTCCAAAAACCAACTATGGAATAGAAATACCTTCACCTTCCTCGGGGAAAGGGACTCAAAACACCATATTTTCCGCAGAGGAATATATCTGACTAGTAAGAGTCTTAAACCTATGTATTGATATGTCTCCATAAGGGAATCAAGTATGTCTAGACTGGCATAAACATGGCAGTGAGAATCAGCTCAAACCCACTATAAAAAGGAATTTCAAAAACAAAACAAAAAAACAGGGAAATTATTTACAATTCCTTCAGGGTCTCTGATGATACCTGGAATGAATCTATCTACAACTAAAGCATGATGTGGCATAAGGCTGGACACTTGGGACTGAGAGGCTTGGTGAGACTGCGTGAGCAAACACAGACCATTTAAAGCAATATTGCGTGGCCTTCATTCCATGGTTCCAAACTCTCCAGGTTGAAGGGAATATTACTACAGCTATAAAATGTACGGGAAACCTAGAGAATGGACACACTGTGAATACGAATGGTCTCTAAAACTCAACAAATAGTCCCTCTCCTGGTTCTCCGGTTTGACTTTCCAACTGATTTACTATCAATCTCCCAACTTGGAGAGATAGCACCTTTAACCTCCTCGACAACACAGGTTGCCAATTTGGCAGAGGATGAAAGGGACCAGGGAGAACCAATGAGAGAGTAGCTGTTAGGCATTTGGACGGGCACATGTGACTCTAATTGCCCGGCAGGAAGAAGAATTAACCAAAGACTCATCCTGCTGCCGGAAACCAGTATAGGTCCTGAACCAAAATTTTGGATTTGCGGTCAGCTCACAAAAAACGATTTGATAAATGGAGCTCAGGGGCACAGCAGTTCACAAACTGGCAGAGTAATAAAGGACAGCTATCGGCCAAAAATTGTTTGAAGGAAGGCAACGAGGTGGACTTGAAAGCGAGGCAGAATCGCAGTAAACAGATTTCAAGAGGTACGTTGGAATCACCTTTCAAGCACAGGAAGAGGGGCACAACTTCGACAATGATGCACTTGTCCAAAAATGGTGTATTCGTTTTCTCCTGAATATATTCAGGAGAAAATGCATACGCCCTTTTTGGCCAAGCTAGCAAGCGGGCAAGGCAAATCTGCAGTACAAGGAAATATCCCTTCCCACCGGTCAAAAGGGATATCGGCAAAATGTGTAAAAACCAGAAAGGCAAGAGAGGACCTGGAGAACAGGGAGGCTTGTTATGCTGTTGGGCGGGATGTAAGTTGCCAACTGCCTCTCTGGAGGAGTGCATTGTGTTCTCTAAAACATGTAAACAACAGAGCTACAAAGCCAAGGGCACTTCCAGTCTAGGGAATATACCTTGGGAAAAGTGAAAATCAATAAGACAGAACCACACCAAAATTTAGGGATGCACTGCTTACAAGAACCTCAACTTTGGTTCACCTTAAGTATCCCAGGAAAGATAAAAATGGTTCCAAAAATTGTGGTACTTACGTACGATGGAATATCCCTCAGCCATGAAATCAATGTCATAAGACCAGTAGCAACAAAATGAGTGGATTCAGGTACGATGATTCTAAGTGAAATAAGTCACACAGAAAAAGAAACTTATCATAAGATATCACTTATTATGGTCCTGTAAACATGGCTACACATGAACTGAGTTAGGAAAGATTACAGAGTAACTAATCTTATCATAAGATATCACTCATAGCAGGAATGTACACATAACTACACATGAACTGAATGACAAACACAACAGAGTCACACATTTAGGAAACATCTTTTGCCTGCTTAAGAGGAAAGCCGAGGCGGGGTGATGCATAAAACCACAGTTTTAAATTAGCACACATACCGTTATATAAACCATGTATGTAATAGACAACACCTACTCCCGGCACAATGAACTGGACTCAACACCCCCTATTCATTGCAGAAGAATATGTCTGACTCTATGTATTTTAAAACATATGTATTCTCATGTCTCCATAAAGGAATCATGTGTGTGTATAACGGCATGAACACAGCACTGAAATTCAGTTAAACCCACTTATAAAAATAAATTTCAAAAGCAAAATGCAAAAACAGAGAGAGAGTCTTAAAATTTACGTTCAGGGCCTGTGATGCAAGCTAGATTGACCACCTTTACACCCACAGCTGGATGAGACATAAGACTGGACACTTGGGGCTGACAAGATTTCTGAGGTTGTGTGAACAAAAGAACACCACTTAGGGCTTCCCTTGTGGCGCAGTGGTTGAGTGTCCCCCTGGCGATGCAGGGGACAAGGGTTTGTGCCCCGGTCCGGGAAGATCCCACATGCCGTGGAGTGGCTGGGCCCGTGAGCCACAGCCGCTGAGGTTGAGCCTGCGCGTCCGGAGCCTGTGCTCTGCAACGGGAGAGGCCACAGCAGTGAGAGGCCTGCGTACCGCCAAAAAAAAAAAAAAAGAACACCACTTAGAGCAATACTGTGTGCTACCCATTCTAGTGGTCCCAACTCTCCAGGTTTAAGGGAATCTTCCTACAGTTAAAACATGCATGGGAAACCCAGTGGATGGTACACTGTGTAATTGGGAAAGTTTTCTAAAAGGTACCTCATTTTTCCTTTTGTCGTGCTCGGCTTCGCCATTCCATCTGCATTACTAAAAATCTCCCCACATGGAGTGTCAGTGCCTTTACCCTCCAGTTATGCACAGTTTGCAAACTGTGCAGAGGATGAACAGGAAGAGGGGAAATAAATGAGAGATTAGCTGTAGGTGTTTGGATGGGCACATGTCACTCTAGTTTCCCATCAGGAAGAAGAATTAACCAAAGGCTCAGCCTGAAGCCCTGGAACCAGGGTAGGGCCTAAAGCCATCCTGCGGTATTGCAGCCAGCTCACAAAGAGGCGAGTTGAAAAATGGAAATCAGGGGCACAGCAATTCACAAACTTGCAGAGTTATAAAGGACAACTATCATCCAGAAATATATTGAGGAAAGGCAGTGAAGTGGATTTGAATGCAAGGCAGAATTGAAGGAAACAGATTTCAAGAGGTAGATTGGAGTCGTCTTTAAAGCACATGAAAAGCGACAGAATTTCGACAATGTTGCCCTTGGCTGAAAAGGGACTATGTGTATTTTCCTGAATATATTCGGGAAAAAATGCATATGCCCTTTTTGGCCAAGCAAGCCATCAGGCATTGCAAATCCACACTACAGAGAAGTGTCCCTTACCTCCATTCAAAAGGGCCATCCACAAATAGTGTAAAAGCCATAAATGCAGGACAGGCCATGGAGAAAAGGGAGTCTGGTTATGCCGATGGACAGGATGTAAATTGCCAACAGCCTCTCTGGAGAACTGTATGTTGTTTTCTAAAACAGAACTACAGAGCATAGCACACTTCCACTCATGGGCGTGTATTTTGGGAAAACTAAAAATCCACAACACACAGCCAGCCCAAAGTTTAGGGCTGCTCTGTTTACAAGAACCTCGACTTCGGTACACTTTATATATCCCAGGAAAGGAAAAAAAATAGATATAGATGTTGTGGTACTTATATACAATGGAATGTCACTCAGACATAAAATCAATGTCATAAGGCCAATAGCAGCTTAATGAGTGGCTTTAGGTACGATGATGCTAAGTGAAATGAGCCACAAAGTAAAAGAAACTTATTGTAATATATCACTTATAGAGGGAATGTAAACATGGCTACACATGAACTGAATTTCAAAAGAGAACAGAGTTACACATTTAGAAAACACACTTATGCCTCCTTAAGGGGAAAGGTGACGTGGGGTGATGTGTAAAAGCAGAGTTTGAAATTAGAACAGATCCCATTCCATATACCAAATATGTAATAGACAAGACCTACTCCTTTCTCAATGAACTGGACACAAAACTCCCTATTCACTGAAGAGGAATATATCTGACTGGTAATAACCTTGAAACCTATGTATTTATATGTCTCCATAATGGAATCAAGTGTATGTAGATTGGCATAAACACAGATCAATGGAACAGGACAGAAAGCCCAGAGATAAACCTACATACCTATGGCTATCTCATCTATGACAAAGGAGCTAAGGATATACAATGGAGAAAAGACAGTCTCTTCAGTAATTGGTGCTGGGAAAACTGGACCCCTACACATAAAAGAATGAAATTAGAACACTCCATAACACCATACACAAAAATAAACTCTAAATTGATTAGAGATCTAAATATAAGACCAGACACTATAAAACACTTAGAGGAAACCATAGGCAGAACACTCTATGACATAAATCACAGCAAGATCCTTTTGGACCCACCTCCTAGAGAAATGGAAATAAAAACAGAAATCAACAAATGGGACCTAATGAAACTTAAAAGCTTTTACACAGTACAGGAAAACATAAACAAGATGCAAAAACAACCCTCAGAATGGGAGAAAATATTTTCAAATGAAGCAATTGACAAAGGATTAATCTCCAAACTTTACAAGCACCTCATGTAGCTCAATATCACAAAAACAAACAACCCAATCCAAAAACGGGCAGAAGACCTAAATAGACATTTCTCCAAAGAAGATATACAGATTACCAAGAAACACATGAAAGAATGCTGAACATCACTAATCATTAGAGAAATGCAAATCAAAACTACCCTGAGGTATCACCTCACAGCAGTCAGAGTGGCAATCATCAAAAAAATCTACAAAACAATAAATGCTGGAGAGGCCTTTATTGGAGAAAAGGCAACACACTTGCACTGTGGGTGGGAATGTAAATTGATACGGGCACAAGGGAGAACAGTACCGAGGTTCCTTTAAATAACTAAAAATAGAAGTACCATACGACACAACAATCCAACTACTGGGCATTTGCCTTGCGAAAACCATAATTCAAAAAGAGTTATGTACAAAAATGTTCATTGCAGCTCTATTTGCATTAGCCACGACATGGAAGCAACCTAAGTGTCCATCGACAGATGAATGGATAAAGAAGATCTGGCACATATATACCATCAAATATTACTCAACCATAAAAAGAAGCAAAACTGAGTTATTTGTACTGAGGTGGATGGACTTAGAACCTGTCCTACACAGTGAAGTAAGTCTGAAAGGGAAAAACAAATACTGTATGTTAACAGAGATATATGGAATCTAATGAAGAAAAAAAAAAAAGATTTTGAAGAACCTAGTGGCAGGACAGGATTAAGGACACAGACATAGAGAAAGGACTTGAGGACACCGGAAGGGGGATGGGTAAGCTGGGACGAAGTGAGAGAGTGGCATGGACATAAATACATTACCAAATGTAACACCGATAGCTACTGGGAAGCAGCCACATAGAACAGGGAGATCAGCTCGGTGCTTTGTGACCACATAAAGGGGTGGGATATGGAGTGTGGGAGGGAGATGCAAGAGGGAGGGAATCTGGTGATCTTTGTATATGTATAGCTCATTCACTTTGTTATACAGCAGAAACGAACACTCCATTGTAAAGCAATTATACTCCAATAAATGTGTAAAAGGAAAAAAAAAAAAGGAAAGAAAGCCCAAGGATAAACCTTCACACCTATGGTCAACTAATCTATGAGAAAGGAGGCAAGACTATACAAAGGAGATAAGACAGTCTCTTCAATCATTGGTGCTGGGAAATATGGACAGCTACATGTAAAAGAATGAAATTAGAACACTCTCCAACACCATACATAAAAATATATTCAAAATGGATTAGAGACCTTAATGTAAGACCAGACAGTATAAAACTCTGAGAGGAAAACTTACGAAGGATACTCTGACGTAAATCACAGCCAGATCTTTTTTGATCCACCTCCTATAGTAATGAAATAAAAAAGAAAACTAAACAGATGGGACCTAATGAAACGTAAAAGCTTTTGCAAAGCAAAGGAAACTACAAACAAGACGAAAAGACAACCCTCAGAATGGCAGAAAATATTTGCAAACGAATCAATGGACAAATGATTAATCTCCAATATATATAAACAGCTCATGCAGCTCAATATTAATAAAACAAACAATCCAATACAAAAATGGAAGATCTAAATAGACATTTCTTCCAAGAAGACATAGAGATGGCCAGTACGCACATGAAAATCTGCTGAACATCACTAATTATTAGAGAAATGGAAATCGAAACTACAATGAGGTATCACATCACACCTGTTAGAAAGGGCATCATCAGAAAATCTACAAACAACAAATGCTGGAGAGGGTGTGGAGAAAAGGAACCTTCTTCCACTATTGTTGGGAATGTAAATCGATACAGTCTCTATGGAGAACAGTATGGAGGTTCCTTAAAAAACTAAAAATAGAATTACCATATAATCCAGCAATCCCACTACTGGGCATATACCCAGAGAAAACCATAAATCAAAAAGACACATTCACCACAATGTTCACTGCAGCACTATTTACAATAGACAGGTAATGAAAGCAACCTAAGTGCCCACAGATAGACGAATGGATAAAGATGTGGTACATATATACAATGGAATATTACTCAGCCATACATAGGAATGAAATTGGGTCATTTGTAGAGACCTTAATGGATCTAGAGACTGTCATACGGAGTGAAGTAAGTCAGAAAGAGAAAAACAAATATTGTATATTAATGCATATATGTGGAACCTAGAAAAATGGTACAGATGAACCAGTGTGCACGGCAGAGACAGAGACACAGATGTAAAGAACAAACATATGGACACCAAGGAGGGAACGCCATGTGAGGGTGGTGGTGGGATGAAATGGGAGACTGGGATTCACATGTGCACACTTATATGTATGAAATAGATATCCAATAAGAACCTGCTGTATAAAAGAAATAAATTTAAAAAAAATAAAACTAAATAAATAACATTTAATAAAATAAAACAGAAAAATTTTTTCCCTTCACACAGACGTCTTCATATTAATGCATTATTTCCATGTATATATCTCCAAATTAAAAAAAAAAGAGGAATAAATAAAATATAACTTGAACCAAAAAGAAAAAAAGAAAAAAAAATACAAACAAACAGAACTCACCAGTTATAGAGAGGATAATCGTATCAGGACACTTGCTCCAGTGGTAAAAAATTCTTAAGTTGGTCAGAGGTGGGAAATCGTCTCCCATGCTGTCAGCAGTGCTCGCCCCCACAAGGAGCATCCTCATTGCAAAGCTGGGGGAATGTGTCGAGGCGTCTGTGAGTAAATGTGAGCTGAGCCCAAGTCCTGCTGCAGCTGAACTCTTCCCACTCTTTCCAGGTAAAACAACTGAATATGTACAAGCACTTGCAAGCCTAGAGGAAGGGCTGTGGAGCCACACTAGCGAGAGCACGCAGGCCGACTTGGTGCCTGCAGGCCAGCCAGGATGGTCCTGGCCCCAGATGCTCTTCTGGAATCTTTCCATTTCCCTGCCTGAGACACCCCTCCCGCCACGGCCCCCACTGCTTTTTTACTTCCTCACCTCTGCCTGGGGAGAAATTCCAGTGGCAGGTATGGGTGACACATCCTCTTCTTTAGCAGTTGGCAGCCTGGCAACTCCTGCAGAAAGTCCAGCAGAGCCCAAATCACACTGGGCCACCCACAAAGCCACGGCCCCTCACTCCCGCCCACCACCCCAGCCCCGAAACTGCTGATGGGGCAGAGAATATGGCGTCAGGCACAGCTACAGGGGCTCTTGCTGACTGGAGAGGTGTTTATGTTGACCTCAACCCAGGCACACCTGTGGGGGGGGTGTTGGCAGGCAGTGTCAGGCTGACAAATCAGCCAATCCTCACCCCTCAGGGGTTCACAGTTGCAGAAAATGAACCTTGCTAAACGGGTCAGTCCCAAGGAACAGGTGTGGGCTCTTGAGAGTCAGGCTAGACAAGGGGCTGCAGCTCCGGCTTGTTTTCTTATCATTTTATCTGGTCCATGAGTGGAAAACAACTTCAAGAAGACCATATCCTAATGAGAGGAACCCAGGAGTCAGGGAGAGGAGTGATGGTGGGTGGAGACAGAGGCCTGGTGCCCTGGCTGCAGTGGAAGTGTCTGGAAGACCAGGCAGAGAGAGGCTGCACAGAGTGATAGCCAGGGTCACAGACCTGTCAGAGCTGCTGTTTGTTAGTTCAAGTCCTGCTCTGAGGTGTTCTGTGTCAGCTGTGAGTGACAGGTGAGCTGGGGGTTCTCTGCAAGGTGGGCTATGTGCACAGTTCCTGTGTGTCCAGCCCTGCTGGGGTACCTGCCCAGGGGAGTTCCGTATCCTGGGAAGGGCCTGACTATGAGAGCCCCATGGGCTGCTGGGTAGCTGCACAGGTGAGCTCCGTACTCTGGGAGGGACTTGAACACGAGAGCCCCGTGGGCTTTGGGGTGCGGGATGCAGCCCAGGTGAGCTCCATATCCGGGAATTGGCCTGCTGGGCTGCTGGAGACCTGGTAAAGGATATCAGGACAGTCAGTGAAGCCACCGAGGATATACATCCAGTAGCTCCTATTTCCTACACCCTGCTGCTCATTCTACCATCCACCAGGCCATGGCATTCTGTATTAGACTTCAATGATGCCTTCTTCTGTATTCCATTCATCTCAGAGTCACAAGAATTTTTGGCTTGTGAGTGGCAGGACACAACATGCAACACAAGCAATAATGCTGGGCCGTCCTGCCCCAATGGTTCAAAAATCCCCACACCATCATTGGGGAAATGTCCTCTAAAGACCTAAAAGTTCTACCTCTGTAAAAGGGAACCCTCCTTCAATATGCAGATGACATTCTGATCGCCAGGCCTACTAAAGACGCCTCTGAACTACCTAGCCAAGAAAGGATAGAAGGTGTCCAAGATAAAGGCTCAAATATCACAGGCTCAGGTGACATGCCTGGGCTTCATTCTCACAGATATTCGGAGAAACGCATCCCAGGATAGGGAAGAAGCCATTTGCAGCCTTACCTCTTCTAAAACTAGAAGACAGCTTAGGGGTTCCTGGGGAGGCCAAGGTTTTCTGCATCTGGATCCCTAACTACAGTGTAATAGCTGGGCCTCTACATGAAACACTGACACGAAAAGATGATGATCCTTTTGAATAGAATCCAGAAGCAGCCTTTCAAGAATGGAAAGAGCAGTCAATTCAGATCCTTGCCCAGGAACTCGCTAATTTAGCTAAACCCTTTGACCTTTACATACCCGGTCAAAGGTTAATTGCCTTTGGAGACTTAGTGCAAAAACTGGGACCACTTGAAATGGAGCAACACAAGAATGCCCTTCAGGTATGATAAACTATGGTCCCCAAGGGCTTTGCCCACCGACTCATCAGGCCAGGATACTGGGGTATCTAAAAAGCTAGAAATCAGCAGCCCGCAAGGCCAGCTCCCTCCTAAGGGAAAAGGACCCCACGTCGTGATCCTAACCACCCATCATGCCCTGAAGTTGCAGGGGTCGCTCTGTGGACACACTGACCTCGAGTGAGGAGGCCTTCCAACTCCAACCTCCAGAGAGACAAATGGGGGCATCCGGCCCCCAAGATGACTTGTGTGACCATCACTTGACCTGGAGTTTCTCTCAGAAAACAACAAGACTGTGCCCCGAAAGAGCAGACTACTGCTTGCAGGACTTACTGCACCCAGAGGGGAGATAATAAGCTTGGCGGGGGAAAAGTATATCACGCTTTCACAATAGAAAACCCTACAGACACCGTGGTGATGGTGGCCAATATGGCCAGCTGGACTGCTGGCTACTTCTAGAGGTCGTTGACTCAGTGGACGTCATGGTCCTGGATCACCACTGACCCTGGACTGTCTGGGAGTTGCGCGGGCAGGGCTCTGACACATGGTGCTCTTTGTACGTTAATTCAGGGACCTAATTAAAGAAAGCACAGACTACTGGTCAGAGCATCTAGACTGGCAAAAAACGGCAGCCTAAGGTCAGCGAACAAATGTGGGGTGGGGTGAAACCTGCCACCACAGCATCCTTGTGCATCTCTTTCCTGGACCCTTAAAGGTCATTAGAATCTATAACACTTCCAATGCTGGTGCTCAGGTGGACGAGAAGTGAGGCAGGAGGCTTTGGAACAATCAACCTCACCTGGAGGCTGGTGGGGAGACGTTTTGCCCCTCCCCCCAGGTATCAGGGCTGCCACCACAGCATGAAGCAGTTACAAAAGAGGGGTCTGCACCCTCAACACCCCAGGAATGAGGAACGGAACAAAAAGCAGAGGAGGTGTTTGTCTCCGGCAACGTTCATTAAAAATTCCTGGGAGATAAAAAGAGAATCTGGGCAATAAAATAAAGTCTAACCTGTTTTTCCTTTGTGCTTTATCTAATTTCACGTGCTCCTAGGTTTCCGCATTCAGAGGTCCCACACCCAGCACTTCAGACCCGATTTCCTAGTGCAGAATGGCTGGGTCGACACCTCAGCTAGCGGAGTCCCATGCAGACTCCACGGCATAGAGACTGAGCTGCAGCCAACCCAGCCTTCGAGATTTCCATCCCCTACCTCCCACTGACGCTGCCGGGATCCCTACACAGTAGCCCAGCCCACAGCCCGTGGGGGAGTGCACGCTCTCACCTCTCCATTCGGTTTTCAAAATAATATTTCCTTTGCTTCTGAACCAAACTCAGTCTTGATCTGTTGGCTCCAATGACACTGGGCTCGGGGACTCCTGTTGTGGTACACTCTGGAGGATCAGTAACAGAAAATGAGAACATTGTAACTTCAATGAACAGATGTGTGAGCCAAACTGTAGTTAACATAGAGCAGTGTATAATGCTCGGGTAAAATAACATTTTTCTAAGACTTACATTTGATAATTCCATCACTTTACTATAAGCAAGTTCAGTGAAGACGTCTGTCTTATTTGTCAGGTCAACATTAGAGAAATGAAGTGATTTATTTCCATGGTTGTACATCGAATACTCTTGGCTGAAATTTCAATCTTGTTTTGAATGCTTTTCCATTGAAAAGGATACCTCTCTTTCAGCTCCCCCATTCCTGAGAAGTATAAAATCTTATAATTTATTATTACCAAAGGGGAAAGGTCGGAAAAGGGATAAATTAACAGTTTGGGATTAACACATACACACTGCTATGTATAAAATAGATCATCAACAAGGAACTACTGTATAGCACAGGGAACTACACTGAATATTTTGCAATAACCTATAAGGGGAAATAATCTGAAAAAGAATCGATATTTTTATTGACATCATCTATCAATGACAGATAAAATGTAACCTAAGCAAGGCCGATGGTGAGCGCTTCTGAACCTGAAGATTTCAATCATCTAAAGTTTGGGCTCTGCCTATTTCCCAAGGCCCTTAATGGACATACGTGTAGCCGTAGCTTAAAAATTCCCCAGTTTGGTGTTCGGGGAGGCACTGATTTGGAAAAATCCCTGGTGTTCTCCTTCCATGCACGGGACCCTTCCTACACCTAAAACATGCCTGTCACACCTAGAGGATGGTACACCATTTGATCGGAAAGAGTTTGGAAAAGGCACCTCATCTCCTCATCGCCTGGTGCACGGGTTCACCCCTCCAGCATCTTTCCTAACAATCTCCTTACTTGGGGATATCAACACCGTCAACATCCTGTTGCACACAGTTTGGAATTTGTCCAGAGGATGAAGCGGAAGGATGAGAAAAATTTAGAGACAAGTCTTAGTTGTTCAGACAGGCAAATGCCACTCTAATTTCCTATCTGGAAGACAAATTCATCAAAGGCTAGAATTGCCCATGGAAACAGAAAAGGGCTAGAGGAAATCCCGCTGTTTTGTGTCCAGTTTCCAAAAACACAAGTTGAAAAATGGAACTCGGGGGCAATAAAATTCATGAAACTGCAGAGTTGAAAATATCTATTGTCGAAAAATGTCTTGAGGTAAGTCACAGAAAAGGACTTGTAAGCAAGGGGGTGTGGCAGGAAACAGATTTGAAGAGGTAGAAAGGAATCCCCATTAAAGCACAAGAAAAGGGGCTGAACATCGCCAATGATGCAGTTAGCCCAAAAGGGCGTATGCATTTTTTTCTGAATATATTCAAGTAAAGGCCATACACACTTTTTATCCAACCAAACAGGTGGGCACTGGAAATCAATACTACAAAATTCATCACTTCACATCAGTCAGAAGGGCCATCCACATAAAGTGTAAACACCAGAAATGCAGGACAGGGTGAGGAGAAAAGGGAGCCCTGTGAGGCTGATAGTGGAAATGTAATTTGCCAACGGCCACTCTGGAGAAGTGTATTGTGTTTGCTAAAACATCTGAAAACTGAGCTACAGAGCATAGGGCACTTGCACTCATGGGCGTATACCTTGGGAAAAACAAAAAATGACAGAAAACAGGCACTCCAACGTTTACCACCTCTCTGTTAAAAATGGCCTCCTCTTGGATATAAACTAAAAGTCCCTGGAAGGATAAAATTGATAAAAGAGATGGGGTACTTATGTAGAGTGGAATATTACTCATCCAGAAATCAATGAAATAAGGCCAGTTGTAACAACTCTGGAGGAGTTACATACGATCATTCTAAGTGACACATGTCAGAAAGAAAAAGACACATATCATAAGATGTCACTTAAAGGTGGAATCAAAAATGGCTACACATGAAATAAACTACAAAACAGAAACATAGTCAAATATGTAGAAAATAGACATAAGGCTGCTAAATGGGAAAGGTGGGGAATGGTGAGGTATTATCCAGGAGGTTGAAATTAGCAAAGATACCATTCCAAGTACCAAATTGAATAACTGGCAAGGCCTACACGGTACCTCAAAGAACTGCACTCAGTCCACTCAAGTCACTGGAAAATAAGACATATGACTCGTAGGCATCTGAGAAAGAATTTATTGTTGTCACACAGTACACGAATCAAGTGGATGTACAGCAGCAAAAAACAGAGCTTTGAAAATCAGCTGTAACCAATATAAAAATAAATTTTAAAATATTTATAAAAACAGTGAGACAGACAAAAATTCTTACAACTTTTGTTGAAGGGCTACGATGTAACATGGATTGAACACATGTAGACCCACAGCAGGATGATATATAAGGCTGGAAGCTATGCACGCTGAGAGATGTTAGAGAGGCTGGGTGAGGAAATACAGACCTTTTAAAGTAATACTGCCTGGTACCCATTCCATGGGTCCCAAATCTGAAGTTTCAAGGGAATCTTCTGACAGGGAAAACATGCTGGGAAACCGAGATGAATGTACACCGTGTGCTCAGGAGAGGTGTCTAAAATGCACCTCATTTTTGATCTCCTGGTGCTGGGGTTCGCCATTCCAGCCACATTACTAACAATCTCCCCACTTGGAGAATCAGCACCTTTAACCTCCTGTTTCACACAGTTTGCAATATTTGAAGAGGATAAATGGGAAGAGGAGGAACCAGTGAGAGATTAGCTGTAGGAGTTTTGACAGGCACATGTCACTCTAATATCCCTTTAGGAAGAAGAATTAACCAAAGGCTCAGCCTGCCTCCCAAGAACCAGAATAGGGCCGGAATCAATCCAATGGTTTGGCGGCCAGCTCACAAAAAAAGCGAGTTGCAAAATGGAGCTCAGGAGCAGACAATTCAAAGACCTGCAAAGATATAAATGATAACCAACGTCCAAAAATATATTCAGGTAAGGCAACGAAGAGGTTCTGAATGAGAGGCAGAATTGCAGGAAACATTTTTCAAAAGGTAGATTGTACTCACATTTAAAGCATATGAAAAGCAGCAGAATTTGTAAAATGATGCAGTTGGGCAAAAGGGTGTATGCGTTTGTTTTGTGAATATCTTCAGGAAAAAAACACATACAGAGTTTTTGGCCAACCAAGCAAGAGGGAAATGCAAATCCGCACAATAAAGAAGTCTCAATTCCCACTGCTCAGAAAGTCCATCCAAAAAATGTGTACAAATAAAAAATGCAGGAGAGGCCATGGAAAACAGGGAGACTAGTCACGCTGATGGGTGGGGTATAAATATCCAAGAGCTACTCTGAAGAAGTGTATGTTGTTTCCTAAAACATCTAAAATACAAAGCCCCCGAGCAAAGGGGACTTCAACTCATGGACATATAACTTGGGAAGACTAAATATCAACAAGACACAGGCACCCCAAAGTTTAGGGCTGCTCTGCATACAAGAACCTCAACTTCGGTACACCTAAAGTATCGCAGGAAAAAGAGAAATGCATAAAGAACTTGTGGTAATTTTGTACAATGGAATATCACTCAGACGTGAAATCAATGTCATAAGGCCAGTAGCAGCATAATGAGAGGATTTAGGTATGATGATTGTAATGGAAATTAGTCACACAGAAAAAGAATCTTATCATAAGATATCACTTACAGAGGGAATGTCAACATCACAACACATGAACTGAATTAGGAAAGAGAGCAGCGTCTCACATTTAGAAAACACTCTTATGCCTCCTTAAGGGGAAAGGAGAGGTGGGGTGATGCATAAAACCAGAGTTTGATATTAGCACAGGTACCATTCCATAAACCAAATACAGAATAGACAAGACCTACACCTTCCTCAGTGAACGGGACTCAAAACCCCTATTCCCCACAGAGGAATATATCTGATTAGTAAGAATCTTAAAACCTATGTACTGATATGCCTCTGTAAGGGAATCAAGTGTGTCTAGACCGGCATAGACACGTCAGGGAAAATCAGCTCAACCCCATTATAAAAATGAATTTCAAAAACAAAACAAAAAACAGCGAAATTCTTACATAATTCCTTCAGGGGTTCTGATGAAACCTAGAATGACCCTATCTGCAAAGACAGCTGGATGAGACATAACGCTGGACACTTGGGACTGAGAGGACTGGTGAGATTGGGAGAGAAAATGCAGACCCTTTAAAGTAGTAATGCATGCCACCATTCCATGGGTCCCAAATTTCCAGGTAGAAGGGAATATCACTACAGTTATAACATGTATGGGAAACCTAGAGAATGGACACCCTGTGATGGCGAAAGGTTTCTGAAAGTCTCCTACTTTTTCCTCTCCTTGTGCTCCAGTTTGGCATTCCAACTACTTTACTATCAATCTCCCAACTTAGGAGAGTCATCCCCTATAACCTCCTGGTTCGCACAGTTTTCTAATTGTGCAGAGGATGAAAGGGAAGAGGGAGAACCAGAGAGTAGATGTAGGCCTTTGGACGGACACATGTCACTCTAAATTCCCGTCAGGAAGAAGAATTAACCAAAGCCTCAGCCACCCACAGGGAACCAGTATAGCCACCCCTGGAACCAGTATAGTTCCTGAAGCAAAATTGTGGATTTGCGGTCAGCTCCCAAAAATGGGATTTGAAAATTGGAGCTCAGGGGCAAAGCAAATCAAAAACCTGCAGAGTTATAAAGGACTACTCTCTTCCAAAAATCTGTTGAGGGAAGGCAAAAAAGCGGACTTGAAAATGAGGCAGAATTGCACAAAACATATTTCAAGAGGTAAATTGGAATCGCCTTTAAAGCACAGGAAAGGCATCACAACTTCGAGAATGATGCACTTGGCCAAAAACAGCATATGAATTTTCTCCTGAATATATTCAGGAGAAAAGGCATAGGCCCTTTTTGGCCAATCAAGCAAGCGCGCAATGCAAATCCACACTACAAAGAATTGTCAATTCCCACCGTTCAAAAATGACATCCGAAAATCTGTAAAAACCAGAAAGGCAAGATAGAGGTGACAAGGGCATAAAGCAATATGATCCCAAGGGTCATGGAGGATTGTGATGACAAGCGCATGGAGCATTGTGATGACAAGATTATGTATCATTTTGCTGTCAAAGGCATTGTGATGACAAGGTTCATGGAGCACTGTGATGACAAGCGTCATGGAGCATTGTGATTACAGGGTTCATGGAGCATGGGGATGACAAGGGCATGGAGCATTTTGATGACAAGATTCCCGGATCATTGTGTTGTCAGGGTTCATGGAGCGTTGTGATGACAGTGGTCATGGAGCATTGTGATGACAGAGGTCATGGAACATTGTGATGAGAACGTCATGGAGCATTGCGCTGAAAATGTTCATGGAGTATTGTGATGACAGGGGTCAAGGAGCATTGTGATGACAAGGTACTGGAGCATTGTGATGAGAAGTCCATGGAGCCATGTGATGACAAGTCTCATGGAGCATTCTGATGAAAAGGGTCATAGATCATTGTGATTACAGTGGTCTTGGAGCATTGTGATGACAAGGGCATGGAACATTGGGATGAGAATGTCATGGAGCATTCTGATGACATGCATCATGGAGCTTTGTGATGACAAGGGCATGGAACACTGTGATTACAGGGCTCTTGGAGCATAGTGATGACAAGGGCAGTGAACAATGGGATGAGAATGTCATGGAGCGTTCTGATGACATGTATCATGGAGCTTTGTGAGGACAAGGGCATGGAACATTGTGATTACAGGGGCCTTGGAGCACTGTGAGAGAAAGGGCATGTAACATTGTGATGAAAAAGGCATGGAGCCTTGTCATGACAGGGTTCAAGGAGCATACTGATGACAAGTGTCAGGGACCATTGTGATGACAAGGGTATTGAGCACTGTGATGACAAATGTCATGGAGCATTGTGATTAGAAGACCATGGATACTTGTGATGACGAGCGTTATGTGGAGCTCTGATGATAGGTGTTATGGAATATTGTGATCACAAGGATTTGGAGCACTGTGATGACAGAGGTCATAGAGCATTTTGATTTCATTGTGATGACAATAGCATGAAGCATTATGATGATGCGCATTTGGTGCATCGTGATGACAGCGTTCATGGAGCACTGAGATGAAAAGGGGCATGGAGCATTATGATTACAGGAGTCTTGGATCATTGTGATGAAAAGGGCATGGAACATTGGTCTGAAATATTTCATGGATTATTGTGATGAGAGGGGGCAAGTAGCATTGTGATAACAAGGGCATGGAACACAGTGATACATGGTTCATGGAGGATTGTAATGACAAGTGCATGGAGCATTGTGAGAAGAATGGCATCGAGCATTGTGATGAAATGCATCATGGATTGTGTGATGACAAGGGCTTTGAACAATGTGATGAGAGGTTTTTGGAGCATTGTGATGACAATGGCATGGAGCATTGTGATGCCAAGTGTCATGGACTTTTGTGATGACAAAGGTCATGGAGCATTTTGATGACAAGGGTGTGGTGCATTCTCTTGTGATGGGCAGGGAGCATTGTGATGAAAGGGTCATGGAGCAATTTGATGAAAAGTGTCATGGAACATTTCGATGACAGGGGTTATGGAACATTGTGATGTCAGGAGTCATTGAACATTTTCATGACAGTGTTGTGGACCATTGTGATGACAGGGGAGTGGGTGTATTGTGATGACTAGTGAGGGAATATTTTGATATCATTCGTGAGAGAGCATTTTGATAAGAAGTGCATGGAGCATTGTGAGGACAAGTTTTATGGAGCATTGTGATGACAAGCTTGTGGAGCACTGTGATGACAAGCACATGGCACATTGTGATGACATGGGTCATGGAGCAATGTGATGACAAGGGTCACCGAGCATTGTGATGAAAATTTCATTGAGCATTTTGCTGACAAAGGTCACAGAGCCTAGTGATGACGAGGGAATGGACCATTGTGATGATAAAGTTCATGAAGCATTGTGATGACTGGAGTCACGGAGCATTGTGATGACAGGGGTCATAGAGCTTTGTGATGAAAAGGCAATGAGCATTGTGATGACAGGGGCATGGAGGATTGGCCTGACATATTTCGTGGATTATTGTGATGACAGTGGGCATGGTGCAATGTGATGACAAAGGCATGGAGCATTGTGATGAGAAGGTCATGGAGTATTTTGAAGACAGGTCTCAGGGAGCATTGTGATGACATATGTCATGGTCCATTGCGATGACAATGGAATGGAATATTGTGATGCCAAGTGTCATGGAGGATTGTGATGACAAATATAATGGAGCATTTTGATGACAAGGGCTTGGAGCATTGTGATGACAATGGACATGGAGCATTGTGATGACAAGGGCATGGAGCATTGTGATGACAAGGGCCATTGAGAATTTTGATGGCAAGTTCATGAAGCATTGTGATGAGAAGCACATGGAGCTTCCTATGACAGGGGTCATGGAGCATTGTGATGAAAACTGCATACAGAATTGTGATGACAAATCATGAAACACGGTGATGAGAAGTGTCATGGAGCATAGTGATGCCAAGAACGAGGAGAATTGTGATGACAGGGGACATGGAGCATTGTGATGACCAGGGCATGGAGCATTGTGATGGCAAGACCGTGGAGCTTTGTGATGAGAAGACCATGGATAATTGTGATGACGAGCGTCATGGAGCACTGTAATGACAAGGGGAATGGAGCATTGTGATGAGAGTGGCCATGGAGCATTGTGATGACAAGGGTCATGGAGCATTTTGATGACAAGGGCGTAGAGCATTGTGATGAGAAGACCATGGATAATTGTGATGACGAGCGTCATGGAGCACAGTAATGACAAGGGGTATGGAGTATTGTGATGGCAGTGGCCATGGAGCATTGTGATGACAAGTGTCATGGAGCATTCTAATGACAAGCTTGTGGAGTATTGTGACGACAATGGCATGGAGCATTGTGATGAAAAGGGCATGGTGCATTGTGATAAAAAAGGCATGAAGCCATTTCATGACAGGTTTCAAGGAGCATTCTGACGACAAGTGTCAGGGAACATTGTGATGACAAGTGTATTGAGAATGGTGATGAAAAACATCATGGAGCATTTTGACGAAAAGGGCATGGAGTATTGTGATGACAGGCATCATGGAGCGTTGTGATGACAAGTGTTATGGAACATTGTGATCACAAGGTTTTGGAGCATTGTGATGATAGAAGTCATGGATAATTTTGTTTTCAAGGAGCATGCAGCATTGGGATGACAAGGGTATGAAGCAATGTGATCCCAAGGTTCATGGAGGATTGTGATGACAATGGTAAGGGAGTATTGTGATGACAAGCAAATGGAGCATTTTGATAACAAGGTCATGTAGCATTTTGCTGACACAGGCATGGAGCATTGTGATGATAAGGGTCATGGAGCACTGTGATGAGAAGCATCACAGATCATTGTGATTACAGGGGTCATGGAGCATAGGGATGGCAAGGCCATGGATCATTTTGATGACAAGTGTCATGGAGCATTGGGCTGAAAATGTTCATGGAGCATTGTGATGACTAGGGAATGGAGCATTGTGATGACAAGAGTCCCGGATCACTGTGTTGTCAGGGGTCATGGAGCGTTGTGATGACAGTGGTCATGGAGCATTGTGATGATAGGGATCATGAAGCATTGTGATGAGAAGTTCCTGGAGAATTGGACTGAAAATGTTCAGGATGTATTGTGAGGACTGAGGTCATGGAGCATTGTGATGACAAGGGAATGGAGAACTGTGATGAAAAGTTCCTGGAGCATTGTGATGAGAAGACCATGGAGCCTTGTAATAACAAGTCTCATGGAGCATTCTGATGAAAAGGGGCATGGAGTATTGTGATTACAGTGGTCTTGGAGCATTGTGATGACAAGGGCATGGAGCACTGTGATTACTGGTGTCTTGGAGCATTGTGATGAAATTGGCATGGATCATTGTTATGAAAATGGTATGGAGCCTTGTCATGACAGGGTTCCAGGAGCATACTGATGACAAGTGTCAGGGAGCATTGTGATGACAAGTTTATAGAGCATTGTGATGACAAAGGTCATGGAGCACTGTGATGAGAAGAGCATGGATAATTGTGATGATGAGCGTCATGGGGCATTGTGATGATAAGTGTTATAGAACATTGTGATCACAAGGATTTGGAGCATTGTGATATGACAGATCATCGAATATTTTGATTTCATTGTGATGACAAGAGCCTGAAGCATTATGATGATGGGCATGGTGCATTTTGATGACAGGGTTCATGGAGCATTGAGATGCAAAGGGGCATGGAGCATTGTGATTAGAGGGTTCATGGAGCATTGTGATGACAATGGCATGGAGCATTGAGATGCCAAGGGTCATGGAGATTTGTGATGACAAAGGTCATGGAGCAATTTGATGACAAGGGGTGGTGCAATGTGATGAGAAGGGCAGGGAGCATTGTGATGACAGGGTCATAGAGCAATTTGATGAAAATTTTAATGGAATATTTTGATGACAGGGGTTATGGAACACTGTGATGTCAGGGGTCATCGAACTTTGTGATGATAAGTGCATGTAGCATTGCAAAGACAGGAGTCATGGAACATTGTGATGACAGTGGTGAGGGAGTATTGTGATGAATAGTGATGTAACATTGTGATATCTGTGGTGAGAGAGCATTTTGATGAGAAGTGCTTGGAGCATTGTGATGAAAAGTTTTATGGAGCATTGTGGTGACAAGATTGTGGAGCACTGTGATGACAAGGGCAGGGTGCACTGTGATGACATGGGTCATGGTGCATTGTGCTGACAAGCGCATGGAGCATTGTGATGACAAGGGTCATGGAGCATTGTGCTGAGGAAGGCATAGAGCATTGTGATGACAAGGGTCAAAGAGCACTGTGATGAAAATTTCATGGAGCAATGTGGTTAAATATGTCACAGAGACTGTGGATGACGCGGGCATGGACCATTGTGATGACAAAGGTCATGAAGCATTGTGATGAATCGATTCATGGAGCATTGTGATGACAGGGGTCATGGAGCACTGTGATAACAAGGGCATAGAGCATTGTGATGACAAGGACAGGGAACATTGGTCTAATAAGTTTCATGGATTATTGCGATGACAGTTGGAAAGGCACATTGTGATGACAAGGGCATGGAGCATTGTGATGACCAGGTCATGCAGTATTGTGAAGAGAGGTGTCAGGGAGCATTGTGAAGACATATGTAATGGCCCATTGTGATGACAATGGCATGGAGCATTGTGATGCCAAGTGTCATGGAGGATTCTGATGACAATGGAAATGGAGCATTGTTATGACAATGGCTTGGAGCATTGTGATGACAAGGGTCAGGGAGCATTGTGCTGACAAGTGCATGGAGAATTGTGATGACAAGCGTCATGGAGCATTCTGATGACAAGCTTGTGGAGTATTTTGATGACAATGGCATGGATCATTGTGATGAAAACGGCTTGGGCATTGTGATGAAAAAGGCATGGAGCATTTTCGTGAAAGGGTTCAAGGAGCATTCTGATGACAAGTGTCAGGGAGCATTGTGATGACAAGTGTATTGAGAATTGTGATGACAAAGGTCATGGAGCATTGTGATGAAAAAGGCATGGAGTAATGTGATGACAAGCATCTTAGAGCGTTGTGATGACAAGTGCTATGGAACATTGTGATCACAAGGGTTTGGAGCATTGTGATGACAGAGGTCATGGATCATTTAGATTTCAAGGTGCATGGAGCATTGTGATGACAAGGGCATGTAGCAATGTGATCCCAAGGTTCATGGAGGACTGTGATGACAATGGGAATGGAGTATTGTGATGATAAGCGCATAGAGCATTGCAATGACAAGGTCAGGTAGTATTTTGCTGACAAAGGCATGGAGCATTGTGATGAAAGGTATCATGGAGCCCTGTGATGACAAGCGTCACGGAGCATTGTGAATACAGGGGTCATGGAGCATTGGGATGACAAGGGCATGGATGATTGTGATGACAAGGGTCATGGAGCATTGGGCTGAAAATGTTCATGGAGTATTGTGATGACAGGGATCATGGAGCATTTTGATGACAAGTTCCTGGAGCACTTTGATGAGAAGACAATGGAGACTTGTGATGACAAGTCTCATGGAGCATTTTGATGAAAATGGACATGGAGAATTGTGATTACAGGGGTCTTGGAGCATTGTGATGACAAGGGCACGGAGCATTGTGATGAGAAGGCCATGGAGCATTCTGATGACATGCATCATTGAGCATTATGATGACAAGGGCATGGAGCATTGTGATTACAGGTGTCTTGGAGCATTGTGATTAAAATGGCATGGATCATTGTGATGAAAAAGGCATGGAGACGTGTCATGGCAGGGTTAATGGAGCATACTGATGACATGTGTCTGGGAGCATTGTGATAACAAGTGTATTAAGCATTGTGATGAAAAATGTCATGGAGCATTGCGATGAGAAGACCATGGATAATTGTGATGATGAGCGTCAAGGGGTGTTGTGATGATAAGTGTTATGGAACACTGTGATCACCAGGGTTTGGAACATTGTGATGACAGAGGTCATGGAGCATATTGATTTCATTGTGATGACAATAGCCTGAAGCATTATGATGATGGGCATCGTCCATTGTGATGACAGGGTTCATGGAGCATTGAGATGAAAATACGCATGGAGCATTTTGATTACAAGGGTCTTGGAGCATTGTGATGAAAAGGGCATGGAGAATTTTGATGACAGGGCCATGGAACATTCTGATGACATGCGTCATGTAGCTTTTTGATGACAAGGGCATGGAGCATTTTGATTAGATGGGTCGTGGAGCATGGTGATGACAAGTGTCGTGGAGCCTTGTGATGACAAGGCCGTGGAACATTGTGATGGCAGGTGTCATGGAGCATAGTTATGACAGAGGTAAAGGAGCATTGTGATGAGAAGGGCATGGACCATTGGTCTGAAATGTTTCATGGATTATTGTGATGAGAGTGGGCATAGAGCATTGTGATGATAAGGGCATGGAACACTGTGATACATGAGTCATGGAGGATTCTAATGACAAGGGCATGGGGCATTGTGATGAGAAGGGCATCGAGCATTGTGATTACAAGTGTCATGGAGCTTTGTGATGACAAGGGCATGGAGAAATGTGATGAGAGCTTTCATGGAGCATTGTGATGACAATGACATCGAGCACTGTGATGCCAGGGGTCATGGAGCTTTGTGATGACAAAGGTCATGGAGCATTTTGATGACAATTGCATGGTGCATTGTGATGAGAATGGCAGGGAGTATTTTGATGCCAGGGTCATGCAGCAATTGGATGAAAAGTGTATTGGAACATTTTGATGACAGGGGTTATAGAACATTGTGATGTCAGGGGTCATGGAACATTGTGATGATAAGGGGATGTAGCATTGTGATGACAGGGGTCATGGAACATTGTGATTACTGGGGTGAGGGAGTATTGTGACGACTAGTGATGAAACACTGTGATATCTCTGGTGAGAGAGCATTTTGATGAGAAGTGTATTGAGCATTGTGATTACAAGGTTTATGGAGCATTGCAATGACAAGTTTCTGGACCGTTGTAATGAAAATCGAATGGCACATTGTGATGAGAAGGGTCATGGAACATTTTTCAAACAAAGGCATGCAGCATTTTGATGACAATGGTCACGGAGCATTGTGATGAAAACGGCATGGGGCATTGTGATGAAAATGGCATGGAGCCTTTTCGTGACAGGGTTCAAGGAGCATTCTGATGACAAGTGTCAGGGAGCATTTTGATGACAAGTGTACTGAGCATTGTGATGACTAATGTCATGGAGCATTGTGATGAAAAGGGCATGGAATATTGTGATGACAGGCATCATGGATCGTTGTGATGACAAGTGTTATGGAACATTGTGATCACAAGGGTTTGGAGCATTGTGATGACAGAGGTCATGGATCATTTTGATTTCAAGGAGCATGGAGCATTGTGATGAAAAGGGCATGAAGCAATGTGATCCCAAGGATCATGGAGGACTGTGATGACAATGGAAATGGAGTATTTTGATGACAAACACATAGAACATTGTAATGACAAGGTCATGTAGCATTTTGCTGACAAAATCATGGAGCATTGTGATGACAGGTGTCATGGAGCACTGTGATGACAAGCGTCAAGGATCATTGTGAATACAGGGGTCATGGAGCATTGGGATGACAAGGGCATGGATCATTTTGATGTCAAGTGTCATGGAGCAGTGGGCTGAATATGTTCATGGAGTATTGTGATGACAGGGGTCATGGAGCATTGTGATGACAGAGGTCAAGGAGAATTTTGATTTCATTGTGCTGACAATAGCCGGAAGCAATATGATGATGGGCATGATGCATTGTGATGGCAGGGTTCATGGAGCATTGAGATGAACAGGGGCATGGAGCATTGTGATTACAGGGGTCTTGGAGCATTGTGATGACAAGGGTATGGAGCATTTGGATGAGAAGGACATGGAACATTCTAATGACATGTGTCATGGTGCTTTGTGATGACAAAGGCATGGAGCATTGTTATTACAGGGGTCTTGGAGCATTGTGATGACAAGGGTCATGGAGCTTTGTGATGACAAGGCCGTGGAACATTGTGATGGCAGGGGTCAAGGAGCATTGTTATGACAGGGGTAATGAAACATTGTGATTTGAAGGGCATGGAGCATTGTGATTACAAGATTTATGGAGCATTGTGATGACAAATCTGTGGACCATTGGGATAAAATCGCGTGGCACATTGTGATGACAAGGGTCATGGAGCATTTTTCTGACAAAGGCATGGAGCACTGTGATGACAAGGGTCACGGAGCATTGTGATGAAAAGTTCATGAAGCATTGAGGTTAAAAATGTCACAAAGCCTTGTGATGACATGGACATGGACCATTGTGATGACAAATGTTATGAAGCATTGTGATGACTGGAGTCACGGAGCATTGTGAAGACAGGGTCATGGAGCATTGTGATGAAAAAGGCATGGAGGATTGTGCTGAGAAAGGCGTAGATCATTGTGATGACAAGGGTCAAAGAGCATTGTAATGAAAAGTTCATGGAGCATTGTGGTTAAAAAGGTCACAGAGACTGTTGATGATGAGGTAATGGACCATTGTGATGACAAAGGTCATGAAGCATTGTGATGACTGGAGTCACGGAGCATGGTGATGACAGGGGTCATGGAGCATTGTGATAACAAGGGCATGGAGCATTGTGATGACAAGGGAATGGAGCATTGGTCTAATATGTTTCATGGATTATTGCGATGACATTTGGAATGGCGCATTGTGATGACAAGGGCATGGAGCATTTTGATGACCAGCTCATGCAGTATTGTGAAGAGAAGTGTCAGGGAGCATTGTGATGACATATGTAATGGCCCATTGTGATGAAAATGGCATGGAGCATTGTGATGCCAAGTTTCATGAAAGATTCTGATGACAAAGGTAATGGAGCATTGTTATGACAATGGCTTGGAGCATTGTGATGACGAGGGTCAGGGAGCATTGTGCTGACAAGTGCATGGAGAATTGTGATGACAAGGGTCATGGAGCATTCTGATGACAAGCTTGTGGAGTATTTTGATGACAATGGCATGGAGCATTGTTATGAAAACGGCATGGGGCAATGTGATGAAAAAGGCATGCAGCCTTTTCGTGACAGGTTTCAAGGAGCATTCTGATGACAAGTGTCAGGGAGCATTGTGATGACAAGTGTATTGAGAATTGTGATGACAAAAGTCATGGAGCATGGTGATGAGAAGGCCATGGATAATTGTGATGATGATCGTCATGGGGTGTTGTGATTATAAGTGTTATGGAACATTGTGATCACAAGGCTTTGGCGCATTACGATGACAGAGGTCATGGAGAATTTTGATTTCATTGTGATGACAATAGCCTGAAGTATTATGATAATGGGCATGGTGCATTGTGATGACAGAGTTCATGGAGCATTGAGATGAAAAGGGGCATGTAGCATTGTGATTACAGGGGTCTTGGAGCATTGTGGTGACAAACGCATAGAGCATTGTAATGACAAGGTCATGTAGAATTTTCCTGACAAAGGCATGGAGTATTGTGATGACAGGTGTCATGGAGAACTGTGACACAATTGTCACGGAGCATTTTGAATAAAGGTGTCATGGATCATTGGGATGACAAGTGCATGGATCATTGTGATGACAAGGGTCATGGAGCATTGGGCTGAAAATATTCATGGAGTATTGTGATGACAGGGGTCATGGAGCATTTTGATTACAGGGGTCTTGGAGCACTGTGATGACAAGAGTCCCGGATCATTGTGTTGTCACATGTCATGGAGTGTTGTGATGACAGGATTCATGGAGCATTGAGATGAATAGTGGCATGGAGCACTGTGTTTACAGGGATTTTGGAGCATTGTGATGACAAGGGCAAGGAGCATTTTGATGAGATGGCCATGGAGCATTCTGATTACATGTGTTATGGAGCTTTGTGATGACAACGGCATGGAGCATTGTGATTAAAGGGGTCTTGGAGCATTGTGATGACAAGTGTCATGGAGCCTTGTGATGACAAGGCCATGGAACATTGTGAGGGCAGGGGTCATGGAGCATTGTTATGACAGGTGTAATGGAGCATTGTGATGAGAAGGGCATGCAGCATTGTGATTACAATTTTTATGGAGCATTGTGATGACAAATTTTTGGACCGTTGGGGTGAAAAGCACGTGGCACATTGTGATGACAATGGTCATGGAGCATTTTAATGACAAAGGTATGGAGCATTGTGATGACAATGGTCACGGAGCATTGTGATGAAATGTTCATGGAGCATTGTGGATACAAAGGTAACAGAGACTTGTGATGACGTGGGCATGGACCATTGTGATGACAAATATTATGAAGCACTGTGATGACTGGAGACACAGAGCATTGTGATGACAGGTGTCATGGAGCATTGTGAAGACAAGGTCCTGGAGCATTGTGATGAGATGACCATGGAGACTTGTGATGACAAGTCTCATGGAGCATTCTGATGAAAAGGGGCATGGAGCTTTGTGATTACAGGGTTCTTGGAGCATTGTGATGACAAGGGCATGGAGCACTGTGAGGAGAAGGCCATGGATCATTCTGATGACATACGTCGTGGAGCATTGTGCTGAGAAAGGCATAGAGCATTGTGATGACAGGGGATAAAGAGCATTTTGAAGAAAAGTTCATGGAGCATTGTGGTTAAAAAGGGCACAGAGACTCTTGATTATGAGGGCATGGACCATTGTGATGACAAAGGTCATGAAGCATTGTGATGAGTGGAGTCACGGAGCATTGTGATGACAGGGGTCATGGAGCATTGTGATAACAAGGGCATGGAGCATTGTGATGACAAGGGCATGGAGCATTGTGATGACCATGTGATGCAGTATTGTGAAGACAGTTGTCAGGGAGCATTGTGCTGACATATATAATGGCCCATTGTGATGACAATGGCATTGAGCATTGTGATGCCAAGTGTCATGGAGGATTCAGAAGACAAATGTAATGGAGCATTGTGATGACAATGGCTTGGAGCATTGTGATGACAAGGGTCAGGGAGCATTCTGCTGACAAGCTTGTGGAGTACTTTGATGACAATGGCATGGAGCATTGTGATGAAAACGGCATGGGGCATTGTGATGAAAATGGCATGGAGACTTTTCGTGACACGGTTCAAGGAGCATTCTGACGACAAATGTCAGGGAGCATTGTGATGACAAGTGTATTGCGCATTGTGATGAAAAAGATCATGGAGGATTGTGATGAGAAGGCAATGGATAAATGTGATGATGAGCGTCATGGGGTGTTGTAATGATAAGTGTTATGGAACATTGTGATCACAAGGTTTTGGAGCATTATGATGACAGAGTTCATGGAGAATATTGATTTCACTGTGATGACAATAGCATGAAGCATTATGATGATGGGCATGATGCATTGTGATGACTGGATTCATGGATCATTGAGGTGAAAAGGGGCATAAAGCATTGTGATTACAGGGTTCTTGGAGCATTGTGATGAGAAGGGTCATGGAGTTTTGTGATGACAAGTCCATGGAACATCATGATGGCAGGGGTCATGGAGCATAGTTATGACAAGTGTAGTGGAGCACTGTGATGGCAAGGGCATGGAGCATTGTGATGAGAAGGCCGCGGAGCCTTCTGATGACATGTGTCATGGAGCTCTGTGAAGACAAGGGCATGGAGCAATGTGATGAGAGCGTTTATGGAGCACTGTGATGACAATGACATGGAGCATTGTGATGCCAATGGTCATGGATCTTTGTGATGACAAAGGTCATGGAGCATTTTGATGGCAAGGGCGTTGTGCATTGAGATGAGAAAGGCAGGGAGCATTCTGATGACAGGGTCATGGAGCAATTTGATGAAAAGTGTCATGGAACATTTTGATGACAGGTGCTATAGAACACTGTGATGTCAGGGGTCATCGAACATTGTGATGATAAGTGCATGTAGCACTGTGATGACAGGAGTCATGGAACATTGTGATGACAGGGGTGAGGGAGTATTGTGACAAATAATGATGGAGCATTGTGATATCTGTGGTGAGAGAGCATTTTGATGAGAAGTGCATGGATCTTTGTGATGACAAATGTTAAGGAGCATTGTGATGACAAGATTGTGGACCACTGTGATGACAAGCGCAAGGTGCATTGTGATGACATGTGTCATGGAGCATTGTGCTGACAAGCACATGGAGCATTGTGCTGACAAGGGTCAAAGAGCATTTTGAGGAAAAGTTCATGGAGCATTGTGGTTAAAAAGGTCACAGAGACTGTTGATGACGAGGGCATGGACCATTGTGATGACAAAGGTCATGAAGCATTGTGATGACTGGAGTCACGGAGCATTGTGATTTTAGGCGTCATGGAGCATTGTGATAACAAGGGCATGGAGCATTGTGATGACAAGGGCATGGAACATTGGTCTAATAAGTTTCATGGATTATTGCGATGACATTTGGAATGGTGCATTGTGATGACAAGGGCATGGAGCATTGTGATGACCAGGTCATGCAATATTGTGAAGAGAGGTGTCAGGGAGCATTGTTATGACATATGTAAAGGCCCATTGTGATGACAATGGCATGGAGCACTGTGATGCCAAGTGTCATGGAGGATTCTGATGACAAAGGTAATGGAGCATTGTGATGACAATGGCTTGGAGCATTGTGCTGACAAGTGCATGGAGAATTGTGATGACAAGGGTCATGGAGCATTCTGATGACAATCTTGTGGAGTATTTTGATGACAATGGCATGGAGCATTGTGATGAAAACCACATGCGGCATTGTGATGAAAAAGTCATGGAGCATTTTCGTGACAGGTTTCAAGGAGCATACTGATGACAAGTGTCAGGGAGCATTGTGATGACAAGTGTATTGAAAATTGTGATGACAAATGTCAGGGAGCATTGTGATGAAAAGTGCATGGGGTGTTGTGATGACAGGCATCATGGAGCGTTGTGATGACAAGTGCTATGGAACATTGTGATCACAAGTGTTTGGAGCATTGTGATGACAGAGGTCATGGATCATTTTGATTTCAAGGAGCATGGAGCATTGTGATGACAAGGGCATGAAGCAATATGATCCCAAGGTTCATGGAGGATTGTGATGACAATGGAAATGGAGTATTGTGATGACAAGCGCATAGAGCATTGTAATGACAAGGTCATGTAGCATTTTGCTGACAAAGGCATGGAGCATTGTGATGACGTGTCATGGAGCACTGTGATGACAAGCGCATGGATCATTGTGATGACAAGTGTCATGGAGCACTGGGCTGAAAATGTTCATGGAGTGTTGTGATGACAGGGGACATAGAGCACTGTGATGACTAGGGAATGCAGCAATGTAATGAAAAGAGTCCCGGATCATTGTGTTGTCAGTTGTCATGGAGTGTTGTGATGACAGTGGTCATGGAGCATTGCGATGATATTGGCCATCGAGCATTGTGATGAGTAGGTCCTGGAGCACTGTGCTGAAAATGTTCATGGATTATTGTGATGACAGGGGTCATGGAGCATTGTGATGACAAGGGAATGGAGCATGGTTATGACAGGTCTTGGGGCATTGTGATGAGAAGACAATGGAGACTTGTGATGACAAGTCTCATGAAGCATTCTGATGAAAAGGGGTATGCAGCATTGTGATTACAGGGGTCTTGGAGCATTGTGATGAAAAGGGCAAGGAGCATTGTGATTACAGGGGCCTTCAGCATTGTGATGACAAGTGTCATGGAACCTTTTGATGACTAGGCCTTGGAACATTGTGATGTCAGGGGTCATGGTGCATTGTTATGACAGAGGTAATGGAGCATTGTGATGAGAAGGGCATGGAACCTTGGTCTGAAATGTTTCATGGATTATTGTGATGAGAGTGGGCATGGAGCATTGTGATGACAAGGCTACGGAACACTATGATACATGGGTCATGCAGGACTGTAATGACAAGGGCATGTAGCATTGTGATGAGAAAGGCATCGAGCATTGTGATGCCAAGGGTGATGGAGCTTTGTGATGACAAGTCATTGAGCATTTTGATGACAAGTGCATGGTGCATTGTGATGAGCAGGGCAGGGAGCATTTTGAGCACCGTGTCATGCAGCAATTTGATAAAAAGTGTAATAGAACATTTTGATGGCAGGGGTTATAGAACATTGTGATGTCAGGGGTCTTGGAGCTTTGGGATGAAACGGGTCATGGAGCATTTTCTTCACAGGGGTTATGGAAGATTGTGATATCAGGGGTCATGGAACATTGTGATGATAAGGGGATGTAGCATTGTGATGACAGATTCATGGAACATTGTGATTCCTGGTGTGAGTGAGTATTGTTATGACTATTGTTGGAATATTGTGATATCTCTGGTGAGAGAGCATTTTGATGAGAAGTGCATAGACCATTGTGATTACAAGGTTTATGGAGCTTTGCAATGACAAGGTTGTGGACCGTTGTGATGAAATGCACGTGGCACATTGTGATGATAATGGTCATACAGCATTGTTCAGGCAAAGACATGGAGCATTGTGATGACAAGGGTCACAGAGAATTGTGATGAAAATTTCATGGAGCATTGTGGTTACAAAGGTCACAGAGCCATGTGATGACGCGGGCATGGACCATTGTGATGACACACGTTATGAAATATTGTGATGACTGGAGTCACGTAGCATTGTGATGACAGGGGTCATGGAGCATTTTGGTGACAAGGGCATGGAGCATTGTGATGACAGGGGCATGGAGCATTGGTCTGACAAGTTTCACAGATTATTGTGATGACAGTGGGCATGGTGCATTGTGATGAGAAGGTCATGGAATATTGTGAAGAGAGGTGTCAGGGAGCATTGTGATGACATATGTCATGGTCCATTGCTATGACAATGGCATGGAGCATTGTGATGCCAAATGTAATTGAGAATTGTAATGAAAAATATAATTGAGCATTGTGATGATTAGGGCGTGGAGCATTATGATGACAAGGGCCATTGAAAATTTTCATGACAAGGTCGAGAAGCATTGTGATGACAAGGTCCTGGAGCATTGTGATGAGAAAACCATGGAGCCTTGTGATGACAAGTCTCATGGAGCATACTGATGAAAAGGGGCATGGAGCATTGTGATTACAGGGGTCTTGGAACATTGTGATGAAAAGGGCATGGAGCATTGTGAGGAGAAGGCCATGAAGCATTCTGATGATAAGCGTCATGGAGCTTTCTGATGACAAGGTCATGGTGCATTGTGATTACAGGGATCTTGGAGCATTGTGATGAAAAGGGCATGGATCATTGGGATTAAAAAGGCATGGAGCCTTGTCATGACAGGGTTCAAGGAGCATACTGACGACAAGTGTCAGGGAGCATTGTGATGACAAGTGTATTGAGCATTGTGATGACAAGGGTCATGGAGCATTGTGATGAGAAGACCATGGATAATTGTGATGATGAGCGTCATGGGGTGTTGTGATGATAAGTGTTATGGAACATTGTGATCACAAGGGTTTGGAGCATTATGATGACAGAGGTCATGGAGAATATTGATTTCATTGTGATGACAATAGCCTGAAGCATTATGATGATGGGCATGGTGCATTGTGATGACAGGGTTCATGGAGCATTGAGATGAAAAGGGGCATGGAGCATTGTGTTTACAGGGGTCTTGGAGCATTGTGATGACAAGGGCATGGAGCATTGTGATGAGAAGGCCGTGGAACATTCTGTTGACATGCGTCATGGAGCTTTGTGATGACAAGGGCATGGAGCATTGTGATTACAGGGGTCTTCAGCATTGTGATGACAACTGTCATGGAACCCTGTGATGACAAGGCCGTGGAACATTGTGAAGGCAGGTGTCATGGTGCATTGTTATGACAAGGGTAATGGAGCATTGTGATGAAAAGGGCATGGAACATTGGTCCGAAATGTTTCATGGATTACTGTGATGAGAGTGTGCATGGAGGATTGTGATGACAAGGGTACGGAACACTATGATACATGGGTCAAGCAGGATTGTAATGACAAGGGCATGGAGCATTGTGATAAGAAGGTCATCAAGCATTGTGATGACAAGTGTCATGGAGCTTTGTGCTGACAAGGGCATTGGGCAATGTGATGAGAGCATTCATGGAGCACTGTGATGACAATGACATGGAGCATTCTGATGCCAAGGGTCATGGATCTTTCTGATGACAAAGGTCATGAAGCATTTTGATGGCAAGTGCGTTGTGCATTGTGATGAGAAGGGCAGGGAGCATTCTGATGTGAGGGTCATGGAGCAATATGATGAAAAGTGTAATGGAACAATTTGATGAAAGTTGTTATGGAACATTGTGATGTCAGGGGTCATCGAGCATTGTGATGATATGTGCATGTAGCATTGTGATGACAGGAGTCACGGAACATTGTGATGACAGGGGTCAAGGAGCATTGTTATGACATGTGTTATGGAGCATTGTGCTGACAAGCGCATGGAGCATTGTGAAAACAAAGGCATGGAGCATTGTGATGACAAGGGCATGGAACATTGGTCTAATATATTTCATGGATTATTGTGATGACAGTTGGAATGGTGCATTGTGATGACAAGGACATGGAGCATTGTGATGACAAGTGTCATGGAGCCTTGTGATGACAAGGCCATGGAACATTGTGAGGGCAGGGGTCATGGAGCATTGTTATGACAGGTGTAATGGAGCATTGTGATGAGAAGGGCATGCAGCATTGTGATTACAATTTTTATGGAGCATTGTGATGACAAATTTTTGGACCGTTGGGGTGAAAAGCACGTGGCACATTGTGATGACAATGGTCATGGAGCATTTTAATGACAAAGGTATGGAGCATTGTGATGACAATGGTCACGGAGCATTGTGATGAAATGTTCATGGAGCATTGTGGATACAAAGGTAACAGAGACTTGTGATGACGTGGGCATGGACCATTGTGATGACAAATATTATGAAGCACTGTGATGACTGGAGACACAGAGCATTGTGATGACAGGTGTCATGGAGCATTGTGAAGACAAGGTCCTGGAGCATTGTGATGAGATGACCATGGAGACTTGTGATGACAAGTCTCATGGAGCATTCTGATGAAAAGGGGCATGGAGCTTTGTGATTACAGGGTTCTTGGAGCATTGTGATGACAAGGGCATGGAGCACTGTGAGGAGAAGGCCATGGATCATTCTGATGACATACGTCGTGGAGCATTGTGCTGAGAAAGGCATAGAGCATTGTGATGACAGGGGATAAAGAGCATTTTGAAGAAAAGTTCATGGAGCATTGTGGTTAAAAAGGGCACAGAGACTCTTGATTATGAGGGCATGGACCATTGTGATGACAAAGGTCATGAAGCATTGTGATGAGTGGAGTCACGGAGCATTGTGATGACAGGGGTCATGGAGCATTGTGATAACAAGGGCATGGAGCATTGTGATGACAAGGGCATGGAGCATTGTGATGACCATGTGATGCAGTATTGTGAAGACAGTTGTCAGGGAGCATTGTGCTGACATATATAATGGCCCATTGTGATGACAATGGCATTGAGCATTGTGATGCCAAGTGTCATGGAGGATTCAGAAGACAAATGTAATGGAGCATTGTGATGACAATGGCTTGGAGCATTGTGATGACAAGGGTCAGGGAGCATTCTGCTGACAAGCTTGTGGAGTACTTTGATGACAATGGCATGGAGCATTGTGATGAAAACGGCATGGGGCATTGTGATGAAAATGGCATGGAGACTTTTCGTGACACGGTTCAAGGAGCATTCTGACGACAAATGTCAGGGAGCATTGTGATGACAAGTGTATTGCGCATTGTGATGAAAAAGATCATGGAGGATTGTGATGAGAAGGCAATGGATAAATGTGATGATGAGCGTCATGGGGTGTTGTAATGATAAGTGTTATGGAACATTGTGATCACAAGGTTTTGGAGCATTATGATGACAGAGTTCATGGAGAATATTGATTTCACTGTGATGACAATAGCATGAAGCATTATGATGATGGGCATGATGCATTGTGATGACTGGATTCATGGATCATTGAGGTGAAAAGGGGCATAAAGCATTGTGATTACAGGGTTCTTGGAGCATTGTGATGAGAAGGGTCATGGAGTTTTGTGATGACAAGTCCATGGAACATCATGATGGCAGGGGTCATGGAGCATAGTTATGACAAGTGTAGTGGAGCACTGTGATGGCAAGGGCATGGAGCATTGTGATGAGAAGGCCGCGGAGCCTTCTGATGACATGTGTCATGGAGCTCTGTGAAGACAAGGGCATGGAGCAATGTGATGAGAGCGTTTATGGAGCACTGTGATGACAATGACATGGAGCATTGTGATGCCAATGGTCATGGATCTTTGTGATGACAAAGGTCATGGAGCATTTTGATGGCAAGGGCGTTGTGCATTGAGATGAGAAAGGCAGGGAGCATTCTGATGACAGGGTCATGGAGCAATTTGATGAAAAGTGTCATGGAACATTTTGATGACAGGTGCTATAGAACACTGTGATGTCAGGGGTCATCGAACATTGTGATGATAAGTGCATGTAGCACTGTGATGACAGGAGTCATGGAACATTGTGATGACAGGGGTGAGGGAGTATTGTGACAAATAATGATGGAGCATTGTGATATCTGTGGTGAGAGAGCATTTTGATGAGAAGTGCATGGATCTTTGTGATGACAAATGTTAAGGAGCATTGTGATGACAAGATTGTGGACCACTGTGATGACAAGCGCAAGGTGCATTGTGATGACATGTGTCATGGAGCATTGTGCTGACAAGCACATGGAGCATTGTGCTGACAAGGGTCAAAGAGCATTTTGAGGAAAAGTTCATGGAGCATTGTGGTTAAAAAGGTCACAGAGACTGTTGATGACGAGGGCATGGACCATTGTGATGACAAAGGTCATGAAGCATTGTGATGACTGGAGTCACGGAGCATTGTGATTTTAGGCGTCATGGAGCATTGTGATAACAAGGGCATGGAGCATTGTGATGACAAGGGCATGGAACATTGGTCTAATAAGTTTCATGGATTATTGCGATGACATTTGGAATGGTGCATTGTGATGACAAGGGCATGGAGCATTGTGATGACCAGGTCATGCAATATTGTGAAGAGAGGTGTCAGGGAGCATTGTTATGACATATGTAAAGGCCCATTGTGATGACAATGGCATGGAGCACTGTGATGCCAAGTGTCATGGAGGATTCTGATGACAAAGGTAATGGAGCATTGTGATGACAATGGCTTGGAGCATTGTGCTGACAAGTGCATGGAGAATTGTGATGACAAGGGTCATGGAGCATTCTGATGACAATCTTGTGGAGTATTTTGATGACAATGGCATGGAGCATTGTGATGAAAACCACATGCGGCATTGTGATGAAAAAGTCATGGAGCATTTTCGTGACAGGTTTCAAGGAGCATACTGATGACAAGTGTCAGGGAGCATTGTGATGACAAGTGTATTGAAAATTGTGATGACAAATGTCAGGGAGCATTGTGATGAAAAGTGCATGGGGTGTTGTGATGACAGGCATCATGGAGCGTTGTGATGACAAGTGCTATGGAACATTGTGATCACAAGTGTTTGGAGCATTGTGATGACAGAGGTCATGGATCATTTTGATTTCAAGGAGCATGGAGCATTGTGATGACAAGGGCATGAAGCAATATGATCCCAAGGTTCATGGAGGATTGTGATGACAATGGAAATGGAGTATTGTGATGACAAGCGCATAGAGCATTGTAATGACAAGGTCATGTAGCATTTTGCTGACAAAGGCATGGAGCATTGTGATGACGTGTCATGGAGCACTGTGATGACAAGCGCATGGATCATTGTGATGACAAGTGTCATGGAGCACTGGGCTGAAAATGTTCATGGAGTGTTGTGATGACAGGGGACATAGAGCACTGTGATGACTAGGGAATGCAGCAATGTAATGAAAAGAGTCCCGGATCATTGTGTTGTCAGTTGTCATGGAGTGTTGTGATGACAGTGGTCATGGAGCATTGCGATGATATTGGCCATCGAGCATTGTGATGAGTAGGTCCTGGAGCACTGTGCTGAAAATGTTCATGGATTATTGTGATGACAGGGGTCATGGAGCATTGTGATGACAAGGGAATGGAGCATGGTTATGACAGGTCTTGGGGCATTGTGATGAGAAGACAATGGAGACTTGTGATGACAAGTCTCATGAAGCATTCTGATGAAAAGGGGTATGCAGCATTGTGATTACAGGGGTCTTGGAGCATTGTGATGAAAAGGGCAAGGAGCATTGTGATTACAGGGGCCTTCAGCATTGTGATGACAAGTGTCATGGAACCTTTTGATGACTAGGCCTTGGAACATTGTGATGTCAGGGGTCATGGTGCATTGTTATGACAGAGGTAATGGAGCATTGTGATGAGAAGGGCATGGAACCTTGGTCTGAAATGTTTCATGGATTATTGTGATGAGAGTGGGCATGGAGCATTGTGATGACAAGGCTACGGAACACTATGATACATGGGTCATGCAGGACTGTAATGACAAGGGCATGTAGCATTGTGATGAGAAAGGCATCGAGCATTGTGATGCCAAGGGTGATGGAGCTTTGTGATGACAAGTCATTGAGCATTTTGATGACAAGTGCATGGTGCATTGTGATGAGCAGGGCAGGGAGCATTTTGAGCACCGTGTCATGCAGCAATTTGATAAAAAGTGTAATAGAACATTTTGATGGCAGGGGTTATAGAACATTGTGATGTCAGGGGTCTTGGAGCTTTGGGATGAAACGGGTCATGGAGCATTTTCTTCACAGGGGTTATGGAAGATTGTGATATCAGGGGTCATGGAACATTGTGATGATAAGGGGATGTAGCATTGTGATGACAGATTCATGGAACATTGTGATTCCTGGTGTGAGTGAGTATTGTTATGACTATTGTTGGAATATTGTGATATCTCTGGTGAGAGAGCATTTTGATGAGAAGTGCATAGACCATTGTGATTACAAGGTTTATGGAGCTTTGCAATGACAAGGTTGTGGACCGTTGTGATGAAATGCACGTGGCACATTGTGATGATAATGGTCATACAGCATTGTTCAGGCAAAGACATGGAGCATTGTGATGACAAGGGTCACAGAGAATTGTGATGAAAATTTCATGGAGCATTGTGGTTACAAAGGTCACAGAGCCATGTGATGACGCGGGCATGGACCATTGTGATGACACACGTTATGAAATATTGTGATGACTGGAGTCACGTAGCATTGTGATGACAGGGGTCATGGAGCATTTTGGTGACAAGGGCATGGAGCATTGTGATGACAGGGGCATGGAGCATTGGTCTGACAAGTTTCACAGATTATTGTGATGACAGTGGGCATGGTGCATTGTGATGAGAAGGTCATGGAATATTGTGAAGAGAGGTGTCAGGGAGCATTGTGATGACATATGTCATGGTCCATTGCTATGACAATGGCATGGAGCATTGTGATGCCAAATGTAATTGAGAATTGTAATGAAAAATATAATTGAGCATTGTGATGATTAGGGCGTGGAGCATTATGATGACAAGGGCCATTGAAAATTTTCATGACAAGGTCGAGAAGCATTGTGATGACAAGGTCCTGGAGCATTGTGATGAGAAAACCATGGAGCCTTGTGATGACAAGTCTCATGGAGCATACTGATGAAAAGGGGCATGGAGCATTGTGATTACAGGGGTCTTGGAACATTGTGATGAAAAGGGCATGGAGCATTGTGAGGAGAAGGCCATGAAGCATTCTGATGATAAGCGTCATGGAGCTTTCTGATGACAAGGTCATGGTGCATTGTGATTACAGGGATCTTGGAGCATTGTGATGAAAAGGGCATGGATCATTGGGATTAAAAAGGCATGGAGCCTTGTCATGACAGGGTTCAAGGAGCATACTGACGACAAGTGTCAGGGAGCATTGTGATGACAAGTGTATTGAGCATTGTGATGACAAGGGTCATGGAGCATTGTGATGAGAAGACCATGGATAATTGTGATGATGAGCGTCATGGGGTGTTGTGATGATAAGTGTTATGGAACATTGTGATCACAAGGGTTTGGAGCATTATGATGACAGAGGTCATGGAGAATATTGATTTCATTGTGATGACAATAGCCTGAAGCATTATGATGATGGGCATGGTGCATTGTGATGACAGGGTTCATGGAGCATTGAGATGAAAAGGGGCATGGAGCATTGTGTTTACAGGGGTCTTGGAGCATTGTGATGACAAGGGCATGGAGCATTGTGATGAGAAGGCCGTGGAACATTCTGTTGACATGCGTCATGGAGCTTTGTGATGACAAGGGCATGGAGCATTGTGATTACAGGGGTCTTCAGCATTGTGATGACAACTGTCATGGAACCCTGTGATGACAAGGCCGTGGAACATTGTGAAGGCAGGTGTCATGGTGCATTGTTATGACAAGGGTAATGGAGCATTGTGATGAAAAGGGCATGGAACATTGGTCCGAAATGTTTCATGGATTACTGTGATGAGAGTGTGCATGGAGGATTGTGATGACAAGGGTACGGAACACTATGATACATGGGTCAAGCAGGATTGTAATGACAAGGGCATGGAGCATTGTGATAAGAAGGTCATCAAGCATTGTGATGACAAGTGTCATGGAGCTTTGTGCTGACAAGGGCATTGGGCAATGTGATGAGAGCATTCATGGAGCACTGTGATGACAATGACATGGAGCATTCTGATGCCAAGGGTCATGGATCTTTCTGATGACAAAGGTCATGAAGCATTTTGATGGCAAGTGCGTTGTGCATTGTGATGAGAAGGGCAGGGAGCATTCTGATGTGAGGGTCATGGAGCAATATGATGAAAAGTGTAATGGAACAATTTGATGAAAGTTGTTATGGAACATTGTGATGTCAGGGGTCATCGAGCATTGTGATGATATGTGCATGTAGCATTGTGATGACAGGAGTCACGGAACATTGTGATGACAGGGGTCAAGGAGCATTGTTATGACATGTGTTATGGAGCATTGTGCTGACAAGCGCATGGAGCATTGTGAAAACAAAGGCATGGAGCATTGTGATGACAAGGGCATGGAACATTGGTCTAATATATTTCATGGATTATTGTGATGACAGTTGGAATGGTGCATTGTGATGACAAGGACATGGAGCATTGTGATGACAAGTGTCATGGAGCCTTGTGATGACAAGGCCATGGAACATTGTGAGGGCAGGGGTCATGGAGCATTGTTATGACAGGTGTAATGGAGCATTGTGATGAGAAGGGCATGCAGCATTGTGATTACAATTTTTATGGAGCATTGTGATGACAAATTTTTGGACCGTTGGGGTGAAAAGCACGTGGCACATTGTGATGACAATGGTCATGGAGCATTTTAATGACAAAGGTATGGAGCATTGTGATGACAATGGTCACGGAGCATTGTGATGAAATGTTCATGGAGCATTGTGGATACAAAGGTAACAGAGACTTGTGATGACGTGGGCATGGACCATTGTGATGACAAATATTATGAAGCACTGTGATGACTGGAGACACAGAGCATTGTGATGACAGGTGTCATGGAGCATTGTGAAGACAAGGTCCTGGAGCATTGTGATGAGATGACCATGGAGACTTGTGATGACAAGTCTCATGGAGCATTCTGATGAAAAGGGGCATGGAGCTTTGTGATTACAGGGTTCTTGGAGCATTGTGATGACAAGGGCATGGAGCACTGTGAGGAGAAGGCCATGGATCATTCTGATGACATACGTCGTGGAGCATTGTGCTGAGAAAGGCATAGAGCATTGTGATGACAGGGGATAAAGAGCATTTTGAAGAAAAGTTCATGGAGCATTGTGGTTAAAAAGGGCACAGAGACTCTTGATTATGAGGGCATGGACCATTGTGATGACAAAGGTCATGAAGCATTGTGATGAGTGGAGTCACGGAGCATTGTGATGACAGGGGTCATGGAGCATTGTGATAACAAGGGCATGGAGCATTGTGATGACAAGGGCATGGAGCATTGTGATGACCATGTGATGCAGTATTGTGAAGACAGTTGTCAGGGAGCATTGTGCTGACATATATAATGGCCCATTGTGATGACAATGGCATTGAGCATTGTGATGCCAAGTGTCATGGAGGATTCAGAAGACAAATGTAATGGAGCATTGTGATGACAATGGCTTGGAGCATTGTGATGACAAGGGTCAGGGAGCATTCTGCTGACAAGCTTGTGGAGTACTTTGATGACAATGGCATGGAGCATTGTGATGAAAACGGCATGGGGCATTGTGATGAAAATGGCATGGAGACTTTTCGTGACACGGTTCAAGGAGCATTCTGACGACAAATGTCAGGGAGCATTGTGATGACAAGTGTATTGCGCATTGTGATGAAAAAGATCATGGAGGATTGTGATGAGAAGGCAATGGATAAATGTGATGATGAGCGTCATGGGGTGTTGTAATGATAAGTGTTATGGAACATTGTGATCACAAGGTTTTGGAGCATTATGATGACAGAGTTCATGGAGAATATTGATTTCACTGTGATGACAATAGCATGAAGCATTATGATGATGGGCATGATGCATTGTGATGACTGGATTCATGGATCATTGAGGTGAAAAGGGGCATAAAGCATTGTGATTACAGGGTTCTTGGAGCATTGTGATGAGAAGGGTCATGGAGTTTTGTGATGACAAGTCCATGGAACATCATGATGGCAGGGGTCATGGAGCATAGTTATGACAAGTGTAGTGGAGCACTGTGATGGCAAGGGCATGGAGCATTGTGATGAGAAGGCCGCGGAGCCTTCTGATGACATGTGTCATGGAGCTCTGTGAAGACAAGGGCATGGAGCAATGTGATGAGAGCGTTTATGGAGCACTGTGATGACAATGACATGGAGCATTGTGATGCCAATGGTCATGGATCTTTGTGATGACAAAGGTCATGGAGCATTTTGATGGCAAGGGCGTTGTGCATTGAGATGAGAAAGGCAGGGAGCATTCTGATGACAGGGTCATGGAGCAATTTGATGAAAAGTGTCATGGAACATTTTGATGACAGGTGTTATAGAACACTGTGATGTCAGGGGTCATCGAACATTGTGATGATAAGTGCATGTAGCACTGTGATGACAGGAGTCATGGAACATTGTGATGACAGGGGTGAGGGAGTATTGTGACAAATAATGATGGAGCATTGTGATATCTGTGGTGAGAGAGCATTTTGATGAGAAGTGCATGGATCTTTGTGATGACAAATGTTAAGGAGCATTGTGATGACAAGATTGTGGACCACTGTGATGACAAGCGCAAGGTGCATTGTGATGACATGTGTCATGGAGCATTGTGCTGACAAGCACATGGAGCATTGTGCTGACAAGGGTCAAAGAGCATTTTGAGGAAAAGTTCATGGAGCATTGTGGTTAAAAAGGTCACAGAGACTGTTGATGACGAGGGCATGGACCATTGTGATGACAAAGGTCATGAAGCATTGTGATGACTGGAGTCACGGAGCATTGTGATTTTAGGCGTCATGGAGCATTGTGATAACAAGGGCATGGAGCATTGTGATGACAAGGGCATGGAACATTGGTCTAATAAGTTTCATGGATTATTGCGATGACATTTGGAATGGTGCATTGTGATGACAAGGGCATGGAGCATTGTGATGACCAGGTCATGCAATATTGTGAAGAGAGGTGTCAGGGAGCATTGTTATGACATATGTAAAGGCCCATTGTGATGACAATGGCATGGAGCACTGTGATGCCAAGTGTCATGGAGGATTCTGATGACAAAGGTAATGGAGCATTGTGATGACAATGGCTTGGAGCATTGTGCTGACAAGTGCATGGAGAATTGTGATGACAAGGGTCATGGAGCATTCTGATGACAATCTTGTGGAGTATTTTGATGACAATGGCATGGAGCATTGTGATGAAAACCACATGCGGCATTGTGATGAAAAAGTCATGGAGCATTTTCGTGACAGGTTTCAAGGAGCATACTGATGACAAGTGTCAGGGAGCATTGTGATGACAAGTGTATTGAAAATTGTGATGACAAATGTCAGGGAGCATTGTGATGAAAAGTGCATGGGGTGTTGTGATGACAGGCATCATGGAGCGTTGTGATGACAAGTGCTATGGAACATTGTGATCACAAGTGTTTGGAGCATTGTGATGACAGAGGTCATGGATCATTTTGATTTCAAGGAGCATGGAGCATTGTGATGACAAGGGCATGAAGCAATATGATCCCAAGGTTCATGGAGGATTGTGATGACAATGGAAATGGAGTATTGTGATGACAAGCGCATAGAGCATTGTAATGACAAGGTCATGTAGCATTTTGCTGACAAAGGCATGGAGCATTGTGATGACGTGTCATGGAGCACTGTGATGACAAGCGCATGGATCATTGTGATGACAAGTGTCATGGAGCACTGGGCTGAAAATGTTCATGGAGTGTTGTGATGACAGGGGACATAGAGCACTGTGATGACTAGGGAATGCAGCAATGTAATGAAAAGAGTCCCGGATCATTGTGTTGTCAGTTGTCATGGAGTGTTGTGATGACAGTGGTCATGGAGCATTGCGATGATATTGGCCATCGAGCATTGTGATGAGTAGGTCCTGGAGCACTGTGCTGAAAATGTTCATGGATTATTGTGATGACAGGGGTCATGGAGCATTGTGATGACAAGGGAATGGAGCATGGTTATGACAGGTCTTGGGGCATTGTGATGAGAAGACAATGGAGACTTGTGATGACAAGTCTCATGAAGCATTCTGATGAAAAGGGGTATGCAGCATTGTGATTACAGGGGTCTTGGAGCATTGTGATGAAAAGGGCAAGGAGCATTGTGATTACAGGGGCCTTCAGCATTGTGATGACAAGTGTCATGGAACCTTTTGATGACTAGGCCTTGGAACATTGTGATGTCAGGGGTCATGGTGCATTGTTATGACAGAGGTAATGGAGCATTGTGATGAGAAGGGCATGGAACCTTGGTCTGAAATGTTTCATGGATTATTGTGATGAGAGTGGGCATGGAGCATTGTGATGACAAGGCTACGGAACACTATGATACATGGGTCATGCAGGACTGTAATGACAAGGGCATGTAGCATTGTGATGAGAAAGGCATCGAGCATTGTGATGCCAAGGGTGATGGAGCTTTGTGATGACAAGTCATTGAGCATTTTGATGACAAGTGCATGGTGCATTGTGATGAGCAGGGCAGGGAGCATTTTGAGCACCGTGTCATGCAGCAATTTGATAAAAAGTGTAATAGAACATTTTGATGGCAGGGGTTATAGAACATTGTGATGTCAGGGGTCTTGGAGCTTTGGGATGAAACGGGTCATGGAGCATTTTCTTCACAGGGGTTATGGAAGATTGTGATATCAGGGGTCATGGAACATTGTGATGATAAGGGGATGTAGCATTGTGATGACAGATTCATGGAACATTGTGATTCCTGGTGTGAGTGAGTATTGTTATGACTATTGTTGGAATATTGTGATATCTCTGGTGAGAGAGCATTTTGATGAGAAGTGCATAGACCATTGTGATTACAAGGTTTATGGAGCTTTGCAATGACAAGGTTGTGGACCGTTGTGATGAAATGCACGTGGCACATTGTGATGATAATGGTCATACAGCATTGTTCAGGCAAAGACATGGAGCATTGTGATGACAAGGGTCACAGAGAATTGTGATGAAAATTTCATGGAGCATTGTGGTTACAAAGGTCACAGAGCCATGTGATGACGCGGGCATGGACCATTGTGATGACACACGTTATGAAATATTGTGATGACTGGAGTCACGTAGCATTGTGATGACAGGGGTCATGGAGCATTTTGGTGACAAGGGCATGGAGCATTGTGATGACAGGGGCATGGAGCATTGGTCTGACAAGTTTCACAGATTATTGTGATGACAGTGGGCATGGTGCATTGTGATGAGAAGGTCATGGAATATTGTGAAGAGAGGTGTCAGGGAGCATTGTGATGACATATGTCATGGTCCATTGCTATGACAATGGCATGGAGCATTGTGATGCCAAATGTAATTGAGAATTGTAATGAAAAATATAATTGAGCATTGTGATGATTAGGGCGTGGAGCATTATGATGACAAGGGCCATTGAAAATTTTCATGACAAGGTCGAGAAGCATTGTGATGACAAGGTCCTGGAGCATTGTGATGAGAAAACCATGGAGCCTTGTGATGACAAGTCTCATGGAGCATACTGATGAAAAGGGGCATGGAGCATTGTGATTACAGGGGTCTTGGAACATTGTGATGAAAAGGGCATGGAGCATTGTGAGGAGAAGGCCATGAAGCATTCTGATGATAAGCGTCATGGAGCTTTCTGATGACAAGGTCATGGTGCATTGTGATTACAGGGATCTTGGAGCATTGTGATGAAAAGGGCATGGATCATTGGGATTAAAAAGGCATGGAGCCTTGTCATGACAGGGTTCAAGGAGCATACTGACGACAAGTGTCAGGGAGCATTGTGATGACAAGTGTATTGAGCATTGTGATGACAAGGGTCATGGAGCATTGTGATGAGAAGACCATGGATAATTGTGATGATGAGCGTCATGGGGTGTTGTGATGATAAGTGTTATGGAACATTGTGATCACAAGGGTTTGGAGCATTATGATGACAGAGGTCATGGAGAATATTGATTTCATTGTGATGACAATAGCCTGAAGCATTATGATGATGGGCATGGTGCATTGTGATGACAGGGTTCATGGAGCATTGAGATGAAAAGGGGCATGGAGCATTGTGTTTACAGGGGTCTTGGAGCATTGTGATGACAAGGGCATGGAGCATTGTGATGAGAAGGCCGTGGAACATTCTGTTGACATGCGTCATGGAGCTTTGTGATGACAAGGGCATGGAGCATTGTGATTACAGGGGTCTTCAGCATTGTGATGACAACTGTCATGGAACCCTGTGATGACAAGGCCGTGGAACATTGTGAAGGCAGGTGTCATGGTGCATTGTTATGACAAGGGTAATGGAGCATTGTGATGAAAAGGGCATGGAACATTGGTCCGAAATGTTTCATGGATTACTGTGATGAGAGTGTGCATGGAGGATTGTGATGACAAGGGTACGGAACACTATGATACATGGGTCAAGCAGGATTGTAATGACAAGGGCATGGAGCATTGTGATAAGAAGGTCATCAAGCATTGTGATGACAAGTGTCATGGAGCTTTGTGCTGACAAGGGCATTGGGCAATGTGATGAGAGCATTCATGGAGCACTGTGATGACAATGACATGGAGCATTCTGATGCCAAGGGTCATGGATCTTTCTGATGACAAAGGTCATGAAGCATTTTGATGGCAAGTGCGTTGTGCATTGTGATGAGAAGGGCAGGGAGCATTCTGATGTGAGGGTCATGGAGCAATATGATGAAAAGTGTAATGGAACAATTTGATGAAAGTTGTTATGGAACATTGTGATGTCAGGGGTCATCGAGCATTGTGATGATATGTGCATGTAGCATTGTGATGACAGGAGTCACGGAACATTGTGATGACAGGGGTCAAGGAGCATTGTTATGACATGTGTTATGGAGCATTGTGCTGACAAGCGCATGGAGCATTGTGAAAACAAAGGCATGGAGCATTGTGATGACAAGGGCATGGAACATTGGTCTAATATATTTCATGGATTATTGTGATGACAGTTGGAATGGTGCATTGTGATGACAAGGACATGGAGCATTGTGATGACAAGTGTCATGGAGCCTTGTGATGACAAGGCCATGGAACATTGTGAGGGCAGGGGTCATGGAGCATTGTTATGACAGGTGTAATGGAGCATTGTGATGAGAAGGGCATGCAGCATTGTGATTACAATTTTTATGGAGCATTGTGATGACAAATTTTTGGACCGTTGGGGTGAAAAGCACGTGGCACATTGTGATGACAATGGTCATGGAGCATTTTAATGACAAAGGTATGGAGCATTGTGATGACAATGGTCACGGAGCATTGTGATGAAATGTTCATGGAGCATTGTGGATACAAAGGTAACAGAGACTTGTGATGACGTGGGCATGGACCATTGTGATGACAAATATTATGAAGCACTGTGATGACTGGAGACACAGAGCATTGTGATGACAGGTGTCATGGAGCATTGTGAAGACAAGGTCCTGGAGCATTGTGATGAGATGACCATGGAGACTTGTGATGACAAGTCTCATGGAGCATTCTGATGAAAAGGGGCATGGAGCTTTGTGATTACAGGGTTCTTGGAGCATTGTGATGACAAGGGCATGGAGCACTGTGAGGAGAAGGCCATGGATCATTCTGATGACATACGTCGTGGAGCATTGTGCTGAGAAAGGCATAGAGCATTGTGATGACAGGGGATAAAGAGCATTTTGAAGAAAAGTTCATGGAGCATTGTGGTTAAAAAGGGCACAGAGACTCTTGATTATGAGGGCATGGACCATTGTGATGACAAAGGTCATGAAGCATTGTGATGACTGGAGTCACGGAGCATTGTGATGACAGGGGTCATGGAGCATTGTGATAACAAGGGCATGGAGCATTGTGATGACAAGGGCATGGAGCATTGTGATGACCATGTGATGCAGTATTGTGAAGACAGTTGTCAGGGAGCATTGTGCTGACATATATAATGGCCCATTGTGATGACAATGGCATTGAGCATTGTGATGCCAAGTGTCATGGAGGATTCAGAAGACAAATGTAATGGAGCATTGTGATGACAATGGCTTGGAGCATTGTGATGACAAGGGTCAGGGAGCATTCTGCTGACAAGCTTGTGGAGTACTTTGATGACAATGGCATGGAGCATTGTGATGAAAACGGCATGGGGCATTGTGATGAAAATGGCATGGAGACTTTTCGTGACACGGTTCAAGGAGCATTCTGACGACAAATGTCAGGGAGCATTGTGATGACAAGTGTATTGCGCATTGTGATGAAAAAGATCATGGAGGATTGTGATGAGAAGGCAATGGATAAATGTGATGATGAGCGTCATGGGGTGTTGTAATGATAAGTGTTATGGAACATTGTGATCACAAGGTTTTGGAGCATTATGATGACAGAGTTCATGGAGAATATTGATTTCACTGTGATGACAATAGCATGAAGCATTATGATGATGGGCATGATGCATTGTGATGACTGGATTCATGGATCATTGAGGTGAAAAGGGGCATAAAGCATTGTGATTACAGGGTTCTTGGAGCATTGTGATGAGAAGGGTCATGGAGTTTTGTGATGACAAGTCCATGGAACATCATGATGGCAGGGGTCATGGAGCATAGTTATGACAAGTGTAGTGGAGCACTGTGATGGCAAGGGCATGGAGCATTGTGATGAGAAGGCCGCGGAGCCTTCTGATGACATGTGTCATGGAGCTCTGTGAAGACAAGGGCATGGAGCAATGTGATGAGAGCGTTTATGGAGCACTGTGATGACAATGACATGGAGCATTGTGATGCCAATGGTCATGGATCTTTGTGATGACAAAGGTCATGGAGCATTTTGATGGCAAGGGCGTTGTGCATTGAGATGAGAAAGGCAGGGAGCATTCTGATGACAGGGTCATGGAGCAATTTGATGAAAAGTGTCATGGAACATTTTGATGACAGGTGTTATAGAACACTGTGATGTCAGGGGTCATCGAACATTGTGATGATAAGTGCATGTAGCACTGTGATGACAGGAGTCATGGAACATTGTGATGACAGGGGTGAGGGAGTATTGTGACAAATAATGATGGAGCATTGTGATATCTGTGGTGAGAGAGCATTTTGATGAGAAGTGCATGGATCTTTGTGATGACAAATGTTAAGGAGCATTGTGATGACAAGATTGTGGACCACTGTGATGACAAGCGCAAGGTGCATTGTGATGACATGTGTCATGGAGCATTGTGCTGACAAGCACATGGAGCATTGTGCTGACAAGGGTCAAAGAGCATTTTGAGGAAAAGTTCATGGAGCATTGTGGTTAAAAAGGTCACAGAGACTGTTGATGACGAGGGCATGGACCATTGTGATGACAAAGGTCATGAAGCATTGTGATGACTGGAGTCACGGAGCATTGTGATTTTAGGCGTCATGGAGCATTGTGATAACAAGGGCATGGAGCATTGTGATGACAAGGGCATGGAACATTGGTCTAATAAGTTTCATGGATTATTGCGATGACATTTGGAATGGTGCATTGTGATGACAAGGGCATGGAGCATTGTGATGACCAGGTCATGCAATATTGTGAAGAGAGGTGTCAGGGAGCATTGTTATGACATATGTAAAGGCCCATTGTGATGACAATGGCATGGAGCACTGTGATGCCAAGTGTCATGGAGGATTCTGATGACAAAGGTAATGGAGCATTGTGATGACAATGGCTTGGAGCATTGTGCTGACAAGTGCATGGAGAATTGTGATGACAAGGGTCATGGAGCATTCTGATGACAATCTTGTGGAGTATTTTGATGACAATGGCATGGAGCATTGTGATGAAAACCACATGCGGCATTGTGATGAAAAAGTCATGGAGCATTTTCGTGACAGGTTTCAAGGAGCATACTGATGACAAGTGTCAGGGAGCATTGTGATGACAAGTGTATTGAAAATTGTGATGACAAATGTCAGGGAGCATTGTGATGAAAAGTGCATGGGGTGTTGTGATGACAGGCATCATGGAGCGTTGTGATGACAAGTGCTATGGAACATTGTGATCACAAGTGTTTGGAGCATTGTGATGACAGAGGTCATGGATCATTTTGATTTCAAGGAGCATGGAGCATTGTGATGACAAGGGCATGAAGCAATATGATCCCAAGGTTCATGGAGGATTGTGATGACAATGGAAATGGAGTATTGTGATGACAAGCGCATAGAGCATTGTAATGACAAGGTCATGTAGCATTTTGCTGACAAAGGCATGGAGCATTGTGATGACGTGTCATGGAGCACTGTGATGACAAGCGCATGGATCATTGTGATGACAAGTGTCATGGAGCACTGGGCTGAAAATGTTCATGGAGTGTTGTGATGACAGGGGACATAGAGCACTGTGATGACTAGGGAATGCAGCAATGTAATGAAAAGAGTCCCGGATCATTGTGTTGTCAGTTGTCATGGAGTGTTGTGATGACAGTGGTCATGGAGCATTGCGATGATATTGGCCATCGAGCATTGTGATGAGTAGGTCCTGGAGCACTGTGCTGAAAATGTTCATGGATTATTGTGATGACAGGGGTCATGGAGCATTGTGATGACAAGGGAATGGAGCATGGTTATGACAGGTCTTGGGGCATTGTGATGAGAAGACAATGGAGACTTGTGATGACAAGTCTCATGAAGCATTCTGATGAAAAGGGGTATGCAGCATTGTGATTACAGGGGTCTTGGAGCATTGTGATGAAAAGGGCAAGGAGCATTGTGATTACAGGGGCCTTCAGCATTGTGATGACAAGTGTCATGGAACCTTTTGATGACTAGGCCTTGGAACATTGTGATGTCAGGGGTCATGGTGCATTGTTATGACAGAGGTAATGGAGCATTGTGATGAGAAGGGCATGGAACCTTGGTCTGAAATGTTTCATGGATTATTGTGATGAGAGTGGGCATGGAGCATTGTGATGACAAGGCTACGGAACACTATGATACATGGGTCATGCAGGACTGTAATGACAAGGGCATGTAGCATTGTGATGAGAAAGGCATCGAGCATTGTGATGCCAAGGGTGATGGAGCTTTGTGATGACAAGTCATTGAGCATTTTGATGACAAGTGCATGGTGCATTGTGATGAGCAGGGCAGGGAGCATTTTGAGCACCGTGTCATGCAGCAATTTGATAAAAAGTGTAATAGAACATTTTGATGGCAGGGGTTATAGAACATTGTGATGTCAGGGGTCTTGGAGCTTTGGGATGAAACGGGTCATGGAGCATTTTCTTCACAGGGGTTATGGAAGATTGTGATATCAGGGGTCATGGAACATTGTGATGATAAGGGGATGTAGCATTGTGATGACAGATTCATGGAACATTGTGATTCCTGGTGTGAGTGAGTATTGTTATGACTATTGTTGGAATATTGTGATATCTCTGGTGAGAGAGCATTTTGATGAGAAGTGCATAGACCATTGTGATTACAAGGTTTATGGAGCTTTGCAATGACAAGGTTGTGGACCGTTGTGATGAAATGCACGTGGCACATTGTGATGATAATGGTCATACAGCATTGTTCAGGCAAAGACATGGAGCATTGTGATGACAAGGGTCACAGAGAATTGTGATGAAAATTTCATGGAGCATTGTGGTTACAAAGGTCACAGAGCCATGTGATGACGCGGGCATGGACCATTGTGATGACACACGTTATGAAATATTGTGATGACTGGAGTCACGTAGCATTGTGATGACAGGGGTCATGGAGCATTTTGGTGACAAGGGCATGGAGCATTGTGATGACAGGGGCATGGAGCATTGGTCTGACAAGTTTCACAGATTATTGTGATGACAGTGGGCATGGTGCATTGTGATGAGAAGGTCATGGAATATTGTGAAGAGAGGTGTCAGGGAGCATTGTGATGACATATGTCATGGTCCATTGCTATGACAATGGCATGGAGCATTGTGATGCCAAATGTAATTGAGAATTGTAATGAAAAATATAATTGAGCATTGTGATGATTAGGGCGTGGAGCATTATGATGACAAGGGCCATTGAAAATTTTCATGACAAGGTCGAGAAGCATTGTGATGACAAGGTCCTGGAGCATTGTGATGAGAAAACCATGGAGCCTTGTGATGACAAGTCTCATGGAGCATACTGATGAAAAGGGGCATGGAGCATTGTGATTACAGGGGTCTTGGAACATTGTGATGAAAAGGGCATGGAGCATTGTGAGGAGAAGGCCATGAAGCATTCTGATGATAAGCGTCATGGAGCTTTCTGATGACAAGGTCATGGTGCATTGTGATTACAGGGATCTTGGAGCATTGTGATGAAAAGGGCATGGATCATTGGGATTAAAAAGGCATGGAGCCTTGTCATGACAGGGTTCAAGGAGCATACTGACGACAAGTGTCAGGGAGCATTGTGATGACAAGTGTATTGAGCATTGTGATGACAAGGGTCATGGAGCATTGTGATGAGAAGACCATGGATAATTGTGATGATGAGCGTCATGGGGTGTTGTGATGATAAGTGTTATGGAACATTGTGATCACAAGGGTTTGGAGCATTATGATGACAGAGGTCATGGAGAATATTGATTTCATTGTGATGACAATAGCCTGAAGCATTATGATGATGGGCATGGTGCATTGTGATGACAGGGTTCATGGAGCATTGAGATGAAAAGGGGCATGGAGCATTGTGTTTACAGGGGTCTTGGAGCATTGTGATGACAAGGGCATGGAGCATTGTGATGAGAAGGCCGTGGAACATTCTGTTGACATGCGTCATGGAGCTTTGTGATGACAAGGGCATGGAGCATTGTGATTACAGGGGTCTTCAGCATTGTGATGACAACTGTCATGGAACCCTGTGATGACAAGGCCGTGGAACATTGTGAAGGCAGGTGTCATGGTGCATTGTTATGACAAGGGTAATGGAGCATTGTGATGAAAAGGGCATGGAACATTGGTCCGAAATGTTTCATGGATTACTGTGATGAGAGTGTGCATGGAGGATTGTGATGACAAGGGTACGGAACACTATGATACATGGGTCAAGAAGGATTGTAATGACAAGGGCATGGAGCATTGTGATAAGAAGGTCATCAAGCATTGTGATGACAAGTGTCATGGAGCTTTGTGCTGACAAGGGCATTGGGCAATGTGATGAGAGCATTCATGGAGCACTGTGATGACAATGACATGGAGCATTCTGATGCCAAGGGTCATGGATCTTTCTGATGACAAAGGTCATGAAGCATTTTGATGGCAAGTGCGTTGTGCATTGTGATGAGAAGGGCAGGGAGCATTCTGATGTGAGGGTCATGGAGCAATATGATGAAAAGTGTAATGGAACAATTTGATGAAAGTTGTTATGGAACATTGTGATGTCAGGGGTCATCGAGCATTGTGATGATATGTGCATGTAGCATTGTGATGACAGGAGTCACGGAACATTGTGATGACAGGGGTCAAGGAGCATTGTTATGACATGTGTTATGGAGCATTGTGCTGACAAGCGCATGGAGCATTGTGAAAACAAAGGCATGGAGCATTGTGATGACAAGGGCATGGAACATTGGTCTAATATATTTCATGGATTATTGTGATGACAGTTGGAATGGTGCATTGTGATGACAAGGACATGGAGCATTGTGATGAC